>NC_081315.1:89539489-92039489 GCF_026419965.1 Kogia breviceps
AATGGAGGTTTGCAGAATTCGAGACATCTAGTGTAGAAGAGTATGTCAAAGAGTCCTACAGTAGAGAAATTAAGAGACAGCTGGAACAAGGAGTGGGGTCCAGAAGTGTGTTGTTTGTTTGCTTTTGTTTTTAAAGTTGGGTATATGAGAGAGTGCTTTAATGCTGAAGGAACTGAGCTATTAACAGAGAGGGAAGACCTCTCTATAAAGCAGGATATGAAATGGGGAAGTGCCAGAGTAATAACTGTAGGGGCAAGCAGGATGACATATAATGAGCTAGTCGAGTGGTTGACCTTCAGTAGGAATCCCGGCGGTCCATCCATAGTAATAGGCAACTCAGAGTAAATGGGCCCAGATCTAGGTAGGGTCCAGATGCAGTCATGGTAACTTTTGGAATTTGTCTTCTTTTTTTTTTTTTTTTTTTTTTTTTTGTGATACGCGGGCCTCTCACTGTTGTGGCCTCTCCCGTTGCGGAGCACAGGCTCCGGACGCGCAGGCTCAGCGGCCATGGCTCACGGACCCAGCCGCTCGGCGGCATGTGGGATCTTCCCGGACCAGGGCACGAACCCGTGTCCCCTGCATCGGCAGGCGGATTCTCAACCACTGCACCACCAGGGAAGCCCCTGTCTTCTTATTTATTCTATTCTATCAGTGAATTAGGAAGCAAAGACATCAACTGAGAGTAAGGATGAGGGAAATAGTGTTGTAGATTTGAGGGGAGATTAGAAGATAAAAATGAATATTCTAGAAAAGAGAGAGTGTGATAAACCATGGAATATTGTAGGATGAGCAGAAAGATTAAGAGCCTACTTATCCGCCTGCGGATGCAGGGGACACGGGTTCGTGGCCCAGTCCGGGAAGATCTCACATGCTGCAGAGCGGCTGGGCCCGTGAGCCATGGCCGCTGAGCCTGCGCGTCCGGAGCCTGTGCTCCGCAACGGAAGAGGCCACAACAGTGAGAGGCCCGCGTACCACACACACACACACACACACACACACACACACACACACACTTTCAGACTATTATTGTCTTCCAGAGGGGATTGGGTGCAAAGGTCAAATTTCCACCCCTTTTCCTTTCATCACATCTTCTCCTTCTGATTTTCAACAATAACTTTAACCCCTGTTAATCAGCTTTAGCAGTTTCCATAACTATATATATATATATATATATATATATATATGATGATAAATAAAATTACCCAAGGCCTTAGAGAAATAAATGCCTATCGATAATGTAGTAATCTGCAGTAACAGATTTTAAGAAAAATTACCAGGAATTTACAGTCTACTCTATGATACTAAACAAGATATCTCTCTTCTTATGTATTTATGTACTTATGTATTTATATATGTATGTATGTATTTATAAATGAGAATAGGAGGCTTATGGTGGGGAGTGAAGAACACATACCAAAGTATAAATAAATAAGTATACTCATATTTTTTGTGGAATACTAGGATCAGAATTATTTTGCTTTCTTTATGCCCTCTTTGGCTTTCATGCTATCTATTGGCAAGAAAGAAGGAAGGAAGGCAAAAATGGAGGGAGGGAGGAAAGGAAGAAGGGAGGAAGGAAAGAAGAAAAAATATTCTTGCATAATAACTTGAGAAAATTCACACACTTATTCCTCCAAGTCAAAAGTATCATTGTTGGGCTTCCCTGGTGGCGCAGTGGTTGAGAATCCGCCTGCCGATGCAGGGGACACGGGTTTGTGCCCCGGTCTGGGAAGATCCCACATGCCGCGGAGCGGCTGGGCCCGTGAGCCATGGCCGCTGAGCCTGCGCGTCCGGAGCCTGTGCTCTGCAACGGGAGAGGCCACAACAGTGAGAGGCCCGCGTTATCACCAAAAAAAAAAAAAAAAAAAAGTATCATTGTTAATATTTTAATGACAGATGCTGTATAAAAAGTAGCAGAGAAAGCAGCATTTGTCACATGTCTCATTAATATCAGTGAATATAAAGTCAAAACATGCCATAATCCAAGGAAAATTATTATAGATTCTCATGTTTTGTAGCTGTTGTATAACTGTCAACACTACAAAGAGTGTGTTGATATTTAATTTTTATTTGAGACTGTATTATCATATGACTGAATAATCCACAGGGAAGTAATAAATTTATGAGGTACATATTTATGAAGAGTCAATTAAAAACTTGTTTTAATAAGGTAACTAAAAAAGGGAAAAATTACTTTTATATAATTTTATTATCAGATATGCTTACTGTAGGACAAATGTATAAAAATTATGATAAAGAAAAAAATCATTATTAACATTTTGAATTTTAAAATATTTTTCTATAGAATTAAGATCTGATTTGGATTTTTTAAAAAGGTAACTAATCAGTACTTTAGCCATTATTTAATGAGTGTCTTTATGCACAAACTTATGTTTTGCACATTAAGTTTAATCATTACATCCTATTTTATTTATGTGCCATTAATCTAACTTTTCACTTGTGAAATAGAAATTTTTTTTAAAATGAGAATGCATAGACTCATTAATATCTGGATAGGAAAATTTTCTTTTTTAAGGTTTGTTTTTATTCCAAATTTTCAGTCATTCTCACATATTCAAAAATTATTTGGAATTGGTTTATATAGTCTAAAAATTTTAGCTGAAGGATATTTGTTTTGCATTAATATTTGCAAATTTTCTCCATTTTTTAGCAAAAATATAAGTTGTCAGTTTTTTATTTTCTTCATATAGGTATTATATTTTTATTATAATTATCTCAGCATATTATATTTTTGTTGTTTTACACTGTGATCTAAGATGGATTTTTACTTCTATTATAAATATTTTCTAAATTATAATTGCATAAAAGTCAGTTTCTAATTTTTAATATCTAACATATAACAATTCACTAAATGCTATTATTGTTATAAACAATTTTCATGTCAGAATACTTTTTCAATAACTGCCTTTTCAAAGTATCCAAAACTTTCAGAACAAGGAAAATGATCTATTTCTTGAAAATGGCTATAAACCTGAATATTTCTTCATGCTTTGTGATTCAAAATTGGTGAAAATATTTAATTTTTACAAGAGAATATCTGTTTTCTCACATTTTCAAATTAGCATAGTTCTGAAAGTATAGATATATAATGTTTTAAAATGTTTCTCATATCTGTTCTTTTTCTACTTTCCCTTTTTAATTTCCAAAATATATGACTGTTTTGTTTACATCATTTTAAACATGATTAATTTTATTCTTATAATTAAACAACTTGCTTTTAACATTTAATTTTTATTTTTATTACTTGCTCCTGTTTTACTAATCTTTAAAGCATATTTTTAATTCAGAGATAAATACTAATTAATTAAATTTCTTGTTTTTGAATAAGAATATTTCAAGTTGTAGATTTCTTTCATTGAGGAACATCTCCATAGTCAGATTTCATATATGTTTCAACTTCCGATTTATTTTATTTAATTTCTTTCTTGAACCAATACATTTTAAGACTTAAAAATAAAACTGTCATGATTGAGGATTGCTAATTTAATTTGCACTGTTAATTTCTATATATAATGTATTGAATTATAGTATGAGTACAGTTTATGATTTCAGAAATTCAGTGAAAATTTCTTTGTGTTCTGTTATATGATCACTATTTTAAAATTATTATTATCATTTGACAACTTTTCCTTGGGGATCTAAAAGAAGATACATTCTCTGTTTGCAGAATACAACATGAGACGTATCAGTATTTCTAGTTTCTTGGTAACAGTTTATGAGAGTGTATGTGTGTGTGCATGTGTGTGTTCGTGTGTGTGTGTGTGTGTGTAATCTCTAGATTATAAGTGCTTTTTCCATTTACACACACAGGGCTAATACTAATAAATTTTTAATAGAATGGCTAGAAGTTTGAACTCCTTTAACTGGTATGAGGTAAAGATGAGTTTTAATTATTAAGGCTTTGTTGTAAAAGTGTCACTTAGCTATGTTTACGATTATTATTTTCACCTAAATTTCATCTCTACAAAAATGATGTTTTAAAGCCTTAGAGTGTTCATATACCAGAGTGGGAGAACAGTACACTAGGAATACAGATGGTACTTTCTAAATAAGGTTCTAAATACCTTAAAGTCGACTTAGTGGTTCTTCAACTGCAAATTCTGTGGGGAGATGCATGCTTAGGTGCTTCGAAAGAAATAGAGCCCTAGAGTTAAGTGTGTATTGTCTTATTGAAAAATGAAATTTATGGATACCAAGATTAATTTATCACTGCCAAAGCAGTGATATATTCAGACAGTCAAATAAGTTTTCAAATTTAAGATACAATTTCTCCTTTCAAGTTTTCCCAGTTTAATTTCATAATGAGTAAATTTTATTTTCACTAACTCAAAAAAACTACAAGTGATCTGAAAAAAATCTTACTTGATCCTCTAATTATTAAATATACACACTATGTCTTAAAATTTTAAATATAAAATGCAAGATAAAATCTCACATATGCCTGTTTTCTACTGTGAACTGTAGTCCAAAGTGAAATAAGTTGTGAGTAGGGAGATTGGCAAGTGACATTTTTCTCCATTAATTCTGCATTCCTCATTTCACTCTGTGTTGCCCCCTCGGGCTGGAGTCCCAATATGAGGCTTGTCACAATCTGTATCTGTCACTTCAAGTGAATGAACAACTTTCCAATATGTTCCTGACAGCAGGATTTCAACCACGTGGGAGGATTTGGGAACAGTTCCTTGACTGGCACTTCAAACATCCCCTCATCAGCTCCATGGTGCTTTCAATCTTACTGAAGAACTCAGGTGTTCCAAGATGAGTATTGTTAACTGTTTCTGGGCTGATTTGTTTTTTAAACTTGAAAAAAACATTGAGAAAAATATTTTTTTCTAAAGTGTATAATGTAAATTTGTAATGGATGAAATATTAAATTTTGTTCTGATCATATTTTATAATTTACTAATTCCCTTTATAGATAAGCTACTTCCAATGTCCACAAACAAAATATATTGTTTTAAAGATGAATGACCCAAACTTGTAGGCTCACACATATTTATTAAATAGGTTATGTTTTACATAATTTAAAAATTAAATTTAGAGCAGAGAAGATCATCTGTTTTATGAAATTTGCCTAAATTTTCTTATTACTCTGAATATTACTATGCCTGTGGGCAATTTTTAATCATCTAAGCACTTAATAAATATTAAATATATATATTATAATATACAAATTAAAGTATATCACTTCAGAATCACTTCATTGATTTATGTTGATTCTTTAATATGTGTATTAATACTTCCCTTATAAAGAATGAGGAAATAGGACAGTCTGTGTATACATAGGTACTATAAGGATTGTAAATGATACTGCAAAAAAGAGTGCTGGTGGGATTGAACTGCCTTGAAACATCATTCACATCATCTTGATTTATTTACAATGTGAGATTTATTTAAGGTTGACTTATAAATGTGCTATGTAGGTTTTATGCTTTCTATAAATTCAACCTCAAGTATTTGATCACTCTAAAAGGTCACCAATATAAATCAATCAACTCAATAAAGTTATATAAATATCATAAATAAACACTTCTAATTTACATATTATAATTTACATATTAAAAGCAGGTACATGGCAAGCCTGTAATGTAATGTATTCAGAATAAATATATTTATTACACAACTAATAGTTTCAAAAATGATATGGGTGGGAAAGGTAATGTGTTTCCTTAGTTACTAGCAATGCAATAAAATATTAGAGAACCTCAATTATTTATATATTCCTTATGATCAAGCACATAGATAAAACTGAAATATTTACTTGTAAAATTAAATGTACTGCGAACAGGACACTTAACATGTAGACAAACAACAATAAAAATTTTTATTTTTAAAATGTCATTCAAGTCTTACATATCATTATTTTAATAAATCCAGTGTTGGGATACTGCTAACATGGAAGGAAGTGAAAGAGAGACAAAAAGAAATTATAGCCTTCTTTGTAACATTAAAGATGACTTAGAAAAGATAGGCCTTACAGTTTTATTGTGAATATAATCTGACATAAGCATCATTTTGTCCTTCTTTATAATACACTTAAATCTGACCCTCAGGAAAATGTCAGCAGGGACCAACAGACCTCTGAAGCTGCCTTCCAGTCAATTGATTCTATGACCTATTAAACACCAGACCTTAATTACTATAATAAAATTATGATTGAACCTTGATAGAAAAGTCTTCCCTAGCCACATGCCCACGCTTTACTCGTCTCCTCCCCATGTATTGATAAGAATTGGACTTGACAAGCTATGTACCTCATATCATAGGCAAACTTGCTTTGAAATACATTTTTCAAGATCTTAACATGCAGCTTTCTTATTTTGTCCTTTTTTTGTCTGCTTAGATTTATATATAAAGATGTATCTATTTTTTAAAAATTCATTTAGGAAACCATTGTTCCGAACAATGAACATGTACACATAATTCTGACTTACTATTGTTTTGATTTTTTTTTTTTTTTTTTTGGCTGTGCCACACGGCATGTGAGATCTCAGTTCCCCAACCAGGGGTCGAACACAGGCCAAGGCTGAATCCTAGTCACTAGGCCACCAAGGAACTCCCTGTTTTAATATTTATAAAATCAGTTTATTTAACATCACAACATTTATGGGAAAAGAAATATTTTTCAATAGGCTAGTCTGTATTAGGTGGCTAAGTTTTCATAATAAAATAGGGTTTATGGGTGTTATTAGGTCAGGGTGGAGGCAAATCTAAACAACTTGGAAACAAAATGCATGCTGAGAGGATTCACATATTTAAGGGTCATGGAGCAGGAAAAAAAAAAAAAAACGACTTAGCTAATACTTACAAATTTGGTGCTATTTCAAACTTGGTAAATTGAAAAAATGTTCAGAAAAGAGCCTATGGTAAAAATGTAACAAAGGTATTTGTTTTCATTTTTAATTCCCCAAGGGCATATTTTTCTCATTTTTTGACATTATTTCCTAAGCCAAATAGTCAGGATTCAAATGCTTAAAGGATCATAGGTTGTACTTTTTGAAGTAAAGAATTAATGTTGTTAATATCACAGATGAACATTCTAATGGACTGTGTCAGTTTCAGGAAATTCTTTAAAAAACTGGGGCTTCACCTTCTATTGTGACTGATCACAATAGTGCCACCCTTATTTAATGAACAGGGATGTCCATGAAGTCCTGACAATAGCTTATAGGATGATTCAAAGTTGCATGAGATCAAGATTGTTCCTGCAAACAAGTAATAGATAATTGGGCAAGTGGGGGACTGTAGCAGCTGAAGAGAAGTATAAGAGCTGGCAGCTTCAAACAGGAGCTGATTTTAGCGACAAACAACAAAAGAAAAAGAATTTCCTACTGGGACTTGAAAGATGCCAAAATAGCCTACACACGTCAACGGAAAGAACAGTACAGTATATTTTCCCTTTAAGCTAGTGAAATAAAATAAAAGTGAACTGGATGTTTCAATCCCCCAGACTTCTACTGTATTTTCATTTGGAAAGTCTTCAAGTTATAGCATAAAAGCAGGAACAAAGTAAAAATGTAAGGCACTAAAACACTTTCTTTATTGCCCATATTCACTCCATTCTGATCTGGGTCTCTAGGCTCTTTTCTTTGTATACACTTGGAATACGATCTTATTTAACAGCTCATAATTCTGATAGCTAACCTGCTTTATATTTTTGTTATGCCTTTCTTTTCATTAAGTAGCTGGTAAATAACTTTACAAAGTAATGAGAAAATGGTTGGCCCACATTTTCAAAATAAGAGAGAAAGAAAGAGGAAAAAATGGAGGAAGGGAGGAATGGACGGAGGCAGGCTAGGAGAGAAGGAGGTAAGAAAATAATTTAACTTTTGAAGGCAAAAGGAAGAAGACTCACATGTTATTTTTGGTGCGCTATAATTCAAATGAGAAGTGTGAATATAAACAAAGAAGGAAAAATATACAACTGAAATCTTAGATATACCATGAGAACAATGAAATAATTAGTTTTCTTTCTAACCAATTTTCTATTGGTTTTACAAAATATTTGAATATATATATTTTTCCTAATTGCATATATATGTATATGTACTTGCTAATTGTATAGTTACAAAGATGAGGCAACATGGCAAATACATATATTAGATAATCAAATATGTAGATTTTTATAGATCATATATAGATTTGAAATATAAAGGCAATATTTATATATCTACATATTTATAATATTTATATATACATGTACATATTACATATACATGTAAATATATGTATTTGATAGAACAAGCAAGTAGGAAAAAATTCATCTGCTTTTTCAAACCTATTTCTTTAGAGTCACAGCAAATAGTCATAACAAATATGTTTCCTGTCCTTTCTAACAAAAATGATCTTATGATCAGGTAGACATTTGGGTCATTTCTTCTGTGAGGAGGTAGATGAAGTTCAAAGTTGCTTCAAATGAAATATGATAGGTTAGTTTCCAGTCCCATTAAAACTTTTTAGGACAGTGGAATATACTAAAGATGGGATTTGAAATTGAATTCTCTCAGTTGTTAATAGTGTAAATTCAGGAACATAACCTAGCATTTTTATGACTGATTTTTTCAATCTGTAACATTACAAAAAGTATTACTCTATAAGATTGAGAAACACATTGAACAAAATGTGTAATTGTTCTAGAATTAAGAGGTATTCAGTCAAACTTAAGGAGAAGTTAACCAAAAGAAGAAAACTGTAAACTGTTTGTCCAGAAATATGGAACAGAAGACAGAGAATGAAAGGGATATGGCTGGTCAAGAAGACATTATTAAGAATATGGAAGGTCTAGGGGAATCATACTTGCTTCCACCACTTAGAATGTAGGTTGTTTAATATCATTAATCACCAGTTATTACAACTTTTTTTTTTTTTTTTTTTTTTTGGCGGTATGCGGGCCTTTCACTGTTGTGGCCTCTCCTGTTGTGGAGCACAGGCTCTGGACGTGCAGGCTCAGCGGCCATGGCTCACGGGCCCAGCCTCTCTGCGGCATGTGGGATCTTCCCAGACCGGGGCACGAACCCGTGTCCCCTGCATTGGCAGGCGGACTCTCAACCACTGAGCCACCAGGGAAGCCCCCAGTTATTACAACTTTTAAACGAGAATTAAAATAAATTTTTAAAGTGTAAAAATTAAATGAAAAAAGACATATAAAGCTCTTAACACAGAAATCTCCAATACAATAAGTGTTCAGTCAAAAGATAAGTATTATCACTATTTCTGAACTAAAGGTAACCAGAATTGTTCCTGTGAATCAACTATGATCAGAAATGTGAAGAGCTTTCGAAAAATATATATATTCCTATTATTTTATTATTAAAATTTTCACAAATTGAAACAACTCCTAGCTAGTACTTTAACCATTCTAGGCATATAATGTATTTAAACAAGTGAATACATGAATAGAAAAATGTTAGTATTAAGAGCAATTATTTCTTCAACATGGCTCCATCTAGCATATGCATTTTTTCTTTTGACTCCTCCAGGCATTTACATCCAGGTTAGTATGAAAAGTCTACCATCCATTCTCAGGAAACTGAGTCACCAAGAATTTACTAACTTGCTCAGAGTTACCAACATAGTGTTAGGACAAGTTTTAAGTCAAACTGTCTGACTTAGGAGACCAGGCTTTATTTCACCTTAAATATTATGATTAATCTGTGTTATTCAGCACCCCAAAAACAAAGAAAATACCTTTAAATTACAATAAATATAAACAGAATTAGTGATTACTAGGCCGAAAAACAAAATGGATCATAAACATACAAATAAAGGCATTTAAACCCTTCTATGAAAAATGAATTATCCTACTCAGAGTTAAATGGTCTCTATGCTTCTTCTAGTGTACCATATTAAGTGGGTACCCAGCACATGGAGGTAAAATCTAGTTGCTCAGAATGAGATTCTTTAACAGATACATTAATTTGTTACCAAGGATTTTCCAGTTGTATCTCTTAACCGGTCTGGAGTGGTTAAGGACATTGAGTGACATGTATCCATCATACTGCCAATACTTTGTACCTCACCAGAACAAATGGAGGTTCTTAGATGAAAAGACATATGCCTAGAATTTAATCAGGTACTTACCTTGTTCAATAAACATTGATAGAGTGTCCTAGGTGCTGTGCTGTGTTCCTGCTTTTAAATAACTCACCTTCTATGCCAGGGGGATTACATATAAAGCAACAATGGTAATGCCAGGTAAAAAAGTACTGTCAAAGTATTTTAAAATTTGCATTGAAAGTGGCAACCTCAGTGGGCTAGGAAAGTAGTGAAGACGTCACAGAGAGAAGTACTTTGAGCAGTGTTTTAATAAATGTAAATGACTTCAATTTCCAAAAATTGATTGAAAGAGCATTTCAGGCAGGGGAATCTCACATATATAGGCATAGAGAAACGGGAGGCATGAAGAACATTTCAGAGATTATTGCAATTGATTAAGAGAGAGAAATGAGGGGGAAAAGTGAAAAAATAATGAAGAAAGTATAATTTTACAAATACAATCCAAGAAAAATATCATGTTTTTATAATCATATTATATAAAAAATGAAGTTTTGATATAATGCAAAGGAAAATAAGAGATGATTGATAATATATAGATAGAAACTTTTTCTCTAGCACTATAAACAAAGGTTATGTTGATTTTTATTAAAGGAGATCTAATGAACTAATAGTAAAGCTTGATTATACTTTGAAATAACTATTTTTGATTCTTTATTATACAATCATCTTACATACATTTGTTTCCTTAAAGAAGACTTCCTTAGTAAATTGGGGATATAGGTCAGGGAAAGGTAAATTTTTAAAAATCTTTTTCTATCTCAAATTGAAAGAGGATGTTTTCTTGTTAGCATGGTTGAATAACTCATACTGAAATCAACAAGTAACCCAAGACTTTGAATCTTAACTAAGTTTACATGTCAACCAATCATGAAAACCCTAAATATAATTAAAATAACAATGCTTTTCATATCAGTTAAATTCAATGATAATAATCAGAGCAAATAATTATTTCAACTTGATATCCTTCACACATTTTTATTTTATAGGCCTGATTGATTACCTCAAAAATGAAAGTAATTGCTGTACAGCAGAAATTAACACATCGTAAATCAACTATACTTTCAATATAAAAAAATCAAAAAATTTTTTGAAAGTTCATAATAATGTAATTAACAAGGAAATTTAGTTACTTCTGATATATACATTTTAAAGTAACTAGAATTATGACATAACACTATAACAGAACATATAAGATTTTTAGAAATGTCATGTAATGTCTGAAACATGTATATTAACATATTTCCATACAAATAACCCAAAGAAAGTTTAGTATTAGTTGTTTTTTTGTTTGTTTTTTTATACTGCAGGTACTTATTAGTAATCAATTATATACACATCAGTGTATACATACATGTCAATCCCAATCGCCAAATTCAGCACACCACCATCCCCACCCCACCATGGTTTTCCTACCATGGTGTCCATACGTTTGTTCTCTACATCTCTGTCTCAACTTCTGCCCTGCAAACTGGTTATTCTGTACCATTTTCTAAGTTCCATGCACATGTGTTAATAGACGATATTTCTTTTTCTCTTCCTGACATACTTCACTCTGTATGACAGTCTTTAAATCCATCCACGTCTCAACAAATGACTCAATTTCGTTCCTTTTTATGGCTGAGTAATATTCCATTGTATATATGTACAACTTCTTCTTTATCCATTTGTCTATCGATGGGCATTTAGGTTGCTTCCATGACCTGGCTATTGTAAATAGAGCTGCAATGAACTTTGGGGTGCATGATTCTTTTTGCAGTATGGTTTTCTCAGGGTATATGCCCAGTAGTGGGACTGCTGGATCATATGGTAATCCTATTTTCAGATTTTTAAGGAACCTCCATACTGTTCTCCATAGTGGCTGTATCAATTTACATTCCCAACAACAGTGCAAGAGGGTACCCTTTTCTCCACACCCTCTCCAGCATTTGTTGTTTGTAGATTTTCTGATGATGCCCATTCTAACTAGTGTGAGGTGATACCTCATTGTAGTTTTGATTTGCATTTCTCTAATAATTAGTGATGTTGAGAAGCTTTTTATGTGCTTCCTGGCCATCTGTATGTCTTCTTTGGAGAAATGTCTATTTAGGTCTTCTGCCAGTTTTTGGATTGGGTTGTTTGTTTCTTTAATATTGAGCTGCATGAGCTGTTTATATATTTTGGAGATTAATCCTTTGTCCACTGATTCATTTGCAAATATTTTCTCCCATTCTGAGGACTGTCTTTTCATCTTGTTTATGGTTTCCTTTGCTATGCAAAAGCTTTTAAGTTTCATTAGGTCCCATTTGTTTATTTTGCTTTTATTTCCATTACTCTAGGAGGTGGATCAAAAAAGATCTTGCTGTGATTTATGCCATAGAGTGTTCTGCCTATGTTTTCCTCTAAGAGTTTTATAGTGTCTGGTCTTAACAGTTAGATCTCGAATCCATTTTGAGTTTATTTTTGTGTATGGTGTTAGGGAGTGTTCTAATTTCATTCTTTTACATGTAGCTGTCCAGTTTTCCCAGCACCATTTATTGAAGAGACTGTCTTTTCTCCATTGCATACCCTTGCCTTCTTTGTCATAGATTAGTAGACCATAGGTGTGTGGGTTTATCTCTGGGCTTTCTAACTTGTTCCATTGATCTATGTTTCTGTTTTTGTGCCAATACCATATTGTCTTTATTACTGTAGCTTTGTAGTATAGTCTGAAGTCAGGGAGTCTGATTCCTCCATGTCTGTTTTTTTTCCCTCAAGACTGCTTTGGCTATTCGCGGTCTTTTGTGTCTCCATACAAATTTTAAGATGAGTTGTCCTAATTCCGTAAAACATGCCATTGGTAATTTGATAGGGAGTGCATTGAAACTGTAGACTGCTTTAGGTAGTATAGTCATTTTCACAATATTGATTCTTCCAACCCAAGAACATAGTATATCTCTCCATCTGTTGGTATCATCTTTAATTTCTTTCATCAGTGTCTTATAGTTTTCTGCATACAGGTTTTTTGCCTCCCTAGGTAGTTTTATTCCTAGGTATTTTATTCTTTTTGTTGCAACGGTAAATGGGAGTGTTTCCATAATTTCTCTTTCAAATCTTTCAGCATTAGTGTATAGGAATGCAAGAGATTTCTGTGCATTAATTTTGTATCCTGCAACTTTACCAAACACATTGATTAGCTCTACTAGTTTTCTGGTGGCATGTTTAGGATTCTCTATGTACAGTGTCATGTCATCTGCAAACAGTGACAGTTTCACTTCTTCTTTTCTGATTTGTATTCCTTTTATTTCTTTTTCTTCTCTGATTGCCATGGCTAGGACTCCAAAATGCTGTTGAATAAGTGGTGAGAGTGGACCTCCTTGTCTTGTTCCTGATCTTAGGGGAAATGGTTTCAGTTTTTCACCATTGAGAATGATGTTTGCTGTGGGTTTGTCATATATAGCCTTTATTATGTTGAGGTAGGTTCCCTCTATGCCCACTTTCTGGAGAGTTTTTATCATAAATGGGGGTTGAATTTCGTCAGAAGACTTTTCTGCCTCTATTGAGATGATCATATGGTTTTTATCCTTCAATTTGTTAATATGGTGTATCACATTGATTAATTTGCATATATTGAAGAATCCTTGCATTCCTGGGATAAATCCCACTTGGTCATGGTGTATTATCCTTTTAATGTGTTGTTGGATTCTGTTTGCTAGTATTTTGTTGAGGATTTTTGCATCTACATTCATCAGTGATATTGGTCTGTAATTTTCTTTTTTTGTAGTATATTGTTTGGTTTTGATATCAGGGTGATGGTGGCCTCATAGAATGAGTTTGGGAGTGTTCCTTCCTCTGCAATTTTTTGGAAGAGATTGAGAGGATGGGTGTTTGCTCTTCTCTAAATGTTTGATAGAATTCAACTGTGAAGCCATTTGGTCCTGGACTTTTGTTTGTTGGAAGATTCTTAATCACAGTTTCAATTTCATTACGTGATTGCTCTTTTCATATTTTCTGTTTCTTCCTGGTTCAGTGTTGGAAGGTTATACCTTTCTAAGAAGTTGTCCATTTCTTCCAGGTTGTCCATTTTATGGGCATAGAGTTGCTTGTAGTAGTCTCTTAGGATGCTTTGTATTTCTGCAGTGTCTGTTGTAACTTTTTCTTTTCTAATTCTATTGATTTGAGTCCTCTCCCTCTTTTCTTTATGAGTCTGGCTAATGGTTTATCAATATTGTTTATCTTATCAAAGAACCAGGTTTTAGTTTTATTGATATTTGCTATTGTTTTCTTTGTTTCTATTTCATTTATTTCTGCTCTGGTCTTTATGATTTCTTTCCTTCTGCTAACTTTGGGTTTTGTTTGTTCTTCTTTCTCTAGTTACTTTACGTGTAAAGTTAGATTGTTTACTTGAATATTTCTTTCTTGAGGTAGGCTTGTTTAGCTATAAACTTCTCTATTAGAACTGCTTTTGCTGCATCCCATAGGTTTTGGATCGTCGTGTTTTCAGTGTCATTTGTCTCTAGGTATTTTTTGATTTCCTCTTTGATTTCTTCAGTGATCTCTTGGTTATTTAGTAACGTATTGTTTAGCCTCCATGTGTTTTGTTTTTTTTACGTTTTTTTCCGTGTAGTTTATTTCTAATCTCATAGTGTTGTGGTCAGAAAAGATGCTTGATGTTATTTCAATTTTCTTAAATTTACTGAGGCTTGATTTGTGACCCAAGATGTGATCTATCCTGGAGAATGTTCCATGTGCACTTGAGAAGAAAGTGTAATCTGCTGTTTTGGGATGGAATGTCCTATAAATATCAATTAAATCTATCTGGTCTATTGCGTAATTTAAAGCTTCTGTTTCCTTATTTATTTTCATTTTGGATGATCTGTCCATTGCTGTAAGTGAAGTGTTAAAGTACCTCACTGTTACTGTGTTACTGTCGATTTCCTCTTTTATAGCTATTAGCAGTGGCCTTATGTATTGAGGTGCTCCCATGTTGGGTGTATATATATTTACAATTGTTACATCTTCTTCTTGGATTGATCCCTTGATCATTATGTCGTGTCCTTCCTTGTCTCTTGTAACACTCTTTATTTTAAAGTCTATTTTATCTGATATGAGTATAGCTACTCCAGCTTTCTTTTGATTTCCATTTGCATGGAATATCATTTTCCATCCCCTCACTTTCAGTCATTTGCATGGAATATCATTTTCCATCCCCTCACTTTCAGTCTGTATGTGTCCCTAGGTCTGAAGTGGGTCTCTTGTAGACAGCATATATGTTATGAGTCTTGTTTTTGTATCCATTCAGCAAGCCTGTGACTTCTGGTTGGAGCATTTAATCCATTCACATTTAAGGTAATTATCAATATGTATGTTCCTATCACCATTTTCTTAATTGTTTTGGGTTTGTTATTGTTGGTCGTTTTCTTCTCTTGTGTTTTCCACTTAGAGAAGTTCCTTTAGCATTTGTTGTAGAGCTGGTTTGGTGGTGCTGAATTCTCTTAGCTTTTACTTATCTGTAAAACTTTTGATTTCTCCATTGAATCTGAATAAGATCCTTGCCGGAAGAGTAATCTTTGTTGTAGATTCTTCCCTTTCATCACTTTAAGTATATCATGCCACTCCCTTCTGGCTTGTAGAGTGTCTGCTGAGAAATCAGCTGTTAACCTTATGGGAGTTCCCTTGTATGTTGTCATTTTTCCCTTGCATGTTGTCATTTTTCCCTTGCTGCTTTCAATAATTTTTCTTTGTCTTTAATTTTTGCCAATTTTATTACTGTTTCTCGGCATGTTTCTCTTTGGGTTTACCCTGTATGGGATTCGCTGTGCTTCCTGGACTTGGGTGGCTATTTCCTTTCCCATGTTAGGGAAGTTTTTGAGTATAATCTCCTTCAAATATTTTCTCTTGTTCTTTCTCTCTCTCTTCTCCTTCTGCGACCACTATAATGCGAATGTTGTTGCATTTAATGTTGTCCCAGAGGTCTCTTAGGCTGTCTTCATTTCTTTTCATTCTTTTTTCTTTAGTCTGTTTTGCAGCTGTGAATTCCACCATTCTGTCTGCCAGGTCACTTATCCATTCTTCCGCCTCAGTTATTCTGCTGTTGATTCCTTCTAGTGTATCTTTCATTTCAGTTATTGTATTGGTCATCTCTGTTTTGTTGTTCTTTAATTCTTCTAGGTCTTTGTTAAACATTTCTTGCATCTTCTCGATCTTTGCCTCCATTCTTTTTCCGAGGTCCTGGATCCTCTTCAGTATCATTATTCTGAATTCTTTTTCTGGAAGGTTGCCTATCTCCACTTCATTTAGTTGTTTTTCTGGAGTTTTATCTTGTTCCTTCATCTGGTACACAGTCCTCTGTCTTTTCATCTTGTCTTTCTGTGAATGTGGTTTTTGTTCCACAGGCTGCAGGACTGTAGTTCTTCTTGCTTCTGCTGTCTGCCCTCTGGTGGATGAGGCTAGCTAAAAGGCTTGATGGGAGGGACTGGTGGTAGGTAGAGCTGACTGTTGCTCTGGTGGGCAGAGCTCAGTATAACTTTAATCCACTTGACTGCTGATGGGTGTGGCTGGGTTCCCTCCTTGTTGGTTGTTTGGCCTGAGGCAAGCCAACACTGGAGCCTACCTGGGCTCTTTGCTGGGGCTAATGGCAGACTCTGGGATGGCTCATGCCAAGAAGTTCCCAGAACTTCTGCTGCCAGTGTCGCTGTCCCCATGTTGAGCCACAGCCACCCCCCACCTCTGCAGGAGACCCTCCAACACTAACAGTAGGCCTGGTTCAGTCTCCCCTGGGGTCACTGCTCCTTCCCCTGGGTACCGATGTGCACACTACTTTGTGTGTGCCCTCCAAGAGTGGAGTCTCTGTTTCCCACAGTCCTGTCGAAGTTCTGTAATCAATTCCCACTAGGCTTCAAAGTCCGATTCTCTAGGAATTCCTCCTCCCATTGCCAGACTCCCAGGTTGGGAAGCCTGATGTGGGGCTCAGAACCTTCACTCCAGTGGGTGGACTTCTGTGGTATAAGTGTTCTCCAGTCTGTGAGTCACCCACCCACCAGTTATGCAATTTGATTTTACTGTGATTGCGCCCCTCCTACCGTCTCATTGTGGCTTCTCCTTTGTCTTTAAATGTGGGGTATCTTTTTTGGTGAGTTCCAGTGTCTTCCTCTTGATGATTGTCCAGCAGCTAGTTGTGATTCTGGTGTTCTCACAAGAGGGAGTGAGAGCACGTCCTTCCACTCCACCATCTTGGTTCCTCTGCCTATCTTGGACTATTTTTGAGAGACATAAATACTTGCACTTCTTTTCTGTCCCAAATAAGTAGATTAGCACTATAGAGTAACTGTTTTTGTCCTTCCAGAATCCATTTGTCAAAAAATCAAAATATTGACTCAGCAATGTTTGGGGTTAATAATCATTATACTGAATGTAGTAGGTTCTATGGTTTCTTGTAACAAATTGCTAGAACAATTTGTAGTGACTTAAGGCAATTAATTATCTTGTAATTCTAGAGGTCAAATGTACAAAATGGGTCACACTGGCTAAAATCAAGGAATTGGCAAGGTTGTATTCCCTTTGGAGGCTCTAAAGGAGAATCTATTTCCTTGCTTTTTCCATTCCAGAGGCTCCCTGTATTCCTAGACTTATCACCCTCTTCTATCTTCAAAGCCAGTAGTCTGTCAATTCCTTCTCACTTTGCAGTGCTTCAACCTCTTCTGCTCCTCTCTTCCCCTTTTAAAAATCTTTTGATTACACTGGATTCACCTGAATCATCTGCTTATTTTAATAATCTAATTTTGTCTAAAACCTTAATTCTCTCTGCCATGTAAGGTAAAAACAGTCACAGTTACCAGGGATGAGGATAGGATTGGGGGGCGGGGGGCATTATTTTGCCTACTACACAGAATAAGAATATTGAAAAATAATTTAGAATATGGTTTACAAACTGTAAATTGTAAGGACCAGGGAAGAAAAATAAGTATCTCTATATATAAGTGCTAATATATGGGGTATGCCAATATTTTGATGACTACATTAGGCTGCTTCAAACTTCTTACCCCTTGGGATGAACAATTACATTTAATTTAATTTTCCAATTAAGAAAAATTAAATTAACTACTTGCTGTTTGGCCTTGAGAATACATTCTTCAGTTTTAATGCCACATAGATATATGCCTCAGGAAAGAAAGATTTAGAAAATGCTTATTAATAGTCACAAGTGCCAATACTCTTCCAAATTCATCTCTAAAGTATACAATTTAAAAATCCATGGAATATCTTCTAATAAAACATGCAGGTGGGGGAGGAAGAGGGGAGAAAAAGGAAGGAAAGGGAACAAAAGTGCTTTTGTTTAAAGTAAGTTAGGAATTGTGTAGTTTCCCCTTTGAGTCACTGGTTAAAAAAGAAGGAAAGAAAAAAAGAAGATTGAAAGAAGAAAAAAAGAAAGAGAAAGGAAGTGAAGGAAGGAAGGGAGGGAGGGAGGGAGGAAGGGAGAGAGAGTATTAATATTATGCTGTCTCAGGAATCCACTATTTTCAGCCTGATTTTAAAATACAGGGAATGTGATCTTTCAAATGATCAAAATTCTTGCATTCAGAAGCCATGAATTCCTGTATGGCTCAATTTATTCTTTAGTGGCTATCCTCCTTTAAAAAAATGTTTTGCTATCCTTTCATCTGTATAAGGGCCTTGAGGTCCTGGTTACTGGGATGTGCTGAATGTATTTCTATTTACATTAATTTTCCTTGGATGAGAGTGTCACCCAAGACGGTACTCTTTCTTACCACTATATATGGTATTTTGCTGTCTGCCACTCTTGCCTCTCCTGTTGCTTTTCACTGTGCCTGTTACCACTTTTGACCATTGCTGCTGCTGCTGCTGCTGCTACAGCCTCAACCTGCTTCAGCCCAACTGCCTGATTGCTATAATCATCTCCCTTCATTCTTCTGTATTGCTTCCATTATTTTTTGTCCTATATTTATTATTGTTTCACTCTTTATACCTAGTCAGGACTGATTATGATTGTACTTTTGTTTTTTGACTAAACATTCCATGTATATCATTTAAGTCTTCTGCTTATAAGTGTTATTCATTCATTCATTCACAAAATATTAGTGTAAAGCTGTATTTAATACAAACAGCAGTATTATTATTAATTTAGGACCAATAAAAATAAGTGATAAATAATTGCTATCCCCAAAGAGTTTATAATTTAGTTGTAGAGATGACAAACATACAAAATTGCTAAAATTAAAAAAAACATAGATAATGAATATGAGAATAATAAGAAGTGTTGTCAAACACCAAGACAAATGATCATTTTATGTTAAATTAAGGACTAGTATCATGGAGATAATTCTAATTTGGCCCTAAGTTGCAAATATTTTCATTGTTAAAAATTAGAAGTTCTAGGTCTTGGACAGAGAACATACAGTAAGTTGTAGGAGTTTTTAAGTTTTAAGTGACAATTTGGCACAAGAAATGGAATCTAGACTCAAAATACTACAGTCTGATTTTTTGGTCCATGTACCCCTTATTTATTGTTAGCCTTATCTGTGTTCTAGTCCAAATATCCTAGAAAGCATCCACACCTACATAACAAAGGACACTTCAGTGTGCCAAACAACTTGGTTTATCAGAGTTTCCTTCAGAAGGTGTTGGGTCTCACTTACACAGACAAAGCACAGTGGATTTCTTTCTAATTATCATTTTAGGAAAATATAATGGAATGTCAGACAGATATTTGCCTAAATATATGGAACCTTTATTCCTAAGAATTGCTCTTGTAACTTCATAAGAACATGAGCTTTTTGATCTAAAATTTAGATACTTATGATAGAAGTCCTTGATTAAAAAATACCCATATAAATGCAAATATGTAGTTGACATCTGCTTACAGGTTGGGTACATATTCTTTCTGAGACAAAATACTAATAAAATTGGGTCTGACTCAATGAACTAAAAGAGCACTGATACTTCCTCCACTTAAAATAATTGGATTTTATCTTTCTATTGCAAGGCACATTTTAAGGAAATATTGTTGAACTTCTCCTGCCCCCCAATACTTCTTTTTCTCACAATATAATACATTTCTGAGGTACTGAAAGTTTACAACAAAATTACACATGAAAGAAGGAAGGGTTTAAATGAAAACTGCAGGCAACAAACATGTTTGGACAAGTAATGGCAGGGGAAGGCTGTCCTTTCAGAGTTAACATTGTTAAATATTCCATTAAGGTCAATAATTATGGCAATAAAAAGGTAGAATTTAAAGCCATTATAAAATGAATGAGAGAAAAATTTAAAAACAATAATTGTACTTCCACAAACAGCCTGTTTATACTAGAGTTACTGCCATTTTAGCTATACCATATATGTATTTTGTTTCTTAAAAGTCTCATGGAAAACCATTCTTCTTAAAATTAAGCAAGTTGTAAAGGTTAAAAAAAAAACCCTAAACATATAGAGTCGGCCCTCTGTATTCTCAGATTCTGCATCCATGGATTCAACCAGTCCCAGATCTAAGATAGGGTTGACTCCGAAGATGTGGAACCTGCAATTGACAGTTGATTATGTTATTTTAAGCCCTTGCAAATTATCTGTACTTTTAATGATATGTAATTCACAGTTTTCATTTGTACTTAGATGGTAATTTTCAGTAGAACTTTCCAGTATTAGAGAAACTCTCTGTAAATTGAGAGGGAATTATAAAACATAAGAAATAAAAATTTTGAATCTTTTATAAGGTTACAAAATTTCAAGTTAAAAAGACATTATCTATTAAAATCATCATTTTAGAGTCATAATGAAAGCTAATCATATTTTTTAAATTAAATTGAATAAGTGACAATCATCACATTTACCCCAAGTGAATATTAATATTCTCCATTAAAACAGATGAGTATTAGGTCTGAAAATTTGTTTCAGTAGCTGTCCTGCTTCCACATTAAAACTGAATTTCTTTTAGTTACTTTTTGAAGGAGTAGCAGCTTAATTTATTCATTGATATACCGGACCAGTTGGGTGTCTATGTGCTACTGTAGACTAGATTTTGAAGCTAGTGGCAAAAGTCCTTGATATGTGATCTCCTATATAGAAGGACTGGTTTAGACTGAAACACCTGAATGGACCTTTTGGGAATAGTTGAACCAAATCCTAACGAACGAACCTGGGCAGACTCAGCTCCTTTTCTGGTGGCATGTACTCCATTAAGGGCAGCAATTATGTTCCAAAGGCCAACTCACAAAAACAAAAAAACTTGTTTATACAAAGTTCTCTAAGAATTTTGCTTGTGATCTCACAGCTAAATACCAGACACGACCTGAGTAATTCAAAATATCACATTATGAATACAAAAAATGTGTTTATCATGCACATCTATGATTCTATATATTCTTGTTTGTACAGATGCAATGGAAAGCATTTTCAGACAGAAATGATTCTGTCAAGGCAGCACCCTGCCTTTGCACCTCCAGGGGAAGGTGAGTGGGAGGCAGAAGGCACCCTTGCCCTCCATATATTATGAAAAGTGCCACATTAACAAATGATCGAGTCTTACAGAGAGGAGTGAGGAAAAAGGAATTCTGGTTCACTATCTTGCTTCAACTTGACCCTCATTACACTCAAATACATATTTATGAATCCCTCACAACAACTGGGTCATTGGTAGAATAAGAAAGGTATCTGTAACAATAAGTGAGAGTGCTTGAAATTAGAAAAGAAAAAAAAAGTCCTGCCAATCTGTCATCTATATTTATAGTTCAATATTAACTTGTATTTCTTACAAGAAAAACTAGAAAATAAAGGCATTTATTGAAAACCTGAATCCATTATTTTTAATACAGTTATTTTAATAAGATACAAAGGTCAGAAATTGCCATTAGGCTCCATTTTAATATACCGAATATTTAGCAGAAAAAAAAAAAAAAACCCAACATACTGGAATAGCATTTATTTGTTAACAGAGAAAAACAACTGAAAATAGTTACCTTTAATCTCTTTAATAAATTCAGTCTCACAACCCCTAAGTACATAAAACTACCACATTACTTTTCTGTATTGTCAACAGCTTCTTTAAGTCTGGCCATATATCAGATTAGAAATAATTTTTTATTCCAGGTATATCTGATGCATGGACAGTTTTTTACAAAAAGTGGGACAGTTAGACATTTTAATTATAAATATAATTATGATGTGACAAAATGAAACTTCTTATGCCAATGTGAGTGTGAATATACATTCATATTCACATTTAGCACTTTGTGGAAAAAATTTCTCTAACAAGTTGAGTTTACCTCATCCAAAATATTTGAGTAAAAAAAAGTGATATAAACAATTTGTATTTATTTGTTCAATTTTTATTTACAGATGAAGTAATTCTGTCTTATTACTTTTATAATGTATTTATTCATTCAATGAAATGTATAATATATCTATTTAACAAACCAACACAAAGTGATGCAATCCAAGTTTTTCTAGAATATTGTTTTCACATATGGCTGTTTCTGGATCTAGTGAAGAAAAAACCATGTGAGAAAAAGCTAAATGATCAGGAAAGGAAAAAAAAAATACTCCTTCTCATCTTTCTAAGTAAGTGTTTGTATTCCTGCTCTTTTCTTTCTCTTTCTATTCCCTTTGATTATAACGTGGAACTTTCTGATTTGGAGGGCAAAATAATCTAAAATAGAATTTAACTATTTTTCTCACTATAAGCTTCAATCCCACAGTATTTTTTTGTTGTGAAAGATTGACAGAATAAATCAATAAATCAATAAAACACTTAAGGAATTGAGTAGTCTAGGTAATTATGCTCTATTCAACTATGAATTATAAATATAATATTCCAAGAAAAAAATTCTTAACTTATACTTTCTGTGATCATTTTGCAGTTAGGATATAAAATCTTCATCATAACAGTTTAAGAAGGACAATCAAATAAAGTAAATATCTTATTTGCCAGATGTTCATTCTTACAGATGAAATGTGAGTTCATGTACATTGAAGAATAAAGAATAAGTTAATATTAGGTCATAGGAATATTATTTTCTTATGTTTATAAATAAAACTAATTTAAACACCATTTAGTAATTTTGAATATAATTTGATGAATTTGTCCAAATAGAAAACATTCAAACACTTATTCACTTGCTCATAATAGTTGGTACAAAATATTTATTGAGAGAGTAACTTACGTGTTAAAAGCATGGGCTTCAAAATCCTGGAACCCAGGCTCTGTGTTTTGATAGTTTGTGTGCCTTGGGCAAGCAACTTAACCTCTTTATCCCTTAGTTTCTATGTGTTTTAGAAAAATTTTGAGGATACTTGAAATTTCATTATAATCACTGGGTGTGTTTAAGGCAATACTTTTGTAAAAAGCTTAGATGGATGCTTTTACATAAATGCTTAATAAATATTATCAATGATTTCAGTGAATAATGTCTATCCTTACTGTGTCTTAATTTTCTCATTATCAATTCTTACTATCTGATGTGTTATATATGTATTAATTGGTGTTGACATAGACTTATTTATGTGTTTCTTGTCCATCTCAGTCAGGATAATATAAATTCTCAAAGGGAAGGTATTTGTGATTTAAATTATTTCACACAATTATTCAACATCTGCATTTCCAAATACATGAAACTTCAGTTTCTTTTTCAAATTTTAAAAGCTGGGTTCTTAGATCATCCAGACAGAAACTCAACTGGTCTTAAACACCAGTTTAAGTAAACACTGGCCTTAAATACCACATTTGACCAAAAAAACTTAACAGAGATATATAGAACATTCCATCCTAAAGCAACAGAAAACACATTCTTTTCAAGTACACATGGAACATTCTCCAGGATAGATCACATGCTAGGCCACAAAACAAGTCAGAATAAATTTAAGAAAACAGAAATCATATCAAGCAATTTTTCTGACCACAACACTATGGACTAGAAATGAACTACAAGAAAAAAACTGCAAAAAGCACAAACATATGGAGGCTATACAACATGCTGCTAAACAACCAATGTAGTCCCTGAAGAAATCAAAGAAGAAATTTTAAAATGCCTTGAGACAAAGAAAACAAATACACAACCATACAAAAATCTGTAGGATGCAGCAAAAGCAGTTTTAAGATGGAAGTTTACAGTGATATAAGCCTACCTCGGGAAACAAGAATAAAACCTCAAATAAGCAACCTAAACTTATACCTAACGGAATTAGAAAAAAGGAACAAACAGAATCCAAAGTTACTAGAAGGAAAGAAATCATAAATATCAGAGCAGAAATGAAATAGAGATAAAAAATTAGAAAAGATCAGTGAAACTCAGAGCTGGTTCTTTGAAAACATAATTTGATAAACCTTTAGCCAGACTCCCCAAGAAAAAAGAGAGAGGGCCCAATTCAATAAAATCAGCAGATGTTCACATCCTATAGTAAGCGCTCCATATCAGAGTTTCCACATCCCTGGATTCAACCAACTGCAGACTGTGTAGTACTATATGTATTTATTGAAAAATGTCTGCCTGTAAGTGAATCCTCACAATTCAAACCCATGTTGTTCAAGGATCAACTGTATACTCTATATATCTATTCTATTATCTACCTACTTATCTATACTCTATCAGAAATATCATGTAGATAACATGAAGGATATCCTACATATTATCTATATTTTACATTTTTATTGTCTGTAGAAATAATATTTAATTTATTCAATTTTTTTAAAAGTATAGTGTATATCTACTTTACATTCCCTTTTAAAAAAATTGTATCATTTTCAAATAAGAATATTTCCAACATTTTTATACAGGTGTACCTCCTTTGTTACTGTTATTATTCATGCATTGACCAATCTGTCCTGAATAGTTTTAAAGATTACTAGTAATATTGGGCATAAGCACGTCTATTAAGTCACCATGTAACCTTATACTGGTGGAGGGAGGACCTTCAAGATGGCGGAGGAGCAAGACGTGGAGATCAGCTTCCTCCACACAAATACATCTACATGTGGAAAAACTCCTACAGAACACCTACTGAAAGCTTACAGAAGACTTCAGATTTTCCAAAAGGCAAGGAAGTGCCAACATACCGGGGTAGGAGAAAAGAAAAAAGAAAAAACAACAACAAAAGAATAGTGATGGAACCTGAATCTCGGGGAGGGAGCTATGAAGGAGGAAAAGTTTCCACGAACTAGGAAGCCCCTTTACTGGCAGAGTCAGGGGGTGGGTGGGGGGAAGCTTTGGAGCCACAGAGGAGAGTGCAGCAACAGGGGTGCAGAGGGCAGAGAGGAGAGATTCCCGCACAGAGGATCTGTGCCAACAAGCACTCACCAGTCTGAGAGGCCTGTATGCTCACCTGCCAGGGCAGGTGGGGCTGGGAGCTGAGGCTCAGGATTTGTAGGTCAAATCACAGGGAGACGATGGGGTTGCCAGCATGAACAGAGGCTGAAGGGGGCTAGTGCACCACAGCTAAACAAAAGGGAGTCCAGGAAAAACTCTGAAACTGCCTAAGAATCAAGAGACCATTGTTTCAGGGTGTTAGAGGAGAGGAGATTCAGAGCACTGCCTAAATGAGCTCCAGAGCTGGGCATCCATGGCTATCAGCAGGGACACCAGAGACAGGCATGAAACGCTAAAGCTGCTGCTGCAGCCACCAAGAAGCCTGTGTGCAATCACAGGTCACTATCCTACCTCCCCTCCTGAGAGGCTGTGCAGCCCAGCACTGCCAGGGTCCCATAATCCAGGGAAAACTTCCCCAGGAGAACACACAGCATGCCTCATGCTGTTGCAACGTCATGCCGGCCTCTACCACCACAGGCTCGTCATGCATTCTGTAGCCCTCCCTCCCCCAAGCCTGACTCAGCCAGAGCCACCTAATCAGCTGCTCTTTAACTCCCTCCTGTTTGGGCAAAGAAAAGAAGCCAGAGGGCGACCTACATGCAGAGTTGGGTCCAAATCCATAGATGAACCCCAGGAGCTGTGCAAAAAAGAGAAAGGGAAATCTCTCCATGCAGCCTCAGAAGCAAATCTCCAAATCTCCACATCAACCTGATGTACCCTGCATCTGTGGAATACCTGAATAGACAAGGAATTATCCCAAAATTGAGGCGGTGGACTTAGGGAGCAAATGTAGAATTGGGGTTTGCTGTATGTGACTGATCAGTTTCTGATTTTTATGTTTATTGGAGTTTATTTTTTAGCACTTGTGTTCATTGATGGATTTGTTTATTGGTTTGGTTGCTCTCTCTTTTTTTAAAAATACTTTTTACATTTCTTTAATATATATTTTTAATTTTTTATTTTAATCACTTTATTTTTTCTTTCTTTCTTTTTTCTTTTTCTCCCTTTTCTTCTGAACCATGTGGCTGACTGGGTCTTGGTGCTCCAGCCACTTGTCAGGTCTGAGGCTCAGAGGTAGGAGAGATGAGTTCAGGACATTGGTGGGAGAGCTGAGTTCAGGACATTGGACTACCGGACACCTCCTGGCCCCACGTAATATCAATCTGTGAGAGTCTTCCCAGAGATCTCTGTCTCAATGCTAAGACACAGCTCCACTCAATGACCAGCAAGCTCCAGTGCTGGGCATCTCAGGCCAAACAACTAGCAAGACAGGAACACAACCTCACCTATTAGCAGAGAGGCTGCCAAAAATCATAATACGTTCACAGACACCCCAATACACACCACCAGATGTGAACCTACCCACCAGAAAGACAAGATCCAGCCTCATCCACCAGAACACATTCACCAGACACCTCCACCAGGAAGCCTACACAACACACTGAACCTATCATACCGATTGGGGGCAGAAACCAAAAACAATGGGAACTATGAACCTGCAGCCTGTGAAAGAGAGACCCCACACACATTAAGTTAAGCAAAATGAGAAGACAGAGAAATACACAGCAGATGAAGGAGCAAGGTAAAAACCCACCAAACCAAAGAAATGAAGAGGAACTAGGCAGTCTACCTGAAAAAGAATTCAGAATAATGATAGTAAAGATGATACAAAATCTTGGAAATAGAATGGAGAAAATACAAGAAACATTTAATAAGGTCCTAGAAGAACTAAACAGAACAAACAATGATGAACAACACAATAAATGAAATTAAAGATCCTCTAGAAAGAATCAATAGCAGAATAACTGAGGCAGAAGAGCGGACAAGTGACCTGGAAAAAAAAAATAGTGGAAATAACTACCACAGAGCAGAATAAAGAAAAAAGAATGAAAAGAATTGATGACAGTCTCAGGGACTTCTGGGACAACATTAAACACACCAACATTTGAATTATAGGGGTCTCAGAAGAAAAAGACAAAAAAAAAGGGGGGACTGAGAAAATATTTGAAGAGATTATAGTTGAAAACTTCCCTAAAATGGGAAAGGAAATAGTCAATCAAGTGTAGGAAGCACAAAGAGTCCCATACAGGATAAATCCAAGGAGAAACACGCCAAGACACATATTAATCAAACAATCAAAAATTAAATACAAAGAAAAAATATTGAGAGCAACAAGACAAAAGCAACAAATAACACACAAGGGAATCCCCATAAGGTTAACAGCTGATCTTTCAGCAAACTCTGAAGGCCAGAAGGGAGTGGTGGGACATATTTTAAGTGATGAAAAGGAAAAATCTACAACCAAGTTTACTCTACCGAGAAAGGATCTCATTCAGATTCGAAAGAGAAATTAAAACCTTTACATACAAGCAAAAGCTAAAAGAACTCAGCACCACCAAACCAGCTTAACAACAAACGCTAAAGGAACTTCTCAAGGCAGGAAACACAAGACAAGGAAGGACCTACAATAACAAACCCAAGACAATTAAGAAAATGGTAACAGGAACATATATAATGATAATTACCTTAAATGTAAATGGATTAAATACCCCAACCAGAAGACACAGACTGGCTGAATGGATAAAAAAACAACACCTGTATATATGCTGTCTACAAGACAGCCACTTCAGACCTAGGGACCCATACAAACAGAAAGTGAGGGGATGTAAAAAGATATTTCATGCAAATGAAAATCAAAAGAAACTGGAGTAGGAATTCTCATATCAGACAAAATGGACTTTAAAATAAAGACTATTAGAAGAGACAAAGGACACTACATAATGATCAAGGGAACAATCCAAGAAGATAAAACAATTGTAAATATTTATGCACGCAACATACGAGCACCTCATTAGATATGGTAAATGTTAATAGCCATAAAAGGGGAAATCGACAGTAACACAATAATAGCAGGGTATTTTAACACGCCACTTTCACCAACGGACAGATCAACCACAATGAACATAATAAGGAAACAGAAGCTTTAAATGACACATTAAACAAAATGGATTTAATTGATATTTATAGGACATTCCATCCAAAAACAACAGAATACACTTTCTTCTCAAGTGCTCATGGAACATTCTCCAGGAGAGATCATATCTTGGGTCACAAATCAAGCCTTGGTAAATTTAAGAAAATTGAAATCATATGAAGTATCTTTTCCGACCACAATGCTATGAGACTAGATATCAATTACAGGGGACAAAAATGTAAAAAAACACAAACCCATGGAGGCTAAACAATACACTACTAAATAACTAAGAGATCACTGAAGAAATCAAAGAGGAAATCAAAAAATACCTAGAAACAAATGACAATGAAAACACGATGGCTCAAAACCTATGGGATGCAGCAAAAGCAGGTCTAAGAGGGAAGTGCATAGCAATACAATCCTACCTCAAGAAACATCTCAAATAACCTAACTTTACACCTAAAGCAATTAGAGACAGACAACAAAAATCCCCCCAAGTTAGCAGAAGGAAGGAAATAATAAAAATCAGATCAGAAATAAATGAAAAAGAAATGAAGGAAATAATAGCAAAGATCAATAAAACTAAAAGGTGGTTCTTTGAGAAGATACACAGAATTGATAAACCATTAGCCAGACTCATCAAGAAAAAAAGGGAGAAGACTCAAATCAATAGAATTAGAAATGGAAAAGGAGAAGTAACAACTGACACAGCAGAAATACAAAGGCTCATGAGAGATTACTATAAGCAACCATATGCCAATAAAATGGACAATCTGTAGGAAATGGACAAATTCTTAGAAAAGCACAACCTTCTTAGACTGAACCAGGAGGAAATAGAAAATATAAACAGACCAATGACAAGCACTGAAATTGAAATTGTTATTAAAAATCTTCCAACAAACAAAAACCCAGAAGCATCTGGCTTCACAGGTGAATTCTATCAGACATTTAGAGAACAGCTAACACCTATCCTTCTCAAACTCTTCCAAAATATAGCAAGGGAGGAATGCTCCAAAACTCATTCTACGAGGTCATCATCACCATGATACCAAAACCAGACAAAGATGTCACAAAAAAAGAAAACTACAGGCCAATATTACTGATGAACGTAGAAGCAAAAATCCTCAACGAAATACTAGCAAACAGAATCCAGCAGCACATTAAAAGTATCATACACCATAATCAAGTGGGGTTTATGCCAGGATTGCAAGGATTCTTCAGTATATGAAAATCAATCAATGTGATAAACCACATTAACAAATTGAATGAGAAAAACCATATGATCATCTCAATAGACACAGAAAAAGCTTTCAACAAAATTCAACACCCATTTATGATAACCCTCCAGAAAGCGGGCACAGAGGAAACGTATCCCAACATAATAAAGGCCATACATGACAAACCCAGAGCCAACATCGTTGTCAGTGGTGAAAACTGAAACCACCTCCTCTAAGATCAGGAACAAGACAAGGTTTTCCAGTCTCACCACTATTATTCAACATAGTTTTGGATGCAGTCAGAGACGAAAAAGAAATAAAAGGGTCAAAATCAGAAAAGAAGAAGTAAAACTGTCACTGTTTGCAGATGAGATGATACTGTACATAAAGAATACTAAAGATGCTACCGGAAAGAGTCTAGAGCTAATCAATGAATTTGGTAAAGTAGCAGGATACAAAATTAATTCACATAACTCTCTTGCATTCCTATGCACTAAGAATGACAGATCTGAAAGAGAAATTAAGGAAACACTCCCACTTACCACTGCAAGAAAAAGAATAAAATACCTAGGAATAAACCTACCTAAAGAGACAAAAGACATGTATGCAGAAAACTATAAGGCACTGATGAATAAATTAAAGACAATACAGATGGACAGATATACCATGTTCTTGGATTAGAAGAATCAACATGGTGAAAATGACTATACTACCCAAAGCAATCGATAGATTCAGTGCAATTCATATCAAACTATTAATGGCATTCTTCACAGAACTAGAACAAAAAAATTCACAATTTGTATGGAAACACAAAAGACCCCGAATAGCCAAAGCAATCATGAGCAAGGAAAATGGAGCTGGAGGACTCAGGCTCCCTGACTTCAGAGTATACTACAAAGCTACAGTAATCAAGACAGTATGGTACTCACACAAAAACAGTAACAAAGATCAATGGAACAGGATAGAAAGCCAACAGATAAACTCACAAACATATGGTCAGCTTATCTTTGATAAAGGAGGCAAGAATATACAATGGAGAAAAGATAGCCTCTTCAATAAGTGGTGCTGGGAAAACTGGAGAGCTACATGTAAAAGAATGAAATTAGAACACTCCCTAACACCATACACAAAAATAAACTCAAAATGGATTAAAGAACTAAATGTCTGGCCAGAAACTATAAAGCTCTTAGAGGAAAACATAGGCAGAACAGTCTATGACATAAATTACAACAAGATCCTTTTTGAGCCACCTCCTACAGAAATGGAAATAAAAACAGAAATAAACAAATGGGACCTAATGAAACTTAAAAGCTTTTGCACAGCAAAGGAAACCAGAAGGGGAAAAGACAACTCTCAGAATGGGAGAAAATCTTTGCAAACAAAGCAACTGACAAAGGATTAATCTCCAAAATTTACAAGCAGTTCATACAGCTCAATATCAAAAAAACAAACAACCCAATACAAAAATGGGCAGAAGACATAAACAGACATTTCTCCAAAGAAGATATACACATTGCCAAAAAATGCATGAAAGGATACTCAACATCACTAATCATTAGAACAATGCAAATCAAAACTACAATGAGGTATCACTTCACACCGGTCAGAATAGCCAGCATCAAAAAATCTACAAAAAATAAATGCTGGAGAGGGTGTGGAGAAAAGGGAACCCTCTTGCACTATTGGTGGGAATATAAATTGATACAGCCACTATGGAGAACAGTACAGAGGTTCCTTAAAAAACTAAAAATAGAACTACCATATGACCCAGCAATCCCACTACTGGGCTTATACCCTGAAAAAAACCATAACTCCAAGAGTCATGTACCACGATGTTCATTGCCACACTATTTACAATAGCTAGGACATGGAAGTAACATAAGTGTCCATCGACAGATGAATGGATAAAGAAGATGGGGCACATATATACAATGGAATATTACTCAGCCATGAAAAGAAATGAAACTGAGTTGTTTGTAGTTAGGTTGATGGATCTAGAGTCTGTGATACAGAGTGAAGTCAGTCATAAAAATAAAACAAATACCATATGCTAACACCTATATATGGAATCTTAAAAAAAAAGGTTCTGAAGAACCTAGGGGCAGGAAAGGAATAAAGATGCAGATGTAGAGAATGGACTTGAGGATAAATGGAGGGGGAAGGGTAAGCTGGGACAAAGTGAGAGAGTGGCAATGACATATATATACTACCAGATGTAAAACAGATAGCTAGTGGGAAGCGGCTGCATAGCACAGGGAGATCAGCTCATTGCTTTGTGACCACCTAGACGGGTGGGATAGGGATGGTGGGAGGGAGACAGAAGATGGAGGGTTTATGGGGATATAAGTATACATATAGCTGAATCACTTTGTCATATAGCAGAAACTAACACAACATTGTAAAGCAATTATACTCAATAAAGATGTTTAAAAAAAAGAAAATGATGATATTGGCAACTAGTTTCTGATAGATTATCTTCAACATACTAAGGATGTATGTTTCTCTATCTGCTTTATAACATGTCAGTTATTTAAATGAAACCTGTCTGCTACTAAAATTTCATTTTTTCCAGACACTGAAATAGTTGTAATCCTTCTCCAAAGTCATATACACATTGCTAACAAAATGGGGATTGAAGGGAACAGTTTACAGATGAGGTGAGGAACTGACCAAGTGTAGATCAACTGAAAGACAAGTGGAGATATGTTCTGATAAGGTCTTGAATTTTGGTCTTCTTATTTTGGCTTTTATTTGATGTTGAAAATTTGTTTCAGTATAATATTATGCTGTTATGAATTATTGTGGACATATTTGGAATTATGTAATATTTTTCTGAACATTACAAATGAAAAAACAAAACTTAAAGTTATGTTAAAGTTTGATTTAATTTTACTTGTTGTCAAGTGGATTAAATGAACTTCTGTTCAGTGCTTATATTTATGTGATTTTTACAATGATGTTTCTGCTTCATGTAATTCTGAAGAAGCTACGGTTGTTATGAATTGAACTGTCCTTCCCTCAAAATTCATATGTTGAAGTCCTAACTTCCAGTACCCCAAAATATGACTGTACTTGGAGATGGGACCTTTAAAGAGGTAATTAAGTTAAAATGAGGTCGTTTCCTCATTTTAGATTGGGCCTTTTCCAATCTGACTGGTTTCCTTATAAGAAGAGGAGAGTACACAAAGAGACAACAGGGGTGTGCATACACAGAGGAAAGACCATGTGAGGACACAAAGAAAAGGCGGTCATCTACAAGCCAAGGAGAGAGATATCAAAAGAAGTCAAATCCTGTCAGAATCTTTATCTTGGACATCCAACATCCAGAATTGTGAGAAAATAAATTTCTGGTGTTTAAGCCACCTGGTCTGTGATATTTAGTAGTTACAGCAGCCCAGCAGACTAATACAAGGGTCTAGAAAAGTGAAATAGTTTGTCTAAGATCGAGGGGGAGGTCAGATGGAGATGTAACATACTCTAATCGCTTCAACACATTATACCACCCAAGACACTAAAATTAATTTTGTATCATAAGATTTTGTTTTTCTTTCCTGTGTTTTAAGAAAAGTGCAGTTTTTTCATTCAAAATATTAATTCAAAATGAATATCTACAAACACAATTTAATTGCAACTTTTAGAATGTAGGGTATAATGCTGAAAAATTTTGGAAATGCTTATTTTTTAAGTAAAAATATAACATTTATCTCAGAAATGTTGACCTTTTTAAACCTAAACAAGTTTTTCTCAGTAATGAAACAGATTTTTCTTTGGAATAAACAGGTTTCCCTTGATCTCATGATATATTCAAAGAGATAATAAGCATGTTTTGCTTTCTTGAAAACCTGTTAAAATATTATTTTTCTCTGAGGTTGACAGTGGTGAAATTTTATCACACAGCACAAAATGTGTTATTTTGATACATTGACACCATATCAAAACTTATCCTTACACATTCAACTTTGTGACAAAGAATATATTCCTATGAATTTCACAGGCAATTTCCATGGGATTTAAAAATAGTATTAGTTTCAAATGCTGAATAGCTTTTACACTGTTAACTGGTAAGGACAGGTTGATGAATATACTGATGTTGAATTACACCGCATTATAACCTAAGGCAAATCTGTAATATAATTTCTGACGTGGATATTCACATAAACTGGAGAAAAGATATTTGGAATTAAATTAATAATCTTACTTTCCACCTTCATTTATAGGACTCTCGCTAATGTCAATGTGGGTTCATGATTTCAACAGAATAGGAACAGAGTTTTAAAAATCTATTTCCATGATCAAAGTACCAAGAATCCAATCTTACTGTCTTCCTTTTGTTCTTCTTTAATTCTGAGTTTATTAGATTTTTTTTATATAATGAGATTTATACTTTAGAAATATAAGATTAGTGATTTGGTGAAGTTTGAAAGGGGAGAATTAGTAACTAATAATAGAAATAGTAACAAAATAATAGAGCATGATAATGTAGAATGATAACCTTCCTAGATTTGTGATCACATATGTAATCAATTTCCAGGTCCTATCTTTCTAATCTCCTTATTCTCAACAGTCCATAATTGTCATTTGCCACTACCTTAGATCAAGTTACCTTTATTTTTCAACTGAACACAGCAACAGCACCCAAGTGGATCTTTCTTCCAGTCTTCACTTTCAACTCCCTCCCATACTCTCTATAAACTGCAGACTCAGTGATTATTTGGGAACTAAAATGGGATCATGTCATTCCCCAGCATAAAATATTTCAATATCTCCTAATAACCCTTATGATGAAAAACTTACACTTGAATTACTGAATGAATCAGTTCTTGTTATTGAAATGTCAGCTCCATTATGCCTTACTCTTGGTTGTACTTTCCATTTCCTATATATTGAGAATTACCACTGCCCTGTTGATCTGCAAAGGTTGTCCACATATATCTAACTACATATGCCTGCTATGAAATATCTTCTTATACCCATGCTGTTCTTTTAATGAAAATGATGTGTTTTGCTGCAAATGCATCAGTAGATTTTCTTTACCCATTTTTTAAAGATTTGACTCAAATATTACCTCCTTAAAAGAAGAACTGCCTAAAAGTTTTTGACCCCAGCCATAATTCACTACACATTTCTCTGCAGTTCCATAAAATGTAATATCACCAAAATAATGCATCATATTCTCCCTACTGTTATACTACATGTATATTTGTGTCCAAAAAGTAATCAACTTGAGAACTGTTTTAATATATTTTTATAGCCTCGTAGGGCTTAGTTTAGTGGCTTTTATAGTATAACAATGAAGAGTTTTTTTAACTTGAATTGAATATTAATTTATATGTACATATATACACACACTAATGTCAGATATAAGGTACTTGAAACTTTAGTGCTTTCTTTTGTTTCATAATATTCTGAGTGCCTTGAACATAACTGTGATAACTCAACATGGATTAGGTTGGTGTGTCTAGTTACATATTAATAATGCAAAGTGTGTTTTATAATATAGATAAATATCATATAGCAGAATATAATATGTACTCTATCTCACAAATATATTTTTGAGGGATTCATGCCAGAAAGTGCAGTCAACACAAATCTGAATGGCATTAGACATTTCAAATATCAGGTAGAAAGTTTAAAACTATTTGTAGAAATGGAACATCCTTTCTGAAATCCTCTTGGAACAGGTTGTGCTTTCATTTATTTTCAATAATTGAAACCATCAAACTCTAATGTTTAAAAATAAAATCTAATAGTAAGTCTGAACTTTCTCTTTTCCAAAGATCTGTCAGTGCTACCTTGGTTTTAGAGGCAGAAAGATAGATAACAACAGGGCACATTCTCCCTCAGGCATATTTCTAGCTTCCCTGCTCTTTCATCTTGATAACCTACCTCAGTAATTTTAGCAAAGCCAGATTAAGTAGGGCTTTCCATCAGTTTAATATGGTGTTTCTTAATGAAAGTTGAGAACAATTATGAAGCTATGATTAACATCCTTTGACCTTTAGCTGAGAAATATAGGTGCTTCAATCCAGGCAGTATATCGGCTTTTTATAAAGGAAAATGGCCTCAAGGAATGCATTTTGGTGACAAGACAGAAAAATCTGAGCAGAATAGAATTTCCCTGCATTCATTTCTTGTGTAATAGATAAATTGAAGAATACTATAAAGCTATTCTTGAAATGACTGTCAGAGGAAATCCTTGAGTTAAGAACATTTAAGTACCTAAATGATTAACTTGAGCCTTATTCAAGCATAACCCCCAAACCCAAACAAAATCCTTTTGCTAATGTGACCAAGTCATAGGAAATTAAACAGGCTCAAGTGGAATTTTAGTGGACTGAATTTATCTAGATTATTTCTAAAATGTAAAGTGTTGGAGAAATTACTTTATAACAATCATGTACTTGACAAGAATCTTAGAAATTACTCTTGGGAGTCTGAGTGGTAAATTCTTATTATTCTTGGGTCTTAGGCAGATGGTTATAAGTACCTGTCAATACCAGACTCATCCTGTGCTTACCTGTAAAGTTAATCACACTACTGTTGTAGGATACTGTGTAATAATTTGAATAAGAAAAGAGCTCTCAATTCTAAATAATTCTCCTTTTGATGGTAACATTAAAAATTCTGGATATTAAAATAAGTTAACTTTCATATGAAAATTCTCAAGAGAAACATGGTCTATTATACCTGTTTTATAGAGCATAATGCATGCATACAAGTTTTTGAGAAATGGGATATATTGGTGAATTCATTATTTTGAGTTAAGAACCTTATAACAAAGCAATAATTTCTTAAGTTTTGGTAAATCCCAGGAAAGACCACAGAATTTTGCTGTATCTTGACATCACAGTTTTGAGTATCTTTTAGGTTAGGCTATACTCCAGTCCATTTTAATGTTTAGTCAATGGTGGCTTGCAGTTCTTTAGGATTTGGTTAAAAGATAATTTCCTGTTAGTATGCAAATTGAGCATATTTATACATTCCAGTCCTAATGATGGTCATCAATAAGACCCTAGTCCTAGAATTTTGTTGGCATAAAAAGCAAAAAGCACAATTTTGGGACTAAGATCTGAGGCACCTTAGATAATAAGGAAGATATCTACTGGTTAGCTCCAAGAAATCATTGAAAATTGTTGTATATAAACAGTAAAATATTTACATTTTTCTCCATGTTCATTTATTCCTAAGAGATCTTTCAGATTAATATATTGTGTGTATTCTTATGTATCTGCAGTGCATAGTAGTCATTAAATATAAAGAATGTGGTAATTATCTGAATATTGATTTAACATTTTCAAGGTTTTAAAACTAAGATCTTGTACCACTCTAAATAAATTTATTATATTTATTTTAATTTCTTACGAGACTCCTGTCTGGTTTAATAGGCAATCATCTTTAACTGTATTGTGTGTTAATTAGACCCAAGAACTTTTTTCTCCTGCTTTATTTTTTGTTTAATGTTATCTTATTTTAGTCCTACCTTCCTTTCCTAAGTGCTATTTTATGATTAAAAACACTCATTTTCTTTGGGGGACATTTTAAGCATCAAATTGCTGACATATGATTGACTAAAAAATCATAGAAGTATAACTTGGGCTTCCCTGGTGGCGCAGTGGTTGAGAGTCCGCCTGCCGATTCAGGGGACACGGGTTCGTGCCCCAGTCCGGGAGAATCCCACATGCCGCGGAGCGGCTGGGCCCGTGAGCCATGGCTGCTGAGCCTGCGCGTCCAGAGCCTGTGCTCCGCAACAGGAGAGGGCACAACAGTGAGAAGCCCACGTACCGCAAAAAAAAAAAAAAAAAAAAAAAAAAAAAAAAGTGTAACTCATATGGCTTCTCCATTTATTGATGTAATGACCTATTTTCAATTTTTAAATTGAATTGTCAAGTGGCATGATAAAATTTAAGGTAACATATAGATAAATCCTATATTGCAGGAGGCTGTAAAATCTTATTAGAACTAGAAATGTACTTGATCAAAAGATATGGATTGCAGCTTCAGGTCCCCTACTTGATAAGTACCTTGATAATTCTGGATATCAGTTTTGTTATCTGTACAAATAGGAATAAAAATCCCTAATGGGATTATTGTCACTGATCCACTTTGCACATGAGATAAGTCATAGTGTGCAAATTTCAGAATTTGAACTTTGTGTTTTGTGGGTCATCATAATATATATAATTGTATGAAGTAGTGCCAACAACTAGACTTCTCACTTTAAAAAATGTAGAAGATAATTAATCAAAGATCAAATTTTAAAGGGAAAATTAAATCAGAAAGCCTATAGGAGGGTATCATTTATATCTTCATGTGCAAAAGGGCTATTCTATTAATGTCCATTTAATAAGTCATCTAAGGCCACAGAATGGTAGAACTGAAATTGGAAGATGAACTCAAGACAAGATTAAAACTCCAACCAGATGAATTTATATTAAACATTGAAACTTTATAAGGTTATAAAGACTTAATGTGGTAAAATGGTACTATTCTAAATGAATACAATAATTAATTAATATTTTAGCTATAAATAATTTATCATGATTTGCAAATATACTGGTTATTTGTTGTCATCTTGCTCTTTGAGATTCTGGTCATGAATACTTTTTCACTATTCCATTCCTTGGACAAATCTAACTTACTTTTTCTCTCTCATGTTAGATTCACTTTCTATTATGGTATTATTGTATAGAGAAATTGAAACAAATGCCAGCTAGTGAAATATTTCAAATCATATTTTTGTAATATTTATATCTGGTAATAATTTAAAATTCCTACTTTTCTTCATTTCATTGGTTTAATATACAGACTTTTTGTGGAATTGCACAAGAATACATCAGTCAACACATACTATCCTTAAAAATTTTTATTGACTTGATGTTCTATAAAACTTTCTGTTATGCATATATTGATAGTTATGTGTTAATAGCCTTTAAACAATAAACAAATATCCATAACCATTTAAAATTCAATTATGCAAGATGACTTGATCAAAAGATTATGAACACAATCAAATATGAGGATATGAGATGAATAACATGATAGAAGAGAAGTCACAAAAATCTGTTTATCTAAAATTAGTTTCTGTAATTGCAACACAGCAAATTTAGAAAACATTTTTATATTTTTTTCACTTTAAGGAAATGACTTTTTCATAAACATGAAATAATTGGAAATTTGACATAATGAACAGTAGTCTTCAGTCAATATGTATAATTTGGAGGAAAATCCTTTGGGAAAATGCTTTAGCCTTCCATGACAATAGAATTGAACAAGTCATTCACATATCACAGATAAATTCAGTTTAGAAACCGATTCACTGGGATATTCAGTGAAAACTATCAAAAATATCATGTTCATTAGAGTTTTAAAGTATTTTTTACTGACAGAAGATGAGTTGACCAGTATTCCTTGGTGAAACTGTATAACTGCCCACAGAGCTGTATCCACTGTAATCTCTATAGTCACTGAGTGCTATGAAAGTTTTGAATCATTTATCTGTCAAACATTTAGAGGCCATGTCATTGTTCCATTTCTCTAGTTAGAAATAATTAACTTTTTTTCTGATCTAAAATTGTCACTTATTTTCTTTTTGGCATAAAGGACTTTGACTTTTGAAAGCAATTGATTTGTGAGTAGTAGACCAAAATAGAAGTTTTTCATGTCATTATCTATGTTGAAAAGTGTTAAGTATGCCAAGATGCCATGCTGTTAAAAAATTTCAGAGAAAAAAGTAAATAGAAAAATTTAAGTGATATCTCATACTGAAGAAATAAATACATGGTCTTCCCTGAAGCTACATTATAAACCATATCCATGTACATTTATAAATAATAATTAATTTTTAGCTATTTACTTTAAGTGTGCCAGATGAGTGTCAATTTAAAGATGGAAAAAACAACTCTGATACAGGTAATGGAGTAAACACTAAATGTAATAGCATTTGATGAGAACAAATCACACTAAAATTTGGTAGATTAAAACAACAAATACTCTTATCTATTCCTCATTTCTATGGTTGGGTAACTTGGATGTCTTCAGCTGCTTCCTATGACCTTATCAAGTCTCAGTAATGCATTTGCCATCATTTGGAACACAATGGGAAGACTGGGGTGTGTGTCACTTATTACAAAGCTGGCTCTCTGAGCTTGTTCACATTATGCTGGCTATAGGGTTCCCAAGAGTATCAAAGAGAAAACCCTAATATACAGGCATTGTTCAAACCTCTGCTTACAACATTTCTAAGTTCCTGTTGTCCAAAGCAAGTAACAGACTTGTTACTTGCTTTGGAGAAATTACCTTTTAATGGGAGAACTAGAAGGCTGCATTTCAAAGGGGCATGGACATGATAGGCAAAAATTGTGCACATTTTTTCTACCTATCATACTAAAAATTCTGAGATAACACAACAATATTAGAGAATACTGTAAAAGAATATATTTTTCAAAAAAATGTATTCTGAAATACAGTATACCAAATAAAGCTGTTATCTTTCAGGCCACTCACACCTAACTCCTTTCAAAGTCTGGAGAGTATTCTGCCTTATCGGCATTTATATCATGTTAATGAAGCTTAAAATGCCAATAACTGACTCACTTACTGAGCTTCCCTCAGCTAGAATGTGGTCAAATGACCTAGGCTATACCAATCAGAAATACCTGCCTCCCCAGTTTAAAGCTTAGAAGGAAAATCAAAAGATGTGCAGGGGGCTTCCCCGGTGGCGCAGTGGTTGAGAGTCCGCCAGCCGATGCAGGGGACGTGGGTTCGTGCCCTGGTCTGGAGGATCCCACATGGCGCGGAGCGGCTGGGCCCATGAGCCGTGAGCCGTGGCCACTGAGCCTGCGTGTCCGGAGCCTGTGCTCCGCAGCGGGAGAGGCCACAGCAGTGGGAAGGCCCGTGTACCGCAAAAAAAAAAAAAAAAAAAGATGTGCAGAAAAGGAAAAAGAAAAGAAGCAAGTGCCGCTATGACAGCCTATTTCCAGGGGCAGCAGTGACAAGGATTCTACTTCAGGCTTTCAATGCACAGTGTCACCAGAGTGGTGGCAGTATTATCTTCACTGAGCTAGTGAGGTGGTAGGATTTGGAGGGAATATTCCAGACTACATAACAGATTTTTTTGGCCCTGCTGAAATGTCTATGATCTATCTAATGTTCATCACTTAATATTTACATATCTTATCTGCTTACGTTGGCCTGGGTCAGTTTTGGTGGCTTGCAACTAAAATGCTAAATAATACACATTATGTGATTATTGTGCAAACTAAGCATTAATTGGCAAAAGGTCTTTATATATATATATGTATTTTAAATAGCATTTAGTTTTCTATTGAAATTTAATCAGAAAAATACTCATTTGAAAATAAGAAGACACAATGTTTAAATAAGTTTTATATATTCCACTAACAATACATCTACAAAATGCCAGGTATTTAAAGTCCAGATGCTGGCATAGAAAAAGATGTATGAATAGCCAACATATTAGGTGCTCCATTGAAAGGTAATTACTTGATTCTCTCCATCTAATTGATATAAGAAAACAAAGAGTATATCTTAACCAAGATATCTTTATTTCACAATTTAGAAAACTGTAACCCAGAGTGGTTAATGAAAACCCCCTTGATTACCCAATATTTTCTTGTCAGCGTTTTCTCTCCATTCAGATCTCAACTCAAATGTTTCCTTCTCAGAAGGGCCTTCCCTGACATCCTTATGCAAAATATAAAGCTGACTCTTCATCTTCCAAATTCCTTCTATTCCCTTACCCCGTGCCATTGTCTGCACAGCACTCTACAGGGCAATATAACATAATGGTTAAAATTTTGGCCACAAGAAACAAGCTGGAAAACAAACAATCCAATTAAAAAGTGGGCAAAAGATCTGGACTCCACACCAGAGATCTACAAATGGCAAATACGTATATGAAAAAATGTCCATCATTATATGTCATTATGGAAGCACAAATTAAAATGATGAGATACCACTACATATCTTTCAGGAAGACAAAAAATTAAAACAAAACAAAACTGAAAGCACCGAATACCCACAAGGATGTAGAGTAACAGGAATTCTCATTTTACTGCTGGTGGGAGTATAAAATGGTACAGCCACTTTGGAAGATAATTTGGCAGTTTCTTAATTAACTAAACAAGTCTTCTTATATACAATCAAGCAATTGCCCTCTTTGGTAGTTTCCCAAATGAACTGAAAAAAACTTGCACACAAATGCTTATAGCAGCCTATTCAAAACTGACAAAAAACTGGAAGCAGCCAAGATATGCTTCAAAAGATGATAAGCTGTGTTACATCCATACAATTGATTATTATTCAACAATAAAAAGAAATAAGCTATCAAGCCATGAAAAGACAGAGAGGAACCTTAAATGCATGTTGTGTTTAAGAAACAAGTCTGTCAAGTCTACACACTATATGCTATAGACTACATGTGTCCTCCCAAAATTCATATGTTGAAACCTAATTATCAATGGGAGGTGATTATGTCATGGATATGGAGCCCTGTTGATGGGACTAGATTGCCTATAAAAGGAAGCTACCTTGCTCCCCTCTGCAATGTGAGGACACAGAGAAAAGGTGTCCATGGAAACAGGAAGTGAGTTCTCAACAGACACCGAGTATGTCAGCACCTTGATCTTGGATTTCTCAGCCTCCAAAACTGTAACCAATAAATGTTTGTTGTTTAAGCCACCCAGTTTATGATATTTTTGTTATAGCAGCCTGAACAAGATACTGTAAAATTCCAGTTATGTGACATTCTGAAAAAGGCAAAACTATAGAGACAGTAAAGAGATCAGTGGTTGCCAGAGAGAAGGGGAGAGGGATAAAGAGGTGGAGCGTAGGCGATATTTAGGGCAGTGAAATTATTCCATAATATTGTAATGCTATATACACAATATTATACAACTGTCAAAACTCATAAAACTGTACAACACAAAGAGTGAGCCCTAACGTAAACTATGGCCTTTAGTTAATAATATATTTAGTTATTAATGATACATCAATACTGGTTCATCAATTGTAACAAATATACCACACTAATACAAGATGTTAATAACAGGGAAAACTGTGAATGAATGAGGGGGGAGGAATATGGAAACTCCGTATTATTTGCTCAGTTTTCTATAAATCTTAAGCTAAAAAAATGAAGTCTATTAATTAAAAAAAGAAAAGGAAGAAACTACTTGCCTATCTTGAGCCTTATCAACTATTTAACATATATGTGCCTAAGTTTCCTAACCTGAATTATATAAATGATAACATTTCCTACGTGACAATGTGGTTGTGAAAATCAAATGGAGTTACGTATGTAAACAATATAGAAAAATGTCTGTCACATAATAAGAACCCAATAAAAGTTAGCTATTACACTAGCATCCCCATTGAAAATACCCTCCATTATTTTTTTTGATTGTCAGTTTTCTGCCTGCTCCTCAGATAAAATAAAAATACAAAGGTACAGGAGTATTTTCTGTCCTGTTCACAGCTGAAACAACAGAATTTTGAATAGTGACTGACATATAGTAGAAACTCAGTAAACATTTGTTGAGAGAATAAAAGTCAAGTGTAGCATTATTACTAGTTTAATAATGAAATAAAGAGCCACTGCTTTGCTAGTGTAATTAATCTTGATAGTCATTTCTCCTTCTGAATTAAATATAAATTTGAAGTCTTGAAATATTTAACATTTAAATATTACTCTTCTTGTAACACCATAAATACTGATTCCCTAAATTACATTTTAAATGTGCAAATCCCGCCCCCGCTTCTCTCACCCAATTATAAAGTGTTCATCTAATCTATTATTCTGTTGCTATGGTTTTTAAAATTTATTTATTTATTTTATATTTATTTTTGGCTGTGTGGGTCTTGGTTTCTGTGCGAGGGCTTTCTCCAGTTGTGGTGAGCGGAGGTCACTTCATCGCGGTGCGTGGGCCTCTCACTGTGGCGGCCTCTCCCATTGCGGAGCACAAGCTCCAGACGCACAGGCTCAGTAGTTGTGGCTCATGGGCCTAGCCGCTCCGCGGCATGTGGGATCTTCCCGGACGGGGGTATGAACCCATGTCCCCTTCATTGGCAGGCAGATTCTTAACCACTGCGCCACCAGGGAAGCCCTGTTGCTATGGTTTTGTGAACAGTTTTGTGATTAGTTAACCAGGGAGTTGTACTCTCACCTTTTTAGGAATTGTTGTCAAGAAAAGCCATCAGTTTTTATTAGTCACATTGTACATGAAGAAATATTAAAATGCTTTATAGGTAGAAGTCCTTTAATATATAAGGACTTTCTATGCTGAATTCTGGTCTGCAGTATGGCATATGGATACTGACACATGGTTCTGAAATTTATCTTCACCTCTTTCTGGCTGAAAGGGAGCTGTTGGGGTGCTGCTCAGAATCCTTATCCATAGAGTAGAGATAATAATAGTACCAAATTCATAGGATGAACTGAAGGCAACATAAGGTAACACACATATGTATATGTATCACACAGAACAGAACCTGGTATATAGTAAACATTCAATGAATGAGAAACACTATTTAAAAAAACACTTAGTTGAAATGGAAAAATAATACATGTCATATGGTGACAACTTTCTTATTCTAATGTTTTAGAAGAAAACGCATTTGAAGTTTCCAAGTAACAACTAGGTCAATTGATTATTAATGAAGCCTTTATTTTCATTCACAAGGTTTTCTTTTTATGTCAATTTATTGCTCAGTTTTCTGGCCTTAGACTGTGAATATATCTCTAGCTCACAATATCAGATACCCTTCCTATTAATATTAATTTTTATTGAGCAAGGAGATACATAGGTGAATGACAATTTATCACAATTGCCAATAGAACCACCACAATCCTGGTAGACAGAAAAGGTCAGGTAAGCCAGTATTGCTTATAACAGAGTAAAGACAAGCCTGATATATCCCCTTCTGTAGAGAAAATAATTAAAGGAGAGTCTTCTGGCAGCATTCACCCTAAAAGACACCATGTTCTAAAAAACTTTTCCTAATATGAATGTAAGGATTTATATCCAAGAGATTTCCACAAGAGGGTAGCACCTCAGAAAATATTACCACTGCACATATTTGTGCAGTTAATAAGATAAACTAGACTTTATCTAAATATACTTGTCAAACTCTGCCAAGAAAGAAAATGTATATGGCTTTGTCTTTGGGTAACTGAAAACAGAGACTGAGAAGGCTGCAAGTTTATCCTAATGGTTTTGAACTGAGAAACTGCCTATTTAGCCTGAAAGTACCCAATATTAATAAAAAATAAAAACCAGAAACATAAAACTAGAAGACAAGAGTAACTGAATCACAATGAACAGAACATAATGTTTATTAAGAACAAGGCAAGTATGTATACTAACCATGAAGTAATTAACTAATAACCAAGTGATTAATAACTGTTAATCACAGAGTCACATTATGTGATACAATTTTTTTTATACTCACTCACTTTGAGATCACTTCAGGTCTTGTTTCTACACAGAATAATCTTCAGGTATTGCTACGGAAACATCTTGAAAAATGGTAGACTCAAATAGAAACAGTAAATTACATTTCCAGTTTGTAAACAACATGTCTCTTATTTCTGTTTGAATAGCCACACTTCTAAGAAGAGCTTCCCAAATTATAAATATTTGAATTTTGAAAAATCATTCACATATAAATCTCTACATGCAAAAAGGCAGAAGACCAAATTAAAAGTTTCTACTCTAGCTTGGTTTTCTCATTGGAACAATTGAAATTGACATCAGTTTTTATTTATTCATCATAAATAATAAATTAATTCCCTTTGTATCTTTATCTTGTTTCTTTGCTCCTTTCTCCTTTACCTTGTCTTGGCACTATGGGTGCCAAGAAATCAATTACTACATAAAAATATTCAAGCAAATGAAGCTATCTTAAGTTCTAACTGCATGAGCAACTAGGTTATGTGTCAGAGTGTCATCATCTCATCCACCTCCTCCCTCCTCCTCTGGCAATAAGCACATGGTTCCTGACCCATTTACGTTGTAAGTGAAAAACTTGAGCCTTAGCACCAAAGAGAGTGAGATGAGGAGTTGCACAAGGGATTGCTGCTGGAAGACACTGAAGGTGTGAGATTGCAGAGGAACTTCAAGGAATCATGAGAAAAATAGGCTTGTTTTTGTCTATACTTGAAAATAACACACTTTCTCATGCTTACACACCATCTTTCCTACCTCTATTATAATAGTGTAGTAGTGGGGACTTAGGCCAGTATTTGAACTTGTTTGAAATCAGTGTTATAGTCTTAAATATTCCAGTGAGCAATTTTAATTTTTTTTTGATATTAACAAAGACATGTCATTCTTGATCATTTCCTTAGGCTTATACTTATTATAGAAATAGAAAAAAGGAAATTCTTACAAATAGCTAATGGATACATATGTAAACATGCACACACATACACATACAAACATTTGAAATATAAGCTTAGAATTTGGGGAATGGATTTCCATGGAGATAGTATATTGTCTGTTAATATTCATTATCATGCTTCTACATCACAAATAAAATCTTGTAACTGTATATTTATTTATTTATTTATTATAATAAATTTTTTTTCAGTATGCGGGCCTCTCACTGTTGTGGCCTCTCCCGTGGCGGAGCGCAGGTTCCGGATGCACAGGCTCAGCGGCCATGGCTCATGTGCCCAGCCGCTCCGCGGCATGTGGGATCTTCCCGGACCAGGGCACGAACCCATGTCCCCTGTATCGGCAGGTGGATTCTCAACCACTGCACCACCAGGGAAGCCCTATTTATTTATTTTTATATTTCCCTCCCTACACTATAGTTTTAAACTCCATGATGGTAGGGCTTTATCTAGGACACAAGTGCTCAAAATTACTTGTTGGAAGAATAAGAACACAAGGCATCTGTGGATCTCAAAAAAAGTCAACCATTGAGCTAACAGCTTATTGGTCAAAAGCACAGGTTGCATTGATCACATGCCAATCTATCTGCTGTACAGTGGTTTATTAATTACTCAACAGACTCCCAACTATTGTACTTTCTAGACCCAGATTATGATAACAAATATAAAATAGTCTGTATTAATATTACCCAGAATTTATTTGGCAATCATGTATTTAGGGCTTAATATAGGTCAGGCAGAATTACAAATAATTCATTTAATCCTTGCCAGTTTATAGATATAGGTATATTATTATCATTTCCATTTTACCAATAAAATAAGATGGAGAAACAGAAGGTCTAGAAAACTTTCCCAGTATCACCAAAGGAAAGTGTTGAGACTAACATTCAAACCCTGATAATCTAATTCAAAACTACCTTTTAACCACTCTATATTGTCTCTGCATCCTACCACTGACATTACCTTTTCAGTAACGGCAAATAAACTAAAAGCTCCAACAGTAGTTAGTGCTTTGCTATTCTTGTTAGTCTCTAAAGCAATCTTTATTTGCATTTGTACTTATTGCAGTTTATAAAAATTAAAATTTATAAAATTTATATAAATTTTTAGTGTATAAAAATTAGTTTATAAAATTAAAATTTATAAAATTTATATAAATTTTATTTTAAATTTTCAGATATAAATCAAAATTCTGAGTCTAGTTAAGGAAATAGAATGCATATATAAAAAATGAAACAATATGAAATTAACAGCAATTCATTCATTCATTTATTGGTACTTTCAACTATCCCCCTCTATCCAACTAACATTTTTTAGCACTTATTATGTGCCAAAACTGTGCAAGACAGCGGAATTTATTCTCTAGCTACATTTCAGAACTATCTTAAGTCCATATATTTAAGTATTAGTTTAGAGAAAAAAAAATTAAACTGTGTGCTGACATAGAATGCAAATAAAAAATGAGGGAAATCAGTAATGACTATGCTATTCTTGTGACATAGTCACTACACATACAAGAGAAAAATCTAATAATTTTCTCTTATTTAATATATCTTTTCATCATCACCTCTCAGTTAATGTAGGAAATAGATTTCTATAAGAAATATAATCCTCAAGTGTTGTTATAATAACTATGAAGAAGGAATTTCTTAGAATGTATTTGTACTCCTTTTTATGCCCTTAAAATATAAATTCAACAAAAGATGATTACTTAATAACATCTAATCTACCTATTTTATGTTCCTGTTATGGCCATAAATGTACTTCCTAATTTAGAAACTCATGATAAAAATGGAAGAAATCAATACCACTGTTGTTTGCCACACACTTCATGAGTCAAAAATTATAAAATGAACGAAGTAGGATCTATCAGAGGCAGTAGAGGAATGTAATGAACCCATAGTAAAGTTTTAAATCCAGATACCATCTGTTAGCAATATCCCTTTGATGGAAAATAAACGAAAATGACCATTATCCCCACATCCCTTACATTCTATCAGTTTCCTACTATTGCTAAGCATTTCAAGTACATGTCTGCTAGATTTCAGGGCAAACATACTCGTTATGATCAGCAAGGGATCTGACTTCAAATCCCTACCCAGTGTCTTACTAGACAAAATGGGATTTGCAAGGCATGAGTATTCCCTTGCCTTAGTCTGGAGATAGTCCCAAGCAATCAGCTGTTTGATGATTTAACTTAGTGCAACCTAATTCTTTTTTACTACTCTCTGATAACTGAGATGACTCCCCTGAAAATAATTTTGCACAGGTTCCTACAAAGAGCAACAGTCTAAAAAGTTATCCAAATGTGGCCTAAGAAAAATCCAGCACTAAACGGTTCCTCTTAATGCCTTTTCACCTCTCCTTAGAAGCTCCTCAGTCTAGTATGTAGTGTTATTTTATTCTTGAATAGCATTTTGCTCTTGATCTGTTTAAAAACGCTTCCACCTCCTTCTTGAAGGTGGAGGGAAATCAGAATAAATCTTGAGTTCTTCCTAAAATTAGAAGTATAAAGAAAAATATCCAGTAGGCATTATCCCACATTTCAAGGCTCATGGCAAATGAAAATTTATATACACTGAAGAGGAACAATAAGAAGATTTAATCAATGTGAACAGACACCAGTGTCAGACATTTATCACAGAAGTTTATATAAGAACTTGGATATCGGGAATTGGAGGTAATGACTCAGGAATAACTATATTAAAACAAGATTTTCATGCAACAGGGTCATACAGAAGCAACTATAAAAAAGAAGAGAGTTAATGTACATAAAATATAAATAAACATGAAAATTTGTTGGACTGAAAGAGCCCACAGAAATTTAAATGTCTATGTAGATATTCAGTAGAACCATTGCCACCTCATTTTGTTCCTTTTAAGATATTTCTTTGAAACAACATCTCCAACAATTTCTTATACTTGTCTTAAGAAGTCAGGCCGCAGTGATTAGTTATTTTTTTTTTTTTTATGTGGTATCATTCACTTTCTTGTTCCTTTACTTATTTGTTTATTCCATTGACTGTGTCTGATTGGGGAATTGGTTGGAGTTAGAGGTAGGATTTATACAAAGTTCAGTGACACAAAAGAGGAATTTCTAATCTGTAAGGAAGAAGAAAACTGTTACTTTGCTTGGGCTGGTGGAACAATGTACTACAAACTAGATGGCTTAAACAATATAAATATACTGTCTCACAGTCTAGAGGTTAAAAGTCTACAGTCAAGGTGTTGGCAGAGTTGGTTCTTTCTATGAGGAATTATGAGGGAGATATGTGGGGCGCGGCAAAGCGTTGCCGCAAAGCAGGGTAGAAAAAGCTGAGTCAAAAAAAAAAAAAAAAAAAAAAAAAAAAAGGGCTTCCCTGGTGGCGCAGTGGTTGAGAATCCGCCTGCCGATGCAGGAGACACGGGTTCGTGCCCTGGTCCGGGAAGATCCCACATGCCGCGGAGCAACTAAGCCCGTGAGCCATGGCCGCTGGGCCTGTGCGTCCGGAGCCTGTGCTCCGCAACGGGAGAGGCCACAACAGTGAGAGGCCCGCATACCGCAAAAAAAAAAAAAAAAAAAAAAAAAAAAAAAAAAAAAAAAAAAAAAGAAAAAGCTGAGTCATCCATCCTGTAGCCAGTGCGCATGCGTTGAGATATGCTAACAAGGTTTTAGAGCAGTAACCAGTCCGAAGGCGACGTGTAATTATGCCTTCGATATGAACCAATCAGAGACTTGCACAGTATCCCGAATCTTATATAGGCAGCTGCCGTTACGGCTGCGGGGTCTTCCTTCCATCTTTCCTTAACCAAGCTGTACTCCAATAAAGTGTGATACGAGAAGAATCTAGCGTGTGGCGACTGTTATTCTGCTGGTCAGACGCAGCTCGCCATAAGTGGTGCCGAAACCCGGGAATCGTTGCACCTCGCATGGAGGACCGATTCAGAACTCGACACACGGAGTGAACCGTCGGAGTGAACCGTCGGATCAGGACCCGATTTGGGTGCCGTCAAGATTGACACGGAGCGTGGAAGAGAAACTCGAAAGGGATGCCGAGTGTCGCACGGATGATGCAACAATGGATGATCATGCACTCAATAAAAGCAGAGTGATCGGAAGATTCCTAGCGGGAAATTGGTCCCGAGAGGCGGAACGGATGATACTGAAACGGAAGATTCAAATATTGCGGCTTAATGCTACCAAACTGGAGCCAGTTACTTTCGGGGACTTTACCTCTTGGCTCTCCTCTGCTTTCTTCTTTTTCAAAGAGTGGGTGGGAGTAGCTACGTTTGCAGCCTGCTGCCTGTTTGGGATTGTGCTATGTCTCTGGTTGGTCTGTCGAATTCGTGTCCGAGCGCGTCGAGATAAGGTTCTGCTCACTCAGGCGCTTTTGGCTATCGGTGAAGGTGATTCCCCTGCTGCCTGGCTCTCTGCCCTGAATAATCCCAGATGACTGCCCTTGCACGGAGAGGCCTTGCTGCCATTGCACCTCCATAGGGAGCTCTGTTTTAGGTCTCGACAGCCCTTGCACCCTGCCGCCCTATGATGGCATTGCACGCAGGAGGGTGTCATGGATGTGCCAGTGGAAAACTGCCGTTGAACCGTGAGCACACCATGGTGTGAGCATGTGTACCGGCAAAACTTCACTGTGCTATAGTAAATAAATAAGGGGGAGATGTGGGGCGCGGCAAAGCGTTGCCGCAAAGCAGGGTAGAAAAAGCTGAGTCATCCATCCTGTAGCCAGTGCGCATGCGTTGAGATATGCTAACAAGGTTTTAGAGCAGTAACCAGTCCGAAGGCGACGTGTAATTATGCCTTCGATATGAACCAATCAGAGACTTGCACAGTATCCCGAATCTTATATAGGCAGCTGCCGTTACGGCTGCGGGGTCTTCCTTCCATCTTTCCTTAACCAAGCTGTACTCCAATAAAGTGTGATACGAGAAGAATCTAGCGTGTGGCGACTGTTATTCTGCTGGTCAGACGCAGCTCGCCATAGAGATATCTGTCACATACCTCTCTCCTAGCTTCTACTGCTCTGCTAGAAATCTTTGGCATTCTTTAGCATCTCCTTCATCACTCCAATTTATGCCTTCATATTCACATGGCATTATCCCTGTGAGCATGTGTCTGTTCAAATTTCACCTTTTTTTTTTTTTGGTACGCGGGCCTCTCACTGTCGTGGCCTCTCCCGTTGCAGAGCACAGGCTCCGGACGCGCAGGCTCAGCGGCCATGGCTCACGGGCCCAGCCGCTCCGCGGCATGTGGGATCTTCCCGGACCCGGGCACGAACCCGTGTTCCCTGCATCGGCAGGCGGATTCTCAACCACTGCGCCACCAGGGAAGCCCCCAAATTTCACCTTTTTATTAGGACACCAAGTCATTGGACTATGTGCTCATCTTACTGCAGTATGATTTCATCTTAGCTAATTACACCTAACAATGACTGTATTTCCAAATAAGGTCATATTTTAAGGACTGGAGGTTAGGATTTGGAATGATATTTGGAAGAATATTTTATCTTTCCTTTATTAGGCAAACTAATAAATTGTGATGAGCAAGATTAATGAATACATCAGAAGCTCCTTTCAGAGCTCATGGTTTGGTACCCCAAAAAGATGTGATTGCCAGAGAACACTTAGATTTTATCCATTCATTCATTATTCATTCACTCATTCAATAAATATTTATTTAGCATCTATAAGATTCCAAGCCATAGTCTAGTTTCTAGTTTCATATCAGTGAATAAGAAGATAAATGTCTCAGTCTAATAGAGCTAAAAAAAAAAAAAAGTAAGCAAGAGAATACAAGAATAGACATAAGGTGATACATTCTATTGAGATGTGTGAAGCGAGATAAGAGGGATAAAAAGGGAAATTAGGCACAGTGGACATTGATACTTCGTACTGGGTGATCAGAAAGAGCTTTAAATGATAAGGTGGAATGTGCAAAGCAATACAAAGAAAGAAAGGGAGTTAGTCATATAACTGCACCTCAGGCAAAGGAAAAGTCAATGTGAAAACCCCAAGGGGAAAGCCAGCTTGATATTTTAGAAAAAGAGCAACAAAGTCCTATAGCTGAAGCAGACGGATTAACACCAGTTAATTTAGAAGGCTGTGGGGGGCATGTATTGTCACAAGGGGCAGAATATGTAGGGCTTTAGGGATGGAAAGGACTAAATTTTTTTTCCTCTGAGTGAGAAGGGAAGCCAATGAGGGAACAGGGGAATGCATTAAGCAATCATCTTAATATATAATTATCTCCCTATCTATTTATCCATATATATCTGCCTATATTTCACCAGAATATTTTACCAGAATATTATGAAGAATATTTTATCATTGCTGTAGTTTTGTGAGAACAGACTTTATGTTGGACAGTGGGGGTGTTGAGTATCTAAACTGGAGCATGTTGCAATAATCCAGGGAATGGAGGTATAATCAAGGGCATTAGTAAGGATAGTAGTAGTAAGTGGCCAGATTCTGCACTTTGCTGGATATATTTTGAGGTAGAGCCAAAATGGTTTATGATTGGATTAAATATTTGATGTAGAAAAATAACCAAAGACAACAAATGTGATTTTGGGATATGAGAAAAACTGTGATCAGGTTTTACTTTTTGTTTATTAATTTTTATTTTATATTGGAGTACAGTTGATTTGCAATGTTGTGTTAGTTTCAGGTGTACAGAAAAGTGCTTTAGTTATACATATGCATATGTCTATTTTTTTAATTTTAGAATTTTATTTATTGTTTTATATAGCAAGTTCTTATTAGTTATCCATTTTATACATATTAGTGTATATATGTCAATCTCAATCTCCCAATTCAACATACCATGACCCCTCCTCCACCACTTACCCCCCTTGGTGTCCATATGTTTGTTCTCTACATCTGTGTCTCTATTTCTGCCCTGAAAACTGGTTCCTGGGTACCATTTTTCTAGGCTCCACATATATGCATGAATATACGATATCTGTTTTTCTCTTTCTTACTTCATTCTGTATGACAGTCTCTAGATCCAACCACATCCTACAAATGACCCGATTTTGTTCTTTTCTACGGCTGAGTAATATTCCATTGTATATATGTACCACAACCTCTTTATCCATTCGTCTGTCCATGGGCATTTATGTTACTTCCATGACCTGGCAATTGTAAATAGTGCTGCAATGAACACTGGGGTGCATGTGCCTTTTTTGAATTATGGTTTTCTCTGGGTATATGCCCAGTAGTGGGATTTCTGAGTCATATAGTAATTCTATTTTTAGTTTTTTAAGGAACCTCCATACTGTTCTCCATCCATAGTGGCTGTATCAATTTACATTCCTACCAACAGTGCAAGATTGTTCCCTTTTCTCCACACCCTCTCTAGCATTTGTTGTTCATAGAGTTTCTGATGATGCCCATTCTAACTGGTGTGAGGTGATACCTCATTGTAGTTTTGATTTGTACTTCTCTAATAATTAGTGATGTTGAGCAGCTTTTCATGTGCCTCTTGGCCATGTGTATGTCTTCTTTGGAGAAATGTTTATTTAGGTCTTCTGCCCATTTTGGATTGGTTTTTTTTTTTTTTTTTTTAATATTGAGCTGCATGAGCTGTTTATATATATTGGACATTACTCCTCTGTCCACTGATTTGTTTGTAAATATTTTCTCCCATTCTGAGGATTGTCTTTTCATCTTCTTTGTAGTTTCCTTTGCTTTGCAAAAGCTTTAAGTTTCAATAGGTCCCATTTGTTTATTTTTGTTTTTATTTCCATTATTCTAGGAGGTGGATCAAAAAGATCTTTCTGTGATTTATGTCAAAGAGGGTACTTCCTAGGTTTTCCTCTGAGAGTTTTAGAGTGTCCAGTCTTACATTTAGGTCTCTAATCCATTTTGAGTTTATTTTCGTGTATGGTGTTAGGAAGTGTTGTAATTTCATTCTTTTACATGTACCTGTCCAGTATTCCCAGCACCACTTTTTGAAGAGACTACCTTTTATCCATTGTATATCCTTGCCTCCTTTGTCATAGATTAGTTGACTATAGGCGCATGGGTTTATCTCTGCACTTTCTATCCTGTTCCATTTATCTATATTTCTGTTTTTGTACCAGTACCAAATTGTCTTGATTACTGTAGCTTTGAAGTATAGTCTGAAGTCAAGAAGTCTGATTCCTCCAGCTCCATGTTTTTCCCTCAAGAGTGCTTTGGCTATTCGGGGTCTTTTATGTCTCCACAGAAATTTTAAGATTTTTTTGTTCTAGTTCTGTAAAAAATGCCATTGGTAATTTGATAGGGATTGCATTGAATCTGTAGATTGCTTTGGGTACTACAGTCATTTTCATAATATTTATTCTTCCACTCGAAGAACATGATATATCTCTCCATCTGTTTGTATCATCTTTAATTTCCTTCATCAGTGTCTTATAGTTTTCTGCATACATATATTTTGTCTCCTAAGTAGGTTTATTCCTAGGTACATTATTTTTTGTTGCAATGGTAAATGGGAGTGTTTCCTTAAATTCTCTTTCAGGTTTTTCATCATTAGTGTAGAGGAATGCAAGAGATTTCTATGCATTAATTTTGTATCCTGCAACTTTACCAAATTAACTGATTAGCTCTAGTAGTTTTCCAGTGGCATCTTTAGGATTCTCTATTATAGTATGATGCCATCTGCAAACAGTGACAGTTTTACTTCTTTTCCAATTTGTATTCCTTTTATTTCTTTTTTGTCTCTGATTGCCATGGCTAGGACTTCCAAAACTATGTTGAATAATAGTGGCAACAGTGGACATCCTTGTCTTGTTCCTGATCTTAAAGAAAATGCTTTCAGTTTTTCACCATTGAGAATGAAGTTTGCTGTGGGTTTGTCATATGTGGCCTTTATTATGTTGAGGTAGGTTCCCTCTATGCTTACTTTCTGGAGAGTTTTTATCATAAATGGGTGTTGAATTTGGTCAAAAGATTTTTCTGCCTCTACTGAGATGATCATATGGTTTTTATTCTTCACTTTGTCAATATGGTGTATCACATTGGTTGATTTTTTTTTTTTTTTTTTTTTTTTGCGGGCCTCTCACTGTTGTGGCCTCTCCCATTGCGGAGCACAGGCTCCGGACACGCAGGCTCAGCGGCCATGGCTCACGGGCCCAGCCGCTCAGCGGCATGTGGGATCCTCCCGGACCGGGGCACGAACCCGTGTCCCCTGCATCGGCAGGCGGACTCTCAACCACTGCGCCACCAGGGAAGCCCACATTGGTTGATTTGTGTATATTGAAGAAGCCTTGCATCCCTGGGATAAATACCACGTGATCATGGTGTATGTTCCTTTTAATGTGTTGTTGGATTCTGTTTGCTAGAATTTTGTTGAGGATTCTTGCATCTATATTCATCAGTGATATTGGTCTGTAATTTTCTTTTTTTGTAGTACCTTTGTCTGGTTTTGGTATCAGGGTGATGGTGGCCTCATAGAATGAGTTTAGGAGTGTTCCTCCCTCAGCTACATATTGGAAGAGTTTGAGAAGGATGGGTGTTAGCTCTTCTCTAAATGCTTGACAGAAGTTACCTGTGAAGCCATCTGGTCCTGGAGATTTGTTTGTTGGAAGATATTTCATCACAGTTTCAATTTCATTACTTGTGATTGGTCTGTTCATATTTTCTATTTCTTCCTGGTTCAGTCTTGGAAGGTTATATCTTTGTAATAATTTTCCATTTCTTCCAGGTTGTCCATTTTATTGGCATAGAGTTGCCTGTAGTAGTCCCTTAGGATGCTTTGTATTTCTGCTGTGTCTGTTTTAACTTCTCCTTTTTCATTTCTAAATTTATTGAGTCCTCTCCCTCTTTTTCTTGATGTGTCTGGCTAATGGTTTATCAATATTGTTTATCTTCTCAAAGAACCAGCTTTTAGTTTTATTGATCTTTGCTATTGTTTTGTTTCTATTTCATTTATTTCTGCTCTGATCTTTATGATTTCTTTCCCTCTGCTAACTTTGGGTTTTCTTTGTTCTTCTTTCTCTAGTTCTTTTAGGTGTAAGGTTAGATTGTTTATTTGAGATTTTTCTTGTTTCTTGAGGTAGGCTTGTATTTCTATAAACTTCCCTCTTAGAACTGCTTTTGCTGCATCCCATAGGTTTTGGATCATGTTTTCGTTGTAATTTGTCTCTATGTATTTTTTGATTCCCTTTTGACTTCTTTAGTGATCTCTTTGTTTTTTTTGTAACATATTGTTTAGCCTCCATGTGTTTGTGTTTTTTACTTTTTCTTCCCTGTAACTGATTTCTAATCTCATAGCGTTGTGGTCAGAAAAGATGCTTGATATGATTTCAATTTTCTTAAATTTACTGAGGCTTGATTTGTGACCCAAGATGTGATCTATCCTGGAAAATGTTCCATGTGCACTTGAGAAAAAAGTGTAATCTGCTGTTCTTGGGTGGAATGTCCTATAAATATCACTTAAATCTATCTGGTCTACTGTGTCATCTAAAGCTTCTGTTTCCTTAATTATTTTCATTTTGGATGATCTGTCCACTGGTTTAAGTGAGGTGTTAAAGTTCCCCACTATTATTGTTACTGTTGATTTCCTCTTTTATAGCTGTTAGCAGTTGCCTAGTGTATTGAGGTGCTCCTATGTTGGGTGCATATATATTTATAATTGTTATATCTTCTTGTTGGTTTGATCCCTTGAGCATTATGTCGTGTCCTTCCTTGTCTCTTGTAACATTCTTTATTTTAAAGTCTATTTTATCTGATATGAGTATTGCTACTCCAGCTTTCTTTTGATTTCCATTTGCATGGAATATCATTTTCCATCTCCTCACTTTCAGCCTGTATGTGTCCCTAGGTCTGAAGTGGGTGTTTCGTAGACAGCATATATATGGGTCTTGTTTTTGTATCCATTCAGCGAGTCTGTGTCTTTTGGTTGGAGCATTAATCCATTCACCTTTAAGGTAATTATCGATATGTATGTTCTTATTACCATTTTCTTAACCGTTATGGGTTTTTTTTGTAGGTCCTTTTCTTCTCATGTGTTTCCCACTTACAGAAATTCCTTTAGCATTTGTTGTAGAGCTGGTTTGGTGGTGCTGAATTCCCTTAGCTTTTGCTTCTCTGTAAAACTTTTGATTTCTCTGCTGAATCTGAATGAGATCCTTGCCAGGTATAGTAATCTTGGTCGTAGGTTCTTTCCTTTCATCACTTTAAATATATCATGTGACTGCCTTCTGCTTTGTAGAGTCTATTTTTTTTCAGATTCTTTTCCCATATAGGTTTTTACAGAGTATTTAGTAGAGTTCCCTGTGCTATACAGTAGATCCTTGTTGATTATTTATTTTACATATAGTAATGTGTATATGTTTTTGTTTTGTTTTGTTTATTTTTTTAGAGTTGGAGAGATAGGTGGGGAAAATGAAGAGTTTGAGAGAACTCAAGTGTAGCAACAAGAGGAAGGCAACATATATGGAGGAAGACAAGTATGTAGATAGACATGGAATTCTCTTTTGCTTGTTTCTATCAACTCAGTGAAATGAAAGACAAAGTTATGAGCTGAAAGTAAGGGTGAGGGAATACATACTAGAAATTAGAGAGAGGAAAAGAAGTGATGAGATAGTCATTCAGGAAAAGAGCAGAGAGAAAATATTAGAGAGAATGACTACATCACTAAAGAGAACTCTTGAGACCAATTTTCATGGATTAAAAGTGAGATCAGTCAGCATGTTCATGTGTATTTTGACAATTTACTCAGCTATGTTGGAATATCTAGAGAATAATGGAAAGTTGAATTTAACAAATATTATCAGGCAAGTATGATGAAGGAAGACTGGGGCAAAGGATCCTAGGATGCATGAAATGGAGCAGTCTCAATAAGAGACCACAGTCTCTAAACTGAGACAGGAGAGTAGAGAGAACATGACGTAGATGAAAGAAGGCAAAAATCTTTGGATCAACAAATTGGTGTTTTGAGATGTTGACAGTATGACAGAAAAGAGAGTAAACTGGAAAGAATGAGGGTATGGTCAGAGAATGGGTTACATGCAACTGATATTATAGGAGGACAATTATTGAAAATCATACAAATTGCAAATGATATGCTCTAGATAAATCTGTGCTTCTTAATATGGTAGGCACTAGCTTCATGTGGGTATTTAAATGAAGAATTAAGTGTGTACCTCAGAGATATTACAGGTTTGGTTCCAGACCACTGCAAAGAAGTGAATATCACAATAAACTGAGTAAAACGAAATTTTTGGTTTCCCAGTGCATATAAAAGTTATGTTCATAATATACTATATTTAGTGAACAATAGCTTTATGTGCAAAAAATGTACATAACTTAATCAAAAATACTTCATTGCTAAAAATACTAACCATCATCTGACAATTCAGAATTGCCACAAAACTGCAGTTATATAAAATGTATATATGGTTGCAATTTATAAAAATGCAATATCTGCAAAGCACAATAAAATGAGGTATGCCTATAAATAAAAGTAAAAGCTAATATCTCAGTAACACTATCCATATTTCAAGTGCTCAACAGCCATATGTAGCGAATAGCCACAACACAAAACAGTGAAGAGATAGAACAAATCACTCATTACAGAAATTTTTATCAAACAGACTCTGGGAACAATTGGCTGAGGTAAAGTGAAAAGGAGTGGTCATGTTCTGAAAATGCTATGGTGTTTTAAAAGGAAGTAGTAAAAATTTTGAAATGTCAATGAAGAGAAAGAAGAATCTTTATCATCCCACTTGACCCAGAGGAAGGAAAAACAAGAAGCAATGCAGAGGGCTGTGGGAGAAGCAGTTTTCTCATTAGGTTTTGATTAGGGACAAAGGTGAAATGATCATTCATAGGCGAGGCTGAAGCTACAGTAAATTTTGCTGATGATGACTGTTATTTTTCTGAAAGCTAAGTGAAAAGGTTTAAGGAGCTGGCAAGTTTGGAAGAAGGGGTCACATTAAGAGATATGAAAGCCCTAGAGGGACAAGAGACTTAAAGACTAATTTAATGGAAATCAATTAGTTGGGAGTATAGTATAAATAATATTGAAATTAGCAAAAGCTACAAATGAGAGCTTTCTTGCCCCTCTTTGAGACCTGGTTTACCAGCACACCACTGGTAGTTCTGCTGCTTGTCAAACTGGTGAGACTTTGGCACTGTGTATTTTTCAATAGGAACACCCCTACATGTCTTCTGATGGAGATGTGGGGGCCAGAGAAAGTGTATTCATAAAGGAACTTACAACTACTTTAGTTCATTTTTGTGAGAGAAAATAAAAAATGTAAATATTTATGACCAACAGCATAGCAAGACATAATAAGTCAGGCAGGTATGGAGGTTCTCTAGATCATGAGAGACTTCGTATATTGTACTACTGATTTTTTTTTTGGAAGGGGACAAGAAACCAATGAAATATTTTAAAGGCAGGAGTAGAATAACCAGATTTGTAACTTTAGGAGCTCTTATGCAATACTAGAGTTAAAAAGGAAAAAAGAAAGTGTGATTCTTTTTAGATTACAAATAGATAAAAATTATAATGTCATCAAAATTCATAGTTGTGTCAGGCTCATGGAGATACCTTTTGTTTGCATTATACACACCTTGCATTATGAGCAATGCTTGGGGAAGCCAACTTGTGTTCACTCCCCAAGTATGCATGTTTCTTTTTTATCCTAGAGTATCTTTGTTAAAAAAAGCTGATGAGACTTGCTCTAGTCATTGGGAGAATTTACTGACCATATAATATAGTCTTCTCTTTGGAAATTAGTAGAATTCCAATCCAAATTTTATTCAAAGAGAGGTATTTTCCTAAAGATTTTACGAATTCCATTGTTATCTCCTGCTTTTCCCAATCTTGATTCCCAACCCATCACCATCAAAGAACAAAACAAAATGTAATAAAAGTGGTAGGGGGGCTTCCCTGGTGGCGCAGTGGTTGAGAATCTGCCTGCCGATGCAGGGGACAAGGGTTTGTGCCCTGGTCCGGGAAGATCCCACATGCCGTGGAGCGGCTAGGCCTGTGAGCAATGGCCACTGAGCCTGTGCTCCACAACGGGAGAGACCACAACAGTGAGAGGCCCGCGTACCACAAAAAAAAAAAAAAAAAAGGATACAAAAGTGGTAGGAATACAGCCTCTGATGCTCATCATATCCAAGGCCTATACTTAACATTCCTAGGCAGACTCCCCGGCATCAAGCCTACATTGCTCTACACAGCGGAAGTTTGGGTTCTTATTTGAGCAAGATGAGGAACACTGTACATTCTCTAAAATAAATACTTGCATCAACAGAGAAAGGAAAGAGAAAACCCTTAAAGAGTTAACTGGCCATAAAGAATGGCAGAAGTTGCACAATCAAGTTTTCTGACTGTGAGAGTTTCTTCTAATTCTGTTTGATTATTAGATTTGCTTTAGACTTGCATGATAACCCAGTAGCATCATCCTTCTCCACATGTAACAAATTTAATATTCTTCAATCCATATCCATCTGGAATTAACTTCCAGGTAATTAATATCTTTATTTTTAATTATTTATTTTCTATTCTGTGTATTTTGAATTATTATATGGAGTTTTCTCAAATACCTGGTTATACTCTAGTAAATACTTGCTGTTACAGAATATTTTTTGTTTTCTTTTATTTTCTTTGTATTTACAATTCCAGGTATCCTATATTTTCAAAATTTGTCCTGTATAAAAGTTTCTTAATTATCAAAAACAAGGCAATACAAATCAACAAAAATGAAAGAAAAACAACAAATTTCAGTGGATGGAATAACAAATATTTATATAATGAAGTAAGGGATAATATATGTATAAAGAGTACATAATGATTGATAAGAACAGTAAGAATATCCAATAACAGTTGGAGAAATGCACCTAAAAAGATAATCCCCAAAATAAAGAATATAAATTATTTCATGTATTATTTCAATATACATATATTGAGAACTCACTTTAGGACAGATTCTGGGCTGAGCTCGAGGGATATAGACAAAGAGAATCCATTCTGCTATCAAGAAACTATTGGTGTAGCAATAATGATAACATTAAACAAATAATTACTAAATTATTTAAATGCCATCATGATATGAATTATGAAATAAGACAACAGGATCATATAAGAATATTGCCCATTAGTCAAGGTGGTACTAAGAAAGTGATAATAAGTAGAAACTTGAAAAATGACCAGGTGGTAGAAAACATGGAGTTGGTAAAGAGCAGCAAATATGTATAATGTTTTGGGGGCAAGAATTAGCTTTGCAAGCTTTAGAGATAAAGGAAAATATAGGAGGTGATTAAAAGAAAACTGAAAAGGTAAGTGGAACACAAAGGATAAAGAAGTTATGTGTGGCAGAACATATTATTTGCTCAGGGTTCTTCTTTCCCTCTCTGCCTTTGCCATTATTTACTGTGAGAGGGGTAAAATTCTCCCATCATTGAGCTTGGCTGTATAACTTAATTTAATTGATGGAATGTACATCGAAGTGAGAGAGAGCAAGTTCTGACTCAAAGTCTTAGGAGATCCTTCTTGAGTTTCTAATGTCTACTTTGTGAAGCTATAACTTAGGTAGCCTTGGCTCCTTCAGCCTAGGACTCGGATAAAGACACCTGGATCTATTCAATGTCTTAATTCAGCCTTGACAGCTAAGACCAGCTGAGAGCAACCAAACCACAACAAATCTACAGATCCATGAGTATAAAATAAATGATTATTTTTGGAAGCTGCTGAGATATGGTGGTTGTTTACTATGCAACAGGGCAGTTTCTGGCTCTTTGTAATTTATTTTTAATAAAAATTTATATATTACATTAGAAAATAGTTGCCATCTATATTATGTTGAGTCCTTCAATCCAAAAAATATGGTTGGACTTTCCAGTTGTTCATTTTTCTCTTTGAGTGCCTTGATAGTATTGAATTTTTTCGTATTGTCATCGTATATTTTTCAAAGTATAGCCCTAAGTATGTAATATTTAATCATGCTTGTTGTTATTGTATTTGATATTTATATAAAACTCTTTAGTGAAACTTGGTTCAAACAGAGAAGAAAGTTGATTTAAACAAATTTGTGTGTGTTTGAATTTTTTCCTTTGGTTTTAATTTTATATTTTTTAGACTGATGAGAAAAGCATGCTTAAATTATTTGGGGAAATATTTATATACATATGGAGCAGTTAAAAGTCCAGATGAATAAATATGAATAATTTTAAACCTCTCTAGTAATAAAAATGCAAATTTAATTAAACAATGCTATTTAGGAAAGTTTTTGGTTGATTTAGAAAGAAATGGATTTAATAAAAATACTGAATACATTTATTACTTATACATGTATAGAAGAGTATACATTTTTTTAAAGTAATATTCCAGTTTGTTTTAAGAGTTAAATAAATTTTCATACCTTTTATCAGATGTATTGGTGTTGCAGGACCAATGTATGTTTCTCATCAGATTTATTTGCTAAGCGTCATTTCCCTCACAGGCTGTTTGCCATCCCTGGTTACCACCTTATCTCATAGCACATTTGGTTACCTTAAGTGAATTTCATATGAGTGCTAGATCCCTTGCATGGCTCCTATGATGCCTACCATGGTGAAAGTTACAGCATAGTGAATGCCCAGTTCCTATACAACAAGTCCCAGAATGAGCTGGCTTGAACCACTTCTGGATTCAAATAAAATAGTACACCAGAGGGCATGAGACCTAGATTCCTGGGCTTCTCTCAGAAGGAATATCTGATATATCCCTGAAATGCAGGGAAGTTAATAGTTCATGAAACAAACAGTTATTAAGAGACAGGAGAAAGAAAGAAAAATTCTTCTCTTTCTCCTCTCATGAACTATTTCAAGGCCTAGTGAGTGGTTCCATATTTCTTATTCAGAATGTACCATATAACCAAGATTTAGCTGTATTTTCATATGAAGTAATATATCACCCTGTATTTACCATCACATTTTCTCAGCATCACTTCCAATTTCTCTCATTTGCTGCCTGGGGGGGATTACACCTTAAGTTAAAACATTAGCACCTAAATTATGCAGCAGATTTCTTTTATTCCTAGAGAACCAAAACTAAGACATATATAAATTCTGAAAATATTGGATTGGCCAAAAAGTTCATTTGGATTTTTCCATAAGATTTGATGGAAAAACCCAAATGAACTTTTTGGCCAACCCAATACTTCCAATTAGTATAAAAAGTATTCATGCATAAAAGACATTCTTTTTTTTTTTTTTTTTTTTTTTTTTTTTGGTGCTAGGCGGGCCTCTCACTGTTGTGGCCTCTCCCATTGCGGAGCACAGGCTCCGGACGAGCAGGCTCAGCGGCCATGGCTCACGGGCCCAGCCGCTCCACGGCATGTGGGATCTTCCCAGACCGGGGCACGAACCCGTGTCCCCTGCATCGGCAGGCGGATTCTCAACCACTGTGCCACCAGGGAAGCCCAAGACATTCTTTTAAAATAATCTGTAAAACAATAAAAAAAATCAGAGGCATACTAAATGATCAAGGACAGGAAATATTTTCATTATTTTTTTCCATGTATTGAGATTTTTCTCATCAATAAAATGATTATACATAGATTTTGAAATAATACAATGAGGAAATTCAGTAATGTTAAGTGAAACAAGCAGAACAGAATGATTTCACCGAATGATTATTTACACACAGAATGATTATTATTTACACAGAATGATTTCAAAATTAAATAAATTTAAATTTTCAATAAAGTTTGGTGAACACACACACAAACATTAGGTTATTTTCATATATGAAAAAAACTTTTGTCCCTCTTTTTATATTTTTCTTGCTCTAGTAATCAACACAATGTATATATTATTTGTAGTATATTGAGTAGCAGTTCTGTGACTTTAGAAACCCAAATCCAAACTTGCATTTGGCTAGTTATGTTATATGAGGAATAACCATGTGGTGAAACACTTTGAAATCAACCTCTGAAAGTTTTGGGTAAAATTCTAAACATTGTATAAAAATGCAAAATAATACAGTGTTCTACAGGCATGAAAACAGCTTTGTTCTATAAACTGGAACAAGCCTTCAAGGCTCAGAAACCAGGCATCTTTACCATAATTTAGAATATGAACCAATTTATAAAATGCAACAAACTATAAAGCCATAAACATTAATCTTCAGAATGAAAGCCCAGAGTACACCAAAGTAAGAATAAATATGTAGCAGTATAAAGGTTTAGAAATATAAAGCTTAAAGATAGCAGTTTATGTATTACTTTAATTTCTTCCGTAAAAGACTAGTATTCCTTTAATTTTAACATTAAATAAAAAATGTTATACATTCCTTATAACTAAATTTCAAAACTCATTAAGTACAAAAACGTATTTGCACTTAGACACTCAATATTATTTTTTATTTCACCATGCCCATATTTTTATTGCTATATTTCTCAGTAGATTATAAATATTGTCAAGATTGGTGTATTTGGCTGTTATGGAAAAGATTATGTGTGATCGAAAATCCTCACATTGAGATTTACTGGAAATAATCTTTTGTTTTGTAATGGTAGTTGTTACTTTCAAGATTTGTTAGGTTTTGTATTGTTGAGGATTTTTTATTGCTTGCCTTTTCAATAAGCAGATTCATTTTTCTTTCCTTAACTTGTACAGTGGCCACTTAGTATAAGGGTTGCTATTTAAAACAGAGTCACATCTAAAAACCCAGCACAGGCAATAATGAAATAAAATTTGTAGGATACCAAATATGTGCCTCCTCTCTTTTTTTCTTCCTCTCTCCCTCTTTCTCTCTCTCTCTCTCATAAGCATAATGATCGAAATGTCCAAGTTACTTGCTCACTTTTTGTATTGAGCAAAATTGAGAAAAAACAATGCTTCTATTATCCTTGCAAGAATTCTACTTAACTCCTAGGGCTGGGCCTAAAGTAGATATCAAGAAATGTGTATTTTCCACTCTGTGAAGAGTGATGCCATTGATAGGATACTTTTTTTGGTACTTATTTGTCTTATATTGAAGTTTTTGACAACTTGTTGTAATAGGCCTGTACACTAAAACTTTACATATGATAATTATTTTATTATCATTTTACCCTGTAAAGGCCTTGATACTTCAAAAATGCATCCACATTCATATCCCACTGAATCATATTATGGTCATCAATAAACAATAAATTTATCTGGTTTGCTTTGTGATCTGAGTTTAAAATAACAAAATACCTCAACATAACTTTTATTAAAGTTTCTTACTGACTTTTTTGTTGGCTTCCCTAAACTACACTTTCCTTGAGAGAAGAAACTGCATTATATTTATGTTTTTATTAGAGTCAGTGTCCCATTCTCTGTAAATAGCCAGTAGATCATTACTGGAAAAATGAATGAATTTACCACTTGAAAGACTGTGAGGAAATGGATCAAAAATCGGGTAAGCCTAATAGAGTAGGAAGAATTGCATGTGCAGATCATGGGAGATTACCTATGAAAGTAAAAAAAAAAAAAAAAAAAAACCAATAATGGTGAAGAGAAAGATTAAGAAACATAAAACCACTGAATATTTTAGAATTAAAAAAAAAAGAGATAAGGAATACAAAGCAGAGAATGGGTGACCAAAAAGCAAATGTTATCTTCTTTGCAAATTAGTCTAATTCTGTTTAAGATGAATTCAGGATAGAAGGACACAATAATGAGAAATAGTTTACATATATATCAATGTTTTAATTCAGAAACTGCTTCCTTTCTCAAATCTCCAATTGAGTACATCCATATTTGTACCCAAAAATGTATCTGGGGTTAAAGGTAGAGGCCAAAAGGAAGGTCAAGTCATGGGGGTTCTTGCTCATGTTCCCAAAGCAAATGAAGCAAATCTTATTTTATCTAAATTAAATATTAACTTAAGGCAGAAATTTTATTTTAGAAAGGACAAAGGACACTGTATGGCAAAAAATGTTAGAAAACCACTGAACCTGAAGTTTCTTTTATTTCTAACATTCAAACTAAAACTGATTTTTTTTCAATGCTTTCATAGGAAACTTGTGCCTTTTATATTAATTGCAGTAGGATTGAGCTATACATATTCTGAGAAGAAACTGAAAGCTTTGATTTCCAAAGGGTAGATTAATATTCCAAACTCACAGAAATTTGCTTTCTTTAAGGAAACAGCCTCTTCCTACTTCTATTCAAAAATTTCAGTTATTATTTCACACCCTGCCTCTGAGAGAGAGAAAACCAATACCTTTCCCTATTGATTTCACCACTTCAGACAGTGACTCCTAGTGAGGTTAGGTGATTTACTAAGGATCATATCAAGAGTCAAAATTACAGCAGGAATTCCTGGTCAGCCATCGTTTGTTTTCTCTGTCAGCCTGAATCCTCACTCATGAGCAAAGCCCAAATGTATTACAAACTCCATCTGTTCCTCAAATTTACTTTTTAGCAGCAGGAGTTATATGCTAAATTCATGGTGGCATCCTTCAGGAAACTGAAAGCCTGGAGTAGAAAGCAAAATTCAGCAACTGATGGGGCTTCCCTCATGGCGCAGTGGTTGAGAGTCTGCCTGCTAATGCAGGGGACACGGGTTCGTGCCCCGGTCTGGGAGGATCCCACATCCCACAAAAAAAAAAAAAAAAAAAAAAAAAAAAAAAAAAAAAAAATTCAGCAACTTAAAAGCAAATCAACTAAATTAAACATTTTAAACAAAATACCAATATATCTACTTATGCTGCATTTGTAGAGAGGTCTCTAGGATCCCTTACAAGTTGTAATTAACTGTAAGAATATTTGGTCAGCATCTACCAAGAAAGGTGAATCTCTTTAGTTATAATTTAATGTAGGATTAGATAGGCACCATGTATTTTCAGGTTAGAAACAGCTATATTTGTTCAATAGGGTTTATTCTACATCAGGTGGTGTATTGATTGATGTTCAGAATGAGTTGAGTCTACTCTCCTACATTTATGCTATCTTACCCTAGTTAGAAAGTAAGTTCATTCTTTTGCACTTTACAGTTAACATCAGATATAATAAATAACAGAACATGAATATAAGGGGGAAAAAATCAAATGCCTAACAACCACAGAGTCTCCCTTCTTTAGATTGTAAGTTGAATTCAGAGGACTCAGTTGCTATCTTAAGTCTCAACTTTCCAACACTTAGTCACATGTATCAAATCAAATATGTCTGGTGCTGATTAAGGAGCTACTCAGCTAGCTGTACTTGTGGGATTTCTGGCTTTGCACAATAATAGGAAGTCTTATTAGAGAAGAATTATGCTGGTATCTGTGATTGTGGATGTCAGCACATGAAAACATCCATCTTTTTTGACCATCTTGCTCAGAATATTTATGTCGCTTCAGGGAGAATTTTTAACATAATTCTACTGATTACATTACTATTACTACATCACTGATAATAATAAAAAAGGTTAAAGTGAATATAGTCCAAAATAGTGTAGTTCAGCTACTGATTAAGGTCAATGAGTCACCAATGACTATATCTTGCCAAAACAATGAGCAATTTTTGTCCTCTTCTTAAATTACCAACTGCCTATCAATAACTGACCACTCCCTCTTTCTGTGAATGCTATGTTCTCTAGTTTTCTAAAATGTCACAATAGCCCAATTTCTTCTTATTCAATTACTATTTCATGTGTTTCTTTACTATCCCTCACCTCACTACCAAATATGTAAATTTTGTGTACTTTGCTTGCTTGGACTGTGCCGAGTTCCAGACTAGTATAACCAAGAGTCAATTTATACTACAGAGGTGTGGAACAAGCATCTTAACCTTTCATTTCTTGACTCTTTCCCTCCCTCACCCATACTTTACCCTCAGATTGGCAACACCTGATTATCTATGTCAAGAATCTAGAAATCGCTCTGCTTTATTCTTTACACTCCTTATTCAACATGCAAGTCCTGTTGGCTCAGTGTCTAAAATATATTGTGAATCAGATCCCTTACTCTCTTTTTTTTAACATCTTTATTGGAGTATAATTGCTTTACAATGGTGTGTTAGTTTCTGCTGTATAACAAAGTGAATCAGTTATACATATATCCCCATATCTCCTCCCTCTTGCATCTCCCTCCACCCTCCCTAGCCCACCCCTCTAGGTGGGCACAAAGCACCGAGCTGATCCCCCTCTGCTATGTGCCTGCTTCCCACTAGCTATCTATTTTGCATTTGGTAGTCTATATATGTCCATGCCACTCTCTCACTTCGTGTCAGCTTACCCTTCCCGCCCCCATGTCCTGAAGTCCATTCTCGACATCTGTGTCTTTATTCCTGTCCTGCCCCTAGGTTCTTCAGAACAACTTTTTTTTTTTCTTTTAGATTCCACATATATGTGTTAGCATACAGTATTTGTTTTTCTCTTTCTGACTTACTGCACTCTGTATGACAGACTCTAGGTCCGTCCACCTCACTACAGATAACTCAATTTCGTATCTTTTTATGGATAATATTCCATTGTATATATGGGCTACATCGTCTTTATCCACTCATCTACTGATGGACACTTAGGTTGCTTCCATGTCCTGGCTATTGTAAATAGAGCTACAATGAACATTGTGGTACATGACTCTTTTTGAAATATGCTTTTCTAAGGGTATATGCCCAGTAGTGGGATTGCTGGGTCATATGGTAATTCTACTTTTAGTTTTTTAAGGAACCTCCATACTGTTCTCCATAGTGGCTGTATTAATTTACATTCCCACCAACAGTGCAAGAGGGTTCCCTTTTCTCCACACCCTCTCCAGCATTTATTGTTTGGAGATATTTTTGATGATGGCCATTCTGACTGGTGTGAGGTGATACCTCATTGAAGCTTTGATTTGCCATTTCTCTAATGATTAGTGATGTTGAGCATCCTTTCATGTGTTTTTTGGCAATCTGTATATCTTCTTTGGAGAAATGTCTATTTAGGTCTTCTGACCATTTTTGGATTGGGTTGTGTGATATTGAGCTGCATGAGCTGCTTATAAATTTTGTAGATTAATCCTTTGTCAGTTGCTTCATTTGCAAATATTTTCTCCCATTCTGAGGGTTGTCTTTTTGTCTTGTTTATGGTTTCCTTTGCTGTGCAAAAGCTTTTAAGTTTCATTAGGTCCCATTTGTATATTTTTGTTTTTATTTCTATTTCTCTAGGAGGTGAGTCAAAAAGGATCATGCTGAGATTTATGTCATATAGTGTTCTGCCTATGTTTTCTTCTAAGAGTTTGATAGTGTCTGGCCTGATATTTAGGTCTTTAATCCATTTTGAGTTTATTTTTGTGTATGGTGTTGGGGAGTGTTCTAATTTCATTCTTTTACATGTAGCTGTCCAATTTTCCCAGCACCACTTTTTTTTTTTTTTTTTCTGTATGTGGGCCTCTCACTGTTGTGGCTTCTCCCGTTGCAGAGCACAGGCTCCGGACGCACAGGCTCAGCGGCCATGGCTCACGGGCCCAGCCGCTCTGCAGCATGTGGGATCTTCCTGGACTGGGGCACAAACCCGTGTCTCCTGCATCGGCAGGCGGACTCTCATCCACTGTGCCACCAGGGAAGCCCTCAGCACCACTTATTGAAGAGGCTGTCTTTTCTCCATTGTATATTCTTGCCTCCTTTATCAAAAATAAGGTGACCATATGTGTGTGGGTTTATCTCCGGGCTTTCTATCCTGTTCCATTGATCTATATTTCAGTTTTTGGTGCCAGTACCATACTGTCTTGATTACTGTAGCTTTGTAGTATAGTCTGAAGTCCAGGAGCCTGATTCCTCCAGCTCCATTTTTCTTTCTCAAGATTGCTTTGGCTATTCAGCAGATGCCTTACTCTCGTAAATGCTACAACCGTATTCTAGCTATCATCAGCTCTCCCCTGAACTACTTACTGCAGAAGACTCTGTACTGAACTCCTTGACTCCACTCTAGCCCTCACAGAATTCAACTTCCACTAAACCATATAAATCATATTTCACTGCTCAAATTAAAAAAAAAAATCCCGTGGTTCTGCTACAATTCAAATAAAATTAAAATTATCTATCATGTTTTAGAAGGTCCTCCATTAAGTACTCTTTGATCCTCTAAGATAGAGCTCAACTGGCCTTCTTTTTATTTCTGAAGATGACCAAGTATATTTTTTTTTGTTATAGACTTTGCCATTTATATATATATTTCTTGGAAACCTCCAACACTTCTCACCCAGGTCTTTGTATGGCTGCTTTCTTCTCATTATTCTGGTCTCAACTCAAATGTCAAGAAATCCTTCACTGATGATCCCGCTAAAGCAGACCACAGGCATTCTCTTTCACATTACGCTATTTTACATGCTTCAGAACACCTACCATTAATTTTTCTTTCTATGTTTTTGGATGTTTACCCCTATTATCATGACATGCTTCACCACTGTATTCCTAGGTTCTGGAACATAAATATATGTTGGCTGAATGAATATAAAAAAGGTGAAAATAAATTTGAAAATTATATTACAAGACCACTCCTACTATTATCAAATGACCTAGCATGTTTCAATCCTGCATTGTTCATTACACTAGAGTAAGTAAAAGATTCTAAGCATCTGCTCCACAATTTATTCTGCTCTCAAGCTAGCAGCTGACCAACAAAACAAAAGAAAACAAAACAGCTGGAGGTGACACTTTTAGCAGTCCCGAGGCAGATCCATTCCCATTACATTAACCTCAGGAGGTATGTCAGCCCAAGGACATCTCTGAACAGGTCAGTTTCAAACATTTCTGCTTCAAGGTATGATGTTCTGAAAGAATAACTGTAGTCACTCAGTATCCTGGTATAAGAGTATAATCTAGATTTGAACTGACTATTTTGATTAAAGCACTTTGATTTCTAGACCCAAAACAGGTTTTAGCAAAAAGACAAATGGGATGCTAAGTTAAAGATTATGCCTTATTTCAAACTTCATATAACCCCTGGATAAGAAAGATGATTATTTTGTTTATTGGGGGGCTGGTATTCACTTTAGCTTGCTAAGCATTGCTTAATGAAAAATTGCATGAGATAACTTTGGTGAATATAAAAGATTTAAGAGATAAAAGACAGAATTCAGGTAGTTAAAAGACCTGGGTTCAAGTCACTTGAGTAATGTTGAGCAAATAATTTCACCTAGAGATCTACACTGTTAAATGTCACCATGTGTTTTAAATCCATTTTGTTCCTCCCTACACAGTAACTCATTGTCTCCTAAAGAATTCCAATCCTGCCTTTGAACAGCTCTAACCCATAGAATGTGCTCTGGGCAATTTTATGATCATAATATGAGGAATTTAAACTATAAACTACCTAGGTTTCTTCCAGTATAAACACCTATAAGGGATCTCCTTTAGTATTCTACTCCTTATGTTATGAAAGCATAATTTCATTCAATGTAAACAGGATTACTGCCAAGGAAAATAATGAATTTTAAAATATAAGTTTAAGCCAAAAGTATCTAAGAAAAATCTCATCTTGGCTACTTCATATTATGGGATACTCTGAAGTACAGATTTTTAATATTTTTCTTTATTTTAGTGCTTTTTGCATTATAAGAGTAATCCATGATCATTGCAAAAAGTGAAGCAATACTAAGATGCATCAAAATTTTCTTTGTGGTCAAATATGATGAAATCAACTATTTTATTTTTTATTGAAATATAGTTGATGTATAATATTATATTAGTTTCAGGTGCCCTACGTTGTAATTTTACATTTGCATATGTTACTATATGAACACCATGATAAGTCTAGTAAACATGTCTCCATACAATGTTATTACAATATTATTGACCACTTACTTTATGCTGTATATTACCATTCCATGGCTTATTTATTTTATAAATGGAGGTTTGTACCTCTCAATCCCCTTATACCTAGTTTGCCCACCCCTCACCCTCCTCCCCTCTTGCAACCGCCCACTTGTTCTCTGTATATCTGAGTCTGTTTTTTTTGTTTGTTTGTTTTCTTAGATTCCACATATAAGTGAGAACATACAGTATTTTTCTTTCTCTTTCTGATGTATTTCACTAAGCATGATACACATTAGATTCATCCATGTTGTTGCAAATGGCAAAATATCATTTTTTATGGCTGAGTAACATTCCATTTTGTGTATATGAGTGCGTGTATAAAGATGTATGTATATACACGTCTGTATGTCTTTGGAAAAATGTCTATCCAGGTCCTCTGCCTGGATATTGTATATTTTGGATACTGATCCCTTATTGGATATATCATTAACAAATGATATATCTTCCCCTATTCAGTATGCTGTCTTCTCATTTTATTGGTATCCTTCACTGTACAAAAGCCTTTTAGTTTGATGTAGTCCCATTTGTTTATTTCTGCTTTTGTTCTATCTGCCTGAGGAGACAAATCCAAAAAAAAGTATTGCTAAGATCAATGTCAAAGAGTGTACTGCCTATGTTTTCTTCTTGGAGTTTTATGATTTCAGGCCTTACATTTAAGTCTTTAATTCATTTTGAGTTTATTTTTGTATACGGTATAAGAAAGTAGTGCAGTTTGATCCTCTTGCATGTAGCTGTCCAGTTTTCCCACACCATTTACTGAAGAAGCTATCTTTTTGCCATTGTATATGCTTGACTCCTCTGTCACAGATGAATTGTCCATATAAGGGTGGGTTTATTTCTGGGTTCTCTATTCTGTTCCTTTAATATATGTGTTTGTTTTTCTGCCAGTACCATACTATTTTGATGACTGTAGCTTTGAAGTATAGTTTGATGTCAGGGAGCATGGTAACTCCAGCTTTGTTCTTTTTTTAAAATATTGCTTTGGCTATTCAGGGTCTTTTGTGGTTCCATACAAATTTTAGGATTATTTTTTCTAGTTCTGTGAAAAATGCTATTGGTATTTTGACAGGGATTGCACTATATTTGAGGACTGCCTTGGCAGTATGGTTATTTAATAATATTAATTCTCCCATTCCATGAGGACAGTATATCTTTCCACTTGTTTATGCCATCTTCAATTTCTTTCATTAATGTCTGCAGTTTTCAGAGTACAAGACTTTTATTTCCTTGGTTAGACTTATTCCTAGGTACTTTATTCTTTTTGGCACAATTGTAAGTGGGATTATTTTTAAAAAAATCTTTTTTCTGAGAGTTTGTAATTAGTGTATAGAAACATAACAGATTTCTGTATATTAATTTTATATCCTGAAATTTTACTGAATTTGATAGTTCTAATAGTTTTATTTAGGTGTCTTTAAGATTTTCTATATATTATATCATGTCACCTGCAGACTGTGACAGTTTTACTTCTTCCTTTCCAATTTGGATTCCTTTCATTTCTTTATCTTCTCTGATTACTGGCTAGGACTTCCAATACTATGCTGAATAAAAGTGGCAAGAGTGGGCATACTTGTCTGGTTCCTGATTTTAGAAAAATACTTTCAGCTTTTCATCATCAGGTATAATATTAGCTATGAATCTGTCATATATGGTCTTTATTATGTTGATATATGTCCTCTTTAGACCCACTTTGTTGATAGTTTTATCATAAATAAATGTTGAAGTTGCTCAAAAGCTTTTTCTGCATCTATTGAGATGATCATATGATTTTTATTCTTCAATTTGTTAATGTGGTGGACACATTGATTGATCTGCAGATATAGAAACACCCTTGCATCTCTGGGATACATTCCACTAGATCATGGTGTACAATCCTCTTAATAAATTGTTGAATTTCATTTGCTAATATTTTCTTGAGATATTTTGCATCTCTTGTTCATCAGTTGAGATTAGCCTGTAATTTTCCCTTTTGTGATGTCTTTCATTTTGGTATGAGTGTGATACTGGCCTCATAGAATGAGTTCAGATGGGTTACTTCTGCAATTTTTTGGAATAGTTTGAGAAGGACAGGTGTTAACTCTTCTCTAAATGTTTGGTACAATTCACACGTGAAGCCGTCTGGTCTGGACTTTTCTTTGTGGGTAGTTATTTCATTACTGGTTCAATTTCATTACTAAATTGGGCTACTCATATTTTCTATTTTCTCTTGGTTCAGTCAAGGGATATTGTACATTTCTAGAAATTTGTCCATTTCCTCTAGGTTGTCCATTTTATTTGTGTATAGCTATTTATAGTTATCTCTTATAATCCTCTGTATTTCTGTGTGTCAGTTGGAACTTCTCTTTCTTTTCTGATTTTATTTTTTGGACTCTCACTCCTTTTATCTTGATGTGTCAGGCTAAAGGTTTATCAATTTTGTTTATCTTTTCAAAGAACAAGGTGTTTGAAAAGAACACATTTTTAAAGAACAGTTTCACTGACGTTTTCTTTCTTTATTTATTTTTGGTCTCTAATTTATTTCCTCTTTTTTTTCCTTTTATTTCTTTTTCTTCTCTGATTGCCATGGCTAGGACTTCCAAAACTATGTTGAATAACAGTGGTGAGAGTGGATATCCTTGTCTCATTCCTGATCTTAGAGGAAATGCTTTCAGTTTTTCACCATTGAGAATGATGTTTACTGTGGGTTTGTTGTATATGGCCTTTATTATGTTGAGATAGGTTCCCTCTATACCCACATTCTGGAGAGTTTTTATTATAAATGGGTGTTGAATTTTGTCAAAAGCTTTCTCTGCACCTTTGAGATGATCATATGGTTTGTATTCTTCAATTTGTTAATATGGTGTATCACATTGATTGATTTGCATATATTGAAGAATCCTGCATCACTGGGATAAATCCCACGTGGTCATGGTGTATGATCCTTTTCATGTGTTGTTGGATTCTGTTTCCTAGTATTTTGTTGAGGATTTTTGTATCATATTCATCAGTGATATTGGTCTGTAATTTTCTCTTTTGAATTGTCTTTGTCTGGTTATGGTATCAGGGTGATGGTGGCCTCATAGAATGAGTTTGGGAGTGTTCCTCCCTCGGCTATATATTGGAAGAGTTTGAGAAGGATAGGTGTTAGTTCTCTAAATGTTTGATAGAATTCACCTGTGAAGCCATCTGGCCCTAGAGTTTTGTTTGTTGGAAGATTTTTAATCAGTTTCAATTTCATTACTTGTGATTGGTCTGTTCATATTTTCTGTTTCTTCCTGGTTCAGTCGTGGAAGGTTATACCTTTCTAAGAATTTGTTCATTTCTTCCAGCTTGTCCATTTTGTTGACATAGAGTTGCCTGTAGTAGTCTCTCAGGACACTTTGTATTTCTGCGGTGTCTGTTGTAACTTCTCCTTTTTCATTTCTAATTTTATTGATTTGAGTCCTCTCCCTCTTTTTCTTGATGAGTCTGGCTAATGGTTTATCAATATTGTTTATCTTCTCAAAGAACCAGCTTTTAGTTTTATTGATCTTTGCTATTGTTTTGTTTCTATTTCATTTATTTCTGCTCTGATCTTTATGATTTCTTTCCCTCTGCTAACTTTGGGTTTTCTTTGTTCCTCTTTCTCTAGTTCCTTTAGGTGTAAGGTTAGATTGTTTACTTGAGATTTTTCTTGTTTCTTGAGGTAGGCTTGTATAGCTATAAACTTCCCTCTTAGAACTGCTTTTGCTGCATCCCGTAAGTTTGGGATCATCGTGTTTTCACTGTCATTTGTCTCTAGGTATTTTTTGATTTCCTCTTTGATTTCTTCAGTGATCTCTTGGTTACTTAGTAACATATTGTTTAGCCTCCATGTGTTTGGGATTTTTACATTTTTCCCCCTGTAATTCATTTCTAATCACATAGCATTGTTGTCAGAAAAGATACTTGATGTTATTTCAATTTTCTTAAATTTACTGAGGCTTGATTTGTGACCCAAGATGTGATCTACTCTGGAGAATGTTCCATGTGCACTTGAAAAGAAAGTGTAATCTGCTGTTTTGGGATGGAATGTCCTTTAAATATCAATTAAATCTATCTGGTCTATTGTGTCATTTAAAGCTTCTGTTTCCTTAATGATTTTCATTTTGGATGATCTGTCCATTGCTGTAAGTGAGGTGTTAAAGTCCACCACTCTTATTGTGTTACTGTCAATTTCCTCTTTTATAGCTGTTAGCAGTTACCTAGTGTATTGAGGTGCTCCTATGTTGGGTGCATATATATTTATAATTGTTATATCTTCTTCTTGGATTTATCCCTTGATCAGTATGTCTTGTCCTTCCTTGTCTCTTGCAACATTCTTTAGTTTAAAGTCTGTTTTATCTGAGTATAGCTATTCCAGATTTCTTTTGGTTTCCATTTGCATGGAATATCTTTTTCCATCCCCTCACTCTCAGTCTGTATGTGTCCCTAGGTCTGAAGTGGGTCTCTTGTAGACAGCATATATATGCGTCTTGTTTCTGTATCCATTCAGCAAGCCTGTGTCTTTTGGTTGGAGCATTTAATCCATTCACGTTTAGGGTAATTATCAATATATATGTTCCTATGACCATTTGTTAATTGTTTCGGGTTTGTTTTTGTAGATCCTTTTCTTCTCTTGTGTTTCCCACTTAGAGAAGTTCCTTTAGCATTTGTTGTAGAGCTGATTTGGTGGTGCTGAATTCTCTTAGCTTTTGATTGTCTGTAAAGCTTTCGATTTCTCCATCAAATCTGAATGAGATCCTTGCTGGGTAGAGTAATCTTGGTTGTAAGTTCTTCCCTTTCATCACTTTAAGTATATCATGCCACTCCCTTCTGGCTTGTATAGTGTCTGCTGAGAAATCAGCTGTTAACCTTATGGGAGTTCCTTTGTATGTTATTTGTCATTTTTCCCTTGATGCTTTCAATAATTTTTGTGTTTGATTTTTGCCAATTTGATTACTATGTTTCTTGGCATGTTTCTCCTTGGCTTTATCCTATATGGGACTTGCTGCACTTCCTGGACTTGGGTGGCTATTTCCTTTCCCATGTTAGGGAAGTTTTTGACCATAATCTCTTTAAATATTTTCTCTGGTCCTTTCTATCTCTCTTCTCCTTCTGGGACCCCTATAATGCGAATGTTATTGTGTTTAATGTTGTCCCAGAGGTCTCTTAGGCTGTCTTCATTTCTTTTCATTCTTTTTTCTTTAGTCTGTTCCACAGCATTGAATTCTACCATTTTGTCTTCCAGGTCACTTATCCGTTCTTCTGCCTCAGTTATTCTGCTATTGATTCCTTCTAGTGTAGTTTTCATTTCAGTTATTGTATTGTTCATCTCTGTTTGGTTGTTCTTTAATTCTTCTAGGTCTTTGTTAAACATTTCTTGCATCTTCTCGATCTTTGCCTCCATTCTTTTTCCGAGGTCCTGGATCCTCTTCAGTATCATTTTTCTGAATCCTTTTTCTGGGAGGTTGCCTATCTCCACTTCATTTAGTTGTTTTTCTGGGGTTTTATCTTTTGCCTTCATTTGGTACATAGCTCTCTGCCTTTTCATCTTGTGTATCTTTCTGTGAATGTGGGTTTTGTTCCACAGGCTGCATGATTGTAGTTCTTCTTGCCTCTGCTGTCTGCCCTCTGGTGGATGTGGCTTTCTTTATTTCCTCTTTGATCATTGTTTCTTTTCTTCTACTGATTTCTGGTGGTTTTCCTTATTCTTTTTCTAGTTACTTTAGGTGTAATATTAAATTATTTGAGATGTTTCTTGTTTCCTGAGGTAGACCTGTATCGTTGTAAACTCCCCTCTTAGAACTGAATTTGCTGTTTCCTATAAATTTTGTACCAGTGTGTTTCCATTTTCATATGTCTCCAGGTTTTTTTTTTTTTTATTTCTCCTTTGATTTCTTCACTGACTCACTGGTTGTTTAGTAGCATATTGTTTAGCCTGTACATGTTTGTGGATTTTTGCATTTCGTTTCTTGTAGTTGATTTTTAGTCTCATACCATTGTGGTCAGAAAAGATGCTTGTTATGATTTCCATTTTCTTAAATTTACTGAGACTTGTTTTGTGGCCTAGCATGCTATCTTGGAGAATGTTCCTTGTGCCCTTGAAAAGAATGTGTATTCTGTTGCTTTTGGATGGAATGTTTTGTATAAACATGTTATCTGATGTGTCATTTAAGGCCAGTGTTTCCTATTAATTTTCTCTCCGGGTGATCTGTCCATTGATGTAAGTGGGGTGTTAAAGCCCCTACTATTATTGTGTTACTGTCATTTTCTCCCTTTATGTTTCTTACTATTTGCTTTTTATATTTAGGTGCTTTAAGTTGGGCATATATATATTTATATATATATATTTATCTTATTGTATTGATCACTTTATCATTATGTAATGTCTTTTTTTTTGTCTCTTGTTAGTCTTTGCTTTGAAGTCTCTTTTGTCTACGATATACATATTGCTACCCCAGCTTTTATTTTCCTTTGTATGGAATACTTTTTTCCACCCTCTCACTTTTAGCCTGTGTATGTCTTAATTCTGAAGTGAGTCTCTTGTAGCCAGCATATATATAGGTTTTGTCTTTTTCTCCATTCTGCCTCTATATGTCTTTTTTTTTTTTTTTTTTTTTTTTGTGGTACGCGGGCCTCTCACTGTTGTGGCCTCTCCCGTTGCGGGGCACAGGCTCCGGACGCGCAGGCTCAGCGGCCATGGCTCATGGGCCCAGCCGCTCCGCGGCATGTGGGATCTTCCCGTACCGGGGCACGAACCCGTATCCCCTGCATCGGCAGGCAGACTCTCAACCACTGCGCCACCAGGGAAGCCCTATATGTCTTTTGATTGGGGCATTTATTTCATTTATATTTAAAGGAATTCTTGATAGGTATGTACTGATTGCCATTTTGCTAATTATTTAGGTGGTTATTTTTACAATTCTTTTTTACTATTTTCTTCTTCTTTTCCTCTCTTCCATTGTGATTTGATGACTATTTTTAGTGTTAAGAATTATTTTCAGTGTTTTGGATTCCTTTGGTTTTTTTTCTGTCCTTTATAGGTTTTTGCTTTGTGATTACCATGCGGTTCATACATATACATATATACACATACATACATATATATTGTTCTCTTAACCATATATATATATATAAATAAAAATATATATGGTTATTTTAAGTTAATTATTTGTCAGTTCTGAACATATTCTAACAATGCTAAATTTTTGTTCCCCCACAACTTAGCTTTATAACTGGTTGACTGACTACCTTAACTGTATGTTTGCCTTTAACAATGAGATTTTTCCTTTTATAATTATTTCATTTCTAGTCATAGCCTTTTCTTTTTTGTTTCCAAAAGGCTCTTTAAATTTTCTTGTAGGGTCGGTTTTGTGGTGCAGAACTCTTTTACAGTTTATTGGTCTGTAAAACTCTTTCATCTCTCCTTCAGATGTGAAATGATGGGTAAAATATTCCTAGTTATAGATCTTTTCCTTTCACCACTTTGAATATATCATGCCACTCCCTTCTGACCTGCAAAATTTCTGCTGATAAGTCAGCTAATGGTCTTATGGGAGTTCCCTTATACAGAACTGGTTGCTTTTCTCTTGGTGCTTTAAAAATTCTCTTCAACTTTTGCAATTTTAATTATAATATGTCTTTGTATAAACCTCTTTGTGTTCATCTTCTTTGGGACTCTTTGTGTTTCTGGACCTGGATGTCTGTTTTCTTCCCCAGGTTAAGGAATTTTTAAATTATTATTCAAATAAGTTATCTACCCCTTTCTCTCTCTCATCTCCTCCTGAGACCATTATAAAGCAAATGGTAATAGGCTCGATGTTGTCTCAGAAGTCTCTTAAATTATCCTAACTTTTCATTTATTTTTTTTCTGTTTAGCTTGGGTGATTTCTACTACTCCATCTTCCAGATCACTGATCTGTTCCTCTATATCATCTAATCTATTATCGATTCCTTTTAGTGTATATTTAATATCAGTTATTGTATTCTTCAGCTCTTTTTGATTCTTCTTTATATTTTCTAACTCTTGAAATTCTGACTGTGTTCATCTATTCTCCCATGTTTGGTGAGCATCTTTATGATCATTATCTTGAATTCTTCATTAGGTAGTTTGCTTATCTCCACCTCGTTTAGTTCTTTTTCTGAGGTTTTATCTTGTTCCTTCATTTGGAATACATCCCTGTCTCCTCATTTCTCCTAACTCTTTTTGTTTATTTCTATATATTAGGTTAATGGATTATGTTTCCTGATTTTACAGAAGTGACTCATGTAAGGGACATTCTATAGAGCCCAGCAGCATCTTCCCCTATATGCTCCAGACGTGCCCCTATCTAGGCTGTGTGCACCCTTATGTTGTGGTGGGGCTGAGTAGTGTGGGCACACTTAGGGCTAGCCCCTACCCAGCTGGCCGCAAGACAGTGTCTTGTGTGGTTGCTCTGGGCCCACTGATGGATGAGGCCAGTACTAATAGATTAGAGGGAGAATTCCAAAATGGCACTTGCCAGTGACAGGGTCACTGCAGTAAAACAACTCCACAAAATGGTTGCCACCAGCATTTCTGTCCCCAGTGGGAGTCCTAGTTGTCTCCTGCCTTTACAGAAGGCTCTCCAAGATCAATAAGTTGGTCTGACCCAGAATCCTTTCAAACTAATGCCTCTGCAGTGGGATTCATATCATGTGAAATTTTGTGCATGCCCTTAAGAGCAGTCTCTGTTTCCTATAGCCCTCCAGCTGTCCTGAACATAAGCCTCAATAGTTTTCAAAGCCAGACATTCTGGAGGCTTCCCTTCTTGATGAAGGACCCCCCACCCCACCCCACCACCCCAACCAAGCTAGAGAGCCCAGTATGGGGCCTGGACCCCTTGCTCCTTTGGGAGGATCTCTATGCTTGTAATATTCCTCCTGTCTGTGGGCCACTAACCCAGGGGTATGGGTCCTGATTATACTGCATCTCTGCCCATCCTACTTGTCTTGTTGTAGCACTTTGTTTATATCTTTCATTGTGGAAAATCTTTCCTACAAGGCTTCAGGTCACTCTCATAGATAGTTGTTCTGTAAGTAGTTGTAATTTTGTTGTGCCCATGGGAGGCGGTGAGTTCAGTCTTCCTACTTTGCCATCTTGTGGAAACTTTGGGCTGTACTATCAATTTTAAAAGGGATAAATTTATAATCTAAAAGATAGTAATATAATTTAAACAGACCTAGAGGTGGAATTAGAAAATAAAATAGTAATAATCTCCATATTTTTTTTTCTGAGTTAAAAAAAGTAAAATAAAATATAACAATGTAAAATGAGTTACAGCTCATCTATCTCATTGCCAAGTCTAGTTAGGCGTTTCACATAATTTTATTCCAGTCCTTTTGACAGTGGGAGGAATGAAATAATTTAAAAATACTTAATTCTAAACAAAGAAAATGTTTCTTCCTTCTGTTTCTTCCTTACATGTTTGACTCCCACATTTAAATCTCCACTCCTGATACCTCTTTAATCATCTAGTCTTTATACTTCAAGTGTAGGTTGAAGGCCTTCACTTAGATAGACGTACTGAAACTTTTACTTCATTGTGTTTGGATTTGTTAGGGAGGAGTCAGTCATCATGCATTATCAATACTTCCCTGTACAGGCTTTATTTTACATTCCCTTAACAACTGTCCTAAACAAACTCATTATCCACTCCCACCTGAGATACAAACCTTTGCCCTCGTGGTTCCCTTCACCTGTAATGCCCTCTCCTAACCCCTTGGTTTTCTACCCACCTGATCTCTTTCCCCCAGGGGTTCTTTTTATCCCTCCTGTATTTGCTATTTTTTACTCTTTTTTAAGTCTCAGTTTAATCATGAATTCCTAGGGGATAAGGTTCTTGCTTTTCTTTCCCTCCTAGAGGCACAGTGAGTCACGTTTTTTCTCTGCCTCTTGCTTCTATACATACTTTTCCCTTTTCTTTATCCCACTAAAGGAACATTACGTGACTTCTGTGCCTCTGGTAAAGGACATCATATCTTATTAATTATGGATACTTACCATGCACAATATCCCCATTATGGGTACTCAAAAAAGATTATGAGAGTAAATTCATAAATGAATGAGTGAATGAAATGAAATAATAAGTAAGGGAACTACTAGATGCCTTATCTACCATATTTTCACTCTTTTGCCCAAACTGCAGGTACTCCTACAAGAACTGGGGTTAGAGCAAGTTCCTCTTCTGCAGCAACTTTTGTAATGCTAAGCACCCAAAGATCTTTACCTGGTAATGCTAAGCATCCAAAGATCTTTGCCTAAGCCTTGCAATGCTATGCAATTATAACTGAGTCACAGGGCTCCAGTAATTTGTACAGGCTTTTACTTTGTCCCTGTTGGCCTTGCTAGATTTTTCTTCCTAAAGAAAAACTTTAAATATGTCATTCCCATGTTTGGAACTTTTCAGTAGTTCCACACTACCTATCTCACAAAATCAAAACTACAGACCACAATAATCTACACAGTAATACACTGCAAAGTCTGGCCATTACCAATATTTGAAGTTTAATCTCTCACAATTTTCCCTTTCAAAAACTCTCTTTTGTCCTGGTATTCATCATTAGTCTCCAAAACTTCCAGACTTATTTATGACTAAGGATTTTGCTTGTGATATTTTCCTATAATGATTCTCCCCAAACATACTAATATTACCTAGTTTGTATTTGACTTATATATTATATTTATTCTCTCTTAAACTTATACTGTAAGCTTCATGAGGACTGGACTTTTATTTACTTCTATACTCTCACTGCATAATAGATTTTCTAGTATACAGTATCTGGTTGTGTAAATGAAAAAATATATCAAGGTTTATCTTAAGGGTATTCTCCCTAAGGTGCTTTATATAGTAACTTAAAATAGAATATTCCTACATCAATATATTAATACCCATTTTTGTGTTTCATGTTAAATAATTAACACTTTTCTACCTGTTAAGTTTTTTTTGATTATTGTGTTTATGGATATTTAACTCTGCATTTTATTTTTGCCTTTAGCTTTTTCCTAAGTAATTGTAAACTGGTTAGGACAAGAATTATGTCTAACAATTATTTTCATCCCTAACAAATTTGAATAAAACATTTTATAGAAATTTAAAGTAAATCATTTACAGATAATCTGGTCTGAACAGAGTCAGACCTGAAGCATAGTGGAAAGGATATAACCTAGGTTCAGATAAACAGTGCCCTAATTATTGCTAAATGTTGTGTGGATTTAAAAGGGGCAGCTTGCTTCTTCTTTCCGTTTCTTCTTAATTGGAAGAAAACAGCAGAGGAGACTTATATCATGATCTGTGACTTAACTGATCTTGATTCCATTCATGCACTTGCAGTCTAACCTGCCATAGGCATGGCTGAGCGCTGCAGTAGACATGACTCATGGCTCAGAGAGAGCTCAATGACTTCCTCTGGCTGGTTTTGTTCCATTTTGGTTTCCACTGACTCAGGCTGGGGAGTATCTTCTCACTGCTCCATCTATTGCTGTTGAGCAGTTTTCTCCCAGCTTTGCAAGATGATATTCTCTGACAAAAGGACCCCATGCAAGGTAACTGCCTGGCAGTTGAGCATCCATGGCTCATGAAAACTGGAGGTAACTTGGAGAAATTAACCCCAGGTCCAAAGAATTTTACCAAGTCATTTTTGCTGCATTTCAGCTTCATTCAAGGATGAATCAAGAGTTTATTGTTCTACCATCTGAATAGAAGAGATCCATGTTCCCTTCTGCCCTTCCTCTTATTTCTAAGATGTACTATATATCCTGCTTACCAAACAAAAGCTTTAAAAGAGAAAATAGATAATTATTTCTGATTGTTTACACCTTTCTTTGCACCATTTCTCAAAGGAAGGAAAAGGTAAGTGCTTAAAAAAAATTTTTTTTTTCCATGTTAAAAACTTCTATTCTATATAGTAACATAACCTCAATGTCATGGGTATAAAGGCTATCATCTCTGTGGGCAAAAGTCTTCCAGTTTAGAAGAGATAAGAAAGCCAAGTTAATTTGGGGAAAAAAATTCTTCCAACATTGCATAATTCTCACATCTACAGTCTTGTTGCATTTTTTATATATGTCAAAAACTGAAAGTTATTTTTTAAATTCATTCTGTAATAAATCCTAGTTTGCCACACCTCCAGAAAGATGAATGCAAATGGTCAACTGGGTCAAAGGACTTGTTCTCAAAGAGATAATAGTAGATTAAAATATTAATGAAATTAGCACATTCTCTTACACCATACACAAAAATAAACTCAAAATAAAGACCTAGATGTAAAACCAGATATTACAAAACTCCTAGATGAAAACATAACCAAAACACTCACTGACATAAATTGCAGCAATAGCTTTTTGTATCTACCTCCTAGAGTAATGAAAATAAAAACAAAAATAAACAAATGGGACCTAATGAAACGTAAAAGCTTTTGCACAGCAAAGGAAACCGTGAACAAAATGAAAAGACAACCCACAGTATAGAAGAAAATATTTGCAAACCATACAACCAATAAGGGATTAATCTCCAAAATATACAAACACCTCATGCAGCTCAATATAAAAAAAAAAACCCAATCAAAAAATGGGCAGAAGATCTAAAGAGACATTTCTTCAAAGAAGACATAGAGATGGCCAAAAATCACATGAAAAGACACTCAACATTGCTATTAGAGAAATGCAAATCAAAACTACAATGAGGTATCACCTCACACAAGTCAGTATGGCCATTGTCAAAAAGTCTGTAAACAGTTATGGAGAGGGTGTGGAGAAAAGGGAACCCTCTTACACTATTGGTGGGCATGTAAATTGATACAGCCACTATGAACAACAGTATGGAGGTTCCTTAAAAAAACTAAAAATAGATCTACCATATGATCCAGCAATCCCACTCCTGGGTATATATCAGGAAAAATTCATACTTTGAAAACATACATGCGCTTCAATGTTCACTGCAGCACTATTTACAATAGCCAAGACATGGAAGCAACCTAAATGTCCAAAGACAGAAGAATGGATAAAGAAGACATGGTACATATACACAATGGCATATTACTCAGCCATAAAAAAGAATAAAATAATGCCATTTGCAACAACATGGATGGACCTAGAGATTATCATGCTAAGTGAAGTAAGACAGAGAAAGACAAATATCATATGATATCACTTATATGGGGAAACTAAAACAAAAAATGATACAAGTGAACTTATTTACAAAACAGAAACAGACTCACAGACTTAGAAAACAAACTTATGGTTACAAAAGAGGAAAGGTGAGGGGGAGGAATCAATTAGGAAGTTGGGATTAACATATATACATTACTATATATAAAATAAATAATCAACAAAGACTTACTGTATAGCATGGGGAACTCTACTCAATACTCTGTAATAACCTATATGGGAACAGAATCTGAAAAAGAATACATATATGTATATGTATAACTAAATCACTTTGCTGTATACCTGAAACTAACGTAACATTGTAAATCAACTATACTCCAATGTAAAATTAAAAATGAAAAAAATAAAAGCCTATTTCCTATATAATAGTCAGCTTGAGTGTGACTGTAACTTACATCTAGATGAGACTCAAGTCTTTGGAAAATGACTCTTCCAAAGAGACCCATTTGATTTTGGGTTGCAGCAGGATTTATACACAGTATTCATTATTCTTATTTCCATTCGGCTCTTGCCTATTTGTTATCAGGCAGAGAAATGAGAAAAAGAAAGTTACCACAGGATGCTCAAAATAAAAACAGAAACTGATACAAGAAGAAAATGAAGAATAATTCTGAACATGACACTTCCATTCTTAACAAGTCTTTCCTAGATACCTTATTTCCTAATAACAAATGTCCTAGTCATTAGGCATCAGAGGAGAAAAGCTAAGACAGAAAACTCAGCTGAAAATATTTAGGACCAAGTAGCTTTCCTTAGAGCATTAAAATGTATTAGCATATGATCAATTGAAACTTGGTAATTGATATAATTCTCTAGGCAATGAAATGCTATCTTTATGGCAGCAAAATTTAAATGTGTGATATGATTTAAAAAACATGAGAATATTGTTACATTCTCAAGCCAAATGGAGGTCCTTGAAAACACTCAAATGAAGAGAGCTTTTGAGACTATTGTTTAATTTTTGTCTTTTTGAAACAAATCCTTTAAAACACTACATAGGTTAATCTGTGGCTCCTCTGTAGAGATTTATATGGGTTTAGAATTTAATAATACACACATTTTTTTCTATAAACTAACACATTGTCTGTGGTATACAATAAGGGTATTTGGACTCAAATCAGGAGAATTAGATTTAAGGACCAATTTATCTCTGGGTTGTATAGATCAGTATAATTAACTTCCTAGTATCGTTTTCTTCCTCTTCAAAATAAAAAAAAGGAAAACTGACAGATATCCAAGTTTCTTTTCTAGTTTTAATTCATCATTGCTTTTGTTCTATTATTTTGCCTCTTCACAAGCATGTCGAAGGATATCTTTTAGACCTGTGAGGATTTTTAACCACCATCCAGAAATTCATGTATATCATAAAACTAATGATACAAGGTATACATACATATATTTAAATCTCTGAGGAATTCTGAGTTTGGCTATTTTTGTTATTTTCGTTGTTTTTGGTGTCACTGAGGGCATTTCAACTCTGTGAGTTTCATTGTTCAAATATAAAGCTAGAGTTAAAAGCTAGACTTCAAATGTGATAAAGGATTAACAATAAGATAAATTATATAACACTTCACAAGTATGAAAAGGTTTAACAGAAATCTTTTGTGGTCATATTTTAAACAGAAATAGAAAATAAAAACAAAAGAATATATGTCGCTCTTCCTAGGCAAATTATCAGGGAGTTTTGCAATTTTGTCAGACCTAGGTTCACCCATCTCCAGTACAATCAACTTCAAATGAAATCTGTAGTAGAATGGAACATACTTCTTTCATACATGTGTGTGTGTGTGCGTGCGTGAACATGCATACATATATGTGCAGGGGCAGGAGACGACAGATGATAGGAAAAGAGGGTTGAGAAAGGGATGGAATCACAGCTTTACTCAACCAGTTTTCTTCATTGATTGATCCAGTTTTGCATGAAACTAGCTTAAGGTTCATCACGTAGGTAACATATTATTTTTTAAAAAAAACATATAATTTGCCACATAAAATACTAATTATGGGGAAATAGGCATTGCCATGTGCTGTTAATGGAGCTGTAATTGTACAGTGTTAAAGGAGCTAAAACTTTAATTCTACGTGTAGTGTACCCTTTAATCTAGTCCTCCTCTTTTGGTAACTTAACCAGTGGAAATTATGAGAATTTACATAAAGCTTTTTTTTTTTTTTTTTGGCCACACCATGCAGCTTGTGGGATCTTAGGTTCCTTGACCAGGGATTAAACCTGGGCCCTCGGCAGTGAAAGTGCAGAGTCCTAACCACTGGGCCACTAGAGAATTCCCAAGACTGTACATAAAGCTTTATGTACAATGCTAATTCATAACAGCAACCAATAGTGAACAAAATCAAAATTATAAAATTTTGTATAATATTCAAAATTGCAAAAAATTTATTTTTATAGCTGTCATTTAAATAATGTATCTGTAAGTTCATTTATTCCCTAAATAAGTTTGCCAAGGGAATTATTAGAACCTTCAGATATGAATAACTACTTTAGGTTAAGGAGAGCAGTTCATCCAAATGCTGACTGAGACTTTGTATTTCAAGGCACCACATCTAATTTACTGAGAAATGTTTGCTCAAAGGTAATCTAAGTAGTTTTCTAGGGATATGCATGTGCATTTTGTAAGAACATTACATATCCCAACTACTGTTCTAATGTGAAACCCTAATTAAATTGAATTTATTGATAATTATGTAATTTTTCTATATGCTATTCGATTTGCTAATTTACCTCTTTATATTTCTTTCTCAAATTGTTATACTTTCGATGATGATCAAATCATTGATTTTCCAACTATTTCACTATGTGTGATGCATTAAAAAATAAGATTGTAGAAGTGATCAAGTTAATTATCTACTCAAGTCATCACTTTTGCCTTACTTTACTCTTGGTCATGTATCACAGACACAATGCATGCTATGGGGAAAAATATAGAGCAGATGGAAGTGACTGTAAGTTTAAAGAAGGATGCTTGTATAGGTAGCCCTCAGTAAGTATGTAGTATTTAAGGAAAAGCTTTGGAGATGTGTAGGAGGCTAAATACATATGTGGCAGTAGCTAGGGAGGCGGGGTGGTGGGAGGGCAGTAGACAGAGATAAGTTTTGACAAGTAAATAGGGACATATCACAAGGGGCCCTGAGAGCTGTTTTAAGAATATTTTATTTTATTCTGAGTGAAAAGGGGAAGCTTTGAATGGTCATGAGCAAAATAGGGATTTGATATAATCTTATATAATATAATCCTTTAGATTTTACTGAATCATCCTAACCTATCCTTAATATATAACCAAGACTTGTAAAATTAAATGACTTATGGGTCCAAGTCACAAGGATGACCAGTGGCAGAGTCACAATCAGAATACAGTTGTTGTGTTTTGTTTTGATATTATTTCAAATCCACTTGTTTTATTACAAGTAAAGTTTTATTCCACATGTTTGTGACAAAAATAAAGAGTTGTTTTTAGAAGTAAAGTTGTTTTGATATAAAATGAAGTAAGCTGTGTCATGATATCATCATCACATTTCTTGTCCTTGATAATAAGCACTTTTAGCTCAGCTGCTGAGGGACTCCCTGGAGCCTTATCAATACGAACATGTGGAGAAGCAACCATGGCAAGGGGACACTTAGATTATAAATACTGAGAGTTTGTGAGGAGTATCTAAGAGTCAGGGTAAAGCTACCCTTTGCTGATCTAGCTCTCCAGAAATCTCAAGACACTTGCTCCTGCCATGGCCACGCTACTCTTGGTTGGTAGTGGTGTTAAACTGTGCAGCAGCCTTGGGATGAGAAGGGACATTTATCCATTCCTGCCTGCATGAGGCACTCCTCGTAGGCAGTGGCACAAGCCGTGCACTGGAGTCCCTGGAGTCATGACCCTCGGAGCATGTTAGCTTGTCTGCCAACACCAGCACCATCATTCCCCAGCAATATGTTGTAGCAACAAGGAACTTTTATTTTTGCACTGACAGCTGAAAGTCATCTCCCAGTTGGCAAAGCCATCTCTCCGAGACACCAAACTTGTAGAAAAGGTACACTTCTAACTAAATTTGAGCTTTATTTCTGTCATCTCCCCTTGCCTGAAACAATAGTATGATTAATCTACTATTTGTTGAGAGTATGCTATTTCCTTATTGGCTTATTAAGGTACATTACCTTTATACTATGGGCTTGTGAAATTATTATAAATCATATACAGCAAACCTGTCTGTGTTAAATAAAATACTGGAAAAGGCAATCTGTCTCTGAGCATAATTTGCCTCCAAACAAAACAATAGTCTACAATCTGCTCCCTTCCAACTACAGTATTAGTAATTTGGCATAAGTCACTAGATGACAAAACCACAATAGTCATGTCCTTCGGATATTATATTTTAGGGGACTTTGAAGCTTATTGAGAATGTATAGAGTCAGCTCTCATTCCTCCTCTATGAGTTATTTAAGAGGTAAAGGGAAGTCATTTTAAAGAAATGGTCTATGTTCTTCAAAGAATCTCCAAAATGCCTTAATATTATCTAAGGCATGTTCAAGGCAAACTGGTCTGTGTTTGACAGAACTACTTCTTTGTATGTGTTCATAAGGGGGGACTGCATCTGATTACATTTGAAAATGTTCAAAATTTAACTAATTCAATGAGATAATGTCCATAAGCAAACACAGAAAAAGCATTTAACAAAAAGAAAACCTTTTTGAACCTTCTACTGTGGAGCTGACTTCTGATTTCTACATAACTTCCATTTCCACTGGTTCTTAATAAGATTAGCTGCAGGATTTACTAGTAAAGGGCAAAGCCTGTTCAATAACATCCAACTGTTCACAGTGAATGTGAAATGGTCTCAGATTGAAACATCTATTCACACTTCTTACAGACACTTCTTCAATGCAACAATGTTTATTCCCGTAGCTTTTTAAAAGATGGTGCTGAGTTAAAAAAAGCATAAGTTCTTTGGACATTCCCTGTTATATCTCTCCTCTACATTGACTTCTCTCAGAAAGCTCCATGATATTGAAAATAAAGCATAAAAACATACTTTTTAAAAATATTGTATGTTTTTCTGACAAGTTTTTTCATTTTCTTTAAGGCCCTGTGAGTAAACTTAGAGTCATGAGAAGGTAATTAAAGGGGAAAATTAAAGACTGAAAAATTTTCTAATCTGCCTTCAGAAGTATGTAAATGTTCAGCATTGAGAGTCTTATTTGTTGAAATCATATTTTAATATTGATGTGCTGTACCATTAGTAATAGTTTTTTTTTAACATCTTTATTTGAGTATAACTGTTTTACAATAGTGTGTTAGTTTCTCCTTTACAACAAAGTGAATCAGTTATACATATACATATGTTCCCATATCTCTTCCCTCTTGCATCACCCTCCCTCCCACCCTCCCTATCCCACCCCTCTAGGTAGTAATAGTTTTTTAACAGCCTAGATTTAAAATAATCCTACTCATGCAGGATAAAGACATATGTAAATTTTGCCCTCAGGCCACTCATTCAATTGGTAATTTATGTAACCAGAGAACCTAAAATAGTTCAAAAGTTTTAAGCAAACCATGTTTTTGAAAGAAGCTGTATTGTTTCAAAAACCAAGTAAAATTATATAAGTAATAATAATTATAATAAATACAGCTTGAAAACTTAAAGCATCTATGATACTTGATTGGACCAAGGATTATAAGAACTGGGGTAAATCTGAATATGAATCTAAGAAAGATAATACTATTTTATCAGTATTAAGATACTCAGGGAAATTATCATATTGTGTCCTGGTAGAAGGGTCTCCTTGTTTATTGGAGATACATGTGTAATTACACAGGAAAAGGAGTGGGGAGGGAGAGAGAAAAGCAAATGTGACAAATGTTAATAATAGGTTGAATCTGGAAAAGGATACAGTATAACTTTTCTTTAACTTTCAATTTTTTTCAAAATAAACAGTTCACAAAAACAGTTTTAGCTGTGTGGATTCTTCATTTATTTAAGCAATTATCATTGAGTCAGACATTCACTAGACACTGGGGATATGACTGTAAATGAAAATGGGTCCTGCCTTCTGGTAACATACACTCTAGTAGGCAAGACAAACATTAAACAAACAAACAAAAAAACTAATTATGGAAATCACAATGAGCAGGAAGTGCCACGAAAATACACAAGAGACATTAATCTAGTTATCAGAGGATAGGAGGGCTTCCATGAGAGAATGACATTAAAGGTGCACTGTATACAATGGGTAGGATTAGGGGTTAATAGGCTTGGGCAAAGAAAGGAAGGAGGAATCATTCAAAGAAATCAGTGAGTGCTCTTATGTACAAAGGCTGATTGTCAGTGGAGGAACCCGACAAGAAACCTTTGGCCAACATAATTTTCCCGGACATAGTAAAATCTTTGAGGACAGAAGGCACAAATTAATCTTGATGAGTTAAATATCCTAAATAATGCCTACTGTAGTCCCAAACACAGTAAATATTCAATAAACAAAGTTGCCTACTTCTCATTTCATTCACAAAGAGCCTTATAAAATAATCAAAGTTTTTCAACAGCTGAAGTACCTATTGAATATACTACAATAAGTATGATTTCAATGTAATAACCTTGTATTGAGCACAGGCAATGTAAAATCTGTGTTTTATCAGATATCAGGAGTCTAATATGACTTAAAGTGAAGTCAGACAGGTATACTGGTAAATGAGAGATCGAATAGAGAAAGAGAAATTCATTTTATAATCATTTTAATTTTACCTCATATTCCCTATGAAGCAGTAGGTGTGTCCTATTTGAAGCAGAGCAGGTAAACAACAGATATATTATGAAAATTAAATTTTTGAATGTACATCTGGAGTAAAAAAATATAGTTAACAAAATAAGCAAAAGTTTTAGTAATTGACTACTACATACTAATTAAACCCCTACTTCAAAACAAAAAATATAAAATAAAGGCATTTTAAAAAGCATACCCATTCTACTTGACCCTGTTAAAATATATTAAGTATGAGTCAATATCTTTGTCACTCCAGACCCTAAAATCCAGTATTAAATTGAAATAATAAAAGTAACATAAATTATAAATCCACAGAAGTATAAATCTGCATAAAACAAAAATTCTAAAGCCAGAGGATATTAAAACTAGTTATTTTTGCTACATACAATTTTTGAAAAATTGTATTTTATAATTTTCATGTACTTTTTGCCTGTAAATAGTTTTTCATCCTTTAGTTCTGTTGGTTTGGCAAATGAGAGTTTCCACTTTTACTCCTCTTTTAGAGCCACCCAAATTCCTGTCTCCAAAACTTCTGTTGTTTTTTCTAGTAAGAGGAGAAAGGAATTGTTAGCTAAATTAGAATTTTATCTATATCAAATTAAATATTTCCATCTTCCCTCCAATATCACCAGCAAAATGACTCATCTCTTATTTGACAAACAGCAGTCTTTGAACTGGAACTGAAAAATAGCATCTGAACTGGAAAAATAGGAAAAAAAAAAAGGAATATTTAAGAAGGTGAATGATAGCTCGCGATAGGTGATAGGTAATTAGCTTGTTTACATGGAATTCTCTACCTACTACACTGCAACAAATTTACAATGTAATCTTAGAACTGTTGTCAAAAGTCTTTGAAATATAATAAAGAAACAACAATAAATGGAAAATTATTGAAATCCAATTTGTATATTCTAAGAATAAGTCAGCCCAAACTAACCTAATTTTAATTTGTGATAGTGCTATTAGATAGAATATGGAGATGCTACAGATACTTATCTCTGATGTAAGAAAGTATTTTTTCATAATGTAGTCAATATGTTTACTTTTTGTAATTCATTTCACATTCTCAAATTATCTAGGATTTAAGCTGAAGAAATATGGCTCCACAACAACAGAAATATATTCTTAGCTACTTGCACATCTTCATCACAGATGTTTGATACATTTCTCTTGCAGTTTCACAAAAGTCTATCATTTGGAATTGGACATAGATTTATTTTGTGTGGCTTAATAAAGCAGAATAATATGCTAGTGTTTGAAGATAAAGGGAGAAAAAGTCTTCCTTTAGTTCAATATGAGAAAGAACATTCTAAGAATTAGAATCACAGAACAGTGGGATGGGATGTTTTGAAAAGTCAAAACCTCCTAGTCATTAAAGTAGTCACTTAGAGGCTTTTAGTTAGAGGTGTGAATCAAGAGGTTATAGACATTTCTGCTCTAGGTAAAAATTTTAAACTAGATAACAAATTACTACTTAATTTCATTTCCTTGGTCTAAGAAAGCAAAACAAACAAATAAAGCTGTACAATATAAACCACATCTTTGCATATAAGTTCACTACTGATAATATTAAAACATCACACCAGTTTAAATACAGCATTTATTAAAATAGTAAATACTAGATTTATGCTAAAGAAAAGTGACAATTTTAGAGTCCACACTGTGAGCCAATCACTTCACGTTTCATCTCATTTAGTTCTAACAAGACACAGTGAATTTGGTATCTATGTTGTCATTTGACAGATATGAATACTGAGGCAAAGAATAGTTAAGTGACTTTCCTAAAGACACAGTTAAAACATGGAAAAGCTGGTAGTTGCAGTTCAGTAAAACAAAACCTAAATTTCATGGTTTTCCTATAACATCAAGGGGCTTCATCAACATCCTTACATGTCATAGGAGATAAGCAGAACTTTCATTTAAATAGTAATGATCTCCTTGGGGACATAAAATTATTTTAAAATTAAAAAAATATGATTGATGGTAATATAAAGTACAAAATAGAAGTTAAGCAAATGCCAAGGCATTAGGCAGACTGTAATTGCTATGGAGATCAGAAAGGGGAGACAACAGTGTAGGCAGGTGTTAATCAGAAAACCTGCTTGGAGGATTAGGGCTGGAACTGCATCAATGATCTTTGGTTTACATTCAGTATAATAAGCTAATTATTAATCAATGTGATTTTTATTAAAAAAAACACTTGTTCAGAGTGATCTATCTACTGGCAATTATTTTTCAAGACAAATATTTCACTGTTCAAGAAGAGGAAAGTATGAAAAACATTAGCAATTTAGAGACATTCCCATTCACTAGACACCTAAGTCAGAAAAGGAAACCAACCAAAGGCCAGGGTGCCATTAACTATTTGTTTATACACGATTGCAAGTCAATATGAAGTGTTTGAAGCAAAAGAGAATGGAAGAAAACTCAAGCCCTCTTTCTGTAGGAGGTTTCATTTGGCACATGAGGTAAATAACTTGATTATTCTTTCTATTAATGCAGAATGATATCAGAAAGACAGAAAAAGAAAGTTCTATAATGATTTCCTAAGAATACTATATTACAACTTAAAGTAAAACATAACAAATTGTATCAGGTGTTTCAAGATTAACAAGCAATACATGGCTACTTAAGTTTGTTTCAAAAATGCCCCCAAACTGCGCTCTTTGATACATTCTCATCAGCTTTCCATATTGATGAGTATGGTAGGCTCAAAAAAGTAAGAAAGGTCTAGAAAAAGGAAAATGCTGTGGCTTTTTAAGTATACTCTAATTCTTGCAATTACAGGTGTTTTTCTAACTCCTGAAGACACCTTCCTTCTCTTAGAGAACCTATTATTTCCTGTGTTGGAAGAATTCCATCTCTTCAGTTAAAAGATCTGAATTCTTCTTCCTCTATCCCAGTGGCAGCTTACATGACACTTCCCCTCAGTGGACCAAGAGGTGCCCTCCCAACAAAATTGTAACCAATCCCTTGATTCAAGAAAGCTCAGAACTTGGAACACAAACACTCAGTTGACTATAAGGAATGATGAGAGTGGGGGACTAGAAGGAAAAAAAGTTTTACATTCCTTACAAATTGTTCAACTATTAAAAAAAAAAAAAAAGGTTAAGTAAAACTTTTTAAAACTGTTACATTTTTAGCAGTTTTGAGTTTACAGAAAAATGTGTGGAGAATATAGACAGTTCCCATATACTTTTAATCTTTCCCTCTCTCAATTTCCCCTATTATTAATAGCTTGCATTGGTGTGTTACATTTATTACAGTTGATGAGACAATATTAATACATTATTATTAATGAAAGTCCATAGTTTACATTAGGGTTTGCTCTTTGTATTATACATGAGATGGGTTTTGTTAAATGTATAATGACATGTATCTACCATTACAGTATCATACAGAATAGTTTGCTGTAAAAACCCCATTTCCCCACCTAATCATTCCCACCCTCTCCCCAAACCACTGTCAACCACCGATCTTATTGTCTCCATAGTTTTGCTCTTTTCAGAGTGTCATATAATTAGGTCTTGTTTTGTTTTGTTTATAAATCCCACTTTGACAGTTTCTGTCTTTTAACTGGTGTATTTAGATGACTGAAAGTGGTCATTGATATAGTTGGATTACTATCTACCATATTTGTTACTGTCTTCTATTCATTGTCCTTGTTCTTAGTATATTTTAAAATATTTATGTGTCTGTCTGTCTATCTATCTTCCACTCTTTTTCTGCCTTCTCTGGTTTTAATTGAGTATTTTTATATGATTTTATTTTTTTCCTCTTAGCTTATAAATTTTTAAAATTACTGTTTTTGGTGGTTTCCATGTGGTATACATTTTCAACAAAATTCAAGTTCTCTTTCAAATAAGACTCTACCACTTCATGAGTAATGAGTACGTTATAACAGAGTAGACCCAATTCTTCTCTCCTGTCTCCTATAACATTGTGGTCATTCATTTCACCTATCCTTAAGCTACAATCACCTAATAATTATTGCTTTTGTTATAGCAAAATGCTATCTGTGCAAATCAATTAAGAATAAGGAAAAAGAAAGTATTTTATCTTCATTTGCTCCTCTAATTTCGTTTCCTTATGTACATGAGTTTTTAACCTATATTGTTTTCATTCTTTCTGAAGAATTTATTTTAATATTTCTCACAAGGCAGGTCTACTGGTGACAAATTCCTTCAATTTTTGTTTCTCTTTGAAGTTTTTACTCCCTTTCACTTTTATTTATTTATTGATTGATTTGCAGTACGTGGGCCTCTCACTGTTGTGGCCTCTCCCGTTTCGGAGCACAGGCTCCGGACGCGCAGGCCCAGCGGCCATGGCTCACGGGCCCAGCCGCTCCGCGGCATGTGGGATCCTCCCAGACCGGGGCACGAACCCATGTCCCCTGCATTGGCAGGTGGGCTCTCAACCACTGTGCCACCAGGGAAGCCCCCCTTTCACTTTTAAAGGATGATTTTACTAAATACAAAGTTCTAGGTTGATGAGTTTGTTTTCCTTTCAACACTTCGAATATTTCATTCCACTCTTTTCATGCTTGCATGGTTTCTGAAGAGAAGTTGCATTTATTGTTTGCTATAGCTGAAGGTATCAAAGGCTAAAATTTCCTCTGGTGTCCTTGTTTTTTCTCCACTGTTGTCTTTGGGTTTCCCTAGAGACTCAAATAAAGTCGGAAATTTGCAGTTCTTTTAGCTGTATTCCTTGTTTTTATTTATACAAGAGCGCTACTGATGTGGTGGTAAGGTGTGTGTATGGGGGGGGTAGTTCTATAGTCCTATGATTAGGTCTCAATATTTTAGTTAGCCTGTGTCTCTCAACTGTAAATGTCACAATGCTCTTCAGTTTTTGTTTTTGTTCTGTTTTCTTCCTCCAATGTAGGTGAGACAAAAAAGCTAGAGGGGGCTGGAGCTGGACATTTCCCCTCCCCCAAGTCAATTAGGCTATGGTAAAATCTTCAGTTGGTTAACCATTTGTGAGTTTATCATGAGGGCAGGGCTTATTAGAAAGAACAGTATGCTCTGGAGTTTTTCTAAATATCTACTATTTCCCTCCCTTTGTCAGAAGCACAAAGAGATTTTTCTCCCATTTTCACTATCAGAATCTAGTTGAGCTACAGGAAGTAACACCCACAAAAGTTTACAGTTTGTTAGGACTGGGTCACTCCAGAGTTTTGAACTCTCCAACTTGCCCGCACTGTATCCCCAGCAATATGTCAATAATCATTTAGGTTTTCCTACTCTGATGCAGGTTCCCACCAAGCCTTCTGCTTGTGTGATTCTACTTGGGTAAGTTGGTAAGTTGTGATTCTCTGTATTTACCTATCTTTCCAATTTGGGGTGCCAGCAGTTTGCACTATGACCTCAATTCCCTGAAAGATCTAAGATTTTTTGTTTTTAAGTTTGTTTAGCTTTCTGTTGTTGTTGTTTGTGTGTGTGTGTGTGTAATGGGAGTGATGATTTCAGAGCATACTGGGCCAGAAATCAGAAATCTAAAAAACATTTTTCTTCACAAATTTAATGTAAAATCTTAGGTAACTCATTACTTGTTCTATTATTGTTTTACGGATGGTTGGTTTGCTTTAATTCCCATATGCCTGTCTTGAATTCTTAGAGCACCTCATGAGTGCAGACATGCACAAATGCATACAGGTACGCAGGCAGAAAGACAGGGCAACATAGGAAGAGAGTAGGGAAAGTGAGTAGGCAAAGGTTGGGACAGTGGAGGAAAAATAATAATTTGCTGCATTCACTGGATAGGACAGAGTTACTATGCATGGTTATACACTGGATACACACACACACGGGCATTAAGGAGAAATTGTGATATAAATGCCAAATAGTGAAAGGAATAAGCTAGTGTGATGGCTAGTTTAATATCTGTAAATCTAAAAAGTTTAAAATATTTAAATATAAATAAACAAAAATGTCCAAATGATTGCATTCACCAAAGTATTTCAGGAAAAATAAAAGTTTCATTACAGAATCAAGAATAGTCTACTAAATAATATGTTTGGCTGTCTGACATTTTGACACTTAAATTTTTCTCATTCCTAAGATTTAATTTTAACACTCTAAAATGTTGAAGTAATGATGTATAACATTCAAGAGTCTTATAAAGAATGATTAAAATACATAAGACATTCAGGAACTGTTAGGTTAAAAAACACAGAATCAAATGTAAATGTATATATAAATCAGCTAAAACTCCTTCAGAAGTTTTAATTACATCAGGATTGAATAATCAAGTTCTATTATTTGCTATTTATAATTTACACAATAAATTCTATTTCAAGTCTTATGTGTTACATATTTTAAAATATATTATCCATTGTTATACTTCATAATTTTAGTGTTTTAAAGGTTAAGACAATAAACTTTTATAGTTAAAAAACATACATTTAATTGGAAAACAATGACAATAATAGCATTTATAATAAAACTCAAATACTATAGGAAAAACTAAATACCAGTGTAATATAATAGGATACACAGCAAAAGAGAAATATTATTATTAGACAATAAGTGGGTGGAGATGAAAGCAATCCACAGTGACAAATCCCTACAAAACCTTAGCAATTTTCATCTAAATTCCCTGGTTGACATAAACACCCTCAATTTGTAAGGGAAATGGCCTTAGTTTTTAGTCCAAAGAGACACTGGGAAAATGTCTTGGGGACTAGATTAAAGTATAGGCATGTGTTTCTCCCCTAAATGTTGCTCTGTTCCTTGGCAACATACAACCATGGTCCCTTTATTAGCTTATGATGCCAATCAATGATGTAGACTATTTGTCTGAAGTTCAGCCAAAAGCTGATCTCACTAACCTATCTTGGCTTACTAGCAACTGAAAGAGCTTTTATCTCATGCTTATGCTGCCCACAAAGGCTGATCCTTTTTGAATGAGGGTCTTGCAGTTCAGCTGAAACCATAAAACCCACCCAAATGAAGAAATAGGTGAAGTTGCCAAGAGTTAGTCACTTTAAGTCTTTGTCACCTCACCATCAGAAGACAACTTATGTCCTTTATTTACTCCTCTGTGATTGACACATACCATACTGTCAATAGATGTACAGTTCTTAGCAAAGAGATGATGGTGAAGTAACAGAAGGATGAGATATATTCTGCTAATGCATTTCTGCTGTTTTAGTATCTCTTTATTGAAGAAGAGTAAATCTAATATCAAAGTGACAAGTCATCACAATTTTTATTTTTATTTTAACAAACCCAGAAAAAAAAAGAACCTACTTTTACAAAGAAAGACAGAGGATCAAATACTTAGTTGCCAAAAACAGATACAGAGAAAAAAGTAGTGTCCTGTTTGACTGCAACAACAGGAATTAGCAGAGTTCCTGACATATAGAAGTGTCGTACATATTTTGTTAAATTCATTTCATTGGGTGATGAATATTTTACCCAAAAGAATTGCTTAATTAAAAAACAATTTCTTTAACAAGTTTAAAGAGATCTTACTGACCATTCTGCCTCTGTAAAAGCCAATCCCAGATCATTTCTTGACATGGTAGCTATAGTGAGCCTATTAAAATCTAAAACAGATCACATTATCACTGTCCTGCTCCACAATGCTTTCCATGTGACTCAAAGCCAGACCTTCTCTATGGAGCACCTGGCCACATGTGATGTGGCTTCCTATCTCTCTGACCAAATCCAGCCCTGCACATCTAACTGACTCACTTATCTTTCCACTGTTTCTGTCAGACTGTCCATGCTCTAACCTCAGGGATTTTTCAAGGCTCTTCCTTCCACCCAGATACACACATAATTTACTTCCTTTCTTTTTTCAGCTCTTTACTCAATTTCCACTTTCTAACCTCAGGGATTTTGCAAGGCTCTTCCTTCAACCCAGATACACACATAATTTACGTCCTTTCGTTTTTCAGCTCTTTACTCAATTTCCACTCTCATGGAGAGAATTTCATAAATCCTGACCACTGGATTTAATATAATCTCTCCTAGTCCTAACTCTCTATCTTCCTCCTCTGCTTTATTATTTTCCATGCCACTTACGTTCTACCACTTATAGTTTATTAGTACTTATTTCCCTGGTTTATTGTCTATGTTAGGGGTGGGAAAACTATGGTGCACAGACCCAATCTGGCCCTCCATCTGGTTTTGTAAATAAAATTTTATTGGAACAGGAATTACATTCATGTATGTATCCTCTCTGGCTGCTTTTGCATTCTAATTGCAGAGATGAGTAATTGTGACATAGACCACATTGCCTGCAAAGTCTAAAATATTTCTACAGAAATAAAATATCTCCACAGAAAAAAAAAATATTTCTACAGAAATTTCTGCCAATCCCTAGTCTACCCTAACAAAGAGAAAACTCCATAAGAGCAAAAATTTTGTCTGTAGTTTTGATTACTATTTCTATTGCTTACCATAACCCAGGCACACAGTAAATGCTCAATATATATTTGTTTATTGAATAAGTAAGCTCTGTTAAATCAAACTGCAATGTCATAAAAATTTATCCTGTCTTAGAGAGATGGCTAATTGATGGCCCATAATATGATCTGTAAATCCCATAGGAATATAAAATATTTCAAAAATTTTTCACTTATTATTCTTATGTCAATTCAGGAGGAAAATGCATTTTTAAAAGTTGTTTGCATCACAATTAGTTTCTCAACAGTAATCGCATATTCTCTTATTGCTCTCTAATTACTACTGAGAAAGCAGATTATGTTCCATTGTGTTCTAAAGCAGCTTTAACTTGCTGGCTTGCTTATCAACATAACCAGCTGTTCAATGGTAGATCCAGTGATGACGGTGTTTTTAATTGCTTTTTTCATTTGGCTAAGTAAGTTCAGATGGTCACTAATTAGCTCTGTCATGCAGAGATAGTTTTGTTATGAACAATGCAATCAGTGTTTCACTGAAAAGACAACTGTCCTAAGATCAACATTGCTTAATTATCCCTATGAATTCATCCTCAGTTTCTTTATTTGTTATAGCTGTCATGAGTAAGGTGACAGGAATTAAACAAAACTGCAGCTTAAAAGCATGCTTCCACCAGTGCATATAATGATTCCTCATTTTCGCCTGCTTAGAAGCATTCAACCGAAAAAAGTCAGACTTATTCTCTATTAAGGTTTAGGCAATGCTTTGGGGCATCACGAATTATACTAAATTATAAGATATTGAAATTAAAATGTTTTAGTTTTATATCACATTGTAAGTTTTGGACACAACTCCTTGAAGTTAATTCACTTTGAAAAGTAGAGATTCTTCCCAACTTAATAGAATAAGACATTTTTTTAAACCTAGCCAGAATACCAAAAAAAAAAAAAAAAAAAAAAGGTGGAAAATGGCACAAAATGAATCAAAACAAATATATTTCATAATATTTGTATGTAATGCTTTTTAATTCTTACTTAACAAAGATTTTAGTAGAACACAGTCTTGCTGCATAAAGAATACAAGAGAATTCAAAAATACAGAAGAAAAATCTCAGTATACTGGGTGCCTCAAGAAACATTTCTACCTCACTCTTTTTTCACTCTTCTTAGCATTGCCATTCTTACAGGAACAACAACAACAAATTGGTACAATTTCACTTTGTGTATTTTAAACTAGAGAAGGCATTGATATATGCCTTTCTGAGTGAAATACAAACCTAAGCTTCCTATCTGACGTTTTGTTTCATTCAACATTTTTCCCTTGTCTTGTCACAAAGCAACTTCAAGAACTCTTCAACACCAATGACCCAGTTTTTATTACACATATTCCCATGAGATAAAAAAATCTTAGCTAATACTTAGTCATTATTATACAGAGAGACAATTTTGGGATCAAGTTTACGTAATGTTAAATACATTTATTCTGAAGTCAAAATCAAAGACTATTTTTTCCAATATTAAAACCAGAGCTTTGGATTTTTCATTTAGAACATCATTAATATATACTCCATTATTCTTCATCAATTTTATATACCATTTTACCTCTAATATGCTCTAAAAAACATTCTATTTTATTACCTGAAGCTCACATTATTTTATATTATTGCAAACATTATATTCTCTTTTAATGTCTTTTACAAATGGAATTTAATTTTATGTGAAATGTAAATAATATTGACTACAAGCTTAAATCTATCCCTCCAACAAAATAGCTTTAAAAAATTATTCAAATTCTGGAAAGCTTGAGTTTTTATGTTTCACAGAGGTTTTCCTCACATATTGGCATACCCTAAGCTTGGAAAAAGCAGAGCAAGAATTCAGAAAATACAGCAGAGAACAGCTGCTTGGGGCTTCTCAGCTGAATAGAAATTACAGAGATCACACAATGCTGAGATACTCAGTCATAGCCAGAGAGGAGGCTCTTAGTTGAACGTATTGTTTTCTGTGGTTCTGAAACCATGGCTAGAATTAAGGATTACTGTAGGAATAATGGCAAAACCAAGATTGATCCACCTGAATGAAGCCAAAATCAAGACTTTACAGGAATGAACTTCTTTAATTTCATTCCAAAACAAGACAATATTTTATTTAAAAAAAACCATAATCTAGGTAACATAATCTAGTATTACTCAAAGTGTCTTTCAGGATGTTCATCAATCACCATAATTTATTAGACACATGAAGAAGCAGGCAAATATGATCCATAATCAAGAGAATAAAAGTAGCCACTAGAAGCAGATACACAAGTATCTAATAAATGTTACAGTTAGCAGACACAGACTTTAAATTAATTATGCTAAACATGTTAAAGAATTTAGAGAAAAATATGGCAAAAGATAGATGATTTCAACACAGTAATAAAAATATAAAAACAAACTTCTGGAATTCAAGTGTCTGAAATTCTAGAATTTAATTTCTGAAAAGAAAAATAAAAACCTTTTCTTTTTTGTGTTTAACAACAAACTGAAAACTATATGTGATGGCAGGCCAGTGGAAAGAATACAAACTAAAGCACAGAGAAAAAAATGAAACAAAGGAGTAAAACATTATAGACATTCAAAACAACATCAAATTATGAAACTGAATAACTGGAATGAAAGAAGGAGAGGAGTGTGAAAAGGGGCAAAAGAAATATGTGAGAAGATAATGGATGAAAACTGCATACAATTGACATAAGTTTTCTAAGCACAGACCCAAAAATCATATAAACATCAAGAATGCTTAATAAAAAAAGAAACATAAAGACACACACGCGCACACACACACACACACACACACACACACATCCCCCTTCTAGGCATATTACAGTCAGACTCAAGATAAAGAGAGATATTTAATATCAGATACAGAAAAATGGCATTTCATGGAAATCACAATAGTAAAAATGAATATTTCTCCAGAAACAACAGAAACCAGAAAGTAATAGAATAATATAATTAAATTGCAAGGGGGGCTAAAAACAGACAATCAAACAAAAGTTAAACTTGAATTCAATACCCAATGAAAGTATCATCGAATATGAAGACAATATGACAAACAAGAATTAAAATAATATGATAGGAAATTCAAAGCCCAATAAATACTAAACAAAATGCTTACTGAATAAAAATAATACTGTATGTGAATGCAAGAAGGAAAGATAACACCACAGAGTTAAAAAAAAATTGTGAGAAAATTGTGAACAAATGTACAATATCACATTTAACTTTATTTAAAGACTATTGACTGCTTAAAGCACAAATAATTACAATATATAATAGAGTTTTAAAATATGTACAAGTAAATATATATAACCACGATAGCACAGAGTGAAGGTATATAAATATAATTACTGCAAAATGTTTATGCCATTTATGAACAGTGTGACAAAGTGGGATGTGAGGGTGCATATTGTAACATAAAATATCCACTAAAAATAATAAGACAAATATGGCTAAAAAGTTAGTGGAAGTAACAAAATAAAAGACAATTATACTTTAATAATGCAAAAGAATGAAAAAGCAAGAAAAACAAAATATCAAAGAATCTGTGGGAAGAACTAAAATCAAACAGCCAATGATATTCACAATATCAACTGATCTAATTAAACACAAAAATTAGAAGATGAAGATGGTTAGCTTACATGAATATATCAGAGATCCTACCATATATTGTTTAAATGAAATTTATTTTAGATATAAGAGAGGAAGTTAAAGTAAACAGGTGGGGGAAAAGATACACCTTGCAAATACTACTACTACTAATAAAAAAAAGCAATGTAGTTATATTATTATCAGACAGAGTAGATTTCAAAGTGAAGAAATGCAGAAGGTTAAAGAGATAAAAAGAAACATTTTTGAAATAATAGAAGAATCAATTTATTGAGGATATATACCTCTAAATTTCTATGTAGTTAATATCTTACAGAACACAAAAATTAAAAATTCATAGAAAAAAGGTAAAATATACCAATCCCAACCACATTTGAACATGTAAATGCATTTCTTTCAATGATTAACAGAAAAGTGTAGACAAAAAGCAGTAAGAATATAGTGGAGTGGAACGAGTTTATTAACCTTTTCAAACTAGGACAACAATTAAATAACATTAAAATCAATAATGGCAGAGTTCCAGTAGCTCTCTAACCTAACTAGTTTATAATTGGTATAATATTTTACTAGAATATTAACTTATACTTTATTCTTTGTCCTTGCTGTGTTTTTCCCGACCTTAGTTTAAGCCATTGGACCATGCTTTTTTTTAAATTGAAGTACAGTTGTTTTACAATATTGTGTTAGTTTCAAGTGTACAGCATAGTGATTCAGTAGTTTTGCAGATTATATTCCATTACAGGTTATTACAAGATAATGGGTATAATTCCCTGTGTTCTATGGTATACCCTTGTGGCTTATCTATTTTATATATAGTAGTTTGCATCTGTTAATCCCATACCCCTAATTTGTCCCTCCCCTCTTCCCTCTATCCTTTGGTTACCACAAGTTTGTTTTTTACATCTGTGAGTCTGTTTCTGTTTTGTATATACATACACTTATATTATTAAGATTCCACATATAAGCGATATATAATATTGGACTTTGACATTTCACTAGGCAAAATACTCTCTTGATCCATTCACATTGCTACAAGTGGCAGGCAGTATTTCATCTTTTTTTATGACAGTAATATTCCATTGCACATAGATATACCACATCCTCTTAAACGAGTTATTTGTTGATGGGCACTTGGGTTGCTTCCATGTCTTGACTATTGTACATAGTGCTTCTATGAATATTGAGGTGCATGTATCTTTATGAATTAGTGTTTTTGTTTTATCTGGATATATAGCTAGGAATGGAGTTGCTAGATCATATGGCAGTACTATTTTTAGTTTTGAAGGAGCCTTCATACTGTTTTCCATGGTGACTGCAGAAATTTACATTCCACCCAACAGTATAGGAGGGTTCCCTTTTTTCCACATCCTTGCCAATATTGCTTTGTAGACTTTTTGATGACAGCCATTCTGACAGGTGTGGTTTTGATTTATATTTCTATAATAATTAGTGATGCTGAGCATTTTTTATGTGTCTGTTAGTCATCTGTATGTATCCTTTGGAAAAATGTCTGTTCAAAATGACTTTGGAAAAATGTGTGCCCACTTTTTGATTGGTCTGCTTGTTTTTTTGATATTAAGTTGTATGAGCTGTTTGCATATTTTGGATATTAACCCCTTGTCGGTCATATGATTTACATATATTTTCTCCCATTCCATGCATAGGTTGTCTTTTCATTTTGTTGATGGTTTCCTTTGTTGTGCAAAAGCTTTTAAGCTTACTGAGGTCTCATCTGTTTATTTTTGCTTTTATTTCTTTGGCCTTAGGAGACTGATCCAAGAAAATATTGCTATAATTTATGTCAAAGTATTCTGCCTATGTTGTCTTTTATGAGTTTTATGGTTTCATGTCTTTTTTTTTTTTTTTTTTTTTCCGGTATATGGGCCTCTCACTGTTGTGGCCTTTCCCATTGCGGAGCACAGGCTCCGGATGCGCAGGCTCAGCGGCCATGGCTCACGGGCCCAGCCGCTCCGCGGCACGTGAGATCTTCCTGGACCGGGGCATGAACCCGTGTCCCCTGAATCGGCAGGCAGACTCTCAACCACTGCGCCACCAGGGAAGCCATGGTTTCATGTCTTATAATTAGTTCTTTAAACCATTTTTTGTTTTTGTGTACAGTGTGAGGAAATGTTCTAATCTCATTGTTTTACATATGGCTGTCCAGTTTTCCCTGCACCACTCATTGAAGAGACTGTCTCTTCTCCATTGTATATTCTTGCCTCCTTTATAGATTAATTGACCATAGGTTCATGGGTTTATTTCTGTGCCTTCTATTCCACTCCATTGATCTATGTGTCTGTTTCTGTGTCAACACCATGCTGTTTTGATTGCTGTAGCTTTGTAGAATAGTCGGAAGTCAGAGGGTTATACCTCCAGCTTTGTTCTTTCTTTCTCATGATTGCTTTGACAATTCAGGGTCTTTTGTGGTTCCCTACAAATTTTAGGATTATTTGTTCCAGTTCTGTGAAAAATGTCATGGGTCTTTTGATAGGGATTATATTAAATCTGTAGATTGCTTTGGGTAGTATATCAAGTTTATTAATATTAAACCTTCCAATTTAAGAGCACACGATATCTTTCCATTTTTTGAATCACCTTCAATTTCCTTAACTGTGTTTTATAGTTTCGGAGTACAGATCTTTCACCTCCTAGGTTAAGTTTATTCCTAGGTATTTTATTTTTTGATGTGATTTTAAACAAATATTTTTTTTACTTTCTCTTTCTGTTATTTTATTATTAGTGTATAGAAATACAACAGATTTCTGTATATTAATCTTGTATCCTAAAACCTTACTGAATTCATTTATTAGTTCTAAGAGTTTTTGGGTGGAGACTCTAGGGTCTTCTATATAGAGTATCATGTCATCTGCAAATAGTGAGTGTATTTACCTCTTTCCTTTCAATCTGGATAACTTTTATTTTTCTTGTTTGACTGCTGTAGCTATGACTTCCAATACTATGTTAAATAGAAGCAGCAAAAGTGGGCATCCTTGTCTTGCTCCTGAATTTAGCAGGAAGGTTTTCAGCTTTTCACCATTGAGTATTATGTTGGCTGTGGGTTTGTCATAAATGGCCTTTATTATGTTGAGATATGTTCCCTCTATACCTACTTTGATGAGAGTTTTTACCATGAATAGATGTTGGATTTTGTCAAATGCTTTTTATGTCTCTATTGAGATGATCATGTGGTTTTCTCTTCCCTTTGTTAATGTGGTGTATCACATTGATCGATTTGTGTATGTTGAACAATCCTTGTGACCCTGGAGTAAATTCAACCTAATCATGATGCATGATCCTTTTTATGTATTGTTGGATTCAATTTGCTCATATGTAGTTGAGGATTTTTACATCTATATTCATAAAATATATTGGCCTATAATTTTCTTTTTTTATAGTATCTTTGTCTGGTTTTGGAATCAGGGTAATGATGGCCTTGTGGAATGAACTTGGGAGTGTTCTCTCCTCTTGAATTTGTTGGAATAGCTTGAGAAGGATAGGTATAAATTCTTCTGTACATGTCTGGTAGACTTCCTCTGTGAAGCCATCCAGTCCTGGACTTTTGTTAGCTAGGAGTTTTGTTTATTTTTAGTTTTTTGTTTGTTTTTAATTACAGATCCCCTTTTACTTCTAGTGTTTGGTCTGTTCAATTTGTTTTTTCTTGACTCAGTCTTGGCAGACTAGAAAACTGTTTCTAGAAAACTGTACATTTCTTACAGGTTATCCAATATATTGGCATATAGCTGTTCTTAGTATTCTCTTCTGATTATTATTATTTTTTTTGTATTTCTGTGGTGTGGTATTGGTTGTTATTCTTTTTTATTTCTTATTTTATTTGGGTCCTCTCTTCTTGGTAAACCTGCCTAAACGTTTATCATCTTTTGTTTATCTTTTGAAAAAATGCTTTTGCCTTCATTGGTCTTTTCTATTTTTATCTCTATATTACTTATTTTCTCTCTGATCTTTATTAGTTCCTTCCTTCTGCTGACTTTGTGCTTTGTATTTTCTTCTTTTCTAATTGTTTTAGGTGGTAGGCTATGTTGCTTATTTGAGATTTTTCTTGTTTCTTAAGGAATGCCTGTATCACTATGAACTTCCCTCTTAGAATTGCTTTTGCTGCATCTCATAGATTTTGGAAAGTTGTGCTTTCATTTTTGTTTGTCTCAAGCTATTTTCTGAATTCCTCTTTGATTTCATTATTGACACATTTGTGTTTTTTATTTAGGAGCTTTTTAAAAAAAATTTTCCCTTGTTTGTTCATTTCCCTTTTTTCTTTCTGTAGTTGATTTCTAGTTTTATATCACTGTGGTTAGAAAAGATACTTAATATAATTTCTACCCTCTTAAATTTGTTGACGCTTGTTTCATAACCTAGTATGTGATCTATACTGAAGAATGTCCCATGCACACTTAAAAATAATGTGTATTCTGCTTTTTTTTGAATGTAGTGTCCTGTAGATAGAAATTAAGGTCAAATGGTCTATTGTGTCATTTGGGACCTCTGTTGCCTTATTAATTTTCTGTCTGTATGATCTTGTCTATTGATACCATTGGGGTGTCAAAGTCTCCTACTATTAATATATTATTGTTAATTTCTCTCTTTATATCTGTATTTGCTTTATACATTTAGGTGTTCATGCATTGGATGCATATATGTTAATGACTGTAATATCCTCCTCTTGTATTGACCCCTTTATGAGTATATAATGCCCTTCTTTGTTTTTTTCTATAGCCTTTGTTTTAAAGTTTATTTTGTATGATTTGACTGTTGTTGCCCCTACTTCTGTTTCCATTTGCATGAAATAGTTTTTTCCATTCCCTTTTAGTCTGTATGTGCCTTTTGCCCTGAAGTGAGTCTCCTTTAGGTAGCACAGAGCAGGTTCTTGTGTTTTTTTTTTTTTTTTTTAATCCAATCAGGCCTCCTGATGTCTTTTCACTGCAGCATTTAATCCATTGACATTTAAAGTAATTATTGATAGGTCTGTACTTACTGCCATCTCTGACGAATAACTAATAAAAAAGGAAAATGTATATACTTTCAATGGCCAAGCTGCTGGACACCACCTTCATCACTGCAGAAGTGCATATGTATGAGAAGATTAAATGTCTTTCTGGCTAAGAGAATGCAACAGAAGGAAAAAGCACAACTTCCTTATATGAAGTACCAGGGAATCAGGCATATTCAAGAGCCATTAGTGAAAGCATAAGTAGTTACAAACTTTATGCAAGGAAATTTGGAAGTATTTGGCAATATTTTGTTTACATTTTAAACTGTCATATGATTTCTGAATTTCTACATTAGGCAAATACTCTTGACAGTATATAAATGTTTTGCTATGCAGTTTTATTTAAACAGTGATGTTTTACTTGTAGTAATAACAAAAAGAAACAATTGAATTATTCCTCTATAGAAGCATGGTTAAATGATTATTCAGCCACAGAATTCTACAGACCTTTAAAATGAATACACAGTGACATGAGATTTATGGTACTCACCTTTTTTACTGATATCATTTTATGTTGAATAGAAATTATAATGAAGTTATTGCAATAAATTTCCATATGATGTTACAGAAAAACCCAAATGAAATTTTTGGCCAACCCAATAAAATAAGAGCTTATGTTTTTGAGTTCCTACTATATGCTAGCATCTGTACAATGCTTTTTGGATATGTTATTTTACTTACTATGACAAACTTGTGAGACAGATATTATATATAATTATTCTTAGTATTTCATATGTTTTACATGTAAGTAAACTGAGTGGTACAGAGGTTACACTATCTTTCCAAAGTTACACTTTAAGACATCAGTGAAGAAAGAATAAGGCCTAGAGCTGGCTAACCTCCCAAGTCCAAGTTCGTCACCAAAATACACTCAGCAATAAACACTAGGTAGAGGAACTACAGATGACACAAAAATTTTGTCATGTTTTCTTTTTTTGCTTTTGTGGTTTAAAATAGAAATTGGCTTTTCACAGTAACAAAAAAAGATACATAAGTAGACAAATGAAAGAATACATAAAGAATGGCCCCTGAATATTTTCATTTGATCTTGTGTGGAGATTCATCTTCTAGATGGTACATACCAAACTAAAATGGGAGATGATTAACTCCCTCACACAGAGAGAAACCTGTCTCTTTACCTTTTATGTTCCTGTGAGTTGTTAAATGTACAGCCTACATACTCTGTGAAAACCTTAAATGGTGATGATCTGAAAACTCAGAGTTATTCCCTGTCATGGCATTTAGGAATAGCTAGATAGCTCTTTTTTGTCATTTTTCTGGAATAACATTTTATAGAACTTAAATAGAATACTTTCCATGGAAGGCCACTATAATTAGAAATAGCTTTCAAGTTTTCCTCACAGCTTTGAATCATTTACACCAAACCACCAATAACCATTTATTTATTGTCAGTATTTTTCTAGTATAGGAAACTAGTGTCGTGACATGAATTTTCATGTAAATAATTACATGGAAACTGTATATGCACTTCTGATAACATGAAGTAGTTTTTTTGTTGCTTATTTTTCCAGCTTTATTGAGATATTACTGACATATAAGACTGTGTAAGTTTGTGTACAATATCATGATTTGATATTAGGAAATGATTATTACAGTAAAGTTAGTTAATAACAGATTCATCAACTCACACAGTTACCTTTAGTTTTATGGTGAAAACTTTTAAGATCTACTCTCTTAACAACTTTCAAGTATACAATACTGTACTGCAACTATGGTTACCATGTTGTTCATTACATTCCCAGAACACTGGAATCTGTACACACTGACTGCATTCACTCATTCTCCACCCTGGCCAACCAGTAATCTACTCTCTGTTTCTATGAGTTTACTTTTTGTTTATTTGATGGTCTAGATTATACATGTAAGTGAGATCATACAGAGTCTGTCTTTCTCTAATTTATTTCACTTAGCATAATGCACTCAAAATCCATCTATGTGTTGCAAATAGCAGGATTTCCTTCTTTTATAATGGCTGAATAATATTTCTGTGTATATGTGTGTGTGTGAGTGTCTTTATCCATTCATCCAACTGTGACACTTAGGTTGTTTCCATGTATTGGCTATTGGCAGTAATGCTGCTGTGAACAGGGGTGGATAGTCAGCTCTTCAAAATAGTGATTTGATTTATTTGGATATATACCCAGAAGTGGATTGCTAGATCACATAGTAGTTCTACTTTTAATTTTTTGAGGAACTTCCGTACTGTTTTCCATAATGTCTGCACCAACTTACATTCCTAAAAGTGAACAAAGATTCCCTTTTTTATATATCCTTGCCAGCATTTATCTCATCTTTTTGGTAATAACCATTCTACAATGTTAGGTGATATCTCCTTGTGGTTTTGATTTGAATTTTCCTGATGATTAGTGATGTTGAGTACTTATTCATGTACCTTTTGGATATTTGTACATCTTCTTAAAAAAATGCTATTCAGGTCTTTTGCCCATTTTTAAATTGGATATTTTCTCTATTGAATTGTATAGGTTCCTTATATATTTTGGATATTAACCCTTTATCAGATATATGAGTTGCAATTATTTTCTCCCATTCTGTACACTGCCTTTCATTTTGCTGATTCTTTCTCTTGCTATGCAGAAGCTTTTTAGTTTGACGTACTCCCATATACTAATTTTCACTTTTATTGTTTGTACTTTTAATGTTATATCTGAAAGATTATTGCCAAGAGCTTTTTCCTTATGTTTTCTTCTAGTAGCTTTATGGTTTCAGGTTTAAGTTTTTAATCCAATTCAAGTTAACTTTTGAGTGGTTTAAGGGTACAAATTCATTCTTTTGCATATGGATATTCAGTTTTCCCAACAGCATTTATTGAAGAGACTATCATTTCCCCATTGAGTATTCTTGTCTCCCTTGTAGACTATTAGTTGACCATATGTGTGGGGTTTATTTCTGGGCTCTCAATTCTGTTCCATTGGTCTGCGTGTATATTTTTATGTCAGTACCATACTGTTTTGATTACTACAGCTTTGTAGGATAATTTGAAACCAGGAAGTGTGATGCTTCCAGCTTTGTTCCTCTTTCTCAAGATTACTTTGGCTATTCAGGATCTTCTGTGGTTCTATATAAATTTTAGGATTGTTTTTTCTATTTCTTAAAAAAAGTAGTTGGAATTATGAAAGGTATTGTGTTGAATCCTTATCATAATTCCAAGATGGCTTTGAGTAACGTGGGCACTTTAATTATATTAATTCTTTCAATCCATGAACATGAGCTATCTTACCATTTATTTGTGTATTCTATACTTTATTTCATAAGGAGTATTTTGAGATGATTCCTGAAAGCAAAATTGCCATATATTGTTAATCCTTTGAAGATGATGTCTCCGAAGAAATTTTGTTGGATTAGGTTTCACATACAAAATGTTGCATGATGACTACTGAAACTGTTTCACTAAATTCCTTCCCTGTGAGTTCAATCGTGGTATTCACCCTCATTCTCTCATTTCTCCATTTTTGCATCTCTAGAGTAGTCATTGATCCCTTGCTATGGACACTGACCTTAGGGCAAATCATCTAATCTTTCCATAGGAACTTCTGACTATGTAATTTCATTAACCCCTTAATCCATTTTCATGTTTCCTGCTGAGTCTCTGAATGCTATACTGCTGTTAATGGTTTCTTTCTTTCAGACCTCAAATTAAATTTAGGGGTCTTCACCTCCATTAAATGTTCTAATAAGATATTTTATTATGTTTCACAAATGAAAATTATGAAAGAAACTATACTTTTCCTAAGACTCTATCACAGAAATAAGGAGTTGATTTTCTTCTCAAGTGTGGAAGAGAGCTAAGCATTCCAAGCAATGAGGATTCTTAAGTCTAGCACTTTTAATCTGTTACTTCCAACTGTCTCTCAAATCTTCTTATTCAACTCCAAATATAGATAAGCCCTCAAAAGTTTGTTTTGAGAGAGAGAATGGATCTAGGAGATATAGGTATTATGACAGTCATTCTCTGAATTGTGGTTTGTGACTTTATTTTTGCAGGCAAGATATTAAAATAATATCGTATATCCAAAAATTCTCCTTCAGCCCTATTACTCAGGCAGCCTTGTGGCATAAGAAGCACGATAGCATAAGGGCAGAGACTGAATGAAATCAATACAGTGTAAACCTGATTCCTCCAAAAGTGAAAAAAAAGTTTGTCTTTTTTATTTGTGGCCTCCTATTGCCCAAATTAGACTGTGATTTTCATTGGAGTCAAGATTGACTCATCTGTATATATTCTATGATGTTCCTTTGACACTTCTAATTCTCTCCTTTGCAATCAGGCTTAACGGTGGGTTGCTCTCATAAGAAAAACCTGGTAACCTATGTTGAACTGGATTCTTCCCAGACCCCACTTACTTTTTCTTCTTAGTTATTCAAATGGAATATTTCAGGAAGACTGCACGGCAGTATGCCTGTGGAGAGAGCCAAAAAGCTCTGTAACCAAATATATATACCAGATTGCCCCGATTTAGTTGTTAACACTGGATCAATGGAAACAGTCTCTGAATTGAAGTGAGAAAAATTCTGTAAGATGTTTTATTGAAAATTAGAATAAATGGATCATATCTACTCCCCATGATCAAATACACGGTTTAAATAATAATATGAAAATAATAAGAAAAATAAGAGAAAGAATTTACAAATGTTTCTGATGCTTCGGGAAACCAGAATTTAAATTTGTTTACTTATTATTATTTTTTTAACATATCTCAAAAAAGGAATGTGTGATAAAATTGATGTACTTGGTACCACTGTGTAGGATAACTGCTTATATTTTTGCTCAATTATTTCACCCATATATTTCTTACTTATGTGCCATAGTATCTACTCCAGACTTCAAATCTTAGTTGAAATTCAATAAATATTTATTGACTCAATTAATCAATGCATGAAATTTGTAATAGTTATTGGTCATTTGGAACAGCTTAAGATACCCCATCTTTTTCTGTTCCAGCCCATTATCTAGTATTTTCCTTTTCTACCTCTATATTCACATAAAAAGAACACAGAAAAGGATGTGTCATATGCAAAGATACTATTTGGACATCAAGATTTGGTGAAACAGTAATAGCAGAATGAGAATGAACTATCTTCTTTTAGGGTAAATGCCTTTTGGCTTGCTGTTACCCTGAGTGAGTTACCTGGGACTTATCCTGACATCAGAGGAGTAAGATACAGAGGATTCCAATACTGGTATAGACTTGTTGCAGAAAAAAATCAAAGGAAACTGTTAAGCGTTTTTAGGTATTGGAAATCACTTAAACCATTTCTATGCATTCTCTGCATGGACCATTGAGTCTGACTACCTCAATTAGAATTTTGCATTTATTTCCTGTTACCAAAATGACCTTACCCAAGTCAACAAATCTCTCTATGCTTAGTTTCTTTATCTGTAAAATGGTGACAGTAACACTTCCTGTAGTTGCTATAAAGGTTAAATGAGATGTAAAATGCCCAAGCTCTGTGTCTGTAATGTAACACTCAATAAATATTAGTTATGCTTATTACAATTAATCTAACTTAGTTTTTCACTTTCTTCATTTTATATCACCGTGGATTACAATAGTGCTTGGAGCTTAAGTACTTGCCAGAAATAATAGTTTCACTTCACTAAATGTATTCTCTGCATATTAATTTTTCCCATTACCTAAAAAGATGTCAGGAGACTGATGACAATATTTGTGTTTGTGAATCCTGGGAACAAACTAAATACCAGTAACTCTAAGAATGCTTTACGTAGTATGAAAAAGAGTATTCAACCATCTACACAGAATAAGATAAGGCCTCATTTTTCTTAATCCACATACAGGCCTTGTTATAGATCTACAAGTTGAGTTCATGGAGTAAGTTTTTGTTCTAATATGATTAGAAGACTGAGTTGTATGACATAAATATGTAAGTATTAGAAGACTTTTATTACTAGAACTTTGGTGGGAGGGGTGTACATGTATTATTTGTGATACAAATATAGTTATATATTATTTTTTATGTTTTCTGAAAGTTATATATTTATAATATATAAAATGAAAAAAACCAATATTTTAATTTTAAAATAAAAATGAGCTTTCTAGGAATATAAGATATATTATTATTCTTAAGTAATAAAATAAAATAATTAGTGCCACTGCCACAGCTCAAGAGCCACTGCATAAATTAGATAATACAACCAATTTTAAATTGTGGAAGAAAGCAACAGAGATTTTTGGTGGACAAAGGTTTATTATGGTGAAACTATTGGGAATTTGCAATCATGTAAAAAGCTTCCCTTCAGCTTTCTGCTGATCTATTGGAATGCAAAGATAAATGTCTCTGTGATTTATAATGCTAGGCACAGAAATTGAATAACATCTCAAGACACTAGAGCTGAATAAAACCTTAAGGTTTCATCTGGTGACTTTTTATCTCCTTTGAGAAAAGGAAAACTTAACTTTTTACTTCAAATTATGAATTTCCTCGTCAAAATAATAGAAATTAAGAACTTCCTGTTGGGTTTGCCGTGAGGTATTTTTTTCATAGGTTAAGAATGACATAGAGACAAGCCAATTCCCACATCTCCTGAGTGGAAGAATTGCCAAAATACCAATAAATAGAGTGGAAGAACAATGCCAAAGTATGGAAACAAAGAGCCACGATCCAAGCAATTTGGACTGTGAGACTGGGTCTTGTGATGCACCCAGCAGAGAGAAAATATCAAGGGAGGTAACATTTGATCAGGAGGCCAGGGAACATTGTTACTGTTATCATCATTTAAAGATGCTTTGAGCATCAACACTGCAGTAAATGCTATAAAGAACGATTAGACCCAGTTCATGCCCACTTGGCACTCAATTAGACACATCAGAGAGGTCTCTTCAGAGTACTCATGAAAACTGCATATTTAGAGCATTTTCAGAAAAGGTGTGGCTGTTAAAAAACTTTCTAAAATGTACTTAAGTGGAACAGAAGATGAACAATCTAGTACTTCAGAATGAACTAATTTTCATATTATATAATTATATAATTTATTTTTATAAAAATATACAATTATATAACAATATATAATGTAATAATTATATTCATTTTTTATATAGTACCTAATATATTGGGAGAAGTAAAGACTGAAGACAGACATTATGAAGTGATTTAAGTAAGAAAGAGAAAGACAAACACTGTATAATATCACTTATTTGTGGAATATAAAAAACCCGAACTCATAAAAACAGACAGTAGAATGGTGGTTACCAGAGGCTTGGGGTGGGGGGTGGGGCGGGGGGGTTTGGGGGGGAAATTGGGGAGATGTTGCTTAAAGATACAAATTTGCAGATAAATAAACCCTGTAGATCTAATGCATAGCACAGTGATTACAATAAAAATACGTATTGTAAACTTCAAAGTTGCTAAGAGATTAGATCTGAATTGTTCTCAACACAAAAAAAGGAAATGATAATTATATGACATGATAGAGGTGTTAGCTAATGCTACAATGTTAATCATACTTCCATATATACATGTATCAAATCAATACATTGTATATCTTAAACTTATATGTTATATATCAATTATATCTCAATAAAAATAAAATTTAAAAAAAGACAGTATGCAGCATTGAATATGGAGAAATATAGGACTCACATAAAATGTAGGCACCTCTCTGAAGTCCTATCCAGAAATCTAGCAGACTTGAAAAATAATCTCATAATGGTTTGGGATTGTTGGTCATAATTATATGGGGTCATTCTTCTGTAATTTAAATTCATTCAGATATATCAGTCAGATACATTCACAGACAGCACTGAAGCACATATTTTTGAGGGAATGAATTATTAATGTATGCTTGAATGAATAAATACTTACTACATGTGGAGTGTGTGACCAAAATGAAATTAGTATTTTAGAGTATTTATAATTTTCTTGAGAAAGCAATATATTGGTATAAGAAGGTAAATAAGAAAAATCATTCAGGCTGGTACACTGATACCTACATTAGTATTAAAAAACAAACTTAAAAATGTCTTTATTCTTTGCCTCAAGCTGGGCTTCTTTTTATAAACCAGTAAACCTGCATGGCCACCAGTTAGTAATAGTTTCATAAGCACTCTGGCACCAACAGAGGCTATTTCAGCATTCTTTGACTTAGAACCCCAGTACTAGAGAGAGCTTTCTGACACCACCAAGACAACTAAGCCATCATGGAATTCTGAATGTTTCCTACCCACTAGCAAAATATTTGAATGATTGAAAAATGTTATGACAAGATTATCCTTCTTCTTTTCTCAACACACTATTATTTGCTTTTTGCTAAGACCGTTTCTTCAACTTTTACATTCTTGCCGTATTATTTCGACTTCAAAATATTTCTACTTCAATGTAAATAAAATTCAAAATGTAAATGAAGCAGAAATTAATCAGATTCAATACTGTTTGTGCCAAATACCCAGAATGTCTGCTATGTGAATATTTCAGTCAGAAAATTTACAATAGATGAACAACTTGGTATAACTTACCTCTGAGTAATGAATATTTTACATAGCAGTGAAGAGTGTAGACTCTTGGATAAGGCTGTATGGCTTGAAACTGTCATGACAATTTAATGGCTTGTGCACAGCCTTGACTTAAATGAAATGTTTTTTGAGAGCAGGGATTTCATCCATTATCACTCTTTAGTGATATTGTTCAAAATATGAATAGTTTGCTTTCTTTCTGCTTTCAATATATATCGGCCTGGGAACATTGTTCAGTATGATACTACCAAACCATTTTTATAATATCAAAGTCAGTGTTGCTATTAGGTTCTAAAAAAATATTTTCCATATCCTCCACCAAGAAATTTGACCTGTTTGAGAATTAAAATCTTTCATCATGACTATCTGTAATATGCAAAGTTAAATGCTAATATCTTGAGGAGATTCATGATTTGATTTGTTCCCATGATGCTATGATCAATTTTTGAAAAGACTTCTCTTAATTGTATCTTTGCCACACAACTGTTGTGTTTTTCTTTCAATAAAATTGCTTGGTTTGGACGCTTAAACACACAGCTTTTAAGCAGCATGTATGATACTCAAGGAGGGATTTCTTCCTGCTAACTTGTGGTCTCAACTTAGATGTTATAACAAAAATGCAGTATCTTTGAAGTCAGTGCCAAGTGGAGATTATTTGTCCCAAAAAAGTCTACCTTAGAAGAGATACTACTTTCATACAGCTTACTCACGTTTGATTTAAATGATTTTTTTTCTTAAATTTTAGAGGCAAAAACAAATAAAAGATTGATGCAATCAAATCATGGTTAAAAAGCATATAACATTCTCCAACGATTTCTATAAATGAAATGTCCATATTTAATATAAATATTGAAGTTAGATATTTTTGGAATATTGAGTATAGATAGTATACTTATATCAGATATTGGAAGCACTGTATTTGTATTTAATATTAAATCATTAAAATGAGCATTTTATCCCTCAGCATAAGCTTAAAAAATAGAAATTTGTAGAATAACGACTGAAGATCATTAGTAAGCAATGTCAAAATCCAAATCAGTGATAAGTTCCAAATAACCAAGACACACTTCATTCATTTCTGCTTTTGAAACTTCACTTAAGAACTTGTTTCTCTCTCTCACCTTCCGATTCCTTGTCCTCTATTCCTAACTAGAGTTTAAGTGCCATCTCACTTTCTCCCAGAATCGATCTCTGACTACTCAAACAATGGTGAAAATTATCTGTATTTTACATTATCATCTCAAGTGTATATTAAATCATATAACTGTTTTTATATCTCTTTAACTTATACTATATGTCTATACTGTCAGCAAAGTACAATCTAAGGATCAAATCCAAGGCTTCAACTGTGTATATACTCGCAAGCTGAGAATGGATTTTATATTTTAAATAGTTGAAAATGAATCAAAAGGAGATTGATATTTACGAATCATAAAAATTATATGAAATTCAAATTTCAGTGTCTATTAATAAAGTTTTATTGGGACACAGCCACACATATTCCCTTTTTATTGTTTTTACACTACAACAGTGGAGTTGGATAGTTGTGGCAAAGAAAACATGGCTCACAAACCCTGAACACTTTTTATCTGTACTTCTCAAAAAACTATTTGCCAACCACTGGTCTACAGCATAAGTAATCAGTTATCTGTGTCTCCATCCAGTAGTGGTGTTTAATGCCTTCAGAATTTTTTTTTTTTAAAGCAGCAACTTTAAAAAAAAATTATTTACTTATTTTATTTTTGGCTCTGTTGGGTCTTTGTTGCTGTGCACGGGCTTTCTCTAGTTGCAGCGAGTGGGGGCTACTCTTTATTGTGGTGAGTGAGCTTCTCATTGCCGTGGCTTCTCTTGTTGCAGAGCACAGACTCTAGGCGCGCAGGCTCAGTAGTTGTGGCGCACGGGCTTAGTTGCTCCACGGCACGTGGGAGCTTCCCGGACCAGTGCTCAAACCTGTGTCCCCTGCATTGGGAGGTGGATTCTTAACCACTGCGCAACCAGGTAAGTTCCTGCCTTCAGTTTTTTATATTCAAACACAGAGTATATAAAACACTGTCATGGATACACTGGTTGTTACAAAGTATGTACCTAATTAAAGCAAATCAGGGCAATCTAGAATAGGTGAATTTTAAAGATTGACCTACAGAAATTATTCTAGGCCTAGTAACTCTGCTTCAATGCTGGATAAAGCATGCATATGAAATGTGACTTGTACAAATTTTATGCTTTAAGATGAATAAGGTCTGAGGATCTAATGTACAACACAGTGACTATAGTTGATAACACTGTACTATATAACTGAAATTTGCTAAGAGAGTACAACTTATACAGACACACAAAAAAGATAAATATGTGAGGTGATGGATATGTTAATTAACTAGATGGGAAAAAACCTTTCACAATATATACAACATATATCAAATCATTACAATGTATACTTTAGATATCTTACAATTTTATCAATTATACCTCAATAAAGCTGAAAAAAAATCCTTTCTCCACATTGGAGTATTTTAGAAAAAAAATATGCTTTTTATTCTGGCTTGTCAACAAAAGAAAAATTATAGGTTGTACTGAATATAAACTATTGCTAAAATCTCTAATTTTTCCCTTAAATTAACATTATTATTTCTTTGGGTAACACTTAGAAAGGAATTCATGTGCTTCTTTGAATTTCTCCATGATTTCTGCTCTAATGAATTCAGGGAACATATTTTGCTTTTGTTTTTCTGTAGGGGAACAATTTATAAGTAAAGAGAAGCCCGAATGACTTTTTTCTTAACTTAGACAAAAATGCATTGTTTTACAGAAAGTGTTGCTGATCTATCTCTAAAATGATTGTTTTTGTCACAGACACCTAAGACACTGTCTCCTCTCTTATGTTTCTGTTAAAATTATAAAGAATGTGTCAGTAAGTAGGAGCTGCATATTCTTGAAACATGGATGTTGAAATCTGCTGGATTTGAGTGAGGATCGTAATCAGACTGTCAAAAACTCTACACTTTCATCAAACAAGATGAGTAATGTTTTACCATAAATAAATTTCTCCAGGAGTTAGGCTTTAGACGGTAAAAATATTTGTTAAATAAACATTAATGGTTTTTCACAGCAGGATTCTGACTAGGTAAATAGATTTTTCTCTTTGCATGTATAATTACATATATAAATGTATATAACCACGTCTATACTTTTCCTCACTGTTTAAAATTCACTGTTTAAAATCCACTGTATTAAAATTTTAATAATTTAACAAAATTATCTTGTAAGTTGACAATGTATAAAAGAGTATGAGACCCAGAGAGAACAGTATGTAAAGCTAAGAATGTGTGACCATCATACTCAAAGCATTTATAGTTTATTAAAAGTTCACAGTAAGAGTAGAAGTTGAGAGGAATTTTTGTAACAGCAGAAAAAAATACTGATTAGCAATTTTTATATCCTGGCAACGTAGGTCAATAAAATGTTCCATTAAAATTTACTTATGGCTTCATGAATTTACAATATAGATCTCACCTACCTGAAAGAGCATTTGAGGTAGCTAATTGCAAAAATGAAATATGGAGAAAGCTGGTTTACAGTTCATTCAAAAAGTCTGGGAAATTTAGTGATATTCAAATCAATGATTCAGAATTGTTGAGCTCTCTACAAGATGTCCTTCTATGGTCACAGGGAATGGATTCCATGAAACCAAATGAATAGTGAAAATTGTAACTATTAAGACAGGAAGACAGAACCCCTCAATAAAGTATCCAATTGTAGAATGTTAAAAAGAAAGCCTAATAATTGCAAATTATGTATGATATTTGCACATTAACTGTTTGCAACAGTGACTGGAAGATGCTTGGGGCCAATAGCAATTATTCTAGACTTTCTCCTAGCAAATATCCCTGAAGTGATAGAAAGAGATCATGGACATGAAGCATATCATATATGCCATATTATACACACATATTTATATACTGATATAAAATAGAATATATTATTATATACAATAATTTATAATATTTTATATTTATATTATCTGTAACATATAGAATATATATCCTACACATTGATATACTATATATTACATATTATTTATCTATTACACTTATTACATATTATCTCTGTATCTCCTTCCTCTTTCCTCAATTACTTCCATTTATAAGACTATATTTCTAAAATTCTGTTCAGTTCCATTATCAATATTATACCTGGAAGGTCTCCTAGATTTGGGCATAACTCCTTGGTCTTTAGCACATACACATGCACCCCCACACACAATACTAAGTGTACAAAACTAGCCTGAACTAAATTACTAATATCACCTGGGTAATTTGAGTCATTTTCTGTTTCACAATTACATAACTATTCAGGTAAATATGGCTTCCCCTTTTAAGTAATTATTTCAGCTCTACCTTTTAGTTCAGGAAAAGCACACTCAACAGCCAGCTCTATGGTAAACTGTTTTAATCACACTAGGGGAGAGAATCATTCTTGGACTCTATGGGGTACAGAAAACCACTGGACAGAAAAATACGCTTTCCAAAGTGTCTGTATGTGAGTGGAATGTTGACTATTATCCAGACCATATTTACCCTCCACCATTTCATTTTTCAGAATTAAAAAATAAAGTTGCATTTATTTTGCATACTTTAACATCTTTATTGGAGTATAATTGCTTTACAATGGTGTGTTTGTTTCTGCTTCATAACAAAGTGAATCAACTATACATATACATATATCCCCATATCTCCTCCCTCTTGTGTCTCCCTCCCACTCTCCCTATCCCACCCCTCTAGGTGGTCACAAAGCACTGAGCTGCTCTCCCTGTGCTATGCAGCTGCTTCCCACTAGCAATCTATTTTACATCTGGTAGTATATATAAGTCCATGCCACTCTCTCACTTAATCTCAGCTTACCCTTCCCCCTCCCAGTGTCCTCAAGTCCATTCTCTACATCTGTGTCTTTATTCTTGTCCTGCCTCTAGGTTCTTCAGAAACTTTTTTTTGTTTTTAGATTCCATATATATGTATTAGCATATGGTATTTGTTTTTTTCTTTCTGACTTACTTTACTCTGTATGACAGACTCTAGGTCCATCCAACTCACTACAAATAACTCAATTTCATTTATTTTTATGGCTATTATTCCATTGTATATATGGGCTACATCTTTTTTATCCATTCATCTGTCAATGGACACTTAGGTTGCTTCCATGTCCTGGCTATTGAAAACAGTGCTGCAATGAACATTGTGGTACATGACTTTTTTTGAATTATGGTTTTCTCAGGGTATATTCCCAGTAGTGGGATTGCTGGGTCATATGGTAGTCCTTTTTTTTTTTTTTTTTTGGATTTTTCAACTCATCAGTTTTAGAGCTTATATGGGAGCTCAATGAAACCAACATGGGCCTCTGACATGTGTGTTGTGATAAAAACAGTAATTCTCCACTCACTGCAACTAACACTAATTTCTAAAGGGCAGAAAGTGACTTCGTTCAAGTTTTTTAAAAAAATTCTATAAGAATTACCATATACAGCTTCTCCTATTGTTAACATCTTACATTAGCATGGCACATTTGCAACAATTAATAAGTTATTACTAGCTAAAGTCCACAGTTTACATTAGAGTTCAACTCTTTGTATAGCTCATTCGGTGGGTTTTTACAAATGTATAATGGCATGTATCTCTCATTAGTGTCATATACAATAGTTTCACTGCCCTAAAGATCCCCTGTGATTCACCTATAATTTCACCTATAATTCACCTATAACTTCCCTCCTCCTCCCGTTTCTCAGCCCCTGGGAACCACTAATCTTTTTACTGTTTCCATAGTTTTTCATTTTCTAAAATATCATATAGTTGGAATCATAGAGCACATAGCCTTTTCAGATTGGCTTCTTTCAATTAGCAATATGAATTTAAGGTTCTTTTTTGTTGCTTGATAGTTCATTTCTTTTTTTTTTTTTTTTTTTTGCTGAAAAATAGTCCTTTTTATGTATATACCATGGTTTGTTTGAGCAGTCACCTACTGAAGGACATCTTTTGCTTCCAACTTTGGGCAATTATGAATAAAGCCTCAATAAACATTTGTATGCATGTTTTCTGTGGACACCAGCAATGAATCAGCATTCTTGTTGCTCCACATCCTTATCAGAATTTAGTGTTGCTAGTGTTTTGAATTTTAGTCACTCTAAAAGATGTGTAATGATATCTCGTTGTTTTAATCTGCAATCCCCTAATGACATATGATGGAGAGTATCTTTTCATATTCTTATTTGCCATCTTTGTGAGGTGTCTGTTCATGTCTTTTGCTCATCATTTAATTGGGTTGTTTGTTTTCTTACTGTTGCGTGTTGAGTTACTTTATTCACTTTAGATAGTCATAAATCCCATTACTTTATCATAAGCTTAAATTATCCATTAGCAATTAAAATAATACTGGAAGAACTTCAGAAGCAAGATATTCATGAAATTTCTAATAAAATATATACTGGCCACCTGCTGGGCATAAATCTTCCTATCTATTAATTGTTTTCAAATTAGAGTGCCAAGTTATAACAAAATGAAAATGTTTATGTTTCTGTAAACTTAAAAATCTATTTATTAATTTATGAATTCAATTATTACATAATTTCTTGAAAAGGCTAATTCTCACTTAGCATGTGGTTGCTTCTTTAAATAACTTAGAAGTAGTTCTAAGAGTGCTATATTCTGGACACCACTGGCTGAATATAAGTGAGAATCAAGAGAGCTGTAACCTTTGAACCCATTCAACAAATTTTAATTAATGGCCTTGTAGGTGTTTGTCACCATGTTAGATAATAAGGGCCCAAAGTTGAATCAGCAATGGACACTTTAAGTAGAAGAATAAAACACACAAGTGATTAAGCATATATTTTAGTAATAAATCGATGAATTTTTTTTTTTTTTTTTTTTTGTGGTACGCGGGCCTCTCACTGTTGTGACCTCTCCCGTTGCGGAGCACAGGCTCCGGACGCGCAGACTCAGCGGCCACGGCTCACGGGCCCAGCCGCTCCACGGCATGGGGGATCTTCCCGGACCGGGGCACGAACCCGTGTCCCCTGCATCGGCAGGCGGACTCTCAACCACTGCGCCACCAGGGAAGCCCATCGATGAATTTTTAAGAACTTTACTCAAATATGTACTTCCTCATGAAGTCAGCATAGAACACAGTCCCTTCCAATCATATATTTTTAGTCACAGGAGTCCACAAAATACCTTAACATTCTTCTCTTCTAAAAACCATTCTTTAATTATCCAGGAAATTTAGACTCATTTATACTAAAGTGTCTGGGAGCAGGGAATGTCTGTCATCTGGAGGAGAAATGTTTCCCAACAAGAGGGATATGAACCCTCTTCTGTGGACTTTGCATCTTTTATGGTCTTACACAATTCCAGGGGTGCTCATCCACTCAGTGACCATGCCAGGTCCAATTCTATGTACTGCCACACCTGATTGGTGTGACACACTCAGGCTCTTAAGCTACAGTTCTGACAGAGCACAGCACATCACACTGTAAAATGATGTCTGGGTCCCAAAGACCTTCCACCTATAAGTAGTAAACTGATGGTGTCAGCCCTTACCAAGAACATTCATGCCTTATTTACTTGAAACCATGACATCAACTCAGATTTTTATGCCCCCCAAGTCATGTTATTTTATTTTCTCTTCCCAGCCATTTGGTCTAGGATAGGACAATCTCTAGGCCACCCTGTCTCCTTGACTTGAAACTCAGGAAGTACCTAGGGTATGAGGTTCCTCTCTTTCTAGAAGAATCTTAGGCTCTTTATGCAAAGTTCTTACTGCCTACTGGCTTTGTATCCTCATGGTATTGGAGACTTTGGTAAGTAATGAAATCCTAATCCCAGGATTAGGGATTATATGCTCCCTTACTTTACCTTTGCAATAGTAGAAGAAAAAAAAAAGAGAGGCACTGAATTGACTTTCCTGAATACATGTATTTCATCCACAGGAGGAAGATAAGTGCGCAGTTTACATTTTGAACCACTGTTATCCCACATCAATGGCTATCTTTGATCTCTACCAGGGCAGCTACATTATTACACTTATGAAGAATCCATAAAATCTTCACAAGTTTAAAAACCAATTCCTATTTCCATATTTAGAAAATATTTAGTTTGAAAGATTCTCAGCCTCAGCCTCAGCCTCAGCCTCAGCCTCAGAGGTCAAATGTGAGTTTGGGCTCTGGGACTAAAGGTCACACTTCCTTTAGGTCATCTTCCCATCACCAATGGTGAAGAGCGGGCCTCACAGTGTAACACACTGGTTCCAGAAGTCTCAATTCTCCCAAAAGTCAGAGTGGTACAGCAAACTATGCCTAAGACTATGCCTCCCAGACCTTGTAATCTCATCATCAAGGATGAAGGGGAAGAATCAAAAGTCTGTCACTCCTGCCATTTAACACAACCTCACCACCCTACCAGTCTTGAACTCACTACAACTAATCTTATTATGTCCTTTATTCCTCTTTATATTAGTTGACACAAGAACCCTCAGTTTTCCAGATTAACTGCTATGTCTCTCACTCTTATATGCATGTCCCTGTAATTCCTATTCCATCACTTTCTAATTCATCAAAATCTTTCATGACACTCTTGAAATATACTTTATCAGAATAACCTCCTATATCCTGATCTTTTTTTCTGAAACTACCCTTCACATTCATGCTCTAATAAAAATCTGGCTTCCCTCCACAAACTCTGCTTCCCACATAGTGATGGTTATTTTTCTTCACACAGTTCTCATACCACAGAGCCTGGCGAGGGGCACATGGATGCCTTTCTCCCATTGCACATTTAGACCATTCTCTTATTCTGGATGCTCTTAGCTTTATATAAAATATCTTGTACATATATCACACACTATCTCTCAGTGCTATTATCTGACAACTGAGTAGTCATACGCCCTCATTTCTAGTTGTTGCTAGCTTCTGGAAAAACTCATAACATTTTATTGTTTGACAGAAAAGTTCTCTGAAAATTCTTGAACCTGATGTATTTAACGTTCTCCAGAAAATTGACAACTGTTTTCTTGCCATTGTTTTCTTCTTGCCATTGTTTACTCCCTCAAATAAACCAAAAAGCAGAGTTTGCATCCTTCTTGTGAAAGGGAAAATAACTTCTGAATTTCTCATAAACTTTTTAGCACCTTAGACTACTTACTTGTAATTTAAAAAAATTTCCAATTCACTTCAAAACTCAAATTACTTTATTTTTCAAATGCCTTATTTTTCCTGGTCCTGCCCCCTTCTTGCAGTTTTTCATTATATTTTATTTTTTTGTCTCCTTTTTTCCCTAATATCACTGAGTGTTCTATTCCTCACTGTCCCCACATCAAATTCTATCTTTCAATCCTGCCAGTTTTTCTCTACCTCTCTTTTCTATATTTATTTCCCTTTTGCAGCATAACACTGCCATTTTTCCAAACCCAAAATTGGCTTATAAAACTTTAATAGTTCCTGATACTTTAAAGTATTTGGCAGTCATTCAGCATATGAGATTATAAAGAGTCAAATGCCAATATGTGAAAGGAGGACAATGTGAAACCCAAGCAAAGAACAAAGAAGGAAAACCAGGGGGATTGAACTAGAGAGTAGAAACAAACATTATCCTGGCCTGACTTAGAAAACAATAAAAGCGCTTGTAGAAAATCCACTAACTCCACATAATTCTCATCTCTAAGGACTAAGAAATGATGAGAAGTAATTTAACAACTCTGTTAAGCATGGTAAAAGAAGTTGAATAGTTCCTTATACACGAAAGATTTATGAAGACTATGGGTTTTCTGCAGGACCAAATGGTTTGAATGATACTCTCAGGGATCAGATATCTGCTAAAGGAACATATGTCAGTTTCACTGTATTTTTTTCCTCTATAAAATTATTACATCGCCTATGCTTTCCTATATACTTTCAGTGGTATTTACCAGAATAAGACAAGTTCTCTCACAGAAAACGTAAGCCTTATTGATGATAATAAAAACGTGGAACAGTACAAACAAAACTCGTTTCCATTCTAGAAAGAAAAATGATTCAATTATTCTTTGAATCATTCACTAAGGACTGAGTTGTCCTATTTTTCCCCTCAGCATTATTCCTCTATGTCAGTGTTTTAGTCCAAAACACACTACAAAGAATGTACTAGAGAGGCTATTAAAAGATACAGTAGCACCCAGAGGCGTGTGGAAAACTAATTATCAATGAAGTTGTACTGGAGATATACCATATCTAACATTTATTCCTTTGGTTGGAGAATTTTTTTGGTTACAGAATATTTTTTCATGATTGTGTGACAACTGTTATTTTTCTTCATTCACTGACATATGGGAAGATGAAAATTTAGATTAATATTAATTTCTACAATAGGAACCATATTTTAGGAGAAGAAAAAACATGAACATTAAAAATCTCATAGACATTGTCATGTTAGTACAAATACTAACATGCATCAATTTTGGAAGAATGTGTTTAAACTATTTTCAAATGATTTTTTGTTTGGATGTTTGTTGTTTTATTTTTTATAGTGTGTTCTCCTGATTCAACTCATTTGGCATGTTTTTCCTTAGTACTCTGTTTTTCAAGTGCCATAATGTGTCCGTTGTGTTTTCTTTACCTCATTAACTTTACTTATCCTATTAAAATCTGCCTCTTCATTCATATACATAGCACATTTAGTGCTTATTAGCTAGGACATATGAAAATCCCTTTTTAAATGAGGCCATCACTTTTTGTACCTCACTTTCCCTAGATTTTCTTTCAAATGCATATTTAAAAAACATTTATTGTCTTGACTATTTATCCATATCTTTAAAAAAAACATACCTTCATCTTACAGATTCCTTTATATATTTATGTTACATATGATTTTAACCTTTGCCCGTTGAGGATATTATGCATGATTTTATTTTTAATACCTCATTAAAATGCTGATATTGATGATTAAAAGTTTGATTTGCATTGATTATACAACAAATATTTACTGAATGTCTAATATATTCCAAGCAATTTGCACACTCTTGTGATACAAAAATAAATAAGACATTAAATTCTTGCTTTTAAGGATCTTACATCCTAGGAGTGCAGGAGCATCAGCAGTGGTTATGATAATAAGCATAAAATCAAATGCAAACAAGATATTTCTGAAGTATTTTATGAAGAAATTAGAGCATAGTACTAGCATAGAGAGTATCTGTGGAAGAAACTACAGCCTCTCAGAGGAGCAACGCCAGGAAAAATGAGGCATATTCTGTAAAGTTAGTTGAGTTTTGAGGTGAATTGGGAATTTAAAAATTCCTATTCATAAGAGCAAGATAAGTTTATGGGAAATTTTTAAATTATCTTTCCTTTCTCAAGAAGGGTGCCAATTCTGCCTGAATGAAGTTAAGCCTTGACCTGGTGGAAATGACAGGCACTGAAACCAGGAAGTATAAGCTTCCTGAAGGTAGAGTGTGCTTGGCATGTTTAAAAACTAGTAAGAAGGCCAAATATATGGACAAGAGTGATCAAGTGGATAGTGGTAATAAATGAGGTCAAAGAGATTGCTAGGAAACAGATCATATAATCTCTCAGGCCCTGGGAAGGAGACGAGATGCTTATTTCAGTGTGATTAAAAGATATTGGTGTGTTTAGAATATGGGAGCCACACAGTATGATTTATGTTTTATAAACATAAAACATAAAACATTGCCTGGCTGCTGTGGCAGTAGGCAGTGGGGAGGTCAGAGAGAATGGAGGTGTTACACTCCATAAGAGATATGTTAGTTGCTTAGACAAGAGTTTTAGCAGGAAAGGGTGTAAATGATGGTCAGATACAGAACGTATATTGAGGGCTGAGTCAACAGGATTTATAAATGGATTGACTGTTAGATGTGAAAGAAAATATAATCTGTAATGATTCATTGGGTATATTTGAGCATTTGTGTTAATGTGTACCATTTAGAGATGTGGGAAAGTATTTAAGATGAATAGATTTAGGAGGATATATTAAGAATTATGTTTTGGTTATGATAAGTTCAGTAAAGAAATGTCTATTAAACACAAATACGGGGATGTCAAATAGATTGACTAGAAGAGTCTTGAGCTCTAAGATGTGCTATAAGGGCTTTAAATTTAGGAGGAAGTATAAAATAGATAATTTTAAAAGTTATAGAATTAGATGAAGTCTGAAAAGGGAGAGATAATATAGAAGAAAAATGACCTTGGGAGTGTATCATCATTTATAGTTTTATGAGAAAGGAAGGGGTCAGGAAATAAAATTGGTAACAAAAAGCTAACTAGATAATAAGAAAATCAAATGATGTGGTTGAAACCAAGAACATAAAAAACGGTTCAAGAACTATTCTGTGGTACACAGACAGTGTAAGATGAAGATAATTGTATATTGTGGGTGGTTTTGATTAAAGTTATCTTTAGCAATTTTGAAAGTCAAAGATCAATTAGAATGCGTTATAGGAAAACTATAAAAAGAAGACAAGCAGAATGGATGGATGCTGCCATTGTGTTTATGCTGAAGATGATTATAGCAGGGGAATGATCCAGAAGAGTAAGGGCTGTAAAACTATGACCCACAGACCAAATTAACACCACCATTTGTATTTTGTCAATAAAATGTATTGGAGCACAGTCATGCCCATTCACTTACATACTACATATGGCTGCTTAGCACAGCTGAATAGTTGCAACAGTGACTATATGGACTGTAAAGCCCCAAATATTTAATATCTGACTCTACCAAAAAAAAAAAAGTTTGCTTACCATTTCAGAAGACAAAACTGATAATATAAAAGAGAAGGGGTAGTTTCAGGAGATGGGTTGAAAAGAATTAGATTTAGGATATAAGTGGAGGAGTTTATTTCATATAGAAGCAGGAATATTTTTTCTACTGCAATATAAAAAAGTAACAGAGTGTAGGTATAAATTTAGAACATATGACGTATTTTGTGGTATAAAAATCAAACAAGTCAACCTGAGGATCTTCACTTCTGGCCAAGAGGCACTAACAAGGACTGGATTGACTCTTGTCTGAAACAACCAAAACACAGGCAAACAACAAAAACAGGTTGGCAAAACAGTAGATAATAAACAATAAAGAATAGTGATCCTTGTGAGATGATAAACAAATAAGGTAAGCCTTATGATTGCTACAACTTTCTTCTCTGAAAGAGATTTCAGGCCATGGCTCCAGAAAGGGAAATCTTGGTGGAGCCCAGAGAACTCTATAACTTTAGGATACAAACCCAAGAGTCTGAGAAGACCAGGAATTTGCAGGAAAGAGGACTGAAGAGAAAGAGCTGCACAACCAGTAAACTCTGGAGATCTTTAGTGAGTTTCTCCCAAGTATTCAGGTGAATAATGACCAATGAAAACGCATGAGGGAACTACCCAAGACAGAGGAAAGAAGCATCAAAGGGAATAGAGGTAACAGTACCTCAGTGCACGCAAAAGTGAAAATTGTGGCTTTTCCCCGCAGCTGGACTGGAAAACCTCATTATTCACGAGGCAGTGGGTAGACTACTAATGAAGGCCTTACATCAGTAGTGGGGTAAGACTAGACTGAAAACCTCTTTGGTCCCACATAACGAATCTTAAAATGAAGACTTTGAAGGTTCAAACTATTTCCAAGTAACTTAGTATTCTAAAACAAAGTTCAAAACTGTCTACAGGAATATAAATAATTCATCACTCAACAAAGTAAAATTTACAATGTCTGATACCCAATTACAAAAGTAACAGGCATGCAAAGGAGCAAGGAAATAGGGCCCGTAATGAAAAGGTAAGTCAATCAAAATTCACCTAGAACTGACATAGATATTAGAATTAGTATACAGGGACATAAAAACAAATCATCAAAACACTGAGAACTGTTTTCTCATGTATTTAAAAAGTTAAGTTGTAATATAAAAGACAAAAAAAAAGAACCAAATTAATTTTCTAGAGATGAAAACCACAGTGTATGAGATTAGAGAAACAGAGAATTTAAAAATACCCACTAGATAGGATTAATAGCAGATTAGACATGGCAGAACTTGAAGATGTAACAGTAGAAACTATTCAAAACAAAATCACAGAGAAAAGATAACTGTAAAAAATAGAGAATCAGTGAACTGTGGGGCAACTTTAAACAGCCTAACCTGTATGAGTCCCCAAAGGACAGGAGAAAGAGATGGAGAAAGAAAAATTACTTGAAGAAGTAGTGGCCAAATACTTTCCAGGTTGTTTTAACATTCAAATATAACCGTATAATTTATTATATTAAAATAAACAGGCAAAATGTATGAAATCCCAGTAGACACACAAAACTTTTAATTTTTACTAGAGTATAATTACTTTACAATGTTGTGTTAGTTTCTGCTGTACAGCAAAGTGAATCAGTTGTACATACACATATATCCACTCTTTTTTATATTTCCTTTCCATTTAGGTCGCCACAGAGCACTGAGTAGGGTTCCCTGTGCTGTACAGTAGGTTCTCATTAGTTATCTATTTTATACATAGTAGAGTATATATGTCAATCCCAAACTCCCAATTCATCCCACTCCCCCTTCCCACCTTGGTATCCATAAGTTTATTCTCTGCATCTATGTCTTTATTTATGCTTTGCAAATAAGTTCATCTGTACCATTTTTCTAGATTCCACACATAAGCAATATCATGCAATATTTGTTTTTCTCTTTCTGACTTACTTCACTCTGTATGACAGTGTCTAGGTCTATCCACGTCTCTGCAAATGGCACTATTTCATTCCTTTTTAATGGCTGAGTAATATTCCACTGTATATATGCACCACATCGTCTTTATCCACTCCTCTGTTGATGGACATTTAGGTTGCTTCCATGTCTTGGCTATTGTAAATAGTGCTGCAATTAACACTGGGGTGCACGTATTTTTTGAATTATGGTTTTGTCTAGGTATATGCCCAGAACTGGGATTGCTGGGTCATATGGTAGTTCTATTTTTAGTTTCTTAAGGAACCTCCATACTGTTCTCCATAGTGGCTGTACCAATTTACATTCCCAGCAACAGAGCAAGAGGGCTCCCTTTTCTCCACACCCTCTCCAGCATTTACTGTTTGTAGATATTTTTGATGATGGCCATTCTGACTGGTGTGAGGTGATACCTCATTGTAGTTTTGATTTGCATCTCTCTAAAAATTAGTAATGTTGAGCATATTTTCATGTGTTTGTTGGCCATCTGTTTGTCTTCTTTGGAGAAATGGCTATTTAGGTCTTTTGCCCATTTTGGGGTTGGGTTGTTTGTTTTTTTGTTATTCAGCTGCATGAGTTGTTTGTATATTTTGGAGATTAATCCTTTGTCAGTTGCTTCATTTGCAAACATTTTCTCCCATTCTGAGGGTGGTCTTGTCATCTCATTTGTGGTTTTCTTTGCTGTGCAAAAGCTTTTTAAGTTTCATTAGGCTCCATATATTTTTGTTTTTATTTTCATTACTCTAGGAGGTGGGTCAAAAAAGATCTTGCTGTGATTTATGTCAAAAAGTGTTCTTCCTATGTGTTCCTCTAAGAGATTTATAGTGTCTGGTCTTAGATTTAGCTCTTTAATCCACTTTGAGTTTATTTTTGTGTATGTTGTTAAGGAGTGTTCCAATTTCATTCTTTTACATGCAGCTGTCCAGTTTTCCTAGAAACACTTATTGAAGAGACTGTCTTTTCTCCATTGTACATTCTTGCCTCCTCTGTCATAGATTAGGTGACCACAGGTGTGTGGGCTTATTTCTGTGCTTTCTATCCTGTTCCATTGATCTATATGTCTGTTTTTATGCCAGTACCATACTGTCTTGATTACTGTAGCTTTGTAGTATAGTCTGAAGTCAGGGAGCCTGATACTTTCAGCTCCATTTTTTTGTTTCAAGATTGCTTTGGTTATTCGGGGTCTTTTGTGTTTCCATACAAATTGTAAATTTTTTTTGTTCTAATTCTGTGAAAAATGTCATTGGTAATTTGTTAGGGATTGCACTGAATCTGTAGATTGCTTTGGGTAGTATAGTCATTTTCACAATATTGATTCTTCCAGTCAAAGAACATGGTAATTCTCTCCATCTGTTTCTGTTGTCTTTGATTTCTTTCATCAGTATCCTACAGTTTTCTGAGTACCGGTCTTTTGTCTCCTTAGGTAGGTTTATTCCTAGGTATTTTATTCTTTTTGTTGCGATGGTAAATGGGATTGTTTCCTTAATTTCTTTCTTGTTAGTGTATATGAATGCAAGAGATTTCTGTGCATTAATTTCATTCATTGTTATGTATATGAATGCAAGAGATTTCTGTGCATTAATTTCGTATCCTACAACTTTACCAAATTCATTGATTAGCTCTGTTCATTTTCTCGTGGCATCTTTATGATTTTCTATGTATAGTATCATGTCATCTGCAAATAGTGACAGTTTTACTTCTTCTTTTCCAATTTGGATTCCTTTTATTTATTTTCCTTCTCTGATTGCCATGGCTAGGACTTCCAAAACTATGTTGAATAATAGTGGTAAGAGTGGACATCCTTGTCTTGTTCCTGATCTTTTTTTCACTGTTGAGAATGATGTTTGCTGTGGGTTTGTCGTATATGGCCTTTATTATGTTGAGGTAGGTTCCCTCCATATCCACTTTCTCGAGAGTTTTTATTGTAAATGGGTGTTGAATTTTGTCAAAAGCTTAGAAAAAGCATTTGATAAAATCCAATATCCACTTCTAATTTTTAAAAAAAGTCGCTCAGAGAACTAGCAGTTTTGTTAAATTACATTTTGTTAATTGTTAAATTTTAAAAGAATAAGTGTTTAACCCCTTAGATTAGCAATGAGACAAATTTGTCTATTCTCCCTACTTCTATCCAACATTGTACTCAATGTTTTATCTAGGGAAATAAGGCAAGAAAATGAAATAAAGTTCTACAAAATTGGATATAAAGAAGTACATGTATCTTTATTTGAAGACAACATGATTTTCCATATAGAAAACTTGACAGAATCTATAAAAAAGCTACTACTACTAAAAATTAACAAAGCAGTAGAATGTAAGATCAATACCAAAATCAATAGCATTTCTATATAGTATCTGCAAACAAATGGAAATAGAAATTAACATAAAATACCACTTAACACAGTATCAGAATTATTAAACACTTAGAAATAAACCTGACAAAATATTTGAAGGAATCATATACTGAAAACTAAAAATATATGGCTGAAAGAAATTAAAGACCAAAATAAAGGGAGATGTATATTGTGTTAATTAGTGGGGCAGAGTATGATATTAAATGAGTTTGATTTACAGGAGGTTAAAACCAGAAAAAGGAAGCATTATATATAAATTGGGAGGTAGTGCATGTACGGTGATTACAGAATATAGACTATAACTCTATGTATAAGTGGATGGAGTGGAGAGGAAGAAATTATCTTTAAAAGTGCCATGGTAGGGCTTCCCTGGTGATGCAGTGGTTGAGAGTACGCCTGCCAATGCAGGGGACACAGGTTCGTGTCCCAGTCTGGGAAGATCCCACATGCTGCAGAGCGGCTGGGCCCGTGAGCCATGGCCACTGAGCCTGTGCCGTCCGGAGCCTGTGCTCCGCAACGGGAGAGGCCACAACAGTGAGAGGCCCGTGTACTGCAAAAAACAAACAAACAAACAAACAAAAGTGTCATGGTCAAGTATGTGAGTTTAGCGTTGGAGGGATCATCTACTATGTCTTGAATCTGACAAGAATGATAAGAGAAAGAGTAGAGAAGAAGACAGTGATCCATGAAGGAGCACAACTGGGAGATTCTTAGATGACATTAAGGGGAAGATAAAGTATATGAAATCTGACTACACACACTTCGAAAATGTGGAGATTTTAAAAGAAGGAAAAGAAGACATTTGATGGAAAGGGCAGTAGGGAACCAGGAAGATTCCTACCCATCAGCATGTACTAGAGATACAGAACGTGTGAGAGAAAGAATGGCCTCCACTTGCAAAGGCTGCAGGGATAACTATAAAGACCCTGGTTTTATCTAGAGAAAGAAGCTGGAAAGATCCACAGAAAAGTAAAATCCAACACAGTTTATAATTTGGATATTGTTTGTAGTTTATGTTTATAAGTACCAATCTAACATTGTTCTTTGTATCAAATGAAACAATAGATATAAAAACACCAGTACTGCCTAAGACAATGTAAGTACTTAAGTTCCCTTCTGTACTCCCAGCTCTTCTTTGCTCTTTATTATTTAATTCTATATTTCTTCTCTTTCCAATTAGTTTTATCTGTAAAACCACCTCAGAAAACATTACTGATAAAACTTATGAATTATCTCTCTTCCTAAAATTTTAGTAATGGTAAGGTAGCCGAATTACTATCCAATAATAAAATCTTAACATTATTTTCATTTTATCAAGGTATATCTCTAATCAAAATTAAACTTACCAAATTCTACTACTCCGAAATGGTGACAACTCCATAATACTGTTTAATTGCATTCATAATTAATTCACAATACCATTTAATTATATTCATAGAAATTCATCACCTAGGATACTGACTGCTGAAACTTGTAGCATGGCTTTATTTAAAACACTGAACTGTCATTTTCAGAAATCAACATTTGCCAAAGTTGCTATCATCTAACTTATATTCTTTACATGCACTACATATTCTTATTTCTTGGATTAAAGTTTTGGTGGCAACTTCCTTCTCATATTTCAAAATGTATATGTGAAGAATGACAGATAGCTAATCTCAGTTATATTTTTAGTATCATTACAAATGGCATAGCAAAGTAATCTCTTCTATTTTCCTTAACTATTTTATAAAATGGAAACAATCTTTAAAGTCTAATTCAAATTTTAGCCTAATTCTACTGAATAAATTATTTTACATAGATATGAAAAAACTTTGTAGAGTTATTGAGAAATTTAAATGACATGAAATGTCAGTCTAACATATAATAGGCATTCAATATTCTTAATATTTTTTTACTTTCAAAACAAAGAGTTTCTAAATCTGAGTCTGTGACCTATGGGAGAGATTCAGTGGTAATACTAAAATATCTTATGTTTTAATCTTACTGAAAGAAATAAGATATACACACAAATCTGTTATAAATGATGTTAATTCTGTTTTTGTATGGATTAATTTTTTTGAAGCAAGAACTCATAAAATAGGTTGAATGCAAGTAGATTTATTGGATAAAATCCTCTAATATGGAATAAAGGAGGATGATACCATGAACTGTAATATTATCTGGTGATACTGCCCTAGAAAACATCTAAGCATCTTTATGAATTTCTGTGGACAGTTTTGAATCTCTTAGAAGTGTACAGCTGACAGGGAGTGCCAGCCATCTTTAAGCATAATCAGAAAGGATCACTTCTCCAGTCAATCAACAAAACATTTTGATCATCTTATCCTTTAGATTGTATTATATATGCAGAATATTCACTAGTAGAGTATGAAGAAAAACTTTCACAGTAAAATATATCTATATCAAAAAATATACTGGTCAATCATTAAAATATACATTGGTCTCAGCATCTTGAAGGATTATGGTGACATTACCTCTGATAGGGAACACTAGAGAAAAAGCTCCTTTGTGGAGAGATGGTGAACTTTGATAAGTTGATTCTAAGGTGTCTTACAGTCATCAAGATAGATATCTAGGAGAAGTTATTGAGAACTTTCCTGTGGGTATACATATTTGAGTGTTAATCCCTCACTCCCAAAAAACGTAATTGAATCTTTAGGAATTAATTGATCCATCACTTTTTCAGCATGTGTATTTATTTAATAAAGCCTCATTTTTTTCATTGAATAAAGCATTTTTGTTTTGCAATTTTCATCTATTAATCAATTTATTCTTGTCTGATTATCACATTGCTTGTATTCTTTTAAAGCTAAAATATAATTCAAAATTAATAATATGAGGTAGGGTTCTTTTCCTCCAATTAATTACATTCCTGAACTTCCTTTTATATTCTCAGTTATTTTCTTCTTAAACTTTTGAAAGTTTTTGACAAGTTCAAAAACAGATTTGGTGGAATATTGGTTTTGTGTGTATTACAGCTGTAAATTTAATTATGGAGATTGACATCTTCATAACTTTTAGCTTTCCCTTCCAGAAATATATATCTTTTCTGTTTATCCAAACCTGAAATTACCTGTCTCACTAAAAATATATTTTTAAGTGGCAGGTATGATTACTTTTATTACTATACACACACATTTTTCTATTTGGGGGGGGGGATTTAAAAATTTTATATTATATCCTATTAAAATGTGATATATAACTATTAAGAATTTTAAATGCATATATTTTTATTCTCTAGGCACTTCATATTCGTGTGAATACTCAGAGCCTTTAGTAGAATACTCAGACATTTCCATATTCTAAAAGCATATTTTGCAAATAAAGAAAATCCTGACACTTCCTGTGATGTTGGAAGTGGAGTGTGGGAAAAAACATGTATGTTATAATGGAATGGACAAAATTTAGAAAAAAAATGTGGAGTTAGAAAAACAAAAATTTTTTTTGAGGAGAAAATACTAATAAAAAAGTTTAATTTTTCATGAAAAGGAGCCAATAGAAAAGAACAACATGATAATTAATTAGATAATGCAAGGTGCTAGAGAAGGCACACAGTTCGAGCAGAGAGAGGGTACAATTCTCTGGAAGGGACAGAGAGGAACAGATGGAATAAAAAGATAGCAATCTTTACAAATAAATTTGTAGGTGTTGTTGCAGAAATGTGAGGAAGTTCTTGACTGATAGCTACCTTTTTCTTAGTGCAAGAGGAGATGTAGTTGTTATTTTCCTCACTAAATCAACATTTCTGTTTTTTTAGAATAGTGATTTTTATAAAGCTGGATTTATATTAGACTCTACCTTGTTAACTTTATAGAAAAACACAATGCAATACTGTGTTTTCAAACTTTTTTTAAAAAACAGGCTTTAAAAGTCTAGCACAAGTACTAGCATTAAAATGATTTGAGCAGTTTGATTTTTAAAGTATCTAAACATCAATGGAATTGAAAAGTTTGTCAGTCCTATTTATATTCCATGGACTCTTGGACAATTTGTCAATGTCAGAATTTGCACACTGTATTCAGTTGTCTCTGTGCCATTATGCTTTTAAAGATTACATTATGTTACAGTGTACTCAATTCCCTCAAGCAAGAAATAGGATGGCTTCCTATAGGTAAAAATATTTATTTTTATTTTCAAACTGATCATTTCTGCCTTCTATTCTTACCTTTTACTGGTTTTCAATTGTATATGTGGTGTTAAAAAATGAAGCACAATTTTTAGCCTGTATATAAAGTAGAATGTGGACACAAATAGAGTTTGCTGAAACTTCATTGTTAATTGAGCATTGACATTTGATAGAATTTTACTACTTTTATATTGATCACCAATGCTTATGAGAGCTTATCCTCAAGAAATAATGGAACATTTCACAGAGAAAAAAAGGAGAAAAAGAAAATCATTCTTTTGGGTACATCTGGACAATATTGGTACCATAATGCCGGGAAGGAGACCAACTGGTCTTCTTATTGGTACCATAATGCAGGGAAGGAGGGTTTTTATTATATGAAATGTAATCTGAGACAGGCAAAACTGACTCAAGGGTGACAAAAAATATGAAGCCTCTTTACTTCCTAATCTTTCAGATTGCTTTGCTATCTGGAAAGTGTTTAGCTAGGAAGAGGCAACTATCTGGGAATGAAACTGTTTTGTATTACTAATATTCTGGAGTTTAGATACCCTAATTTCAAATAAACAAAATAGTTATGATCTTTCTAGCCACTTATTTATTAATTTATCTCCTTCTCAATGTGATTGTAATTAAAGGGTGAAAGGAGTTAACTGACCAAAGATATAATAGACAAAAAGGAAAAAAAAAACAAACCTATAACAATAGCAATGAAAAATTAGAAATTTATAAATCGTTATTCTAAGAAAGCTACACTAAAATTTTTATATAATTATCCACATTACACTGTATAAATCAAGTGGATTTGGCCACTATGAGATCATCACTTGTTCATTTTCAGCCTAATGGATCAGTTCACCACTAAATTGTATACCTAAAATTTACCAGCTCCTCCATCATTACTATACCAAGACTATGAGCCACAAGGCTTTATTATGATAAATATTTTAGAAGAATTAGAAATTAATTAGAAATTAAAGCTTTGCTTTGATGAACTTCTTAATCTATGGAAATGTAGCAAATTAGAGCACTTAATTTATAGACTAATATCAATTCATAGGTTAAAAACAAGGGAAATTAACTATCAGGAGAGATGTTTTCCAGGAGTTCAGATCATTTTATTCCATCATATCGTCAATAGTTTTATAAACGGAATGACTGAAGTATATTTTTGAAGGACTGATTTGACAAAAGTATAAAATATGGATTGGAAAAGAGAAAGAATCTCAAAACAGATGCATCAACTTTAATAAAAACATACTTTGCCTAGACAACAAAGTGTAATAAAAACATAGATACTATTTACATTTACAAATAAACTTAAAAAACTTAAAAAAACTTAACCCAGAATGTATAAAACTTGTATGAGGATTATTACTAAACTCTAATAAGAATTAAAAAGAAGGCTTAAATAAATATGGAATTATTCAGATACAAATGAAGATAAAAATTCTCCCTAGTGGAGAATTGTGGAAGTTGTCTTCAAAAACGTCACTTACTCACATCCCCTTACTAAATGACACTTTCCATTCCCTTGTGGAATGCTTGAAGCTGTTGATCTGAAACAAACAGACTGCCAGATATTTCTTCAGCAAAGATGAGTTTATTCGGGATCAGAAGAGAACTGCAATTAGGGGTCTGTAACCTTGGAGAGCCACATGCAAGTCCCCACATAGCAAGGGAAGGAGAAAACTTTTATAGAGAGGAAAAGACAGTTGGGAGAGCTATAGTAAACAGAGTCCATGGCTTTTCACTGGCTGGGTCCTTTACAGGAAGAAGTCTTTCTCCTTTTTCCTTCCTGTCTGGCTCTGTCATTGCTGCAGGGCATGAGAGCTCCTCCTTCTAGTCTCCCAACTCTATTTAACTGAGGCTTCTGCTTTAATTTTTCACAAAGCTATTTGGGTAATTTTCAATATGTCCCTGTACTTCCTATAAAGTCCAATGCTTACAGAGTCAGTTATGTTTGTTCATAAATCTGTGTCAGTTCTGTGTGTGTTCATCTTATTATATTTAATATATTTACTATATGCATTATAACAGCATGCAAACTATTATAAATGGAATCAATATAAGATTACATAATTTAATTATTTGTAAAGAAAATGTGTACATTATTTACATAAAATGAAAGTTTTATGTCTATGGAAAATAAATTTGAGTTTCTTAGAGAGATTTAATAAAAGTACATTCCTATACTGTTAATGTCAGAATAAGTGTGGCTGAGACAACAGTAATAGTAGAGAAATAAAACATAAAATACAGGAAAAAATCCTACAATCTTATATTTGAAATAGAAATAGTGTGAACTCAGGATTCATTTTTATTTCTTTCAAAAAAAGAAGTATTTTCAAGCTTCGCGCACTACCAAGTCCTAAAAGTAAAAACAACCCAGTAACAATGAGTAACCCTAGTGACCAGATTGGGATCTTTAAAAGCCTTTCTCACGAAAAGGATCCAGGGCCCCTTAGAAAATGACCAAGGACAGATAAAGATCAAGAAATTTACAAGAAAGGATATCATGTGTGCATTAAAAATAAAAATTATAATGAATATCTCTAACATATCTAGCACTGGAGTGTTATCCCCAAAGCATGGGATTAAAGTGTAGATACTGTGAACAATGTATCAAGTTAAGTTCTGTGAATTAGTGTTAAAATAGAACTTCATAACAAAGCTAACAAAGCAAAAGTTAAATAAATAGAAATAGATTGTTAGCATGTTCTGAAATAACCTAAAGGATTCCAGGAATTTGATGGAAAACTTATCTGATGAGAGAAAATTGTCTATTTTAGTTTATTTTCATCTCTCCGAGGAGGAAACTTAAATAAGCTTCGTATTGTCTTCCTGAGTATTTTCTGTAACAGGCCTATGCACATAGGTCATCAAGTAGAGGTAAGCATCATTCCTCCAATTTTACGTCATTTGACCCAGAAAAATAACTATTAAATAGATCTGGTGCTTTCCAGTACCAGGTTACTATTAAATAGGGCCACTCCCAGCTCTTTTGTTCTCTCATAATCTATGGTTCCTCTGTGTTCTTCACAAGCTCCTTCTATTGTTTTCCAAATATGATCTGTATATTCCCATCTCCACAGCCTGGGACGCCTTCCTTTCTTCTTTGTAATTCCTCATGGGTGCTGTGCTTTGTGACACTCAGACCCTGCATGTTTAATCTTTCCTCTATATTCTCTTCTCCCTTTCTCTTTCCTTGTAACTCTTCTCTCTTCTCTCCTTTTTCTGTTCTCTTTTGTTCTTTACTTTCTCTTTCTTCATACCCTCCTTTCCCTTTCCTTCTCTCTGTCTCTCTTACCTTACTCATTAGGCATACAAGGCCATGAAAAGGCAGACTCTGACCCCTCACTTCAATGCTCATGTAAGAGGCAACAGTCTCTGTGGCTCTTACGTCAAAATTTTAAAAAAGGATTTAACTGATAGAAATTCTCTATCTGACTCAGGCCATAAAATAATCGCAAACCACTGAGTTAGGTATCAATCTCTGGCCCAGTATTCAATGGCCTTGGAGTGGGAACCATTATACATACATTAGTGATGATATAATGCAGCAATTTGCTTAGATAGGGCTATTGTGGCTGCAGGTTATGACACATGTGTAAACAGGGCTATTTGTCCATGTTTTAATGAGGCTGCATAATTTGTATTGTTTTTAATACATATCTTTAAATATATTTTCATAGATTTGCCTTTATCTCCAATTTTATGAACTTTGAATTAAAGTAATTTAAATATGGCAGTTTGTCAAATGAATTTATTTATTGTACTCTACCTTCTTCCAAAACAGATATACTATCACCATTGCATGTATTTTCCTTGGGAGTTCTCCATTTGCTATTATGCATGGGAAATGTTTCCCTTTTCTCAGATCAGAAAAAAATATTCAACTTGATTTTCCACTACTTTATTCATCCCTTTCATGTAAATTATTAATCAATCTGTAATATATTTTAGAATATGCCATGTAATTAGCTACTTTTTTACATATTAAAAATAATTAGATATTCCAATGTTATTTATTGAATAAATGTTCTTTCTGATGTAGTTAATGACGTACATTGCTTACAAATAAAATTTGGATACATAAAATTTTGTCTATTTCTGGGATATCTAATCAGAGCCATTGATCTACCAATTGAATCTTGTGCAAGAAAAAAAAAACTATTTAATTATTGAAATTTATGGTATGTTTAATACCAATTTGGGCAAGTCCCTTCTTATGTTAGTTTTCTATTCCATGTCCCAAATTGCCACAAACATAGAAGCTTAATTTATTACCTCACAGTTCTGTGGGACATATGCTTGGGCATGGCCTAACTGGGTGCCCTACTGAGGGTTTCACAACACTGAAATCAAGGCTTTGGCCAGCTACATTCTCATCTGGTGGCTGGACTAGGGAGGAATCCATTTCACAGCTCATATATATTATTGGTGAGTATCCTGTTCCTCATGGTTAGGAGATTCAGTTCCCATATTTTTGATTATTGTAGGTCAGGTGGCTCTCAGGTCCTAGAGGGTGCCCTCAAGTCCAAACCACACAGCCCATACACAAAGTGCCATTTTGTTTTTTTCAAGATCAGCAGAAGCTCTGACTACAAAACTCTCTTTAGGAAGGACCCAATCCCTCTTTTAAGGGCACACAAAAAGAAATATTAAGCTCAGTTTGGTTGATGGTAGCATACATTTTTTTCTAAGTAGTGCCATCAGTATCAATGAATTATGTTTAAATACGTGGAGATTTCCCATAGAAGGCTGAATAATAGCCACCATAAGGTATCAGCTCCTAATCTGTAGAACCAGTAAACATTACCTTATAATAGAAAATTACAATAGATAATTATAGAAGTGAAATCAGATCATATTCACAAATCCCACCTACACTCAAGGGGAAGAAATTATACAGAATGTACATATCAGGGGTTAGAAATCTTGGAGGTCATCTTAGAATGCTGCCTATTCCATTTCTCATTTCTTATTCACTCAGAAGTATTTATAGAATATTATGTGGAAGATACTTTGGTAAGACATAATCCCTATCCTTATAGCAAATTTATGGCCTAATCTTATTCAAGATGTTTTGAGCTAGTCCTCCCAGTTTTACTCTCAAATAAATATAAAATCCTTTGTAAATTCTTGATTGGATTTTGATTTTCATTGTATTAAACCTATTGATTTAGAAAGGTTATGGTATGTTGTCTTGTCATACAGAAATATGGTTTTACCATTGTAAAGTTAAATCCAATTTTTTCTAAATCAATTGAACCATAATTTTGAAGAGGGACAAACCTAAAGTCTAGATACATGAGGCAGGTATTAGTTTTTTGTAGTTGTTGTCGCAGACAACCAAAAATTGTTGTTAAACAACAGAAATGTATTGTCTCACAATTCTAGAAACAACGACTTACATAAAGATAGCAGCCAGGTTTATGACCCTAGACATGGGATTAAAAGACTTATTTATGGAGAAAACACCTGTATAGTAATAAAGGCAAATTTTAATATGATTCATGAATAGCCAAGGGTCACCAGGAAAAGCCACTAACATATAAGATGAAGACCAATATAAATAAAGAGAAAACAGGGACTTGAAAGAAAGAGAGTAAAGAGTGAATGATAAAAACCTCAAACAAAAGGAGTAAAGTACATGAGACAGGAAGATCATGAAATAAGAGCAAAAGACTATAAAAATGACCATTCATACAACCAAAAAAAAAAACTTTACAAAATAAATCTACAGAAGAATTGAAAGATATGGTTGAGATACCATTAAACATTAAAAATGAGAGATGAAATGACTAAAAAATAACATCCAAACTGAAGGCTCAGTCTAGGCATTGCAACATGTAAATAATAGGAATTCTAAAAACTGGTGACATTGAAAGTGATAGTGCTGTATACTGGTTTCAAATCATTTCAATCCACTTGTTATGACTTAAGTAAAGTTGTTTTAATCTACCTGTTTATGAGAAAGACAAAAAAAAAAAAACACCCTTCTTTTCAGAAGTTTTTTTGACATGAAGTAAACTGGGTCAGGATGTCATCATCTCAACTGTTGTCACTGATAAGCACTTAGCAGCTCAGGTGCTGAGGGGCTCCTCTAGGGTCTTACTGATAAAAACAGATATAGAAGCAACTATGGTAAGGGGACATTTACACTACAAATACTGAGAGTTTGTGAGGGGTATCCAAGAGTTTTGTTCAGGGTTAAGCTACCCTTGACTGATCTAGCTCTCTGAAGATCTTGAGACACTTGCTCCTGCCATGGCCAGGCTACTCTTAGTTGGCAGTGGTGTTAAACTGTGCAAGTCTCAGGAAGAGAAAGGACATCTGTTCCTACCTGGGTGAGGCACTCCTCACAGGCAACGGCACAAACAGGTCCCTGGAATGATAACCCCCGGAGCAGTCTAGCCTGCCCTCTGACCCCTGTTGCCTTCCTTCCCTAGCAACATGCTCTAGCAACAAGGAACCTTTATTTTTGTCCTAGAGAAACTAAACTTGCATAAAGGGTACAGCTCAACTTAATTTGGACTTTATTTTTGTCATTGCCCCTTACCTGGAACTTCTTCCCACCCACCCACCCTTAGGTAATTTATCATTTGTTTGCAATGTTTTATTTCTTTACTATCTTATTAAGGATATTACCCTATATGCTATTAGCTTGTGAAATTATTATAAATACCACAGCAAACCTGTCTGTATTAAATAAACTATTGGCAAAGGCAATCTGAGCCTCTGAGCATACCAGTCCCCAAACAAAATAGGCAGCAAGTATATTAAAAAGACACAAACACAAATTTTCAAGAACTGATGGACAGTGTGCTTACCACAATGGAAAGTCACTTTATTTAGAGATTTCATAAAATTCAAGAAAAGTCTGAGCTAAAAGCATCCAGGGATTTAAGAAAAAAGTCATACTAAAGACAGAATGGCATTGGACTTGTCAAATGGCAAGAATGAAACCTAGAAGAAAATATAAAAATGACCAAAAACCTGAGAAAAATGAAGTCCAATGAAGAATTCTATACAAAACCAAAATGAGGATAAATGAATCACTTTCACACATGCAAAATACTAATTTTTCTATGTGATGTTCTTCAAGAAACTACTGAAATATATTTTCTATCAAAATAAGTTAGTAAAGCCAAGAAGTCTAAATATTAAAACCTAGGAAAAGAAGAGAAACCATGACAATCCCCATGACAAAAGGGAAAATAGATTCCAGGAAAATGATGGTTCACCAGGTCTGAAGCTGCCTTTTAAGAGATAAGCAGGAAACAGAAGAGAGAGCTTGAAGTCTTTAAGAAGAGAGTAGAACATTCATGGTCTACTTGGTCTGTTACATATACGCAGAAGAGAAGATTTTAACTCCTAGCAAAAGTTTGGAATAAGATATTGATTGATTTATAGAAATTAAATAAATAGCAATATGAGACAATTATCAACTTCAGAGAAAACAAATATTTATATAACAAAGGATACATATTCTATATGACTCAACTCTGAAAAAGAATATTTATATAATTTTCATAACATAAACAGTAAGTATTGAACCATCTAAAATTTAAAATATAATTACATTGGGTAGTTGGAAGAAGGGCATGAATTTGAGTGTGTGAGTGTGTGTGAGAGAAGGGAAAAGAGAAAAGGAGGTAGGACTGTAAGTATTCAAAGTATTATTTACTTTGAGAAGTCATTTGATATCTAGATATTTAGAATATCTAATTATAAAATATTAAAAAATAGCAGGATTAGCTTTTAATTATAAACATGGAGGTGATTACCTATAAATTATGTCACAATTTGAAAGTGGTTACCAATAAGAAATGAGAAAAAGGTTTTGAGCAGGGAAGGTAGATGGAAGAATATCAGTAGTATTTATAATGATTTTTATGGAAATATGGAATTTTAAAAAATATTATATATATGCATAATTTTAAATGATGCTTTATTTCAGCCATTCATTGTGTCTCTCAATGGCTTTGTTATGGACGCTTTTTACTTAATCCTACAGTCCATTGAAACTGTGGTTTTGCTTATCATTCCCCTTCTACATATAATTATTTTCTGCTTTCTTTGCATCGACCTAACTGACATATTTGTCAAAGTCAAATTAATGACCCATCATGAATGTTTTAGTGTGTGTGTGCGCAACCATTCATTCATTCAATAATTCATTCATGAAAACAGACAATTAATTGCCTATTGTGAATTAAACATAGTATCAAACATTCTTGCCTTGAAAGCCAATAATGCAATTACATTAATTTACACTGCTTTTTTTTTTCCCTTGAATTTCTGAAACAAAGTTAGTATGGTCATCCTACTATAGCACTAAATGTTCTAGTTTTTTCATGTACTCTTTTTTTCCCTCAATTCCTCAACATTTTCAACTCCTCCACAAAGATTTATAAATTATTTCTCAAGCAATCCCAGAGTATTTTACATAGTATAAGATAGGTTAATCTTAAATGCCTGTTAATTTATTATGAAAACAAAGCAGGTCAGGTATACATAAAAAACTACAATTATGAGAATAATTATCAAAAGCCCTTGTTCTTTAACAACAATCCTAGGGAAATCAAGTAATTAAATCTGAAGGTAAGAATTGGATTTTTGGGTATAGGACTTCTAAAGTTCTAATGTCTGGTTTTCTTCCCATGTATGTGCCCACATATAAGTGGTGTTTATAAAATACCATCCTAAACAAACACAAGTCATATATTTGTCACACCAAGTCCAAAAACCAAATTAACAAAGCTAGAATAAAGATAGAAATATATAGTAAGCATGGATAACTGTATCTGCATATTCAAATTCATTCTAGATTGATCCTACACAGAGGCAGAGAAGATGCCTGCTTGATGATTTAAATTCAGGAGCATCTTCACAATCTCCACTGAAAATTATCTGCATCAGATCATCCATGTTTATGTTTTCCCTGGATTATAGCTCTGGTAATGTCTAAAATCAAATACCTAAACAGGGGAAAAACTTTAGGTTTCAACATTTATTTACATCCTAATATAAATGAACTTACTAGATACATTTCTTAATAAAGTGATAGAACAAAGCACAGTAATGAGGAAGGAAGAATACTAACACCTACATTATACTAGGAACTTTATACACATTTCACATAATTTAAAAAATATTTCTGCAAGATCTATTTTATTGCCATTTTACAGATGAGTAGAGTAAGATTTAGCAATTTGCTCAATTATAATAAAGAGCTGAGGAACTAAAATTTAAGGTCTCAAAAGCCAAAACCCATACATTCTACAGCTGTTCCATATGTGAATAAAATGACTACAAAGTCTGAATAAAATAGAACCTTCATTCTTTTCTTAATGTGTCCTTTAATGTTGCTTCACATGGTGTTTGTGAATGATGGAGTGGCAGCAGAGGCCAAAAGGACACTGAATATCAAAGAGAAAGTTTACCTAATTTATCACTTTTTATGATCTAATATGGTACAATTATTTATAAATATATTTATCTATATATATGTATACATACACATGCATATATAATACCAGTTATACCAATTATTTTTTCAATAATAATTTATTGCAATATAGAGAACACTCATTAATGAAGAACACCTCAAAGAAAAGGAAGAGGGCCTTGGATCCTTTAGAGGAAAGTAAACAATGGAATCATTGGTAATTATTCTGGAAGTCATGAGGAATAATGGAGAAGAGTTTTTATCTTAGAATATGTCAGAGCAGGGTAGTCCTTCTGCTGTTAGCTCTTTCCTTGAAAGACAAAGGGGAGATATTGGGAAACAATAAAACTACCTTCCTCAAACACAGGATGCTTAGGTAAACTTCAACATTACATAGACACACACACACACACACACACACACACACACACAGATCTAATAAATAACCTCCTTAACATTTAACACTTTGAACAATGATATGAGTTTTCCCTATTCTTTAGAATCTTATTTTTTGTTTGTTTTAATATGATAACATTTATGAACATATTTATTTTATGAGAGTTCTAGAGAAAACTGAAGAGGTAGAAATGTGGTAGTGGCAATGGCAGCTGCATTGACAATAATGGTACAAACTGTGTCAATGACTACATTTTCAAGAGTCTATTTGGATAAAATACAAGTGTTTTCAGGAGACCCTTGGTGCTGAGAATTTCTGGTTTTTTTGTTTTGTTGTCAACTACTTCATGCTTCTTATCTCAATTGTTATTCTAATACTCTGACTAGCTTTTCATTACACTAAGGAGGTGATTTCTCATCCTTGTTTTCATTGTCTGTTACATTCCCAGTCACTGTAATCTACGACAGGTGACATACTCTGCTTCTTATGATAATCTTACACAGAGATTAAAAGGCAAGAGTATTACAATAAATAAAGTTTCAAAATAACTTGATTTTTTTGTTTGCATTTGAATGTTAGTTTTCAGAACCCAAACCAGCTATCTCCACATTCAGTCTAGACACTGAGAACTGAAATCACACCTTTCTTTCCACATTAACAGGACCATGCTATACCTCTGTCCTCAGTAACATGACTTCATTTTTTCTAGGGCTCTGCTGTCCAGAAAAATTATTTGATTTTTCATTACAGGCATTACCTGCAAGACCCATCAATTCTTCAATGGAAAATATCAACAAACACTTTGTGCCCTAAGATTATTTGAATCTTTCACCTCAAAATCTTTGCCTTGCTGTTTCCACAAATCCTAAACTATTGTATTATCTCCCCCCTAAGACACTGCCAAAGTTTTGCCAGGTAGCACACTCTGCCTTCCCATGGTAACTCAGCTTTGTTTTATCAATGGGTTTTGTTGGTGATATTTGGGGAGCCATCTTTTGACTGATTGTGCATTGTAGCATTCTTGGAAAAAAGTAAGTTAAGCTTAAGAACCATATGGAATGTTTTATATCTCTTACTCTACTTAGCCATAATGCTTTGTATACAAAAATACCATTTAGAAAGACTTCAGGATTTATCAGTCATTTAGACATATTGTAAAAGATTTCATCATATCCTTTCTCTGAAAATATTATGACATAAGGAAGGGGAGAGATGTCAAAATAGAAGGAAATTAATAGTCTAAACTGCGGCAGGAGATAGATGGGCTCCAGGTTACACCTTTACAGCCAGCCTCCTATTTACACTTCCAGATAGAAATAACAACAGGAACAGGGTAGATAGCTGGACTTTGCCTCTGGTGGACACTTTAAAATAACAATAATAGCACGAATGAGGAGGAACTGAGCTCTGCCCAAAAAATAAAGGGAGAACACAGTCTCATTCTTGAGGTCAAGGAGAGCTTCCTGACTACACACGTGCAGAAAGGCTCCTTCAGGGTCAAAAAGGGAGGGGGCACCACCCCACAGTAGTAGATGTCAACCGACCCATAGATCTCTTTGTTAGAATCCATCTAGGCTAAGAGATGTGCGCACGCACAGAGGGAAGGATCCTGAGATAAACCAAATATGGACTCAGAGCCAGGCAAAACAAGATGACTGGCCAGAGGAAACCAGGAAGAAATGCTCCATATAAGTGATTCAAACTACCATAAAGGCATAACTCTTTGAGTCTGCCTGTGTGAGTCTATTCACACTCACTCTTTTTCTTCCTAGTAAAAACTTTACTTGTTTCACTATTTTCCGTCTCTTTGTGGAAATTCATTTCTACAAAGCTGACAGGCCAGGGCCATGTCACTGCCCATCTTCCCTGGTGGTCTAGTGGCTAGGATTCGACACTCTCACTGCCGTGGCCTGACTTCAATCTCTGGCCAAGGAACAGAAATTCTGCTTCAAGCGGCTGCAGGCTGAAGCCACCTGAGATCAAAACTAACAAATGATTTTCATCTGGCCCTCCCATTAACACCTCAATTCCATTTTTCTATCTACTTAGTAGTTGTGCAAACTTGGGCATGTTCCTTAGCCTTTTAAACATCATCTGTATTACATTTTAAATGAAAATAACAGCATTCCTGGTTTGCAGGATTACTGCTGGAATTAAACCTGGGCTTTGCATATAGAATGTACTTATCACTTTTGAATTTCTTTTCAAAGTAAGAACAATGTGCTTAACTTGTATTATACATCCCCTCCTCTTTCCTTTTTCATTTTCATGAAAAAAATGATGAAACTGCAGAGTCTAGAAGGTAAAACAGACACATTTTTTGCTTTTATTATTTAAAAGCTAAAATCCAATAATAAGATGGTAAATCTGGAAAAAATCTTTAAAAGGAAGCAAAATAAAAAGAATCAGAGGTGAAGCAAAAATAGAAAAGACGAATAGTGGCTTTTACTTTGCTGTTGATCACTTTCTATCCCTGTGATACCTCTCATCCCTCTCCATCACAAACAAAGGAGAGCGGATGAGCAAGGGAAGTTGAAGAAACTTCCAAAATAATTGTGGAAACTGACAGGGGAATGAAAGAAGATACATTTTCAAACTGAAGTGGTATGAAAGGAGAAGAAATATTTACAATATGTTAAACATTAAAAAAAGCAAAACCGTAACACTAATTGATACAAAATGAACAGATGTTAAAGATTTTTTTTGAATCATTAATAAGGAAACTGGTAAGATGTTACATCCAATACAAAAAAGAATCTAAAGACAGCAAGTTTATAGATCAAGAATATTGAAATTACTGTTCAAATAGAAGCAAGACTGGCTTCAGAGGAAATCAACTGAACCTCTACCAGACAGTATTTATTTGCATGTCTATAGACAAGAATTTGCATTTCTATAATTTACCTACAATATAAGTTGTTGTAAAACAGCTCACAGTCAATGAAAGACTGGAATCCAATAAGCAGGAATGGAGTGTTCTAGATAATGCATAGCTTTCCATTGAAGCAGATTATTCCTATAGATCCTCTCACTTAATTAAAAAAATAATCTCAAAGAAAGATTATTACAGACCAGAAAATAAAACTGTTCTTGGGCTTCCCTGGTGGCGCAGTGGTTGAGAATCCGCCTGCCGATGCAGGGGACACGGGTTTGCGCCCCGGTCTGGGAAGATCCCACATGCCGCGGAGCGGCTGGGCTCCTGAGCCATGGCCACTGAGCCTGCGCGTCCGGAGCCTGTGCTCCGCAATGGGAGAGGCCACAACAGTGAGAGGCCCGTGTACCACACACACACACACACACACACACCTGTTCTTATTAAATGCAGCCTGATTATTTACATAAGTGCAGCAAGAGTCTTAATCTACCACTTAGAGCTTCTTAAATTTGCTTTGCTGAATGTTATCAAAAGGAATCTCAGATTAGATTTATATGAGTCTTATTATCTGCTTTCTTGAACTCAAAGACCCAATCCTGAAAAACTCTCTCCATGAGATTTGACCTGCATTACCTATAATTTTGGATAATTTCCTCTTCCTAAGGTCCTCAAAATATTCTAAGGTACCTGCCTTGCCAGAGATGATCTTCCTTACCACAGAGCCTATAAATTAGGAACCCGGTCAATTTTCCTGGTTGGACTTTGCAAGTTTTAATTCCGTAAAAGCAAACTTAGCTCCTTTAAAGTGGCTGGTCAGATCTCATTAAACGTGCATCATTCTCAAATATCACATTCCAGGTAAGGGCTGGTTACATAATTAATATTCCCAGTAACACCATGGTAAACAATTATACCTTAGTAAACAGAAGGATTGATTCTTAATGGACGTATGCAAATAACATAATAGCCACGTAAAGGAAAGAAACTCAATACAACGTTCTAAATTATCGGGAGAGAATGAGGGTGGGGAGGGAGAGGGCAATCAGATATTATTATTTTTTTAATTTCTTTTTTTTTAACATCTTTATTGGAGTATAACTGCTTTACAATGTTGTATTAGTTTCTGCTGTATAACAAAGTGAATCAGCTATATGTATACATATATCCCCATATCCCCTCCCTCTTGCATCTCCCTCCCATCCTCCCTATCCCACCCCTCTAGATGGTCACAAAGCACCCAGCCAGATACTATTTTAAAATGTTCCATTTTATAAAAGTAGAGTTTACCAAACTTTTATGGGTGTAAGGGAAGAAAATAATTTTCCCTCCACCCTTCTAAATTCTTAGCTGAGACCCCTGTAATATAAAAACAGATTAACAAGCAAAAAACAAACAGAAGTTTATTAACATGCATCTCTCATGTATTCACAGGAGCTACTCAAGGAAAAATGAGTAACTCCTTGGGGTGGCTTAGAATTCAGACTTAAATACCATTTTACTAGGGAAAGGAAAAGAGGGCATGTAGGCCACTTAGAGGAGAGTAAATGACTTCTAGGAAAGAGGAATGGGCCCTTAGAAGAACAGATGGGAGATATGATAGTATTACAGTAACTGAACAAGAAGACCTTTAGACTGAGGGCATTCTAATGCCTTGGCAGCCTACATAAGTGAACAGAAACCTATGCCAGAGTATATTCCTGTAAATGCCACAAGGTTAAGAAATCAAAATCTAAGAACAACCCATCACAAATAGCCAACTAGGCTTTCCCAAATAAGGCAACCACCTAAGCTCTAGCTAATCAAATAATTTTCTTGATTTGCTTCTGTATCTGGTCTATAAAAGCCTTTCCCCTAGTTCCTGTCTGTGGAATATTCCTAACCATTTTAGGTTGGTGCTGCCCTATTCAAGTAGATTTTTGTTCAAAGAAACTCTAAAAATTTTTAATATGCCTCAGTTTTAACAGTAGCTTTTAACAGTAGCTTATGACAACGTTTCTCTGGGTGTGGTGTCACCTGTAGTCTCCTTTCCTGTGATAAGAGTCAATTCTTCCCTGGTTGATGAAACTCCAGGGGAGGCGATTTATGACAACTGGGTTCCTTTTGGAGGATGTGTCTTTAGGCAGATAAGGGAGTTCAGAGAAACCCTCTCCCTGCATTTGCTGTTTTGCAAGTGCCTATAGCCCCAAATAATCAATATACCCAAGTGGAATACTTTGGAGAGGCATATTTTGCTACCCTTTTGAGCAACAGTTATATTACGAAGAAAGGGCTTTCTTATACAGAAAACAGAACATTAAAACAACATCAATGTTATTGCAAATAAATAACATTTCCCTTGTCAGTTCATTCAGTCCTACATAACTCATTCTTTGTTTTCTTCTTTTCATTTTTATTTATTTATTTTTAGTTAAAATTGATCACCTCAGAGTTGCAAAAAACTGTTTTTCCTTGTGATGAGAACTCTTAGGATTTACTTTCTTAGCAACTTAGAATTATAGTTACAGCAGTGTTAAATATAGTCATTTCGCAGTATGCTACATCCCCACTATTTATAATTCATTCTTAATTTGCTATCTTGGGTTAACAGTTTCAATGAAGGCACCTGGAAAGGATATAGGAGGAATTTGAGGGACTGACTCAGCCGACTGGTATCAAAATGCCATCAGAAGCCTAAAACCAAGAGTCTAATCTTTGAAGTATAAACATTTTGAAGTACCTGGTACAGCCTTTTCCATGGGGCTCTGAGACAGTCTCCTTTGTGCAATACTCAATCTTTGGCAGGTGGCTGATGAAAGAGCCTTCCGGCAGAAGTCAGAATAAACTACCTGCAGATGACAGAGATTTAAAATAACTGTGGTTAATTTATTAATAATTTCCAAATTTCAAAGTTCTGACAAGAGATTACAGGAGAGAAAAAAATTCTTTTTCCTACTGCCCTCCTAGATTTCTGGTGGGGCCCTGTATATTGGACTAATCAAAGACACATTAACAAGAGAAAAGCAAACGTAAGTGTATTAGCATGTGAATTGTGCTTACATATGGGGGTACCCAGAGATGAATAACTCAGACATATGGTTAGAACTTGCGTTTATGTAGAACTTTAAGCAAAAGCAAAGGAAAAGGGGTTTTGGACTTCTGGGCAAGAGAAGGCAAGGTATGGGGAGATGATAAGGAAAAGTATGGTAAACAAACCTTGTTTACTTGTGTTGGTCTTAAGTCAATGCCTTCTCCACTGGTAAGAGTTATTGAATCCTCTTATACCTGGTAGGATATCTGGAGACATCTTTTACAAATGTAAACTTCCCTCACAAAAGGAAAACTTGTGCCCTGTTTTTACAGCTTTTCTACTGTCAGCTAGTTTTCAACGGCCTTTAGCTAAAAATAATTCATATGTCAAAGTAGCGTATCTGGGGGTGGCATATTCTGGTACCCTTCAAGATCATAACAAGAACGATGCAAGATCACTAACAAAAATATTTGGTTGTTTCTGTGTCATGCTAACAAGAAAGTAAGGTCAATCTAAGAAACAAGTTCTACACAAAATACACATAAGCACAATTGTTAATCTTATTTCCAAATAAGACAGTGAATGCTACACCCCATTTTTAAATTGAACAAACATAATTTTTAGATAAAATACTGGAATAATACATATAATAATAATGAACCAAAAATATGTACTATACCATGAATATAAAAATCATACACTTAAAAATATATCAAGAATATCAAGTAACAAGATTAAGACATCTTCGTTGTATTTAACTCTAGGTAAATTTGATGAGTTGAGAACCACTTGCCTAGAAGATGTTTCAAATTCTAAGTAAAGCTGCTGCTTAGTTAAAACTTATTAACATATTGATGGGGCTCAGGGCATTCTACCCCAAAATATGGCATCTTGGCATGTTGAATATCTTAAGCTGAAGGAATATGAGAAAACCAAAGAAGCAGGAAGGTCACTCTGATCCCCCCTCCCCACCTTCTTTCCTGAAAGCAGAAGATGAATCTCCTATGCGAAAGGTACCCTCTCTCTGTACCAGGAGGAAGGAAGACATTCTTATCACTGAAAAAGGGAATTGGAGGCCAAAAAATCTATATAATCCTTGTTAATCTCACCTTTAACTTCCTAGGTACTTCTTCACCATTTACCACCCTTGGTACTAACCCTTCTGTCTTAACAAATTCGTTACAAATTTATAGTTTTGTTGTCTAAAAGGTATAAAAGCTTCCTACCCTGGTCACTTATTTGGGTCTTCATTCTCTTGTGAAGTCTCCCATGTACTTGTAAAAATTTGATAAAATATGCATGCTTTTTAATTTGTCTTTGTCAGTTTACTTTTCAGACCAGCCAGGGACCCAAAGAGGGTTGAGGAAAACTCTTCCTCCCCTACCACATGCTTGACTGATAACTTTATAGTATTGTTGCCTAAAATCATCAGACCAAACATCACCAGGAATCTGATAAATATAGACAAGCTCAGTGAAACACTGTTTCACTACTTTTAATGAATTTAGTACATATTATAAAAAGTGAGGGAATTGAAAAACCACCAAAAACTTCACAAAACCATATAATTTTTGAAATATTTATTCTAATTATATATTACCTCTATAAATTTAACCTAGAGAAGGCTGAGCATTTCTTCTGAGTTCTCAACTCTTTCCATGCAACACATCATCAGAAACACAACAAATAAACCTACTTGTTTATAGCACCTTTCTTTTTTAAGGCTAAAGAATAAATCTTTCTAAATTTCCAGAGGTCCTCTAAAATATCTCAAAGACAGTGTTAGGTGCAAAAGACATACTCCAATTTTAATGGAATTGAAATAATTAGAATCCAATTTGGGGAAGCAGGAATGAACAAGTTGTAAGAGGATATTTGAATATTTGATTAATATAAATTGTGAATGCCTGAGAAAAAATATTTGGATATCTATTTAATGTTAATGTCTATAAAACATTTAAAAATAAGCATAGAAGAAAACATGGTTTTAAAGACATTAGTTCCTTCATAAGTAAGGAATCTTTGTTTTTATAAATACTTAAGGCCATAAGTATTAAGAACATAAAGATGTCCAATCTTTGCTATTTAGACAAATTACACAGAAAAAGATTGTAACTTTTCATATTATATGAAAAGTCAATAGTAAACCAAGGAAATAATTCTATCATTTTTTGCCGTATCAGTTAGTAATTGGCCAACCTAGCATTTAGGAATACCATTTCTGGTCTTGGAACCTGCTGGGTTGCAAATGCATACTGCCAAGGGAATCATGAAGCATACATACTCAGTCTTAACATTAAAAAGGTATAAGCAGTCTATTTTCAATATTCTTCCAAAAGACCTTTGATGACCTAAGACCTGAAGGCTTGGACTTCTGGAAGAGAACTTAACAGAATGCCAGCCATTGAATCTCAATGGAAAGAATCTTCTAAGTTACTGTGAGCAAACAGCTCAGCAGTAAAATATGAAGAGGTGGCTCCTAAAATGCATGTTTCCAAATTACAGAGACACAAATCTTTAAAAAAGATTAGAAAAGCATCCCAACTACACACCTCAAACTGAGGCTACTTAAAGAATACTTTGGTATCAAAATACTGTCAGAAGACTGCTAAATCAAGACCTTTGTATGAAGCTGATGACAGCCCAAATTACACAGCTTCCACACTAAATTTTTGCAAGACTATCTATATGCCAAAAGCCATAGATTAGCATATTCTTTCTTCTAGCATGTTAACCTTTTAGTCTATTTCTGCCATTTTGCTGCTTTTATGGTATTAGATTGCTGATAACTTAATTCTCATTCCTTAAATTTTTTGAAGAGGTCCTTTAAATATCGTAATATTCTCTATACTCTTCCCAAAATGTATACCGAGACATTATAACACATTACAGCTACAGCTTTATGTCTTGTGACTGTTATTTGTAATATCTACTACCTGGTTTCCCTAGATAAAAATCTAATCTCCATTTCTCTAAACACTTCAGAAAATCATTTACCTTCCCCTAGACACTTCTGGTAAATGAAAGTCTCCCATTATTAATGCCAACATTCAGTCACATTAAAATTGGACAAGAAATAGCAAAATGTATCTGCAGAAAACAATTTCAGAGCTGTTCACAGTGGCTGAAGACACAGAAATGTTGGGAACAAATGTAGGAGCTCTGCTCTTCTTAGATATTCTCCATTTCTACTCAGGGAATTTTCCCTTCCCAAGGAATAAACCAATGGAATGAACACTCCTGTCACATTAAATGACATCTAAATTTAGGTTGTATCGGTTTAGACTATTATGACTTCACTTGCTTACCACACACAAACCTGACTGTGCCTAAGGAGTACTTATTAAAGTTTTTCAGACAAGCAAGACCCTTGACACCCCCCTCCCCAATTTTATACTGTTAGATTGTCTTGGAACCATACAAAAATATTACTCTGGCGAATTAGAGTAATCAATGATTAACTCCTTAAACTCTTCAAATTACTTGATATAGTAACTGTCACAAACAGAATTATTCAAATTTGGAAAAGGTGGTCAGAAATTTATCAAGAAACTGAAATCATAAATGTTCACATGCCTTAAGGTTCAAGACATCGCACCCCTGCACAGCCTTTGGGCCAGAGCTCCATTCCCCGACCTGGCCAGGCCTCTGGAGCCAGGTGTCGCTTCACTGTGACTCTGAGCAAGGACGGTGGGGGGAACGGTGTCGCACTGAGGTTTGGGGTTTGCTTGATAGGTTACGGGAGCCACACTCGTCACAGAAAACTCTGAGACCCCCAAAAAAGGAAGCGATGCCAGCCCTGACGTCTTGTTTCCAGGATTCCCTTGCCGACTCCCCGAGACCTGCTGAGATCCCGCGAGATCACGCTTCCTCGGCGAGATCACGCTTCCTCGGGCGAGATCGGGCGAGATCACGCTACCTCTGGCGAGATCACGCTTCCTCCGGCGAGATTAGGAAGAGCGGTCGCGGCCGCGGTCCTTCAGGCATGATTCAGCAGTTTTGTAAGCTGCTCCAGACGCTCAGGGGTTACCAGACCATCATAACTGGACCTGCGCTGAGTCTCCTGACACACTTGAGGTAAGAGCGCCGCCTGCGGGTTCCAACTGTGCTGTGTGCTTTCCTGGGAAATCCCACACTCAACCCATCCTGGGTGGCCGCCATGTTAGGAAGAAGAAAAAAAAGTGTGTGGTTGTTTGGGGTTTTTTTGTGTGTGTGTGTGTGTGGGGGTGGGGGGTTGGCCATGTTGCATTAGACAGTCTAATAGCTTTGACACTGTTAGCCCGGGTGGTATCTTTGCCATCACTTTTTGCGTTATGCGCAGTTAATGAACTAGTAGAAAAATCCATCTCTAAGCTGGTTTTCCAAGGCAGAAAGTATGGAATCTGGAAAATATTTACTTGGCCTGGGTTCACCAATTTTGTATCAAAACTTTGAAACTTTCAACCAAATCCAGTCATTGTGCTGCTCTTAGTCCTTGTGTGAGTTGCAGCCACTATCATTGTCTCAGGAAAATTTGACACCATTTTAGAATTGTCTTCGTTGTTACCTTCCTTATTTGACTAAGTAAATAAAATTCAGTTTGTTTATATCATAACTGGTTTCTTCATTTGAGGTAGGGCTTTCCGATTACTTCAGTAGTCAACAAGAATGAATTGGGCAGCTGGACTGTTCACAAAATAGCTTCTTCCATACAGATTTTAGGGGTTTTTAAAGTTGTGTGACAAATACTTTGGAATTTTGATGGGGGTTGCATTTAATCTGTAGATTGCATTGGATAGTATGGACATTTTAACAGTATTAATTTTTGCAATCCAAGAATATGGGAGACCTTTCCTTTTGTGTTTTCTTCAATTTGTTTCATCAACATCTTATAGTTTTCAGTGTACTGGTTTTTCACCTCCTTGGTTAAATTTATTCCTAAGTATTTTATTGGTTTTAATGCTATCGTAAGTGAGATTATTTTCTTAGTTTCTCTTTTCAGAAAGTTTGTTGTTAGTATTAATGCTAATTTCTCTTTTCAGAAAGTTTGTTGTTAGTGTTATACAATGGACTTTCGTATTGTATCCTGCAACTTTACTAAATTTGTTTTTGGATGAATAATTTCTGAGGATCTAGTGTACAGCATGGTTAACACTGTATTCAGTACTTGAAATTTGCTGAGAACAGATCTTGAGTTCTTATCACACACCCAAAGTTAACTATATGATGTGTTGGATGTGTTAATTAACTTGATTGTGGTAATCATTTCACAATGCATACATATGTCAAATAATGCAGAACATTTTAAATGCATACAATTTTATTTGTCAATTATTCCTCAACAGCTGGAAAAAATAAGTTTTCCCTTAAATTATGAGGTAAGAAAAGAATAATTTAAAGTGTCTAATTTACTGCTGTTTGCCCAGATACTTTCCAGTACATATAAATTAGAACATTCCTGTAATAGAAGCTTTTGAATCAGATTTATTAAAGACTTCTAGGAATTGATTTCATCTGTTCAAATTCACAAAAATGTATATATCACTTTAAATTATTTTGCTTCAGTTTTATCATTATGTCATTATATTCAGCCTGAAGTAAAATGCCTAAATCTCAGATTTTGCCTCCTGCTGAAAGAAAAATTATTTATAAATATATAATTGCTTTACCAGCTGAAAAACAGATACACATTGCCATTTACTATATTTGCATGGTAGGTGGTTATTCTTCCTTCTGTTAATGCTTGCAGCTGTTTACAGATAGTAACAGAGATAGACTATTAGTAATTGCTGTTATAATCAACTATTTAATTTGATTAGGTAGTGATGAAATAATATGGGTTGATGAGCTATTTTGAGGTCTTTTTATGTTGGACAAGTGGTAGTTAAAAAAAAAAAAAAAAAGACCCTAATGAAACCTTTTTAGATGACCAAACCTAGTGTCAAATGAAGATACGTTGATGAAAAAGTATTGACCTTGCTTTAGAAAGAGTGTGCAGTACTAATTAATTGAGGATTGTCTGGAAATGAGCTTTAGTAAAAAGTGTTTTTTTTCCCAGATAAAACCTTACCTCATTAATGATCATTTTATATAAAATATACTTTAACAATTCCAGATGAAAATTTAATAGACTCCATAGTAACAATTGAAATATACATTTCAATAAATGGTTTTTACACTAAGTGTTCCCAAACAGCCTGCTTGGATATGCTTTTACAAAATTTTTTCTGTTTTTCTCCCTCTTTCAAATATTATACTGCCCACTAATTTCTAGTCTCTTCTCTCCAAAGGACTTTGAATTTGGAAAATAAAACAAAACATAAAATTGCTGAATATAAAACACAGTTGGCTTTAAATAAGTGACTGCAAAGAGTTCCCAGGATCATAGACATGGCATTGTGCATAGACTTAGAGACTTCTATTTTTACTTCTCTATGCCATTTTGAGTATTTATGAGTTTTTAAGTTCTTCCCAAGAACTGAAAAGTTTAGTGAAAATTAATATGCTCATTCTTATATGATTCTACAAATAATACAGATCTATTATGTTTCCCAAATATCTCCACCTCCAAACATTTACTCTATTGTGTAATCATCTCTACTTGAGTGTTGTCTGAGCCTAGCGACTCATTCCTAATGAATAGATCATTCCAAGATGTGACACTTTCAAGATTATGTTATAGTAAAAAATGTGGCTTCTGTTTTGGGTTCTCTATCTCTGTCATTCATTCTCTCTCTCTCTCTTTGTCTCACCCAGCTGCCATGTGTGAACTGCCCTATGGAGAGGTCCACGTGGCAAAGAACTGAAGGGGCCCTCTCATCCACAGTCCTTGAGGACCTGACGCCTTCAGTCCAATAGCCGTCAAAGAACTGAATCCTGCCTGCAACCATATAGGAGCTTGCAAGCAGATCCTCCGCCGGTGGAGCCTTCAGGTAAGACCATACCCACAACTGACACTTCGATTGCAGCTTTGTGAGACAGCTTGAGGCTAAGCCATAGCTGTAGTCCTGATCCATACAAACTGTGAGATAATAAATAGTTGTTATTTTCAAGTTATAAATAATCACTATCACAGATATTTTATTGTTGATTTCCTAATCATAGGTCCCTTGTGATTTGGGAGTTACATTTTTCTGCTTTACGTGTTTCACGATTCTTGATTGCATGCCAGGTATTGAATATTAAAGAATAATAGACATTGAAGTAGATAATATTTATCATCAACAAAGACACACCCTTTCCTCTGTTGGCCCTCTGAAGTAGAACCCAAATCAATCTCATGTGTAGTTGAGCTGGGTTTAGGATTTGTTGATATTATAGTCAAATTTGGATCAGCACTATATTTATAAGTTGTGGATGTAATATCAGGAGTCTCCCTTCAGAAGGGCTTGAAATCTGAGCACAGCTGAGAGTTTCCAAAGATGACTGATATCTCTCTCTCTCTCTCTCCATATGCGTATGTATATATATATATATATATATATATATATATATATAAAATCTTACCAGTTATGTTTCCCTGGAGATTCTTGATGAAAACATTACCTATCATCTATCTATATTGTTTATATTTTTATTTTATTTCTCCCTCCACCAGAATATGAGGCTCATGAGACAAAGTGAGCTTTTTCTCTTCTCTTCTTATAAGAGCACTAATCTCATTCTTGAGGGCTCCAATGTCATTACCTAATTACCTCCCAGAGGCCCCACCTCTTAATATCACCATTTTGTGGGTTAAGATGTCAACAGATGATTTTGAGAGGGATAAAAACATTCAGACCGGAGCACCTTTCCTGACTTAGTAGTGACCTGATGTTCTATCAGGCCATTTACTCACTTGAGACCTTCAAATTCTCACAGTAATACCATTGTTTTGTCTGCATATCTTTCCTTATTTATCTTATAGTAACAAATATTTCTTAAGTGCCTGTTATAAACCGGAAATCATTCTAGGCATAGAAATGTGAAATAGTTTAGAAATATAAAACGTCATCCATCAGGCACTTACCACATAATGTAACCAGAAGCTATTTGGTATCCCAGTCCTAAAAAAGCCTACCTAAGGTAAGTGAACTTTAGAAAGCTAGCTTAAAGGACATGTTCTTCTACCTATTCTTCTATCTAAGTTCTTTCCCATTTCAAGGTTGACTCTAAAAGGTATACATACTTGGCTACTGTTATAACGTTTCTAGTTGATGATTACATTTACTAAAAAAACACTTTTAGATTACATGCTTGACTTGTAAATGATTACTTCAGGAGACAGTTATATATAAATCCATTTCTGTTTTATCTGTCGTGTTTTTAAGAACATTACTCAAAGTCCCTCAAGTAAGTTAGAGTGCAGTAAAAGTATAGACGTGTTTATGTTGTGGAAAAAGCATGAGTTTTGGAGTTAAGTATATGAGGGTTCATTTGTCAATCTATATCAAAAACCATAAAAATAATCTCATTATTTAGTAATTCTTCCATTAATTGTTGGAAGGAAAATAAAATTTAAAATATACAGAGGTTTATGGACAAGAATGTTCAGAGAACATTACACGTAAAGAGGACAATGGGAAACAATATGAGTATTAGCAATATTGGAATAAACAAAGTATGATACAACCATGATATGAAATACTATGCAGCCAGAAAAATCTTATAGAACATTTATTGCAAAATGAAAAAGCAGGATATAAATTTTATATTATGTTGATTTTGAAGAAAAGAAAAAGTCATTTCTGCCCCTTATATTTGGTAAGATATGGGATTAAAAATATAATCAAATACATAACTATGCCCAATTCAACTTGTACCTGCTTTGGAAAATTCTTCCTATCTTCAGTAAAATGAGTATGAGATATGTTTATATTATACTTTCTCTCTTATGTATGTTTAGCTTATTTTCTCTGAAGGACAAAAATGTCTCTTTTCCTTGAATTCAAAGTTTGGGAGTTTTTCACTTCCTATCTTTTTGATATGCTCCCATGTGTAGATTACACATTGCTTGAGTTCAAAATTAATGTGCAAAATCTTGTAGGCAGTTGGTTAAATTAATGCTCCTTCATAAATATTTTTAAGTCTCAAATTACAAAACCATTTCACAAATGAAGGGGAACTTTGCTAAACTTTAGAAACTGGAATTGCAAGAGCAAGGAGGCTTAATTTATTAGCTACAGCTATGTCATAGAAGACAAAAAATGAGGTTTTTTTCCCTTGAATTATTCTGAAAATATACTACATTACATATGCAAAAAAAAAGATAGTAAGAGGAAATTTATACCTTTGACTGGCTTAAAAATATACAGTCATATGTACAGTATTGGGATTGAATTAAATATTGAAATTGGAGTCCTGAGTAGAATGAAATTTAATCGGTCAGTTTTAAAAAGTCTGTGTTTTCCTAAAATTGGTAACTGTCGACTCCTGGAACTTCATAATATTTTGTTAGGAGTGTCAGTTTATAAGTTTTTCTCTCCTGACATACTATAGATTTCTTAAGGGCCAAGATCCTGTTTTACTAATATTTGTATCCTTTGCATTTCTACAGACTTGACACCTGGGAGGATTTGAATGAGTTTTAAGAAGGAAGGAATCAATGTAGACTAGACCTAGTTGAAATTTAATAATTGATGATGGGAATGTTGATAATAAATGGTGAGAGTATTTTACATTTGTAGGGATTTGTTTTGCTTTTGTTCTCCCCTGTTGGATACACAGAGTGAAACCGTTTTCCTGTATTTCCAAAATTATTCTTTATAGAACATCAGAAATTGTTATGAAACCAGCATATAACTTTTATAGTTTGAGAAAGTATGCCCCTTTTGATAACCCTTATTTGATATCTCCCTTTGGTGTTAATGCAGGAAATATGCTTTGTGTAATTGAAAGAATATGCTACTTGGCTTTCCATTTTGAGATCATACTCTATCTGATGCTGAGGGAAGGCTCAGATGAAGAGGCAGTGTGCTGTAATTGAATATGTACAGGCCTCAATATAGCAGTGTCATAACACCTAAGTTCCTGACATAGATTTAGCAAAATCACAGTTTTACTGTTTTATATTTAATTTTTTTGTATTTGTTGCAACCCTGAAGAAAAATATTGGAGTAGAGTAGGCAGCCACATATTTGTTTAACTCATTTATTTAACAGATATTTTTTTCTTTGTGTGTACAGCACTGTCTTAGCACACACACAAGAATGTAATCTTGGAATTTCATTAGATGTCTTTGATGCCTTATTTTAGGATAAAAGAATATTGGTATACAGTATTAATTTAAGAAAACTTCGTTGTTCAGAAATTAATTTGCTGAAGAGAAGTGGTAATTAGATCATTCACAAATTAAAGAGAACAGAAGGAAAGATATCATTAGTTGACATTGTCAGTGGGACTAACTAGTATCTGAGAATGCAACCAAATAGCTTCATAGGAAAGACAAAAATATAAGGGGAGTAAAAACGATGGGATAGTTGAGAAAAAGGAAAGAAAGAGAAAGAGAGAGGCTGAGTACGTGAAGAAAGGGAACTTAGGGTCACCCCTGTGATTTTGGAATCTCATAAAGATATCAAGCCAGCGATTAACATTCCTTTCTACCACCTGCCTGAGTGATAAAGCTCTTCAAATCTCTGTTTATGAACAAGGGTCAAATTTTAATGTCAGAATTAGAATTCAGTTTTTTTTTATAGGAAGTTCTAGAAGCAAATATCAACCCCTCTGAAATCATAGAAGACATCTTTAAATGATCATGATGTACTTTCCCACTGAGCCAGGATATGGCCTATGTATCCATTGTATGAAGGCTCAAATAACCACAACCAACAGACAATAGATGACCTTTGAGATTAAACTTATTTTCCATCCTGCAGTTAACAATCTCAAAGAATTATTTATCTTTCATTCACCAAATATTTATCATGCCAGCCATTGCGCTATTCTGAAAGTAAGGCAGACAATTAAAAAAAAGAGTAAATATATACGATACCAAGTTGTATAAATGCCATGGAAGAAAATTAAGCAGAAAAAAGACTGTAACGAGTTTTTAAGGTGGGAGAAGTTGCTGTTTATACATGATGAAAGATTCATTGATGAGTCCCAAATAAAGGAAGGGTCAGGGGAAATATACCAAGTAGAGAGACTGGCAAATGAAAATATTTGAGGCAAGGGACTTCCCTGGTAGTCCAGTGGTTAAGATTCTGTGCTTCCAGTGCAGGGGGCATGGGTTCGATCCCTGACTGGGAAACTAAGATCCCACATGCTGCATGGCCAGAAAAGGAAAAAAAGGGGAAAAAAAAGTAAAACAAAAATATTTGAGGCGAGAGCACACTTGGTACATGGTAGAGGGACCAGAAGGCTAGTGTGCTAGGGATAAGGTCAGTGAAAGAGGAGGGATCAGAACTTGTAGTTTTTACAGCACTTTGGCTTTCCTCTGATTGAAATAGGAACTCATTTGAGGGTTTTGATCAATTAGTGACATTATAGGACCTATTTTTAAAAGACTCCTTCTGGCTACACAGTTGAGAACATATTATAAAGACTCAGAGAGGGACATGAAGAACAGTTTGGAGGTTATTGTAAATACCCAGACAAAGGATAATGAGGGCTATAGTTGCTTAAATTTGGGTGGAGCAGTAAATGGAGAGGAGTGGATACATTTTGAAAATAGAAACAACAGTGTTTGGTGATGGATTGGATGTGGAATGTGAGTAAGAAAGAAGAGTCTAGGGTAATTTCAAGATTTTAGGCCTACCTGGAAGATAAAGTTACCTCAAATTAAAATGAAGAAGACTAGAGAAAGAGCGCATTTAGGTGTACAAGTCAAGATAGGCTGAGGTATGTTGTGATAACAAGCAACTCCAAAATCTCAGGCACTAAAAACAATGAAAATTCATTTGTAGTTATGATACATGTCCAAAGAAAATTGACAACAAAGTTTCTGTTTGTCACAGCCCCTGAAGGGCCCATGCTGACTAAGGCTCCATGTTGATATGTGATTTAACAATCACTGTGGCACAGGTCAGTAAAACCATTGAATTATGCACTAAGTAGTAAATCTTCTTTCCAGAAATAAAACTCATAACTTAGACTCAGTACTTCATTTGCCAAAGCAGGTGACGTGTACATTTATATTAAAAAAGAGGCTAGAGATACATTTTTACCATGTGCCCAAAAGGTGTAAACTGGACATATTTAGCAAGTAGCACTTAAGATTCTTCAGAAGACATTTAAATTTAAAGGTGCCAAATTTGTAGTTCTGATTAGATATCCAGCTAGTAATTCCAAATTAAGAGTTGCCTGTATGGGTATAGAGTTCAGGAGAATGATCTGGATTACTCATTTAATTAAATATTTAAAGCCATAATCTTGGGAATGACATGTACAGAGAAAAGAGTATAAGACCTAAACCGTGGAACACACAAAGATGAGTGGTCAGAAGGGTGAAGAAGAACAAATAAAGGAAACTGAAAAAGTATACCCACTTAGCAAGGTAAGATGGAAACCAAGATAAATTGTCCCCAAAGCCAAGAGAATAAAATAAATTAGGAATGAGTGAGTCATTATTTATGCTTAGTACTGATAATAATGAAATTGAACTCAATCACTGAACTTAGTAGTGTGGAAGTTATTGATGACTTTAAAAAAGAATTTTTCTGTTAAGTGGTAATGAAAAAAATGCCTGATTACAACAGACTAAGAGAGATTTGCAAGAAACAATACTGTGACAGTGATTTTAAGAGTTTTTGATATAAAAGAAGAAATACCTAGAGAAGGAATAGGGTTAATGAGGGGTTTTCCTCTCCTTTCTTCTTTTTTAAGATGAGTGATTTTTTTTTGGGGGGGCGGCGTACGCGGGTGTCTCACTGTTGTGGTCTCTCCTGTTGTGGAGCACAGGCTCCGGACGCACAGGCTCAGCGACCATGGCTCATGGGCCCAGCCTCTCTGCGGCATGTGGGATCTTCCCAGACCGGGGCACAAACCCGTGTCCCCTGCATTGGCAGGCAGATTCTCAACCACTGCGCCACCAGGGAAGCCTAAGATGAGTGATTTTAAAATATGTTTTTATGCTGATGAAAATGACACAGCAGAGAGGGAAAAATGATGATGCAAAAGAATATTTCTTGTTTCTTTAAGAGTAAAGTAAAAATTGCATGCTTTTGATTGAGTTAATTTTGAAGTTTTAATGCCTTCAGCATTAGCAACTGTTTTTCTCTCTCTGTTTCTCTTGTTGTGTCATGTAGAAAGAAGGGGAAAAGTATCATTAGGTCAAGAGGAATCTGAGATCTGTTGGATATTATTGTAACAGTAGATTGAAGAGTAGAATCTTAGGAAATTCCTTAAAATAAAATAGCTATTGTAAGATATATTTGAACAAATGGAAGGACTTTGCATGCCAATCAAAGAGAAATTTTTGTCATATTCCAGGGATAGAACTAATTGGACTGACAATAAAATAGAATTAAGGTGACTTAGGAAAGAAGATCAAATCAAATCCTGGAAATAGACTAAACTGTAATTTCCAGGCAGCTGGGATTTTTTGGAAAGGGATGATGTGGTGCAAATGTTGTCATATATTTGCTCTACCAGATCCTGTATCTGCCCTGCTCAGACAAGTGGTGCTGACTCCTATGGTTGCATCACCTGGACGATCTTGCCAGCGGGGCTAACAGGAGGTTCCAGTGAGATATAAGTGGGCAGAATAGAGAGATCGCCACTCCCTCACTGTTTCAGATACCTCCTCAACTCTAGCAACCCTCAGTAGTTCTTACTCCACAGGTCCAGCTTTCACCAGATTCTAATTACACCAGTCCCTCCACTGTCCCATTCAGTTCTTTCTACTGCTGTGGATTCCTAGGGCCTCAGCATCTCCTTTTGGTTCATTCAGACTTGCTCATACTGCCTAAATAGTTCATTTATTGAAGTCTTTCCATTTGAATTTTCTGGATGTGATTCAGTATAAATTCAGGGATGGTATCTTTAAGTATTTTATAGGACACATTGTATACTTGACATACAGTTGACATATGTGTTATACTCAGTCACTGCCATTATTGATCTTGTTGCTCATATTGCTCCTAATTTGCCCAATGGGAGCCCATTCAAGTTGGTTTCTGTATCCTTTTGGCACATACACTCCAGTTTTTGAGTTCTGCTTTCTCTCTGGTATAATAATACATTTCGAGTTCACTATGTTTTTCCCTGCCCTGGTACTAGAATTAGCCATTTCTCTAAGGATCTGGGTTCCTTATGGTGGGAGATAATATCTTAAAATGAGTCAAGGTGCTAAATGTGCTTCTTCTTTTGGAGGTGTCATTGATTTTTTGGCCTTTTCTCAGCTCTTAGCCCTTAGGAAATATACACATTTATGAACTGTAAATTAATACTAACACTTCTAATTCTAATTCAACATTAGAACATGGTTCTTTTGGGCTATCTCCTTTCACATTTATTATTCCTTTTTTAAAAGGGATTTATTTTAATAAAATTGATTATATATCTGCTGAGTTTACCTGGTGAGCTAGCATAAGTTTCGTTCTTCTATTTTGAAACCACTAGAATTGAGGTGCTTTCTCGATCATAGGTAGGCTCTCTTAATTCTAGAAATATATCTCATGTTAAAGAATCTTGCATGGTGAGAATACAAATTTTATTTATGCAATGATCACATACTGAACTTTATGGTGGACAATCTAACCAAATATACACTTTCTAAGGAAGACTAATGAGTCAGTCTTTATGAAAAGCAGTTTGTAAACTAATGTGATAATCTAGGCAAGGGATATTTAGTCTCATGGTGCTTAGCTCGAGAAGTGAATATATTTGGAGATAGAAATGACAAGATTAGTTATGGACTCAGTGATAAATAGCTGATGGTAAAAGAGAGGAAGAGAAGGGTCTAGGATGATTTTAATATTTTACCTGTGAAAAACTAGAAGAATGAAGTTTCACTAAACTAAAATGAAAAAGACTAGAGAAGGAGCACATTTAGTCAATCAGGACAGACTAAGTTATACTCTGGTAGTGAACAATTCCAAAATTCCAAAGGCTAAAAGCAGCAAAGATTTATTTCTTGTGATGGCTTATCTAACTCCAGAGTCCTTGCTAGATAGGGTCTTCTTATAATCCCTTTTAACAAGCAAGAATTTTTTCATCTCAAGGTTTAATCTAATCCACCCCTCTGGGAAGTTAAAGTAAACTCACCCATTGCTTGGCAGACACTCCTTGTATTTCTTAAAATTAGCACAATTAAGAGTTAGTGACCTCAGACCATGCTGTTTTATGGCTCTTTTGTTTGTTTTGCAAAATTCTGTTTTTTCATCCCTGTGAAACTTTTGCTCTTACTTTTCACTGTACCCTTCTTTATAATCAACTTTTGATTCTTACGTATGAGATAAACAGGTTTATTAAAATAGGCAATAAATATATGTTTCTAGATCTGAATAGATCCTTCTTCTACAAGGTAAATTTATGACCTGTGTAATAGCTATTTGACATATATATACTTTAATGGATACATTTTTCTTTTAAATAATTAAATTTCCAGGTAACAAGGACTTAGGTATAATTAGTTGTAGGAAGAGAATGAGACAAAGGACTGTTCAGCGTAATACAGGAAGAATCAAGGTATATTAACTTTCTATTGCTGTGTAATAAATTACCAAAAATTTTAATAGCTTAAAACACCATCCATTTATGAATTAACAGTTTTGTAGGTCAGAAGTCCTACATGACATTACTGGGTTCTCTGCTCATGGTTTCACCAGGCTGAAATCAAGCTGAGCTCTTGTCTGGAGGCTCTGGGTGAAAATTCAGAATCCAAGCATATTCTCGTTAGCAGAATTCGGTTCCTTGCATTTAGAGGACTGTGTGGTCCTCATTTCCTGTCAGTCTTCAGCCAGGGGCTACTCTTAACTCTTAGAGTCTGCCTGCATTCCCTGCCATGTGACATCCCCAGTCTTCAAGCCAGCAGTCACACCGAGTCCTTTCTGTGCTTTGAATCTCTGACTTCCTCCATCTCTGACCTCTAGACCTAGATTAAGGACTCAGGTGCTTAGGTCAGGCTCACCTATATTATCTCCCTATCTTAAAGTCAATCATTCTGGGACATTAATTACATCTGAAAAATCTCTTTTGCCAAAGACAGTAACATAATTGCAGGAGTGATATCTCTTGATAGTCATAGGTTCCATCCACACAAGAAGAGATTATACAAAGTTGAGTGTAATTTGGGATTAACTCTGAATTCTCCCTCCCACATAAGTGTTCTTAAAAATATTAAGCAGTCCTTGTATTCTACATAAAATAAATGCAGAATGTAAATGAAATGACTGTTTAGATTTGGGTGAATGACTGTAAAGTAAGAAAACTTATTTTTGAGAATAAAATTTCATATAAATTGTCCTAAGGTTTAAAGAAAAAAATGAGACATTAAGAATAAAAATGCATAAAACAAAAGACTGTTCTGAAATAAAAGGAGCAACCACCAAGACTGGCATATTTATGAGAAAAGCCACTCAAGTCAAAGTTAGAAGTTCATGATTGATTGTTAAAATGAATAAAGAAATGATTGGAGTCCATTAGTTTATTAATTAATCAAAGTCCATTGTGTCTCAAAAGGTTAAAATTGAGCTGTGTTCTAATAAGAATTTTTAAGAGTTCTGTCCTGTGATAAGATATGAAGACAAAACCTTGTCTAATGGAAAATGTCTGGAATTCTGATTAGATCAAGAGGGGGCCTCCCAATATAGTTTCAGGGTAAATTGAATGCACCAACCTCCATTTCTCTCCCAGTGACCAGTTGTTGCTTGACAATGACAGGGTTAACCTAGGACAGAGCAAAAGGAAATTAAAAATATCAGTGCACAGATTTGTGGTTTCAAGAGGCCAATGTAAGCCTTTATAAATCATCAGTGTAAGATTGAGCTGTTCTAGGAAATATCTTAGATCAGAATTGCATAGTACAGCTCCTATAAATACCTTCAGAATATTTATTTCTCTATTTCTGTATACTCATTTCTTAGCCTCTAAAGGGGACATAGCATACCCTTGCATTGGATGCCTTACCGAATGGCCGGAAGTTGCAGCTCTGTGCACAGTAACCGCAAGAAGCAAGCATCCTCATTAACCACCCAATCTGATTATTAACCTCTAAAAATAAACACAGCTTGGAAAGCTTATTTCCCCCTAAGAAAGGGAAAAATAAATCAATAATGACTTAGATTCTGTTTGTGAACTAAAATGCTCAAGCTGCTGAATAAAATGTGTCACAATGTGACAGGGTAAATAAAAAACAGAAAAATAAAAAAACACACACTTTTTGGAAAGGCTTGCAAAAAAGGAATTTCTTCTGATCAACGTTGGCCTTCTTGAGATGACAATAAATGTCAACAAGGACCTGAAACGAAGAACAGAGAAAGGATCAAAATGTTTGCTGAGCAGTTACTGAGTATACCAGTAAACTCTCTTAGATGCTTACACATGCTCCCTCATATGATAGAAACCAGAGTTTTAATGCTTAATGGTGTGAACAGTGGGGTCACTACTTTAATACTTAAATTTCAAGGTCTTCTTATAGCAGTTTGGTCAAGTGATGGATTCTCTATATGCATTCCTTACTTTATCTGGAAAATAGAAATAAATTACCTACTTTATAGTATTACTCTGACAATAAATGAGATATTGCATATAAAGTATTTAGAACTGCACTCAGTTTGTAAGTGTAGATGATCATGATGATGATGACAATGACCTCATTTTATCTTCAAAAGCCCATGGTACCTAACTTCCTGTCCATGATGTAGAGCGCTGGAGCATTAGTCTCAGGCTCTAAACAACTACTGTCAAATTTATGACTTTGACTGAACCCAAGAGAGAGTTGAGGTTGCAGAGCCAGCAACTGCCACAACAGTTTTTTGCTACAGGGAGAGAGAAGACACAAGCATGCTCTCACTTGAGATAAACACAGCTGGACACCAACAAAGAGATTACAACTAGAAGAAGTGACAATTTGATGAATGCCAAGTATTGGCAGATGAAATAGTCTGAAACTCTGAGGACTACAGATATTGGGGTCCTATCTACACCTTCTCTCAGGGTCTTTCTCCACAAACCCCACCAAACATTCATAGAAAAGTTTGAAAAAAAGCCCTGAGAAATTTCTTTTGCAGTGCAGATCTCACGGAGGTGAACAGCAGTGACTACGTAAGAGGGGCAAGAAACTTCATCCAGATCCGTCTTCTCCTATTTATTAAAAAAAAAAAAAATCTTACTGTGTGTGTGGTGGGGGTGGAGAGCAACCATCACTGCTGCTCTTAGTTGAAAACTGATTGCAGCTAGGAGAGGGAATTGGCAGAGAAAACCTTTCTTCTAGTGGAAGGGCAGGATTACATACTGAACTCACAACCGTAGTGGCAGAAAAGCAGCAGGTCTGAAAAGCCACACTCTCATAAGGCAGGGACACGACATATGCCCAAGCATAAGGCTTAATAAGAGTAAATGTTCTACCTACCACCAATCGAAGAAGTTTTAAACAATAAGTAACCTCAGGATATTGCTGAGAGAGGGACAAAAGAACAACAACAAGCAAGACAAGCCAACAGAATAACATCTTTAAAGTGCCAAAAAGGGAGACAAAAAACCTGTCACCCCAGAGTAATCTAGTAAGCAAAAGTATCTCTCAGAAATGAGACGTTTTCAGACAAAAACTAAGGAAATTAAGAGTTAAAGTAAGTTCTTCAGCTAGAAAGAATATAGTAAACATGAGACCATGCAAAGGAATAAATAGCATTGGAAAGGTTTTAAGGGAAGGACAGTTTAATTCTGTGCTCTTTTAAAAAATTTAAAGCTCTAAAAGGTAATTGTCTAAGACAAAAATATTAGCAATATGCTGTATGTTAGCATGTGTAAAAGTAAAACAGCACAATAAGATGGGTTGTGGAATTGGGAAATACTGTGGTAAGGTTCTTAGCTACATAGAAAGTGATATAATCCCATTTGAAGTTAGATTCTAATTTAAATTATACATTGTAAACTTTAGTTCAATGACTTTTTTAAGAGATGTATAAGCAATAGTTGATGAGATTGTATAGCAGCTTTATCCTTAATAGCCAGATACTAGAAACAAAGCTTCAACCAGTGAATGGATACACAAACTGTAGTACATGCATACAATGGAATACATGAAATGCTACTTAGCAATGAAAAGGAATATCTATTAATTGCAGTACTTAAACTTTGATAAATATTTTAATCATTGAAATTCACTCCCTTCAAGGACTTCCCTGGTGGTCCAGTGGTTAAGACTCCATGCTTCCACTGCATGGGGCACAAGTTCTATACCTGGTTGGGGAACTAAGATCCCACATGCCATGTGACATAGCCAAAAAAAAAAAAAAGAAAAGAGGAGATTCACTCCTTCCAAATGGCTTCAAATTTCATATATCTACTAAAAAAGAAACTACTCTCAATCTCTTTCCTTTATTATATTTTTTAAAGATAAAAATCTTTGGGTTTCCTTCTATGAACATGTTTTTGTAGAGCTTGATATATAATTTTGCATTGCGTATGATATTACTTTTAAATGTTATAATACAAGTTAATGTTTGTGTATCACTCATATATATACATGGGTTTGAACAACATCGGTTTGAACTGCACAGGTCCATTTATATGGGGATTTTTTTCAATAAATATACAGTCACACTTCTGTATTCATGGGTTTTTTGGATCAGTGGATTCAGCCAACAGCACATCTAAATTTCCATACATGATTGCTTGAATCTGCTGACATGGATACAGAGGGCCAACTGTATTCATTGTGCTAGGCCATTTTATATGAGACTTGAGCATGTGTGGATTTTGGTACAAAGGGGGTGGGCCTTCTGGAACCAATCTCCAGTGGATACTGGGGGATGATTGTAGAGTAATAAAATATTCATAAGTAGAGTATAACTTTCTTGGGAAGAGAACTTATGTTTTGTATTATTGTTTGTCTTTCCCTAGTTCAGTTCTTGTCAACATGGCTAAATAGAAAAAGGGGGTAGAAGTGAGACTACAGAATCATGATTTGGGTAGCAGAAAGACTCTTTAAGATATTAAGGTTAAAAATCTTTAAGATTCGGGCTTCCCTGGTGGCGCAGTGGTTGAGAGTCCGCCTGCCGATGCAGGGGACACAGGTTCGTGCCCCGGTCCAGGAAGATCCCACATGCCATGGAGCGGCTGGGCCTGTGAGCCATGGCCTCTGAGCCTGCGCGTCTGGAGAGGCCACAACAGTGAGAGGCCCGCGTACCGCAAAAAAAAAAAAATCTTTAAGATTAAAATTTCTTTCTTTAAGAATATAAATATCCAGAAATCGTTAGGAATATTTAAAATTCTCAAATATCATCACTTTATTCATGGGTAGAGAAACAGTTTACCTAGATGGTGTGAGAATAACCACTAGAATCCAGGCCTTTTGACTCCTAAATCAATACAATGTTCTCCTCAGTATATCTTGCTTGCTCTTATAAGGTAAATTACGCCCAGGTCTGGTCCACATATTGGTGAAAGACTCTAAAGACCAAATTCTGAATTTACTGGAGAGGTGGTAGCAAATCCTTTTTGAATGATGCATTATCTTTCATATTTTTATTAAGTATAATTTTTGCATCATACACATATTTATGTAGATTTCCTGTTGTCCTGAGATTAGAAATGAAATAACTTTAAAAGAATATGTAGTTCCCTTCCTTCCATAGTTAAGTTCCTACATTTCGTGAAAAATTAGGTCCAGGTTAACTGTTATATATCAACTTGTTACCTTGATAATAGCCAGGCATTTATGGAGAGTTGTAATCTCTGGAGCAGGCTTCCCTCTATTTAAAAGCTGCTTGAATGTAGTTTTCAGTAGATATACTTGCTTCTGAAGACATTTGAAAGACTTCACATGTGTTAATTATAGCAGTCAAGACTCATAAGGCCTAGAATTTTACAACTTTTCAGAGAGCCTTTGGGAATAGAATATCTTCCAATTCAGTGGGCATGTTAAATCCAATTATACTTCCTTCTTTTGGCAACCTCCCCTTTTGTACTCTTACAATCTGCAAACTTAGAAAAATGCAAAAGATGCTCTTCTATTGGCAAAAAGCTCCCTGTGTTTATTTGTAAAAAGTTTGTATTTTCTAGACTGAAAAGAGAAAACTTGTCAACATTACCAGGATTCCTTATAGATACAGCTACACACACATACACACACACAGGCGCACACCAGAAAGCTACCTTTAAGTTTCAGCATTTGCAAACTTTTATACTTTCCTCATTTTTAATTGGAGAGAACTTAATTGGAGAGAAATAAAACCAACTAAGGAGCTGAGAAACTAATTATACAAACAGAAAATGCTAGAACCATGTATAAAAATAGAACACTGACCTACAACCTACAGAAACCTGCCTTGGAAATTAACCTTCTTATATCCAGTAAACAATGCAGGAAGTCAGCCGGTTGTAAGTTAGACTTGTAGGAAATCAGACTGCTATCTCTAGTGACAATCCAGGGAACTAAAATAGTAACTTCCATAGCAATTTGTCCAGAATGGCCAGGACTTGATTAATAACGGACAGCTTCTTTAATTTTTGTCCCTGCTTTCAATTTAGGACAAACCAGGGAAGGTCAAATGTGTGCCCCATAATTAATCACATAGGATGCCCCATTTCTAAGTTAGTATACCTACAGCTTCTGCCTACCAAGTCTCTGATCAGAGCATACCTGAAGGCTTCCTTTTTTCCCCACTTTAAATCTTCTCCACTCCTCTGCCTGCCTTGGAGTTCCAAAACGCAAATGGCAGTGTCTATGACTCCCGTGCTAAAGCAAGCTCTCTATAAGGAGCCTATGCTTTTCTCATTTGGTTGGTCTTCATTTTTTTCCACAGAGCAAAAAGTCAAAATCAACAACAACAAAAAACCTCTTTCAGAATCTCTAAAATGCTTGAATTTCTTCATGGTTCCAATGTCCACTTTTGAGGGTAAACTCTCTTTTGATGTTTCTTTCTAATGTAACCTAGTGGAAATTATTTCACTTTGGGGCATTTTTGCAGTTTTTTAAGTTAATAAATTATTTACACGTTTATTAATGTTATGGTTCTGAGTGCATTTTCATTTACAGAATCTCTAATGTTTTTCATTGAAAATCTCAGGTAAAATTATTGATATTACATGTATGTATGTGTGTGTATATCTGTATATATGTGTGTGTAGATATATACATATGAAATTTTGGTGTGTTCTTTCTGTGTGTTTATTATTTAAGTAATCATATAACCAATAGCTAGTAACAAATGATTTCCAAAATGTGTATTAAACTTAATTTTCTTTAGGGATCACTAAGAATTTATAACTATGAATTATTTTATGATTAGAATATATTTTAAAAATTTTGATTGGAGTATAGTTGATTTACAGTGTTGTATTAGTTTCAGTGATAAATTAGGAGATTAGGTTTAACATATACTCACTGCTATATATAAAATAGATAACTAACAAGGATCTATTATTAGAATATTAGCCAACAAATTTTTTAGCCCTGGCTTTTATTTTTTTCTTACTTTTAAAGGGATAAATAAAGAATGTCAAATTTTCCATACATTACTGTTTCATGTGCTATACGTTTTGTATAGCTCTTGGACAATCTATTTAGGATTATTTTGTTCATTTTTTTAATGTGAGAGCATTTGGCAAATTTATAATAGAGATTTTTTTTCCATAAATTTATCTTATAATAATCAAATGACATTAGTTAAACAAAAAACATAAAGTCAGGATCAGTCAAAGAGAATGTAGGGCTATCCAAACTCAAATGTTATAGATTCCTTTCTATGTGTCCACAGGCCTTATGCAGTTAGTTACTTTTTTCTCAGTTCTGTTATCTTTATGTATAATCTCATCGTATTTCAAGGGGACGTTTATCTTTTAGTTCAACTCTTTGTACAAGTCAAATAGATATGAGCATCTGCATATCAGGAATCTTGTCATATTGGCCTCTGTGTGTATCCACTTTCTATTTTGCAAAGCATACTACTTAACAGTGCATATAATAATTGTAAACAATATAAGATTTCAACCTTATCACTACAGCTTATAATGACATTATGTGACACTAGACAATTTTTTTGACCTATTTAAACCTCAATTTTCTCATTTATAAACTAGGGATGACAATAGTATCTACTTCATAGTATAAATCTTAGAATTAAATTGAGCAATTCTTATAACATGCTTAGACTGGGATCTGGCACAGAAGAGCTGCTCAATAAACATTAACTGTTAGCTGACAACACTGTCAAATGAATGACTTTCATGATCATTGGACCAAAAGGATGGCCTCTGAAAAAGTTAAGAGCTTTCTGGAATGTCTTGTTTATGCCATCTACTACTTGACTTCTGTGAAGAGATATAACATGTTTCCTCCCCTAAACATAACACTAGGAGCTACTGAAGAGAATCTCACTGGGTGGTATCTAGTAACGTTTAGCTGGAATTCCTGTCCAAGAGGTAAAGTCATTTATCCCTATTCTGCATAAACACATTCTATTGACATCACTGAGTTCCTCAACATACAAACTCTAGGTCTTTAGGCTCAAAGTCTAAAGTTATTTGAGATCTTCATACACGACCCTCCTTCTTCCTGGACATCTGTTTCCCCCTCCTTTTGACATGACTGTCCTTTTCTCAATCTTAATATTTCAGATTAAATGATCTCCTCCTTAGTGATTGCTGTATCTGAAGTATTATCCACCTCTACTCCAGTTCCTCCTCCATTACCTCTGTGGCACCACTTGGTTTTCTTTACTGGGCCCATCACGTTGCCATTATTTTACTCATTCATTGCCCTTTCCCATTGTTTTTTTGTTTCTAATTGTTTTGTTGTTGTTTACCTAATTTATTCAGTAGACGGTATAATCTATGAAGGAAGTGATTTCATCTGTCCTGTCTCCTCCTAAGTATAATGTCTCAGAGCGCAAATAATATATGGAATGACCATACGCTGGGAAATCTAGAACTTGTTTGCATAATTCTACTCCCCAAATTAGAAAAGTAAGCCTGAATGGAAAGGGTTAAGGTTAGGGAAGAGTAAAAGTGTCAGGAATATAAAGTTTTCCTTCTCTTCATCTATACAAAGGTTTATTTAAGCATCTTTCAGTAAGAATATAAATATTATATGCAGATACAGAGAATGATATATGAGATAGTCTGTATAAATAGGGATATCAGCTTTCTTTAATATTATAAAGTATCTATTATATAATACTAATCTGAAATAACAAGTGAAATGACACAAATTTTTAGACTGGCCTAGTAGTTAAAGCTATTCAAGAGACTTTGTTATTCAGGAATTTAAATATTTTGTCTTCTATAAATAAAAACTATTTTCTTGAATAGAAAGCCTATAGAACTAACTGAACTAGAAAAGTTAGTACATGGTCTTGGTACAATCAGTATGACATTTATTTGTTTGTTCTTTTAGTGTTTTTCTCTACTTTTCATATGCTGCTTTCTTGCTGTGAGAATCTTAAATCCTAGAAGAACAATGTTTTACTTATTTGGCATCCCCACAATGCCCTGTGTAATGCTTTTCTGATACAAATTGCTGCCTACATGAAATTTATGTAAAATTGAAACTATGGTGTGCTCTTTACAATGCCATCATAAAAATCGCTATTTTATCTCTCTTTAAATCCTGATCGATTTGTGGAGGCTCATATTTATAGTTTCCATAATCAGTGAAAATAAAATTACATTGAAAGAATGATACAACCTACTTTAAGCTCATTAGGTTCCTTATACAGAGAAACTGAAACAATAAATGTATGTTAAGTTGCTAAGTTGGGGAGTAATTTGTTTTGCAGCAATATATACCTAATACAGGCATGCATCAAAGTTATTCATCCACTCATTCAAAAATGTATTAATTGCACAAGTTCCTATGATAGACTACTGACAAAATAGGCCAAGGGTAACAAAATGTAAGATGTGGTAGCTAGTAACCCTGCTAACATCCCATGCTCTAATAGGCAGATAATATATGTAAACAGATATGTGGTAATAAGGTAGAGAGTGATATATCTAAAAGATTTTAAGATTCAGGGCTAAGAGAGCATAAAGGAGAGGATTTTGATGTTGAACTGGCTATCTTCTCTTCTCAAAAGATATGTCCTCACCCCCAATACCTCAGAATGTGATCCAATTTAGACATAGGATTTTTACTGATGAAATTAGTTGAGATGAGGTCATACTGGAGTAAGGTGGACCCCTAATTCACTGTGACCAGTGTCCTTACAAAGAAGACAGCCATGTGAGAACAGTTGCTCACAGAGAGAATGCCGTGTGATGACAAAGATATACATTGGAGTTACACAACTGCAAGCAATGGTTGTCAAAGATTGGTAGAAAACCAGCAGAAGCTAGGAAGAGGCAAGCAAGGAGGCCCTTACAGGTTTTAGGTGTCATGGCTCTGCTGACATCTTGATTTCAAATTTCCAGCTTTCAAAACTGTGAGACAATAAATTTCTATTGTTTTAAGCCACCCAGTTTGTGGTAATTTGTTACAGCAGTTGCAGGAAACTCATACACAAGGCTTTGGATTCAGACCACCTGGTTTTTAATCCAGGCTTCACATTCTAATGCTGGGCTCTTTGGCAAGTTATTGAACCTCATTTAGTTTGTGATACTTTGTTGTGGCAGCCCTAGGAGAATAACACAGAGAGGGAGATTTTTCCTAGCATCTCATTAGGATTTCACATCTGCATTTCAGGAGCACAGGGCTCAAAGCATTGATATGCTTCGTTTGTCCTTCATCATCCAGAGGCAACTCCAACCCAAGCACTCGGGCTCTGGAGCCAGCACAGGAATCCCAGTTTCAAAGGCTTCACGTTGTATGATTTGAATGTTTTGAGGCATGTAATGAAACTTCTTTTTACCTCGGTTTTCATATCTCTAGAATAGATGTATCAAGATTTTATAATTCAAAGTTTTATCACAGGGTTAGCTGAGAAAATGCATATGAAGTTTTAGAAATAGTGCTGTGTGCATCGTGAGTGCTCAGTATGGGTCAAATACAATATTCTACTTGGAACCAGACAGTCTCATCACGCATAGATTTGGCTGTAGCTGAGAAAGCTAAAACAACTTCTCATCCATTGGTGTTTAAGTATGAGTGGTCTAGTTGGTCTCTGACACTAGGCCACTTCAGAGTTTCTTGTGCCCACGCATTGGAGATGATGGTTGAGTGAGTTCAGTTCCCACAGAATGATGGTTTCTTTCCTAGAAGCCTCTTTTGCAGCAGAAGTTAAATCTTCCAAATGTCTAATGCACAAGAAGAAGGCAGCTGCACTGTACAGTATTCTTTTCCTAGGACCGCTCTGCTCCTATAGCGTATCTCAGTGCATCTCAGTTAAGCCAGAGCCTCTGAAGGACGGAAATGGCTCAAAATAATACTAACACTCTTTAGGATCCCTAATGTGACATTCCACCAGCTGTGTAGCTAGGGCAAATAGGAGAGAGCCAAAAAGAGAAGACAGACAAAAATACTGTACTCCCTGGACACAATGAGTTACAGCTTCAAAAGGAGAGGAGTTGAGCAGTGTTAGGAAAACGACAGTGGCTGTCAGACCCACCTTGTCTGAGGTCTTCTGAATGCAGGAGGTTTTTTGATCACAGACAACAAGGATGAAGTGAACCTGTAAGAGAGAACCCAAGACTACACTAGTTTGGGCAAATAGTTGCTGCCTCTGAAAACTAAGGAAGTCTTGTGTGAATGCCATGTGGAAATTCATATAATTTCCTTGTAAATTCATACAAGGAAAAATCCTTGGAAATTCATAGAAGTCAGTCTCCTTGTAGTCCACAGCTGCACTCTCCAATCACAGTCACCGCAGGAAATGTATGCTGAGGCAAATATTGCCTAACATCTTTGCCCATGACCTGGATAAAGAACTTAGGCTATACCTGTTCTATTTACAGATGAAACAAGTAGTATGGATTTCTTTACAAGATCAATTTTAGTAAGAGTACAATTTGATATGAATATTTTTTTTTCAACAAGGAAAGGGGAAAAGAGCAAAGCAATACTCTAACAGAAAGTTTAAAAGAAGCAAGATGGAATAAGGAAAAACTGATTAAGTACACACACCTAGCTGAAAGTCTCAGCAGATAAAAGTGGATAAATCTGCATTGACATGCCGATGTTCTATTTAATGGTGTAATAAAATTGTATTAAGTGAGGCATTTTTAAAAGTATCATTAAGCTGCTAATATTTTGTTTCAATTCTGTTCTGATAGTTCCTGAAAGCTATTTCATTAATGTTTCTGTGGTTATTGTCCTCAGTGACTTGGATTTTTGCCAGTCTATCATTATCAGTCCCTTTATTTTTTCATGTATAGAAATTTGTAGAAAAACTAAAATAATATGAGCTGCATACATACTAACCATAGAGAAGAATTTGGGACTTTAAAAATTTTAAGTACATTTCTTATTGTCATATAACATACATAAAGAAATGCATATCTTTGAATGAATTTTCACAAAGTGAATATACTCTAGAACTAGCATCAAGGTTGATCACTAGAACTCTGCCACTCCCCATGGCAATTGTTTATTCTCATTTCTGTATAGTTCTCCATTATTTGAATATATCCAGAATAAACCCATGTTTGCTGGAGAAATATATGGCAGTCTATTTGTTTCAGATGGACAATACATTGTTTGCTCAGGAGCATGAAGAGGAGACGCGGTACTGGTTACTTGGATCTAAGCTAATTGAAATTTTGTTTTACTTGACTGAAAATATTACTATTTTAAAAATTAGAGATCTGGAAACAAATTTTAATTTATTTTCTAATTAAACTTTTAATTTTGAGATATAGATTCATATGCATTTGTAAGAAATAATAGAGATCCCATGTACCACATATTCAGTTATCCCAATGGTAACCAGTTGCAAAACTATAGTGCAATATCACAACCAGGATATTGACATTGACATCCATGCATTCAAGGTGCAGAACATTTCCATCAACCACAAAGGTCCTCTGTGCCCTTGTATAGTTGTACTCACTTTCCTCTCTTTCTCTCCTCCCTTACCCCAGGCAATCACTAATCTGTTCTCCATTTCGATAATTTTCTTATTTTAAGAATGTGATATAAATGTAATTATATAGTATGTAACCTTTCACGATTGCCTTTTTTTTAACTTGGCATAATTCCCTGGAGATTCATTCAAATTGTTGGGACTATCAGTAGTGTTTTCCTTTTATTGTTGACTAGTAGTCCCTGGTGTGGATGTACTACAGAGTGTTTAACTGTTCATTAGTTTAAGTATACCTGAGCTATTTCCAGTCTTTTGGTTATTACAAATATAGGTGTATGAACATTTATGTGCAAGTTTTTGTGCAGATATAATAGATAATTTTAATTTATCTGAGATACAGTCTTAAGTGTGCAATTGCTGGGGAATAGGGTTGTTGCATGTTTAGTTTTATACGAAAATACATATTTTCAGATTGGTTGTGTTATTTTACATTCATGCTAGCAATATATGAGTGAACCAGCTGTGTGTGTTGATCTTGTATGCTAAAGCATTGCTCAACTTACATTTTTGTTCTAGGAGTTTTGTTTTATTTGGGATTTTTGGTGTAGATGATCATGCCATCTGCAAAATAGGGACAGTTTTATTTCTACCTTTCCAGTCTGTTTGCTTTTTTATTTATCTCTCTTGCCTTATTTCTCTTGCACCAAGTGTGTAGAACTTCCGGTACTCTCTTAAATAAGATAGACATCTTTTCCATGTTACCAGTCTTAAAAGGGAACATAATCATTCTTGGATCATTAAGCAGTATGTTAGCAACAAGTTTTGTGTAGTTTTTTAATCAAGTTTAGAACATTGCCTTCTATTCCTAGTTTTCTGAGATTTTATGTTAGATTTTGTTGAATACTTTTTCTGCATCAATTATTATGGTCATATGGTTTTGCTTTGTCAGTCTGTTGATATGGTGGATTACATTGATTGATTTTTAAATGTTGAACCAGCCTTGCATACCTAAAAAAAATAATCCCACTTGGTCTTCTTATACATTGCTAGATTCTCTTTGCTAATATTTCTGGAGGAGTTGTATATGTAAGTTTTTGAGAGATATTGTTCTGTAGTTTTCTTTATTAATAGTTTTTTTTTTTGTTTTGGTATCCGAATAATGCAAGCCTTATAAAATGAGTTAAGAAGTGTTTCCTCTTCTTTTGTTTTCTGAATGATATTTTGTAAAGTTGGTGATAATCCTTCTTTGAATATTTGGTAGAATTCTATAGTAAAACTATCTGGGCCTGGAAATTTTTTCCCCAAGAGTTTTTAAATTGCAAATAAATTTCTTTGACGGTTATAGAAACTATCCAGGTTATCTATTTCATTTTCGTTTAGTTTTTGTAGTTTGTTGTCTTTGAGGAACTGATTGATTTCTTCTAAGTTGTTGAATTTATGAGGGTACAGTTTTTTTTTACAATATTGCTGTATATACCTGTAATGGCTGCAAGATCTGCAATGATGTCTCCTGTTTAATAGCAAATAATGACAATTTTTGTCCTCTTTTTATATACCTTTTTCATCTTTGCTAGAGGTTTATCAATTTTATTAATTTTTTAAAGTCCTGGATGTCTTTCACTGATTTTATATACTGCTTTTCAATCATATTGATTTCTGCTCTTTATTATTTCCTTCCTTTTGCTTGCTTTGAATTGGTTTTACTCTTATTTTTCTATTTTCTTGAAGTAAGTATTTAGATTTTTTATTTTGATAACCTTCCTATTTTCTAATATTAGTAATTAACAGTACAAATTTCCCTCTCAGCCCCTACTTTAGTTGTGTCTCACATATTTTGATGTATCTTCATGTCCATTCAATCCAACGTAGTTTATTATTTCCATTGATACTTAATTTTCCACTCAAAGATTACTTAGAAAAGTGTTGTCTAATTCTCTTTGGAGAGTTTCATTTTGTCTTCTTGTTATGGATTTCTAACATTTTTAATTCTGTTTCCATTATGGTTAGAGAACATAATTTGTATGATTTCAATTTTTTTTTAAAGTTTCTTGAGGTTTGTTTTATGGCAATTTTATTTTTTACTTTATAGGCTAAATTTTTCTTCTGTTGTTTTCTGCTATGACATTAATTATGGGTGTGCACATTTTAAAGGAACATGGGAAAGTACAAGAAATCTAAAGAAAAAATTGAATGATAAAAGGATAAAAAAGAGGACTCACAATTAAGGAATGATTTCTTTTTCAAAAAAAGAAGTTAATCGTTTTTTAAAGTGTTAGAAATTAATCTGTCCCATCAATAAAATGTATCTTCCTATCTTTTTAATTTTTTATTTTGGTAAAATATACGTAGTGTAAAAGTTATCATTTTGACTGTTTTTAACTGTACAATTCAATCGCATCAAACACGTTCACATCGTTGTGGAACCATCACTACTATCATACTTAGAGAAAAATAAATCTTGGGACACAAACAATGGACCTAAACCCAAACAAGCTTTCCAATAAATTATGTTCTGTAAATTAGAAATCTTATCCTGCTTCATGCTGGAAGATTGTCATTGACTACACAAGAGATTTTTAAGTGAATGGATGAAGTCATTTTTTTAAGCATCATTACCAGAAGCTGAGGCCCTTAATTAGATTATTTTAATTTAAAGAGAATTCTGTAATAATGTAACTTCTGTCATTTCTAATTGTGTCATAGGTATTATCTTTCCTATCATTTTGAAACATTTTAATTAAACTTATTTAATTACCTATTTTCTCCTTATTATCTTTCAAAATATAATCTTCTTTTGAAAGAATATTTTTCCAACATCATTGTTGGCAGTAAAATGATCAGGAAAGTTAGGATAGCAGTCCTCTATTGCCATCATGTTAATTTCAATTGCTCATTTATATTGTCAATATTGTAAGTAGAATTGACATTTTCATTTACTTAATCAATTACTGCACCTTACTCTTAATTTTTATTATTACTATCTCTCAAAGTACTATTAGTGCTAGAAACTAGTATTTAATACTTCCTAAAACAGAGATAGAGCCATGATTTTTACTTTTTTAAAAATTGTATTATGTCTCATTTTGTTTTTCTTGAACATTTAAAACTTTACCTAGACTTGAAAATTGAAAGATTTGGGAGAGTTATATGAATAATTTTTTTAAACATACACACAAAATTAAGGATGAAATTAATATACCTCATGGGTTGTTAGTGGGTGAGGAGAGTGATAAGTATTTTGAGCATTTCTAACTGTCAAGGTTTATACTCGAAAATCTTTACAACAGTCCTATAAACTGGATATTATCATCTATATTTTGTAGATGCAGAAACAAAGGATCAAAGAAATAAATTGCCAATGCCCTTTAGTTATGAGGACAGCTAATATTTTAATTCATGTTTATCTGATTATGTGGTCTGTTCTCTTTGTAAAAAATTCTGTGAAATAGAGCAAAATAACAAAGTAAAATTATGTGAAAAAGGAGAGCTTGTTCAGTTGTATAATTCAGAGTGTATATAAGAAATAGATTAGTTGATTATGTGTGTCAGAACACACCTTTTTACATGTAACAATATGCTTTATTAGCATTTTATTGTAGAGAATTATTATGTGCTTTGTTCTGGTTTGGCTTTTATTTTCTTTACATAAGTGCATTCATCAGTTGCAAATGGATGAAAAGACAATTTCTTGCCTATTTTTACTGTCACTGTAAGTTGTCAGGTGTTTTTTCTTAAGATACAGACACCTTAATTCCAGAGTTAAAGGAACAGACTTTATGTTAATCTAACTAACAGTGTGGAATAGGCCTACTCTGAACAAAAACTCTATGTAGGGTTTTTATTTAAAAGTGTTTCAGGTGCTTAGAAAGATTAGGCAAGAGTAGAAGAAGAATGGAAAATTAGTTGAAGACTGGAGGTCTTGACCCCAGGAACTGGTGGATCTCCAGAGACTAGAAAAGAGGTCAGTAGAAACATGGTTGAGTGGTAGAAACATGAACTGTGCTTGAATTTAGTACTCTGAGAGATTATCTCTTATATAGCCTTTGACTCTAGAAAAATTTTTCAAGTCATTATTACTGAGTTTGACTCCCAAATTTTAGTGAGCCACGTGGAATGAACCTTGTAAGAAGATCAATACTTAAAACAACCAAAACCCTGGGCCCTTTCCCTGTTTTCTTCACCATGTTAGTTCCAAGATTCTGTCACAACTGAAGTGAGGGAGAGAAAGAATTCAGGGTAGGTCAGATAAATTTCTTGCTAACTTTAATAAGTGAAGTCCTTTAATACAAGTTAATTTGCTGCTTTTAAATATACATAAATATCACATTTATCACATTGTTTACACACTATTATAATTAAGAAGCTTGGAAACATCATTTATTGAATATTCTCCTATAAAAGCATGTAGAGCAACTACAGTGATATAAATTGAATCATTATTCAAAATGAAAATGGAAAGTTAAACAATTTCAATTACTTTACAAATTAGCTACTTCTCTTGAAGCCTGATAAGGCAAAAAGTCTGGCACAGGTACTAGAAGGGTGACAGTTAGCCCCATGATCCTGAGAAATGTGCTACAGGTTTTACATAGTTTATGCAGTACCATTATGTAAAAGATAATAAGCGATGTTACGTTTAGAAAATGTGAGGTCTCTTTTTTTTTTTTTTTTTTTTTTGCAGTACGCGGGCCTCTCACTGTTGTGGCCTCACCCATTGCGGAGCACAGGCTCCGGACGCGCAGGCTCAGCGGCCATGGCTCATGGGCCTAGCCGCTCCGTGGCATGTGGGATCTTCCCGGACCGGGGCATGAACCCATGTCCCCTGCATCAGCAGGTGGACTCTCAACCACTGCACCACCAGGGAAGCCCGAGGTCCCATTTTTCACATGGCAGTGTTGTCAATTGCCTGTAAGATCATTTTCTAACATAAATTTATATCCCTCTAAGGTAAATAAATGTACCCTTTCCCATTTCACAGAGGGAGGCACTATTGAAAGAAGTTCCCACCTTTCCACTATTCTTATTAATTCAAATGTCTACTATTATTAATCCAAACACCCCATCCTGCTTTAAACATGACTCTGAATACTTATTGTGTATGTCCCATTACATTCCTCACTTTTAGTTTGCCAATGCAGTGTTTGACTTCTTTTTCTAGATTTTCACTTCTTAGTGAAGGAATAGCTCTAGTTTTGTCTTTCTCCCCTGGGCACCAATTTTAGCATTTACTGTAGCAGATTCAACCTGGTTAGCAATAAGTACAGCTTTCTATAAAGTTAGTTCAAGTGCTAGTCTAAACAGTAATTGCTTGCATATTCGTGGCATAGTTCTTCATGAGCTGCTCACAAACAGTCCCATCAGGCTTTATTTCCATTTTGGCATGTAGTTGAGGTAGGATTTATTTTTTTCCTGTATATTAACTGATTCTGAGTGTTTCAGTTGTGTTTTATGTTTTTGTATGGTTGTACATGATTTATTATTTAATTGAATAGCTTTGTAAGGAAAATACAAGTAATACTAATACTTATAAAGGAAAGTATTTTCCCATCTTCTGAATGAGAATATAAATAAAAATTTGAGTTAGGAAAATTATGACTTTTCCTTGAGCGCTACTGTGTACTGTCCCTGTGTGTTAATAGCTAAATGCATGGCTGGATTTATATGATGAAATAAAGAAAGATGTGGTACATTCCGTCAAAATGCTGGAGGTTAAGATTGTAATTGCGATGAACAAGGTGTTTCATGGAAATCTGTATCTTTTCAATATGGAAACTGTCCTCTTTCTCTAAAAGACGGGAAGAGAAATACTCATCAGTTACACTCATCAATTCTATTCACCCACTGCCTTTATAACACAACTCAGAGTTGTCTGGTGAGTAAAGGAAAGAAAAGCCCAGACAAAGGAATGCCATTAGAAGTGAACATGTATTACATGTTCTACTCAGTGTGTTAGAAGCAAAATGCGAATTTAAGGGCATAAATAACCAGGTCTATGCTAATATCATGGACTAAGACTTAGCACTTGAAATAAGAGCATTGAGTAAGTGCAGGCATGGATACCAAGAATACTCTACAATTAATATAATTGCTCCGATACAACAGAATGAAGATCAGCACGGAAAGGGAGCAGCACAGGAAACTGAAGAAATCATGAACCAAATAGGAAATAGATGGAGGGGGCACACTGTGTCTGGGCTATATTGAGGTGTAATGGTAGCCTTAGTACCTGAACTCTGCTTTTCCCATTTTTAGAGATGAAAGATACTAGGAATAGACATAATGCATTACACCTTCTAGGAGTTTCTTTTCACCTTTATTCCAACCTCCTACGTTCTTTGAGTGCACTGATATATATCTTAAAGTTCACCTTAGACAGAATATGTTAATATAATCACAACTTTCTAAATGAGAGAGAATAAGGGGCACCAGGCATAAATTAAATTAAACTTTTCCCGCTAGTCTGTTCACCACTACTGAAAAATGTAATGCCTGTATGTTTTTTTCATGTTCTTAACTAGAAAAAAAAAAAAAAAAGCTTGGAGAGATTTATTGCCCATATATCCTTGGAAAGAGTCCAAGGATCATTTTTGTTCCCTGTCTTGGAGAAAGGAACATAACTGTAATTTTCTTAATTATGTGAGATGCCACAAGTAAAAAGGTAGCAGCACTAGCTCAGTTCCCTGTGGGAACATCAGCATATGTGAGAGTTTGCACAATTCTTGAATTAGTAAGCTTCTCAACAGGGGGGAGCTGTGCTTGTTATTCTATTTTGGATCTGAGAAAATGTTTCAGATTTACCAGTGGCATTTTGAAAATGCCTTACCAATCACCTAAGCATTGTTGTGTAATTTTAAAATGTGCTAAAAGAATGCCAACAAGATAGATTTTAGAGAGTAGATTTGACAGTGGAATTCAAATAAGAATTTCAAACCTTTTTTATTCACTGTACCACAATTTTTATAAACATTCTTAAAAGGAGATATGTAGATAATCCCATATATGGCATTTGAAAATATGGAGGTTGCAGTTATTTTTTTAAAATAACTTTTTAATAATAAAAAAAGAAAGATATTTTCTGTTATTTTCTCCTAAAATGCTTAGTCTGTAGAGTTTTAAACTGCAGGATAAAGGCACAGAAATTTGGATAAGCCTATATCCAGTTCAAAAGGAAAAAAAAAGAAAGAGACATAAGAGGCAGTTAAGCACCTATCTTTCCATTCATTGTCAAACTGCAGCAAATGCAAAACTCTGCTTTAAACTTTAAGTAACACTCAGAGAAAAAAGTAAGTATATATGTTATATGGATATATGTGTGTGTATTTTGGTTTGCTATATGTTGTTTTGCTGGGTAGAAGAAAGTGGATCATGTTTACAGGTTTGGGAAGGGGAGATTAGAAAAGGAATGATTGAAAATTGTGTAAAGTTACGTGAAAACTGATAAGCCTTGTACTCTGAGAAGGTGGAAAGGAAAGATACATCAGTTAAAATTGTTTTTTGATGCAAAGAATAGAATACATGTCTATTGTGGACTAGGGATTTATTTTTCATATGTAACAAGAATTCTTGAAAGTCCTTCCCACATGATAGGAAGGTGGCTGCTGAATCTTTAGCCATCATGTTGACATTGAAAGCAGGAAGGAGACAGCTGCGTCTGAACTCTTGCCCTCTTATTCAGGAAGCTCAATAACTTTCTGAGACTTCTCCAGCTTCAAATTAAGTGATATTAATCAGAATTGGTCATGTGGACACCATTTATGAGGGTTAAAAAGAGTGGGAAATGGCATTGTTAAGATTGGCTTTGTACAATCATGATTATTGTCCTGACTTTGCCACAAAATCAAGTTATGTTAGCTAGAAAGAAGGAGGGAAGAAAAAGGAATAGAAAAATAACTGAATTTCTAATTTGATGAAGTGAGTTTAAGGAAATGTGGAGATGGTAGACTAGAATAACTGGTGGAAAGCTTTTGCACTGAGATAGGAAATAAGCAGAAATATTAAGTACAAATGTTTATCTATTTATTGGTGAAGGGATAGGTTTTTAAGATATTCCATGTCTTTTCAGCCTCATTTAAAAAAGAAGTAATGATTTGAAAAATATGGAAAAAGAACAATCAGAAGAATAAAGGGGATACATTGTGTTTGGGAGAAATGTACACAACTTAATTCTTAATGTTAGTCTGAGAGCATTCAGTTAAAGGCATTAGATTTTCTTCAGTAATTGCACATACATCTGGGTTGACAAATTTTTATCCCTCCTCCAGCTCTACAACACGCCCTCAACCCATGTGAAAGAACATGGGAGTCTTAATTCCATAAAGATTTCCAACATTTTTTTAAGAATGATATACTATTGATTTTCTGCAAATGTTATAATTTTAGGGCAAAGTTTCTCAATCTCAGCAGTACTGATATTTTGGTCAGATAATTCTTTGTTGTGGGAACTGTCCTGTGAATTATAGAAAGTTTAGCAACATCCTCTAGCAGCATCCCTGGTTTCTACCCACAGGATACCAGTAGCAATTCCATCCCTCTCCTACTTGCCCCAGTTGTGACAACTTAAAATGTTTCCAGATATTGCCAAATATTCTCTGAGGAGCAAAATGCCTTAGATCGAAAACCACTGTTCTAGTATATTCTGGACCATGAGCAAAGGGATCCTCTGGATGCTTGACATAACTGGAGACGCTAGGGCTCTGCTGTTATTCACTGCATCAGGATATGAATTTTAACAGGATCCCCAAGGAATTTATCTGCACATTAAAGTCTTACATGCACTGATCTATAACATGCCAGTAGACCTTTAACTTCTCTCTTACTCAGTCTCCCAGCATCTCTAGTCCATGTGACAGACTGCTACCAGCTTAATCCACTAGAAACTCCTCATTGCCTACAGAGTAAAATTGAAACTGTTTCCTCTGCCTGGTTTTTGAGGTTTTCCCAAATAAGCTTTAAATATAATTTCATAAATACCTCATTGAAAAATTTGACATTCTAGTCAAATTCTGTGGACTAATGCCTTGCATGGTCTGAGACTTCCTATTGAAGTAATATCCACAGTTCAAAGCAACCTAACAGAAGTCCAACCTTTTCCACAAAACCTTCCATTTACATCATACTTAAACTCTTCTTCCTCTGCTCCACATGTTTATTTTGTGCATGTGTTCAGTAGAAGATAACACTTTGAGTATTAGAGACAAATAGACTGGGTTAAAATGTGGTTCTGCCACTGAATATGATCTTTGGCAAAGTAAGTAGCTTCTCTAAGCCTCAGTTGCCACATTTATAAATTGGATTTATTTTGAGTACATTCACTAAGAGTTGTTTTGACAGTTAAATGAGATAATGCATATAAGGACTGACACATAGAAAGCACAGAGCAAATGACAATCATTGCCATTACTAATGGTAATGATAAAAATAAAGTAATACCTTTTATATTGCCCCACCATTCCATTCAACAGCAGAAACTACATTAAGTATTAATATTAACTACCTTTTACAGATTTTTAGAAGTGTCTAATTCATTTTTGTATCCCCATGTATTATTTATACTGGTATTTCCAGTAAACAGACAAAGCGATTAATAAATATTTGTTGTTGAACAAATTTAAGTACATTCTTTAATTTTACTATCATATAATTGGAGCCTGGGAGTTGGAATTTATGTCTCATTGGTTTCTATATCTCCACAGCAACAAAAATGGTACCTGAACATAGTAGAAGCTCAATAAATGTCTGTTAATTACATGCATGATTGACTAATTGGTTAACTGTGGAGAAATATTTAAATTACTGGGTGCTCAAAACCCAAAGGGAAACTCCATCCTGGGAAAGTCAGACTATTTATGTTTATTTCTCACTTTCTACTCCTTCCAATGATGAGAAAAACGTTTTTCCTACAACTAGATAGTTTATGTTACAAACTTGACAAAATGTTTTTCTTTAGCCATCTGCTTTTCCATTTACCACAAATGGAAACTTAATATTCCAGCATAAAGTCATCTTGAAGAGAACTATTTGCATCCCCAAATGTTCTCCTTTTGTAGATCCCAAGTAAATCACCTTCCTCTCAAAGATGCACACATGGGCTTCCCTGGTGGCGCAGTGGTTGAGAGTCCACCTGCCGATGCAGGGGACATGGGTTCATGCCCCAGTCCGGGAAGATCCCACATGCCACGGAGCGGCTAGGCTCATGAGCCATGGCCGCTGAGCCTGCGCGTCCGGAGCCTGTGCTCCGCAATGGGAGAGGCCACGACAGTGAGAGGCCCGCGTACTGAAAAAAAAAAAAAAAAAAAAAAAGGAAAAAGATGCACACATTATAGATAATATGTCATAATTATTTTCATCACCAAGAATGAATTGCTATTTGCCAGATGATAGGATACTATTTAACTTTTTCCGGTTGGAAATGTCAGTCAGCACTTGCTCTTGCATTATGTGAAAATGCATGATGACTTTCTATTAAAGACAGTTAATTTTGAGGTCTGCTTAATAATGCATCATTATTTTCATTTTTTACAAAGCTAACTACATTGTTGCTCTCTAGAATCACTGATGGGACCTTTTAGATATTATGGAATCATTATTCTCACTAATTGTTGATGGAACATTTTAGGATGCTTTTTAGATGTTAAAAAATGCTCATAATTATTCTGTGTATTTCGGAAAATAAGCTACTTCCTTTAGTTGTGTTTAACACCTGTATTCAAAGCATTATATTCTTTCTTCTTTCTGGGCATTAAATAAATTACATTCATAGAGACAGAGTTTCAGCCTCATCGGAACAGACAGATGGTTTTTATGGGAAATACGCTGCAACTCCTTGATTTCATCTTTAAAGCAATGACTGTTTTCTCTTCAGGAGGTAATACCTGGGACTAGTTGTGTCAGAAAAAGATAAAACAGAAACATTTTCTTCCTCTTTTCCCCATGTCAACTCCAAACCAAATTCTGCCAATCGTAATCCTTTTTGTTTTTAACTTTTCCTTAAACTCTGCATACTTTTGCCTATTTTTACTGCTTAGTTTCTCTATTTTGAAACACTTTCTTCCTTTGGCTTCCAGGGCTGCATCCACTATGCTTACATCACTGGCTGTTGCTCCTCTTTCTTTGTTCCCCCCTTACCTCTGTACTCTCACATCACCCTGAGACTTAGCCCTTAGATCACATTCTTTTTCTCTCTGCAACTCACTCCCTTTGTGCACAAACAAACACATATGCTCATAGTACTCAAGTTCATATCAAGCTCAGCCTTCTGCCCTGAACTCCAGATCCTTAAATACAACTTCCTACTCTACATCCTTACCTGAGTTACTAGTAGCTATTTCAAAATGAACATGTCAAAAACTGAGCTCCTGATCTTCCTCCCTAATCTTCCTTCTCCCACAGTCCTTCCACAAATGGATTTAATGATAAATCCATCTTTCCATGTGTTGAGAACAAAATTCTGGTAATCATTGTTGACTATTCTCTTTTTTCCACATCCCAAACTAAATCCTTTATTTCACCTGAAGCTTCTACCTTCAAAATCTGGCTTTCTATCTCTACTCCAGCCATGTTTTCATTAGTGCCACAGCTATCACTCTGGTCCAGATCTCCATCATTCTTGCTAATGCTCTTATTGCAATAGACTCCTGACTAGTTTCATTTCTCTGCTTCCTTTCATTTCCATTTATTCTCAGTGGGGCAACTAAAGTAATCCTGTTTCAAAGAAGAGGTCATGTCAGATCATGCCACATCTCTGCTTAAAACTCAACAGTGACATCTCACTCTAAGTAAATAACCTGGAGTGATCTTTCCCCAGATATCCACATAGCTGGATTCCTGACTTCTTCAGGTCTTCTCAGAGAAACTTTGCCTGACTATGCAATTTAACATTACAACCCTCTTCAAGACTCCTGACTTACTTGTTTCCATAGCACTTATCACTTTCTACTATACTTTTATCAGTGGTTCTCAAAGTATGATGGCCAGACTAGCAGCATTATCCTCACCTAATTTGTTAGAAATGAAAATTCTCAGCCCTCAGTTCATGCCTTCTGAGTCAGAAATGTGGTGAATAGAGGCCAAGAGTCTGTGTTTTAACAAGCCTTTCAGGTGATTCTGATGCACGCTAAAGTTTGAAAACTACGTGTTTTATTTATTTTGTTATATATGTTTTATTTTAGTATATTCTATTACATATTATATTAATATGTATTTATATATATATATATATATATATATATATATATATATATACACACACACACACATACATTTCACCAAAAGTATAAACATCATGAAGGAAGAATTTATGTTTTGTTTTGTTTTTTTACTGCTTTTTCCAAAGCATTTGAAACAGTGGCTGGTTTACAGTGTGCGCTACACGACTGTTGTTAAATGAATAAGTAAAAGTAGGACTTCACACATCCATGTCCCTCCTGTCGTTATTCCCTCTGACTGTAATATCCTTTCATCTTTTGCCTTATTAAGTCTGGCTGCTTGTCTACACTTAACTCATGTAGCATCTATACTCTTCTTGAAACTCCACCTCTACTTTCCCTCTGCAGCTCAATCCACATCTCTATTTGCCTATAGAAGATTCTATATCATTCTTAATCACACCACACATATACTAAATTTACCTATTTGTATACCCACTTTCTCCACTACAAAATGAATTATTTGAGGGCAAATTTTCTTTCTACATACCTAGACCATTCCACAGTATAGAATACAGAATAAGTTCTCAATCAGTATTTCTTAAATTATTGAACTGCATTTGGAAGATTGTTACCAAGGTGGTGCAACAATTGAATACGATTTAAATTGATTTAAGAAAAACATCTTGTTTGTTGGCAGGATACAGGGTGTCCAGGAAAGCCAAGGTCAGGGAAGAAGCCAGGCTTCATGGGGGTCCAGGGACAAGAACCAGAATGCCTTTCTGAAATAAGGCAGATATTTCCTCTGGGTTTATTGAAGTAGGCCTTTATGTTCTCTACAGCCAGATGTCCTGTCTTCATCTGAGTGGGGAAAAAAATTCAATACCAGGTCTATGACTTTCCCATTTCAATTGCAAAATGAAGACTTGCTGCCATCAATATACCTCTTTTTCAATTTACAGGTGAGAGAATCTGATTGGTCTGCTTCAGTTAGGTACTCACCTCTGATGTATCCCTAGAGTTTATTCTCTGTGAATGGATGGGGGAATGGCAGGCAACTTAACTCATCTTTTTCCTTCACACAAACACTTAAGCATATATACATATGTATGATACATACATGATACATATGTAACTATATAACTATATAACTCATTGAATAAGATTATACATGATATAAGATTCTACAAGTGTTAATACTATTAGATTGAATATATAATCACTGAAACAAATGTAAGATGTTTATAATTTTAGCATGGATATAAATATACATAAAGTTTAAAATCTTTACAAAAATTGCATATAGAGGAACTTGTATGGTTTGAAATTTTCTAGTAACCAAACAAGTCTAACTTGATACATATATCTCACCAGTGTAAGAGTAAAAGAGTAAAAATATTGTTTCATTTTCCTCTACATCTAATACATGACATTTTAGGAAAGGTGAGCCCCCAAATTCTTTCATTCATAGAAAAAACACTTGTTGATTTTTAATGATATTTGCTGTTTCAAGCAAGGGACACAGCATCTGCCCTCAACTTATATCCTGTGCACAGAAAATAAAATAAAGGGAAAATAACTACAACATGTGGTTTATAAAGAAGTAGGTATTGAAAGGCAGTAAAGGATAAGATATTGGTCATATAATTCTGATTTTCTTTGGGGTAAGAGAAAAATCTCACACCACCTGCATACATTATAATCATTAACATGTAGGAAAAATAGACCTCTAATCCTGGTGAATTCTGTAGGTGGAAAGAAAGAACCAGAATCTACAGATAATTTTCTCAGGTCATTTTGTATTAAAATGTTAAATGCAGCTCAGCTTCCTGGTGTTGGTGTTAATACAGGGCAATGATGACTCTACATCAAGTACCTGAACCTAGATACTGTGGTACCTTCTTAACACTAGCACCTTCAGAGCATCAGGTATGAAGAAAGCAAGTCAGTAATCAAGTTTTTAAATCTCTTTCTGCTAGCACTCATGCAGCCCTGCCTTTTGGGCAGAGTTGAGTTAAAGATCAGGGACAGATTTTTGACCATGCTTTCTTTTCTTGGTGTACATGGCAATATTTTACTAGCAGCTTCCCTAGCACAAAGAGAAAGATCAAGTAAAAATTTCAAAATATATCTGTGAAATAACTTTCCAGATCTACTGCCTGATTAAAATAATGAATACATTTGGAAGACTAAATATTTACTAAACTTCCAATTGAGTAGTCTGGCCCTCCATGGTATAATCTCAATAAATAATACTGAACAGGCACATCTGGAAAAAAGAATGTTGGCTTGAATAATTATTTTTTTGTCCTACGTTATCTAGATTTACTTGTCTTTGGGCTCCCTGAAACGAGGGGCTGTGCTGTAATTTATCTCCCATGCATGCAGAACCTAACCCAGTGTGTAGCACGCAGCACATCGTCAGTGAATGCCATTTGAATGAAATCATCTGTTGTGTTATTGATTTGCACTTACAGAATTGATTACATAAAAGATACTCTCTAATCAAGATAAAAATCAGAGATTATAATTTTGTGGCACTTCAGGAGTGGGCTTAAATCAGCCATTTCCCTGCCTTTGTTTTTTAAGAAGAGAATAATAAAATAATGATAGACTATTCATTTACCTGTCAGTTCTTCTGACACTTTTCTGAGATCATTTAGATCTAATGCAATTCTTTTATTTCCTTTATAGATTCCGATGTTTTCAATAGAAAAAAAAAGATCTCTTGAAGTCTATTTGGAGTTTTCTGCTTTCTCTTAGACCCTTTGTATTTCATAGCACTTAAAATGTGCATTGTGTCCTCATCCACATCCACACCCACCCCACCCCTCCCTACCAACAAAGAAAGAAAAAAAAAAAAAAAACAAGTGTGGGGCTGATATATTTAGTTCTTATTTCTCCTTTTTACACTCCTCTTCACAGCCTCTCTGATGTAGTCACTCGGTCATCTCACACATACTAGGACTCTGAAAATTGTTCTCACTACAGCAAAACCACTGAAGAAACATACTTCACAGCCTGATGAACTCTCTTTGTGGTTGTGAATATGCCTTATTCACTCAATAATTTTTCAGCAGAAAACAGTGAAATATGTGACACAGGAAGTGCCAGGCCTATCACTCCTCCATACAAACTGCTTTTCTTCATGTACAACTAACATACTCACCCTTGGCATAACATGCATTGAAAAAAATAAAGATGGTTAGTATGGATAAAAAGGTTATACTGTATATTTTATTCTTCTGAACATTTTAAAAACACGACTTTCAAAGCTCTAACCAGTAGGAGGAAACTAATATATTCTCAGTGTTTCTATTTATGAGGCACTAAATGTGCATTTGTCAATATAACAGGATGTGAGGTTGTATTACTTAGTACTATCAATATAGCATTACAACTCAAGTTGGCTTAGGCACAAAAGTAAATATGTTGTCAAGTAACTGAAAAATACTGGATATTTTGGTTTTAGGCATTGCTGGATTCAAGGCTCAAGTAGTACTTTCAGGGATCCTTTTCTTTCAATCCCTTAAACAGACTCTCTTCTAATGGTGGGTGTGATGGTGGGCAGTGACTTTCATCCTGACTTTGTAATGGCCCTCTGGAAAGAGAATTTTCCTAGGGCTTAGACAGAAAAGCCCCCATTGGACTTAACTTGGACAGTTAGTGTAACACGACTATTTATGAACTAATCACTGTGCCAAGAAGATTGGGTAACGTTGCTGGGCAGGCCTGGGTTATGAGCCCATGAGGGTCACGTCCAGTAGAATTACATGTGTTTCCCACAGTAAAGGGGCAGTTGTAACAAGAAATGGAGTAAGAGTACCCAGAACAAGCAGTAACAATGGGCGTCAACAGCTGAAATACAATACAGTTCCTGTTTTAAAGATAAGGAAACCAAGACTCAAATTTTCATAACTAAGATTACACTAGCATCTGATATCGTAGTAAGCAGCAGGCCTCCCCACTGCTTTTTCTTAATCCCAAATCCAGTAACATTCCTATCTCAGTTACCTGACCAATTTCTTCAGTGCTTTTTCCACACAAAAATTCAGACTTGTCTGTGATGTTATGCTGTCAGTGAAAGATGCACAGAAAATATCAAGAATCTACACCTGTGCCTAACAAAGACTATGCGGGACACAGAATTATTAAATGAACCTGGTGTATGCAAATGGCCAATTGATGTAATTTAGATCTCACATTAATATATTTCCTTAAAAAATCTAATTTAATCCATACTTTGCACACCACATAATCGTGGGATTTAAAAATGGAATAATATTAACAGTAATAAATTGTCTTTTTTCTGGTTCTTATTTCCCATTAATTCCCCCCATCCCAATAAGTATTACTGTTTATTAAATTTTAATCAAGAGGACCTTCAAGATGGCGGAGGAATAAGATGTGGAGAGCACCTTCCTCCATCAGAAATACATCTACATGTGGAACAACTCCTACAGAACACCTACTGAATGCTGGCAGAAGACTTCAGACTTCCCAAAAGGCAAGAAACTCCCCACTACCTGGGTGGGGCAAAAGGAAAAAGAAGAAAACAAAAACAAAAGAATAGGGACGGGACCTGCACCTCTGGGAGTGAGCTGTGAAGGAGGAAAAGTTTCCATGTGCTAGGAAGCACTTTGTGGGCGGAGACTGCGGATGACTTCGGAGCCACGGAGGAGAGCGCAGCAACTGGGGTGCGGAGGGCCAGGTGGAGCAATTCCCACATGGAGGATCTGTGCCAACCAGCACTCACCAGCCCAAGAGGCTTGTCTGCTCACCTGCCAGGGCAGGTGGGGGTTGTGAGCTGAGGCTTGGGCTTTGGAAGTCAGATCCCAGGGAGAGGACTGGGTTTGGCTGTGTTAACACAGCCTGAAGGGGGCTAGTGCACCACAGCTAGCCAGGAAGGGAGTCCAGGAAAAAGTCTCGAACTGCTGAAGAGGCACGTGACTTTTTCTTGCCTCTTTGTTTTGCGGTGCATGAGGAGAGGGGATTCAGAGCACGGCCTAAACAAGCTCCAGAGACAGGCAGAGCCGCGGCTATCAGCACGGACACCAGAGATGGACATGAGGCGCTAAGGCTGCTGCTGCAGCCATGAAGAAGCCTATGTGCCAGTACAGGTCACTATCCACACACCTCTTTCCCAGGAGCCTGTGCAGCCTGCCACTACCAGGGTCCTGTGATCCAGGGACAGCTTCCCTGGGGGAGTACACGGCACACGTCAAGCTGTTGCAACGTCATTCCGGCCTCTGCTGCCACAGGCTTTCCCCGCATTCCATACCCCTCCCTCCCCCCAGCCTGAGTGAGCCACATCCCCCTAATCAGCTGCTCCTTTAACCCTGTCTGAGGGAAGAAAAGATGCCCTCAGGAGACCTACACGCAGGGGTGGGTCCAAATCCAAAGCTGAACCCCAGAAGCTGTGTGAACAAAGAAGAGAAAGGGAAATTTCTCCCAGCATCCTCAGGAGCAGCAGATTAAATCTACACAATCAACTTGACATACCCTGCACCTCTGGAATACCTGAATAGACAACGAATCATCACAAAATTCAGGCAGTGGACTTTCGGAGCAACTGTAGACTTGGGGTTTGCTTTCAGCATCTAATTTGTTTCTGGTTTTATGTTTATCTTAGTTCAGTAATTAGAGTTTATTATCACCGGTAGATTTGTTTATTGATTTGGTTGCTCTCTTCCTTTTCCTCTCTGAAGATACATATATATCTTTTTTTTCCTCTTTTCTTTCTGTGAGTGTGTATGTGTATGCTTCTTTGTGTGATTTTCTCCGTATAGATTTGCTTTTGCCATTTGTCCTAGGATTCTGTCTGTTGTTTTGTTTTTTTTTCTTTAAGTATACTTTCTTTTCTTTATTATTTTTAATTTTTAAATTTTATTTTTAATAATTTTTTTATTTTTAATTTTACTAAGTTCATTTTCAAAAAAATTTTTATTTTCTCTTTCTTTCGTTTTTTTCTCCCTTTTCTTTTAGGCCTTTGGGCTGATAGGGTCTTGGTGTTCCGGCCGGATGTCAGGCCTGTGCCTCTGAGGTGGGAGAGCCGAATTCAAAACATTGGTCCACCAGAGATCTCCCGGCTCCAGGCAATATCAAATGGCAAAAGGTCTCCCAGAGATCTCCATCTCAATGCTAAGACCCAGCTCCACTCAATGTCCAGCAAGCTGCAATGCTGGACACCCTATGTCAAACAACTAGCAAGACAGGAACACAACCCCACCCATTAGCAGAGAGGCTGTGTAAAATCATAATAAGGTCACAGAAAAACCAAAACACACCACTGGACGCAGTCCTGTCCACCAGAAGGACAAGATCCAGCCTCAGGCACCAGTCCGCTCCACCAGGAAGCCTACACAACCCACTGAACCAGCCTTAGCCACTGGGGGCAGACACCAAAAACAATGGGAAATATGAACCTGCAGCCTGTGAAGACGAGACCCCAAACACAGTAAGTTAAGCAAAATGAGAAGACAGAGAAACACAGCAGATGAAGGAGCAAAGCAAAAACCCACCAGACCAAGCAAATGAAGAGGAACTAGGCAGTCTACCTAAAAAAGAATTCAGAAAAATGTTAGTAAAGATGATCCAAAATCCTGGAAATAAAATGGAGAAAATACAAGAAACGTTTAACAAGAACCTAGAAGAACTAAAGAGCAAACAAACAATGATGAACGACACAATAAATGAAATTAAAAATTCTCTAGAAGGAACCAATAGCAGAATAACTGAGGCAGAAGAACGGATAAGTGACCTGGAAGATAAAATGGTGGAAATAACTACCACAGAGGAGAAAAAAGAAAAAAGAATGAAAAGAACTCAGGACAGTCTCAGAGACATCTGGGGCAACAGAAAACGCACCAACATTCGAATTATAGGGTTCCCAGAAGAAGAACAGAAAGAGAAAGGGACTGAGAAAATATATGATGAGATTATAGTTCGGAACTTCCCTAATATGGGAAAGGAAAGAATCAGTCTTGTCCAGGAAGCACAGAGAGTCCCACATAGGATAAATCCAAGGAGAAACACGCCAAGACACATATTAATCAAACTATCAAAAATAAATACAAAGAAAAAATATTAAAAGTAGCAGGGGAAAACAAATAATATACAAGGGGATCCCCATAAGGTTAACAGCTTATCTTTCAGCAGAAACTCTGCAAGCCAGAAGGGAGTGGCAAGGCATATTTAAAATGATGAAAGGGAAACCAAGATTACTCTAACCAGCAAGGATCTCATTCAGATTCAATGGAGAAGTTAAAACCTTACAGATAGGAAAAAGCTAAGAGAATTCAGCACCACCAAACCAGCTTTACAACAAATGCTAAAGGAACTTCCCTACACAGGAAACTCGAGAGAAGGAAAAGACCTACAATGACAAACCCAAAACAATCAAGAAAATGGTAATAGGAACATATATATCAATAACTACCTTAAATGTAAATGCATTAAATGATCCAACCAAAAGACATAGACTGGCTGAATGGTTCCAAAAACAAGATCCATATATATGCTGTCTACAGGAGACCCACTTCAGACCTAGGGAAACTTACAGACAAAGTCAGGGGATAGAAAAAGTCCATGCAAATGGAAACCAAAACAAAGCTGGAGTAGTAATTCTCATATCAGGCAAAATGGACTTGAAAATAAAGAATATTACAAGAGACAAGGGCACTACCTAATGTTCAAGGGATCAATCCAAAAAGAAGATATAACAATTGTAAATAGTTATGCACTCAACCTGGGAGCATGTCAATACATAAGGATAATGTTAACTGCCATAAAATGGGAAATCGACAGTAACACAATCATAGTAGGTGACTTTAACACCCCACTTTCACCAATCACACATCATCCAAAATGAAAAACACAAGCTTTAAATGATACATTAAACAAGATGGACTTAATTGATATTTATAGGACATTCCATCCAAAAACAACAGCATACACTTTCTTCTCAAGTGCTCATGGAACATTCTCCAGGACAGATCATATCTTAGGTCAAAAATCAAGCCTTGGTATATTTAAGAAAATTGAAATCATATCAAGTATCTTTTCCAACCACAACACTATGAGACTAGGTATCAATTACAGGAAAAAAATCTGTAAAAGTACAAACACATGGAGGCTAAACAATACACTATTAAATGACCAAGAGATCACTGAAGAAATCAAAGAGGAAATAAAAAACTACCTAGAAGCAAATGACAATGAAAACACGATGACCCCAAATCTGTGGGATACAGCAAAAGTAGTTCTAAGAGGGAAGTTTATAGCAATAAAATCCTATCTCAAGAAACTGAAACATCTCAAATAAACACCCTAACCTTACACCTAAATCAATTAGAGAAAGAAGAACAAAAATACCCCAAAGTTAGCAGAAGGAAAGAAATCATAAAGATCAGAGCAGAAATAAATGAGAATGAAATGAAAGAAACAGTAGCAGAGGTCAATAAAACTAAAAGCTGGGTCTTTGAGAAGACAAACAAAATTGAGACTCATCAAGAAAAAAAGGGAAAAGACACAAATCAACAGAATTAGAAATGAAAACAGAAAAGTAACAACTGCCACTGCCGAAATAGAACGGATCATGAGAGATTACTACAAGCAACTATATGCCAATAATATGGACAACCTGGAAGAAATGGGCAAATTCTTAGAAAAGCACAACCTTCCAAGACCGAACCAGGAAGAAATATAAAATATAAACAAGACGAATCACAAGCACTGAAATTGAGACTGTGATTAAAAATCTTCCAACAAACAAAAGCCCAGGACCAGATGGCTTCACAGGCGAATTCTATCAAACATTTAGAGAAGAACTAACACCTATCCTTCTCAAACTCTTCCAAAATATATCAGAGGGAGGAGTGCTCCCAAACTCATTCTACAAGGCCACCATCACCCTGATACTAAAACCAGACAAAGATGTCACAAAGAAAACTACAGGCCAATATCACTGATGAACATAGATGCAAAAATCCTCAACAACGTACTAGCAAGCAGAATCCAACAGCACATTAAAAGCATCATACACCATGATCAAGTGGGGTTTATCCCAGGAATGCAAGGATTCTTCAATATACACAAATCAACGTGATACACCACATTAACAAATTGAAGGAGAGAAACCATATGATCATCTCAATAAATGCAGAAAAAGCTATTGACAACATTCAACACCCATTTATGATAAAAACTCTCCATAAGGTGGACATAGAAGGAACCTACCTCAACATAATGAAGGCCATATATGACAGACCCACAGCAAACATCATTCTTAATGATGAAAAATTGAAAGCATTTCCTCTAAGATCAGGAAGAAGACAAGGATGTCCACTTCCACCACTATTCAACATAGTTTTGGAAGTTGTAGGCACAGAAATCAGAGAATAAAAAGAAATAAAAGGACAAATTGGAAAAGAAGAAGTAAAACTGTCACTGTTTGCAGATGACATGATACTATACATAGAGAATCCTAAAGGTGCCACCAGAAAATTACTAGAGCTAATCAACGAACTTGGTAAAGTAGCAGGATACAAAATTAATGCACAGAAATCTCTTGCATTCCTATACACTTATGATGAAAAATCTGAAAGAGAAATTAAGGAAACATTCCCATTTACTACTGCAACAAAAAGAATAAAATACCTAGGAATAAACCTACCTAAGGAGACAAAAGACCTGTATGCAGAAAACTACAGTACACTGATGAAAGAAATTAAAGATGATACCAACAAATGGAGAGATATACCATGTTCTTGGATTGGAAAAATCAACATTGTGAAAATGACTATACTACCCAAAGCAATCTACAGATTCATTGCAATCCCTATGAAACTACCAATGGCATTTTTCACAAAACTAGAACAAAAATTTTCACAATTTATATGGAAATACAAAAGACCCTGAATAGCCAAATCAATCCTGAGAAAGAAAAATGGAGCTGGAGCAATCAGGCTCCTGGACTTCCAACGATACTACAAAGCTACAGTAATCAAGACAGTATGGTGCTGGCACAAAAACTGAAATATGGATCAATGGATAGGAAACTGGATAGGAAGCCCAGAGCTAATCCCACACACATATGGTCACCTTATTTTTTATAAAGGAGGCAAAAATATACAGTGGAGAGAAGACAGCCTCTTCAATAAGTGGTGCTGGCAAAACTGGACAGCTACATGTAAAAGAATGAAATTAGAACACTCCCTAACACGATACACAAAAGTAAACTCAAAAGGGATTAAAGACTAAATGTAAGCCCAGACACTATGAAAGTTTAGAGGAAAACATAGGCAGAACATTCTATGATATAAATCACAGCAAGATCCTTTTTGACCCACCTCCTAGAGAAATGGAAATTAAAAAAATAAACAAATGTAACCTCATGACATTTAAAAGCTTTTGCTTAGCAAAGGAAAACATAAACAAGACAAAAAGACAACAATCAGAATGGGAGAAAATATTTGCTAATGAAGCAACTGACAAAGGATTAATCTCCAAAATTTATAAGCAGCTAGTGCAGCTCAATATCAAAAAACAACCCAATGCAAAAATGGGCAGAAGACCTCAACAGCCATTTCTCCAAAGAAGATATACAGATTGTCAACAAACACATGAAAGGATGCTCAACATCACTAATCATGAGGTAAATGGAAATCAAACTACAATGACATATCACCTCACACCAGTCAGAATGGCCATCATCAAAATATCTACCAACAGTAAATGCTGGAGAGGATGTGGAGAAGAGGAAAGCTTCTTGCACTGTTGGTGGGGATGTAAATTGATACAGCCACTATGGGGAACAGTATGGAGGTTTCTTAAAAAACTACAAATAGAACTACCATATGACCCAGCAATCCCACTACTGGGCATGTACCCTGAGAAAACCATAATTCAAAAAGAGTCATGTACCAGAATGTTCATTGCAGCTCTATCTACAGTAGCCAGGACATGGAAGCAACCTAAGTGTCCATCAACAGAGGAATGATTAAAGAAGATGTGGCACATATATACGATGGAATATTACTCAGCCATAAAAAGAAACAAAATGGAGTTATTGTAGTGAGGTGGATGGACTTAGAGTCTGTCATATAGTGAAGTAAGAAAGAAAAATAAAAACCATATGCTAACATATATATGGAATCTAGAAACCAAAAAAATGGTTCTGAAGAACCTAGGGGCAGGACAGGAATAAAGACAGACATAGAGAATGGACTTGACATGGGAAGGGGGAAGGGTAAGCTGGGATGAGTGAGAGAGTGGCATGTATATATATACACTACCAAATATAAAATAGATAGCTAGTGGGAAGCAGCCACAAAGTACAGGGAGATCAGCTTGGTGCTTTGTGACCACCTAGGAGGGTTGGATAGGGAGGGTGGGAGGGAAAACAAGAGAGAGGATATATGGGGATATATGTATAGCTGATTCACTTTGTTATACAGCAGAAACTAACACACCACTCTAAAGCAATTATACTCCAATACTTTTAAAAATAGAGTGAGATGCAAAAAATAAAATAATAATCATCCGAAGGAGGTATTGTTTTCATTCTGGTACCCCTATCTAATACTAGTATGAGTTCCTTTCCTTCTGTCCTGGACTGCTTTGTTGTTGCATGCATATGCTTTTATTGCTTGTGAAGACTTTTGACAGCACCTCCACTGTACCAATACCTGGTATCTATCCTCTGATAGGAGACATGGGAGCGTTTGCCTCCCCAAATTTCAGATATAGCCCACCACTCCTGCAATGACCTTTGTCTTTTACACTTACTGAGAAATACAGCCACAGTCTATGTTATTTTCCTGCCATTATGCAGGCTACCAGGCTGCATAATGGTCCCTTGAATCTTACCACATGTTAACATTTCATTGAATTCATTACCTTCTGATACAGTAAAATCCCACTGATGAAATCAGCCAAAAATTTTCCAAGGCTGCTATGGTACTGGTGTTGCCAGTTTCTTTGGATGTCCCTAAAAGTAATAGTGTGTTTGACTGTAGAGAATTTATTTCCCCAACTTCTGGAAAAATAATTTCCCCAACGTCTCTCTTACATTAATTCTCAAGTTCCAATGAAAGTATTTCTGAATGAAATGTGTCTTCCAATATGTTATGTATAGCACCCTTCATCCCAAATCGATTTACTTCCCAAAGACTCAAAAGTCCCTGAAGACTGAATTAGATATACAAATCTAAATTCTCATCATTTTTCCTCTCCCTCTACTACAGGTTATCTTCCCCAGTCAATCCTGTTTTGTTTGCAGTCAATCAGCCAGTCCTGAATAACAGCCTAAGCATGCAGTATGCCAGAGCTGGGACCGGCATTGCCACTATGATATGTCCTCTGAATCCAAATCATATCTGGGAAGGGAACAACATAATTGAATTTTATTCAGTTTTAGGGCTTGGTGTGCATAATATCAATTCATTTTCAGAATAAGTATGTAAGGAAATTGTGAAAACAACTCTGCAGTCACCTAATGCTTTTGCTTATGGGTCTTGTTTTAGTCTCTGTAACCAAAGAAAAGTAATATATTGTTCATATTATGCATATATATTGACTATGCAATTGGTAGGCAACAAAGTTTAAAAAGCTTACATGGTCATTCCTGAAGCCAAGAATCATGGTTTTTGCTTTCTTTTCCTCTTTTTTTCCCTTTAGTTGGAAGGAAAATAATTGGTTGATTCTTTGCAATAATTAAAAAAATATTTTTTATCCTCAAATTTCAAATACTAATATAAAGCTGTTCTTAAGAAATGAATGACATATAGGCTAGTAATTGTATATTGTGTATGTATGTATGTGTAGTATTATGTATGTAGTATGTAGCAAGATGGAGTCTAAATTTATTGCAGTGCTAGGAAATTTTAAAAAACAAATTTCAGGGAAGGAAATTCAGAGATTTCATAATGACTTCATCAATGAAATCTCTGAATTCATAAAATTCAGAGATTCAATTGCCACAAGTGGTTTTAGGTCAAGCAACAAAGTATTTAAAGACTCAGAGTACCTAGTAATTATCAGGAGCTACACACTTAGTGCCACATATCACAATTCATGATATATGTGTTTTTTGATGTATTAGCACAATACAGTTTTATGGTGAGAGTCCTATGTTATATTTTAAATAGTCCTTTGAGAAAAGGAATATGGAAGCTCATCGGTATTTCCTGGAAGTAATCACCTGGTGAAATATCTTAAATGTGCATTAAATGTGTAGCATTGGTGTCACAATGATAAAGACCCACCCTTATGAGGAAGTGTTTTTGTTTTGCCAGTAAGCCTTGAGATGTCCATATTGCACACAGTTTCTCTGATATCCATCCACCTGTCCATATTTTCAGACTGTAGAGCCTTTTGTGTCTTCATTGGCAGCAGGAGAGAAGAGGTTTAGCAGCCTTTCCAACAGCTGGTTTAGAGATCGTCCAATTCTATGAACACATCATCACCTAAATCAGTATGAAATGAGAGAGCTGGAACGAATTATCAATTGTGATTTATGCAGATGGCTTGGTAGAGCGGTGCTGTTCCACTGCTGCTGCCCTGGATAAGATACACAAGTGAGTCAGCCCTAACTGGAAATATGAAAGGTAGAGGAACTTCTGTAATCGTTATAATGGTTAATTTTATGTGTCAACTTGAACAACATGAGGGTTCGGGACACAGACTCCTGAGCAGTTGAAAATCCACTTACAACTTTACAGGTGGCCCTGTGTATCCACGGTTCCACATCTGTGAGTTCAGCCAACCACAGATTGTGTAGTACTGCAGTATGTATTTATTGGGAAAAAATCCGAGTATAAGTGGACTCACACAGTGCAAACCTGTATTGTTCAATGGTCAACTTGAGTGTGAATGTGACCTTGACTTGCTTGTAGTCAACAGAATATGGCAAAGGTGATAGGATGTCTCTGTTGATAAGATTATGTTATATGGCAAAAGTGATGGAGTAGTCACAATCATGATTATGTTTCCTTATATAAGACTCTGTCTTAGCAGACTATAAGCAGAAATTCTCTTGCTGGCCTTGAAGAAGTAAGTTGCCATGTTGTGAGAGGGCCTGTGAGATGGACTCATGGCATCAAAATGTGGACAGCCTCCAGGAGCTAAGAGCCAGATGACAGTGAGCAAAAAAAATGGGCACCTCAGTCCTACAACCACAAGAGATTGAATTTTGCCAATAACTACATGAATTTAGGAGGGGATCCCAAATTCCAGAAAGGAGTGTAGCCTTGCTACACTTATATTGCTTCTTTTTGAGACTCTGAGCACAGGACACAGTTAAATAAGGCTCAGCCTTCTGATTCCCAGAAACTATGAGATAATACATATTGTTTTAAGAACTATGTTTTTGTTAGTTATACATCAATAAAAAAATTAACTCATTAGATAAGTAATGCCATTTGTAAGTAATGCTGGGCCATGACAGGCTTCCCCACCATAAAGGCCAACCCCTGTGGAATTTAAGACATGGAGGAGAAGAGGTGAGCACATACTTTTGTGGTGATGTGATAGAGGCTGATTCCATGGTCAGTGTTTGCTGACGGCTTTCAACCTCTACTTAGCCCTTTTCCACTGGTTGCCTCACATCTAGGCAAGACAGTGTGAAAGCCTAGATGCTCCATCCTTTGGACTGGCAGGACTGTGCCTGCCCTGATCTATACGTGCACACAGGAAATCTCGCTCCAACCCCACCCTTGACCTTAGTAAAAGCCAAAGCCAGTCACTGATCCTGGCTCTCTCAAGACATTTAAGGAACTGCTTAAGAGCTTTCCCTGCTCTCTTCAGAAAGTCTCATTGTGTGACTACATTTTTCATATTCTCCAGGGCTCTGTGTGTGTGTGTGTGTGTGTGTGTGTGTGTATGTATGTATGTGTGTGTCTATACAAGCTATAATGTTTGCTCCAGAATTAATATATTAGTGTTTTTCCCGTATTTGTGCATTTTATCTCCATTTTCTGAAGATCATGTCCAGGCAAGAGACTCCCTTGGTAAAGATTTTATGCACTCTGCTTAATCAGTGGAAAGATCTTTCACTATCCTTCCAATCAAATCCTACCCAAAGGGATTGTTTTGACCAGAGAAATATATCTTCTAAGCTCTGGGCTATATTCAAAGAGGTAAATCAAAAAATAACTTGTTTCTAAAGTTTCTCTTGAAATGATTATCATAGCTATTTGTTAGCAGTCTAGCAGAGCAAAAAATAAGGTACCAAATAAAGTGTGGAAAATAGTTTTAAATTCTCATATCCCAGATTTAGCAGCTTTTGTTAAATATACCCAAGGGGAGTTTACATGAAATCCTAATATATTTCAAATAGCATTTTAAAGACTATTAGGCTTGATAAAATTTAAATATTTTATAGTCTCACAATAAGAACTTAACATACATCCTTCATAGGCAAATATGTGATATTTCATTTTTCATTACTATTTTTTGTGTTAAGAATGTGAATTAGTTTAGGATAAAGCATGGTACATACAAGTGTTGATTTGTTTTTTTATGTTATAAATGTTGATCCTGAACTGACCTAAAATCAGTCATTTATTTCTCTTGTTCAAGCTATATGTTATATGCCCACTTCAGAAAACAGGAACTTTCAAATGGCTTCTCCAACTTGCCTACTAAAGTAGGTGTGATGCTTTTATATTTTTGTTATTGTTACATGACTGCACTCCTCAAAAGCAAAAAAAAAAAAAAAATCAACTCCACCACCAAACACATTAACTAAAGGCTTGTTCCAAGTAGATGACTAATTATTGTCATGCTTGATAATTATCAAGCAGCTGTATAATATTTTAAGCTTAGTATAAATGTCTAAGATTTTGTAAGCTATTACTTGACTCAATATTAGGCTTCCACTCTCCTCTGATGATATTTTGTATCATCAGACTACAAAATCATATCTGTATACCTGTTAGAAATAATCTTTTATGCAAGCTTCGTGTCTTTCTCTGCCTGGTCTTAAAATGTTGCACTTGCCTCAGATTTTCTTTTTTGGAAAGAAATGCTAGTGTCTCCTGGGGATTTTATCCCCACTCAGGGTTTCATTACCACCAATGTGTAAGTATACTGGAAACATTTGCCTCCAGACCAGACTTCTCTTCTAATTTCAACCCCATATAAAGACACTTTAACATGGAAATTTTTTAAAGTGCTATTCTTTTCCATGTCTCAGTTCACTTTGCATTGTATGTTTTTTTCTTCCACATAGAATTCCAGCCTTCCTTTTTTATATGATCATCTTTCAAAACTCAGCTCAAGCATCACCTATTCTGTCTCTTTTCCATGTAGAATTGATCTCTCCACCCTCGCCTTTACTCCTGTCATATTTGCATCACAGTATATATACATTAGTGACTTGTACTTACATAAGTATTTCCGCCTAATATATTGAAGTTTTTGAAGAATAAAAATAATTTTGAAAGCTATAGATGTGGTAGTATCAAATAAAATGTAATTTTTTCAAAGTGTTGCTGAAATAGAAGGGGTCTTTTTGATAACGTATTTTTACAATCACTAGAAAATTTCAACTTCTTCATATGGTCCTTTTATATATTTGATATTAAAAGACTGGGAATAAACAGTGAGGGATCATGTGTTTTTATGAAACATAAACATACAGATATATAAAAACCTCTTGATGCACAGGTAAGTGGCATATATTATTTTTGGCTTGATCAACATCACTAACTGTCACAGAAGGAAGTGAAATTGGTCTAAAACAATTTCTATTCATAAGGTCATAGTGGTTTTTATTGTGTGATTATAAATCCTATGTGCTTATAAATTCCAATTTTATGCTTGTGTGTCCTTTTGTTGTTGCTGGTTTTCTTGTTCTGTTTGTTAGATAGTCCATGATATTGAGCTAACGTGAAGGGCCTATAATTCTTTAAACATTTTGTCAAAGACAGACCCCCCCTTATCTGCCCTTTTATGAAACAGTCCTAGAATTAACCAAACATACTGTTTATAAGCTATTATTAATGGAAATCTTTTTAAAATATGAGTTTTCTGTTTTCTTTGTTTATAAATATGGTATAATAACACTTTGCTTTTATTTTTAATTTTTTTCTCCTATTTCTGTCTAGAATGAAATGCTTACTTCTAGAAATCTCCACTCCTGTTCCATCTTCCAGTCCCCATTAATTTTCTCTTTATAGTTTACCAGGATATTGAAAATCAGAATGATGGAGTTTGGGGAGGTAATTTAAATATGAGTCTATTAAAACTTTTATGTGTGGATAAGGACTTCAATATAAAGTAAAGAATATGAAAAGTTTTTTGTAATGTTCAGAAGTCTTTGCATTCAGTTCTTATTTGGGATTTTGTTCTAAATGTTTGAAAAATTAGAAAACATATCCAGATAAATGGGGTTAATCGTGTTTAATTTTTACATGAAATTTGGATTGCTTGGATTGTTTTTATTTTCCCATATGTATTATAATTTGCAACAAATAACACATATATAATATACAGATACTAATATTAAAGTGAAAATTATATATTTTGCATTAGCAATAAGAACATGGCATTTATAAGGTCATTTCTCTTTTAATTTATTGTATTTATTCTTATTTTTATCCATTCCAATATTTTCCCTTCCTTTCTGAAGTTTCAAGTTCTCTTCTATTATGATTTTCTTTCTGTTTAGAGAATTTTCTTTAGCCATTAGTTAGGAGTAGATTTGCTAGCAATAAATTCAGTTTTCCTTTGTCTGAGAATTATTTTATTTCCTCTCCATTCTTGAAAAATATTTTTAAGAATTCAGGAATAGGGCTTCCCTGGTGGCGCAGTGGTTGAGAGTCTGCCTGCCGATGCAGGGGACACGGGTTCATGCCCCGGTCCGGGAAGATCCCACATGCCACGGAGCGGCTGGGCCCATGAGCCATGGCTGCTGAGCCTGCGCATCCGGAGCCTGTGCTCCACAATGTGAGAGGCCAAAACAGTGAGAGGCCCATGTACCGCAAAAAAAAAAAAAAAAAAAAAGAAAAGAAAGAAAAAAAATGAATTCAGGAATATTTCTACAGAATTCACAGTTGAAGGTTCTTTTCTTTTACTACTTCAGAAACATTTTGCTACTTCCTTCTGGAAGATGAGAAATCTGTCCTCATTCTAATTAGTGTTCCATTACAGTTAATGCAACATCTCTCTCTGGTTGCTTTCAAGACATGTCCTTTGTCTTTAATTTTTAAAGTTTAATTATGATGTGTTTGAGCATGAATTTATTTGAGTTTATCTTTTGTGGGGGTTAGCTTGGCTTCTTGAATCTGTAGGTTTTGTCCTTCCACAAGTTTGGAAAGTTTTCAGTCATTATTTCTTTAAATAATCTTTTAGTCCCACTCTCTCTCTCTCTTCTTTATTGTGGGAGTCTGTTGATACAAACTTATTTCATTTTTTGTCTCCCAGGTTCTAGATACTGTAAATTTTTGTTGGTTTCTTTTTTGGGGGGATGGGGCAGGGTCTATTTTCTCTCTGCTGTTCATGTTGAGCAAATCTGAATAAGTCTTCAAGTTCACTGGTTCTGTACTCTGACATCTTTACTATTAAGCATATTCAGCAATGCATATTATGAGACTCTCTGAATCCCATTTAATTTTCTCTTTTATCAGCCATTCTCCCCTTTGAGGTGTATCAGACCAGAGTTGGGTGTGTGTAAGTTTGACTTCCCCCTGGACCCTACCTACACCACCCAGCAAAAGTGATGAGAGCTGACTCAGACTGCCTTGGGATGGAAGTTCAGGTAGCTATTTCCTGGTGAAGGTGGGGCACCAACACACACTGCCCTGTTGCCCTTGAGTCAGGTTGTAAGCTCAGCTCCCAATGAGCCAATACCAGGAAGGAGGGAAGCAGGGTGGGGTAGAAGCTCAGCATGTAGTGTTCAACTCTTTGCCCAGTGGGGGACAGACACCACCTTGACAGAGAAAGAGGAGCACCACTGCTTCTTCTGAACAGGGTATGAAAGATCAGAAAGCTATTGCTTGCTTCCATGCAGGGTGGTTAGGAAAAGTAGAAAATCAGCTCTCTACTCAGTCCTGCTAAAATTGCGAGGGTGGGGTGTGGTGATTTTTCCATTCGTGTTTGTCAGGAGTAGGGCAGGTCTTGCCAAAAAGGTTTTCTGCTGTGAGGCCACCCTTTTCTAGGACTTTTGGCTAGGGGCAACAGACTTTTCTTGAAGCTTTGTTTCTCTGTGCCAGCTAACAGTTCTGGGTTAGAGGCTTCTAGAGTTCTCTGTCCAGGATATATAAGAGAATAACAAAATTCAGGGAATTCACTGTCATGTAGTTCCTGAAGTATGGAAAACTAAGCAGTGCACAGTGTGCTTTCTGCTTTCAAAGTGTTCTTATTTGTTGTGTTATATCCAGGGTTTTGTTTTATTTTTTGTTTAGTTGTAAAAAGAGGACTTTGGAGGAATGTGTCTCCTCCATCTTTGGGAATGTACTTTTCATCTATTGTAACACATATTTCTCTATCATCACTCACTCTGCTCACTTTCTATTGATGAATATATAGCCCCCTCCCCACACTTTACTCTATCCCAGAATCTTCTCAACTCTTTCTGTAAACTTCTAAAGAGTAATTCTTACACAGGTAGTCTCAGCCACCATGGGACATCAGGCAGTTTACCTTCCCTTTGCTTTTCTTCCATTAGCAGTATTACCTATGAAGGCTTGTAAAAGGGCATCCTCCCGCTTGTGCTAATTTTGATGATGGATTCTCAAAATCACACTGTGGTAGTTACATATTGGTTCAAAGACATTGTGCTAAAGTTGGAAAAATGTCCATCCCTCAGGCTCATATCTGTTCAGGAGGTACACAAGTCATAATGACTTAAAGGGGGCCACGTACACTTCTAATAGCTAAAAATGTTTTTGTTCACCACTTATGCTGGGTTGAATAATGTCCTGCAAAAATTTGTATCTACCCAGAACCTGTGAATGTGACCTTATTTAGAAATAATGTCTTTGCAGATAGAATCAAGTTGAGATGAGGCCATAGTAGGTTAAGGTGGTCCCTAAATCCAATAAGTCTCATGTCCTTATAACTGGAAAATTTGGACAGAGAAATACAGAGAATACCTGAATGAATTAATAAGATATGCTTAGTTAGCTTCTACCCTTTGCTCAAGAAAGTGAGTCCTGAGTTCATAAATTAATCATAGAAAACAGAAAGATAAGGCAGAGTTTAGTAAATGGGTTGTGGTATACTGATTTTCCTTAACTTTGCCTTAGACTAGGGAGATGCATTATTTTGTTGAGAGTTATGTATCTTGAATTTAGTTTGTTTGACTCAAATTCCAGAGCTCTTTTATACTTTTTTGCTTTAAGTTACCATCACCTATGCTTTTTCCCTGTTTATAATAACATTTCCTGCTGTTCATTTATGAGGAGACAAAAAGGAAAAGCATATGATAAAGTCTAGCTCCTGAGGTTGTTGAGTTCCATCAATTATACTCATCAAAGAGACAGTGAATGAAAACCAAAATGGTTTATGGCAAGTCTGTAGGTGATTTTATCTTCATTCTCATGACCCTCACAGTTAAGGCTTTACCTTAACACAGCACACATTTCAGAGCAAGCTCAACAGCTTTCTGCAGTTGAACATAGATAGTTGATGTTCTCTTCCTGCCAACCCTATGGGCCCAAAGATATGATTAGAGTGAAGCTGCATATCAGAACCAACCATCCACTACAAACTGAGGAGAAAGCTAAGTTTGAGGTTTAGTGTTACAACTTTAAGAGATCTGATGCCTAACTGAGGGCAGTGATTTTTAAGCCATAGGTAAATAGAGTTAAGATGTGGGTAGGAGATTTGCTTAAGGAAGGTAAGCAGGCTGGCCCAGATAAGTGAGAGATGCTGATAGATCCCTTGGATAGCATAGAGGGCATCATGTAGATGGGATACATATCAAAAGTTGATATATCTATGATCATGATATATGTTCATCTCATATGGATCTGTTTATATAAGAAGGTTCCTATTTGTGAAGATATTTTAGGTATACAGAACCATTGTCTGGCTGGCAGCATGGGCCAGATTCACCCATTCTGCTACTCTTAGGCTTGATACATGAATACAAAATCTCATAGCACACAATAAGGGGTTCCATCTTTGGGGAATCCCTGCTGTGTTCATAGTTCAGTTACTCTGAATTTGTTTTAATACATCAAGAGAGTAAGGCTCAGAGACTGTAAAACATCCAGGTAGCGTTCATAGAAAATCCCATTTGTCAAACACTGAGAAATAAAGGACCCCACTAAATCCTTCCTTATAGAAGGTGGCTGGGTTTATACGATCCAAGTAGTGATGATCCTACAGTACCCAAAGCCTTGTCGTGTCCCCTGTGGCCTTACTTGTCAAACAGAAGAACAATCAAACTACTGACAAGTCTATTCTCAGGGTGCTCAGGAAAAATGGACACAACTGCCAGAAATGTTCTAACATGCTATTCCAGACCACCAAAAGTACAACAGGTCCAGTCCTGGCACTGACTTAACTAATGGAGTGAAAAATATAAAGTGGAGAAGCAGAGATAAAAGAAACACAGCCTATTATGCACACATATGCATAATATCCATGCAAGTATTGGGATTTCTGGCAGGTTTCTCATAAATCACACCCATTTTCCCTGCTTAGGTTCTAAAATATTTGAGACATAAAACAGAAGAATGGCATATGGAAACCAAAGAACTCCTCTATTATTGATTGAGGCTGGGCTGGAGGACATGACTAGGGATATTAATCAAGTGGATCTGCAAATAACAACAGTTAAGCACACTTTTGCATCTGGACCTGCAAGTGCCAACCTTGGGACAGGTTTGTTTATATGGTAGGAAGTGAACTAACCTTTAAAGAAACAGAGGAGACTTCTGACTTCCTGGAACATCTGATCCCTGAGGGAAAGCCGGGCAGAGCTCAGCAAAGAATGCCCAGTTATTCTTCCCAAATGTATCAATTATATGATCTCTACACAACCCCTAGGGGTGAATGACAAAATGAAAAAAGAGAAGTTACAAGTAACCATCTATGGGGCTTTTCTATGGAGAAGTAAACTTTTATGGGGAAAGAAAAAAAAAAACAACATTAGACATGAGGATTTTCCCTCTGTTATTGCTTGTTTATGTATACATTACTTTTGGTTCTCTTGTATTTAGGTACATCTCTGAGAACCATCCATAGTTTATAACAGCTATTGAATTATATATGCTAGAGACTAAATTTTTCATTTGAAAGTTTTCTAATTTTCATATCCATCTATACTAATATAATTTCTGCCTCTACTTTCTAATTTCCTATTCTCCTTTGTAAATATTATTCTTTTTTTCTCTTTCCTCTGTACTCTTGTAATGCCGTTTTAGAATGCTCTATTTTCCTTTTCATTTGGAGCAAAGTAATCACTTCACGCTTACGTAATTCTAAACTTTGTTTTTCCTCATGGGGTTTCGAATTTTGATATAAAGCTTCATCTTGAAGAGGAGCTTTTGTTTCGCTTTGTTCTACTTTTTTGTGGTTAGTCCTCTAATAATTTAATGTTTGCCTCTTTTGATCCCACATGGACCGTAGTCTGTAACCAACTCATTTTGGTGCCTCAAGCTCCTACCCCATTATCTTATTGAAGATTTTGCAGATGTAGTCCCTGAACCCCTGGGAAGCTTGGTCTGTGTTCCAGTCAATTTCCCTTTATACTTTGAGGTACACAGTTTCATATAAATTTTTGTCAGATATTAGGGTCAATTTTAGCTATTTTAAGTTTTCTTTCAGGGTTAGAGGAATTCCACTTTAGTCTTTAGATTAAGCAGAGATTGCTCTGACCTCTCATTCTCTTGAGGCGGATTTAATTCCAGTTCCCAAGAAGATTCACGTGATTGTTCATGTGGAGCCAGGTGAAGCATTGGATCTTTTCCTGTAGTTGCTGAGGGTGATAAGAGAATTATGTGGGAAATCACTTTATTTCCTTTCCTTTAGGTGTACTAAACAAATACTCAATACTTTGCTGGTGAGAACAGCTTCAGAAAGTTTCCTTCCTCTCCTTATAAATCTGTACTGATTGATGGCAAACACACACACACATACACACATACATGTACATATACATACTAGATATGTTCAAATGCTAGAAAATTGTCTAAATGTATAGTAGTCAAAAGGGAAACATTTTAGACTAAGCTTCACAGCAAAAGCTCTGTTCTTTGTCCCCATATGGCTCCCCCATTCCAGTGAACCCCTCTCTGATGAGGCTAACTCACATTATCAGCAGTAATCTGCTTTAATCAGAGTCCACCAAATTTAAGTGTTACTGTCATCCAAATAAAACCCACCTTCCCAGAAACATCCAGAGTAATGTTGACCAAATATCTGTATACCATGTTCCAACCAAGTTGACACATAAAATTAATAGTCATAGGGCTGCAGTCATCTCAAGGCTTGACTGGGAAAGTCTCCCCTGTCAAGCTGACACTCTTGTGTTTTGGCGAGCCTCAAGTTCTTTGTGTGTGTGTGTGTGTGTGTATCTTTAAACTACTTTTGGGGGAATTCCCTGGTGGTCCAGTGGTTAGGACTCCTCGTGCTCACTGCAGATGGCATGGGCTCAGTTCCTGGTCAGGGAACTAGGATCCCACAAGAAGAGTGACCAAAAACAATCCAAAAAAAAAAAAAAAAAACCCTACTTTTGGTATTCCCCATACATTAAATTCTCTGAGACTTTGAAATTGTAGCAAGTATAGGCTGGAGACACAGTTCCTACACACATGAGCCTCTCCTTACGACTGCTCACAATATGGTAGCTAGTTTCTCCTAGGTCAAGTGATCTGAGAAAAAAAATAAGAAAGGATACCCATAATGGAAGCCAGTCTTTTTATAACCTAATTTCAGAATTGACATACCTACTGTCTCTTCTGTGATATTGTTTTCTTTGGAGGTGAGTCAGTAAGTGCAGTCCACGTTTCTGGAGAGGGGACTACCCATGAATTTGAGTGGCAGGAAGCAGAGATCATTGGGAGCCATCTTAGAGTCTGCACACCTCAATATGTATATAAATTCAAGTATGGTTTCGTATGTATTTTCAGTGGCAGAAAAATGTAAGTTCTCAGAGTACATTTTTTTCACTGATTTTTTTCAGTACCAAAGGGACAATAAGAAAAGTTATCTTTTTCGCATATCCTACTTCCTTCCTCTGCATCTTCACCCTCAGCATGCTTAATTTAAAGTCCATGTAATGTCTCATTTAAGAGTCAGCAGTATATGGCTTAAGGGCCACATTCAGCATCAGCCTGTTTTTTGTATGGTCTGCTTGGTTAGAATGTTTCTTATACTTTCAAAGTGTTTGCATAGCAAACAAAACAAACCAAAATGAAACAAAGAATAATAAATCTGCAACAAAGTTTATATGTGGCCTATAAAGCTTATATTTTTTTTACTATCTGGTCCTATAGATAAAATGTTTACCAACCTTGATCTGGTTTTACCTTTCAGAAAGATAATGAATAAAATATAAAATGTATTATAAAATGTAATTCACCAAATTTTACTTTGAAATTAATATGGAACAATAGGAGGACAAGCATCAATTTTCCCTTTTATGTTTTTAAATGATACAAATTAACAATCTGTGATCCTATTTTTCCTACTATTGATTTCCCCCCCAAAGTACATTTAAGTTATTAAGAATCATATGAGATGGTAAACTCCAGCTTGATATCTTTGTGTATGGAAAGCAAAGGACAAAACATGCTAATCCAGAGAAATCCCAGGGTAAATAACAGCAGTTGATATTTGAACTGTAGTAAGAGAAGACTGAATTCATACATTCCTTTCTGTAGAATGTTCAGCTTTTTGACATATCACAGTAGGTAAAGCCTTCCAAAATGAGAAGAGGGCTCAAGTCAGTGGGTTTCTGAGAGCCGGCTTCCACAAACTCCTGCATTTTGTCCACAGTGGGGGAGAAAGAAGAGAGGAAGTTAACAGTTTATTGATTGTTTAATATTTACTGAATAGTTACAATCATAGGGGACCTGGAATACTTTTGAACAACCACTGTATTTGATGAAAAGATTTTGAAATCCTACACCAAACTCTGCCTGCCATGCAAGTCCATCAGGCTTGGAAAACAAACAGATCCACTCAGCTTTTTATCTCTGTTGTCTCACTCTGTCATTCCTGAGGATGGAAATCTAGGGCTTGAGAGTAAACAGCAGAGATCTTTTTTTTTATATATAGGTTAATCAGCATTTTTAAAATCATAAGACTCTCAAAGATATCAATAGCAATATTAGCTAATATTTATTGAGTCGCTATTATGTATTAGGTATAGTGTTGTTTGGTGCTAGAGCTGGGTTCCATGGTCCCCACTCATAAAGCACCATATGATACTGCTTCCCACAGTGGCCATGAAACATGCATTGCAACCAATTTCTGATCTTTAGAGTAAGAATCATAACCTGGAATTTTCAGACTCTCATTTCATCAGTGCTGTTTTTCTTTGTTGTTACTGTTTTATTTCCTTCCATTTCTTTCTTTTCCTAATAGTTCCTTCTGACCTTCTGCTAAAATATTGCATAGTTATTATACGATTTATAGTTCCTGTATTTCTTTCAAGTTAAATCTACATTTATTTTGGATTTTTAAAATGGTAGAATAATATTATTTCAGAGCTAAAGAAGGCTTACTCTCTTCTAGAGACGGTACTATGAGTCTCCACATACAAAGCTGTCATCTGCTTTTCTTAGTTCATGGAAAATACTGTGCTTTAATTTACTTACTTAACCACACACATATGTATAACATTTATAATTTATTTTTGAAAGGTATTATTGTGTTACATTTTCAGGAAATTATATATTTTAAAGGTCTACAATTTATTGAACATATATTATTCCCTAAGTTACAAATACTTAATTTTTCTAACAGACCTATAAACTGCTATATTTTATGCCCATTTTTCAATGAGTAAAGAGATTTGAAGACTAAATAAATTGCATTGGTAGGATTCGAAATCTGTTCTAACTACAATGTTATGGCAACAGTAATAAACCTTTATATCCATTTTTTCTTTTATATTTTATAATAGATACTAATTCAAAGCTTCATTTTTTGCCCTAACTGAAGTAAATAAGCCAGCTGTTACTAAATCCACTTTTATAGCTAAAAAAAAGAAAGGTTAAGAAAAGTCTTAGTTAGTTACTTAATTAGAGTGACCTGACTAAACCTGACAAGACTGGGGAAAGAACTTTAGTCTCCAGTGTCTTAGTCCAGTGACCTTTCCCCAGAATTGAATCATACAGCTATGTTTATTCAGTGGAGAGTCTCATTTTATGCATAAACTAAATCTACTTCTGCAACAGTGATGAAGTAAATATTTTTCACAGTGAGTATGAAAAAACCTGGATCTGCAAGAGGGAGAAAATTCAGTCTTCCTCAAACAATTTGAGGTTTCTTTGTGACCCATTAGGTTTACCATAGTTTCCTGATCATTATTTTTCTTCAGGGGATGCTGAAAGGTGTTTGCAGTTAAAAATGAAAGCTCTTGAATTGCTTGAAGGCAATCCAGGTTGAACAAGAATTTGACTATCCTCAACAATGTCTCTTATTTTTACTTAGTAATGGCATTTTTTTAAAAAAAGGAAAACTATTGCCCTAGGTACCCTAAAATTGATATAATTTACCCAACAAAATTTTACCATGCTCTCCTGTTATATTTTATGACACTATGAACTCCTCAGTTGCTGTCATCTGAGGCATATTTCCTCATATTGGGATCAGGGAGAAATATGAACAGAGCTTTAAGTCAATGAATTAGTGGTTACTTGGAGAGGCAAGAGGCTCTTGTTTGATAGAAAAATGATCCTATATCTTCTATTGTATAATTTGTCTAATTGGTGGTTTTGTTTTTATAAAGAAACATTTAATTCTTTTTTATTTATTTGTTTTATTTTTTTTGGCCACAGGGCTTGTGGGATCTTAGGTCCCTGAACAGGGATCGAACCCGGGCCCTCTTCAGTGAGAGCGCAGAGCCCTAACCACTGGACCGCCAGGGAATTGTTCTTCATCTCTTGTGTGGTAGATTTTGTGAATATGATAATAAATAAGATACCTTGTCTACCGTCAAGAGCCAAAAATCTAGAAAGGCAAGCTAGTTGAACAGACTTTCATAATAACAAGGGTTAAATGCTGTAAAATCTATGTACAAGATGTGATAAGAGGGCCAAGGAGAGGCATCTAACAAAGTCTTGGAAGAAAACACATCAAGAACGCTTTATCTAAGAAGTGTTGCATAAATTAAACTTAAATGTTAACAATGAGTTAGCCCTAGAAGTAAGGATAAAAAGTACAGGAGTAAACACTACTTGTGCTCACTAAGAGGTCAAGCTTTCCTTTTCTGACAGGAAAAGGTCCTTTTGAACTTAGACAAAAGCCATGTGATTTGTTTGGCCAAGTGAATGTGACCAATGTGAAGGGAAGGTGACACGGTTTTACCAGTGGACAGAGGCAATTAAGGGCTAGTGTGCATTATTGGCTAGTGTGCATTATCCCATGCTGTTGCCATGATGCAGTGAAACCTAAAGACTCAGTTTGGGATGGAAGCTCCTTAATGTGGTGAAGCCTCCTCCTGCCTTGAATCTTATGCTACTGATATTTTAGTGGTGTTTCTTAATGTGTCACAGCTTATCCTACCTTGACTGACACATACATTTTTTTTTTTTTTTTTTTTTTTTTTTTTGCGGTACGCGGGCCTCTCACTGCTGTGGCCTCTCCCATTGTGGAGCACAGGCTCCGGACGCGCAGGCTCAGCGGCCATGGCTCACGGGCCCGGCCACTCCGCGGCACGTGGGATCTTCCCGGACTGGGGCACGAACCCGTGTCCCCTGCATCGGCAGGCGGACTCGCAACCACTGCGCCACCAGGGAAGCCCCATACATGTTTTTTTTTAAGTGGTAAATAATTCAGAAGAAGGAGGTAGTGTGACAAGAAATAACATTAAGATATCAACAGGGATTAAATTATGAAAGACTTTGTATGCTAATTTTAATTAATTTGGATTTTATCTTGTGACCAGGCACATTCCTGATATAAATGAATCAACGTATTGTTAGCATAAAGCTGGATTTCACAACCTTGACACTGTTGGCATTTGGGGCCAGATAATTCTTTGATGAGGAACTGTCCTATGCATTGAGGATGTTTAGCAACATTCTTGGCTTATACCCACTGGATGATAGTTGCATCTCTTCCCCAGCTGTGAAAACTAAATATGTCTTTATATATTGCCACATGTTCACCACAGAGCAAAATCACCCTGAGTTGAAATTATTGACATACACGAAAGGGAAATTTGTTGTAAGTTAAGCAACATACAATAACTATCATAGCTATGAAAGATCATTTACATTTTCTAAACAGTGTGCACAATCCTATTTGAGTTATAGAAAAATGCCTCAGATTATAGCATTGAAAATGGGTTGGCGAGGGGCAATATTCATTTACTTACCTCCTTGTAAGTAAATGGACATCTTTGGTTCCTAAAGAATTCCAAAAGTACAGCCTGCTCCATGACTGCACTGGCTTTGTCACCCATACATGTATGACAAAGACATGTTGATAAAACTTGATTATCCTAGAACTTCGAAACACTCTACTACTCTACTACTATGAATTAAATAGAATATTTTCTGGATATATTATGCATATATTATGCATGGTTATACAATAAAAATTTGGACTTTGATGTATGAATGATCAGTGGAGAGAATTGGATAATTATCTAATACAGAGCCTAGAGCTAGCTGGAAATATAGTACATTCTAATTAACCTTTTGCTGACGTAGCTTGTAATTTAGAATGAGGTTAACAACCGTGGATCTGGGTATTAATCTTACCTCGAGTACACTGCATTCATGGTTTGTATCAAGATTTTTCCCTTGCACTTCAATTTCATTATTCATATAATAGTGCTAATATTATTTTATATAATTATTCTAAATATTAGATAATGTTCTGATTGATTAAAAATTATTCCAGATTGAACGTAAATACAGTTGTTTATCTGGAACACTCTTGAAATTTTCAAAGATAATTAGACTAAATTTTTTTTTTACCATCTTTATTGGAGTATAATTGCTTTACAATGGTGTGTTAGTTTCTGCTTTACAACAAAGTGAATCAGTTATACATATACATATGTTCCCATATCTCTTCCCTGTTGTGTCTCCCTCCCTCCCACCCTCCCTATCCCACCCCTCTAGGTGGTCACAAACCACTTACCTGATTTCCCTGTGCCATGTGGCTGCTTCTCACTAGCTATCCACCCTACGTATGGTAGTGTATATATGTCCATGCCACTCTCTCACTTCGTAACAGTTTACCCTTCCCCCTCCCCATATCCTAAACTCCATGCTGTAGTAGGTCTGTGTGTTTTTCCCTTCCTACCACTAGTCTCTTCATAACATTTATTTTTCTTATATTCCATATATATGTGTTAGCATATGGTATTTGTTTTTCACCTTCTGAATTACTTCACTCTGTATGACAGACTCCAGGTACATCCACCTCACTACAAATAACTCAGTTTCATTTCTTTATATGGCTGAGTAATATTCCATTGTATATATGTGCCACATCTTTCTTTATCCATTCATCTGTTGATGGACACTTAGGTTGCTTCCATGTCCTGGCTATTGTAAATAGAGCTGCAATGAACATTTTGGTACATGACTCGTTTTGAATTATGGTTTTCTCAGGGTATATGCCCAGTAGTGGGATTGCTGGGTCGTATGGTAGTTCTATTTGTAGATTTTAAGGAACCTCCATACTGTTCTCCATAGTGGCTGTATCAGTTTACATTCCCACCAGCAGTGCAAGAGTGTTCCCTTTTCTCCACACCCTCTCCAGAATTTATTGTTTCTACACTTTTTGATGATAGCCATTCTGACCGATGTGAGAGGATATCTCATTGTAGTTTTGATTTGCATTTCTCTAATGATTAATGATGTTGAGCATTCTTTCATGTGTTTGTTGGCAAGCTGTATATCTTCTTTGGAGAAATGTCTATTTAGGTCTTCTGCCCATTTTTGGATTGGGTTGTTTGTTTTTTTGTTATTGAGCTGCATGAGTTGCTTATAAATTTTGGATATTAATCCTTTGTCAGTTGCTTCATTTGCAACTATTTTCTCCCATTCTGTGGCTTGTCTTTTGCTCTTATTTATGGTATGCTTTGCTCTGCAAAAGCTTTGAAGTTTCATTAGGTCCCATTTGTTTATTTTTGTTTTTATTTCCATGTCTCTAGGATGTGGGTCAACAAGGATCTTGCTGTGATTTATGTCATAGAGTGCTCTGCCTGTGTTTTCCTCTAAGAATTTGATAGTGTTTGGCTTTACATTTAGGTCTTTAACCCATTTTGAGTTTATATTTTGTGTGGTGTTAGGGAGTGTTCTAATTTCATACTTTTACATGTACCTGTCCAGTTTTCCCAGCACCACTTATTGAAGAGGCTGTCTTTTCTCCACTGTATATTCTTGCCTCCTTTATCAAAGATAAGGTGACCACATGTGTGTGGGTTTATCTTTGGGCTTTCTATCCTATTCCATTGATCTATATTTCTGTTTCTGTGCCAATACCACACCATCTTGATTACTGTAGCTTTATAGTATAGTCTGAAGTCAGGCGGCCTGATTCCTCCAACTCCATCTTTCGTTCTCAAGATTGCTTTGGCTATTTGGGGTCTTTTGTGTTTCCATACAAATTGTGAAATTTTTTGTTCTAGTTCTGCAAAAATTGCCAGTGGTAGTTTGATAAGGATTGCATTGAATCTGTAGATTGCTTTGGGTAGTAGAGTCATTTTCACAATGTTGATTCTTCTAATCCAAGAACATGGTGTATCTCTCCATCTATTTGTATCATCTTTAATTTCTTTCATCAGTGTCTTATAATTTTCTGCATACAGGTCTTTTGTCTCCTTAGATAGGTTTATTCCTAGATATTTTATTCTTTTTGTTGCAATATGGGAGTGTTTTCTTAATTTCACTCTCAGATTTTTCATCATTAGTTTATAAGAATGCCAGAGATTTCTGTGCATTAATTTTGTATCCTGCTACATTATCAAATTCATTGACTAGCTCTAGCAGTTTTCTGGTAGCATCTTTAGTATTCTCTATGTATAGTACCATGTCATCTGCAAACAGTGACAGCTTTACTTCTTCTTTTCCGGTTTGGATTCCTTTTATTTCGTTTTCTTCTCTAATTGCTGTAGCTAGAACTTCCAAAACTATGTCGAATAAGAGTGGTGAGAGTGGGCAACCTTGACTTGTTCTTGACCTTACTGGAAATGGTTTCAGTTTTTCAACATTGAGGACGATGTTGGCTTGGGTTTGTCATATATGGCCTTTATTATGTTGAGGAAAGATCACTCTATGCGTACTTTCTGCAGGGTTTTTATCATAAATGGGTGTTGAATTTTCTCAAAAGCTTTCTCTGCATCTACTGAGATGATCATATGGTTTTTTGCCTTCAGTTTGTTAATATGATGTATCACACTGATTGATTTGCGTATATTGAAGAATCCTTGCATTCCTGGAATAAATCCCACTTGATCATGCTGTATGATCCTTTTAATGTGCTGTTGGATTCTGTTTGCTAGTATTTTGTTGAGGTTTTTTGCATCTGTGTTCATCAGTGATATTGGCCTGTAGTTTTCTTTCTTTGTGACGTCTTTGTCTGGTTTTGGTGTCAGGGTGATGGAGGCCTCATAGAATGAGTTTGAGAGTGTTCCTTCCTCTGCTATCTTTTGGAAGAGTTTGAGAAGGATAGGTGTTAGCTCTTCTCTAAATGTTTGATAGATTTCACCTGTGAAGCCATCTGGTTCTGGGCTTTTGGTGTTGGAAGGTTTTTAATCACAGTTTCAATTTCAGTGCTTGTGATTGGTCTGTTCATATTTTGTATTTCTTCCTGGTTCAGTCTCGGTAGGTTGTGCATTTTTAAGAATTTGTCCATTTCTTTCAGGTTGTCCTTTTTATTGGCATAGAGTTGCTTGTAGTAATCTCTCATAATCTTTTGTATTTCTGCAGTGTCCATTGTTACTTCTCCTTTTTCATTTCTAATTCTATTGATTTGAGTCTTCTCCCTTTTGTTCTTGATGAGTCTGGCTAATGGTTTATCAATTTTGTTTATCTTCTCAAAGAACCTGCTTTTAGTTTTATTGATCTTTGCTATCGTTTCCTTAATTTCTTTTTCATTTTTTTCTGATATGATCTTTATGATTTCTTTCCTTTTGCTAAATTTGGGGGTTTTTTGTTCTTCTTTCTCTAATTGCTGTAGGTGCAAGGTTAGGTTGCTTATTCGAGATGTTTCCTGTTTCTTAAGGTAGGATTGTATTGCTATAAACTTCACTCTTAGAACTGCTTTGGCTGCGTCCCATAGGTTTTGTGTCATCTTGTCTCCACTGTCATTTGTTTCTAAGTACTTTTTGATTTCCTCTTTGATTTCTTCAGTGATCACTTTGTTATTAAGTAGTGTATGGTTTAGCCTCCATGTGTTTGTATTTTTTACAGAGCTTTTCCTGTAATTGATATCTAGTCTCATAGCGTTGTGGTTGCAGAAGATACTTGATACCATTTCAATTTTCTTAAATTTACCAAGGCTAGATTTGTGACCCAAGATATGACCTATCCTGGAGAATGTTCCATGAGAACACTTGAGAAAAATGTGTATTCTATTGTTTTCGGATGGAATGTCCTATAAATATCAATTAAGTCCATCTTGTTTAATGTATCATTTAAAGCTTGTGTTTCCTTTTTTATTTTCATTTTGGATGTTCTGTCCATTGTTGAAAGTGGGGTGTTAAAGTCCCCTACTATGATTGTGTTACTGTCGATTTCTCCTTTTATGGCTGTTAGCGTTTGCCTTATGTATTGAGGTGCTCCTATGTTGGGGGCATAAATATTTACAATTGTTATATCTTCTTCATGGATTGATCCCTTAATCATTATGTAGTGTCCTTCTTTGTCTCTTGTAATAGTCTTTATTTTAAAGTCTCTTTTGTCTGATATGAGAATTGCTACTCCAGCTTTCTTCTGATTTCCATTTGCATGGAATATTATTTTCCATCCCCTCACTTTCAGTTTGTATGTGTCCCTAGGTCTGAAGTGGGTCTCTTGTAGACAGCGTACATATGCATCTTGTTTTTGTATTCATTCAGCCAGTCTGTGTCTTTTGGTGGGAGCATTTAATCCATTTACATTTAAGGTAATTATCAATATGTATGTACCTATTACCATTTACTTAATTGTTTCAAGTCTGTTCTTGTAGGTCTTTTCCTTCTCTTGTGTTTCTTGCCTAGAGAAGTTCCTTTAGCATTTGTTGGAAAGCTGGTTTGGTGGTGCTGAACTCTCTCAGCCTTTGCTTGTCTGTAAAGGTTTTAATTTCTCCATCAAATCTGAATGAGATCCTTGCTGGGTAGAGTTATCTTGGTTGTAGGTTTTTCTCCTTCATCACTTTAAATATTTCTCTCCATTCCCTTCTGGCTTGCAGACTTTCTGTTGAAAGGTTAGATGTTAACCTTATGTGGATTCCCTTGTGTGTTATTTGTTGTTTTATCCTTGCTGCTTTTAATATGTTTCTTTGTATTTAATTTTTGAAAGTTTGATTAATATGTATCTTGGTGTGTTTTTCCTTGGATTTATCCTGTATGGAATTTGTGCTTCCTAGACTCGATTAACTGTTTTCTTTCCCATATTAGGGAAGTTTTCAACTATAATCTCTTCAAATATTTTCTCAGTTCCTTTCTTTTTCTCTTCTTCTGGGACCCCTATAATTCAAATGTTGGTGTGTTTAATGTTGTCCCAGAGGTCTCCGAGACTGTGCTCAGTTCTCTTCATTCTTTTTTCTTTATTCTGCTCTGAAGTAGTTATTTCCACTATTTTATCTTCCAGGTCACTTATCCGTTCTTCTGCCTCAGTTATTCTGCTATTGATCCTATCTAGAGTATTTTTCATTTCATTTATTGTGTTGCTCATCGTTGCTTGCTTCCTGTTTATTTCTTCTAACATCCTTGTTAAATGTTTCTTGCATTTTGTCTATTCTTTATCCAAGATTTTCGATCATCTTTACTATCATTATTCTGAATTCTTTTAAGGTAGACTACCTATTTCCTCTTCATCTGTTAGGTCTGGTGGGTTTTTACCTTGCTCCTTCATCTGCTGTGTGTTTTTCTGTCTTTTCATTTTGCTTATCTTACTGTGTTTGGGGTCTTCTTTTTTGCAGGCTGCAGGTCTGTATTTCCCGTTGTTTTTGGTGTCTGTCCCCAGTGGCTAAGCTTGGTTCAGTGGGTTGTGTGGGTTTCCTGGTTGAGGGGACTAGTGCCTGTGTTCTGGTGGATGAGGCTGGATCGTGTCTTTCTGGTGGGCCGGTGCACGTCTGGTGGTGTGTTTTGGGGTGTCTCTAGCCTTATTATGATTTTAGGTAGCCTCTCTGCTAATGGATGGGGATGTAGTCCTGTCTTGTGAGTTGTTGAGCATAGTGTGTCCTGCACTGTAGCTTGCTGGTTGTTGAGTGAAGCTGGGTCTTGGTGTTGAGATGGAGATCTCTGGGAGATTTTCGCCATTTGATATTTCGTGGAACTGGTAGGTCTATTGTGGACCAGTGTCCTGAGGTTGGTTCTCCCACCTCAGAGACACAGCCCTGATGCCTGGCTGGAGCACCAAGAGCCTTTATTCCATATGGCTCAGAACAAAAGGGAGAAAAATAGAGAGGAAAGGAAAGGAAAGAAAGATTCAAAGGAGGGAAGGAGGGAGGAAGGAAGGAAGAGAGAAAGGAATGAAGGAAGAAAGCGAGAAAGTAATGGAAGGAAGGAAGAGAGGAAGGAAGAGAGGAAGGAAGAAAAAAGAAAATAAGGTAGGATAAAACAAAGTTATTAAAATAAAAAATAATTATTAAGAAGAAAAATTTTTTCAAGTAAAAGAAAATGGATCGTCGGAACCCTAGGAGAAATGGTGAAAGCAAAGCTATACAGACAAAATCTCACACAGAAGCACACACATACACACTCACAAAAAGAGAAAAAAGGGGAAAAGAATAATATATCTTGCTCCCAAAGTCCACCTTCTCAAGTTGGGATGATTCGCAGTCTGTTCAGGTATTCCACAGAGGCAGGGCACTTCAAGTTGATTGTGGTGATTTAATCCGCAGCTTTTGAGGCTGCTGGGAGAGACCTCCTCCTCTCCTCTTCGTTCACACAGCTCCTGATGTTCAGCTTTGGACTTGGTCCCACCTCTGTGCGTAGGTTGCCCAAGGGCGTCTTCTCTTCGCTCAGACAGGACGGGGTTAAAGGAGCAGCTGATTCGGGGACTCTGGTTCAGGCCTGGGGGAGGGAGGGGTACGGATGCGGGGTGAGCCTGCGGCGGCAGAAGCCAGCATGACATTGCACTAGCCTGAGATGCACCATGCGTTCTCCGGGGGAAGTTGTCCCTGGATCCCGGGACCCTGGCAGTGGGGGGCTGCACAGGCTCCCGGGAGGGGAGGTGTGGAGAGTGACCTGAGCTCGCACATAGGCTTGGTGGTGGCAGCAGCAGCCCTAGCGTCTCATGCCTGTCTCTGGCGTGCTCACTGATAGCCGCTGCTCCTGCCCGTTTCTGGAGCTCCTTTAAGTGGTACTCTTAATCCCCTCTCCTTGCGCACCAGGAAACAAAGAGGCAAGAAAAAGTCTCTTGTCTCTTAGGCAATTCCGTGTCCGTTTCTGGAGCTCCTTTAAGCGGCACGCTTAAACCCCTCTCCTCGTGCCCCAGGAATCAAAGAGGGAAGAAAAGGTCTCTTGCCTCTTTGGCAGCTCCAGACTTCTCCCGGACTCTCCCTCTTGGCTAGCCGCGGTGCACTAACCCCTTCAGGCTGTGTTCATGCAGCCAACCCCAGTCCTCTCCCGGCTTCCAGTGGAAGCCTGAGCCTCAGCTCCCAGCCCCCGCCCATCCCAGCCGGTGAGCAGACAAGCCTCTTGGGCTTGTCTTCTTAAAAATTCCTCACTTTCACAGCATCTCGGAACATTGTACCATCATCCTTTCTGATGGGAACACATTAAAGTGCTCCTTTTTCCCATACCTCCCTGTCTGGTTCTTCATAGTGAAATGCTAAATATGGTGCACATATCCATTTAATGCTATCAGTAAACTGTAGATACACAATTTAAAGAGGAAGCTGTATCCTTAGACACTTTGTAAAATGGGGTGGAGGAAAGGTAGTAAAATGTAAATATAGACTGAAAAGCTCACTAGTGATGTTTACTTTGTTACTTAGCTGCTATTATATAGATTGGGTCATTCAAAATTAGAATTTCTGTTCAGCTTTAATAACAGTCTTTGTGTTCCTTATTTTATTGCAGGCATATTATAAGAGTGGCAGTTTCACAGTAAGCAGCTGGACTAATGCTATTCATTAGCAATTGTACAACATATCATAGGAAAAAGTAATGTTCTGTTCAAGTATGAATTTCAGATCTTAAATCCCTAACTGAATGTCCTTACTCACACACTATCTGCATGACATTATTTTTCATTAGTAAGAAAAGAATGAAAACATATAAATACGTTTAAAAGTTTAAGATAAACTTTTAAAAAGACAGCTAGCTGTGTGGGAACCTATATATCATGAATTACTGCAATGGGAAAAAACAATCTTATCTTGTTAGCTAGATTTCCTGCTCAGCCCAGCTGGGCCATTCCAGTGATCTGGGGAGTTGAGGTAATCATGAGCCAGTGATTATTCATTTGTATGAGCCGCCAGCATAACCTGCCAGTAATACTTACCCACATTCAGCATCTGTGCATAGACACTGATAGGGGTAATTGTGATGGCAGCCAAAATGGCAAATCCCAGCGTGTCCTGGGCTTGAACACAGCTATTCAAATGAAAGAACATTTTCTAATTTCCTGAACTGGTGTAAATTCCCCAGTGAATTTGGCCTGTATAATCACAGGCAGATTATGGTTCCAAAGTCTGGCTCAAATCTATGCCAGATTGACTACTAGTCATATTAAGAAAAGTTGGATTAAAAAAAAAAAACTAATGCAAATTTCGGGCATATAAACAGCTGATGAAATGTATTCCATTATACTAACAGTTAGTATTCTGGAGTCATGCACACTGTTGATTTACCCTGTTATAAACTAAAAAAGTTTCTCATATAACATATATGTATATATATTTAATGTAAACATTTATTTTGCATTGACTGATTAATAAATGAACTTAGAGCTTTATAATTGTACATATTAAATGTTATCTAGTTATATGTTTTATTTTTAATATATTTTTTCTGGCAGCCTTTATTACTGTAACCTATCCTCTATGAAATGATACCATTCATTCATTCATCTTTCGAACAAAAATTTATTGAGTAATTACTCTATGCAAGGTTTAATCAATGTCATAAATGGCTGACTGCATCTCAGGGAGAATTGTGTCTACTGCCACTCTGTGACTGATTTCATCTGCACCATATTTTAAGTTGGTGATTTTCAAAAGGTATTTTCCTAAGCAACACCTGGTTGTTTTTTCAAAAGATATACTTCTATGTACTATTAGGAAAGATTCTAATTCAGTACTTCTGAAAACCAGCCAGGGTATCTGATTTTCTGACACATATTCCCAAATGACTGTGATGTGATTATTCTGAAGCTCATCTTTTCAGACCCTGATGTCTCTAATTAAACTATACTACCCAGAAAGAAAGTTATTGAAGGAGAGAGAGATAAATAAAGATGGAGAAAAATTAGTATTATAGTAATAAGGTTTTGTGCATTAGAAATTACATATATCATTTTTACTCTTATCATAGGCACTGACTTAAATGTATATAATCTTGTCTTTGACTAGCAGTCCATTTTGTATGTGTTTCAGTTTACAAGACTTTATGTTATAGATTGTGTTTATGTCTTACTTACTCCATTTATAATCATGTTATTGCTACCCTTATGTCTTACTTATTATGTTCATTCATAAAGGTGAACATATGTTACTTTTATTTATGTATAAAAATCTTTAAAAATTGTCATTTGATGTAAAGATAAATTAATATATTTGAAATAAAGCTAATTATGTAGAAAAAACATTGTAGGGGTATATAATTTATAACTTGACTATATTATATAATTTGACTATTCAGATTATTTCTTTGTGTGCTTCTAGCACATTTTATTTCTTTCTTTCATCGGTATGGCCTTCAAGATTCTTCTGCACAAACAGTACTATTATGAGCATGTCCTCCAACGGAAACTTTGAGAGTTCTTGGTGCAGGAATGGAACTGCTAGCTCATACACTATTGTATGAGTCATCTTCTACATGTAGCAATATTCTCACTTGGGGAATATGATTGATGCAAAGTAAGTGCAAATTCCTCTCCATTGTACTATCATCAATAAAAAGTGGCATTTCAGATCATCATTAAAGGATGAATAGAAGTTTACGTTGTTGCAAAAGAAAGGAAAACTTTTCAGGAAGAGGAAAACCCGTGTAGAAAGTCAGGGAAAAGTAAAAGTCCATGGCTTGGATCTCCAACAGGTAAAAGTTCATTTATCTGAGGGCTGCAAGTAGTTGAGATTTCAAGACATGCAGTTAGAGAGGCAAGCTGAATTTGAGCTTTAAAGAACATTGTGAATAATAGAGATCCCTGTAAGGAATTAAGCAGGAGACCATCACAATTTGTTTTTTGATGTTAGACGTCCTCCTGAGGGGAAGCTGAGCTGGATGGAGGAAAGAAATATCTGTTAATAATGGAAATAAAAATAATAATTACACATACATATAATGACAACAACAACTAACATTTACTGATTCTTTGCTATGTCTTTGAGCCTTTACTGAGCACATGTAATGTATAATCTCAATTAATTCTTGTTCTAACCGAGAGAGATAGTTGTTATTCTCATTTTACATATGAGGAAACATTCTGAAAGATGAAGCGATTATATCCAGTATATTGTAGGCCTTGTACATTTTACAATATGAGAGTCTTTTAATAAGAAAAGAATTAAGAATAATAAATACAAAATTAAGTCAAAATTCATTTGTATTTCAGATGAGAAAATGAAACAAAATAAATTATAAATTTTACAAAGTTAACACATAGCCTAAGTGTCCTCAAATCAGAAAAAAAAATTTACATTAATTCTATACTACTAAATACAAAATCATATACTGCTATAATCTTTCCTCCATTTTGAAGGTACATAATCTATCTTTACTTCAAATGACAATTTTCAAAGATTTTTCTACATAAATAAAGGTAATCAGTTTTCCCCCCTCTGGCATAATAGTTTAACGTAACATTTTAAAATTACTACAAGATTAGAAGAGTTTTTGAAGCCTAACAAATTTATTTACTGTCAAATTGGGAAATCTGTATCTTTTTTTTTTCTTTCTAAGTTGTATAATTTGGAAGTGCCAAAACTCAAATTCTTACTGCAATAAAACTCAACTTCTGCTCCTTTTTATTACTATGCTGGGTAAATCAGCCAAGGGGGAGGGGTCGTGGCAATGTGCTATAGATTGAATATTTGAGTCCTCCCAAAATTCATACACTGAAACCTAACACCCAATGTTATAGTATTAAGAGGTGAGGCTTTTGGGAGTTGCTTAGGTCGTAAGAGTGGAGCCCTTGTAAATGGGACTAGTGCCTTTATAAAAGAGATCCCACAGAGATCCCTAGTTCCTTCCATCCTGTGAGGATACAGCAAAAAGACACCATCAGTGAAAGAGAAAGCAGTTCCTCACCAGACACTGAACCTGCTGGTATCATGATCTTGGACTTCCCAGCCTTCTATGAGAAATAGAAGTTTATTATTTATAAGCGACTCAGTTTATGGTATTTTGTTATAGCAGCCTGAAGAGACTGAGATATAAGGCTAGCAATAACATGATTATAAATGGAATTGACTGTGAATCACATAACTATTATACCATTAAACCAACTAAATGTAAAGTCAACTTCTTTTAAAGCTGGATCCCCAAAATTGTTTTTTGCCACTCCAATGCCACATGATACAAAGGGGAGTGAAATAGAAGTCATGGTGAAAAAAAAGCAATGATCTTAACCAATTTCATTAAAATATCATATTGAAAAATTTACAATAACATATCATGATGTGGTACATATTGCTGTGACCTGAATCCTAGAAAGGTCTGTGCAGTTGAGTGTCCTTGAAGCTTAAGCTTCACTGGCAATGTGGTAAATCTACTTCTGTTTGTGACGAATTCCTCCAATATCTCCCCAGGTATTTTAAGTTATTATACTGGCCCAATCAAATTTATGCCTAGGGTTAATGAGGCAAAGTTAACTGCTTTTTCTCTCTTCTTCGCACATTTATTATATTAGTTATCATCTACTGATAATGTATTTGCTTTTAACAATTAAAATTAGGAAAATATCACAGCTTGCTATGGTAGCCCAGATGTTCAGATTACTACTTCTATGTCTGAGGAGACAGGAGGCTGTATCATAAATCTCTCTCCTTAAGACCACTTCCAAACTGTTACTCTATGACCTTGACTCAGGAACACTTTTTTGGGCTTCCCTGGTGGCGCAGTGGTTGCGAGTCCACCTGCCAATGCGGGGGACACGGGTTCATGCCCTGGTCTGGGATGATAGCTCCATGAGCCATGGCCGCTGAGCCTGTGCGTCCGGAGCCTGTGCTGCTGATTTTATCTTGCTGTGGTTTGAAAGCATCCAGGTGACTCTTTCATAAAGATTTAGGATTAATTCCTGAATAATTACTAATTAATTTCGTACCTAGGCTAGATCCTCGTTATTCAGATTATGGTCCACACTTAACAGCATCATCAACATCAAGTGAGAATTCGCTAGAAATGCTCACTCCAATCCAATGAAACAGACTTTGCATTTTAAAAGATAACTAAGGGCTTCTAATACATATTAATGTTTGAAATACACTGTCCTTGATGTGGTTAATTACCTGAATTACTTTGGTCAGCCCCCAGGAAACTTTTGGTCTACTTAACCTCTGCTACCTTTACACATAGGAGATGACAGTACATCTAATTTTCCTGAAAAAACATTTTCTCATCAAACATAAAATCTCTAGAACTCATACTCTCCATTACCTGTGTCCTCAAATATTCATATATCTTTCCCTATAGCCTCAACATATAAGCTACCTCTTCTCCTGTTCAAGATGTGAACTCTTGATGCCATTATTTGGTGTAAACTCTGGAACCATGATCCATCTATTATGTACTTTTCCTCCTCATTTTCAAAATTTTAAATATACCGTTTCATCTTCCCAAATCTGTCAGCATCTTCTGCTTTAGTCAGCATCATGTCTTTCTTTCACTGTCAAATTTCACAAAAAAAGAAAAAATAGCTGCCCTAATTTTTTTCATTTCCTTTTCCCATTTATTTATCCTTGTACTTAAAATCTGACCGTTGCCTCCACAGCCACCCTGAAATTAACCTCACTGTGGTTCTATGGATATTGTAATTGCCAAATGCAGTGATTTTGTTTTCAGCGTCCCACCTTATTTACGTATCTTATTTCCACTTATCACTGTGATTTGTTCCAATATTATCTACTTTTTATGTCTTCTATATAGAGTTGACCACTTTATTTACTGTGCTGTCACTGACCCTGAACTCTGCCCTTGGTAGAAGATCCTTTACACTGCTTTGCAAGTTTGCCTTCCTCCTTAAGCAGGAAGAACCTTGAGGATGAGGACTCATTAATTTGACTCCCCACTGCTTCAACAAATCCTTGCCACAGTGTAGGTGCTTAACAGATGATGAATTGAACTGGGCTCATCTTAAATGACCTGGGGGCATATGACCCTTTGATCATGTGAACTTCCTTTAGTTTTGGTATGCTCTCAGTCCTGGTTTTTTCTCTTACTACACAGAGCATTTCCTCTGCCATTTCTCTTACTCCTTACAAGGTAGATGCAGGATCACGAACAGATAATGAAGTGTGGTATTTAGGAAAAAGGGAAAATTAATAGTCATAATGATTTCAGCAAGTGCTAGCTAGATCACAGTGCAGCTCACTGAAAAATTATAATGGCTTACAACAACTTCTAAATATCCATCATGGGTCAGCTTCAATTTTGCTCCATGTCATCTGCACTCTTGGAGCCCAGCTGAGGAAGCAACCTCTGGCTTGAACATTGTTCTCATGACAGAGGACCAAGAGAACTAGGCAAGCAATGTGCTGGTTCTAAAGGTTCTGCTTGCAAGAAACACATTCCATAGGCCAAAATAAGTCATATGTCCAAGCCTGATGCCAGAGAGGAACAGCAAGTATTTTAGGAAAATAAAATATACCACAATGATTAGCTCAGCACTTTGTCTATAAGAGAAATTACTGAAACAGTTTGGAGAGGGGAAGTTTAAAAATACTACACTGTAAACTCTAGAATCATTATATATGTCAGGATTGTCAGGCAAACAGCCTTAAAAAGAAGTGGAATTTTATTGTCTGAAGATGAAAAAATCAGAGTATTACTTTCTAGAGTGGAAAAATATATACTTCTGAATGTTTAAAAAAGTTTAAATATAGTTTGTAATTATTCATTTTCTTCATTCTCTACTTCATGTTCATATTCACTTGATTAAATAGTTTTCAGAATAATAGCTAATATTTACTGAACAAGAACAGCATTCTATGTCCTGTGCTAAAAGCTTTCCAATAATTTTATCATTTTATCTTTTTTTTTCACGTGTGTGGTTTTTTTTAACATCTTTATTGGAGTATAATTGCTTTACAATGTTGTTTTAGTTTCTGCTGTATAATAAAGTGAATAAACTATAAATAGACATATATCCCCATATAACTTCCCTCTTGCATCTCCCTCCCACCATCTCTGTGCCACCACTATAGGTGGTCACAAAGCATGGAGGTCATCTCCCTATGATTGTGGCTGCTTCCCAGTAGCTCTCTATATTACATTTGGTAGTGACACTTTTTCACTTTGTCCCAGCATACCCTTCCCCCTCCCTGTGTCCTCAAGTCCATTCTCTACATCTGCATCTTTATTCCTGTCCTGCCCCTGGGTTCCTCAGAACCTTTATACATATATATATATATATATATATATATATATATATATATATATTCCATAGATATGTGTTAGCATATGGTATTCGTTTTTCTCTTTCTGACTTACTTCACTCTGTATGACAGGCTCTAAGTCCATCCACCTCACTTCAAATAACTCAACTTCGTTTCTTTTTATGGCTCAGTAATATTCCATTGTATATATGTGCCACATCTTCTTTATCCATTCATCTGTCAGTGGACACTTAGGTTATTTCCATGTCCTGGCTATTGTAAATAGAGCTGCAGTGAACATTGTGCTACATGACTCTTTTTGAATTATGGTTTTCTCAGGGTATATGCCCAGTAGTGGGATTGCTGGGTTGTATGATAGTTCTATTTTTAGTTTTATAAGGAACCTCCATACTGTTCTCTATAGTGGCTGTATCAATTTACATTCCCACCAACAGTGCAAGAGGGTTCCCTTTTCTCCACACCCTGTCCAGCATTTATTGTTTGTAGATTTTTTGATGATGGCTATTCTGACCGGTGTGAGGTGATACCTCATTATAGTTTTGATTTGCACTTCTCTAATGATTAGTGATGTTGAGCATCCTTTCGTATGTTTGTTGGCCATCTGTTTGTCTTCTTTGGAGATACATCTATTTAGGTCTTCTACCCATTTTGGATTGGGTTGTTTGTTATTTTGATATTGAGCTGCATGAGCTGCTTGTATATTTTGGAGATTAATCCTATGTCAGTTGCTTCATTTGCAAATATTTTCTCTGATTCTGAGGGTTATCTTTTCATCTTATTATGTTTTACTTTGCTGTGCAAAAGCTTTTAAGTTTCATTAGGTCCCATTTGTTTATTTTTGTTTTTATTTCCATTTCTCTTGGAGGTGGGTCAAAAAAGTATTTTGCTGTGATTTATGTCATAGAGTGTTCTGCCTATATTTTCCTCTAAGAGTTTTATAGTGTCTGGCCTTACATTTAGGTCTTTAATCCATTTTGAATTTATTTTTGTGGATGGTGTTAGGGCGTGTTCTAATTTCATTCTTTTACATGTAGCTGTCCAGTTTTCCCAGCACAACTTATTAAAGAGACCCTCTTTTCTCCATTGTATATTCTTGCCTCTTTTATCAAACATAAGGCAACCATATGTGTGTGGGTTTATCTCCGGACCTCCTATCCTGTTTCATATATTTCTGTTTTTGTGCCAGTACCATACTGTTTTGATTACTATAGCTTTGTACTATAGTCTGAAGTTCAGGAGTCTGATTCCTCGAGCTCCATTTTTCTTTCTCAAGATTGCTTTGGCTATTCAAGGTCTTTTTTTTAAAATATATACTAATTGTGAAATTTCTTGTTCTAGTTCTGTGAAAAATGCCATTGGTAGTTTGATAGGGATTGCATTGAATCTGTAGATTGCTTTGTATAGTATAGTCATTTTCACAATGTTTATTCTTCCAGTCCAAGAACATGGTATATTCCTCCATCTGTTCATGTCATCTTTACTTTCCTTCATCAGTGTCCTATAGTTTTCTACATACAGGTCTTTTTTCTCCTTAGGTAGGTTTATTCCTAGGTATTTTATTATTTTTGTTGCAGTGGTAAATGGGAGTGTTTCCTTAATTTCTCTTTCAGATTTTTCATCATTATTGTATAGGAATGCAAGAGGTTTCTGTGCATTCATTTTGTATCCTGCTACTTTACCAAGTTCATTGATTAGCTCTACTAGTTTTCTGGTAACATCTTTAGGATTCTCTATGTATAGTATCCTGTCATCTACAAACAGTGACAGCTTTAATTCTTCTATTCTGATTTGGATTCTTTTATTTCTTTTCCTTCTCTGATTGCTGTGGCTAAAACTTCCAAAACTATGTTGAATAATAGTGGTGAGAGTAGGCAACTGTGTCTTGTTCCTGATCTTAGTGTAAATGGTTTTAGTTTTTCAGCATTGAGAACGATGTTGGCTGTGAGTTTGTCATATAACCGCCTTTATTATGTTAGGAAAGTTCCCTCTATGCCTACTTTCTGGAGAGTTTTTATCATAAATCGGTGTTGAATTATGTCAAAAACTTTTTCTGCATCTATTGAGATGATCATATGGTTTTTCACTTGCAGTTTGTTAATATGGTGTATCACATTGATTGATTTGCGTATATTGAAGAATCCTTGCATTCCTGGGATAAACTCCGCTTGATCATGATGATCCTTTTCATGTGCTATTGGATTCTGTTTGCTAGTATTTTGTTGAGGATTTTTGCATCTACGTTCATCAGTGACATTGGCCTGTAGTTTTCTTTTTTTGTGACATCTTTGTCTGGTTTTGGTATCAGGGTGATGGTGGCCTCATAGAATGAATTTGGGAGTGTTCCTCCCTTTGCTATATTTTGGAAGAGTTTGAGACCAATAGGTGTTAGCTGTTCTCTAAATGTTTGATAGAATTCACCTGTGAATCCATCTGGTCCTGGGCTTTGGTTTATTGGAAGATTTTTAATCACAGTCTCAATTTCAGTGCTTGTGATTGGTCTGTTTATATTTTCTATTTCATCCTGGTTCAGTCTCGGAAGTTTGCAGTTTTCTAAGAATTTGTCCATTTCTTCCAGGTTGTCCATATTATTGGATATAGTTTCTTGTAATAATCTCTCATGATCCTTTCTATTTCTGCAGTGTCCGTTGTTACATCTCCTTTTTCATTTCTAATCTGTTGACTTGAGTCTTTTCCCTTTTTTCTTGATGAGTCTGGCTAATGGTTTATCAATTTTGTTTATCTTCTTAAATACCCAGCTTTTAGTTTTATTGATCTCTGGTATTGTTTCCTTCATTTCTTTTTCATTTCTTTCTGATCTGATTTTTCTGATTTCGTTCCTTCTGCTATATTTGAGGGTTTTTTGTTCTTCTTCTTTGATTTCTTTAGGTATAAGTTTAGGTGGCTTATTTGAGATTTTTCTTGTTTCTTAGCATAAGATTGTATTGCTATAAACTTACCTCTTAGAACTGCTTTTGCTGCATCTCATGGGGTTTGGGACATCGTGTTTTCATTGTCATTTGTTTCTAGGTATTTTTTGATTTCCTCTTTGATTTCTTCAGTGGTCTCTTGGTTATTTACTACTGTATTGTTTAGCTGCCATGTGTTTGTATTTTTTACAGTTTATTTTTCCTGTAATTAATTTCTAGTCTCAGAGTGTTGTGGTTGGAAAAGATACTTGATACAATTGTGAATTTTCTTAAATTTACATAGGCTTGATTTGTGACCCAAGTTATAATCTATCCTGGAGAATGTTCCATGAGCACTTGAGAAAAAAAGTGTATTCTGTTGTTTTGGGATGGAATGTCCTATAAATATCAATTAAGTCCATCTTGTTTAATGTATCATTTAAAGCTTGTGTTTCCTTATTTACTTTCATTTTGGATGATCTGTCCATTGGTGAAAGTGGGGTGCTAAAGTCCCATACTATGATTGTGTTACTGTTGATTTCCCCTTTTATGGCTGTTAGAATTTGCCTTATTTATTGAGGTGCTCCTATGTTGGGTGCATAAATCTTTACAATTGTTATATATTCTTGATGGATTGATCCCTTGATCATTATGTGGTGTCCTTCTTTGTCTCTTGTAATACTTGATTTTAATGTCTATTTTGTCTGATATGAGAATTGCTACTCCAGCTTTCTTCTGATTTCCATTTGCATGGATTATCTTTTTCCATCCCCTCACTTTCAGTCTGTATGTATCTCTAGGTTTGAAGTGGATGTCTTGTAGACAGCATGTACACTGCTCTTGTTTTTGTATGCATTCTGCCAGTCTGTGTCTTTTGGTTGGAGCATTTAATCCATTTACAATTTAGGTACTTATCAATACATATGTTCCTTTTACCATTTTCTTAATTGTTCGGGGTTTGTTATTGTAGGTCTTTTCCTTCTCTTGTGTTTCCTTCCTAGAGAAGTTCCTTTAGCATTTGTTGTAAAGCTGGTTTGGTGGTTCTGAATTCTCTTAGCTTTTGCTTGCTTGTAAACGTTTTAGCTTCTTTGTCACTTCTGAATGAGATCCTTGCTGGGTAGTGTAATCTTGGTTGTAGGTTTTCCCCTTTCATCACTTTAAATATGTCTCTCCACTCCATTCTGGCTTGCAGAATTTCTGCTGAAAGGTCAGCTGTTAACCTTATGGGTTAACAAATCAAATATGGAATGTCCATACTATTTTCCTTGTGGCTCTGCCAATTTACATTCTCATCAACAATAAACATGATTCCCTTTTCTCCATGTCCTTGCCAACATTTGTTTCTCTTATTTTTTTCACAATAGACATTCTAACAGGTATAAAATAATATCTCATTGTGGTTTTGATTTGCATTTTCCTGATGATTAGTGATGTTGAGCATATTTTTATGTACCTGTTGACCATTTGTAGGTTTTTTTTTGGAAAAATGTGTATTCAGGTCCTTTGCCCATTTTTTAATCAGATTATTAGTAGGTTTTTGGTTTGTTTGTTTTTTTTTCTCTGTCTTTGCTCTTGTTTGGTTTTTGGTTTTTTTTGGTGTTTTTGCTTTGGAGTTCTATGAGTTGTATATTGACTATACAATATATACAAGTATATACCACTTATTAGGTATGTGGTTTGCAAATATTTTCTGCCAGTCCATAGGTTTCCTTTTTATTTTGTTGATGGTTTCCTTTAGTGTACAAAAGCTTTTTGATTTGAAATAGTCCCACTTACTTATTTTTGCTTTTGTCTTGTTTTTAGTATCAAACCTAAAAAAAAAAAAAAAAAAAAAAAAATCACTGCAAAAAATGTCTAGAAACTTACCCCCATGTGTTCTTCTGGAAGTGTTGTAATTTCAGGTCTTATCTTCAAGTCTTTAATTCATTTTGAATTGATTTTTGTCTGTGATATAAGACATTCTTTCCCATGTGGTTATCCAGTTTTCCCAACATCATTAATTGAACAGGAGTGAATTTTTATTTTATTTATTTATTTTTCATTTTTTTAGGAGTGAATTTTTAAATTTAATCATTATTTACTGTGGGATTCTATAAGAAATTTATATTCTTATCTTGACTCCTGGGATAAAAAGATCTATGATGGGACCTAAGATATTCTACTACATTAACAAACAGCTATCTCTTCCTTCAAAATTAACAACTGTTACACAGTGGTATTAGTTTTAAAAAACAGTATGGTTAATCTCTCATGGTGACTGCATGATCCTTCCCCTCATTTGTGACATATAGTTTGATGCCTGTGGAAAGCATAGGTATAGCTGATTTATTTTATTAAACTATCTTATTATAACACAATTTAATTTCATAAATGATGAAATTAAGTGATTTCTTTGTGTGCATACAGTTCTAATATCACAAGAATTTTTCTCATGAGGAATGGTATAATTTTTATATTTTTGTTAGAATGAATTTTATATGCTTTAAAAGGAAACACAATTCATTAAAATGTATACATTATTAAAATGGGACTTTTTTCTGAAATCTTGTTATAGTTATGAATTATTTAACCCTTTATAATTTCTCATTTTATTTGATTCCTCCAATTATCTCTGCAATAGTTCTTTCATTTGCTAAAAGAGTTAAGAAATGCTTTTAACTTTATTACTTTTAAATATTTTTTTAAAATTTTTTAAATTTTTTTATTTTTCTAACATCTATATTTGAGTATAACTGTTTTACAATAGCATGTTAGTTCCTCCTTTACAACAAAGTGAGTCAGTTATACATACACATATGTTTCCGTATCTCTTCCCTCTTGTCTCACCTTCCCTCCCACCGTTCCTAACCCTCTAGGTGGTCACAAAGCACAGAGGTGATCTCCCTGTGCTATGCGGCAGTTTCCCACTAGCTATCTATTTTACATTTCGTAGTGTGTATATGTCCCTGCCACTCTCTCACTTCGTCACAGCCCACCCTTCCCCCTCCCCATATCCTGAAGTCCATGCTGTAGTAGGTCTGTGTTTTATTCCTGTCCTACCACTAATCTCTTCATGACATTTTTTTTCCTAGATTCCATATATATGTGTTAGCATACGGTATTTGTTTTTCTCCTTCTGACTTACTTCACTCTGTATGACAGACTCCAGGTCTATCCTCTTCATTACAAATAACTCAGTTTCATTTCTTTTTATGGCTGAGTAATATTCCATTGTATATATGTGCCACATCTTCTTTATCCATTCATCTGTTGATGGACACTTAGGTTGCTTCCACGTCCTGGCTATTGTAAATAGAGCTGCAATGATCATTTTGGTACATGACTCTTTTTGAATTACGGTTTTCTCAGGGTATATGCCCAGTAGTGGGATTGCTATGTCATATGGTAGTTCTATTTGTAGTTTTTTAAGGAACCTCCATACTGTTCTGCATAGTGGCTGTATCCATTTACATTCCCACCAGCAGTGCAAGAGTGTTCCCTTTTCTCCACACCCTCTCCAGCATTTATTGTTTCTAGAGTTTTTGATGATGGCCAATCTGACCAGTGTGAGATGATATCTCATTGTAGTTTTGATTTGCATTTCTCTAATGAGTAATGATGTTGAGCATTCTTTCATGTGTTTGTTGGCAAACTGTATATCTTCTTTGGAGAAATGTCTATTTAGTTCTTCTGCCCATTTTTGGATTGGGTTGTTTGTTTTTTTGTTATTGAGCTGCATGAGTTGCTTATAAATTTTGGATATTAATCCTTTGTCAGTTGCTTCATTTGCAACTATTTTCTCCCATTCTGTGGCTTGTCTTTTGGTCTTGTTTATGGTATCCTTTGCTGTGCAAAAGCTTCTAAGTTTCATTAGATCCCATTTGATTATTTTTGTTTTTATTTCCATTTCTCTAGGAGATGGGTCAAAAAGGATCTTGCTGTAATTTATGTCATAGAGTGTTCTGCCTATGTTTTCCTCTAAGAGTTTGATAGTGTCTGGCCTTACTTTTAGATCTTTAACCCATTTTGAGTTTATTTTTGTGTGTGGTGTTAGGGAGTGTTCTAATTTCATACTTTTACATGTAGCTGTCCAGTTTTCCCAGCCCGACTTATTGAAGAGGCTGTCTTTTCTCCACTGTATATCCTTCCCTCCTTTATCAAAGGTAAGGTTGACCATATGTGTGTGGGTTTATCTCTGGGCTTTCTATCCTGTTCCATTAATCTATATTTCTGTTTTTGTGCCAGTACCATACTGTCTTGATTACTGTAGCCTTGTAGTATAGTCTGAAGTCAGAGAGCCTGATTCCTCCAGGTCCATTTTTCGTTCTCAAGATTGCTTTGGGTATTCGGGGTCTTTTGTGTTTCCATACAAATTGTGAAAATTTTTGTTCTAGTTCTGTAAAAAATGCCAGTGGTAATTTGATAGGGATTGCATTGAATATGCAGATTGCTTTGGGTAGTAGAGTCATTTTCACAATGTTGATTCTTCCAATCCAAGAACATGGTATATTTCTCCACCTATTTGTATCATCTTTAATTTCTTTCATCAGTGTCTTATAGTTTTCTGCATACAAGTCTTTTGTCTCCTTAGGTAGGTTTATTCCTAGATATTTTATTCTTTTTGTTGCAATATGGGAGTGTTTTCTTAATTTCACTCTCAGATTTTTCATCATTCATGTATAAGAATGCCAGAGATTTCTTTGCATTAATTTTGTATCCTGTTACTTTTACCAAATTCATTGGTTAGCTCTAGTAGTTTTCTGGTAGCATCCTTAGTATTCTCTATGTATAGTATCATGTCATCTGCAAACAGTGACAGCTTTAGTTCTTCTTTTCCTTTTTGGATTCCTTTTATTTCTTTTTTTCTCTTATTGCTGTGGCTAGAACTTCCAAAACTAGGTTGAATAACAGTGGTGAGAGTGGGCAACCTTGTCTTGTTCCTGATCTTAGTGGAAATGGTTTCAGTTTTTCACCATTGAGAACAATGCTGGCTGTGGGTTTGTCATATATGGCCTTTATTATGTTGAGGAAAGTTCCCTCTATGCCTACTTTCTGCAGGGTTTTTATCATAAATCGGTGTTGAATTTTGTCAAAAGCTTTCTCTGCGTCTATTGAGATGATCATATGGTTTTTCTCCTTCAGTTTGTTGATATGGTGTATCACGTTGATTGATTTGCGTATATTGAAGAATCCTTGCATTCCTGGAATAAACCCCACCTGATCATGCTGTATGATCCTTTTAATGTGCTGTTGGATTCTGTTTGCTAGTATTTTGTTGAGGATTCTTGCATCTATGTTCATCAGTGATATTGGCCTGTAGTTTTCTTTCTTTGTGACGTCTTTGTCTGGTTTTGGTATCAGGGTGATGGTGGCCTCATAGAATGAGTTTGGGAGTGTTCCTCCCTCTGCTATCTTTTGGAAGAGTTTGAGAAGGATAGGTGTTAGCTCTTCTCTAAAGCTTTGATAGAATTCGTCTGTGAAGCCATCTGGTCCTGGGCTTTTATTTGTTGGATGATTTTTAATCACAGTTTCAATTTCAGTTCTTGTGATTGGTCTGTTCATATTTTCTATTTCTTCCTGGTTCAGTCTGGGCAGGTTGTGCATTTCTAAGAATTTGTCCATTTCCTCCAGGTTTCCATTTTATTGGCATAGAGTTGCTTGTAGTAATCTAATAATCTTTTGTATTTCTGCAGTGTCAGTTGTTATATCTCCTTTTTTATATCTCCTTTTTCATTTCTAATTCTATTGAATTAGAAATGAAATTAGAATTCTATTGAATTCTCCCTTTTTTTTCGGTGAGTCTGGCTAATGGTTTAGCAATTTTATTTATCTTCTCAAAAACCAGGTTTTACTTTTATTGATCTTTGCTATTGTTTCCTTCATTTCTTTTTCATTTATTTCTGATCTGATCTTTATGATTTCTTTCCTTTTGTTAAATTTGGGGGGTTTTTGTTCTTCTTTCTCTAATTGCTGTAGGTGCAAGGTTAGGTTGCTTATTCGAGATGTTTCTTGTTTCTTAAGGTAGGATTGTATTGCTATAAACTTCACTCTTAAAACTGCTTTTGCTGTATCCCATAGGTTTTGGGTCGTCGTGTCTCCATTGTCATTTGTTTCTAAGTGTTTTTTGATTTCCTCTTTGATTTCTTCAGTGATCACTTCGATTGTTTAGCCTCCATGTGTTTGTATTTTTTACAGATCTTTTCCTGTAATTGATATCTAGTCTCATAGCTTTGTGGTCGGAAAAGATACTTGTTATGATTTCAATTTTCTTCAATTTCCCAAGGCTAGATTTGTGACCCAATATATGATCTATCCTGGAGAATGTTCCCTGAGCACTTGAGAAAAATGTGTATTCTGTTGTTTTGGATGGAATGTCCTATAAATATCAGTTAAGTCCATCTTGTGTAATGTATCATTTAAAGCTTGTGTTTCCTTTTTTATTTTCATTTTGTATGATCTGTCCATTGGTGAGAGTGGGGTGTTAAAGTCCCCTACTATGATTGTGTTACTGTCGATTTCTCCTTTTATGGCTGTTAGCGTTTGCCTTATGTATTGAGGTGCTCCTATGTTGGGGGCATAATTATTTACAATTGTTATATCTTCTTTTTGGATTGATCCCGTGATAATTATGTGGTATTCTTCTTTGTCTGTTGTAATAGTCTTTATTTTAAATTGTATTTTGTCTGATATGAGAATTGCTACTCCAGCTTTCTTTTGATTTCCATTTGCATGGAATATCTTTTTCCATACCCTCACTTTCAATCTGTAAGTGTCCCTGTGTCTCTTGTAGACAGCATATATATGGGTCTTTTTTTTGTATCCATTCAGCCAGTCTGTGTCTTTTGATGGGAGCATTTAATCCATTTACATTTAAGGTAATTATTGATATGTGTGTTCCTATTACCATTTACTTAATTGTTTTGGGTTGTTCTTGTAGGTCTCTTCCTTCTCTTGTGTTTCTTCCCTAGAGAAGTTCCTTTAGCATTTGTTGTAAAGCTGGTTTGGTGGTGCTGAACTGTCTCAGCTTTTGCTTGTCTGTAAAGGTTTTAATTTCTCCATCAAATCCGAATGAGATCCTTGCTGGGTAGAGTAATCTTGGTTGTAGGTTTTTCTCCTTTATCACTTTAAATATGTCCTGCCACTCCCTTCTGGCTTGCAGAGTTTGTGCTGAAAGATCAGATGTTAACCTTAAGGGGATTCCCTTGTGTGTTATTTGTTGTTTTTCCCTTGCTGCTTTTAATATGTTTTCTTTGTATTTAATTTTTGACAGTTTGATTATTATGTGTCTTGGCGTGTTTATCCTTGGGTTTATCCTGTATGGGACTCTCTGTGCTTCTTGGACTGGATTGAATATTTCCTTTCCTATATTAGGGAAGTTTTCAACTATAATCTCTTCAAATATTTTCTCAGTCCCTTTCTTTTTCTCTTCTTCTTCTGGGACCCGTATAATTCGAATGTTGTTGTGTTTAATGTTGTCCCAGAGGTCTCTGAGACTGTCCTCAGTTCTTTTCATTCTTTTTTCTTTCTTCTGCTCTGCAGTAGTTATTTCCACTCTTTTATCTTCCAGGTCACTTATCCGTTCTTTTGCCTCAATTATTCTGCTATTGATCCCATCTAGAGTATTTTTCATTTCATTTATTGTGTTTCTCATTGTTGCTTGCTTCCTCTTTATTTCTTTTAGGTCCTTGTTAACTGTTTCTTGCAATTTGTCTATTCTATTTCCAAGATTTTGAATCATCTTTACTATCATTATTCTGAATTCTTTTTCAGGTAGACAGCTTATTACCTATTCATTTTTTAGGTCTGGTGTGTTTTTGTCTTGCTCCTTCATCTGCTGTGTGTTTTTCTGTCTTTTCATTTTGCTTATCTTACTGTGTTTGGGGTCTCTTTTTTGCAGGCTGCAGGTTCGTAGTTCCCGCTTTTTTTGGTGGCTTTCCCCAGTGGCTGAGGTTGTTTCAGTGGATTGAGTAGGTTTCCTGGTTGGGGGGACTAGTGCCTGTGTTCTGGTGGATGAGGCTGGATCTTGTCTTTCTGGTGGGCAGGTCCATGTCTGGTGGTGTGTTTGGGGATGTTGGTAGCCTTATTATGATTTTAGGCAGCCTGTCTGCTAATGGATGGGGCTGTAGACCTTTCTTGCTGTTTGTTGGGCATAGGGTGTCCAGCACTGTTCGTTGCTGGTCCTTGAGTGAAACTGGCGTTGAGATGGAGATCTCTGGGAGATTTTCACCGTTTGATATTGCGTGTAGCTGGGTGATCTCTTGTGGACCAGTGTCCTGAGGTTGGTTCTCCCACCTCAAAGACAAAGCCTTGACACCTGGCTGGAGTACCAAGAGCCTTTAATCCACACAGCCCAAAATAAAAGGGAGAAAAAATAGGAAAGAAAGGAAGGAATGAAGGAGGGATGGAAGGAAGGAAGAAAAGAAGGGAGGGAGGAAGAAAGGAAGGGAGGAAGGAAGAAAGGAAGGAAGGAGGAGAGGAAGAAAGGGAGCAAGGAAGGCAGGAAGGAAGGAGGGAAGAAAGGACAGAAGAAAGAAGAAAGGGAGAAGACAAAATAAAGTAGGATAAAATATAGTTATTAAAATAAAAAATAATTATTAAGAAGAAAAATTTCTATTGAAAAAAAAAAGGGGGTCGGTCTAACCCTAGGACAAAACAAAGCTATACAGAAAAAATCTCACACAGCAGCACACACATACACACTCACAAAAAGAAAAAAAGGTTAAATAATAGTATATCTTGCTCCCAAAGTCCACCTCCTCAACTTGGGATACTTCGCTGTGTATTCATGTTTTCCACAGATTCAGGGCACTTCAAGTTGACTGTGGAGCTTTAATCTGCTGCTTTTGAGGCTGCTGGGAGAGACCTCCCCCTCTCCTCTTTGTTCGCACAGCTCCTGAGGTTCAGCTTTGGACTTGGACCCGCCTCTGCGTGTAGGTCGTCGGAGGGTGTCTGCCCTTCACTCAGACGGGACGGGGTTAAAGGAGCAGCTGATTTCGGGCACTCTGGCACAGGCCGGGCGGAGGGAGGGGCACGGATGCGGGGCAAGCCCGCGATGGCAGAGAGCAGTGTGACGCTGCACCGGCCCGAGGAACACCGCACGTTTTCCCGGGGAAGCTGTCCCTGGATCACGGGGCCCTGGTAGTGGTGGGCTGCACGGGCTCCCGGGAAGGGCGGTGTGGAGAGTGACCTGTGCTCGCACACAGGTCTCTTGGTGGCGGCAGCAGCAACCCTAGCATCCCACACCCGTCTCTGTTGTCCATGCCGACAGCCGTGGCTCGTACCCGTTTCTGGAGCTCCTTTACGCGGTGCCCTTAATCCCCTCTCCTCGTGCCCCAGGAAGCAAAGACGCAAGAAAAAGTCTCTTGTCTCTTCGGTAGCTCCGCGCCCGTTTCTGGAGCTCCTTTAAGTGGTGCGCTTAAACCCCTCTCCTCGTGCACCAGGAAGCAAAGCAGGAAGAAAAGGTCTCTTGCCTCTTCGGCAGCTCCAGACTTCTCCCGGACTCCCTCCTGGCTAGCCATGGTACACTAACCCCTTCAGGCTGTTTTCACTCTGCCAGCTCCAGAGGTTTCCCTGGGATCTGACTGAAGCCCGAGGCTCAGCTCCCAGCCCCGCCCGCCCTGGCGGGTGAGCAGACAAGCCTCTCGGGCTAGTGAGTGCTGGTCGGCACTGATCCTCTGTGGAATCTCTTCGCTTTACCCTACGCACCCTTTTGCTCCGCTCTCCTATGCGGCTCTGAAGCTTCCCCCCTCCGCCTCCCACAGTCTCCGCCTGCGAAGGGGCTTCTAGTGTGTGGGAACCTTTCCTCCTTCACAGCTCCCTCCCACTGGTGCAGGTCCCATCCCTATTCTTTGTCTCTGTTTATTCTTTTTTCTTTTGCCCTACCCAGGTACGTGGGGAGTTTCTTGCCTTTTGGGAGGTTTGAGGTCGTCTGCCAGCGTTCGGTGCGTGTTCTATAGGAGAAGTTCCACGTGTAGATGTATTTCTGATGTATCTGTGAGGAGGAAGGTGATCCCCGCGTCTTACTCTTCCGCCATCTTCTCGCCTCCCCTTGACTTTTAAATATTTAATGAGAGTTTTAAAGTTTAATACTCTCTATATTATGATGTTTTTACCTTTTAAATAGTTTACAGAAGTCTTCTTTCTTTTATAGTAGGTTTTATATTTGAATCATTAATGTACCCATTTGAGGATAATTTATTCTGGAAGGCTTTAAATGTTAGTATCAGTTCTGCTTAACTGTAAATATTTTGAATAAGTGGAGATATATGTAATTATCTCTCCCCAATAGTACAAATATGCTTTTCATGTGCTACAAAGAAGCAGTCTAACTCAGTTCTGAGACACACGGACTTGAGAATTACCATTTACAAGATGTCTGACCCTGGACAAGTGTCTAACTCTCTAAGCCTCAATTACATCATTGACTCATGACTGAGACATTCAAAGAGGGTAGGTAGTTTGCCTTCCAGACAGGAGGAGCCCAAGGCTGAAAAATGTTAATGATGTTGAATGTTTATGATCTCACCAGCACTGCTGTCTATCTCCTAGCACTGCTTGCTTCTGAATTGACTTTGTTGCCTAGCAGGCTTATTCGACCTGGTACTAAAATGGGACCAACACCTCCACAGATGCATGGTTATTTTTGTTTGCTAATTTGGCAATTTCCCTCTCTTCTAGAATGTAAATGTTTGTGCACATGCATGCATGTATGTGCAAATATGTGTGCATGCACATATAAATATAAGTGTAAATGTATACACACATACATACACATGCACACATAAGAGTATGTGTGCATATGTGTGTGTTATAAATTAGCTAACTTTGCCTGAGTCATTTGTTCACAATGTACACGAATCACCAGCAGGGGTAAAGTGGTTTGTGTGCCACAGTGGCCAGCCCTGAATTACAGAGCTACCCGTACATCCAGAGGACAAGAAACCCTTGTGATTAACAATACCACCAATACCATGTGTGTGGGGACTGAGAACGTTAGGAGGCATAGATTCCCTAAGATTCTCCATTTGCAATAGTATTTATAAATCACTAAGCACACCTCTTAAAAGTTTGTTACCAGAATTCTGGTTCCTGTGACTATAATTTCCTAACTCCAGTACATTCATTTTCACACTTATAGCCCTAAATGTCACCTGAGGTGGACAGCAAAAGACAAATTCTAATTCCTGCATCAAACCTGTAGAAAGATGCATTAGTATAATGCCAAAATCAAATGTCAACTTCTATAGAAAATATGTACTTTGCAAATGACCAACTTTCTTAAACTATGTGCAGAAGGTGAAATTAAGAGGTGTTTATTCGTAATATGACCTGAAGTCACCTATTTCATAGCATCACTCCGTTTTTTATTGCTTCTTATGAAGTTGGAGTGTGACAAGATAAAGAGGCGCATAGCTAATTTGACAGGAATGTGGAATCAGAATTTGTCATTAGATACCTGCTGTGTGTTGGGTATCTATTCAGGTCATTTCCTTAGGATTTGAGAAAGTCAAGCTGTAATTTCCCTTGCATATGATGTCATTCTTGAAAGAAAAAATGGGCAAATTTGTCAACCTTAAAGTGAGGATAATATTAAGATGAAAGCAAAGCAGGAAAGAAAGGCTGATAATGTCTGCAATGCTGGAAGACTCAAGGTCTTTAAGGTTGTAGAAAATGAATTTTCTCATGTCTCCTAATTTTCCTCATAGATTTTCACCATCTTTATTAATAAGGTCTTGGATTTATGCGTAGGTGTTGGGATGTATTTGTGGAAGCTGGTTTAAATTGGATTGTAAAGTAAAGCCGTTTAGGGGAGTTTTGGACTAAATAAAACAACATAATCAGCTGTGCAAACAGCTTTCCAGGCTGTTTTCAGAAGAGCATTGTAGGCAAAGAATAATATGGTAAAATTAAAGGTTACAAGGAAGAAACAACTTAATATGTTGGAGAACCATAGGGAAGACAACCTAACAGGAATTAGTTGATGAGGGACAAACAGGCTCCAGATAAAGTTGGTGAGGTAAACAACTGGCAGATCACATAGAATCTTATAGGCAAGGGAAGAATTTTGGATTTTATTCTATGATACATGAGAAAACTTCGGAAGATTTTAAGCAGAGAAAAATCATATACTCATTTACATTTCTTAAAGTTTCCTGTGCCTGCTATATGGAAAACCAACTGGGAAGGGACACCTAGAGATAGAGAGATGAAGGTGACTTGAATGAATAGTAAAGTTGGAGAACATACAAACAGCTGGGTTGTGTTTTGAAGGTATAACCATCTTGCTGCTAGAGGGGCTGTGAGGAATGAAGGGGTATGAAGGATGAGAAAATCAAGGACTACTCTGAACAGAGTAATTCTGGGTAACCACCAGAAAAACAGTGTCCCTCACCAGCATTGCCTTCATACTACCTATCAATCACCCAGCAGAGTTTGTACCCAAAGGCATTGCACAGCTTCTCACCTAATGATAATAATCACTAGCTCATCTACAGTGTAGGACCTGGATGACTAGAGGACGAGTGGGTGAATGATACAGAAGAGAACGGGCATCACGTGGCCCAGCTCCTGAGTCCCACTCCAACTTAAATTCCTGTTCCTCTATCCTTTGCTCAGTCTGTGATGGCCACTTTGGCCTTTTTGTAGTTATGCAAATATCTCTCACACTTCTAGTGCTGCTTGCTACTGTCTCAGTCTGGAGTTCTTGCTTTAGATATCCACATATCCCACTCCCTTATACATTTGGATTTCTCTGAAAGTTTAGCTTCTTTGAAACACCTGCTGATCATCTAATCCAGATAAAGGATCACCCTGTTCCATTCTCTATTCTCTTAGCTTGTGTTATTTTTCTTCATATTACTTATCACTATGCAACATAAACATTTGTTTATTTTCTTCATCCCTCCACTAGCATATAATTACACGACGGCAGACACTGCAGTTTATTCTGCTCATTATTTTGCCCCTCATGTCTAGAATATGGCATATGACAGGAATGAAGGGATGAGTAACTATAATTGCATAACTGAATAACTATAATTTTTCGTATAACTGCATAACTGAATAACTATAATTGTTCATATAATAATAAAAATAATAGTAGCTGTTTCATCAATTTGATCCTACTGGAGAGGATCAAAATAAGAACTATAAGATTTCCTTTCAACATATGTATATGTATAACTGATTCAGTTTGTTGTAAAGGAAAAACTAACACACTATTGTAAAACAATTATACTCCAATAAAGATGTTAAAAAATAAAAAAAATTAAAAAAAAAAAGATTTCCTTTCTTACATTACTTTTTTAAGAACAATTTGATTTGATTGTACCACTGTTCATATTTCTCCCAGGGAGGCCTCTGCCTATTGTGATTTCCATTTCCCCAATTTAGCTTTAGCTGTTACACAATCTAAAAAAACATTCCCTAAGCCTCTGTTATTCATCTATAACACACAAAAAATTTCCGTTCGGTACCCATTGTGCTATTACAACATTTTATTTTGCGTTTATTATATAATCAGTAAAATTTTCTTATGTTCCACTGATTACAAAATTCATTTAATAACACATGTATGTTATTTCGTTCACCAAATGTATCAGATTCTGTATTAAGTGTCTTACACTGTAGCTTAGAAATACAATGCCCACCTCAACCCAAACCTAGAAGCAAACTTTGGACAAAGGTTAATAAATGCTTATAGTGGTTCCATTTATGGAAGTAAATCTTTAACTTAAAAAATCCTACTTGATTTGAATGTAACCAATGGTGTTTTTTGTTTGTTTTTAGTGATAGCTGGTCTTATCCTTTGGCAATGCATTTTAATGGGCTTCTTTCTTATCCATTGGTAAGCTTCTGAGCATGATCTTGAATCCAGAGAGGGCAGTTGACACAGCTTTGCATAAACATGTAAAACACTATCTCCACTGCATTCAGGATACATATTTATTTTAAGGTTATATCAATGTTAAAAAGAGAACAGAAAAGAGATGCGTTTCTTCGTATCTTTTGATCTAATATAAGCTGTTCTGGTTTTTACATATCATTGATTTCATTTGTGATTGGGAAACAGGAAATCAGATGAGTGTTTTCAAGTTTTTTTTTTTTAATTCTTAGAAGTAGTGGTGTTGCAGTTTGATAGAGACATAACACAGTATTGCAACACCACACGTCAGATTGAATCTGTGAATAGTGGACATAGGTGTTTTTTGGTGTTAAGTGACAGAAAATCCAAATCCAAAAGCAAAGTGGAGTTTATTGCTTAACATTAATGAAGAGTCCAGATAAAAATGTCTTTAGACGTTGCTGCATAAATATTTAAAGAATAGTTCTAGGATGCACTTTCTCTCTCATACTCGTTTTTCCTTAGATTGGTTCTTATTTCACAGTTCAAGATGGCTACAGTAACTTCAGATCTTACTCCCTCAATTTAACTAAACCTTAGATAGATTTTTCTTGACCATAGAAGCCCTAATCTCCCTTTCCTTAGAGCATTTACTGTAGAAAACTTGCCATTATAAATTCTTTCTCTGTCCCTTTGGGTTTAAATCTTCTGCCACACTATTGCCAGTTTTACAACCCAAGAATATCTTTCTCAAAGATATGTGAGATGTTCCTTTGGAATGTAATAATCAAGAAAGATAATACCCCTATCTCCCAGTCTCTGTGGGAGGATGGATGTGTAACTTCCATAAGCACCAGTTAACAAACACGGATGGCCCATTAACCAACCTCCCACCACCCAATGTCCTCCAGCATTTTAAATGCTAACTCACCCTAGCCTTTAAGAACTCTCCCATCTTTTGTTTCAACAGAGTTGATTTTTGAGTTCCCTCTCTCTCCCCTATTATGATAGCCTCCCTTATTTCAATCGTTGCTAATAAAGTTTTTCTTATATTTTTAACCTATTCAGTACAATTGTTTTGATAGGAAAGAAAGTAGATTATATGTATGCTAAAGACTAAAGTAATGAAAAACAAGGGAAAGTTTAACATTTTACATAAAATGTTCTTAATATCTCAACTGGGTTAAAAAGAAACAAACAAAAATGGCCATGTATTATGCTTAGCAAAAAGTTGTGGTACAGTGATGGCTGCAAGGCAGTGGCAAGAGATGCAGAGAGGTAAGTTTAAGGATTTCATTGTAAAACTAATTGCCTAATGAATAGAGTTCAAGATATTTTTAATATCAATTAAATGACCAGGCATGAGGAATATAAACAGCCTACATCACAGTGGAACTGCATTAATCGTCCTTCCTGGGGATGGCTTCTTTAAAAAAAAAAAAAAAAAAAAAAAAAAAAAACAAGGGTCATTGTCACAATCTGTCTGCATACACCTTCTGTTAGAGATTTTAGCTAAGTAAACTCTTCATCATTAAAGTGATATTATGCTAATATACATGGCAAATTCCGTTAATTGATGGTGTATTTTTCAATTTTCCCATATAGGAATTCTCAGCTGTTGTATTCCTTCTGCTGTCTCCAATAAGTTGTCTTATGTTTTTTTCATTCTATATAAGTAGAATTGGTAAAAATTGAGAGACAACCTCATTATCAATAAATCATGCTTAATCATGTTGCATTGGCATTTGATGACAGCATTATGCTGTATATTCATTTAAACTTACTATCCTATAATGCAACTATTTGAATATGAGACTTAAGATTATTAGAAAAGAATCAGCAGATTGTACCCAGATTTACTGTGATTTATTCTAATGTTACTATTAGGATTGTAAAGCTTTCAAAGACAATCACTAAAATTCTCAATCCAGGGTGAAAAAATAGCTTTCTTGAAAGGAAAAACATTTTAAGGGAAACAAAACCATTTAATGTATTTTCTAGGTAATTATTCCTTGTTGAACCACAGTTGCCATGTTGATGACTCTTTCCACTAGCATGCTGTTGACAGAAGGTGCATGGAAGTGCAGAAAAGGCTTCATTTTGACTAATTCCTTTCTTCCCTCTTTGCAGATACGATCACAGCAGACAAATTTTATAGCTGAATTTTAGGGCTGTTTGGGGAATTCAATTTTATGGTACTAGCCACCAATTCATTTCTAAATTTTCTGTTATAATTCCTCCCATAGTTCATTGATTACTTTTTCCTTATTCATGTGGCTCCGTGGAATGTAAACACTAGCTTTGATGTATATTATGCTAGCCAAATCAGCAAACAAGGGGATTTTTCAAATGGCAACTGATATCTACAATTTAAGCTCTTTTTTTGTTTTCTTTGATTTATTGATTCATTTTACTGCTTATATTATGGCAGCATCTTCATTTAGAATATGAGAATTGAAGTAAATAATACTTTTCTTTTCATCCAGTCTTTCTGACTGATAGCTTCTGTTATCATAGTAATAGTCTTCTCACATTATTTTTAGGGAGTCCTTTAGCATATATTATTTCATTTTACAACTCCAGTGATGTGGTTGTTTGAGACATTACTCTTCGCAGATGAAGGTATGACACAAAGTGGAATCTCAGAAAAAGTGTTGGTTACTTTAGCCTTTTGCTGTGGTAAAAGAAAGCTTTATACACTTTTTTCACCTTTAGGTACACCCTAGTTTAGTTACTAATGCTGCTATCAAGGTATTTTAATAATGTCTGGATGGAAATTCTGAAGCCATTCAGAGAATCATCAAGTAGTCCCACTTCTGGCCCCTACTGACTCTCACTAGTGTTCCTCAAGGGAAAACATGTGAAGTTCCTGACAGGTGAATTAGTTTGGATGCTGAGCATGTGTGGCTCAGCCTTGCAATTTTTCTGCTTCAGAGAGGTGCCCTTCAGGAAGTGCACACTTCATGCTTTAGATTTTGTCAGGCATTCTGCCAGTGTCTGTCAAGAGACCACCCAATGTCCAGCTATGATTGGGACTGGATCAGTAATCCTTCCTGATTCTGAGGTAAGAATTAGTAACTTTTAACCTAGTGTTTACCAGTAACAAAGAGGATTTATCTTTCTTCATCTGTCTTCTCCTAAATTATCTCTTCATTGATTCAGAACTCAGGTGGAGAGAAGCATGACTTGATGTCTTGAGGATTCATGACTCAGTGATATTTTTGAGGCAACCACAAAACAATATATACGCTGCATAGGTTTTTTTTTTTTTTTTTTTTTTCCTGACCCAGCTTATAGACTTGAAACCGAGTCCTAGGGAGGTGTGGGAAGAATATTAAAGAGAAGATGATTCATTAAAACAACTTTAAAATATTGGTGATTAAAAAGTCTGAATGTTTCTTGATTCATGTAATAGTCATATAATAATTCATATACTATGAATGACACTTGTGACAATTTTGCCATTTCATTGGCATTGGTTGGTATACAGAACAGTAACTACATTAGAAATAGTTCAGGGAAGGAGCAAGTGTCTGAATAGCAAGACATAGAAGGTTATGTAAGGCAATATTCTGGGACGAGGCAACCAGTAGGGCATGTAAGACCTTGGGAAAATATTGTCTGTGGGGCCCTGGTCTATATAAACAATTTGAATAAAAGCTTTATTAAAAATTCATGAGTCTACATGAAGTAGACGGGTTTGTCAGTGAAAATGTAGAATAATGGATAGAAAATAAGTATGTTTAATCCAACCAGGGAACATACCCAATACCATCTCTTCCTGTTTCTGTTTCTTGAACCCAGGAACCAACTATTCCTGTTCTTTATTGTCAATTTTTAAATTCCTGGCTAATTTCATATCTCCCACCTCAAGAAAACATAGCAAAACTGTTATTAATCAGGAGTCCATGGTTCTTTGGAACTAGCTTGTATTGAAAGAAAATAGCTTTTCTTACCTCTGCAGTTTATTTCTTGCTGGTTATATCATTACTCGTAAGATCGTGTCTTATGCCACAATGACTATTGACTTTCAGTAATTCTCTCAAAGGTTGTTCTGTGCTTCATTGGTGAAGACCACAAATTCAGGTCTTAACATGCAGTATGAGGGAAAATGTAAACCATAATTTATTTTCTGGTCATTTTAAATTGACCACTCAGAATTTCTTACCACAGACTTAGAACAACACATCCTTCAATCATTCCATCTCCTGAACTCTTTAGGCCATAACCCTACTTCTAGAATATGATCTCTTTCAATACTGACCACACACTCCTGCCTTCCACACAACACTCTTTGTTCAAGGAACATCCTTCTCTCATCTGGTAATTTTTTTAAAAATTTATATTTATTTTTATTTTTTTTACAGTAGGTCCTTGTTGGTTATCTATTTTAAATATAGCAGTGTGTACATGTCAATCCCAAACTCCCAGTCTATCCTTCCTTTCCCCCCCAGTAACCATAAATTCATTTTCTAAGTTCATTCTGTGAGTCTGTTTCTGTTTTGTAAATAAGTTCATTCATATCATTTTTTTTTACATTCCACATATAAGCTGTATCATATGATATTTTTCTTTCTCTGTCTGACTTATTTCACTTAGTATGATAATCTCCAGGTCCATCCATGTTGCTGGAAATGTCATTATTTCATTCTTTTTAATGGCTGAGTAATATTCCATTGTATATATGTACCACATCTTCTTTATCCATTCCTCTGTTGATGGACATTTAGGTTGCTTCCATGTCTTGACTATTGTAAACAGTGCTGTAGTGAACATTAGGGTGCATGTATCCTTTCAAAGCATGTTTTTCTCCAGATGTATGCCCAGAAGTGGGATGCTGGATCATATGGTAGCTCTATTTTTAGTTTTTTAAGGAACTTCCATACTGTTCTCCATAGTGGCTGTACCAAAGTACATTTCCACCAACAGTGTAGGAGGGTCCCCTTTTCTCCACACCCTCTCCAGATTTTATCATTTGTCGATTTTTTGATGATAACCATTCTGACTGGTGTGAGGTGAAATCTCATTGTAGTTTTGATTTGCATTTCTCTGATAATTAGTAATGTTGAGCATCTTTTCATGTGCCTTTTGGCCATCTGTATGTCTTCTTTGGAAAAGTGTCTATTTAGCTCTTCTTCCCATGTTTTGATTAGGTTGTTTGCTTGATCATCTGGCAGTTCTTAAGACCAACTTCATAGAATAAGAAATCTCCATGTGGATCAGAGTCAAGGGAGTACATCAATTATGTGTCCATTGACATTAAAGAGAAAAGGTCTTAAAAGGCATAAAAAGTGATAGGCATGAATCATCCGGAGAATTGCCTGATATATGGCATAGAGCCTGCAAAGATGATATGGTGACTGTCTTAGCTGCCAGTGGTGGGGGCCCACAGTATTAAAGACGCTGTTGGGACCCTTTGTATTACAAACACTGTAGACTGGAGGTAGCACCAAGGTCAGAATATAGATAGGCAAGGAACAAGAGCCTTATGTCCAAGGTTACTGATGGACTCTAGCTCAGAGGCCTGCTCTTGTCCTATGTCTAAAATGAAAGAAAGTAACCCCAAATCAAAGTATCAGTACCATTCTGATAGTTCAAATTCAAAGATCTTGTGAAAGAAATAACATGCTAGATAGTGAGAAATATCTGTTTTCCAGGTCATGCTGAAAGGACCAGGACTCCACTGGTGTGAGTCTTGGAGCTCCTTGGGTACCTATCTGGTCAGTTCCATGTAGGTGTGAAGGGGACTATGGGAGGAGGAGGACAGTGAAAGAAATGAAAGAAAAAGGACAGTATCCATTCATAGATGGCATTGCTGTCTCCAGCCTATACAGCTCCCAGAGAGAAAAATCCTCCAAAGAAAGCACTCCAAAGTTGCAAAAAGGAGGAGAGAGGTCCAGAGCCTACTTGTCTAACTTGATTTTGGAAAAATCCTGACTTGGTTTTGAATCCTATATCTGAGGCTTATAAAAATGTGAGAACTTAACTAGTTAGTTAATGTTTCAAAGCCCAATTTTATTCATCTTTACAATAGAAATAACAGCTAGCTGACAGATTTGCTACAAGGAAGACATGAGAAAATGTATTAAGTGGAATTGTAATATAGTAGATAGATCCTAATTAAATAATAATATGGAATTCAATCCACCTCAGACAAAAAATAATGCTGAAACAAAATCATATTACTTTTGTGGACTCCATAGTAAGATTTGGGGCACACCCAAGCCAGAGGAAAGAATGAAGGATGGCATGTGGTAGTAGATTGGACAACCTCATTCAGGGATATATGTGAAATTGGAATATCTGGAGTTTTGCTCATACGTTGGAGTCCAAGAGATGCTATTTTCTGGGGGGGAAAGTGCATAAACTACAAAACTATAGTTGTTATAATAATGTATTTTGTTGTATCTCTTCCCATTTGGCCAAAGAGTTATTTTTCCCTGTTTTGGAGAACTATATAATTGCTTAGCTGCATTTTCACAAACTGAGGATTCATATTTTGGCCTCAGGATAGCACACTAGTTGCTTATAGGAAATAGAATTGTGATGTTTTTAAAAGAAATACCATGGCAGTGCCACTAAATTTAATAGTAGAAGAATTTAAAAAACGACATTAGAATACAACAGTAAGTGAGCAGTCATATCTTTTAAGTATATATACGGTGCTCCCTGAGAGGCTAATTGTTATGCATCCTCCTGGGAATGGATACAGTCATTACACATAAGACTTATCTGCTCTTCATCTTTCTTGTGCATGTGTATATGTCTGTGTGTGTAAATATATAAAATATATACGTACATGTACATATATGTATATATGTGTATATTTGTATATGTGTATATGTATATACACACATTAACTACTTCATTTTATTCTGTTTTGTTTTTTGGAATTTTTTCATTTAGAACTGGCCTAAAAATACTTATTAGCTCACCTTCTTAAACTATAGTGGGTATCCTATTCCAGGATGTCTCTGCAGACTGAACTGCTGTGTCTCCTTAAATGTGTATAATATTATATTATGTATTTTCCTTTTACAAAATGCAATTCATTATGTCTGAGAAGTTTGGGAAGATGCCTGGTTCTCTAGTGTAAACAAATTCGTATCAAGAGTACAGGGACGGGGCTTCCCTGGTGGCGCAGTGGTTGAGAGTCTGCCTGCTGATGCTGGGAACACCGGTTCGTGCCCCAGTCCGGGAAGATCCCACATGCCATGGAGCAGCTGGGCCCGTGAGCCAAGGCCGCTGAGCCTGCGCGTCCGGAGCCTGTGCTCCACAACAGGAGAGGCCACAACAGTGAGAGGCCCACGTAACACACACACACACAAAAAAAGAGTACAAGGACAAAATTCGAAACATTCATACAGTTTTTTGTCCATAAAGGTGTGCACCCTCTGGTAATGCATCATTTGCTCATCTTTTCAGGATTGCAACAAATGGCCACAGAAGCTATATTTTTTGTATATTTTGATTGTATTATGTGTATCCTTAGGTCTAAATGATGTACATTCCTGTATGTCCCTGGATTGCTATGATTGCTTATAATTTAGCCTATATTCCTGATTTTTTTTAAAGTCCAGTCTACCTGATTCTGCTCCCTTGTTAGTTAAGGAAATGTAATAATATACAAATAGAAAAATACTTGACTTTCACTCTTTCAACCTATCATTCATTCTCTCATTCTCTCAATTAGTAAGTTTTAAGTGTCTACCATATACCACTGTGATAAGAGGCTTACAGTTCAGAGCTGCTAATTCTCATCAAAGGTATTAACATACATCTAGGTCCAGGGAATCAGTGAAAATAAAAGTTCAGGAGTAGCTTGTATTGGGCAAATATTAAAAATGGGAGTATAAAGTTGAGGTATGTGGCTGAAATTAGATGATTGAAAATATCTTTCCTCATTTATATAAACACTGTGATTTTTTTTAAAGTGCTATAAGCAGTTTTATATGTAAGGCAGTTGAAGTTGGTAAAGATTGTATATTTTTCCCCTACTTTTTAGGTTTTATTGCTAACTTTAAAACACTCACACTCCATCCATTGGATATTATCTTGACCACTCTATTCTTAATTTAAGATTCAATCTCAGAGTAAGTATCCATCTCTGTTTCCATTATTTAACATCTATTACTAACGTTATTAAATACCTACTCATCCTTCATGTCAATGAAATTTCACAGAGGCAGTGATTTTTATATAAGCTCTTAAAGGAATTCTGGATTTGAAATCATGATTATCTTGAAGATGGAAGCTTTAGATAGACACAGAAACAGCCCAGCATGAAGCATTTACTGATCCGTCTTAGAGTGTAAAGGTCATATTATGAAAGAATGGAGAATACTGAGGACAAATGAGCTGGTGACATGCTATAAAAATTTTGTTTGATCACTTTTTAAACATAATTCATGTTAGATACATGAATAAAAGGACAGTCAGTTGGTATAACAATCCCAGTTCTATGTGTCAACTCTCATATTCAAACTCTATGATTTTCAAAATCTTAATTCCAAAATATACCAAAATGAAAGTTACTTTTTAAGTATCTTTCCTCTTTGCCTTTGTCATTTATTGGTCTCTAAAATATTATGTGCAGATTTTGTTTTTTCCCCCTCACTCAATAATTGCTTTGAATAAGCAACATGATATTCAATGCTTTTACCTAATAAAGATAGTGAGCCAAAATAAAATGCAATTGACAACAGCTGATGCAATGGTAAATCATCCAAATGCTTAATTTTCTTGACTTATACCTGCTGCTGCTATAGAAGCAACTATTAGCACACTGACAGATGGTTCCAGAACCCATTGTCTCTTTCAGTCTCTCCCTCTTCATTCTCTTCCCCCTCCTTTTTCTACCTCCCCATTATGAAAAAATCATTGTACATTGTTAATTTTCTTTGAGCATTATGTTAATAATGTCAAAACTCATCACAATCGGATACTTTATTGACTTGTAAACAGCCAAAAAAATAGCTTTGGTCTTTGAGCATTGACCGTTTCTTTATTGTCACAATATGCAATGAATTCTCTTTTCTCGCCAGTAACTGGTCTTTTGTATTCATTACAATAATTGAGAATAAGTGTATATTTCTCTTTCCCTCACAGCTGCTATATATATATATATATATATTTTCCTCTCTAGGATCTTAATTAATGGAAGAGGAAAGTGGATGCTTTCTACCCAATAAAAGATAAGGTTCTTTTACCAGACAAGTATTTTCTCTATCCAAATGATGATGATGATAATAATAATAAGAGCAACAACCCTAAAACTTATATTTATGAGCTTGGTAAATTTCACACATATTGGCTCACTCATTCAATGTTTCCATTGCCTCTGAAGATGTTATATTCCTCTACAATTATTAAGCCTGAGAAATGATTATAAAAATATTTAATGTCTCCTTACATAGTAACACATTGTCACAATTTATTTTCCAAAATTCTAAGGTTGCATACATCCATGTAAAATCTACGTGTAGGATAATTCTGTTATCTATATGGTTTTTAGTTTTCTGTTGCTGCTATAACAAACAGCACATATTTGCTTTCTTAAAACAATACACGTTTATTATCTGAAATATGTAAAGGTAAGATATCCAAAGTAGGCCTCAGTGGGCCAAAATTAAGGTTTTGGCAGGGTTGCGTTCCTTCTGGAGCTACTAGGAGAAAACTCATTTCCTTGCTTTTCCAGTTTGTGGAGTCAGCCTATTGTTCCTTGGCTCATGGTTCTGTTACATCTTCAAAACCAGCAATGGCCAGTTGGGTCTTTCTCACATTGCATTCCTCTGATAAGTCCTCGTCTGTATCCCTATTCCTAATATATAAGACCCTTGTGATTACATTTAAACCACACAAACAATTCAGCATATTCTTCACCATTTCAAGGTCTGCTGACTGACAATTTTAATTCCATCTGTAACCTTAATTCCTGCTTGCCCTGTAACATAACATAGTCTCTGGGGATTAGGATATGAAAATCTTTAGGGGACCATTATTCTGCTTACCACTATGCGTAAGGGAAGAAAATTTGTATCCATACATATACAAACATACATACAAATATACTGTACAAATATACAAAGACACTGTTAAAGGGTCTGCAATAGGATTTCTAGATGATATAGACTAGGTTCAATATCATTTCTGGATGATATTAATCAAATCATAAACTTATGTATATCATTTGTTGTACAATGTTAAGTTTCTTAATAGCCTTTCTATCCTCTAACCTTCATGATAAGAATACAGTGAGTTGGCAGGGCAAAGATTACTACATTCTACTGATAAAGAATCATTTACAAACTCTTAACTGTTTCAGAAATAGTTTTTCTACTACCAAATTAGGTCTTTCTAATTCTTAGGTACTAAAGACAAATCTATCTCGTAAGGACCTCCACAGATTTATCTTGACTTGTTATTTAAGCTTACTCATCATCACTGTGTTCATTACATGGTAACCAGATATAGAAAACTTGCCTAGAAGGGAACTTAGGAAGGTGTGGCTATAAGAAGGTAAAATTTCCTCACACACAGGCATTTCTCCCCCTGCCTAAGGAATAACCAAACACATTAACATCTACACAGTTCATGTGTATTTAGAGTGTAACTTTAGTTTAATGAAGCTTTCCTGAAACATTCCAGGAGGTATATTAATATAGCTCTTTTATCTTGTATCATTTACTTGAAACCCAATTGTATATGTTTCCCCTGTAAGAATTGGCCAAATTCACACTCCCTAACTGGATGTTCCACCCTCTATTGTTCTCCTTTCCTTACTTTCCCACTTGGCTCCTATTCTGCTCTTTCACATGGCTACCTTTCTTAGAGCCTGCTCTGGGAAATTCAACTTACAATAGCAACCCACTTCATATTCTTCCATGTATTCATATTGTCTGCCATATGTATGGCATACATGGCTCTTTATGACTTGGCATTTTATTTTCATTTTATTTTCAATACTATAACTTGATGTAGACCTCCCAACATGCCAAACATTCTGTATGCCTTTATTTTGTCCCGTCTTCCTGTGCTGCTGTTTTTTGTTATTGTTTTTCAGTTTTTTTTCTTTTTTTGCCTAACACCAATGCATCTTTCCAGAGTGAACCCTTCGAGATGCCTGTCAAGTTCAGGCATAGTCCCTGGCGTGCTGGGTACAATGGGCAGTAAAGGTGGCCTAGCTCTGACCCCAAGGACACCAGGCCTCCCTGTGGACCTCAGGCCAATGCTCTGCGCCTCTGGCAGCTCTGGGTTCCCAACTCTGCAGAGCAGCAAGGCGGTTCCAGGGATTTGGATGTCCATGTCTATGGGGGACCATTACTTCACCTGCCACATGCCATGTGGCTGACAGGGTTTTGGTGCTCTGGCTGGTTGTCAGGCCTGAGCCTCTGAGGGGGGAGAGCTGAGTTCAAGACAGTGGACCACCAGAGACCTCCTAGCACCACATAATATCAATTGGCAAGAGCTCTCCCAGAGATCTCCATCTCAACGCTAAGACCCAGCTCCACTCAATGACCAGCAATTTCTGGTACTGGACACCCAATGCCAAACTAGCAAGACAGGAACACAATGCCACCCATCAGCAGAGAGGCTGACTAAAATCATAAGAAGTTGACAGACACCCCAAAATACACCACCAGACGTGGTCCTGCCCACCAGAAAGACAAGATCCAGTCTCATCTACTAGAACACAGGAACCAGATCCTTCCACCGGGAAGCCTACACAACCCACTGAACAAACCTTATCCACTGGGAGCAGACATTCAAAACAACAGGACTACGAACTGCAACCTGTGAAAAGGAGACTCAAACATGGTAAGTAAAGCAAAATGAGAAGGCAAAAAAATACGCAGCAGATGAAGGAGCAAGGTAAAAACCCACCAGACCAAACAAATGAGGAAATAGGCAGTCTACCTGAAAAAGAATTCAGAGTAATGATAGTAAAGATGATCCAATATCTTGGAAATAGATTGGAGAAAATGCAAGAAATGTTTAACAAGGTCCTAGAAGAACTAAAGAGCAAACAAACAATGATGAACACAATAAATGAAATTTAAAATTCTCTATAAGGAATCAATAGCAGAATAACTGAGGCAGAAGAATGGATAAGTGACCTGGAAGATAAAATAGTGGAAAAAATTACCACAGAGCAGAATAAAGAAAAAAAGAAAAGAATTGAGGACAGTCTAAGAGACATCTGGGATAATACTAGACGCACCAACGTTTGAATTATAGGGGTCCAAGAAAAAGAAGAGAACGAGAAAGGGACTGAGAAAATATTTGAAGAAATTATCACTGAAAACTTGCCTAATATGGGAAAGGAAATAGTCAATCATGACCAGGAAGTGCAGAGATTCCCATACAGGATAAATGCAAGGAGAAACATGCCAAGACACACATTAATCAAACTATCAAAAATCAAATACAGGGCTTCCCTGGTGGCGCAGTGGTTGGGAGTCCACCTGCCAATGTAGGGGACACGTGTTCGTGCCCCAGTCCAGGAGGATCCCACATGCTGCGGAGTGGCTGGGCCCATGAGCCATGGCTGCTGAGCCTGCGCATCCAGAGCCTGTGCTCCTCGGTGGGAGAGGCCACAGCAGTGAGAGGCCCGTGTACCGCAAAAAAAAAAAAAAAAAACATATTAAAAGCAGCAGAGAAAAGCAACAAGTAATATATGAGGGACTCCGCATAAGGTTAACAGCTGATCTTTCAGCAGAAACTCTGCAAGCCAGAAGAGAGTGGAAGGTCATATTTAAAATGATGAAAGGGAAAAACCTACAACCAAGATTACTGTACCCAGCAAGGATCTCATTCAGATGATGGAGAAACTGAAACCTTTACAGAGAAGCAAAAGCTATGAGAATTCAGCACCACCAAATCAGCTTTACAACAAATGCTGAAGGAACTTCTTTCGACAGGAAACACAAGAGAAGGAAAAGGCCTACAATAACAAACCCAAAACAATTAAGAAAATGATAATAGGAAATACGTATTGATAAGTACCTAAAATGTAAATGGATTAAATGCTCCAACCAAAAGACATAGACTGGCTGAATGGATACAAAAGCGAGAGCTGTGTATATGCTGTCTACAGGAGACCCACTTCAGACCTAGTGACACATACAGACTGAAAGTGAGGGGATGGAAAAAGATATTCCATGCAAATGGAAATCAAAAGAAAACTGGAGTAGCAATTCTCATATCAGACAAAATACAATTTAAAATAAAGACTATTACAACAGACAAAGAAGAACACCACATAATGATCAAGGGATCAATCCAAGAAGAAGATATAACAATTGTAAATATTTATGCACCCAACATAGGAGCACCTCAATATATAAGGCAAATGCTAACAGCCATAAAAGGGGAAATTGACAGTAACACAATCATAGTAGGGGACTTTAACACCCCACTTTCACCAATGGACAGATCATCCTAAATGAAAATAAATAAGGAAACAAGCTTTAAATGATACATTAAACAAGATGGACTTAATTGATATTTATAGGACAGTCCGCCCCAAAACAACAGAATACACTTTCTTCTAAAGTGATAATGGAACATTCTCCAGGATAAATCATATCTTGAGTCACAAATCAAGCCTTGGTAAATTTAAGAAAATTCAGAATTGTATCAAGTATCTTTTCCATCCACAACACTCTGAGACTAGATATCAATTACAGGGGAAAAAAAAAACTGTAAAAAATGCAGACACATAGAGGCTAAACAATACAGTATTAAGTAACCAAAAGATCACTGAAGAAATCAAAGTGAAAATCAAAAAATACCTAGAAACAAATGTCAATGAAAACACAATGTCCCAAAACCTATGAGATGCAGCAAAAGCAGTTCTAAGATTGAGGTTTATAGCAATACAATCCTACCTCAAGAAACAAGAAAAATCTCAAATAAACAACCGAACCTTCACCTAAAGCAATTAGAGAAAGACGAACAAAAAGAAAAATAAAGTTATCAAGAGGAAAGATATCATAAAGATCAGATCAGAAATAAATGAAAAAGAAAAGAAGGAAACAATAGCAAAGATCAATAAAACTAAAAGCTTCTTCTTTGAGAAGATAAATAAAATTGATAAAGCATTAGCCAGACTCATCAAGAAAAATAGGCTGAAGATTCAAAGCAACACAATTAGAAATGAAAAAGGAAAAGTAACAACTGACAGTGCAGAAATACAAAGGATCATGAGAGATTAGTACAAGCAACTATATGCCAATAAAATGGATAACCTAGAAGAAATGAACAAATTCTAAGAAAAGCACAACCCTCCAAGACTGAACCAGAAAGAAATAGAAAATGTAAACGGACCAACCACAAGCAATGAAATTGAAATTGTGATTAAAAATCGTACCAAACACAAAAGCCCAGGACCAGATGGCTTCACAGGCGAATTCTATTAAACATTTAGAGAAGAGCTAACACCTATCTTTCTCAAACTCTTCCAAAATATAGCAGAGGGAGGAACACTCCCAGACTCATTCTACGAGGCCACCATCACTCTGATACTAAAACCAGACAAAGATGTCACAAAAAAGAAAACTAGAGGCCAATATCAGTGATGAACATAGATGTAAAAATCCTCAACAAAATACTAGCAAACAGTATCCAGCAGCACATTAAAAGGATCATACACCATGATCAAGTGGGGTTCATCCCAGGAATGAAAGGATTCTTCAATATATGCAAATCAATCAACGTGATACACCATATTAACAAATTGAAGGATAAAAAGCATATGATCATCTCAATCGATGCAGAGAAAGCTTTTGACAAAATCCAACACTGATTTATGATAAAAACTCTCCAGAAAGTAGACATAGAGGGAATTTACCTCAACATAAAGGCCATATATGACAAACCCACAGCCAACATCATTCTCAATGGTGAAAAACTAAAACCATTTCCACTAAGATCAGGAACTAGACAAGGTTGCCCACTCTCACCACTGCTATTCAACATAATTCTGGAAGTTTTCGCCACAGCATTCAGAGACAAAAAAGAAATTAAAGAGTCCAAATTGAAAAGGAAGAAGTAGAAGTGTCAGTGTTTGCAGATGACATGATACAATACATTGAGAATCCTAAAGATGCTAGCAGAAAACTACTAGAGCTAATAAATGAATTTGGTAAAGTAGCAGGATACAAAATTAATGCACAGAAATCTCTGGCATTCCTATACACTGATGATGAAAAATATGATAGATAAATTAAGGAAACACTCCCATTTACCATTGCAACAAAAAGAATAAAATATCTAGGAATAAATCTACCTAAGGATACAAAAGACCTGTATGCAGAAAACTGCAGTACACTGATGAAAGAAATTAAAGATGATACAAACACATGGAGAGATATACCAGGTTCTTGGATTGGAATAATCAATATTTTGAAAATGACTATACTATACAAAGCAATCTACAGATTCAGTGCAATCCCTATCAAACTACAAGCGGCATTTTTCACAGAACTAGAACAGAAAATTTCACAATTTTTCTAGAAACACTAAAGACCCTGAATAGCCAAAGCAATCTTGAGAATGAAAAAAAAGGAGCTGGAGGAATCAGGCCCCCAGACTTCAGACTATACTACAGAGCTACAGTAATCAAGACAGTATGGTACTGACACATAAACAGAAATATAGACCAATGGAACAGGGTAAAAAGCCCAGAGATAAACCCACGCATGTATGGTCACTTTATTTTTCATAAAGGAGGCAAGAATATACAATGGAGAAAAGGCAGCCTCTTCAGTAAGTGGTTCCTGGAAAACTGGACATCTACATGTAAAAGAATGAAATTAGAACACTCCCTAACACCATCCACAAAAATAAATTCAAAAAATGGATTAAAGACCTAAATGTAAGGCCAGACACTGTAAATCTCTTAGAGGAAAACATAGGCAGAACACACTATGACATAAATCACAGTAAGATCCTTTGTGACCCACCTCCTAGAGAAGTGGAAGTAAAAACAAAATTAAACAAATGGGACCTAATGAAACTTAAAAGCTTTTGCACAGCAAAGGAAACCATGAACAAGATGAAAAGACAATCCTCAGAATGGGAGAAAATATTTGCAAACATAGCAACTAACAAAGGATTAATCTCCAAAATATACAAGCAGCTCATGCAGCTCAATATCAAAACAGAAAACAAAACAAAACAAAAAAACCCAATGCAAAAATGGTCAGAAGACCTAAATAGACTTTTGTCCAAAGAAGATATGCAGATTGCCAACAAACACATGAAAGGATGCTTGACATCACTAATCATTAGAGAAATGCAAATCAAAACTACAATGAGGTATCACCTCACACCAGTCAGAATGGCCATCATCAAAAAATCTAGAAACAATAAATGCTGGAGAGGGTGTGGAGAAAAGGGAACCCTCTTGCACTGTTGGTGGGAATGTAAATTGATACAGCCACCATGGAGAACAGTATGGAGGTTCCTTAAAAAATTAAAAATAGAACTACCATACGACCCAGCAATCCCACTACTGGGCATATACCCCAAGGAAACCATAATTCAAAAAGAGTCATGTAGCACAATGTTCACTGCAGCTCTATTTACAATAACCAGGACATGGAAGCAAGCTAATTGTCCACTGACAGATGAATGGATAAAGAAGATGTGGCACATATATACAATGGAATATTAGCCATAAAAAGAAACAAAATTGAGTTATTTGTAGTGAGGTGGATGGACCTAGAGTCTCATACAGAGTGACTTGAATCAGAAAGAGAAAAACAAATACTGTATGCTATCACATATATATGGAATGTAATATATATATATATATATATATATATATTCTGAAGAACCTAGGGGCAGGACAAGTTCTTGTACTTGAGGACACTGGGAGGGGGAAGGGTAAACTGAGACAAAGTGAGAAAGTGGCATGGACATATATACACTACCAAACGTAAATTAGCTAACTAGTGGGAAGCAGCCACATAGCCCAGGGAGATCAGTTTGGTGCTTTGTGACCACCTAGTGGGGGTGGGATAGGGAGGGTTGGAGGGAGATGCAAGAGGGAGGAGATATGGGGATATATGTATACGTATAGCTGATTCACTTTGTTACACAGGAGAAACTAACACAACAATGTTAAGCAATTATACTCCAATAAAGATGTTTTAAAAAAAGGAAAAAATAAAAGGTAGACATAGAGAATGGACTTGATGACGTGGGTTGGGAGGGCGAAGCTGGTGTGAAGTGAGAGTAGCATCGACATATATACACTATAGAATGTAAATAGTTTGCTTGTGGGAAGCAGCAGCGTAGCACAGGGAGATCAACTCAGTGCTTTGTGATGACCTAGAGGGGTGGGATAGGGAGGATGGAAGGGAGGCTCAAGAGAGGCGGGATATGGGGACATTTGTATGCATATGGCTGATTCGGTTTGTTGTACAACAGAAACTAACACAATATTGTGAGGCAATTACACTCCAATGAAAATCTATTAAAAAAAAAAAAGAGTGAACCCTTTATCCTTTGGATAACATCTTTGCCAATTCCAAAACTTCAGGCGGAACCTTTCCTTCCTTTGGTGTCTTTCCTATGCGTCCCCATTGTGACTTTCTCTATACTACTGATTATAGTATAGTAATCTTCATGTGGCCTCCTAGAAGTGGCACAGCATGGTAACTAAGAGAATTGGATCTCAGGTCAGACTGTTTTAAATTCCAGATCAGCCACTTCCTAGCAATGTAAATTGGATAGGTTGGTTAATCTTTTTGTGTCACAATGTTCCCAGTTTTTAGGTGGATATTATAAATGTTTCTACCTAGTTGAGTTATTGTATGGATAAAATTAATTATCATGCTTAACACAGTAATAAACATATAACAGGTTAGAGTGTAATAAGTACAGTAGAGAGACATAAGGGAGTGCAAAAGTATGAAGAACGATTAGGGAGAGGAAGGGAGTGATCACAACTGAATGTAAGGTAGTTAAGGTAGGCTCAATTGAAAGATGACTTTGAGTAAAAACCTAAGGAACTAAGGAATAAGCCATGCTGTTATCTGGAAAAGAACATTTTAGGCAGAAAATTCATCAGGTAAAAGCTTCCCTGACATGCTCTGAAAGTAGCAAGAAATCCAGTCTGGCCAAAATGAATGAGTAGAGAAGTAGTAGCAGGTGAAGATAAAAAGGTAATGTTGCTCAGATCATATTGGACTTTGCAGACCTTTTTAGAAAACTTAGCTTCTACTCAGAAAGAAATGGGAAGCCAGTGGAAGGATTTGAGGACAGTAGTGGACCAGGTCTAACTTAGTATTGAATAAGATAGCTGTAGCTTTTGTGTTGAGAGCAGAGTGTGAGTGGGGGCAGGTGTGGAAGCAGCACAGCTGATTAGAAAGATAGTGAGTCATCCAGACCATAAAAGAGGACCTGTATTTGAGGTGAACAAGATGGGAAGCTTTCAGATTCTGGATTTATTTTAAAAGTTGAATGAACAGAATTTCCTGACCCATTAAAAGTGGATTGTGAGAGAATTCATGGATGAGTTATGGATTTTTCTGTTTGTTTGTTTTTAACTGAGAAATTGGAAAAAATGGAGATTCTATCATATGAATGGAGAAGACTGTGAGTGGAGCAAATTAGGGGAACAGGGGGTGCAGTCAGCAATGAAAATTTGTCTTTATTAAGTTTTAGAACAGAGGTATGCGTCTAGAATAGAGAGGAGAAAAGTTTTATGCTAGAGAAAAAATACAGAGGTTTAAAGTCATGAATCATCCAAGGACTAAATCCTGCAACAGGAAGTTGAAGAGAAGGAAACAGCCAAAGATCACCTTAGTATGGCCTGTAGAGAGGACTAACTGTCAGTGTTAGGACTTTCTTCTTGTTCTCTGCCTGGAGCCAGTACAACCTTACTCTAAACATGTAGCATTTTCCCCTTGATACCTTACCAGTGAAAGCAGGATAAAATCCATGTGCTCTTTCTCTCTTTTTTTAACCCTAGTGCTTGATACAGTACATAATATACACTAGACATGTAAATATGTAAAAGAGTATCTTATAGCAAGTATCTCAACTGTGATAGCATAGACCTCTGATGTTGAATTTTGCTCTGAATGCTAAGAGCCATGCTTTACTTTTTGAAATAGATAAGAAATACCTTCACTAGTTCTCACATTCATCTTAAGCTTTTAACTAAATATGAAGCCTAGGATATCTGCCATTTGCCTCACATGCCCATATTATCTACGAGCAAGGAGAGACCAATCCAGAACACACCAGCTGAAGAGAAAAAGAACTTTCCCTGCCCCAATCCAGACATATTTATCCTTCTGCAAATGTTCTAGATTAACAAAATATTCCCCAATGAGTTTCTCCAATTGAGGACATCAGTAGTGGTGGTGATGGGGGAAGTGTTCAAGAAGTATCAAAGTATCAAGAAAAGGTTTCTTGATACCCTTCTTGATAAAAGTATTTTAAAATGCCCAGTTCTGTGAACATATCAGGGAGTGCTTAGTTTCTTACGGCACAATATGATAAGTTTACTATGAGAAGTTTCACAAGTAAAATAAACACAGTGTTGGAATTGGAGTTGGAAAACTTGGATTGAAATTCTCATTGTATCAAACAGTACTTAGTTGGCCTTAGATAAGTTACTAAGATTCTCTGATCTCCAACTAAGACAGAATAGAGAAGACGCTAATGCTATAAAGTCTGACTTGAGACCCAGGTTTAATGCCTGACTCTATCACCTCTGCATCCTCTGGGGTGCAGTTTCTTCCTCTACCAGTACAACTATGTACACATTGTTTAACTTCTCTTTCCTTTTCTCATCAATCAAATGAGAATAATAATAGCACCTATTCTAAAGGGTTCTTGAGAGTATTAAATAAATTAATACATGTAAACACTTAGAACAATATCAGCCACTAATAAAGTAGTCATTAAATTTTAACTGTTAATGACAGGTATATGAATGGACATTTGAGATTAATCCCTATGAACATAGAATTCAAGTAATAAAAGCAAACACCATTTGAAATAAATGGAAGCCCTAAGTTAGAAAAAACAGTTTGAGAAGACATTAAAGGGTTGCTGGGAACTACACTTCTTACATTTGAGCTTTCTAGATTTAAAATACTTTTTCTTTAATTGTGCAAAATGCACTATATATCTGTAGCTATAGAGATATATATGCAAATACAAAAACAATTTAGGAGAAAGGAACACTTAACATGAAACTGCTGGAGCAGAAAAACATTTAGTGCATCAAATAACTGAAAGGAAATGGTGTTTTATTAGAGTGCCTCCAAAAGCCATTAGACTATTTAAAGACGGTTCATTTATTTAAGTGTGCAGAGACTGATGCACTACAGCAAGTTCAGGCAAAGCCTCTTCAACCACTTTCCTAATGTCACTTTTATTTCTAAATAGATTATTTTCTGGATAATACCAGGGACTTAAAAGCCAGCTATTAAAACCTCTTAGCTGATAAGATTAAGGATTTTCCTTAAGACAAGAAGATTATTCCAAAAAATGCAAATACATTTCAAAATAAGAAAGTTATTGCTGTCATAATTTTTGTGGGGATTGCACCTTTGTATAACATGTTTTATTGGATTTTTCCTAAGGCTCAGTCCTCCTTTTATGTCCAGAAGGATATTAGAAACAAGCTTTTTAGAGTAAGGGAGAATAATAAGAAATGCCCTACTATCCATTTTGAAAAAGAACAACTGAAAAGCACATTGAAACCTAAATGATGGATGACCAGTGGGGAAAAAAATGTAAGGCTGGGTCTAGGAGGACAATCTGCCATTATGAAAGCTCTCAAAAGTGTGCATATTTTAGACCAGGTCATAGGGGAAACTGTTGCCCAATGTGATCTTGTGTCACTCAGTGCTTCAGTAATGCAAGTAGGATATTGTTGAAGCCATAATTATTGTGAGGTGAGAGAGCCGTGATGTAACACACCCATCTAAGTTAAAATCGGATTGTTACTATCATAATGACTTGGGAGTCAGAAAATAAAAGTTCAACTTCTAGGAAAAGTCATCCTGTGGGTGTCCTAGTCAAATGCCTTGAGGTTGAAGATAACACTTTCCTATATAATTGAAAGTAATTGTGGTTAAATAGTGTAAATGATATAAACTGTTAAGAAAAATAAACCAATGAGAAGTGGCATCATTGTGTATTCTAATAGCCTTCGAACAAAAATATTTCCACATGATTTTTAAAAATGGATTTTTGAACCAGAATATTTTTCTGTCCCTTTCTATGCAATATATAGTAACTTAACTCCCCTCCTTTGTCATATATAATAATTAGGCCACAAAAGGCAACCAGACATTACAGTTAAAATAATTAGATTATTCTGACCAGATCACTTAACAAAGGCTTGCTTTCTTCTCTTTCAGCTGTGATGGGATGCATAATGATCATTTTCAATTGGATCAGACACTGTTGATATGAAGGCATTATGAACTTTAAGAGCATTTCCAATTCTGAAATTGTATAATTCCCCAATACTCTGAATGCATGACCCTCTCTCCTTCACTTGCTCTAATCAGAATTTGCTTTCTTTTTGCCAAACTGAAATTTGCAATCATAATCATCTGGGTAGTCACAGCCAAGGCATCCCCAGAGAATGTGGCCATCACAGGAACAGCTGCCCTTCTGACTATACAGGAGCTGGGCAAAGCTTAAACAGTTCTGCTTGGATTATTTTATTTTATTTTACTTATTTATTTATTTATTTATTTTTGTTGGTTCAGGTGCCTCATGAACTAAGTGTGTGAGACAAATCCCAATAGACAGAAGTAGGTGGGAATTATTTTTTCCATCTAATGAAATAATCCTGGCTCTGCTTGTCCTCTTTACTGTAATTAGGGTAGTAGAAAGATAGCTAAACTAAAATAGTGCTTGTCTAAATAGTCACTAGGTGAGGCATTCCAAGTCCCCAATGTTATGGAAAGGAAGTATATCTTACTAGATAAAAGTAAAGAGTCTCTATTCAGGCTATATGAATGTAAATACCAGCTCCAGCTCATCTAGTTATATAACGTTGGGCAATTTAGACTCTCTCAAACTCAGTTTTCTCATCTAAAATGGGAAGTAATTGTAACAGCTGTCTTATGGAGTTATGATGAGCCTGCAAAGGGTGAATGCTTAATAAACACAATTGACACGATGCCTGATGCAGAATATGTACTCAACTAATGCTGCCTTTTATTATTGTGAGTCATCTGCATGCAGTTGTTTATTCCCTGGATACTTAAGTTGGGGATATATTGAATGTTGTAGTGAATGCCAGAGGGCATGCCTCAAGAAATACTGCATCAATATGGGCCTAAGGAACTACCCAGGATTCAATTGCCTTATTCTACTGTAACACACATGATGAGAAATATGGTTCCTTCAATAGCTTATAAAAGTTCTTGAAAAGATAAGGACCCAGCAGCTACATTTGTACTTCACATAGTAGACAATAGATAAATAATTGTTGAGTCAGGGAGTTCTAGCAGGTGCTGCAAAATTGCAATACTTTCCTATATAATTAAAAGAAATTGTGGTTAAATAATGTAAATGATATAAACTGTCAAGAAAAATAAACCAAGTAGAATTGTCACCATTGTGTATTCTAATAGCGTTCGGACAAAAATATTTCCACATGATTTTGAAAAACAGATTTTGAACCAGAATAAAGCACTTGGTAAACATGAAATGGTAAATAAATTCTGGAAACATGCAGCATTTACAAAGGAATGTTTTGAGTAGTCTCCAGTTTATCGACAATATACATCATTGTACATTTATAACTTAATGGTGCTTTCATTAAACACCCTGCTTCTCTGAAAAATGACAAAATTACAAGGTTAAACTCCCAGTGTGGAGTAGATCTGGTGATGTGTGCTCATAAACTATTTTTTTTTTAAATCAGTGCACTAAAAAAAGAAAGAAATGGAAAATGTCCTGCCTGGCTTTCAATTAGTGTATTTTGCTCCTTGCCATTTGTTCCCAATGGTCTATTTTGATTAAACCTTGCATTTTCCCTTGCAGAACTTTTTTTTTCTTAATGCTGTTCTAAATTAACCTCTTCTCTTCTGTTTACAATATAGCAAGCAGTTTAATATTGGGCAACTAAATAACCTCATTTATGAAAACCTGAAGTTATTCACAGCTAAACAAAATCACAAATGATTGTGCAGTGGAAATACATTTTACTTGCTGTAGCATTTTCATTAGGTTGAGCATTGAATCAAATTGGAAATCAAAGAATAAAACCTGCCTCATATAAGCAAAGATCATTCTTATGTCAGTGAATATTACCCCTTTCCCTGTCATCTTTTCTGGCTAATATAAAATCATGTACTGTTATATATAAATGGGGATTTGTAAATTGCAAAGCTTGTTAACAGTAATTACTTTTTTAGCTTGAGATCAACCAACATTTACTTCATTTTCCCTGGCTATAATTTTGACATATTCCTGTCATTTGGTAGGAGAAGATTTGAATGGAAAAGTCTCAGAAACTGGCATCATATTTTGTGTTTGATGTGTGTGTTTGTCATTCTTCTTGACATAATGAACATTTCCCCCTCTTTTGCTGAAATCAGCACTGGAAAAGATCAAATACAGCAGTCTTTTAGCAGTTTAAAATTGCCGCTGTCATTATCTTGTCAGTTACATGAGACCTTGAGTATGCAGGGCTATGGAAATCTTTCAAGACAAATTTGCTAGAAACACTGCTGGGGAAGACTTCATAAAACCTAAGAACTTTAATGCTTAGAAAATTCATGGGTAATGTAAGTATTATTTAACGATGGCCAGAAAACAGAGTGACACTGTTTTACAAGCATGGCCATTCAAGGACAGTTTGGGCAGCTTGATCATTTTATTGCAATATATTTTCAACATCTTCAACTTTTCTCTGCATGTCAACATATGTGTTTAGTAATCCACTCTTAAAACATTCATCTGTGTTAAAACCTGGATTTACCTTTCTTTTTCAGTCTATTCCATTTATGTTACCTTTGTTATAATTGGTGGGAAAAAGGAGATTTTGAAATAGAGTGAGGATGAATCCTGGATCTTCCATTTGATAACATTTACTGGTTGTGTGATCTTAGACAACTTCCTTATCCTCTCTAAAGCCCAGTTCCTCTCTTTAGCTGGCACACACTACACACTCAATAAATGGTGGCATATCCAGTCTCTAAGTCAGAGCTCAATGTTGATTCCTCTGCTTTTGAAAATGTACTATACATAATTCCCCCCAATTAATCTAGGCTCACAATGCAGCTGTCACTTCTTCAGTAATAACTCCACATGTTGATTTTTGTATTTTAATTCATCCTCTACTTCTATATTTCTGAATTTAGAAAAACAAATTTACACTTGAATGTCTAAGTGCTGTCTCAAAATCCAAATACCAATGTTTGATTTTTTATTCCTAAGTCAATATGCTTCTTAATTCTGACATATATGTCAGTAGTACTATAACTTTCTTCTTCAAAAGCATCCTTAGGAGCAGGATCTCACATTGAATTATTTTCTTCATTTCCTCTATTCACTTAGTCATTCAGGACAATCCATTCTTCTTCCACAATATCTCTTGGATGATTATTTACATCCAATTCTGCCACCTTGATCTGGTTTCCTATCACTGTGAGTCTCATCCAGAGAAAGACTTTTTTTTAATATCTCACCTTCATCTCATTGAATTTGTTCTGCATTCAAACATTAGGCCACTTTTGCCAATTCACCACTTTGATAACTATGCCAATATCTAATTTCTGAGGACAATTATTTTATAATATCTTAATGTATTCAGAAAATTTCTTGCATTTTTAAATTGCGGTGGTGGAAATGAAAATAATTTTTTGCTCATACTCCATTTTGTCCAACTCATTCAATGGGTTAGTTATCCTTGTTAGTGTCTTTAAGTGGATGATATATTGAAAGCTCTCTGGCACTTTTGTTTTTTGTATGTCTTTTAGGAAGACAACATAATATATACTTAATTTGCATATCCCATGAAAGAGTGGAGATTCAATGATTGCATGTGACTAGAATACCTTTTCCCCAATTAATTGTGTAACCAAATCTCTTTTCAGATTACTTTCTATTTAAAAAGTATTTCCTTCACATATATCCTTCATTTTTTTCTTAGAAGCTGTAGGATACATTATGATGTATTTCAGTTCCTTTGCCAAAAGTCTATCAGTTTTCTACTGATCAAATCCTTTATATCTCAGGACCTAGTTCAAATGCAGCTACCTCCTCAGGAAGCTTTCTCCATACATTTATCTTTACATTTTTTCTGAAAACTTTAAAAACATTTTTCTATTTTATCTAGGTTTGGTGATATAGAGAAAGTGACAACTTATATGAGTTGAAGGTTGTTTAGCTTTAAAAATATTAGGGAGGATTGTTCTGAATTTTAAAAGACATAATGTATGTAACATTTTTCATTAAATCTTCATGTGTGATATGTATTTAAAGAGAACAATAACAATTATAATTAACAGTATCATATCAGACTGGCATTGTTGGATTAGATCTACCTAAAATTTTAAAAATGTATTTCCTTTAGTGATGAGTTCCCCTGTATTAGAATTATCCAGATAGACATTAGAAAACTGTAAATTAGGCTAAAGAGGAAGGCATTCCTGAATTTTCTAAAGTAATATGTAAATTCAAAGTTTCTTAGAAATTTCTATGCATATGTGATTATTCTCTCATTAATGCTTATTGGGGACAGAAGTATATATGTTTTTATTCAAAAATATGGTGTTTTAGTAGTTCATTCAGGCTGCTATAACAAAATACCATAAACTGGGTGGCTTACAAACAATAGAAATTTATTTCTCACAGTTCCAGAGGTGGGAAGTCTAAGATCAAGGCACTGGCAGATTCAGCGACTCGTGAAACCTACTTTCTGGTTCATAGATAGCTAGCTTTCTGTTATGTCCTCACATGATGGAAGGGGCAAGAGAGCTCTCCGGGGTCTCTTTTATAAGGATATTTATTGCATTCATGAGGGCTCTGCTCTCATGACCTAATCAGTACCCAAAGACTCCATCTCCTAATACCATCACACTGTGAGTTAGGATTTCAACATCTGAATTTTGGAGGGGGGACATAAATATTCAGTCTATAGCATGGGGGAGTCTGCAAATAATATTGATATATACTACTTTATTTTACTGTCTTCTAAATATATTCTGAATATCTTAGAAAATGATTTTATTAAAACCCAATACAGAAGTTTTTTAAAAAATAATTGTTACCACACTACAAATATGACCCAAAGAGATACCTTAATAATTTGTAAATTAAAGAATGTTATAATTTTTTAGATATTGACTAGTAATTTACAAATTGTTTCTTTCTACAATGTAATGTGTAATAGAAATACATTTTCATAAACTATAATATTGAAATGTCATGATGCAAATTATATATTTGTATAACATTATAACTAATAATGTTTTACCGAGTTAATTTTCATAACAATTCAACCAGATAGAGGTGTTGATTCCTTTAAATCGATAAACCAATTCGATTACAAAAGGTGGTTACATAGTCTTATCAAGGACACACAAGTAACAATGTGGATAGAATTCAAATCCTTTACTTTTTGATCACAAGTCTATCCCATCTGTACTGCTCTAGGTAGAATATCACAGTTGCCTTCATGATGCTGCATTATATATGATGCAGTTAAATCCTAATTATGCTCTAAGAGTCCCTGTGTATGAACCTTTATTTCTTATTCATGGATCCTCAGGCCCCTGGAAATGTCTGTGAATCCCCTAAAGATTTTCCTTGAAATTTTCTCCATATGATCAACTTTGGGCCATTGTTGGACTTCTTAGCATACTTGAATCCCTTGTGGTAGATTAAATAATGGCCCCTCAAAGCTATCTATATCTATGTCCTAATCTCCAGAACCTGTGAAAATGTTGTTATACATGGCAGAGGGACTTGGCAAATGTGATTAAGATATGGATGTTGAGATGGGAAGATTATCCTGGATTATCCAGGGTCCTTGGGTCCTTAGGTCCAATGGGTCCTTATAAGGGAAAAGCAGAGGTTCAGAGTGAGAAGCAGGAAATACAGCTACGGAAACAGTACTTAGAGTGATTCAGTGCTGAAGAAGGGGCCATGGCCCAAGGATCAATATTGCCACCAGAAACTAGAAAGGGCAAAGAAATGAACTCTTTTCAAGAGTCTCCAAATTGCCAGTGTCTTGATCTTAGCCTAGAAAGACTAATTTTGGACTGACTTACTGAACTTTAATTTATTTTCTTTTAGCCCCTATAAGTTTGTAGTAATTAGTCATAGCAGTGGTAGGAAGCCAACACATTGCTTAAACTTTATGTAACAGTTTGTGTTTTCATGGATTTATCTGAGAAGTGAACTCAAAAATTTTAATTTCAATCTGAAAATAGCCTTTTATTCAAACTGCTTAAGGACTATATCAAGAACTATAAGGTGTCTGAGGTTTTTACCCTACTTCTTAAGCTAAAAATTTTCTGAGAGACAATACAAGACCTCTGGATCAGAGACAAAGGAATTTATTACTCACAGCATAGCAGGCAACACGGTTATCAGCATATTTGTATTGTTTTCCCTTGCCGACAAGTCCCACTGGGCCCAGATGGACACTATTCATTCAGTGAGCTTGCATCACAAATAAGGAACCCATGCCCAAAGGCCTAGCACTTTTTGAAAACAACAGCAAGCATTGTAGCAAGTTGCAGCAAACATTGTAGCAAGTTGCAACAAACCAGTCCCCTACACACCGAGAGCAAGTAATTTTATGGTAGCCATCCTGCTGTTCCCTTGGTTTAATTATTTGCCTGTGTGACTAGCTACAGAAACTGCTCTGTAAAAGGAGACAGGATGTCCAAAGGGACCACATTTTTTACATCATTTTTTTTGTAGTGAGAAGTTTAAGTAATATTTTAGTGTAAATCTTAATATAATCTTTACATTTTCTCCTTTTAATTTTTATGCCCACATATATTGTATAATATATGGCATAAATATGCATTGGGAAGTATTTTAATAGTGACCATGTTCCTAATTATGTATCATTTCCAGCAGAATAATATTCCATCTGGATTCTTTTAGATTATTTACTGAAATCCTCAAATATATTCTGTGATTATCAGTGGTGTCTTGGATATCTTCACTCATGTCCATCTGTTCAGGGAGCACTGTGCCTGCTCACAAGGGTGATTTTCCACAGGATCGCAGTTATTAAAATCAAGAGACTTGAGGGGCAATTTATTGAAGGCAGTAGATGATAGCTATGGCATCATATTCTCCAGGAATCATGCCTTTTCATCTTTAACAAAATCACCATTTTTACCTCTGAATACACGTGTTAACTCTTGTAAGGCAAAACAACATAGGGAGAATACATAATTTTAGGGAAAATGTATAGCAAAATGCATTTCCGACTTTCACTAAAATATATAATAATCGTTGTTATGTGTCTTAAAATTGATGACAGGGCTTCCCTGGTGGTGCAGTGGTTGAGAGTCCGCCTGCCGATGCAGGGGATAAGGGTTCGTGCCCCGGTCCGGGAGGGTCCCACATGCCTCGGAGCAGCTGGGCCCGTGAGCCATGGCCTCTGAGCCTGTGCATCCGGAGCCTGCGCTCTGCAACGGGAGAGGCCACAACAATGAGAGGCCCGCGTACCGCAAAAAAAAAAAAAAAAAAAAAAAAAAATTGATGACAAATAAAAGGATAAATGAATTTTTTTTTAAAGGAAAAAGCTATGGATAAGCTAATCTCACTCAAACTCTGATGTGAGTTACAATAATCTTAGGGAAGTGTATTCAAAATTTTACACGCTGCACCCATTATTTGAGATGCTGATTCAGCAGATACCAATGTTTATTGTATTTTTAGTCAAGTTTCCCAAAGTTTAAAGTCCTCTTCTCTAAGTCACCTCTTGTTTCAGAGAACTTGATTTGTTTTCCTAAACTCGGGGTCACCATGGACTGGGGACTGACAGCCACTGGGAACACATGAAAACAAAATGTAAGTTAATTGAGATGGGCAAGTTCTCCCAGAATTTGTTGAGTCAAGAAATGTGTGAGTATTTTCTATAGATCAGAGGTGAGCCTACAAGAGAGAAAGCTGGAATGGGATTGCCTACTGTCCTATACAAAAGTCAGTGAGAGAAGTGGAGAGACTCCAGCATTAAGAAATTGGTAGTGGATGCTAAATTATTGGGGGCTGAAAAAACACCCAAAAGAGAAATGCATCTGCCCTCAGTAAGAGTAAGACATATCCAGAGCTGGGACTTTCTGAACAACCCTGAGAAAGAAGCTGGTTTAACCACTACCAGTCATGCAGTCTACACCTTATCCTTTCCCACCTGCTACAAGAGAAGACATGACCAGGGGGAGAGAGCAGAAGACTATACTCCTTCCTCAAATGCCAAGAGCTATTAATTTCAGGGTATGGGATGGGTGTGTGATTACTGGAAGATTTCTTATAACTAATTAATTCACTAATTATTGATTACCATCTTCAATAATCTAATAATAACCTAATTTCAGAATGGAGACCCTGTTTGCATCAAAGAGGGAATTGAATTGTCTATTACCTAAGAGTTTGGGAAGGTTTCCAAAGTTTTCATCCAGTGGCATGGAGATGACCCTCATGAATAAATTTTAAAGTGACCATGGGAGGCTAAATCAACTCATAAATAAATAGGATTGTATTTTAGTCTCAACTTGGGAGTTACATGTTTGCACTGGAGCACTACTAATCCAGAATTATAGTGCTCTTTCTTTGTCCCATGGAAAATAATTTTTATGGGATTCTTCAGAGGTTCTCTTACCCTTACTACTTACTACTAGGAACCTCTGCTTTCAATTCCCTGGCATGAGCAATGCTTTCTCTAAACCATCACTGACCTATGCCTATTTTACCTTCAACTTTTTCTAATGAGTTTGCCTTACTCCTGGCAAGAAGAATTCTTAGGCAGTTATCTTTTCAATATAACTGAAAGACTGCTGTCAAAGAGTCCATAACATGGCAAATGCCCACATTTCCACTATCATCAGAGGAAGAGCAGCTTTTCTTCTTTGAAAATTATTAGACACAAACCAAGTACAATTCCCTTTGTCCTCCAAAATTTGGAGGACATGTAGGTTTTCTGAATTATTTTATATTTAAAAATCTTTCATTCTACCATACTGCCTATCTCAGTGAGTGGCACTGTCATTAAGTTTCTTGCCAAGCCATAAACCCAGAGTCATCCTTGATTCTTTTCCCAGTTTCATCACATTCATTATGTGATAAAGTCTTAACGGATTATATCATCTTACTATCTCAGCAATTATTTTGGATCTTTTCACCCCCAATGCCACCACCTTAGTCCAGGCTCTCTCACTTGTATTGTGTATCACTACATTTCATTCTTTCTGACTCTAGTCTGGCTCTTCTCCAATCGCTCCTCTTTCTAGCTACAGGAATCATTTTTTCAAATATATAAATCTGATAATGTCACTTAACTGTTTAAAAATATTCAGTTTTTCTCTATAGCTTTAGGTTAGCATCCAGAGTCCTTTGTGATCTGGCTTTTGCTACCTCCTGCTTTATCTCCACCACTTTTCTATTAACTTCCTCTCCATCAAACTACTTCTCACTTCCTTCATTTCAGAATGACTCTTTTGTCTAAGAGCACTCAATCCCCATTGCTATATCTTCTGAAACTCTACTCATTTTTCACACCTTGGAATAATCCCTACTTACAGGAAGATTTCTATACTAAACCACCCTTCCCATCCATGCTTATTTTCCATAGTTCCACATTCCACAATTTAGAGCATATGCATCTACATTATTTTTGAACTATTAATTCATTTAACAAATATAGCATAAAAAGTTAATGTCAGTACAAAAACAAACTAACAAATATAGAGAACAGACTTGTAGTTGCCAAGGGGAGGCTGGGCAGGGAAGGATTGGAAGTTTGGGATTAGCAGATGCAAACTATTATATATAGGATGGATAAACAACAAGGTCCTGATGTATAGCACAGGGAACTATATTCAATATCCTGTGATAAACCATAATGGAAAAGAATATGAAAAAGTATGTATATATGAGTCACTTTGCCATATAACAGAAATTAAATCAACATTGTAAATCAACTATACTTCAATAAAATTTTAAAATATATTTTAAAAAGTTAATGTCAGGCATTGTTCTAGGCACAGGAAATACAACTGTAAACAAAGAGACAAACCCCTGCCCTTGTGGAGCTTATATTCTAATGAATTAAATAAATAATAAACAATAAATATAGAATAAGTAATCCATCATCAGATACAAAGGCCATGAATTAAAATGGAGCAGGGGAAAAAGAGAAAATTCCTGGGTCTCAGGATTGAGATCCAGAAGGACCTCTCTAGGAGGGATGACACTCTTCCTAAGAGAAGAACATTACAAACAAGTGCATCAAAACCTCATGTCCTGAAGCAGGAGCACTATTGGGATTTTTTGAGGAAAAGTAGAGGCCAGTGTGACTGCATGGGAGAATTAGGATTATAGTGGTAAAAAATAAATTCAGAAAGATATGTAGAAACCTTTAAGTATTTGTATCAGTAACAACTTTTTTTTCTTGCAGAAGGCCTACAGCCTGGGAACTATAAGTGCTATCAGATTGTGTACCAGGTATAACCACTTGGTCAATTACCCAACTCCAGGCTCAATAAAAGTAGTTATTGAGTGTTGAAAAAGTCAGCATCAATGTTTTGAGAAAAATAGGTTTTGTTTTGGAAAAGAGGACTCTGAAATGTATGTGTATTATGTCTGTTTTTAATAAATAAACTTTATTTTTTAAGAGCAATTTTAGGTTCATAGCAAAATTGAGTGAAAAGTACAAAAGAGTTTCCATATATACCCAGTTGCCACACATGCATACCCACTATTGAGTTTTGCACCACAGTGGTACATTTGTTACAGTCAGTGAATCTACATTGACATCTCCTTATCATACAAATTCCATAGTTTACATAAGTGTTCACTCACGGTGTTGTACATTCTATGAATTTTGACAAATGTATAATGGCTTGTATCCACTATAGCAGTATCACACAGAATAGTTTCACTGTCCTAAAAATTCTACGTACTTTGCCACCCTCTCCCCAACACAATCAGAGATTTTTTTTACTCTTTCCATAGTTTTGCCTTTGGAATGTCATATAGTTGGAATCATACAGTATGTATGTAGCATTTGCAGATTGGATTATTTATTTAGTAATATACATTTAAGTTTCCTCCATGGCTTTTCATGGCTTGATAGCTCATTATTTTTAGTGCTGAACAATATCCCACTTATAGATGTACAACAATTTATCCATTCACCTACTAAAGGACAACTTGGTTGCAAGTTTGGGCAATTATGAATAAAGCTGTTATAAACATTCATGTGCAGGTTTTTGTGTGGACATAAGTTTGTAATTCCTTTGGGTAAATATCAAGGAACAGAATTGCTGGATTGTATGGTAAGAATACATATTGTTTTCTAAGAAACTGTCAAACTGTCTTCCAAAGTGGCTGTACCAGTTTATATTTTAACTAGCAATGTATGAGAGTTCGTATTATCCCACATCCTCTCCAGCATTTGGTGTTGTCAATGCTTTGGAGTGTGGACATTCTAATAGATGTATAGTGATATCTCAGTGTTGATTCAGTTTTTATTAACCTTAATGACATATTGATGTGGAGCATCTTTTCATGTACTTATTTGCCATTTGTAAATCTTCTTTGGTGAGTGAACTGTTAAGGGCTTTAGTCCATCATTTAATTGGGTTATTTGTGTTCTTATTGCTGAGTTTTAAGAGCTCTTTGTATATTTTGAATAACAGTTCTTTATCTGCTGAGTCTTTCACAAACATTTTTACCTAGTCTGAGATTTGTATCTTATTCTACTGAAATAGTCTTTCACAAAGTAGAAGTTTTAAAATTTAATGCAGTTCAGCTTATCAATTATTTCCTTCATAGCTTATGCCTGTAATGTATCTAAAAAGTCATTGTATACTCGATGTTATCTGGGTTTTCTCCTATGTTATCTTCGAGGTGTTTTACAGTTTTTTAGTTTACATTTATGTCTATTATCCATTTGTGTTAATTTTTGTGAAGGGTGTAAGTTCTGTTCTAGATACATTTTTTTATGTGTGGGTGTCCAGTCGTTCCATCACTATTTGCTGGAAAGACTATCTCTGCTTCATTATATTGCCTTTGCTTATAGGCAACTGAAAGATCAGTTGACTATACTTATGTGGGTCTATTTCTGGGATCTCTATTCTGTTCCACTGAATTTTTTTTTTTTTCTAAAACTATACTGTCTTAATTACTGTAGCTTTATAGTAGATCTTGAAGTATGGCATGCCAGTTCTCTGACTCTATTCTTCTGCTTCAGTACTGAGTGGCTCTTCTGGGTCTTTTGCCTCTCCATATAAACTTTAGAATCATTTTGCTGATATCCTCAAAATAACTTTTGATTGGGATTATGTTGAATCTATAGATCAAGTTGGGAAGAACTGACATCTTGGCATTATTGAGTTTTTCTATCCATGAACATGAGATAATCTTCATTTACTTAGTTTTTTTGTTTTTTGGTTTTTGTGGTTTTTTTGGCTGTGTTGGGTCTTGGTGTCTGTGTGAGGGCTTTCTCCAGTTGCGGCGAGCGGGGGCCACTCTTCATTGTGGTGCACGGGCCTCTCACTGCCACGGCCTCTCCCGTTGCGGAGCACAGGCTCCAGACACGCAGGCTCAGTAGTTGTGGCTCACAGGCCTAGCTGCTCTGTGGCATGTGGAATCTTCCCGGACCAGGGCATGAACCCATGTTCCCTGCATTGGCAGGAGGATTCTTAACCACTGCACCACCAGGGAAGCCCACTTAGTTCTTTTTTGATATCTTTGATCAGAGTATTATAGTGTTTCTCATGTAGATCTTGTACATATTATATTAAAGTTATACCAAAGTATTTCATATTTGGACATTCTAATGTGAATGGTATTATGTTTTTAACTTCAAATTCCACTTGTTTATTGCTACTTTATAGGAAAGTAATAGACTTTATATTTTAACTTCATGTCTTTTAACCTTGCTATAATTGCTTATTAGTTTCAGGAGCTTTTTAAAATCAGTTCTTTTAGATTTTCTGCATAAACCATCATGTCATCTGCAAACAAAGACAATTTTATTTTTTTTCTAATCTGTATAACTTTTATTTCCTTTTGTTTTCTAACTGCATTACTAGGACTTTCAGTGTGATGTTGAAAAGCAATAAGGAGAGGGAATATCCTTGCCTTTTTTGTGATCTTAGTGGGGGAGCTTTGATACTCTCATCATTAAATACAATATTAACCATAGGGTTTTTGTAGATATTCCTTATCAAGTTGAGGAAGTTTCCCTCTATTCCTAATTTACTGAGAGTTTTTACCATGTATCGGTATTGGATTTTGTCAAACGCTTTTTCTGCATCTATTGTTATGACTATGAGATTTTTCTTTTTTGGTCTGTTGATGTGATGGATTGCATTATTTGATTTTCAAATTTTCAAGCAGCCTTGCATTTACAAGTGCAAATCTCACTTGGTTGTGGTTTATAATTATTTTTATATGCTGTTGGATTCAATGTGCTATTTTGTTGAGGATGTTTGTATCTATGTTCATGAAAGATATTGGTTTACAGTTTTCATTTCTTGTAAAGTCTTTGTCTGGTATTAGGGTAATCTTGGCCTCATAGAATAAGTTAGGAAATATTCCCTCTGTTTCTGTATTTTGGAAGAGACTGTAGAAAATACTATTTTATTTAAATATTTGGTAGAATTCACCTATCTGGTAGAAGTCATCTATCTGGGCTTGGTGCTTTCTGATGTGGAAGGTTCGAATTATTGATTCAATGTCTTTAATAGATACAGTCCTATTCAAATTGTCTGCTTTTTCTTGTGTGAGTTTTGGCAGATTGTGTCTTTCAATGAATCCTCCATTTTCATCTGGGTTATTAAAATTGTCTGCATGCCACAACTACTGAGCCTGCTCTGTAGAGCCCACGAGCCACAACTGTGGAAGCCCAGGTGCCTAGAGCCTGTGATCTGTAACAAAGAGAAGCCCCTGCACCACAACAAAGAGTAATCCCTGCTCACCGCAACTAGAGAAAGCCTGCATGCAGCGACAAAAACCCAACGCAGCCAAAAATAAATAAATAAAATAAAATTTTTTTTAAAGACAAGTGAATTCCCTTGTGGTACTGTGGTTAGGAGTCTGCACTTCCATTGCAGAGGAGCCAGGTTCAATCCCTGGTGGGGGAACTAAGATCCTGCAAGCCACAGGGTGAGGCAAAAAAAAAAAAAAAAAAGGCAAGAGATAAGTGATGGGAAGGATGTGGAGAAAAGAGAACCCTGTTGGTGGGAATGTAAACTGGTACAGCCACTATGGAAAATATTATGGAGGTTCCTCAAAAAATTGAAAATAGAACTCTCATACAATCTGGCAATCCCTTTTCTGGTTATATATCCAGAGGAACTGAAATCCATATCTTGAAGACATAGCTTCATCACATTCAAAACTATTCACAATAGCTAAGATATGGATACAACCTAAGTGTCTCTCAATAGATAAATGAATAAAGAACATATGTAGTTCATCCATAAAGAAAAAGAAAATTTTGCCATTTGTGACAACATAAATAAAGCTGGAGAACATTATGATAAGTAACATAAACCAGGTACTGAAAGACAAACTAAAAAAAAAAAAAAAAAAATGCGTGTATGGTTTTTCACAAAATTCCTTTATGAAGTTGGGAATTTTTCTTCCACCAGGTAGGTTAGGCTCTGATTAAAACCCCAGCAAGTTTAATACTGATAAGATTGTTTCTCCTGAAGACAGGCCTTTTTTAGAGCAGAATATTCTGGAGTATTTAAAAAATGGTTACATTTTCCCCTGCCCCTGTCATAAGCACGAGGGAATTTTTCTCCGTTATTCACCATGAGAACCTGATAAATCTCCTGGAGTAAAGCTCACAAAAGCATGGGTGTCCCCTTGACAATGTTGCCCTGGAGTTTTTAATACTTAGAGTTGTCCACACAACTCTGCAATTTGCCAATTATAGTTCAAGTTTTTCTACCTTAGCACAGGTTCCTGGGGAGGTTTCTGCTCATGGGTTTCTGCTCTTGAAATTTGTGATTCTCTGTTAACTGCTTGTCTGTCTCTCTAAGTTTTTTGTGCAGTGGTTTACCTTGTGACCTTACTTCTCTGACAGATCTAAAAAGAATTGTTGATTTTTTTCAGTTTGTTCAGCTCTTTACTTTTTGTTAGGATAGAATGGTGATTACTAAGCTTCTTACATGCTGGACCAAAATCCTGAAGTCTGTATATGTATTTTACAATTGTAATGTTGTATAGGCAATTGAATGTTTTGGCTCTTGAATGCCAACAGAGGATTTCTGATAAATGATATAAATTTGGGAGTGTCTAGCACATAATTGCTAATCCTCAGATTGCAGATTTCTTGTCTTCCAGTTTATAATTGGGTCAGCACTTTATTTGCAATTTTTTCTCATTGACTGCCATATAATAGGGTTATTGACAGAGTCTTCAGAATGAATGACAAAGAGTAGTTTCCAGATACAGGCAAGAATTGCATTGGCATTTGAGTTACAGAAGGAAAAAAAAAGATCCAAAAGAGAAAGAATTATCTTGACAGGTGGTGATGTACTCATGTCCAGTAACTCCAAAGAAGGGGTGGTTCTCAGAATCTGTTAATACCAAAGGTAGGAGCCAGATTTGGTTAAGGTTACTGTGAGCTGCCCAATGTCACTCATTAATGCTCCTGACTAAAGAACCAGAACTGGATGTCAGATCTGCTTAATTATATTCCTTGATTGCATTAAGAGGCAGCAGGTCAATACCTGAATAGGATTTAGCAAAAACTTATGACAATATACATATATAATGTACTGTAAAATTCATATACATCCTTGAATTTTAAAAGGCACATTTACATCTATCCTCTCTCTTGATTCTGACAGAATCTGTATCTAATTAGTATCCACATTTAGCAGAAGAAGAACTTGAGGCTAAGTGTGGTTAGAGACTTTCTCAATGTCAAGCAAAATGTAAGTAGTGGAGGTGGAACTAGTCGTTTCACTCAAAATCTTATATTCTTTCCACTTCTTGCTGAGCTGAAATAGAACACATAAATTTATTCTTGACATACCAGCTTATTTGTCACAAATATTATAATTTGGGTTGAGAAACCCATAATTGAAAAGTATAAAATTCAGATGGAAGACCCAAAAAACACCTTTTTTTTTTAGACTCATGGTAATCTGTTTTCTCATGGTGCACATATGCAGGGATATTGTAATCAGAATACCCAGTGGAATTCACACACTCATTAAACTCCTCAAGCAGAGAGCAAAACTAACACAGTGGAAGTAAGGTCAGTGAACATAATTAGTGAAACACCTTATAAAGCGAAATTGGTGTATAGCTTTGAAATCCTAACTTTCTACAGTTAGAGAAAATGTGACTAGTTGCTTGTTTAAATTACTGCTGTGTAGCTGTGGTCATGCCATTTGGAAGTAGGGAGATATACAACTGGATGAGTTACTAGGGGGCACAGATGTGTCAAGAGAGTTTGTTAAATATTGCCCATTGTCCAATTACTGGTAGCTTTCTTCAGTTATGGGACTTTCAAAAGAATCACTCTCCCACATCTGGTGAACCCTGTGTTTAAGAATATAAATACTATGTGGTGAAGGGTTGCTATAACACAATAGGAAAAGTACTTGCGATTTGTAAAGTGTTGTGTCAGTGCAAGTAATTTTTATTCATTAATATTTTCACTCTTCTACAAAATTCATTAGGCGGCTATTAGGTCAGATACTCTAGTATCCCTGAAAAAAGAGAATGCATGAAATGTGGTGCCTGCTTTCAAAAGATCTATTGGGTGAAACAAAATTTCATGTGAGTTTGGTAAATACTTTGATAGTGATATGAACAATATTTTGCAGGAGCACACAGACCACTTCTAGGGAGGTGAGAGAGTCTTTCCTGAAGGAACATCATTTGAAATGAAGGGTAGAAAATGATAGAACTCAGAAGGACTGGAAGAAAAGGGAAATTGGATAAAGGTAAACAATACCAAAAGTGTGGAGTTATGAAATACCATCCTACGTGCAGAGAAGAATGACATCACTCTGATTATGGTATGGGCTGCAGGACTGTCATTGAATATGGAGAATGTTGAAATGTGGAATGTGGAAACCAGACTGCAAAATTAAATACTGCAGAATGTGTGCTTTCTCTCATAAGCAAGGGAACCTTACCTAGGCCTTCCAGCAGGGGAGCTATGTGATAGTATTTATTTTTCTCTGATAACTGGGGGAAATATGGAACATACATAGGGGTGGGGAAGATTCATGGCAAAGAAGTTACTTTTTAAAATCAAACTATATGTGTTTTATTATTGGAAGTATTCTAAAATAAATGCCCCAAATAGGTCAAATATATCATCTTCAATTATACTTAATACAGCAAATAATATAGCTTAGTAGCAATGGAAAAACAGATTGATCTTCTTGAGACTCAGGTATCTTATCTACAAATGAGAATTTTAGTCAAGATGTTCTCTAAGAGCCTTAATGTTCTAATATTTTATAAGGTACTGTTAACTAGGGGTGCTTAGCACATTGTCACAAATTGGCGCCCAGGTTCATTTGTGACATTTGAGTAGTATCCAGGAAAAACATTTTGACGGGCATGTGAGTGGGGTAAAGTGGAGGAAGCTAACATTTTCTTGCCCTATCTTGAATCTCATGAAGGAAGCTAACAGAGAATAAAAAACATAACTCCTGCTTTGAGAAATTCATAATCTTAATAAAAATAAATGAAACTGCTTGTTTTCAGTCAAATACTAGAATGTTCTTTCAAGCTGCTTTTTCTTTTTTTTTTTTAACATCTTTATTGGAGTATAATTGCTTTACAATGGTGTGTTAGCTTCTGCTTTACAACAAAGTGAATCATTTACACATATACATATGTTCCCATATCTCTTCCCTCTTGCATCTCCCTCCCTCCCTCCCACCCTCCCTATCCCACCCCTCTAGGTGGTCACAAACCACCTAGCTGATCTCCCTGTGCCATGCAGCTGCTTCCCACTAGCTATCCACCCTACATTTGGTAGTGTATATATGTCCATGCCACTCCCTCGCTTCGTCACAGCTTACCCTTCCCCCTTCCAATATCCGCAAGTCCATGCTCTAGAAGGTCTGTGTTTTATTCCCGTCCTACGCCTAGGATCTTCATGACATTTTTTTTTCTTAGATTCCATATATATATGTGTTAGCATACAGTATTTGTTTTTCTCCTTCTGACTTACTTCACTGTATATGACAGACTCCAGGTCCATCCACCTCTCTACAAATAACTCCATTTCATTTCTTTTTAAGGCTGAGTAATATATATTGCATATATAATATATATATATATATATGTGCCATATCTTCTTTATCCATTCATCTCTTGATGGACACTTAGGTTGCTTCCATGTCCTGGCTATCGTAAATAGAGCTGCAATGAACATTTTGGTACATGACTCTTTTTGAATTATGGTTTTCTCAGGGTATATGCCCAGTAGTGAGATTGCTGGGTCGTATGGTAGTTCTATTTGTAGTTTTCTAAGGAACCTCCATACTGTTCTCCATGGTGGCTGTATCAATTTACATTCCCACCAGTAGTGCAAGAGGGTTCCCTTTTCTCCACACCCTCTCCAGCATTTATTGTTTCTAGATTTTTTGATGATGGCCATTCTGACTGGTGTGAGATGATATCTCATTGTAGTTTTGATTTGCATTTCTCTAATGACTAATGATGGTGAGCATTGTTTGTTGGCAAGCTGTATATCTTCTTTGGAGAAATGTCTTTTCAGGTCTTCTGCCCATTTTTGGATAGGGTTGTTTGTTTTTTTGTTATTGAGCTGCATGAGTTGCTTGTAAATTTTGGAGGTTAATCCTTTGTCAGTAGCTTCATCTGCAAATATTTTCTCCCTTTCTGAGGGTTGTCTTTTGGTCTTGTTTATCGTATCTTTTTCTGTGCAAAAGCTTTGAAGTTTCATTAGGTCCCATTTGTTTATTTTTGTTTTTATTTCCATTTCTCTAGGAGGTGGGTCAACAAGGATCTTGCTGTGATTTATGTCATATAGTGTTCTGCCTACGTTTCCCTCTAAGAGTTTGATAGTGTCTGACCTTACATTTAGGTCTTTAACCCATTTTGAGTTTAATTTTGTGTGTAGTGTTAGGGGGTGTTCTAATTTCATACTTTTCAATGTAGTTGTCCAGTTTTCCCAGCACCACTTATTGAAGAGGCTGTCTTTTCTCCACTGTATATTCTTGCCTCCTTTATCAAAGATAAGGTGACCATATGTGTGTGGGTTTATCTCTGGGCTTTCTATCCTGTTCCATTGATCTATATTTCTGTTTTTGTGCCAGTACCATACTGTCTTGATTACTGTAGCTATGTAATATAGTCTGAAGTCAGGGAACCTGATTCCTCCAGCTCCATTTTTCGTTCTCAAGATTGCTTTGGCTATTTGGGGTCTTGTTTCCATACAAATTGTGAAATGTTTTGTTCTAGTTCTGTAAAAACTGCCAGGGGTAGTTTGATAGGGATTGCATTGAATCTTTAGATTTCTTTAGGTAGTAGAGTCATTTTGCCAATGTTGATTTTTCCGATCCAAGAACATGGTATATCTCTCCATCTATTTGTGTCATCTTTAATTTCTTTCATCACTGTCTTATAGTTTTCTGCATACAGGTCTTTTGTCTCCTTAGGTAGGTTTATTCCTAAATATTTTATTCTTTTTGTTGCAGTGGTAAATGGGAGTGTTTTCTTAATTTCACTCTCAGATTTTTCATCATTAGTGTATAAGAATAGCAGAGATTTCTGTGCATTAATTTTGTATCCTGTTACTTTACCAAATTCATTGGTTAGCTCTAGTAGTTTCCTTGTAGCATCTTTAGTATTCTCTAGGTATAGTATCATGTCACCTGCAAACAGTGACAGCTTTACTTCTTTTCTGATTTGGATTCCTTTTATTTCTTTTTCTTCTCTAATTGCTGTGGCTAGAACTTCCAAAACTATGTCGAATAAGAGTGGTGAGAGTGGGCAACCTTGACTTGTTCCTGATCTTAGTGGAAATGGTTTCAGTGTTTCACCATTGAGGATGATGTTGGCTGTGGGTTTGTCATATATGGCCTTTATTATGTTGAGGAAAATTCCCTCTATGCCTACTTTCTGCAGGGTTTTTATCATAAATAGGTGTTGAATTTTGTCAAAAGCTTTCTCTGCATCTACTGAGATGATCATATGGTTTTTCTCCTTCAGTTTGTTGATATGGTGTATCACATTGATTGATTTGCATATTTTGAAGAATCCTTGCATTCCTGGAATAAACCCCACTTGATCATGGTGTATGATCCTTTTAATGCGCTGTTGGGTTCTGTTTGCTAGTATTTTGTTGAGGATTTTTGCATCTATGTTCATCAGTGATATTGGCCTGTAGTTTTCTTTCTTTGTGATGTCTTTGTCTGGTTTTGGTATCAGGGTGATGGTGGCCTCATAGAATGAGTTTGGGAGTGTTCCTCCCTCTGCTATCTTTTGGAAGAGTTTGAGAAGGATAGGTGTTAGCTCTTCTCTAAATGTTTAATAGAATTCGCCTGTGAAGCCATCTGGTCCTGGGCTTTTGTTTGTTGGAAGATTTTTAATCACAGTTTCAATTTCAGTGCTTGTGATTGGTCTGTTCATATTTTCTATTTCTTCCTGGTTGTCTCGGCAGCTTGTGCATTTCTAAGAATTTGTCCATTTCTTCCAGTTTGTCCATTTTATTGGCATAGAGTCGCTCGTAGTAATCTCTCATAATCTTTTGTATTTCTGCAGTGTCCATTGTTACTTCTCCTTTTTCATTTCTAATTCTATTGATTTGAGTCTTCTCCCTTTTTTTCTTTATGAGACTGGCTAATGGTTTATCAATTTTGTTTATCTTCTCAAAGAACAGCTTTTAGTTTTGTTGATCTTTGCTATCATTTCCTTCATTTCTTTTTCATTTATTTCTGATCTGATCTTTATGATTTCTTTCCTTCTGCTAAATTTGGGGTTTTTTTGTTCTTCTTTCTCTAATTGCTTTAGGTGCAAGGTTAGGTTGTTTATTTGGGATGTTTCCTGTTTCTTAAGGTAGGATTGTATTGCTATAAACTTCCCTCTTAGAACTGCTTTCGCTGCGTCACATAGGTTTTGGGTCATCGTGTTTCCATTGTCATTTGTTTCTAGGTATTTTTTGATGTCCTCTTTGATTTCTTCAGTGATCAGTTCGTTAATAAGTAGTGTATTGTTTAGCCTCCATGTGTTTGTATTTTATACAGATCTTTTCCTATAATTGACATCTAGTCTCATAGCATTGTAGTTGGAAAAGATACCTGATATGATTTCAATTTTCTAAAATTTACCAGTGCTAGATTTGTGACCCAAGATGTGATCTCTTCTGGAGAATGTTCAATGAGCACTGGAGAAAAATGTGTATTCTGTTGTTTTTGGATGGAATGTCCTATAAATATCTATTAAGTCGACCTCATTTAGTGTATCATTTAAAACTTGTGTTTCCTTATTTATTTTCATTTTGGATGTTCTGTCCATTGTTGAAAGTGGGGTGTTAAAGTCCCCTACTATGATTGTGTTACTGTTGATTTCCCCTTTTATGGCTGTTAGTATTTGCCTTATGTATTGAGGTGCTCCTATGCTGGGGGCATAAATATTTACAATTGTTATATTTTCTTCATGGATCGATCCCTTAATCATTATGTAGTGTCCTTCTTTGTCTCTTCTAATAGTCTTTATTTTTTATTCTACTTTGTCTGATATGAGAATTGCTACTGCAGCTTTCTTCTGATTTCCATTTGTATGGAATATCTTTTTTCCATCCCCTCACTTTCAGTCTGTAAGTGTCCCTAGGTCTGAAGTGGGTCTCTTGTAGACAGCATATATACAGGTCTTGTTTTTTTATCCATTCAGCCATTCTGTGTCTTTTGGTGGGAGCATTTAATCCATTTATATTTAAAGTAATTATCAATATGTATGTTCCTATTACCATTTACTTAATTTTGGGGGGTTGTTATTGTAGGTCTTTTCCTTCTCTTGGGTTTCTTGCCTAGAGAAGTTCCTTTAGCATTTGTTGTAAAGCTGGTTTGGTGGTGCTGAACTCTCAGCTTTTGCTTGTCTGTAAAGGTTTTAATTTCTCCATCAAATCTGAATGAGATCCTTGCTGGGTAGAATAATGTCAGTTGTAGGTTTTTCTCCTTCATCACTTTAAATATGTCCTGCCACTCCCTTCTGGCTTGCAGAGTTTGTGCTGAAAGATCAGCTGTCAACCTTATGGGGATTCCCTTGTGTGTTATTTGTTGTTTTTCCCTTGCTGCTTTCAATATGTTTTCTTTGTATTTATTTATTTATTTTTTGCGGTGTGCGCAACTCTCACTGTTGTGGTCTCTCCCGTTGTAGAGCACAGGCTCTGGACGCACAGGCTCAGTGGCCATAGCTCACAGGCCCAGCCGCTCCGTGGCATGTGGGTTCTTCCCGGACCGGGGCACGAAGCTGTGTCCCCTGCATCGGCAGGCAGATTCTCAACCACTGTGCCACCAGGGAAGCCCTTCCTTTGTATTTAATTTTTGAAAGTTTGATTAATATGTGTCTTGGCGTGTTTCTCCTTTTATTTATCCTGTATTGGACTCTTGTGCTTTCTAGACTTGATTAACTATTTTCTTTCCTATATTAGGGAACTTTTCAATAGTCTCTTCAAATATTTTCACAGTCCCTTTTTTTTTTTCTCTTCTTCTTCTGGGACCCCTATAATTCGAATGTTGGTGCATTTAATGTTGTCTCAGAGGTCTCTGAGACTGTCCTCAGTTCTTTTCATTCTTTTTTGTTTATTCTGCTCTGCTGTAGTTATTTCCACTATTTTATCTTCCAGGTCACTTATCCGTTCTTCTGCCTCAATTATTCTGCTATTGATCCCATCTAGAGTATTTTTAATTTCATTTATTGTGTTGTTCATCGTTGCTTGCTTCTTCTTTAGTTCTTCTAGATCATTGTTAAATGTTTCTTGCGTTTTCTCTATTCTCTTTCCAAGATTTTGGATCTTGTTTACTATCATTATTCTGAATTGTTTTTCAGGTAGATTGCCTATTTCCTCTTCATTTGTTAGGTCTGGTGGGTTTTTACCTTGCTCCTTCATCTGCTGTGTGTTTTTCTGTCTTTTCATTTTGCTTATCTTACTATGTTTGGGGTCTCCTTTTTGCAGGCTGCAGGTCCGTAGTTCCCATTGTTTTTGGTGTCTGTTGCCTGTGGCTAAGGTTGGTTCACTGGGTTGCATAGCTTTCCTGGTTGAGGGAACTAGTGCCTGTGTTCTGGTGGATGAGGCTGGATCTTGTCTTTCTGGTGAGCAGGTCCACATCTGTTGATGTGTTTTGGGGTGTCTGTAGCCTTATTATGATTTTAGGCAGCCTCTCTGCTAATGGATGGGGCTATGGTCCTGTCTTGCTAGTTGTTTGGCATAGGGTGTCTAGCACTGTAGCTTGCTGGTCGTTGAGTGAAGCTGGGTCTTGGTGTTTAGATGGAGATCCCTGGGAGATTTTTGCCATTTGATATTACATGGAGCTGGGAGGTCTCTTCTGGACCAGTATCCTGAAGTTGGTTCTCCCACCTCAGAGTCACAGCCCTGATGCCTCCCTGGAGCACCAAGAGCCTTTAATCCACATGGCTCAGAATAAAAGGGAGAAAAAAGCAAGAGAGAGAGAGAGAGAGAGAGAGAAAGAACATAAAATAAAGTAGGATAAAGTAAAATAAAGTTATTAATATAAAAAATAAAAAATAATTATTAAGAAGAAAAATTTTAAAAAGTAAAAAAAAATAAAAAATAAAAAAAACCGGCACAGTCAGAACCCTAGGACAAATATTGAAAGCAAAGCTATACAGACAAAATCTCACACAAAAGCATACACATACACACTCACAAAAAGAGGAAAAGGGAAAAAAATAATATATCTTGTTCTCAAAGTCCACCTTCTCAATTTGGGTTGATTCATTGTCTATTCAGGTATTCCCCAGATGCAGGGTACATTAAGTTGATTGTAGAGCTTTAATCCGCTGCTTCTGAGGCTGCTGGGAGAGATTTCCCTTTCTCTTCTTTGTTCTCACAGCTCCTGGGGTTCAGCTTTAGATTTGGCCCCGCCTCTGAGTGTAGGTTGCCTGAGGGCATCTGCTCTTTGATCAGACCGGACGGGGTTAAATGAGCAGCTGTTTCAGGGGCTCTGGCTCACTCAGTTCAGGTGGAGGGAGGGGCATGGAGTGCGGGGCGAGCCTGTGGTGGCAGAAGCCAGCGTGATGTTGCACCAGTTTGAGGCGCACCCTGTGATTTCCCGGGGAAGTTGTCCCTGGATCGCGGGACCCTGGCAGTGGCGGGCTGCACAGGCTCCCGGGAGGGGTGGTGTGGACAGTGACCTGTGCTCACACACAGGCTTCTTGGTCGCTGCAGCAGCAGGCTTAGCATCTCATGCCCATCTCTGGCGTCCGCGCTGATAGCCGTGACTCTCGCCCATTTCTGGAGCTCCTTTAAGCGGCGCCCTTAATCCCCTCTCCTTGGGCACAAGGAAACAAAGAGGCAAGAAAATGTGTCTTGTCTCTTCGGCAGCTCCACACCCGTCTCTGGAGCTCCTTTAAGCAGCGCGCTTAATCCCCTCTCCTCGTGCACCAGGAAACAAATAGGGAAGAAAAAGTCTCTTGCCTCTTCAGCAGCTCCAGACCTTTTCCCAGACTCCCTCCGGCTAGCCGTGGTGCACTAGCCCCTTAGGCCGTGTTCACGCCGCCAACCCCAGTCCTTTCCCAGCTTTTGACCTAATCCCAAGCCTCAGCTCCCAGCCCCTGCCCGTCCCAGCTGGTGAGCAGACAAGCCTCTCGGGCTGATGAGTGCTGGTCGGCACCGATCCTCTGTGCGGGAATCTCTCCGCTTTGCTCTCCGCACGCTGTGGCTGCGCTCTCCTTCACAGCTCTGAAGCTTCCCCCTCTGCCACCTGCAGTCTCCACCTGCGAAGGGGCTTCTAGTGTGTGGAAACCTTTCCTCCTTCACAGCTCCCTCCCACGGGTGCAGCTCCCGTCCCTATTCTTTTGTCTCTGTTTATTCTTTTTTCTTTTGCCCTACCCAGGTACGTGGGGGAGTTTCTTGCCTTTGGGGAGGTCTGAGGTCTTCTGCCAACGTTCAGTGGGTGTTCTATAGGAGCAGTTCCACGTGTAGATATACTTCTGATGTATCTATGGGGAGGAAGGTGATCTCCGCGTCTTACTCTTCCACCATCTTCTCTCCGCCCCAAACTGGTTTTTCTTGACAGTGATTTCTGGTAGTATTTTCTAGTTAGTTACATTTACATTTGACATAGTTCAGTAGAAAAGCATTTCAGATCAGAATACAGGAGATTCGATTCTAGACTTTGTTCTACATCCAAGCAGAGGAGTGTATTTTAGTTGTTATTTAATCACTGTATTTTATTACTCTGGGCCTCAATTTGTTCATTTGTAATATAAGAATGATGTCTGTCAGACATAACTATAACATGGATGTTTTTGTGAATATACGTTGAGAAAGGGTATTTATATATGTTTAAAATGCTTTTATTATTGGTAAAATTGTCATTATCCAATACCTTTTCCCTGGGAAATTTCAAGGCATAATGGAATTTTAGGAAGTTACAGCACAAAGAAATACAATAGACATAATCAGTTCTCACAAAGATTTCCAGTGCTTCTTATCTTCCTTCCACATCTCTTTGAATAAGCATGGCTGTGTGACTAGCTGTGACCAAAGGAATGTGTGGGAAAGAGTCACATATCACTTTTATCTTTTAAAGAAAACCAGAGCTGGACAATTGTTGAAGTGGTAAAAACAGATTTTATTTGAGCACTATTACAACAGAGGAAAAAAGACCTCAATATATAACTAGGCTCAATTTCAAATTCAACAAGAAAAAGTGGGGATTTTTAGTTACAGAGCAGGGTCAGTGGTGGTGATGGTGGTTTAGTGGGTAGAAAATTACTAAGAAAATAGAGAAATTCTTGCCAAATTGACCTAAAAGAAGTTTTGCTGAAGGCAGACCAAGGTGATCAGATATTTCCTAGGGGAATTAGTCTGTTGGGTCTACTATAACAAAATATCATAGACTGAGTAGCTTATAAACAACAGAAATTTATTTCTCACAGTTCAGAAGTCTTGTTACTCCTAAATCATAGAGCCAGCAGATTCAGCATCTGGTAGGTTCTGCTTTCTGGTTCATGGAAGACCCCCTCTCACTGAGAGGAGCAGAGATCTCTCTGAAATCTCCTTTGTAATGGCACTGACCTCATTCCTGAGAGCTTCACCCTCATGACCTAGTCACCTCCCAAAGGTTCCACCTCCTAATACTATCCCATTTGGGATTAGGTTTCAACACAGGAATTTTAAAGGGACACAAATATTCAGTCTATAGTAGTGGGGGATGAGGAATATGATCAGATAGCAAGGGTTATCAGACATTGAGGGTGGGAGATTCTTGCTAAACTGACATAGCAAGAGTTTTGCTACAACTGGGCTCTTGAAGACAAGGCTTAAGGACAGAGTCTAGTTGAAAAGGAGCTCAAAGGAGTCTATCTAGAGTTTGGTCAAGTAGAGAGTCTTTGTCAATTCCAAAGCATATACTTGCTTATGAACAGCCCTCCTGCATTTTCTTGCATCATCCCAGAAAGCTGCATGTTCCAGATTATGTAGCAACAGCAGCCTTACTCCTAGTCACCAAGTAGCTGCATGAAGGACGGTGGCCATAGAGAGTTTCCTGGATCTTCAGAAGAATTAGTGTGAGCATAAAAAGGAAAAGTGACAATGAGATTTTTTTTTTCTCCATTGTACCAGCATAGCCTTGCTTATCCTAGAGATATCAAGACTCTTTGAGATCCTATTTAGTTTATCTAATTTTCTAAGTGAGGAATTGATTTCTAGAAAGTTTAAATAACTTGTTTAAAATCACATGTCTACCTAGGAGTAAATCTGTAACCAGAAACACTATCTACTGATCTACTGGCTTTTCATTATTAAAGAAGTTATAACTTTTTTAACACAGATCTTTCATGGTTTAAGATGAAAGAATTTTTTGTTGTTGTTAGAAGGTATGGATAACATGTTTTAAAAGACAGAAAATTATATACTATTTAATATGTTTTTAAAATAATAGAAGTCATTCAACCTCAGTTTTCCAAGAATTAATTTTCCAGGGAGGACATTTCTCTTGTATTTCTAAAAGGCCAAATGAGTATCAAACTCCTGCCATTGGTCTCATTCACATTACCAAAATTAAAAACAAACAAAAAATTGAGTGTGGTATATTATTTGACAGGTATCTAGTAAAGTAATTAGTATTCAGTATCAAAGCTGGAGAAAACTTAATATATTTGACTGTAATAAGCTCTGAAAAATATTGCATATGTACATCTACAAAAGTAAATAATAATGTCTTTAATAGAGTTCCAGAATTGATATTTTCATGTATACTAAAGTCAATAAAAATAAATATCTTCATTTTAAGTAAAATCCAATATTATTACCATAAATTTAGGGTTTTTTTGTTTTGTTTTTTACTTTAAGGAAACTTGGCTTAATATACCAGCACTTTAGCTTGTTTAGGAACTAAACTACAGTGATCACAACTGCATACTTTAGAGTAATATCTGCTGAGATATTACTACCATTTTCTAATAAACCTGGACATACATCTTCCTGCTAATAATAGAATAAGTCAGTAATAATGCAGAATGATATACCTAAAATGTTATATATATATACACAAATGGAAGTGAAAAAAACAAGCACTCTTATGACAACTTTTAACCCATTATTTTTCAATAAATACATACCCATCTGATGCTTCTTTGGAAAACATAAAGGTCAGAAATCCTCTAAGTATTCCTTGAGTAATAAAAATTCTGTGTACCTATTTATTCTAATATACAAATTATAATCCTTATTGTTTTTAAATTCAATGTATTATAAACGGTTGGCCACTTCTTTTATCAGCATATTCAGTTTTATTTGAGAAGGTAAGTCTAGAAACTTAGGTTCAAATATGGTACTTATATAAGCAAAGCATGTGTACTCTGAGTCAGAGTTGGAAGAAATACTCTACTAAATCAGTTCATCGCTCTAAGTATCTACTTTTACTTTTCTTATCCATATGTCAAAATTGAAGGAAAATATCTTTAAATCATTTTATCGTGCCAAATTTAAGAATTTCAGTAAGCTGAAATACCAAAAAGTTAACAAATCTATTATCTATCATCTATTATCTACTTACCTTTCTTTCTTTCTATCATATAAGTACACATATATCTTTTATTTTTTTAATTGGCCTATACTGTTACTAGATGTGGTTAGTTTTTCATTTGAAAATACTTTAATGAGTAATTCCTGTAGAGCTCTTTGCTTTGACACTTGAACCCTTAGAAAAGGGTGCTATGTAATCACACTCAGAATACAAAAGAAAGATATCCTCTGTGAGAAATTCCCAAGCCATCGATGCTAAATTACATAGTTTATAAAGTATTCTGTCTTTCTCAGAAGACCAACACTCAAAAGTCAACATTGCATGAACTAAGTCTAAATCCTATTCAAGCAGAATTCTCCCAGAGACCATCATTGAGATTCCCTGTACAAATTTTGCAAGCAATGTATTAAGAGCAACTAGTTACTAAAGTTGTATATTTCTTTAACTTGGCAGAAAGATGCCAGAGGTAAAATTTCTGTTAAAAATGACATCCTGAAGAAGGGGTTATATTGTCTTAAATAATTTCAGTGTCCCTATGGATTTGCATATAAAGATACCTCATTTACTAAGCTCTCTGGTAATGAAGCTACATTTTAAAAGTCAACTAACTTAGGGGCTTCCCTGGTGGCGCAGTGGTTGAGTCCACTTGCCGATGCAGGGGACACGGGTTCATGCCCCGGTCCGGGAGGATCCCACGTGCCGCGGAGCAGCTGGGCCCGTGAGCCATGGCCGCTGAGCCTGCGCATCCGGAGCCTGTGCTCTGCAACGGGAGAGGCCACAACAGTGAGAGGCCCGCGTACCACAAAAAAATAAATAAAATAAATAAAATAAATAAATAAAAGTCAACTAACTTAAACAGAAGAAAAGACACTGGCACAATTCTTGGAAAATTAAACAGATCTGACAGTCAACAGGTTAAGAGAGTGTAAGGAGTGGTGTTTTCCACTCCTCAATGTAACTCCTGCTATATAGCACCAGGGAAGGCTATTTAGAAACCTAAGTAGGTCAGAATAGGCTTCCAGACATTTAGCACGGGGGGAAAGCCTGATTTCCACAACTCAAGCATTTGGAGAGCCTCCTAAAGAGAGGCAAGTCACCTGATGATGCAGAGCCCTGAATTAGGAGTCCTCTTCCTGGATTCTCAACTCTAATATTCAACACTATTATTGCCTCAGAGATCCAGGGAAACATGACTCACCTCATCTTGGACTCTATCCTTACTTTAATATTCACATTATTTGTAACTCATGTTGTTACAGTACAAACCACACCATAGAAGACACTCACTCTATTCTGTCAATAGTGAAAGCAATCGTGTTTGATGATTCTGGTAACAGGAAATTATCTATAATAAATAATTCTGTGTAAAGTAAAACATAATGTGTTTGGAAGCAGACTTTTCTTTGAAGACAGAATTTTCCACTAGTGGAACTTGAGAATAGTTTACTTAAAATCTCTGTGCTGCATTTCTACCTCTGGAAAGTAGGTATAATAAGAGTTGTCTAGGTATTCTGTAGGGGCAAATGTGAAAGTGCCTGTGGAAAAATGCTGTGTAAAGACTTATTATTCTTATTATGTTCTCTATTAAATGTAACAAACAATATATACTAAAAATAACTGGTGGCCTTTTTGCATTGAATGAAAGCTTATAAATCTGGGATAAAGTTGTACTCTTTTCCCTATTTTATTGAACAGAATTCTAAAAATGATCCTCAGTGACCTTGGCCTTGAATAATCTCCTACCCATGGGATGTAACTGGAACTGGTAAATATGATGAGATTTCACTGCTCTGATAATGTTATATTATATTGAATTGACCTGAAGATAGGGAAACTATCTAGGCAGGACTAAGATAGTTGCATAAGTCCTTTAAAAGCAGAGTATGTTTTCTGGCTGATGACAGAAGAGGAAAGTAAAGATAGAAGACTAATACTAATACACTGATAAATAATGAGTTCCTCTAAATTCCTCTTACTCATATTCCTCTTCACTGTAACACTGCAAAATTCTTCACCAGCTAAAAAATTCCTACGTCCCATTAATCTAACCAAATCAAAGACTATTATATATATATATAAAGAGCTAGTGAAAAGCAGTGTGGGGTCTGGTGTGTTATACACCTCCCTAAGAATTCTTTTGTCATCTACCCTTAGAGAGATTTATTGATTTTTCAAATATTCTTCCCAATTGGGATTTAACCTTGATGTAGCTTGATTATATGCATGACAACTGCCCTTTTCCCTCTCTGTACCCCCATCTTTTAATTTCAAACCCTTATTTTCACTTTCAAATTAAATTCAGATGGTGTTGGGTTTCTCTTTCATGTCCAATCCTGTAACTTTACTTTGTTATTTCAAGCAGACTTTTTTTTTTCTTTCTTTATTTTTTGGAAAAAAAAAAGTCCTCTACAACAGAGTCATCTGGAAATCCTGGTAAGAATTAAAGGGAAGTCACTTGTATTTTCCATAAATCTCTATAATTCTCTTGTGAATAATGCAAATGAATTACTTTCTATATCAGGAGACATATCTTCTATGTGAAATTCAGAAAGGCCTCACTTACCAAGGGTCTAAAGCGTTCAAGGTGCAGGAAAACAGATCGTTTGGTTCAGTTTTCTTATTCTAAAAGATAACACATTATAATACAATTTTACCAAGGATGCAAGGTAATTGCAAATGTTAAATCATACCTTTCATAGTTATGATATCGTGTGATTTGGGGAGTATAAAGAGTAAAGAAGGTACATCTTCTGTCTATTAAAAAAATTATTATTTGCATTAAAAAAACACAGAGAAAATCCCTAAAGTTGAGTCATGACAGTAAATATTGAAATGGAGCAGGACCCTATGATCCTTGCCCCCCACGTCCTCAGCTTGCCTTTTGTCTGTGGAAAGACTTTAGCCAAAGAATAAGTTTAATCAGAGAAGTGAGAAACTGCAGAAACAAAGGAAAACCGTCAAAGGAGACCAAATAATAAGTCAATAAGCATAGTCAAGGACCTTTATTTCCTTCTCAGGATTATAGATAATATTCTGAGCCATACCTATGAGCTGTCATATAGATATTGAAACCCCCACCGGGTAGAAGTAGTTAACTGCATGATGACCAGACTGTAGGCATGACATAAGCTGCCACAATTCCAAGAATTGGCCTCAAGGAAATGGGAACAAACCAACCCTGGAACTGAAGATTAACTGTACTTAAAACAGTCAAGATGATGCTGGGTAGACCACCGATGACCAATTTCAAGATGACTGTCAGAGCTGACTGTGCTGTTTTTGCGTGTAGCCCCCTCCCTCAGCCTATAAAAGCTCTTGCCCACTAGTTGCGGCAGGGGGTGGGGGGGAGCAGTCAGCCTTTGGACAGGCATCCACCCTCCACCCTCCCTCAGTTGCCAGCATCCAGAGTAAAGCAAACTTTCCTTTCCACCAACTTTGCCTCTTTATTGGCTTTTCAGCGGTCAGCAGCTGGACCCCACCTTTGGTTACAGTAGGACGAATTGATAAATATATGTATGTCTAAGGTGAATCAAAATAAAACCTTTTGTCAGTGAGTTCATGGGCATTAGGGGAGAAGAAATCTGCACTGATGACTCTGTTACATTATAGCAAGTGATAAATGCCTTGAGAGAGGAGAAAAGTGCAGTAAGTTCAGAGATAATTGGGAACAGTTGTTTCTGCAATAGCCAGGAAAGGTCTCAAGGGAGGAGGAGGATTTGGTATAGTGCCATGCAGGTTGGAAAAATACTGTCATAAACAAAGGAATATAAAAGTGTGAACACACCCACAAATAAGTTTACTTCTTGACCACTATCTTCATTTTACTTAATAAAGCCTCAGACTCTTCAGGGGTAAGGAAAGAGGCTTTTTTTTCTTTTTAGATGTTAGGGGTAGGAGTTTATTAATTAATTTATTTATTTTTTGCTGTGTTTGGTCTTCATTTCTGTGCGAGGGCTTTCTCTAGTTGTGGCAAGTGGGGGTCACTCTTCATCGCGGTGCACGGTCCTCTCACTGTCGTGGCCTCTCTTGTTGCAGAGCACAGGCTCCAGACGCATAGGCTCAGTAGTTGTGGCTCACAAGCCTAGTTGCTCCATGGCATGTGAGATCTTCCCAGACCAGGGCTCGAACCCGTGTCCCCTGCATTAGCAGGCAGATTCTCAACCACTGCACCACCAGGGAAGCCTGGAAAGAGACTTTTTAATGATATGAATCATTACAGAAATTATAGTTGCTGATATCTGAATTAGCATGGCTTGATGTTCATCGTATCTTTTTTAAAAATAATTTTATTTATTATTTATTTTTGGCTGCGCTGGGTCTTCATTGCTGTGTGCAGGCTTTCTCTAGTTGCAGCGAGCGGGGGCTACTCTTTGTTTTGGTGAGTGGGCTTCTTACTACAGTGGCTTCTCGTTGCAGAGCATGGGCTCTAGGCGTGTGGGCTCAGTAGTTGTGGCTTGCGGGCTCTAGAGCGCAGGCTCAGTAGTTGTGGCACACAGGCTTAGTTGCTTCACGGCATGTGGGATCTTCCTGGACCGAGGCTCAAACCCGTGTCCTCAGATTTAGCAGGTGGATTCTTAACCACTGTGCCACCAGGGAAATCCCTATATTCATCATATCTTATGTTTATTTTTCACACTAAGATACTTCTCTTCCACTTCCAGAATAAACTGCATAGAAATTATTAATAATAATGATGATTATACTGTCTAAAATATAGCACTTATTTACTCTATACTAGTCCTTCTTTGAGGTAAGCACTCTACATGAATTTTGGCTTTAAATATTTAAACCACACTAACAGCACTGGAGTGTTGTGAGTTAAATACTTTAACAATGTTGATTTTATAGTTAGGAAACAAACCCAGTAATTCTGATCAGAACATGAGCCATATTCTTTGATAAAGGTTTTTTTTTTTTTCTAATTTGAATACCCGTGTCTCTCTGAAAAATAAACTGTAAACTTTAGAGATGAGAGGAGTTGGACATAATCTAGCCCAGTGGTCTTCTATCCACTTCAGGAGGTAGGAGGAAAAAGGTGAATGTACAAGGTCCAAGACTCAGAGCTATGTTTCATTGAAGTATATTTAATCATATCCCTCCCAAATGCAAAAGAGATTCACCCTCTCCCAAGTTGCCCCCAAATATCATCCCATTATGCATCACATCAGAGTACAAAATTTGATCTTGAGTTGCAGTGTCACAGGCAGCACTTTTGCACATGGCCCTGCAGGCTGAGCTGAGGTGTCAGCACAGCCATTTCTCACTAGGCACTCTGATCTGAAGTGCTGGCTGCTAGGCCTCTGCATGAAGCACCCTGTGAACAAGTGAAACTAGACAAAGCACAAAGGAAAAGAAAAAAAAAAAAAAAAAAAAACGGGAGACCTTCAAGATGGCGGAGGCGTGAGATGTAGAGATCAACTACCTCCCCCAAAATACAACAAAAATTCATCTACATGTGGAACGCCTCCTATAGAACACATACTGAATGCTGGCAGACGAACTCAGACTTCCCCAAAGGCAAGAAAATCCCCATGTATCTGGCCGTGTGGCTGACAGGGTCTCGGTGTTCTGGCCTGGTGTCAGGCCTGAGTGTCCGAGGTGGGAGAGCCGAGTTCAGGACATTAGACCAACAGAGACCTCCTGGCTCCACATAATATCAATCAGCAAGAGCTCTCCCAGAGATCTCCATCTCAGTGCTAAGACCCAGCCCCATCCAATAGCCAGAGGATCCAGTGCTGGACACCCCATGCCAAACAACTAGGATGAAAGGAACATAACCACACCCATTAGCACAGAAGCTGCCTAAAATAATACTAAGTTCAGAGACACCCCCAAAACACACTGCCAGATGCAGCCCTGAGCACCAGAAGGACAAGATCCAGCCCCACCCATCAGAACACAGACACCAGTTCCCTCCACCAGGAAGCCTGCACAACCCATTGAACTAACCTCACCCACTGGGGAAAGACACCAAAAACAACAGGAACTATGAACCAGCCTGCGAGGAGGCCCCAAACAAAGTAAGTTAAACAAAATTAGGAGACAGAGAAATATGCAGCAGATGGAGAAGCAAGGTAAAAACACACCAGACCAAACAAATGAGGAGGAAATAGGCAGTCTACCTGAAAAAGAATTCAGAGTAATGGTAGTAAAGATGATCCAAAATCTTCTAAATAGAACGGATAAAGTACAAGAAATATTTAATGAAGACCTAGAAGAACTAAAGAGCAAACAAACTGATGAACAACACAATAAATGAAATTAAAAATTCCCTAGAAGGAATCAATACCAGAATAACTGAGGCAGAAGAATGGATAAGTAACCTGGAAGATAAAATACTGGAAATAACTACTGAAGAGCAGAATAAAGAAAAAAGAATGAAAAGAATTGAGGACAGTCTCAGAGACTTCTGGGAAAACATTAAATGGACCAGTATCAAATTATAGGTGTCCCAGAAGAAGAAGAGAAAAAGAAAGGGTCTCAGAAAATATTTCAAGAGATTATAGTCAAAAACTTCCCTAACATGGGGAAGGAAATAGTTAATCAAGTCCAAGAAGCACAGAGAGTCCATACCGGATAAATCCAAGGCAAAACACGCCAAGACACATATTAATCAAACTATCAAAAATTAAATACAAAGAAACAATATTAAAAGCATCAGGGAAAAGCAACAAATAACATACAAGAGAATCCCCATAAGGTTAACAGCTGATCTTTAGGTAGAAACTCTGCAAGCCAGAAGGGAGTGGCACAACATATTTAGAGTGATAAAAGGAAAAAACCTACAACCAAGATTACTCTACACAGCAAGGATCTCATTCAGATTCAAAGGAGAAATTAAAACTATTACAGACAAGCAAAAGCTAAGAGAATTCAGCACCACCAAACCAGCTTTACAACAAATGCTAAAGGAACTTCTCTAGGCAGGAAACAAAGAGAAGGAAAAGACCTACAAAAAAAACCCCCAAAACAATTAAGAAAATGGTAATAGGAACATACATATTGATAATAACCTTAAATGTAAATGGATTAAATGCTCCAACCAAAAGATAGACTGGCTGAATGGAAACAAAAACAAGACCCATGCATATGCTGTCTACAAGAGACCCACTTCAGACCTAGGGACACATACAGATTGAAAGTTAGGGGATGGAAAAAGATATTCCATGCAAATGGAAATCAAAAGAAAGCTGGAGTAGCAATTCTCATGTCAGACAAAATAGAATTTAAATTAATACTATTACAAGAGACAAATAAGGACATTACATAATGATAAAGGGATCAATCCAACAAGAAGATATAACAATTGTAGATATTTATGAACCCAATATAGGAGCACCTAAATACATAAGGCAAAGGCTAACAGCCATTAAAGGGGAAGTTGACAGTAACACAATAATAGTAGAGGATGTTAACACCCCACTTTCACCAATGGACAGATCATCCAAAATGAAAATAAATAAGGAAACACAAGCTTTAAATGACACATTAGACAAGATGGACTTAGTTGATAATAGGACATTCCATCGAAAAACAACAAAAGAGTAAACTTTCTTCTCAAGTGCTTATGGAACATTCTCCAGGATAGATCATATCTTGAGTCACAAATCAAGCCTTGGTAAATTTAAGACAATTGAAATCCTCTCAAGTATCTTTACCAACCACAATGCTATGAGATGAGATATCAATTACAGGGAAAAAAAAATGTAAAAAAAAAAAAAAAAAAACCCACATGGAGGCTAAACAACATGCTACTAAATAAGCAAGAGATCACTGAAGAAATCAAAGAGGAAATGAAAAACTACTTAGAAACAAAGACAGTGAAAACATGATGACCCAAAACCTATGCAATGCAGCAAAAGCAGTTCTAAGAGGGAAGTTTATAGCAATACAATCCTACCTCAAGAAACAAGAAAAATCTCAAATAAACAACCTAAACTTATACCTAAAGCAATTAGAAGAAGAAGGACAAAAACAACCCAAAGTTAGCAGAGGAAAGAACTCATAAAATCAGATCGGAAATAAATGAAAAAGAAATGAAGGCAACAATAGCAAAGGTCAATAAAACAAAAGCTGGATCTTTGAGAAGATAAAAAAAATTGATAAACCCTTATCCAGACTCATCAAGAACAGAAAAAGAGAAGACTCAAATCAATAGAATTAGAAATGAAAAATGAGAAGTAACAACTGACACTGCAGAAATACAAAGGATCATAACAGATTACTACAAGCAATTATATGCCAATAAAATAGATAACCTGGAAGAAATGGATAAATTTTTAGAAAAGCACAACCCTCAAGACTGCACCAGGAGGAAATAGAAAATATAAACAGACCAATCACAAGCACTGAAATTGAAACTATGATTAAAAATCTTCCAACAAACAAAAGCCCAGGACCAGATGGCTTCACAGGTGAATTTTATCAAGCATTTAGAGAAGAGCTAACACCTATCCTTCTCAAACTCTTCCAAAGTATAGCAGAGGGAGGAACACTCCCAAACTCATTCTACGAAGCCACCATCACCCTGGTACCAAACCAGATAGAGATGTCACAAAAAAAAAGAAAACAACAGGCCAATATCACTGATGAACATAGATGAAAAATCCTCAACAAAATACCAGCCAAAAAAAAAAAAAAAAATTCTACCAAACAGAATCCAGCAGCACATTAAAAGCATCATACACCATGATCAAGTGAGGTTTATCCCAGGAATGCAAGGATTCTTCAATATACGCAAATCAATCAATGTGATACACAGTATTAACAAATTGAAGGATAGAAACCACATGATCACCTCAACAGGTATATAAAAAACCTCTCCGAAAAGTAGGCATTGAGGAAACATAGCTCAACATAGTAAAGGCCATATATGACAAACCTGCAGCCAAAATCAATGGTGAAAAACTGAAACCATTTCCTCTAAGATCAGGAACAAGACAAGGTTGCCCACTCTCACCACTATTATTCAACATTGTTTTGAAAGTTTTAGCCACAGCAATCAGAGAAGAAAAAGAAATAAAAGTAATCAAATTGGAAAGGAAGTAAAAGTGTCACTGTTTGCAGATGGCATGATACTATACATAGAGAATCCTAAAGATGCCACCAGGAGATTACTAGAGCTAACCAATGAATTTTGTAAAGTAGCAGGATATAAAATTAATGCACAGAAATCTCTTGCCTTCCTATACACTAATGATGAAAAATTGAAAGAGAAAGAAACACTCCCATTTACCACTGCAACAAAAAGAGTAAAATACCTAGGAGTAAACCTACCTAAGGAGACAAAAGACTTGTATGCAGAAAACTATAGGACACTGATGAAATATATTAAAGATGATACAAACAGATGGAGAGATATACCATGTTCTTGTATTGGAAGAATCAACATTGTGAAAATGACTATACTACTCAAAGCAATCTACAGATTCAATGCAATCCCTAATAAACTACCAATGGCCTTTTTCACAGAACTAGAACAAAAAATTTCACAATTTGTATGGAAACACAAAACACCCCGAATAGCAAAGCTATCCTGAGAAAATAAAATGAAGCTGGAGGAATCAGGCTCCCTGACTTCAGGCTATACTACAAAGCTACAGTAATAAAGACATTATGGTACTGGCACAAAAATAGAGATATAGATCTATGGAACAGGATAGAAAGTCCAGAGATAAACCCACACACATATGGTCACCTTATCTTTGATAAAGGAGGCAAGAATATACAATGGAGAAAAGACAGTCTCTTCAATAAGTGGTGCTTGGAAAACTGGACAGCAACATGTAAAAGAATGAAATTAGAGCACTTCCTAACACAATACACAAAAATAAGCTCAAAATGGATTAAAGACCTTAATGTAAGGCCAGACACTACCAAACTATTCGATGAAAATATAGGCAGAACACATAAATCACATATGTGACACATGTGACATAAATCACAGCAAGATTCTTTTTGACCCAACTCCTAGAGAAATGGAAATAAAAACAAAAATAAACAAATGGGACCTAATGAAACTTAAAACCTTTTGCACAGCAATGGAAACCTTAAGCAAGACAAAATGACAATGCTCAGAATGGGAGAAAATATTTGCAAACGAAGCAACTGACAAAGGGTTAACCTCCAAAATTTACAAGCATCTCCTGCAGTTCAATATCAAAAAAAGAAACAGCTCAATCCAAAAATGGGCAGAAGACCTAAATAGACATTTCTCCAAAGAAGATATACAGTTTGCCAACAAACACATGAAAGAATATTCAGCATCACTAGTCATTAGAGAAATGCAAATCTAAACTACAATGAGTTATCACCTCACACCAGTCAGTATGGCCACCATCAAAAAGTCTACAAACAATAAATGCTGGAGAGGGTGTGGAGAAAAGGGAACCCTCTTTCACTGTTGGTGGGAATGTAAATTGATACAGCCACTATGGAGAACAGTATGGAGGTTCCTTAAAAAACTACAAATAGAACTACCATATGACCCAGCAATCCCACTACTGGGCATATACCCTGAGAAAACCATAATTCAAAAAGAGTCATGTACCAAAATGTTTATTGCAGCTCTATTTACGATAGCCAGGACATGGAAGCAACCTAAGTGTCCATCAAGAGATGAATGGATAAGGAAGATGTGGCACATATATACAATGGAATATTACTCAGCCATAAAAAGAAATGAAACTGAGTTATTTGTAATGAGGTGGATAGACCTGGAATCTGTCATACAGAGTGAAGTAAGTCAGAAGGATAAAAACAAATACCATATGCTAACATATATATATGGAATCTAAAAAAAAAAAAAATGTCATGAAGAGATTAGTGGTAGGATGGGAATAAAACACAGACCTACTAGAGCATGGACTTGAGGATATGGGGAGGGGGAAGGGTAAGCTGTGACGATGTGAGAGAGTGGCAGGGACATATACACACTACCAAATGTAAATTAGATAGCTAATGGGAAGCTGCAGCATAGCACAGGGAGTTCACCTCTGTGCTTTGTGACCACCTAGAGGGGTGGGATAGGGAGGGTGGGTGGGAGGGTGACACAAGAGGGAAGGGTTATGGGAACATATGTATATGTATAACTGATTCACTTTGTTGTAAAGGAGAAACTAACACACTATTGTAAAACAATTATACTCAAATAAAGATGTTAAAAAAAAAAAAAACACTAAAAAAAAAAAACAACCTACAAATAGAACTACCATACGACCCAGCAATCTCACTACTGGGCATATACCCTGAGAAAACCATAATTCAAAAAGAGTCATGTACCAAAATGTTCATTGCAGCTCTATTTACGATAGCCAGGACATGGAAGCAACCTAAGTGTCCATCAAGAGATGAATGGATAAAGAAGATATGGCACATATATACAATAGAATATTACTCAGCCTTAAAAAGAAATGAAAGGGAGTTATCCTGGAGTCTGTCATACAGAGTGAAGAAAGTCAGAAGGAGAAAAACAAATACCGTATGCTAACACATATATATGGAATCTAAATGAAAACAAAAATGGTTCTGACAAACCTAGGGGCAGGACAGGAATAAGACACAGATGTAGAGAATGCACTTGAGGACATGGGGAGGGGGAAGGGTAAGCTGGGATGAAGTGAGAGTGTGACATTGACATATATACACTACCAAATGTAAAGTAGATAGCTAGTGAGAAGCAGCTGCACAGAAGAGGGAGATCATCTCGGTGCTTTGTGAACACCTAGAGGTGTGGGATAGGGAGGATGGGAGGGAGACACAAGAGGGAGGATGGGGATATATGTATACATATAGCTGATTCACTTTGTTATACAGCAGAAACTAACACAACATTGTCAAGCAATTAAACTCCAATAAAGATGTTTATTTTTAAAAAAGAAAGAAAACAAAGTACAAAATCTTATCATCCAGATCAGGTCCTGGAGTAGATGAGGTTCCTGAATATAATCTCTTAAATACTGCTCCTGGGACAAAATTCCTTTCATTTGTGGACCTATGAAGCAAAAGACAAGTTATCTGCCTCTGTACCATGTTGGTACAGTAGGCAGAATATCCTATATCCTGAGCTATAAATATTACGTTTAAGAAGAGGGAAGTAAGAGGTAAAAATAAGTGCTTGTTTAATAGCAGTTCTGATCTGGAAAATGTTAGGAATTTCTTGATTAGATTTCAAGACTAAGGAATAATTATTTGTGGCTCTTTCCTGTATTCTCTGTTTTCTTGATTCCATCCTCTGTGTCATCTTCACTTTTCATGAAAAGTAGCATGTGTTTGTAGTGCATAGTTTATCTGTCTGCTTCCTGCCTACTATGGACTAGATATCTGTGTACTCCAATATTGATATATTGAAATCCTAACCCCCAATGTGATTGTATTAGGAAATGGGACCTTTGTGTATTGCTTAGGTCATGAGGGTGGAGCCTCATAATGGGATTTGTGCCTTTATAAAAGAGATCCCAGAGAACTTTGTTACCTATCCTGCCATGTGAGGACACAGCAAAAGTATGGCCATCCATGAACCAGGAAGTGGGCTTTTATTAGATACCTAATGAGCTGGCACTTTGATCTTGAACTTCCCAGCCTCTAGAACTAATAAAAATAAATGTTTGTCATTTATAAGCCACCCAGGTCATGGTATATTATTATAGTGGCTTGAACAAGCTAAGACACTTCCAGTAGACTTTTGGGGTTTCAACTTTTCCTTTGATACTTTTTCTGTCTCTTTCAGTCCAAGCTTGCAATATTTGTGCTGATATAATTTTCTCAAGAACTTTATGGATCTCCTGTGGATTTCAGTGGGGTTCAGCCCATTAGACAAAAGTCACATTCCCAGATATTTTTGAAATAATCCCTCTCTACCTCCTGTTCAGATGGCTGAAGGACAAGGCTCTCAGTCTTCCTAGGCTAATTGAGAAGATTGAGAGGATCTGCCAGACATGTTATTAATTCTTTAAGGACACTTTGTGTAACTGAATACTCTGATCTTTTGATTTTTCTGAGAGTATAGCAAAAGGTTGTATATTTGCACCCCCAGCTTTTCCCTACACCATGCTTTTAGAAGGTATTTCTCAATTTTAGCATTCTTTGCCATTTGGAAAGTTTGAGTATTTCAAACCCGTCAAGATATGTTTTCTTTTCCTTTTTTTTTTTTTTAAGTATTGCTTCAATTTATCTCTCTCCTTCATGTTTTACTAAATACAGCAAAGAAACTAAACAAAACATAAAACAGGTGGTACCTTCAACATTTTGCTTAGAAATCTCCTTAGCTAAATAAACAAGTTCATCCCTTACAAGTTTTGCTTTCCATGTAACTGCAGGAAGCAATTTTGCTAAGCTTCCTGCCACAGTATAACAAGGATACTCCTTCCTCCAGTTTCCAATGACACATTCCTCACTTCGTTTTTGAGCCCTCAGCAGCAGCGTCCTTAAAGTCTATACTTTTAGTAACAGTTTGTTCGAAGAAATTAAGAGTTTCTCTTTAATGATCCTCAAAATTCTTCCAGCCTCTGCCCATTGCCCAGTTTTAATCCACTCTCACATTCTGAGATAGTAGTTACAGTACAACCCACTTCCAGGTATTAAAATGTGTGTTAGTTTTCAATCGCTGTGTAATGCATTACCACAAATGTAGTGGGGTAAAAGGACACACATTTCTTTGTTCATACTCTCCATGAATCAGGAGTCTGAGCATGCCTTACTTTGGTCCTTTGATTAGGATCTGATGAAGAGGCAATCCAGGACCGCCCCTGGCTGGGTTTTCTTCTGGAGAGTTGACTTAGGATCTGCTTTCTTGCTCAGGTGGTTGCTGACAACATTCATTTCATGTGGCTGTCAGATTCCTGGAGTTCTGATTCCCTCACTTCATTTGGGTTTTTGCTCAAATGTTTAGCTCACTAGAGAAACTTTATGAAACTACTCCGTCTCAAACAATGCTTCCTATTAGTTCTTATTCCTTTATTTTGCTTTATTTTTGTTCATAGTTCTATCACTTCCTGCCATCATATTGTACATTAATTTGTCTAATTTATATCATATCTACCTATCCAAATGTAAGTTCTGTAAGGGCAGCGCTGTATTATTGCTTTGTTGGTGTTTTTTCACTGCTTTTTACCTTGCCATCTAAGATAATGATTCTCACATACTATCAACACAAAAATATTTATTGAATTAAGGAATGGATATCAGTCTCCCAGTGTCTAACTAGTAAATGATTACACTGAAATTACAATGAGAAGGACTTAAAAATTTAAAAAAAAATTTTCTTCCTCAAAACTCATAGAATTTGGACAGCTCTATTTAGAGGTAAAGTCATAGAAATAAATTCCACTATTTTTAAAGTAGAGCATTACAAAAATGTAACCAAAATTGAGACATAAATAATTATAAATCAACATTTTAAGTTGTAAAGACATGTATTTGGTCTCCATAAACTGAGTTCAAGTCTTAAAGTACATACACCGTCTTTGAACTAAGGAAATCAATTATTATGAATTCAAATTTTTCTAAATTTTCCTTGCTTAGCACACAACACAGAAACACACCTAGAAACACACAAGGATAGTAATGAGTCTGGGGAAAAAAACATACCAGAATATTTATAGTGGCCATGAGCAGGTGGTTAAAGTATAGATTCACTTAAAATTCTTTACAGCTTTCTGCATTTTATATTTTTGTGTTATTACCGATCAACGATTATTAATAATGGTGAAAATATCTAAATGCCTGTGTCTCCTTCATGTTGCACTTAATTTCTGTAGGACAAATAGATATGATTTAAACAGTGGGTTTGCTTATAAGTGCATGTGCCTCTGTGTGTGTGTGTGTGTGTGTGTGTGTGTGTGTAGTCACTTTAGAACATCTTGAGATATGATAGGATATATAAGAATGATTTCTGTATTGAATGAGATAATACATTATTTTGGGACTATTATGAAAGTAAATTCTGCTCACAATTCTAAATTTATTTGAGAATTATTTCTTTAGATATCTGAATATAAAATATGTAGGGCTAAAAAATATTTGCAGCCAACAGTTTGAATCTACTGATCAATACAATTCTTAAAGGTGATAAAATCATTGTATTGGTCTTCTTTTAGTAAGAAGTCGTCAGTGTTAATAAGTTTCAGTGTTCTAAAGAAACAGTGATAAAACATATTGATAAACTTAGTGTCTAACATCATTTAAGTTTCTGGACTGTGAAATTAACATTCCAGCCCACATTAAACACTGCTCATGATAAATTGTCAGCAAGCAAGATAACTTGTATCCAGTTTTGGCTGTAATTCTGCCTTATTGAATAAACTTTTGACAACTTAACCTGTCTGGTTTTAAATTTCTTCTCTTTTAAATAAGGGCAATGAACCAGATGTATTCTATATTTCCTTCCTGCTCCACCATTGTATATATCTATATAATTTTTTTTCTTTTTGAATTAAATCCCATTGGGCAGTAATTCTCAATGACTTATGAAGTGTAGTTTAAAATAGATTTTCATTGGAAACAGGAAAAAATTAAAATATTCTATCAGAAAACTATACCAGTTTAAAATTGCATTTCCATATGGAATTAGGTCACTAGTTTTAGTAAGGCATTTCAACATTTTTGGACATTTCATTACCCTGGAATTAAGCAGCAAATTAAAAATTTCTAGAAAGAATAATTTTAATATTTAAGTATATTAAAACTATATTATGTATAAAGAGCATAAGAATGGTTTTAAAGAAATAAGACTCTTTAAGGTTGAGATCCCCACATAGAATACAACAAAATTAATAACATTTTTAAGTACAGATAAAGAAAATTTGATAATAGAATTAGGTTGGAAGAAAGTCAAGACAGTTACCCCATGTGAAATTTCACTTCTTGATTACCAACATACATTCTCAGTGTAAGTGTACCATAATATTTCTAACTTCTTACCCTATGTATGATATGTAGGAAATCATATACCAAGTTGTTTATTTTTTTGAAGTAAAACTGAAACTTCACTCCAATCTGAGGAACCGAGGTGACATTGAACAGTGAATTTCCATATGTAAGCTTCTCTCCTTCTTTTATCTTTTTACTATTAAGAATTGTATAGTCTCATTTTTAAAAGATTTGGCCAAGATATTTTTATACAACTAAAATCAACATAAAAAATAGGGATAATCTCTTTAATATCACACATTTAAAGAGGTCTTTTAATTAATCTATTGATATTATCAAGTCACAGAATATGAAAGTAGATTTTTAAAGCTGGTGGTTTATTTAGATACAAACAATTTATCAAGTTTTATTTATTTTCGACAAACTCTTATATCTTACTTAATATATGCCAACCACAGTTCTGAGTGCTTTACATTATTAGTTCATTTAGTTTGCAGAATAACCTTATGAGCAAAACGCTCTTGTTATCCTCTCCATTGGATAGGTGCAGATATCAAGAGACTGGGTGCATTGCACCAAGTTTTGAAACTAATGGCACAGCCAGCATTCAAACTCCTCAGTCCATGCTCTTAATCACTGTATTAGACACCCCTTTAACAGAAAATGATATCGAAGCCCAGAGAGGCAGTGTGATTTACTCGGAGTCTTAAAGCTATTTTACAGAAAACCCAACATGAGCAACATTCTCCCAAATCACTTTAACATATAATAAATTGGGGAAAAACATAAAATAATTCAGGAAAATCAAAAGTTTCCTAATGTAAAGTATCTCTTGGTTTCCATTCACTTATTATTACAGTTTTCTATAGGTGGAAAGTAAACAACTTCTGGAAAAAAAAATTCCTTAGCTGTGTTTCCTAGTACCTGCTGAATGATATTGTTTTTAAATACAATGTTCCAGGTTAACCTGAGCTGAAGAAAGGAGGAGGAGCAGTAGGCGGAGGCTTGGGGCAGGAATTAGAAATAGTGAAACATGTTGAAGAACAAATATGGGATTTTCATTTTGTAAACATAGAAATTAGAGTGAGGGGCACAAGTTTCCAGAAGAGTTTCTCCAATATGGGTGTTTCCAAGACAGATGCTGATACCCACCTTCACCCCCGCCAAATATTCTGCATTTCTGTTTTTCCACAATGAAAATACCATAAATGAAGAATAGAAAACACAAATGCCTCCCATATCAGTCAGGGTGTAACTATATTATGTACTTATTATGCATGCATAGTATTAGAAATGCAGTGGGGCTGTAGCACACAGCAATAACTGCTTCGTCCATTTAAAGGGGTTACCCATACCTGCCACTTAACCAGTCAGTTGTTACCATGCAGGAGTGTGGGCCAAGTGGTACAGGATCTCTGATTTTGACTTGTATGCAAAATTTTCTGATATTAAAATGTTGTCATTTTTTGTGTGTGTGGAGAGATAAACCAAATCTATCCAGAGACCAACTCCAGAGCACTTTTGCAGGCAGGCAGCTTTCAACTTCTGCCATAAATAATCTCAGAGAGAAGCTTGATTGTCCTTTTTTTCATTGGAAAATGACCACATGCTTCTATGAAATTTTATTTAAAACCATCATAATCTGTTTTTTGATGAAGCGGCTTGGAGGTACACAGAAAATAAAGTGTCATATTTATGACAATTTTCAATACTTTTTACAGTTGGAGAGTAGACACATAAATCTTACTTCTATAGTTTTAAAAATAGATTAAATCTGTCCTTGCTTGAAGTAATTACACTATGGTGCAATCACATTTACCTAAATTAATATTTAAAGATGGAACCAATTGAAAATGGAATTGAATTAAACTAAGGTATCATACTGCACTGTATGCTGGTGGTTTGTAATTGATCAGACATGCAAATGTCAATCTATAAATGTAATAAGCTGTGCATATGAAATGGATCAAATATAAGATGCTTAAGACAATATAACATGTCCTTAGAATGTAAGATGATGTGGCATAAAATGATTGAGTTCAGTTGCTTAACAAATAATGTAATATAATAGCTTTTAGAGGGTATTTGTGGAATGAAATTGGGAATCTCACAGAAACAACATTTCATATAAATGTGTCATACATTCGAACACCCAAAATCTTCATGATTCAAGAAGAAGTTAGTGGCTTATGAAGTAATATAATTAATTTCTATAATTGGTATTGGGTGGCTTACCTAACACACAATTTTCATGTGTGTGTGTTCTTCTTATCCTCTTGCCTACATAACTTCATGCTGTTTAAATATTACTGGAGCACATCTTTATGCAGTGCTGTGTATAAGCCTTAAATGTATTATTCATGGAGTATAGTCCTCAAATGTACTCTTTCCAGGTAGAGCACAACTCCCCAACTTTTGGATAATTATATTTATTCTGCCCCCACTACCTTTTTTTCCCTCCCCAACCCAGGAAATGCAAGCTATATGAGAAAGCTATCTTAGCAGCGGGAGAAATATGTCTTCTATAGGAATGTATGGTTGGGAATGGGGGCTATTTAGAATGTTGCTGCTACTTTCTTGACTGGGATCATGACTAAAACCTGAAAGGCCTATTTCTGAAGCAGGTTGAATGTTATGTGCAGCATGATATGACAGATGAGCTTGAGTTCAAAATCTGGCTATTATATACCACAGACTGCACTACAAGCCATTATCTTATTTAACCATTATAATGGGCTATTTTTTTTTCAGTGATGAAAATCTGAGACACAATATGCCATACAGATCTTGAATGAAAGTCAACACTTAGACATATCAAGGCTATGGTTTCCTCATTTGTTCTAAGAATTCCATCGTATATAAAGTCTCCATGATACAGTGTATGACACACACTATATTTTTCTAAAATTATTCCAAATCCTAGAAGTCGGTGCTACAAATGATAGATGGGAGTAAGAGGTATAAGCTAAGAAGGCTTCTGGGGCAATCTTAAAGCAGAGAACTTCATAAAATGAGAGATGAAATTTATATTTTATATTTAGAGGATGGCCAAACACAAGTTCAAATTTAATTCAGAGGCAGACTTTATAAGACTGTAAGATAAAGTATAATTTTTATCATTTTTTTCACATCCATTTTAGTAATGTCAGAGAACCCATTTGGTAGATGCAAAGAGCACTACTCAAATAAGAAAGAGTAGTTATTTTATTTTATTTATTATTTATTTATTTATTATTTTTTGCGGCACGCGGGCCTCTCACTGTTGTGGCCCCTCCCGCTGCGGAGCACGGGCTCCGGACGCACAGGCCCAGTGGCCATGGCTCACGGGCCCAGCCGCTCCGCGGCATGTGGGATCTTCCCGGACCGGGGCACGAACCCGTGTCCCCTGCATCGGCAGGCGGACTCTCAACCACTGCGCCACCAGGAAAGCCCACGAGTAGTTATTTTAAATAATTTCCTAATTCATATTTTGGAAGTCTTGACATAGTAACAATAAGGAAGCAAGTAGGTAGAACTTTGTTACACTTTTTGCACTTGTTCCAGTCTTGATATTTTGTTTTTGTTTAAATTTGTATATGAGGGATGGGAATGTATTGTAAACTCTTCAATGCTTGAAACCCCACACAACATTTTTTTGAAATATAGTTCTCTTCTGTTGATTTCAGTTCTCTCCAATCCTAATGAGTTGTTTTAGGTTAAAAAACCCAACATATCTGAACTCAGGAATCATGAGTAATACATTTATGGCACATCTTGTAAAGGAATTACCTTTGGACAGAAAAGAAAGCTTTCATTCTGACAGACCACTTGGCTACCTTAGCCATGCCTGATAAAAAAGATCCTTCAGATAAAACCCTGTTCTGGAAAACCAGTCACAACCAGAGATGTCCAGTCCATTCTGGGTTTTGTTAGAGTTTGGAGAAAGAAAGGCTAGATCTTTGGGAATTTTTTATGCTTTTCTCTAGTAGGAAGGAAAATTTTTTTTTTGAAAAATTTTAACCTTTCTTCCCAGGTTCTTTGAAACTTTGAAATTAATACCAGAAATAAAGTATGGTCCCATAGAACTCTCCAAACATTGTAGGAGCACGCAAGTATCATATACTGTACTATGAAGACTTTATACACCAAGGAATTCATAGAATAAATGAGGGAACCACAGTCGTGATGTATAAATAAAGAATCAATAGAATATAGAAGTTTAATCATGCTATAGCAAGCACAGAGGTGTATAAAACATAGTTTTTATCCTTAAGGAGCTGGTGGAAAGGGTAAAATGAGCGCTATAATTAGGAAAGCATACACATGCAATTCTTTTTACTTTGGAGGGAGGAGAGACTACACACGAATGAGAGGACTTTGGAGAAGAAGAGTTAGTGTTTGCATTGCTCCATGCTAAGAATCTCCATTCTGTGAAGGACAAAGGGCAGCTACTGGAAGTTGTTTCAGACAGAACAAAATGAGTGTTAGGTGGTCTGAGGTATAAACTCCTGACATTTTTCCTCTTTGCAGAAAAGGTAAAATGACAGTGATGACAAGATCATCTACTGTAGGCTTAAGCTGTTAAACAGCGAATCAAGGATATGTCATGACACTCAGGAGGGATGTTGAAAAGTGTGTCATAGGAAGCAACATAAGGTCAGTGGCTTCTGTGCTTTAGGGAAAACTTTATGTGGCAATTAAGCTGAAATTAGCTCTGTTCTTGCCAAAAGCCACAACCCCTTGAGGTGTTATTAAAGAAAGCTACCTGACCAATCAACCAAACTAACACTGTGGCCAAGATTCTAGTGCCTCAAGTGGATTGAACCAAGCAGTTAGTGAACTTAGATAATGGAATCTGTGTGAGGCCTAATTTGGCCAGAGTGATCCTTATGTTGCAATGTCTCCAAACTGGAAGAATGCAGAATTAGGTTGGTTGGTTTGTGTGGTTTGCTTGCTTGCTTCCATAGCTGTTTGCATTCATTTTGCTTTTTTGTCTTTCTCTTCCTTTTTTTTTTTTTTTTTTTTTTTTTGCGGTATGTGGGCCTCTCACTGTTGTGGCCTCTCCTGTTGCAGAGCACAGGCTCCGGATGCACAGGTTCAGCGACTATGGCTCACGTGCCCAGCCGCTCCGCAGCATGTGGGATCCTCCCGGACCGGGGCACGAACCCGTGTCCCCTGCATCGGCAGGCGGAACCTCAACCACTGCGCTGCCAGGGAAGCCCTCTCTTACCTTTTCAAATCTTTCTACAGGGGCTAGAAAAACATTTTCTGCTTAACATTTTCTGGACTGCTTCCTAATATTCCTTTGATATTTTTCTAATAGCTTCTTCGATTTCTAGCTCCAAACATGAACAGCCCTAGACTGCCATAAGTCATATTAAGGTAATTCAAAATAATAATGGAAAAAAAAGGCTAGAGGTGGATACCAGTGAGTGAAAATGCAGAAATCTGAACACTTACATGATGGGTCTGTCACCAGTAAAGGTGTGAAGCCATGGGGTAAGCCTGAATGCCTTACTGAGTTCTCCAGTGCACATCACTGTCTGTCTTTGCCTTGGGTAATTACTGTATGACTGAATCCCTGTTTAAATCAGCCAATTATTTTTGAACTTCTATCATCTCTCAGGAATTATGCAAATGAATAATGTATGGTCTGTCTCCTCAAGTTGCTTATAGTGTAATTTAAGTCAGGCAGACCGACTAAAGCAGACAATTTTAAGCAAATGCAGTGGTAGAGCTATGTACAAGGCACTCCTGTAGCCTTAAGGGAAGGGCTCAGGCAAATGTTCCTGGGGAGAACACTACCTAAACTGAGATAAATTCCAGGGATGTCAAGCTAGATTGACTTCAACTGAGGTTAATGGTATCAAGTGAGAATCTATCCCTGAATGTATACTTGTGCATATACATATAACATACATGGACTATACTGAATTGTATATCAGTATATTTATGTGTGCCAAATATACATGTATGTGTATGCATTTATATTTGTGTATTTGTAATAAATTATGTATATACTTGCACACACATAGACATACACAACTCAGGCTACTCTTAGAGTTTAATTAGAATATTGATTTTAGGGAATATTGGAACAGTCTAACCTGGGTCTTGTTCATGCACTATTGTGGCAGGGAGATGTTATGGGAGAATAATTCTAAGGTTTACCCCAAGGCTTCAAAGTCTTTTAATGGTTATATTCCACTTAATGTTAGTCAGATGGCACCAAGGGCTCACTCGAGATGTGCTATCAGGTGGTATATAATATAGGTAGCATTGAACAAGTTTTTGGAAATGGCTGTGTCTGGCCACCACCAGAGGGCTCAGCAGGAATTGTTCTTTGAACAGCACTCTAGAGTAGTTACTAAAACAGTATCTTTAAAATGTTTGGGTTTTTTTTCATTTTTATTGGAGTATAGTTGCTTTACAATGTTGTGTTAGTTTCTACTGTACAGCAAAGTGAATCAGCTATACATATACATATATCCCCTCTTTTTTGGATTTCCTACCCATTTAGGTCACCACAGAGCACTGAGTAGAGTTCCCTGTGCTATACAGTAGATTCTCATTTGTTCTCTAATTTATACATAGTATCAATAGTGTTTATATGTCAATCCAAATCTCCCAATTCATCCCAAGCCCCCCTTCCCCCTTGGTATCCATACATTTGTTCTCTATGTCTGTGTCTCTATTTCTGCTTTGTAAATAAGATTGTCTATACCAATTTTTTCAGATACCACACATATACATTAATATATGATATTTGTTTTTCTCTTTCTGAATTACTTCACTCTGTATGACAGTCTCTAGGTCCATCCATGTCTCTACAAATGATCTGATTTTGTTTCTTTTTATGACTGAGTAATATTCCATTGTATATATGTACCACATATTCTTTATCCATTCCTCTGTTGATGAACATTTAGGTTGCTTTCATGTCCTGGCTATTGTAAATTGAGTTGCAGTGAACATTGTGGTACATGACTCTTTTTGAATTATGGTTTTCTCAGGGTATATGCCCAGTAGTGGGACTGCTGGGTCACATGGTAGTTCTATTTTTAGTTTTTTAAAGAACCTCCATACTGCTCTCCATAGAGGCTGTATCAATTTACATTCCCACCAACAGTGCAAGAGGGTTCCCTTTTCTCCACACCCTCTCCAGCATGTATTGTTTGTAGATTTTTGTGGTGATGGCCATTCTGACAGGTGTGAGGTGATATCTCATTGTAGTTTTGATTTGCATTTCCCTAATAATTAGTGATGTTGAGCATTTTTTCATGTGTTTGTTGGCCATCTGTATGTCTTTTTTGGAGAAATGTCTATTTAGGTTTTCTACCTATTTTTAGATTGGGTTGTTTGTTTTTTTGATATTGAGTTGCATGAGTTGCTTGTACATTTTGGAGATTAATCCTTTGTCAGTTGCTTCGTTTGCAAATATTTTCTCCCATTCTGAGTGTTGTCTTTTGCCACAGAATTGTCTGGCTGGAACATGAGAGAAATAAGAGGATTAAAAAGATGCTACTAGGAACACTTACTAGGAAGTTACTAGCAAAAAGGGAAACTGTCACCTTCTAGAAGTCCCTGTGTTTACGGTGGCTGCTTCCATGTGCTTCAAGGAGCATCTGTTAGGTGGTGGTCGTTCAGAGATTGGACTGTCCAGTAGTTTTCATCGTCCTAATATTATTACCCTTAAAACCAATGGGAAGGTTGAACTATGGTATCTTTCATTATATTCCTTACCAAGGAATGACCTCCCAATCAGAAAGACCGAAGCAGGATTTCCAAGTGGCAAGATAGAATTGTAGACAGACAGAAGAAAGATGAAGCCTGTCATTTGTTAGATTTGTGTCCGTGTGTAAAATAGGAGGAGTAACTGCTACTTCACTGTGTTGTTTTGAATATATAATTAGAATATATATATATTTTTAAATGGTGTGGTAGAAAGAGGAATGCTTTCCCACCTACGTCCACATCCTAGTCCCTTGAATCTGCAAATATATTACTTAATGTGGCACAGAGAATTTGCAAACGGGATTAAGAACCTTGAGTTGAGGAGAGTATTTTGGACTATGCAGGTACACGCACGTAATCACAAGAGTCATTATAAAATGGAGCTAAGCAGGTCAAAGAAGAGAAAAAGAAGATATGACAAAAAAAGAAAGGCTGGCCATATTTTGAAGATACAGGAAGGGGCTATGAACCAAAGAATACAGATGTCACCCCAAAGCCAGAAAAAAGCAAAGAAACAGATTCTTCTCAAGAGCCTCCAGAAAGAACACAACCCTACCAATACCTTGATTTCATCTTGGTAAAACTCCTTTTGGAATTCTGACCTCTAGAATTGTAAGAAAGTAAGTCTGTGATTATATTTTTCAGTGGCTGTAGGAAACTGACACAGACTATTGCAATATCTACCATAGAGGAACTGTTTCATAAATGGATATATTATTAATAATTGCTTTATATTGCATAGTAAGATATTCCTACAAAAATATCTGTTTAGGAATCAATGACAATTTGTTAATTTATTTCCAACTGTTTATGAAAGCACAGATACTCTGGATGGTGCTTTGCATGTATTATTTCTACACCTCACATTATTTCAGTATTACTAGTATTTTTCTCATTTGTAATTGGCAATATAATATTCACCCCAAGTACTAAACTCATTTGTCAAATCATTCAATGATCAAAAAATATGTAAAACAAATTTTGTGTTTTACATGCACATCTTTAATAAATATCTGTTGTGCCACCAAGTAATGTAGTTAATTTTAAGCTACAATTTATTGAATCCCAACTTTGTCATATACTATTTCTATATTTCCCCTTCATTTAACAGAGACTAGTATTATTCCTATGCCATGAGCATCAAAATCTGTTCTTTATTAATCAGTGTTCTGGCTCAGGTACAAAATTGAAACAATGGTTAGTTTCTCTTAAAACTTCCTTCTGACTTTTTGTCTTCTGGACTTCTTATTTTTTCCTTGAGTCATTCTGACCTTCATTAATGATAGCAATTTATTTTCCTGCCTTCAGTGATCTTAATTTACTCATGGTCATTCCATGGCATCTTAAAGAGACAAGACCCTTGTTTCTTTTAAATATTTTCAACTTATGTTGCAATGAAAGAAGAATATTAGACAAAGTTAAGCAGGTTTATTTATATAGTACATATAGACAATGTGTTCCAAAGCTCTTGACCATCTGGAGATTAACATATGGCACTCATACTAATTGTAGCAACTCCTATAATTCACAAAACAGTGCTTGGAGCCTGATTCTAGCCTGTTTCCATGATAATCACATTTTCTGAGTCAGAAATTGAGATTTATCATCTGATATTTTTTTTTCAAATGGAAAATTTATTTCTATGAAATTTTTTTCAAAGATAATTTATTAACTCACAAAATTAGCTTCCACATTTACATGCTTCTTTCATTGTACCACCGCACTGTCCTCACTCCCCCTAACCTCAGCTGTGAGCATTTTGAAGGATAAGAGAGTTGGTCCATTTTTATGTTGACAGTCCCAAACAACATACCAGAATATGGGAAAACTCAATTTATAAATGTAAATAAATTTAGCAAATCACTTTACTGTAAGAAATACTATTGTATAAAATAGGATGAGCCATCATGAAAAAATCAAGACAAAAATTACTTCTATAGAAATGAATAGCACATTAATTGTTATTTATTTGCTGCTATTTATTAAATGTGCTTTTAACTCTAAGGAAACTAATTACCTGGTCCTAGTCCCTCTCCCATATTTATACGTTTAATTAAACATGTAAAATCGTTATAGTCTAATGAGACACTTTATTTGTCCCTTATTGTGCCAAACTGGTTTCCCTGTACATTATTTTGCTTTGATTCTTCCTTATGCTGATAAATACATGCCTATTCATTTTGTTGTTGTTGTTTAAAATCAGTACAAACATGTACTGTACTGTTTTTCAGTTTCTACTTTTCTAGAATATCTTACCCAACTCCGTGAACTCAAACTGATCTGTTTTTCCACGTACTGATGCTGTTTGTAACTATACTCTTTATAATTACATGTCTTATTTCTTAATTACCTATTGCTTAGTTATTTTCTCCAAAGGCCTTGTATCAGTAAGTTCTTAGCTCCTATTTTAATCATTTAAGCTTCTCAAGAACAAGAAAAATTCTTTGTTCTCCGTTTTTATAAAATTCTTGTATCTAGTAACTCTGTAAGTTTTGTAATGTCTGAGACTTTGTCTACTTTATTCAGCTCTGAATTCATCACCAGTATCACAACGTAGATGTTTAATAAATATTTATGGAATCAGTGAAGATGTCGATCATCCTAGTTATCAGCATTTCACCAGTGTCATTTCTGAAAGGCTTAGTTTACTAATCTTTACAATTTTACACACTTCTCCACATTAAGGAGGAGAAAAATGTTTGAGAATTATGCCTTGGCCCCATCTCTAGCAAAAAGTCTATCTGTGTTTTATGACCTACTGCTTGATTTGACCCATGGAATTAAGTAAAATGTGCTAGGAAATCAGGGTGCTTGGCACTAGTAGAATGGGAATATCCATATGCATAGAAGAGACTGGAAACCATTTGCTTGGGAACCGAGGGAAAACATAAATCTCTTAGAGTTCCCTGCTTATAAGCAAATTACAATTTTAACACCTATAATTTTTTCACTACTTAACGACCTAAAAGCAGAAGAACCTAAATTATTTTTTAAGTTTATGGAATTATTGATTACTATAGAAGACACAGATTATCCAAATGCAGCTTTCTTGAACAGAAGGTAATATACATACTTAATTACATTCACTTATAAACTGAGAACCTAGCTCCCCTATCTACAATCTGAATTAAAATATTTTAGGAATGTGAACTTATCAAAATTAGCTTTCTGATAATGACCATTAACTCTCAGAAACTTTTAGAGGTTTGGCCACTCAAGAGTGTAAAAGCTCACATCTAATGATCATCAAAGATTCTAAAACTAAACATCATTCTTCATACTTGGTTCATATGCAAGGATTATATTTTTGCAATTAAGATTCAGCAAATGATCACAGTTTCTTTTTTAAAATATACTTGATAATATGGAGAACTTTTATTACATTGCTCAGATTTAATAGGTTGAGTTTGTTCAAAGTCATGAGGAAAGTAATTTTACTCTTTAAATAAATATAATGCTATAAAGTGGGAAGGAATGGATCTTGCTTTTTCCAGTTATCTGTTCAGCTCAATCAAATGAATTAGAAAGTGTTCTACCAGTTGATTGTAATGCTTCTCCAATTTGAATATTGAAGAAAACATTCAGGAGCCCTACTAAACATGATCCTAGTGTCTGATTTGCCCCCAAACTATGTCTGTGTTCCAAAAATCTTATCTAAAACTATGGTCATGAATGCTGAACCTAATCTTTCTCATCTGAATCCATGTTGACAGTTGTTTATAAGTTGATTTAAATACGACATCTTTTTATCAGAAAATTACTACAGTATATTAGATTGCTGAGAGAATACAGAAAAGCAGGAAATAAAAGCTATTTTTTTGATCTCTCTGGTAACACATATGAGTTCTAACAAAGACATGAAATAAATCTGCTTGTTTTATTTAAGTGTCTAAAAGACAAATTAGGTATTTTCATTATTTTCCTCTGGTCAAACTTCTAAACCTATAAAACAAACAAAGCACTGTCCAGTTTGAAACAATATTATTCTTCATATCATAGTTTTCTTTATTGTATTATTTGGTTTATTGTATATTTGGTTGTTTCCTCCTCATACTTTTGTTTGTTTCATACAATATTTTTGTTTCTTTGTTTGTTTCTAATATCCTGATACCTCTTTCAGCTTCCCTGGGAGTTTAGAAATTCTCTTTATGTCCACTATTGCTATTTTTGGTTGTTATTGACATGGTTATTATTGTTTTTAATCTTATTAGAGTTGCCTTAGAGTCTGGTTGGCAACATTCTAAAGTGGCTAAAGTCATCAGCTAGATAATGAACAAGAAAAGGTAGTCATTTCAGATAAACTCTTTTTTTTTTACATTTTAATATTTTTTTTCTAATTTTTAGAACCATTAAAATATTTCAAGCCTGAATCTTTTGTTTGAGAGAGTCTGAAAAGCACAGAATTTTCAGGTTATTGAAAACTCTATGGATTTGATAGTTTAAGCCTCTTCTGTCACAGAGATGGAAATATGGGCCTTGTAAAAGCTAAGAGATATAATTACCAATGTTTGGTTTACAAACTAAAATCTTGGTTTCTCAATCTAAATTTTTCCATAAAACTTGCTTTGATATGGCTATTGTTACATGAGACACAATAGTATGTTACCTTTCCACCCCTTTTTGTGTCATAAGAATTTCATTTATCTTGAAAATAATGATTAACAATCTTTAAGATGATAATTACAGAGTTGGGAAAAGACTTTTATAAAATCTTTCTGTTATATAAATGCTTGGTCATATGAAAACATTAGCACTGACTGAGGCAGTCCCTTTCCTTTCTGATGATTTAACAAGTAGAATAGTTGTGTCAGATTCTTTGCCCTATCTTTTCATTAGGAACAATAGATTTTTTATTAGTGAAAGGAAAACCGGATTTAACTAAACAAAAGCAACAAAGCCTAGTTGTCTAGATCTTATAACAATGAAATGATGTGGGCTTTCTTTTACTTGTATATTTTTGTTTATGAATAACTCTAACCAAATGGATTTCTCTGATGATTAAGATGTTTTAATTATTTAAAAATACTCTCAGGCTTCCCTGGTGGCGCAGTGGTTGAGAGTCCGCCTGCCGATATAGGGGGCGCGGGTTCATGCCCCGGTCCGGGAGCATCCCACGTGCTGCAGAGCGGCTGGGCCCGTGAGCCATGGCCGCTGGGCCTGTGCGACCGGAGCCTGTGCTCTGCAACAGGAGAGGCCACAACAGTGAGAGAGGCCCGCGTACCGCCAAAAAAAAAAAAAAAAAGAAAGAAAAAATCTAATACTGTTCTGTCATTCCTATTCCAATTGACAGAAGATAGATGGTGATACTCAGGATTGAAAGATAAATGCTTCAATTAAAGGTGATTCAGCATATTTCAGTTTAAAGCAGTATTATTTTGTTCACTTCAGCCTTTGGGTGTATGCTCCCAACATATGGAAGTTTATACAGGCAGGAATACTTCCTCAGATTATATAGACATGCAATTTCTGAGTAGCTGAAACTGACAAATATATCTCTATCACCTATCTATAATATCTATCTATGAGTAGTTATATATATGCTATTTATTATATTTAAAAATAAATGTCGCTAAATATAATCAGGGTAAAGGTAAAGATATAAGATTTCAAAAGTTTTTTTCAATAAATAAAGCTCTAAAGGATATTTGGTCTAAACTGGCATCCAAAGTAATAACAGATAGAGGCAGTCGGTGCTCTTTGTTTTGGGTCTAGGAGCGGATGTAAATGAAAGGTAGAATTCTATATTGTACATATGATATTGATTGAATTAGGTTAAGCAGTGATTCCTATTAGAAGAAACTGCACTTTGTTGCTTTAGAGGATGTGCATTGTTTCCTATGTCTCAAGATATATAAGACTAGAATAGAGAAGAAAAAGAAGATGGTAGGTACTCTATGAAAAGAATTAAAAGTGGATGTATAGTATTATTCACTGAAATAAAGTCCAGTAGAACTGTTTATGAGTAGAATTATAAGCTTTGGAGAAAGAAGGCATCTTTGGTTTAATTGTGAAGGACTTGGTATATTTGCAAGAGGATATTGTTTATTTCAACCATATGATCAATGTGACAGATGGTGACTTCTGGAAAGTAAGTTCTTAGCCATTTCTCATTTTTCTGTTGAGAGGTTTTTTTTTTCTAAAATATTCCCTTTCCTTCTCTGTTTTTTCTTTTTAGGAATCACTTAGCAACCTTGTCACTTTTAGTTTTCTGTTGTTAAAAACCAAACTGAGACATATTAAAATTTTAAGAGTTTATTTGACCAAGAATTGATAGGAATTGGACAGTGCCAAACAAGAAGTGGTTGGGAGTGCTCCACAGACAGGAGCCAGGGGAAAGACTTATATAGAAAAAGTGTGAAAGCAAAGAAAGAATGGAACGGAGCAGAACCCTGCAGGGCCCCGGTATAAAACCGAGCAGTTAATGATTAGGACAGTAGAGTCACAGACTTAGGGTCTGATGCATTCCTGAGTTGTTTTAAGGATACTGTAACTTAGACCAAATGGAAAAAATAACTAACTGTGAGATGACCAGACTGTAGCTATGACATAAGTTTCTCCATCTTGAGCAGTAGTGAATCTATGGCTAGCACAATTCTAAGATCTGGCAAGAGAATGAGATTAACGTTATTGCTCATAATAATCTATATCTTTGTGGGAATCAAAATAATTGTAGCTTTCTCTGCCTGTATATGTAAGTGGGCAAATAGAATTGTCAGCAAAGAGATGCTACAGACCCATGTTGACATTTTCCACTCTGAGAATACAGCACCGTTTGTCAGCATGAAGAAGTTACAGAAGATGGATCTTCGCCCCAATCCCATAGAAATGGAAACTGAAAGTAACTCTTTTGTCCCTTTCCTGTTTGCCCATTTCTGTGCCCCTCTAACCTTAAAAGAACCTAATTATAGGCATGAGATCACTAGGCAATTTAACATAACTCCTGACTTATGCTCTCCTGAACACACACCATGCCTTGCCTAATCAGTTGATTCTTTTCCTATATAAAAAGAAATAAGAATGAAGAATTAAGCAGTTAAAAAATGACTAGCTCAGTGAGAAGCAGCTGCATAGCACAGAGAGATCAGCTCAGTGGTTTGTGACCACCTAGAGGGGTGGGATAGGGAGGGTGGGAGGGAGGGAGATGCAAGAGGGAAGAGATATGGGAACATATATATATATATGCATATGTATAACTGATTCACTTTGTTATAAAGCAGAAACTAATACATCATTGTAAAGCAATTATACTCCAATAAAGATGTTTAAAATAAAAATGACTAGCTCTCTACCCCCAACAGCCCCATTAGCAATACTGCAGATCATGCAGGCAAGATAACATCTGAAGAAAGTCAGCCATTCTACATGCAATGGAGAATGATGCAGAATCCTGCCTCTTGCCTCGATGATTCCCTTCCCCCCTTTTCCCCTTTAAAAACTGTCATGGCTGAGCAGAATCTTTGGAGTTGCTCTGAGAACTTTAGTCCACCTTCTCCTCAGATTGCCAATTTTTCTGATTGAAGCAACTTTCCTTTCTACTGACACTTGTCTCTTGAATTATTGGCTTTTGAGTGGTGAGCAGCTGAACCTGAGTTCAGTAACAAGAACATTATTGACTGGATGTAGTTTAAAGTCTAGTTGGCTGTTTGTGGTTAGTTGTCCTTAGGTTTTGATTTCATAACTTTGCATTTAAAGATTTGGATTTTGGTTTGCTTACATAAGCCACTAAGGCATTAGAGCCACCTCAGGCTAATGGCCTCCTTGCTTAATTAATACTGTCCTGTAAAATTTAATTTCTCTGGTTTCATCATAGCATCAGTGGTCTCCATATTATATTAATCAAATAATCAATTAATTATTAGTGTTAATTAATTTTATAATATAATTCTTTTATATTTAATTAATTGATATGTTCCTGCTGTTGTTTTCTTAATGTTTCTTTGTTTTTTGGAAAGGAGAATGCAGTCAAAGATACACAAAGCCAGATACTAACTAAAGTGGTAAGGACAGTTTTTAATCAATAATATGCTTTTGCAATAGCAAAATAAATCTAAGATGAACTGAACTCAACTCTGATTTGTACAGAGGCGACTGGGAGTTTTAAAGGGAGAATGAGGGAATAGGGAGTGGGATGAACTGGGGTTCAATAGAGTTAGGGAAGTGGAAAACTACAAAAAGTGGGAAAGGGGGTTGGTCTTTGTGACACTCATGTGGATTTGCTAACTGGAGCTTGTCAAGTTAGGTTCCTACCCTCCCATAGAGACTGAGCTGCAGGGTTGTATCCTCTGTGATGACTAGAAAAAGCAGCACATTTGGGGGGCAGTCTTGAGTTTTCTCAGCCAAGCACTTAAAGGGAGGTTAGGATCATCTTAAGAATGTAGCCTTGAGTTGTTAGAAACTATGTTAGTTTTTGGACCAAATCTTTATAGGTCAAGGTTGAACCTAGTCAAAAAGGGTCTCAGAGGATCGTTGCTAGAATTTGGTCAAGGAAAGGATCTTTGTCAGTGGGTTCATAAAATATCCTTGGCAGGACTTCATTAAGAATATTGCCCAGCTACCAATGCGGTGGTATATTTTATTTGTTAACTTGGCAAGGTTATGGTGTCCAGTTGTTTGATCAAACACTGGTCCAGGTGTTGCTGTGAAGGTATTTTATACATAAGATTTACCTTTACAGCCAGTTTAAATAGATTACCTATGATACTGTGGGTGAGGCTCATCCAGTCAGTTGTGGCCTTTAGAGCAAAGACTGATGTTTCTTGAGGAAGAAGGAATTCTGTAATTGGAATAATTCCTGAGTATCCAGCCAGCCAGCCTGCACTACAAATACTGGAGTTGCCAGCCTCCATAATCACAGGAACCAATTCCTTAAAATGAATCTTTCATTCATCCATTCTCTGTCTCTCTGTCTCATTCATTCTCTGTCTTTCTGTCTCTTCTCTGTCTCTGTCTCTCTCTGAATATATGTATTCTATTGAGTTTATTTCTATGGTGTTAAAAGATAAACTGAGGCATATTAAAAATTTGAGTTTCTTTGAGTAAAAATTGATTTGAATCAGGCAACATCCAATCTAGGAGATAGAAAGGAGCTCTGTGGAGCTGTGCAAAATGAAAGACTTACAGGCAAAAGTGAGCAAGAACAAGGAAGTTACACTGTTATTGCAAGGTTACTTTCCATTAGGGGATGGCAGGGTCTCTATCAGGGAGATTACTTAACTAGTGCTGATCAGGCAATTCCTAATTAACTGGCTTAAAATCCCATTTCTGGGAAAACCAAACTGTAATTAAGATAAATCTTGGTTTGATGACATGGGCCTTAGCATAAGTGACTCCATTTTGAGGCTGTTGTTTTTAACACTGGAGAACCCTGACTGATAAAACCCTGGTTAATTGACTCAAGAAATTGACCAAAATTCTAAGAGCCAGCTTGCAGGTTTTCAGATCAGATGAACTGACATAAGCAATGAAATTTCTTTAAAAAGATACTGCATAATATCCTGCTGGCAACATACAAAGTGTTAAGATTTACTGAGCATGCTCAGTTCTTCCTACAGATTTCAATTCAGCTTTCTATTGGTGCTAAGGGAGTGAGACACTAAGGTGGAGGGAGTTGTTTAATGTTAAAAAAGTTATCTGTTCTGAGAAAAGTAAAATTTGTACAGAGATATAAAAAAAGGAAGAAAAAAACATACCGATGCAAAACTGATTTCTTTGGATCCTCTTCAATTTGATGTGTTTGTTACTCTCTCTGGGTTTCTGCTACTGTCTGATTCCCTATTCTCCTCACTAGCACCACAATGCTTCAGAAATGTCCTCTTCTATTCTTCAGTGTATTGGATATCACCTAAGATACTGCTGGGCTATTGCTTCTAAAGGACTTTACAAAAATGTTGAGCTTTAAGACAAATATGCCCTACAAAACAATTTTATTTTAGACTCTGAAACCAATCAAAACGGGGCATGAAGGGAGTGGATAGTTAATGGACAGTAGTATGCATTTACTTTACTTACGAACAAAGAAATTATTTTCTCTAAGCTCGTTTGCAATCTCAACATCCTGAATTTTTATATTTTTGTCGTTGTCATTTGTCATTAGTAAACATTCTACTATAGTATGCTTGTATTATCAGTTGACATTTTGAATAAAACAGGTAAAGATATGTGTTAAAATGAAAAAAAATATAAATACATTAAACAACTAGATATATGCAGATATTTTGTTTCCCAAAGTCTCAGTATAAAAAATTTTATCCTGTCCCCCAAAAGAGCCAGTTGAAGACACTTGTTAAAAGTAAGACAACACAACCAAAAAGGAGTTACTTTTGCTGAATCCCACATCATTAAACTAAGACTTAATTACAGTTTTGTCTTTCTCAGAAATGGAATCTTAAACCAGTCAATCAGGAATTGCAAATTCAGTGCTAGTTAGGTAATCTGCCTGACAGACACCAGCCATACCCTAAAGGAAAGTGGCCTTGTAATAACCAAGCAGCTGTTTTGTCTAGTATAACTTCCTTGTTCCTGCTCCCTTATGCCTGCAAAATCTTTCACTTTGTACAGCCCCTTGGAGCTCCTTTCTTTCAGCTATATTGGATGCTGCCTGACTCAGGAATCACTGAATAAAGCCAATAAGATCTTTAAAATTTACTTACTTGAATTATTCTATAGTTGATATTTTCATTTATCTAATTTCCTCCTCCAAGATAAAAGATGCATAGATACATAGATTACATAAAAGATGGCTAGATATTTTTTCTTTTAAAATTACCAGTTAGTTTCAACAATTGTAGTTTCACATAAAGTGAACTCACCTTGAGCAGCAGTATTGAGAAAATAATGAAATTTGTCTTCTAAGTATTTCAAAAGCCTGAATTCATGAAGCAAATCTGAAAGCAACCAAAAAAGGAAATAAAAAAGCAGCCTTGTTCACAAACACACCTAAAAGCTCTGAAGATAAGTTGAGAGTGAAAATAGTCTTGCTATGGGCCAATAAAACTTTTAAAAAATATACGTATTGTATCACCTACATTTAATTTTTTTTTACTAATAATCATTACATGAGCTTTTGCAATACTGTAATAATTGGGAAAATAAAAGAGTGAGTTATGGTGAATTTCATTAATTTTAAAGCAATATTAAACACTTAACAAGGCAGCACATAAACATGTTTTGTCTAATGACATTCAGGCCCAGCATGTATATTATTATGATGAAAAATGAGTTTCCTAAATCCAAAGATGCTGCTAGATTACAGCTGGTTTGGTGTAAAGTTAATTTTGAAATTTAGCTTTAAGAATCATGCTTGATGTGAAGTATGCTACCATGAAGACTTATCTTGATTAAGTGTTTTATAGAATTAGAGAATGTTACATTTGCAAAGATTCTTTGCGATCATCACAGATTTTCAAGGTAAGAAATTTGAAGCCCATTGTTGCTAATTTCAAAAAATGTTATGTACTAATGTAAGTTCAGACTTATAGAAAACTTGCAATAATGGTACTCAAAAAATTCCTGTGTTCTTCATACAGTTTTCCCAAGTGTTCAGATATTGCTTACATATGCATTATCTTTTGTATGCTTTCTTTGAGTGTATCCATTTATGTATCTGTGTGTGCATACAATTACTTTCCTGAATCACTGGGCAGCAAGTTGTAAATATGATTACTCTTTACCCCTACACACTTCAGTGTTTATTTCCTAAAAACACAGACATTCTATTATGTAATTACAGCATAATCATCAAAATCAGGAAATTTAATATTGATACTGTGTTGTTATTTAAGCCAAAGTCAATATTCACATTTTTCCAATTGTTCACATAACATCCTTTGTAGAAAAAATAAACTAGGATTATGAATCACATTCACATGTCTTTAGTTTCCTTTAATCTGACACAGTTCCTGAATCTTTCTTTGTATTTTGGACAGTGACATTTTCAAGGAGTTTAGGCTAGTTATTTTGCAGAATGTCTTTCAATTTTGTTTTATCTGATGATAGGGTTTTCCTCATGACTGGATTCAGGTTATGCACTTTAGCGACAGGAATACAACAGAAGTGATGTATCTTTCTTGGTGCCTCATATCAAAAGGCATGAAATATTAATGTGTTAAAATATTGGAGATATTAACTTTAATACTTGGCTAAATTGCTACTTGCCAGGTTGCTTTACTGTAAAGTTACTATTTCATCATTTTTAATTAATAAATATCCTTTAGAGAGATATTATGTAAACATCTTAATATTCCTCAAACTTTCTCCCACAAGTTTTAGTATCTGTGATCTATGATGGCTTGTGCTTGAATCAGTTTTTATTACCATGGTTGACAAATTGGGATTTATTTTCCAATTCTATCACTCTGTCTACATTTATTAGTTGGTTTTCGTTCATAAAGAGGAGCTTTCCTTTCTTTATTGTATCTTTTATCTATCTGCTTACCTATCATCACCATCTATCTATCATTCATTTACTTTTTAATCAGTGTGAATCCTTGAATCATTTTACTGAATAGATTATAATCCTTTACTGTCAGTATTTATTTTGAGCTTCAAATTGTTCCAGCTTTCACTAGTTTAAGCCCCTTCAAGCTGACTCCTATTTCTTTAACCTGTCCCCATAATTTATTTTATTTTAATACTTCCTTGTTTTCTGACACATCAGGATATCCCAGGATTATCTTATTATTTTTCAGTCATATCTCTGGATTCAGGCATTTCTTCATAGTTTCCTTTTTGTGGAGAATGGTATTTAGAAACCTAGATCTGGGTACTATTTGCTCATTGCTTCTGGGTTTCTCTTGCTTCTTAGTCTTCTTAGCTGATAGAGCTAGGAAACGTATACCAGACACACGACACACATGTGTGCATACGCATGCACACACACACACATCTATTTCTACTTTTATATCTAAGTACATACTTTCAAACCTCGAATAAACCCAGTTCCAACTCAGCACCACATGGTTATCCTATCCTTTTCCTTTTCCACATTATACATTCCTACTCTGACAAAGCTGACTCTCATTATCCACAATACATCTATGTATTTGATTAGTCTTAAAATTTATAGAAAAATTAGTTTCAGAATTGATAACCTATGTCTTTGTGAAAAAGAAATCTACTAACTAGAGTTCAATATTTTTGTTTGTCTTTAGCTAAGGTCATATATTCCAAATTCTGTGTTCAAAATGTACATGGGCTACTTCTTTATTTCCAGTGTGATTATTCTTTATTCAGTGTGATTATATTATTCATTTATAATTTGTATTTTGGTATATTAACCAAAGCACACTTTGGTTAATTTGTTTCTGCTTTTATTCAACTTTAGGATTTTCTCCCAAACTTTTTGATTTTAATACTTTTCTTTTTGATTATGTGAAACAATAGCAGGTTTTCAAAATCAAGATTGTATTAAAAAGATAAATTTAGAGATGTGCCATTTTCCCACCCCATTCCCTCCCATTCATTCCTTATAGGTAACCAATCACATTAATATTTGACTTATTCTTCTGATATTTCAATTGTTCAATTTCTAATAGCTGAACTCAGTTTCCCTGACATAAATTACACTTTTCCCCCACAAAAATAGATTATTTCAATAGATTGAAGTATTCTGTTTTTTTAAATGTCTGAAATGTTTATATTAACATATTTCCATACAAATAACCCAAAGAAAGTTTAGTATTAGTTTTTTGTTTGTTTGTCTGTACTGCAGGTTCTTATCAGTCATCAATTTTATACACGTCAGTGTATACATGTCAATCCCAATGGCCCAATTCATCACACCACCATCCCCACCCCACTGCAGTTTCCCCCGCTTGGTGTCCATACGTTTGTTCGCTACATCTGTGTCTCAACTTCTGCCCTGCAAACTGGCTCATCTGTACCATTTTTCTAGGTTCCAAATACATGTGTTAATATACAATATTTGTTTTTCTCTTTCTGACTTACTTCACTCTGTATGACAGTCTCTAGATCCATCCACATCTCAATAAATGACACAGTTTCATTCCTTTTTATGGCTGAGTAATAGTCCATTGTATATATGTACCACAACTTCTTTATCCATTTGTCTGTCGATGGGCATTTAGGCTGCTTCCATGACCTGGCTATTGTAAATAGTGCTTCAACGAACATTGGGGTGCATGTGTCTTTTTGAATTACAGTTTTCTCTGGGTATATGCCCAGCAGTGGGATTGCTGGATCATATGATAATTCTATTTTTAGTTTTTTAAGGAACCTCCATATTGTTCTCCATAGTGGCTGTATCAATTTACATTCCCACCAACAGTGCAAGAGGGTTCCCTTTTCTCCACATGCTCTCCAGCATTTGTTGTTTGTAGATTTTCTGAAGCTGCCCATTCTAACTGGTGTGAGGTGATACCTCATTGTAGTTTTGATTTGCATTTCTCTAATAATTAGTGATGTTGAGCATCTTTTCATGTGCTTCCTGGCCATCTGTATGTCTTCTTTGGAGAAACGTCTATTTAGGTCTTCTGCCTATTTTTGGATTGGGTTGTTTGTTTCTTTAATATTGAGCTGCATGAGCTGTTTATATATTTTGGAGATTAATCCTTTGTCCATTGATTCGTTTGCAAATATTTTCTCCCATTCTGAGGACTGTATTTTCATCTTGTTTATGATTTCCTTTGCTGTGCAAAAGCTTTGAAGTTTCATTAGGTCCCATTTGTTTATTTTTTTCAAATTTCCATTACTCTAGGAGGTGGATCCAAAAAGATCTTGCTATGATTTATGTCAAAGAATGTTCTTCCTATGTTTTCCTCTATGAGTTTTATAGGGTCCGGTCTTACATTTAGGTCTCGAATCCATTTTGAGTTTATTTTTGTGTATGGTGTTAGGGAGTATTCTAATTTCATTCTTTTACATGTAGCTGTCTAGTTTTCCCAGCACCACTTTATTGAAGAGACTGTCTTTTTTCCATTGTATATCTTTGCCTCCTTTGTCATAGATTAGTTGACCATAGGTACGTGGGTTTATCTCTGGGCTTTCTATCTTGTTCCATTAATCTGTGCTTCTGTTTTTGTGCCAGTATCATATTGTCTTGATTGCCGTAGCTTTGTAGTAAGGGATTCTGTTTTTATTATTAGAATGGACAGGAAAACACATGTGTTTTGGAGTACACAAAACAGAGTTTCGATTTAATATTTCTGTTTATTAATTGTGTAAGATCCTTAGCTTTTCTGATACACATTTTAAAAAATGAGAATTTTATCAATTTTATGATTTGCATGTATATGGAAAATAGTCTATGTAATTTGCTTAACACTCAGTATTTGGAAATTTCTCAATAATTGACAGCTGTCATTATTTCTAGTAGTAATGTCATTTCTCATAAAGTAATAATACAAAAAATAAATAAATTTAAAAAATAAAGTAATAATGCAGGTCCTGCTTCTTACAAACACATGGTATTCATCTGTAAATCAATATAAAGCCTACCAATGAATTGTTATTAGTCCCTAAACTGCACCTCATTTTACTAATCAGAAAACTGTGGTTCAAAAAATTGTGTCCAAAGGTTTAATAACATTGTGTTAATGTAAGATCCAGGCCTGAACAGTGATTTCCTTTCAATCAAGGACTTCCACTAAGTCCTGCTAATTTTTTACTGGGAGGTAACATGACTTTTTTTCAATGTCTGTAGTTAGTTACTCTAAAATAGATACATGGGTTCCATTCATTAAGGAATTTGAAATTCAGATAAAGAAACAGGGAAAATACCCTTATATTTGCTCTGTATATGCAGCCCATAAACACTGTGCTTTTCACTCAAAAATAAGGTAGATTCCTTGAAAGGGGGATTCAACTAAACTTATCAAAAAAATAGGAAATAAATTAGAAAAATTTTCTCATAGAGCGAATGATAAGTTCATTTTGAAATTTTATATTTTGACATTTAGTTAAAATGTCTTTGCAATTAAGAGTATTTGATGAATACGATAATATTACTAACATGGTATCTGAATGTGCTATTTATTTTATGAAGTGTATAATTTATCTCTTAGTCTCTGTGGTTGACTCTAGAATGTAGAAATAAACACTTGACTGCAATGCTATTGAAACTCCAGGAGATTTTTCCACTTTAATATTTGAAGGACATTTACAGGAAAGCTAAGATCACTTGAATCCCTGACTTTAGTTTTTATTAGTAGAAGGGCTCAGGTCAGCCACTGACAATTTTTCTCAATTAGGAAACACAATAAGGTATGCAGGTAATATGTACTGCAGCAAAAGAACATTCTGCCCTGGTCATGCAAGCTTCAGTGACATTTTACTTAGAAAAGTTGAAGGAATCAAGTCCATTTTGCAGTAATTTTGTAAGCTGGAGTAAGATCGATCCATTCTGCAACAGGAAACTTCTAGACCATAGTAAAAAATAAAAGCAGTTTATAAAAATGATGTAACACTACAAAATCTAAGCTTTGGTCAAGAGAACAGACTGAACTTAAAATATCACTAAAGCAATATTTCACCTGATTCTCTACTGTGAGTATGTGAGTGTGTGTGCATGTGTGCACAAAAGAATTTCCTTGAGATTACAGAAGTGGAGTAATCAGTTTGCTTTGTATCCTTTCCCTAGATCTTTAGCCATGAATAAGAATCATGCTTAGTTTTCATGAACAATGGTTCATTCCTTCTCTCTTGCAACAATTTTTAAAAATACTGATTGTATGTGTGTGAGTCTGAAGTTATCTGTGGTGAGCAGAGTATTTGGTCTCAAAGAGCACTGTATTTTTTTCAGACAACACGTTTTCTCTCCAGTGTTAGGAAAACTGAACAAGGAGTCCAGGATGGCCAGCTTTTTCTAGAGAGAGATGATTTGAAATCGTCGACCGGTAATTGGTAAATGTTCCATCCATGTGAGTCTACTGGCTTTTCGTGTCTTTTTCATTTACAGAATACAAGTAAATATTCACACTAGGAAGAAGTTTTTAGCTAGAAGGAAAAATATATTTAACAAATGCTTAGAAGAAAAGGTCATTTTTTACTTTTTTTTTTTTTTTTCATTTTCAATGAATAATAAGCAAGCAATGATTTTAAAAGCTTTTGGAGACCCATGGTCAGTGAAAAACTAAATGCTGCCCGGGACACATCTTTATGAAAACAATTAACAAGATTTTTTCCCACTGGAATTAGATTTTGCCATTTAATGAAAAATAATTCATGCATATTCAATCAACCAAAATATAACAGTGTTTACTTAGCTATTACCCTCAAACGTGGTTTAGACCTTGAATAGAAATATCTTGATTCAGGAAAACCTGACTCTCCAGGGGAATATTTTAGGAAGAGTAACTGAAAAGCTGAATTGAAATCATTTTGGTTCATGAAGTGCACTTTGATCATTAACTTCGAAGCATTATCACTAGGAGATCCAATATTCAAAGCAGTACTGGAGGAGAAAGGAAATGAAAAGGAAAACACTACTCTGTTTGAAGTGGATTATGGGTTAGAATTTGGCACAAGCTGAAAGCAGTCCTCATTCTGAAACTTTTCTTTCTTCCTCCCACCCCCAGCCAATGGGACTATTAACAGTTGCATTGGGGAGGCGGGTTTCCTAAAATGATTGCCCCAGCGCCAAATAATTTTCCTGATGGTGATTCAAACTGGTGATGGGGGTGGGGGGCGGCGGGAGCATGCTAACTCTTTCTGGCCACTGGAGAATATATGTGTAGGGCATATTATTATAGGAAGTTCCAGTTTGTTCCATAAAGATCTCAAAATCAATCTCTCCTCTCTCCCTCTCTCCCCCACTCTCTCTCTCCCCAGTTCATGCCCAAACCCCATCCTTCATTCATAATACACAGTTACATTTCAGAGGTCTCTTTGCAGGGGTGAGTAGGTGGAATGAATATGACAAATACAGAGTTCAATTTTAGATACATCTCCTGCAAATGCTGTGATTTCAGTAATACTCTACTTTTGACTGTTTCCTTCTCTTTGAATGGAGAATAAGAATTATTTTCTAGGATTTTTCTTAGACCCAATTGAAACAACATATATGACTTGTTCAGCACAGGTTTGGTAAAGAATAAGCTCACTTCTTTTTCCTTGACATAGAAAAGAGCCATGGAAAATATTACTAACATTACCAGGCCTCACAGTTCAAATGTTTGTTACATGCACTTGCAATTGTGTGTGTATATGTGTGTATCAGTAACAGACATTGACCTACATTTCTTCATATTACCAAGACCATAATTTCCTTGATAATATAAATTTACCATTTTCATATGTTGGTTCTTTTGCTTTTCTTTTTGTCTTATTTATTTGATTCCAAACCTGTAGGAATACAGCTTAAGATCCTCACACTGTCTGAGAAGAGTCAGCCTGCTTTACATAACTAACTCAGTTTTAGAAGTATCATAATAAAAATCAGAGGATACATAGAAACCCCCTACTTATTTATATTTAGGTAAATTTACAACGTGCTTCCTTTGCTTTCTTATTAGCATACAATGATTTTTGAAGTCACTTTTTGTTTTAATTTTGCAACTATCCATATTCTTTACAATTTGAACATCTGTATAATGTTCTATATTCGGTGGTTGCTTGCTGTCACTTAATCATACCTCTGCCAATGACCTTGAGCAATCCTTATCTCTTTATATCTGTCTCCACATTTGTAATGCTGTGATTAGAAATAATCATTTTCCCCTAAAGAGACATAAGTGTAGGACATTTTAAAATGCTGGAAGAGGATTGATGATCAAAAACTAAAATGTAAATAAAACCTATATTTATTTCTACCACAGGCTTTGAAACTGTATGATTGCAGAAATGTTAGGGAAGATATGAGATTGTAAGTGGTAAACTGGAGTGGAAACATTCAGTTGATGTATCTTATTTTCTCACCTGGGTTATAAAGTTACTATTAATGTTTCAAAGTCAAGGCAGTATGACTTAGGCTGTCAAGAATGAAAATCTTTATTTTAGAAATTGCCTGTAAATGTGTTCTAGATTCCACAGATAGAACTGTAAAATTACTTACAAATACACACTAATCACAGACTCACAAAAACACAGTGATTGAGGAAGTCATCAAGTTGGATGGTTAAAAGACTTTCTGTAGTGCAAATAATATTCTTATTTTAGTTTGGCTTTGATTTACTCTTTAGGTAGACAGTATTCCACCACTTCTTGATTTTAATTTAATAAACTGGAAGTTAGTGAAGATTACTTCTTAAAAATACATTGCTATTTTTATATGACCCATATATTTAAAACTTCATCAGGATAAATTCTTCATTTAGAACATTTCTCTTTTGAAAAATTGAGAAATTATAGCAAAAAGCCCCACCTATTTTATTTCTAGAAATTAGTGTTCTTCAAAATATCTATCAGTTATAGCTAAGAGTTCCCATAGTACTGTCTTATACATACTCTCATTTACAGTTTTCTTGTGGAACATTTCCCCTTCTTCCTTCTTTGCTCCACTACCCACTTGTTATAGGTAAGTCTACATGAAGTCATTTGGCAAAACCTCCTTACTTTCTTTGCCTGCCATTAGTATGGCACTGGCCATGCCAAGGGTGGTGACTACAGATGTATACACAACTTCCAGTTCTTAGGGTGCCCTGATATTGCTTCATTCAGTGCAGAAGCTAGAGAATGGCTATCTCCCATCTCAAAGACGTGTTTTACCATGTGTACATTGAAACAGCTCTCCTTAAGACTAAAATACTGTTACTTAACTCATGAAAAATATTTCTTTCTTATCTACTTTGTATCCATAGATGCATACACCTAGTCCAACTGGTTTAAATGAAGCCAAGCTTTATATTCCTCTCAGCTTCCCTGCTGCTATCACTCAGCTACTAGTTTAGACAAACAGCATCAGCAGTGACAATTCCATGTAAATCAACAACTATAATAAGTAACTTTGGAAAAATAAATGAGGAGTCATGCCAGGACAGGAAAATTGTTAAGTATTTTTCTATTAACAGTTACTAAGACCTAGTTTAAGTAAAAACTTTACTGCTACCATTAGAAGTAACCAAGTACTCAGTCAATATTATTTTATAAAATGAAATATATGAATTTCTTGTTTTATTATCCATTGATTTATTCTTTAATGATTAGAACATTTGGTGTCTCTCTTTTTTAGTAATTGATATCATAGTTTTATTTTCCAAACCTGAGTTTCCATCTGACATTTCTTTTAAGAGCGCTGTTGATATTCAGGTAACCAAGCTCATCATCTTCACTATATAGTTGATATGATTGGTGAATTTTTTGATTCACATGGTCTAGAATCCACTTTCTCTCATGATGATTATTTACATTTTTATCAAATTTTACATTAATCTGAAAAGGGAATTCCACTATTTTAGCCTCTCTTTGCTTCAATCACTCTTACACAATGCTGTGAGATTATTGTTGACCAGGTTATTGGCATTTTGGGATTTAAGGTTTCAGAGGTTAAGATTCAGGTGCTGACAAGGTTTGAAATGTGATCATTGAGTAAATGTTGCTGAAGTAGTAGAGATCATGGACCTGTAAGATCAGGTTGTTGAAATCACCCTTGATTTTGATAACAGCTATTGATAAGAGATAAAATATGATCCAAGTTCTAGAATGGTCAATGAAAAAGAAGTGACTTGGAAGTCACTCTTGTTGTCCCACTTATGGCACTCTCCACCCTTTACCATACATGGGGCCAACTGTGTGCGTACCTTACCTTCTTTCACAAAGTGTAGTCCCCCTGAGAGATGTTTTGTGTATTATCACTGCAGTCTTATCCCAACATTTATATAACCGTGCCACACGTAAAATATGTATGTAAAAATCATTCATTGAGTGAATACTAAATGAATATTAAACACTTAGGATATTTATCTACTCTACTCTGCTAATTTTTCAGATGTAAAATTTGAGGCCAAGAAGACAAATAAATGTGCAAGATTATGAGGCTAAAAGGAAATGAGGATTATAATTAGATTGAATACATCCCAGATTACTCAGGAGAGTTTGGGTTTATGATGTTATTCTGGAATAATTTTTATAGCACCACTTTTACTCTCAGTATTGTCCTGTATTACATAATAAACTATATGGTCAACTAGTTATAACCCAGATAGCTGAATGAAGCCTTGTGATTTTTTTTCTACTCTGCCAAATTATTCCTAATTTTTAAGTAAATTACTTGAATATCTATTTGACTAAAATTATATCATAAATGAATAAGGAAGTTATCCATATTCAGGGACTGTTATCCCTGTGGGTCCTTTGATAATGGTTCAAGTATGTGATTTTATTTCAATAAGTATGTTTAAAATATCACTTAATTTTTTGAATCTATAATCTAGATGTTTACAGGTATATTATAATTTATTTATAATTACAAATACATATTAAATAAAGGACAAATTCTTTTGTGTCTGAATGTATTTACTAGGATTAATCTTTCAAGGAATTGGGTAGCATGTATTCGATCAATTCATATGTTAGATTTTTATTTTGTGCTGTGTAATTTTAAATATTAACAGAAGATGCTACACATGCACCTCAGTCCTTTGAAGGCAGAAAGAAATGTCCTGTAGTTATCAGTATAAGATAGAGGTTATTCGTTTTCTCAGTCTGAACCCTTGAACCATGCTGTACCCATCAAAACATTTTGTGTCTGCATGCCTCCTATTTGCTTTTTAAAAAGCACTGGGCTTCCCTGGTGGCACAGTGGTTGGGGGTCCGCCTGCCGATGTAGGAGACGCGGGTTCGTGCCCCGGTCCAGGGAGATCCCATGTGCCGCGGAGCAGCTGGGCCATGGCCGCTGAGCCTGCGCATCCAGAGGCTGCGCTCCGCAACAGGAGAGGCCACAACGGTGAGAGGCCTGCATACTGCAAAAAAACAAAACAAAACAAAGCAAAAAGCACTAATTTGAGTCTTATAAAATTCCCTAATTCTCTAAAAAAATATATTCTTTTTATATGCAATAACATAATGCTTTTATATTGTAAAAAATTAGAAAATATGGATAAATAACTACAAATTTTTAAAATGTTATTGAACAGAAAGAAGAAAGCATTGTTGTTATCATTTTTAACAGTGAATCCTTCCAGACTTCTCCCTTTGCTTACATACTGTATAGTGATAATGGATCACAATCCTCAATCCAGAAAGCTTCCATTCTAATCTCCACTCTACCACTTACAGCTATGTGATTTTGGGCCTATGGCATAGCCTCTCAGAAGCTCAATTTCCTAAGCAATGCAATGGGAATCATAATTATATGTACCTCATGTACTTTTGTAAAGTAATATATATATAAATACTTAACTGAATATTTTGTTTATTGGTTAGCTATCTTTACATTGGGACATACCTTTTACAATTTTATACATGGAAATTTTATATAATAATATAAGTATACCCAATTTAACTGACACTACCATGTTTTGCTCTATCTTCCTGTCAGTCTATATTCATGGCCCATTATGACAGCCAGTCTTTGCAAGCCACTCTCATTCCCCATGAGCCACTCATTGTCCTGTTGTGATCTGGCAAATCTGAAAACCTGTGGCACTAACAATTTTACCTACTCACGTTCTCTGTGCATAAACCCAAGCAATTGGACATTATAGCAAACATCACAAAACTGGGCTGATTAGTTTCATTTTAAATTTAAGTTTAAATTTACTTTAAAACATAGACCTCAACTAATTTTTCAACACTACCTAAATATCTTACTGCTTGCCCAGTAAAATTACTTTCCACTCTTCAAGGTGATGACTGTCTTCTCTCTTCCTTAAAACTCTAACACTCTTTTTCTAACTCTAAGGCAATGGCCTTATATTAGTCTTCACTGAGGGGGAAAAAAAGTAGATAGGAAATACCTCATCTTCCTGTCCATGAATCTGCACAGAAACTTGAATCAATAACTAAATTATCCATTGTCCCTCCTGCTACAATAAAAGAAGAGCCTCTGTTCTGAAAGACCAATACTTTATTTTGTGGTTTGGATGCCGGAGCTTTTTGTTTCTCAAGGACTCTGCTTCAGTTCTGCTCTATTTACCATCATTAATCGCTCCCAGTCAACTCGATAATTCTCATGGCCCCAACTTGTCCTTACCTATGTATGTATATACATACGAATGAATTTAATCATTTTTGCTTTCATTAAAAAAACAATTTTTAGCCACATTACTTTTAGATAATATTCATTACTCTAAACTACTTCTCAAAAAAAAGTAAGAAAAGCAATTTTTTATAAATTGTTTTAATTATTCTCCAGTCCTATCCAGCCTTCACTTTCTTTAATCTGCCTTATTTTCCCATCAATCAACTAAAACTTCTCTTCTGAGAGTCTGTTACCACCTTCTTTTTACCAACTCAACAAGTATTTCCTTCTCCTTTTCTTAAGCCATCTTTTAGGATCATTCTACATGTCAATCACTTGCTTTTTTGAAATATTTCTTTCCTAAACTTCTTCACAGGAATAAACTACTGTTGGGTTGCACCCCGCAGGCCTGCAAACCCTGTGCTTGCCCAGCCTCAAGATCAAAGAAGGCCCGGAGTCAGCAACAGAGACATCAATGGTTTAATGAATAAGGGGAGCTTACATATCTGAAGCAAGGTCCTGGAGTAACATCCTGTGGTGTATGGCAGACAGCGAGCAGGACATGGAAATAGTCTTCGCTCCAGGGTGGGGGTGGGGGGGCAGGGATAGGAAAATTATCAGTTTTAGGGGAAATTGATGTTAGGTTGTCTCCTTGGTTACCAGGGAAGCCAGCAGAGGAGCAGGCCCCTCACCACCCCTTTGATAAGCTATCAAGGTGGAGGTATTCTGATCTAAAGATTAGAACAATCACTAGCAGGGCAAGTACATAGGTATTTACTGATTAGGCTCTATGATTAAGAAAGAAGGTCAGTCATGTGAGTAGGGTGTAGGTGAAGCAGGGACTGGTCACGCAGGGGATGTACAGAGATCCATCTAGGGTGTCGTGACCATACAAGTACATAGACGTAATACTGTACCTTGATATTGACACATTGGGTTTATTTGAATGCAAGCTAAAAGTACAAAGTAAAAAAGATTTTCTGAGGAAGGATAAAGGAGTAGAAGAGGTCATAAACATCTCTTTACTTTTTCCAGTTTTGTTGGTTTATTTTGCCTTTTTAGCATAGTTCATGCCAGATATTGATTGATATTTCAAATGATCTCCACTGGTGTTACAGTGAGGAAAATTTCTTATTAGATTATGACATTAGGAGGACCTATATATTTAGTATCTCTGATGTTCTAAGTTTTCAAATTTCTTTTGAAATATTATATTTTATTGTAGAATTTTGAGAGGTTGTATCTGGGACTGCTCTATAAGTAACATTATAAATGGTAGATCATATTTTCCCTAAATTTTAAATAAGAAAAGTCATATGTTTAAGGAGGGTAAACCAAGCACAATAAATTAGATGTCAAGCTGCAATGACTACATTTAGGAATAAAAGCCATTATATCTTATTGTAATTATTTATTGTTGTGCAGTAAATCATCCTAAAACCTGGTGGCTTAATCATTTTATTAACATCTTTCTAAGTTCTGAGGATTGGTTATGTGATCCTTGCTCAAAGTTATTTATCCAGTTGGAGTCAACAGTAGATGAGGTTGGGTCTGCTTGAAGGCTTCTTTGCTCTCACGTCTACAGGTTGATTGATGCTCACTGCAGTCTGGGAACTCAGCTGGGACAGTCATCCCAAAAACCTAGACCGTAGTCCTTCCATGTGGCTGAGCTTCCTCACAGCATGGCTGGGTTCCATGAGTGAGCACCTCAAGATGACCAAGCAGAAGCTTTATCACCTTTCATGACTTAACCTCAGAAGTCACACAGTGTTATATCCACAGTGTTCACAGCTCCACTCAGATTCAAGTGAAGGTACCTAAACCCCACCCCTCCGGGAGAAGTGTCAATCACATATTGTAGGAAGAATATGTAGGAAGATGTTAGATCTATCACACATTCTAAGGCAGGACATATTATTGTACATTCAAATGTATTCACAGTGTTGATGCTGAGCTAAAAGAAAGTTATTAATCGAAAAGAAGCTGTCACTACTGTTTCAGATTTACTACAACTTTGTATATTGCGTAAAGCTAGTAGAAACATTAATATTAATAATAGAGTGACTAGTAAAACAAAAGATTTGTAATTATGGTTATTAATATGTAATATGTGTATATACTTTGGATCTTTACTAGCCTTAAATTCGACTACCTTTTCTCTCAATACTTGTGTTTTAATAAAGAGATGAGTTTTTTTTAAATCCATTTGTTATCAGGTAATAGTTCTGAAACAAATTTCTAATAACTGTTTTGTCATCAATAGACATTCAATCCAGTATTCTAAATCTGACAGATTGTGATATCCAAATTTGCGCAGTGGTACTGTAGAAGCAGCATGATAATGACCTTGAAATACAATAATATTTCAATAAATAATTAATTCTGGCTATATATTTCACAGAAGAAATATATCCTAGTTCATGTATTAAGAACACATTGCCTTCTTGTTTTACTGATTGTTCGGCACCATCAGAACAATTTATTATGCTAATAAAAAGGATAATGGAAAAGAGAGATTTTTGCCTGATATTGAATTATAATTAAAACTTTAGAGTTGGAATCTGTTGGTAATATAAATGAGAATTCAATAATAAACCTTCTGTGACACAAATTACTTATCAAGGGACTTAATAACAATTTGAATATGCATTTAATAAAACTACAAATTAAACAGAATGGGACTAGGAAAAAAGGTGAATTTAGAATATATTCTTAAACAAATGAGTTAAATAAATACACTCTTTGAATTATGACTCTAACTCATTTTTATCATGGTGTCTTGAAGTAGTCAATTCCAAGTTTAATTTTTCAGTTTTTCTGAGAATATTTTATCTTATATTCCTGAACAGATATTATTATTATTATTATTATTATTACTGGCAAGGGAAGGAAAAGCATATATCAGTCTGCAAGTACATGATTAATTACAGGTTCATCGTTTTTCAAAAGAGGGAATACTCACAGAGGATTACATATCATGTGAGATAGTTACTTTAGGAAATAAGACAGTATGTCCAAACACTCTTTCATGAACACAAGAACTTGGGGCCTTGAATAGCTTCTCTCTGCACCAAATGTGATTCTGATGTGATTTCAGCTGCTCAGGTTATGTCTGTACACCAGTAGCACCAAAAACTGATTAAGCAAATACTAATAAGCAGAACAGTTGCATTTCAATATGTTTGTTTAGTGAAACTGGGAAGAAAAGCAGTAGCAACCTGCCGTCATTTTCCAAGGTGCCTGCATTATGGAACCTTTTAAATTGAGTGTTTAGAATATGACAATGTCTTCATATTTTACTTTGAGAATACTTTCCCACTGATTCTTTCAACAGTTGCAAACAGAGGCAATTAAGGAGGTACTCTATGGAGTCTTAAAATTTTTTAAAGAAATTCAGACCAATTAAAAAAAAATAATGACTATAGCAGTAGTAATGACAACTAATTCAGTAAGTTCAAACAATAATTAACTCATTTAATATTCACATTAATCCTCTAAGAAAAATGAGGCAAAAAAAAAAAGGAAAAAATGAGGCAAGGCTAATAAGTGGCAGAGCAGGGATTTGAACTAATAAGTCCAACTACAGAGTCTAAACTTAACCACCAAAGAATCCAGAAAGATCTGCTGATTTAAGCAGTTGGGTGGTTGCTTAGCATTTTCACTTTTTGTTTGGTTGGCATCTACTTTGTGTTGAATCTTTTAACCGTGTGTATTTGATTATAAGTACAGCTCTGTAATATTAAAAAAAATGAAACAAGATATCATGTGAATCAATAATCAAAGTTGGTTGGAAGGGGATATGAAATCTATTTGGATACTTAAAGTTTTTTCTCTTATTTCATATAAATAATCCTCTGCTCCTGTAAAAAGGGTTTTACTTAGCATCTCTCAAATAACTATACATATCTTCACTAAATAATTTAGACTACTGCAAAAAATGAAATATATTCAAAAGGCAATTGTTTTACCAAAATTGTAAGGGAGCTTCTGAAGAAGAAAGTCTTGGATGTTTAGAATGATGGTCACATAGTTAGTTAAGTATATAGGTTGCCAAGGTTACTAATTTGAAGGGTAGTGAATGTTTAAATGTTAATCAGTTGCTGTATTTTTATTTATAATCTTTAAATAACTTGTGACTGTAATTGGATTATATATTTATAAAGTATCATGTATGAGCCCCTTGAATTGAATCACCTGAGAATGACCTGTGGTAATTTCCTCTCCACAGGTGGAGTTTGGCAGTGTTTAAGGAGATCCTCAGGTAAGGCTGTGCTACATTAAAAATTAAGAACCACTGTCCTAGGAGATAAGTACCATTATTTTCCCAAATCTTTAATGAATTATTTGAAATTTCTTCATATTAGTTAGTCATGAAAAAGTTTCTAATGAGCATTTTTCACATGAGAATTTGCAAACTAGGTGGCCAGATGTGTTAAGAGTCTTCTGAGATATGCAAACACACAGATTACCCCATGTAGGACTTCTAACTAGGAATGTTGTTACAAGGAGAAACTGCATTGTTTCTAATATATTTTGGCTTAAGTCACTTGCCTGTACATTATGGAATTTATGTGCATAGATGTCCTTTTTTTATTCATGATGATGACCGTTCTGAAAATGCAAAGTGAAACATTGAGCTAGTTACATTCGTGCTGACAATTTCTACTACAGACTCATAAATTAGGAAATATAATTAGAGTATAGTTATGAGATACACTGAAATTTCATTTTGCTGACATTTATTTCATTCAGGAACAGATTTACAATGAAATGCAATTGCCTTGACATATATTTTATTAGTAATAACCATTAAAAGTTCCATAGTGCTTTATGAATTATAAAATGCTTTACCTCACTTGATCCTCAAGTAATTCTGTGAGCTGAGTAAATATTATATGCCTTTTACACATGGGAGTTGGAGTCAGTTGACTTGCCAAAGATGACTGGGGTGAGAAGTGGAAAAACCTGGAAACTAAGCCTAGTAGTTCCAGAATTGTCTATTTTAATGAACTGTATTAAACATTTCAGAATAACTGTCTTTTCAATGTAACAGTTTATATTTTAGAGCAGCAAAGGACAAATAAATGATCAAAAAACTATCATCTATTCTTACTGTGTTTCTTAAAAATAAATATTGTCAGCAACAAAAAGAAGTTGGACTTTCAAAATGAAAGCAGTGACTCCCACTTATAAGAACACCAGAAAAACAACTAACTGCTGAACAATCATCAACAGGAAGACACTGCAACTCACCAAAACTGATGCCCCACATCCAAAGACAAAGGAGAAGCCACAATGAGATGGTAGGAGGAGCACAATCACAATAACGTCAAATCCCATAACTTCTGGGTGGGTGACTCACAAACTGTAGAACACTTATACCACAGAAGTCCACCCACTGGAGTGAAGGTGCTGAGCCCTACGTCAGGCTTCCCAATCTGGGGGTTCAGCAGTGGGAGGAGGAATTCCTAGAGAATCAGACTTTGAAGCTAGCGGGATTTGATTGGAGGACTTCAACAGGACTGGGGGAAACAGAGACTCCACTCATGGAGGGCACACACAAGCTAGTGTGCTCATTGGGACCCAGGGGAAGGAGCAGTGACCCCATAGGAGACTGAACGAGACCTAACTGCTAGTGTTGGAGAATCCCCTGCAGAGGCTGGGGGTGGCTGTGTGTCACCATGAGGACAGGGAAACTGGCAGCAGAAGTTCTGGGAAGTACTCCTTGGAGTAAGCCCCCCCAGAATCTGCCATTAGCCCTACCAAAGAGCCTGGGTAGGCTCCAGTGTTGGGTTGCCTCAGGCCAAAGAACCAACAGGGAGGGAACCCAGCCCCACCCATCAGCAGACAAGTGGATTAAAGTTTTACTGAGCTCTGCCCACGAAAGCAACAGCCAGCTCTACCCACCACCAGTCACTCCCATCAGGAAATGTGCACAAGCCTCTTAGATAGCCTCATCCACCAGAGGGCAGACAGCCGAAGCAAGAAGAACTACAATCCTGCAACCTGTGGAACAAAAACCACATTCACAGAAAGATAGACAAGATGAAGAGGCAGAGGTCTATGTACCAGATGAAGGAACAAGATAAAACCCGAGAAAAACAAGTAAATGAAGTGGAGATAGACAACCTTCCAGAAAAAGAATTCAGAATAACGATAGTGAAGATGATCCAGGACCTCGGAAAAAGAATGGAGGCAGAGATTGAGAAGATGCAAGAAATGTTTAACAAAGATCTACAAGAATTAAAGAACAAACAAACAGAGATGAACAACACAATAACAAATGAAAACTACACTAGAAGGAATCAATAGCAGGATAATTGAGGCAGAAGAACGGATAAGTGACCTGGAAGACAGAATGGTGGAATTCATAGCCCCAGAAGAGAATAAAGAGGAAAGAATGAAAAGAAATGAAGACAGCCTAAGAGACCTCTGGGGAAACATTAAATGCACCAACATTCACACTATATGGGTCCCAGAAGGAGAAGAGAGAAAAAGGATCCGAGAAAATATTTGAAGAGATTATAGTCAAAAACTTCCCTAACATGGGAAAGGAAATAGCCACCGAAGTCCAGGAAGTGCAGAGAGTCCCATACAGGATAAACCCAAGGAGAAACATGCCGAGACACATAGTAATCAAACTGGTAAAACTTAAAGACAAAAATTATTGAAAGCAGCAAGGGAAAAATGACAAATAACATACAAGGGAATTCCCATAAAGTTAACACCTGATTTCTCAGTGGAAACTACAAGCCAGAAGGGAGTGCCATGATATACCTAAAGTGATGAAAGGGAAGAACCTACAACCAAGATTACTCTACCAAGCAAGGATCTCATTCAGATTCGATGGAAAAACCAAAAGCTTTACAGAAAAGCAAAATCTAAGAGAATTCAGCACCACCAAACCAGCTCTACAACAAAGGCTAAAGGAACTTCTCTAAGTGGGAAACACAAGAGAAGAAAAGGACCTACAAAAACAAACCCAAAACAACTGAGAAAATGGTCATAAGAACATACATATCGATAATTATCATAAATGTGAATGGATTAAATGCTCCAACCAAAAGACACAGGCTTGCTGAATGGATATAAAAACAAGACCCATATACATGCTGTCTACAAGAGACCCACTTCAGACCTAGGGACACATACAGACTGAAAGTGAGGGGATGGAAAAAGATATTCCATGCAAATGAAAATCCAAAGAAAGCTGGAGTAGCAATACTCATATCAGATAATATAGACTTTAAAATAAAGAATGTTACAAGAGACAAGGAAGGACACCACATAATGATCAAGGGATCAATCCAAGAAGAAGATATAACAATTATAAATATATATGCACCCAACATAGGAGCACCTTAATACATAAGGCAACTGCTAACAGTTCTAAAAGAGGAAATCAACAGTAACAGAATAATAGTGGGAGACTTTAACAGCTCACTTACACCAATGGACAGATCATCCAAACAGAAAATTAATACGGAAACACAAGCTTTAAATGACACAACAGACCAGACAGACTGATATTTATAGGACATTCCATCCAAAAACCACAGATTACACTTTATTCCCAAGTGAGCACAGAACATTCTCCAGGATAGATCATATCTTGGGTCACAAATCAAGCCTCAGTAAATTTAAGAAAATTGAAATCATATCAAGCATCTTTTCTGACCACAGCACTATGAGATTAGAAATCTATTACAGGGAAGAAAATGTAAAAAGCACAAACACATGGAGCCTAATCAATATGTTAATAAATAACCAAGAGATCACTGAAGAAATCAAAGAGGAAATCAAAAAATACCTAGAGAGAAATGACAATGAAAACACGATGATCCACAAACTATAGGATGGGGGCTTCCCTGGTGGCACAGTGGTTGAGAGTCCGCCTGCCGATGCAGGGGACAAGGGTTCGTGCCCCTGTCCGGGAAGATCCCACATGCCGTGGAGCGGCTGCGCCCGTGAGCCATGGCCACTGAGCCTGCGTGTCCAGAGCCTGTGCTCTGCAATGGGAGAGGCCACAACAGGGAGAGGCCCGCATACCACAAAAAACAAACAAACAGACAAAAATAATAAAAAACAAAAACCATGGGATGCAGCAAAAGTATTTCTAAGAGGGAAGTTTATAGCTATACAAGCCTACCTCAAGAAACAAGAAAATTCTCAAATAAATAATATAACATCACACCTAAAGGAACTAGAGAAAGAAGAACAAACAAAACCCAAAGTTAGCAGAAGGAAGGAAATCATAAAGATCAGAGCAGAAATAAATGAAATAGAAACAAAGAAAACAATAGCAAAGATCAATAAAACTAAAAGCTGGTTCTTTGAGAAGTTAAACAAAATTGATAAATCATTAAACAGAGGCATCAAGAAAAAGAGGGAGAGGACTCAAATCAATAAAATGAGAAATGAAAAAGGAGAAATCACAACTGACACTACAGAAATAAAAAGGATTATAAGAGATTACTACAAACAACTATATGCCAATAAAACGGACAACCTGGAAGAAATGGACAAATTCTTAGAAAGGTATAAGCTTCCAGAACTGAACCAGGAAGAAATAAAAAATATGAACAGACAAATCACAAGTAATGAAATAGAAACTGTGATTTTAAATCTTCCAAAAAACAAAAGTCCAGGACCAGATGCCTTCACAGATGAATTCTATCAAACATTTAGAGAAGAGCTAACACCCATCCTTCTCAAACTCTTCTAAAAATTTTCAGAGGAAGGAACACTCCCAAACTCATTCTATGAGGCCACCATAACCCTGATACCAAAACCAGACAAAGATACTACAAAAAAAGAAAATTACAGACCAATATCACTGATGAATATAGATGTAAAAATCCTCAACAAAATAGTAGCAAACAGAATCCAACAACACATTAAAAGAATCATACACCATGATTAAGTGAGATTGATCCCAGGGATGCAAAGATTCTTCAATATATGCAAATCAATCAATATGATACACCATATTAACAAATTGAAAAGAAAAACCATACGATCATCTCAATAGATGCAGAAAAAACTTTTGACAAAATTCAACACCCATTTATGATAACAACTCTCCATAAGGTGGACATAGAAGGAACCTACCTCAACATAATAAAGACCATGTACGACAGACCTACAGCAAACATCATTCTTAATGATGAAAAATTGAAAGCATTTCCTCTAAGATCAGGAATGAGACAAGGATGTCCACTTCCACCACTATTATTCAACATAGTTTTGGAAGTTGTAGGCACAGAAATCAGAGAATAAAAAGAAATGAAAGGAATCCAAATTGGAAAAGAAGAAGTAAAACTATCACTGTTGGCAGATGACATGATACTATATGTAGAGAATCCTAAAGATGCCACCAGAAAACTACTAGAGCTAATCAATGAATTTGGTAAAGTTGCAGGATACAAAATTAATGCACAGAAACCTCTTGCATTCCTATACACTTATGATGAAAAATCTGAAAGAGAAATTAAGGGAACACTCCCATTCACCACTGCAACAAAAAGAATAAAATACCTAGGAATAAATCTACCTTAGGAGACAAAAGTCCTGTATGCAGAAAACTATAAGATACTGTTGAAAGAAATTAAAGATGATACCAACAAATGGAGAGATATTCCATGTTCTTGGATTGGAAGAATCAATATTGTGAAAATGACTATACTACCCAAAGCAATCTACAGATTCAATGCAATCCCTATCAAATTACCAATGGCATTCTTTACAGAGCTAGAACAAAAAAAAATCTTAAAATTTGTATAGAGACACAAAAGACTCCAAATAGCCAAAGCAGTCTTGAGGGAAAAAAACAGAGCTGGAGGAATCAGTCTCCCTGACTTCAGACTATACTACAAAGCTACAGTAAGCAGGCAATATGGTACTGGCACAAAACCAAAATATAGATCAATGGAACAGGATAGAAAGCCCAGCAATAAACCCACACACCTATGGTCAAACTAATCTATGACAAAGGAGGCAAGGATATACAATGGAGAAAAGACAGTCTCTTCAATAAGTGGTGCTGGGAAAACTGGACAGCTCCATGTAAAAGAATGAAATTAGAACACTCCCTAACACCATACACAAAAATAAACTCAAAATGGATTAGAGACCTAAATATATGACTGGACACTATAAAACTTTTAGAAGAAAACATAGGAAGAACACTCTTACATAAATCACAGCAAGATATTTTTTGATCCACCTCCTAAAGTAATCAAAATAGAAAAAAAATAAAAATAAACAAATGGGACCTAATGAAACTTAAAACTTTTGCAAAGCAAAGGAAACTACCAGCAAGATAAAAGACAACCCTCAGAATGGTAGAAAATATTTGGAAATGAATCAGCAGATAAAGGATTAATCTCCAAAATATATAAACAGCAAATGCAGCTCAGTAGTAAAGAAACAACCCAGTCCAAAAATGGGCAGAAGACCTAAATAGACATTTCTCCAAAGAGGACATACAGATGCCCAAGAAGCACATGAAATGCTGCTGTGCATCACTAATTATTAGAGAATGCAAATCAAAACTACAGTGATGTATCACCTCACACCAGTTAGAATGTGCATCATCAGAAAATCTACAAACAACAAATGCTGGAGAGCGTGTGGAGAAAAGAGAACCCTACACTGTTGGTGAAAATGTAAACTGATACAGCCACTATGGAGAACAATATGGAGGTTCCTTAAAAAGCTAAAAATAGAATTACCATATGACCCAGCAATCCCACTACTAGGCATATAAGCAGAGAAAACCATAATTCAAAAAGACCCATGCACCCCAATATTCGTTGCTGTGCTATTTACAATAGCCAGGTCATGGAAGCAACTTAAATGCCCATCAACAGATGAATGGATAAAGAAGATGTGGTAAATATATGCAATGGAATATTACTCACCCATAAAAAGGAATGAAATTGGGTCTTTTGTTGAGACATAGATGAATCTAGAGACTGTCATACAGAGTGAAGTAAGTCAGAAAGAGAAAAACAAATATCATAGATTAATGCATATTTGCAGAACCTAGAAAAATGGTACAGGTGAACTGGTTTGCAGGGCAGAAATAGAGACACACATGTAGAGAACAAACTTATGGACACCAAGGGGGGAAAGCAGTGGGGGGTGGGGGTGGGGGTGTGATGAATTGGGAGATTGTGATTGACATGTATACACTGATGTGTATAAAATGAATGACTAATAACAACCTGCTGCATAAAAAAAAATAAATAAAATTCAAAAACAGAAATGAAAGCAGTACTTCACATGGACTACATTTGACTTAATAAAGGACTGTATTGAGTGTCTTTGGAAGCATTTAAAGAAATCTAATGTGGATGTTAATTAGAAGTTTATTTTGGCTCATAAACATGATATTAGAGGATCTAGTTGAGGTAGGGTTCAGTTGATCAAAGAACTCTTCAAGAAACCGAAATCCTTTTAGATTCCTTCCCTCCTAAAATTTAGTTCTCATTTTGTACAGTTTGGCCCACCACCAGGCATTGCCCTCCACATTCTAAATATGAATAAAAGAGCAAAATGTAGGATATATTCTGTTTATGTATCTCAGAAGCCCCAGTCCCCAGTCCATCCATTTTTATTAATGCCTTATAGGAACTGGGTCACACCATCAAATCGATTTGCAAATGATTCTGGAAATATAAAAGTTAATAGGACACATTTCTTTCGTGTGTGTGTGTGTGTGTGTGTGTGTGTGTGTGTGTGTGTGTGGTACGCGGGCATCTCACTGTTGTGGCCTCTCCCGTTGCGGAGCACAGGCTCCGGACGCGCAGGCTCAGCGGCCATGGCTCACGGGCCTAGCCGCTCCACGGCATGTGGGATCTTCCCGGACCGGGGCACGAACCCGTGTCCCCTGCATCGGCAGGCGGATTCTCAACCACTGCACCACCAGGGAAGCCCTAGGACACATTTCTTACTAAAACAAAATGAAAATTTTTCTTTATCAAGGAGGGAGGGGAAATGGGTATTGGGTGCATATTTAGAAATGTCTCTCATAAGAACCCAAGTTGTTGTCTTTATTCTTCTCATATCACTACATACTGGTGAGACCTTCATTCTCAGCCAGCTCTGGACTTCCTATTTGGGAAGCATTCTAGTAGTTCCTTTCTTCCAACTATAAACATTCTGCTCTTTTCTCAGCTGTACTTATCTTTTGAATATAATGTTTGGGACTGATACAATGCTTTCTGAAAATGTGTAGGAGTTACATGGCTGTGGTAACTACTATTTGTTTGTTTGTTTGGCAGATAATATGCAAAGTTTGAGTGTGCATGTGGATTGACATATTTTCCTGAGAGGTATGAAATAGTTCCCTTTACGTACAACTTATCATCTTTCTTCTGAACTAAGTTCTAGAATATGCCTAAAGGTTGTTAATAAAAGACTGGAAAAACCACATTTTTATAAGTCTTCCATGATAACTATGTCTTGTCCTCAGTAATGAAGAACCTTATTCCAAGATAAAATGTTTTATATATGTCATGAACTTTATGTAAAACATATAGTCGAGGCATCACCACATGTATTGATTCAACAGTATAGAATGTGTGTGATGAAAGACAGATCTTTTTTCCCCCTTGAAAGGGGGGAAAGGATCATGTTCACTATCAGCACTCCTATTGTACTATTGTAGTATTTTCTCTTTTCTTCACAAAATAATATAAAAATAATTTGGAGTTTCTTTTTAAATACACAAACTTTGCTAATCAAAGTGCTGACAGACAAGAGAGTATAATGGTTAAGAACTTGAACTTAGATGCATGTGGTTCAGGATAGCAGCATAAGCTCCAGCTTATGCAAATTCAAACTTCCGGAAGGTTATCGAACATCTCAGAGTCCCATTTCTTCATTGGCAAAATGGAAAAACATGTAAAACATTCCTCACTAAGTTTGGGGGTAATTAAATAAGGCCATCCAATAAAGCATTTAGCTATGTGTTTAACATGTTAGTTATTACTATTTATCATTTTATTTTTTCCCTAAGAAAATACCAGTAAGTTTCAGAACATACCATTGGAAAGAAGGAAGGAAGGGAGGGAGGGAAGGAGGAAGGGAAGAGGGACAGAGGGAGGGAGGGAGGAAGGAAACACATAAGAAAAAAAAGTATTTGAAATGCTTTATAAGATGCATTTTTGGCTTCTAATGTTATCCTGCCAGAAGAAATGAAATAACGTTTTCCTAAAGATGGACTATATTTTTGCCTCTGTGTTTTCTAGAATTCCATGAAAAGACAAAACATAGGAATTTTAAAAATTAATATGTAATTGGATTAAAACTAACCAGTGGTTCAAAGGACGTATTCCAGTAATGAGACTTGAGGAAATGTTTTGGAGAAGATTCTCATCAAATAGGACTGTCTCCAACATAGTGAACAAAGCTCAGCAGCACTGCACCATGAATACAAGTGTAGTAGTGAAAACAAACCACATAATTTAACATCTGTAATACACCTCCACCTTCTCCAAAATGCAAATCTTCATACCTTTTCCATTTTGAACATCACAGATTTGTATTAGGAAGAGTTGAATAAGAAGTGCAGTGCCCATCAGGTCCTCTCCTGATTCCTTCAGAAGAGAATACAGAATAAAGAGGTAGAGAAAAACATATACAAGCAAACATTCTCATCTCATGAGGAGGGGAGGTCAAAGGCAAGGAACTCCTAAAGAAATTTTGCACTATATGGTGATATGGTTTGTGTGTGTGTGTGTGTGAGAGAGAGAGAGAGAGAGAGAGAGAAAGAGAAAGAGAAAGAGAGAGATCTTTTCTGGGAATGGAAGAAGTTGTTGAGTCCTGCTTATTTACTACCATTTGATGAAAAGATGGATCTCATAAAGAGATAATCAAATACCTCTATCATACACTTCATAGAAAATCTATTTTCCTCAAAACATATTGATATTATAACCAAAAATTTTTTAAATTATATTTTGAGGAAAAACAATATTGACTTGATAGTCTGGCATAACCCAAGACTAATATTTAGAATGGATTGACTACAGATTCATCTTACAACCTTGAATAAGCATCATTTGTACAATAGTGTTTTTAATAAGAAATTGCTTTTGTAATTTTAGGATCACAGTGTTGTGAAAGTCCAAAGAGTTCCATTCACTTTTTATGATATGACTAGCAACTCCAGAAACAGAACTGAGTGGATGGTACAATCTGGGGCTACATAATGAAGCCTACTTGAACTCTCAGAACTACTGAGGAAATAATCTTTGTTGCCTATTAAAAGCAGGTTCACATACTTTTAAAATTAGCTGAAAAGGAAGATATCTAAGATGTACAGAGAAGTCAGGAAAATATTACAGCCTGGATAAACACACACGCACACACACACACACACACACACACACACACACACACACACACACTTTCTAGAAGGGTAAAACCATACCCCACTAACCTCTTTAAGATACAATCCTCCTGTGAGTTTTCTTATAATATTCACAAAGAGCAAGGACTTGCATTTCCCCAGTCTTCACTATAAATATCAAAATATTCTTCATCCTTTAAGGAAGAAATATATACAAATATATAATTTGAATCTCAACATCAGTAGATTATTTTCTGCTTTTCTGACATGACATGATTTTACCATTATTTACAGTTTTTGATTTGTGTTTGTTGGAGATTCTAGGATAATGACCTGTATCAGCCATTGTGGTATTGACTGCTTATTGTTCCTAATACCCATTTGTCCTATTCTTTCTCACTAAAAGGACCAGCAATATTTAACCAGGTACCTGACTAGCCAGAGTACCTTACCCAGACTGCATTGTTCAGCCTTCTTTCTAAGAGTAGTCATGAGACTATGTTCTGACCAATGCAGTATGGTTGGACCTAATTCAAGCAGAAGGTGGAAATGTGCTTGGTTAGGTGGACTTGGTATCAAGCATTTGTCATCACCATGACTATCTTATTCACTGTTCCAAGGAGAATGAAAGGGGTGTGGGGCCAAACTGGACCCCATCTTCCATAAGGAGCAAAGCCTACAGAAGAGAGGCTGACCTCCACAGATTCATGGATGTGTGCTGGTGATTAAATGATGTTTATTTTAAGCCACTTAGTTTCTGGATAGTTTGTTTCACAGTATTATCAAGACAGTAGCTTATTTTCATATCTTTGTATCTACTTTAAGCTCTTTTCATTTTGGATTTTCTGCCACTTACTATTCCTAACTAAATAGCTAAAACTATTACTAACTAAAATGTACACAATGTATATTACCTTTTTAAGAATTAAAGTTGTTTAAAAAATGATTAAAGTTATTTTGCCTTTTTCTACCTCAATGGCAGAGGCTTCTCAATTGCTGCAACAATCCTCAGCTTCCTTGTCAGGCAAGAAGAGTGTGATGAAAGGATCACTCCCCACACACTTTATTTCCAATAGCAACATCACATCTACTATTTTAAATGTTAAAGGAATCATAGAGTGTAATTTTAAACAATTTTAACTTGTTAAAGAAATCCTATTTGATTTTGTTCTTACAATTGTTTTTTTTTTTTTTTTTTGAGGAAAACAGTGTCATATACAGTTTACAATTTGTGAAATCAGTTAAACAAAAACCATTATGTAGTCAATGAAAACGGTATTTAAAATATATTAATATAAGCTTGGGTTGAAATGCCTTTTAGTGGCCAAATAACTTTAGAATTATTATTAAAATATTCAGAGGCTCAATTGCCTTATCAAAAAAACAAGTATTAATAAACCTTTGCAATCTTGTTATGGGTATAATATTATCTGATAGTTTTAATATTAAACAAGTGTTATGAACAAAGACAGACAATCCAGCTCCCATTATGAAAATTTCCACATAATCGGGTCCTTTCTTTGCATTTCTCAAACAATATTAATGACATGCAAACGTCACAGCAAAGACTACTTGAATTCTTCCTTTGCTTTCCTGAAAAATGCACTTATTCTTTGAAGGTCTTTTTTCAAAATCCTTTGTAAACGCTCCTCAACTTTCCTATTCCTTTTCCCCAATGGTATTCCCATCTAATTTCTTTACCCCCTCTCCTGGGTCAAAAAGCACAAAAGATTCCTCTAATGGTAGAGAGTTACTTCTTGAGAGAGAACATTGAGGGGGAGATACTGAGCAAATTCCTGTAATACAGTAGGAGGGAAAAAATATTGACAATATTTTAATAAATGTCATCCTGTACATAGATATCAAATCAAGTATATCTCTATCTATCTATATCTATCTGTTAGATAGATAACACAGTATCTGGTGTGTATTTGAAGCTCAACAAATATTAATATTCTACCATTATTTAATTCTCACAACAACTCTGAGTACAAGGGACAGGAAAAAATATTATAATCCTTTTTTTTTTTTTTTTTTTTTTTTTTTTTTTTTTTTTTTTGTGGTACGTGGGCCTCTCACTGTTGTGGCCTCTCCCGTTGCAGAGCACAGGCTCTGGAAGCACAGGGTCAGCGGCCATGGCTCACGGGCCCATGGCATGGCTCATGGCTCCACGGCATGTGGGATCTTCCTGGACCGGGGCACGAACCCATGTCCCCTGCATCGACAGGTGGACTCACAACCACTGTGCCACCAGGGAAGCCCCTATAATCCTTTTTTTAATAAATAAGAAAACAAATGTAGAAAGGTTGAGTTAAATGTTCATGACCATATGGCTAAAAAATGATGAAAAGTAAATATAAATGGAGAAAAGGGTAAGAAAAAAATTTGTGTGTCTGTATGTTTTCATCTGAATATTCAACATTTAATGTGCCCCATATTCTAACTAAGATTTTAGGTTTTAGGACTTTTCGATATTCTTAAAATTAAGGTCTATCTTATATGAAACCACATACAGATATCTTAAGTGTTTAACTCAATGTAAATCAAGATGAGGTGAGCATACAGCATGAAAACTCTGCCAAGATCAAGTTATAGAATATTTCCAGCACTCCAGAATGCATTCTCATGCTCCTTCCCAGTTAACATTCCTCCCTAATGGTAACACCTATCTTGATCTCCTGCATAAAATATTTTTGTGTATTTTAAAATTTAATATAACATTTTAAAGAGAGCAGGTTCTACTCTCTTGTGTCTTGACTTCATTCTCCCTACATCATCCATCCATTTTGTTGCATGTTCTTAATTTTTATTACTCATTGTATGAACAAACTAGTTTATTTCATTTTATCAATTTGATGTCATTTAAATTGCTCTTAATTTGAGGCAATTATGAATTTTTTTGGTCCATGTTTTTGGAATTTCTAGGCATTCATTTCTCTTGGGCATATATCAGGAGTGGAACTGCCAGGCTTTACCATACATGTATGATTAATTTTATTTAATAATGCCAAATAATTACCAAAATAGTTATATTTGCACTGACACAAATAATATAAAAGATCTAGTTGCTCAACATCTTTGCCAAAACTTGGTAATATCAGTATTTTAATTTTAGTCATTCTGTTGAGTTTTTAGTACCACCTAACTATGGTTTAAATTTACATTTATTTGATGATAAATAATGCTGAGCACACTTTATATATTTTAGACATGGGTAGTTCATCAGAGCAGTGCCTATTCAAAACTTAGTTGTATTAAAACTTGCTTAACAACCTTTTTATTGTTTTGAAGATTATTTTTGTAATTTAGATTCATATCCTTTGTAGGCTTTATCTGTGGCAAATTTGATTCATTATGACTTTCATATTTCACTTCCTTAATGGAATTTTTTTATGAATTACTGATTAATTAAAGTTCAATTGATCTATCTTTTCTTATATGATTAATACTTTTTTTGAACTTAGGCTTTTAAAGTTAATGAACAAATAGAATAATTTCTACTTACCATGTCATACTTACGTATTATATTTATATATGATTATCTACATACCTATATGAGAATGTATATATATATTATACACATACAAAAAAATGAAATACTTTCTATTAACTGTATAAATTGTGTGGGCAAGGAAGAGAGAGCAAGCTAGAATTTGAATATGCTTAAAAGCAGTTTGTTTTATGGGTGGGCCAAAATGTTCGTTTTGGTTTTTTTCCATAACATGGCTCTAGTAGCACTAAGTTGTCTTTAACTTCATTTGAAACAATTTTGTTAGATTGTATGTGACAGCTGTCATATTAGCATGCATTTTAAAAAAGACTTATCAGGCTTCCCTGGTGGCACAGTGGTTGAGAGTCCACCTGCCAATGAAGGGGACACGGGTTTGTGCCCCGGTCCGGGAAGATCCCACATGCCCAGAGTGGCTGGGCCCGTGAGCCATGGCCACTGAGCTTGCGCATCCAGAGCCTGTGCTCCGCAATGGGAGAGGCCACAACAGTGACAGGCCCGGGTACCGCAAAAAAAAAGAAAAGACATCAAAATTGGTGAATTTTTGTGTAGCCATTTTAATATTGAAGATGGAGAAAAAAAGCAACATTTTCAGCATATTATGCTTTATTATTTCAAGAAAGGTAAAAACACAACTGAAACGCACCAAAAGATTTATATAGTGTGTGGTGAAGGTGCTGTGACTGATCGAACATGTGAAAAGTGTTTTGCAAAGTTTCATGCTCGAGATTTCTTGCTGGACAATGCTCCACCGTCGTGTAGAACAGTTGAAGTTGATAACGATCAAATAAAAACAATAACTGAGAACAATCAACGTTATACCACATTGAAGACAGCTGACATAATCAGAATATCCAAATCAAGTGTTGAAAATCATTTGCACAAGTTTGGTTATGTGAATCGCTTTGATGTTTGGGTTCCACATAAGCAGAATAAACCTCTTGACCGTATTTCTGCATGTAATTCTCTTCTTAAACATAACAAACATGTTCTTTTTTTTAAGATTTTTATTTTGACATCTTTATTAGAGTAAAATTGCTTTACAATGGTGTGTTAGTTTCTGCTTTATAACAAAGTGAATCAGCCATACATATACATATATCCCCATATCTCCTCCCTCTTGTGTATCCCTCCCACATTCCCTATCCCACCCCTCTAGGTGGACACAAAGCACTGAGCTGATCTCCCTGTGCTATGGAGCTGCTTCCCACTAGCTATCTATTTTATATTTGGTAATGTATGTCCATGCCACTCTCTCACTTTGTCCCAGCTTACTCTTCCCCCTCCCCATGTCCTCAAGACCATTCTCCATGTCTGCGTCTATATTCCTGTCCTGCCCCTAGGTTCTTCAGAACTATTTGTTTTTTCTTTTAGATTCTACATATATATGTTAGCATATGATATTGGTTTTTCTCTTTCTGACTTACTCTGTATGACAGACTCTAGGTCCATCCACCTCTCTACAAATAACACAATTCTACAAATAACTCAATTTTGTTTCTTTTATGGCTGAGTAATATTCCATTGTATATATGTGCCACATCTTCTTTATCCATTCATCTGTTGATGGACACTTAGGTTGCTTCCATGTCCTGGCTATTGTAAATAGAACTGCAATGAACATTGTGGTACGTGACTTTTTTGAATTATGGTTTTCTCAGGGTATATGCCCAGTAGTTGGATTACTGGGTCATATGGTAGTTCTACTTTTAGTTTTTTAAGGAACCTCCATATTGTTCTCCATAGTGGCTGTGTAAATTTACATTCCCACCAACAGTGCAAGAGGGTTCCCTTTTCTCCACACCGCCTCAAATTGTGACAGTGATGAAAACTGGATACCATACAACAATGTGGAACAGAAGAGGTTGTGAGGCAAGTGAAATGAACCACCACCAAAGACCACACCAAAGACTGGTCTTCATCCAAAGGAGGTGATGTTGTGTATATGGTGAGATTGGAAGGGAGTCCTCCATTATGAGCTCCTTCTGGAAAACCAAATGATTAATTCCAACAAGTATTGCTCCTAGTTAGGCCAACTGAAAGCAGCACTTGATGAAAAGCGTTCGGAATTAGTCAACAGAAAACGCATAATCTTCCACCAGGATAACACAAGACCGCATGTTGCTTTGATGACCAAGCAAAAACTGTTACAGCTTGGCTGGGAAGTTCTGATTCATCCTGTATTCACCAGACATTGCACTTTGGGATTTCCATTTACTTCGTTCTTTACAAAATTCTTTAATGGAAAAAATTTCAATTTCCTGGAAGACTGTAAAAGGCACCTGGAAGAGTTCTTTGCTCAAAAAGATGAAAAGTTTTGGGATGATGGAATTATGAAGTTGCCTGAAAAATGGCAGAAGGTAGTGGAACAAAAGGGTGAATATGCTGTTCAATAAAGTTCTTGGTGAAGATGAAAAATGTGTCTTTTATTTTTACTTAAAATACCGAAGGCACTTTTTGGCCCACCCAATATTATAAAGTTAAAACATTTTTTATTGTGTGTATACTACTATTATGTATTTTTATAGAGAGAGAATTTGTTAAGCTAAAGTGAAATATCCTTTAGAATCAGCCTAATTTATGTCAAATGAAAAGCTGGTAAGATTTAAATTTGTATATTTTTAGTCTTATTTTATTTTTCGTTTGTATAGAAACATCCCTAAAAATGATGACTATAATTAAATGTGAAACAAAGAACACAACTAGAAGTAATAGATTAATAGGAAAAAAATGTATTGATAAAATGTCACTATAAATCAGCATCAAATTAAGGACTTCACAACGTTATACTCTTTTTATCTTTTGCTTCAATAGAGTAAAATAAGATTAAATCAGACATTGTACTCAGAGACAAAACTAAGCAGCTTAATTTGAACACTTGATTCCTTAATTCCATTCACATTGGAAATATCATTAAGCTATGTTTCTTGAAAAAGAAAGAAACATTTGAGTTAGTATACATTAATGTTGCAATACATGGATAAGCAAAATAAATTTTATTCTGGGTTAAATTAGTTACTTTTTAAAATGGTTAAATGGATGGAATTAGAGAAAGATTAATACAAGATATTAATTTTTATCTGAATTTTATTTTAAATTTAGTAATAACTGACACTATATGGAGAGGAAAAGAAAAAATAAGTTGGCAGTATTGTGCCCCAAATGACAAGGTGACAGATGTTTCCATATTGTCTAGATTATTTGATGGTTTTTTTCTGAAGTTTTTAGGTGTCTGTGAGTCTTAATTACACAAGCACCAAGAGCAATCAGACTCTCTAGTATAATTCTGAAATTTACAACAGGAAAAAGCTAAAAACTCTTGTGCAAATATAGACTTTTCAAATACATATATTACATTGTTGACATTTATTGATATATGCCAGGCTTAAACTCTTATTTCTGAATACAAAAGAGATGGAACAATTTTTTAAATATTTTGACCCTAAACAGCAATCCCTGTTGAATTTGGGACTTTCATATTCTTAATATTTTCCTTGAGACTTATGAATCATTATTGAACAACTGTAGACTCATATTATAGAATACCTAGTAGTCTTTTAGTATGTAATTTTTCTAATCATACTTCCTGGGAAAATATATATATATGTCATCAGAGATGGTTATTCTCTGTAATCTCTCTACAGAGTAAGTATCTGAAGGCTAAAATTGTTTTGGACTGAATTGTGTACCCTCCCCCTCAAATTCATATGTTGAAGCCTTAAAGCCCAGTGTGACTATATTTGGAGATAAGTCCAACAAGAAAGTAATTAAGGCCAAAATGTAATCATAACGGTGAGACAACTAATCTGATAGAATTTGTGGTCTTATAAGAAGAGGAAGAGAAACCTCTCTCTCCAAACTCACAAACAGAGAAAAGGTCATGCGAGGATAGAGTGAGAAGACCACCATCGACAAGCCCAAGGAGAGAGGTCATACCAAAGCCATCCTTGCTGGAACCTTGATCTTGGGCTTCGAGCACCCAGAATTGTGAGAAAATACACTTATGTTGTTCATACCGCCCTGCGGTATAAGGAAGCCCAAGCAGACTAATACAGGACTTAACCAGTTGACTTTAGAATAACCTTTATCAAAGCTTCTTATGCTCAAAACCAAAACTTAAAAGTGGAGGTATTTGAAACAAATATGTTTGGATGTAGGTGAAATATGTATTACTTTCTATTAAGTAACTTTTCAATATTCAAGCTGTAATAATCAAGAATCATCTCCAGTGAAATAGGTCATTGTTCATGAACACACCTAATCTTTAATTATGTGTCTCTATTTATTCAGTGGTTGAAACTGGAAGTATCTTCATCATCATGACACATATCACATTCCTGCCCATCCCATTTTTCCAAGCCCATCCAAATACCCATATGCTGCATGAAAAGTTTTGATCATATCAATTTACATTGATTTTTCACCCTCTGGAACTTCTGAGGGTTTAGTTGACCAATTGTTTATCAGTTTTTAAACTGTTATTTAGTATATCCTTTCTATTAAATACTTTTAAAAGAGTATGTATAATGTTAAATTATTTCCTGGATAATAGTTAAGAGCATTACTTATGGCTTCAAAGAGATAAGAGATCAAACATCTGCTCTCCTAATTATGTCTGTGCCCCTTAAAAAGTCATTTAGTTAACACTCAGAGTCATTATTTGTAAAATAAGGTAGTTCTAAACATCTCAGTTTTGGTTTTTTGAGAATAAGCATACGTTGATAAACATAAAACACTAAAAATATTTCTTGACAGAATCGTTGTTCAATAGTATTACCAATGAATAAGTTTTACATTATTATTATTATATATTTTTTTTTTGTGGTATGCAGGCCTCTCACTGTTGTGGCCTCTCCCGTTGCAGAGCACAGGCTCCGGACGCCCAGGCTCAGCAGCCATGGCTCACGGGCCCAGCCGCTCCACGGCACGTGGGATCCTCCCAGACCGGGGCACGAACCCGTGTCCCCTGCATCGGCAGGCGGACTCTCAACCACTGCGCCACCAGGGAAGCCCTACATTATTGTTTTTATATTAACAGGTACTTCAATAATACTTGAATAAATTAATAAAGACTAATAATTATTTCAAAACTACTATTTCAAAAGTACTATTCATAAAGTGTAAATTGAAAACTACTAAAATATAGATTAGGGCTTCCCTGGTGGCGCAGTGGTTGAGAGTCCGCCTGCTGATGCAGGGGACATGGGCTCATGCCCCAGTCCAGGAAAATCCCACATGCCGCGGAGCGGCTGGGCCTGTGAGCCATGGCCACTGAGCCTGTGCATCCGGAGCCTGTGCTCCACAACGGGAGAGGCTACAACAGTGAGAGGCCCGCGTACCACACACACAAAAATATATATATAGAGAGAGAGAGATTAATATTGCCTCTATCTTCAGAAAGTTTTTAATTGATAAAGAGCACTATAACATATATTTAAAAATATAAAAATGGAATGGACTGAATTTCATGTATCATGTGCAAAAAAATATTGCAGTTCAAAAGTGAGAGAGAGCTTATGTTCAGGGAAAATATTAGCATATGGATCATTTTTGAGCAAGGCTTGGTGGAAATGTAATAATTCCTGTAGTTTGAAATGAATTATAGCAATTTCCAGGTAGAGAAAAATGTCTTTGGAGAAGGCTTAAGGTTATTGCAAAGTGGCGTGTTGTATGGTTTGTTCTTTCGCATTAGGCTGTGCAGAAGAGAATAGAATGGTAAGATCAGAAAACGAGAATTGGCACAGGCTGAGGTCAACCCTGAGTGCCTGGCTAAAATCCTACTCTGATTTTGGCAGTTAATCATGGAGAAAATGGTATGAGAAGGCACAGTTGTGAGCAATGTAGGTGAGGGACAGGTGACACTTCAGGGAATCATTTCCATAGTCCAAGGTGATGGATAATGAAGATCTGGCCTAGGATAATGAGAGGAAGTAGATTAAACACATTTAAATTGAAGATTAACATCTTGCCAGGAGTGCATACTGAAAGGAAGACAGGGTGAGCTTTCTGAGAAAGCCTCTTATTTTGTTTAGAATTATGAGAACTGTGTTCACTTATCAGTTACATGTAAGACAACTGACTTAGAAAGAGTGGAAAACATTATGAAGGGCTCAAAATAAATGATTATACAGCTGAAAATGAACTCCTTGAGATAAAGGAAATGACATTATTTATTAAGGTCTGATAGAAGTGAAAAGCCATTTACCACACATTTTTGAGAACATGATGATTTCATTTGAATATGTAATAAATATTAATAGATCATGTGAATATCAGAAACAATGAGGAATCTGATGGGACCCAACAGTCACCATGACTTTATGGATAACATTGAACATCTTGGTTATGGTTTAATTTTGGGGGGAATTTTGAAGGTCAAAGTATATACGTGCAAGTTGTGCTAATGAGAAAAGATGATAATAATTCACTCTCTTGTTAGTATCTACTACTATAAGAAGAATAATTAAATGGAATTTTCACAGTGCAAAGAAATTTTTCCACTTTCAAAATGTTAAAAGATTTATTCCTTGCTCACTGATAGAGACATAGCAATTAAAACTCTAAACATAATCTTCTTATACTCAAATAGTTTCTACAAAATTGTAATTTTGAATTTGGTTTTCACTAAAGGAATAAAGCAGCATAGGGTAGCAGTTTGCTAGCACAAAAGAGTATTACTTCAGTCACCTTAAGAATAATCGTTATTCTCATGGAGTTGATTTCAACCAGGAAGCATTCAGCAATGGGGCAAAGAGACTAGCCAAATTTAATAAGGCTGACAGGTTCTGACTTATTATCTTTTCCTCCCAGGGATGGCAATCTCATTCAAGTGACATAAACATGAAACCCAAGAATAACTGCTTAGCTGAATGATGGTTTTTATTCCAAGTATTACATTCCAAAACAGAGTTTTTGATATGAGTTTGTAGAATGAAATCAGAAACAGCATTATTTTTTCATGCATAAATAAATAAGTAATTAATAAGAAAGGCATGCAAGGAAATTACAACTCAATACAGTCTAAATAGTGATTTTCCCCCATTAGCATTTTAGGGTTTTAGAAATTCTATTCCTTTTAGATCCATTAAACACTGAAACCTGTCCACTGTAGGCTGAATAATAAAACTCACAGGCTATGGAAATTGACTTTGAAAAAAAGAAGGATTTATAGTCTTGACCTTTGATCTTTGCAGAATCTGAGAAGTTTGCCCTGTACTGAGATGGAGGGAACTTTTATTACGAAATGAAAGTAATCCCTTTTATTAAAAAGAATGTGGAAGTGTATGCTTTGCAGCTAATTCAAAGCTGCTGTAAATAAAGCTCCTAGTGTTACAGTCAGATAGGAGGAAACCACCCCTTCACTTTTGCCTTCTCTTCTTCAGTAATTCCAGTCTTCCATAGAAATTGGTAAATGTTTCCACTGAGGCAGTAACTGCACAGCTAATAAGGAACGTGGAATGTGCATAAAATCATCACTGAAGTGAATGGCATTCAACTAGCATAAACTGAGTAATTGTCTATGTACCTTTATAATCAAATTCACTCGCTTTCCAGGTAGTTCAATTAAACTGTACCTCATTAATGCCTTCGAGAATAAAGAAAGCCATCTTGCAAAATTTTAAATGACCTCAATCGAATCAGCTCAAAAAATACACTGAAATTGAACTATCTAAAAAATTGACCTTGAAAAGCCTCTGTGTGCTTTCATAATCCTTTTAAATTATCCCTTCTAATTATTTACTAGCCGTTTAATTCCCTCATATTTTATTTAATTTCCAACCTTTTAGCTCACCTTTGCCACAAAATTTTCTACAGGCAAGAGGGAAAAAAAGATACTTTCATCATAATGATGTACTGTTGATTCTGTATCTAAAGGCATTGTAATTCTGGAAGTTGGTCTAAGGTTCAATGGATGTTTGCCAGAATTTCAGTCTGTGAGAGCAAAGTACTTCTTGTTATATGGAGTGAGTAACACTCCCTGCATGGAAATAAGTTTACTCCCTTTACCTACCCATAGCTAAAAATCTAGAAGGAAAAGCAAAACTCCTATCATGCATGCCAATAGTCTCTGTCTGCATCCCTTGTCTCCAGGTGTGAGTAGCATGATGTATGCATACAATACTGGGTAAATACTTGAATGCATTGAATGAATAAGTATACATGCTTGAAATAATGAGAATGATTTCCATAAGCTACCTTCATAAAGCAGGTTTATTCCTTTGTGTTATGCTGGGACAGTGTATAAGCAAAAGTAATCTCTCACCTCCATTCTTTCCTTTTTTAGTTTCTTTTCCTGATTTTTGCTATATGAATATATAATACTTCAAGATCAAGAGACAGAGAGGAAAAAATATGCCATCTGCCCCTCCAAATTAACTGTCTATGTCTTTTAAGAAATTAATAGAATTGTTCTTGATCTATCATGCAAAAATTGTTAATTTAACTAGGAAAATAATAAGTAAAAGTGACTATAATACAACTCAAATACACTAGATAAACGCACACTTTCTAACAGTGTTTGACCTGCATACTAATCTTTGTTATTTAAAACCAAAAATTAACAGAGCTGCATATAGGTGCATGACACTGTCTTGTTTCATCAGAGATCGGTTTTTAAGAGCAAGTTTCTTCTTTCATTTCTTCAGCAACATGCTCCTTTTCATATATTCAGTTATGCTACATTGCTTGAGGCTGTGCTTCTATGAATCCTTAACATGTTTCTGCTGCCCTCTCTGCTTGTGATTACCCCCATTTCAGCTCACTTTACAGCAGCAGTTGGGTGTCCTGCTGTCTTCTATTTTCTGCACATGTGCAGCTTAGTAGAGTTGTGCTATGATGAATATTGTTTCAATGTTGCTAGACCAGTTATAGTAAAGGATTGTATTTCTAGTGTCTGTGTTTCTATCACTGCTGTTCAGTAGTGGTCAGAGGTAGGTTGATGAAACAAACTCTGAAGCCATATATCTTACAGATTATAAGAAACTTCCAGAATGCACAAGCCCTGCTTAGGGGGCAATGGATGCTCCAGCACAGTCTTGTCTGAAGTCCGGAGTATCAGAATTCCTCTAGAAGTCACTCCTAAGCTGCATCCCAACTGAGACGAGTTTAAGGCCCATCCTTTGAACTCCTATGAACATACTTTCCCTCTGTATTTATCATGGATACCAAGAGGACAGAAACTATGGTTTAGCCATCCAAATGTGCCTTATATATTGCCTGGCACAAAGTAGGGGTGTATAAATACATTGATGGTTTAAACATTAACTACATTATAAATTGAAAAATGGGATAAAACTCTGGCAACATTAAAGTCATTCTGCTGTTGCTATTTCTAATACTTTCTTTCCTACTCTTCACTGGATCAATGGCTGCCATGCCTAAAATGTTTTATTTTCTCTAGGAAAGAAAGCACACAAAATAACCAGAGGAAAAAAGAAGTCACTGAGTATCTTAAGCAGCAACAAATATCTAATAAGTCAGGTGATTTGAGATTTTCAAGAGGTAAGATTTTTAGAAAGAAACTGATTTGTTTGTTTAATCCACAGGTTAAGAGTTTGGTGGATTCAGAGCATAATTTATGCTTAAAAGAAAAAGAGTTTGCACATGTGAGCATGTGTACATGTCTTGGTGCTGGGGGTGTGAGAGGTATATGTTGATTATATAAGAGCCTGTTTTCCAAGAAAAAGAAATAATCTAGGCAGATCCCTGCAAAGATCAATAAAAGAGGAAATAAAGTGGACAGTGGTGTCATAGATAAAGGCTTCCAGTTTCCCCTAGGGCATCAACAAAGAAGAGTTACAATAGAGGACAAATGTGTTTGTTCAAAAAGTGTCAGATATACCCATTTCCCCAACCTCTGATGCCTCCGTGGGGTACAACAAATTATTATAAAATGTCCCATATCTTTAAAAAATTAAAGAAAGCTGAGAGTGGGCCAGTGGAACTGGAGAGGCCTTATATCTGATGAGGAGGAAGAGTCACTTCAGTGGCCTAGTAGCCTACAAAATAACTGGCTTGTGTTCATAAAGAAATGTCAATATCATGAATGTTTGGGGGAGTGAGGAAGACAGTGGCAGCTCAGCAGTGGGGGATGTGGGAATAAAGCCTGAAGAGATGAGAAAAGATGCTGCTCTAAACCAAAGATTTCTAAAGAAAGAAAATCTGACTTACCTTCTTAATTTTGCCTATGTCATTCCTCTCATACCCTCACCCTTATTTAGGTCACCCCACACCTCACTCCTATTTATTTAGATCATATCTAGGGAAAAAAAGAACAGGGGAAAAGGAAGAAACTTCAATTTACTGAGAAATTCTGAATTGGATTAAAAAATTGAAATTGAAAGTTACATAATTAGATCCAATTAGAAAAATACAATATTACTTTTCCATATATGATTAGGTGGAATTCATAGCACTACAAAAATTTCCAAGTGTAGCAGAAAATCAAAATTTATACAAACAAGGATAAAGTTATAACTTGCTTATCATTGCCTAGATAAATCCTGAATCCCTCTTCTAATCCTTTGTACTCCAGGATGAATTTCTTTATTATAGCTTGTCCTCTCCTTCCTGCCCCAAGCATGCCCATGATTTTGTCTTTGCTTAGTAGAAATTGTCATTTGTTGTCCTTATACAGAAGTTGACTCCTCTTTCTTCCTTCTGACCATCAAAAATTGAATTATCCTTCATATCTTAAATTTTCAACATTTTCTCTGCTCTCAAAAAAAGGCACTAATTTGAAATAAAATGTTAAAGGAATGAAAATTTCCCTAAGAATTATAATTTCAAGCTTTGGATAGGTTACAAGAGTAAAATCTCCCTTGTGCAATTTTACCAATTTTTAGCTCATTTCCTCTGCGATTTCTGTCTCTGTTTCTGTCTCTGTCTCTCTCAGTATATCCCGTATCTGTGTGGGTGTGTGTCTGTGTTTGTTGTATGCATTTTTTAACGTATAAGAGTAGGTTTCAGGAATCATTACCTTTAATCCTTTTAACGTTTCAATTTGCATTTACTAAGAATATGGCTATTATCTTAAATAACCTACTTAAAATTAATAAATTTGTGAAATTTAACAGTAATACAATACTTTATTCTAACCTACAATCCACACTCCAATTTATTCAGTCATGCCAATAATGTCCTGTGCAGGATTGTTTTCAGTGCAGGATCTCATCCAGGTCATGTAATGAATAAAGTTTGCTTGTCTCTTTATTTTTTTTCATCTGGGACAGTTCTTCAGCCTTTCTTTGACTTTCTTGACATTGAGATTCCTTGAAGAATGCAAGCCTGTTATTTTATAGACTATCTCTCAGTTTGGATTTGTCTGCTGTTTCCTCATGATTAGATTCAGGTTATGCATTTTTGGCTGGCACAATTCTTAACGTAATTCTGTGTCCTTCTCAGGACATCACGATGGAAGCCTAGGATGTTGATGTTCCTTGGCAATTTATTGATGATGTTAATTTTGCTCACTTGGATAAAATGTTGTCCATTTTATCCACTTCATAATTACTACTTTTCCTTTTGTAACTAATAACTAATTTCAGAAGAGGTCCTATCCTATAAGAATATGTAAATACCTTGTTCCCCATCAAATTCCTTCCTCCTACTGATTAAGCAGGTATTGCCGATTCTTTCCAGAGTCAATTTGTATGGTGTTAGCTGTAAAGGTAATTATTTAACTATACAATCTGTTCTCTATTTATTAGTTGATACTATACTGAAATGAAGAATTTCCCTTCTTCAGAAGTTATTTATTCTTTAGTTATATATTTATGCACACAGAGATACAGACATGCCTGTGATTATTTTCAGTGTAGGCTCATAGACTCTCACCTAATTCAGTAAGACCATTAGTAAATTTCTGCCCTTGGATGGTAAATTGCACCCATTGGGCTTATTTGGAACACTGCCAGCTGACTCCTGTACCTTTTTTCCACAACCCCATCATCATCTTTAAGCACTTCTTTATTTTCTGGCAAAGCAAGATGTTTCAGTCTTACCATCAAACTTCCCTGTCTCAGACCTGGAATCAGTCATTTTACCAAGGGTTTGCCATTTCTTTTAGTAAGTCATGGTATTTAGAAACCCTTATTAGTGCTCAATTGTTGCCTAACTAATCTCCTCAACATTCAATGGCTTAAAACAATATTAAACATTTGTTATCTCACACAGCTTCTGTGGGTAAGGGATTCAGGCTGGGTGTTTCAGGCTAGGGCTTCTTATGAGTTTTCTCAGTTAGCTGTCCACTGGGCCTTCAGTGGCCTGAAGTTTTGACTGGGGGCTGAAGGAGCCACATGGACAACTCACGTGGTTGGCATGTTGGTACTGGTTGTTTGACAGAGACCTTAGCGTGATCTCCAGTGTGGGCATCTCCCTAGGTTGGCTGGAGTGTTCTCATAATAATGTGGCTGGCTTCCCCCAGAGTGACAGATGCAAGAAAACAAGATAAAAGTATTAATATCTTTTATGACCTAGCCTTGGAAATCACATCTGGTATCTCTTGGTCATTCAAGCCCTGATTCAGAGTGAGAGTGAACCACGTAGCGTAATGGTAGGAGGAGGTGTCATTGGGTTAAATCTTAGAAGCTGATTACAACAGGAATCAAGAATCAATGACATTAGATGTACTCATTTGTACTGATAAAAAACATCATTGCTCCTGGGCTTTTCAGTGAACAGAGCCAGAACATATAGGGTGTATATGTGCATCTATGTGAGTATGTGTGTATATACAAATGTTTGAAATGATGAAATAATGAATTTCAATATAAATTTACTCACTTAAAAGTCCTTCAATAAACATAAAATTGTTCCAGAGTTTCTATTCACATGCTTACTGAGAAAAGTTCAAGGATTTTTAAAGTTGTTGAAATATTCTTTAGACTAAGAATGTTAGTCAAAGTAATTTATTTAAAAGTTAAGATGTGGTACATATATACAATGGAATATTACTCAGCCATAAAAAGCAACAAAATTGGGTCATTTGTAGAGACGTGGGTGAACCTAGAATCTGTCGTACAGAGTGAAGTAAGTCAGAAAGGGAAAAACAAATATCATATATTAACGCAGTTATGTGGAATCTAGAAAAATGGTACAGATGAACCTATTTGCAGGGCAGGAATAGAGATGCAGACATCGGGAATGGACGTGAGGGGTGTGGAGGGGTGGGAGGAATTGGGAGATTGAGACTGATGTATGTGCACTGCCATGTGTAAAACAAATAGCTAGTGGGAACCTGCTGTATAGCTCAGGGAGCTCAGCCCGGTGCTCTGGGGTGACCTAGATGGATGGGTTGAGGAGTGTGGGTGGGAGGGAGGTCCAAGAGTGAGGGGATATATATATATATACATATGGCTGATTCAATTTGTTGTACAGTAGAAACTAACACAACATAGTAAAGCAACTATACCCCAATTTTAAAAAGAACGAACTCTTAAAGCTAAAAAAAAAAAAAAAAAAGTTAATAGAACCTGTTCTTTCCTTTTAAAAATCTCCATTTTCAATGTGGTTATTTTATTTATTTGAAATCCATTTGGATTCATTTGTTCCTTTTTTTGCATTTACTATTTCTTTTCCATCTTGTTAATTTACTTTAAATTTTAAGACTACGTACAATATTAAAAGTTGACTCAGATAGCCAAAATTATACAAAAAGGTACACTCAGAGAAGTGTCACTCTTCACCTATCAGATTACTGCAGGCCGAGTAGACACCTAAGAAACCTCACAAGAAACCCAAGCCAGAAACACATAGACAAGCACTCCTGAATTTCTGACCCATAGAAACTGAGAGAGAACACATGTTTAGTATTGCTTTAAGGCACTAAGTTTTGGAGTAACTTGTTAGGAAGAAATTTATCAGAAACCAAGAGAAATGACCGATTCCAGGTCTGGGATGGAAAAGATACAAAATGACCCAGAAATAACTTGCTGTGCCAGGTAATATGAAAATGATTAAAAATAATCATTGAGGGCTTCCCTGGTGGCTCAGTGGTTTAGAATCCGCCTGCCAATGAAGGGGACACGGGTTCGTGCCCCAGTCCGGGAAGATCCCACATGCCGCAGAGTGGCTAGGCCCGTGAGCCTTGGCTGCTGAGCCTGCGCGTCTGGAGCCTGTGCTCTGCAACGGGAGAGGCCACAACAGTGAGAGGCCCACGTACGGCAAAAAAATAAAAAAATAAAAAAATAAATCATTGATGGGGGTGTATCAAAAGAATAGAGCAACCAGCTGAAAGGTCTTCCGGCTAGCCAAATAGTCACAATTTGAGCATCAAAATATATAAAGATATTTATTGATTTTATCTCATTGAATAAAGTAAGAATCTATAAGTTCACATTGAAAATAAATACTTGCATATAGGCATACACATTTGCAAAATGAAGTAATAATAAATAAATAATAAGGAAATTCAGTAGAATATTAATAAATAGAGAAGAAATAATAAAGTTATATAATAATATTTTACAGCAGACATAAAATTTAATTCAATCAAGAATCATTAATAAAGGCTTAATCAGCAGGAGTGGGTCATTTGATGAAGAACAAAATTAACATCAACAATAATTTGCAAAGGAACCTCATAGGCATTCATTTTGATGCCCAGGCATCCACATTAAGTGATATAGCATCACTTAAGAAGGATGCCAATTAAACTGCATAACCTGTGTTTCCTTTGCAAAAAGAAGTAGATATGTGTATAGTTTTTCATTTCCCCTTCTTTTTTACCCAAAATATTTGAAACATACATATACACTTACATACATACGTACGTATATAATCTTTTGCACCTTGTTTTTTTTAGCTTACTAATACATCCTGGAATTCATTCCATACCAGTGAATAGAGATCTTTCTTTTTGTGCAGCAACCTAATACTCCTTTCTTATATGAGAGGACTTTTCTATAGGCTTGATACTTTCAGATTCAGGTGGCCCTAGGCCTATTCAGAATTTCCCAACTAATAATTTTGATACTGTCTTTGTTTTGTTTTGTTTTGTGACTTTAAATGCCTCTGTATTTTTTATATCATGAAAATTAAATATGAGTGTTCACTACTGATTATGAGCTGAAAATACTTCTGTCATGTATAGCTATATCTGAACTGAAACTCAATTTCATGGCTTATAAGATCCCCAAAATGTCGCCTTGATTTCAGAAAGTTTCCAATGCTTTGTTTTCCTTAAGCTTCTTTGCCCTGCTTACAGGCGAACTGCCTCAGCTCTGTCCCAATCAAACCTCCTTCCATTCTAAGCACATCAAGAATTTTGTGATATTAGGACAGACAACCACACTGTGGTTATTTCCACATTATGTTTCCACTATGTTTCTACTCTTCCGTGTTCTTTTCTCTCTCTCTCTCCTCTATCCTTTTCTTTCTTCTTACGATTAGTTCTTCCCAAATCCAAGACTTTAGGATCACTTGCTTTCAAAACCCAAGCACTGCGGTGCCTGTTCTGAGAAGAATTCTAGTGGCATCTGTTAATATGATACATTTCCTTTAGATGCATTAGTTAGGATTGTGTTCAGCTACAATAGATAGAAACTGCAGGAGAGCAGTCCACTAATATAAGATATAACTTAACTGTTGTCTTATGTAAATGGAATTTGAAGAGACTCTATAGCTGTATGGTGGTTCTTCTATTTAGGGCCACTTCCTGGAATTCCCACAGAGCATTTCTGCCAAAAAGTTAGTTATTTTACCACAAATAGCTTTTAATGAAAGCTGAGGACTGCATCTGTATTTCCATTGGCCATGTGCCCAGTCAAAAGTTAGGAATTCTATTATTAAAGTACTAGTTGAAACATATATCAGGGGACTACTAGATATGCTTGCCCCAGCAAATCATTTTAATTGCCATTTCTAAAAGTAGTGTAGAAAGGAAGAGAGCATACACTTTATGATAAAAGAGAAAACCTGAAAGGGAAGGGGCAATAGTGTAGAACACAAGCAAAGAAATCAAGAATATAGATAATAAAGAAGCAGAATAGAAGAGATTCATTTCATAGTGATTGCCACCCTCCTATTAGGCAGAAATAGAGCAGAAATAAATATGGATTCAATCTGAGTATCTGAATATGTGACTTCTAACTTGAGATAATGGTCAACATTATCCTTTTACCTTTTTCTCATTCATTTGACTAATATGTATTGAATTCTCTCTATGAATTGGACAATATGCACCACACTGATGAAACAAAGAGAATCAAAATTTATTTCCATCAAGTAGCTTTTAATCTAGTAGAGGATCCAAATACACAAGCAGAAAAGTAGAATGTATTGCAAAAAAGAAAGATTTCCTTAAACACATTATAAGATGTGAAAAAATATTTTTTGTATTATAACAAACAGAGATATCATGAAATAGAGCACACAAATTTTAAAGTACATGACAAGCCACTCTTCTTTGCCCATTAGGAGTATATTGTTGAAAAAGTTTAAGAAGTGCTACAAAATGAGTAATGACTTGCTTTATGCAGGGAGCTGAGATTGTCAGCTTGAGGTATCTATGTGAACTTGAATTGAAGGGGTATAATATAGGAGGTGTGCCAATCAAACTCGAAGGAACATTACCATATTCTAAGAAATGGATGATGAAGTTTTGAATTATGGTAGTGACAATAAAGATGAAAAGGAGGGGTACAGATTTAAGAAAAAATTAGGAGATACAATAAATAAGACTTGGTAATTAATTAGAAGTGGTGGATATAGAAGATATTAAAGAGTCAGTTCTAAATTTCTGTGCTAGGTAACTGGCTGAATACCGATGCTCTGAACATTGGCATGGAATTTAATAGAGATACTATGTTTAATGGAAAATATATAAATTATTTTAGAGCTTATTGAAATTGAGGCACTAGTATATACAGTCTGCTAGAATGTCCAGTATGACTGTTTTAGGATTCTAGAGACTTGAGCAAGCCCGTCAAGTAATGAAATGAAGCATTTTAGGGAGTCAGAGAGAAGAGAGAGTAACTAAATATTGGTGTAAGGTCTAAAGATGACAAAGAAAGAATGCGTCAGGAGTCCAAGTGGAATGACTGTCTTTGAATATCAGAAGAAAAAAAATAATTCTTAGGACCAGAGGTAGAAGCCAAATTCTGGTTTTATCACTTGTAAAAATTTAGAGTATTGTTTCCTAGCCAAGTTTTATTGATGAGAAATCTCAAAATAAAATCAGAAAGTCATGCTAATAATTGGCAAAAACAGGAATCAAATCTTGGTATGCCAAATTTTCCCCCATTCTCTTTTTAACTACATGTTGGCTATTTAAGAAGACTTGACCCAGGAAAAAATTTAGTTTTTTCCTTCCCAGGATTTATGTTGAGCTATTGTAACAGCAGAAATTACTTTTTTCAACTATCCCCTCTCTGACTCCCACATACATATCACATACAACACTTTATCATCTTTATAGATAAAAATAATTGCATGTGACAACAAAGATGAGGTTACATTAATATTTATGCTCCTGTGACAAAGTTTCTCAGTTCCCCAAGGCAAGAAGCTAGCCACCTCAAAAGAAGTCCAGAACTGAGAGCTTTGAGTCCTCCAATGTTAAAAAGTAGGAGAGATTATTCAGAATCTGCAAAGATACTGGGAAGAATTAGAAGCAGTTAAGAGGTAGGAAGAAAAAGGGGGATGTTTCTTTTCTGGAAGCTAAGTGAAATAGTATGACAAAGGGGAGTCGAGATCATCTGTGTTAATTGTATGGCTATGTCAAATGAGATGAGAGCTGAGATTGACAATATGATTTATCAAGGTCATGGTTGTTGTTGATCGTGACCAGAACAGTGTGGTGTGCTAGAGACAAAACTTATTGGAATGAGTTTCAGGCAGCAGAGGAAGTGAAGACCTCTGCTGTGTTTTTGAGAATTACTGCTGTAAAAGAAAACATCGAGGGCTTCCCTGGTGGCGCAGTGGTTGAGAGTCCGCCTGCCGATGCAGGGAACACAGGTTCGTGCCCCGGTCCGGGAGGATCCCGCATGCCGTGGAGCGGCTGGGCCCGTGAGCCATGGCCGCTGAGCCTGTGCGTCCGGAGCCTGTGCTCCGCAACGGGAGAGGCCACAGCAGTGAGAGGCCCGCGTAACGCAGAAAAAAATAAGCAAAAAAGAAAACATCGAAACTTTGAGTGGTAACATTTGATATGAACACAAAAGAGGGATTTTTTATTAAACTTTTAATGTAGGAAAATACTAGTATGATTGTATACAAATAGGAAAGATTCAATAGAGGGAGAGCTGGTATTTCTGGAACAATGGTCTGGATTTAAGTGAGAGAATATGAGATACAATGCATCAGTTGATGGGTTGGCCTTAGACGAAAGCAAAAGGAAATCCATATTAATAAAATGAAGCATGGAAACAAATAGAAAGGGTGATTATAGCTTGCTTATGGATTTTTGTTTTTCTTATGACTGCTTTTATTTTCTTGTTAAAGTCAGAAACAAGTTTATAGTCTGTGTGTAAGAAGAAAAGAGAATTTTGAAGATTTCAGCAGGGAAAATGGGAGACAATAATTGTCCAGGAGCATGGGTAAGTGGGTGGATAAGGGAAATGTAGTGTAGGTTTCAGGCAGCGTTAAGGGCTCAATTGAGAAAGTGGTAATAATTCGAAGTGAGACTAGTTAGCATGGTTACATGTACAGATGACAAACCAGCAGATATTTAGCAAGGTTGGGTATTGTTTTACACAAGTATGTGAGGAATGAAAAAGAAGTAAACTTAATGAGGGTATAAAATAAGGAGATGTTTACATTGCTAGAGCAAGGAATTTAATTTTGATAAAAAGTAATGTGAGGGTGTAAAGTGGGTGAGAGACCACGAAGAGGAATAATAATTATTAAAATATAATTCTCAGAGGGAGTCAAAAATTGTTGGTGTCTGGGTACTATTTGGAGTTATCTGGATGAAAGCAGTGGAGTTGTAATTGGGTACTTGAACTTGAGATTGTGGAGGGGCTTCAGTTATTGGTAATGATAGATGTTCTAGAGTTTGGCTCAGGAAGTGAGAGGCAGGATAGGGGACGAGACACGGGAAGAGAAGGAACTGAGAAACCAGGGTGCTGGAAGAATGATCCATGAGAGCACTGGCATTGCCAAGAATATGGTAAGAGTAAATGAGAGAGCGTGACAGCAAACTAGCTAAACTCTTCGAGGAATGATTGGAACTGACCTTGATGTTGGCAAATGACTGAAGCAAGCAGTTTCAAGGTGATATACTCTTGACGCCTTAATTCAATACTGGTTATTTTTAGGGAGGGAAGGGGCTAAATGGTGTGAAAGTGGGAATGAGATGCAAGAAGAACACCTACCCTACCATCAAGCTTACTGTTAGGAGAATCATGGGAAAAGAAACAGCCAGTGAACAGTTTGGGGACTGCATAGGGAAGCTAAGTCCTAAAGGGAGAGCCAAATTAGAGCAAGAAGGCAGAGGAAAATGGTAACCATTTTAAGTAAATTGTTAAGCATTAAGGGACTTGGCTGATAACTGTGTGTTCCAGATGATACAGTGGAAAAGCTTCAGGAGTTATTGAGGGGTAGAGAAACACACCAAAAAAGAATTTGTACATAGCTATCTAAGGGATTAAAATCTAGGAACTGAGGAAAAAACTAGCAATCCAAGGCTTCTCATGGTGACTGATTTGACCAGGACATCATTGAGTCAGCCTTTAGGGTGTCTAGGCAGTGAGTGATGGCGAAACTTGGAGCACTGTGGGTTGTGGGGAGGTAAAAGAGGGATCCCTCCTGGTGATGGGATGGGGAGGCTTGGCCAGCAGCTGGAGCACATAGCACTCTTCTGAACTGTGCTGCCTGAAAGAGTGTTGATTTGAATTTGAGTTCACTTTCCAGCAGATACTGTTAGGTTTTTTTGGGGGGGAGAGCAGATTCTGTTTGTTTTTAATTATTTACATTTCTGTAATTTCAAATGTTCCCCTAAATATCTAAAATATTTGTTGACTTTCTTACTCTCATTTCTAAGTCTTATTCTTGATTACTAGTTTATATCATCTTCATATATTATATATTATCAAAAATATATCATAGAAATAAGCTCTTATTTTATTTCTAGTAACAAAAACACACTTAAAAGAGTAGGAAAAAAGTCAAATAGAGGAAATGCTTTGTACTGTGGTAATATTTTGTATGAAATGGATATATTTTATAATTTATAATGCACATCCATTATAATTTACAAGATTCTTATTTGAGTCTCAGAAAACTCTCTTAAGGGGTAATATTAACAATTTTTATCTCTCCATTTTTAAAATGAGAAAATGGATTAAAAGGAGCTAATTAATTTACCCAACATCACACCACTAAAACACATTAGACCAAGGTTTAGACCAAGGATTAGACCAGGTCTCCTTTTCTGGTTAACTATGGATTATCTTAATATCCTGCATTTTACGAGGGGCAGTGTAAAGGCTTGATAAAGGAAGCCAATGATATCACAGATTTTGGGCACCATCAACAACCTTGGAAATATGTCAGGGCAGTTCACAATGTTTCTTATGTAGGGAAAACCTAGGTGGTATTTTGAATGTAAGTGCAAGCTGACTTCCAGGAAGAGTTTTACAACTTTACTGTAAATTACCTGCCTTCTTGTCTTACTGTTGGCATTCTCTCTATGTGAGATACTTCAGCAGTCAAAATCTTGCTTGAATGGTCATCACAATTCTCTTCCTTAATAAAATATTTCTTGATCCAGGAATAGACTGTAACCTCTCTTTCAAGTCTCCTAAGATTTGTCTTAACACATTTATCCTGTCACTTTATATATATTCCATCTTATGCTATAGCCATTTAGGTAATCACACAAGAACTTACCTATAAAGTGTAGATACTGATAACTAGAGTGGTTGGAAATCTTTAAAAGAAAGAAATATACATATTCTGCAGTGTAGTTAGTAATAAACAAAAGGTGAGCAAAAGTGTTTTGTACAACATAAGATGCTAAACAAATAAAAGTTATATGCTATTATTAATAGTAAGAACACATGGCAAGGCATCATGGTTAGGAATTTAGGCTGTAGCTCAAGACCTGTATCAAAACCCATCTCCATCACTTACTCATCTCATGATCTTGGGCAAACTGTTTAACTTCTCTATGTTACAGAGTTCACATCTATAAAATGGGGCTAATAAAAACACAACCTGCTTCATAAAGCTCCTCATTCATTTTGTCAACAAACCTCTACTATGGGTCAAAAGGTGTAGATGCGTATTAAATTAATTGATACTTGTAAAGCACCTAGATACCTAGTACCTCATAAGACCTCAATAAATGTGATATTTCTTTTCCTATTAATTTGTTGAGAGAAATTCCTTAAATTCTAGATGGCACTAAAACATGGCTATTGAAATTCAAATTAATTATAATTGAGGAGTATGTCAAACAGAATTTAAAAATCTCCAAACCAGTGTGTTAAATGACCATTATCTTTTCATATGATCTTATGAGAACAGATTCAGTATCCATGAAAATCTCAACAAAAATATACCTGCCATGCCCAATATCTTTATGTCAGAAACCAATTTTGAATTATACAAAAATGCAGGACTTTTCATCAAACTTAAAAATATACTATTAATGCATAAACCATGATTCATATGAAGTACTTAAATATTAAAAAAAGTCAAAATCCTTTCTGACAGTGTCTGACCTTTATGCTTATCTATTCCTAAAATACATCTTGCCTATCAAGCAAAGTTTTAATCACTTTCTCATTTCAGATATTGAAAGAGAGATTCCATTAAATCAAGTAAAGGTCATCTTTCTTTGAAATATAGATTATTCAGCTGCACTCTTTAAAGAAGCAGAGATTGGAGAGCAAACTCAATAGAGGCACATTTCTCCCTACTCTTCAAAGTAATAAGTAAGCAGCCAAAAGGATTAAGGATGATTATGTTCAGCTCTCAAGAACTGAGTTCCAAACCAGATATGAAATGCAATTCCAGTACTCAAGAGTAGGGTCCATATGTTGAAAAAGAAAGGACATATTCTATTTCCCTCTGTTTCTTTTGAAGCAGTTATGAACTATATTCAGTTGATAGCAGCAACAGAAGCAACACCAGATAAGTAGGACTGGTTAATTCATCTGACTTTTTTCTCAGAGAAGCAAACTGTTATTGGATAGGAATCTGAATTTCTAAAGCACATGCGTAGAATTTCTGTGCTCTAAAGTCCCCATTTGTTTTACTAAGTAGCTTAGGGATTCCCTAGAGGAAATGTATCTCTAATGGAAATTTGAGTCTTTTAATTCATGTATGTTTCTTTGAAAAAATGATTTCAATTTTCTTAAGGGATCAAAGGTGTTTGCTTTTCAATCCTCACTACCAATAGTGCTGTTCATTACATGGTTACCTCTAGATATTTTACAAATATGTGTAGTCATTAACCTTTGACACATAAAAGCTGGAAACATTGGTATAATTTATAAAGTATCTAGCAAAGAATATGTCCATGAAGAGACTACCTTTCCTCCAGTGTATTTAAATCCCACATTTGCCACCTTTGCATCAAGCCCATTTTATCACATTTTCCTGAGAACTTTGAACCAAACTTTTCTCCTTTGTCTTGATAAATTTTTTGTCTGCTTTTTCATATATCAGCCTTTAAAATATACTCCTGTTCTTTTGTCATTTTATGGGACTTATCTGAGTTTTCTAATCTTTCCAGAAACCACAGCTCGTTCTCCTACCTTGCTTAATAAAATATAAGGCCTCTGAACTCCAACATTATCATCCCCTGCTGGTACAAAATGGCCTGGTGGCCTGGCCTGCCTTCCCTAAGTGCTCTTGCGAGGTTTACCAGATATACCGCACCTGTTGCTGTACTCTCAAGATTGACTCATCAGTACTGGGCAGGCTTGGGGTACAGAATTCCTATTGGATTTAGCCCCCCAGAACTCACATACACTAGATTTTAGTAAGTTAGAAGAAGTGGGTTAAGTGAAGACAAGAAAGCAGACACTGGATCAACAATTTGGGAGGGAAGGTGTGTTAGGGGTCTGGAAAGAAGAGACCTAGAAAACAGCCACCCACAATGAATTGGCTCAAGGTTTCGTGGTATTTACATTTAATTTTGCATATTTCTTTGCTAATTATAATATTGTAAGAAACAATATTTTTAAATAGTTTTATTTGTAAATGCAATTTCAGGTATGATAATTTTTAAGTTTTTTTTACCAGGTTTGCCTGATTGCTATGCAACAAGATTAGATGTGCACAACTCATTTCATATACCAGATTTACTTATTATGTTTTATTTATAGTCAAAGCCAAGTTTATCCTCTTGCTCTTATAAAATGGCCATGAGCATAAAGCTTAAAATGAATGGGTTATTGTGTTATTGTGCAGTGTCAGCTTCATTTTAAGACATGAACTTTGCCCCAACTTTTAAGAAGTGGGCAGATGGGAGGGTGGCTACATGTGTGAACATGGCTACTGTAAAAATGACTGTGTGTAAAGCATAGTGCTTTGATTCAGAGTTCTCAGGAAAATGTGATAAAATGGGCTTGATGCAAAGGTGGCAAATGTGCGATTTAAATACACTGGAGGAAGGGTAGTCTTTTCATGGGAGAAAGGAGAGCATTCTTCTATTTCACAGGGCTCATAAGTTTCAACCATAAAGAAAAAACAATCTTGGAAAAGAACACTATTAACTCATATTTAAAAGTCCATTAGAACATAGTCAACTTGCTGTTTTATTATTTACCAGGCTTATACAGACCTTTTTGCAAAACTTCGTTGTTATAATAATGTGAATTATTTTACAATGAACATTATAGTTGAGCTATAAAATTGCACAGAGTAACAGGAGTTGTATTAAGAAATAATAACAATTGACTAGCATTATTAAAAAAAAAAACACTATCTCAGTGTATAATAAAGTGTCTCTTCAGAGGAAAACTGAACAGTTTTCACTTTCATGATTATAATTAAAAATGGAAGAAAATCCCAGCAGTCTTTAAATTTTTATAAATATTTAACGTAAGGAATGTAAATGTTTGTTGTTGTATTATTTTCTGGCTGCAGATTCCCAATTTTTCAGCCTCCATGATACAACAGCTATATGCAAATAGTTAGTAAACAGAATTAAATTATGGGGAGAAAAATCTTTAACACACCATGGGGCCAGAGAAATTTACAGTGCTTAGAATTCCCAGATGAATGCTGATATTTTCATCAATTGCAGCAGGTAGGAGGAACAGAATTCTGTAAGCCAAGTGCAAATGTACATTCATTTTTATAAAGTGTGTCCATTACTCTCATTGCACATATCAAAATCAGTATATGAACAAAAGTTACTTCAACATGCAGGAAATAGAATTTATCACTGGTAAAATGAAGTCAGGAAAATATCCATGTTTCACAATTCAATCACTTACCTTCGCAATGAAGACTGTGAACAGCACAAGTCATTTCAGTGTGGCTGAGAAGAAAGAAGTGACTCCTTTCGTTCTGATTACTGCTGTCATTGACACACCATTGGAATCGCTGCAACTTCCAGGCTTAGTGTAACAGCATTGTTATTGTGGCATCTTAAATATAATTATAGTCAAAATAAACGCCTATGGGGTAATGGACCTTGTCTCCATCAGCATCACATTTAGAATTTTACCCCACTCCTTTTTCCTTTCTGAGTTGAACTGCATGCTCCTAGTCAATTGACATCTAAACAAGCTGCAAGGGATATAAATACAAGAAAAGATTTCTCTTTGTTAGAAATGCTTTACTAGATAACAGGGTGCAAGGTTACACAAGAAATACCTTGTATATAAGAAATACAAGAACTTCTTTTTATTACATATTCTTAACTAACAATATAATCATAAAGGCCTGGACAAGCATTCATGTTACCATTCTAGGCCCCTTCTCTCAAAGAAATTGGTATAGAAAGAGTCCTCTCCTAATGAGAAGGACAATCCCAACAACAAGAGGAGCATAGGACTCCTAACACTGCAAAATGGGGAACGTGAACTTACTGGGAATACACATTTGGGATATATCCGACAACATAGTAATGTACCACACTGATGTGATCATTTAAACAGTTTAACACCCAATTCCCTTTCCTAAAGTATCTTATTACTTAAGGTGAAAGTGATTCTGGGCTAAATTGTAGAGCTCATTGACTTAATCTGACATGTCGCTTTGTGTGACCCTATAGGTTTAAAAGCTCACATAGCAGGTTCTTAGAACTCATTAATCTTATGAGGATGGTACAGAGAAATAGAGAAGTGAAAATCAGTGTACGTCAAAATCAATCCAAGTCATAGGTCGGCAAATATTGCAGCCAAATCACTAAATATTTATATTTACTTAACTATATACATGACCCATCTAAGTCAAGTTATTATTTATCATTTGCCCAATGGTTCTAAAGTGTGCTCTAAACAATCACCACTGAACTTGCTGAATATTTTATAGATTCCTGGGCCCTACACTTGGAGATTTTAACTTAGAACAGCGAATGGGAGATCTAGCAACTGGCTCAAGTAGACAGCACTTTTGTAAATGTTGATAATTAGTGTACAAGCAAATGTTGGATTTATAACAGGTATTCAAATAATAATTTAACTGAAACATGGTTAAATGAGAACTCTTATAGCCCCCAAATTACTTTTCACTGCGTCTCCGGGCTTGTTTCTTGTTTCCTTCCTTTACTTAATGCATTCTGTGCAATTAACCGTCTTTCCAATTCCATCATTACTTTACCTGAAATATTCGTGATTTTTTAAGGAATAGAGAATAAAACCCAAACTTTTTAGCCTTTCATATTCTGGATGCAGTGAAGTTTCCATCCTTATTTTCCACAATTTCACAACATATGTTTTGCACACAAACCAGTTTGGGCAATTTCTGCAACTTGTACTTCACTGCGTTTTTCTAGTATGTCATAGCCTCTGTCTATAATCTCTCCCATTTCTGTCTTTTGAAATTCTATCCTGTTCTCCAGGGCCCAACTCAAATGCCAGTTTCTCTAGAATTTAACCCCTCTCATTGTACGTCATGCCATTTTTGTAAAAATCCCATTTTATTTAATGTTGAAGATCTTCATACAATATCTAACAACCTCCATTAGAGAAAGGTCCCCTAGATTTGTGCTAATGTGGTAACCACTAGCCATATGCAGCTATTTAAACTGAAATTATTAAAATGGAATAACATCAAAAATTCAGTTTCTCAGTCACATTAGGCACATTTTAATTGGACGGCACAGATACAGAGTACTTCTATAATTGCAGAAAGTTCTGTCGGACAGTGCTGCCTACACTAGAGGATTAACGCTCTCTCATGGTTTTTTTCCAAATGGATTTTAGTGCAGTTCCTTTACTAAAGTATAGTAATTAAATTGTTGTTATGGAATGATGGTGGCCCTCACACCCCTACACTTCTGAAGGAGATTCTGCATAATCACAAAAACAAATATTTCCAACATACCATAATTGTTTGGAGCAGGACATCTCACACTTCAGCATACAACAGAATCAGCTGGAGGGCTTGTTAAAACAGATTGTTTGCCTCTACCCCAGGAGCTTCTGAGTCACTAGGTCAGAGCTGGAATTGAGGGTTTGCAGGATTTCTAACAAGTTCCCAGGTGATTCTGCTGCTGCTGGTCTGCAGAAGACATTTTGAGAAACACTGGCTTAGTGTATTTATATAGTTTTCCCCTGAATTATTTGATCATTATCATTTGAATTATTTGGTCATTATTTTCTTTAAGTTTTGTATTTTGTACCTGGCAACTTTCATTTACATAGGGTATTTAAGTAAGTAGAAGTCAATGCAATTCAAGATGTATTTAATGAGTGCTTTCTAGGTTCCAAATTTTATTAGAAGTATCTGTATTAGTACCATATAAGTTTCCATAGAATATTCTCTATCCTTGTAGAAACTGGAGTATAGCTGGAGAAATGACACGAAGAAATATGGAAAAAATAGTAATCTCAATACAGTACTGCCCATTATCATATTGAAAACACTTTACTTTTATACATATTATTTTGTTTAATCTATACAATAACCTGTCCACTAGTGTGGACCTTGAGTATCTCCATTAGTAGATGAGGAAACCTTAACTCAAGGAGTCCATGTCTAAGCAACATCACTGGATTAACATATGTTTACATTGGGCTAAATTAGGGCAAAACCTACACCATGAGTTTTCCTTTAAATCAACTTGAAAAAGTGAACTACATTTTGTTTGAAGAACTCTACTAATGGCCTGGGCTAGAATTTTATTAATTATTTTTAAATTTTCTAAATATTAAGTGACAACTTTTAAAACATAGGTATAAAATACAGATTAAAGGCCCTTGAATAAAATACTAGGGCTATTGGAAATCTCAGAAATTTATGGATTTTTCTTTAGGGTTGAGGGTTGAGGAACCAGGTAGCATCACTTAGGAAATATACATACCTGCCAGCTCCCTTTATTTCTTCTGTTCTCTAGGCAAATCACACACTCAAAGGTTAGGAATGCACAAATGCTTCAAGTGTCTGGTGAAAGCACTAACCATTCAAATATAACATATGATATCCTACTGTGTTCCTTTTGTCCCCAAGACAGTTATAATTAAATCTTTCTGCTAAAACAAATGTAGCAAAATGGGTCAAAGTCTTCATAAACCCTTAACAATATGACAATAAATTAACAAACTGACTAACGTCTCTGTAGTGCTCATAACATCTGGGACTAAAGGAGGAAAGATGAGATGAGAGCAGCAAAACATGTTGCTCCTTAATTGCTCTGTGGACTTTTTCTATAATGGATCATCCTCCCAGTTCAATTTAAGTAAATCATTGAGCATATGGTTTATACTAAATGTAGAGCATCAGTGATACTCATTGCTATGCATATTTGCCATGCAGGTGTCTGATTTTGGACTTGCCACATGGACAGATGGGATTTTTCTGTTTGTCTTTTTTATTGGCAGTAGAAAGAGTAAGAGAGTTAACCCTAACTACTGTTGGGACAGCTCTGCTCACAGACATTTCCTCCATCACAAAGTAAGAGCTAATGCATATATTCTCTTTCCCTAGTTAAATTAAGTGATTAAAGTTATGCTAGTAAAAATGTTTTAGTAGGAATAGTTGACTGTTCAGGACGTAAGATAAAATTTTATAATATCAATATTATTTTCCTCTCTTAAAGACACTTTAATGCATTTATTTAAATTAATTATTAATGTAAATAGATAATAAGATAGACATTTCTTGAGAAGGTTACAGGTATTTTAATCTTATTAACACTCCTATAATTTAGGTATAATTCTTATCCCCATTTTGGATATAGAAGGATTGAGGCAGAAGAAACTTAGCAAAGATAAAATATTTAAGAGGTAGAACTGTGATCTGAACCCAGGCTGTTTGGCCCCAGAATCCATTCTTTTTTCTTTTCCTTCCAGTTTTATTGAGATATAATTGACATACAGCACTAAGGTGTACAGCATAATGATTTGACTTACATACATCATGAAATGATTATCACAGTACGTTCAGTGATCATCCATCATCTCATATAGACACAAAATTAAAGAAGCACAAAATAAATATTTTTTCCTGGTGATGAGAACTCTTAGGACTTACTCTCGTGACAACTTTTCTATGTAACTTTCAGCAGTGTTAATTATGTTTATCATGTTGTACAGTACATCCCTCGTACCTATTTATTTTATAACTGGAAGTTTGTACCTTCTGACCACCTTCATCCAATTTCTCCTCCCTGCAGCTGCCACCTCTGGTAACTAAAAATCTGATCTGTTTTTGAAGAGTTTGTTAGTTTTTTTGTTTGTTTGTTTTGGAAGTATATTTGACCTACAACACTATGTTAGTTCCGGGTACACAAACAGCATAGTGATTCTATATTTCTATGCATTTCAAAATGATCACCATGGTAAGTCTAGTTACCACCTGTCACTATGTAAAGATATTATATAATTATTGACTATATTCCCCACACTGTACATTTCATAACCATGACTCATTTATTTTGTAACGGAAAGTGTGCCCCTGTTAATCACCTATTTCTCTCATCCTTCCCACCCCCTTCCCCTCTGACAACCACCTGTTTGTTCTCTGTATCTATGATTCTGTTTCTGTTTGGTTATGTTTGTTCATTTGTTTTCATTTTTAGATTCCACATATAAGTGCAATCATACAGCATTTGTCTTTCTCTATCTGACTTATTTCACTTAGCATAGCACGCTCTAGTTTCATCCATGTCATCAGAAATAGCAAGATTTCATTCTCTTTTATGGTTGAGTAATATTATGTTGTATAGCTCTTCCCCTAACCTCTTTACTAGTAATTTCCTAATACTGCTCCTTTCATGTGTCTGACTCTCTAGCTATATCTTAGCCATTGTTCAAGTATCTATGTATTTCCTTACCTCAAGCCGTCTAGTGTTCCAAGCAAAGGGTACATCTTGATGTACTTCCAGAAGTTCTGCACATTGGAGACACTTATTTTCTCCACTTGGGATATAAAAGAGTTCTGTACATAGAGTTCTGCCTTGCTTGAGTAAAAACATAGAGTAGCAACTGTAAGGCTTTTTTTTCATTTCAAATAGTCACAGGGACATCTGTGTGAAGCTGTAGGATATAAGAAATTTGGCGAATGGGAGAAGTAGACAACAGTGGTTACAAGCCATCTGCTCCTGCTATTGACCTGTGCTTTCAATAACTGCTTGAGATCACCTCATATATACACTTGCACTTAATAGATAAAGGATATTAAACTTTATGGGTTTGTGGATTAGATAGCATTCAGTATAGGATGGACAGCACATGTCATATGTTACCTGTTACTGAGAGCCAGGTTACATCATCTGCATGACTGCATTAGTAAGAATTTAAAGAAGATAAAAATCTTAGAGAATTCTTATGTTATCCTAATGGGACTTGTCACCATCTCCACAAGCATTCAGATGCTGCAGATAATTTTATTGTCTGGGTTATAAAGGCTAAGTGGTAGAGCTGCTTGCACTACAGCATGTATAAGCCTTCCTTCCACTCTTTGTTTCTTTCAAAACTCAAAGGCTTTTGCTCACCTGGAAAATAGGTTGAAACAACATGCTTTATGATAGAGGGTGCTTTTTAAAACCAAAGAAGTATTGTGCCTCTTTCTTAGTGGTAGATAGAACAAAGTGTGGCAAGTCGTCCTTCTACTTGTAGTTTATATTACAAAGCTGTACCAAGATCACCAAACTCTCAGAAACTTTACTGAAGATCCTGGCATGTTCACGGGATTGATCTTCCACCATTTGTATGAGTGTGTTTTAACATATTCGATGTCTCATGCCTTTATAGAAATTCTAGAGCACATGGCTCGGCTCAGAGTTTAAGCAGCTATAATGTCCAAAGTCATGCCGCAGAATGGTCTATTGAAAACATCTGCATTACACCTGCTGGGGACAGACTACGTCACTTATAGAGTCAATTTTCCTGATATAAAACACTGCATGCTTCTGCTACAATAATTGCATCCCTTAACTTGATATGACTGCTGATGCTTTGAACATGCTCTCCAGGGTGGATACTGCATAGTTTCTTCAAATAACTATTATAAATCAGATACACATACATTGTTTAAGCCATCCCAGGACATATGCCTATACTGTGACAGAGGTCAGGAAAGTAAATATTGGGCACAGTCTACTTCTAATAAGGACAAGACTTTCAAGGCAGGATGCTCTCCATCCATAGAAAGGGATGAAAATACTGGGATGCCAAAGGTCAAATACAGTTCCCCGGGGTTATCCGCATCATTTATAGCACACATTACTCACCCAGCCAAAAACCCAGTTGAGTGTCATGTTCTTTTTCTAGCCCCTCCTCCAATGTCAATCCATCAGCAAGTCCTGTTGGCTTTACTTCCAAAATATACTTCTTGAAAGTCTCTCGTTCTCTTTATCTTCATTAATCCCCTTCAATATCACTAATACCTTTTTCCTGGACTATGGCAGTTACCTACTAACTTGTTTCCATTCTTTATTTTGTTAGAATTCTTATTCTATACAAGAGGTAGATTGATCTTTTTTAAAAATAATATTCAAATCATACCACCTCTCTACTTAATAAATAAAACCAAAACCAAACCTTTTATTAACTTTCCATTCTTTCTATAGTACTTTTCCTAACTTTTACCAAGGCCTGTAAAGTCCTTTATGATTTTAGTCCTTACTACCTCTCCAAACTCTTTTTATACCCTTGTCTCCTCCTTCACTTTGACACTAGCCACACTGGTACTCCAACTTCTATCTGTTCTTCAGACACACCAAAATTTTCATCTCTCTGTTTTCATACTGCATTTCCTCTTGCTGAAGTGCTCTTCCCTCAGGATGCTTCATAACTGGCTCCTTCTTCCTTCGCTCAACTGTCAGGTCAGATGCTATCTCCTTAGAGGAGTGCTCTCTGATCACTCAGTGGGAAGTATCTTCACCCCAGCTGCGGTAGTTATTCTCCAAAGATAAGCTCCAGTGAACCATGCTTTCCAATATTTATGCCCTTGTGTTGTCCCCTCTCTCATGGAATCTGGCCTGGCCCTGGGTCTCACTTTAGCCAATAAAATATGGCAGAAGTAAACTGTGCCAGTTTGGGGGCTATATTTTAAGAAGACCTGAGAGTTTCTGTTTTTGAGCCACCATGTAAGAAATCTGCTTTCCTTATTAGAGAGACTTCATGGAGGGATGGTGTACAGAAGATGTGTAGAATAGGGAAGACTGAGACTACATGGAAAGAGAGAAAGGCCCAATGGCCCCAGTAGGCCAGATAATCTCAATCTTTCAGCTGTTTTTACCAAGGCAACAAAGTGAGGAATTAGCTATCTTGGACCTCTCACACTATCAAACCTCCCAGATGACTACAACTCCAGCTAATATCATATGCATCAGAACTGTCCAGCTGAGCCCAGTCAAACAACAGAATCATAAGAAATGATAACATAGTTTTGTTTTAAGCCACTGTGTTTTAGACTATTATTTTTTGCAGGAGTATATGATCAAAAACCAGTCTTCCTAACTTTTTATTAGCATTTATCATAAGCTTAAGTTATTTATTGATTTGTCTTTTTTCTTTCGGATCTACTCCCTTTCTATTGACTTTATTCACCACTGTATTCCCTAAAAACATGTTTAGCATGGAATAAATACTCAATACATATTTGATAAATGAATGAATGAATATTTGTAAAGTATTTAGAATTTAGGAAATAATATAAATTTCAACTAATTATGTTTTTTGTTTAATTTTATATCACTTTATTCTGCATAGTCTGTTTTAGATGTATAGAAATATTGATGTTCTCTGAATTTTGTATGCATTTTCACACCTTTTATAACTTTTTGCATGCTATTATTTCTGTTCAAAATGCTCTTCATTTACATAATTTGCAGAGTGGTTTCACCTTTAAAACATAGGTTAGAAGCCGCCTCTGTTCTCAAGCCTATAAGTTTATCAGAAAGATTTGGAAATCTCTCCTTTTTCTCCAGACTATCCACGCATATTTGTCATAGCACTTAATAACTCACAGTTTAATATTCCTTTATTGTATCAGCCAACTATTATAACAGTAATGCCAGTAACAAATCACAACAAAACTCAATGGCTTAAAGCAACAATTGTTATTCTAATTCATGGGTCTGATGATTGGCTCATGGACTAGGAGTCAGACAATCTAGGATTAGCTTGGACTTGGCTCCAAGCTGTAGTTTGAGTCTAGATATACTTCACATGTCTTCCAGTTTTCTTGAACAGGCAGGATTCACTGGTGTGTACTTCTCATTAGTGCAGCACATGGGGACACTTTAAACCTCTGCTTTAAACCTCTGCTGGTCAACGTGCTAACCTCACATTGACCAAAGCACACCACATGGCAAAGGAGAATTCATGTAGTGAAATGTATAGATAACAGAAAGAATAAAAAATTGAGACTGTTAATAAAAACTACCACACATCTTTCATACAGAACTCTAAGCTCGTTTCAGAGAGATTTTGTTTTATTTATAAGGTAGAGTAACTGGATCATATAAAAACACTCAGTAAATATTATTTTTAAAATAAATTGAACCATATATTGTATGGCAAAGCTAGGTGTACATTGGCCTAACTGACATTTTGGCAGGCTATTATACACTTCTCCAAGCATGTTATACCCAGATTTAAAATTATAGGTCAGCTTCTTCATTTATGAGAATTAAATGTAAATGTTTTTCAAAACATGAATTAACTAGAAATCCATCATAAATCTCAGGAGTGGAGAACTTTAAATATACTCTAGGTCTTATCCATCCTTGAAAACTCAGTTCACAGTGAGACAATAGAGAAATTGGCTTAGAAAGCTGAGATTTGATGTTGCTATTTCTGTGATTATGTTCTGAATGGATCTGGCACATTCCTGCCACTCTGTTGACTCACATCCCCCACTATTAATCCATCTTTCTTTTTATCTTTCCCTCTGAATTTCCTTACAACTTAAGCATGAAAGGACAAGAAGGACATTATGATTCATTTGGTGAAGGGCAAATGACAAATATTTAAGACCTTGAATTTTAAATTAATAAATGGAAATGGATTGCACTATTAGGGAAAAAAATGAAAGATCTAGCAAAGGAAAATTTTAAGGTCCTAATGAAATGCATAATATAGGGAGTGTGTCATAGCTGTGTTATACTAGAAATTATAACTTGGAGGAATTCCCCAGACAAGCCTTATGCCACAAGCCTATTCTATTATGCAGGCTATTATGAACCTCTGCCACAATTTGTATGGCCTTTGCCACAATTTTTATGCCACTTTATTATAATCATTGATTACATATCTGACATTGAACCATCAGTAACTTGAAGAAAATGAACAACTTTCACTCATCTTTGAGCATCCAGTACTCTATAATTTCCTGCAATACAGAGTACAGTCTTATGAAAAATATTAGACCAACTGCCAAATGAGAAACCAAAGGGGAAAAGTGGTAAATCCAACAAAGTAAAATATACAAACATTGGAACTGTCCCTAAATGGAAAGAATTTAGGGAAAAACCTTGTATTGTGAATAAATATCTCTAGTGATACATCCTGTCAAATCATATTGAAATTGCAGTTCAGAAAATGATATAGCACAAAGAATAACACAGTTTTGAGCTGCTTCTCCTTTAAAAATAAAGCACTTTTTCTCTTAGAATAATGAGGTAGAGATTTATTTGATTTTCTTATTTTATTTTTAGATCCTGTCTTGCTAAAGCCAATTATCATCTAGAACAGTTTAAACACCAAACACATTCCAATCTAATCAGAGATACACATTAAACTCCAAAATAATAAACACAAATTCAAGATGAATTGAGATGAACAAGTACAGAACCACTTTGAAAAAGACCTTGCAATATAATAACCTATTAAACCCCTGCTTACATTTCACAGAAGCAATTAATAAAGTTAACAGAGGATTGAAAGAGATCTTTACAACAGTAGAATGTAAATCAAATACTGTCATTATATATAATTTGATAATATTCCTTAATAAGAATCATTTTTGTATATGCATAAGAATATGATTTTTTTATTTTTTACAATTTTTACTTGTTTAAATTATTAGAAATGCCTTAATTTAAGTAATTTTCTATAACCATAACTATTCATAATTTAATGCTCTATACATGCACTTAAATGAGGATTAATCTTTAAGGTTGTATATGAATTGCCAGTTTGTTCATGCACTGTATTGTTTAGAACACACAGGACCACATTTTACCTGTTTACATGTTACCTATTAAGTTAAGGAAAGGATGTACAGACACAAAGTACATGCACAGTAAATGTACCTTGTGTGAAAACAGAATGGTCTAATGTGAGGTAGGATACATTCAAGGAGGACATTAGGAGTAAAAAAGATGGTAAATCATGTACTAGAAAATTTTTGTGTGTTACTAATGAAAAAAAAAAAGAGAATAACTAAAAAGTCAATTGTCAGAAATATGGATGTTTCCAGCACAATGAAGGACAGGGAAAAGTGCAAATTGACAAAAAAAAAAAAAAAAAAAAAGAAAAAAGAAAGACAGAGATCTGAAGCTACCTTGGTCATGTCCCAGAGCCTTTCCTCCATGTTTTTTCTTCCTGCCCCAACATTAACATCAGCTAATCTCTCCTCATATCACTTTACCCCTCACATCCCCCTTTTTTTGGTATTCTCTCATGGCCACCTCTACTACCTTTTCTGCCTCCACATTATTTTTGCATTTTGGCCATGAGAGGAAGAAGGAATCTTTGCCTACAAAGGTAATAAAGAGTTGAGTAAATAAATAAAATATGTGGCTGAGCAACTCAATATGCATTTTTGATTACTTAATTTGTATTTAGGCATAATCTTATGTAAAATTATTATTTTTTGTCATTTTTAAAATTGGGGTATAGTCATTTTACAATGTTGTGTTAGTTTCTACTGTATAGTGAAGTGGAGTTCCCTGTGCTATACAGCAGGTTCTCATTTCTTACCTATTTTATACTGTAAAATTATTAAATGAGGGTTTTTAAGGACTGGATTCCTTGCAATAACTTACAACCCAATTTATTTTCATGTTGGTCAGATGTTACATTTCAATAGAATAGTAAAGAAAAAATCAGAAAGAAATACTCCACCACAAGAACTGCATGTCCGTCCTTCTCATTTATAAACCAGTTGTCATATACACAAAATAAACTCTTATTATGATTTTTAACAAAGCATAAACAGAGTGAACCTATTAGGTTTTCCTCTCTCTTTGCAAAGTTTCATCTAAATGGAGACCATCGCAATGACAAGGACATTTTATAAATGCTTGTGTTGATAAATTGTACATTGAAAAGTTGAAGGAGCCTGAGAGGGGAAGAGACAGAGAAAGGGGAAAGGTTTAGTAAAACTGTTAAGGTCAGTATATTTTTATTTTTTCCATTTTTCCATTTTAAGTTTTATTATATCAATTAATTTAAAGTAGAATCTATTAAATTTATTAACTTGTTCAGTGTCACATTCCTTCCTCTTCCACTTTCCTTCCTCCCCCCTTCCTTCCCCTTCCTTCTTTCCTCCTTCCTCTTTCTTTCTCTTTCTTCCTTTCTTCTTTCTTTCTTTCTTTCTTTCTTTCTTTCTTTCTTTCTTTCTTTCTTTCTTTCTTTCTTTCTTTCAACAATTTAGTCTTTTAGAATAATTCTTTCAAGGACAAGAAGTGTCAATAATATGAAAAAGTAAAGACAGAGGATTCAATTCAATCCTGGACTGTGTGTGAGTCTAAGACTCAGTGTATACAAGGCATGACATCCAGAAACAGTGCAGAAAAAAGACAATCAATAGTCCACATATAACACTTATACCTGAGTATTTGGTGCTATTTAAATGTGAAGGAAGGTTCTGAGCTCAATCCATAACTCTTGTTTCCAGGATGACACACATTTAATGCTTACTTAAAGATGAAGAAGAGAGCTGGACTTAATTGCTTTCATATTATAAAATAATTGTGGTCATTGAACAAAAACATATTAAAACATATTATTACAGATAATCACAGAGATTACAAGTCACTGTTTAGAGAAATATTTATATTTAGATAATACTATACTCTATTCAGATATGTGGGAAATATAAAGGCTTAAATAATTTTTATGACTATAATTAATAGCAAATTTTGTCTTGCTTTATTGTTAGCCTTTAGGCATTTATTTCTAGCAGAAAATATAGTGGAATTAAAATGTTAGTTTTAAATAATGAAAATGATTTGAATCCAATTTTTAATGCATAGATTTACTTTCTCATATCATGAAATATATTACAGTGCTATTATAATAAGTAGATTATGTGTTTGCTAGAAATTAAGTAAAAGAGAAGACAAACAAAATAATCAGAATTTGAAAATTGAGTTTTCCTCAGATATTTCTCACTAAAAACCAGCGATTCTCCCACTCCCACCTGCCAAACCCACTGTGTCAAACCCACACAGGCTTCAGGAGTAACAGGAACTATATCACACTCTTTAAGGGATATGATTCATCCCAGTGTGCTTAGAATGAAAAACACATAAAGGACATATGGGGTGACATATGCTAAATCCTCTAGACATGCTGCACTAGCACAATCATGGGGCCCAACTTGATTTCATGAAATATTGCACATTTATTTTTGCCAAACAGGATAATAACAACGAATTATTTGGGGAAAAAGAGAAAGACTAAGACTTTTTTCAATCTGAATCAAATCTTTTCAAGATTTTTAAATACTACCAAAAACCAAAGAACAAACAGCAAACACTTTTCTAGTTTTATGATAGACATACCTGAAATTTCAATAATGCAATTAAATTTATTCCCACTACTCAAGGATTGTATATTTAACATACTTCCAAAATCACAGCCTGAAAGCACAAACTATGAATTAATCTGCTTTATTTGAAAAAAAATGTTTAAAGCATAACATGTAGAATATTGAAAGGAAGGATCTAATTGTAGAGCACCAGATGAGCAAAATGGATAGGAAATCAACTCAATTCACCCAATCACAGTCTGCATTGTCTCTGTTGTTTCCAGCTTTGGCTATTTAAAGAGGACAGTTATATTGCCTTGCACATAGGCTTAAAAAGAAACTTAATTCATTAACAGTAATTGTCTTCTGTATAAAGAATATTTAAAGTACAAAAATTGGATACTTTAGTTTTATATTATCTATGGATTCCCTTCTTTTTTTTTAGGAGCTAAGAATACAAACACAAAAAGATACATATTAAATAATATATTATAATGGATTCCCTACTAATCACCTTGTAAGAGATGCTCTACTAATTACCCTATAAAAGGTCTATACTAATTACCCAAATATGCCCAGTCTCAAATTTTTCTATATGCAAGAAGAAAAGGAAAAGCAAGGAAGGAAAAATAAAGTGAGGAAGGTGATTAATTGTAAGGATTAGATAGGAATAAAAATTGCTTTAGAAACTGATATGGTGGCTTCATTGCAGAGATTTATGAATGTATATATTGATAAATAATATACTACCCCCCAAAAAGGAAAACAGAGGAAGTGGAGAACAAAGAGATAAATTATCAGACAGATCAAAAGCAACTCAGATTCAAATAGTAAGTCAAGGAGAGAAAGAAATCCTGACAGTGTCAAATGAATAGATTAAAACAATATGGTCTATACATACAATGGAATATTAATCAGTCTTAAAAAAGAAGGAAACTTTTCAATGTGTCACAATATGGATGAACTTAAAAGCATAATGTTAAGTGAAATAAGCCAGTCTCAGAAGGACAGATACTGTGTGACTCCATTTATATGAGGTATCTAAAATAGTCAAACTCATAGAAGCAGAGTAGAATGGTGACTGCCAGGGGAGGGAGGGGGAAAGGGGGAGTTGCTATTCAATGGGTATAAAGTTTCAGTTATGCAAGATGAACAATTTCTAGATATCTGCTGTATAGCATTGTAGTTATAGTTAACAATACTGTATTGTACACTTAATAATTTAAGATGGTAGTTCTTATGATAAATATTCTTACTGAAATAGATAAATAAATGAATAAATAAATAAAGGTTCTTGGGAATTACACATTGGCAGGAAAGTTAGTGCCTGGCAAGAACTGAGAATAGAAAGATTAGTTCCACAAGGAAAGTTCGGGACACACCTTATAAACCTGATATTTGGTGAAAAAAGCAGGGAACCAAATACAAACACAGTATGGTTCCAATTATATAAATACAGAGATGGCAAAATTAAAATATAATAGTTATGTATTCTTTCATAGGTGGTAAACTACATGGAAGAGCTAGGAAATATTTGTTAGGAAATTTAGGAAAGTGGACTATCCCTAGGGGATAAGGAGAGGATTGTCTTTGGAGAGGAGCACTCACATGGGGCTTCTGAGATTCTGGTGGTCCTCTCATTCCTTTTTTTAAATTTATTTATTTTTTATTTTTGGCTGCGTTGGGTCTTTGTTGCTGCATGCAGGTTTTCTCTAGTTGTGGTGAGTGGGGGCTACTCTTCATTGCAGTGCACAGGCTTCTCATTGGGGCGGCTTCTCTTGTTGCAGAGCACAGGCTCTAGGCACACGGGCTTCAGTAGTTGTGGCTTGCAGGCTCTAGAGCGCAGGCTCAGTAGTTGTGTCTCAGGGCCTTAGTTGCTCCATGGCATGTGGGATCTTCCTGGACCAGGGCTCGAACCCATGTCCCCTGCATTGGCAGACAGATTCTTAACCACTGCTCCAGCAGGGAAGCCCGGTCCTCTCATTCTTGACTTGAGTGATATCACATTCTGTCTCCTTTATAATTAATTATTTTTATATGCCTGGCATAGCGCACACACACACACACACACACACACACACACACACACCACATTTTTGTATGTATGATATGTCTCATGATAAAAAACTTAATAAAAAGATAGTGCAAAGTTGATGCCATTACCCAAACAAGTTACTTCTTGAATTGTGCAAATTCTCCTTTCAGTCTTATGAAAATAGATGTCTGACACATCCAGCAATTATCATGTGTTCAAATTTCCTTTTTCCCAAGTTTTATTAAGGTATAATTGTTTCAAATATCCACAGAGACTCTGATGCTGATGAATTTTAGAAAGTTGTAATTGATTTTAGAACTTCTAACACATCTAAATCCTATCAAATGCAGAGCAGTTTCCCCCTCACCAACATATTTTAGTTCACCCAATCTAATGTTCTTTAATTTGCAGATAGTACAGCAGATAACATCATAGTTAGAAGAGAAAAGACACTCTTGACCATGATGAAGAAGTGTAATCACTCAAAAGTGTGAAAGGCCTATTTGATGGTAAAACCCTTTGAGAAGTAATCCATAGAAGCTAGCCAAACCACTGATTCTGTCAAATAATAATCAAATTAGAACTTCAAGAGAAAGTTAAATTTGTTCTAACAGAATTTTTTTTTTTTTCTCCTATAAGGTTCTCAGTAGACACCCTATCTTACTTATTTCTTCATGTTTGTCTTGGTATTTTGAAGAATTAGCACATTCCTTGTATTTCACCATATTCAAAGAAAGAAATGGCCAGATGCCAAAATAATGAAATCTTATTATTCCAACTGCACAACCACAATTCTAGGTTTCCTACCACAAATTCCATTTGGTGCCGATAATACCCTTTATTGCTGACAAAATTTGGGGTCAAAACTCTTATCTCTTGAATTCAGTTGGGTCACAGATGAAAGATAATGATTCTTTTGAAACATTTAGACTAGCCCTTAGACTTCCAGAAGACTGAGTAGCTTACTTATTGCCTCCTTTTCTGAAGACACATACCATGATCTTGGCACTCTAGATTTTATTATGCTGATTATACAAGGATAAAAAGTAGAGGGTACAATATAACGCAAGTTTCCCCTTAATACTTGAGACACTGAAATGCTAACGTATTGCTCTATGTGTACCTTCTATGGGCCACATGCTGGTTCAGCTTACCCTTCAGAAGCCTGCAGTGAAAGCAGAAGACATTCTCATTCACTAAATCAGCTACATTGGTGAAAAAATGACATCTAATAAGGTAATTAATCAAATCAAATAAACATCTTAAGTCCCTCCCCACTTATAATCCCTCCAATTTCTTTATTTGTTCCACATAACTCTCCATCCCTTAGTACTATATAACCTATTTTATTATTTATAGGGTTGCAACTGAATATGTTGCTTACTAAAAGAAAATATTAAATCACTTTTCAACTACTTTTAGCTGTATGATATTGTATAAATAATTTTAAAATTTACCATTTTATTCCTCTTTATAAAATAGAAATTATGTAACTAAATTAATAAGTAAATAATATAATTTCTGTTACATGGTTAATATGGTATTTTATCTATAGTAAGGACCAATTAATTTTAGTTACTTTTTATTCTCTGTTTCTTGCATGAACACCACTAAGAAAAGTTTTCAAATATTAGCTCCAGAAAAAAAAGTGTTTTCATGCAAGAAATTATAATTTCTTCCAACTTAAAATATTGAGAAGCACTACTGACTATGATTCTCATTTAATTTTGAGCCCCTAGAAACTCAAACCAAGCGTGAAGTTCAACTTTAATAACTTAGTAAGATAGTGGTCTGCATATCTTTCTGCCTTTTAAGTATTTCCTTGGTCCTGACAATTTTTGGTGGCAACTTTTGTCTGGTTACATTTTGTCATTTTATTGTATGCATGCTTATAAACTGATTAATCCTCTGTAGAATCAGGGGATATAGATATATGCACACTTACATTTATATAATATTGCTCTGGGAAGAGCTGAGCATTTCAGAGACAGGACTGAAACTAAATTTCTCTAATGTTATCTAATTAGTGCTCTTGATGTTTGGGGCAGACCTAGGGAAAATTGAACATCTATTCCTCTGAAGTTAGTGAATCACCCACATGCTTAACCTCCCCAACAAGTTCAAATCAGTATAAGAAAATTAGCTCTTAGATAAATATGTACACTGTATTTCATTGTAAAGAGTATAGGAGACAATTTTCCCTTAAACAGAGATGAAATTTTGTTTACTTTAATGAATTTAAAAGAAAACAAACCTAAGAGATATAGTTATTGTTACATGAGAAAATCCAGAAATAAAGTAGTTGTTTTGCCTCTCTTTCTCTTTCAAACGATCTTATATATTCATTCAGCAATCATATTCTTCAAATTCTAATTTTATCATTTTAATTTCTTCCTCAGAAACAAAACAGAGGCTTCTTAAATTCCTTAGCAAATACAAAGTGAACACATCAACCAAATGCTATTTTGTTCAAACTTAAATGTACAATTTTGGGCTTCCGTGGTGGCTCAGTGGTTAAGAATCCACCTGCCAATGCAGGGGACACGGGTTCCAGCCCTGGTCCAGGAAGATCTCACATGCCGTGGAGCAACTAAGCCTGTGTGCCACAACAACTGAGCCTGCACTCTAGAGTCCACAAGCCACAACTACTGAGCCTGCGTGCCACAACTACTGAAACCTGTGCACCTAGAGCCTATGCTCCACAACAAGAGAAGCCACCGCAAAGAGAAGCCTGCACACCACAACAAAGAGTAGCTCCTACTAGCCACAACTAGATAAAAGCCCGCATGCAGCAATAGAGACCCAAGACAGCCAAAAAAATAAAATAAATAAATAAAGTTTAAAAAGATACAATTGTATGTTATCTGTTTAATGTACTTCCACATTTAAATCATAAAAATCAGTTTGCAATTGAACACATACATCATATTGATTCCTGCCTCTGAGGCCTCCTGCAGCCATTTTCTGTTTATACTCTATAACCTCTTGCTTCACCACAAAACATCTTTTCAAAATACATGTTTAAGAAGCTCACCAGCAACCTTTTCTGAAAAATCCTACCCAATTCTAAATGCCATCATTTTAGATTGCAACTTGCTCTTTCTTTCAACATCATGTCAGTTCTTGGGTCTTTTTGGTAGCACCCATTGTTATAAACTAAAAGATGATAAAAGAACCATGAAGAAAAAGAAACTAAATAAGATATTTCCTCCTAGACCATTAAAACCGTTTATTTCCTCTTGTGACCTTTAAGTTGGGACTCTCACAAAAAGGAACCAACATTTATTGACTGCCTATTATTTATCAGAGATTATGCTAGGCAAAGTCTAGGGTAATGCTTACTTTTGTCTATGTAATATGTTTCCATATATAATGTGAAGTAGTACTATATGTCCTCACCAAAATTCAAAACAAAGAAAAACAAACAAAAATATTCTTTGTACCTATCCACTTCTATCCTAATTCCTTCCTCCCACAGGTAACACATCATGGTTACTTTGACTGATTCTTCTGTTAGGTTAGTAATCTCTATAGTCCTAAATAACAAACCTTCGCTTAAAAATTATTTTCACATGTAGATATTATCTACTGACATTCTCCTCTAGATGTTGATATAGATGAAATTCACATTCTCTAGATATAATATTCTTAATCCACCCCCACCGCCACGCAAATCACCTTTTAGTGATACTTTAACAATCTTGTGATCAGCATAATTTTAGTCCATGCAAGTAGTCTATGACCCCTAAAATCAAATGCTTTTTCCAAAATTCAGTAAGTAAGATTGAAAAATCTCATAAGCATTCCAGGGGATATTCCCTGCTCTCTCACTTCACTGAATACTCTATGATGATGGGGACTTATGTCCTAAGCAAATAGTGACAACATAAATTCAAAATTCTGTTTTCAACTGTTATTTAGAGTGTGGGTTAGAGAAGTGCTATTAATTCAAGATCAGTTGAAGACTATGCAGTATACCTTTAACTCCAGGAAGGCTAGCATCTCATGAATGAAATTACTCGATTGTCAGAATCCATGTATTTGAAGCAATATGTTGTAGACTTGACCTTGACATTTCCAGTGTTGCAGACTTAATCAAGGGAAGCTACAAGATACAGCTTCATTAAAATTGATGTTTTATTTCCTTTACACTTGCTCTTAAAAATATTGTGTACCACTATTACCTCTAGAGCCCTACTACAAAATTAATTTTAGATCATGTTTGGGATTATTTTAGAATAGACAATAAAACATGTATCTAATCAGATATTTTTAAAAATTTCTCGACTGCTAAAATTTTCAGAAATTACCTTTATCAACTGACCTTCATATCTATATTACATTTTTGGGTCAAGAAATGCTATATTTACATTATTTTTTCTTTATAGTTTATAATTCTACAATTTTACTGTATGTTGAATAAGTTGCCTCAATAAGCTGTAAATAAGTTGGGTATTATTAAAATAATAATGCTTTTGTATTATTTGGCTTTATATGTCCTTCAACCAGGAAAAGAAAAATGAGAAATAAGACAGCGGTTCTATGCTAAAATTTATGAGAAACATTGATGACAGCCCAGTTAACATTACTTTGTCTTCCTTATTGTTAGATGAATAAGTTAGCATTGACTGTTTATACAAGGTCTCAATCGTTATTAACTAATATACAATTATTTAAAAAATTTGAAGCTGTAACTAGTAATATGAGCACTACTGAAGGAAATTTAAAAGGTATAGCTTCACTGTAACTTTCTTCAATACTGAACTGAACAAGTGGATCTTAAAATATATTCCGTTATCATCTATATCAAATATATTCTGAGGGCAAATATCAGAGTTTGACATGATAAAAATGTCTGTACTTAGAGATTGCTACCAAAAGTATTTGTTTTGTTTTGGTACCAAAGCAAGGTATCAGAAAACTAAAAATAATGCATCCATTGCAGTGTAACAAATTACTTCAACATTTAGTAGCTTAAAAGAAACCCCCAAATGTATTATCTAACAGCTTCTGTGGGTCAGGAATGACTTAGCTAAGTGGTGTGGCTCATGGTTTCTTATGAAGGTGAAGTCAAAGTATTACAAAACATCAGCCAGAGATTCAGGGCTTGACTAAGACTAAGGATCTGTTTCCAAGAAAGCTGGTTTATATGGGCTTTCCTCACCACATGGTCCTCTCCATAAGTTTGCTTCAAGGCCCACTGTGCAGGCAGCTGGCCTTCCCCAGAGCAGGTGGTGAGAGAGAGATGGACACAGATACAGAGAGAGATAAGTTGAGGGCATAAAACATGAAATGATTTATGGAGTCTTTTTATTTTCCATTTTATATGTAGCACACATCACTTCTGTTCACATTCCATGGCCAGATCTAAGACAATTAGTTCAAAAATCAGTAAAAGAGGCTGAAAAAATAGTTAAGTTGTAGGTCCAGAGAAAAGAAAACTCCGAGATATTGTTAAAGAGTCTTTGCCATGCTTTTTATTTCTTACACCTAGAATTTCTCTAGGTGAGAAAGTATATGGACTTGTCCATATACTTTAATACACTTTTTCATAATTTATGCTTGTCTTATGTAAAATATCTACATTAGTTCAACTTCCAGGCAAGTAGAACTAGGATTTCTCTCATAAATTATGACACAAATAATTTAGTCATTTAGAAAATTCAGAAAATATAAAGATAAAGAGAAAAAAAGATTCACCTGAATTAGAAATAAGAATACATAGTTAACTATTGGTCAGAATACATAGTAAATATTGGGAATTCCAGTTAATGCTTCCAAATTTTGCATATAGACAGACAGATAGCACATGTGTGTATATATATTATACATATGTGCATACATATTATACGTGCGTGTGATGGTGCAATACATGTTAGTCTGAAAGCAACTTTTACATTTAACTATAAGCACAAATATAGGCATATGCTACAAAATGTCTATGATGTTTGATATTTACTATAACAATCCAATAGTTGCTTCCCATGATTTATTTAACTTCATGCCCCAAAGAACCTTATGGTATAACCACATAAAGAAATTGAAGCCCAAGGAGTTTTTGTAACTTGTCATACTTCATGCTTTTAAACAGTAGAGCAGAGATTCAAGCTTCCATTGTCTCATTCCTAAACCTAAGTGCTGAGCCATTCTGCTAACCTAGCTTACTTTAGCAAAAGTCCTACCTAGCTAAGCACTTATAATGATCCAGACACACAGTAAATATGTTGTTGATATCCATTATTTAATTCTCACAACAATTTTATGATACACAGTGTTATCCCCATTTTTCAGATTCTATCAACTGGGCTAATAAATTTTGAATATACCACTCAAAATTACAGAGTAACAAGTGAAGAAGCAAGTATTTAAACTCACATCTTTCTGACTCAGAACCAGGCTTCCAACTGAAACACATTACTGCTCTAGTGACGATATCTCTATTGGTAATATTTTTGCTTAAATAAAACAACTACTTAAACACCCAGGGTTTCATTTATCACATTGTTGGGTTCAAAATATTGATTTTATAGAAATAAACCCAGGAAATGGAAGATGAAAGATGTTTCTTACTAAAGCATCTATTCTGTGAATTTGAATCATAGATGATTTCACATAGCAATAAATAAAAATCAATTTTTTTTCTAGAGAAAAATTTTATTGAAAATTAACTATCCTACACGGTTGCTGTAATATAAAAATGTAGCTAAGTAGGAGTAAGAGTTTCAAATAAATCAAAGGAATAAAACACAATGCAGCAACATTGATAGACATTTTTTTAAAAGATTGAATTAGAGAGTAATTTGGCATTATGCCAGGACAATGGGGCAAAAGGAGATATCTGAGATGTTATAGGCCAGTTTCCTAATTTTATTTCAAGCTCTCATCTTTATTGTTTTTAAGTAACTGGACTTGCATTGCCTACCCACAATAATTTGCAATTGGAATTTCCTACTTAAAATCATCTTATGACTTTCTTTCAACTTCATGAATTTCTGATGGTTTGTCTTAGGTTTTATTTCTAAAATCACATAGTTAATACCCTAAACCCTACCTACATTCATACAGAGTGACAGAGTTGGTCAGATCAAAATCAAGCCAAATAAAAGTCCACCTTTATTATAGTCTGAACTGATGTGGGAGGACATACATATTGGCCCTCCTAATAGAAATCTTAAAGCCTCCAGAAAAGTAACCATCCCACTTCAATTAATACTATGCTACAATATACCATAGGGTATTTTTCTAAATCCTGATTGAAATCTGCGTAATTCTGGCCTCTTTCCTTTTCTTTGATTTCAAATTTTGATATTTGTAGAAGAAATAAAACATATTTCTTGGATGTAAGAACAAATATATGATCCCAAATATTTCTATAATATTACTTTTCATAATTTTCAAAGGAAGGATGATTTTGTGGGACAAAAAAGAGATGCACCAAAAGAATTTCAAATATTGTTTTATATGTGTGAATCAAAATTAATAGCATTCCTGATGTTTTACAACACATCCACTATATTTTTCAAAGATATAGTGATAAATAAGGGTAAATCTAGTAGGTGCTATTGACATTATTTAGATACATAACATCAATATTTTAAATTAAAGTATACTTTCAGGAAAAACCTTCTCCTTAGTATTCATTATAGTTTCAGCAACAATATAGCTTGCCTATTATGTAGAGACCAGTATCTATTTTCAATTTAAAGACGTTGTCTTAAGCTTGGTGCAAACTGTCAAACTCTCCCTCATATACAAGGAGAGATGGTCTAGTTCATTATGGTCAAATTATAACACCTGATATTTGAAGACACGAACTGTAATGCCATGACACAGAGATACCATTTCAGAGTTGTTGACATCAATAAAAGCCTTCCCATGAAAGCTTATAGAACATTTATTATTATTATTATTTTTACATCTTTATTGGAGTACAATTGCTTTACATTTTTGTGTTAGTTTCTGCTGTATAACAAAGTGAATCAGCTATACCTATACATATATACCCATATCCCCTCCCTCTTGCATCTCCCTCCCACCCTCCCTATGCCACCCCTCTATGTGGTCACAAAGCACCAAGCTGATCTCCCTGTGCTATGCGGCTGCTTCCCACTAGCTATCTATTTTACATTTGGTAGTGTAAATATGTCAATGCCATTCTTTCACTTCTTCCCAGCTTATCCTTCCCTCTCCCTGTATCCTCAAGTCCACTCACCATGTCTGCATCTTTATTCCTGTCATGCCCCTAGATTCTTCAGACCCTTTTTTTTTTGTAGATTCCAAATATATGTGTTAACATACAGTATTTGTTTTTCTCTTTCTGACTTACTTCACTCTGTATGACAGATTCTAGGTCCATCCACCTCACTACAAATAGTTCATTTTCTTTTTTTTTAATGGCGAGTAATATTCCATTGTATGTATGTGCCACATCTTCCTTATCCATTCATCTCTCAGTGGACACTTAGGTTGCTTCCATATCCTGGTTATTGTAAATAGTGCTGCAATGAACATGGTGGTACATGTCTGTTTTTGAATTATGGTTTTCTCAGGGTATATGCCCAGTAGTGGGATTGCTGGGTCATATGTTAGTTCTATTTTAGGTTTTTAAGGAACCTCCATACTGTTATCCCTAGTGGCTTTATCAATTTATATTCCCACCAACAGTGCAAGAGAGTTCGCTTTTCCCACACTCTCTCCAGCATTTATTGTTTGTACATGATTGTTTGTTTGATGATGGCCATTCTGATCGGTGTGAAGTGATATCTTATTGTAGTTTTGATTTGCATTTCCCTAAAGATTAGTGATGTTGAGCATCCTTTCATGTGTTTGTTGGAAATCTGCATATCTTCTTTGGAGAAATGTCTATTTAGGTCTTCTTCCCATTTTTGGATTGGGTTGTTTGTTTTTTTGATACAGAGGTACATCAGCTACTTGTATATTTTGGAGATTAATCCTTTGTCAGTTGATTCATTTGCAAATATTGTCTCCCATTCTGAGGGTTGTTTTTTCATCTTGTTTACAGTTTCCTTTGCTGTGCAAAAGCCTTTAAATTTCATTAGGTGCTATTTGTTTATTTTTGGTTTTATTTCCATTTATCTAGGAGGCGGGTCAAAAAGGATCTTGCTATGATTTATATCATAGAGTGTTCTGCCTATGTTTTCCTCTAAGAGTTTTATAGTGTCTGGCTTTACATTTAGGTCTTTAATCCATTTTGAGTTAATTTTTGTGTATGGTGTTAGGGGGTGTTCTAATTTCATTCTTTTACATGTAGCTGTCCAGTTTTCCCAGCACCACTTATTGAAGGGGCTGTCTTTTCTCCATTGTATATTCTTGCCTCCTTTATCAAAGATAAAGTGACCATATGTGCATACGTTTATCTCTGGGCTTTCTATCCTGTTCCATTGATCTGTATTTCTGTTTTTGTGCCAGAACCATACTTTCGATTACTGTAGCTTTGTAGTATAGTCTGAAGTCTGGGAGCCTGATTCCTCCAGCTCTGGTTTTCTTTCTCAAGATGGCTTTGTCTATTCGGGGTCTTTTGTGTTTCCATACAAATTGTGAATTTTTTGTTCTAGTTCTGTGAAAAATGCCATTGATAGTTTGATAGGGATTGCATTGAATATGTAGATTGCTTTGGGTAGTAGAGTCATTTTCACAATGTTGATTCTTCCAATCCAAAAACATGGTATATCTGTCCATCTGTTTGTATCATCTTTAATTTCTTTCATCAGTGTCCTATAGTTTTCTGCATACAGGTCTTTTGTCTCCTTAGGTAGGTTTATTCCTAGATATTTTATCCTGTTTCTTGCAATGGTAAATGGGAGTATTTCCTTAATTTCTCTTTCTGATTTTTCATCATTAGTGTATAGGAATTCAAGAGATTTCTGTGAATTAATTTTGTATCCTGCTACTTTACCAAATTCATTGGTTAGCTCTAGTAGTTTTCTGCTAACATCTTTAGGATTCTCTATGTATAATATCATGGCATCTGTAAACAGTGACAATTTTACTTCTTCTTTTCTGATCTGGATTCCTGTTTTTTCTTTTTCGTCTCTCATTGCTATGGCTAAAACTTCCAAAACTATGTTGAATAATAGTGTTGAGAGTGGTCAACCTTGTCTTGTTCATGATCTTAGTAAGAATGGTTTCAGTTTTTCACCATTGAGAATGATGTTGGCCGTGGTTTTGTCATATACAGCCTTTATTATGTTGAGGTATGTTCCCTCTATGCCTATGTTCTGGAGAGTTTTGATCATAAATGGGTGTTGAATTCTGTGGAAAGCTTTTTCTGTATCTACTGGGATTATCATATGGTTTTTATCCCTCAATTTGTTAATATTGTGTATCACATTGATTGATTTGCATATATTGAAGAATCCTTGAATTCCTGGGATAAACCCCACTTGATCATTATTTATGATCCTTTTAATGTGCTGCTGGATTCTCTTTGTTAGTATTTTGTTTAGGATTTTTGCTTCTATGTTCATCACTGATATTTGCTTGTAGTTTTCTTTTTTTTGACATCTTTGTCTGGTTTTGGTATCAGGGTGATGGTGACTTATAGAATGACTTTGGGAGTGTTCCTCCCTCAGCTATATTTTGGAAGATTTTGAGAAGGATAGGTGTTAGCTCTTCTCTAAATGTTTGATAGAATTCACCTGTGGAGCCATCTGGTCCAGGGCTTTTGGTTTTTGGAAGATTTTTATCACAGTTTCAATTTCAGTGCTTGTGATTGGTCTCTTTGTATTTTCTATTTCTTCCTGGTTCAGTCTCAGAGGGTTGTGCTTTTCTAGGAATTTGTCCTTTTCTTCCAGAGTGTCCATTTTATTGGCATATAGTTGCTTGTAGTAATCTCTTATGATCCTTTGTATTTCTGCAGTGTCAGTTGTTACTTCTCCCTTTTCATTTCTAGTTTTGTTGATTTGAGTCCTCTCCCTCTTTTTCTGGATGAGTGTGGCTAATGGTTTATCAATTTTGTTTATCTTCTCAAAGAACCAGCTTTTACTTTTATTGATCTTTGCTATTGTTTTCTTTGTTTATATTTCATTTATTTCTGCTCTGATCTTTATGATTTCTTTCTTTCTGCTAACTTTGGGGTTTTTTTTTTCCTCTTCTTTCTCTAATTGCTTTAAGTTAGGTAGTTTATTTGAGATTTTTCTTGTTTCTTGAGGTAGGATCGTATTGCTATAAACTTCCTTCTTAGAACTGCTTTTGCTGCATCCCATAGGTTTTGGGTCATCGTGTTTTCATTGTCATTTGTTTCTAGGTATTGTTTGATTTCCTCTTTGATTTCTTCAGTGATCTCTTGGTTATTTTGTAGCGTATTGTTTAGCCTCCATGTATTTGTATTTTTTACAGTTTTTTTCTTGGAATATATATGTAGTCTCATAGTGCTGTTGTCAGAAAAGATACTTGATATGATTTAAATTTTGTTAAATTTACCAAGGCTTGATTTGTGACCCAATATATGGTCTATCCTGGAGAATATCCCATGAGCACTTGAGAAGACAGCATATTCTGTTGTTTTTGGATGGAATGTTCTATAAATATCAATTAATCCATCTTGCTTAATGTGTCATTTAAAGCTTGTGCTTCCTATTTATTTTCATTTTGGTTGATCTATCCATTGGTGATATTGGGACATTAAAGTTCCCTACTATGTTATTGTTGATTTCCTCTTTTATGGCTGTTAGCCTTTGCCTTATGTATTGAGGTGCTCCTATGTTGGGTGCATAAATATTTAAAATTGGTATATCTTCTTCTTGGATTGATCCCTTGATCATTATGTAGTGTCCTTCTTTGTCTCTTGTAATAGTCTTTAATTTAAAGTCTGTTTTGTCTGATATGAGAATTGCTACTCCAGCCTTCTTTTGATTTCTATTTACATAGAATATCTTTTTCCATCCCCTCACTTGCAGTCTGTATGCATCCCTCAGTCTGAAGTGGATCTCTTTTAGACAGCGTATATACGGGTCTTATTGTGTTCTTTCAGCCAGTCTATGTTTTGTGGTTGGAGCATTTAATCCATTTACATTTAAGGTAGTTATCAATATGTATGTTCCTATTACCATTTTCTTAATTGTTTGGGTTTGTTATTGTAGGTCTTTTCCTTCTCTTATGTTTCCCACCTAGAGAAGTTCTTTGAGCATTTGTTATAGAGCATGTGCTGAATTCTCTTGGTTTTGCTTGTCTGTAAAGTTTTTAATATCTGCATTGAATCTGAATGATAACCTTGCTGGGTAATCTTGGCTATAGGTTTTTCCCTTTCATCACTTTAAATATGTCCTGCCACTCCCTTCTGGCTTGCAGAGTTTCTGCTGAAAGATCTGCTGTTAACCCTATGGGTATTCCCTTGTGTGTTATTTGTTGTTTTTCCCTTGCTGCTTTTAATATTTTTTCTTTGTATTTAATTTTTGATAGTTTGATTAATATGTGTCTTGGCGTGTTTCTCCTTGGATTTATCCTGTATGGACTCTCTGTGCTTCCTGAACCTGAATGACTATTTCCTTTCCCATATTAGGGAAGTTTTCAACTATAATCTCTTCAAATACTTCTCAGACCCTTTGTTTTTCTCTTCCTCTTCTGGGACGCCTACAATTCGAATGTTGGTGTTTTTAATGTCGTCCCAGAGGTCTCTGAGACTGTTCTCAATTCTTTTCATTCTTTTTTTCTTTTCTGCTCCATGGTAGTTATTTCCAGTACTTTATATTCCAGGTCACTTATACTCTTTTCTGCCTCAGTTATTCTGCTTTTGATTCCATCTATAGAATTTTTAATTTCATTTATTGTGTTTTTCATCATTGTTTGTTTGTTGTTTAGTTCTTCTAGATCCTTTTTAAACGTTTCTTGTATTTTGTCCATTCTATTTCCAAGATTTTGGGTGACCTTTACTATCATTAGTCTGAATTCTTTTTTAGGTAGACTGCCTATTTCCTCTTCATTTGTTTGATTTGTTGGGTTTTTACCTTGCTCCTTCATCTGCTGTGTATTTCTCTATCTTTTCATTTTGCTTAACTTACTGTGTTTATGGTCACCTTTTCACAGGCTGCAGGTTCATAGTTCCCATTGTTTTTGTTGTCCACCCCCAGTGGGTAAGGTTGGTTCAGTGGCTTGTGTAGGCTTGCCGGTGGAGGGAACTGGTGCCTGTGTTCTTGTGGATGAGGCTGGATCTTGTATTTCTGGTGGGCAGTACTGAGTCCGGTGGTGTGTTTTGCAGGGTCTGTGAACTTATGATTTTAGTCAGCCTCTTTGCTAATGGGTGGGGTTGTGTTCCTGTCTTGCTAGTTGTTTGGCATGGGGTGTCCAGCACTGGTGCTTGCTGGTCTTTCAGTGGAGTTGGGTCTTAGTGTTGATATGGAGATCTCTGGGACAGCTCTTGCCAATTGATAGTACATGGGTCAAGGAAGTCTCAGGTGGTCCAATATCCTGACCTTGGCTCTTCCACCTCTGAGGCTCAGGCCTGATACCAGGCTGGAGCACCAAGACCCTGTCAGCCACACAGCTCAGAAGAAAAGTGAGGGGGAAAAAAAGAAAGATAGATAATAAAATAAAATAAAAGTTATGAATATAAAATTTTTTAAAAATATTATTAAAATAAAAATTTTTTAAGTAATAAAAAACAAAGGAGAGAGCCACGAAACCAATAAATAAATCTACCAATGGTAACAAGCGCTAGAACTAAACTAAGATAAACATATAAATCAGAAACTAGTCAGTCACATACAGCAAGCCCCAAGTCTACAGTTGCTCCCAAAGTACACCACATCAATTTTGGAATGATTCATTGTGTATTCAGGTATTCCGCAGATGCTGGGTACATCAAGTTGATTTTGGAGATTTAATCCACTGCTCCTGAAGCTACACAAAGAAATTTCCCTTCCTCTTCTTTGCACAGCTTCTGGTGTTCAGCTTTGGATTTGGCCCTGCCTCTGCATGTAGGTTGCCCTCTGGCGTCTGTTCTTCACCCTAAAAGGAAGGGGTTTAAAGAGTGGCTAATTATGGTGCTCTGGTTCACTCAGGTCGGGAGAGGGATGGATACAGAATGTGGGTGAGCCTGTGGCGGCAGAGGCCTGTGTGATGTTGCAACAGCCTGAGGCATGCCATGTGTTCTCCTGGGGAAGTTGTCCCTGATCACGGGACTCCAGCAGTGGTGGGCTGCACCGTCTCCTGGGAGGGAAGGTGTGGATAGTGACCTGTGCTTGCACACGGGATTCTTGGTTGCTGCAGCAGCAGCCTTAGTGTTTCATGCCCGTCTCTGGTGTCCATACTGATAGCTGCAGCTTGCACCCATCTCTGAAGGTCGTTTAAGCGATGTTCTGAATCCCCTCTCCTTGTACATCCTGAAACAATGTTCTCTTTTTTTTGTTTTTTTTTTTTTTGTTTGTTTTTGTTTTGTGGGCCTCTCACTGTTGTGGCCTCTCCCATTGTGGAGCACAGGCTCCGGACGCGCAGGCTCAGCGGCCATGGCTCACGGGCCCAGCCGCTCCGCGGCATGTGGGATCTTCCCGGACCGGGGCACGAACCCGTGTCCCCTGCATCGGCAGGCGGATTCTCAACCACTGCGCCACCAGGGAAGCCCCAACAATGGTCTCTTGAGTCTTAAGTAGGTCCAGAGTTTTTCCTGGACTCCCTCCTGGCTAGCTGTGGCTCACTAGGCACCTTCAAGCTGTGTTCCCACAGCCAACCCCTGTCCTTTCCCTGGGGTCTAATCTCTGAAGCCTGAGCCTCAGCTCCCAGACCCCAACTGCCCCAGTGGGTAAGCAGACAAGCTCTCAGGCTGGTGACTGCTGGTCAGCACAGATCCTCTGTGCGGTGATCTCTCCACTTTGTCGTCTGCATCCCTGTTGCTGTGCTCTCCTCTGTGGCTCTGAAGCTTCGCCTGCACCATCCACCTCTCCGTCTCCACCTGTGAAGGGACTTCCTAGTGTGTGGAAAGTTTTCCTCCTTCACAGCTCCCTCTCAGAGGTGCAGGTCCCAACCCTATTCTTTTTTCTCTGTTTTTCCTTTTTTCTTTTGCCCTACCGAGGTATGTCAGGAGTTTCTTGCCTTTCGGAAGTCTGAGGTCTTCTGCCAGCATTTAGCAGGTGTTCTGTAGGAGTTGTTCCACATGTAGATGTATTTTTGATGTATTTGTGGGGAGGAAGGTGATCTCCATGTCTTACTCCTCCACCATCTTGAAGGTCCTCTCAGAGCATTTATTCTTTTATATCTTTATTTGCCTAGAAATTTCCTTTTTTGTTGATTTATTTAAATCACAAATCCTTTACTTAAATCAGTAAGCCTTCTTATTCTAGAGTTCAAAGAATTTGTTAAATACTGAGACAAAGTAATTCACAAAGTTGTTAAAAGCATTAATACTTAATAGGATAATTTCCATTTCCCTGGTCCAGAAGCTAAGTGATGTGAAGCCTACAGATAAAAGTAGAATGATTGTAAAGGCTAGAGAATGAACATCATTTTGTCAGTAATTATTACCTTAGAATTTTGTCAAGAAACAATATAATTTTAGTCTTGAGCAAGAATTAATTTTGTGGGGTTAATATGTTAAATTCAGAATTAAAGTATTTTGAGATGTTTTCTTATTTTTTTAGGTCATAGAATTTTTTGTTTGCTCAGTGCAATTTCTTTTCATCATGGTACAGAAAGTACCCTTAATAATGTATGCAATTATTTTATTGCACACAGGAAGTGATATGATGATGGACACACAACATTGTAATACACATCTTGATGAATAATTTCAACCAGGACAGTTTTTTGTTTTTTGGGTTTTTTTTGTATCACACCTCCCACCCTGCCGCTTTTCCCCCTTGGTGTCCATATGTTTGTTCTCTACGTGTGTCTCAATTTCTGCCCTGCAAACTGGTTCATCTGTACCATTTTTCTAAGTTCCACATATATGCGTTAATATATAATATTTGTTTTTCTCTTTTTGACTTACTTCACTCTGTATGACAGTCTCTAGATTCATCCATGTCTCTACAAATGACCCAATATCGTTCCTTTCTATAGCTGAGTAATATTCCATTGTATATATGTATCACATCTTCTTTATCCATTCATCTGTCAATGGGCATTTAGGTTGCTTCCTTGACCTGGCTATTGTAAATAGTGCTGCAATGAACACTGAGGTGCATGTGTCTTTCTTTCTTTTTTTTTTTTTATAAGGAGGTTGTGAGGTATGCTTGAATGAGCATGGACTTTGGAGTCAAACAGATTGGACATGTATCTTGACTTAGCCATATAGTAGCTCTGTCCCCAGGGTAAGTTACTGAACCTTTCAACTTCACTCTCTGTGTATATAAAATTACTATTTTTGCATATATAAAATTGATAAAAATATTATAGATAGCAGGCACTTGATAAAATTTGTTTCCTTTCCTTTTTCATTCTTCAACATCTTCACTTTAGAGCTCTGAAATATTATACCCTCAACCTCCACATTCATCTTTTCATAATTGAGAAATCATCAATCTCATGCAGTGACTTTAGCTTTAGTCCTAATACTATCTTTGCCTCAGAGGAGACATTTTGGAAATATTGACTCCACATCAAAGAAGGGAGCCAATCACCTTTCATATTCATCAGAGATTGAGAAGAAGAAATCATTCCAGATAAAATGTCAGACTGAACATTACCATTACAATTTTCAAAAAGCCAGTGCAAACTGGGACCAAGAATTGAGTCAGAATTTAGATCTATAGAAGTAAATATCTCTTTTCTACTTGCAATTTTAGAATTACAAGTATCTCACTTCAAAGATCTAGCTTTCAGGATCTGGAGAGATTTTATTCCATCAAAATTCCCTCTTCTCCCTGTATTTTCAACTGCTTTCTTTTTATTGCTGCTTAGTTTGCACTAGATAAAAATATATCCAAATGGCTCCCACTTGAATATAAATAAATGTTACTCTCTTAACCCCTTCTTTTCTTCCTAATCCTGCTGTGTCTTTCTCATGACTTTTCTGGTATAGTCAAATGAACAAGTGGCCTGCTTTCAATATCTCAATTTTGTTTCCATATGCTTTCTCTTTTAACCTCACAAAATCTACTGCTGCCCTGATATTTACAGATGTCTTCTAGTTGTTAAATTCAAAGGATAATTTCTTCTCTTATTTATATTTGAGTCTGTTTACCACTCTCACTTACTTTCAACATTACCCTGCCTTTCATGCAAGATGTGTTTCCCTTTCTTTCCCTGCCTTTCTAACTCTTCTTCTACTGCACGTAATATTATGTTTCTCTGGCTTCTGCTCTCAGTACTTTTCTTTGTACAATCTCATCACTTCTCTCGACTTCAAATTATCCCCTGTATACTGATGCTTAACAATACTGTTATTCCCAAACCCCAAACACTGTTTTGAGCTCTAAATTCATATACCTAACTTTCTACTGGATGAGTCAACCTGGATGTGAATTAGACATCTCAGGTTCAAGATGATAAAAATTGGACTCATCCTTTCCTCAGATCTGCAGTTTTTCTCCATTTGAAAACTGTTTATATTATTGAGATAGCTTCCAAAGGCAGAAACCAGTATTTGATATATTTGCCTATTCCATGTCCCCATCCACATAATGCATCCATTTAGTCATTCAAAGCATATGTGTTGGCTGCTCAGTCAGTTTATGTATGTACTGTGCTGGTTGCTTGGGATATAATGATAAACAAGATAAACCATAACTGTTCTCTCATAGTGCTTAGGGGCTGGTGGGAAGAGGGTAGACAATGAATAAGTAACAAACAAAGAAAATGATTTTAGATAATAAAAACTAACAAAAATATTAAGCATAGTGGGGAAAGGGTACATCATTTGTGATTAGATTTAGTTGCATAAAACAGAAAATCTAAAATAACAGTGACATTATTGAAATTCATTTCCCTCTGATGGTAAAGAAAATCCAGTTCAGGGCTTATAGGGATGGTAAAGAAAATCCAGTTCAGGGCTTGTAGAGCAGCATCAATTTCTTTAGGGACCTCTGAGCCACATTTTTCTATAAGTCTTGTATAGAGTTTCTATTATGAACTGAATGCTTATGTCTCTGAAAAATTAACATGTTGAATGAAACCCTATGCCCCCAATATGATGATATTGGGAGGTGGGGCCTTTGGGCAGTAATCAGGATTAGATGAGGTCATAAAAGTAGAGCCCACACAAGTAGGATTAGTATTCTTATGAGTCATGAGAGATTTCCCTTCCTGTGTCTGCTCTCAGCCATGTGAGGATACAACAAGAAGTTGGCAGTCTACAACCCAGAAGAGGATTCTATTCAGAACCCAGCCAAGCTGGCAGTCTGATCTCAGATTTCCAGCTTACTGAACTATGAGGAATACATTTCTGTTGTTTATAAGCCACCCAGGCTATGGTACTTTGTTATAGCAGCCTGAGCTGACCAAGATAGCTTTCAACTCAAGATCATTTCTTAGTTCATGAAGGTGGCTGAACTTCAGCCACTGAGTCTAAGTTACAGGCAGCAGAAAACAAAGCACAGGAGAGGAAAAAGAGGCACATACCAAAGAAGTTGACACCTTTTAATAATATTCCTGGAGACTCCAAAAATCATGTTCATTTAATTCTAGTTGGCTACATCATGCTGAAAGGGATGCCATCCTTTTGGCATTTTCATTGCTACTTCAAATGAAATTGTGTTATTAAGGAAAGTATGGGGAAAGAATGGGGATAGGCAGATGTCTCTGCAATGGGTGGCTATTGATTAGCCTTAGCGGGGAGGGCCTTTCTGAAGCAGTAGCATCTCAGCACATGGTTTTGATCATCCCATACTATTGATTTCATCCTTTTAATAAACCATTTTGAACTGTTTTCTAATCTCTATTTCCTTTTCTCCTGCCTTCTATTAGTAAAGGTACTAGCTACCCCTCCTCTCTCTTACAGCATCTTCTCCCTAACTAGTCTCTTGCCTCCAGTCTGATTACCAGTGAATCAATCTCCATGGTGCTTCCCTAGAGCATTTTGAAATACAAATTTGATCCTTGAACTTCCTTGATTAAATCCTTTAACGTTTTCCATTGATTCAAGGCAATATCCATAGAACTCTTCTGAAAATCTCCCTGAACACATTACATATTTTTTTCTCCTTCTCTCTGATTTCTAGGCATGAATAATGGCTTTAAAAATGTGTGTGTTTCTCATCCCTCCGAACAACTATTTAAAGTTTTTGACCTTTCTTCCAAGTATACCCTTCTCCCATCCAACTATTTCCATTAAAAAAATACACATTTATTCTTTATAATTCACTCAATTTTTTAAGCTCTTCCTGAATATCATACTTTCATGTCATGTCCTTATTTTAAACATACAAACCATTGCTGAAGCTCCACTACTTACAATTATTATTAATTTTTATTGTTCTATTGACATTCCATCATAAACTGCAAGCTATCTGATAGTAGAGATTGTGGCTTTATTTCTGGATCCAATTACCTCTTCCTAAGACAAGCACATTTTGAATACTTATTAAGATTTTCCTGAGTGAATTAAACTCATTAACCTCCTAGGCTGAAAAATTTAAAATTATTCTCTGCTATTATCCATCTCTTAGTTATGGCATCACTTTCTATTTATGCTATCTCTGCAGCTCCTTTTCATCCGTACTGTTTAATCATTTCTACGTCAGCTGTCCTTTTCTGGCCATGTTCATCACATATTTGAATCTTTACAATATTATAAATTGATTTCCTTTCCTTTATTTTCTTACCATCTTGATTGCTTTTACCTGCCATTGACACAGTACAGATATTACCATATCATGGTACTGGCACCAAATTTAAATAATCCCCAATTTTTCAGTTAAGTTTATTTACTATAGCATGAAATTTACAAGTTTTCAAGAATTAGTTCTATCTTCTTTTAAGGCTTATATTTTATTTTCACCTCTGCTACTCCACCTACCTTTTGGTCTTTGTCCATAGGGACATCTCTAGGAAGAAGGCATCACTGAGCATGAGCCATTCTGTCAGAGATGTCAGTTTCGTGGACGGTGTGGTACACTTTGGGGATGTGAGTGAGGCCAGTGGCACATAAAGCAGATGACCCAAAAGGCCCTGAAAGTTTCATGGGAGACTGAACTACCAGGTAGACATGACAGGCTGGTTCCAGCAATGTATTCTTCCACTAAAGCTTCAACTGGAAGGGACGAGGTGGGAGCAGGGTTTTCTAGTTTGAAAGTGAATTCAGGGATTGTTCTATTACGTGATGCTAAGATAGGGAACCCAAGTCTAGGACTCAGAGGGAAGAAAAAAAACCTAAAAAAGATAATTTAGCGGATAGATTTAGAAGTGTTTGTTTTTGATTCTTTTAAAATCCCATTGCAAAGTGTTTGCAGATTTTAAAATACTATTGCTCTAACTTCTTTTACAGGTTCTTTTATAATAACTCATATATAGTTATTAAGTACATAACTATACCCTACAATGTGAATTTTATTAATCCTCTGGCAGCATTGCATTCTAGAAAAAGCATTTTCAATTAAAAGAAAGTTGTATGTGAGGTATACTTTAAAGTATTGCAGTATGTGTGAAATAAAATAGTCTCTTAGTAAAAGATATCCCCAGGAATCTAAGAGATTTATACACTTGATTTTTCTTTTTTGGTAGCAGAATGTGCTTTGCCTTGTGAATAGGAGAAAGAATCCTCTCTCATTTCTCCCTGGAGTTTTTGCTTCATCCCATAGCAGCAAAACATCATCTGTCTCTCCTAAACTGTCAGAGTGATCAAAATGCTTAAAATCATATCCCTCCTTTGAAATCAAAATTAAATATTATCTCCTCCATGAAGTCATCCCTAATCTCATCAGTCAAACTAATCTCACCCACTACTGTTGTCCCATAGCATTTGGTTTGTAGGTACATTTTGAAATTTACCGAACTCTATCTTAATTGTATTTAGTTATTCTATATCAGTCCTCCTCACTCTGTGGTAGTCTTTAGAGCTTCAGTTAGAAATATCTAGCTCAGTGTCTTCCATTAAGCCTAGTGCAGTATCTAGCACACAGTTTTTGCACCGAGGCAGTGCTCTGCTGGTTAGACACCTGGGGTCTGGGGCTTGATTGAATGAGGGTGATTGTTGACTCTGCTCTTTTCTAGCAGTGCAACCTTAGGCAAACTACTTAATCTTTCTGTTCCCTGAGTTTCTTTATATCTAAAATGGGGAAATATGGATGCATATCTAGTTGGATTGTTGTGCAGTTAAAAATGAGATAAATGGATACAATGGGTAGAGTTTTGTGTACTTAATAAGTAGTCCCTAAATATTACCTATTGTTATTACATGCTTGGTGAATAGATATAACCTTTAGGAAACCAAATTTAAATATACCTTCTTTCTATTTTTAAGGCTAAACTCAAGGCTCAGTTTATGTTAAAATTTTCTTCGATACTGACTCTATAGAAATATTTTGTTGCACTGAGCTCTTCTAATGTTTACAGCATGGACCAACAAACTAAGCATTTAGTTATGAACTGCTATGTCCTATTCTCTGATTACTTGGTGTTTCCTCCCCCTTTGAATATTGTGATACAGGTTCTGTGACTCAGTTGTAGCTAAACTGAGACTGTACTAGGCAAACTCAATTGCTATCTGGCAATTGAGCAGAAAAAAAAAATAAGGAAGTTTGAGTTTGGATGCTTTTCCATTTCTTCCTCTTTCCCCCTCAGTCTTCTATATCTTCATAAGTTCAAGCCACATATCTTCCAGTTTGGGACATGGTGTTCTCTTGATTAACAACGTGATCAGGCTTGAAGACAACCCATTCTCCCACTAGCTATCTATGCTGTATAGCACAGGGAGTTCAGCTTGGTGCTTTGTGATGACCTAGATGGGCATGATGGGGTAGAGTGGGAGGGAAGTCCAAGAGAGAGGGGATATATGTATACATATAGCTGATTCACTTCACTGTACAGTAGAAACTAATACAACATTGTAAAGCAAGTATACTCCAATTTAAAAAATAAATAAAACAATAAAAAGACAATCCATTCTCTCCCTTGTGTTAGAAAGTGCATGTAACAAAATAACATCTTAATGTTGGAAAGAATGTTACAGTTCCATCATTAACTTGATACTGTGCTCTCTGTGAGGGGGACCCTCTACCAGTTTACACCACATTCCCTTTTGAATTTTAATTCCTAGAATATTTCTCTGTGGATTAAACTGATATTTGTTTCCCCCAAACATATATATCCTGATCCGTTTTCTGCATTTCAGAGCCATGCAGAATATAAGTTCAATCCTCTGTGACATGTTAAATTTGATATTGGAGCTAGTTTTAGGTTCCTCCTGAATTTTTGTATCTCCAGATTGTAGAAAAAATGAATGTTGGATTCTTATGAGTAAAATCCTGGTCACTTCCCTTTGCATATACAGCATTAAATTAATATGTCTATACAATATTGCATTTGAATTGAATATCACTCTCCATCTGTAACATGTCTGTGAGAGTGCAGCCTAGAATGATTATCATTATTCTTCTGGACAGTTTATTTCAATTAATACAACCTAAGAAAATGTGTCACTGTCTTTACTTTGTTTCTATGTTAGCTTGTTTTAGCACCTTTATCATTTAGGTGATTCATACTGAGTATATAATCAAAATATTAGGTTGTTTTCTCTAATTGCATTACTATATCTGCACCAACCATTTCAAACCATAGGGGTATAAAATAACAGATGTTTATTTAGCTCACCATTTTGTGTTGGCTAGGCAGTTCCTCTAGTGTAGTCTGAGCCAACTTGGCTGACCTCTGCTGGGCTCCTTCATGGGATGTGGTTAGCTGGTGGGTTGGCTGGTGGTTGGCTGACCCAGGAGGGCTTCACTCACATGTCAGGCACTTGCTGGATTGTGGAGCAGGGTAGCAGAAGGCTTATGCCTTATGTTTCTCATCATGTCCATTTCTTCATATGACAGTCACAGAATACTAAAATTAGCAAGAGTAGAAGCAGTTCAGGCTCTCAGGCTTAGGCTCAGAAACAGCACAGCATCACTTTTTCCACATTCTATTAGTTAGAGCAAGTAAGAAGGCAAGTCTCCCTTGAAGGGTAGAGTAATGGCTTCTACCTCTTGGATGTGAGGAGCTACAAAACAATGTGGCTTTTTTTGCAAACAAATATACTTAGTATCTTATACTTCCATAAAAACAGTGAGTGCCTAAGACAAGGGTTTTAAATTTAAATGTTACGTATAATTATTTCATCTTAAAAATATTTTATATTTCCATTTAAGCCATGCATCAAGACATTCCTCTATATTACATACAATTCAGCCAACTATGCCACACATATGATTAACACAGTTGTTTAACAGAGTCCTAAACACGCCCCCAGAGAACATTACCCCAGAAGTTGTTAGCCTTTTTTATGAGATTAATTGTTCAAATACCTACCAATCCATTTAGCTATGTTCCCACCTGTTTTGTATTTATCATAATTCCTTTTTTTCCCCACAAATACTCCATGAAAAATTGTGGCATGTCTTTCTCTGGGTACAAAACATCTATTATATATATTATAGATTATATACTTTATATATATACGTGTGTGTATATATATATACACACACATGTGTGTATATATATATATAAATTTACGTGGTTTTGTACATGTATGTGTTGTGTGTGTGTAAATTCACTTCCAAGTACTTGTGAACTAGAAAAAAATAAATGGACAATGTAAGAACTGTAAGTTGAGTTTTATTCAGTGTCTTACTGCAGACTATAGCTGTGAGATGGCTTCTCAGACAGCTGTGAGGAACTTCTCTGGAGAGGTAGGGGAAGAGGCCAGTATATATGCGGTTTTTGCTAGGGGATACATGCAGTCAATCATACATCTTGGTAAAAAGTTACTGCTAGTCATGAGGATCAGATATTTTAGTTAATGATTTTAGTGCTTTTGTATGTAGGGGAATATGTAAGAATCTGGGTTCATTAAAAATTTTCCTGAAATATATCTAACTATCTAAGGGCCTGTTTTACCTGTTTTCCCCAAACACAGAGTGCTTATCCTGTTCTTTATCCTGAATTTCTTTCAGGGTGCACTGTAGGTTAGCGACCAACCACAGTGCCTAATGACTTGATTTTTGTAGAACTGGACTGAAGGGCAACATTCTTTTGTTTATATACTCTTCTTTTCCAAATTGTAAATCCAGTATCACACTTTAACTTTAATCCCCTTAGGCTTCCTCATTTCTTTATACTATCCACATTTTCTCTTTGACCATCTACTGTCATACCATTCTTTCATTTCGATTTTATTCTAAACTATCCACTCTGATCTCATCTTCCTTTTCCATTCAGGTTATAATACTATCACTTCATAACTACTCACCTAACCACTATCTAACTGCTCTTAAGGGCTTACCACAGGCAGGCACTGTTGTATATGCTTTAAATGTATTAAGTATTTACAATGATCCTATGAGGCATCTACTATTATTATCCCATTTTGTAGAAGAGGAAACTAAGGCACAGGGAAGTTTCTTATCTTTATACTACTAACAAATAGTAGAGCCCTACTTAAATCACTCCCTTGCCAATATCAACATTCTTTTGTCTTCTTGTCCTTTCCTGCCTTTCCCTTTTATCACTCTTTCCTAGAAAATTGCAGGTAATTCCTCCTTCCACACCTCTAGGTGACTAAGTGATTCTGGAATATCATTCTGTAGCTATACAGACTGATTCCAGTCTCACTGACTTATATTCTTTTTTGGATGCTTAACTAAGGCAGGATCTACTTTGAAGCACATTAAGGTTGCTGGCAGAATTCATTTTCTGGTGTTCATATAATTGAGATGCCCATCTTCTTGCTAAATATCTACCAAGTACTGCTCAGCTTCTAAAGGCCATTTTTCATGTCAACAAATTCCACAGTGGTTCATGAAATGCCAGTTCACTTTTTCAAAGTCAACAGAAGAAACTTCACAGGAATTTTGAAACTCTTCTTTCAGGAAGGGCCCAATCCCTTTCAAGATTTGAAAGGGTTGATAGGATCACACCCACCCAACATAATCTTTGGATTCCTCAAAAGCATTGGGGGACTTAATTACATATTCAAATTCCCTCCTTTGTCATATAAATTAACATAATCATGAAAGCAAAATTAATCACATTCCTAGCCCTGACCACACCCAATGGGAAAAGAAATAAAAGCAGGGCTTGTACACCAAGGGGCTGGAGTCTTGGAGACCATCTCAGAACTCTGCCTATCACACTCTGTTTTCTCCAAAACAGTTTAACTTCTGATCTCTCCTTTCTATCTGATCTTTTGATCCCTCACTCTGAGTAAATGATTTTATTTCTTAGGAACAAGAATATAAAAGCCATCAAACAGGACACTCTCATTTATAAAATATGGGTCTCTAGGCTCAATTCTTACCCTTTCTTCCTTTCAGAGAAAGAGGTGTCATGTATACTTTCTAAGGTTAATCTTTTCCTCATTATTTGGTCCTTTTGAATCCCAACTTTTTACTACAATTTTTACAGATTATAAATACTTTTATTTTTCTTCCAACTTTGAATACTTCCTTTTTTCTGCAAACACCACTACTTTACACAAGTGTTTCTTAACTTTATTATTATTATTATTATTGTTGTTGTTTGTTATTGTTTTCCTCTTAAGGAAATTTTTAGACAGTTTTTCTTAATTTTGCCCCATGAAGGTTTTTTTTGTTTGTTTTTTTTTTTTTTTATGGTACGCAGGCCTTTCACTGTTGTGGCCTCTCCCGTTGCAGAGCACAGGCTCCAGACGCACAGGCTCAGCGGCCATGGCTCACCGGCCTAGCCGCTCCGTGGCATGGGGGATCTTCCCAGACAAGGGCACGAACCCGTGTCCCCTGCATCGGCAGGCAAACTCGCAACCACTGCGCCACCAGGGAAGCCCCCCCATGAAGTTTTAATACCAAAGATATACTCTGTGCCTCTTTGAGTGTTATGTATCTCAGTGCTTTATACACAAAAAGAGTAAGATTTTTTTCATTCCCACTCCTTCACTAAAAAACTAATTTTGTCCCTTGTGGTGATATTGTCCCTGCTGAGAGTACACTGCAGCCACTTTGACCTTTCTAGCTGCTCTCCAATCCTCCTCTTCATGATGGAAACACTTGAAAGACTAAGGTCTAACTTCCCATCCATAACACAACTCCCTGTAATTTAACTTTTGCCCTTACCATTTTTATTGAATTTTTCACAAAGGTCAACACTGTCTTATTCTTTGCTTAATCTAATAGACACATTTTAGTCCTTTTCATATTTGAACACTTTTTGACATTTACACTGTTGATCTTTTCTTTTCTTCTTGAAACTCTGTTCTTCCTTGTCTAGCAGGAAAGCAATGTTTCCATTGTGACTTGTTTCACTCTTTTCTCTGGGCCACGTGTTTCTTTTTTCTTTTTTTTTTTTCTTTCTTTTTTCTTCTAGTGTTCTATTTTGGACTTCTTTTTACCTTTATATACTTTGAGAATAATCTCATCCCAGGTCTTCAACTACCACCTCTATGCTAATGATGTAACTCATTATCTCCAGTCTATATTTCTCTGTGGAGCTTCAGACATGTACACTTTCCTGATTTTTGAGGCCCACAAATACTTCCGAATACTTCAGCATTCTCATCTCCACTGCTGGTTCCTGCCTACCCTCCTTATGTTTGCAAATTGCATTATTTTCAATCTAACTGATATGACAGAAAACTGAAGATCTTCCTTCTTGATTATTCCTTCCCTTTCAGTCCCCATGACAAATTATTTATAAGACAAAAAAATGACACTATCTTATCTTAATCCTTGTTCTAAATAATCTGAATCAAAACATCAACATCAACCCATTGATAGGAGTTTTTGTCTTCAATCCAAATATCCTCCACCACATCATTTGCACTATAGCCAGTCTTTTTTTTTTTTTTTTTTTTTCGGTATTCGGGCCTCTCACTGTTGTGGCCTCTCCAGTTGCGGAGCACAGGCTCCAGACGTGCAGGCTCAGTGGCCATGGCTCACGGGCCTAACTGCTCAGCAGCATATGGGATCTTCCCGGACCGGGGCACGAACCCGTGTTGCCTGCATTGGCAGGTGGACTCTCAGCCACTGCACCACCAGGGAAGCCCCAGAGTCATCTTTTAAAATATAAATCTAATCATGTTACATTTTTTCTCAAAACCATTCAATCCATTATTCCAGATTCAGTATAAAATGCAATATACTTTATCAATGAACTCTCTTGCCTGTCCCATTATCTTGTTACAAAACTCATGTCTGTAAGAATTATATCATTGAGTTTTTTTATGCAGTGAACTATTTTTATTTAGAGCTTTCAACTTACATGGGAATTTAGTCAGTTCATTGCAATTCTATACCATTAGTGTTTGTGTTCAGCTATTTTGTATTATTATGTTTAATTTCTCTTGTGAAACAATCCTTTCTGATAAACCCGATTTGAAATTCCTAAACCTGTCTTCTCACCAAGGTTAAGTCTAAATTCCAGGGGTTTATTTTGCTTCATAACATGGAAGTGAGACAACCTATCAGGCTATATAAATATATATATATATTATATATATATACATTACTCTGGCTTCAAGGTCTGTTTACATGTTCCTTGATGATTCTCAATATCATATCCATGTCCCTTAAACTCAGAAAATTTAATGTGAGGCCCACAGGGACTCTATAAGGTGGATTCAGGTCTATAAGTTTGACAGAAAGCTCACACAAAGCATTGTTCTTTCTAACCTACCCTTCTGTGTTAAGGTGGCTTACGGTTCTTGACAAAGGGTCTGATCCATTGGAAGACCTCAGCTGAGAAGCAGGACTCTCAGGTCTAGATATTTATTATATAATTTTGTACTACCTCCCTGTAAATTAACTTTGGCTTCCTGTTACACAATTTCTTATCAGTTATTGTCAGCTGTTAACTCACTTGATTCCCTTAAACTCTCTGAAAATCTCTCCGAAATTCTCTTAAAATCTCTAAATTCCTGTACCTCCCTTGTGCCCCAGATCAGAAGCTCTGGTGAGAGGGATTTGGATAAACTTGTAGCTGATTTTTCATGCTGATCATCAGGATTAACAGGGTCTGGAGTTTAGCCTCCACTCCACTTGATAATCTCACACCCTGGTTAGGGGAAACAGGGGGAGGGGTACTTTTTGGCAATATGTCTGCCTGAAGGAAGTAACTTTTCTTAATCCCATTAAAGGATCACATTGATTTATAAAACTCTCCTTTTTAAAAACTTTTTATTGGAGTATAGTTGATTTACAATATCGTGTTAGTTTCAGGTGTACAGCAAAGTGAATCAGCTATATGTATACATATATCCACTCATCCACATAGTCGTGTTCTAGTAATATTGAACAACTTGCAGTTTTCAAATGTACCCTGCTCTCTAGTGCTTGGGTAACTTATATACATAATTTTTCTACCCCTCTTTGATTGCTAAACAATTCCTATACCTCCTTCAAAATTTAGTTCAGGGGTCATATCATTGAGGAAGCCTTTTAAAATTTCTTCTCTCTCATTTTTGGCCCATAATTACTTCTTTTTAAAAAAAAAAATTTATTTATTTATTTGGTTGCACTGGGTCATAGTTGTGGCAGGAGGTGTCCTGAGTTGTGTCATGTGAACTCTTAGTTGTGGCATGCATGTGGGATCTAGTTTCCTGACCAGGTATTGAACCCAGGCTCCCTGCTTTGGGAGCACTGAGTCGTATCCACTGTGCCACCAGGGAAGTCCCCATGATTACTTCTTTTATCATGGTGCCTCCCCACTTAGGGTTGTTTAAAGTATTTAGTGAGTAATATATGTGACCTGTTCAGCCACATGTTTCTGTTATATACTCAGCACTCAGTAACATAGATCCCTATACATTTTCAGTTCACAAAAATATTGGTTAAATAGTCAATGATTAATTGGATGAATATTCTGAAATGTTATAAATCTTCACTTCAAATGTCTGTTAAAATCTTACAAAACTTTGATAGCCTGGCTCCCATCCCATCTGTCCTCCACCAGGTAGTTTCCAACTTTTCCTCTTTGCTCTATCTCTCCCTTGAAATTAATCTGTCCTTGTTCTTACTACAAAACAATTTCTGTATTCCCTGATACACACTAAATATAGTCTGTTTGTATTGTTTAATTATAGATCTACTTCTCCTACTGTCTTCTTAATTTTTAAATTGGGTCATTTGCAAGTCACTTTTTTTCTTTTTTTTGGATAGGTACCTATTTGTATTGATTTTTTTTAAAAAATGTTGAACCACCTGGGAAGGGAAAGAATTCAAGGAGCAGCCTAGAAGATTCTGTATGTAAGCCCAAAACTTTCATTCCCCAAATGGGATGCAATTAGGAAGTGGGGCCTTTGGGAGATAATTAGGTTTAGACACAGTCGTGAACATGGAGTCCCCATGATGGGATTAGTGTCCTCATAAGAGGATGAAGAAACCCAAGCTCTCTTTCTCTCCACCTGTGAGGATTCAGCAATAAGGCATTCATCCATCTGTAAACAAGGGTCCTCACCAAGAATTGAATCAGGTAGCACCTTGGCCTTGGATTTCCCAGCCTCCAGAACTGTGAGAAATAAAAGTCTATTGTTTGTCACCCAGGCTATGATATTTTTGTTTTAGCAGCCTGGACTGACCAAGAAAATGAGATAATGTTTTGTTGTTTTAAGCCTCTATGTTTGTGGTAATTTGTCACACATGAGTAGCAATCTAATAAGCTATTTTTAATAAAAAGATAAGAAACTGTGTTTTCTTATTGAGACTTACATATACCTTACCTTTTGTCTGTGGCTGGCTAAAGAGCATTAAGCCCATTCCACAGAAGTGCTCTATTGGAAAATACCTATGAAACACTGCAGAGGAAACAAGGTACAGCTTTAAACATCAGGATTTAGGAGAAAAAGACCTTGGCACTCACCTTAGGCTAGGCTCCATGGCACCGGGGTAGATGTGGTTTTTTAACAGACCAGTTCACTCTCTGCCCCAATGAGACTATATGCTTCTTTGCTAATGACACCATGCTGAGAAGGAAAGAAGGTAATAATGTAAAGTAGCTCTACCCCAAGAAGTATTAAATGGGGCACCTATATTTATCCCTTCTCACCCCACAAAATACCTTGAAGTGACACTATGGAGAGCTCATTTTAAGCTATCTGTAGAGTGACAGTTTTCTCCTTCTGCAGGGGAAGAATAATCAGGTTCATTAATCCATTCAGACCTCCAGGGTATCATTTATTAAATTGCTCCCAATGTGCCTTATTCACTCCAAGGAAATAATTTACATACTAGGGAAATTTGATTCACTCTCAAGCATATCCCATTTTAAACAATTCTCATTTTCATTCCTTGGTAGAAGGTAATAACTTATGCAAAATATGTGCAGGCATAGATTATGCCATGCTGGGAAAATATTTAAATATTACTTTCAGGATGCCAACAATCCACGAAAAAATATCTGTAATATATAATTCAGTGAATTTAATGAGGATTTTTTCCCATGTTTTTTTTGCTCTATCCCCCTCCCCAAAAGGAGACAATTAAAAGTAATGTTATATAAAATGTTAGGACCAGGAAGTATAGGTTCAGTGACAAACAGGAGAGGAAGTCATATAAGGAACTTCTCTATTTCATTATTCTGCCTCAATCCTTCAAGTGAATCCAAGCTGAAACTAGTTTGTGTTACACAAGCCACCTCCTAAACAGTTAATTGCACTTTAAGACATGTTGCTTCTCAAGGGAAACAGCACTAGCTCTCTTCTTTAGAGAGAAAATTCACTTGTTTTTTGTTTCAATAATAAAATCATGTTTCAACTGATTAAGTTTTAATTTTTTTTCTAGAACAAGAAGGCTCTAACGATAACAAACACTTATAGGCACTACTTATCATGCGCCTAGGTATTTGTTCTTTACACATCTTCAAGTATTCCTTTAAACAACCCTGTGAGGTAGATACAACAATCATCACAATTGAAAGGTGAGGAAATGGAGTCAGAGCAACCAAATAATAAAAAACTGCTTAGGAATCTCTCCATGATGCAGAGCCTCTATTAGACTGTTTGGTTTTTTAAAATGTAAATATTTCACTCTCACAGAGCTAGCTACTAAACTTCAAACGGTGTAAATGCTAACATATTGAATGAAACAGCACATGAAAAGCTATTCAGTCCTCAACTATTACCTGCTGCCTCCAGGTGCTAATGAATGACTTCAAGTGAGAAAAATCGAGGCAGTTTCAGCACTTCTACTAACCAGCTGTTCCTCCCTATACCTTAGTCATTTTATCTAGGATATAACTTGATGATGCTTATAAGATACTTTAAGCTATGAAACTCTATGTTTCCCCCCCCCAACTTTTATCTATAAATGGTATATGATTTGGGTAAAAAATGAAAAATAAAGTCACACCCAGGAATATGTTGAGGTGTGAATACCCAGCCATCCACTCCCCCCACAAATACATTGCAAAGTTATAGTTTGGGGAAATATTTTATATAAGTAGAAGGATGGAGTAAATCTTTTAATATATTGAATTTGCTTCTCAGCAAATGTGCCAAATATCCAAGTCCAACTGTGATTCCAAAATATTTCTTTATTCAGACAGCAAATCACAGTTTATCAAATCAATATGCTGGCCAGCAGCAGATTGAGTGTCCTGTCCCCTAAACACAATATTTCTCTCCTACACAGCAAAATCTTAAGATCAAATGAATAGCGATTGAACCTTCTAGCCCCTCTTCTGGTCTCAAAGCAGTGGTGTGCAGAATTCTGTGAGGCTCACATTACTTCCCCAGCTGCAATCGGTCATGTATTTTAATCTTAAAAGATGTAAATTGTAGGCTTATAAGAGTGAGAGCACCATGTCCATGCTGGCAGAAGCTATTTTAACTTATTTTCTGACAGTGCAAAAATAGAGCTACAGAGATTTTAGCTGATGGATGGTAGGGAATTTGGAGGACAAATCAGAAAGTCAGTTGAGGAACAAGGATTTTCCTGCTGTTGTGGTTGTTCTAATTGCTATTGTTTTCTTTCCCTGAGTGCCAAGTTTTTAATTTTGATATTTGCAAGAGAATGTCAGACAAGCCTGCATCATAGTTTCAGAACCTAGAATACTTCCAATAAAATAACAAATCAATGGAATGGATGTGACTGAAACTTTTATTCTTCCAAATGTAAATAAATTACCGTTTGATAGTCAACTACACTCAACAGATAGATGATGTGGGGACATGGGTTTGCACAGATTTTTTTCTTTAAGACTGCTGATTTTTAATATTTTCTTTAAAAAAATACAAAGGAAATTAAGTCTTTAGGTCAATACAACTGAGAGAAAGAGAAAACATGGAATTTCAGAACAAAAGGAAAGTGCGTTATTGTTTAGGTTACCAAGTTCCCACCCTCTTGATACCCGTAAAGCAAGAATTTCATTCCTAAACACAGAGGAGCCTTGAATGGTGGCTGAGAAATGGTAACAGCAGGAATTGGAACTAACAAGAATCTTTGTTGTTTTTGATTATTTGTCCCAGGATGAATAAAATCTACTCTACGGACCGATAAGGGAAACTTGTAGGAAAGGGACTAAATGTACCAAACACAGCAGTAAAAACCACTCCCTAGTAGAAGTGTGTTCTTCAAGGAATGAATTATGCAGTAATCAGGTAGCTGAACTACTACACCGCTGCCACCCCTGCCCCATCCCACAATAAACTGTATGGAAATGTAGACAGAATATCATCGTAACCCAGGCATTTGACTCAGTGAGTGGAATGTGTGGGAGGTGGTGATGGAATACTGAGGAAGAGGAGGAAGCTGGTGCCAGCTAAAATCACATGAGCTCAGGAAAAAGCCAGTTGAGAAAAGAGGCACTGGTTGGGACTGCTACCAGGAGGGACACATGAAAAGGAGACCTTGATATTACAGAAACATTTTTCTCAACCAGAAAGTGCACTTTTGGTGGTTTAAAGCTGTGTTGTAGATGCCAGTTTTTAATCATGTCAAAGGACTGAGGAAAAGTACAAAATAGAACAATTTTTAATAGTACAGACTCTACAATCAGAACTAGAACCAAATTTTGGTTCTTTCATTATTTCCTGTGTGACACTTGGCAAAGAGCCTAAAATTTGTCAGTGCTCATCTTTAAAAATGGGAACTCAACTTTTTTTTTTTTTTTTAACAAATGATGCAAGATAATGCCTAAGAAGAAATCAGGCAAGTGCTTTTTGATGTTTCAAAGGAATAGAAGCTCTTAAATTCTACAATGTTGGGGTAGAATGTAAACAGGTGTAGGGGAGGAAAAATATCTTTGTCTTTCTGCCTTTCTAGGTTTTTGGCTGGATCTCTGTAACAAAAGGCAAATTAACAAGGGAAAATTTATTTAATATAAAATTTATATGACATACAAGCCTTCATAAGGAAATGAAGAAATGATTATACCTCAGTGTATTTATACTAGGTTTGATGAAGAATGGAAAGACATGGGAAAATATGATAGGACAAAACGATGAGCTAGGTTTGTAAACTGTGGGGAACGTAGTAAGGCTTTTTTTGTTCAGGTTCTCTCTGTGTTCCTCCATATTTAGAGATACTTTTCTTTCAGTTATAGAAAAGACATTTCACATGAGCCTTTATCACCTGCTTCAGGGGAAAGTCAGAGAATTGTTCCAGCACCTGCTTTTTCTCAGATTCCTTCAGCCTAAAATATTCAACATGCCAAGGTGCCATATTTTGTGGTAGCATGACCTGAACCCCATCCCAAGGGACCCATTTTTTTCAGATACTCAGGGGATGTTACAGAAAGGAAGGAGCAGCTTCCATTTAAAAGGATTTGAAAAGACTGCAGATTTGATTTTATTTCACCTTCTTTGGGGGAAGAAGTTTTAAAGGCAATATTACAGAACTAAATATAATTTGAGCTTCAAAAAAGTAGTCAGGGATTCTCACTGAAAAATTTTGCCTTTGTAAATATTTGATTAAGATCAAATAATTACCAGTATTCCTCTTTAATTGTGTAACTTTGTGTTTAGATGTGTGTAACATCCACCTTTTCTGGAGAGAAAACATCATTCCATATTTCTTTTATGTTTTAGCCAACACTCAGGCTAAACACACAGTAAGCATGCCACAACATTTGCTGAAATTAAAGGAATGATTAAATTATAGAAGGTACAGATATTGAATATCTTACCTTAAGGAGACTGTTTTCATTATCAGGCAAGAAAGGTTTTATACATGTGATTTCAAATATCTAAAGGAAAATTCAAATACTTATTCAAATATTTATTCAAATCTTTTGGACAACTCAGTTAAAGTTGTCTGATATTTGCTGAAAAATGTCTTTTAAACAATAATTGTTAAAGAATAGGAATAGTAATTGTAACTAATGTAATTATTTAAAGATTCTGATAAAAGCATTTCATTTTGAAGAGTCTATAGTCATAATACTTCATAGTATTATGAGTTTTTGACTAAAATTCAAAAATTATCTTGGTGTTTGATAGAGTATAAACCCAGGTAGATAAGTATAGTTTTGTTTAAACTACTAAATATATTAGTTAAAGTTGACTATGATGCAAATTTCTTTAAAGTAAATTATATGTTACCATTTTTTCTATGACAAAAAGTATCTCAGAAGATAGAGATGTAAAATGAAAAATGGGATTTGATGCTCCTTACCAGTGCAATTGTCCTGTGAAGTGTTAAAATACTTTTAGGGTTTTTGTAGAACATTTTCTGAATCTGGGGTTCATTCTCACATATTTTAAAAATTAGTCATGGAGGTTATCATTTTCTTCCTCTGCTTATACTCCATGTCACTATCCTTTGCTGACTCAGAGGCACCAAATTCCTTAGGATGCTTTCTCATACTTATTACCATCATATATAAATATGGTTCTGTTTCAGCACCCCAAAACACTCCAAGTCTTACCAAAGCTTCAGTTTAATAGGCCTCTACTGATAAAAACTTACATGTCAGGGGCAGCTGGTTCACATCCTAAACATATCATGAGAGTCCTATGGCCCTAGAAGACTCTCACATAGCGAAGGAGAGGCTCAACTGTGTGTCGGATGACCTGTTTGCAAAAAAATGGCCTCCCCACCATTCAAGACTCAAGCTAAGACTGACTTTTCCTCATCCAAAAATGATTGACACTCATTTGAAATTATTTCACAAGACACCCTCAGCTCCATCTAATCATCATAAAACATTTTCAAACCCTGGAATATTCCAACTTAAATAACATCTGTGATGGATAATAGACTCTTAGCAGTCTAGTCAAAATCTGAGATGATTTAAAAATTCTAAATGACTATTCTAATTCTTTAAGTATGCAGTTTAAAATCAACCCAATTTACATTATCTACCAGAACACTTAACATCTCGGTTTGAAACTTTTGCATTTAGATATAGAATGACTTTGTTTTATTTTTTTTAAATGGTCAGACTTTACATTTTCTTTTGTAAAACTTACAGGACAGGGCCAATCCTGCTATCTTTTCCAAAAGCAAGAATGCCTTCACAAGAATTGACATCTACCATTCCCAAAATTTTAAAATACCCACAGTCTCTGGATATTCACCTTGTAGATTTTAAAATGGATGAATTAAATAGATATTAATAAATTTTAAAAAATCACTGTAGTGGGTAACCCATTACACTAATAATTCATAGCATACTTAATTATTTAGTAAATCATAGGATGAAAAATACATGTGTAATAAAATGAATGTGACCCACATTCACATATAGAGTTACAAATACATAAATAAAAGCTAAAAGTATGCTTCTAACAAATATTTTATTAGGTCATAGAATTAAGTGTTTTTATTAATTATCTTTATTTTTGATTTTCTTTAACGTTGTTACTTTTATATTGAAAAATGGAGCTTAGAGCTTAAAATATGAACCAAAGAAGATAAAGCCATTCATTATGACGTTCTGGGATTTGGGATTTTAAAATCAGAATTAATAGGAGAAAAGGTATGGTGTTTTTGATGAAATCTTTTACAATATGATCAACTTCTTCACCATTCATGAAATAAAATGAGGTGAAATATTACTCAGGGACATCATAGGGTCTATTTCCTCCTCACAAAGGAAATATGGGCTATCCAATCTAGAGAGTTCTGGAAGCAGGAGTGTATACTATCTTGGAGTCTCTTTAGGACTATGTTGTTTTTACAGTCTAAAGATTCCTTCTTTTCTTTATTTTCCTACATGGTCATGATAAAGGCTGTAGGAATTCTTGTTGGAGAGATATAGGGTATCCATATCACTAATTGTTTAGATGTTATTATTGTCTTAAGCAAAGAGTTATGAAATTAAGAAGGAAGTGTTATATTTCACTTTGGAGATTATTTGCTGAATGAAGAATTCATGTTTTTAACTAGGCAGCTGTCATAGCTATTTACGAAAATGCACTCTCCTTGTAGCAAATTAACAAGACAAATACATGTTGTGCTTCACCAGTCTTTCTAAAGTATCTGTTCAAATTAACAATGTGAACTGAATGAATGGGTGAATGACTACAAGCTAAAAATAAATTAAAAACAGCCAAAAAGCATGGTTCCCTAGCAAGAAGTTAATAGTTATGTACACATAAAAATACTTTTATACAAATATTTCTACAATATCTTTTTTTTAAAACAGTTTGCCATTAACTATGGTGACATCTTTTTTTATTTTCTAGCCGAGATATGTGTGGATGCGTTGAGAATGAGATCAATTCCTTTAAGTATCGGTGCTTGGCTTTGCTAATGTGTTCAAAAACATACAGCATTTTGCTCATTAATAACACTTGTCTTAGTGACCCTTCATAGTAATATGAAGCAACTTAATTATTTTTGAACAGTAAATTGAAGCAGAAATTCAAAGATTTTTAAATCCAAAATTATGCTAAAGATAAAATAGATTAATGGCCAGTAACATAACTGAGGCCCAAAGAGCCATGCAGCATTCATAAAGTTGCCAGATTTAGCAAATCAAAACAGAATATCCAGTTAAATTTGAATTCCAGATAAATAGCGAATACTCCTATGACCCAAATGGGACATATTTATACTAAACAAATATTCATTGTTTATCTGAAATTCAAATACCTGTATGAACTGAATTTTATCTGGCAACCCTGGGATTCTGCAGTCCCCACTGCCAATCTACAAAGCTCTATATTCTTGGCCTATATTTCAGGCTTGGTTCTAGAAAATTATTATACTTGTAATTTAGGGCAACTCAAGTGTGTTCATTAACATACATTTGAAAGAAACCACCACCAAGATGTATCAGGTTTATTTTAATTTATAGTAAAAATATAAGTTGCTTTATATATTCATCTCCTTTTCAAAAATTTATTGTTGTTCCTCATCACAAAATAAAGCTTCTAACCACTATAGAGCAGATTTTATTCATTAGGGTTTTAACACCAATAGGTTTAAATTGTGTTGATAACAATGATTTATTTATTTTAATAAAATAAGCAAAATCATGTACTTATTGTTGCACAATGCATTAAAAAAGCAAATCGCATATTCCATGATGTAGGTTATGTCAAAAGCAAAAATGTTTTCAAATAGTTGTATATTCATTTACCTATATATGAATAAAACATCTTACAGAGTGCATGAATTCTTTATATCCTATCCTGACATTCTATTGTTAAGCAGACAAGCTTCATCCTTAAGCTTAAAGATTTAATTTGATAACTTGGATGTTTTATCTTCTGACACCTGCAAACTTCACAAAGGTCTAGTTTTTTTTTTTTTAATTTTTATTTAGGTTATTTTCAAGTTGTGTAAATCTGTAATTATGCTAATGAAAGAGAAAGGCAATTGACTTTGTTCACTCACTTATATTCAATTTTATAAACTATAATAATTTACATAAAGTATATTCAAAGTATTCAAATAAAAATATAGACTGTTAATGTTGTTATTTTGGAAGCGTGTGTATGACATTGTTAGAAATTTGAGTGCTAGAACTTGATTTCCTGGGTTCAGATCCTGGTGTTCAACTAGATGAGTGACCTTGGGCAAGTTATGCAAATTTTCTATGTCACACTTGCTTAATCTGTAAAATGAGAAGAATAATAATAATGCTTTTACCTGATAAGATTGAGGTGAGATTTAAATGAATTAATTCTTGAATAATGCTTTAAACAGTGAACAGTAAACACTGAAATGTTAGCTAGTTATCTTCATATGTTAGTTAAACCACAAGTTTCTAGGTCATTAATATACTTTCATTTATTTTACAATGAATTGCTAGTAACTACTGTAAAGATTTTAATTGATTCAAACATGGATTAGTCTTGATTTTATCAAACATGTAAAACTAAGCCATCATACTTATTGGTTTTGAAACTCAGTAGTATACAAATATCCAATCACTTACACAGAATATTTTGAAGAGTCGTCAAATTGTGTTAAGTTCAAAGGTAAGTTAAAGCAGTTATGGAGTGCTAATTTTAGTGCAAAATCATCTATTCTTTTTTTTGTGTGTGTGATACCCGGGTCTCTCACTGTTGTGGCCTCTCCCGTTTCGGAGCACAGGCTCCGGGCGCACGGGCTCAGCGACCATGGCTCACGGGCTCAGCCAATCCGCGGCATGTGGGATCCTCCCGGACCGGGGCACGAACCCGTGTCCCCTGCGTCGGCAGGCGGATTCTCAACCACTGCGCCACGAGGGAAGCCCCTAAATATATGTTTTTGTTTGTTTGTTTGTTTGTTTTTTGCGGTACGCGGGCCTCTCACTGTTGTGACCTCTCCGGCTGTGGAGCACAGGGTCTGGACGCGCAGGCTCAATGGCCACAGCTGACGGGCCCAGCCGCTCCGCGGCATGCGGGACCCTCCCGGACCGGGGCACGAACCCGCGTCCCCTGCATCGGCAGGCAGACCCTCAACCACTGTGCCACCAGGGAAGCCTCAAAATCATCTATTCTTGATTAACAGTGTCTACTACATTTCCTTAAACTTAAACATTAAACAGAAATGGTGTTAGCACTCTGGATTCAAGAACTGTCATTGTTTTGGTCCAAATTTGGGTAATAAAATAGATCTTAGATGTTTTTGGGTAATGATCCCACAATAAACTTCATATCATAACATAAAAAGCTGTTACATAGTTAACTTTTTATGGGGTCATGAAAGTCCCATATTTCTTAAACTACATCAAAATTATACCAGCACAGGTTTCAAATTACATGACATCCAATCACTATGTTAGAATGATTTTTAAACTTCTGATGTGTGTAAACTACTCATTCTGGTGTGTCTTTGTGTGTGCATGTTTCTTTCTTAAATATAGGTGAGATAAGCAAAAATTGAGGTATTTCTATATAGACATTAATAAACTCTACAGACATTAATGAATATTAAATATACATATTGAATATTTGCTCTATATAGTTTTGGCTTATTGTTGTTGCTGTCATTGTCATTTTGATTTTCTATCAGGAGATTGTAGGAGGGATGTTTTAGATGTCCAGCAAAGTTTCCCAGGTATCCAGAGTGACAAGGACACTACTATTTGATATTTCCACAAATGACTATATGGTCACTGTCTGGCATTAAAAAAATAAATAGATAAAAGAGGATTCATTATACTATTGATCGTGACTGGTTCTGCCCCAGACCACTCCAAACATCATCAGAAACTTCAGAAGAAATAACCAAGTATCATAAGTATGAACCAATTATGAACCCTCCTTTAAGGGACTCTTAAGACTTATTCCATCTCTCCTTATGCCTGTCTTTTTGGACCACAATCAGAAGTCTAGGTCTCTCAGATAATCCTGCTCTATTCATAGTTTCTAAATCCCCTTGTTTGACCTAGTCCTTGTCCTGTCTTTCCTGAATATCCTGAAAACATTTTATTTTACACTCTAACATGCCAGATCTGTGACCAACAAGGTTACCTTTTTGTTTTTCTTCTCTATCTACTTTCTTTCTCTAGGTCATTTCATCTATATTTAACTTCAGTCTATGTATTTGTGACCCTCAAATATATATATCTACCTCTAATGCCTCCTCATGATCCAATTGTATATATAAATGTCAACAATTCTTGATTTCATCTACCAAATTTAATCCTCCATCAATATTTTCCCCTATTTTATCTATGTGCCCTACCTAAATTCTAGGATCCTTCTCTCTTCATCTCTAATGTTACGACCCTAAGGCAAAGGGCCCTACTTGCTTTGTGGATGACCATATTTAGTGTAGGAAACAGTATACAGTACACAACAGTTACTATGCAAATATTTTCAAATAAAAGAGAAATTTCACAGGTGTCTTTAGAATTTTTTTTTAACAATACAAGAAATTAGGAAATTGAGACTCTTCAATCTTTTGTTGATATGAGTTAAGTTGCAAGAAATAACATGGGTAAATCTTTAAAAATACTGTTTAGTAACAGTGGGTCAAGAGGTATACAGTCTAAGATTTTGTATAACAACATAATTTTGATATATGGAATTCAGGTTTTTTCCATCACTTCTGCAATTTTTCGTGTATTGGTTCTATTACTGTTAAAACCATCACAGTTCCCAGTATCACATCCTTATGTAACAATGACCCAAACAAGAAGCAAAAAGGTGATGCAACGCTCTTTCTCCTTGCAGTATTGTACTAAGAAGAGCCTACTAGTCTGTGATATCTAAATGATAACTCCTTGGCATAAGTGCCCTTTGACCCAGGGATGCTTACCAAGGTCCTTTTTTTGAAGATGTTGGGGGTAGGAGTTTATTAATTAATTAATTAATTTTTGCTGTGTTGGGTCTTCGTTTCTGTGCGAGGGCTTTCTCTGGTTGTGGCAAGCAGGGGCCGCTCTTCATCTCAGCGCATGGGCCTCTCACTATCGCAGCCTCTCTTGTGGCAGAGCACAGGCTCCAGACGCGCAGGCTCAGTAGTTGTGGCTCACGGGCATAGTTGCTACGTGGCACGTAGGATCTTCCCAGACCAGGGCTCGAACCCATGTCCCCTGCATTGGCAGGCAGATTCTCAACCACTGCACCACCTGGGAAGCCCAACAATTTTATTTTTATTTATTAATTTATTTATTTTTGGCTGTGTTGGGTCTTTGTTTCTGTGAGAGGGCTTTCTCTAGTTGTGGCAAGCAGGGACCACTCTTCATCACAGTGTGTGGGCCTCTCACTATCGCGGCCTCTCGTTGCAGAGCACAGGCTCCAGACACGCAGGCTCAGTAGCTGTGGCTCACGGGCCTAGCTGCTCCGCGGCATGCGGGATCCTCCCAGACCAGGGCTCGAACCCGTGTCCCCTGCATTAGCAGGCAGATTCTCAACCGCTGTGCCACCAGGGAAGCCCACTAAGGTCCTCTTACTTGCCTTTTCTCCATTCCTTCCCTCCTTAACCAACATGCTAGGTACCCCTAGCATGTGTTAGGTTGATCAAATGATCCTATGACATGCAGTGGCAAATTTAGGAAAACAAATTTTATTTTGGGGGATTCCTATGACTTCCAATTAGATTTCATATACAGTGAACTCATACTAAATGTAGGCCCTCTCTATTTAACAAAGAAATCCTTCTACTTCTTTAATTCTACTGCTTCTCCAATGACCTTGTAAGCACCTGGCTGGTGAAGCCCGCCTTCCCCACTGGTATGAGATTTTATAAACTTTGTTCTCCTTTGCTTAATGCTGGTCATATCATTAGTGCAGCCATCCAATAAATTTCTGTGTGGATGAGGCTGGTGATTTGATCCCTCTAGGGTAGATAGAAACAATTATTCTCATTTTTTCCCACTACAATCAAGAACAATTCTACTTCAAAGGTCCTCACTAGATTTTCCTTCTCATTGTCTATATAGTATGTTCACTCTATGCCAATAAATGGCAAAGGAAGCAAGATTGTCATGACTGACTGAGTCTGATCATGACTAGTCTTTTATGGCTGACCAATGGGCAGGAAAAAGTACTGTTGGAAAATAACCAGCAATGTCTGCTGCAATTGCCATCTAACAAGAATTGTCAAATTTAGCAAATAAAAATACAGAATTCCCAGTTAAACTTGAATTTCAGATCAACAACAAATAATTTTTAGTATAAGTAAGTAAGTAGAATTATTTAGCACAAGTATGTAAATATATACTTATACTAAAGATTATTCGTTTTGATGTGAATTTCAAATTTAACTGGACTTTATGTATTTTCCCTGGCAAACTCCACAGTTTCTTAACCAAACTGTGAGGCAAATATTTTTTATTCTTACATCCTAGGTGATCTTTTGAGGTCCTTTCACCCCATGAAATATTTGTCACCCAGGTAAACCAAAGACTTTATATTGACACTAAAGTTGAGGTTCCCTCCTTAGTCCTCTTTTCAGGCATTCCCTCTGCTTCTATTATTTTATATGCAGGTATTTTCCTTCTATCAAAGGCAGTGTGGTGTTGCAAAAGAGCTTAGGAACTAGTTTCAAAGCTAGAACTAATTTCAAACTTGGTTGAACTGTTATCTATGTGACCAGGGCTATGTCACTGCTTAAAACACATTTGAGTTGATATGAGATTAAAGTAGTTTAAGATATTTTTAGAAGACACCATAGGAATTGGTTATATTGTTATTATGCAGTAAACACATACCAAGGAGCCTTCCATTCTGAAGCCTGATAATCAGAGAAGTTAATTTTGCCACAGTGTTAAGTGTTTTCTACTCACAAGATGTATGTAGGAGCTTCATGAAAAAACAACTGTGCTAATATTGACACAGAGGGCATTTCAGACCTCATGGTAGCTTCTAGTTGGCAATGTTGTCAGCCATCTTATCATCTCTTAAAACCCACAAAATTTCAATAGTTGCCTTCTCTGCTTCTGCATTGTATGTTCCACCACCTGCTTTCCAAGAAATAGTACAACCATTTAATTGTTACAAGGAGAATCATGCGACCAAATTCACGTATTGTAGAATTCCTAACAAAGGCACAAGGAACCATGACACCAAAGTTTGCAGATGTTTCTGACCTCATTCTGTAATATTTTGTAACAAGGAGAGCTTTGCAGGGCTGATTGGCACTTCAGCTAATATTAGTGAACCTATCCTCTCAGAATATAATATTATCTAAATTTTTCCTCAATACAGGTGTAAATGAGTATTCTCTTATTTCAAGGAGCTCTTACAGATGGCTGTCAAAGGTATTAGTATTTAGCTGAATTTCTCTAACCACAGCAATGCAGTCGGAGGGTATGATCAGCCTCTTTGACTCACCTCATCTAGCTGCATCTAAGCTCTATAATTAAAAAAATAAAATAAAATAAAGAGAGAGGAAGAAGGAAAATAAGAGAGAGACAATTTCCCTCGTGATCCATGAAGAAATTTGATGTGTCAGATGATGTAGGTTCAAAATGACAATTTGGAAAAACAATGAACATTTAACATAAGGGAAATATAGCTAATTTTGTATATAGTCATCCAGAAACATAAGTTTACACTTGTAGTTTTACATACTTTGAGAATTTATGCTCTCTGTTTTTAAAAAAAAATTATATGTTTCAAAGCTGTATTAAACCTTCACATATTTTTATCTTAAACACATAGCTAAGGACAAGCATATGATAGCCATTAAAAGAGTATAATAAATAAGCAGAACATAGAATTTTTAGGGCAGTGAAACTACTCTGTGTCATACTGTAATGGTGAATACATGTTATTGTAAATTTGTCAAAACCCATAGAATGTACAGTACCAAAGGTGAACTTTGGGTGATAAAAATATGTCAATATAAGTTCATTGATTGTACCGAATGTATCATTCTTTTGGGAGATGTTGATAATGGGAGATGCTATGCATGTGTGGGGCAGGGGGTATATGAGAATCCCTGTGCCTTCTGTTCAAATTTGCTGTCAACCTAAAGCTGCTCTAAAAGATACAGTCTATTAAAAAGAAAAGAATACAGAAATTATTTTGTCATCTTCAGTAACCTGCCTCATATCATAAGTATAGACTTTGGCATATTTGACAAATGTGATTCTAATCACCCAAAATGTCATATAGACATTAAAAATGTGAAATCCTTATTTTTGTAAAAACATTGAGGTGAATATATTTGTAGATTAACTCATAAGACATCACAAAATAAAGTGCATTCTTCAACTTTGAAACAAAAGATGTTTAAAAAATAAATTAGCAGTAGTTTGTAGGGCAGCATTCAACCTTCATAGAATATCCATTACAAAATATGAGTTCATTTTTAGAAGACATAAAAGCATCATTTATATTTTACTTCTAAAATATTATTTCCAAGGATAATGTTTGAAAATTGAATTTTTCATTAGGGTAAATGCTCACAAGACATATTTTTCTACAAATATAAACACCATCTAAATTTAGTGCCAGGCTGCCATTACTTTTCTATTCAGAACCAATAAAATGAATTGGGATCATTCCCTCTCAAAAAGTATGAAAACTCAAAACATTAATTTACTGTCTTATTTATTCTTCTAATTTAAGATTGCTAAAAATGACCCTTTGCCTTCATTAAAATTGGCTATTTAAATAAATATTGCAATTAAATTCTAACCACTGAACGTCAATTACTTTCAGATTAGGAATGAATTTATTTAGATCACCAGGGAAATTGATCTTGTATGGCTTCTCAAACACAGTAAGATTTCAACATTTATCTCATTTGGATCAGATGAGGGTCTGGCCAGGCACGTTCCCTTTACTAATTTTCTTTTCTAGCCTTAAAAATTATGTTATATTTGTGGGCCTGGTGTTTTAATACATTTTTGTGTATATGTACTGCTTTAGTAGTCTAAGCATAAATTAAAACATAATCACATTTCTTGACACTTGTTTACAACAACTTTGATAATGTTTTATCCTTGGAGAGTACAATGATATTAAAGCATTGGTTCATTTATGGTTTAATAGAATTTTTTTGGAAAATATACTTAAAAATATCTTTAACAAGTTGATACTTTCATGAGGCAGTTACAAATAGAATATTTCTTTAACACAAGCTTTTTAAAAAATCAAAATAATATTTCTTAAAGCTAATTATTTTCAGAAAATGCCTTAGTATGTGTTATGAAAGTTGTATTAAATAGTGAACAAAATGCAATTTCTTTTCTGCTGTTTTAAAATGTTCACTTTATACAAGATTAATATTCAGGGAGTTCTAGAAGATTAAAGGAAAAGCACAGAAAAAAATAACAAAGAGTGGGATGGAAAATGAGATTCAAGAAAATAGAAAAAAGAAACTAGTTCAATTGGGGAATGGTATTTCAATTTAGAAAAAAAAAAAATTTGCGGTGATAATTTAGTATTTTAAAATTCTGTTGACCAATATCTATCAGCTAAAATGTATTTTAGTTGTCTCTGTAGTTGTGACTTGTTATATAAGGTGTGTTTCCTGCAAGTAACTAAAAACCCAAAGTCAAAATAGCTAAAAAATAAAGGTGTTTATTATCTCACATAATAAATTCTGCTGGTGAATTCATATCCCAATAATGTCACTAGGAACTCATGTTCTTCCCATATTTTTATCCTGTCAGCCTCAACATGTTTGTTACTTTACCTCTTGGTCCCTCTATTGCTGCTTCAGCTCCAAGCATCAAAACCATGTGCACTAGTGTTCAAATACTGAAAAAAGGAGAGAAACACTTTTCTTTTTGGCCTCTCTCTTTTTTTTTTTTTTTTTTGCGGTATGCGGGCCTCTCACTGTTGTGGCCTCTCCCGTTGCGGAGCACAGGCTCCGGACGCACAGGCTCAGCACGCACAGGCTCAGCAGCCATGGCTCACGGGCCCAGCCGCTCCGCGGCATGTGGGATCTTCCCGGACCGGGGCACGAACCCGCGTCCCCTGCATCGGCAGGCGGACTCTCAACCACTGCGCCACCAGGGAAGCCCTGGCCTCTCTTTGTTAACAACTAAAATATATTTCCTTAAAGCCCAGAAAATTATTCCAACTTGTCAATACCGATTCCTCATTGGTAGGAATTGTGTTGCATTACCCAACTAATTTAATCATTGGAAAGGGAGATTAGAATTATCATCATTGATTTAGATTGATTAAGATTCACTTCAATAGCTAGGGCTGAGAATAACTTTTTCTTGAAGCATGTAAAAAATCATGGACACACACAAAAATTCAGGGGACAGTTAACAAGGGAGAAGGGGAAATTACCATTGGATAAGCAACATCAGAGTCTTCTACTGTGCACGTGTAAATCATGCCATTAATCAAAAACATCAATAAAAAACAAGTCAAAAGTATAAATGAAAAAAAATACATCTGTTACTCGATATAATCATTTTGCCATGGCATAGCCTAAAGATCAAATCCCAACTCCAACTTTACTTTATATTGCATTATTGAAGGATAGTGATTTAAACTTCTGTGTTCAGGTAAGAACAGTTTTCTTCCTAATCAGAGCTTATCCAAAGTTGTCAATTGTTTGAGATGTGTGGGCCCAAACTACTTTTAAGAATTCAAATATTGGTAAGCAAAAAATTAAAAGGAAAGAGAAGAAACTAGAAGCAGTCACTTTCACTAGCAGAGAACCTCTTTCCTCCTTAGTTTGCATTACATGTCACAATCTCTTCATCTCCTTTAATTTCATGTTATTCCATTCTACTCCCTTTGTTTCCATGCTCTCTTCTGCTCTTCTCTCTTCCCCTCTCCTTTCCTTTTCAAATGTATTTGTGCCTATGGATGTACAAGGCGCTGTGCTGGACCTGTTACAGAGAAAAGAACACTGCATGTGTAAAGTTCTCAGAAGATAACATAGTCTCAAGACTCATCATCTTCAGGACATAGACACGTATGGAACCATATAAAATACAGGGCAGAGTATCATAGGAATGAGGAGAGAGAGCTTTTCTGAGTAGAAGATAAAGGCTATATTAATAAAGTAACATTTGCTTTGAACAATTGTCTAATATTTTTATCTATAGCACCAGAACAATAAAAAATAATAATGATGATAATAACGGCAACATGATGTGGAAAGGAGAATTATTTCAGTACTTTATGTGCCAAACATTGTACATGCACCATCTTATTTAATCCTACAATTATATGGATAAGTTGACACTTTTCATATTTTACAATGGAGGAAAATTATAGGCAAGAGGACATGACATTTTGCCAAGTATAAGGTTAGTATCTTGGGGAGGTATTCCAAAGTTGATATTCTTGTCTATTATACTTTTCTGACTCCCATGGTAGGTATTCAATCAATGTTTGTAATTAAGTCTGTTAAGATCTATTATATCAACTGACACAAAGAAACTATTTCCTGGAACAAGGTAGTTGTTTATCTTCTCATCTGCCAGCTATGGACTACTTCCCTTTAGTAATTTCCTACTGCAATAAAAGTGACATTTTATTGTTAAAAGCCACTGCCATGAAGAAAACATGACTTACTTAAACGAAGAAGTCTAAAACTGCTGAAAGTGTAGCAAAAGCTAAAGGTGAAACACAGTTCCTAGGATTATCTATGTCAGAAACAGTGAAGAACTTTTCAACATGAAAGCATGGTTTACGTATTTTGACAATTTATTCCAGGTGGTTTAAAAGAACATATGCTCCATTCATATTTGAGACAACTTGAGGCTAAAGTACAAAATTAGAATGAACACTAAAATATGTTAAAATAAAAAGTAACAACAATACAGCAATTTCCAGCAGTAACTGTCAAAAAATGTGAACGAGTCTATCATTAAAGGCCAAAGTTTAAAACATAGGTTTTCGAGTGTGTTCTGAAGGTAATTCACCTGATCTCAGACCTTAGACCTTTCTCAAGGTTAAGATTTGGTATGGAAATTATTCTGGTGAAATAATAGTCATTATAATAATTAATTGGTTAGTTAATATGAGCAAGAGACCCAGCTAGGAATAATGCATAATTCCTTTATTTATATTTCTCACAATAGTCCTGTAAATTAAGTAGGAATATTTTCCTCATTTTAGAGGTTAAAAAGGTAAAGCTTAGAAAGAATGAATTCTGGCAAAATCACAGAGATTATAAATTATGGAACAGGAATCAGAGCCCAAGTCTGAAGTATTATAGACCCTAGATCTTAACCATCTTCAGTCAGAGTTCTCACAAATTCGATTTACCCAAGAGTTCTTGATTTCTGTGAGAAAAGAGAAGGCAGATACTGACATTATCAGCAGCCCTGGTCTCACCTCTGCTTATCTATATGTCTCTTTTTCTCCAACAAATGTGATCAATTACATAAATATTGCTGAGGCTTCATATCCTTTTCAGCAGTGTTTGTCCCATATTTGGAAATAATATTTCAAATACAAACATAAATGATTCAATTTACTGTGTGCCAGCTATTTGATAGCCAACACATATGTGTCAACTATAATTTCTTTTTTACAACAGGTGAATATTAACATCCCCTTTTTGATAGAAAGGCAACAAAAGACTCATTTGGATTATGTTGCTCAAGATTACATGGCCTAATGCAACATTATTTCAAAAACAGTTTTGAGGGTGCAAACATTTTTTTACTTGTTGAAACTTTTAAAAAAATTTTCTAAACACCAACAATTCAATTTTGCTAAAGTTAAAATTTTGGAAAATTAACTAGCCTCAAGACCACTCCTGGCCTTTCCATCAAGTGCATCTGGGTCTCCACCATCTCAGTGCTGCCTGCATTTCTCCCGGTACTTGGGGTCAGGTGAAGGGGGGTAAAGAAGATACTCTAAAGGACTCCTGGAGTATAGATCCCAGGGGAGTCCTGGGTGAGGCCCTGGGCTCCTTGAATGCTGTATAGAGTAGTCTCTCTCTATCCTGCCCGCTGCCCCCCACCCAAGCTCCCTTTTGGCCTCCTCGGGTTTGATATCTGAGAGGTTTGATTATCCAGAGGAAATTAAATATTTTATATCAAAATATATTACAGTAAATATCCCCAAATATTTTCCTATAGCACTGTTCCAAGTGTTAAGCTCAAGAACCTCAATCTAGCTCTGGGCTAGTTTGTGAGATTTCATTTGCTGCATAAAGTGACCTTGTTTCCTGCCACCTGGAAAGATGTAGGCACTCAGTTCTAAAGCTTATCCTGCCTCTTTGGACTTGGCCATGTTTCTTCTCCTTCACTAAGAGTTTTCAAAACCTTTACACACGGGCATAAATGAAGTGTGTGAGATGTTTTTCTTCATATCAAAACACATCAAGTTGTAATTGAAGAGTTGGTGTGTCTAGAAACTGCAACCTGGTTCAGAAAAGAAAAGTGTGAATTTTTCAGAGTATTAATCTAACAACCATCAGGTGTATTCTTCCTTGGGAATACACAGCATAAGGAGCACTGCTTTGTTTTGTTTTTGCTTTTTAAACAATTTGAAAGAAACTGAAATTGAAAACAATCAATTAAAAACTTTTGGGGAGTTCCCTGGTGGCCTGGTGGTTAGGATTCTGGGCTTTCACTGCTATGGCCCGGATTCAACCCTGGTCGGGAAACTGAGATCCTACAAGCTGCATGGCCAAAAAAATAAATTAAATTAAAAAAATAAAATTCTCACATGGTAGCAAGTAAGGTTTTTTTGTATCATTGAATTTTAATGATATTAAAACTGTTTAGGTAGACACTGACCTTGATGAAAATATAAGGGTAATTTTGACATAAAGACTCATTGATAAAGTATTATTCTACCAGTTAAGCCTGTAATGTCTCTTGATCACCAAGGGATAGTTCATTAAATGCTGCTATAGAAAAATGAGGCTGTTGATGAGATGAAATGTTCCAAAATAGCATCATGGGCTAATATTCTGAATACAAAATTCATATTTTATGTTTATAAATAATACAGTAATTCCAAGAGGAAGAATAAAAAATTCACCTCCATTATTTGGATACTTACTTTGTATAATAACCATACATTCAGCAATTAAAGTTTAAATTTGCATTTGGATATTGAATGATATTGTCAAATAAGTGTTTATTTTCTGTTTAAATTTAAAACTTGCCTATTCAAGTTAGCTTTCTTTTCATTTTTTTGACCAAGAGCTCTTCCAATATCTAAGCGCCATTCTATTAAAAAAATGTGAGCACCACTCGCTTTTTTTTTTGGTCTCTTTTTTTTTTTTTTTTTTTTTTTTTTTTCTGTGGTACGCGGGCCTCTCACTGTCGTGGCCTCTCCCATTGCAGAGCACAGGCTCCGGACGCACAGGCTCAGCGGCCATGGCTCACGGGCCCAGCCGCTCCGCGGCATGTGGGATCCTCCCGGACCGGGGCACAAACCCGTATCCCCTGCATCGGCAGGCGGACTCTCAACCACTGCGCCACCAGGGAAGCCCTTTTGGTCTCTTTTTATCTACATTATATTTAACCACACAAAAAACAGTTTTTAAAACTTGTGTCATTTGGTATTTTGAAGTGCTTTCTCTCTACCCCTCAAGGTTGTGATATGTTACCTTTCTATGATGAATGAAATATTCTATATCTCTGTGCTCTTCTATTTGGTAGCCACTAGTCACATGTGGCTTTTTGGCACTTTAAAGGTAGTGAGACTGAGGAAAAAATAGACACATATGGCAAGTGGCATTAGAGAATGCAGGTATAGACTATAATATATATCCCTTTGATACATATATACAGATGGTCCTGCACTGTCGATGGTTTAACTTATGATTTTTCACTTTAGGATGGTGCAAAGCAATACGCATTCAGTAGAAACAATACTTTGAATTTTGATCTTTCCCTGGGGCTAGTGAGATGCATTACCATCTCCTCTAGTCATGCCGGGTAGCAGCAGAGAGCCACAGCTAGAATTAGTCACGTGATCACAAGGGTAAAAACCAATACATATAACCATTCTGTACCCACACAACCATTCTGTTTTTCCGGACACCATTCAACAAATTACATGAGTTATTCAATACTATATTGTAAAATAGGCTTTGTGTTACATGGTTTTGTCCCACTTAGGCTAATGTAAGTGCTCTGAGCAAGGTTAAGGTGAGCTAGGCTAAGCTACATTGTTTGGTAGGTTAGGTGTACTAAATGCACTTAAACTCATGATATTTTCCACTTATGATGGGTTTAACAGGGTGTAAGCCCATCGTAAGTTGAGGAAGATCTGTATATCTACTCCGTTTATGCCCGTAATTTTGTGAATGTGTGTGTGTGTAATTTTATGTTTTGACTGCTGTCTGCAGCTTCCAAGATGTCTAACAATGACCCTTAACTCTTGGAATTGACACATATATAGTATCCTACCATATTGTACTGGGCTATGACTGTATGACTAATGACATATGGCAGAAGTTATGATATGTCAATTTTGAGATTGATTTGGACTGGGGCTTCCACTTTGGGCTTTATGTTTCTCTATGTATCTCTTCCTCAAACAGTTTGTGAGGGACTGATCCCTACCAACAACTACATTAGTGAGCTTAGAAACATATACTTCAACCCTAGTGCAGTCTTGAGGTGGCTGTAGACCAGGCTGACAGCTTGATTGCAACCCTTGAGAGACTGTGAGCCAGAATCACCCAGCCAAGCAGCTTCCATATTTCTGACTCTCAGAAACTGTGAGATAATAAATGTTTGTTGCCTTAAATTGCTAGAGTTTGGGACAACTTTTTATGCAGCAATAGATAAATATAGTAAGATACCTGCTAACCTATGTATATTTATTTTTCAATTGTGCTTAATGAATTACTTTAATTCTAATATCTTTCATATATTATTACTTTGTGTTTTCTAGATAGGCAAATATTTGGTTTTTCAAAAATGACAGTTCCTCCTCCAATACTTATTCTTACTTTGTTTCTTGTTATATTGTACAAGTTAGAACAAAGTAATACAGTTGAATCATAGTGAAAATCCTAGCAATTCCTTCCCTATTCCTAATTTTATTTAGAATTCCTCTAATGTACCATGATTATATGCAATATTAACTATTGGTATGGTAAAACTACACTTTATTATGCTGAATATAATGTATGGTTTAATAAGAAATATATCAAGAATAGATTTGAAAATTTATTAAATATATTTTAGCATGCTTTGAGATAATAAATATTTGGGCTTTGTAATCCTTTCATTTGTTACACTGAAAGATCTATGAGCCATCTTATATTTTGGGGTAAAAAAACACTATTTTTTGGAAACACAAATATCTGAATGTTTTCTGTTTAAGCAGTGAAATATTCTTTTAATTTCAGAGTTATTATTATTGCATCATTACATAATATCAGTATTATTACTTCTAAAACAACCTGAACTGATTCATATTTAACGTGCATTATAGTTTTATTTTGTAATCTTTATGGTCTGCACAAATAAATTCCATGCGCTCTGAAATTAAGGACTATGTTTTCTATTGCTTTCATGCACATATTCTTGCTAAAGCAACAATTACAGTGTTATACCTACAAAAATTGTCAATAAATGCTTGGACAAAAGAGTGAGTCTTTGATGAGCTGAATCAGAGGAGCTTGTTTTAGGTCCTTTACTTTTACTATATTGGGGGATATTTTCCAAATTGAAAATTCAGTTATCCTTAAAATATTTTTGACTGCATCGTCATGCTCTTAAGATCAAGAAATTTCTAATTTCTGTGCCTAAGGAAATATCATTGTTTATAAATTATGGATTTCAAATCATAAGTCAACATTTCAAAACTTTCTTAAAATTCAATCCCTTGAAAAATAAATTTAAAATGCAATGCCACATTAAAGAGCTACCTGTAATGCCTACTACCAAGTATCTAGGCAGTTTCACATGTCAATTTAATAACGAGACCAATACAAGGAGTAAAATGATGTCCATTTTACTAACACAAAGGAGAAAAATCAAGTTCTAATAAACTATTAAATAATTGGGTCTGTTTTTCTTCAATGTACAATCTATTAAATTAATAATAATAAACATAATAGTTTTATAGAATAGAGTAAGTATTAAATCAGCTCATACATTTTTAGGAAAAAGAGTTTTCCATTTTCCCTCTTCATTAATTTCCTCATTATATATTCTTTTAATAGTTCCGCTAGCGATCCACTTGTTTTCAGCCTTTGACAACGACTAGAGTGCTTGCTTGGATAGTCCGTAGATTGTGTTTCTGCATTCAGAAACACATGGCTTTGTTACATGATTCATGTGAGACAAATATGTGCAGGCATTTGAGATTGGAAAATACGGTTCCCCAAATTCTGCCTATCTACATCATAGCCAAAGTGCTTTGTTTTGGTTGTCATTCCCATCAAAACATACAGATAATTAAATATATCTCTATCAACCAACTTGAAATTAGCAGAGTCAACTATATTTAGTGAATGCTTTCCTCAGAAATATGATAACCATTCAAAATAAGTGTCTGATTGATATAACTTGGTCTTTAAGAGAGAGTTTTCCTCAAATATTCATATGGCAGTGAATTAAATTAGTAAATTGATACAAATTTCTTGAGAATAACTAAATTTCAATGCAATATTTTGATACTCCATTCTATTCAAGTTAGAATCCCTTCACAGAGACCTTATTAAACTTTCAGGTATGAAACAAGTTACTGTTTCCTGGTGAGTTCCACGTTAACATTTTTGGTGTTTTTATCAGCTCAAAATAGCACATTCTGTGACATTCCAGCCAATTTAGAAGGTAGTTAATATATTTTTGCTTCTTTTTAAATTAATGCAAATTATTATTTGTCGATTAAATAATACTTTAGTTGTTAACAATAATACAAATAACAGACTATTCTCTCAAATTTCTATGCTCCCCTTCAAAGCAAACTGTTGGCATTTGTTTCTTTATAATTCTCATGCAAGGCATACTTTTAATGTAGTTAAAATTAGTAACAACTCTTTCTGATCTAAAAACCAAGCAAAAATACCTTTCATTTAATAACAAATAAAGTAATTTTATAAATATGTAGGTAGGGGGCAGATTGAGAAAGAGAGTCTGAGCTCATGTGTAGAATGCAATAAACCTATGCGATAGTAAATTTTACATGTCAACTTGACTGAGCCACTTGGGTTCCCAGACATTTGGCCAAACACTATTCTGAATGTGTGTCTGTGAAGGTTTTTATGGATGAGGATAACATTTGAATCAGTAGACTGAAAAAAGTAAATTGCCTTCCATGATGTGGCTGGGCTTCATCCAATCAATTGAAGACCTGAATAGAACAAAAAACCTAAGAGGGAACTCTTCACGTCTGATGGATTTGAACTGGGACTTGTGTCTCTTCTGGTCTTCAGAGTCAAACTGAAACATTGGCTCATTTGGGTCTTGAACTTGCCAGCCTTCAGACTGTAATTTACACCATTGGCCTTCCTGGGTCTCAGGACTTGGACTAGAAACATTGTCTATGCCAGGTCTCTAATTTACTGACTACAGATCTTGGGATATCTCAGCCTCCATATCTTGTGAGCCAATTTTTTAAATAATAGATCTCTAAGATATATAGGATAAGTTGGATATACATGAAATGTGAAATATAGGGGTTATCTATATATCTATTATCCATCTCTATATATCTCCCATTGATTCTATTTTTCTGGAGAACTCTGACTAATACAACCTATTTAAACTAATGGAATGTTACTTTATAGTTGAAATATGATATTTTATTTAAGTATTTTTTTCTTAAAATGATGCATCATAAACACAGGCATAGATAATTTTCATTGCATATGATACTAGTATGACTTGCCATCCATATATGTTTGGAGGAGTTTAAAGAACATGTCTAGGGCTTCTCTAGTGGTGCAGTGGTTGAGAGTCCGCCTGCCGTTGCAGGGGACACGGGTTCGTGCCCCAATCCGGGAAGATCCCACATGCCGGGGAGCGGCTGGGCCCGTGAGCCATGGCTGCTGAGCCTGCGCGTCCGGAGCCTGTGCTCCACAACGGGAGAGGCCACAACAGTGAGAGGCTCGCATACCGCAAAAACAAACAAACAAACATGTCTAGACTTTGCTAACAATGAGTAAATTTTATTTACTTTTTCCATCCTTCCTGTCCCTAAATAAATCTCCTATTGAGAAAGTGCTGCAGACATATTTTGTTCATGGTATGAATTACTCCATAACACTTAAAATATAACAAAATGTCACAGTCTGTATTTTCCAAATCAAAACAAATTTGGCCCTAGGATTCTAAAAAGCACTATACAAATATGTAGTCTAATATTACTTCTTTTGGATTCTTCACTTTGGTTTGTGACGGGATCCAGGGGTTTAAGCAATTTTGCATAATTAGGAAAGAAATCTCTGTTCATAAAATTCTTGTGGTTGCTCCCAAATAGGCTTTTTAGGCAGGCCCAGGTAACCAGGTGAAGGTGGGTGATTCCTCCAGTGACTTGTTCCCCTTGAGTCAGGTCAGCCATGGTGACTGATACAAGTAGAGTGCTGATTCCCAACACCGCAAAGCTTATTAACTGGCTTCCATAGACACCAATATAGCCAATCAGGTATCCAAGTCTTATCACCTCTAGGGTGTTAGCTAAACTTGAGAGGATGTCTCTGTGTTTCATAAAACCCCATCTCAGCGCTAGTCCCAAGGATATGAAAATATCTAATGGTTAACCATTTTTCAGTACCTTCCCTCACTTACTCCAAACCCAAGGAGCAAACCCCTCCATTTGTCTGGACCCTCAGGAACCTACATTTATTAACCCTTCTCTGAAGAAAATAGAAAGTCAGAACCTCAGGATACAAAGTGTAACTAATTTCTTGACAAGCGGATAAAAATATTTGTAATTCATTCTTGAGAACTCAGTAGAGGAAGTGTTTTTTAACCTAAGTTGAGATGCCAGGTAATTAGAAAGGATCTCTCCTATTCCCTAACCAAGTTCAGACTTTCTTCATTAGCTCCATAACCTCCTTTCCAATATGTTGTCTTTTTCTTGCATATTTAAACTTTCTGTCACACATGCATTCTTACTGTATTCAAGTTTTTTCCCTAACAACATTAACAAAGGAACTTAAAGGAAATAATCCTCCAGATTCCACATCACACTTCAAGCATCAACTATTCCCTTTCCCCTTGAGAGAAAACTTCTCTAAATAAGTATCTATACGTGCTTCTGCTAATTTAACTCTTACTCACTCATTTGTATTCACTATCTTGTACCAACACTATCCCATAAATTATATTTCACTAATGTCACTATTTCAACTGACATTTTTCATCCTTCATAATAATAGATTTCTCAGCAGCATTCAATAATGGTAACCCCCTTTCACATTAGCTTTTTCAAAAATTTTTATTCTTTGACCATTTTTTACATACTCTCCTGGTCTTTTCACTATATTTTGACTGCTATTTCTTAGTATTCCTAGGAGATTCATACTTTTTTACCTGGATCTTAAATGTTGGAACTCTAAAAATCACAGCCCCACACTTCTTTCCCATCTTACCTCATTCTTACTCATGGGTTCAATTGCCTCTTACATGCAGATGGTGCAGAATTTTATATATCTATTCTTTACCTCTATTCTGAGCTTCATAAGCTCCATATAAATGTAATCAATTCTTCTTCTCTCTCTCTCTTTTTCCTCTATTATTTACTGTGAACTGGTCAAAGCTAATTTTGCTATTCAACAATAATCAAGTTCTTTTGAAAAATATCAATAGCATCTGTTGATTAGGTATAGATGGGGCTCTATGTACCTGCTACCACAATCTTGTTACTAGATAGTACATAATGATGAAGACAAGTCTTGTACTAAATTCTGCCAATTGGGAAAACTATTAATAGCAATCAGGCACAAGAATTGCCATACAGCTCCAACTTCATGTTCTCAGATATGAACCTTGAATTCTGAGAAGACAGCAGTTTTAGATGGCAGAAACAGTAAACCTTATTCTCAGATTGTGAAGTAGGAGGACATATATCAATATATTTCTTGAATATATATATATATAAAACGATGTAGTGTGATTTTTACATAGGATTGAGAATTATTGGAAAATCGTCTGAATTTCTGTTTTGAATAATTTCCCCTATTTTTTTTTTTTCTTGTGGTGCGCGGGCCTCTCCCGTTGCGGAGCACAGGCTCCGGACGCTCAGGCTCAGCGACCATGGCTCACAGACCTAGCCGCTCTGCAGCATGTGGGATCTTCCCGGACCAGGGCACGAACCCGTGTCCCCTGAATCGTCAGGCGGACTCCCAACCACTGTGCCACCAGGGAAGCCCAATTTCCCCTATTTTTATGTTTGGTAGAACCCTGATACTGACTCTTAGTTCACCCTATCTGCCAAATCCATGTACCCCTTCAGAATTCTACAAACACCTAGAATTCTCTATGCTTGACTAGTCATTAGAATTCAGATTTTAACCAAATGTTAAAACTCTCTATTATTCCAGTTTCTATCTTATTTTTGTTACAAGTCTGGAAATTTCCCATCAGAAAATCCACTAAAAAGCTACAATGTAAAAACTAATTAACTTGTTTGTTACAAGAGACTCAGAATAGTGTTAGTGACTAAAATTTGAAAAACAGTAAATAGTATATATTGAGTATTTGTTACATTTACTTTTAGATATCTTGAATCATAAATTATTTAACCCTTGCATACTGCTGTAATTAGGCATTATTTTATCCTTATTTTACAGATCAGGAAATTGAAGCTCAACATAATTAAGTGACTTCCCCAGAAACAGTCAAAAAGTAAGTGACAGCATAAGAATATTCACCTGAAGTATCTTGCCCTAGCATCCTTGCATATTCTATTTCTCTTTGTCATTGTAATATATAATCTGCATATTCAAGGAGTTTCTCATCCAGCCTCTATAAACATCCACTTTGTTTCTGCTTAGTTCCATCAACAACTTGCATATGGCAGTGATATGAGACCCTTTGTCCTACTCTTTTAAACATATTATTCTCCCTCAGCTGGTTTAGTGTTGTCTTATTTAAAATATGTCCACTAATGAGTCCATTCATCTATTTGTGTTCTAACAAGTAGAGAATAAGTGTTACTGTTGTTGATGCTACACACCTGTTTTGCTGAAAATTTTCCTTAGTTTTTATAGACATGTAAGTGTTAGTTTACTTTTATTTTAATACTTGGACCATGCTTATGCTTTAAATAGGTTATATCTGATGTATAATAAAAGGCATAGCTATACTATAATTCATGCATGAAAGGTTCCAGTTAAAGGTGGTACCTAGACATTCAAGGAAGGTGTGGAGGAGAAAGAAGAATAAGGGGATAAAAGTTGACATTAGATACACAATCATTAAAGTTAAATAAAAATTGATGCTACAAAGTAGGCTATTAGTGAAAAGGAGTTTCATGCCTCTGATCTGATTCACAGAAAATGGTTAAAACCATTTTCTTTATTCCTATCTATTTTTACTTCTTGATGCATCTCATTGTCTCCTGAGTTTCCGACTCTTAGATTTTTTTCTTTTTATTATTATTCATGACCCTGTACTATTTTCTTGAGCTTGATGACCAAATTCAGCTTCCTTAGCTTTGACTTCGGACACCACCTAAAAATTTTATCTCCTCATCTTTTGAGCCTTCCCCAAACGATGTACTTCAATTTCAGGCTCTACTCTTCAATCCTGGCACCAGTTAGCCACCACAGCTCAACTCACCCCAAAATTCTGTCTAAGATCAAGAAATTTTTTTTCTTAAAAAAAAATCCTTACATGATGCCTAGAAGGCAAAAAATTAAGGTGCATCTAAATTTAATCTGGGTCTCTATAATTTAAAATAACCTCACCTCTTGGTAGCCAAGACAAAAAAAAGAAACTTAAAGGTATATATGAGCTTCATTACATACACACACAATGTTTTGAGTCCATTTAAGTAAACTATAAATAGTTTTCATAACTAACATTTATTGAGTTTTACCAACCTGTGCTTTTATGTCTTTATTCCGTATAACAAACTTATGGGGTAAGTATTATTATCCAATCGATTTTTCAGTCAATTAAACTGAGATGCAGCATGCCTAATACCACATTTGTAGTTATTGTTGGACAGTGATTCTGCATTGGTCACTCAACTTCATGGCTTAACAGTCATGCGTATAACTCCTCTCACAATTATGGCACCTGATTATCAGGCTAGTACCTCCAAAATTCCATTCATCTACAACTTTATTGAATCTAATGATACATTTTAAGTTTTATACTTTTATTGGGCTCAAACATTTCCAGAGTGATTTTTTGTTGTTGTTGGCTTTGGTTACTACTTAAATGCCTACAATGTTCAAGTTTGTAACAAAGTATGTTTATGCCATTGTTAGGAATACACTTAATGTACTCAGAACCTTGAAAAACAAAGTGTTACCTAAGCAAAATCTTCCTTCAAAATCAATACTTTCAGTTATAACAGGGAAAACATTGGAAGGGATCCTATCAAAAGTCCTTTCTAAATCCAGCATAGTATGATGCTATAAAATCATATCTCTATTTTATCAGTGACCACTTGAAACAGACATTAAAAATAGCCTTGTCATTAGTTGTGTAAATAAAACTAAATAAAATTATATTAGGTTGTCTTTATGAAACCTAAAGAACTCTGAGGAGATAAATTTTCAGTGTTAAGAGATCTACTGAAGTGAGATACTGCTTTTAAGTGAGATATTGCATCTTAATACCTCTTTCTTTAGAAGACTGCATGCCTATCTCTCAAGCTTTTTTAAAAATTTGGGATAAAGCAATAATAATGGGGCTACTTTCTCCATTTTTTCATGTAAATTATATCTCTCATGTACACTCTTCTTAAGGCTTTATTATACTTCTACATTTTTATTTCTCGGCAAACCTCTAAGTAAAATTTTCATTAGAAATTGTTTTAGAATTTATCTAGTATCATATTTTGTAATAAATTTTCTATAATTTTAAGACATTATAAAAGTCACTTTTTATTTCAAAAATAACTGAAAGCTTAATAATCTTAAATAAAAATATTGCTCATATATAATATTTCTTATCCATTACATAGTAATTCCCATAGAAGCCTACTTACTCCCATAGAAAAATCAAACCTCAATAAAATGAGCATAAACTAGATGAAACATATGAAGATTTAGACTAAAGTACTTAGGAAAATAGTCTGTATATTTAGATCCCAGTTTCTCATGTAATCGATTACATTTGTTAAGCTACTTTCTCTAAAAAAAATGGGAATTAAAGAGTAAGTTTTACTTTAGGTTCCTTACTGTCTATCTGTGGACTTGAGAAAATCATACAGACAAAAAGTTTATCATTTCCCTAGTCCTCAGAGGACTTAAAATTCCTGCAGTTGAGAACCCAGATTACCTGAATAATGTATGCTTGTACAACCTGATAAGGAAATATTTCTTTACCAGGTTGGGTAGATTTTTAAATGCCAAGACATTTTATTTCAGATGACTTTTAGACAAAGAAATGGTTAAGAGATCCCTGATTTTAATTTCAACAAGTCTACTGTGATCTAATTAAAACATTAAAAAAAAAAGCTAGAAACCACAGTGCATGAAATGTAGTTATTGCTCAGTAAATAAGAGTTGAAAGAATAATTTATGGTTCTCAAGATTAAGCATGGTCTGAGTATATTTAGAATATAACAGGGCTATTCATTGTTGAATGTATTAATAAGTGAAAATCTTATAATTAATAAGCCTTAAAATGAGGCAATTTCAAATAATGGCCCTTGGTTGGAGAAAAGTAATAGAGTTATAAGGTTTTCTGAAATATCATTAAGAATTTGAAACTTAAAACAATGAACTACTTTAAGTATATGCTTTTGGCAGTGCAAACAGTGAGTATGAGGCCAAATGAGCTGCCCATCAGACAGGATTAATTTAGATAACATGTGGATCAGGAGATTCAAGTTGAAAGGTAATCAAATTGGACATATAATCTAGCTTAATTATATCTTGATCCCTAAGGTGCATGCCTTGTCAATTCAATATCCATCTTCCCTAGAGTCCAGAGATAAAAAAGGATGAAAAAATTATACAACCTAGTTGGTTGTAAAAGATCCCTAAGAAAGTCTTCTTTCTGAATCAGCTCAGGATGTTCTGCAGAGGAAATATAATCTGTTGATAATGAACAGATAAAGAGATAGATGTAGAAGATAGAGAGACAGGCAGACAGATGGAGAAACAGATCACATAATCAAGTCATCCCTCATTTAGCATCCTCAACAGATTCAGGACATATCAGATACTGAAAATGTAATTTTTGATGATGGTTGTCATACAAAGAACATATATTCTGCTTTACAACACAGACAAGCTTAACAAGATTCAAAAGACTCATCAGTCCAATATGAGCAATAAGGAAAACAATTGAAATAAATTTTGAGATAAAATTTAATAAAATGGAATCTCAGTCTTATGTTAGTGTTCATATCATTTTAATGTATGAAGTACATACATGTATAACATATTATACATGTATACATCTCCTTATAAGTGATACTTTTAGATCTGAACAATTTAATGGTAAGACTCTTTTTATCTGTTTTTATATGCATTAATTCATTAACATTTAAATTCAATTATTCACTTATACACTTTTTTGAGCATTTTTTTAACGTAAGGCCATGTTATACATTGTTATAGGAGGGAAAAATTAAACAGGCACAAATTATGATCCTGAGGTAGGATGCATATTTATGTTACTGAAGAGAAAACACATAGTTTGATCCTGATTAAAAATAGAATAAGATAAATACAACAAAGAACACAGATAACTATCAGCAACATTTATTTTAATATATTTTTATAATATTAAGTTTAAGGAAGCTCTTTATTGCTCATCACAATTATAGTCACATTGCTAAGGGTGTCAGGCAGAATAGGGAGGGACACTGGTCTGAATGGAGAAAGGAAAGGAGAGGGGACACAGAACAAAAGATCTGGAACCCAGGACAGATATGGCATCAGGAATTGTTAACTGGAGAAATCACCTCAACTAAGGAAATAACGAAGGATTATTTCCTAATAATAATCCTTCCTTTTAATAATAAGAAAGCATTCTAGTTTCCATGAATTTCTGACCATTGTCTAGATTACTGAATTTCTAAATATCTTCTGAAAACTTATTGAAATCTATTTAAAACCATTACCACATATTGGCTAAGAGATATTATGCATAAACATTATTTTTATTTAGTGTTATTAAAATTTATTTTATTTTTAAGTAAAAACTTGTTTTTTTTCTGTAATTGTCAATTGTATGTTAAAAAAATTGATTACTAGATTAATTCTGTATGTCTCATAAACTGCTGAGATTCTAGAAGTCTGACAAAAATGTTACTAATTATCTCATCAAAAAGTAGCATTTAACCATTAAATAGAGGGTCTATGTGAATAATGTTTATGATTATAAACATACAAAATATTTGAAAGAATAAAAGAACAATTTTAGGCAAGCATCCTGCTGATCATAGTTTAAAAAAACATTATTTACTTTTACATTTTTCTCTAATTTAATACCAGTTTTAAACAGAATTCCAGACAAAGCCTCTATACATATTTCCTGCTTCCTACACTTTTCCTCTCCCCCAAAATGTTTAGATCACCACAGGCCAAACATAAAAGGCACATGTGCAATCCAATCTGAGAAATTAAAAGAACAATTACTGCTGTTTAACTGGATTTAAAGAGAAGAAATCTGGACATGCAGCATAATCCTAGGATGAATTGAACCTTTGGGGTCCAGCTAAAATGTTTGTGATACAGGCAGTGTTTTTGATAACATTGTAGTAATTAATATTCATTTAAGTTAGACTGCTGTCTTCTTAAGGCAACAAACTGTTTGTACCAGCTCTTCCAAAAACAGACTACATATGTACATTCTTGATTAGTGACACATATTAAGATTTCATTTTATCCTTTTTTCAAAATTGGTCCTTGCCAGAGGCAGGCATTTGAGAAAGAATTCTCTAAATGACATTATTCCTTCAAAACTGTACATAGAAGAAAAAATAAAATACTTTTTGTAACTGAACAGACTTGAAGATAATCTGTTTTGAAAATTTTACTTTCTTGGAATATGAAAGGGTATATTTCATTTAAATTTAAATGAATTTGTAATTTTTTAACATAGTTTTAGGGATAAACTCAAGATGGTGAAATTAATTTGATTCCTATTTTTGCTCACATCATGAAAATTTTGATATAGTAAATAAGCATTCAGTATATTGGTTTTCTTGATGTTTTTCAACTCTAATTATATTATTTGCATTTATATGAGTCCTTAATACATTTCTATTAGCCCATAAAACCGTTTCTTTTAATACAGAACATGCATAAAGATGTTTCTTATAAGAGCAATAAAATGATTTTGCATAAGATATTTTCAGCTTCAAGAAACCAAATGTTCTTGTGTCTCAACTCTCATCAAGTTTAACAAGAGCGATGAAGATAACAGTAGATCAAAAATAGAAACGCTAGTAAAAGACAGAGACATTTTCATTTTCTTATCCACACTCTTTCCACCCTCTCATCCTCATAGATATCTGTACTATATAGAATATTTGAAATTACCTAATTCCCAGGAAATATAATTATGTATAGTGTAAGATTGATAACACTACTGCACATTTCATAGGATGCAACATTTTAATATTAAGTGTTGTGTCTTTTAAAAATGGGCACATTAAAATTTTCCAGATGAAAGAAAAAGATCCATAGAACTATCGCTGGTAAAACTAGTGCATGTTGCACTGGTGTTATTGCTGTACTTAGAAGATGTGTTTGTAATCCAGCATAGAAATGAAAATAATAGAATTTAAGTTTGGGGTTTTGTTTAAACTATTAAGATGATTCAGCATTGAAATACATTTCTCAAAACCTATGAAACTTAATGGTTCGAAGCAATTTTAGTAGATGATATCACCTTGTTTCTACTCACTTTATTCCACTAGAAAATATGCTCCATGAGGCCATGGATCCTAGCTGTGTTGTTGCTACAGATCCCATGTGCCTGGAATAGTTCCCAGAAGAGGGGGAGAAGTCAATCAGTATATGTTGGATAAAACAGTAAATGAACAATTGAATAAATGTGTTTTATTCATCAAAATTTATAATCTCCTATATTCACATGCTATGGTACTATCACTGTGTACTATTTCAGTTTATATTAAGTCCAGTTATGCACATAACTTCAATAAAAATAACCTTTGAATGACAATATTAGTGAAATTTCAATTTTGCATTTACATCCATGTGATTACCTGTTTTACTTCAAATTTTGTTTCTATTTATTCTTAGCAAATTATTAGACCATTCTGTACGTCCTATGTTTTCTAAGCGTTTAGGCAAAATAAAGTTATTCATTTGTTCACTACTCTAATTCTTCAAGACACAACTCAAATCTAGGGTTTTATTTTCATGCTCTTAATATTAACATAATATGTTGTAATTTTGAAAGGAAATATAAATAGCTCATGAAGTGATTTCAAATCTTCTTGGCTCTTTGAATAACTAAATAAGTTAGCATATTCATAATTTTGTGTCTTTCAAAATGAGGTAAAAAACTTGTACAATGATGTTAAAAATTAAAACTATGTATATTTGAAGCATTATAATTGAAAATTGTATATGAATTAGTAATAAATAGTAAGCATAAAATTAATATAAGTATGAATTAATAAATATCAAGCAACAAAAGCTATGAATAAATGGCAAGTAGCCCAGCAAAGCCTGAATCAAACTCCCCAGCTGAGCCAGCTTATATTTACTGATCCCAAACTGACCTGGAGATTCATGAGTGAGAACATGACTGGTGTTTTAAAGCAACAAAAATTAGTGCCAGGAGGGGTGTCTTCTTTTTGTTCCCTTTGAGACCAAAGTAGAAATAAACAAACAAAAAAATCATGATTAAAAACAAAATTAATGGGCCAAGGAAAATACTCTTCTCTGCAGGTGGGAAGGATGTGATATTTACCAACAACAACTGATCATATTTTTCTAATTCAGGAGTATATCTGGTTATTTCCAAGGAATATTTGGATATTCAGTGTCCATGAGAAATAAGGTCAAACTTGTTTTTTTTCCAAGAGGTATCAAAGGAGAACAGAGAGGTTGGGGGAAAATAGTAGAGAGTAACTGTAGAGTAGATTGTGGAAATGTATAAAACAGTGGAGAAAGGCTGTTTCGATATGCAGATGTCTACTAATATTTCTTCTCTGAATATAGCATGTAGGAATTATTAGCTATATATATATTTCTCAGATGCAACTGGATGACTGAATGGGAAATAATGCAATGTTATGTTATGGCCAGATATATTATTTACTTAAGTTCATGGGAACACTTTAAGGGGTGTCAGTTTTCCTCATCCGCTCATTAATGACTGAAATTACTTTTTAAAAAATGTCCTTAGTTCCTGTATTAGTTTGCTAGGATTACTACATGGAGAAAGGTAGGAGAAGATGTCAAAGTCAAGGAAAACTTAGGATATAGTATGTGTTTACACTCAGAAAGAAATAGACACAGGGTTAAACAATTAGTGGAAAAGGTCAAAAACTTGAACTTGAGTGAGGCCAAAAAAGAGGTAGGGCAGAGGTATGGTGGGAGTTAAGAGGTAAAGGGAATATGTAGTCATAGAGAATTTTTTAAGTACCAAACTCATTGGCATAGAATTCTTTTTTTTAAAAAAAAGGAAAAAAAAAAGAAACTCTGTAAATAAGTTTTATATTATCTATTTTACATACGAGAGTACTAAATCTTAGAATAATTAATTTGCAAATATAGAAAAAAGGTAAGTAGTAAAGGAAGAATTCAAAATTCTGTCTAATTGATGCAAGAATCAAAATCACCAAAGTACATTTCTAGGCAATAACCACTTCACTAAGGCTCCCTCTATCTTTTAGAACCAGTAAAATCTGACTAATTTGTTAGCAGTGATTTTAAGTAACTTTTGAGTAATTTCTGAAAGGTCAAAAATCCTACTGCCTGAGTCTCTGAGCCACACACTTTTCTCCAACCTTCTCCAACAGTCAAGATATATGAAGAGGGGAAATCAAAATCAACACATTTTCTGGGTGTTATTTCATAATATAAAACGTAGTGATATAAAGTGAATTTTATAACAGAATTTTGGTGCACAGTGCATGTTCTTTTTCAAAATGTATTTTGCCTGTAAGGAGGGAACAGTGGGACTCAGTCATTTGTGGCTTTAAAAATAGTTTTTGGGGCTTCCCTGGTGGCGCAGTGGTTGAGTGTCCGCCTGCCGATGCAGGGGACACGAGTTCGTGTCCCGGTCTGGGAAGATCCCATATGCCTCGGAGCGACTTGGCCCGTGAGCCACGGCCGCAGAGCCTGCGCGTCCGGAGCCTGTGCTCCGCAACAGGAGAGGCCACAACAGTGAGAGGCCCGCGTACCACAAAAAAGAAAAAGAGAAAAGTTTTTGGAGGAGTACTGTGGTCTGAGTAATGCTTGTAAATCTCACACAGCAAATGGCCTCATAGTATAAAAATAAACCTCACAGTGTAATTATTAAAAGTTAAACAAGTCTTACATATAATTTCTTGAACATTGAATTCGTTGCTCCACTTAGCAGCTGCCAAATCCCTTCTACAATGAACTGCAGTGGTGAAATCAGTGTATCATTAAGCAGAGTGTGTTTGTAATTCGTTGCTTTTGTTATATAAATTTGCATTAACAATCCCACACCTAGATATATTGAAATGTAATATATTATTTTGTCTCATGGGTCTTTGTCTAGATTGAATTCAGATAGCTGTTCTTACTTCAAATACCTCATGTAGTTGCTATTAAAAGGCAGTTGGGTCTGGAATGATCTGAAATTTGAATTGGCTGGACTAAATCAAATGTCTGGAACCTCAGCTGGGAAGGCTGGAATGACTCAGGATTAGTTTATCATCTCTTGCTCTCAATACTTCATCACTTGTGCCATATTCTTTTGGGGTCACAGACACCACCCCGTAGCCCTGATACAAGAGAGTAGAGAAATGTTTCCCACCACTTGATGCAGGAATAATAAGTCACACTGCAGAAGAGCATGAGGGATGGGAGATATCATTGTGGCCATTTCTGGCTGGATAAAATCAGTGAAGGAGAAGCGCCATAAGAATTACGGACTAAGGAATTTTTTAATGGAATTAGATATTACGTTACATGTGGTAGGATTCATGGAAATAATGATCCAAAAATAAGAGTTGGAGAAATTAGAAAACAAATGTATAATATTTTCAGGGAAATAGTGAAACTAATTACACCCAGCTTCTAGATATAAAAGTGGCTGGTAGGGCTTCCCTGGTGGCACAGTGGTTGAGAGTCCGCCTGCCGATGCAGGGGACACGGGTTCGTGCCCCGGTCCGGGAGGATGCCACATGCCGCGGAGCAGCTGGGCCCGTGAGCCATGGCCGCTGAGCCAGCGCGTCCAGAGCCTGTGCTCCGCAACGGGAGAGGCCACAACAGTGAGAGGCCCGTGTACCCCAAGAAAAAAAAAAATGTGGCTGGTAGAGAAGTCTATGAAATGTTGTTAGCTCTTTGCTTTTTGTGGTTACATCCTCTCTGGGTTGTGCCCCAAAGCATCTGCAGGTGGACTTGGGGTTGCCGTTGGCTGCTGTGGCTGAAGTCAGTCAGGAATTTGTGTTGGATGCAGAGCAGGCAAGAACAGGGACAAACTGGAAAACACCTGTACCCCTTGTCTCTCCAAGACAATATGCATATCTCAAGCTTAATGTGTATTTCTTCACTCTGTCTCCCAAGTATTCCCCCATTCTAACTTGAAATTACACAGGAAAGAGATTCCTGGGTTGTATACTTCCCAATATAACCAAATAGCCATAGAACAATACAGCATATACATATAGTGACTCTGATCACGGTTTACAAACATGGCTATAAGAGCCAATTATTACAAAAATCTTACCTAGTCAGGAAAAATTATTGAATAAGAATTTTTGTTGCTGTTGTTTGTCTTTCGGGTTTTTTGTTTTTTTGGTTTTTTTGAGATGGGTAAGCACATACAAGTAAAGTATCACAAAAACTATGTAGGTACATTATGTCTAATTGGGTGTAGGGCCCACTACGCTGGTACATTTTTATCAAGTGGCTTTGTGTTGGGTTAGTGTTACTCATCTAACTACCTCTTCATTCATTCTTTCTACACACATTTATTGAGTACTACTGCATGCCAGATATTGTGAACCTCTGATGGCTTTCTTTACAAAGGTGAAATATTTTCCTCCCTTATTTCGAGGAGATTTCATATTGTTGAAAGCTATTTTTAATCAGGAATTCATATATTCGCATTGAATCGTAATTTTGGGCAAGACTGTGAAAGGTTATTCAGGAAAACTGCTCCTAAATCACTGGTTCTGTCCATATTTCCCTGGTGTAGCCTGCACAATCAGTACCAGTACAGTGAACTGACCTGAATGATGACATGTCAACTCCCAATAATAGCTGAATTAATAAACAAAGGTTCTGGGGAGTGTCTACATTCATCCTGGAAGTGGAGTCAAATATGTTAGAAAGTTGTTTCCCATTTTGGTCTGAGTTTTTTTTAAGTATATGATTTAATATTTTGTAAATGCATTAGCGATGTGAACAGTATGGAGGAAAAAAAAAAAGCACATTTGTAAAGATTTCCTTGCCTTACTTTGTCTTGATGTGTAAGTTGAAATTATTTTAGCTTTTAGGAACATAAATTGTTTGAAATTTTTGCTGTTTTTTTTTGTTTGTTTGTTTGTTTTCACTTTTAATTTCCCACCAGGAACACCCCTCCATAATCAAGATGGAAAGACCATGCCATCATTCTGTATAAATAATTTCAGCAATTACTTGGGCACTTGCTTGGGAACCATATTAAGTCCTTCTTTTTCCATATCATTGATGCTCCATAACATCCTCAATCAGACAACAGCATATTTTAACTCAACACAAAAGAACTAATTTGAGTTAAAGAGTGAAACTGAAAGCAAGAGCAAGAGAGAGAAAGAAAGAGGTAAAGAAAAAGTTTTTTTTTCAATAATTATCTGCCAATTAGACATTACACTATTGGAATCTTAGACTTGATCTCAAAAGGTTGTCTTTTCCAGTTACTTTCTTTTTTTTTTTTTTTTTTTTTTGTGGTACGCGGGCCTCTCACTGTTGTGGCCTCTCCCATTGCGGAGCACAGGCTCCGGACACGCAGGATCAGCGGCCATGGCTCACGGGCCCAGACACTCTGAGGCATATGGGATCTTCCCAGACCGGGTCACGAACCTGTGTCCCCTGCATCGGCAGGCGGACTCTCAACCACTGCACCACCAGGGAAGCCCTCCAGTTACTTTCTGAGTATAGTAGAGGTGACATTCTAAATTTGTGGTGTTTTTTGATACCTAGGCAATAGATCAATGAAGAAAATACATATGCATTTGCTTTTTAAGCTCAAAAATGCAATTTTTGAATATTTTAAGCTATAGCATGACCATAAAATTAAATACATTTCAGTTTTGGGGTAAGCAATTCTGACTTGATATAAACATGACCTTAAATGCCTGTATTTTCAGGCCAACTTATTCCAAAACCTGCCTTATAGCCATCGAAATATTAACAAACTCTCTTTCTCATGAAGTATTTTCCTTATTTCTTGTTTGCAAATGATCAATGCACCCAAACTCTTCTTTTCTTTGATTTTAACCTTGTCATACTTTTTTATTCAAAAATTCAAAATTTGATCCCCCAAAATGACAGATACTATTTTGACTGTACATCTCACAAGCATTACTTCTTAATTTTCTTGTATTACCAGCTGATATATTTGAAAACTTCATTTCAGTCTACATATATCACACAATCTAAAATATCACTTATACTTCGCCTCTTTTCTCCATGCCCCATGTCACAATAATGTCCACTCTCTTAGTTTCGTTCATGAATTTTGTAAGGTATATGATTTTCACATCAACCTCTTAACTGGTCTCATCACCAGTCTCTTTTAAGTTCAACTTTTCTAAGCACTTTAAGTACATTATCTTTCCTAACACACACACACACACACACACACACACACACACACACACATGTTCCAAATCATTTGGCAGTCATATAGCAGAACTTAGACCTGGATCCAGGTCTTTTTGATTCCAGAGTCTACCTATTCTGTTAAACTGTATGCTTTCCTCTTACTCATTTTTGGCTTCCCACAAGACTGGATTTTTTGAGGAAAAGAACTATATCTTATCTTCCTTCAAATTCCCAGGGCTTACCCTGGAACAAAAACAGAGCTCTAACTCAATAAATATTTAATAAATAAATATATTTAAATAAGAAAATTATATTGGGTTTTTCTTGCCAGATTGAGAGTAATAAATTACTAGACTATTTTCCCAGAGTATATTATGCAAATGTGTTTAGCAAGAGTGCTTTATTTAGTATTCCCAGGTGAGATTAAGAATAAAACTACATATAGAATATTTGAGCAACTGTGGGAAATAGTCTGATGGTCAGAACTGTCCATGTTGACAGTGAATTCTTCATTAATGAAGTTATTTGAGCAAAATGTGACCTGATCACTGGACCTGACAAACAAACAAGAATGGAAAGAATTAGTAGACTATATACTAATTAAGGCCATCTCAACCTCAAATATTTTTTTCTATTTTGTTCTATAACTGAGTCTGTAAAATAAGTTCACTTCCTACTAGTTTTCTACAGAGAGAGGTGACAGCACAGTGGATGTTTATTAGAGTGTATATCATAAATTCTTTCCCTTTCAAGCATTATTTTATATCCTTTTGAAACTGATTTTTTAAAAATGTTTAAAATGTTCAAGTGCAAATGACAAAACAGCAGACCTCTGGGGATGACTATGTATATTTGTGCCACAGCTGCCAATGTTAAGAAGTCCTGAAACATGGTCCAATAACATAACAAATCAAAAGTGACACAGTTAATTTAAGGAAAGGGGACAACATACACTAAGTAATCCCTTTTTTTGCTGACTTGCACAAGAGCAAACATCAGTATGTAATGATGCATTATGACACAAAATAGCAGGAGTTGGTGCAAGCATAGACTGAAATCTTTTCTGCAGCATTTATGAAAGATTCAGAGCCACTTACTGCCCTTTTTTGCTGGTCTAAGCATGAATCAGTTTAACAGCTCAATTTACAATGTTATTGCTCATGGAGGGAATAAAAAATACACATCAGATGTTCAAAGAAATCTAAGTAAGTGAGAAATTAGTAATTTTCAATTGTGCACAGTGAGAATGTTTGTTTTTTCAAAAGCAATTTGGTATCTGTAGAGAAAATGAATAAAACTTTATTCCTCTCTAATAGGACAGAAGCACTAGTAGGTGAATGTGTTTCAGCATAAACATGAAGTCATTTCTCATAGTCCTGAAGAAGCTCCTGCAGAGATAGAGTCATTTTAGGTTTATTTTCCTTTTTGTAACAGAAAACTGCTTCTTTATAGGCTACTAGTTCAATGTGTTTCACATACACTTGGGCATTTTGAAACAATGAAATTGATAAGTCAAGTGGCAATAATTAAATATCAATTGCTTTAGTGGATAAGACTGAAATCAACTCAAGACAATTTTCAGCCTGGTAAAAACATAAGACTTCTATAATAATCAGGTTACTTTATTTGAGAAGAACACAAGCACTCAGGCCCTACTTCAGTACTCCAGTTTAAATTCCCAAGTTAGAAACAAGCAAAATTTTGTTCATTATTGTAAGGAGTGTTATAGCTTAATTAAATAGAGCAGGTATCTTCAAACTTATACAAAAATATAAAGAGATGGGTAAAATAACTCTTCAGTTTTAGGAGTACTCATAACACAGTGGAAGAAACACAGAGGTAAGTGCTGGGAGACCTGGGTTTTTATTCTGGTGCTGATACTAATTAGCTCTGTGACTAGATTGAGACCTACTGTGAGGGAGTTATTTCTCCTCAGGGAGATTCAGCTTCCAATTTTCTCATATGTAACTGTAGTTTCAGATCCACTGATCTCTGAGGTCTCTTTCAAATAGAACATTCTGGAATTCTGTGATACTACTTTTAGATACAGTATTATTCCAAAGATAGCAAACAACATTCATATTCCATGTCATAGCCTCAAAATATGTGGAGGAAGAGACCAGGAGTTTTACATTCTGAGTCTGCAAACTCAAGATTTAAAACTTTAAGGAGAATGAAACAAAAGCCATGATGCTTCCTGTGTGAATTTTCACAAGTTCAAGTCACTTGGAAAACATTTAAAAAATGCAGATATAGCAGGCAACCATTTACCTCTTATTAGGAGTAGAACTGGCAAGTTGGCACAGAAAGGACTGCTGAGTTAAGGTCTCTGTGGTTGGAAGGATAGTTTGGGTTCTAAAGTGGCCATTGGTCAACTGGGTGACAGTGGACAAGCTACTTACATTTGGGGGGGCTTTATTTGCCTTATTTTAAAAATAGAGATACTTGCATTTAACTTACACAGTCATTCTCAGATTTATAGAAATAGAAACTGGTAAGTGCCTGGCACTAAAAGATGGTGTCCAATGTTAATTCATTTTCCCTTTTGGGCAGTCTTTACATAAGCCACTGCAGTCCTTTTCTCTTTGTTTGTTTTTGGATTTTTTGATCCACGTATTTAGGAACTGTTTGATGATAACATTTCAATGTCCTAGAAATTAAAACAGCTTTTTCTCACTTCAACTCACCAAGCTATTTAGTTCAAACTAGACTCAAACAAGCCTGCATTTAAAAACTGAAAGGTGAGTGCACTGTATACAGTACAGTATTTTGCTTAAAAAAAGAACATCTCCTTCAGAGAGCTCCTAAAGCAATGCTTTAGTGCCTTCAGTGGAACTCAACTAAGCATTGTTAGTATAAACAGTAAATATTAATCACACTGAGAATTTTTCTACATTGGAACAATAATGCATAATTTTGGAAGCTAGAGGTAGTTAATTCTGCTACTCCTGTCAGGTATCATTACTAGAAAAACTGTAGCACTATTTTTTTCCTAGGCAGAGTAGAAAATAATGGTTACAGTTAAATATACTGTATATTTTTATATAATTTTTAATAAGTGCTAGTGTTCATATCTTGATGCATTGAAAAATGCTTCTGCCAAGATTTTCAACTTCTTTATCCCATCTTCCATTTCTATATTGAGCTTCTATTCTTCATTTCAAAGAATAGAAGAAATCTAATATACATCAAAGATAAATGAGGGCATTAAAATACTTAATAGTTACATAGAGAGCATTTATAACTTTATATGTTAAGTAATTTATAAGTAATATAATTTACTTTTTGCATCATTTTTTATATTTTTACATTTGATACTTTTGTTTATACATTTTGCATTTTACTTTTGATTTAACTTTCATCTGACAAAATGATTAGCCAGTTATGTTTATGGCTAAACAGTGTACTGAAAGGAACATAACTCAGCATTTTCATGAGATTGAAGTGAGCAAAGATAGTGATGAACCAGGTCAGCATTATGATCATCTTAATTTGTGTCATGCTGCTATCTTCTATTCATTTGAGAGGACATGTGTCAACACTGTTAAAAAGAATAAAGTAAGAACAAAATAATCAATTAATCATAGGCCTTGTACACTCTCTAAAATGGTCGTTCTGTTGTGACCAGCTCTGTTAGCCCAACATCAACCTGAAAACACTGTCTCTGACCTCAAGAAAGTTTCTCTGTAGACATATATGACTTAACTAGAGAACATTTGAGAAAGCACAAAATAATAGAAAATAAATTATTCTCAAGTGCTGAAGGAATGAAGAATTATGATATATGACAAATTGTAATGAGAAATCTACAGACTGAGTTACAGTCCCTTAATAGTGAATCAATACAGGAAGCAAAGTCAGGCAAAAAAATGCAGGCTGCTATGATCCACACTTTATTCAGATGACCAAGTTCAAAGTTATATATCATATAAGGACTCAAGAACAACGTTTACAGGGTAGTTTCAGGCAGATGGCACTGAACACTGTTTCTATTAGGGACATTTATGGAGAATGCAGCAGTGTCACCTAAAATTTTGATTCTAGAATGATTCTGCCCAGCACAGTCTGTTTCATGTTTTAAAGAGTGGCATTACATAATATACATATGGTCAACATTTTAAAGTTTTATCTACATTAGCATTTAAAGGTCTATCCTCCTCCAAATAATCAGCTGTTAATTTTTGCTTTTCGTTTTATTTGTATGTTTTGTATTTTTAATACAAAGATAATAAGGAAGGCTGATTGATAGGTGGGGAGAGGTGAGGAAAAACATAATATTCTGGAAGGAATGAAAAAAAACAGCATAGATAATTTTTCAGAATACAACTCTGGAAAAAGTGATGCAAACACGTTTACCTCGTTTATAAGCAGAAAGCAGGGAAACCTCACCACTTATCAAACCAGAGGCCTAACACAACTGGTTAATGGAAAAAGAACCATTGCATGACAAAGCTGCAGTCTGGAAACTGAAGAAAAGATCTCATGGATCTGCTTTGTGGGAAAGACTTGAGCAACAATGGGAATGACTATAGTAAATGACTATGACAATGGCTAATGTGCATTAAACTCTCCCTATATGCCCAGGTCTATGCTAAGTGTTTCCAGACACCATCTCAGATCATCCTCTCAGAGCAACTCTAAGGTTTACATGCTATCACTATTGGCTTATTTTTAGAGATGAGGAAACAAAGACATTGAGTGACAGTCAATGCATCTCAGTCTTGGAAACACATGAGAAATACCTGAAGATGTTTTAGCAATACTTCCAGGTCTGAGTTTAGACTCTCTGGGAGGTGAGGGCAGGCACTGGTATTTTTTAAAGCCAGATGATTCTAATATGAAATCTAAGTTGAGAAGCACTGAATTAAGTAATTTTTCCAAGGTAACACAATGAATGTGGAGTCAGGATTGGCAACTAGCAGGGTAGATTCTTAATGATACACTCAGCTGTCCTGTAACACATGTGGGGAAGCAACAGCAGGCTGGAATTAATAGTGCAGTTCATACCTGCTCCCAAATTATGACAGCACCTTATGGCAGGTCCACAGCACCCTGTTCTTGGACACTGCTTGCTTTAAAAGCCTCCTGTGACTTCTCATTGCTCTTACTGTAAAGAAAAAATTATTTTACTTGGTCTACAAAGACAAAAGTCCTTAGAATCGGGTCTTGTCCTGGCCCTCTGGTTGTATCTCCCTTGGAGACACTCATCAAGCAGTGGCTTTCCCCACCCGCTCTGTCCCTGGGTTTTCCCAGGGACTGTGGTCTCTGCTTGGATTACGCTTTCTTGCATTCTTCCCCAAATTAATCTCTGCTCTACCTTCAAATTTATATTTCAAGGATCACTTCTCAGGAGAAACATGATTTTCATGACTAAGTCCAAACCTCTCCCCTTCCTCACTCTCCCAACCCACCTTATGGATTCTCCAAGCTTTGTATTCCTTTCATCCACTCTTACAGTTTCATTTATTAATATATACAGGTGATTGCTGAGTCTAAGTCTCACTTCCATCACTCTCCCTGGCCCTAAAACATTTATGTACTTTGGTGGGCATCTTTATTTCATTTTCTTTATGCCATCTTAAACTCTAGCTGTCTTATAGAAAAATTTATCTTCCTGCTTTAAAAGGTAGTTCTCCTTAAGTTTTATTTGCATTAAGAACATTAACATTCTCATTACCAGGGTCTAAGTTGTCAGGACTACTCATGACTCCTCGTTCATGCAGTATTTACACTTAGTTCATCAAACTTGATAGTCAAACACTCAACATATCTCCTTAGTTTGTTGTCTTTTCATTTCCACTGCCACCCCCAAGTTCGAGTCCTCATCACTTCTGATTTAGACTATTAAAACATTGCCAAACACGTGTATGGCAACACACATTAGATTCATGTGTAGAGTTTATTGCAATGATGTCTATGTCCTATCCCAGATCCAGTGAATCTGAATTTCTGTGTCTGAAGCCTTACGATCTGCATCTTAGGAAATTTCCACATCATTCATCTGCATGCCAGAGTCTGAGAATCTTGAAACTGAAATAACTTTGTAAGCATTGTCCAAATCCCAATTCTTCCTTGCTTCAATTTAACGTAGATGCTCATTCTGCATGAATATTCCAAAGAATTGTTCTAGTAGCAAAATACTCAAACTAAAACAAATGAATTCTGAAACTCCGTTGTAGGGTTATAGAATTAAGAATACATTTAAAGTTTAACAAGAATGTTTTACTTCCTTTATGTAGTGCAAACTTATTTTTCTATATATATTCCATTTTCTATGTACAAATTGCAAGACATACTTCTGAAGATTTTGCTCTGCATCAGGTTAACACATTTGCACTCTTGTAGAAATCAGCTTGCTTTTCTTCCACCTAAAATATACTCACTCTAACATATGCTTTGAATTATGAACTTCTGTGTTCACCTCAAATGAAACATTTTAATTACTCTTTGGTGAGCTCTTGAGTGGTGACAGCCAAAAATTTTATTAGGCCTCCAGAACTATTAATGACAGTTATTCCATGGTTTGCTCCAACCCAGTGCCATCATATGTTTTCAAAATACAGGAAGAACTCCTGAAGTGACTCTCATCTCTCCTTTTACCTCACGTATACCATGCTTCTCAGTTTTAAATGCTAGGGAAGTCTCTACAGATGAGCCACATCCTCCAATATTTTAACAGGAATAAAGGAATATCCTGGATAAAATGTACGTTTGTGAAAATGGGCCAGATAATATCATCTCTTTGATCAAAACCCTCCATTCTCTCCATATTTCACTCAGAATACAAGCCAAAGTGCACACAATGGTCTCACAGTCCTTTGCAAGATGGCGCACCAAGACCTGTCCATCCTAAGTGCCTTCTGCCTACTCCCAATTCACTTTCCTGCCACCATTCTGGCCTTCTTATTTGTCTGCAAATGTATAAAACCTTTACTTGACCTGTTCCTCTACCTGGGATTCTCTTCCTCTATATAACTCCCTCAAGCCCTTCACATCTTTGCTGATGCCTGACCTTCTCAATAAGGCTATCCTGAAAACTTATGACCCTGTTTAAAACTGCAACCTAGTCTCCTCCCACTCTCCCAAGTCAGCTTCTCTGTTCTACTCTTTACATTTTTTACATTACCATCTCCAAATACACTAGTCACTTAATTATTTACTTGGTACATCCTTCATTAACACATTCTCCCAACTGAAATTTACATTAGAGTAGCAGTTTTTGTGTCTTTTGTCCCATGATATATCCCAAGCACAAAGAAAAGCCCCTGGCATTTCATAGGCACTCAAGGAAGGAGGAAGTCAGCCTGGTATATAAAGGCAGAAATCATGATACTACTTCCCTTTGCTGATGGCTCTGGAGTATGAGACAAAATAAATGGTAGTCACTTCAAAATTAAAATTTATTTTCCCATTTGGGGCTAACTGAATGCTTTGCTGCCCAATATGTTTATAGATTAACCAATGTACACTGTCACTCAGTTTTCTAAAAATTAAATCAAATTGTTTAAACAATAACTAGCATTACAAGTCTTTGCAATGTGACAGTTTTGTGTATGTGAAATTGCCAATATATTTGCTGTAATTAACTCTATATATTTATATGCCACAGAATACATTATTTAAGCTTATAAACTCTCGCTGTTGACTACTGTTATTTTAAATTTCCAACAAGAACAAAATAGACACAGTGCACAATAAAGTGAGGCTAGCATAATGCTATTATCACTTGCTGCTGATATAAAATATTTTCCCTGAGAAAAGAATTAATAACATATGAATAAGAGAATATCAACAATATTTTGTATAACATTTTTATTCAAATAGCAAATATATATAACATGTTTATTTATTAATAAATATTTTAGAATATATATGTGATGAGATAATGGTAAAAAGGTTATGCTATATTTTATATGTAAGGTATTGTTTGATATAAAACTGAAGACTTTATAGTTATCTTCAATAATTTTTACATCTTAATTCATGCTCTGAAGTGCAATAATGGGATTGCTTTCTTTTCACATACTTTGCATGAGTATTATATTAATAGAATATTTAGATAAATATTTGGGTGTTCTCTCACAGAACACTGAAATAAATTGACTTTGAGTCTTAGCATTATGTGCTTATTTAATAAGCCCAGCATCTTTAATACCTAAGAAGTATCCATAAGGATAAAAAAAAAAAATTAGGTTATTATTCAGGTACAAATATAAAATGTTTCACTATCATTGATTCTGTTACTCTTACCAGAACATTCATTGTTAATTCTTTTATTCATTCAACAAATTATTATTAAGCACCTTCAATGTGATTGGTCTGTGTTTATTGTTATACTTACTATATCATACTGAATATTTCTTAACAGATTTTAAATTCTTTAAAGTTAGGGGCTATGCTTTATTTCAATTTTTATTGTACCTGGAAGCTAGTATGCTTTCAAAAAAAATAATGTTCAAGTTAACTGAAAGAGGTGTTGAATATAGAAGTGAGCATACATTCCATGCCCCCAAAGAGATTAGCAACTAGTGGTATGGACATCTCAAGTTAATTAATAATAATGACAATGTTACATGAAAATGTTACTGCAAAGTTGTGCATAAAGTGTGTTCAGGGAAGAGACACCTCACATATCCTGTATCCAGAGCAACAGGTTGCTTAGGAAATGCTTCCAAAATGATGGCACATTGAGTTGTGAGGTAATAGATTCCCAGGGAGATATGTGTTATAAGAACATTTTATACAAAAGAGAATTAGGAATGCCAGAGTACTAAAGCAAGGCAGAGTATGTTTGTGCCTCATTTTTATGTTTAGAGAAAGCAGTTAGTCAAAATACTTAATGTATATTTTTGTCTGGAGATGTATATATATATATATATATATATATATATATATATACATAAACATTTAAAATAATTCCTCAAAATATGAGACTATATGTGACACATGAATTAATCATCTGTAAGATAAATCCTATAAACTTACCAAACATTTGTCAAGGTTTTAATAAATTTTGCATGGGTAATATAGGTATTCCAAGTCAACAAAATAGTCTGAAAACTTTTGGATAAGACATAGTCTTTCACAGAGTGTTTCGATATGTTAATGTGTTAATTGTAAATTAACGTTAGAACTGCAATTATAATCTATTCATGAACAATAAAGGACAGAAAGAAGGGAAGAACTGAGGGAGGAAAGGAAGAAAGAGAGAGAGAGAGAAAGAGTGAAAGAAAGGAAGAAAGAGATAAAAAGTGGGTGAAAGAAAGGAAGGGTGGGGGAGGGGGGAGGGAGGGAGAAAGGAGAGAAGGATTTGCAGATTTGTCTCTGACTACATGCTTAATAGAGGGATAATGTGTTACTGCTACATATCCAAAATTGAATTCCTAGTATTTCTTCCCATAGTCTTCCAAATATCAGTATATGTCAACTTTTTCCTTTTAGTTTATTAGACAAAATATCTTAGAGTTATTTTCAATTTATCCACTAAATCTTTTTGGGACTTTTTACTTACATAAAAGATAAGTGTGTTTAACAGAAGTTTGTCGTTGCAACTATTATTATTGTTGGAAAGTACAAGTATGGGCATAGGACTTTTGAAGATGAAGAATCAAAAGTAAGGGTTATTGTACATTTGGTGGATCTGTCTGCAGCTTCCATTCAACTCTCTTGTACTCTACTAACCTGTGATGCATAAGCTAGAAATTTAAGCCACATTGACCCAACTCTTTTGTGTGTAGTTTTGCATAAAAATAAGAGACTGTTTAGTGGATGGGCTTGCTGAGATTTGAGAGTGATGTCAGAGAGAGTATCATTCTATTGCCAATCGCAATGCTGGAGATATTAGATTGTCTACTGCAATGTTCAGGTGTCCATTCACTAACTTCATGGAGGACAGGCAGCTGTTATAGCATCTGTAGTTTCCAGATCCTTGGTTCACAACTACAGTGGTGTGTTTTTGAATTCAACAGTCCTTCTTGATTCTTCCTATTGTTGAGAATCACTGCACACTGCAAATATAGAAGCTCCTATGTTGGTCCAGTCCATAGTGTTGTTTAGCAGTCATTCCTTGAGTAGAAGCCAAAACTCTGTGTCTTTAGCCATTTCAAGGGTTTTTTGATTACCCAATTACTTGTAACGAAAAATTTTGTATTTGAAACAGCTGAAGTAACTTCTGCTTACTTCCTCTGATCTAGGATTTATCGTTGCATACTGTAAGAATTCTCAAATCCTACTTTCAACTGTATTATGCATATATAGTGCCCTTGGCCTACATTCAAGTTTCTTCTGCATTAAAACTAAATTAAAAGTTTTTGCCCAGCAAAGAAAACCATAAACAAGATGAAAATACAATTTTCAGAATGAGAGAAAATATTTGCAAATGAAGCAACTGACAAAATATTAATCTCCAAAATATACAAACAGCTCATGCAGCTTAATATCAAAAAAAAAACCCAATCAAAAAATGGGTAGAAGACCTAAATAGACATTTCTCCAAAGAAGACATACAGATGGCCAAGAAGCACATGAAGAACTGCTCAATAACATTAATTATTAGAGAAATGCAAATCAAAACTACAATGAGATATCACCTCACACCAATTAGACTAGGCATCATCAGAAAATCTACAAACAACAAATGTTGGAGAGGGTGTGGAGAATAGGGAACACTCTTGCACTGTTGGTGGGAATGTAAATTGATACAGCCACTATGGAGAACAGTATGGAGGTTCCTTAAAAAACTAAAAATAGAATTACCATACGGCCCAGAAATCCCACTGTTGGGCACATACCCAGAGAGAACCATAATTCAAAAAAACACATGCACCCCAATGTTCACTGCAGTACTATTTATAATAGCCAGGACATGGAAGCAACCTAAATGTCCATCAACAGAGGAATATATAAAGAAGATGTGGTATACATATACAATGGAATATTACCCATAAAAGGGAACAAAATTGGGTCATTTGTAGAGATGTGGATGGACCTAGAGACTGTCATACAGAGCGAAGTAAGTCAGAAAGAGAAAAACAAATATCATATATTAATGCATATATGTGGAATCTAGAAAAATGGTATAGATGATCTTATATGCAAAGCAGAAATAGAGACACAGATGGAGAGAACAAACGTATGGATACTAAGGGGGAAGTGGGGGGTGGTGCGATAAATTGGGAGGTTGGAATTGACATATATACACTACTGATACTATGTATAAAATAGAGAACTAATGAAAACCTACTGTATAGCACAGGGAACTCTACTCAATGCTCTGGGGTGACCTAAATGGGAAGGAAATCCAAAAAGAGGGGCTATATGTATATGTATAGCTGATTCACTTCGTTGTACAGTAGAAACTAACACAACATTGTAAAGTGACTATAGTCCAGTAAAAAAAATTTAAAAAACCTAAATCATTTCACTTGGATCCTTATAAAGGTTCTTTCTTTACTGTTCTGAATTATAGTGGATGCATAGTAAGCATTTATTTCAATAAATGGATTCCCATATTCTTACTATAACTGTATTTAGAAATAAATATTTACTAGACACCTTCTGTATTCTGGATACTATTCCAAGAGCAGAAGTAATGAAGCAGACTTGATTTCTTTTCTGTGGGCCATATAGATTAGTGAGATTAGTGGAAGGATTCCAAGTAGTAATGCATAGCATAAAAATGACTTTACTTGTTCTTGCTAACACGGGCCTACCTTAATTTTACTCTATAGCAATACATTTTATAGCTTTTTGTTTTTTGAGCAGCTAGACTCATCTCTTCCTTTAAATTGTTTTCATGACATTCTTTTAAAAGATGGTGATGATGTTGGTAAATTCCCATGTCTAGAATATTTTTTTCTCAATCTCAAAAAAACATGCAAGACCATACATGAATACACAAATATCTGTTTTTTCACTCTCTGTTTTAAGTATCCAAGGATTTGTAAACACTAAGTAAACATTAATGTCTTTTAATATTAGAAAAAATTCACAGAGTAATGATTAATACTACTCCATATTTTAAAAAGTGCTATTGAAAATTGGAGGATTTTGTTTAAAGAGGTAATCAAAAGTTTTGTCTCATCTCTAGCATTCTGCCACTGTATTTCTTTATATTAAAAAATCAAACTTGAAAGCATTTTATTGCTTTCATTATGCATCTTTACTATTATATTTTATAAAAGCCTTCCCTGCTGTTTGCAGACAATTGAATATATCCTATATGGTCTAAGCAGATCCAAATTCACATGGTTTATAAGATTTGCCTCTAAGTCTTCCAACTGTGTGGGCTGGCCCTTCCCCATCACTGCATTAACATTCCTATGAAAAGGTGACATAAAACCCAAATCAAAAAATATAGCTAGATACAGCTGGGACTGATGTATTTTATGGACAGTACTTATGTGTTATGATTGAAGAAACTCATCTGTTTTGCTATTTCATCTAAACAGTGGTTATGGTTTATATTAATTTGTCTTAATTGAAACCAATTAGATTTTCAGAAGCATTGTGGTTGAAATTATAACTGTAATCTACAAATTTAAGAACCAAGTTCACTAGTATCTTTCATAGCATAGAATTAGAAAGTTTATAGTACATAAAGTCTGGATTTATAGTTTCTTCCCAAAGAATTCATATGGAAGAGAGTTTGATTGTTTTCCTTTAATAAAGTGTTTCTATTTAAAGGATGCTTTACTAGCAATATTTTTGAACTATTCAAGACTCTTTCTTTGTAGCAACAAAAACTGAACTCATACTGCAAACTTACACGTTCTTTGAAAAGGAAAACTTAGAGTTTCAGTTTCAGGAATGGCAGGCTCCAGGAGCTCAAATTTGTCTTTAGGAACCTGCATTTTCTCAAATCTTAATGTTACTTTTCCCTATATTGGTTTTACCCTCAAGAAGGCAGAGAGCCTCCTCTATTCAAATTTGGCTAGATAATCCTTATATCTCCAAATTTCTGTTCTATTAGCTTCATTATCCCAAATGTAGCTGTTTTTCCCAAAATTGCAGAAAATATTTTGAAACTGAATCTTACTGGGTCACCTGCCTACCTTTGAACCATGAGGGTGAGATAGGGTATTGTGGCTCTGGAAAAGGAAATGGCAGTGTTTCCAATAGAAAAAATAGTGCATGTATGCTGAGCAGGCAAAACTTAATATGTATCCAGTATTGTGGTTAGCAAAAAGTAACATGTCTACTACAATGGTGAATCTATATATTGAATGATGGAAATGGTTATTTATATGCAAATCAATGCATCTGCTGGAGAGAAGAAATTCAACTTAAAGTAGAAAGGCTAAATTTTTAGGTGGTATTTAATAGTACAGCTCATTCGTGACAGGATTTTTAAACTACTTTTTAAAGTACTGGACATACGTACTCATCCTTTAAATTCAGAGTATACATGTAGATAGAAATATAACAAAGTGTATCAGTTTATACAAAGCATGTGCTTCTTTTAAAAGAATTCACGAACACTTTTAAAAGCTTCTGTAAAACTGGAATAGAATACTTCGCACAGGTTATAATTTAGCTCAATTTTTCTTTATCATAGAAGTTATAAAACAGATATTAGTGATTATTTATTGTATTCTGTACAATATTTAATATCAAAATTTATTTATATTGTGACTTTATTTTGTATATAACAATGTAATTATTAAAGCAATTATAAAATTTCATAGCCTAGGAATATACTTCTGACAAATTAATGACAGATTTTAATTTTGTAACATGGTTGTCAAAAATATATCAAAATAAAACTGTGTTCTATCATTTCTCTGATTGGTTATATAAAATTCAAGGATTCGTAATTAATTGAAGATATGCTTGTAGAGAGAGCATCGTAGTTACTTAATAAATATATCATATCATAATATATGGTTGTCAGAGTAATTACTTTCTACTATATAACTTGGAATTTTTCAAACAGTAGTTTTCAGCACTATATTTCCATAGTAAGTCAAACTTAATCTATGGCAAGTATAGAACCTACTTGGCTCTAAGATTCTGTATGAGCTTAAATTTCATAGCTCTGCTTTTAAATGAATATGTTGTCTTCATCTTTAACAAATGAAAACTGGATGGAAATAAATTTATTGCGGTCAGAACAAGAACTTCAAATGTGTATGTGTAGTTATCTGTTTATTCTGTTTTAAAGTGCTGTTCCTTCTTCCATTAATATATCAACCTTTTTATGACTGGAGAAAGTAAGACAGATAATACAATAGTTAAAAAATAAGCATTAAACTCTGTAGTAATATTTTTCAAGAAGATGTTGTTTCATTGATATGAAGTTGAGATGAGAAATGACACAGAATTACAGATTTTAAAGTCTTCGTTTAAATATGAATGTACTTCATAAGATCAATATAAAAATCTTTAAATACAGTAAATATCATACATCTCATTTATGAGAACTTCTTGCAATTTAGAACTGTTACCCAACAAGAAAGAAATGGAATTTTGTTGCTGATGTGGGTTACAGTTATATTTCTTCACTAATATCCTAGGTAACTTTGATCAAATTACCTAAATTATCTGAACCTCATTATCTTACTTTTTATAAAGGGAATAGTATTTCACAAGGTTTCTGAAGCCACTAAACAATGTAATGGATGAGAAATGCATTGTAAAATTCAAAATGCTATATACATTTTTGACTTGTTGAACATACTAAACTTTTACTGTAAATGTTATAATTTTAATTTAATAAGAGCCATGTATTTAAGCTAGAAATATTTAAAATATCCTCTAGGTATTAGAATTATTGTGATCATTTTACATTAGATAATAATGTAATATATTTTATTAAAATTTTCTGTAACACACCAGGCACCATTCTACCTCAGGGCCTTTGCATTAACAGTTTTCCATGTCTGAAGAGCACTCTCCCTCATCCGTGTGGCTTGTTCCTCACCTCCTTTAGTCTTTGGTCAAATGTTTCTTCTTTGAGGAGTTCTTTTCTGGAACACTCTATTTAAAATTATAGCATTCCCTCCCACACTTCCACTACTTGTCTCTTCTTTCTCTTAATTTTCTTCCTGTCTTATTTAACATTCATGACCACCTGGCATACTACATAGGTATTTTATCTTCTATATCCCTGCAACTCCCCCCCACCCCCCACACACTGAAATATAAGCTCAAAAAGAGGAAGAATTTTTGGTTGTTTTGTATATTATTCTGTCAAAACAATTGTCTGGAGTATTTTAGGAATCCTATCTTTATCTATCTATCATCTATCTATTTATCTATCATCTATCACCTGTCTATCTGTATCTTTCCACTTACTGTCTTTCTATTTACCTATCTATATTTAGTTATTGAATAAAAAAATATATATTTCTTAATCTAAGTTAACTATTGGCGAATTATACATGGGTCAGCATGTACTATTTTGGTGAGTTACATCATTTTTTATGGTCAGTATATCTGAATGCATTCTTTATACCAAACAACACAATTGTATTTTCCTGCCAGAATTATGATACTAAAAATGAAAAAAAAAAAAAAGATGATACATACAGTACTTTGTATGTGCTGGATACTGTTTAAACACTCTACTTGTAACTCCTTTACTCCTAACAACAACCACTTGAGATAGATACCATTATATTACTTCCATTTTAATAAATATTAAAAATGAGGTATAGATGACCCATAGTCAAACTACATAATTGATTATTTCTTTGATTCTTTAATTTACTTTGAGTGAAATCTGTAATGGTTGGTATAATGTTGCAGTTTTGCAACGTCTAAAAAAACCCACATTTTTCCCAAATCATTATTAACTGTAAACACTTCACAAATGCTTCCTTGGGCTCCGTAACTTATTTGGAACTTTTGTACACAATACAACCACTGATTAGAACAATTTTGCCGTTTAGATTAGCAAACAAAACATTTTCTTATACTTGAAAATATTGGTGTTACAGTTATGAAAATGACTTTCAAATAAATTTTGAACAAAAGGTTGTGCTAAACAAGCAAGAAAGAGAAAAATAGTCAACATTCATTCTAAAGAAATAACACAAGTTTCTATTAAGTATTTTCAGCTAGATTGCAAATGCTTCTTATGAGAAAATCTTATTCAGAGCATATATTGAAAAATGTAAGCATAGAACTTCAAATACATAGAGAGTTATTGATGTTCTGTATGCTTCATAAAGTTTATTTCTCATAACTGTTCTGCTATTAATATAAAAGAATTATACATTAAAAATATGGAGAGGGTTTTAGATCGTTTAAAATCCATTAAAAGCTGAGATAGTCTTATAATTAATTTTCTGCTGAGATGAGAATTCAGAACCTTGAAATAACTTGCAGATGGTCATTGTCATAGTGAAGAGAACCTTTGTCCTCTTCCAAGAATTATTTTACTCCTAAGTAAGAATTCAAGGTTCATTTATGTCTCCCTGTTTTTTTCTATTGCTCCCAATGTGATTTAATTTCAGTTGTGTTTATTGAACTTAAAATATGTTTCTCGTGTTTGATTCTTCTTTTTAAATGGAAATACCCCTTGGAAAGTAGGTATTTGTCAATTCTGGTTTTTGTACCTTAGTTCATTTTCTGATCCTTAAAATAGTGACAGAGGGCAAGGCAATTTACTCTGTCATAATAACAATTAGGAAAAAAAGTTTTATCCTGACACATCATGATGAATGTTGTCAATAGCATACATTTTTTATTAAAACCATGTATTAGTTATTTATTGTTATGAAACAAATTACCCCCAAAATTACAGGCATAAAATAACACACAATTATTTATATCACCGTTTCTATGAGCCAAGAATCTGTGCCTACTTCACTGCAGTCATCACAAGGCTAGATTAGGTACCCCGCCCCTCAACCCCGTTTACACACCTGACTGTTGGCAGGATTTAGCTCCTCCTATGTTTTTGAACTGAGTCCTCAGTTCCTCACAAGCTCCTGTCTGGAAACCTGTCTCAGTTCCTTGCCACATGGGTCTCTCCATAAAGCAGTTTACAACATGGTAGCTTCCTGCATCATAGTATGAAAGAGGGCAAGAGAGAGAAGGCTAGGAAGCAGAAGTCATAGCCCTTTGTAACCTGATTACGGAAGTGATATCATGTGATATGTGGTGTATTCTATTCATTAGAGACAAGTCACTAGGTCCAATACACACTAACAAGGCTAAGAATACAGGGAGGAGAATTCATTATTAGGAGTTATCTAAGGAGGTGCCTACCACAGTCTTGCATATTTTCTGTCCCAATATATAGTTTGTGAGAATTTCTTCAAACATAACACACATACTGTCTTTGACAAAAATAATACATACTGCCAGAAATAAGTTTATTATCAAATGTTTATTTTAGTGCTACTGCCAAGCACACTAGTTGTAAAATTATACACATTCTACTAACTACTATTTTGAGACCATATTATTGGAAACAGATGATTACTAAAGGTATTGTGTTTCCAGCACACTATTTACTCAGTATTTGTTAAGTGTTACTGATACCTATTTGGAACAGGAACATTGAAGACAGGTATGAGATATTTGGCCAAGACTTTGTGATTACATGTGAAATATTTTGACAGGAGCTATCTATACGAGAAAGCTATAGAGACAAAAAATCAGGATTTTCTAGTCAGAAGCTAATGTGATAAGTCAAGCTAATTTTTTCTTTAAACACCTAAATAATCTGAATATATTTTCAAGTTCTGGTAAGCATCTTGATCTCTATTAACCCTGAGGACATCACTTAGGGTACTGAAATAGTAATTTCCAAATAATATAGAAGTTTTTGAATTTCTTTACATGAAACAATTTTCATACACATAGCATTTTATCAGTATTTTCTGGTAACATATAACACACTATCCTTTGTATTATAATTTTGCTGCTATTATTTTTAGTATATGTCTTATTTTCTTCTACTATAACAAGGAACCAGGATTTTGAGATTATGACCTTCATCTTGTAACGAATTCTCTGGTCTTCAGTTTCCTGATCTCTGAATGTGGATGTTGGATTGAATGCTGTTTAACATTCCTTACAGATGTATCTACTCTATTATATTCTGAACATCAGTTCCTTCAAAGAAAAATGTGTATCATTGTGTTTTTTCTCTAATGGGATTTAGTATGTACCTAACAAATATCTGGAGAAGAAGAATTAAAATTATATGGACTAACATTATTTTGATATTGGATACATAGTTTTAGAAATTTAATTAACCATATTTCACTTAGAGAGGATTCCTACTACATAAATTTTGTGTTCTCTATCATTTTGGCTTGTATTTATTTCATTTAGGTCATTTTAAGCCAGGAATATATTTTTATGATTACTTTTATTCTCTGATTTAGTTTTTTTTTTTAGAAAGCAAAGCCAAAAAAGAAACCTTATTTTAGCATGGTTTTATATTCTACTTCAGGAAGTTAGTATTTGTTTTTGCTAAAACTGACTTTTCACTGTTGGTAGCTAATTACCATTTCTTTAGGACTAAGGTTGTGATAGATGCCAGCAACTAGAGAGGTTTCGATACACATTCTCATAACATATTCCTAATCAATCAGTAAAATAACAGATGCACGGAACATGTTCCTACACAAGCATATGGTAAGTATCACAGTTTTCTTAACCTCATGTTAAAAAAAGTTTTGAAAATAAAAAACAAAATTGAGAACAAATTTACCTGCTGTTTAATTCTTGCTCATCAAATATTTAATTAAAAATTACTGCTAAGGCAATGTGGCAAACCATAATCTCTCTTTTCAAATATATAGAGTGGAGCAATATTAACCAGTGAAAAGTTGAAAATATAATTTAGACCTCCAGTTTCAGCTCCAACATATACAGAACCTGGAAGTCATCATTCTCGTGCTTACAATTTTGAGAACTCCTGGTCAAAAACAAGAAAACAAGGAAAGTCTAAGAAATTGTCATAGCCAAGGGGAGCCTAAGGAGACATCAGTACTAAAACTAATGTGGTACTCTGGGTGGGATCCTGGAAGAGAAAAAAGACATTAGGTATAAAGTGAGTTAATCTGAATAAACTAGATACTTTAATAATAGTGTATTCATATTTGTTCATTAATTGTGACAAATGTACTGTGTTTTATAAGATGTTAATAATGGAGGAGACCAGTCAAGGGTATATGGGAACTCTATAATTAGCTTTTTCTATAAATCAAAAGTATTCTAAAAATTAAAGTTTACTACAAAGCAAACCAAATTTTTTATTTTACCCATTTAGTTATGAAAGCTGTCCTTTGCTTAAGCTTTATTTACCAGATAATTCTTAAATTGTTATCAATTAATTTGTCCTGAGGAGAACTTGTTAGGAAATATTTAAAGAATAGAAAATTAACTACTTTCCTTTTTTAAAAAATAATATACACATCTGGGAGGTGTGAGTTTATCCGATAAAACTTCATTCTTTTTTTTTTTAACTTTGCCTCAGCTAGAGAACAAAAGTTGAAAAACAAACCCTGTTTTTGCATATTTCTCCACATCAGCACATTTTTTTTTTACTTGAACTTACAGATAAGTCACTATTATAAAACATGAAATTATATAAAAGGCAAATCAGCAATCAAGACAAATCCTTCCTCCCCACAAAAATGAACATAAGTGTCACTTTATAGAACTGCCTTAAGAATTCAGGGTCAAAATATGGTGTCTTTAATTGTTAAGGGCTTTCAAATATGGTTAAATAAAAATGATAAAAACATACTTCAGATACAAACAAGATAACCTCCCCAGAGCATATTGATTTACCAACTGACCTCAGTTTTTCCAAAAAGAAAGAAGCAGCGATTTACACTATTTGCACAAAATTTTTTCCAATTTTTAGTCATATTATATTTGTGCAAATCTCACCCAGTTCAGTTCTTTTCTTTCAAGAATCAAATCTCCTCTAGTCTGGGGCTGCAGCTCTAAAGTGATCCTAATGATATCATGAATACTCTATGTGCAATAACATTTAAATGTATATTATTTATAATAATAGCTACTAACATTGCATGAGCATTTACAAGATATGAGTATATTTCTAAGTTATTTGCAAACATTCTTAGCAATAAAGGATGCACTGCTATTATCCCTATTTTATGTATTGTGCAAAGACAAGATAAAAACAGGGCATAGACACAGTGAAATAACAAAGAACAACATTATATGGTGTCCCAGGTAAGGCGCAGGAGTAAATCTGAGCTCACAGTTTGTCTGATAATGAGAAGGAAGATCCCCTACCGAAAGAACTAGGTCATAACTGGAATATCATGTCACGTGTCCAGGCATACGAGAATAACAATGAGACCCTGTTATTAGAAACTTAGTATAAGTAAGGGCCTGGTTGGTTGATCATGGCTGATGTCCAATTGCTAGAATTAAAGGAGTAGGTGAAAATAGAAATTCAATAGTTTTTGAAAACTTTGAATCCGCAAATAGTGGCGAGATTCAACAGTTGGAGGTTAAGTTGCCCTAAGTGAGAAAACAGAAAGTGTTCAGAGGCAGTAAGATAGTTTACTTCTTGAAATAAACCATTTTCATGAAAAAAGATACATCTGGATAAATATAAAATCAATTTCAAATAGTTAAATATAAATCTTGATATTTTGACTGGAAGCAGGAAGGAGTTAAATGACCCTAGTTAGTTACAAATTAAATCTGTTTATTAGTGAAAGTTATAACACTTTTATCAATGAAGAAAAGTTAAAGCGTGTAATGTATATGCCTAAGTACAAGATGATAAAACACCAGTAATCAAAGACATGATTAAATAGAATAAATGGTTAAAACACCTTGTTAAGTAAAATGGAAACAAAAAATAAATAAATCTGTAATGCAGTGTAAAGCTTGTTTGTGGATTATTAAACAATCTAATTTTTTAAAAATGAGAGGCATTAAACACTGGATATGATAAAAATAATTTAGTAAATTTGCTCCTAAACCTCAGCTGAAATTAATCAACTTCAAACTTTATAGGGAGTATGTAGTAAGTAGACTTAATGTCTAGAGTCCTGTAAGGCATGTGTTCATATAAAATAATTACTATGTAGATAGATGTTTTGTTAAACTGTGCAATTTTAAATTATGCTACATACTTAATTGTATTTATAAACATAGAAGCATAAGGCAGGTAAGACAAAATTACATTTTTTCAGAGAACTGAATACATTAAAAGCATATTAAAATATATACAAATGGTTATACTGGTTATATTTATAGAATATATATATTTCTAATATGTATGCTATATATATAATGTTCTATATTATTCAGTGTAAAATACACTATATATGTTATTGCTCCAACTTCTTCAAGATGTGATTTTTAGGTCTGAAATAATCGTTTGGATAACTGCTATAAGTCATTGACTTTCATATAATGGCAACAAATTATGTTGGTATTGTAATTATTCTTTCATGCTCTAGTTTACAATAATCTAAAAGTGCTGTACACATAATAGGTCAATAGATACATGTTGCATAAATGAATGGATGGATGAACGAATGGTTTGATGAGGTACTAAGGCTGCTTTCCCTGTCTACAGTACACTTCCTTCTAATCACTGGTAATTAAATCCTCATCCATTTTTTAAAATTTTTATTTATTTATTTAATTTTGGCTGCGTTGGGTCTTCGTTGCTGCACGCGGGCTTTCTCTAGTTGTGGTGAGCGGGGGCTACTCTTCATTGTGGAGCTCGGGCTTCCCATTGAGGTGGCCTCTCCTGTTGCGGAGCATGAGCTCTAGGCATGCAAGCTTCAGTAGCTGTGGCATGTGGGCTTCAGTAGTTGTGGCATGAGGGCTCAACAGCTGTGGCTTGCGGGCTCTAGAGCGCAGGCTCAGTAGTTGTGGTGCACAGGCCCAGTTGCTCTGCAGAATGTGGCTTTCTCCCGGACCAGAGTTCAAACCTGTGCCCCCCACATTGGCAGGCGCATTCCTAACCACTGCACCACCAGGGAAGTCCCCTCATCCATTTTTTAAGGCCCTTCTTAACTGGTCATTTTTCTGTGAAAACTTTTCTCATCCTTCATACACTGCCTCACTGTTTTTAAGCTCCAAAACACTTTGTAGCTTTCTTACATCACTCATATATCTCTGCTTTATATTTTTCAGCCCAATCTATTTTGGCCACTCACCTTTAAAAAAACCTGGCTTACTTCGGTAAATGTTCACTAGGAACACTGAAAGAAAAAAAGTAATGCCCCCAAAGTATCCATTTATAAACTTTGATACATGGGTCTCATTCTTGCATTTCCTTTTTAACTTCATCCTTTTTGTCTCTATATTTCTGTTCTTGTTGCAGTATGAGTGCATCCATCTTTGTATTGATCATTCTAGAATCTTTTCTTCTGGTTTGGCTATGGCATCTTCAATTTACTTCCTGACACAAACTTTGAGAAGAGTTCTTTAGTCCCATGACACTCAGCAATGGGTCAGAAGCACTTCTCAGCACCCACTCTCATTCTGACTTTGCTCAACCCCTTGGATCCAATAAATAGACACTCTTTCTACCATCGTTTCTTATTTGTGTGCTCATTTCAGACTTCAAATTATTTCTAGTCTCGGCTCTGCCATATAAACTTGGGTAACTCTAATTTCTACATTTCAGTTTTCTCCTCAGCAATACGGTAAACAATACACATACTAATGATACAAGGACCTATCCATTTTGAGTAGTATCTGGAACAGGTTAAGTGCTCTGTAAAAGTTTGCTGCTATTAACATTTTTAAACCAACTTACAAGCTCACTCCTATTTTAAAGAAATCCTCTATGCATTGTCACATTCAAAGGAAATACATATAATTTCCAAAAGATTTCAAACATAATCAGTTAAGTGCTTGGTAACTCTGCCAAACTATATCCATCTCACAGCAAAGTTTCTAGAAAGATATGGTTATATCCCATATTTTCAGTTTACTTTTTCCTCTTCCATCCTAAACCAACTCCAACAGGACTCTCTTACACATAGTTTTACTGAAACAGGTTGCTCATGACCATCCACATGCTTAAGCCAATAGCCAATGTCTTGTGTTCATTTTTTTTTTAATAGGGTATTTTTTAGAGTCAGTTTAGATTCACAGCAATATTGAGCAGAAGGTACAAAAATTTCTTACACACCCTCTGCTCCAGGCATGCTTAGCCTCCCCGATTATCAACATCCTCCTCCAGAGTAATGCATTTGTTACAACTGATGAACCTACATTGACACATCACTATCACCATAGTTTACATTACAGTTCATTCTTTGTGTTGTGCAATCTATGGGTTTAGACAAATGTATAATGACATGAAACAACCACTGTAGACACACAGTGCCCTAAAAACTCACTCCCATGCTTCCCTCCAGAAACACTGTTCTCTTTGCCTTTTGTGATACTACATAGCTTGATTTTTTTTTTCCCCCTATCTCGCTATCCTCCTTCAGTTTTCTTTGCTGGCATTCACCTCTTCAATAGTCATCAAATTTCCACCTCCATTTTCTTTTCATGTTTATCACTAATAAATATCTTCAAATTGACATATCTAAAAGGTACTATTGATTTCTATTAGAAAAGCTTCCATCAAAATACAGTCTACCCATGTCTTCTCCAGCTCATTAAATGTAATCTCTATCTATTCAGTTGTATGACTAAATCCTGACATCATCTTTGATTCCTCTCTACCCTCTATATCTTCTCTAACTTCAAAATACACCTCTCCTCTGGCCAGTTCCCACCGCTAATATTCAACATATTCTGGTTCCAGCCTACCATCTGAATGCAACTCCTTCTAAACTAACCCTAGTGTTGTGTATATCACAGTCACCATGAATTTTTGTTAGTTTCTTGAATACTCCAAGTATTTCTTTTTCTCTTCTCTGGTAAGTCATACTTGATGGTTCTTTCTTCTAGGAATGCTCTGTCTACAAAATTAAATGGTTTAGTTTCTTATTTTCAGGTCTCATATCAAGTGTCTTCTTAGAGAAAATGCTTTCAGACTACTAACTTACAAACTCTACAGCTACTGTCGTTCATGCTATATACGTTATCCTCCTCACAACAATTCTCAAAGCCAGAGTATTATGTTATTTTCTTTTTTTTCCAGACAAGAGTGACTTATCTGACCTATCTGGAGTATAAGATCATTGAGAAGTTGTATCATCACTTTCTTTATCTTTTAATTCACTATACCAGGAATAGTGTCTGACACATAACAGGTGTTTGATATATATTTGCTGACTGACAAAAATGAGTGAGCAATGGATTTGGGTGCGATGTTGATGGAAATGTTTGATTGAGAGCAACTTTCTTCTTGAAAACAATTATTTCTAAATCAAGTATTTATTTTGAAAACATTTGGTAATAACATCTTATTACCTTAGAGAATAATGAGGAAAACATTTGTCTAAATAAAGTTGGACTTAAAGATCTAGACCCAATGTCTGGTCAAATAGGTGCTGAATAAATATTGGCTTTGTTTTTCTCCTCAGATGCTGTCTACTTCCCCAGGTACACACCTGGAAGCTGAATTACTTCTCTTTTTACCTTCTACTAGACTACATATTATTAATCAGTTCATTTTTCCTATCTCTTCAAATTTTCTGTCTTCTTACTTCCTTCCATCTACACTTTCAAAAGTCTCTCATGCTAAAAACAGAATGATAATCTGCCTTCTCTTCGAATATACCCTTCGTTCTTCTTCTGCTCTTCTTCACTATACTTCTTCAAAGAAGAAAATATGCTATTTCCATTTTTTATCATTTATACTCAGTTCTTACATAGTCAAAATCTCTCTAATTTCACCTGTTTAAATTTCATTTCTTTGTGGCCATCCTACTCCTTTTTTGTGGTGCGCGGGCCTCTCACTGTCGTGGCCTCTCCCGTTGTGGAGCACAGGCTCCGGACGCGCAGGCTCAGCGGCCATGGCTCACGGACCCAGCCGCTCCGCGGCAAGTGGGATCTTTCCTGACCGGGGCACGAACCCGTGTCCCCTGCATCGGCAGGCGGACTCTCAACCACTGCGCCACCAGGGAAGCCCGCCATCCTACTTCTAACTCTGCAATATTTCACACCATGGACTCCTCTCTATCCGCGTACATCTTGTTTCCTAGCTGAGGTTTTAAAAATCTCTCTTCTCTTGGCTTCCTTTTATACTCATTTTCTTATTACCCATTTTTGTCGCTAAATCAGCAAACTTTATAGCTTGGCTTTGCTCTGCCTGTACATTGTGAATATCCCCTAATTAATCTTTTGCCTGTTTTCTTCTTTTCTTAGCTCATATGGCATATACTTCCATGGAAGAAATTAATATATACAGGCCTAAACTCTCAGCCTTAAATCTTTGTTTCCCATCTCAGTAAGATACTGCATATGCAAACTCCCAAATCCCGAGAGGATATCTTTTCTTGGATGGAAAAAGATCAGATTAGACATTCAAAATGCCACTACTCAAATTTCTGTGGCTCCACTTTTTTATATATATTAATTTTCTTTTGGAATCCTTAAAAGAAGCCTTCAATACATACTTCCTCAGATTATGTTCAATAAAATTTTATTATAATATCTAATTGCAAATTACATATGATTTGAGCATTAACCACACCCATGACTAAGAAGGCTGTAAGAAATTTGCAGATACTGAAGACTTTATTTCAACCCCAATTAGTTTTCAACATCATAGCTTGCCATAAGCCACCAGGGAGTGAATTTCCTGAAGTGGAACATTTCTAATTATTTTTACTATAACCTCAACATCCATTAAATTTTGCCACAATGAAGTCTATGATTTCTATACAATTTAGGGATTTTATAATAATCTGGCCTAAGATAATATCAATAGAATCCTCTAATGATCTGGACCAGGAAAAAGGAGACATGACTTAATGTCACAGCAAAGTGATATCCCAAATTTATACATTAGAGTTTTTACAAGTGTTTTCATGATAATGTATTTCAGGTCTGAATTTTTAATGAAATCAAGATCTCAAAGCATTCTCTTGCATTCTGAATCATGATCAGCAATCTATCTGATTTTAAAGTACTCTTTTAAAAATGTAATTATGTGGAAAATTTGTTCTAACTATAGCGTGGGTTACTCTTCACTAGGGTAGTACAGAAAACATATTAGTGGGTTAATTTATAATGGATAAATGTGTGTAAGAGAAAAAAAACCCTGTATAACTATTGCCACATGCTTTCACCTTTTCTGCTCTTCCATAACGTGCCTTATATTTACCTGCAGAGATAACTCACATGTGCTTTGGATAATAATAAACATGTCACTAGGATCAGGTTAAAAATCAATCACATACCAGGGAAAAGAAAGGCGGTGTTTGGAAGTAGAGTTCATTTTTTCACATCGTTGACATGGTAATGAGACTTTTCAGTGGTAACATTTGGGGTTATTTTGCTTTACAAGTTCAGTAAGCTCTGTTCTCCTTGCCCTTCTTTAGGACATTTTTACTCTAATAACATTCAGACAAAAAGCCAGTTATTTTTTCATTCAAAAGTAAATGAAAGAAGTTTCATTATATGTTAAGCATAAAGATATGCCTCAAAATATTCATGTGCAGGAATCAGTCTGTCAATAATTGACCGACGACTACCTCAGGGCTCAAACATGACTTCCTTCAAGAAGTATGTGATTATTTATACATTTATCACTTTTTATTACTTACTGGGGATGCTCATTGATTTTGCCTCTAGGTAAATACACAGAAAGAAACTCAGCTTTAATCACCCCTCTACCTGATTGATCCTTTTATGTCATTAAGACAAAACACTGAATAAAATGGATGACTTTATGCTTTGATTCATAGGTCAAGGCTTACATTCTTGTGTCTCTGGAAAGCAGTTTCAGAGCTATGAAGTCATCAGTAGAAACAACTTGACCTCCCTATAGTACGTACTAAAAGTTGTTTGTTTCTTTCTTTTTTTAGTAGTAAAAATCTTCTTGATTCTATCAGAAGAATTTTATTTTGTGATGACAGGGGATCAGGAGGTGCAGGGTATCAGGAGAGGGTGATACTATTGATACTAAGTAACACCCCCCCACCACCAATAATAATATTAGTAATAAAGTAAAACAATTACCACTACTTATTGAAGGATTTGCTATGTGCAAAATACTCCTCTAAGTTATTTTTCAAGCTTAAATAGTTTAATAGTTTAATCATGGCAACCTTATGAACCACTGATATTCTCATCTTATAAATAAGGAAAGGCCATGCAATTTTTCCAGCATTGCTTCACTAATAAAGTGAAAGACTGGGATTGGTGCCCACATAGCTTCCAGATCTTACAATAATCAATAGCAAATTTTAGTTTTAAATGTCCATTAGGTGTGCCAGGGTACTTTGAATGCCCTGTATGGAACCTAGAGTCAGTGTCTGTAGCTTAGTCTATTTGCTTTCTATCCTTGATTATTGGGTTCAGTCTTTGACTTTAGTGTCTTTCTTTGAATCCAGTAGAGTATTCTAACACCTTAAATCAAGGATCATTTGCATTAAATTTCATTTTTCTTCAACTTTCCCTGATAGAGAAAATTACATGAATTTTATCAGGGATTATTCAAGCAACCATTGCCTTGGTTATGTTCATGTTACAATATAAACTTCCTAAATTATCATAAGAAAAAATAATACTTGTGGTTAACTATCAGTTGAACAAGTTTTTTTCTCACTATTCTCATGAAGACTTATGAATGCAGAAGTGTTAAAAATTGAAAGAATATTTTAATTTTCAAATATTATAGGGTATATTTGAAAGCTTTAATTTCATTGGATACAAAATTAAAATAGATCTCCTTCACTTTCAAATTTGGAGAAGTTTTTTATTTCAAAATAGGAAATTTAATGATATTTATAGTTAATATATCAATTATGTTTTAAACTACAATATGTATGTTAGTTTTAGGATGTGAGGAATGAATAAAATTACCAAAAACTATATATAAAGTTTATAAACCTTAATTACATTTTAAATACATTTATAAACCACAGATACATTTATTAATCAAGTACATTTATTTCCTAAATGTTGAAGATGAATGCTGAGTAATAGTTTCTAAATTTAGATTTAGCTTAATATCACAAAACTTTCATTTGTTTTAATAGATATTTAGTTTCTTTATTTTGCCTGATTGCTCTGGCTAGAACTTCCAGTTCTATGTTGAATAAGAGTGGTAGGATTGGGCTTCCCTGGTGGCGCAGTGGTTGAGAATCTGCCTGCCAATGCAGGGCACATGGGTTCGAGCCCTGGTCTGGGAAGATCACACATGCTGTGGAGCAACTAGGCCCGTGATCCACAACTACAGAGCCTGTGCTCCGCAACGAGAGGCTGTGATAGTGAGAGGCCCACACACCGCGATGAAGAGAGTCCCCTGCTTGCCACAACTAGAGAAAGCTCTCACACAGAAAAGAAGACCCAACACAGCAAAAATAAATAAATAAATTAATAAACTCTTACCCCCAACAACAACAACAACAAAAAAAAGAGTGGTGAGATTGAGCACCTTTGTCTTGTTCAGGATCTTAGAAAAAAAGCTTTCAACCTTTTACTGAGGAGTATAATGTTAGCTCTAGGTTTGTCATACAATCTTTAATTAGGTTGAGTTATGTTCATTCTATTCCCAATTTGTTGAGGGTTGTTATCATGAAAGTGTGTTGTATTTTGTCAAGTGCTTTTTTTTTGCATCTACTGAGATGATTATATTATTTTTATCTTTCATTCTATTAATCAGGTATGCCATATTTATTGATTTGTGTATGTTGAAACAGTCTTACCTCCTAGCGAAAAATCCCACTTGATCATGGTGTATGATCCTTTTTAATATGTAATAAAAAGCACCCAATTAGAAAGGAAGAAGTAAAATTTTCTTTATTTGCAGATTATATGATCTAACACATAGAAAATCCAAAATATTCCACCAGAAAAAACTGTTTGAACCAATCAACAAATTCACTTTGCAGGAATTAAGTTAAAGTTGCAGGATATAAACTCAATATACAGAAATCAGGGGCATTCCTCTTTTTTTATAAATTTATTTATTATTTTTGTCTGCATTGGGTCTAGTTGTGGTGAGTTGAGGCTACTCTTTGTTGCAGTGTGTGGGCTTCTCATTGTGGTGGCTTCTCTTATTGTGGAGCGTGGGCTCTCGGTGTGCGGGCTGCAGGCTCTAGAGCACAGGCTCAGTAGTTGTGGCACACGGGCCTAGTTGCTCCACAGCATGTGGGATCTTCTTTGACCAGGGCTTGAACTCATGTCCCCTGCATAGGCAGGCAGATTCTTAGCCACTGCACCACCAGGGAAGTCCTCAGCAGCATTTCTATGCACTAAAACCAAAATATCTAAAGAAGAAATAAAGAAAATAATTCCATTCATGACAGCATTAAATACCATAAAATAATTAGAAATAAATTTAACCAAAGAAGTGAATGCTCTTTACAACAAAAGCTACAAGACTTTGAGGAAATAAATTGAGGAAGATACAAACAAATAGAAAGATAACCTGTGTTCATGGATTGGAAGAATTAATATTGTAAACTATCTGTACTATCCAAACCCTTCTATAGTTTCAATGAAATCCTTATCAAAATTCTAATGGCATTTTTCTCAGAAATAGAAAAAGCAATCCTAAAACTTTTATGGAACCACAAAAGATCCAGAGCAGTCCTGAGAAAGAAGAACAAAGTTAGAGGTATCACACTTCCTGATTTCAAACTATACTCCCAAGATATAGTAATCAAGGGCTTCCCTGGTGGCGCAGTGGTTGAGAGTCCGCCTGCCGATGCAGGAGACACGGGTTCGTGCCCTGGTCCGGGAAGATCCCACATGCCGCGGAGCGACTGAGCCCGTGAGCCATGGCCGCTGAGCCTGTGCGTCCGGAGCCTGTGCTCTGCAACGGGAGAGGCCACAACAGTGAGAGGCCCGCATACCGCAAAAAAAAAAAAAAGATATAGTAATCAAAACAGTATGGTACTGGCATACAAATAGACCAATGGAACAGAAAAGAGATTCCTGAAATAAACTACTGTACATACGATCACTAATATTTGACAAGGCAGCCAGAAATACCTTTGGGGAAAGAATATTATTTTCAGTAAATGGTGTTGGATAGCCACATTCAGAAAAACAAAATTGGACCTCCATCTTACACTACTCACAACAACGGACTCTAAATGGATTAAAGACTTAAACATAAGACATGGTGCCATAAAAACCTAGAAGTAAACATAGGGAAGAAGCTCCTTGATACTGGTTTTCGCAATAATATTTTGGCTATGACACCAAAAGCATAAGCAAGAAAAGCAATAATAAACAATTGGGACAACATCAAACTAAAAAACATCTGCCCAGCAAAAGAAGCAATCAACAAAATAAAAATGCAACTTACAAAATGGGAACATATTTTTAAACATTATATTGAATAAAGGATTAATATTCACAATATATAAATAACTCATATAACTCTATAACAGAATAGAAACAATTGATTAAAAACTGGGCAGAGAAGTTGAATAGACATTTTTCCAAATAAGACATCCTAATGGCTGACAAGTACATGAAAAGATGCTTAATACCACTAATCAACAGGGAAATACAAATCAAAACCATAGTAAGTTATCACCTCACACCTGTTAGAATAGCTATCATGAAGAACACAAGAGGTACATGCTGACAAGTGTGTGGAGCAAAGGGAATCCTTGTGCAGTGTTTGTGAGAATGTAATTTGGTTGAGCCACTATAAAACAGTATGGAGTTTCCTCAAAAAAATTAAAAAATAGAACCACTGTATGACCCAGCTATCCCACTTCTGGGTATATATCTAAAAGAAATGAAGACAGGATATTGAAAAGATATCAACACTTCCATGTTTACTGCAGCATTACTCATAATAGGCAAGATATAAAAACCACCTAAGTATCTATCAACAGATGAATGAATAAACAAGATATGGTGTGTATATATGTATATATATATATATATATATATATATATACATACATACACACACACATATGTATATATATATGCACAGTGGGATATTATTCAGCCACAAGAAAGAAGGAAATCCTTCCATTTGCACTAAGGTGGGCAATACACTGAGTGAAATAAATCAGAGAAAGGCAAATACTTCATGGTTTCACTTATATTTTAATCTAAAAAAGCTAAATTCATAGAAAAAAAAGAGAAGAATTATAGTTACCAGGGATTGTGGGGTAGGAAAATTGGTGAAATGTTTGTTAAAGTGTATAAATTAACAGTTAGAAGATGAATAAGTTCTGGAGATGTAATATGCAGCATTGTGATTGTAGTCAACAATATTGTATTATACACTTCAAAGTTTCTAGATGACTAGAACATATATGTTCTCACCTCCCCCCAAAAAACAAAAAAAGGTAATTATGTGATGTAATGGGGGTATTAGCTAACACTATGGTGGTAATCCTATTGCAATATATAAATGTATACAGTCAACACATTGGACACCTTAAACTTACACAATAATATATGTCAATTACATTTCAATAAAAAAATAGATATGTAGTTGATATTAGTCTACTCAAATATAATACATATATATGTGAAAACATTTGTAAATCAGAAGAAATTACAAACATTATTTCATTACTATTAATCAATGTAAATTTGACTTTTGTTATTAGATTTTTACATCTTCTTTCAATATACAGGCTACATATTCTATGTAATTCCAACATTACTTTAGCAATCACCAACAGACTTTATGTTAACAAAGTAACTAAAATTTCCAGGTTAGTATTAAAAATAAAATTTCCAGTAACTCCAGTTCTCTCTGACTTAACAGTACACAAAATAACAAGTCTTTAAATTTGTAACTCCTAAATTGAAGTGCAGTTATACTTTTAAACTACATGTCCTTTCTATGTCTCTCCCATCCCCTGACCCTACATTTATTCCAATAAATAATCCACATTAGATGTCCAAAATGTCTAATGAGATTATTGCATTAAAATATCTCAATTGATATTTATATCTCCTGTCCCCACCTTGCAAATTGCTGCTTTACAAATTTATTACAATACATTTTCAAACAAAACTTGGAGACTCTTCTTTAATGTATTTGGTATGAAAATCTAGGAATTGACATCACAGGATGGTGTTCTATTAAGATGGAATTTAAAAAATTTTACATATATACATGCATATATTAGACTTTATTAAAAATATCTAGGCTTAGATAACTAAGTGAATAAATAAATAATAATCTCCAGGCTTTTGCTTTCTTTTTAAAACATACTTGCTTGCACAAGATGAAAACAGACTCATAGATACAAAGAGCATACTGGTGGTCACCAGAGGAGAGGGGTTTTGGGGGAGTGATTGAAATAAATGAAGGGCATTAAGACATACAAAGTCATGGGGTTGTAACATACAGCATAAGGAATATAGTTAATAATATTGCAATAACTTTGTATGATGACAGTTACTAGACTCATTATGGTCATCAATTTATAATGTATATAAGTGTTGAGTCACTATGTTGTACACCTGAAACTAATATAATATTGTATGTCAACTATACTTCAATAAGAAAAAATAAAAGGAGATGGGGAAAATGCTTTCACAGTCCTGGGCATAATAAGTACCCTGTACAAAATTTGCTATCATCAATATTCTACCATAATATAATGTTTAAATACTAGACAATGTGATTTTTTCTCACTGAATTCAGCTATTTGTATATATTTTTTTGTTTTGTTTTGGAATCTTTATACTCCAAGAACCAGGAACTTTACACACCAATCATTTGGCTTCAAATTTTACAAAAACTGGAAGCTATATCAATCATTTATGACAGTCACCTTCAGAGAGGTGAACAACTCAGTGAGTTTCCATGAAGTTACACAATAAGCAATCCATGGAAATTAACACTGTGAATCAATGTTGACATGAAAGGATCATAGACAGAAGATGATAGAACAGAGGATACACAAAGCCATAGGGGCCTGTATCCGTGTAAAATTTTTAAAGAACCACTGAAACAAGAGTGATTCTGTTATGAAATTCCAGTTTTTGTCTTATTTCTTTCTCTGACATTAAGCTCCACTAACAAATTACACTCCAACTTTATCCACACACTAATCCAGTTCAGTGTTTTTCATTCTTGTTCATGGCCTTAGAATTAGTTTTTTAACATCACAAAATAATTTGCTGGTGTTTTGATTGGGATTGCACTGAATCTATTGATCAAGTTGGGAATAACCGACATCTTGACAATACCGTGTCTTCCTATCCATGGACAACATAGAATATATCTTACTTTATTTAATTTTTCTTTGATTTCATTGATCAGAGTTTTGTATTTTTTCTCATATATATCCTGTAAATATTTTGTTAAATTTATTCCGAAGTATTTATTTTTTGTGTACTAATGTAAATGACATTTTGTTTTTAATTTCAAATTCCATTTATTCATTGCTGGAATATAAGAACATAATTAACTTTTGTAATGTATTAACTTTAGATTCTTCAACATTGCTATAATTGCTTATTAGTTCCAGGAATTTTTTTTGTCTTTTCTTTAGGATTTTCTACATAGGCGATCATGTCATCTGCAAACAAAGACATTTCTTTCTTCCCAATGTATACGTCTTTTATTTCTTTCTTTTGTCTTATTACATTAGCTAAATCTTCCAGTACAATGTTGAAAAGAAGTGGTGGGAGGGGACATCCTTGTCTTGTACCTGATCTTTGTGGGAAACATTTGACTTTCTCACTCTTAATTATGATATTAGCTGTAGGTGTTTTGTAAATATTCTTTATCAAGTTGAGGAAGTTGTCATCTTTATCTAGTTAACTGAGGGATTTTTGGCATGAGTGGGTGCTGGATTTTATCATACACTTTCTCTACTTCTATTGATATGATCATGTAATTTTTCTTTTTTAGCCTATTAATGTGATGAATTACATTAATTGATTTTCAAATGTTGAACCAGCCATGTATATCAGAGAAAATCCCATCTGACCATGGAATATAATTCTTTATCTGCCAGGCTCAGAACTCATATGAGCCTGGTGCTTTCTGTTTTGTAAGGTTTTTAATTATTGGTTTATTTTTTTAATAAATACAGGCCTATTCAGATTGCTTATTACTTCTTGTATGAGTTTTGACAGATTATGTCAGTCAAGAAATATAACCATTTCATGTAGGTTATCAAATTTGTGGCACAGAGTGGCTTATAATATTTCTTTATTGTCCAAAAAAGATTTGTAGTGGTGTTCCCTCTTTCATTCTTTTTTTTTGCCTCTCACTGTTGTGGTCTCTCCCGTTGTGGGGCACAGGCTCCGGAAGCGCAGGCTCAGCAGCCATGGCTCACCGGCCCAGCTGCTCCGCGGCATGTGGGATCTTCCCAGACCGGGGCACGAACCCATGTCCTCTGCATCAGCAGGCAGACTCTCAACCACTGTGCCACCAGGGAAGCCCCCTCTTCCATTCTTATGTTAGTAATTTGTATCCTCTTTCTTCTTTTCTTAGTTAACCTGGCTAGAGACATTGATTTTATTGATCTTTTCAAAGAAACAGCTTTTGGTTTGGTTGATTTTCTCTACTGATGTCCTATTCTCAATTTCATTGATTTCTAGCCTAATTCTTATTATTTCTTTTCTTCTGCTTTGGATTTAATTTGCTCTTTTTTTTTTTTTTTTTTTTTTTTGCTGCTTTCCTATGGTGAAAACTTCAATGATTGATTTTAGATCTTTCCTCTTTTCTAATATGTGCTTTCAATGTTATAAATTTCCCTTTAACCACTACTTTCATTGAACTCTCACAAACTTTGATAACTTATGTTTTCATTTCCCTTTAGTTCAAAATATTTTAAACTTGCAATTTATTCTCATGTGTTATTTGGAAGTTTGTTTAATCTCTGAGTATTTTGGAAATTTCCAGCTTTATTTCTTTTATTGATTTCTAGTTTAAATCCATTGTTATCTGAAAGCTGACATTGTATTAATTCTATTCTTTTAAATTTGTTAAGGGGTGTTTTGTGGCCCAGAGTGTGGTTTATCTTGCTAAATATTCCATGGGACCTTGAGAAGAATGTATAGTCCTATGTTGTTGGATTAAATAATCTTTGGATGTCAATTGCACTCCATTGATTGGTGGTGCTGTATTCTACTGCTGTTGGTTGAAATAGTGTGTAGATGTCAATTACATGCAGTTGATTGATGGTGTTGTGGAGTTCAACTATATCCTTACCAATTTACTGCCTGCTGGATCTGTCCATCTCTAATACAGGGGTTTAGAAGTTTCCAACTATGATAGTGGATTCTTCTTTTTCTCTTTGTAATTCTATTAGTTTTTGCCTCACATAATTTGATGCTCTGCTGTTAAGTACATGCACATTAATGATTGCTATGTGTCATTGGAGAATTGACCTCTTTTTCATTATGTGATGCCCATCATTATCCTTGATATTTTTCTCTGCTTTGAAGTCTGCTGTCTGAAATTAATATAACTACTCCTGCTTTTTTTGGATTAATTTTAGCATGGTGTATTTTTATTCATCTACTTACTTTTAATCTATGTCTTTATATTTAAAGTGGGTTTCTTGTAGGCAACTTACAGTTGGCTCTTATTTTCTGGTCTACTCTGACCATCTCTGTCTTTAATTAGTGCACTGAGACAAATGATATTGTTGGATTAATATTTGCTACCATATTTGCTACTGTTTTCTAATGTTGCCCTTGTTCTTTGTTCCTTTTTTGTCTTTCACATTTTTCCTGCCTTTTGTGGTTTAAATTGAGCATTGTATATGACTTCATTTTCTCTCTTTTCTTAGCAATATACATTTAAAGCTAATGCAAGTCTAATTTCAAATAGTACTATACCATTTCATGGACAGTGTGATTATCTTATAATAACAAAATAATTCTAATTCCTCCCTCCCATATCTTGTATTATTGCTGTCATTCATTTCACTTCCATGTAAGCATACATAAGCCTATATATATTTATATAAATACAGGTTTCTGATGTATATCATTTTCCTTCTCTCTAAAGAATTTCTTTTAACATTCTTGCAAGGCCTATGGGCAACAAATTTCCTCAATTTTTGTTTGTCTGAGAAAGCCTTTATTTCTACCTCATTTTCAAAAGATAGTCTGTCAGATTACAGAATTCTACTTTGGTGAGGGTTTTTCCTCAACACTTTAAATGTTTCACTTCAGTCTCTTCTAGCTTGCACAATTTCTGAAAAGTCAGATGTGATTTTAATCTTTGTTCCTTTATAGGCAAGGTGTTTTTCCTTTGATGCCTTTTTAGGATTTTTTTGAATGTTTGATTTTCTGTGATTTGAAAATGATGTGTTGGTGTAGGCATTTATTTATTTATTTATTTTGCATTAATCCTGCTTAGTGTTTTCTGAGCTTCCCATGTCTGGTTTGGTGTCTGACATTGATCTGGGGAAATTCTCAGTTATTATTGTTTCAAATATTTTTTTCTGTTCCTTTCTCTCTTTTTTCCCCTTCTGGTATTCCCATTGTATGTATGTTATACATTTTATAATTATCCCACAATTCTTGGATAGTCTATTCTGTTTTTTTTTTTTTTAAGTTGTTTTTCTCTTTGTTTTTCAGTTTTGGAAGTTTCTATTGCCATATAGCTTTGAGATTCTTTCCTCAGCCATATCCAGTCTACCAATGAAACCACCAAAGCCATTCTTCATTTATGTTATGATCTCTAGCATTTATTTTTGTTTTTTTTTTAAGAATTTTTATCTCTGTTCTCACTCTGCCCATTTGTTCTTGCATGCTGTCTACTTTATCCCTTAGTGCCCTTAAAATATTAACCATACTTGTTTTAAATTCTCAGTCTGAAAATTCTAACATCCCTGCCATATCTGGTTCTGATGCTTGCTCTGTATCTTCAAATTGTATTTTTTGCCTTTTGGTATGCCTTCTAATTTTTTCTTAAGAGCTGGACATGATGTACCTGGTAAAAGGAACTTATGTAAATAGGTCTTTAGTAATATGATAAAGGAGGAGGGGAAGTGTTTTATAAGTTCTATGATTAGATCTCTGTCTTTCAGTGAGTCATGCCTCTAGACTGTGAATTTTGCTAATATTTCTCAGTGTTTTTATGCCCCCTTAAGTGAGACAGAATGAGCAGAGTGGGCTAGAGTCTGTTATTTCCCTTCCCCCAGGTCATTTAGGCCCTCATAATACTCAGTTCCGTTAGGTTCTGATTAACTAGTTTCCCTTGAGGGCAGGCCTTGTTAAGAAGAACAGAGTGCTCTGATGGTTTATTTTTCCCTCCTCCTGCTAGGAGGATAAGGGAATTTTTCTTCACTATTTACTGTGGGAACCTGGTCAAGGTCCTTTAGATAAATCTCTAATATTGTGGGAGCTCCCCTAAGACTGGGTCCCCCTAGAGTTTTTAACTGTCAGAGTTGTCTACAATAATTCTCCAGCAATTCATCAATTATGGTTTAAATTTTCCTATCCTGGCACTGGTTTTTCCTCAACACTTTAAATGTTTTACTTCAGTCTCTTCTAGCTTGCACAATTTCTGAGAAGTCAGATGTGATTTTAATCTTTGTTCCTTTATAGGTAAGGTGTTTTTCCATTACAGCCATGACTCCCTGTATTTACCTATCTTTCTCTCCAATCTTGGGAACAACAGTCTGCCCTGTGTTCTCTCTCTTACAGATATAAGAAGAGTTGTTAATTTTTTAGTATGTTCAGTTTTTAAATTGTCTTTAGAAGAGAGTGGTGACTTCCAAGTTCTTTACATGTAGGACCAGAAACCATAAGTTTTCCCAATTTTTTAAAATTAATAAACAAGGTTTGACTCATAGAAGTTAAGTAACTTCCTCTATATCACCAAATTGAGAGAACTTAGAAAGAAATTCTTTTAAAAAGACTTTTCAGAAAAGAAGCAAAGAGAAATGCATAGGAAAAGCTTCCTGAGCAGGAGACTATTTTGAACTAGGTTCTGAGAGATATAGAGGACTTTGATCAGTAGATAATTGATAGATTTTTTGCAAAGGAACTGAAATATATTTTAAAATATCCCATAGTTTCTCAGCTTAAATATGAAAGATAGAAATGAAGGGTTTTTAAACACTTGCATGCAGAACTGGAAACCAGAGTTTCTGAACTTTGAATATTTCAATGCAGACCTTTTGATACTTTGACACTGTGCTGGTTTCATTCCCATTTGTGTTTACTTTGTTATTAATTCTGTTAATATTGACTAGATGCTAAGTATAATTCTGCTGATATTTGTATAGGCTATGCACTTGTATAGGCTATGCACCTATCTTGTTTGACCAGCCCTAGTTCTCATACCATGAATAGCCTTTCCACCATGTTATGTCCAGTCCTGAATTTTGAGTCTAATTATAGCAACTTTGCTTTTCAACTCAAAAAAAATTCCTCATTTTTTATATGCTATTTTTTCCATTATCAAGACACTGACTGTGAATCTAAAAACTTATCTAAAACTTATTGAGAGCTATTTAAGTTTCAACATTAAACATCTTTTCTAGTTTAGCATTAAAATATTCCCCTGCTACTTGTATTAAATACTGATCATTTGTTTCTTTGCCTGTGATTCATCTCTCATTAAATAGCTATTTCTATCCAGGAAACTCTCAAAACCAGTTTCCTTTGAGTCATTTATTCTTTGATCTTCATTCTTCCAGGTCAAATATGAAATAGAAGAATGTCAGGATACTTTTTTAATTTTCCCATGTCATTTAATACATTTGTCTAATTTAGAGTTAGATAGACTACAAGTTGTGTGGCCTTGGATAAGTTAGTTATCACCTATTTCCTTATTTGTAAAGATGACACAAAGATATCTGACTATATTGCTGAAAGATAATGGACATAAAATGCATAACAACCTGATGCACATTAACCAGGGGTGATATCTCAAATGGAAAATTTTAGAGTTCAAGAAACTCTATTATTAAGAACTTTTAAATTGGAACTCAAAAACAGTAGTGTGGAAACAACATATGTAGGAAAATGTTTCTTAAAAATGGTCTCAAGTGCAAACTGTCCCTTATATTTTATTCCTTTGGTTTCAAGATTATTTTCCACTTAGATGAACGTAATTTTAAAAAAGGATCATATAAGAGGAACACACTATCTTTCAACTCACACTTTCACAGTTAGGAATTTTTCAATGTCACCATATTATTTCTAGAATAAACCTTATGCTAGAGTCTCATTAATCCTTTCTAATGTTACATTCCACTAGTGTATCTTCACACACTTGATTTTTTTTCTCCCCCACCAATCAGGACCTCTGTGATGGTTAATTTTATTTATCAATTGACTAAGCCACAGATTGCTCACATATTTGGTCAAACATTTTTCTGGTTTGACCAGAAAAACATTTGGTCAAACACATTCAAATTTCATAGGAATTTAGACATCAACAATAATACTAGTTGTCACTTTGTAGCACCAATTAGAGAAACTTAAAATAGTTCATAAATCTTCATAAATTCTCATTATGAATAACATTATAACCTAATTTAATAGATCAGGAAGAACTCAGAGGAATTCAGTAATTGTTTCAAATCTTAGAGACAAAAAAAGACAAGGAAGGAATTTGAACACTGGACTCTATCACTAAGCAGCATATATTATTTATATAACACTGTTAATAAATTATGCCTAAATTTCACAATTAAGTAGAATATAAAGCCTGGATATTTCCTAGTTTGAGCATCACATTGAATGCTGGTGCAAATATTCAGACACTGGATATGTCTAGATTTTTGCCTCAATTTTTGTTTAAATGTTTTGTTTTCCTTTTACTTTTATACATGCATTTGCTTTCAGTCAAATTTTGAAAAGATTTCAATTGGAAAAAAGAAAAAAAAAACAAATATTCATACACTGAAGAAAAATGTTTAAGAAGGAAAACTCTATCAAATTATTAACTAAAAACAAAATTACACATGTTAATAATGTATTACGGAATTCCTTTTCCCTAGTAGAGAAAACATGATTCTTCTTCTGATAAGTATACATTAGCTACAACATTTCAATTACAAATTCCAAGTTAAAAGCCTATTAAATGTGGGTAACCCTCTTACACTGTTGGTGAGAATGTAAGTCGGTGTAGCCACTCTAAAGAACAGTATGGGGGTTCCTCAAAAAACTAAAAATAGAGTTGCCATATGATCCAACAATCCCACTCCTAGGTATATATACAGACAAAACTATAAATCGGAGATACATGCACACCTATCTTCATAGCAGCACTATTTACAATATCCAAGACATGGAAACATCTAAATGTCCATCGACAGATGAATGGATAAAGAAGATGTGAGATACATATATATATATATATATATATACACACAATAAAATATAACTCAGACGTAAAAAGAATGAAATAATGCTATTTGCAGCAACATGGAGATTATCATACTAAGTGAAGTAAGTCAGAAAGAGAAAGACAAATACCATATGTTATCACTTATATGTGGAATCTAAAATATAACACAAATGAACTTTTCTATGAAACAGAAACAGACTCACAGATATAGAGAACAGACTTGTGGTTGCCAAGGGGGAAAAGGGGTTGGGGGACAGATGGATTGGGAGTTTGGGATTAGCAGATGCCAACTGTGATATATAGGATGGATAAACAACAATGTCCTACTATATAGCACAGGGAACTATATTCAGTATCCTGTGACAAACCATAATGGAAAAGAATATGAAAAAGAATATATATATATGTATAACTGAGTCACTTTGCTATACAGCAGAAATTAATACAACACTGTAAATCAACTATACTTCAATAAAATTTTTTTAATGATAAAAAATGTGGGTAATAACATATGATGCACAAAGAGTTCATTATTCATGTTTCTACCTGCACCTTTTATAATTGAGCAAGATGCTACAGGGCCTTACCAGGACAGACACCCCAACCCAGCTCCTCTGCCTGCCTCTTGTTTGTGGAAAAACTTTAGCTTCCAAGGCCTTCCCCAACTTCCAAAGAATAAATTTAATCAGAGAAGTGAGCAAATGCAGAAACAAAGGAAAACAATCAAGCAAGAAAAAATAATAATAGTTTAACCATTAAACAAAGTCAAGGACCTTTAGTTCCTCCTCAAGAGCTATAGATTATGTTCTGAAACATATCTTTTGAGCAGTTTTGCAGCTATGAAACTTCCACCAGGTGGAAGAAGTTAACAAAGACACCAGTCCAGTTGGAACCAGAAGTTTGATGATATTGACTCGCAACTACCTCACCATCAACCAATCAGAAGAATGTCCATCAGTTGATCATGCACCCCATAACCTCCTTCCCTGAAAGCCATGGAGGAATTTGGACCTTTTGAGCAGTAGTGCCTGGACTCATTGCTTGGCACTTACAGTCAATTCCACACTTTATTTTACCACAGGCTGATGTCAGTAGATTGGCTTTACTGCGGGCGGGTAAGAGGACACAAGTTTGGTTCAGCAACACTGAATAATAAAGTCACAGAACTTAGAGAATCTAGAACAACTACAGTATATTAAATAAAGCATATTCTATGCAACTAGATGGCATGCAACCAATTTAATAGATCAAAATTTACTTCAGTAACATGAAAAAAAATATTTTAAGAAGGTAATTTCTTGTGACCTGTAACACAGACTACCCCCACACCCCTTGTTTCTGCTGCTTATTAACTCCTTCAAGTCTTTGATAACCAGCAGCTATGTTTTAGAAATTTATTCTAAACTAAAGGAATGCATTGAATAAAACAGGATATTGCTCTAAGGACCTATAGCTTTTATGGTGCACAATAAATGTAGCTTGGATAGTGTTTTTCCCTCTGCAACTCCCTGAAAATTTAATGTTTCTATATATGAAGAGGTTTAAAAGAAAAAAAAAAAAAAAGAACAAGCAACTCTCTTTCTGTTCATGTTCTCTCCCAGGAGAGGGCAGTATTTTTCAAAACCACAGTTTTAAAGGCTCTTAATGCTCACCAAAATCTTGATAACCACTGTAAAAAGTAGACCCCTCCCCCGAATTGTGTATGACTGCTCTGAATCCCAGAATGCTCTGCAGATAACTGTAGCAAAATTTATGAAATATTTGGCCCAGTGGAAGGACCATGAATAAGTTGATATTCAATAAACGTAATTTGATTTTTATTTGCTATTTTAGCAAATTTTTTAGTCATTCTGGTTAACGATGGCTTCTGCTTGTTTTCCATCCCAAGTCAGCACTCCTACACATTCTTTATAGCTGTTATAGGAAATTAAACCTAAATTAATAATTTGTAAATTTTCCATGTGTTCTTTTGGCTATAATTGGTACATTTCCAATAAAGTTTCAAAACCTGTCAATAATATGCTATGTTACTAAGATATAACATTCATTTTAGTTCTTACTTTTGCTCCTTTGTGAAAGTTGCATTTAATCCTAGATTTTGCCATGCATTTTTAGATTTAATCTTACAAATAATGTAGGTCATTCATTCATTCAAAATATATTTTCCAGACAGAGATGTTTTACCAGATTACCAATTTGAACATAGTTTAGGTTGTTTCCTTTTGATAGATACATGATTCCTTTTGAGAGATACATAATTATCTAGGTGATGAAATAAAACATTCTGAAGTGGAAATAGACTCTAGCTTGAAGAAATTTTGCATGCAATCTATACATGTAAAATAATTTAACATCAAGTGCTTGTCAACAAAAGAGATTCAACATCCTTTTATTTCTCATATGTGCCATGATATCACTGAGAAAGTCTCTAAATATATGCTAATTTTGTTGTCTGATAGCTGAACTCAAATGATGCCATTGATTAATCATAATCTATTGTTACAATTCCAAAGTAAATTGCTTTATGAAATAAAAATTGAACATGTGTGTACGTGTGTGTGTGAGAAGCCTATATAGAAACATACACAAGTAAAAATAATGACTCTAGAACTACAATTTATTTAGAGAAAAAAGATTTAGGATTTGCCTTTTCATTACCTATCTTGTTAATCATTCTATTCATCTCTTCCTATGTTACAGGTTTTATGTTGTATGTATATAAGTATCTGCAACCACTGACTGAAAAACCATATCACTTGTGACTATGTGGTTGTGATGTCCATTGACATCCCCTGTGGGGGTTAACTAGTCAGTTGAATGTCAAACCTTACAAATTATCAGCCCTAAGAATACGTATAATGACATATCAGTACTTAGCCTTTTCATCACAAATGACACAATGATTTGAATTGCTCCAAGGTACACCTTATTTTTTAAAATGTTCTGTATATTTTTTAAAGAAGTTGCCAGGATAAATCCCCATAGCTTTTCCTTTGCCAACAAACCAGAAAACAACTTTATGTGCTGAAATACTGAGGGATGTTGACAGGGTCACTTCAAAGAAGCTCAAGAGATTTTTTAAAAATGATATGGTAACTTTTCTTCTATGTTCTGAAAGTATGCTAAAAATAAAAAGCACTGGCTTGTTTTGTAATGCTTATTTTGTAGATAGAACACAACACAAAGTATGGAGAATTAAATAACCTTACATGACTCATTACATGATGTAGAATAAGTTAAACATTAATTCCCAGGACTTTTGTAAGAGTGTTTTAATAGGAAATCAAACTTATAAGGAAATGTTTTCTAAGTAAATCTTGCATATATTCTACAATTATTAATGAGTACAAACATTGTTTAGATTCTGGAAAGATGACAACATAATGTGTTTCTTACTCTCATGAAACTTATAGAACTAGTAGAGAGACATATTTTTTAAAAGTGTACAGCCAAATATTATATTACAAACTGTGGAAAGTGTGACTGAGGAAACTGCGGAGGTAAAGAATACTGAGTGGGGTGTTTCTTAAGTGAGATGAATTGTAAAGGTTTGTTTAGGGAAATGAAAGTTAGGCTGAGACTTCACAAATGAAAAGGATGAGCCAGAGCAAATGTGAGGTGAGAGCATTTGTATGGGATATGGATGCTGTATCTCCAGGCAGAAGGAAGAGCTTAGCTAAGCCTAAAGTAGGAAATTCTTGGTGTTTTTGAACAGCTGAATATAGGATAATATGTATGCAAAGTATAGTGAATAAGAATGGTAGGATACTGCTATTACTTTTGTTAAACAACCAATTATCTTTAAAAAATATTTTTAAAAATTTACCCACATATTTACCATTTCAGTGCTCTCTATCTTCTTATGTAGATTCAGATTTTTATCTGGACTTATTTTCCTTCTTCCTGAAAAACTTCCTTTAACAATAGCACAGCAGCTGGAAGAAGAAAAGTGGAAATATAGTGCTATTCGGTTCTTATATTTTACCTAAAGTGGTATAATATTACTTAAAGGAAGATGGTAATAAGTGAATGATGTGTGCTATAAAATCTAAGTTAATTATAAATTTATAACACAAAGTAGAGCTAATAATCAAACAAGGACATGAAATGGAATTATAAAATTACTCAGTTAATTTGAAAGAAGATATAATAAGAGGGACAAAATATAAGGTAATTGAAATAAGCTGATAAATAATGCAAGGAATTAGTCTTGTTAATAATTTGGGATTTATTTTAGGTGAGATAGGAAGGTCCTGAATGATTTTCAACAGAGAGGTAATAAAATATGATTTGCTCTACCAAAAATAATACAGAAAGAAAGAAGAAGAAATAAAGGGGGAAAAATATTATTTGGTGGCTGCCTGAAAGCACAGAATGGTTTTGGCGGCCCCAGAGCCTGGATTATTAGAGGAGGCAATTTGAATTGGAAGCTATGTTAGCAGGCTACTGTTGTATATAATAAATAGATGAGGGTAAGACGCCTCCACTAACAACTCAGCTAACATAATAAATGTAACAGGGCCTTGTTGTGTCTGCACATTTTCTATCAAAATTAAAGAATAATTTGATTCAGAGTATTCCCAAATTAGTAGAGTGGCCCCAGGGCATTTACAGACTCTATCTTATAGATTTGAGTTTAGAACACTTACTTTCACACAAATTGCAGTGAAAATTCCTTCCCTATCTGTTAGGTATCTGAGGCTGAAGACCTTCTTCCCTCAGTTCCTTTAGTACATAGAATATTTTCATTCTAATTAACGGAAAATAAAAAGTGACAGAAAACTTTAGTAAACCGTTGTCTTAAGTTCACTTTCAACATCCATTTCATAACAAATTTAAATTTGATCACAGTTTCAGATTTCCTTTTCAGTCCATGATGAAATAACGAGGATTGGATCTAGTCTCCTGCTTTAAACATGGACAAGGTGAGCCCTACAGTTTCTTGTTTATTGCCTTGAGAGATCCTCCAAGCCACAGAACTGAGGAGGGGTAATCCAAACAGAACCCAAAAGTCTCACTGAATTAAGGACATTGAAGTGAGATTTTCAGGTGACCAGGCATCTGGAGTTTACAGGGCAGATACCTGTGAACTGTGAGAAGAGAGAACTGCACAGAGAGGGGATAGCTGCACAGAGAGCAAGCTCAGGAGCTCTACAAAGCATTCCCTTCTATACTTCAGTTGCATATTGATCAACATATATCTATGAATATGCATGCTGAAGACAGGGGAAGAAGTATTGAGAGGATACACCAGAAAGAAGAGGTTGAAACCATCACCAGAGCTCTCAGGGTGGAAACAGCCTGTGTTCCTACTAGCAAGGACAGAAAAAACTTGAAATAAATACATGGGCCATCAGAGTACTCAGAAGGCTAGTGCCTCATTAGTGGACAGAAAATTAACCCCAGTCTAAAGATTTCTCTTGCCTACCTACCCAAGGATTAAAAATAAGCCTTGAAAGGATTATATTGCTTCCAAGTAACTAACCTGTGTCCCAAAACAAAGGCCAAATGTACTTAAAAGAATACAAAAATATCTAGCATTCAAAACTGTTAAGTTTTAGAACCTATTCGACATTTAAAAAATATATTTTAAAATATATTATATATTTTATATTATATATACTTCTCCTATGAAACAATGTTATATGTTCTTTTCATGTTTCCTTAATTTGTCAATAAAACACACACTCTGTCTCAACCGAACAAGCATAATGTATCCCTCTAACGTAAAACTTCTTTGTTTGCTTTGTTTTGTTTGGAAACTTTCCAAAATTTATTGAATTTTCTCCTAAAATTTTCTAGCTATAGATTTAGCTTCCAGGGTAATGGATTAAAATCCTACTAGACCAAACCTCTCATTGATAACTTCAATAAGCTCTGAACAAATTACAGAAAAGGGGGGGGGGGATACATGGAGGCATTGGAGACTGAACAAAAGAAGACAGTTGGCAGAAATGAGATGGCTAAATCTCTGATAGAAAATCACCATTATATAGGCACTGGAAAGTAGGTGAAATCTTGGAAATATAAAAACAAAAGACATTAAGCCTAATTTCTGTGTATAAACTCTGCCTAGATCTCCAGTTTTCTCTCAGCCATGCAAGTGTAGGACAGGTACTAACTACAGCAAAATAAAATTTATCGAAGATTGAAAATGTCACTCAAGAGGGAGGGCTTGCAGCAAACACAAAACTTGTTTGCTTCTCAACAAGATGGTTAGCACTCTTTTGAGGAATATAACAGAATCTACCATGTAACATTCATAATGATCAAGATACAATACAAAAGTACTCAGCATATTACAAATCAGGAAAATGTAACCCATTCTCACAAGAAAAGCCAATCAATGGGAAAACAAACAAATGATATGACCCAGACACTGATATTAGCAGAAAAAGATTTTTAAAGCAGCTGTTATAACTATGTTCAGTGAAGTAAAGTAAAAAAGAGATAAATCTCAGCAGAGAAATGGAAGCTATTATGACATCCAAATTGAAATATCTAGGACCAAAATATAAAATCTCTGAAATTTCTGTGTTGTAGATTAATGAAGAACTGTGAAATCAATTATTGAATCAGCCTGTTTTATGGCTATATGTTACTTATACCTTGAGATGTATTAGAGGAAACTAGCTACAAAGTTATTTTAAAATAATCCTTCTTTTAACACAAAAAGAGACAAGAGATTATATGTTATAGAAGTTCCTTAGCAAGCTAGAAGAATTTTCATTACAAATATTTCACTTTGTGAAACATGTCTGTTATTTGGCAGTAATAAACACTGTTTTCTTTCTATATTATGCCAGATGATTGCTTGCTTAGGTATGATGGGATGAAATCATTTCCATCTTCCCAGGAGTGATTTATACAGTAATATTTATATGGAAATCACTCAATAAATGATAAATGAATGAATGAATGAGTGAGTGACTTGATAATTCTGTCTGTTACTAAGAGGTGTATATAATGTAAAAATAAGATCTGTGATTTTATCAAATATTCTAGTATATTAAAAAAATGAATCACAAATTTGATAAAAGGAACATATAAGGATAAAAATTGAAAACAGAGCTTTGACTGACAGCATTGAGTTTTTTGGTCACTCTACTGAGAAACAGAAATTGTACCAATGAAATAACTAGTTAAATATGTTATTGAAAAAATGAAAAGGAGAATCATAAAGCTTCAATATCCAGTGCACTAATAAATATTATTTTATAATGCCCAAAGTAAGGTGCTTCAAAGTGCCAAATAAAATACTGTAAAATCATCTTTTATCTACCCTGCAGGAAAATATTTGCAGACTTAGGTATAGAACGATATTAAATTACACCTGAAATTAATGAAAATGTTCCCATTTGAAAAAATTCATATATAAGGACATTAATAATAGTAATCTCTATAGTGACAATACTAAAAATGATTGAAATTAATTTTTGAATCACAGAAAAATAGAATCTAAACTCAGTAAAATGTACATGTTCATTTATTTTAAATTTTTATATTTTTTGTTAGCCCAAGAGTCATTAATTACTAAAAAACTCAATAATTTGTTGCAAATTGCCCCAGACACAAACACAACTAATTTGGGCTTTGGTTAGTTAAACTGCAATAACTAACAAAATGTTAATCCCAAAGTTTTCATCCGGCCAACTTCTGTGTAGCTCCCTGATTTGAAAAATTGGCATAGTAATGCCTCACCATAGGGAAAAATTATATAATTAAGATTAAAAATTTTAACTGTTACATTTTGGACTTAATCTTTTTACATAGTACTTATTAAAAAAAATTGATGGACACATTTATATTTGTCAAAAAGTTATTTAGTAACTATGTGTTGGGCATTGTTCTAGGGGCAAGATGAAAAAAAAAAAACAGTCTTTGACCTTGAGTACCAAATGCTATAATAAAAGATGAGGACAGTTAAGAGCAAACCTGTGTTTGTTCTCTCTTTTTTTTAACATCTTAATTGGAGTATAATTTTTTACAATGGTGTGTTAGTTTCTGCTTTATAACAAAGTGAATCAGTTATACATATACATATATCCCCATATCTCCTCCCTCTTGTTTCTCCCTCTCACACTCCCTATTCCACGCCTCTAGGTGGTCACAAAGCACCGAGCTGATCTCCCTGTGCTATGTGGCTGCTTCCCACTAGCTATTTTATATATGGTAGTGTATATATGTCCATGCCACTCTCTCACTTTGTCCCAGCTTACCCTACCCCCTCCCCATGTCCTCAAGTCCATGCTCTAGTAGGTCTTTGTCTTTATTCCTGTGTTGCCCCTAGGTTCTTCATGACCATTTTTCTTTTTTTTTAGATATCATATATATGTGTTAGCATATGGGATTTGTTTTTCTCTTTCTGACTTACTTCACTCAGTATGACAGACTCTACATCCATCCACCTCACTACAAATAACTCAGTTTCATTTCTCTTTATGGCTGAGTAATATTCCATTGTATATACGTGCCACATCTTCTTTATCCATTCATCTGTTGATGGGCATTTAGGTTGCTTCCATGACCTGGCTATTGTAAATAGTTCTGCAATGAAATTTGGGGTGCATGTGTCTTTTTGAATTATGGTTTTCTCAGGGTATATGCCCAGTAGTGGGATTGCTGGGTCATATGGTAGTTCTATTTTTAGTTTTTTAAGGAACCTCTATACTGTTCTCCATAGTGGTTGTATCAATTTACATTCCCACCAACAGTTCAAGAGTATTCCCTTTTCTCCACACCCTCTCCAGCATTTATTGTTTTTAGATTTTTTTGATGATAGCCATTGTGACTGGTGTGAGATGATATTTTATTGTAGTTTTGATTTGTCTTTCTCTAATGATTAATGATGTTGAGCATTCTTTCATGTGTTTGTTGGCAATCTATATATCTTCTTTGGGGAAATGTCAATTTAGGTCTTCTGCCCATTTTTGGATTGGGTTGTTTGTTTTTTAGTTATTGAGATGCATGAACTGCTTGTAAATTTTGGAGATTAATCCTTTGTCAGTTGCTTTATTTGCAAATATTTTCTCCCATTCTGAGGGCTGTCTTTTCGTCTTGTTTATGGTTTCCTTTGCTGTGCAAAAGCTTTTAAGTTTCATTAGTCCTATTTGTTTATTTTTGTTTTTATTTCCATTTCTCTATGAGGTGGGTCAAAAAGGATCTTGCTGTTATTTATTCCATAGAGTGTTCTGCCTATGTTTTCCTCTAAGAGTTTGATAGTGTCTGGCCTTATATTTAGGTCTTTAATCCATTTTGAGTTTATTTTTGTGTATGGTGTTAAGGAGTGTTCTAACTTCATTCTTTTACATGTAGCTGTCCAGTTTTCCCAGCACCACTTATTGAAGAGGCTGTCTTTTCCCCACTGTATATTCTTGCCTCCTTTATCAAAGATAAGGTGTCCATATGTGAATGGATTTATCTCTGGGCTTTCTATCCTGTTCCATTGATCTATATTTCTGTTTTTGTGCCAGTACCATACTGTCTTTATTACTGTAGCTTTGTAGTATAATCTTAAGTCAGGGAGCCTGATTCCTCCAGCTCTGTTTTTCCTTCTCAAATTGCTTTGGCTATTCAGGGTCTTTTGAGTTTCCATACAAATGGTGAAATTTTTTTTTCTAATTTTGTGAAAAATGCCAGTCATAATTTGATAGGTAGTTTGATAGGGATTGCATTGAATCTGTATATTGCTTTGAGTAGTCATTTTCACAATGTTGATTCTTCAACCCCAAGAACTCTCTCCATCTATTTGTATCATCTTTAGTTTCTTTCATCAGTGTCTTATAATGATGATTAGTGATGTAGATGGCTGTTGACCATCTGTACGTTTGTTTAGAAAAATGTCTATTCAGATGCTCTGCCCTTTTTTAAATTGTATTGTTTATTTTTCATTGATCAGACAATAAGGAAAAAATGAATCCAAAATGGAAAGGAAGAAGTAAAACAATCACTGTTTGCAGGTGACATGATACTACACATAGAAAATCCTCAGAACACCACCAAAACACTCTGGAACTCATCAATGAATTAGGTAAAGTTCCAGGATAAAGATTAACATACAGAAATCTGTTGCATTTCTAACAATGAACCATCAGAAAGAGAAATTAAGAAAACAATTCCATTTACAATCACATCAAAAGGAAAATGCCTAAGAATAAATCTAACTAACGAGATAAAAGACCTGTACTTGGAAAACTATGAGACACTGATGAAAAAATTTAAAGATGGCACAAATAGATGGAAGCATATATCATGTTCATGGATTGGAATAATTAATATTTTTAAAGTGACATAATACCCAAGTAATCTACAGATTCAATGAAATCCCTATCAAAATACCAATGGCAATTTTCACATAACTAGAACAAAAAATTCTAAAATTTGTATGGAAACACAAAAGAACCAGAATAGCCAAAATAATCTTGAGAAAGAGGATCAGAGCTGAAGGTATCATGTTCCTTGATTTCAAACTATACTACAAAGCTACAATTATTAAAACAGTATGGTACTGCCACAAAAACAGACACAAAGATCAATTTACAGAATAGAGAGCCCAGAAATGAACCCATACTTATATGGGCAATTAATCTAGGACAAATGAGGTAAGAATATACAATGAGGGAAACACAGTCTCTTCAATAAATGGTGTTGGGAAAAAATGGACAGCTACATTAAAAAGAAACAAACTAGACTACTCTCTCACAACATGCACAAAAGTAAATTCAAAATAAATTAGAGATTTAAATGTAAGACCTGAAATCATGAAACTTCTAGAAGAAAACATAGGCAGTACTCTCTTTGACATCCATCTTAGTAATATATTTGTTTTGGTTATGTCTCCTCAGGCAAGGGAAAGAAAAGCAAAAATAAACAAATGAGACCACATCAAACTAAAATGCTTTTGCACAGCAAAGGAAACTGTCAACAAAACGAAAAGACAATCTACTGAATGGGTAAAGATATTTGCAAGTGATGCAGCTTATAAGGGGTTAACATGTAAAATATGTAAAGAACGTTTACAACTCAACATCAAAAAAAATGCAAGCAATCCCTGCATTATAAACATGATCCCAGTTTCCATGACTTTAATATATGGGCTCATGAAGCATTGTGGGAATATAAGATTTCTATAAACAATAGATGCATTTGTTTTCACTACTGCACATTAAAGTTTTACAAATATTTGAGCAGACCTAAGTCTTTGGATATATTTGTCTGTCAAATGCGCTTTTTCAACTTCAGTTAATGACAACTTCAACTTTCCAGTTGCTCAGGCAAAAAAAAATGTACACTTAATTTGTTCTTTATTTTTACCACCCACATCCATTTCATCAGGAATTTCTCTTGACACTACCCTCAGGTGCATCCAGTACCTAATCACTTCTCATCTCCTTCACTGCTATGACTGTGGTACTAGACACCATCATTTCTCACCTGGGTCATTCCGACAGTCTCCAGTCTCCTAATTTGAATCCCCATTTCAGATCTTGCTCATATTTGTTCTATTCCTAAAATAACCACTAGAGTTATCCTTTTAAAAGTTAAGTCAAATCATATCACTCCTCACTTCACTCCCTCTATATCATCACATCTCACATAGAATAAAAAACACAAAATCTTAGCACAGCCTACAAAGACCCACATAAGCTGCATCCCCCTCCCACATACACATGCAAACAGATAGACACTCGTTCACACGTTTCTGTCAAATCCCACCTTCTTCTTTAACATTCTGCTCCAGTCACTAAGACCTCCTTGTTGTTTTCTCATATCAATCAGAAGCATATTTCTGTATCAAGATCTTTATTACTCCTTTTACATGGAACTCTTCAACTGCATGCATAGCTGGCCCCTTCATCACCTTCAAGTCTCTGAAATTACCAACTTGTCAGTGTGGTTTCTTTTTTCTTAATACCTTATTTAACACTGAAATCTATTATTTATCCAGGGTCTTCTAAAGTATTACTTCATGAATTACCTACATTGAATGCCCAACTCTTTTAAATTCCCAACCCTTTGCAGAAAGATACATTTGTAAACTAAAATAGAAATTTCATGGAAATGTGAAATTGCTATAAAAGTTTCTAAGCACTTATTCTCATTTTCTGTACATATTTCATTGTGGACTAGTGACACAAGGTACTGTGTCTCACAAACCTGTAGGTATTAATATATAATGGATGGGGATCACATAGAGGTGCAGATTCTATTTTAGTAGGCATATGGCAAGGCCAGAGTCTGCATTTCTACAAGTTCCTAGGCTTATACTGTTCCTTATTAATATTTGGAGTAGGAATTCCTGCAAAGCAGAGTCTGCAGAGATGATTAAAGTGTCAGCACTTAATTTGGAAGCTCTAAGCCTAGGGGAGTTTCAGAAATAGCAAGAAATGAAGGCAGCAAGGAATAAAAAAGAAGCAATGATATATGATTCTTTACCATATTCACTGCAGGGTGTTAAAATAGTCAACAAGTTGCTCTGAAGTGTGTTAACAAGGCACCCACGTTTTCAAGAAAGTTTGCAAGGAGAAAATTAAGAGAGAGAAAGGAGGAGGAATTATATTCAAAGCTGGTAATTCTCACACCATAGACAGCTGTCTCATTCATGTTTTTCAAGATTAACATCTGGCCTCTTAGTGGCCTCTCAGAAATCCACATCCTACTCCTCATAGTAGGATATTTCTACCAAGCCCCAAATTGGAGAGGACTGCCTAAAAATGGTAAGAAGTTAACTAACAAAAAGAAAAGGAATGCTGTCCAAGAAGGTACAGAAGTCTGTACTCACTACATATCCCTCAACAAATAATTTATTCAGTTCCCTTCCAAACTTTATTTTTCTCTATAATAATAGGTGTAGAAGAACACAGCAAGGAGGCAGGTGTCTGCAAGCAAGAAAGGGTGCTCTCACTAGAGACCAATCAGCCAGCATCTTGATCTTGGACTTCCCAGCTTTCAGAACTTCTCAAATGGCCCAGAAAAGTGTTTTCTTGGTTTTCCACAAGCTCATCAGCCACAGTATATAATCCATTGCCATCACAGGCTGTTACAACTGCAAGCTGGGTCCAGAGATGGGCTTTGGACTGTGCAGGTATAAAGGATAATAGTTTAAAAAAACAAATACACCAGAGGGCACACAGCAGAAGCAAGAAGAGCTACAATACTGCAGCCTGTGGAACAAAAACCACATTCACAGAAAGATAGACAAGATGAAAAGGCAGAGGGCTATGTACCAAATGAAGGAACAACATAAAACCCCAGGAAAAACAACTAAATGAAGTGGAGATAGGCAACCTTCCAGAAAACGAATTCAGAATAATGACAGTGAAGATGATCCAAGACCTTGGAAAAAGAATGTAGGCAAAGATGCAGAAGATGCAAGAAATGTTTAACAAAGACCTAGAAGAATTAAAGAACAAACAAACAGAGATGAACAACACAATAACTGAAATGAAAACTATGCTAGAAGGGATCAATAGCAGAATAACTGAGGCAGAAGGACAGATAAGTGACCTATAAGACAGAATGGTGGAATTCATTGCTATGGAACAGAATAAAGAAAAAAATAATGAAAAGAAATGAAGACAACCAAAGAGACTTCTGGGAAAACATTAAATGCAACAACATTCACATTATAGGGGTCCCAGAAGAAGAAGAAGAGAGAGAAAGGACCTGAGAAAAGTTTTGAGAGATTATAGTGGAAAAAATTCCCTAACATGGGAAAGGAAATAGCCACCCATGTCCAGGAAGCGCCGAGAGACCCATACAGGATAAACCCAAGGAGAAACCTGCCAAGACACATAGTAATCAAATTGGCAAAAATTAAAGACAAAGAAAAAATACTGAAAGAAGCAAGGGAAAACTGAAAAAATAACATACAAGGGAACTTCCATAAGATTAACAGCAGATTTCTCAGCAGAAACTCTACAAGCCAGAAGGGAGTGGCATGACATACTTAAAGTGATGAAAAGGAAGAACATACAAACAAGATTACTCTACCCACCAAGGATCTCATTCAGATTCAATGGAGAAATCAAAAACTTTACAGACAACCAAAAGCTAAGAGAATTCAGCACCACTAAACCAGCTCTACAACAAATGCTAAAGGAACTTCTCCACGTGGGAAACACAATAGATGAAAAGGACCTACAAAAACAATCCCAAAATAATTAAGAAAATGGTCATAGGAAGATACATATCAATAATTACCCCAAATGTGAATGAAATAAATACTCCAAACAAAAGACACAGCCTTGCTGAATGGATATAAAAACAAGACCCATCTATATGGTGTCTACAAGAGACCCACTTCAGACCTAGGGACACATTCCGACTGAAAGTGGGGGGATGGAAAAGTTATTGTATGCTAATGAAAATCCAAAGAAAGCTGGAGTAGCAATATTCATATCAGATAAAAAAGACATTAAAATAAAGAATGTTACAAGAGACAAGGAAGGACACTACATAATGATTAAGGGATCAATCCAAGAGGAAGACATGACAATTATAAATATCTATTCACCCAACATAGGCACACCTCAATACATAAGGAAACTTCTAACAGCTATAAAAAAGGAAATCGACAGTAACACAATAATAGTGGGAGACTTTAACACCTCACTTACACCAATGGACAGATCATCCAAAATGAAAAAGAATAAGGAAACAGAAGCTTTAAATGACACAATAGACCAGATAGATTTATTTGATGTTTATAGGACAATCCATCCAGAAACAGCACATTACACTTTCTTCTCAAGTGCACACAGAACATTCTCGTGGATAGATCATATCTTGGATCACAAATCAAGCCAAAGTAAATTTAAGAAAATTGAAATCATATCAAACATCTTTTCTGACCCCAACACTATGAGATTAGAAATGAATTACATGGAAAAATACACACAAAAAAGGAGGCTAAACAATACTTTGCTAAATAACCAAGAGAAAACTGAAGAAATCAAAGAGGAAATCAAAAAATACCTGGAGACAAAGAACAATGAAAACACTATGATCCAAAATCTATGGGATGCAGCAAAAGTAGTTATGAGAGGGAAGTTTATAGCTATACAAACCTAACTCAAGAAACAAGAAAAATCTCAAATAAAAAATCTAACCTTACCACTAAAGGAACTAGAGAAAGAAGAAAAAACAAAACCTAAAGTTAGCAGAAGGAAAGATAGCATAAATATCAGAGCAGAAATAAATGAAATAAAAACAAAGAAAACAATAGCAAATATCAATAAAACTAAAAGCTGGTTCTTTGAGAAGATAAACAAAATTGATAAACCATAAGCCAGGCTCATCAAGAAAAAGAGGGAGAGGACTCAAATCAATAAAATTAGAAATGAAAAAGGAAAAGTTACAACAGATAATGCAGGAATACAAAGCATCCTAAGAGACTACTGCAAGCAACTCTAAGCCAATAAAATGAACACCCTGGAAGAAATGGACAAATTCTTAGAAAGTTATAACCTTCCAAGACTGAACCAGGAAGAAATAGAAAAGATAAACACACCAATCACAAGCAATGAAATTGAACCTGTTATTAAAAATCTTCCAAGAAACAAAAGTCCAGGACCAGATGGCCTCACAGGTGAATTCTATCAAACATTTAGAGAAGAGCTAACACCCATCCTTCTCAAACTCTTCCAAAAAATTGCAGAGAAAGGAACAATCCAAAACTCACTGTATGAGCCCACAATCACCCTGATACTAAAACCAGACAAAGATACTACAAAAAAAGAAAATTAAAGACCAAATCACTGATGAATATAGATGCAAAAATTCTCAACAAAACACTAGCAAACAGAATCTAACAACACATTAAAGGATCATCCACCATGATCAAGTGGGATTTATCCCAGGGATGCAAGGATTCTTCAGTATATGCAAATCAAACAATGTGATACACCATATTAACAAACTGAAGAAGAAACACCATATAATCTCCTCAATAGATGCAGAAAAAGCTTTGGATAAAATTCAACACCCATTTATGATAAAAACTCTCCAGAAAGTGGGCATAGAGGGAACCTACCTCAACATAATCAAGGCCATATATGACAAACCCACAGCAAACATCATTCTCAATGGTGAAAAACTGAAAGCATTTCGATCAGGAACAAGACAAGTACGTCCACTCTTGCCACTATTATTCAACATAGTTTTGGAAGTCCTAGACACAGCAATCAGAGAAGAAAAAGAAATAAAAGGAATCCAAATTGGAAAAGAAGAAGTAAAATTGTCACTGTTTGCAGATGGCATAATACTATACATAGAGAATCCTAAAGATGCCACCAGAAAACCACTAGAGCTAATCAAAAAATTTGGCAAAGTAGCAGGATACATAATTAATGCACAGAAATCTCTTGCATTCCTATACAATAATGATGAAAAATCTGAAAGAGAAATTAAGGAAACATTCCCATTTACCACTGCAACAAAAAGAATAAAATACCTAGGAATAAACCTACCTAGGGAGACAAAAGACCTGTATGCAGAAAACTACAGCACACTGATGAAAGAAATTAAAGATGATACCAACAGATAGAGAGATATTCCATGTTCTTGGATTGGAAGAATCAATATTGTGAAAATGACTGTACTACCCAAAGCAATCTACAGATTCAATGCAATCCCTATCAAATTACAAATAGCATTTTTTATGGAACTAGAACAAAAAATCTTAAGATCTGCATGGAGAAACAAAAGACCCTGAATAGCTAAAGCAGTCTTGTGGGGAAAAAAATGGAGCTGGAGGAATCAGACTACCTGGCTTCAGTCTATATCACAAAGCTACAGTAATCAAGACAATACGGTACTTGCACAAAACCAGAAACATAGATCAATGGAACAAAAATAGAAAGTCCAGAGATAAACCCACACATCTATGGTCAACTAATCTATGACAAAGGAGGCAAGGATATACAATGGAGAAAAGACAGTTTCTTCAATAAGTTGTTCTGAGAAAACTTGACAGCTACATGTAAAAGAATGAAATTAGGACACTCCCTAACACCATACACAAAAATAAACTCAAAATGCATTAGAGACCTAAATGTAAGACCGGACACTATAAAATTCTTAGAGGAAAACATAGGAAGAACACTCTTTGACATAAATCACAGCAAGATCTTTATTGATCCACCACCTAGAGTAATGGAAATATAAACAAAAATAAACAAATGAGACTTAATGAAACTTCAAATCTTTTGCTCAGCAAAGGAAACCATAAACAAGACAAGAAGACAACCCTCAGAATGGGAGAAAATATTTGCAAATGAATCAAAGGACAAAGGATTAATCTCCAAAATATATAAACAGCTTATGCAGCTCAATATTAAAAAAACAGGGCATCCCTGGTGGCACAGTGTTTAAGAGTCTGCCTGCCGATACAGGGGACATGGGTTCATGCCCTGGTCTGGGAAGATCCCACATGCCGTGGAGTGGCTAGGCCTGTGAGCCATGGCTGCTGAGCCTGTGTGTCTGGAGCCTGAGTTCTGCAATGGGAGAGGCCACAAGGGTGAGAGGCCTGTGTACTGCAAAAAAAAAAAAAAAAAAAAGGAAAAAAACCCAGTCCAAAAATGGGTAGATGTTCTAAATAGACATTTCTCCAAAGAAGACATGCAGCTGGCCAAGAAGAACATGACAAGATGCTCATCATCATTAATTATTAGAGAAATGCAAATCAAAACTATAATGAGGTATCACTTCACACCAGTTAGAATGGGCATCATCAGAAAATCTACAAACAACAAATGTTGGAGAGGGTGTGGAGAAAAGGGAATCTTCTTGCACTGTTGGTGGGAATGTAAATTGATACAGCCACTATGGAGAACAATATGGAGGTTCCTTAAAAATCTAAAAACAGAATTACCATATGATTCAGGAATCCCACTACTGGGCATATACCCAGAGAAAACCATAATTTAAAAAAACACATGCACCCCCATGTTCATCGCAGCACTATTTACAATAGCCAGGTCATGGAAGCAGCTTAAATGCCCATCAACAGATGAATGGATAAAGAAGTTGTGGTACATATATACAAAGGAATATTACTCAGCCATAAAAAGGAACGAAATTGAGTCATTTATTGAGATGTGGATGGATGTAGAGACTGTCATACAAAGTGAAGTAAATCAGAAAGAGAAAAACAAATATCATATATTAATACATAGATGTTGAACCTAGAAAAATGGTACAGATGTACTGGTTTGCAGGGCAGAATTTGAGACACAGGTGTAGAGAACAAATGTATGGACTCGAAGGGGGGAAAGTGGTGGGGGAGTTGGGGTGGTGGTGTGATGAATTGGGATATTGGGATTGACGTGTGTACACTGATGTGTATAAAATCAATGACTAATAAGAACCTGCTGTATAAAAAAATAAATTAAATTAAATTTTAAAAAAGAAATAATATGTGTAGGCTCCCCACAAGATATATAGATAGATATATATAGCTATAAATATAGATACATACATACATTTCAGGAAACAGTCATACACTGGTCTTTAATTTGTTGTCTAATTTTACTACTCACACCCATTCCATCAGGAAATCCTCTTGGTACTACCCACAGTATGCATCATCCAGCACCTAACCACTTTATATACATATATACACACATACATATATACATATACACTTCATATATATATATATATATATATATATATATATATATATATAGTTCATATATACACTTCAATACACATGCAATAAAGAACAAACACAGAGGAGCTACAAGATGGCGGAAAAGTAAGACGTGGAGATCACCTTCCTCCCCACAGATACATCAAAAATACATCTACATGTGGAACAACTCCTATAGAACACCTACTGAATGTTGGCAGACCTCATACCTCCCAAAGGCAAGAAACTCCCCACATACCTGGGTAGGGCAAAAGAAAAAAGAAAATGCAGAGATAAAAGAATAAGGATGGGACCTGCACCAGTGGGAGGAAGCCATAAAGGAGGAAAGGTTTCCACACACTAGGAAGCCCCTTCGTTGGCGGACACTGTGGGTGGCAGAGGTGGGAAGCTTCAGAGCCATGGAGCAGAGCGCAGCAACAGGGTTGCAGAGGGCAAAGTGGAGAGATTCCCACACAGAGGATTGGTGCTGACCAGCACTCACCAGCCTGAGAGGCTTGTCTGCTCACCTGCCGGGGCGGGTGGGGGCTGGGAGCTGAGGCTCGGGCTTTGGAGGTCAGATCCCAGGGAGAGGACTGGGATTGGCTGCTTGAACATAGCCTGAAGGGGGTAGTGCATCACGGCTAGCCAGGAGGGAGTCCGGGAAAAAGTCTGGAGCTGCTGAAGAGTCAAGTGACTTTTTCTTGCCTCTTTGTTTCCTGATTTGCAAGGAGCGGAGATTAAAAGCACCACTTAAATGAGCTCCAGAGACAGGCGTGATCCACAGCTATCAGTGTGGACCCCAGAGATGGGTGTGAGGTGATAAGGCTCCTGCTCCAGCCACCAAGAAACCTGTGTGCAAGTACAGGTCACTATCCACACCTCTCCACCTGGGAGCCTGTGCAGCCCACCACTACCAGGGTCCCATGACCCAGGGACAACTTCCCCAGGAGAACACAGGGAGCGCCTCAAGCTGGTGCAATGTCACACCTGCTTCTGCCACAGCAGGCTTGCCCTGCACTCCATACCCCTCCCTCCCACCAGCCTGAGAGAACTAGAGCCCTTGAATCAGCTGCCTTTAACCCTCTCCTGCCTGAGTGAAGAACAGACAACCTCAGGTGACCTACATGCAGAGGTGGGACCAAATACAAAGCTGAACCGCAGGAGCTGTGCGAACAAAGAAGAGAAAGGGAAATCTCTCCCAGCAGCCTCAGGAGCAGTGGATTAAATCTCCACAATCAACCTGATGTAGCCTGCATCTTTAGAATACCTGAATAGACAATAAACTATCCCAAATTGAGGAGGTGGGCTTCGGGAGCAAAGATATATATATATTTTTCCATTTTTCCCTCTTGTGAGTGTGTATGTGTATGCTTCTGTGTGTGATTTTGTCTGTATAGCTTTGTGTTTACCATTTGTCCTAGTGTTCTGTATGTCCATAATATTTTTTTTTCTAGTATAGTTTTTAGCACTTGTTTTCAGTGGTGGATTTGTTTTTTGGTTTGGTTACTCTCTTTTTTCTTTTTTCTTTTTTTTTTCCTTAAAATTTTTTTTAATAATTATTTTTTATTTTAATAACTTTATTTTATTTTATTATTTTATTTTATCTTCTTCTTTCTTTCTTCTTTTTTTTCTCCCTTTTATTCTGAGCCGTGTGGATGACAGGCTCTTGGTGCTCCAGCCAGGCATCAGGGCTGTGCCTCTGAGGTAGAAGAGCCAAGCTCAGGACACTGGTCCACAAGAGACCTCCCAGCTCCACATAATATCAAATGGCAAAAATCTCCCAGAGATCTCCTTCTCAACACCAAGACCCAGCTCCATTCAAGGACCAGCAAGCTACAGTGCTGGACACCCCATGACAAACAACTAGCAAGACAGGAACACGACCCCATCCATTAGTAGAGAGGCTGCCTAAAATCATAATAAGACCACAAACACCCCAAAATACACCACTGGATGTGGACCCGCCCACCAGACAGACAAGATCCAGCCTCATCCACTAGAATACAGGCACTAGTCCCTCCACCAGGAAGCCTACACAACCCACTGAAGCAACCTTAGCCACTGGGGACAGACACCAAAAACAACAGGAGCTACAAACCTGCAACCTGTGAAAAGGAGACCCCAAGCAGAATAAGTTAAGCAAAATGAGAAAACAGAGAAACACACAGCAGATGAAAGAGCAAGGCAAAACCCCACCAGACCTAACAAATGAATAGGAAATAGGCATTCTACCTGAAAAAGAATCAGAATAATGATAGCAAAGATGATCCAAAATCTTGGAAATATAAAGGAGAAAATACAAGAAACGTTTAAAAAAGACCTAGAAGAACTAAAGAGCAAACAAACAGTGATAAACAACACAATAAATGAAATTAAAAATTCTCTAGAAGGAATTAATAGCAGAAAAACTGAGGCAGAAGAATGGATAAGTGACCTGGAAGATAAAATAGTGGAAATAACTATTGCAGAGCAGAATAAAGAAAAATGAATGAAAAGAATTGAGGACAGTCTCAGAGACCTCTGGGACAACATTCTCATTATAGGGGTCCCAGAAGAAGAAGAGAAAAAGAAAGCGACTGAGAAAATATTTGAAGATTATAGTTGAAAACTTCCTTAATATGGGAAAGGAAATAGTTAATCAAGTCCAGGAAGAACAGAGAGTCCCGTACAGGATAAATCCAAGGAGAAACACGCCAAGACACATATTAATCAAACTATCAAAAATTAAATACAAAGAAAACATATTAAAAGCAGCAAGGGAAACACAACAAATAACATACAAGGGAATCCCCAGCAGGTTAACAGCTGATCTTTCAGCAGAAACCCTGAAAGCCAGAAGGGAGTGGCATGACATATTTAAAGTGATGAAGGAGAAAAACCTACAACCAAGATTACTCTACCCAGCAAGGGTCTCATTCAGATTTGACAGAGTAATTAAAACTTTAAAGATAAGCAAAAGGTAAGATAATTCAGCAGAACCAAACCAGCTTCACAACAAATGCTAAAGAAACTTCTCTAGGCAGGAAACACAAGAGAAGGAAAAGAACTACAATAAAAAACCAAAAACAATTAAGAAAATGAGAATAGGAAGATACATATAGATAACTACCTTAAATGTAAATGGATTAAATGCTCCCACCAGAAGACACAGACTGGCTGAATGGATACAAAAACAGGACCCATATATATGCTGTCTACAAGAGACCCACTTCAGACCTAGGGACACAGACAGACTGAAAGTGAGGGGATGGAATAAGATATTCCATGCAAATGGAAATCAAAGAAAGCTGGAGTAGCAATTCTCATATCAGACAAAATAGATGTTAAAAGATTATTACAAGAGACAAAGAAGGACACTACATAATGATAAAGGGAAAGATATAACAATTGTAAATGTTTATGTACCCAACATAGGAGCACCTCAATACATAAGGCAAATACCAACAGCCATAAAAGTGGAAATTGACAGTAACACAATCATAGTAGGGGAATTTAACACCCCACTTTCACCAATGGACAGATCATCCAAAATGAAAGTAAATAAGGAAACAGAAGCTTTAAATGATACATTAAACAAGATGGACTTAATTGATATTTATAGGACATTCTATCGAAAAACAACAGAATACCCATTCTCAAGTGCTATTGGAACATCATGAGGAAAATTAAAATCAAAAATACAATGAGATATCACTTCACACATGTCAGAATTGTTATTATCAAACAACAACAACAACAAATAACAAGTGTTGGTAAGGATGTGGAGAAAAGGGAACTCTCATGCACTGTTGATAGGAATGAAAATTGGTACAGCCACTATGGAAAACAGTGTGGAGATTCCTCATAAAACAGCAATTCCACTCCTGGGTATTTATCTGAAGAAAACAAAAACACTAATTAGAAAAGATATATGCATCCCTATGTTCATTACAGCATTATTTACAGTAGCTAAGACATGTAAGCAACCCAAGTGCCCATCAATAGATGAATGGATAAAAAGATGATATATGCAACAATATTGATGGAACTAGAGGGTATTATGCTAAGTGAAATAAGTCAGACAGAGAAAGACATGTATCATTTAACTACATGTGGAATCTTAAAAAAAAAAAAAATAAGAAACACAACAAATCAAAAGCAGAGTTGTAGATACAGAGAACAAACAGGTTGTTTCTAGAAGAGAGTGGAGTGGGGAAAGGAGTGAAGTAGGTGATGAAGATTAAGAGGTACCAATTTCTAGTTGCAAAATAATTAAGTTATGAGTATGAAGTGAAGTGTGGGGATTATAGTCAATAACTAAGTAGTGTCTTTGTAGTCGCATATCTATCATAACAAGACTTATAAAGGTGATCATTTTGAAATGTATAGGGAAAAATTCACCACGTTGTGTAACAGGAACTAACATAGTGTTGCAGGTCAATTATACTTCACAAACAAACAAACATATAAACAACCTCATAAAAAAAGAGAGAGATTTGTGGTTACAGTGGAAGGGAGAGTTGTATGAAAGCAGACAAAAGATACTACAAAATCCAGTTATAAGATAAATTAGTACTAGGAATGTAACGTATAACATGTAAGTATAATTTACAATGCTGTATGTAATATGTAAAAGTTGTTAAAAGAGTAAATCCTAAGAATTCTGATCACAAAAAATTTTTTTCTATTTCTTTAATTTTTTATCTGTATGAGGTGATGGATGTTGACTAAATTTATTGTGATAATTATTGCATGATATATATAAGTCAAATAGTTATGTCATACACCTTAACTTTATACACTGTTGCATGTGAATCATATCTCAATAAAACTGGAAGAAAAAATGCAGGGAGCAATGTCTTAAAAGAATTTTAGACAAAACATTTAAATTAAAGGCAAAATGATTTGATATCATTTCACAATATATACATAGATCAAATCATTATGTTGCACATCTTGAAATAATATAATGTATGTCAATTATATCTTAATTTAAAAATGTAAAATAAAATGGTTAATTTTTTTTAGGTGAATTTAATCTCAATAAACATATTTTAAAATATACTGTGATCTTTTTTGGAAATATTTAGAGTAATTTCTATAAATAAAATAGCAGTGGAAAGACATTCTAACACATCTCAATTTTTGACAGATTGTTTAGACAAAACATATTAGACTATTTTATTTGAATGATTTAATCAAAAGATAGTTGATGTACATTATACTTTGAAAATGGAGAAATGAGCCTCCTGTTCAAGATCTCACTGAAGCTTATAGATAGATATATAGATAATAGGTAGATAGATAGATAGATAGATGGATAGATAGATAGATAATAGATAGATAGAAGATAGAAATTGCCCAGAAGTTTTCAATAAATTCCTCATGGGAGTAATAGTTTGTATAATAAAACAACTATTAATTATAAAATTTTAAATAAAAGGACTTAAGAAAGTGATTTTACCCTGGGATCAAATAGAAAATCAAAACTTCAGTTATAGTTAAGAAAAAAAATAGTAAAAATGTTATATAGTAATATTCGTTCATGTTTTGAGTCTCATATAATGAGACTGTCACTATTATAATTTTTATCTTTTGCCAGAAACATCAAATTTAAAACTCATGGTAATCTATTAAGTCAATAATTGTGAATATTGAAAGGAAATATATATGAAAGTGAGAACATGGTTTGACATAAATTATGTGTTGAAATAAATGGTTGTTGGGTTTTTAGTGTCAATGTTATTAATGAACATCAATGAATGTTTATTGAAACTTGAAGTATCTCCATGCTATCCAAATGACTATACTGAGCAGATTTATATGTGTGATCAAAACCATAAGCATATGGTTTTTCCACTAACAATGAACATTGTATATAAAGAGAAGATTTATATATATATATGAAAATGAATATATATATATGTATTTCAGATTCTTTTCCATTATAGGTTATAACACAATATTTAATACAATTCCCTGTGCTATACAGTAGGTCCTTGTTTTATCTATTCTATATATAGTAGCATGTATCTGTTAATCCCAAATTCCTGTATATTGATCAAAGATTATAAAGTGGATTTTGAAAGGCTTTATTTAGACAATATGTGAACTTAATATGCTAATTAATAAAACTGAATAATTTTTAATGTGTAAAAAAAGTATAGTAATTTAAAAGATCTACCTGTTTGTCAATCAGGAGGATATTGGTGACTCTTGACAGAAGAATTTCACTGGTATGGTAGAGGAAGAGGCTAGACTGCAGTGGATCAAGAATGAAAAAAAATAAGAAAAATCAAAACAATAGAAAGAGAAGTAAGGAAGTGGCTTTAAAGTTACATGTCAATAAGATTGGCTGGAAAAGTAAGGAGAGAAACAGCATATAAATGAGAGAAGATACAGATTCAAAGAAGGATTTTTGTTAAACTTCTCATTGTTTATTTTTTTGTCTTGTTTTTTAATCAATCTCATTGAAACATTTGTACTGGTTTAGAAGATCAAGTAGAAATAAGGACATTCTTCAGTAACAGAGAGAAGAGATAATGGTTGGGGTTATCAATCTGTATCTAAAGGATGAAGAATTGCACTTGAATAATGCAAAAGTTCATCAGAAAGATTAAACTATGTTTTTGTATAACTTGCCTGACTTTTCAAAGGGCTACAATATATCTGTAATTAGGGCATAAATATTTTCTTTACTCTAGAATGCATCATATCTAAATGCCAAATTCACCAAAAGCAAACATATCATGTCCCTGTTTTAGGGACAGTAAAATTAACACCAAGTTCACATACCTTTTCCCCCAGAAAATTTTAGAAATTCCCAAATTTAAAGTGTTATTATGAATCAACACTGTTTATTCATGACTCCATGAATGTTATATGAGATTAAAATAAATTATTAATGGTTTAGTGAACAGTGTAGTATTTTGCAGCTAGACAGTTCAGCTAGTAAAAACCTGAGTTTTGTTCTTTTAACCAGAATTTACTATTGTTAAATACTTGGATGAAATATTCTCTGCTTCTCATTTTTTCAACTTAATGTACATTTGAATATAAGCATAGTAACCACCTTTCTTTGCTTACCATATGTCACCTACTGGAATTGCTGACTTGAGAATTGATGTTGTTACTTTAAATCTTGCAGTATCTACTAGCACTGAATAGTCACACAGAGAATGAAATGTGTAAATTCTCACACTATATTACCTTCAATCACACATGAGAGACCCAAAGAAGTTGCTGAGCAGACTCTCATCTTCATTACCAATTCAGGGCTGTAATTTCCTCCAAAAAATTATAATAATAATAGAATTGATGGACCAGTTTTCATTTATTCCAATTCAGTTAATTTATTTATTTATTTTTCCAGTCAGTGCCAAAGGGGAAAAATAATCATGTTAAAGAGAAAGTTGTTTTAGGAGATAGTTGACTCTTGAATATTAGATAAATGAGAGATGGATAGAATTTTAATTAAACTCTCCAGAGCCTCATCAGATTAACAGTGTTAAAACCAGCTTATTTATTGGCAAGGTCTGTTTTAGCTTTTCTGAATTAATCTCAATCATTTTCATTAGCGAAATCTTTAATTTGCTCCTTATTACAAATGAAAGGAGAGAGATTCACATCTACTGGATCTAAGGTATAATCTCTGTTTAAGCTGCTTTATTTAGGCACAAGCATATTAGAAAGTTTAAAGATCCAGAGTCCTAGAACAGTAATAGATTTGTTTTGATTTAACATTTTTGTAACATTGTATGTAATATCATAGAGTGTAGAGGGAGAGTGAGCATGTATATGTATGTGTGTGTGTAAATATGTCTGTGTGCATGTTTTGTGGTACTGTGTCTTTCTAAATCTATAAATTTATACATATTTTAGTAAATCATATATAAAAGATTACCTTTACAGAAATAACTAAATTCAGGAAGCATATGGTATATTTTTATTATTTTTACATATGGTTCAAACATTATAAGCTCTTTCATTTAATTTTCCACCTGAAAAAATTATCTAGTCTGGTATCCATAAATGCTTTTTCAAATCTTAAATTACAATTTGCCATAGAATACACTCTGAATTGGTCCCTTTTATAATAAGTACTTATTATATGATAAAATTTCCAAATGTTTATGCAGCCTACTGAAAATAATTATTGTATCAGCTCATGGCTAAAACTAGAAAATTTTCCCTCAGAAGAATTAAGTCTAAAGAAATCTGGATTAAATTTGGAATCAAGACTCTTGTATCTGGGTTGTTTTATTGTTTGTTTTCTTTTGTTTTGCGTGATTTTGGCAAAGGCACTGACTTTCTCTAAGTTTGTGATTCATCATTTTAAAATGAATACAAAGACCTGCTTCGTTTATAGGAGTGTTACAAAAAGTCTATAACTGTAGAAGAAAATGACTTAGAACTCTTAAAAATAATGCTTTATAATAAATATCCTCAGATAATTTTTATAATTTTATTTGATGTGTTTTGAACAGCATATATTTTAACAGATATCTGACAAGGAAAAGTATTCTTATTTCAGTTTCTGAAAGATTCCTGGTGCATAAAAAATGATAAAATACTACTATAAAAATGTATATTAGTTATTAGGTATGTCTGTTGACTTGGTTGACTCATAAATAAAGGACATATGAAAACATCAATATCTACAAGATACTGAAAAACCTAACCTAATTTAATCTAAGTGGATCTGATTTTTCATGAAAGTCTAAGAGGGCTTTTAAAAAAAACCCTGTTTTTCCTATTTTCCCTCCTATCCCACTACACTGTTATCAAATGTGTTCTCTTTTTCTCTTTTCTGTTACCCTTTCTTTACTGCTCCACATGCTATCTGTGCACCTATGGGCAGATTCGTTCCTGTTTTGGTGTCTCCCTAGCCTTGTGTGTGCCAAGGGGATAATCATTTTACTCCATAGGGTTGTTTTGAGCAATAGGTAAATTAGTATTGAAAAGAAGTTAGAACAACACTTGGCAAAAATGAGTTCCTAATAATTTTCAAATAACTATTTGTAAATCAACCATCACATATTGTATTTTATGTTTTTGCATCACCCTATTAATTATGTGAAAGAAATCACTTTATTTCTCAGAGGTACATGAGAAACTTCAAAAACATCCATGCATGGCTTATTTTAACAACATGTCTCATTCCATTTCCTTAGGCAGTCATCATATTTTCATGTACCTTACTATGTATGCTATACATTTGCCAATAATAAAATATTCTGTGTCCCCAGCAGTACAGATATCAGAATATTCATGTAAGAGATGATTTATCCAAATTCAGATCTCCATTTCCCCTAGTTATTTTTCCCCCTAGTTCTTCATACAATGTCTTCAGCACAGTAGATTCTGAAATCTTGCCTGTAATTAAGAATTTTAATGAGATTATATGCATAAATAAACTAATGTTTTTATTCTAATAACCAAAAACAATAGCAGGAACATATTTTGTTCTCATTTTTTAAAAAAGGAGATTTTCAGCAAGGAAAATTCCTAATAGGCAATTTCCTACCTCATATAAATTGAATCATGGGTTTGCACATTTTTATTTTAATGAGAAGTCCATAAAGAAAAACAGTTTAACCCAAAATTCCAAATCAAATAGTTTATTATTTAATCTGCTGAGAATTTTAAAGCCATAATTATATCCTTTTTATTTTTATAGATTTTTCACTCTTCCTTATTTGTGTATCTTAAGTCCTTTTGACATGATATAACAGAAGTTGTTATATCATGTTCTTTTAGCAATAAACAATTTATAGGAGTTCATTAATATTCTTTCCTTTCTTTCTTTCTTTTTCTCCCTTCCTTCCTTCCTCCCTCCCTTTCTTTCTTTTTCTTTCTTTCTTTCTTTCTTTCTTTCTTTCTTTCTTTCTTTCTTTCTTTCTTTCTTTCTTTCTTTCTTTCTTTCTTTCTTTCTTTCTTTCTTTTCTTTCTTTCTTTCATTTTTTGTCTACTAATAATATCATTAATTCTATTTTTTCTATATTATTATGACCCAATCTATGCTTAAAAGCATAACAAATTTAGAATTGGTTTTCTCACTTTGACTCATAAGAATCTAGTTTATAATTTCCATAGGCCAAGAACACAGTCACTCAATATATAATTGTTAAGCAGTCATTGTGCAAAAATGGAAGCCATTCAATTCTTAATAGATTTTACCTCATGAGCTGTAAGAGACAACACTGTTATGATTTCTATCCCTTTTCAGAGTTCCTTGAATTTTTCTGACGAAGTCCAGCATTCCAGAACAAGTTCACTTTTTTCTTTCCCACAATACCTTCCTCTGAGAAGGATCTACATGTCCTTGGGTAGAATTAGGAACTAGGATTACATTGAGAAACTTTTATACCTGAATCAATCAGAATGGTAGAGGACCAGGGTTATAACTTTGGGGATAAGCTTAAAATGAAATCCAAATATATCTTATTATTCCAGTCCCTTGTAAAAAGGGCAAGTCCCTGAGTAAAGTTAGCCTTATCTCAAATGCATCAAGATGTACAGGTAAATGAAAGGATGTTGTACGAGTCTTCTTACTTCTATAAGCACTGTTAATTAGTCTTCTGGGATTGATAAAGTGTCCTAGGTTTGTTACCACTTTTTCAGTTTCAACATTGTCTTGTTTAGTTAATCATCTAACTCTAGCTTTTTGTTGTTGTTGTTGTTCCATTATCAGACAGGACAGGCAAAGCAACACAGATCCACAAATATCCAATTTCTCTCTAATGAATATAAGCCAAGGCAGTGTCATTTTCCTCAGTTTTGCAACTGCATAGCAAATTCATTATTCAAGATTTCCTCAGCGATCTCATGTTTTGCTGTATATACTTATCTGAACCTCATTTCTAGATTTTTTTCCATGTTTATGATAGCTAAGTAATATGTTGCTTTTTCTCTGATTACAGTTGATTTTATATGCTTTTTTCATTATATTATCATGATCAGGAGGTGAGGACGGTTCCTAGAACTTAAATGATAAGGAATGGTTCTTGGTGTAATGACTATTGGAACCTATATAATTGTTCAACCTTTAACTGTGTTCTTAACTCACTACAGCCATACTTGCAGGAATATAAATGTTCTATAGTCCTCTCCATAGTATTTTATCTCCTCATTTATTCTCATAGTCTGGCTAACCTACAGACATTTCCTAAATTTACTAACATAGCCCATTTTTTTGCTACTAACTAAAATTCTTCCTGCAATGAAATAGATGTCATTTTATGATCTTTACTTTCTATTTTGGATTGAATTATGGTCCTTCTAAAGATATGTCCACCAGGAAACTGTGAATGTGACTTTACTTATAAGAATGGTCTTTGCAGGTGTAACTAAATTAAGATACTTGAGATGAGATCATCCTAGATTTTGGGTGAGCCCTAAATCCAATGACAGGAGTCCTTAGAAGACAGAGGTGGAGGGAGACTTAAGACCCAGAGACACAGGGGAGGAGGCCATGTGAAGACAGAAGTAGAGATTAGAGTTATGCTACCAAAGCCAAGGAATATGTGAAGCTATCAGAAGCTGGAAGAGGCCAGGATGGATTTTTGAAGGGAGTGTAGGCCTGACAACACTTTGATTTTGAACTGGCCTCCTTCAAAACTGTAAAAGAATAAATTTCTGTTGTTTTAAGATACCAAATTTGTGGTAATGTTACAGCAACTCTAGGACACTAGTACACTGCTACTCCATGTAAAGATTCTTTGAATGATTGTGATTAAATATACATGTTAAAGATAATAAGGAAAATAGTGACCAAAATGCAGACTGTGATTCCTGGGAAAGAACTGTTTCTGAAATGAATTTTGTATATTTAATATTCAATTGTTTGGCAGTTATAACTGTAAGAATATGTATATGTACATATTTATTGAATAAATTTTATTGGAAAATTTGGAATTATATGAATTCTAGACTGGAACAGAAAGATTCAAGGAAGTCATAAAAGAGGTAGAAAATTAGACAGAATAGGCTCTTATAGCTCATGATATAAAACCTGTTGAAAATGCAGTTGCAAAAATATTTACTCAATGATTTACTCAACAATTATATATTGAGTAACTATATTCTTGGTCTGACAAAATTCTTATGACAGATGAAATGAATAGTCAATTCTAATATCTGGAAAGAATAATGGCTCCACAGAGCATGTATTTGTTTATCAACATTTTATCAGTGAGTTATACATGTGGGACAGAAATATCCATTACAAAAGATACATGCTTTTACAATACTACCAAACACCCCATCCTTACTGTGAACACAGACAAACTTAAATTAGCACTACATACCTAGGCAAAAGAATAAGCAACCACACACCATTTCATTTGAACATTCTCAGGTACATTTTCATGCTTGCCATTGGTGACCAAATGCCTTCTGAATAAACATAATCCACTTTAGAACCATCACAATTGGTGATTCAAGATTTGGTTTTTGTATTTCTTCATGTATATCACCTGTTTAAAATTATAGATCATTTAGATTTATCAATTGTATACATCCTCTTGAATTCATTGGGAAATATGTTGCCTCATGCCAAGTTTGGGACTCAAGCAAGGTCTTTTAGTTTATTGTCCAAAATGAGTGAAGATCTTTTACACACATAAAACAGGAGTTTTAGCCACTGCCCTGGGTTTTGACTGTGAAATGTTAATCTGTTTGCTGTTGATAGAGATTACAGTAGGGAGAGCCAGGGCAGTTACAGTTAGGTCCTGACACTCTGGCATGCAGCCTGACTGGATATTGCAGAGCTCTAAATCTGCCTGTCAGGAGATGGGACACAAAGGTAACAGCTGCCAGTTAAATCAAATCGCTTAGAGTAAATTGGACAAATTTTGTTAGCTTCTTGCCTATCCTGGCTGAGAGCCACATCAGCAAGGGCAATGATGTTAACCTTGGGATTGAACTTGTGGCTGAACAAACTAATTCAGCAGATGCTTCCAGCAACTGTGTTAGGCTGATTAAAAGCAGCTCCACAGTCAACTCAAATTGTTTTCTATATTGATGTTTTGTTGTCACCAAATGAGTTGTAATTTCCTGGAGAAGGGGATAGAGGTTCAAAGAGAGGTGCTTCATTTAGGATGTGGAATAGAGTGCCAGGCACATAAAAATGCTCAATTTATATGGTTCGACTGCAATTGAACTAAATCGATTCTTTAATTCAAACAAGCTTTGTTTACTCAGACTGTCTCTTTAATTACAAAATCAAAGTAAATAATATGAAATATATATATTATATATATATATATATACTTTCTTAATTTATAGCCATGTAACAATCTGTCATGTCCTTTATCAGTTAGAGCTGCCTCAATCCTTAAAAACATGAGCTATGACAAGACATTCAACTCCATTAAAAACATTCTTATTTAAGAATCTATTCTTGTTGTGATAAAATTACTTATGAGTAGAAGAGAATAGGACTAAAATGTGCTTGTTTTTCTCCTTTACTTATACACCACAGTTTAGAGATGTCAGCTTATTCTCATGATATATAAAACAAAGCTTGACTAATTGGTCAGATATTAATGAAAATGGTAGATATTCATACATTCACTTATTTCTACAGAAATTACCTGAACTTCTAAAATATATTTATATTTCTCATAATTATTTTTTTAAACTAGTTACATGGTACAGGAGACAAAATGTATTTATCTTTTCCACCAGTCCCTACCCTATTCTTTCTATCAGTCCATGTAGCTAGAAATAAAATCTAAGCAGAGCCCCTAATGGTAAGAAAGTTTATACATACACACGCATATGCATGCACACACACAGAGGCAAAACTACAATAAAAATTCAACAATGCATGGAGCAAAATTGCAACAACTCAAGTTAATTTCTTCAAAAAAATGGTCTAAAATGTTTCAAGATTTTAAAGAAGCCTTCCTTTCTTTGCTTTCACAGCCATCATGAATCTCATACATAATTTCATTTTAATGCTTTACCAAATTTTGTTACAGTTATTAGATATTTAAAATAGTAAACCAAATACCCAACACCTAAAATAAAGTTATGTTAAAAGAAAGAATATAGAAGAGGATTATTAGATACAGTATTGAAAATGTTCTAGACAAGCAGTGAGTATTCACAAAAGCATAACTCAAATAAAGTGTTTTTGTGAAAATGGTGGTATCACCAAGTGTATTAGGAGAGCATGATGAGTTTTTTCAAGCCACCAATTCTCTCTCTCTCTCTTTTGAAATTTAGGAAAAAATAGACCTTTCTTAGAGGTAATTTGTAATTTAGAGTAAGTATTTAAATCACAGACTTTATGATTTTTTTCTATAAATTTATTTTTATTTTTTAATTAATTAATTAATTTAATTTATTTATTTTTTGGCCACGTCACACAGCATATGGGATCTTAGCTCCCTGACCAGGGATCAACTCCACGCCCCTTGTAGTGGAAGCATGGAGTCTTAACCACTGGACCACCAAGGAAGTCCCAATGATTTTTTTTTTTTTTAATTACCATACAAATGACACAAACTCAGAGGCAGGACTCCTTAATCAATATCACTAAATGAGATACTGATCCATCTTAACACCAAATCGGATTTTTGAGAATCAGTTGATGTAAACAAAAGAATATGGAAGATGAAGTCATTGTAGAACTTTAACTCCCCAAAATTTACCATTGGTATGAATAATTGCCTTTCAGATCAGACCACATATTTGCTTTGAATATTTTCAGGTGAAAAATCCTAATTATTAAGTAAATTTTAAGTTTCTCAACTCAATGAAGAGTGCTGGATGTAATTCATTTAGTCAGTACCTCTCCCATGTTGTATAAACTTTACCATTTCAGTGTATTCCAGATAATTTCCAATTGTCAGTATTTGTAAATTTTACCTCAATGCTTTTTCTGAGCCCAAAGGAGGAACTTTTGCTTAAGAAAGAACTCCTTGGGACTTCCCTGATGGTGCAGTTGTTAAGAATCCACCTGCCAATGCAGGGGACATGGGTTTGAGTCCTGGTCCAGGAAGATCCCACATGCCTTGGAGCAACTAAGCCCATGCACCACAATTACTGAATCTGTGCTCTAGAGCTTGTGAGCCACAGCTACTGAGTCCACATGCCACACTACTGAAATCCATGTGCTTAGCCTTTGTGTCCTGCAACAAGAGAAGCCACTACAATGAGAAGCCCACTCACCACAATGAAGAGTAGCCCCTGCCTGCTATAACTAGAGCAAGCCTGCCTGCAGCAACAAAGACCCAACACAGCTAAAAATAAATGAATTAATTAATTTTTTAAAAAAATAAAGAGCTCCTCTTCTCTCTCTTTACTGCTGCAAGGAAATTAACTTTACCAACTTTCTGCATGAGCATAGAAGCAGATTCTTCCCCAGTCATGCCTCCAGAAGAGAACACAGTCCAGCCTTGCAAGTCCCTGATCAGAGGACCTAGCTAAGCTGTGCTCAGAACCCTGACTCATGGCAACTCTAACATATATATTGTTTTAAGCCACTATGTTTGGGGTTATTTGTTATGAAACATAGAAAAGTGTTACAGGTTTTAAGTCAAAAGTGAATTGTTTAGGTTATGGTAGCAAACATCTTGATCCAGAACTCAGAAATCTGTCATTGAATTATCATTCTCTAGGTATCAATCACTGTTCTAGGCAATTGAGATACGTTAGTGATTATGGAGTTTATATTTTGTATGGTTAGACATCTTTATAAAGGAGATAATTAGATGATAAAAATGATAAACATAAAGACAATAATTAGTAATTTATATAATGTATTAAAAGATAATAAGTTCCAGTCCCAAGAAAATGTCAAGTATAAAAAAGATCAGGAATATGGAAGGGTACAAGCTGCAGCATTAAACACTATGATTAGGATAAGTTTCTTTGAGTGCATACTTTAAGGATGTTGGCTAAATTTTTCCAGTAGAGATAATAGCTTAGAGCAAGGACATAAGGAGTAATCTGTTTTGCATATTCAAGGAACAAGAAGGCCAATGTGATTGGAACAGTGTGAACTTGGGGAGGGCTGTATGGAGAGCAGGAAAGAGGGCATGTGAGGTGTGAGAGATAGTGAGAATCACAATGGATAAAAATATTTAGACTTAGACTATGGAAGGTTAATTGAAGTTAATTGATATGTGAAAAAATTGTGCCTGTTTTTGTAGGAAGACCAAAAATACAATTTTGGATACTGCTATGGAATGAATTGTGTACACCACCCCCCCAAAATTGTATGTTGAAGCCTAATGCCCAATGTGACTGTATTTGGAGACAGAGCTTTTAAACGTTAATGAAGGTTCATTGAGGCTTATGGATGGGACGGGTCCTAATCTGATAGGATTAGTGGCCTTATAAGAAGAGAAAGAGTGAGAAAGGTTTCTCTCCATGCTCATGTACCCGGGAAAGATTATGTGAGAACACAACAAGAAAAGTGATATCTGAAAGCCAGGAAGCAGTTCCTTACCAGACCTTGATCAGGGACTTCCAGCCTCCAGAACTGTGAGAAATAAATTTCTGTTGTTTAAGCTACCCAGTCTATGGTATTTTGTTAAAACTGCCCAAGTAGATTAATACAAACATTTTAAAGTTTAGATGGTTATTAACTAAGTGAATATGTTGACTAAGCCATTGTTTGTGATAATCCTCTGCCATGCAACAAAATTATTTAAAACAAATCACCTGAGATGCATTCTTTCATCTTCAATGAATATTGACACATCTTTATATTGGTGGCTGGAAAAATTAATATCATATGTGGGAGAGGTAATACATTCAATGTATTTGAATTCCCAGTGTGTGTTGTGTTTACAGTGTTCATGTGTACATCTCTATAAGTAGAGAGCAAAAGAAAGGGAAGGAGGGTGGCTGTAGTAAATCTTTCAAAGAGCAGATTTTAATTGTCCCCAAAAGATGACATTCACCTGGATGACATTTGAGCAGTGTAACTAGAAAGAACTGGTTAAATTCAAGTGCATACATTTATTTTATATTGCTGTAATTCACCCTGATGAAAGCTCGACAGGATAATGTCAATAGTTCTCATGTTAGAAAAGGAAAAAGTTGGGTAGTAGGGACACATAGGGAACAACAGAGAGTACAAATGTTTATAGAAAAATTCTTCACAGTATTAATTTAGAGAGTTTTAACGTCACTTTCAGGTTTGATAGGCAATCTTGTTATGAGAATAACTTTATTGTTCCTCTGACTCCTTTGGGTGTTTCGCTCAAAATAATTTTGTTAGAAGGCCTAGTGACTGAACAAAATTTTACTAAGTCTTAATCAGTAAGCCAAAAGATGAGAGTATTTACAGACTTGGAGGGATTTGTTAGCTGGATGCCAGTCTCCAGTGAGATTTTCTTCTGTTTTGTTTTCTGACCTATACAGACCTTTTTCTTTGTTCCCATCCTGTTTTTATTATGATAGCACATGTCAAAATCTTATGTAAAAAATCTGGTAAATAATTTTACACAAGTTGTTTCTATTTTTAGTTTTAAAGTTCAGGAGAGGTTACAGTACATATAATAGCATATACATTTATACAATTAGGGGCTAGAAGAAGGGGAAGATTATATCATTATTTAAAGTTATAATCAAAGAGGTAAGTCAGTCAAGTAAGACCAACTGAGAGGATATAGGAATTTAAGGTTTTCTTTTAAGAGTCTGACATCTGGACAAATCATTCCTGTGTGTGATAGGAGCTTCCTAGTTTTTGAAGGGTTGGCTAGACAGAGAACACCTGCAAAGTAGGAGATCTGCACATTGTCAAATGTGCAGAGTTCTGAAATAAATTCAAAGAACGTTTGAAATATGATACAGAAGAGAACTCAGAGCCAGACACAAATCTGGATGACCATTATGGGTCAGTCAGCATAAGGGTAAAAAATTCAAACACTTATGAATATTCAGAGTTTCTGGACCTTGAGTTAACGTGAAAATAAAAATGAATTAATCATACTCCGTGTTGGAAACTTAGCCAAATAACAGTGGCAGACATGGAGCCATGGGAAATGCTTGCTTTGTTTGTTTGTTTGTTTTTAATAGCAGCTCTATTGAGATATATTTCACTTACCATAAAATTAACCCATTTAAAGTATACAATTCAGTATATTCAGTTTAATATACTTACCAAGTTGTGTAATCATCACCATTAACAGTCACTCCCCATTTCCCCCTAATTCTTCCCAACCCTAGGCAAACACTGACATACTTTCTGTCTCTATAGATGTGCCTGTTCTGCACAGTTTATAAATATGAAATTATACAATGTCTGCTCTTTTGTATCTGGTTTCTTTCACTTATCAGAATGCTTTCAAGGTTCATCCATGTTGTAGCATGTATCAAATAGTCACTTTATTTTTATTGTTGAAAAATATTCTCATTGTATACATATGTACAGTTTGTTTATTCATTCATCTGTTGATGGACATGTGGGTTTTTTATACCTTTTGGCTATAATGAAAATTCTGCTAAGAACATTCAATTATAATCTTTTGTGTGGACACATATGTTTATTTCTAATGGGTTTATAACTACCAATGGAATTTCTGGGCCATATACAAATTATTTTATTTTATGTTATTTTATTTTATTTTATTTTATTATACAGCAGGTTCTTATTAGTCATCAATTTTATAAACATCAGTGTATACATGTCAATCCCAATTGCCCAATTCATCACACCACCACCCCAACCTCCCTGTGCTTTCCCCACATGGTGTCCATATGTTTGTTCTCTACATCTGTGTCTCAATTTCTGCCCTGCAAACAAGTTCATCTGTACCATTTTTCTAGGTTCCACATATATGCGTTAATATATGATATTTGTTTTTCTCTTTCTGGCTTACTTCACTCTGTATGGCAGTCTCTAGGTCAATCCACATCTCAACAAATGACCCAATTTCATTCTTTTTTAAAGCTGAGTATTATTCCATTGTATATATGTACCACATCTTCTTTATCTATTTGTCTGTTGATGGGCATTTGGGTTGCTTCTGTGACCTGGCTATTGTAAATAGTGCTGCAATGAACTTTGGAGTGCATGTATCTTTTTGAATTATGATTTTCTCAGGGTAAATGCCCAGTAGTGGGATTGCTGGGTCATATGGTAATTTTATTTTTAGTCTTTTTACAGAACCTCCATACTGTTCTCCATAGTGGCTGTATCAATTTACATTCCCACCAACAGTGCAAGAGTATTCCCTATTCTCCACACCCTCTCCAACATTTGTTGTTTGTAGAATTTTCTGATGATGCCTATTCTAATTGATGTGAGGTGATACCTCATTGTACTTTTGATTTGCATTTCTCTAATAATTAATGATGTTGAGCAGTTCGTCATGTGCTTCTTGGCCATCTATATGTCTTCTTTGGAGAAATGTCTATTCAGGTCTTCTGCCCATTTTTGGATTGGGTTGTTTGTTTTTTTGTTATTGAGCTGCATGAGTTGCTTGTAAATTTTGGAGATTAATCCTTTGTTAGTTGCTTCATTTGAAAATATTTTCTCTTATTCTGAGGGTTGCCTTTTGGTCTTGTTTATGGTATCTTTTGCTCTGCAAAAGCTTTTAAGTTTCATTAGGTCCCTTTTGTTTATTTTTGTTTTTATTTCCATGTCTCTAGGAGGTGGGTCAAAAAGGATCTTGCTGTGATTTATGTCATAGTGTTCTGCTTATGTTTTCCTCTAAGAGTTTGATAGTGTCTGGCCTTACATTTAGGTCTTTAACCCATTTTGAGTTTATTTTTGTGTATGGTGTTAGGGAGTGTTCTAATTTCATTCTTTTACATGTAGTTGTCCAGTTTTCCTAGCACCATTTATTGAAGAGGCTGTCTTTTCTTCAGTCTATATTCTTGCCTCCTTTACCAAAGATAAGGTGACCATATGTGTGTGGATTTATCTCTGGGCTTTCTATCCTGTTCCATTGACCTGTATTTCTATTTTTGTGCCAGTACCATACTGTCTTGATTACTGTAGCCTTGTAGTATAGTCTGAAATCAGGGAGCCTGATTCCTCCAGCTCCATTTTTCATTCTTAGGATTGCTTTGGCTATTAGGGGTTTTTTGTGTTTCCATACAAATTGTGCAATTTTTTGCTCTAGTTCTGTGAAAAAGGCCATTGGTAGTTTGATAGGGATTACATTGAATCTGTAGATTGCTTTGGGTAGTAGAGTCACTTTCACAATGTTGATTCTTCTGATCCAAGAACATAGTATATCTCTCCATCTATTTGTATCATCTTTAATTTCTTTCATCATTGTCTTATAATTTTCTGCATACAGGTCTTTTGTCTCCTTCGGTAGGTTTATTCCTAGATATTTTATTCTTTTTGTTGCAATGGTAAATGGGAGTGTTTTCTTAATTTCACTCTCAGATTTTTCCTCATTAGTGTATAAGGACGCCAGAGAATTCTGCATTAATTTTGTATCCTGCTACTTTACCAAATTCATTGATTAGCTTTAGTAGTTTTCTGGCAGCATCTTTAGGATTCTCTATGCATAGTATCATGTCATCTACAAACAGTGACAGCTTTACTTCTTCTTTTACGATTTGGATTCCTTTAATTTCTTTTTCTTCTCTTCTTGTTATGTCTAGAACTTCCAAAACTATGTTGAATAAGAGTGGTGAGAGTGCATAACCTTGACTTGTTCCTGATCTTAGTGGAAATGGTTTCAGTTTTTCACCATTGAGGACAATGTTGGCTGTGGGTTTGTCATATATGGCCTTTATTATTGTAAGTTTCTTTTTTTGTAGTATCTTTGTCTGGTTTTGGTATCAGGGTGATGGTGGCCACATAGAATGAGTTTGGGAGTGTTCTTTCCTCTGCAGTTTTTTGAAAGATTTTGAGAAGGATGGGTGTTAGCTCTTCTCTAAATGTTCGATACAATTCACCTGTGAAGCCATCTGGTCCTGGACTTTAGTTTGTTGGAAGATTTTTAATAACAGTTTCAATTTCATTGCCTGTGATTGGTCTGTTCATATTTTCTATTTCTTCCTGGTTCAGTCTTGGAAGGTTATACCTTTCAAAGAATTTGTCCATTTCTTCCCGATGGTCCATTTTATTGACATAGAGTTGCGTGTAGTAGTCTCTTAGGATGCTTTGTTTTTCTGTGGTGTCTGTTGTAACTTCTCCTTTTTCATTTTTAAATTTATTGATTTGAGTTCTCTCCCTCTTTTTCTTGATGAGTCTGGCTAATGTTTTAATCAATTTTGTTTATCCTCTCCTTGAACCAGCTTTTAGTTTTATTCATCTTTGCTATTGTTTTCTTTCTTTCTGTTTCATTTATTTCTGATCTGATCATTATGATTTCCTTCCTTCTGCTAACTTTGGGTTTTGTTTGTTCTTCTTTCTCTACTTCCTTTAGGTGTAAGATTAGATTGTTTATTTGAGATTTTTCTTGTTTCTTGAGGTAAGCTTTATAGCTACAAACTTCTCTCTTAGAACTGCTTTTGCTGCATCCCATAGGTTTTGTATTGTCGTGTTTTCATTTTCATTTGTCTCTAGGTTTTTTTTTTATTACCTGTTTGAGTTCTGCAGTGATCTCTTGGTTATTTAGTAAAGTATTGTTTAGCCTCCATATGTTTTTATGGTTTTTTCCCTCTAATTCATTTTTAATCTCATAGCGTTGTGGTCAGAAAGATGCTTGATATGATTTTAATTTTCTTAAATTTATTGAACCTTGATTTGTGACCTAAGATGTGGTCTAGCCTGGAGAATGTTCCATGTGCACTTGAGAAGAAAGTGTAATCTGCTGTTTTTGAATGGAATATCCTATAAATATCAGTTAAATCTATCTGGTCTATTATGTCATTTAATGCTTTTGTTTCCTTATTTAGTTTCATTTTGGATGATCTGTCCATTGGTGTAAGTGAGGTATTAAAGTCCCCCAATATTATTGTGTCACTGTCAATTTCCTCTTTTATAGCTTTTAGCAGTTGCCTTACGTAATGAGGTGCTCCTATGTTTGGTGCATATATATTTATAGTTGTTATAACTTCTTCTTGGATAGATCCCTGGATGATTAGATAATGTCCTTCCTTGTCTCTTGTAACATTCTTTACTTTAAAGTCTATTTTATCTGATATGAGTATTGCTACTCCAGCTTTCTTGATTTCCATTTGCATGGAATAACTTTTTCCATCCCCTCACTTTCAGTTTGAATGTGTCCCTAGGTATGAAGTAGGTCTGTTTTAGACAGCCTATATATGGGTCTTGTTTTTGTATCCATTCAGCAAGCCTGTGTCTTTTGGTTGGAGCATTTAATTCATTCACGTTTAGGGTAATTATCGATATATATTTTCCTATGACCATTTTGTTAATTGTTTTTGGTTTGTTTATGTGGGTCTTTATCTTCTCTTGTGTTTTCCACTTAGAGATGTTCCTTTAGCATTTGTTGTAAAGCTGGTTTGGTGATGCTGAATTTTCTTAGCTTTTGCTTGTCTGTAAAGCTTTTGATTTCTCCATCGATCCTGAATGAGATCCTTGCTGGTTAGAGTAATCCTGGTTGTAGGTTCTTCCCTTTCATCACTTTAAGTATATCATGCCACTCCCTTCTGGCTTGTAGAATTTCTGCTGAGAAATCAGCTGTTAACCTTATGGGAGTTCCCTTATATGTTATTTGTCATTTTTCCCTTGCATCTTTCAATAATAGTTCTTTGTCTTTAATTTTTGCCAGGTTGATTACTATGTGTCTCGGCATGTTTCTCCTTGGGTTTATCCGGTATGGGACTCTCTGTCCTTCCTGGACTTGGGTGGCTATTTCCTTTCCCATGTTAGGGAAGTTTTTGACTATAATCTCTTCAAATATTTTCTCTGGTCTTTTCTCTCTCTTTTCTCCTTCTGGGACCTCATAATGGGAATGTTGTTGCGTTTAATGTTGTCCCAGAGATCTCTTAGGCTGTCTTCATTTGTTTTCAGTCTTTTTTCTTTATTCTGTTCCAAGGCAGTGAATTATACCATTCTGTCTTCCGGGTTACTTATCCGTTCTTCTGCCTCATTTATTCTGCTATTGATTCCTTCTAGTGTAGATTTCATTTCAGTTATTGTATTGTTCATCTCTGTTTGTTCTTTAATTCTTCTAGGTCTTTGTTATACATTTCTTGCATCTTTTTGATCTTTGCCTCCACTCTTTCTAAGTTCTGGATCATCTTCAGTATCATTATTCTGAATTCATTTTCTGGAAGGTTGCCTATCTCCACTTCATTTAGTTGTTTTTCTGGGGTTTTATGTTGTTCCTTCATCTGGTACATAGCCCTCTGCCTTTTCATCTTGTCTATCTTTCTGTGAATGTGGTTTTTGTTCCACAGGCTGCAAGATTGTAGTTCTTCTTGCTTCTGCTGTCTGCCTGCCCTCCCATGTACAAATTCTGTGTTGTCTTTTGAGGAACTACCAAACTGTTTTCAAAAAGGCCTGCATTGTTTTACATTTTCAACAGCAATCTGTGAAGTTTTCAGTTTCTCTACAACCTCCCCAAAGTTTGTTATTGTTTGTCTTTTTAATTACAGCTATCCCAGTTTGTGTGCCATGGTATCTCATTGTGGGTTTGATTTGAACATCTGTGATGACTAATAATGTTGAGTGGGCTTCCCTGGTGGCACAGTGGTTGAGAGTCTGCCTGCTGAGGCTGGGGACATGGGTTCGTGCCCCGGTCTGGGAAGATCCCACATGCCGTGGAGCAGCTGGTCCCGTGAGCCATGGCTGCTGAGCCTGCACGTCCGGAGCCTGTGCTCTGCAATGGGAGAGGCCACAACAATGAGATGCCCGCATACCGCAAAAAACAAACAAATAAGCAAACAAAATAATAATAATGTTGAGTATATTTTTATAATCTTATTCGCGTACCTTCTTTAGAGAAATGTTTATTCAGCTCTATGGTCATTTTTAAAGTGGCTTATTTGTTATTTTATTATTGAGTTTTAAGAGTTTTTTTAGATGTCAGTACCTTCCCTCTTTTTATTTAAAAAAATTTTTTTTAGAGTAGTTTAAGTTCATAGCAAAATTGAGAAGATACAGATTTTCTCATATACTGTTTGCTCCCACACTCACATAGCCTCGCCCATTATCAACATCCCAGAACACATTTGTTATGCTTGATGAATCTGTTTGGAAACATCATTATTGCCCAAAGTCTATAGTTTATATTAGGGCTTGCTTGTAGTGTTGTCCATTCTATGGGTTTGGACAAATGTATAATGCTTGCTTTTGACTTGAGGTAATTACTGGGTGATCCACATATTAAAGATTAAAAAAGTAAAGAAAATCAAACAATATATTATCTATCACAATGATTCATGTTAGCGCAAGTCTTGAATTTCTAGATTTAAAGAAAATTTTGACATTTAAATTATGCCAATCAATTTATATTAAAGTAAATCCGAAAACAAACTCCTTCTTTTTTTTAAGATTAGGAATTATTCAAAAAAAAAAAAAAACAGTCTTGGGTTATCTTTTCCAAAAGAAGAACTGGATTTACATACCTCTTTTTCGCTTAAAGCACCTGAATTTATATTTAGATGGAAGCAAATGATAAATACCTAAATGTAAATGCCTAATCCTAAAAAGCAGGGAATTGGGTATTGTTTACATATCATCTTTCAAGAAAAAAAATTAGTAAATAATTCTGTAATATACAATAAAGTCTCTACTCAAGATATTTTATTGTAATTACATTAGTGCACTTATTTTTCACTGTATATTGGCTGAAATAATCTTGTAGTTTACTTTTCTTAAAATGAATGATCACAAGTAAGGTTTTTGTCCACCAAATGTGTCTTTACAGACGTAACGTTTTTAAAAAGTTCATTAAAATTTCAACACCTGTGTTAACAAGGTTATTTTTGTGATCAACAGGAGTCAAGCAACATTATATAACAGGTTCCAATATATTTTTTTTTTCCAATATATTTTTAAAAATGACTCATGAGATGTAAAAATGTAAACCTTAGCTTTCATAAGACATTTAACTTTTATAACCAAATATTACTAAATAGATCCAACATTTTATTTTATAATGTGTAACACTGCATTTTAATATCTATTTTACATTAACAATAAAATTTCTTACATATTTACAAAGCACTAAAACTATTTTAGAGATATTTAGTTTGTCTTTTTGTTTGTAAATTGTGCTAATTGGATGTGGAGCAAGAAAAACAAGCCTTATGTAATCTATGGGTCTTACTGAAAAGGTTTTGAGTATCTTCAAATCATGCAAATTTTTGCCTGATTTAGTTTATCAGCAATTTGTTTTACCTTTATATGTAATGACCAATAAAGCAAATATTGCTGAACACTTTGAGGGTAGTGAGAGCTAGAGATATATAAAAAGTCATGTTCCTTAATCATAATTTGATTATCATCTAGTGGAGAGTGTTGAGACTACTACCAAAACATCAAAGTTCAATAAAAAGCAAAGGGAAGAATGCTTTATTTGTATACAGTAGTGGAAAATTACCCAATCTGAGAGATCTGTGAAAACTTTCTTATGAGACAATACCAGAATTGAATTTTGAAGAATGTAGGAAAATTAAATTGGTGAAGCAGGGTTTTCTGGGAGCAAAGAATCAAAATAAATAATTGGACATCAGAGAATTTCATGGTGAACATGCAAAACCCCTCACAACTGTGAAATATGAAGGAGAAGAATAAGTAGTCTGACAAAGTGGAAGGATAGAGTTGAAGCTGTCAGTACTGAGAAAGGGAAAGGTCTGAGAGCAACAATCCAAAGTTTTCAAAGACAAAAAGTAGGCAAATTTTAATATTGATGCTTGGAAAGGGATAAACTTAAGAAATATTTTGGAACTAGAATTAGTATTGAACATGGAAGGGGAAGGCGGAGAGTGACTGAATGTATAGGTGAAATAATAGTGTCTGGGATGAAAGTAAGGTTTCTAATTTGATCATATGATTAAAATATTCACCAACAAAGAAAAATTAGGAATAGCAGCATGTCTGCTAAGAAAATAGAAAGTGCATTTTTGGGACAAGATGGGTATGATTCCTAGGGGACAAACAGGGAAATATGTATGACATACTGGATGCAGAAAACTGAAACTCAAGAGAGAAATAATGATTAGACACATGATTTGGGGCATTTGGTTACAAAAACAGTGGTTCCCAAGTGGATGTTCTTCATGTAAAAGTTTTACATCACAGCTAAAGAACCCAGAGCTTAGGGAACCCAACTCTTTTATAACAGGCTGAAAGCAAATTTGCCTGACCATTTTCCTAAAGGGATACATTGTCTTTCTTATATGACAGTAACTTTCTTTTTACTTGGACAAAGATACTATCATTGTCTTCCAAGATTGTTCACTATATTAACACTCTTAAAAATATAGCAATAATGAGAAACATTTAGAGCCCCTGTTTCACAGGATTTGCAGAAACTTTAGAGATCCATGGAGAATTTTGGAATTTTCTTTTAATGCATATCAGCCAGGCTGTGTCACTATGCAATATGGGAATAGGAATTATGTTTGGAAATGAGAGAATTCTTTGAAGTTCCATGTAAAATAATGAAAGGTAAAGGAAAGCTTCCTGATAAAAGCAAGAAAACTAAATGTTGAGTTTGTTTGAGGAGAAAAGTTTAGATTGCCTCCTCGGGTAAAGAGCTCTATTTCATGGCAAATGGTAATGGGAACAGAGAACTGTTGGTAGAGGAAGGAAGTTATGATAATCAACCTCAGCCTTGAGACCAGTTACTAAAGCGAGGATTATAGCAGATCAATGTATTTTACATTAATTGATTTCCTTACTTTTTAAAAAAAAATTATTTTATTTTTGACTGTGTTGAGTCTTCATTGCTATCTGCGGGCTTTTCTCTGGTTGCAGCAAACGGGGGCTACTCTTCATTGAAGTGCATGGGCTTCTCATTGCAGTAGGTTCTCTTGTTGTGGAGCACGGGCTCTAGGCACGTGGGCTTCAGTAGTTGTGGCTTACGAGCTTAGTTGCTGTGTGGCATGTGGGATCTTCCCGGACCAGGGATCAAACCTGTGTCCCCTGCATTGGCAGGTGGATTCTTAACCACTGTGCCACCAGGGAAGCCCCCACTTCTTTTCTTCTACCTATGACTATTTTGCAATTTTAATTCCAAGTGGGTGTATGAGTTAATGGATGTTAATGATATGTCAGCTGATAGGAGTTTGTGTTTTCCTTGTATTTGGGATGAGCATGTCGTTATCAAAGGTAAGAATGGATTCTGAATGGACAAAAGGAGTGTAATGTGCTTGCTATTCTTAATTTGCTTCATCCCTATCCATTCTCTATTCTCCTTTATCCCGTTCTATACCCTAGGAGCTAACCTCTCAGAGGTATCACATGGGCTCCTTTCCTAGTAGGTTTCAAGCTGGATTCAGGGAATGAGAAACATCTTAAGATATCATAACACTGAAGGAGAAAGAAGTCAGGATACCTCTTCCCCACTCCTTTCCCTGTTTTATTTTTGTGATACTGGAAGTAGCTTTAACCCTCCATGGTTAACTCCTGCAGTGTGGCCCCTCCTACGCTAAACTCTAGTCAGTAATAGTGATATGATTTCTTCCCTTAAGGCTTTAGGAGTAGCCATAGTTTTCCATCGTTACTAGTCTCGGGGTCTCAACATCCTTTGTTTGTTTCCCTTGGTCTATACACACTTTACTAAAAGTTCCTTGGAAGAACATAGATAACTGTTCCCTAACAGTTTCTTAAGTAACTATTCTTAAAGTAGATCAATACATTCTCATCATTTGAACCATCTGAGGTATATGCTGGATCTCTGAATATAGGGTACTAGTAAGGGTCACATCTTTCTAGGAGAAATATGTTCTCCATCGTACCTGGAAAAAAAGTGCAAAATAATGTGTGCAAATGTTGCTAGTTTTGTATGTTGGTGAGTGATTAAATGAAGGAAGTCACATCTGGTATTTTCTATTTTTCTCAGTGACATGAAGATCATCAAATAATAGTGAGCAGATAGAATGAAAGAAGGAATAATGGTTTTAATGAGTGGGAAGAAAACATACAATATTTACCTCAGAAACTAAAAAAATCAGCCTATTATAGGATCATGGTAGAATTTTCAGTCATAAATGAATGCCCAGATATAATTAAAACTATACATCTTTGGATGGAGAGTTTTTTGGCATGTCTGGATGGGCTCAATCTAATTATATGAGTTCTTAAAAACAGAGAACCTTCCAACCTATTGTTAGAGAGAGATATGTGACTGTGGAAGAAAAATCAGAAAGATGTGACATAAGGATTGGACCACTACTAGCATTAAAAATGGGAGGAGACCATGAATCATGGAATGAGGTAGCCTCTAGAACCTAGAAATAACCATCACGTTACAGCTAGAAAGAAAATTAGGATCTTGGTTCAAGAACTGCAAGGAACAAAATTCTACCAACAATCCAAATGAACAGAAATGAAATCTCCCCTAGAACTTCCAGAAAGGAACATAACATACTACCTCCTTGATTTTTAGCCCAGTGGAATTCATATCTGTCTTCTGACCTACAGACTATAAGGTAATAAATCTCATTGCTTTAAGCCATTAAGTTTATAGCAATTTGTTATAGCTGTAACAGACAGCTAATATTACTTCTTTCTGCAATTCCCTCCATGGACTCATGAAGTACGTTTTCCACTATTATAGCATCTGCACAAAACTGCTTCTGATCAATAATTTATTTCAAAACAAAGAAAGTACAATGTTGGAATTATATCCATGGGATTAACTAGATTTTCATTAAATTCCATAATCTAGAATCTGATGGAGTACCACAAAGGTTTAATGGTTTATTAAAGAATCTGTGTGGCACCAGTTGGGAGATAAGACCTTGAAAAATAGGGTTCTGTCTTATGTGTGCATTATATACTTTGAATCAGAGACATGGAAATGTCTCACTTATAGCCAAGTGAACAAGTCTGGAAATCAAGGAATGAATGTGGAGGTGGTTTCTCTACTACTAAACATAATAACCTCCTCACAAGGTTTTTTGGTTTGTGTTTTATGTTTTTTTATTTCCTATCCTGGTAACTTTTAATTCTCTTAGTTTGGAGGTATTAGTTCCCAATGGGAAGATTCTTCCATTAAAGTTTTAAGAATAATTCCATCAGATTTTAAAATGAGACTGTCACCTGGCCATTTGGGAATCCTTAAGTTGCTAAACCAACAGGAAAGAAAGTAAATACTCTACTGGCTGGAGTGACTGACTACAATTCCCAAAGGAAAGACAAGGATGACAATGTCTGAAACCCAGGAAATTCAGTGGACTTCTTTTTAGTTTTTCTGTGCCCAATAATTACAATTAATGGAACACTAACTCCCATCCCAAATTCAGGATTATAAAAGACTCAAACCCTTCAAGAATGAAGGCTGGATTGAGCCCAGCCCAAATTCTGACAGAGGGCAAAGGAAACAGCGTGAATAGTAGAAAAAGACAGAAACAAATTCTATGATAGTTTTGTTCATTTTCTCTTCTTATGTGTACATATTTTTAAATTAACTATTTTTCTCTTTCTTTTTCTTCCCTTTATTGTATGAACAAATTACTGGAGGTTAACCTTAAAATATTCAATGGGACTGTGACTGGATTTGAAGCGTAATTAACATAGTCAGACATAGATTCAGTGATGGTTTGGACTGTGTCTCCACTTATGCGGGAAAGAAGTATAAGAACGTCTTCATTTGTACGAAGGATCGCTGAATCTTAAGTGGAACTTAAGTGGGTTTAGAAGGGTGCATACAGTAAGAACAGCCAAACAAGTGCTCTATGCCAATTTTCAATTTATTCTTTCACAGCTCCAAATGCACTACTCTTTATTCTACTTGTGCAGTTCTAGACTTTGTCAATAAAATGTGCTAGAAGGACTCAAGGCCAGAGAAAATGAAGGAGTTTACACCCATTTTCCTGTGGTGCAGTTGTCAGCAAAAGGGTATGGAGGAGGCCATGTGGTACTTAATTCAGTAAGGACACAGTGAAAAGTCTATGCCCTGCTTGTCACCTCCAGTGAATTTCTTTGCCACCAGTGGGATACTTAACTGCGCACTCGCTGGTAAGTTTGTTTATCACTGGTAAGTTTATCACTGGTAGCTTGCATGGTCCTGGTCAGCCATGCCCTTGAGGTCTGAATCCCAGTTTTAGCTGTCTTTTCAGTTCTTAATTTCTTCCATATTTACTTGTACTTAGCTCTTGAAGCAATAGCTGCTACATGTATTTGCTATTTATTCCTAGGATTCTTTTATCCCTTTAAGAAAGTTATTCACCTTTTATTGTTAAGCATTCTTTACATTAAATTTTACATGTTCAAATTGCTAGCATAGTTTTGTCCCCTGGCTGGACACTGACTGATACACATGTGGATTGGCTAAGAAAGAAAAATTTTGATAAGATATTCTAGAAGAATTTTTTCAAGACTCATTAGTACTTTTAAATTATCTAATTAAGAGTAAGAACTGTTGCATTAATAATTAATAAGTTAAAATTTGATAACCAAGCCTGATAATAAATTAAGTATAGAAACTTACATACATAATTCCAACTGTATTGGAAATATCACAATATACATTATAGAGCCCAATTTTTCTATCATTCCCTGACAAGATGTGATAATTTGGAGAAGTCACAAAGCACTTTGTAAATAGAAAAATGTTTTAGAAATTGCAAACCACATTTTTGCAACCAATTACTATTCCATTAGTTTTGTTTTGTTTTTGGATTTCAAATATCTCCAAATATATTTTGACTAAAATGAGTGTGTGCTGTGTACATTATCAATCAACCTGTGTCAAATGTAATGATCAAAAGGCACAAAATGATAAAGATTTGTCAGAGATGACAGAGTATTGAGACTCCAAGGGGCAATATGACTGTCCCTTGTCAGTATCCAGGATGAAGTACGTTTAGTTATTTTTATTATGGTTCATTTGAGTACTTCTTTATTTTATAAGCTTTTTTCTTCTTTTTTGTCTTATTAGGAATACATAGAAATATTATTAGAATGAGAGCTTGGTATTTTACCTCTTTTCAGATAAAATAAGTTGAGTAAGCTTTAGAGACAGCACATAAAAATCTGAGGGCTTCCCTGGTGGCGCAGTGGTTGAGAATCTGCCTGCCAGTGCAGGGGACACGGGTTTGAGCCCTGGTCTGGGAAGATCCCACATGCCGCAGAGCAACTGGGCCCGTGAGCCACATCTACTGAGCCTGAGCATCTGGAGCCTGTGCTCCACAACAAGAGAGGCCACAACAGTGAGAGACCTGTGCACCGTGATGAAGAGTGGCCCCCGCTTGCAACAACTAGAGAAAGCCCTCTCACAGAAGCGAAGACCCAACACACCCAAAAATAAATAAATAAATTTATTTTAAAAAAAATCTGAGTCAATGACAGTACAAAACTATAAAAAATCAGTCCAAATAAAGAGGAATGATTGGGGATTCAGAGTATTTTACTGTATAGTTAGACCATCCATTAACATGGAAATGTGTATCTTTCCCTAAAGGAGATTATGGTCTAATTAGGAACACAAGAGAGCTCAGTAATCAACACAAATGTGTTCAGGTAAAAACAAGTTATGACAAGGGTGAGTTGAAGCAGATCTAGGAATTATGCTGGCAGATTGAAGAAGGAGCAGAAAATGTCAAGAAGAAGAATGAATAGAATGCTGTGGAATATATTTTCATAGCTGATCAGATGTCTAAATTATGTGTCATTCACAGGCATTCTTTATACCCCCAAATCCTGTAAAAGCAGAAATGATGAGAGACATGGTTCAAAAGTAGACACTTCACATTTTATTCAAAGCTTATTACCTTCCTAAACTTCATGTTACAGGACAAAATAATAACAGAAAAACACAAGGATGAAAGAACAGTAAAGTTCTCAGGGTTTTCACAAAAACAGATCTTGCAAGTTTGCACCTTCACATTTTAATGAGCTATCCATAACCTTTCAGTCTGACAAACATTTACTACTGACACTCTCATCTTCCCATACCAAGACATTATCTGCTCTCCAATAAGTGACCAATCTGAAATTCTCTAATTACAATTAACCCAGGATTCCCCAACCCCCAGGCCATGGACTGGTACTGGTCCATGGCCTGTTAGGAACCGGGATGCACAGCAGGAGGCGAGTGGCGGACAAGTGAGTGAAGCTTCATCTGTATTTACAGCCACTCCCCATAACTCATACTACCACCTGGGCTCTGCCTCTTGTCAGATCAGCAGTGGCATTACATTCTCATAGGAGCGTGAACCCTACTGTGAACTGCACATATGAGGGATACAGGTTGCGCGTTCCTTATGAGAATCTAATGCCTGATGATCCGAGGTGGAGCTGAGGCAGTGATGCTAGCACCGTGGAGTGGCTGCAAATACAGATTATCATTAGCAGAGAGGTTTGACTGCACAGAGACCATAAGAAATCAGTTGCTTGCAGACTTATATCAAAACCCTATCAGTGAGTGGCAAGTGAAAACAAGCTCAGGGCTCCCACTGATTCTGCATTATGGTGAGTTGTATAATTATTTCATTATATGTTACAATGTAATACTAATAGAAATAAAGTGCACAATAAATGTAATGTGCTTGACAGCCACATAGCACAGGGAGATCAACTCGGTGCGGTGCTTTGTGTCCACATAGAGGGGTGGGATAGGGAGGGTGGGAGGGAGACGCAAGAGGGAGGAGATATGGGGATGTATGTATATGTATAGCTGATTCACTTTGTTGTACAGCATAAACTAACACACCATTGGAAAGCAATTATACTCCAATAGAGATGTTAAAAAAAATGTAATGCGCTTGAATCATCCTGAAACCATATCCTTTCCCTGGTCCATGGAAAAATTGTCTTCCACGAAACCAGTCCCTGGTGCCAAAAAGGTTTGGGATTGCTGAATTAAACTATTTCTGTTGGATGAAAAATACATAGCTCACTTTCAGAAAGTGCTTTATCTTGGGTCAGTATAGTCTGAAATATACAGCTTAATTTAATCAAAGCCTTTCTTTTTTTTTTTCTGAAAATCTATATCTCACATCTCATATTCCTAATTGATGGGGTACTTTAACTTTGTAGAGTTATAACTGTAAGTATTATTTCCTGATAGCTCCAAACCCATAAATATTAATTATTCAACATGGTTTTATAATACCAATAATTAGTAATGACATGTAATTAATTTGTTACCGAGTACAAACTAAACATTTTATTATTATTATCATCATTATTACAATTACACAAATCATTATGTGGCAGAGATTGTTAGTTCTTTATGATGTTCTTCTTTCCTGGTCACGATGTAAGTCTGTATTTTCCAGCCTCCCTTGTGGTGTTACGGTTAATGGGCTGGGAGAACTCACGTCCACCACTGATTGGAATGGATCCAAAAAGTTTCCTGTGTCTGCTCTTCCATCTTTTGTTTACCCTTTTCATGGACTGAGATGGAGATTAACTCTAGGGCAATCTTGGAGGCCATGTATTGAAGATGATCATCAGCATAGGTCCTGAGGTGCTGCATGGAGCCCTTCTCCCCTCACCTCACCTTCTAAGAACACACATATTCTGGAGCCTACTGTTGTTTTTTCTTTTTAAAGTATCATTGTTCTAACAATCTCTACTTACTGCTAAACACAGAGATACACACACTCATATGCAACTTCTGCATTTTGATACATCTCATTTTACATAAAATATCAGCATGAATTCTAACTTACATGGGTCTCAGTTTGATCTGAGTGGATCATATTTTTCATTCACATATCACTGACCCTCATTTTTCACTACAGAGCTGGCTAATTCCAGCATATTTCAGATCTCTTTCTTCAGACTGAATTTTACTCCTTTTCTTTTTAAAAATTTGTTTGTTTTAGGGCAGCATTGCCTTCCAGAAATACTAGGATGTCCCAGGCACACCCTCTTCCCTGCCCCAAAACCCAGGACTTGCTACTCCCCAGGAGGCCCTGGGCTTCTTTAGTGAGGAATAGTATAAAGACCTGAATTATGGGCACAGGGGAAAATAGGCAAAAAGAAGGTCATAAGTGTATATCATTCCAGATGCTACTGGTTAAACACCTGACACTCAGAGAACATGTTACCATAAGGCAAATTTACTGATTCAGATATTTATCCATACCAAGTAGGACTACTTCAGGGTCATTGTTAGAAGATATCAATGTTCCAGGAACAGGAAGAATCAATCTTTCATGCCTTTATATTATTGATGATTAATTTTTAAAATAATCTCAGTTTCATTGACTATCCCTTTATATATCAGTTTTTGTCGAAAGAAAAACAAGCATTTACATTTATGAATGTTTTGATTTGGAAAACACCTTAAAATGTAGAACTGTTATGTTACACATAGCTATTAAGACCTAGAAAAACAAACAATGATTTAAGCAGTGTGGATTTGAACTCAGTTCATCAGATTCCAAATTCCAGTCCTGTTTCCAACTTGTGTTATTTCTTAAATTGTCCAATTCATATCAGAAAGGTGCTCCCCATTTCTAGAGTATATCTGATCTTCATTGACATAGTTTTTACCCTTGTCATATCTCCAAGGCATGTGCACTTTTTATGTCACTGTGGCTTAGAGAGCTAGATTTTCACCAATAATTAGTTGTCTTCTTCTTGAGCTTTTGATAACATTTCCAGCCTCTCTTGCAGTTAGGTGTGACCATGTACTGGATTCTGCCAATGGAATATGAGAAAAGTGGTGTGCTTTTTCCTAGCCAAGGTTTTTTTCTTTTTTTTTTGCAGTACGCGGGCCTCTCGCTGTTGTGGCCTCTCCCGTTGCGGAGCACAGGCTCCGGACGCACAGGCTCAGCAGCCATGGCTCACGGGCCTAGTCGCTCTGCGGCATGTGGGATCTTCCCGGACCGGGGCACAAACCCGTGTTCTCTGCATCGGCAGGCAGATTCTCAACCACTGCGCCACCAGGGAAGCCCCTAGCCAAGGTTTTTAAGAAGCATAAGTCACTCCTTCACACATTCTTTTCCCTTCTATAGGCTGAATACTGATAATAACACAGCTCTAAAGGATAATATACACTCAAGACAAAAAAATCTGTTGCCCATGCGTCACCACATAGAGGAGAACCAATTGCTGACAAAGATGATCTGTTTAGGACTGTCATATGAGAGACATAGTATTTGAGATATTATGCAACTTTGAACATATTTGCTATCATTTTCCTGCACATATAGAACATTCTAATACAGTTTCCTATGTTTTACTTCATGCAACCAGTCTAAGATTGTCCTTCCACCCACTTTGTATAACTTTTATCATCTACCTCTTTGAATATCTCTCTCTTTACTTTTCTTTTGTCTTGTTAGCTTCCAGCCTCACTTCTCTTTCACATGACATACCACATACCATCTCATACAACATGCTATTTCCATCATGGTTTTGAATAACAATAAAAATATTAATTACCTTTAACAATCATAAAAATATTATTCCAATTAACTATAATACATGCAAAAGGCAATACTGGATGCAATTGTATCCAAATGTTTTGTTAATGTGACCACAGCTTCAACTTTTAGGTCAGAAATAAAAGAGTACAAATCTGTGTCCCAGTGAAGAACTTTCATATGGTATATATCAAAGTGCATGCTCCATTTCTTCAGCAGCATGATGATCCACAGCTTCAGAAATTTCAGCTCTAGAACATTTATTCGACAACAATTTTACCTACCCCAACTCACACTAATATCACAGCCATTGTGGTTACAGTATTTCCAAATGGATTAAAACCAATTTAAGCAACTAGTTATGTAATCTTTCATATCTAAACCCACAAGCAAAATTGTACAGATCAATTGTTTTTGAGTGCAAAAGTCCAAATATCGCATATGTGATATATTTTATATCTACTTTTCCCCACTTTGCATTCCATGGTGACTGCACTCCAAGTCAACATAGAAAAAGTCAACATAGAAAAAGCTCTAGAAATCAAAATGCAACCCCTTTTAGTAGGGGTTGTGGCAGTACATAATATTATGGACTGTGGCAGTCCATAATAATCCAATAAATAATAGATAAGTTTATTGACCTCCACATAATAAATGATGGGTAAAGACAAATTTATTTTTCAAAATTACTTAAATTTACATTAGATTTCACCACAATTTTGGTTAGTTTATTCTAAGTTGCACTGAGCTATTAAACTGTTATAATTTGACAATGTTATGCATAGCTCCTTTTTTCTTTCTTTCTCCCTTTCTTCCTTTCTTTCTTTTTCTTTTTCCTTGTAGCCAAAATTTGTCTAGCTCTTACAATTTCACAATGTATTGGGTCATTCAAAAGTATAAAATTAATTTAGAAGCACTATATTGGTATAATAAAAGATTAGACATAGACACTTTTTTCCTTCTTCAAGTTAGTTCTTCAGCACCTGTGAATTCAAACTCACATACCAATAATTAAGTTATGCTTTATTCATAAGATACATATTTCTGTTTGCCTAAACAAGTACTGTTAAGTTGTCCTTTATATGGCCATAAGCACAGGAAAATGTTTCTTTGAATAAGAATTGATATTTTGATTGTTAGATAATTTAGCAGATGTTACTTGTTCTCCAGGAATTTTATGTGAGAAGTCACTCCCCTCACAACATTTTATCATTTTCATTCTCTTTCTGTCCTTGAATTCTTCAATTACATATTTGTTTTTAAGTAGACTTATCTCTCTTTGAAGCCAGGGTTCCTTCCTCCTTAATTACCCAACACCCAGTGTGTTTAGCCAACATTCCCCAAACCTCACCTTTTCTCTTCTGAACTTCTAGTAACATCCAGTATCCTGGACACTGGATCCCACTTTCCCAGGCACATCGTAGTTCAAGGAAGTGTTTGAACAGTGTCTCTTTTATTTCTTTTATACATGTGTAATATCTAAGTCTCCTACCATACCACCTGCACCCATATACGTGCAAAACGCGCTTGCATTTACCCTTCGCACTCAAAATCAGCATTTTCAAGTGTGTGCATTTTGAACTCCTGACTAGAGTATGTGAGTCTTGTGTGTTATATTTTATCCCCGACTGACCATAATGTAGAAGAATGTGGATGAACATATGCAGTAAGAGCACATTCATTAGATTTTACTGGCTACTAGAATTCTTCAGTTCCTATATTCATAATTGATACTGTGGGTGGGTGGTGGTAGGGACACAGACGGACCCCACAGGTATCTGACAAGATTACTTTGCTAGCCTGGGTTTATAATTATATTAGATTCCCCACTATGGTAGTTCATGAAATAAAATATATATTTCCCTAAACCTGCAACAAGGTCTGTATTAGAGTTTAATCCAATTTTGTAAGAATATTATAAACAATGTAAATTTCCTTTGTGAAATACTTTTTTCCTGCTAAAACCTTCTTTTTTCATCCCAAGTAGCTATGGATAGATTGAACAGGCATTTCATCTTTCCCTAATCTAAACAACTAGTTACACTGAAATCTGCAATCCCTTTCAAAAATAAATGTTGGCACTATGGTTGCAATTTTTCCAAATACCTAAGGCAAGAATGTTATTTTATTTTATTTACTTATTTGTGATACGCGGGCCTCTCACTGTTGTGGCCTTTCCTGTTGCGGAGCACAGGGTCCGGACGCGTAGGCTCAGCGGCCATGGCTCACGGACCCAGCCGCTCGGTGGCATGTGGGATCTTCCCGGACCGGGGCACGAACTCGTGTCCCCTGCATCGGCAGGCGGATTCTCAACCACTGCGCCACCAGGGAAGCCCAAGAATGTTATTTTAAACACACATATTCAACATGCATATTCCTGTGTGCATTCAAATAATGACCCTTGCTTTTGTCAGTTTTGTGGTATTCTCATATAATTCTTTAAAAAAGTATTTTTATTAGCAAATACTTATTCTTGAAATGACTATTAACTAAATAATAATAATAACTATAATTTTGGAGGATCTACATGTCCGTATTTTGCATATATAATATTAATTCTCACACGATTCTGAAAGGTAGGTGTTATTATGCATATTTCCTAGTTAAACTGAATGTCTAAGAGTTGAAGTGTTTAACTCTAATGACATGGCTAATGAATGGTTGAAATGGGGTTGCAATTGATATTTGTCTTGACTCCAAAGGTCATTTCCACTCTTCAACAATTTAACTCTTATTTTCAAAAAGAAAAACATGTAATCATATTTAATTCTATATATTACTTTGTCCCCCTGTTATTAAAGTACTCTATGATTCATTCAGAGCTAAATCTCTGCTGGTATTTTTTAAGCCAATACATGCTGATGTACTCTGAAATGTTTAGAAATGAGCTGCTCTGAAATTTAACACTTTATCCGTGTATCATTTTTCTCCAAGTACAAGGTTATTCTGACATTTACTATCCATTTTACAAGAAAAGAATTTAAAGAGGCAATTTGCATATTTTCTGATTTACCTGAGAGAAGTTCCCTACTATTAGTCACTTAGAAAGTAAGTGTACCTATTTAAAATGACACTTTTTTTCTTCATAATACTTTCTGGTACACACTTCCTGGCATTTCATTACGGGTAAATTACCTTTTCATTACACATATCAGGGGATAAAATGAGGATCCACTATATGGGGCATGGGCAGGTATAGATTCAGGGAAAGGCAATGAATGTTGTGTTCTAAAAAAATTCCTTCTTGCCACTGGTGAGGAAAGTTAAAGTTTTCACTTAATTTAATTGAGAAGTTTAATTTGAAATGGATATCTTGTTTCATATACAACACCAAAATTATAATAACATTCTCTGAAAATAATTAGGAATATGTAAATATTATAAAGTTAATTTATTAAATTCATAATGATTTAAATTTTATTTTATTTTTAACTTAATATAGAATAGTTAACTGATGCTATTTCAGAGAGACAAGAACATGAGTTAATCAGTGACTTACCATGATTATCATTTGATTTTCTGTAGTTATCAACAAATAACCTCTTATGGTTTAACCAGATATAGTATATAATATACTCAACCATTGTGCTATCTCATAACTTGAAGCTTACAACTATAAATAGTAAAATTCATGTTAAGTGCCAAAGTAAAAAAAAAATCCAATTCTTTATCTCTACTAAATCACAAAAATATCCATGAAGATATTATGTGTATATATATATATATATATATATATATATATATATATATATACATAATTTTTTTTTTTTTCAGTATGCAGGCCTCTCACTGTTGTGGCTTCTCCAATTGTGGAGCACAGGCTCTGGATGCGCAGGCTCAGCGGCCATGGCTCACAGGCCTAGCCACTCTGCGGCATGTGGAATCTTCCCGGTCTGGGCACGAACCCATGTCCCCTGCATTGGCAGGCAGACTCTCAACCACTGTGCCACCAGGGAAGCCCAATATATTTTTAATTAACTTTGAAGAGGAATATATGTTATAGTCTCTGGGAGAAAGAAAAACAAAGGAAAAATAAAACACCAATATAATAATATATTTATCACTCTATCAGTTATTAAACAAACTAATCCCTATTAAGTTACAGACAGAGGTTTTTATAAGTGACTGAAATAAGTTAATACATTTTAGAAAACAATAAATGATGAGTGTAGAAAGGAAGGACTAGATTATGGAAATAAAAGAACTACGAAGATATTCTGAATAGCCTAACCAATTTTGAGAAAGAAGAACAAAGCTAGGAATATCATACTCCCTGAATTCAAACTATATTACAAAGCTATAGTAATCAAAACAGTATGGTCCTGGCCTAAAAATAGACACATAGATCAATGGAACAGAATAGAGAGCACCAAATAAACCCATGCACATATGGTCTATTAATCTTCGATGAAGGAGGTAAGACTATTCAATGGGGGAAAAGACAGTCTCTTCAATAAGTGGTGTTGGGAAAACTGGACAGCTACATGTAAAAGAATCAAACTAGACTATTTTCTTACACCATATACAAAACTAAACTCAAAATGGATTAACACTCTAAATTCAAGACCTGAAACAGTAAACTTTTAGAAGAAAACATAGGCAGTATGCCCTTTGACATCAGTATTAGCAATATATATTTTTAAAAATCTTTTTCTTCAGGCAAGGGCAACAAAAGAAAAAATAAATAAATGGACAACACCAAACTAAAAAGTTTTGTACAGCAAAAGAAGCCATCAGCAAAATGAAAAGGCAACCCACTGAGTAGGAGAAGATATTTGCAAATGATACATCCAAAAAGGGGTTAATATCCAATATATATATAGAACTCATACAACTCAATATCAAAAAGCACACAATCCCATTAAAAAATGGGCAGAGGACCTGAATAGGCATTTTCCAAAAAAGACATACAAATGGCCAACAAACACATGAAAATATACTCAACATCACTAACCATCAGGGAAATGCAAATCAAAACCAAAATGAGCTATTACCTCACACCTGTCAGAGTAGCTATCATCAAAAAGACAAGAAATAACAAGTATTGGTGAGGATGTGGAGAAAAGGGAACTCTTGTGCACTGCTGGTGGGAATGTAAATTGGTATAGTCACTATGGAAAACAATATGGGGATTTCTCAAAAACTCAAAATAGAAATATCATACAATCCAGCAATTCTACTTCTGGGTATTTATTCAAAGAAAATGAAAACACTAATTTTAAAAGATATATACACACTAATGTTCACTACAACATTATTTATAATAGCCAGGAAACAATATGTGTCCATTGACAGATGAATGGATAAAGAAATTGAGGTATATATGTACAATGGAATATTACCTAGCCATTAAAAGAATGAAATTTTGCAATTTGCAACAGCATGGATGGATGTAGAATGTAGAATCTGAAAAACAGAACAAATGAACATGTATAGCAAAACAGAAACAGACTTACAGATACAGAGAACAAACTAGTGGTTTCTGGGGGTGGGGAGGGTGAGGGAATGGGTGAAATAAGTAAAGGGGATTAAGAAGTAAAACTATCAATTGTAAGATAAAAATTCACATGGATGTAATATACAACACAGGGAATACAGTCAAAAATATTGTAATAACTTTTTATGGTGTGTATTGTATAAAAATATTAAATCACTATGTTGTATACCTGAAATTAATGTATTATAAGTCAACTATACTTCAATTAAAAAATAGGGTAAAAAAGGAACTAAATAGGAAAATTGAATGATAAAAATAATACAAATTGCTATATAAACAAAAAGCCACTTAGGGATAAGACAACTTTTAGAATTAAAATAATAATATTTGCAAATTGTAATATGTAGTGACCACAAAGTAGCAGAACAATTGAAGAAATGGAAGACCAGTTATGCACAAGTCAAAAGAATTTTAAGACTAAGGGTGGCCAAATGGGTCAAGTTTTTAAAAGAGGTTGTGTCAGTAGCGGAGTATGTATTAAATTTGCAATTATGATGTGATTGGCAATATTTTATAGCTAAGCATAATTATGAGAGGAAGCCATATTTCACAGGGATAATGAATAAATGAGAGATGAAATAAATAAATCCTGTATAGTATAAATACCTCTATTTCAAGATGTCTTGTATTGAAGAGAAAGAGAAAAAAAAAGATATAGTATTGATAGCTCCATGCTAAAGGATAATCACGAGTAAATTCTTTTTGTGATCAGATGCTACTACTTGAGACTGTCCAACTTATAACTAACCTCAGCCCTCTGGTCTGGCCTGTCCTTTCTCTCCCCAGGACAATTGTAACCTGGAAGAAAAGCGGTGCACTTTTGATTTCTGAGTTGGTGTTGCATTTAGCTTTCAGGAATGTCCAAAAGTAAACCCCTGCTCAGCCACTCGAGTTCCAGTTGAACAACAACGAGTAGATTCTCTCTCTCTCTTTTTTTTTTTCAAATAGGTGAAACAAGTGTGTGTTTAAATTGTAAGGGAAAATCAAAAAATGGAAAGTGGTTAGGCTCTGAGAAAGAGAAAAGAAAGGGTATATTTGATGGAGGAGACTCTGGAGAAGATGAGACTGAATAGATTCAAGAACACAGGTGGGTGAAGAAGACTCCATCCCTGTGACAGAAAGAAAGTGACAGTTATGATAGGAACACTCTCAAAATACCTGTGGATAGTCATCAGGAAGCTGGGTGGGTGAAGCAGATAAATATGGTCAAGTTGTTTTTTGGAAATAACTTCAGTTGAACAAACATAACTCTGGCTCTGTGTAGCTGGGTTAAAAGAAGATAATTTCTGGGAATATGGTAGATCTGTAGAAGGCTATTAGCTAGACATCATCTCTGCCACCTCTGCAAGAGCTGACGTCTCTTTCACTGTTACTCACCTTAATAAGAAATGTGTATTTGTACTTATTCTAAGAAATATTTTTATTTTTTTAATATTATGATAAAGTTTTTATGTATTATAAATATCTGAGACATTTAGTTTGTAAACAATAGGAATCTTTATATCAGTCATGTACAAGAGGCCAGATGAGTCATTTATCAGAGAAAATTTCTCTAAATCATTATTTTTAAAAAAATGTTTCATTAAAGTTATTTGAATAGATCCCTGAAAAGCTGAATTCTATACCTCCTTTTTCATACCCCATGATTACTTTTTTCTTCAAATAAGTTTAGTATTTGAGCTTTTATACAAAAATGGTCATTTTTATAGAGATACCTACACCTAATGTATTGTTATTTCTTTCAGTTTGCTTTATAATATGTTGAATTCACATTTACATTTCTCAGAGGTACTTTGTATTGGAACATACTCTACTAGGTACTTGAATTTATATTCAAAATAAGAATTTAAGCAGAAATTTACTGCTTAATAAAAAATTAGAACATTTATTTTCTTTTCCCAATTGGATCCTCACTACAGATAATGGAGTAGAGAATTTAATTTCATAGGTTTTCATAGTTGATAGCAGTGGCTGGGTTCTAGGATCAGACTTGAGCCCCTTATTTTTTTCCAAAGTTATTGCTATAAGGCATATTTTGCTCATATTCCTTATTTTTTATTATAGCACCATTGAATAAACAAGGTTTACACTCAGGAAAATGTTTCAAAATATGCTAATATATGCACTTAGGTATAAAGAATGATATTTTAAAATTAATATTTAACAATATAGAAAAGAAGTTGAAAAATATGACATGAGTTTTGGGATTGGTAGAGAAAGGTTTCACAGAGTGTTCCAAACCGAGCTGAGATCAGTAAATATTAGGATTTGATTAAGTGGAAATATGGAGTTGGAAAAAGAAGATAAGGAACAAAAAAAAGCATGTAAGCACAGAAGCAAGAAGAGTGTAAGGTGACGTAATACGTGTATGTGTTATTCAGAGATAACATTTGAGGATGGTGCTTTGCCATGCAAAATATTTAACTGATTAGAATCTATAACTCTATCCCTTCCTTCTTACTTCCCATTTGACTTAACTTTGTCTCTCTTAGACCACCTCTAAAGGAGATCCTTCCAACTAAAGATTAACTACTTTCAGTAAAAGAGGACTCATAAGAGTACCTCCCATAGAGATCCAGTCTGCCTAAAGAGGTAGTACTTCAACAAGTAATTTCCTTTTATTGACAGTACAAATGTGCAAAGATCTAATTGGTAAATATTTTTTTCTACAAATAGTGTCTGAGAATTTGTACATTTTAATAAAATCTTTCAAGATACATTTTTTTTTCTCTAATAGCATTGTGTCTTTGTGGAATAAAATAGCGTATACATAAATAAATAAAAACACTCAAAAATTTGGTCAGACAGAAAAGAATTTACCATTAAAATTATTAATTTCACAAAACCCACTTAAACAGATGATTGGCTGAGGGTATTGAATTCTGTTATTTAAACCTGAATGCTCAGGTGACCTGGGACATTTTCTGCTGTGTTTATAATTAGCATTGCAAATATTAATTAAAAATTTTTTGAATGTTGACAGTATGTATGTATGTGTGCATTATCTATCTATCTATCTATCTATCCTCTATCAGAAAAAGAGAGTTTAGAATGAATGAAGTTAGTGCTACTCCCTCTCTCCACTCTTCTCCTCATTTCTTTACCTGAGGTCTTAGTTACTCATCAAATTGGATTTCAAGCATACTTTTCCCCTGGGAGGAATAATAATAGCTTATAACCCGTTCTCGAAAGGATCTTCCAACAAGGTTAAAAATTGTTGTTTCAGTATTATTAAAGGCATAAAAATCAGTTATGTTATCTAGGAGATAATACATTATTTTGTTTCTGATGATCCAACTAAAATGATGACTAGAAAATATCTAGTCACATGTACCAGAATAAGAGAAATAGATTCTCTTATAAGAGAAATAGATTCAACAAAATTATTCATAAAGGTTAAATTAATTTTTTTTCCTGACTTAATAAAACATCAGAATAAACAGCATTTTTGTTTCTTAACCAAAACTAAAGTGGGGGCAGGTGGGGGTGAGAAGTAAACTTTCTTTAGGATGGCAAAATAGTTCCAAACTCCTGTTAGATGTTATCTTTGTAATTGCTCTTTGGATCTGAAACATAAAGGACATTTTCCAGCTATTTACAGAAATGCAGCCGCCCTGGGTACACTATTTGGAGTCAGTTTTAAACGAGGTAATTTCCATCAGGTTTGATTCTTACTAGAAAGTCTCCCTCTATTCTCAAATCAGATTGACTCTCCCACTAGAAAGCAAAGCTTTTAACCTCTCAGATCTCATCCCAGAGCTAAAGATCAACCACTACCAATAAAAGAGGATTCACAGGAGTACTTCCCCATAGAGATCCAGGCAGCTTCAAGAGTAGTACTTCAAACAAGTAATTTACTTTTATAAACTGTATAAATAAAACAGAAATAGGAAGAAGTTCACAGACTTGCAGCATTTCACTTTTCTTACAGCACTCTGGATATTTTACTTTATTTTATGCAGGAGGTCAGCAAGCTTAACTATGGGAGGTCTCCAAGCTGTTCAGGTGCAATTCAGATAAGTAAAGTGTTACTCCCCATTAGAGACTTTATTTAAGACATAGCCTCAAGGTAGTACTTTGCTATCTGAGTAATTATAAATTGATAGCTCTTTCTGGGGCATCTACTTTAAGAAGATTTGAATACTAATGATTTCTTAATAAATATCATAAGTTAATACTGACCAAAAACTTTGTGTATTTACCTACATCAGAACTTCCCAAGTGCATTTCAATAATTTATTGAATGACTTTAATGAGCCCTTTATATGCTAATGAGTATGTAAATGTTCAAGTGGAATAGTACATAGTGTCTCCTAAATTCATTGAGGACAAACGTTTTTTTTTTATAGAGCATCTCTCAAGACTTACACTAATGTGATATAACTTTTGGAAACACTGACCTCCATTATATTATTTAAGAATTCATGCAACACAAATTCCTTCAAGTAAAAATGAAGAAAGAGACAAAGAAAAGTCCACTCACGCCATCTCTGACATATTGTTGATAGTAGAGGTCCTATTAGAATTAGGATCAAAGTTGAACATCCTTTTCATAATATTTTGCCTTTAGGAAATTATTACAGCTCCCAGTGATGCTCTCTGGAGTAGAAGGTATAATTAAAATTACCAGTCATTACCAAATCCCCCAACAGAAATGATCATTGATTTTAATCTGTTCTTTTTAATTCCAGAGGCTCATGTTATATAAAAGTGTAGTGCCTAATTATGCTGTCATACCAGTACATCCACATAGTATTAAACATTTAAATCCAAACTGAAAAATTCAGTAAAATAAAGTTATTTCCAAAAATAAGTATTTTTACCCAAGTAATAGAAATTTCTGATAAATTAACTGAGCTACATTTGTAGTATTTCTCTGAATAATTAGAATAGTTGTCATTACATAAACATCTTTTAAAATTGTATTAAATTTTAGTTTAATTAGTTCTTTTATTCAGCACAAATTACTTAAATATCTGCTACCTGATAATGTGACAGATCCTGTCCAGAGAGAGCTTTCAAAGGATTGAATCCAGTTGACCTGTTTGCTATTTTCTAGCAGTCCAACATAAAACCAATATTTTAAATGTGTCCTCTAAATCAATATGTTAATGTCGAATTATATCTCAAATTAACCTAATTCTTTTTAAACTCTACTAGTTGTGTTTCCTTCTGTGAGGATTTCTACTGGAAGTATTAAGTCAAAACAGAATTTTGCATTTTCACTATGCAATTCAATGAGAACCAAAAAAGCTATATATTTAGACTGGAAATCAGCTTGTGTCACATGAAAGAAGTAGCTAATTGGTTTGCCGAAATGAATTAACTTGCACATTGCATTAACATATGAGACACACATCTATCAAATGCTAACAAAGATAGAGAAGAGATTGGTGAACTTAAGAAAAAATGATGATAGATATGACCTAGATAGCAAACCTCAGTTTTGAAGACTAGTTCGCATTTAAACTGACTTTAACAAACTTCCTTGAGAAAAGATTTAGATTAGTTCTTTTTGACCTAACATATGATTAAATCTTTGTCATAATTTGATAAATCTTTAATTACCTCTGCAGAAAGATTAACTGAAAATATCACCACACTTGGATAGTTATTCTTTTTTAACATCAAGAAAATAGCTTATGGCATTTAAACCTTTCAGCTCATAACATCAAATTTGTATTGACATACCTATAATTTTAAGATGAATCTACATACAGAATACAATTTCATCATCCTTAATAAATAATTTCTTTTTGTTTGTTTAAAAATGATAGGTAGTTATATTTTACAAAAACTGATGCCAGGTGCTAAAAGCAGGTGTGATACAGTGGTTTAAATGAAACCTAAGAGATAAATAGAGGCAAAAGACCCATTTTCAACAAGATTTTTTTTTACTTGTAAATGCCTTCATTTTATCTAAAAACATCAATCCTAAAATTAAGGTACCTCTAATATATTAAAGGTAAATTTTAAAAATTCAAAATATAATAATTCATTATATTTACATATATTATCCACTATATATGTATTATTATATGTCAGCATGTTATTATACTTTAGGTAATACATTATGTTTTGGATGTTCAGAATACATTCTGTTTATATGGAGATGAAACTACATGTTCAAACTCTTTCAGTAAAATTAAAATCAAAGTCAAATTGGTTTCTGCTTGATCTGGTCAACAGAAATATGTAATCTGCATAATTCCAGTGAGAATATTTTCTTGATCCCCAAGAAATAATTCACTCAGATAATTTCACCTATTTCAACCTGACAACTTAGTGAATACACAAATTTTTACAGAAACATTTTGAAAGCTGCTTTAAAATTGCTTCTGATTTTTTAACAAATATATTCTACTGTAATGAGGTTATGATAAGAGCTATGATAATTTCATATCCTTTGGAACTATATACACAATGGGAGCAATGAAAGTAAGTCTCCAGCAAGAATGCTTTGAGAGAGTTAATGCTTCACTTTAAATTTGCTGCAAATATCACTTATTCCATCTTGGAAGTTCAATATGGTGACATGAATTAAACTAAGGCACAAGTTGCCTGTAAAATTGCCTTTCTTTCTTTTTTTTTAAATTCATGACACCACATATTCTCTCATGAATTCATTTTAATTTGAAACAATTGTATTTTTTAAAAATTTACAATATGTATTTAACCTTTTGCCTACTGTATGTCACATATAATGGTTGTCCTGTATAAAACTAACAGTTTTCTTAATGATATTGTGTAATGAGGTTGATCTCAAATGCCCTGAAGCCAACATCTTTGGATTCTTTATTCATCAAGATCTATTCAGTTTAGCTGGGAGACAAGTACATGCTAAACTGGAAGAGAAACCTCTTATAAATAAGAACGACATAAATAACAACATATATATTATGAAATGGAAGCTTACATCTAAATTATCTTCTATTTTCAAAGAGAAGTAATTAATATTCAAGGGATGAAATTATTTTCTCCCAAAACGTATACATAAATATTTAGGCTTATATTTAGAGAGTCTTATGTAATCAAATGTTGAGATTCTGCAATTGTTGAGGAAACTATTCACATGGAGAGGTCTAAAACATAGGCTTATTTTCCAAAGCCATGTAAGTAACAATTGAAATGTTGACGAAGTCAAATAATGTTGTTATCAAGGGATAATATTCTAATAGTTAAGTTGGGGTCACAGTACTTGGCACCTTCTCACTGTCGCTCTTAATACAGGCAAACTTGTATTGTTTCAGTTTCATGAATGATGGAATAACTTTATAATCATTCCAGAAAATGGACTCTTTATGTAAATACTTAGCATAATTTGTAGAGTTAGAAATGTAGCATATTACCTATAAGTTACTACATTAGAACGAAATAAATCTATGTACTAAGGTTTTTTACAGGCTGTGATCTCAAACTCATCTATTTAGGACATATGAGCAATACAATCTTTGGTGAAAGGTATATTCTTTAAGATTAGTCCTGCACATAATCCCTTAAATTCAGGAGTTTAGTTAAATTTATAACCTTCAATCAAATTACTTTAATAAAATTAATTAAATTTAATAAGCAAACACTATGTACCTAATTCTAGGGTCCAAGGAGTACAATGTGACTTTCTAAGCTACTAAAGTGTCCTGAATTTCCCTAATGTGTTCCTGGTATCATATCAGTCTCTTAGTATGATTTTCCCCCAAGCAGGGCAGCTTCGGTAATTTAGGTCTAAAGTAAATGCTGCTTTCATCAATGTTGAAGGATTCACCAGCAATCATTAATGTTTACTTAAATACGTACCAAAGTTCTCAGTGCACTTTTGGGGTGGCAGAAAGTGAATATGTCAGCAAAGAAGTTTGGGAATTTGTGATAAAACAAAATAGAGGAAGTTTGTTTACTACAAGTTATACATATAACCATGATTATAACTAAACTATTACTATATTCAATGAGATATATAATTATAGTTATAACACTATGAATAACTATACTGTATATAGATGTGTGTGTGTGCGTGTGTGCGTGTGTGTGTGTGTGTGTGTGTGTGTGCATGCCTGTGTGCTTAGATTTCCAAAAGGAAGGTGAAACATAAAGAACTCTCAAATTCTTATGAGCTGTTTTATTTTTTCTTCCTGTGGACTATTATAAAGAATTGTATGTTGAGAAATGCTGGCTTGGGTGAATGATTTTGAGAAGTTAGAGTAGACTGAATAATTCTTCTGCTTCTTGGTTCCTGAACCCTGGAGCTGGGGTATTGTGTGTATTTCACTATGATTTCCTCAGGCAACCTAAAATGATCTTTTGCTGCTACCATTAAGATTCCATGAAGGCAAAAAATAGCTAACACCCTGGTATAATAACTACTTTTATCATCTCCAAAATATTGTACATTCATTGCTCAAATGTCAATGTCATTGAGAAAATATACCATTTATCCTTGATATATGGTTTAATACATTTTAATGATTTTGCCAAATACACATAAGATTTTTTCCCCAATGGAGAATATGCCACAAAGACAAAAAATCCTCAGCTTTGAAATTTATTATTCTTTTATTTCTTATGTGGCAAAATATGCATTTTGTCCCTGAGTTAATGCTTATGGTAATATTCTGTAACTAATACCTATGAGATATTTAACCAGAGATATAATTTACTTTGCTGTTTTACATAGTGACTTCATATTTGCATATCTTTTGCCTGTACAGGCAAGTGAAACAAACCACCAAGCAATTATCTGATTTGTTCATTCATTCAAAACAGAAAGGGAAGCTACGTAATTCTGATATACTAAATTTGGCATATTTAATTAGATAACAAATGGTTTTCATTATCCAATGGGCTTGCTGCTTTTATCTGTTAGATGGAGCACTTGTCCCAAAATTTCTTCTTTCATATTTTGCATACCTAGGTTTTTTTTTTGTCTCTTTAATAATTCTATACAATATCTCTATGACTATGTAACAAAATATATTTTCTTATTCCTACATATTAGTCAGATAAATATTAATTGTTAGGGTAGATAATAATATTTTACCAAAACAAATTGTACTCTTAAAGTGCTAGATTGATAAACATAAATATTAATGTTGTTAATTTAATTTCTGTGAAAGTTTAAAAAAATAACCATAGTTATAATATACGTTTATAGTTTTGGCTTTTTAAGATTACAGTTTGCCAAAATGGCAGAGTAGAAGGATGTGTGCTCACTCCCTCCTGCGAGAGCACTGGAATCACAACTAACTGTGGAACAATCATCAACAGGAAGATGCTGGAACTCACCAAAAAACATACCCCACATCCAAAGACAAAGGAGAAGTCACAGTGAGACAGTAGGAGGGTTGCAATCACAATAAAATCAAATCCCATAACTGCTGGGTGGGTGACTCACAAATTGGAGAACACATACCACAGAAGTCCACACACTGGAGTGAAGGTTCTGAGCCCCAAGTCAGCTTCCCAACCTAGGGGTCCAGCAACAGGAGGAGGAATTCCTAGAGAATCAGACTTTGAAAGCTAGCGAGATTTGACTGCTAGGACTTCAACAGGACTGGGGGAAACAGAGACTCCACTCTTGGAGGGCACAAACAAAGTAGTGTGTGCATCAGAATGCAGGGAAAGGAGCAGTGACCCCATAGGAGACTGAACCAAACCTACCTGCTAGAGTTGGAGGGTCTCCTGCAGAGGTGGTGGGTGGCTGTGGCTCACCATGAGGACAAGGACACTTGGCAGCAGAAGTTCTGGGTAGTACCCCTTGGGGTGAGCCCTCCCAGAGTCCGCCATTAACCCCACCAAAGAGCTGGATAGGCTCCAATGTTGGGTCGCCTCAGGCCAAAAAACCAACAGGGAGGGAACCCAGCCCCACCCATCAGCAGACAAGCAGATTAAAGTTTTACTGAGCTCTGCCCAGCAGAGCAAAACCCAGCTCTACTCACCACCAGTCCTTCCCATCAGGAAACTGGCACAAGATAGCCTCATTCAAACAGAATGCAGAGAGCAGAGGAAAGAAGAACTACAATCCTGCAGCCTGTGGAACAAAAACCACATTCACAGAAAGATAGACAAGATGAAAAGGCACAAGACTATGTACCAGATGAAGAAACAAGATAAAACCACAGAAAAACAACTAGATAAAGTGGAGATAGGCAACCTCCCAGAAAATGAATTCAGAAAAATGATTGTGAAGATGATCCAGGACCTCAGAAAAAGATTGGAGGCAAAGATTGGGAAGATGAAAGAAATGTTTAACAAAGACATAGAAGAATTAAAGAACAAACACCTAGAAGAATTAAAGAACAAACAAACAGAGATGAACAATACAATAACTGAAATGAAAAATACACTAGAAGGAATCAATAGCAGAATAACTGAGGCAGAGGAACGGTTAAGTGACCTGGAAGACAGAAGGGTGGAATTCACTGCTGTGGAACAGAATAAAGACAAAAGAATGAAAAGAAATGAAGACAGCCTAAGAGACCTCTGGGACAACATTAAATGCAACAACATTCGCATCATAGGGTCCCAGAAAGAGAAGAGAGAGAGAAAGGACCTGAGAAAACACTTGAAGAGATTATAGAAGAAAAGTTCCATAACATGGAAAAGGAAATAGCCATCCAAGTACAGGAAGTGCAGAGAGCACCAGGAAGGATAAACCCAAGGAGAAACATGCCTAGACAGAGAGTAATCAAATTGACAAAAATTAAAGACAGAGAAAAATTATTGAAAGAAACAAGGGAAAAACAGTAAATAACATACAAGGGAACTCCCATAAGGTTAACAGCTGATTTCTCAGCACAAACTCTACAAGCCAGAAGGGAGTGGCATGATATATTTAAAGTGATGAAAGGGAAGAACCTACAACCAAGATTACTCTACCCAGCAAGGATCTCATTCTGATTCTATGGAGAAATCAATAGTTTTACAAACAAGCGAAAGCTAAGAGAATTCAGCACCACCAACCCAGCTGTACAACAAATACTAAAGGAACTTCTCTAAGTGGGAAACACAAGAGAAGAAAAGGACGTAAAAAACAAACCCATAACAATTAAGAAAATGGTAATGGGAACATACATAATGATGATTACCTTAAACATGAATGGATTAAATACTCCAACCAAAGACACAGCCTCACTGAATGGATACAAAACAAGACCCATATATATGCTGTCTACAAGAGACCCACTTCAGACCTAGGGACACATACAGACTGAAAGTGAAGGGATGGAAAAAGATATTCCATGCAAATGGAAATCAAAAGAAAGCTGGAGTAGGAATTCTTATATCAGAATAAATAGATATTAAAAGAGACAAAAAAGGACACTACCTAAAAATCAAGGGATCAATACAAGAAGAAGATATAACAGTTGTAAATATTTATGCACCCAATATAGGAGCTCCTCAATTCATAAGGCAAATGCTAACAGCCATAAAAGGGGAAATCGACAGTAACACAATTATAGTAGGGGACAGTAACACACCACTTTCACAAATGGACAGATCATCCAAAATGAAAATAAGGAAATACAAGCTTTACATGATACATTAAACAAGATGGACTTAATTGATATTTATAGGACATTCCTTCCAAAAACAACAAAATACACTTTCTTCTCAAGTGCTCATAGAACATTCTCCAGGATAGATCATATCTTGGGTCACAAGTCAAGCCTTGGTAAATTTAAGAAAATTGAAAACATATCAAGTATCTTTTCTAACTACAATGCTATGAGACTAGATATCAATTATGGGAAAAAAACTAAAAAATACAAATAAATGGAGGTTAAACAATACATTACTAAATACGCAATTGATCACTGAAGAAATCAAAGAGGAAATCAAAAAATACCTAGAAACAAATGGCAATGAAAACACGATGTCCCAAAACCTATGAGATGCAGCAAAGGCAGTTCTAACATAGAAGTTTATAGCAATACAATCCTACATCAAGAAACAGGAGAAATCTCAAATAAACAACCTAATCCTCACCTAAAGCAATTAGAGAAAGATGAACAAAAAAAACCCCCAAAGTTATCAAAAGGAAAGAAATCATAAAGATCAGATCAGAAATAAATGAAAAAGAAATGAAGAAAATGATAGCAAAGATGAATAAAACTAAAATCTGGTTCTTTGAGAAGATAAGTAACATTGATAAACCATTAGCCAGACTCATCAAGATTAAAAGGGAGATGATTCAAATCAACAGAATTAAAAATGAAAAAAGATAAGTAACAACTGACACTGCAGAAATACAAAGGATCAGGAGAGATTACTACATGCAACTATATGCCAATAAAATGGACAACCTGGAAGAAATGAACAAATTCTAAGAAAAGCACAGCCCTCCGAGACTGAACCAGGAAGAAATAGAAAATATAAACAGACCAATCACAGATACTGAAATTGAAACTGTGATTAAAAATCATACAACAGAAAAAAGCCCAGGACCAGATGGCTTCACAGGAGAATTTTAGCAAACATTTAGGGAAGAGTTAACATCCATCCTTCTCAAACTCTTCCAAAAAATTGCAGAGGAAGGAACACTCCCAATTCTATGAGGCCACAATCATCCTGATACCAAAACCAGAAATAGCTGTCACAAAAAAGAAAACAACAGGCCAATATCAGTGATGAACATAGATGCAAAAATCCTCAACAAAATACTAACAAACAGAATCCAACCACATATTAAAAGGATCATACACCATGACCAAGTGAGATTTATCCCAGGGATGCAAGGATTCTTCAATATATGCAAATCAATCAATGTGATACACCATATTAACAAATTGAAGAATAAGAACCATACGATCATCTCAATAGATGCAGAAAAAGCTTTTGACAAGATTCAACACCCATTTATGATAAAAACTCTCCAGAAAGTGAGCATTGAGGGAACCTATTTCAACATAATAAAGGCCATATATGACAAACCCACAGCAAACATCATTCTCAATGGTGAAAAACTGAAAGCATTTCCTCTAAGGTCAGGAACAAGACAAGGATGTCCACTCTCGCCACTGTTATTCAACATAGTTTTGGAAGCCACAGCAATCAGAGAAGAAGAAATAAAAGGAATACAAATTGGAAAGAAGAAGTAAAGCTGTCACTGTTTGCAGATGACGTGATACCATACATAGAGAATCCTAAAGATGCCACCAGAAAATTACTAAGGCTAATCAATGAATTTTGTAAAGTTGCAAGATACAAAATTAATGTACAGAAACCTCTTGCATTCCTATACACTAATGATGAAAAATCTGAAAGAGAAATTAAGGAAACACTCTCATTTACCATTGCAACAAAAAGAATAAAATACCTAGGAATAAACCTACCTAGGGAGACAAAAGACCGGTATGAAGAAAACTATAAGACACTAATGAAAGAAATTAAAGATGATACCAACACATGGAGAAATATACCATGATCTTGGATTGGAAGAATCATCATTGTGAAAATGACTATTTTACCCAAAGCAATCTACAGATTCAATGCAATCCCTATCAGATTACCAATGGCATTTTTTACAGAACTAGAACAAAAAAATCTTAAAATTCGTATGGAGACACAAAAGACCCCAAACAGCCAAAGCACTCTCGAGGGAAAAAAACGGAGCTGGAGGAGTCAGACTCCCTGACTTCAGACTATACTACAAAGCTACAGTAATCTAGACAATATGGTACCAGCACAGAAAGAGAAACATAGATTAATGGAACAGGATAGAAAGCCCAGAGATAAACCCACACACCTATGATCAACTAATCTATGACAAAGGAGGCTAGGATATACAATGGAGAACAGACAGTCTCTTCAATAAGTGGTGCTGGGAAAACTGGACAGCTACATGGAAAAGAATGAAAATAGAACACTCCGTAACACCATACACAAAAATAAACCCAAAGTAGATTTGAGACCTAAATGTAAGACCAGACACTATAAAACTCTTAGTGGAAAACATAGGAAGAACTCTCTTTGACATAAATCTTGACAGCAAGATCTTTTTTGATCCACCTCCTAGAGTAATGGAAATATAAACAAACAAATAAACAAAAAAAACAAATGGGACCTAAGGAAACTTAAAAGCTTGTGCACAACAAAGGAAATCATAAACAAGATGAAAATACAGGCCTCAGAATGGGAGAAAATATTTGCAAATGTATCAGTGGATAAAGGATTAATCTCCAAAGTATATAAACAGCTCTTGCAGCTCAATATTAAAGAAATGCACAACCCAATCCAAAAATTGGCAGAAGACCTAAATAGACGTTTCTCCAAAGAAGACATACAGATGGCCAAGAAGCACATGAAAAGCTGCTCAACATCACTAATTATTAGAGAAATGAAAATCAAAACTACAATGGGTATCACCTCACACCAGTAGAATGGGCATCATCAGAAAATCTACAAACAACAAATGCTGGAGAGGGTGTAGAGAAAAGGGAACCCTCTTGCACTGTTGGTGGGAATGTAAACTGATACAGCCACTATGGAGAACAATATGGAGGTTCCTTAAGAAACTAAAAATAGAATTACCATATGATCCAGCAATCCCATTGCTGGGCATATACCCAGAGAAAACCATAATTCAAAAAGACACATGCACCCCAATGTTCATTGCAACACTATTTACTATAGCCAGGTCATGGAAGCAACTTAAATGCCCATCGACAGACGAATGGATAAAGAAGTTGTGGTACGTATATAGAATGGAATATTACTCAGCCAAAAAAAGGAATGAAATGGAGTTATTTGTTGAGACGTGGATGGATGTAGAGACTGTCATACAGAGTGAAGTAAGTCAGAAAGAGAGAAACAAATATTGTATATTAGCACATGTATGTGGAACCCAGAAAAATAGTACAGATGAACTGGTTTGCAGTACAGAAGTTGAGACACAGCTGTAGAGAACAGATGTATGGACACCAAGGGGGGAAAGCTGTGGGGGGGTGGTGATGGTGGTGGGCTGAATTGGGCGATTGAGATTGACATGTATACACTGATTTGTATAAAATTGATGACTAATAAGGACCTGCTGTATAAAAAAATAAATAAAATAAAATTCAAAAAAAAAATACAGTCTGTAGCACAATGTTGATTGCAGCGCTATTTACAATAGCCAGGTCATGGAAGCAACAACCTAAATGCCCATCCACAGATGAATGGATCAAGAAGATGTGGTACATATATAGAATGGAATATTACTCAGCCATAAAATAGAACGAAATTGGATCATTTGTAGAGACGTGGATGGATCTAGAGACTGTCATACAGATTGAAGTAAGTCAGAAAGAGAAAAACACATATTGTGTATTAATGCATATATGTGGAACCTAGAAAAATGGTACAGATGAACTTGTTTGCAGGGCAGAAATTGAGACACAGATGTAGGCAAAAATATATGGACAGCAAGAGGGGAAAGTGGCAGGAGTGGTGGTGGTGGTGTGATGAATTGGGAAATTTGGATTGACTTATATACACTACTATGTTTTAAATGGATAACTAATAAGAACATACTGTATAAAAAATAAAGTAAAATTCAAAAAAAATATTACAGTTTGGTCTATTTTTATATATGTATGACACATATAGACATATATATTAATACATATGTCTATATACATGTATGTGTGTATATATAATCTTCAAGATGTGTTTTCTTTTTATGATAGGCTTATTAATAAAAATTCTAAATTCAGATTATGGTAGTCATAGTAGTTTTGAAATTAAGGATGAAGTGCAAACTTTACAATAACTGGCCACAGTTCTATAATATTATAGTAATGTATTATAAGATTAGATAGTCCTCATTTTGCTTACTTTGTGGACCAGTAAAATACTACTGGAATAGTAGAAGTGGAATCATAAAAGGCTTTCAGTTTAAGTCATTCCTTTCTGAATACTCCTCCACCTCCCATCCCCCACCCTTTCCGATTTCACCGTCAAGGTTTTTCATAGTTTTGGAACCAAAAGTATCCATAGCTACCAAGCAAAACTTGAGAGTTTTTTCTTTGGTTAGTCTTGCAGCATTTCATCTTTTTGTTGTTGTTGTTGTAAATTGACATTTATCCAATATAAGCACCTTCTTCACAGTTTAAATTTATCATTAAGACTTATGAATGTTCTTCATAATTCCTTATAAAACAAAGAAGCTATTTTTTTCAATGAAACCAATATTACTGGGAAAAAAAAAGGTGAATCAAGGAAATCTGCATGAAAATGGCAACTTGAATTAAGAATGAGTAAGCAAGTCTTATGAGCTACAGGATACCACATGACCCCCAAATCACTCTGTATTCTTTTTTTTTTTGCATTACGTGGGCCTCTCACTGTTGTGGCCTCTCTCATTGCAGAGCACAGGCTCTGGATGTGCAGGCTCAGCGTCCAGGACTCACGGGCCTAGCCACTCCACGGCATGTGGGATCTTCCCGGACCAGGGCACGAACCTGTGTCCCCTGCATCGGCAGGCAGAATCTCAACCACTGCGCCAGCAGGGAAGCCCCCTCACTCTGCATTCTCAACAGGAGAGTCCAAACCAATTTTTTTTTTCCTTCTAAGAAGCTACTTTCTGAAAATCTACAATTATGGCCAGACCATTTCCTCAGTATATTGATGAAAATGGAGGATACAATTTATCTTGTTATGTAATTTTGAATTGAGATTACAGTACATTTAGTAGTCATGGATGAGTGACCTACTATATTAACTGTAGATTCTTATTTTACATCTGAGGATAAACTTACTAATATTCTTTCTTACTAATAATTCTTTCCATCTTCCTTTTCTCCTTTCCACCTTATCTAGTCAACCATCAAGCTCTATTGATATGGTCCCTGTAACAAACTAATTTTTAAAATCGCTATTCATATATTATCCACCTCCATAAAACTATACATAATATTTATACATGAACATAAACTTTATAGAGTGTGCTCTGATTGTTCCATTTGATGTTAACTTTTAATATAACTAGAAAGATAATCTCAGTACAAAAGTTAGTTCAAATAATTTGACCAGACAGCATATTGACAGACCAGACTCCCCACCGGCCTTCAGATTCCAATTAAAGTGTTTTTGTTTTTAATTTTCCAATTTTCTCACCATCATCACATAATATATTTGCCTCTGACAGATTAGTCTTTGAGTTAAATTTCAAATTTCACTTGATTGTGACATAGGCATGATCCAATCCTTTAACAGGAGCTCATTGACTTTATTTTAACATAAAGATTCCCCAGGCATTAAGGTTTTTCATAATTTGGCCCCAACTTGCTTTAATATCTATCCCTTCACTACTATGTTACACAAACCAAATAATATTTTTATAATTAGGACTTCAATAATTTCAAAAATTATTTGAGGTTTCCATGAAAGGACTGTTAAAAATAAATCTCCCAAACCTTTTGAAATGATGTATTCCAACAAGATTTAAATAATTTGATTTTAAAGTATATCTAAATCTTTCTCCATGATGGACATATTTTTATTCTTTGTTTCCAAATAGTAAATTTAAAACCCATGCAAATATTTTATTTTATATTACATTTTGTTATTTTATTTTATTGATTAAATTCTGCCCACTGGTCAAGAAGTTTTCCTTTGAAGTGGAAAACTGCAAAGATTTTTGCCTTCCATTCATTTATATCTTCCATTCATCCTTTAAGAGAAAGCTAACACCCTACATCTTTTATGACATGTCTCTTCTCTATATTGTCTGTACAATACAATTTATCCCTCCATATATCTGATAATCTCATTAATAAATGAAGGATTTATACCATATTTCACAAAAAGTATCACATGCTATATACTCAGCAAAAATGTCTTGAATAATAATTACTTTTGTGAATCCAAGTTTATGAATCATGATATTTTGAGCTATGGTACTTTCAATGATTATTATTGTCTAAGAAAGACATGGTCCATGATTCTATTCATTAAGGAGGCTACATCTAAACCTTCTCAGATGCCCTCTGTGAAGTGTCTTCCAGGTTTGTGATTGAGTTTTCTTTAGCTCTTCCAGAGTAGTAATGATTGAATGTATTGTTTGCTCCCATCCTTCACCACATCAAGATTCTTGCCTCTTGAATGTCTATTGAGAATTTAGAATCTGGGATTTAAGAGCAAACTCTAGGTAAAAGCTAAGTTATTTTCTAAGTTCTGAGAGACATGAGCAACTGATAATACTTTTCAGCATATATATTCCTCACAAATCTATTACCTTAAGAAACAGGGATATTATGATGAAATTTCTTGATTATTTTACTAGGGGTTATTATGTCAATAGTTTTTTACATGCAAGTTATTATTCTCATGCCCTTTGACCTTTCCTCGTTAGATTCATCTGCTAAGATGATTGCTGCTTCAACTACATCACTTAAGGTCATTTTATCTTTGTTGAAAATTTTATATTTCATAATGTTTAAAACTCCATCTATTTAGCTAAGTAGAGGATTAGGTAATGGTGTGTGTTTATTAATACATTATATGGTTTATAATTTTGCATTAAAACTCAATTTTCACAGTATGCAAATTAAATGAAGAGGGATAAGTATAACAGGACTAAGCACAATTAAATAAATACAGTATTATAAGCTATTTTAAAGACATAATTCCCATAGCATTTTTTTTACCTTGATTATCTTGATCACTTGATACAAAACCAAGAAAACTAAGGTAATTGTAGATCATTAAAAATATCAACTGAGTAAAAGCTACCAAATTAAAATATATCAAGAAATAAGTTTATTATTAAAAATTAGGTACTTGACACATCATGAATCTCTCTGTGAGGTAAAAATATAAATCAAAGAATTTTATAACATAAACAAATATGCCAGTGAAATGTTTTGTGTTGTTTTTTGTAATGTATTCAAATATCACAGATTATTATCGCTCAACCTCATCCTAAAGTAAACTGAAAACAGATAATATAGCTTATCACTTTGAGTATATATTCAACAAATATTTGAGAACCCTATTTGTGCAAAATATTATGTACTGCACAGGAAGTATAATGAATAATGGGCTGTTTCTAGCTTCAGTAAGTTTAGCATTTTTTTAAGTCAATGTAAATCTCTGATGTACAAGCATGAAGTTAATTTGACTACTCTGTCAGTGCCATTCTTCTTGAAAAGAACATTTGATCAATATTCAAACATTTTGCAATTTTAAATAATTTTGTCAAAATTATCAATGGGTATATACTGAGAAGATAAAATAAAATATATGCTTTCAGTCTTAAAATATTTACTGTGGTTACTAAGTGGGTAAGTACATTTTGATCAAATCGTTTGATTTTGAAATTGTATTTATTAAAATTTTCTTTCCTTCAATAAAACAAACATCCAGATGTTAACCATAAAATCATAAGCACTTAAATATAATTACTGTGGAGATGAAAAATAATATTTAGGGCAAATTAAAACAATTAATTTATAAATTATACGAATCAGAAGAGACTTAATAGAAGCTCATATTATCTTGTACTGCACAATATATATCTTTTGAGTTAAAAAATAAGCATAATATGAGCTGACTAACTACTAAGCAAAATGTAAAAAATAAAATGATATATGTTAACAATGCATGATACTAACCAGTTACTACCAGCTTCCTAGGAGGACACTGCTTTTTCTAATACTTATTTCTGAGGGAAAAAATCTTCCTAACTGACACATACACACACACACACACACACACACACACACACACACACACATATATATATATATATATATACAAATGCACACATTGAATAACTGTACTAAAACAGACATAGTTTTTAGTTTTATGGACATTTTAATGGCTCTGTAACAGAAAGAAGATGACTTTTATCAAAAGAAAGTTTATTTAAAATGTTTAGATTTGAGGAAGATGCAAAAAACCCAGAGGATAATATAATTCTCTAGTGACCCACCTAGATCCTGCAATAAAAATTAGATAATTGCAGGAATGGGTGAATTATGTATCCTTCAGTTAATCCTTTATGAGTATTACTTATCAGACTTATCAGACCTGAGTTTATGTTATGATTTATGCAGTTCCAGGTTATATTCCCTTGAAATAGCCTAGAGTAGGACATGTATATTATGTCAATAATTTGGGGGCATTTCTCTCTCTCTTGCTCTCTTGCTCTCTCTCTCTCTCTCTCTCTCTCTCTCTCTATATATATATATATATATATATATATATATATGTTTGATTATAAATTTCAGCAGGATCTGTGGAAATATATTATCTTTGGGATACTTTCTGATGAATAATAATTAATCCATGAGACTATTCAAACAATTTATATCTAGGGAAAAGAATAACATAGAATTTAATGCCAGGCAATTTAGTTATCAGCACAAGTTTGACAGGAGATCAAGTGATTTTTATCAACAAACAAAGTTCATCATCTCTAGAGAGCAACTCTCTCACTTTCTGTTATGTCTTTGTTTTTCAATAGGAAGTGATAAAAGAAAGAGGAAAAGAAAACTTTTATTCTCTTCTAAAAAAATGCTATTTAGGATTCCTTTGATAAGCCCAAGCTATTTTATTTAAAAGATTATTATGAAATTAAATATATACTTACCACAATCTTACTACATGGTGCATCTTACCATGATCCAGCAATTGTAGTTCTAGGTACTTACCCCAAGGAATTGAAAATTTATGTTCACACAATAGCTGCATATGGGTCTTTTTAGCAGTTTTATTCATAATTGCCAAAACTTGCAATCAGTCAAGATGTTCTTTAGTAGGTAAACTGTGGTACATCCAAACAATGGGATATTATTCAGTGCTAAAAAGACATGAGTTATCAAGCCATGAAAAGTTATGGAGGAAACGTAAATATAATGAAGGGAAGCAGAATGTGATACCCTATAATATGTCTCTTTGGCATAAAAACTATTTTAGGCTGATTGTTTTTAAGAAACTGCAGACAGGAAAAACTCTGACAACTGAGTAGAAGTTGTGCTTTCATAAGAGACATTTTCATTTTTATGGAAACCTCTATTTTTCAGGGTGTCTCCCTTTCTGTACTAAGAAGAGGAAGATGACCAATTCTCTAGAAACTTACCAAAGAAGAAGGTAAGGACCTAAACCTATATAACAACCATAACTTTGTTTCCTGCACTTTTCCTGAAAACCTGGCTCTCCCCCTCCCAATGTCTTATTTGTCTTTGAGACGGTATTTAAAGTTATGGGTTGGGCCATTTCAGGAAGTGACTCAGTTTTCCTGGGAATCTCCCATGTGTACAGGAGGTTATACATGTTATTAAACTTCTGTTTGCTTTTCTCCTGTTAATCTGTCTATTATTATATGGAGTGTCTAAGCTAAAAACCTGAAGGGTAGAGGGGAAATTATTTTTCCTCACCTTCACTATATTAATAAGTGAAAGAAGCCAGTTTTAAAAGGCTAGATAGTGTATGATTCCCAATATATAACATTCTGGGAAAGGCAAAACTATGGAAACAGTAAGAGGTTTAGTGGTTGCCACAGGTTAGGAAGGAGAGAGGAATGAATAAGTGGAGCACAGAGGATTTTTAGGGTGGTCATTATACATTTGTCCAAACCTAAAGAATAACACCAAGAGTGAACTGTAATGTAAATTATGGACTTTGGGTGATAATGATGTGTCAGTGGAGGTTCATCAATTGTAACAAATGTATTGCTCTGGAGGAGGATGTCGATAATGGGGGAGGTTATGTACGCCTGGGGGCAGGGAGTATATGAGAAATCTCTGTATCATGTGTTCAATTTTTCTGTGACCCTAAAGCTGCTCTAAAAAAGTTAAAAATCTAGTAATTTTTTTTTAAGTTTCATATCAAATACACACAAATGCTTTAAATTTTTTTCAAACCAATAGAATTATACTGATGATTTAATGTCCCCATTGTTATATTTATTGTAAATAAATGTGGTAGATAAAAGGAGATTTTTAAAAAATTTTAAATCAAGATGTGATTTTTAATTGAGTCTGTATATTTACTTCACTCTTTACCATAGATCAGGACATAACAGACATTATCACATTTATAAATTTTGAATAAAGTACTTCATTAACAAGGATTTCCTACATTTTCACCTGTATTTTAATTATAAATATGGTATACATGTATGGTAAATCACCATTTTAAGACTGGCACAAAAAGACTGGTTATTATTGGCAATTCAGAGACTTTGCCAGTAGGGAATAATTGTTCTTTGATTATATGTTAAGCATAAATAATTGCAGTGACTAAATAAATGGTCTGAAAAAATCACATTCATAAATGAGTAAATAACTTCTTAAAATAATTAGGATGAATATTATATATATTCCATTTGGAAGGATAGTAAAGATACATAGAGCAATATGGGGTTTATGATTACCTATGTTTTACATGTAAGTTATATTTAAGCTTCTTATTTCAGCTTTTTATAGCATTCCTGCTCTTTTCTCTTTCCTGGTTTAGGTTGTATATCTATGTTTGAGAATATGTTTTTTCAAGTGAGGTAGTTTTTGTCTTAAAAGAGGTCATGGCAGAGAGTGTGGAAACGAGCAAGTCTTCAACTCACTTACTCTGTTGACTATTGTAATTAATTCAAGGGCTCTTGACCTTGGCTTCCCTAACTGTAAAACAAGAGACCTGTATGATATAATTTCTGAAGTAATTTCTACCTGCACAATTCTGTGACTTATATGGATTTTTATTTGATTCTTCAAGTAGTAAGGGGGTCACTGAGAATCCCTTGAGGAAAGAATTTTTTTCTCTCTCTTAAATCTAAACTACTTTTTTTGTTGTTTTTATACTAGTTCTCTCAAGCACTCAAATGTTACTTGATACAATTTGATTACATTTTGAAAACCTGTTTGTCTTTCTCTCTCTTTTCTTTTTTCTATTTTAAGTTCTACCTGTCTAAGAATCTTAACAACATGCATTTGTTACCACCTAAATGTAACACCAGAGAAATATCTACCATATTTTGAATGCCATATGTCTTCCAAGTACTGTGTATGGCCCATGAAAACCTTAGGTAAAAATGTTACAGCCACCCTGAAAGAGTGCGTTTTATTTACACTTTAAAAATTAAGAAAACAAGATTGAAAAGAGGTTAACATCTTACCCAGAGCCAAGCAGCAGGAACCTATTTAAACTTACATCTGCCTAATTTAAAGGTTCATTCTACTGCACCACATTGAATTTGAGTCACTATTAAAAAGTGAATGCAGTAATAGTCCCAAAGCATTGGTCAAATAAAGGATTTTGAGGCAAATCATCTACTTTTTATTGAATATAGTCAGTTTCTTTTAATTTTTGGAATTGCAGGCTAATTGTAAATATCTTCTTTGAGGCCAAACAGGGTTATAAGCTCCTTGAGGGCAGGAACCAGGGTGATTAGGGTAATTTCCTTCATTCTCAGCACTGAGCCTACTAACTTTCACACAGAACCTCTCTTTAAATACTAGTATAATTATATTGAATTAAAGAATAGGCTAACACCTTTTGGTTCTTAGACATATGTATTCTAAAAGCAAATTTTTAACAACAAATTCCTGACTAATGAAGATAATTGTTACAACAAATTTTCAATAAAAGAACTTTGGTTTGAGTTTATGGGATATAGCACTTAGCATTACTTGTCTACTTAATGAGCAAAGCTTTGGACACACATAACATCATGGACAAAGTGATATTAAAGTTATGTTCTGTATCTAAAATTATGTGCTTTTAAACAAATTTTGAAACACTCAATGACAATCTTTCAGTAAATGCACTTAAATATATAATGTTTTTTTGAATTTGTTGTGACAAATTAGTATCAACTAACCAAAAAAGATAATTTCTATTGTTTCTGGAAATTCTTACATTGAATAACTCAAGGACTTTGATTTTTAATTTATGAAGCTCATTATGGACCATGTGTCAAGAAGGAAGTCATATTTATTTATCATTTAGTTCTGGGAGTAGTGTGAAAATTATGTGTTAATAAGTGTAATTTTTTTAAAAGATTTATTTTAGCAAAGGGAAACAAATTCAAACAGGTGGTAAAGTAAAACATTTCCACCTGAGTAATAATATAAAAAGAAAATTAACAAAATTCATAAAACTGATATCAAATCAAGAAAACAGTCAATTCAACAAGTTAAAATACTCTGTAAGAACATTGTTTAATTAAAATAGTATAAATAGTAAATCTTCACATATCATTTTCCTTACAAATTATTTTAAATTAATGATTACTCTCTTTAAGTAGCAACTTATCCATTTGTGACTAAAAATAAACAAATAAAAGTTTCTTGAAAGAAAAATAAATTCTTGAAAATAAAGTAGAAATTGGTAATGTTTTGTTTTGCAAATACAAAGGAAATTTATTTGGTGAAATAAGGAGAGAAAATACCTCAGTTGTTTGTCCTTTTATTTTCTCATTTGCTTAATAAATATTTGAGCAGTTGCTATTTGGCAAGTCCCTTACTACTCCCTGAAGAAACATGATGTTACAGAGCTTTAGAGACAAACACCCAGAGGACAGGAACCATTAATTTTCAACACAATGTAAAAGATTGTTATGACATTGGAGGCTTGGAGAAAGCTTTACTTTCCTCACTGAGATTGAAAAGAAGGTCATTAACAGGGAAGTGATTTTAATTATTTATCCTGAACTTTAAGTTGTGTAAGATGGGAAGAAATGAGACTGGTGCCTATAGAAGGGTGGTTAGATCCATGGTTTCAGTTTCCAGTGTGTTGAATGACTGTAGTAATTAGGGTATTGGAGGGAGAAACTGGAACACTAGAATGAGGTAGTCATGGAACTGAGATTATGGGAGGAGAATATTAGAATTATTGCAGAAAAAAGGTGTGGGCTATGATTAAGATAGTGGGTGGTTGAAGTGAGGGTAGAGAAAAACACCCTCACTGATGGGGAAAAAGGAAAGGAACTAAGAAGTCAGGCTTTGGAACATTTGCTTCATAGATTTTGAAATCATCAATATTTCTATAATTCTCTTTATTACACTTAAACTCCAAGTGCTAAAAATCCAACCCTGCTTACTAATTTGGGTCATATCCACTATTCATACACTATGTAAATTTTTGAAATATAATGCTACATGCATATTTCCTTTTAGGTAACTTCAAAATCATTTCTTATACTAACTATTGTCCATGTATTTTGCTATGTTATTCAAGATTTGTAAATATCAGATTAGATCTATGTCCTGAATCACCTCAAATTGACTCTAGAATAACAAACCTTTTCATTTTTAAAATTTATACTAACATAATGAATATCCTAGCACTATAATGCAATAATGTCCAGTAGAAGTATAATGTGAACCACATATTTAACTTAAATTTTTCCATTAGCCACATTTAAAGATGTAAAATAAAATAGGTAATATTGATCTAATAATATATTTAACTCAATAGAGCCAAAATATTATCATTTCTGTATGTAATCAATATAAAAATCATTATTGACAGTTTATTCTCTTTCTTCTTTGATTATTTGTGTACTTCTAACATATCATATATTTTTTATACATCTAGCACATCATAATTTGGACCGACCCCTTTTCAAGGGCTTAATCACCAAACGTGACAATTGGTTATATTAGTGAACAGAAACATGTCTAAATATCATGTTTGATATTATTTTAGGTATAAATATAAATGACGAGTCATTACATAGGTTTTATTTGTTTCATTTATATGTTCTAACTAATGCTGGAACATTTTCTTTTTCCATGAAAAGGAAAGAAAGAAAGTTAGGGAGTTTGGGATTGACATGTACACACTGCTACATTTTAAATGGATAACCAACAAGGACCTACTGTATAGCATCAGGAACTCTGCTCAATATTATGTAACAACCTAAATGGGAAAAGAATTTCCAAAAAAATAGATACATGTATATGTATAACTGAAAAAAATATATTACAATCCTAGAGGAAAAAAAATCACTGAATTGTACATTTTAAAATGGGGGAATTTTATGATGTGTGAATTATATGTCAATAAAACTGTTATTTTAAAAAGAAAAAGAAAGAAAGAAAGGAAGGAAGGAAGAAAGGAAGAAAGGAAGGAAGGAAGGAAGAATGAAAGAATAAAGGAATAAAGGAAGAAGGAAAGAAGAAAGAAGGAAAAAGATATATGCAAACTGCATCCAGGTGAATTAAACAAATAGGTTCATTTAAACCTTGATTGCCTCCATTTTTACCAGATCTTAGTTACATCAATAGTTTATCCTACTAGAGCTATTTTTATTTACTCTATCCTTTTGGACTCCTATTGATGGAATAAAAATGGCTTTTTTTCTCTGCATCTTTTCATTCATAACATCAGTTTTCTTGATTCTGTCAGTCAATTTAAAACAGAAAATTCTATGAAGATTGTAATTCAGTAGAAAATAAGTCAAATAGGTGTGTTCCAATTTTGTAACTGAATGCAGATTTTTCTGTTTAAAAGCCACCCTTTGATTTCAAATCATTAAATGTTAATTCAGTGTGATTATTTTTAGGGCACATTGGCTCTATACATTTTAATTTGGTTGTGAATTGAATAAATGCTCATTCAGATTTTTCCTCAGTGTTTTAATATGAGAAGCATATAATTGGTGAAAGCTACCTTCAAATCAGTCACACTGCTATTTAAATCACATATAATAATGTATTTCTCCAGTATACTTATTTCCAGTGTCCTAGATCTCTTTTTGAGACAATTTATTCATAAAAAAGCCTCTCTAAGTTTAACTGTTGTTTCTATTGTTTGAATATTTTCCAAATCTTTTCTTACTAAGCCCATCAAATTGTTCTACTCCTTTATAAACTCCATTGTTTACAATTTAGGTATCTATATAGAAGCATCCTAGATTTTTCAGTTTAGATAGCATTATTTACTAAAGCCTTTTTGTATCACTTCAACATTTTATTGGGTAATCTACATATGTCTTGCTAGCAACCTAGATGTCCCTTGAATCCCAGCATTTTCCTCATGCCTGGCTACTGTGTAATGGTTCCACAGCTACTCACATTATAGCTTTTCTCCCTGTTATCCACCAAGGCTTCCAGGGAAGGTGAATTGACCTCTGCAAGGTATGGGGTTGGAGAGGGATGAGTTTCCAATTTTTTTCAACATTTCTGAATGCTCTACAGGGGAGAAAGAAAATGGATGAACTTAGAAATAAAAATAAGAAAACTAATTATTCACATATGGTCCTTCATCCTACTTCTTTGTGTAAATGTTTTAGCTTCTTTAATAGCACTTTTCAGACTTTGTACAAAGTGTTAAGATCTTGAATATCATAGGCTCTCAGTAAATACTTCACATAAATTGGTGTTAAATGACCATGAGCCTCAGAATCCCTAGCCCTTCTGATGATATTGTTCAGTGCAGTTAACAAGGCAAAGTTTTTATCTAGGACTTGCATTGGGAAATTATCAAGTAGATTGTTTGCCTTTGGCTCCTTCTTGTATTTGGTTCATGTGGTCTCTCTCCTAAATCCTGGCACAGTCTTTCTCCTGACATTGGGTTTTCTGGTACAACCTTGAAATTCAACACTTGTTCCTTTCAAACAAAATTAAAATAAATGTGTACAAACCTCACAATTCCTTGTTCCTAACTATTAGAAAAAATATATCTATGTGATTTAATTTACACCGAAGGTAGAGAGACTGAAAGTTGAATTAATGTTTAAAATTTGTTTTTAATTTGATATTAGTTACTTAAATTTCTGAGAGTACAATTTTAGTAAACATTTTTATTGTTATTGGCTTTATATCTGATACATTCAAAACTCCCAAATTGTACCAGATACCCTTATTCTTAATATCTGATATAGTTATAGCTTCTGTTTACCTTTGAAAGCCCAGGGAAATAAGAAAGCCCTGAAACTTGATTACATTAAATAAAATAAACACATTATTTCTTCAAATATAGCATATATAGAAGCTAAATTTATAAACACACCAGATTTAAAACTTTGTTTTGTTTTTAAATGTCAATTCAACTCAATTAAAACAGAAACTGTTTTATAAACATACAAAGACTTGTCACGGGATTTAATAGACCTATAAGCACACTAATGACCACAAACAGTATTTTTTAATGCATATAATAAAATTATTATTGTAAACCATGGGTAAAAACATAGCCATGTAAGGCTCAAAATTAATTTGCATGTTAGTTGGGATTTTATTTTTCTAAATTTGAATATTGTTGGAATAGCACTTGTATACTCTAGTTAGCCATAGTTTTCTGGACTCCTATCATTCGTAACAAAGATATCACACATTTAATCCACCTGGACTTTGAAGATTTAGAGGTACTACCTGCCTTCAAAAGTTAGGGAGGATTTTCTTTCTTAGTAAAATGGAACTGGTTTAGTAAGTCAATCCTTCTGTCTTCGGCATCAACTCCAGCTACACTAAAGCTGTTTAATAATTAAACATTTATGTTTAAAAAATTTAATCTCATAATATAGTATGAAATGGAGTTCATGTGGATGGCATCATAATGCTGTGTAGGTCTTGATACTCTGAAATAGTTGCAATGAGATGACCTCACTCAGTCACCCACAGTCTGAGATTGATTTGCCACCTCCGGCCACCTAGTAACATATTGTCAATTATAAACAAAACTGGACACTAGTTTTTGCAATAGGAAAGAGGGTCCAGTGTGAATTGAACTCAAAGCTGTGAAAAAAAAGCCTGGAAACCTTTTAAGACTGGCCTGTGCTAAGGGAGAGGCACTGAAAGTTGTTAAGAGGTATTAGTCCATGTGACTAGGCTACCAGTTTTTGTTAACTGGCTTTTAGCCAGGGGAGAAACAAACTTCTCCTATCTTTATGGCAGAAGGTAACTGCAACAAGGATCCCCATTGTATCTTTATGACAGCAGGTAATTGAAGCAAGTTCCCCAGATCCTCCCCTGGGACTGGGAGAGAGATTCTGAGAGTCCTCTCCCTGAATGTTTGCATTTCAAAGAGACAGTTCTCCAGGTCCTTGAGGAAACAGTTTTGGGTGATAGATTTACATCTGAAAAGACAGAGGAAGATTTAAAATTGCAAGATCTCTAAAGTAACTGCTCAAAGAGGGGGTTCAGAGGTTGATCTGGCTATCACCAAGTTTTAGCTGGAACCAACAGCAAATTTTCCTGGCAGCACTGAGCCTTCTTAGGCAGGAATTGGAGGGGGGGTTGGGGGACCTGGGGTCATCCTTGAGTCAAGGCTTTAAGTTACTTTAAACTTTGGTTAGGTCACTCTGTACAGAGCTTTGAACATATTCACTACCTGCTGGAAGTTCTGTCGTTCTCAAGATTATAAGTATTTGTTAGATTTTTTTCCCCTTATCATAACATTTAATTTGAATATTATATCTCAATTTTAGTTATGTACTATAACTACAAAACATAAGTGATAGTGGTAATGGGTTAAATAAAAGGTAATATATTTGTTAATACATATAACAGATATCAATATTTTTTCCATTTTTTTCTGGTTTATTTGTTTGATTAAATAGTGTTTTGGTCAAATTAATCATTTTTAACTAAAATTGCAGATCAGTTTATGTATTTTTATCCTGCCAATGTGTGTCTGTGTGTCCTTAAGGAAATCGTTTCATTGTAGTGTAGGGACCAATGGTTGAACGGGAATAGTGCAAGGTTCTAACCAAAGCTCATAGTTAAGTCATTGTGTAAACTGAGGAAATATGTTAGTATTTATGCCTCTGCTTTTTGATCCAACAGATGAGGGATATTAGATTAAATGATTTCTAAAATACACTTTTAGCCTCAAAACTCTGTGAATTTATGAGTCTAATTTAACGACTTTATCAATTCTGTCTATATGCCATAAGGTACACTAAAAAGCTGTGCGGCAGGCCAGAAAAAGCACCATTTTCCCAAACTTTAAGAAGTAAGTAAAGCATGATGGCTTCATGGATGTGCCTTCTGTGGGAATTTCTCACTTCAGAATATTTGAGGTCAGTCACAAGGATAACCTAAATTCCTTCAATTATTTGGAACATTCCCTTCTGCACTACCCATACATTATGTAATTTATTTTCAAGTCAGGTATTAACAACTGGAATATATTATTCATTCATTCATGCAGTCACTCAGTTCTTTATTTAGTCATTTTTATTCCATACCTTTTAAAAAATTCGTGATTTGTTCCACAATATTTATTGAATAAAGGTATAGAATTTTTAACACTAATGATAGTCCATATTTTTCACTACTGTATATATTTAAGAACACAGAAAAATATTTAATATTAGGGACATAAAATATGGACAATTGCCAAATTAAATTCACTTTGGGCTAGTCATTTTTTCAATTATCCAAATAAGAAAGTTATTTTACTCCTTTCGTTTTCAGTATTTCCCTCATCTAACAGGTTTAAACAGAAGTATATACTAGCTATTTTTCAATAGCATGTATTTTTTCAGATTTAAAAAGCCATACATATAATTGCAGAGCATTAGGAAAATATGATAAAAACAAAATAAGGATATTTCCAATGAAAATATTAATAAAAAGACACAGCATAGCATTAATCATTAAAATCTTTATATTTTGTCCATTTTCAATGTAATGTTTTCAGCTAAGAAACAATCTGCAGAACACACTATTATATATTATCAGCCCAAGAATGAAAACTAGAGTCATTTTAGTGAGCCATATCCAAAGAACAACGGGCCCTCTAAGGCACATATCTGATGTGTTAATCCATTCTATATATGTATGCTCAGATTTGAACACAGCTCAAATGTAAAAGGTAAAAAAGTTTTTTACTCACATGAATTTCTCACTGTCTATTTTCCAAAATTTAAGCATCCATGATTAAGCCCATTGAGCTGTAATTCTCTCTTGGATCTTTCACTCTTCTTGGCCCTGTCTATATGGGCTGCATATTACTTGTCAATTACCCTTCAGCTTTGCTTGAATCACAACTTCTTCCTTCCTTATAAACCAAGTCTTCTTATATATGATTCTCAGACCTGGACCACGGTCAAGAGGTTTAATAAATGCTGCATTTTTCTAAGGGTCTCATGATGAATCCCTAAGTCTTCTATAGAGAAGAATGAGGTCATGAGACAAAGACAACAAAGAACTTTTTACTGCCTAGGACAAGATGTAATTTCACCAGAAACTGAAGCTCAAGGAGCTTTAGATAATTGAGTAAAGTGGAAAATACCAGTTCTACTGGCATATCTTCTTAACAAAAGTTTGGATAGGGTGATGAGTTTGTGATGCCATAAATTTCATTTAGACAGATTTAAAATAATCAAAACAGTACATATAATCTATTTTGTAAATACATTTAAATATGCTTTCTTTCTTTCTTTTTTTTTCTTTTTTATCTTGAAGATCTGGGTGGGCCTTTGGGGGGGAAAATCATGATAAGATACATGTGAGGAGATAAAATGTCAAAGAAATACTTAAACACGATAAGGCACTCAAAATAATAAAGAAGGACATGGTCTAGACTGAATATTTCATTTATAATTATTAGTGGTTCACAGTGATTCAAAACTAAAGACAATATAAACAGCACTAATTTAACTTTTAGTTTGTTATATTTATATTTTTGCTGAGAGGAGTCTGTGTTCCCTTACAATATTTGATGCATATATTGTATTATAATCTTGGTCATGTTGTATTAACATAACTGTGTTTCCAATAGCTTTGTTAGGTTGAGAGTATGACAATTAATAACCTTTCTAAAATAGAGTCAGGAGGCTAGAAGGGGGGAGCTCTCACACAAGTACCACTTGACCTCAGTACAGATCCCAATAAGAGGAGACACACCCTGCATGTTAGTGGGAAGTGACACCACTACCACTAGTAGAAAGATTTTCTTCTTGCCTGGCAACAGCTCAGCCAATCAGAGACTGTCACAACTCAGCCAATGAAAAGCCACTATGCTTTGAACTCCCAGTTTCCGTCAACGGACTTTTTGTTATAAACAGCCCCTCACAGCTTCCTCTCTTCTATAAAAGAGTCTCCTTTGCTTTACTGGAATTGCACGTGGTTTGCCACGTGCATAGTTGTATGTCCCAATTTGCAATTCTTTTCTGCTGCTTAATAAACCCATTTTGCTAATAAAGTCACTGGCTGTTTTATTTTTTAAGGTTAGCAAGAGCTTGATTGTAGACTTCAGTTACTTAAAAATAATATATACATCATGGTTATCATGAAATAGGGCCACTTTCTATTCTGGTTGTAGCCACTGAGGTGATGGGTATTACTTCATGGAGCACCAATGAAATGGGAAGTCAATATTGGATAATGGTAATGGGTATGGGTTCTGTTACTTATATATCTTTCTCACTTATTGAACAATAATACTTACATCACATAATATCTGTATCACAGGATTATAAAAATTAAAATTTTATGTTTTAAAACCAGAGCAAATTTCCTGAGAGTAAATATTCAGTAAAATTTGGCTGCTTTTGTTGAGATAGTTTTTTTCTGGATTACAAGTGTTCTGTAGACTTTTCTCTTTCTCTCAAAAACTAAGAAACAGCAGTTTTAAGTATACAGAAAAGATACAAAGAAAACATTCTCAGGTAACTGACATCAGTGGCAAACATTTGGCAGTGTTTTAAAGGGAATCAGACCTCTGCTAGTTCAATACAATTAAGAAGATAGACAACTATGAATACTGAAACTTTTGATGAAGATTCTCCACTTAAATCACGATATTATAGACAAAAAAGACGAAAGTGCCTTTGCTATTGATGTTACATTTCTAAAAGAATGATGTGCCCATTCTGATGTAGGTCTGTGAGTCATGAAGAGCACTAGGCATTAAATGAACGAGTAGATGGATATGGCATTAAACCTAGAAGACAAAGAAAAACAAGTCAAATCAGGTCAGACAGATGCTTGTGGCTAATCATATCACCATTCCCCTAGTGACACAGAAATGCTTGTTAATGATTCCATATTAGAGATTTTTTTCTCTCTACATGTAGATGTGTTGAAGTTTTGCTTTGTGTAAAAGGTGGTGTGATTGAGTAACCCTTAGCTATTTAAGTGTCTACATAAAATTCCAAGTTAAAGATTTTTCAGAGGTTGTAATGTCACCGGGTTGGCATGTGTTGTGTGAAAATAGCTTCAACCGAGGAGGTCAACAGAAGACCTGGATCAGCAATTTCAGTCCTTGTGATAGCAAGCAAAGAACTGCAGACTACCACTTTGGGCTTAAGCACAAAGCAAAGTTTTATTAAAGCATAATTACACTCTCAGAGGGAGAGCAGGCTGTTTCTGCAAACTGAAACCAGCCCTCCTGTACAGGCTTAAGGGTGTTTATAAGGAGTTGTTCTTCAAGGAGGCCGGGTGCACTCATGGGTGAGTGACAGGGGATGATTATTTGATTGACAGTCCCGAGCTATGTAACAAGTTCATTATTGCGCATGCCCTTAGCCTTGATTCGCTAAGAACGGCCCACAGGAGGGGGGGTGGGCACAACCACATGCAGATTTTATTATAATGATGGTATAATGAGTTTGGGTTTCCTATAGGTTATATGCCTGTCTAGTCTGGGCTTGTGCAGCCCAGAGAAGTTCCACCATGTTACTGTGCCCCCTCTTTATCAGGATAAGTTTGCCCACCACCCACCCACAGTTTCGCCCATTCTGGGTGGGGTCAGGAGAGGGTCACAAGATGGCTGGGGTGTGACTTGATTATTCCCCTCTTATCTTTTTGCCACTGTCACCTCCTTGTTGCTAATGTCTGACTAACTACCTAACAGTAACAGGATAGTTATCTAGACCTAATAGAGGGAATGTTAGTAAGAATTTGCAATTAATATTCTGAAGTTCAATTTTAGACCAGGTAGTAATTCACTCTTCCTGTTTGTTTGTTTTGGCAGCCATTTCAAAACACATCCCTCTCTTGTATGGGCCAACTGTTAACCCTATGTGGTCTGTTAATGATTGTATTAAGAGAATTATGGAGAGTGACCAAAGTTAGAGAAACTACTAAAATCTTAAACAAAATTATATACAGAAAAAAATGTCTTGGTATAACACCAGTCAGGAACCCCTCAGAATAACCACAAGTTTTTTGAGAAAGATGTCAAAAAAAAACCCAAAAAAAAGCGAAAACTGCTTAGCTGAAGACCCTATCTGACTCAATTTACATCATTAGTCTGAGGTTTCTATATTCCTACATTAAATTGCCATTTTAATCATTGTTTTTTTATGCAGAGATTTTTTAAAAGCAGTTTATTTTTCCTTTTTCAATAAATGTTAATGTAAATAAGACTCAATTTGTTAATTGTGTTTTAGCCAATGCCCATTTATCTATTGTTTTATTGTTAACATTTTAAATTGTATTTTTACTTTAGTCTTTCTATCTTTCACATCTATTTATTTTATTCTTTAAAGTATGTGATAGAAAAAAATTGTGACACTAAAGTTATGATGCATTTGACAAAGCAAAGTTTGCACCAGATGAAGTTGAACAAGTAAGAAAGACTTTATTCAAGGCTATTGAAATAGGAGAGAGACAGAGTCTGAACTATACTCCACTAAAACAAAGGTTGGGAAAAATGTTAAGAGCTGGGTTTGGGGGAGATCACAGACCCTCTGTGTTTGCTGCTTGGCTTTACCTAAAGGAAAAGTAAATTTTCTCTTCCTGGTGGGAGGCAATTTTACAATTTGCAACAAGGTATCCTAGGAAGTTAGGAGTTAGTCTCCTTCCCTCCCACAGAGACTGGAAGATGGGACACTATTGAAACAGAGAAGGACCCTGTGGGGTTCCTGGGCATGAAAGCCTTTTTGTCCCCATTTCTTGTAGGCAAGACTCCAGCCTCCATGAACTTCCCTGAGTTCCAAAGGACAGATTTGAACAGTTGCTAATCAAGGGAGGAACAGCCAAGAAACCACCTGAGGCAAGATTAAAGGGACCAGAGAAGCTCATCAAGATTAGGAGACCAACCACCTGAGAGGAGATTAAGGGAGTGCAGGCCCTTCACACACCCTAATCTCTTCAGTAACCCCACCCTTGAGCTATTGCTATAAAACTCTTGATCAAATCCACCCAGGTTGGGACACGTAGTTTTCCAGGGCAGGAGCCTGCCATATCCTGCTTTGCTTGGCAAAGCAATAAAGCTATTCTTTTCTGCTTCACCCGAAACTCTGTCTGTGAGATTCAATTTGACACTGGTGCAGAGAGGCCGAGCTTTCCACATCAGTATCTTCCTTGATGATTTTATTTCCAAAAGATGGCTCCCAGAACTTTAAGAAAGGCAGTCCTGGGCTGTAAAACTAGCAAGAGGCTTTTTTAAAAGGTTTAGGTCCAAAGGGGCAGAGAAAGAATTTACAAGTTTTCTAAATTAAATGCTCTAAGAAAAAGAGGTCAGAGTCCCAGAGTGAGGAAGAAAGATGTCTAAAGTTCAGTCAGCCTGAGGGGAAAGTTAAGGCTGTGTCACTGAAAAAAATAACCATCAGTTGATCTAAAAAAGAAATGGAAAATTTTATGCAAGCCAATTTGAGGATTATAATCTGGGAGACAGTCTTTCAGAAAACTCTGAGGACTATTCTGCTCATTAGAGGAGAAAGCACAGTTATACAAATTTTTGAGACAAAGGGTTATAAGTCAAAAGACACAATATTGACAGTCTACACAATCCAGATCTACAGGTACAAAGCATTTAATGGGTCATTGTGACCCCTGACAAGATTAAGAAGGAATGTTATCTCCTAAGAAGGTCTGGTTAATGCAGATGCACAACACACACTAAAGGGGAGGGAGGAGGCCCAAATGGGTAGAGGCAAATTTTATGTTTAAATGTTTCTTGTCTTGCCGTAAAATAGAAATTTTATTTCCTCAGCCATCTTGGTCAATATGTTTCCCTCAAGAGTGATTGCCCTCCTTGAGGGCAGTGAGAAACTGAGTGTACCAAGGGACAATGGCCAGACCATTTACAAAAACAAGACTCTGACCCACAACTTCTGCAGCAACAGGTCAGGGCTTGTTCAATAACTGACAGCTTCCCTAATTTTTGCCCCTACCTCCATTTTAGCACCATCCAGAGAAACGCAAACATATTATCCTAACCAATCTCAAAGGATGCCTTCCTTATTTCTTAACCAGCTCCAGCTTCCCCATCCTAATAATCGCCAGTCAGAGCAGACTGGAAGCCTTCCCTTTTTTTCACTGTAAGGTTTTCCACACCTCTGTCTGCCTTTGAGTCTCTACCAAAAACAAGTGATGGTGGCTGACTCCCTTGCTACACAGCAAGCTTTCAATAAATAGTCTTTGCTTGTTCTCATTTGCTCAGTCTTCATTTATTTCCATAACAGCAGAAAATCAGCATCTAGGACTATGGGTGATTAATACTATCAACTGAATCCATTACAAAGAGAGTTAGCTCCTGTGTAAAGACTTCTGTGTTAGCAACACCGTTTCCTGGAGAAAGAAGTCAATAATATAGTTTAGCACTCAGCTTGAATCACTTTATTTTTTGTGACTTTAGACAATTTAACATGGAGGATCCTCTATTCTTACCTCTATTTTAGGAGTATGAGTTCAGTTTAGAAATTATGTGAATACTAAGTTAGATAATGTTTGTGAACACTGTTTCTCTTTCTCTATGCATGAAGCCCAGTGTTTCGAAGGACCCACTGTCCTATGGACTTAATTCTAAAAGGAAACAAATTAACCTTAAAATTCTGCTCAAAAAAATGGGTAACAATTCTTGTTTCTATCTATAGTGACTGTGCCTGAAGAAGTTTAAATTCTTGTATATTAGCTGAGAAAACGCTCCAGGGAAAAATGGTCAAGAAGGAGGAAAAGACCAAAAAACCCTCAGGTCAGTCATTGTTATGCAAGTGAACCCGCATAGGTGCAAATAACATTCTTTGGCAACAACAAAAGCCTCCAGGTTGTTCTGCTGTTAATGACTTACAGCCACTGAATCAGCTATGCAGTTTTTTTTTTCTTTTCTCTAAATTATATTTCAGTAGATAATGCAACCACATGATTCACAAAAGCAAACAGGTGAGAAGTATGAAGAGTTTTGCCTCCACACCTCTTCTCAATTCTCTTGGGACTTGACCCTCCTTCTGGGAATCCCACTACCAGAGATAAGCACTTGTATTACTTGTTTAACTTTCCAGGGTATTTTTTAAATAACAAGAGTATATATTTATGCTTTCACTTTTTTATGGGAAACAGGATAGAATACCCTTTGTTGGACACCTTCCTTTTTTCACTTAGTTTAGTTTGGTGGCCTTTACCTATTTGTACCTACAAAGCCTCCTCCATCTTTACTTATTTGTGTATATATGTGTGAATGTAATGTTTTTAAAAATATTTGATTGTAAATACGTAGCACAGTTTATTTCACAGGTACCTATTCGTGTGCATTTAAGTTATTTCCAGGCTTCAGTTATTGTGAACAGTGCTGCTGTGAATAAACGTATTCATTGGTCATTTCAATGCTGTGCATTCCTGTTCCTTTCTGAATGCATAATAAGTATCTAGCATCTCTAGAATCAATTCCCAGGGGTGGAATTACTGAGTTAGCAGATATAGACCTAGGTTTAGATTTAGACATAGATATAGACAGATATAGATACACATACACATATATAATAGGAATTATTACATGTGTTTGAAAGCTATCAAATTTCCTTTGCTTCCTTCCATTTCATGTTCCTATCAGCCTGTTCCTCCACATCTTCCTAAACTTAAGGTGTTATTGAACATTTGGCTTTTACAAAGCTGTGAGGTAAAAATCAGCATCACAATGTACTGTTAAAATAATTAAAGGAGGCCATTAGACTGAGGGGTCTCTATTGCCACGGCAACTTATATATGCAAACCAAAATCTAAGTTTGTAAATACAAAGTTATAAAATTGAAACTTAAGGACAACAAATCGCAGCAGCCAGCTAGGCTTTAAGCTATAGCCAATCAATATTTTTTTTTTTGCTTTGCTTCCACACCTTTTCCATTATATCTCTCCCTGAGCTCCTGTTAGTAGAGCTCTCTTAACCACTCCTAGTTAGGTGTTGCCCAATTTGAATCCATTTTTGCTCAGATAAACTTAAAATTTTTAATATGTTTCAGTTTATCTTGTAACAGTAATTTTAAAGTGCATTTGTCTTATTCTGAGGGATGTTAAATACTTTTTCCCCTAAGTTTAATGGATCTTTCCTTATTTGAAACCTGTGTTTTCATAACTGTTTTCTATTTTTAAAAAAAGCAATTTGTAAAAGCTCCTTATATATTAGGGATAATAACCTTTTATGTATGTAATAAGTGTAGAACATTTTTCTATCAATTTCTATAACTATATCTACATCCATGTTGATCTGCATTTATCTCTAGTTATCGAATGGATATTTTGATCTTTTTGTTATGGCTTTGGGAATTTTTCCTCACTCCAAGAATATAAATGAAGTCTCCCACAATTTCTTCTAGTTTGTTATGATTCATTGTTTTAAATTTAAACACTTGAGTAGTTTTGGAGTTTTGCTTCATCTTATAAGTTATTGATTTGACTAATTTTTTTCTGCAGTGCCAGTTAGTCATCTCAAGAACAGTTACTCCCACATCTTGGGATATTACCTTAAACATACCCTAAAATGGCAGGTGCATTTAGGTGTATTTATAAATTTTCTCTTTTTTCCTATTATTCTGTCCATTTATGTGCCAGTAATACACAGCTTTAATTGATTAGTCCTTACTGTGTGTGTTTAAGTCTGTCGTATTATTAAGAATTTGATTTTTTTGGCACCTATGGTCAGATCTTTTTTATGGGTGATACCTTAGAGTCATATATTTATATTTAAATTGGCTCTATATAATTATATATGTCATATATTTTAAAAGGCCATATACTTTTATCTAATAGATACAAATTATAAAGTGGTAGATGCTTCCTGATTTAAGAAAAAGAAAGTATCATTATTTGTACTCATTATTATTGTCATTGTCATTATTATTATTATTATTGTCATTATTATTATTGTCATTATTATAGTCATTGTTCTTAGCAAACTGTACAGATATTTATGATTAAAAATGTCAGGAACAAGTTGTATTTCAAGAGGTAGAAAATATTTAAAATGTAAGGCTATCAATTCTGGTAAGAGTAGTAAGAAGTTTCACTTGCAGGTGCCTTACAATCTCAGGTTATTGCACTTAGTGAATAACTATGCTTTATAGCTCAAAAATGAGATGCAGGGTCTGTTCACACTATTTCTCAAAACCGTTTTGGAAAGGAGTAAAATTGACAGTAAGTGAATTTAACTTAATAAAATATATTCATTTAAAGTAAAGAATTCTGTCAAAGAAAAATCCCCGAGTAATCGCTTGGGTTATACAATCTTGGTTTCTGGTTGGATAGTACCATAACATGGAGGGGTTTATAAAAAAGCCATTTTTACACTTATATAGACACTGATCCATAGTCAATTAATATTGATTAATGTTTGCAGAGCAGGTAGTGTAGTGATAAGCACTTCTTCATCTATTATACATTTAAATCTGACTGTGACTCTGCGACAGAGCGAATATTTTCAATATGTTATAAATTATTAAAGTAAACTAGGGAAGTTAATCAGAAGCTCCCAAGTGGAGGAGCTAAGATTTTAAACACTGCTCTGGAATTTCAACCCCGTAATCTCTCCACCACAGAGTTTTCTTGGTTTTTTTGCAGTGATTATAATGATAGCAAACAGCATGCTTTATATTTTTCTTTAATGACATTTCAAGTAATTATCAGCATTGACAAGAAAATATATTGTCTAGTTTCTTTTTAACCTAGGCCTTCTAAAACGTAAATAACTGCATTTATTGTTTACTAGTCAAATAAACTGGGCATTTTCCAGCCCATGATGGAGACTAAAAACTTGTCACTGGTGTTATTGTAGTGCCGGGTTAGTGGAATACAATTTGTCCTCCCTTATCAACTCCACTTTTAAAGTTAGGCTTTTTGTGAGAATGTAGAGCTGAGTTCTTTGTTGGTTTTTGTTAGGTATTGTTTGCTGAATAGTAAAACGTGAGAAATTTCCAAACATTACAATTTGTAATCATTCCATTCACAGATTGTAACCTCTAGACATCTACAATTCTTTATTTGTTTGCATCCATGTCTAAGGTCTAAACTTAGACACAGATGTGAATAAATAATTAACTTTTGTGTATATACTTAAAAAAAATTAATTTAATATTTGAATAGGTCATATATTTACATAATTCAAATTCAACTTAAGTATTAAAATGTAGTGAAGAGTGGAATCTCTCTCCCACCCCTGATGCCCAACCTACAATTTGAGTTCAATGAGAATCGAAGGTAATCAGTGCAGAGCTGTGTCTTCCTCCTACTCTCATCTCGCAATCACTACCAATTATCAATATGTCTCTTTAGAAACTTTGAAATTATAAATATAAATTATTTCTAAAGAAAAATATTCCATATACACTCATTTTATCGTGCTCTTTGAAATTAACAACGTATATTGGAAATTTATCCATATCAATACATAGGAAGCTTATTTAGTTTTTAGGATGATTGTATTTCACTGTATTAATGTGCCATAATTATTGAACCCATTCCTATTGCTAAACTTTTGCTATTACCAAAACTAAAAAAATAAAGACTCACCTAGTTACATGCATCAGTTTACAAGTATCTAATATATCGTGGGATAAATACTTAGAAGTTTAATTAGTAGACATTCCCAGTGGCCCTCAACAGAGTTTTGTGCCAATTTATTTTTGATCAACAGTCAATCAAAGTGCCTATATTTCCACTGTCTGGCGTATAAAAATATAATCAAGCTTTTAGCATATTGTAAGACTGATTGAATATATGTATGGATGTATATATGTATATGCTACATATATAATGTGTTTTTAGTTTAAATCTTAACTGATGCATACTAATAAACTGAAAAATTGGCAAACTAAAATCTCCTTATAATGAGTGAAAGTGAGCATTTTCCATGTTTAAGGGCTACTTGCTTTTCTCTTTCTGTGAAATGTCTTGTTTATATAATTTGCTGATTTTTCTACAGAGTATAAGGTCCTTAGCTTATTTGCTTTGTAGATATGCTTTAATTATTAAAGCAATTAATATTTATCTGTGAGGTATGTTTGAAACCTATGTTTCTAATTGTTTCTTGCCTTTGAATTTGTTCATGATATTTTGTTGAGCTTGTAGTAGTTCCTTCCCCATTCCCCATTACATAGACTCTTTGGCTAACCTTTTCTTTCTTTCATTTTTTTTTTTTTTGTGGGTTTTTTTGGTGTATATGTGTTTCGGGAGTGTGCATTATAATTATAAACAAATTTTTTATATAGATTGGTTGGCAAACTCTGTCTCATGGGACAAATCTGGTCCACTGCCTGTTTTTATAACTAAACTCTTATTGGAATACAACCATATATATTAGAATAAGCATTATTATGCTGCAATGGCAGAGTTGAGTAGCTGCAATAAAAAACTTATGTCCTGCAAAATCTAAAATATTTACTATCCGGTCCTTTCAGGAAAAATTTTTACTAGCCTCTGCTTTTTTCCCCTCCCTGAAGTACATGTTATTTTTATCCATATTTTGCAAACATAAAACCTCAGAACTAAGTGAGACTAAGAATCATTATCAAGAGTTTGAAACATTTTCAAAAGAAAAATTTTCAAATGGGAGATCCTGGGTTTTACACAGGTCTATCTGACTCCAGAACTAAAATTTTAATAACTGTGTACTTGGTCCCAGTACTTAATGATGCATTTGTACTCTTAAAGTACAAATGTACTCCATTTGGACATATAAAACTCAAATCTGGTCACATAAGACTAACATACATTGGAGGCTTTGTGGAGTACACACATTTTTTTTGTACAAGTGTACAAGAAATTTGAAAGTTATGGATGCCTTTATGGACATTTCTGCATGTCCCAAAGATACCTAAATTTCTTTATGTATCATTCACAAAGAAATGTTATGATACCTACTATAACTAAAGCATGTCAAAAATCTCAAAGCCATATAAATGATTGAAATAATAACCTGTGACATGACTACATATATATCAGGAATATGGCCTTAATAATGGAATGCAGAAAGAGTAGAATTGAGTTTTCATATACAATACATAAAGATCAGCAACAAAAATGCTGTTTGATAAATTTGTAGTAAAATTGTGGTTGACTTTCATTATTTTCTGTAAAATGTACTTTGGAATAGAAAACTCTTTACTCCTGTCCTAGAAAAACACAATAAAACAAATCAACCAAACAACTACAAAAACTGTTTTTTTTCTTACACACTGATTTAGTGGTAGCCTCTAATTAACTGTAAAGCAAATCAAAATGTTACTGAGAATTCTCAATCTGTTAAATATTTCCCAGAATTTATTTAACTGAGCATGAGAATCAAACAGTCCCCATTATTCATTGGTTTTTTTGAATTGGAAAGTAAATATTTTTCGTTATAGAGCTTGGCTATACTTAGCCTGACTGGTTTGTGTTTTCATCTTCCTTAATAAATTGAAACATTTATTTTCAATAATCTTAAATTGAAAAATATTAATGCTCATAGGAAAATATTAAAATAAAAGCATTCAAAACATTTTTTGGTTTTTGATTGCCAGATTCCAAATTGTTTATGTGGAAGATAGATATGTGTACATTGTAGCAAAAAGCAACATGAAGGTGGAAATTTAGTTTGAAATCACCTCTACTATATTATGGCCTTTGTACATTTGACAGTGTTGAAGTTGATTGTTCTTACTGTTTTTCTCAGCTCATCACATTAACTTCATTAATGATGAAGAAATTATAAACTATAAAGCACTGAATAATTACATGGACATGACATTCCAAAAGGAATTGGAACAACTCTGAAATCACTTGCATCAAAATAGATTAAGATTGATTGATGTATTGCATGTATCTGCCAAGTACTCTGCAAGTACGTTAAGTAGGAAAAATACAAATGAAGTGACTTTGTCTTTGTTAAGGATGTAGTAATCCCCGCATATTTTTCTCTTATTTTAATTTTGCCCCACATTTCTAGAAAATGTTATTAAATATTTAAATAATTTCCAAAATAAAAAAATGTTCCCTTTAAAACCAATTGTATGTTGTGTGCTTATAAATGCATATATGTGTGCATGTGTGTTTTGCCTTTAGTGTGCCTTGTAATTTTTTGTTGAAAGCTGGATGTGATGTATCAGATAATGGGAACTGAGATAGATGATCTTTTAATGTGAAGTTTTATGTTTATCTGTCTAGGAATTAGTCTAAGTATAGTTTACTGGAATGGTGGGTTTGGGAGGTGTGTCCTTCCTTCAGTGTCCTTGTATCTCTCCCCTGTTGTCGTAGTTTGTTTGTTTTTTTTTTTTTTTGCGGTATGCGGGCCTCTCACTGCGGTGGCCTCTCCCGTTGCAGAGCACAGCCTGTCTTAGTTTTAAGTAGAGTAGAGTTTGAGCCTTGAACACATTCAGCTGTATTCCTCTGTTATTATACAGAATCCCTGTTGAAGTATTGCTGAGGTATTGGGGGAGGGGAATCAATCAGTAAACCTATAATTAGGTTTCAGTCCCTTTAAATGATATGCACGCTGTCCTGTGACCTTCACAAGTGTCTCTTAGCTTTTCTCTTTAGTTTTTAGTTGAGACAGGAAGACTAGAAGGGACTGGAGTTGGGTAATCTCCCTCCGCCTAAGTTGGATCTGGCTCTGGTAAAGTCTTTTCTCTTTCTAGGTAGGCTATTGTTGTGGAGAAAACTTTGGGCCTGTTTCAAAATGGTTACATTTCCAATGAATATATTTCAAAATAATTACTTTTCCTCTTTCCCTGGATAAACAGAAGAGGGTTTTTTTCTCTGATCTTCATTGGGAGAACTTGGTGGGGTTCTTAGAGGTAAAACCTCCCAGTATGAGGCACCTCCTTGGGATGGGCAACCAGGAGTATTTAACACTCACGCTAGTCAACTTCCCGCTTTCAGCAATTCATTAAAGTTACCATCCAAGGATTCCAGCGAGTTCTGCTTCAGATAAGCTAATCTGTATTCTCTGAATTCACCTGTCTCCAATTTTCAGGGGGCAGATTGTCCTATAATCTCAATTCTCTGATGTATCTAAGAAAAGTTGTTCAGTTTTTCCTCTTGTTGTGAGAGTAGAAATAATGATTTGCAAACTCTTTACACGTTGGAAGGTAAACTGGAATTCAACAGTTATGTTTTTAAATAACTTGCCATTAAAATGATTACCTAAAAAATTTCAGAGTGAATTATATATTACAGTAAGGTATGTCAAATGTGTTCTCAGAATTTAGTATCTCTTTCCATTCCTCTCATTAGCCAGAGGGTATCTGTATCCAGAGTGTTCAGCATTACATTTAAGTAAATATAATAATGTATAACAATTATTGAAACATTCCATATATAACAGTTGCTTACTTGGGACCACTTACAAGCAAGAGACCATTTCCAGTTTGGTTCTAGAGACCATTTCTGCCTTTGAATCCTTGAGCTTCATATATGAATTTTGGGTTGTATGTTAACTTACAGAAAAGAAGAAAAGTAATATGTTGAATATAAGAGAAGGTTTTGTAATTCATAATGAAAACCCAAAAGTATCCCCCAAAGCAGTGATAGTAAAAATGTTATGTTTAGTGACTTTAAAAATATGATTATTGGGCTTCCCTGGTGGCGCAGTGGTTGAGAATCCGCCTGCCGATGCAGGAGACACGGGTTCGTGCCCTGGTCCGGGAAGATCCCACATGCCGCGGAGCAACTAAGCCCGTGAGCCATGGCCGCTGGGCCTGCGTGTCCGGAGCCTGTGCTCCGCAACGGGAGAGGCCACAACAGTGAGAGGCCCGCATACCGCAAAAAAAAAAAAAAAAAAAAAAAAAAAAAAAAAAAAAAAAAATATGATTATAATAAATACTAATACTTCACTATGCTTAAGACCATTTTATTCCAAAGCTTAGAAATATCCAGTTAATTCCACACCAAGATAAATTTCTTCATGAATACTGGAAATACAAATGCTTAGAGGGCCAGAAGAAAAAATGAATATAAAGTTGCTTACATTGTTTTACAAAATATAAATTAAAGCTCACCGGTATCTTTCCTTAAAATTCAAACTTATAAATTTGCCTTAAGAGCTCAGAATTAACGAGGCCTTGCAAGACATCATTAACCACTTTCATAAATTATTTTCTGTGAAAAACTTGAATATTTCTAAGATGTACTAAGAGTAACTAGCTAGTAAATTATTTCAGTTAAGTGTGATCTTTCTCAGGATAGGTTGTGAGTGCAAGTAATATGTATGTGCTGCTGTAAAATACACCACAGGGTCTATGCAAAAATAATCTTCAGTTTTTTAAATAATTAATAATTTGTGAATTTTAACTTTCACATCTAGTATCAAAAAATAAAAATTCTACTTTATTTCCTGTGAGTGTATGCTTATTAAGGAAATTTGCATTTACTTGGCAAACATGACATTTACTGTAATCCTTAATAGCTAGAAAATTCAGTTTTCTTGTAGGAATAATAAAAGTCGAGAAATGTTTATTTTCTTAATGAATAAAAACCAATAGACTTACAAAACACATTTTAAAACACTGTGGGGCTTCCCTGGTGGTGCAGTGGTTGAGAGTCCACCTGCCGATGCAGGGGACATGGGTTCGTGCCCTGATCCGGGAAGATCCCACATGCCGCGGAGCGGCTGGGCCTGTGAGCCATGGCCACTGAGCCTGAATGTCCGGAGCCTGTGCTCCGCAACGGGAGAGGCCACAACAGTGAGAGGCCCGCGTACTGCAAAAAAAAAAAAAAACAAAAAAACCCAAACTGTGGTTCTATAACAACAAGACAAAACATGGAATAATTATCACATTCCTAATTTTAGGCTTTCTATTAACATTCCAATATATGTCAAAGTCTATCCTCAAAGGTAAGTTATTAAATTTTGAAAAAGAGGTTTTTTTATATTACAGAACACAGAGAAATGAATATTAATTTGTAGACAATTAAATTTTGATTGTAAATTATTAGTGTCAACAAATTTCTATTGTTTAAAAGGAAAAAAAACAAATAGTGTATCTTCACTTAATTTTCTTACTTTTCTTTGTTTCCCTGTGATTTGCAGAAATAGGATCAAGAAGACTATATAAGAAATTTAGATTTTTAATGTTCAGTTTGTATGTGGTTAATACGATACCTTATTCCAAATTTTCATTTAGAATTTTCTCTGGTGTGCATTTGATTTTAGGTCAGGTGATGTCCTCATTCTCTTAAATTTCCACCAGATATTAAGTAACAGAGTAGATAGAAACTCTTAAGGTGTTTAAACAAGGATTAAAGTTACAGATAAGTCAGATAGAGGGAAAACAAAAAACAAAAAAACACCTCTGAAATCAACCTTAAAGGGACAAGATTCACAATGCATGAAGTAGGTCAGTTTTGCTGAGAAAAGTAGCAAGAAATGCAAAAAAAACAAAAACAAAAAACAAAAATTTGGTTAAATCATAAAATACTGATGACTATGACAATTCTCTATTAAACTTCCTCTGTTTATAAAAATAATTTGTTGTACAGTTATTAAATGTGGTTCATCTAATGCCTAATCAGTCAGAAATCAATATTTTAGTGTGCATTAAGAAAATATTTCTTGAAAGGCAAAGAAAGGTATAGGACCTCTTTCCAATATTGTTTTGATATCTTTCAAGTCAAAGTATAGATATGGAAATCTAGTTTAACATATATTCATAAGTTTATGAAGAGAATTAAATATTAGTAAACATGTAAAGGGATTTAATTTAACACTGAGCTTTGGTAATGGTAGTATCTCAATGGTGATAACTGTTCCATATTATGAAAAGACCATCCAAAACAAATCCAGAAATGAAACTCACAGGTTGTGAGAAAGTCCAGAAATATAAATTCTCACCATCTGAGATAAAAGAAAAATATTGGACAATTAATTCACTTTGTTTCTATATTGAGTCTTAATAAACTTTGCATTGTCTTCTGTGTTGAATGCTCTTTCCAGGAAGAGAAGATATAGCTTTATAAATTATTATTCAAGATTATATGAATTAGGGGTGATTAAGATGGTGGAGGAGTAAGAAGCAGAGTTCATCTCCCTCCACAGAAACATTGAAAATATATTTACAAGTGAACAATTCACACAGAACAGCTACTGAGGGCCAACAGAAGACCTCAGCCACCAGAAAAGATAAGAAAACCTCCACATAACCAGGTAGGACAAAAAGAAAAAGAAAAAGAAGGAATCAGGATGGGGCCTGTACCCCAGGGAAGGAGTTGCTAAGGAGGAAAGTTTCCAGCACGTTGGGTAGCCTCCTCACCAGTGGAGAAAATAGACTGAATGGAGGGGAGAGTTTTGGAGCATAAAAGGGGAGAGCAGCAACCGGTTTTTGGAAAGGAAAATGGAGAGTAAACTGCACGGAGGGTTGGCACTGCCACCCTGCACTCCCCAACCTGAGATACTCCTCTGCCAGTGAGGGTGCGAGTCACATGCTGAAGCTCAGACTCTGAAGCTCAATCTCAGAGAGAAGACCAAGGTTATGTGCGGAAAGAGCCTGAAGAGTTCAGGCTGTGGCAACTGAGGTATACTACGAAGAGGCCTGGGCCCACCAGAGAGGCAAGTCACCATTATTGGGAGGCGCACAAGGAGAGGGGCGGGACCACCATAAAAGCTTCTTTCCCTGTGAGAACTCCCAGGCAACAGGACACCACCTATAGGAGCTCTGTGGGCAGGTGCGAATAGCTGTCATGATCTTGGTCTCCAGAGGTGGGCACTGGCCACCTCTCCCAGGCCTGCAAACAGACAACAGGCCCTGCCCGTGATGACCTGGAAGGACACAAACAGCTCCCCAAACTAGAAATTCATCCAGCAGGCCTCAGGACCCACCTCTGCTGACCTGAGTGGGGCAGATGGTTCCAGCCACTCAGAATTCCACCAGTGGATGCAAGGACTTGCCATGCTGTCCGGGGAGGGAGTGGATAGCTTCCACAATTAAGAGGTCCATAGGTGGATGCCAGAACCCACCTTGCTATCCTGGGAGCATGCTGATAACTCTCCCTACAAGGGAATCCATTAGTGGGTTTTGGGACATGACCCGCTGTCCTGGGAGGGTGTGATTATCTTCTGCAACTGGGAAATGTGCCAGTGGGTATCAGAACCTGTCCTGCTGGCCAGGGAGGGTGCATTATAGCTCTTGCTACTAGGAAACCTTCCAGTGGGTGCTAGAACCTGCCCCGCTGTCTGGGGAGGGTGTGGAAACCTCTTGCTACCTACTAAGAAATCCGTCAGTGGGTGCCAAAATCTGCCTCACTGTCCTGGGAGGGTGTGGACAACTCCCCCCACTAGGAACTCCGTCACCAGATGCCAGGAGCTCCCTGCTGTCCTGGGAGCATGAAGAAACCTCTCGCTACTAGGAAATCTGCCAGTGGGTGCCAGGACCAGCCCTACTCTCCCAGGAGGGCTCAAATAGCTCCCCCCACTTGGAATTTCAACCAGAGGAGGGGCTAAAATAATAGCTGGGACCAAAAGGCTATGTGACTAAGGAAAAAGAGTTGAAATCTCTCCTCTGAGCTGCACAAACTTCAGAGCTACACCCCCACTGATGGCTTCCTAAATTCAGCTCCTGCAAAACATCCAAAAGGACAACAAGAGCTCTTGCAGCTGGGACAGGTCTGGTTTTAGTAGCTGTGGGCCCTGTGGGCACGTACACATGGGAGTAGGGTCAGACCAGAGTTTGAGCTTCCTCCATATCTCCCACAGCTGGTCCAGGTGCATGGACCATAATTAATAAGGAAACACAGCTTTAAATAACACATTAGACCAGGTAGAATTAATTGATATTTATAGGACATTCCATCCAAAAGCGGCAGAATATATGTTCTTCTCAAGTGCACAGGATAGCTCATGTCTTGGGTCACAAATCAAGCCTTGGTAAATTTAAGAAAATTGAAATCATATCAAGCATCTTTTCCAATAACAACACTATGAGATTAGAAATCAGTTACAGGAAAAATACTGCTATAAACAAAAACTCATGGAGGCTAAACAATATGCTGCTAAATAACCAATGGATCACTGAGGAAATTAAAAAATACCTAGAAAAAATGACAATGAAAACACAATGACCTAAAACCTATGGGATGCAGCAAAAGCAGTTCTAAGAGGAAAATACATAGTTGTACAATCTTACCTCAAGAACCAAGAAGAATCTCACATAAACAACCTAACCTTACACCTAAAGATAAAGAACTAGAGAAAGAAGAACAAAGAAAACCAAAGTTAGTAGAAGGAAAAAATCATAAAGATCAGAGCAGAAGTAAATGAAATAGAAAGGAAGAAAGCAATAGCAAAATCAATGAAACTAAAAACTGGTTCTTTGAGAAGATAAACTAAATTTATAATCCTTTACTGAGACTAATCAAGAAAAAAAGGGAGAGGATCTAAATCAATAAAATTAGAAATGAAAAATGAGAAGTTACAACAGACACGACAGAAATACAAAGGATCATAAGTGATTACTACAAACAACTATTTGTCAATAAAAAGGACAACCTAGAAGAAATGGACAAATTCTTAGAAAGATACAAGACTGAACCAGGAAGAAGTAGAAATGTGAACAGTCTAATCACAAGTACTGAAATTGAAACTGTGATTAAAAATCTTCCAACACTCTGAAAAAAAAAAATCTTCCAACAAAAGGCCAGGGCCAAATGGCTTCACAGGATAATTATATCAAACATTTAAAGAAGAGCTAACAGCTATCCTTCTGAAACTGTTTAAAAACATTGCAGAGGAAGGAAAACTCCCAAACTCATTCTGTGAGGCCACCATCACCCTGATACCAAAACCAGACAAAGATACAACAACAACAAAAAATTAAGGCCAGTGTCCCTGATGAATATGGATGCAAAAATCCTCAACAAAATCTGGCAAACAGAATCCAACAACACATTAAAAGGATCATACACTGTGATCAAGTGGGATTTATCACAGGGATGCAAGCATTCTTCAATATGCACAAATCAATCAATTTGATACACCATATTGACAAATTGAAGAATAAAAACCATGTGATCATCTCAATAAATGCAGAAAAAGCTTTTGACAAAACTCAACACCAATTTATAATAATAACTCTCCAGAAAGTGGGCATAGAGGGAGCCTACCTCAACATAATAAAGGCCATATATGAAAAACCCACAGCAAGCATCATTCTCAATGGTGAAAAACTGAAAGCATTTCCTCTAAGATCAGGAACAGGACAAAGATGTCCACTCTTGCCACTATTATTCTACATAGTTTTGGAAGTTCTAGCCACAGCAATTAGAGAAGAAAAAGAAATAAAAGGAATACAAATTGGAAAAGAAGAAGGAAAGCTGCACTGTTTGCTCATGACATGATACTATACATAGAGAATCCTAAAGATGCCACCAAAAACTACTAGAGCTTATCCATGAATTTGGTAAAGTTGCAGGATACAAAATTAATGCACAGAAATCTCTTGCATTCCTATACACTAATGATGAAAAATCTGAAAGAGAAATTAATGAAACAGTCCATTTACTATTGCAACAAAAAGGATAAAATACCTAAGAATAAACCTACCTAAGGAGACAAAAGACTCGTACTCAGAAAACTATAAGATATTGATGAAAGAAATCAAAGACACAAACAGATGGAGAGACATGTCAAGCTTTTGGATTGGAATAATCAATATTGTGAAAATGACTATACTACCCAAAGAGATCTACAGATTCAATGTAATCCCTATCAAATTACCACTGACATTTTTCACAGAATTAGAACAAAAAAAAATTTATAATTTGTATGGAAACACAAAAGACCATGAATAGCCAAAGTAATCTTGAGAAAGAAAAATGGAGTGGAGGAATCAAGGTCCCTGACTTCAGACTATACTACAAAGCTACAGTGATCAAGACAATATGGTAGTGACACAAAAATAGAAATATAGACCAGTGGACCAGGATAGAAAGCCCAGAGATAACCCACAAACCTATGGTCACCTAATTGACAAAGGAGACAAGAATATACAATGGGGAAAAGATAGTCTCTTCAATATGTGGTGCTGGGATAACTGGACAGCTACATGTGAAAGAATGAAATTAGAACACTCCCTAGCACCATACACAAAAATAAACTTAAAATGGATTAAAAACCTAAAAGTAAGGCCAGGAACTGTAAGACTTTTAGAGGAAAACATAGGCAGAACACTCTTTGACATAAATCACCAAAATGCCATTTTTGACCCACTTCCTAGAGTAATGAAAAAACAACAACAAAAAAACAAATGGGACCTAATTAAGCTTAAAAGCTTTTGCACAGCAAAGGAAACCATAAACAAGGCAAAAAGACAACCCTCTGAGTGGGGGGAAAATATTTGCAAATGAAGCAACCAACAAAGGATTATTCTCCAAAATATACAAACAGCTCTTGCAGCTCAATATCAGAAAAACAAGCAACCCAATCAAAAAATGGATAGAAGACCTAAATAAACTTTTTTCCAAATAAGACATACAGATGGCCAAGAAAAACATGAAAAGATGCTCAAATTACTATTAATTAGAGAAATACAAATCAAAACTACAATGAAGTATCACCTCACATAGGTCAGAATGGCCAACATAAAAAAACCTACAAACAGTAAATGCTGGAGAGGGTGTGGAGAAAAAGGAACCCTCCTACTCTGTTGGTGAGAATGTAAATTTGTACAGCCACTGTAGAGAACAGTATGGAGGTTCCTCAAAAAACTAAAAATAGAACTACCATATGACCCAACAATCCCACTCCTGAACATATACTCAGAGAAAACTATAGTTCAAAAGATACATGCACCCCAATGTTCATTGCAGCACTATTTACAATAGCGAGGACATGGAAGCAACTTAAATGTCCCTCAACAGAGGAATGGATAAAGACAATGTGGTGCATATATACAATGCAATATTACTCACCCATACAAAAGAACAAAATAGTGCCATTTGCAGAGACATGGAAAGACCTAGAGACTGTTATACAGAGTGAAGTAAGTCAGAAAGAGAAAAACAAATATTGTATAATATCACTTATATGTGGAATCTAGAGAAATGGTACAGATAACTAATTTGCAATGCAGAAATAGAGACACAGATGTAGAGAACAAACTTATGGATACCAAAGGGGGATGGGGGTAGGATGAACTGGGAGATTGGGATTGACATATATACACTACTATGTATAAAATTGATAATTAATGAGAAACTACTGTGTAGCACAGGGAACTCAACTCAATGCTCTGTCGTTACCTAAATAGGGAGGAAGTCTAAAAAAGAGGGGATACGTGTATACATATAATTGATTCACTTTGCTGTACAGCAGAAACTAACATAACATTGTAAGACAACTATACACCAATAAAAAATAAAATAAGATTATCTGAATTAGTCTGATAATGTCAATTCTAGGAACTGTTCAGCATAAGGTAAGAGTTCAATATCTTTCTTTCTGCAGGAAGTTCTTTAAAATTTTTTAAGTCAGGATCTGTGAATGATAAGTGTGATGGTTAATTTTATGTGTCATCTCATGCACATCATCACTGTGGTACACAATTTTTTGTCAAACACCAGTCTGATTGCTGCTCTGAAGGTATATATTGAATGTGATTAACATTTAAGACTTCAAGTAAAACATTACTTTCCATAATGTGGATGGGCCTCATCCAGTCAGTTTAAGGCCCTAAGAAAAAACACTAAGATAGCCCAAGAAAGAAAGAAGTCTGCCTCAAGACCTACTTTGAACTCAAACATTAATTCTTACCTGCGTTTCAAACCTGCTGCCCTGCCTTACAGAGTTTGAACTTGCCAGCCCCCACAATTGTGTGAAGTAATTTCTTAAAATCTCCCTCTCTCAAGAAAATATGGATAGATGGGAGGAAAGATCGATCAATTGATAGATAAATACATACATACATACCTACATACATACATAGATACATAGATTTTATCAATTATGTTTCACTGTAGAATGCTGACTAGTGAAGTAAACTTACTTGGTCTTTTTTTTAAAGCTGAAAATGATATATTTATTCATTCCTCAATCTTGCATGAGAGTATCATGGGTAAAGAATTTTAGGCTGCTGTTTTTTCCTCCAACTTTTCCCACTCTGTAGCTCTTTACACTTATTCCTACTCTGTAGCATTGTAAAGGTATTTATTTCAATGTCTTTTAGACCCTATGGTTTGTAATGAAAAATTCTGTCAATTTGCCACTATTTTTTATAATTTTATTTTTATTGTCACCCCCATTTATCTGCCTTGTTTCCTGGTTTCATTTGATGTGTCTTACCACAATATTTCTTCTTGATGTTTTGTATTTTCGAAGTGCAAACTCATTTCTATTTAATTCTGAAAAATTATCAATTATTATCCTTCTTTTGAATATTGCCTCCCCTAACGTTTTTCTTGAACACCAATCAGACATTGAATGGACATTATCATTCCCACTTCTGGATTTTCTCATGCCTTTTAGGCACTATTACAGATTTTTTTTATGATTAAATAAGTTTTCCCTTTCAGTTTTATTGAGATATAATTGACTTATAGCACTATATAAGTTTAAGGTGTACGGGATAATGATTTGACTTACATATATCATTAAATGTTTACCATAATAAGTTTAGTGAATGTGCATCATTTCTTTCTCTCATATTTTTAATCCTTCTGACTTCTGGGCAACATTTTCTCTTTAGATCCATCCAGGTCATTGATTCCCTCTTCTTTGGTGTCTAATTATTTTTTAGCTGACCTATTGAATTTTACTTTAATAACTAATATATCCAGAAGTAATTTTTAATGTGTAAGTCTAGTGAAACACTGACATTTTCTCTACTTAGAAAATTTTCTAAGTAGAAAATTTTCTCTACTTTTCTACTTAGTATATTTTCTATTCTTACTTTGTCTCTTTTGAATTTGAGCACTGTAATGTTATATTGTTTAAATATCATGTTTACTTGAGAAGCTGATTCCTCTTAAATTCTCTCTCTCTCTCTTTGTAACTGATAATTCCTTTCATACTCAGGTATTTTCTTGTGTATATTGTAATTTTAAGTTTTGAGCTCATCATTGTGCAGAGGTCATTTTCTGAATTGAAGTCATATCTCCTGCCCTGGGAAAGTGTCTCAAATAGCAATTTATTGTTTGCTTCTCCTGCAGCTCTAGCAGTTCCAATGGTCCTGGAATATTTGTATGGTAATTTCTTAATTAGGTTTATGTTCCATGCAGTTTCTGTAATTGAAAGTCATACAGATCTAGAGTTTAATTTCTCACAAGTAAGTATTTTTTAGCATTGCTTTTGAAGGACTTCATTATTTATAATTAACTTTTATTTTTAAGGCTATAGGAAGAAAGATGTCTTTCTTGTTTGTTTGCCACATTGGTGGTCATAGTATCTATAGTTTGTTTTGGTTTGGGGGTTTTGTTTTGTTTTGGGTTTTTGTTCTAGATTCAAGTAGCATTTTTAAGCTATGGGATTTACATCAGTACTGAATTCCAGATCTCAAATCACTTAGACAAAAACCATGACTGTTACTGTGAAACTTTGTTAAAGTACTCTTTGCCATTATCTACCTGTGTACATTTTTGTCCAACTCCCATGACCCATTGAGTGGTGTAATTCAGTTTACTGCTTTGGTTTTGAGTTTTCATTTTATATCTAATCAATAAGGACTTCCAAGTCTTTATTTTAGTACTGGGTATGTGTCTAAACTACTTTTTATATATCTCCATCATTTCTATTATGTTTATTTGGGATCGTGGATATGCGTATCTGCTCAATTCAGTATGTTATTGGAAGTTGAGTTTAAGCTATATATTTTATGATCTTTAATACATTCTGAAAGATCAGAATAATTCTGACATGTCTTATTCATACATTACTGTGTATAGGTAGAGAGTTGGTTTGCCCTTTTCTCTAATTTAATGATAATCTAGTTGCATTTGTGTATATCAGATATATTGCTATTTTATTGTACCCTTTGGCATATATCAAATCTATATTTTTCTCTTAACAATGTTCTCACTGTTTTTAGAATATTATGCATCAAAAAATGTAATGTTTTCCATTTGGAAGAGAGCCCTTTAAGAATAGACACTGTATTGTATTCAGTTTTTTATCTACAGCACCTACTGTAATGCTGGGCACATATAGTCCATGTTCAATACAATTGTAAATGGATAGCAGAAGATCAAGTTACCTCAGAGCTTACCAGAAGTTATATAATTGCCTATATTATGAGCTTATATTTCTAAGTATACAAAGTTCTCTATAATCTTTCATGGTTTTCCTAATTTAAAAAAATATAAATATAAAAATGAGAATTAAAAAAGGTTTGTGATGTATTTAACAGGATCAGTATTCTTGACTTCAAGTTGTGGTACACTGTGCCACTTTAGCTTAATTTGAAAAGAACACTATTGGCACATATATTTTACCCAGGTTTATTGTACTGCAGAAAGAAAATAAAAATTTCTTAAAATGTTTCTATTAAAACATAGCAGCATCAACACAACTTTAGTAGCTCAGGATCTATTTAATTTAAAAAATATAGTAATATACTTTTTCTAGCCTGAAAAAATAAAACCATGATACTGTTTAATATGTCTTTTATTATTATTTAGGTATGATAAGGCCAAGGATCAGACTACTGCTATTGAAAAAAGTTTGTTATGTTCACAGGTCCCAAGAGTACGGGGTACTCCATACTTTAGGAGGATCACATAGGGAAGCATTGGGCTCAGTCAAAAGTTAGAGGGAGGGAAGTTAACTGTAAGAAGAGCCTATATTGTGGTTTCCATGGCAAGGAACTAATGAGGCAGGGTAAGCAGGTTTAGGATTGCCTATTATGAATAATTTCAATGGGCTCTGGGGTGTAGGAACTGTCCTCTGGCTCACTGCATGATGATTAGCAGGTAGAGTATGGGCTGGAGTGTGAAAGCCTGATCAAGGAGGTGGTTGGGAATAGAAGTGGTTGGTCAATTTTATCAATTCACCTCTGTTAACAGTGGTCCAGAAGCTTCTCTGTGCTAAAAGCATGGTAAGTCTAAAGGCAGTGATTCTGTGGGAAGTGGATCCTGTTCTATTTTGCTACCCCTAACCTGTTCATGAGGCTTCATTCAGTAAGGCAACCCCCTCTGTAAGGCTGTCCTGTGTCCCATATTCTAGACAGGTCAAGTGTCTGCAGAAAGTAAGCCTGTTTTCCCCTTCAGGTCTTCAGTGGGTTACTCGCCACTATTGTCCCTCAGTCTCCTTTTTTGTAAAATTGGGTTTTAGTTTTGTCCTTTTTTTTTAAATGCTGGTAAATCTTGCATTCAAGCAGGGAGGGAAGGCAGAGGTCTGGCCCCATACCCCATCCTTTACTGCTGTGGGGCTTGCCCCTGGAGCAGACTCTCCTCTTTGGGCCCCTTGAGCTTCTTTGCTTATAGTATCTCAGATTTTACATGTTCCATGTCGTACCACATAACCCCCTTCAAGATACCGTTTGGAGGGTGGGGAAGATCTGCTTCCCACTGTGACTGGACTGTGGGGTTCTGACTACCTTGCTTACAGATTCATAGTTTGATAAATTTGTTGTATTCAAAAACTTGAAATGTAGGATGCCATTGTGTCTGCTTATATTTTTGGAATATTTGTATTACTTACAATTAATGAATAAAACTGGGTTAAAAAAACCCATCCATGAATGGGCACTGCAAAAAAAAAAAAAAAAAAAAAAAAAGAAGCAGTTGGTCAGAGAGGCTCTGGGCTGCTTCATTTGCATTTGATAAATGCTCTCTTGGGTGAGTTGTTTACTATCTCTAGGAATTGGTTACCCTTGGGAGGGGTAGTACTTCCAGGGTCTGCAGGACCCCAATTGCCAAAACATCAGTGCAGAAAATAAAAGATCTGGTAAATACAGATACATTCTGGAATGTAGACACATTTTCTTTCCAAAGGACGTAACTTATGCTATTGAAATATTTTATTTTCTGCCTCATTTCAAGCAATCAATTGGAGTTAGTGAGTCCTGCTAATAGATGATAGCTGTTTTGTTTTTGGTTTTTTTTGTATGTTAATAACAAATGCAGCAACAATCATTTCCAAGTGTTTTCATTAAGTCAAATGTCTTTGTGAGGTTAATGAATGGAGTGTAAATGTATATTCTGCATTTTGTTAAAAATCAATAAACTATTCTACATTGCTGCCTTAAGTCACAATAAAATTCCAGGAGTTCATTGTTGAAAAATAACACATTTTAAATGATACTGAAAATAATTTGACTATGGTTTAAAAAAAAAGCAACAACAATAAAAGACTACAACAAAAAAATCGTTGGATAAGGTTTGACTACAGAAAGAAATATTATTCAGATAATATATTTAATATCCCCCAAATACTAGGGAATTCTCTACATAAGTCCTAACTCCTCCTAATAAGATCTAAAATTATGAACATTCTTAATCTTTTTTCCTGAAAATCTGAAGAGAAAGGAAACATAGATTACAGAATCCTGTGAATTATAGATGATGTATATGTTTTATCTGTACTGCGTTTCCCCTCAGCCAGACACAATTTCACTTTTACCAGTTTTATAGGTATCCTTTTATAAGCCATTCTTGCAGAACATCATTCTTCTCATGTTCCTAAAGCAAATAGGAGCATTTCACAGGTTCTTTGTTTTCTTTTGTAAAAACTGTATTTAATTTTATTATGGTTTTTCATTTAGGATATAATGTTCAATTCTCTGAAATTAATGACACCTTCTTAGTGTTTCCTACATTATAGTGTGATATTACAGAAGAAAACTGTAGAACAACTATTTTAAAATGTTGACACAAAACACTGAGGCTTAGAAGCAAATACATATTTTTTTACCATTTTATCCATGATATTAAATAATTTTATAGAGATAACTAAATTACTTGGTCCTTAAAGGCAAATAATTTTCCAATAGTCACTTATGGACTTCTATGATACATAATATTATTGACCGATAGACACATATTGTGATATCTTTTATTCAATTTCCTTAGAGTTAAGAAAACAGAGTAGATACTCTTAGCCATCTCTTGCAAGCAAATAAATACGACTTAACAGCTAATTGATATTGCTATAACATACATTTGGATATCTTGCTATTGTGTATTAATAAAATCAGTGGGAAGGCATCTTTTTGTAAAGATTGCTACTATATAGATTCTAAACTTAGCTAGAGGCCTTTCCTTTGCCTTCTTTATTTACAAATGTATATATTTTAGAATGCTATTTACTTCTTTTTTAACTGAGGTATATTGAATATATGACAGTATCAATCTCACTATAACCAACTTTATAAATATCAGTAAGATTTTTGTGCACACTCTACTCACTCTACTGGCATTCATCCACCCACACTGGTTCTCCATAATGTATATTTTATGAGAGAGGCCATGCCACTTCTGTATGTTCTTATGATTAAGTGACAATCATCCTTTTTCACTGATGAATGCTGAGACATTAATTGACAATCTTCACATTTGTAAGTGATGTATAATAAATCCCACAATATGTTATCATTATTATGTTTGCTTTTAAATTATTTTTTCTTTAAAGAGAAACAAATATTTAAAATATAATGAAATAATTTAAAATTTTCCTTAGTACTTAATAAATATAATGGGGAATTGACATATATCAAATAAAATAATATTCATATATTATTTTAATTTTATATGTGGGTTCCTCTTTATAATTCTTCCAGCTAAAAGAGAAATATTTTATATTTATAAAGCTTGAAAATTTAGAGAAATATTTGGATGAATTGTCTTAAACTGTCTTCCACTCTCCCATAGCATTTACAGTTTATACAATGCATATTTGAAACTTGTTTGGTAAGGGAAAGAGAGGCCCCTGGTGTTAAGACAAAACTGGGATTGTTTATTTGTTGCATAATATCAGCTAAGTACTTAAATGTTTTTAACTTCATTTTCCATGAATTTTCAAAACATCACATGGAAATAATAAATATATTTCTCAAGGTTGTTTTAAGAAATATATGATATAATATTGCATGTAAAATATAAGTGTCTAAGTAAAGACTAAAAACTTGACACAATAAATGGCACATAATGTGTGTGTGTGTGTATGTGTGTGTGTGTGTGTGTATGTGTGTGTGTGTGTGTGTGTGTGTGTGTGTGTATCATAGTCTTCACAGTCCTGAAAAGAGTTATCTCATATGTCTTTGTTTTTTGGTTATTTATAATCTTTTACTTCCTTAGCTTAAACATTACCTCCTCAGAGATGGCTTCCCTAACTTTCATAGGTAAATAATTTCCAATAACCTCTCAGTCTCTTTATTACTGTATTTTCATTTAATTTCTTCACAGCACACATTACTAGATGGTAGCATGTGGCTTGTTTGTGTTCTGTTAAACTGCTCGCGCTTCATTGAAGTGAAGCTTTTGTTTGTCTTGTTCATCCCATGAATATTTCTTGAGGCAGTGGGTAAAAAAAGGAATGGTGTTATCCTCATTTTAAAAAATGAGACATGGACATGTTGCTAGATTCCCCAATGTTCCATGTTGAACAGTTGAAAGCTAACCTTGTGAAATAAATTTATCATATCATACTGTTTTTCTTTTGAGGCTGGTGTCTCATGATGTATTTTTTAACCCCCCTTGAAAGCTATGCACCAAATACTTTTTAGCTCATTAAATATTTGTGTACTGATCATTTCAACATAAGCCTATTAAAGGTTGATGACAGTAAAACAGAAAGACTTCAGTACTTTTGAAGTGCTCTGAAATTTCATCTTTTGAAAAGCTGTATTCTGTTTGAGAACTGAATTTTCAGTAGGGATTTCAGTACAATCTATCAATACCAAGAATAAATGAATCTCTAAGGGGCAGAGGAATCTTTAGTTTGAACTTACAGCCAAAGGAGGAACTGCTTATCCATATATTCAAACATTTAAGACTTCTAAATATTTTCCACCCAAATGCAATAAAAGATATCTTTTATTCACCTTCAACAGAATTCAGTCATTTGTTTGAATTCAGACAGGGAATTTCTTTGTTGTCCTTATTTCAAACATTTTTTGGCCTCATTTTGGAAAACCTTAGGTAGTATAGGGAAACTCCAACTAAAGTAAACATTTCTATATTTATTCATATTTTCTCATGTAAAATATTCTTCTGAGATCTTTTTCAATATTGGCATTAAGAATCGACATGGGAAAGAAAAAATAGTCAACATAAAGGACAAAGTAAAAGAATAAAACCCCAGAGCTTCATAAATGGCCTTGCACTTCAGTGTATTTTATCTTTAGTATGATATATATTCTAATGTATTCTGGCAGTCATGTGCGTTACAAACTCTAATGCATGTTACAGAATGATATTCTCTGACATTGTTTAATTTTTGTATTTTTAATTAATTGTCACAATTAGCAAATTCTTTTCAAACAAATAGAATAAGTTGTTAGGCACAGCAATGAGAGAGAAAAAAAAAAGAACCTGCATTTAGCATCATTAAGGAGTCCACAAATCACCTACACTTAGAATCCTAGTCTTTGTTTCCACCTAATTCAATTCACCAAACACTAAATTGACCAAAACACTGAACCTTGACTTTTCCCTGCATTATTTTTTGTCATTCATTTGAAGCCTCTTATTTTGCTCCAAAACCTCTTTCTCAGAAAAACAAGTAAAACAAATACTCCCAAATGTATGTCATAATTTCTGCTCACCAGGCTGAATGTGTGCAGGTTTGCATAGGTATGATATAGTATGAAGGGAACTAGACCAGTGTTTTTCAAATTTTACATCATACATGCATATGTATCACTTGAGAAATACATTCAAAGGCACAGTTTGATTCTGTATGTCTGGGATCTAAGATTATGCATTTCCAAAGACATGCTATTGATTCAGGACAATACTTTGAGAAACAAGTCTGCCAAATTTTCTTGATTCAAATTTCTGTACATTCTTTATGAAAGTCCCTTAAATTTTTGAGAATTATTTTCTTTGACTGTAAAATGAGAATAACAAAATCAAACCTATTTGTATAATATTCCTCTGAACATCAACAACATATCATTCCCAAATTTATAAACCATAAAATTCTATATAAATTAGAGATAGTGGTAGTGTTTCTTTTCTGTTAGTTTTCTTATCCTTTTCTTTACCCTACTTAAAGCTATCCCTGATTGATGTGTATCCACTAGCAAATTCCTGAGCGTATATTTTTGGATTTTGACCAGACTAATTCATCTAAGAGTAAACCATATGGCTTCTGAGTCTTATTATATCATACTGGTATGGATTTTTGGATAGCCCAATATCATCAGTGGAAAGTATTATTGGACAGTATTATTGAACCATATTTTGTTTACAACTGTGTATATATCTCCTAGCACAGATCTCTGCTCTTTATAGTTTCTCAATACATTTGCTGAATAAAATGAATAACATATCAGTTATTACTTCACTCATTTATCCATTTAGCAAATATTTATAGGCCATAAACTACATAAATATAGGGGATAGAAAGATGAATAATGCACAGTTACTATTCTAAAGTTATAATGGGATGCAGAATCATTCATAGGCATTATTACAATGCATTGTGAAAAGGCAAAATAAATACATATATAGGGTGATGCTAGTGCACAGAAGACCCTGTCATGTTTTCATTGTTAGGTTGTTCATTAAGATCAAGATAGACGGGGCTTCCCTGGTGGCACAGTGGTTGAGAATCTGCCTGCCAATGCAGGAGACATGGGTAGGAGCCCTGGTCTGGGAGGATCCCACATGCCGCGGAACAACTAGGCCCTTGAGCCACAACGACTGAGCCTGCGCGTCTGGTGCTTGTGCTCCGCAACAAGAGAGGCCACGATAGTGAAAGGCCCACACACAGCGATGAAGAGTGACCCCTGCTTGCTGCAACTAGAGAAAGCCCTTGCACAGAAGCGAAGACTCAACGCAGCCAAAAATAAATAAATAAATAAATAAAAATTTTTAAAAAAAGATCAAGATAGACAACAAATTGCCATGTTGAACTACAATCACAAAATTTCTCAGTAGTGATATTAGACAGTCATTTATACAATGAATAAACAGTTAAACCCCTTATTTTCAAGTTCCCTTCCAATTCTGTAGGTTTATAAATTAAATTTTTTTTTCTTTTATTTTGTTCAAGACATGTGAGAAACCCAGAGCAATAACAATTTATGGTGTAGGAAACTTTTGTATAGGCCCAAGTAAAGAATCTGATCAATGGAAAAAGGCAAATTAGCCATGAATGAGATATATTGTAAAGGATTAAGTAACAAGATTAGACAATAATTTTGGAAAAGACTGGAAAAGAGGTTAAGACATCATCTAAATAGACCCACTGGGGCTACACATAATTGCCACAAATATGAATATAAATATGGCAAATATAACCACCATTAAAAGCATCATCATCCAACTCATTGACCCCTTTATTCTGAGGGCTTCATAGAGCAGAATGATACTAAATTCTATCTCCTTCAAGGAAGACAACAAATATGAGCAGACAATGATTTTCAGAAGAACAGAGATGTTTTCTCTGACCTCATCCAAGATATTATGTCAAGAACTGTTCCTTTATATACCTATTGAAAACATTTGCTAAAAAAAAGCCTGTGTTGCCCTGTTTCTTGCTTTCTTTTTAACTCAGTGGTTTAGTAAGATGAGAGAGTTATTTGTGTTTAATGCTACTGGGTTTGAAATGACACATATCTCCCTGGTACTTGAACTCTTCTATAAGAAGTCAAATGTCTTTGTCTAGCTGCCATTCTTCCTGTGAATATGAGTAATTGAGTTCCCAAAGATAGATTTGAAATATGAGAGAATATACCTGATTTCTGTGTAAAGTGAAGCTTTTATTTCCTTTTTACCTGTCATTATGTTCTTTTAGCAATAAAAAGAAAAAGACTACACTTTTTTTTCTCCTGGGTTAAAGATATATTTATTTTCATACTTAAGTTTTGCAACTTTTTCTTAAAGGGATCATGTTAATGTTTTATATCAAAGCATTATAAAAGGGTATGTACTGATAAACATAACTCTTTCCTCAAGGGAATTAGCTTTTATAATTAACCTAGCAACAAGACACCAAATTAATTGTTTTTCATAAGGGTTGTTAATCATAATGGTGACAATTCCACACAAGGAACCCACTAGTAATCGAATATTGCTGTTCGCTTTAAGTATGATTTAAATCACCCAGCATGTTTAAATGCTGCAGACAGAAGAGGTTCTAAGTGGTTGGAGATTATCCATAAGCTAATTGCTAAGCAGTGGTGGCATTTTCATTTATTATAGACCACTCAGCCATTAATTGTGTATGGTGATACAGTTCACTGGAGTTTCTCATTGAACAAGTTTCAAAGGTTAACTGAAGCCAAGTCAAAAAGAAGTCAAAACTAAGGAAGAAACATTGATGCTACCTACTGCCATGCATATAAACAATAACAGTTTCTAGAACTACAGAAGGCAAGCAACATTTTTACAATAAAAATAAATTATCTATTTTTTTTTGTGAAGGGATATAATATACCCAAATTCTTTGAGATTAAAATTTATAATGTCAGTCGCTATTTTATATATATTCTCATTTGAGAGAGTTTGAAATACTCTAACAAAATTAACTCTTTTGAATAAAAATGTCTGATTTAATACTCAGGCATTTCAGAACCAAATATATTAAATAATTAATTATAAGATTAGAAGGAGCTGTATAGCATTCTTAAGTAGTATGATATTCTTTCTTGTTATTTTGATTGTCCTAAGTATGTGATATATTCCCTTAATATTGGAAAATATCTCATGGGCAGGCCTTCATTCTGAAGCCTTTACTCCATTTCTTCCATTTTGATTTATCAGATTGACTTGAAAGTAAAAATATAACCACTGTTTCTTAGGAACTCACATGTGATAAATCATTAGGAGTTCCCTAGTTGTAGGAATACAGAACTTTGGATGAACTTCACCTGGCATCACTTTTACTGGTGGAAAAATCTGTCATGATTATTTCTACTGAAAAGAATGCACACACGCTTCACCAGATACCAACTGCCAGTACCAAAATCTTGAACTTCCTGGCCTCCAGCACTCTGAGCAATAACTATTTGTGGTTTAACCTACCAAGACTGGTATTTTCTTACAGCAGCCTGAACAGACTAAGAATACCCCGAATCCCATTATATTGTTATTTCATTAACATCTATCTTCAGTATTTTTATACCTATTGTGATAGTTAATTTTATGTGCCAACTTAACTGGATCATGGGATACTCAGATATCTGTTTAAATTTATTTCTGGATGTGTCTGTGGAATAGTGTGTTTCCAGAAGAGATTAGCATTTGAATCAATAGACTGAGTCAAGTGTATTTCCTTCCCCAGCCTGGGTGGGCATCATCAAATCCACTGAGGTCCTGAATAGAACAAAAATTAGAGGAAGGGAGAATTTACTTGCTCTACCTGTATTCTAAGGCCTTTGAACTACACCACCAGCTTTTCTGTGTTTCCAGTTTACAGATACCTCACTGAGCCAGTACCTTACTGTTCCAATAGAATATAATGTATATATTCTATTGTATATATATAATATATAATAAATATATAAAATATAACATAATATAAATAAATGTATGAAATGTAATATATAATAAATTATACAATATATTTAATATTAACCTATTGGTTCTGTTTCTCTGGGGAACCCTGATAAATACATTACCTATTGTTTCTGTTTCTCTGGAGAAACCTCACTAATACACTGATATTACTTTTTTGTGACTGCTTATTCATACATTAGCAAACTTTATTAGCTACTTAGTCACCCTCACTAATCATAATTTATAATGTTCTTATACATTTTTTCCCTTCTGTTAGGATATTTTCTTCAAGTATATTTTCAAGAAGACTCTTTGGTTAAATTTCTGAGGTTAATATTACCCTTAATACTTAATTCCCTCATATTTAAATTATAATTTTACTGGGTATAAAATTCTAGTTTTAAGTTTTTTCCTTTGACATTTTGAAAATATTACTCCATTGTCCTTTTATATTCAATGTTTTTGCTGAGAAGCATGTTGGTATAATTCTTATTATTTATAATTTACACTCTTTAAAGGTTTTGGAATTTCATTTTTGTTTTTGATATTTAAAAAATTTGACTGTATTCTTTTTAGCTGTGAATTCTTTTTTAATTACACTGTTTGACATGCCAATTACCTTTTCAATATAAAGCCTTACACCTTCCCTTTTTCTGGCAATTCTTTGTAATTATTTTTTCAAATATATGTGCCTGAATATTTATTTTATTTTTATTTACTCTTAAACTTGTTTCACATGTAACTGAATACATTTATTTCTATCCTCCCTATCTTTTTTTTTTTTTTTTCCCCAGTACGCGGGCCTCTCATTGCTGTGGCCTCTCCCGTTGCGGAGCACAGGCTCCGGACGCGCAGGCTCAGTGGCCATGGCTTTTGGGCCCAGCCGCTCTGCGGCATGTAGGATCTTCCTGGACCGGGGCACGAACCCGTGTCCCCTGCATAGGCAGGCAGACTCTCAACCACTGCATCACCAGGGAAGCCCCTCCCTATATTCTTACTTGACAGTTAAGTAAATGTATTTGTCTATTCCTGATGCTTCCTGATTGAATCCTTGACTTGTATTCTAGCTCACTGATTCAATAGTTAGCCGTATTCATTTTGTTTTTTTGACCCATTTATTGAGTTTATTATTGCAAATATTATACCTGTATGTAATTGCTTTTTTAGCACTCTCAATTGTTAATTTAACTTATCCGTTAACCTCTATCTCATTTCATTGAAATCTGGTAGGTGGATGGGCATGGGAGAGAATCAGTGGTGCCCACGACTTCACTATATTAAGAGCAAGAGAGTATGTTCAGTAAGAGAATGGAGTCTTAGGTTCAGACTTAGGATCATATTGCAACTACATATATACTGTGTGACTAATGTCAAAAGCTTGGCTTCTCTGCATTTTTGCCAAATCAAATCTTGGAGACAGAGTTTTGGATGAAGTAGAAAAGAATAGCTTTATTGCTTTGCCAGGTAAAGGGAGCACAGAAGGCTCCTGCCCTTGAAAACTGTGTGTTCCAACCCAGGGGAGTTTGGTGAGGAGTTTTATGGCAAGGGTGGGCTCGCTGATAAGATCAGGGTGTGCAAAATGCTGCACTGCTTTAATCTCATCTCAGGTAATCTTCTTGATAAGATTCTCTGGTTCCTTTAGTCTGACCTCAGGTGGTCTTCTCCAGTAGGAAGAATGCTGACATCTTCCATTTGCTGGGTTTTAATTCTTTAAAGGGCTTAAAGACATTGTTATGTGTATCTCTTGAGGCAGAACCAGGACTCTGCCCCATGGCTTCCCTTCCCTTGTCTTTGCGTCTGTTTCCTTCCTGGATTAGCAACTGTTCAAATCTACCCTTTGGAACTCGGGGAAGGTCATGGTGGCTGGAGGGGGACAGGAAGGTTTCTGTTCCCAGGAGCCCCACAGGGTCCTGCTTGGGTTCATGACTTTGTGAAAATTTTTTGACTTCTCTGTACCTAAGTTTCCTTACATGTAAAAGTGAGGCTGTTAATACTTACCTTGTTGAGTTGTAGGAAATAAGTGAGTTAATATAATACAGCACTTAAAATAGTACCTGACCTAGATTTACTGTTTGAACAAGCTGGTATTAAGTCAGAACAAAGTTCTTAGAAAATTTAAAAACAATTTCTTAATAGTATTTGTTTTTACCTGGAGCACAAAATTGTCCAATCCCATCTCATTAAGAAATGTAATTTGTCATCTTTGTCAGAAGCATGTATAAAGCTCAACTTGAACCCTAAGATTAATTGTAGTAAGCTGTTAACTGGCAATAAAAAAAGGACGTATCCTGTTTGCTACATTGATAGATAAGAGGTGAAAAATTTCCTGAATTTCTCAGTGTTTTCTGTAAAAAGCCCCAGTCTCCTAAGATTTTTCACAAAAACATGAGAATTCTATCTGTAGTCATTTGTCTAGTTAATTGTTTTTATCCAAAAGTATAATAAAACTTATCTTATCTCTAGGAAACCATGGTTACATCCCAGAGTAGGCTCCTAGGTCAAATTCTCAGAGTATCAGGAAGACTAGAGCTGCTATTTTTCTGAGTATTTGTTTTCAAGGAGCAATGAAGCCAGATAAGTTAGAGACATCTAGGTGCCAAGAGCTGAGGAACTGGGGGCTATCTGGCTCCTGGAAAGATTCTAAATTTATGCCAAAGAGTTGGAGTAGGGAGTAGACTCTCAGGAGGGGAGAGCAACAGCAGCTTCTTTTTCTTTACAAGCAAAATTAAATCATCCTTCCTCATCTCTCACCTATTGGTTGACCAGTGATTTGCATAGGACCATTGACCTGGCTCTCATACCACTGCTCTAAGGGTAAGGACTAAGGCAAAGGAGGGCAGGGTTAGGCAGATACTTAACATTTACTGTGATATATTTAATAAGAACTACAGACCACCTCTGATACAGAGTATTTCATGTACTTTCAAGGTAAAGTTAATAAAGATGAATGTTAAAGCCCCACAGTAGGTCTATGGTAAAACACTTCATACCCCAAATCCATGCAGTTGATTTTTACTTCTTTAAAAGTCAAAATACTATTAGTTCTGTTCCAATAAGAGACAACCTCAAAATCTCAATGCCTTAACATTATAAATATTTATTTTTCTTTTATATAAAGTCTGATGCTGTTCCAAAATTTCTTGCAAGAAACTGTCCTTCATGCAGAGATGACATGATCTAGTTGACAGAGGTTCCACCCTCATGCAGCTGCACTGTTTGGAACACTTAACCTCCCATGCTGATGAGGCAGATTAAGAGGAAGTTGAAGGGTTGTGTGCCTATGATCCTATGCTTTGTCCCACAGGTTACATGTTACTTCTGCTCACAGCCTATTAGCTAAAATAAAGTCACGTGGTCCTGCATACCTCATTGAAAGGAGGCTGAGGCATGTAAATTTCCAGTACAGTTAGTTCTTCCTAAAAATTACCACACTATATAAAGTCATAAAACACAAACCACAGGACTTACATAAAGAAATAAGATTAGAGAAACAGCACTCAAAAACTTCATCAGTGCTACATAGTTTTTAAAAAAGAAATATAATAAAAATAGTAGCAAAGTTTTATAAATATCACAAGAAACAATGTCACTTTACCCGAACAGATCTAACCTTTACTTGCAGAAGTGAACATCAGAATGATCACTTCTTTGGGGTTATTGGGAAGTGGTGTAAGGAGGGTTGTCTGAAATAGGATGGAAAGTTCTAACACACATTGGGAGCCAAGGAAGCTTGCCGAGATGTTAGGTGTGCAGTTTGTGTAATTCCTACATGGCTTGATACAGCTGGGTACAGTTTTCTGTGTTCACATAGTGTTTATCTTGATAAGTTTGCACATAAGCATATACAAAATTCTCATTTTGCTCAAATGATTCCCTAGTATATCAGTCATATTGGAAGCAATTTGCCTTTTCAAAACAAGCATTTTAGCACAACTGACTACCAATAGAGCCTACCACACCACTGTGTTAAGTAATGGGTGATTTAAATCTTAATAAAATATTGAACTTTGTTATTGACATTTTAATCTAGTTATACAATATTTCATCATCCCAATTAGTAAAGATTAATTAGCACAAAAATTAATTAAAACCCTGGCTGCATTTCTTTGATAACAGTCCTTCATTTATTTGCCATAGTTGTCTCTTTTTAGGACTATGATAGCACTTAGTAAATATAACAAAACATAATTTCTTAAGTTTTAAATCATTGAAGGATCCCTTAGAATTTCTAAAAATTGATGTTTCTAATCACAGGAAAATGACTCACTTGATTTTATATAATAATTTATCTTCCTTCACAAGAATACCATTGACCAAAACACACACAAAAATCCTCTAATACTTACATAAACTAAATTTCTTCCCTCTGGTATTTAAAATATTGGATTGGCCAAAAAGTTTGTTCAGGTTTGTCCATAAGATGTTACAGAAAGATCCAAATGAAATTTTTGGCCAACCCAATGTTTCAGCCTTTATGATGCATTTGATATTTTTATTGATTTACATTCTGGCCTTTCAAATATTATGAATGTGATTTATCTTCCAGGTCATAACTCCTTTATTTGTTTGTGTGTATGTAGCTAAGTGTGTAGCTTTGTGAGGTTAAACTGGTGCCTAAACAAAGGGATTGTCCTCTAGGGATGGCTGGGAAAAGATATAAAGTAACAGTCAACTGTTCAAAGCTGACAAAATTAATTACTTTCCTAATATCATTCTTCATTAACCAGACTCTCCTCCTGAAATAACTGTAAATACCCTCATCTGACCCAATCTAACTCCTCTGGACAATAATGAATCTTTTATTTGTCCATTGAAATTCATGCTTTTTCATCAGCAAAGTTCCTTTTTTCTAGCATTCCTTCACCACCTTGTTATAAACAAAATCGTTACTTCGCCCTGAGACTTCACTTTCTTTACACCTCTCTAATGGTGGCTGTTTTTCCTCTCAAACATATCCCTGTCTAGAGATTGAATAGGCATATTCCTCACTCTGTCACTTACAAATGACCCTCTCTAGCCTATAAAACTCTTTTGAAAATCATACTTTCCTCTGCAGTCCCCAAGTCTACTCCTCTTCATAACTTGAAGATTTCAGACCCTGAATCATTGCCACTTTCTTTATTTCTCCTGTCATAGTTCATAATTATTTCAACATTCTTGTAGAGGATACTTCCAATATTTTCACCTCTAATGGTCCTTTCCTTTACCCCATTTCTCATTGTCACATCCAATTATATGCCCTTTACTACCACAACCACAACGTCTACTTCATTCCCTCTGGTCCCTGACTCAATATTTTTTTTTAATCCTGTTGAGACCATCAGTCTGTTGACCCTAGAGTCTTGTCATTGTTACTCACAGAGGTTTCATCTTTGCATTCTTCCCTATTGAGTTTTTATTACTATCAATTCTATAATCACTCCTTTGTTTATTCCTTCACTTGAAACTTTCAGGCAAAAGTCTAGTGTAGTTAAGTTCAACTCTTTTCCTATTCTTCACAGGCAGAAGCGTCACAACCAAACTGATTACTCTAACTTTAAAACCATGACCATAACTAAGAACAAATGTTTAAATACTCTCACTCTAAATCTATGAATCTCAAGGGAGACTTTAGTTCTGCTCAGCAGTTTTCCTATATCTGGTAATCTTTACCTACCTAATGACTTAAAATAATATGTCATCCTTTTTTTCTCCTTAAACCTTCGACCCTACTCTAGCAAAGATGAGCCTGTTGCTCACTAAAGCCATTTCAAATGCCTGGTGATAGTGCTCGGCCTTGTCATAGTTGAGTGGAAACAAGTGACTCATTCATGACAATGATATGTGAGTACAATTTATGAGTCACTTGAGGATCAAGGCAGTTAACTTATGTTCCTTTTCTACACTCCACCTACTGACCCTTCCCGCAATCTGGAAGAAGCCCCATGTTGGAAGTCTATGGGAGTCATATATTGGACAGAGGCTGGGTCCAAGAACCACATGGAAGCAGTCCACCCAGTAGTTAGCTTAAAGGAAACTACAGACAACTGGTGAGTAAGAAGCCCTTTCCCTGTGTTAAGACTCGGAGATTTGACCTTTGATCATTAAAATAGCTTACATTAAGTACCCTTATTTTCACAACCCCCTCTCCAGTCCTCACTCTCAATTGGTAATCTTGATTTTTAAAAAAATTCCACCATGAAAAACTAAAAGCTAACAGAAGAGAATTTCTACCTGTTAGCAAAACTATAATCTACTGACATACCTCGGTCTGCACCTATCAACACAGCCTTTCCTTCTTTAAAAATGATCAAACATTTAACTTTACCTTTGCATATATAGGATCAAATCCCATACTTCTTTCTCGCAGTTAATAATCCTTTCTTGCACCATCAGTATTTCTCTTTATACCTGATATGTCAACCTCAGCACTCACTAGATAGTTCTTTTCAGTCTCTTTGGTGAATTCTCATCTTCCCAGATTCTGAGTGATAGATGCCTCCAGTGATAAGTATTTTCATATCTTATTTTCTGGCTGCAGTCACTTCCTAGGTGATCTCCTCCAAAACCATGACTTTAAACACTCTATATTTTTATGACTCCCCCCAAAATGATCTCTGGCTATAATTTCTTCAGTGAATTCCAGTCTCATATATCTAGCTACAGGTATTCAACACAAGGAAAACCGTGAAAAACTGGCAACAACGGAATAACCTGTAGTTTTTAAATAATATTTTATTTATTTATTTATTTATTTTTTGCGGTACGCAGGCCTCTCACTGTTGTGGCCTCTCCCGTTGTGGAGCAACAGGCTCCAGACGCTCAGGCTCAGCGGCCATGGCTCACGGGCCCAGCCGCTCCGCGGCATGTGGGATCTTCCCAGACAGGGCACGAACCCGTGTCCCCTGCATCGGCAGGCGGACTCTCAACTATTGCGCCACCAGGGAAGCCCAATAGTATTTTAATGATATTAATTTCATACATTTGATAATTGTACTACAGCTAATAAAATATTAACATTGGAGAGAATGGGAGAAGGATATAAGGTTTCTTTACTATTTTTACAACTTTTCTGTAAGTATAAAATTAGTTTAAAATAAAACTTTAAGACATTAAAAAGTACAAATAAAAAAATAAAAATTGAAGAGTTGAAGAAATGCTTCATGTAAGTTATGGTCTTCATGATGACCTAAAAAAATTGGAGGAAATGCTATGGAAAATACTGGAAATACTGGAAAATACTTTTCAACAGTATGAAAAGCTATGAAAAGGCACAAGAAAGATAAAATTGGCTGTGCTTCAGAAAGAGCAATTTTTTTTTGAGGCCTCCAGGTACACACGTGGGACATGTTTGTGATGAAAGTGATGTGTTAAGTTGGGACTGTAGTGAATTGAAATGAGGAAGAGCAAAAGCTTTACTTCTCAAAATATTTCAAACAAGAGAAGACTAAGAACCATCCATCATTCTTGTTCTAAACAAGCTTTCACTGTGTGTGAGATGAACTTGATGGCCTTAATAAGTCTTTTGTGTTTTCAGTTTTCACGACTCTATGAACTTGCCTGGTGCTGTGTCTGCTGTAAATGTTCATGCTATAAACAAGATTAATTTCTATCGCTATCAGCTTTGATTTTTACATTCAGTTGCAGTATATACTCCATCACTAAGGAGGAATTTTGCCACTTACTATGTGTTTCTAACCTTAATTGCCAGTTGTGTGTGTATGTGTGTTTGCTTGTTTTCTAACCCACTACTCTTTGACTTTTAGTTAATCTTTGATCATTGTTTTGGGTACAATATAAACACTGAATAACAATGGTACTTCAATTATGAACTCTTGACAATAGCACTAATTTCATCTCTGAAATAATACAGAGAAAACACATGGGTGAAGGACTGGAGTGCGTTAGGAAAAGTCACACTGTTAAAACACAGACAGCATCTTTTCTGAATAGCCTCCCCACACAGTGAATATCAGAAATCGGGCTGACATTATCAGCAGGCTAATAAACCTCTGAGCCAACTTCATAACAGTCAAAGCCTTCTAAAGGAATAGGTACAGTCTTCTATTAAGTTATACATTTGTTTCATCCTGATTTTAAAAATATCTAAGACACAAAATGTCCATCCTGTATATAAATAAAATTTATCACATATTTCAAATACACATATAGAGTTGGAATTTATCTAAAATATTAATTAATGGATCAAATGTTGCCATTTCAAAGAAGTATTATAAGACATAAGATTGAACATATGAGCACACTGTGTGTTTCCTCTCATAGCCATTCATCCACCCAGGAGGAGGACATACATGTCTTAGTGAAAAGTTTTCAAATTATCAACATTGCTGCACATTGGCCCACTGAATGTATATTATATCACTGAATACTCAGAAATGTTAATAACTGAAATAAAATCTATCTTTTTAAAATACTTTTTAAAAATAACACTGTGATAAATAACAAGATTTGTAGTTTTCCACCTAATCATCAATGACCTGCTCCATGGTAAATGGCTTAAGCTATAAATCAGGTTACATACACCATTAGTTAAGTTTTTAAAATTTTTCATCTGTAGCAAATTTAAAATTCCTAACAGAGAATTATAAATATCCAGGAATAACAGAAACTGTTTGGTTTAAAAGATGAAATTACAATGAGGAATTATGAATTTAGTCCTTCCTAAGGATTAAGGTTAAATCACACACTAAGACAATATGCATAACACACTTCAAGGCTGGATATTTGCATATTTCAACATGGCAGGTTGATGTAGAGTGATTCTAATATACTCTTGGATTCCTTTGTCTTTAGAGAATATTTGTCAGTTTTTATTTCAGAATTTGAATATGAATTTAACAGTGCTCATTAAAAATAATAGTCTTTAATTTCTTTCTACAATGAGTAAAGAAAATAACTAATTGGTAAGGAATAATGAAAGTCTCAGTGATTAAACCATTTGAAACATTATCAGTTTTAAATTACATAAACAAACTGATAAACGACTCAGATGTCCATTTCTTCTAATCTGGCAGGCTAGTTATTTGGATCACCCCTGTGCTGAAACAACTAATAATTCTGGATAAAATACAAAATATATCTCTTTAAAATCATCAGTTATCTGATAAGGATGCAAGAGACCTGAGTGGAGAGGGGAGTCAGGGCATAAAAGTGTTTCCCAGCAGCGATGCTTTCACCAGAGGTTTCCCAAACCCTTTGAACTTGAATTCAGTTCTTTTAGGCATCACAGCTAGGAGATAAGACCCAAGAAGAGACCATCCATGTGGGTTAGCGAAGGAGCTCCTGAAAATCTCAGCCAAAATTTCTAATGTGAGTGGGAATATGAAATACACTCCTTGGGTACTATATAGGAAATTAATTCCTTTGTGACTTGCTGCCAATTAGAAAGACAATAACAATAAACAAAAACATGTAAAAAAGACTACTGAAAATTTATATTCACAAAGTTCCTCTAATGCAGGTCTGTACCCAAAATTCACAACTTGTATGAAGTCACGAAGCCAAAAATCATAAACTGGAAATCTTGCAATGTACCTCCAGGTGCTTGGCAGATGCAAAGGCAAAAGTTACTTTGGAGGAAACAATTATACTCAAGGTTGTGAAGAATTTCTAAAATAAATTTCAAAGGAAAAAAAATTATAATAAAAAGGAAACATGAGCAGGAACCTGCACACACAAAAAAGATAGCAGAAATAGACACACAAAACACTTTTTATTACTGCATTACCAGACAAAGGTAATAAAAAGGAACATAGTTATATGTTTAAAATTTAGAATTATGTGCAGGGATTTATAAACAATAAAAATACAAAACAGAAAATAATAAAATCCTAAATTAAAAATATAATGGATAGCTTTTACTGAAAATGATATAAAATTAATTAAGCAAGAATTAATGAACTGAATGGTATAGTGGAATACTTAGGGCTTGAAGGAAACTGGAATAGGGGAGGGGTCTTCCAAGTCATTTAATCTATTTTATAATTTTGGTACTGAGTACAGTGGTGGTTTTATTCTTAAAAAAGCACATATATATTTTCTGCATTTTTTTCCTGGAAGAATTAAATATTTCACAATACAAACATAACTATTGTTGTTAAAGATCCTATTATCTTGCACTAAATATTAAAATTTATTTTGAAAAATTTTTATCTTACATTTAAAATATGTTATGCCTATTAATTAAAGGCTATGAAAGATAATGAAAAAAATTTCCACAGTGTTCACTTGATAAAGTTTTTATGATCATAGAGGTGGTCTTTTCTGACATTATTAGTTTCACAAAGAAACATTTTCCATATCCTTAATTAAAACAAATATACAAAAAAATCCACAAAGTCATAGCTTTTCATCTCATCTTTGCCTTGATATACAGTTAAATTTAGAATAGAAATGCACATATTTGTAGTTCCTACCCATTTCTTCTCATTGGTTGTTGAAAAATTGCACAATATAGTTCATTTATATTAAAGTTTTCAAAATTTACTTCAATACTGAATAAAAGTTGAATAGTTACTTTTAATATCCACTGTTCTCTTTCAATGGATTGAAGGCAAACAGGCATGCAGATATTATTTATATTTTCTAGTCCTCATCAAAACTGACAAAATAAATTTTAGTTTAGAAAAAAAGTGCCTTGACTTAGACATAGGCTAAGTATTGATTTGTATATTAATTCATCTCTCCCTGTTATTAAGGGCACCTACTGTCATTCACAAAGACCATGCTATTATTTTACATTAAAGGTGGTTGGTATATATTTTTTTAATTAGATAAATTTCCTATTGTTGTTTCTGCTTTCTTTGTGGGCATATTGTTATCAACAGTGTGACTGGATTTATAAGAATCACAGTAACAAGATAAAACATTCTTGCTGGGCTTCCCTGGTGGCGCAGTGGTTGAGAATCCGCCTGCCGATGCAGGGGACACAGATTCGTGCCCTGATCCGGGAAGATCCCACCTGCAGCAGAGCGGCTGGGCCCGTGAGCCATGGCCACTGAGCCTGCGCGTCTGGAGCCTGTGCTCCGCAACGGGAGAGGCCACAACAGTGAGAGGCCCGCGTACCATACCCCCCCCCCCCAAAAAAAAAAAACCCAAAAAACATTCTTGCTTTCTCACACATACTATAACTCTTAATTATGACTTTGTGGCTTGAGCCTTTTTTATCTTTATGGACAACGCTTACAAATTTCACCAAGTACTTGTTCAGGAACATACCTATTGGTTTTTGATAATGGTTACTGTGCTCCTGTTGAACATAATGTGATTCAACCCATAATTAAATAACACCGTTTGATAATACTTCATAAAGGGAAAGAAACTGAGTCACTAGGTCATTGTTTTGATTGTTAGATACGTATTATCATTCTCCATTTCAGCTACTTGTGCAAATCATTGTACTTGTGGATTGTCTTGTCTTTGTGCAAGTAGATTCACATTCCACAATAAAATCAGAGTCCAGTGCTTTAGGTTTATTTTATATTTTAGTCAACCAACTTAGAACCCTTCCTCCACAGATAAACCTTGAAATTTTAATAGTACCCATGAGAACCAAAAATATATATATGCTACATTCAACATTTCAGTTTCTTGAAAATAGGTAATAGTCATGACATAACAATTAATACATTTAAGATTTAGAAAAGATTTCATTTCTTTTTTTCCTCTCAAGAAAATACAATATGAAAACTCTTGATTTACTGCTATGAATTAGTGTGAAGAAATAGTGTTGAATGTACTGAGATTCAGTGGGGCTAAAGTGAAGGCATTGCATGGATTTAGACAAGTATGAAGAGTAGAACATAGGTTATGTTATTCTACAATCAATATTATATAACCCTTAGACATTTATTACCCCCAAATACTGATAGCATCTTGATTTATGTACAATCACATGATATTAATTTTGCAATATATTCTATTTATTGACCTTTGTTGTAAATTGAACTATTTTATACATTTTTTTATTTATTCAAACTTATATCTTTCATATTATCTCTATACTGTGAAACCCTTTCCAGCTATCCTCAGCATCCTTTTTTACAACTTATTTCAGTCTATGTTAGACCTTTACTTTATGGGACTGCATAATTCAAATGTATGTTTTTTTCTAAGAGTTCTATTGGATACTGTAATCATGGAAAATGGCATATTTCTTTGTGTTCAAGCATGTTTTGTATATTAGTTACACTCTGCCAAGTAATTTTTCTCTTTTTGCATTTGCTCAAAGATCAGACTTGGAAGTATAAAGTCTCTATCAACTTTAAATACTAGTTCTATTTCATCATATATGTGTTTTCTGCTGAAAAAAAAATTCATGAAGTTCTGAAAATGTGCTTCTCTTTTAAATTGTTTTTTTTTTTCTGCAGTTATGTAATAGTTGCAGCCTTTAAAGACAACCTTTACTTTTCTAAGAAGAGAATAACTTCTAATCTGAGCCATACCTGAAAGAATGTATTGAACCTATTTCCTCAAGCAGCCTTAATTCTTTTTCAAAATCACTTATATGTATATTGCAAATGGGTCTTAGCATTTATAAAATTTTTGTTAGTTTACTAAATGTACAATGGTCTTGAAGAGAAGAGACTTGGGAATTGATCAGATTTCTCAATTCAGGGAATGTTAAAAGATGCATGCATAAACACACACACACACACACACACACACACACATATCGTTTGCATTTTAACCACTGATTCTTCTCCTATATGAGCTACGTTGATAAGGTCTCTGAATTATTCTAGACATTATCAAGAAATCAGGATTATTATCACTAGCCTGTGCTTCTCTGTAAACATCAGTTTTATTCATTGCTCCAGCAGAATAAATTTCTCAGCTTCTCTACTCCTCATAATCAGTGACTGACTACACATTTATACATCTCATCTCCAGTTCCATGTAGAAGCCATCTTTCAATCTCATCATCAAAGTTCCAGATTCTCAAGAGAGAATAATTTGTCTTTTAAGACTTGTTCAGATATTCATCTCTTATTCATGCATAATTGAGAGGATAGCAATATCCTCTCAATAAAAATTCCTGAGTTCTGATACCATGGTTATTGACGGCAGTTGATTTCCCACAAAAAGGTGTAAATTTTAAGTTTGGTTAAAACCAGAATGTTATTTATTTATTTAAAATATAATTCAGGAATTTCTGTCACAAAGCATGTGACTTTGAAATGTGGGTATCTGGAGAAACTGGTGAAACTTTCATGAAGTTCTTTTGTTCTAATTTAAAATTGGATTGAATTTTCCTTTAATGTAACTCTTCTTCTTAATAAATCCCTGAGAAATAGATAATTGTCCTAAATTGTTTTTTATGCTACTCCAATCAATTAGAAAAAAATGTATACTAAGAAATGGTCCAATATCAAGGAATTAAGCAGAAACATGTTCTAAGAGTTTGGTCTTCTATTCATTAAATGAATGAATGTGGTAAAAACAGAGAGTGAATTATTACAGTCTAAGATGGTACCCGCCTTTGTCAATTCCCAGCATTTTATTCATAAAGCAGGTAAAACTTGAAAATCCTACTTTGCAATAGAATACTGTATTTTGTAATATTGTATCAATATTAGGGTGAATTTAGGTAGGGTGGTTGTTTGGGAATGTGATGGGGATTAGGTAATTGAGATTTATGTAATTGAGAAAGAAGATTACATTTTTTAAATACACCTCACTAGGAGAAGAAACTATTGAGAAACCAGTCTTGGGAAGGTAATAATCGATGTCATGGAATACAAATCGATTGAAAACAGCTTGATAGTTAAAAGCTTTAAGTGATTCCTCAGCTCAGCCCTCAGTGGGATGCTTTCTTCATTCAATGACTAGATGAACTTATCTGATGTGCTTCACTTAATGCAATTTGAAGTAGGAAATGCTTTGATTAGACAAGAGACAAGATGTAAGGGATGAGAAGCTAGCCTTATTCCTTTCTGTAAAGTTTGAACATATATGAGCATTAAGAGGTAAATTGACTGCTTTTTAGACTTGGTAAAATTTTTAAGAGTGGATAAATTGCAGTCTCTGATAATGTCTATCTATCTCATTAAGGATAGCATTTTAGGTTATCATGTCATTCTGGAAGCAAACTAAGATTTTAAATAGGCCCAGACTAGTTTTTTGATACACTTCTGCCACTATATTGCTGTCATTACAGATGTGAAGGGATTTCTCTTTTTCTATTTGAATTGTATTTTATTTATTTTTTTACAGCAGGTTCTTATTAGTTATTTATTTTATATGTATTAGTGAATATATGTCAATCCCAGTCTCCCAGTTCATCCCTCCCCCCACCCCCCGCTTTTCCTGCTGGTGTCCATACACTTGCTCTCTACATCTGTGTCTCTATTTCTGCATTGCAAACCAGTTCATCTGTACCATTTTTCTAGATTTCACATATATGTGTTAATATATGATATTTGTTTTTCTCTTTCTGACTTACTTCACTCTGTATGACAGTCTCTAGGCCCATCTACGTCTCTACAAATGACCCAATTTCATTCCTTTTTTATGGCTGAGTAATGTTCCATTGTATATATGTACCACATCTTCTTTATCCATTAGTCTGTTGATGGGCATTTAGTTTAATTCCATGTCTTGGCTATTGTAAATAGTGCTGTAGTGAACATTGGGGTACCTGTGTCTTTTTGAATAATGGTTTTCTCTGGGTATATGTCTGATGTGAAGGGATCTCTAACCAAGCATTTGGTGGTACTTAAAGGTGATAGCACAATACCCTGAGATAGAGGTTACACTTGGTTATCCTTATGAGAAAACATAAAGTAAATTTGAATCTTACTATAAAATAAACTTGTACTATTGAGCTATACAAATTTAAAATTATTATAGCTTTTTGGAGAACTGAACTATGCACTAATTCATTTCTCTCATAAATCCAACCCAATATTGATTAAGCAGTCGCCACTTACTAAATTCACCTTATAGTTGTAATTTGAAGTCCTGGTAAGAACCTCCCTTATTATGTGACTGCTACTGTGATAGTACACTGGAGAAAATAACTTTTACATCAATTTTGTAATATTTCCCTCATCATTTATTATTATTCTTATAGAAATAAAAATAAGTTATTTGACAGCATCCACGGTTTTTATGCTATCTTATTAAATAAGATGTAATTACAAAAATGTGAAGCAAAGAAGCAAGGACAAAGGCAAGAATACATGATATGTAAAAGTAGAGAATGATTATAGGTGAAGCACAGAAATGAAGAAAAGCAGAAAATGAAGAAAAATATCTTGTTTCTTTACTTAAGTGCATGGAGGTTTATGAATACTATTTAAAACTACTCAAATTTTTTCTTGCTGAAAAAATTATACTATATTAATAAAGTGTTTTCTACCACAACATTGTACATAAATTGCCTAGAAATTTTATTGTAATTGCAGAATAGAGACTCTAGTATAAGGACTCATGGGTTTTGGCCTACTATGCCTTTTCATCTTTAAAATTATGATGCATTTCAACTATAGGGAAAAGTATAAGAAATGATGTAATGAATACACCACCCAGCTTACTTCTATTTTGTCATACTTCCTTTGGATTAATTTTATATGAGTAAAATTGTATAAATGCAATTCCAAATATTTATGTATTCCTCTCCATCCCAATTTGTCTCTTGCCAGAAGTGGTCACCCTCTAGAATTATGTATTTATTATTTTTCTATGCATGTTACCTTCACTTTTTTGCCATTACAACAACTTTGAATGAATATGGCAGTCCCTGTCTCCTTAGGCATATGATTAAGGAGGTCCGTCAGGAATTCATGTGGAATTTGAATTGCTAGGTAAGAAATGTGTAACTTTAATTTCACCAGAACTTTCCAAATTGCTTGCACTTTAAAAATATTCAACAAATATGTATTGAACACTTACTGTGGGCTAGGCACTTGTCACGGTTCTAGGCATATAGCTGTAAACAAAAAAGAAAATTGTCCCCCACTTCATGAAACTTACATTCATTGATTAAACAAATTTACACCCACCAATAGTGTATCAAAGTTCTTTTTTATCCTTTCTAGTATAATATAAAAATTTGAGAGCTTAGTACCGTCAAATTTTTATATTCATTTATTTTTTTATATTCATGAGTGTGAAATGTTATATCATTATTTTAATTTACATTAACAGATTTCTTTGACCCTAAGAATTTTAATAAAGTCATTGACAACATGAGTTTCTTTTTTATGAATTGTCTGTTAACAACTATTAATCACATGGAAATGAATTATTTAATATACAAAGAAAAATAGGTTGAGAAAAAAAGAAGTTTAGAACCAAACCTTGAGGCCCTCCAGTATTTAAAAGTAAAAAGAGGTGGAGATAACAAAGAGAATTAACATGAAACACCCTATAACGAAGGAGAAAATTTAGAAGAGTATAACATCTTAGAAATCTAGAAATGTGAGTTTTCCAAAAAGGAAAGACTGATAACTATAACAAATATTGCTGAGAGGTCGAGGAAGAAATAGATTATACTATTTTCACTAGATTACATATTTACGGGACCACTAAATATCATTGTTCTTACTTCCTTAAATATGTTTATTGTCTTCTTTTATTTCTCACCCCTTCTTACGTAGTTTTTATTACTAATTTTCTAAGTGTTATCACTTCTCTTGCCTGCATTTAATTATTTCTCAGTACAGTATACACAGCATAAAATACAAATTCCTTATGTAGTGTATAAGAATTGCTATGCTTTACTCCCCACATATCTATCACCTTTTAGATTCCTTAAGCTCTAACTCTACTAAACTACTTTTAATTCTTGCTGTATGGTCATCCTAGTATTCATGCTCCCATACACGTGAATTTCCTTGCTCAGCAAAACTTTTCCAACAAGGTGTTCAAAATTATGAATTCCTCTGTGGAACCTGCAGAAATACCTGAAAGTCACTAGCCACTTCTGGTTGTGGATTTTAGTTTTTCAACTTTACCAACAATCATTCCGTCTTCTTAACTGAATATTTGCTATATTCCAGGCATTCTACAAAGCATTCATGTATATTATTACTGCATTAATTTTATCACCATGAGGAGTGGTGATGAAGAAACAGTTCTTAACAAGGTTAAGTAACTTCCTCCAGGTCACTCTGATAAGAAGACTTTGGTTCAAACCCAGATCTCTGTGTCTATAAAACCCATGTCTATTATGACGGGAGCTGTGTAGATATAAAGATGTGTTACTTGCTGTCTCTCCATAGCTAACTCCTAACACCTAGGTGTGAAATCAAGGTCTTTGTCTTCACCTATCATTTCTATAATAGTTTGCTTACTAGAGTCACATCTGGGAGTTTCTACCACTTTAATGAATCTTGCACGTGGAAGCCAGCTTACTCATTGCTTTCTAGTTGTCATTTCCTTCCCTCTAATGATTCTTCATTGTGAGTGAAAGAAAGTTTAAACTCGTTAATGTTGATAATGACTCTTCAAAACTATGCTTGAACCTAGTCTTACATCTCTCACTGCTTCCATACTAAAGAAACACTGACTTGTTAACTCGCCTTAAACAAAAGAATCTTGAACTTTTCCACCCGTTTGGTTTCATTGAGACAATTGTCATCCCTTAAAAATATTACCATTTATTTTCTTCCAAACTACACCTTCACAGATAAGTTTAAACATTGCTCTTCTCTATTTTTTCTTTTTAATCCCTAACCACAGTGATGCCTCTCTTATGTAAACTTGTATATGTATTAATTAGTGTTAAAACAAAATATTAAGTGAATTGAGATAAAAGATGTTCTTATCATAACTGGTATGAATATAGTTATGGATTTTAAACTATTTACTTATTTATGTAGATGCATAGATATCTATTTACTTACTGAGAACCTATTCTGTGCCAAATATAAGGAAAATTTCTTTACAATACCTGTAAGGAAAATGTCACGTTCAATATGTGGGCATAATTATTTGCATTCTGCCTCATCTCTAATTCTCCCTGTATATATACAGATGGATATATATAGATGATAGACACACAAGTGAATATATAAATATATAATATATAGCTGTCATATACCATATATATTTATTTTTTACATGGAAATATATTTCTTAATGCTTCATTTGCCAGTTGTTCTAGCAACAAATATAGCCAAAATATTGTCCATAAAAATAGTAAAAATGTAGGAGGAAGAAGGCCGGGGCACAATGAAATATACAGACAACAATCAGCCAAATTGCTCTTTTGAGTTTTAGGTTACTCATGTGTAAAATGGGATGGATATTCATGTGTGTATTTGTGACAAATAAATGATATATGTGAGCTGGCTTTGAAAACTTTGAAGAACAATGTAGTAAGCTAATAAAAATTATATTATTAAACACATGCACATGCAAACACACACACACACACAAAGATTCTAATCAAATATGATGATGAAAATCTCTTCATTTTCAACCTTTTTTGTGTTACTGTCAAACACAATTTCATTTGCCATGCAAAATGCATTATTTCCTTCAGTGTTGCTGTGTAGAAAGGAATTATTTTACTTTAGAATTTTTTCTACAGTTCTCTAACCTTACTATTATAGTATGTATCTGCTCTAATACTTTAGTACTAACCATTTCAGCATAGGAAAGTAAAATTTATTGTAGATACCCCAGACTGATGATCCTTCATGGATGCAATTAGTGAAAACACAACAAAAACACTGACTATGAAGAGATTCAAATCTCAATCTATTTCACTTTAGCATTATTGTTATTCTAGTTGAATTTTTTCTAATGAGGGAAGATGTTTCAATATGATTTTTCTATACCATACAATACAAATTTTTATATATTATACCATATATTGGAGTAAATGAAATTTAATATATGATAATAATGCAAAATACATTTAAAAAATATTCAGGTACTGAAACATTACCAATATGAAGAAACCACATTTAATTATTTAGATCAGAAAAAGTAATATGCAGAACAATTCAAAATATTTAAGTAAGATCCTTAATTTTATAAAATAAAAATATCTATTAAGTAATATTAGGTTTCTTACATAATGATTGAGTCAACTAGGTTCACTATGTTTGCTAAACTTGTAGAAAAATGTCACTGAATTATTAAGACATGAGAGCAGTTCTCGAATAAACTAGGGCAGCTATCAATGACAGAAATACACAAATATAGCTTCTATTTCCTATTCTCAGTCCATGATATTAGACTTGAACAAATGTCTATTTGTTTGTCTATTCAAACATATTTATGTTTGAATAAATATGTAGGTCATTTGAAAATGTTAGTATGTGATTTTGTTATTCTTTCAAAGGAGGTGGGGTCCTTTTCATTGTGTTTCTTAAGTGACTTGATTACTTTCCATTTGATGTATTAATTAGAGAACTTTTTTCATTCCAGGTGAATACCATATGAAATCTTTGTATTTAAGTTAAAAGATATGCACCCCAATGTTCATTGCAGTGCAATTTACAATAGCCGGGACATGGAAACAGCCTAAATGTCTGTCAACAGAGGAATGGATAAAGAAGATGTAGTACATATATACAATGGAATATTACTTAGCCATAAAAAGGAATGAAATTGGGTCATTTGTAGAGATATGGATGGAACCAGAGACTGTCATACAGAGTGATGATTCACTTCATTGTACAGCAGAAAGTAACACAATATTGTAAACAATTATATTTCAATTAAAAAAGGAAAGATATAAACAAATATTGTATATTAAACACATATGTGGAATCTGAAAAAATTGTCATAGACTATCTTATTTACAAAGCAGAAATAGAGACACAGATGTAGAGAACAAACATATGATACCAAGGGGGAAAGTGGAGGGGGGGGGAGGAATTGGGAGATTGGGATTGACCTATAAACACTATTGATACTATGTATAAAATAGAGAACTTATGAGAACCTACTGTATAGCACAGGGAACTCTACTCAATGCTCTGTGGTGACCTAAATGGGAAGGAAATCCAAAAGAGAAGATATATGTATACACACAGCTGATTCACTTTGCTGTACAGTAGAAACTAACACAGCATTGTAAAGCAACTATACTCCAATAAAAGTTAAAAAAAAAAAAAAGAAAGAAAAGGCCATTAAGATCATTTAAGGGGTAGGCCTCAAACTGGTGGACCATAGCCATAATAAACAGATTTTTTTTTTTTCACTTTTAGTGTTTGTGGTCAATGGTAAAATTGAGGATATTTCATATAAAAATCATCATCCTAACAAATTGTCCTGAAATATGAAACTGGCAAGACTAGATTCATGTCCCTCCATCATCATCATTGTCATAATAGCTATCAATTATAGAGCTTCTATTTTTCAGTTATAGTGTCAATCCCATTGCAGGTATTGTTTATTTTAATCTCTATAGATATCCAATAAGGTAAGATAATTATTATCACCTGAAGATTAAAGAGAACTAACTTGCCTACAAATACACATGTAGTAGAGGATAGAGCCAGGTCTCAAACTAATATAAATGTGACCCATCAACCCTTTGGGCACAGGAGTACCTGGCCTGTTTGTAATCTGCCTTTGCCCTACAGTTAGTCCCAGTTTGCCTCAGTCTGCATATGCTCAGATTTCCTCATTATTGTTATTGGCTGGACAACATGGACCTTTAAACCGATGAATGCTTAGGCTTATGAACCTCTCATTTTATGAAAAATAAAACTGAAGTCAAGGGAAGTTAACCATGTTAGGTTGTAGGAATAATAAAGATGTGGGCTTCTTTCCATCTTTATATTTTAACAGCTGACCCAGAGCCCAGAACAGTGATGTTTCTCAAATATGACCGCCTGACTCATTGAAAGAATAGCAAGTGGCTCTAGGGAATAGTTAATACTGGATTTGAATGCAGTGGCCTCTATATTTTTGGTCTCCATATTTGTCAAATAATGAAACTGTAGTAAATTGTTAAGAAATAGCATTTTTTAATATCAATACACTGTTTGAGTCATTTTTCTAAGTGCTTTATTTTATGATCTTATGAAACTTTAATAGTACAGACACATTCGGAGACAAATGTTATTATTAACCCATCTGACAGATAAGTAAACTAGCATGCTGATAGGGTAAGGAATTTATCTAAAGTCACGCATCCAGTGAGTGGCTTGACCAGGACTGAGTTTAAACCTGATCACTATGGCTCTCAAGTTTCCCAAATACTCATTTTATTTCTTGTTATTAGCTTATTCATTCTGCCTAGAACAAGTTGTTGCTTCTAGTAGACATATCAATAGTTTGAGTAGACATTCTCATATATTGTTCATCAAAATTGAGAGAAAATCTCCATGTTTATTTGGGCTATTCTGAATACTGTTCTAATAAATTTAAGCAAAACTAATAAGAAGGAAAAAAATGAGTGAATTACATTTAAATAAGATTTAAATGAATGACATTGCTATATGAATTATATATCAATCATTCAGAAGCTAGACTGAAGAGCTACATGGCAGAAAAAAATAATGGAAAATTTTAAATTCAGCCAAAGAGTAAGCCAATGTAAACAGAACTTAACAGGATCATAGAAAAATACAATGAAAAGATCAGTAGAATGAGAAAAGCTAAATACCAGATGAAGCGTAAGAATGAGAGGGATTACATAATATGCATATGGAGATGCAGAAATCAGTCCAGACAAAGCACTATGCTAGTTAGCCACATAAGAGATTGATGCTGCAGAATAGACTTAGCTCAGAACTATCATGGTAAACATATTTTCAAAATGATGCTTTCTGTATCCCAGACATTGTACCTTTTTTGTTGTTGTTTACTCTTGGAAAAGGCAAAAGGACTAAGTAAGGGTTAGCACACCAAAGAAAGACTCTAGACGTAAAGAAGATGAAGGTCCTAGTGAAATATTGCTCCCTAATTTCAAAATTGGAATGGAACAGGAAAATATGGACAAAAGAAAACATGATTAATTACTGACCTAAAGTGAGAAATACAATGACTAGAAGTCCATATAAGTATCAGAGAAACTGCCAATGAAAAAAAAGAAAGAGAAGAGGTAGAAAAACAAAAGATAAAGATGTTAAGATGTAAGTAAGGTGTAAGTAAGCATGCTCTCTTAAAAATATCTTTAGATGCAAAATGTAAAAATATCAAGAATTCAAGAGGCAAGGGAAAGTTTATTATGTACAATTTTTAAAATAAACATCATAAAATGATTCAGCTTGGTACCATGTCTTGAAGATAAGTGAACACTGATTTTCTTTAGGCCTTGGTAGCATGTAGGTAAAAAAGAGATCACATTGTATTTTATACCCAGCTTCTGTTGACTCTGCTCCCAACTACATTATTTCAGTATGGCAATGTTCCTGCCTATATCCTTCATGGAGCTGGTGATAAACACCACATGCTTTCCTTCCTGTTGTCTTTTTTGGGCATCTCTTTTTTCATTTAAATCAAATCAGATTTAATGGTGTATAGATATGGATATATGTATATGTATAGATTTAGATATAGATATCTGGATTTGGTGGGTTCATGAATGTAGACATATCTAAATGTCAGCTGAAGCTCAGCCAGAAACCTCATACAAAAACAACACTGCATATTAACACTGTGAGTCCTTTCTCAAAATGTCTTATTTTCCCCCTACTTTTCCTCCACCTTCTTTCTTTCTCCTCCTTTCTTTTTCATCCTTTTCCTCCCCTTCATCTTATTTCTCCTCTTCCTATTTCTCCTTCTACTCCTCATACTTCTTTTTGTAAAGTATATAATTTCTTCACTTAAAAATTATGTCATGGTACCAAGTTTTATCCTGCATTTTTGGCTCACTGTGAAGTGCTGGTGATATTTATGATTATGGGCGATTCATCAAGTAACAAGGGTCAGGACTGTGTTTGGCCCATTGTTGAAATTAATGGACACTAGTAAGAAATCATTAAACCTGGCAAAGTAGTCCAGGATCTAATCTTTTCCAAATTGTAAATAAAGACAGAAATAGTCATATGAGTATTAATATGTTAATTAAAATACTAGCAATATGCAGTTCCTTTTCCCTGGTCCCAAAGCCAAGGAAACTTTGTCTGGACATTTGTTAATCCCAAGAGTACTCCCAGTAAACATTATAAATACTAATCTCCATCTCAGAGACTGGCTCTTGGGAATATAAACTTCAACAAATTTCTTTTTGGTTGTTTTGTCTTTCTTTTTTTCCCCTTTGCTATATTATTTTTTAAAAATATAAGACAGTGTATCATATCACACACACATATCTCTGTAGGCATCTAAAATATTATGCTCACTTTTTATTTTTTGTTTGTTTACATATATAACCATTGTGACATTATCACTAACATAATTCCCAATTAGTCTTTTACATAACTTAATATAACTCTATAATCAGATTTTAGCAACTATCTCATAAATGTATTTTTAACTTTAGCTTGTTTTATTTGTGATTTTGACACTCAGTTGGTTGAGAGCCTTGTTTTGATAGTATTTACATTCTGACCTGACTTTACATTGTGTAAGAAAATTATTTTGCCTTTTAGGAACTCAAAAATATTGTTAAATTAATTAAACAAGGAGGCCATTATAGTGAGGTGGTTCTAACACCATGGCAGCCTAAGTAAACAAACCAAAATCTAAGCCTGTAGATGCCTCAAGGTCACAAAATTGAAACCTAAGGACAACTGATCATAAACAGCCAACTAGGCTTTAAGCTATAGCCAGTCAATAGTTTACTTACTTTGCTTTCATCTACTCTCTATAAACATCTCTCCCTAAGCTCCTGTTGGTGGAGGGCTCCTAATCACTTCTGGTTTGGTGTTTCCAGATTCTAAATTATTTTTGCTCAAACTCTTCAAATTTGTGATATGCCTCAGTTTACCTTTGATCAACATATACTTATACTTAGTTGTTACTCTTGTCTTTCTGCTACAGCATGTCCTTCAAAATCTAATTCTACTGAATCTTCTAAAAATGTGAGGTATTATCCTCCTTTAATTTCCTTTTCCAATTGTACTAAGTTGTGAGAAATATTATTTTTTTTAAGAATTTTTTTTTGATGTGGACCATTTTTAAAGTCTTTATTGAATTTGTTACAATATCGCTTCTGCTTTTTTATGTTTTGGTTTTTTGGCCCCAAGGCATGTGGGATCTTATCTCCCCGACCAGGGATCAAACCCACACCCCCTGCATTGGAAGGCAAAGTCCCAACCACTGGACTGCCAGGGAAGTCCTGAGAAATATTATTTAAATTGCCTTAGCGTGATTGCTAATTCCTTGAATTCTACCGTGGCATTGACAGGTAATATTGGAAAAGTACAACACCTAAGTAGATATATAAGAAGTTTAAGAGTGCCACTGCTAATTTTAATTTCACTAGAGCCCAATGTTGAGCAAGTTCATGAAAGATATATTAGATTTTTCCAAATTGTTTACTGCTTCTTTGTTATGGCAGTGCACTAGAAGAAATGATGACTATTTTGTGCAAAAGGAAGTTAACCCCAAAGATTTGAATTTATATTTAATATATAAAGGTTTATGAAATATAATGGCAGCTATATTTAACAGTAAGGTATAAACTAATAGATGGCAGACATAAGTGTTAGGTCAGCAGAGTTGTAACCTGAGAACATTTTAAGGTTCCAGACCCTTAAAGCAGATTTTTCAAATACTATTCATGGCTATTTATCTGAACTATGTGACTAAATTAATTTATTTGCTTTGTATTTGTTGACAGCATTTAGATTGGAATTTTTAAATGGACTTCCATTCTTGTGATTGGATTTGCACTTTCAACACTTCAGTGACATTATTTGACCATGAGCATACTTTACATTATATGTGAATTCAAATTAATATATTTTCCACAGTCCACTAGTTTTAAATTCTTGGTCAAGGCCATAATCTCATGGAAAGACATTAATTTGGAAACACATGTATAGCAATACTTATAATTAGAGAATATAAACATTTTGGAGGAAAAGCAGCCAATAATATAAACATATTTCCATAAGTAAATAGTGCTTTTCTTTGTAAGTTAAGGAACCTTACAATTTTAATTTAATATATTTTTAATGATCATGAATACACATATAATTTTAATACTAACATGGTTTCAATTGTTACTTAGCAATTGTGAAAGTATTTCTGGAAGAAATTTACTTGGAATTTAAAGTTAAGAAATAGATATTAAGAAAAATACTAAAAAATTAAGAAAAATACTAAAAAATTAATTAAAATATTAATACAAAACATAATTTGACACTGTGAGCACATTTCATTAACAAATGAATCTTTCAATTATACTTATTATTCAATAGCCATAAATTGGAAGAGATAATCCCAGATTATGGAATTAAAACTAAAATGCTTCAACAATGACAGTGTAACATTCAAAAGGTCATTTATATAGATCCAAATATGTATCACAAAATTATGTTAAAATTCCAGGAATTATGACTGCCTCACAGAAAAGCATTAATATAGCCACAAAACATATAATTTATTCTCAAATAAATGTTTCAAATGGTAAAATTGAAATAAAAACTGGAAACAGTGTGTGAATGTAGTTCATTCTGATTATAATACAATATAAAGCATTGTGAGATAAAATTGATAATCTAGATTATCAATGTATCTTTAAAAAATATGCAAATAAATCACACTTAGGAAATTCTATAATACTATTTATGATCCCATTGGTAAGTCAAAGTATAAAGTAGAATGTTATAACATAAGGAAATGGTCTACAACTTTTAATATGATTTCATCTTTCTTTACCAATGATAGTTAAAGGCACCAAAAATGAAAGCAAAAATTTTAAAAACAACATTAGAGTAAAGCATATATGTGGATTTAATAATAGTAGCAATTAATTTTTATTTGAAAGAAATAAAAATAGATATAATATATACAGACAATTGAGTATTAATTTTCAAAAATTTTATTTTTGAAACAAAGAATGACTCAATACTTATATTCTAAAAAATTAAAAAAGGACTTTTAAATACATAAATTGCTAAAAATTCTCTTTAGCTACCACCTGTTTCTCAATTTCTGTTTAAGAAGAACAAGAAGGAATGGAAGGAGGTCACTGTGTAGTCTACACGAAGAAGTGGGGAGCTACGCTCCACCTCCTTAAGGCTGCAGTATCTACATACATCTGTAGAACTCTCCATGGGGAATTTGTCCATCATTTCTTTATTTATGTATTCAATCTTTTTTTTATGTTAATATAACCTCATGCATATTTATTTTATATTTCGAGATATAATCCAATGCCACTTTATTTTGTTGCTAAATTTTACCAGCTCTGCCCACTGGAAGCTCTTTAGTTGGGTCCTGAGTTCCTTCGATATATTCCCATCATTGTGTGTGTGTGTGTGTGTGTGTGTGTGTGTGTGTGTGTGTGTGTGTGTGTGTGGTATATGTCTGTTTAGTACTTCTTTACTTTTTGGCACTACAGAATGTTCTAGGCTCATCTTACATATTATCTGCTGAGTCCTAAGATCAGCTGCTTCTCCAAAAAATGATATTAGGCTAAGATTTACTTCTGCTTGTTTTTGTAAATGAAAATTATTGGAGCAGAGCTAGCTCTTTTGTTTATGTAATGTCCATGGTTTTCATGTTTGGTTGCACAGAAACCTTATAACCCTCAAACCCCCAAATATTTACAATCTGACTCTACAGAAGAAAATTTGCTGACCCTGCTGTATTACACAATTGCTGGCTTAAAATAAAAACCTCAATCATTAACCATTTGTCTGGTCTTTATAAAGTCAAAGCGAATTAAAATTTATTTTGTTATTGAATTTCTGAAAAACTAATTTTTAGCATTATAAAGATAATATTAAATATGTCTATCATACAAGTCGTATAGGCTTTTCTTACAAATATAAATTCTAAAGATTATTAAAAGAGAAATGTCAGCTTTCACTATAAGTGAAATATATTGGCTTTATTTTAATGCTTATTACTTTCTGATACCATACTTTGAACTTATGAAAGTTTTTACGAGCAAATACTCAGACAACTGGCATTTTAAAATTTAATTTTAAAATAACCTCTTTATTTTTATTAATTTTATACTTGTGGTGAAAATGTTATTTGTTGAATTAAAAATGATTCAAGAGTAAGTAATGGATGCTTCCAATTTAGATATCAATTTAACTTTCTAGATTTTAGCCACAAACTCTATAAATAGATAGCAATTAAATTTCTAACCCCATTTTTGTCTACCTAACATATTTTTCACATACACACAATTCCTCATTTGTAAACTGACAAGTGCCAACAGAAACATCTTTAAGAAACTTCTTAATTACTCTATTGTTTGTTTTAATAAACAAGCTAGTGTTACTTTTGCTATTTTTGAAATCACACAAATATTTTTAATAACTCTATGCAACCAATTAATCTGCTTTCTTCTCAATTTTTCCTAGCTGGTTTGTTAAAAGTAGCATATATTGAATTATATGTCTAACATTTCTAAATAATAAAAAAAAGACTTGTTATAAAACAGATAAGTTTTTTTTACAAGATTCAGAATTGTTAAACATAATTCAGCATGTAAAGGGAAAATGCTTTAAGATAATTATGTAATTTTAATAAAGATTTATAGTTTCTTAGAAATAATGTTTTAAAATTATTTCTTGTTTCACTATTTGCTAAAATATGAGATTCATAGACAAAAATAATCAATTTGAGGCTCACAATTTTTCTCAGTTCTATTTGTTGTTACTCCTAGTAGAAAAAAGATATTCAGCAGTAGATGGGCAGTCTAAAATATTAGTGACACGTGGCAAGTATTTCAGGAAATCTGGATCAAAAGACCATAAATTTATTTTTCTGTTATTTATAAAGACAAAAGACAAAAAGAAAAGAAAAACATGTTTAACAGCCTGTATTTTTCTTCCTGTAGTAACTACTTCATAATTAAGTGGGTCTATGGTTAGGGAATAAAATTAAAGTGTCCCTCTGTGAATATATTGGATTTGCCTTTTCCAGCTATACAAGCTTCCTTCTCAGTGGTCAAGTGGAGTCTGAAAGTTTGATTTTTTTTTTTTTTAATGGAAGTAGAGTAGATTTACAATGTTTCAGGTGTACAGCAAAGTGATTCAGTTATACATACATACATATATATATTATTTTTCAGATTATTTTCCATTATTGGCTATTATAAGATATTGAATACACTTCCCTGTACTATACAATAGGTCTGATTTTTTTTTATGTATCAAAATGCTCAATTAATTAATCTCCTTCCCATATATCCCACTTCATGAAATTACGTGATAATTTTTGCAAATATACAAATTACATTCAAAGTGCATGAAAAATGATCAAACTCATGTTTTTAGATCTGTATGTCAAAAGTTCTTTTTGACTACATACTGGAATCCTGATAGTTAATAGACATATTTGAAAAAAAAAATAACCTTATTAAAAAACTGTGTTAGTGGAATTATCAGGCTCTTTGGTCTCAAATAATTTACTAAATAGGTTAAAAGAAAAGTATATTTTGATGTATGTATTTGCCAGGTGATGCAAAAGAAACAAAACAAAACAAACAAACAAAAACAAACTAACAAAAATCCTAAAAACTACAAGAATGACAAAATCCAAAGAACTGGTTAGTTGTATTTTTGCCACACATCATTCTAGGCAGTGGAGGTAAAGAGGTAAATTTCCAACTTTGTGGAACTTATATTCTGAGGGAGAAACATATAATTCATGAATAAACAATTAAATACATGTTATATATTTTGGTTGTTCTAAGTACTATAGTAAAAAAATTAGCCAAATAAATAATATAACCTATTGCAGTGATGGGAAGGGAAAATAAGTGAGAAGATTAAGCATCATACATCACAGGAGCTGCAGTCACATTCTTTTTTAGCTGATCTGGTAGCTTAGAGTTGTAGCTATCAGTGTGTCCTGCCTCCACTAATTCCATTGTCTCTTTACCCTGGATGAAGTTCCTTACTCAATTGATGGATACAAACCTTCATTTGTGTTGGATCTGAATTCTTGGTGTAGGGCTCCTGTTAATGTATGACTTTAATTTTTCTTCTCAAATATTAAATTTGGTTTAATTCTAAATTATTTAAAATCATTTAAATAGCGAAGTTGAAAGTGTTTAAACACTTTTTTAGATGCATGGCTTAATATGTTGTCTTTCAGAAATATAGTCTCTACTTGAACTTTTTTTCCCCCAATTTACTTGCAATTTATTGAGATTTGAGTACAGCAGATGTTATGGTTACAATCTGCTTAAATTGAAATATTGTTAAAAATATTCCCACAAATCACTCATTTTTTCAGACAAGTTAGGGGAATCATGAGTTAGTCTTGAATCAGTTTAATCATTTTTGCATTACTTTCAGAAATTTTGGTTTCCACATTATTTTTTACTTTTCACATTCACCTTGTTACTAATTATTTTCATTATTTATAGAAGACTAACAGGACAAAATTTAGATTGAAAAACAGGTGTTTTGGGCTTCCCTGGTGGCGCAGTGGTTGAGAATCCGCCTGCCGATGCAGGAGACACGGGTTCGTGCCCCGGTCCGGGAAGATCCCACATGCCGCGGAGCAACTAAGCCCGTGAGCCATGGCCGCTAGGCCTGCGCGTCCGGAGCCTGTGCTCCGCAATGGGAGAGGCCACAACAGTGAGAGGCCCGCATACCGCAAAAAAAAAAAAAAAGAAAAAAAAAAAAAAAGAAAAACAGGTGTTTTGTGGAAAAATTCACATATGTTAAAACTTTATACATATGTACATATGCATACACATTCACATACAGATATATATATATACACATACACCATTTATAAACTCTTTGTACAATGTTTTAAATTTATATGAAATATATATCACATTGTTTTACTTTAAATATTATATAAATATGTGAACCTACAAAATTGGGATAATACTTTCTGATTGCTAAATATGTGCCAACCATGTATTAAACAAGTATTAACTTGTCCATGTATTTGACAAGTATTAACTCAGTTCTACAACTGTGTGAGGCAGGTATAATTAACAGCTCCATTTTACAGCTGAGAAAACAAGGAGTTAAGTAATAGAACAGCTATTTTTCAAAAAGAGCTAAGATTTGAAATGAAGATCCTGTGCTTATAAACACTCTTCCACACTATTTATCTAGACGGTCCTACTTGGAAGGATTTCCATCTTTTTGGGAAGAGTGACAAAACTGATTTAAATTATCTAAATGTACCAAAGTCTACTTCCACCTTTTCACTCCAATATTATGGACTATAAAAAGAAAGATTTTAATTAAAACAGTGAGCCACCACTGGAAAAATAATTGTAACTGATTTTGTGTTCATATGTATACATTTAAATAAAAGAATATGTTTCAGTATAACACTTGTACAACTTAGTGCCTTTTAATTTGTGGAAACATGCTTGTTTCAACTTTCTACACCAGTACATGACACTATTAACAAGGGTAATCTTAGACTCATTTAAAGAGATAACACAACTTATAACAACAAATAAGATAGAAGTTTATTTCTGTCACATAAAGGGTGGATGGTAAGGCATCTAAGTATTCAGTTAAGCTTCCATCATTTCTTATACCATCCATACTTGGCTGTGTTCTTCTCACACAGCCAAGTTGTCATCTCTAACCCAGTCATAATCTCAACATTCCTGCCAGTGATTGAGAGGATACAGCAGAAAATGCTGGTTTGTCTTTTTACATAGCAGTAATAAGGTAAAAATTTTATATAATTTGGCCACACCTAGCTGAATCAGAAGCTAGCAAATTCAGCGTTTAGTTGACTAGCCATGTTCCCAGTTAACACTTCCAGTACCACTGGAAGGAAAAACTTACTTCAGAATTTTTATTGTTTTGTACAGAACTGTCCAAATATTACTATAAATATAATTTTTAGATGAAATAGATGCACCACAGATTTCAATCTAAATGTGTGTGTGTGTGAGAGAGAGAGAGATGGAGAGGGGGTGGAGAGAGAGAGAGAATGAGAGGGAGATTCATTGACTGAACTACTAAAAGGGTAAAGAGGTCCCAAGGCACAAGTATTGAGGTAATTTATAGGACACCGTATGTGAATTTGAGTATTCCACTACTAACTTTAAAAAGTCTTGTCCCCTCGGGGGGAAAGTGGTGGTGGTGGTGGTGGGAGGAATTGGGAGATTGGGATTGACATATATACACTAATATGTATAAAATAGATAGCTAATAAGAACCTACAGAAACTAACACACCATTGTAAAGCAATTATACTCCAATAAAGATGCTAAAAAAAAGTGTTGTCCTATATAATTATTGATAATCAATCAAACAAACAGCAAGAACAAAAATGAGATCTAAAATTTATTGGAAACACTTTTAATAATTGTATAGATTTTTTTATACTCTTTGAAATGATTTGAGATTTATAGAAGGGTAGCAAAGATAGTACAATGATTTTCTATATAACCTTTACCTGCCCTCCCCTCTCCATGATAATAACTTACATAGCATGGTACCATTGGTTCAAAAATTGGCCCTTGTACACAGAGGGCAAGTAGAGACCAAAGAAAGAGACAGGCCACCCTGTGCTGGTAGGTGTCAGGTTTAAAAAGCAAGGGAATTTATATACAAGGCTTGTCTCGAGCAGCTGAAAGACAAGTAGATCTCTGCATCCACCTGCCAGAATCTCGGAAGTTTATATAGAGGCCATACCTGGTTACAGTCACGTATATCATCCAGATGATCTTAACACTGTTCCCTCTCAAGGCTGTGTCTTTGTAAACAGTTCCCACTGTAGGAACAGTGGGTAGACCTGTACAAGCCAAGGACAGGGGAGGAAGTGAGAAGCATCTGATTGCCCAGATCCAACTCCAGGGTCAATCAGATGTCATGCCCTTTCTTCATGACCTCCTCCAACATTGTACATTTATCAAAACTTAAGAAATTAACATTACAATACTATTAACTTAACAACAGATTCCCTTCATATTCCATTACTTTCTCCACTAATGTTGTTTACACTTCCAATATCTAATCCAGGGGAAGTACCACATCGCATTTATTTATCATGATATTTTAGGCTTCTCCAATCTGTGATACGTCCTTAGTCTTTTCTTGTCTTTCATGTCCTAGACAGTTTTGAGAAATAAAGGTCAAATATTTTGCAGAATGCCATTCAATTTTAGGTTTGTCTGATATTTTCATGTTTATACTAAAGTTATGGATTTAGGGGAAGAATGCCATAGCAGTGATGTACCTATATCAGCACATCATGACAGGGGTATAAGGCACTTACCTAACATTACTGATAAGGTTAACTTTTATTCCTATAAGGTAGTGTTTGCTAGGTTTCTCCAATGTAAACAATCATTGTTTTCTTTTCCTATTCTATTTGTTAAAAGTGAGTCACTAACTCAAGCCCACATTACAGGTAGAGGGGGTTAAGCTCCATCTCTTTAAAATGTAGTGAAATGACAATGACAACTAAATATGTTGAAAATGTAGTTTAAAATATTTTAAATGAACTTTTTTTCAACAGATAAAATTGTAAGAATAAATCTAAACTAAGAGATCATAATGAAACATAGATAAAAGTAGATATTTTATAACATTGAAACAGTTTTTTTATTCATTACTAATCTTTTCCTAGACTTTAATGTTAAACATTTAATAAATAGCCATGATTTCCACTCCTGAAATTAAAATTGCCTTCCTCTCGCAATACATTCTTAAACTATTTCTAAATCTATAACTGGAAACTGAGAAAATGATAAGGCCTTGAGGTCAGTTATTTTTTTCTACTATTGAGATAAAAAACCATGACACCAGATAATAGGCTGTATGAAGTATTTATGAGGTTCATCAGAAAATTTGAAACATTTTATTGTATTTATTTGGGCTTATTTTTATGGACAGCTAAGGTCCTAAAATGTCTTTTTCCTCTTTTAAACTATCTGTTTCATTGCCATTTGATCTAAATTTCCTTTTTTTTTTCTTGCAGACATTTATAAAACTACATAATTTATTAAACTTCAAACTTTAATTCAAAAATTCCTTGACCCATGCATATTTAAAACAAAAAAAAATTGTTTTTTCAAAACTTACTTTGATATAAACTATTGTTCTGTTCCAACATATACTAGATTGCTGAATTAAAGGAACAGGCAATTTGATCTCACTTTGCAACCAGAAGTTTGGCCTAAAGATCTGTATCTTTTCATTATATTTGAGAAATTTATAAATTTTTCTTTCTCTAGTTTCAAAAGTGAATATGGTGTAGTAGGCAAGCAGCTGTTCACACGAAACTATGTTTTGTTGTTTTCATACAATGTATATTTACAATAAATGTATGCTCTAAACCACTGCACTCTGTAACTGCAACCAAGTAAAAACGTTAAGAAAAACCATAGAGCAACTGAAAAAATGATTGAGGCGGGGTACAAAGGCCTCTTTATTTTGGCCTAACACAAGACAATTCTGAGTAACAATTTAGTTCCACACCTTTTTTGGGGAGGTCATCTGAGGCTATTATGGGGTGGGCTGTGCAGTTTGACCACACCCTCTGCCTAGTCCTGGTTCCTTACCCTCCCTTGCACAGGTGTTGGTCCCTAGTAAACCTTGTACACACCAGACTTCACCTGAGTTTGTTCTCCAGAAACCTTCACCTGCAACTCTCGTCTTTGTTGGCAGCTAAATTGGATCAAAGGGTTTTCTACCCCTGCTGTGCTTTCCGTACACGTTGCACCTATTATGCACATATACTCAATAGTGTATTATTTAGAAAAAAAGAGTTTAGTATATTAAGAAAATATTCAGTAAATTTTGAAGGTATACATGTCACACTACAGTGCATATAAATTTATTTTGGTAGTTACACTATTCTCTCTTTATTCTAAGTATGCAGAGATATGCATCTCATGTCAACTTGAAACAACTATGTGTGTTAACGATTCACTTTCAAGTTGAATTATGCAACAACATTTTGTCTCTGTAAAAGTTTTAGTTTGTAATACACATAAAAATATTGTCTAGCCATCTTGATTTTGACGGTTACATTTTCCTGTATGGTAAAATAAGAGAATGATTAATATGAAGCATATTTAAAATGGACCTCTAAATTTGAGAATTTTATATAATAATTAAGTATTGTGAATGTATATATTGTTGTTTACTCTCACTATAATTAAAAGAGTGTAAATTAAACAACACTAGACTGCCATTTGTTGCTCATGAAATTTGAAAGACATAAATGATAAAGTTTAGTGCTTAGGGAAATGCTCACTATATTTTTTACACTATATCTATGCATAGGATTTGCAATATTGTTTATAGAAAGCAATGTGGCAAACCCTTTGAAGAGTATTTACACAGCCATACACTTTATAAGAGTACGTCCATTCACATGGACAGAAATTAAGATAATCGTTTTAGGCTAAGAAGTTTACTCTAGGCACTGGATAAATTGAAAACTTTATAGTAATTAAAAATAAGCTTAAAAAGAATTTATGTTGAAACTTACTGTTATAATGGAGCATTTTAAAAGCAGTTATAAAATTTGATATTTTATGTGAAGATAACAAGTATATATTTATTATCTATTAAGTGTTGTTTATTTCTTGGTTTTTGTGTTTGGGGGCAATATTTTAATCCTTCTATATATTTTTGTTCTAATTTCCAAAGATAACTAAATAGTTAAAAACAGATAAACAAACATACAAAGCAACTTAAAAAATACAATAACATTACAAAAATAAAAATAATTATTACATTTTTTGCATTAGTTATTCTCTGGTACCTAAAGGCTGTTACAATTAAAAAGTTGGAGATGAGTATGCTATGAAACCTCTGTTTCATAGAACTCTCAAAAGAACACATTCTTTGCAAGGATACTTAAGTATAGCTATGGTTTTTACCTGTTAAATAGCTGAAACTAATTTACTAACCACTATTGACTGCTTTTTATGTGTAAGACAATTTGCTTCAGTCATCTACATCCTGGTTCTAATAATTACAAAGCACAAAGGAATGAAAGCAGCAAAGAATGTAAGTAATTAGAAAACTAGTATTTTGACTGTTCTGAGACATTTACTATAGTACCAGCTGTGCCTGTAATTAGCATTTAACCCTTCAGAAAAGCCACCCAACTGCTCTTGACCACATTTTTCTCCTCTGTATAATAATGAGGTTTGAGTGGAAAATCTCTAAAATCTTCTTCAGTTGTGACAAAGCATGCATGGTTTTAAAAGAGCATTTGGAATGGAAGGGTGAGGTTGAATATTCTGAATTTGTAGAGTATGTATAGAAATTTCTTAGCAGCTATATGTAAGCTCCATTATCTTTTTGGTGTTGTTATTAGTAACTAGAAGCTGAAGTTAGGTTTCCCTCAAAATTAGAGTGAAGAAAAAAAATGAAGAAATGCTCCGCTTCTATGGATTACAGGTGTTTTGTTTATGTTTTTGTTTTGTTCTGAGGGGGTTAATAGTAGAAACGTGAGGGAGATATCTCAGTTACCTAAGACATTTATTTTCATAAAATATTGCAATTTCTATGAATTTGAGGAGACTTACCAAAAAAAAGAAGAAAAACCCCAAGTGATAAAAGCCACTTTGTTGTGTATATTTTGAACTTTTTTCAGGACTCAGTGATGTGAAACTGTGTCCTAAATAAAGAAATAATAAAGATATGTTTCTTGTCAAAATAAGTAATATTGTTGAAGGAAGCTGTTTGAACATCAAAAAATAATTTTTTACTTTGAAATCTACTTTGAAAATTTAGCCAACAGGTCAAGTGTAGAAATAGCTAAGTCCTCTGGGTCAAAAATCAGTCATTTCTCAAGGGAAAATGATGTTGAACAAAAGATGTGTGTGTGTACAAACTACACTTCCTACTATGGAGATAATACAAAAGGAAGTTTGAGCTTATCAGGCTGAACAACGTAAGAAGTTGTTAATAAAAAGCCATATTATTCCAATTTTTAAAATGACTTTCTGAGAGAGTAATTTTGTTTACATTTCATGAGCCAGTGGAACTCTGCCATGTTGGATATAGTGCTCAGGAAATTTCTGAGATGTGCTCACAGTAGAGGAAACCCATTTCCAAAAGATAAAAATGAGATGACTGGAGATATACGCCTTGTGCTGTGAAGCAATGTGAAATACTTTGGCCTCTAAAATTGAATGTAAATCTAAACAGGTCTTTTTACTTCCAGTTTGGAGAAAATATGGGGAAAATAGAAACATGAAATGCCATAACTTCAGGAAGTAATCAGTCAAATGCAGAATACCAGACATTTTAGGAGAACTGACCTCATTTTTTCAAAAGCTAATGTCAGTGTAAAAAGGAGATGCGGGTATGAATGTTCTAGATTAAAAGAGATATAGAGACACAGATGTAGAGAACAAACATATGGACACCAAGGGGGGAAAATTGGTGTGGTGGTGGGATGAATTGGGAGATTGGGATTGACATATATACACTAATATGTATAAAATGAATAACTAATAAGAACCTGCTGTATAAATAAATAAATTAAATTAAATTAAAAAAAATAAAATAGAATAAGAGATATAGAAGATGTAACAACCAAATAAAATGAGTGTGTGTCAATTAGATTCTGATTTGAATAAGTCAACTTTAATAAATTAGAGAAAGCTGACTGGCTGTTAGATGAAATTCAAGTATTTTGGTTAATTGTGTTAAATATGATAATGGTATTGTGACTATGAAAAGCTGTTAATTATTAGATGCACATTGGCGTATTTGATGATGAGATAATACGATGTCCTGGAATTACTTTAAAATACTGCACTAAAAAGGGGATAGTGGATAGATGAACCGAGTGTAATACAGTGTGTATCGTTGTTGATGGTTAGTGATGGGAATATGGGTATATTGATTTCTTTACTGTTTTACATTTGAATACTTTCTATATAAAGCTCAAAGTCAGAGTAAACAGACACAAACATTTATATCCTAACTACAAAATCCAAAAATAATTATACTAAAGTATTAAAAGACATATGAACTCAAAGTGGGAGAGAACTAGAACTGAAGCCAATGGCCTTAAAAATGTAATATTGTTAGCATAAATAGATATGTGACTTTTTTTTTTTTCACTGAAGTATTCAGCACACTTGATGATGCTGTGGAATTTCAGCATTCCATTAAATCAGGAATGAGTTTTAGCCAGAGGGCAAAATGGAAATTTAATTTTAAGGGGTAAGGACATTTAGTATGTTGGCAGGAAACTGATAGAAATGATAGGCCCCAGAACCTAAACTCTGTAGGGAATAAAATGAAGATAGAAAGTGGCTGGTGACTAAGAAACTCCAAAGGTCATCAAACTGGAGGCATTTATGAGGTCAAGATGTGGCGTGCTTGAAGTAACAAAATAATCAAGTTGTACAAATGTGGTTCAAAGCTCTGAGGTGTCTGATTTCTTGTTTTAGAGGTTTTGCAGTTCTGGATAATGACAAATGGATTAAAACGTTGTGTTAACAAAAGTATCTCTAGTTATTTCTGGGTTAGGTGTTGTTAATTATTCATGAAGCTATGTTTTTTTTTTTTTCTGCAGTGTTTCTTTTTAATTAAAATACATAATTCAAAACGTGTACATTTGTTAATTTTGGACACACGGAGCTTATTATTCTCTGTGCCTTTTAATTCTTTAACTTCTCAAAATAGAGAAGTGACAATGTTGTCACAGGCTCTCTGTAAGGACTCCAGCTCTTAAGCACCCAGTCCTGGTCACTAGCGCACCTGGGTGTGGCCAGCTGCCGGCCAGGACGCCGTGCCCATCCTGCAGCCCCGGGCTGAGGCCCTGACCGGGTCCAGCCGAGGTGCAAGCCAGTGCTCAGGTTGCCCGGGCTCTGCCGCTGTCAAGGAAACACCTGGAGGCCGGGCAAGTCCTGGTCCTGCGGAGACGCCACCTGTCAGGTTCCAAACACAGACGAAGCCATCGGCCACTCTTCCAGGCCCGGGGGCCGTGCACGGAGGGGTGGGGCAGGCCCAGAATCGGGGGCACGCACGTGGCCCTCCTCTCCACGGCAGCCCCTGGAGAGAGGCCTGAGGGACAAGGAGCTGCCCAGCTAGTAACATCCCAGAAGAGAGAATGGCTGGCTTCGCCGAGGCCCGTCCCTCCTCTCCAGCAGCTCCTCACTGTGGCCCCGGCCGCCCCGCTGCAGGCTGAGGGCTCCACACCAGCACGGCCCACCCGCTGGGGACACGTGCGCCTACAGCCCACCCCAATGGCCTCAGGCTGAACCCCTTCCCGGGAGGCGGCCCCTGCCTGTAGGACGTGAGCTCGCAGGTGCCCGCCCAGCGCCGTGGCCCCGCTCCTGTGGGCAGCAGCCAGAGCCCTGTCAGGTGCACTATGGCCTTGATGAAGATGGCGTCGTCACGCACGTAGGAATTCTTGGCCTCCATCTTGGAGACGGGGCAGAAAAGCGGGCAGCCGCTCGCGATGTTCATGTCCCTGACCGGCCTCTGGAAAGAGGACGAGGTCACATCGGGCCTGAGGGCATCAATCACGTGCTCCCGGTTGTTCTGGTCCAGCAACATCAGGGTCACCTTCTGGTTGAAGGGCCAGCGCAGGAGGGCGTCCTGGGGGCTCTTCATCAGAACGAAGAAGAGGGACAGGTACGTCCTGCGCCCGGTTATTTAATTTCTTACCAATTCCTTTGTTATATATCTCCCAAACCTTCAAATTTTTAAAATGTATTTTTTACAGATGCATTAATTACGTGATCTCGTTGTAGGGAATTAAAAAATACAGAGAAGTTGAAAATACATTAATGTATTTAATGTATTTAAATACATTAAATTAAATGTAATTTATACATATGTATAAATTTAAATTATGTATATATATATATATTTAATTTATACATAATGTATTTAATGCATAAATGTCATATATAGGATATCCCCCCAAAATTGTGTTTATTAATTAGTTATATTTAATATGAGTCCTTTTATGCTGTTTTACAAACATTTTTAAACAGAATTAATAATTAATACTATTAAAGATTAGTATCTTTCATTTTCAGAAGACCTTACATTATGAGATGTCATTGAATGATTTTCAAAACTCTAATTGTTAAGAGCTACATAAATATCTGCAATGATTATTTTTGTCAACATTTCTAATTATTTCCTTAACTTTAAAGGTAGGGTTATTAGATAAAGCTGATTCTGATTTATTTCTCAAAGACTTTGTGCTTTTTTATCTCGTCCACTGTAAAGAATTAGATATTTTTTCAATCCGTAATTACTTTTTCAACAAAAATTGATTGAAACGGAGAATGATTTTCATATTAATTCTTTAAAAACTTTGACAGATGAAAAGTAATTACAATATAAAAATTACCTTGTTTTATAACTATCAGAATTGATTTCCTTAGCAGTGTAATAAAAAATATATACAGATCTTTGATTTGAAAATGTGCTGAAATTTATGTCTGCTTTCTCTTTGTTTAAAAAAAAAAGAGTCTTTTTGCCGAACAGTAAAAGAAAAAGTTTCAAATAAAATACAGAAAAAAGGACTTTGGTTAACATTCAAGAACAGAACCCAGACAAAAAGAAATGCTTGGTTAGAATGAAAATATGTTTTTTTTTACCATGGAAATGGAGAAAGAAGATGGGAGGTGGGTAAATTGTCTCCTCATTGGGTTGAAGGATAATATACTTGATCAAGTAAATAAATTATCTAAAAATACTATTTAAATATATAAACACAAAAATTATAATATAACTGACACTAAATAATTAGTGGAAAAAATGGAAAAACATGGACCATGGAAAAAGAAGGAACATAAATATCTACATTAGGAAATAAAATTTTTTAACAAATAGAAGATTTGGGGTGAAAATATAAAGTTATATAGTTAATTACTAGAGAAAAGAATACTAACATAAACACACCACACTCAAAGCAAAAATGCAGAAACAATAAAAATTATATTAAAATACATACAGAAAGCAAAACAATTGAAGTAGTACAGAATCGGTACACATCTGTTATATCAATAAATAGAATGGGTGAAAAATATCTGCTAACATAGTTCAACTGAATTAAAATTAAAATGTGTGACTATGCTCTATGTAAGACACACAGGTAAACAATGTGAATATTACTGCTTGAAAAAAAAATAAGAATAAAATTATACTTGAAGATATAAATTTAAAAAGAGTGAAACTGGTAATTAGAATAATAAAAAAGTTGAAAAAAGTGAACCCAAATTATCGAGTAATGCAGAAGACCACTTAAAATCCCTGTAATTTTAAATTAATATGTTATTTATACCTATACACCATATAACATAGCATCAATTTTATAATCTTAAAGCCATATCAAAATGTAGTTTAATGAAATGTATTCTACACAATATAAAAAAAGCCAGGCAACCTCATTATCCTTGAGGAAAGAAGGAAAAATCAAATTTTTTCTTGATTAAGGAAAAAACTTTCAGTATGAGAAGCAATGGGTACAAAATTATAATATTTTCTTAAAAGAGTGAAAAAATGTGTATGTGATGGCAGGGATGGGGGAAATGTGTGTGTATCTGGAAAGATAACACAAAAATATTATTCCATTTGTTTACCACGGAGTGATCTAAATGGCTGAAAGACTGGTATTAAGAATAAATTTTGTATTAAAAACTATTGTAGTTTTTTTACTTGAAGTTATCTGAACAATGTTGCTAGTCAGTATATTAAAAATAATTGGGACAATACAATTTATTTGGACTTTATTTTATTGTTTTCCAGTTTACTGAGATATAATATATTTATTGAGATATAATTGACATACAGCACTATATAAGTTTAAGGTTTACAGCATGATAATTTGACTTACATACATCATGAAATGATTACTACAATAAGTTTAGTGAACATGCATAATCTCAAACAGTTACAAAATAAAAGAAAAAGAAAAACGATACTTTTTCCTTGTGATGAGAACTCTTAGGGTTTACTCTCTTAACAACTTTCATATATTACAGTCATGTTCATTTTATTAACCATGTTATACAGTACATCCCTAGTACTTATTTATATTATAACTGGAAATTGTACCTTTTGACCACCTTGCATTTTATAACTAGGTTATACAGAGTTCTAGATATATTATGCCTTTGCTTATCTTAATTGATCTAGAATTTAAACTCATTTCAAAATGTCAAATAAAACTTTATCATTTAATGTGAAATGTTGGAAATAACTATATTTCTATCCTAGAGGAAATAAATAATTATTTTATAAGAAAAGGTCCATAGACACTTTTGGAATGGTATGGAAATATTACTGCAACTGGTCATGGAAAATATGCTTTTAAACTTATATACCAAAAGCTATTTACTACATATTGCATATACAATGGAAAGTATATTTTATATTACTTATATAGCACCTTATAGCTAAAAAGGGGGACATTTTCAATTATTCTATTTGGAGATTAAGATGTTTATAATGATATTTCAAACTATTATTTATGAATTTTTCAAATTAAAGTATAATTGAATTACAATGTTGTGTTAATTACTTCTGTACAGTACATACTACTGTATAGCACAGGGAACTATGTTCAATATCTTGTGATAAATCATAATGGAAAAGAATATGAAAAAGAATATATATATATATGTATAACTGAGTCACTTTGCTGTACAGCAGTAATTAACACAACACTGCAATTCAATTATACTTTAATTTTAAAAATTCACAAATAATAGAGTTTGAAATATCTATGAATATTTTAATTACATTTCAGGTATAACCATAATATTTAAATTTTATTCAGTGGCTGTTAGATTTCATTAAAATCACTAAAGATCTTATAGCCATGGTTTCCAAAGGTAGGTAGTCTTGTTTAATTTTTCTAAGAAAAATTTTGAAGTGAATGGAGATCATAGTAAAATGATAATTTAGTTGACAAAGAATGTCACTGTGATAGTTGTAAGAGATTACTAATATCCACTCCTTGTTTTGGTTATCCAGTCATTTTATTGAAACATGGAGTTGTAAATGTTACAGAACATATGTAAATGTTATGACTTTTGGTTCTTCATTTTGGAGCTTATTATTAAGACGAGGTAAAATAGAAAAGAGAGTTATTCATATGGCAAAAAAAATCATGTTTTTAAACCTTGAAATGGTTTGTTAGTAGGTTTTAACATGAAGGTCTTGCTTATAACACAAAACAAAATGCTTTATTTGGACTGTACAGATAGTTATGCATCCTCACTGAAACATCTGGGTTTAATTTTCACTGTAAAATCTTTATGTATTGACAACACAAACATCTGTTAGCCTTGTGTTGATCTTTGAGGTCATGCCCACTTATCAATGCTAAAGCCTGTCAATAGTAGCATCCTTGAGTTAAGTGAACACTTATTTTGGGAAAAAAAGATAAATTACCGTATCTTCTGTACCAAAAGCATTTGTTAAGCAAATTAAAATTTTCAAAAGAGGTTTGTATTCCATCCCAGCTGTCACATTTATAATCAAAATATTAAAACTGAGAGATTTTTAGAGGGCGTCCAATAACCCATCCAAAACAATTTAACCTTTCCTGTAACAGCATTAATTAAAGGCATTAACCTAGAGCTTATCTTACCTAAAGTTTCTGTCTGTTACATTGCCTTTTCCAGAGAAACATAGCTAAAATTATCTCTCTCTTGTGATATATGTTTTGGCTCATTTCTGTTATTTTGAGCAAATCAACCTTTCTGCATAGACAGATTTCAGAAGTTTATGCGCAAGCCAAAAACCGTTAACAAAGACAATTTGAAACCAAAACAACCCAGTTGTTTCTCAGGTGGTTTGGCACAGGACTCTGCCAAGTAGAGAACCAATTATCTTGGAGAAGGGCAGTGACAACATCTGGGCTGAATTAAGAACTTTAGTAATTTTATGCCTTAGAAAAAGTTATGAATTTGTTATTTAAAATGAAAGTAGAACTACATCATAAAATAAAATTTAAAGCTTATCCAAAACACACCTAGACACACACGTTGATATTTAACTTGCACTTTGGGACTAAAATGAGAGTCCTGTCAACAAAAATATAATTGATTATATTATATATATATATATATATATATATATATATATATATATATATATATATAAATATCCTAAAATCTAGATTTCAGTTGTGCTTTGCATAATTCAGGTGCCATTAAAGAAATATGTTACAGATGGAGAGGTTTTAGGGTTGGGAGATTTTCAAAATCTTTATTACTGACATAGGACTACTTAGTTACAGTCTTGCCCACAGCTGTCTAGTACTTGCCCAGGAAGCAGGTGCTTTTTTTAGGCTATATAGCTGACATCCATAATCAGGTTTGCTGATTGGTGGTGATTCATTATAATTTCTCATTCTGAAAGGAAATCAAGCTGAAATCAATGAAGCAGTGGCTGACAATTCTCCTCTAAAAGCTAGTCATCCTCAGAAACCTCTGTGATTGTTATTTCCTCACTTTCTAAAACAGTATAAGTTCTGGAATATTGCAAAGACCATTTAGAATAAACTCTAAAATATTTTAACACTAGAGTAAGTTTCTTTTTTACAGGTTCAATTTTTACTTTATGGCCATCAGCAAGCATTTATTCTGTGTTATCTACAGATTCACACTGATTAAAATACATTTACAGTATAATGATGAAATTATATATACAAAGGATTGAAAACTGAAAAATATTATGCAAATATCAAAACTGTTATTAAAACACATAAGTGGAACTTGCAAGTGTGTATATATTTTGACTTGAGAAGCACCAATAGGGCTGAACTTTCATCTCTAAAATGTCTCATTCTGCTCAGTTGAAATATACACTCTTAGATGAATTCTTCAACATTTATAAGCCATGTTTGCCTGTTTACATAAATTTTTCCATAAGAAAATTCTTGAGGGAAGAGACTATCTTGCTCACATTCATGTCCATAGCATTTCACTCCATTTCTGACTGATGGTTGACTCTTGATAGATACCTGCTGAATGGTAAATAAATTGTCATTTGTTTCAAAAGATTTCTGTTTAGCAGCTTTGAGGTTCTTTGCATTTTCATTTGCAATCAGTTATTTTATATTAGATTGACTTTCTTTATGGGCAGAAATGAGCCTCTGACTCATAGTTTTTCAAAGGACAATCTGGAAAACTATTTAGGAAAACTCACACCACGTGAGGTGCAAAAGGATCAACCATGAGTTGCTTGGGGAAACTCAAAGCTGTAACCACCACAGGAAAAGTGGCAGGTGGGGAGTGAGGACAATGCATGTTCTGTGACATCCACATCCTGAAAATGCTTGATAGTAGCTTAAGGTTTGTTATACTCTGCAGAACAATCAGTACTAACAAGCTTTTATATACCCATGTCCTTTTAATGGAAGAGTGGCATAGCTGAGGAAACTTCCTTAATGAGCAAGTGTTTGCTAGTTCTATTACTGTTTGCATTATTTTTAACACATCAGAGTCAATATTCCCACTGTTATTTTATATTATCATTAGTTCAGCAGGATATTGATGCTATTTCCGACCTAAGAGTTTGAATAGGTGCTACATCATCAATGCCAGTTATCTTGCATTTTGAATTGGTTTCCTTGACAATTTCTTTAGGCCTAGTTCCCTCTGCTTGGAAATGCTTCTAGATCAATACATTTCTGTCTGTTGGTACATTTCTGTATTTATCACTCCATCTACCTTTCTAACTTACTCCTGCTCTCCAAGTTATTCAGCCTCTAGTCTGAGCTTAAACTGCAGAGAGCAGAAACACATTGCCAGCCATTTATTAATTCTCAGTCTAGTGTGACACTACCAATTTATCTGTCTTCACTTTGATCTTTGGTTCATAGCCATGTTTTGGGAGTGGAACTTTAATCCTAGTAACTCAGTCTTCTAATGATAAAATAATGGAGTTTTAGGACGAAAATTTCTTGTTTAGAAGGAAAATCTTTCTTAAGATACTTATCTTTCTCTAAAGATTTTGTTCTTGTACTGATTTTTCATTGTTTTTATACCTTATTTTCTTATGTTCTGATGTTTTCTTTCTCATGAAATTGCCTGGTAAGTTTCCTTTTCCTATGCTACCAGTCTTCTGAGAGAAGTTATCTCCAACTCTTAAAAGACCTGGTAACTCTAGCCAGGGGACACTTTGGCCAAGGTCTACTTTAGTGTATTTCATTTAACTAGACTACAATTCTGACATCCTTAATTCTATTGATACAATTAATTCAGTAAAACTATTTGCAATGAATGATTAGCAAACACACAAATAGCCAAGACATGAGACAATTACAACACAAGATACAATTGTCATTTAGAACCCATTCTATGCATATAATTTCCAAATGTGAATGTTATTTTAAAACATCAAAAATATTGTGTGCATTTTTTTAAACAAAATGTCTTCAGGAATTTTGTCTCGGGTTTTTATAAATATAGAAAGAGTCCACTCAATATGAGGTAAGTGATTTCTTTTCATCGAAGGTTAGCAAAATGATCTAAAAGTGTAATATTTTACTTTGATTTTCCCCTTCCATGGAGAAAAATAGACTAAAATAACATAATAAAGTTCTTTCAAATTATTCTTACCAAAATTTCCCTCAAAATAATATTTCCTAGGAATTCAGAGGTCGTTTAAACTTTACTATTAGCAGTTTTTGAGAGACTGCCTGTATCTTCCCTTTAATCTCTCTCCTTTTAAGATGTTATTCCTCCTTTGTGATTTTACCTTCCTACTTTATCTTGAATTGGTATGTAGTTAGCAATTTTTATACATAAGGGCAATAAGAAAGAAGTTAAAATTTCAGAGAAGTGAGAAAAGATAGTGCAAGGAAATTTGGACAGTTATATTGGATTGAAACTTAAGACCATACAAATATATGAGACGTCTATAGTAATTTTATAATCATAATATTTCTATTCCCATGTTTAAATGGTTGACCACATTGCATGGTACCCATTTTTCCCCCTAACTTTATTGAGACATAATTGACATATGACATTGTGTAAGCTTAAAGTGTACACCCTAATGATTTGATATATTTATTTATTGTAAAATGATTACCATGATAAAGTTAGGAAGCACATTCATCACCTCACATAATTAAAATCTGTGTGGGTATGTTTGTGGCAAGAACGTTAAAGATCTGTTCTCATAGCAATTTTCAAGCGTATAATACAGTATTATTAACTACAGTCAAAACACTGAATATTAAAAACCCAGAATTTATTCATTTTATTACTGGAAGTTTGTATCCTTTGACAAACATCTATTTCTCTCAAACACGAGCCACTGGAAGTCACCATTCTACTCTCTTGTTTCCATATGTCTTTTTTTTTTTTTTTTCAGATTCCACATATATGTGAAATCATGCAATATTTGCTTTTCTCTCACTGACATTTCACTTAGCATAATACCCTTAAGTTTCATGTTATCACAAATAGCAGAATTTCCTTATTTTTAAGGCTGAATGATATTCCATTGTGTATATCTACTACCTTTTCTTTATCCATTTATTTGCTGATGGACATTTAGGTAGTTTTCATATCTTAGCTATTGTGAAAAATACTGCATGGGGGCACAGATAACTCTTTAAGACAGTGATTTCATTTTCTTCAGATATATAATCAGATGTGGGTTTGCTGGATTATATGGTAGCTCTAATTTCAATTTTTTGAGGAAACTCCATACTGTTTTCCATAGTGATTATGCCAATTTACATTCCCACCAACAGTGCACCGTTGTTCCCTTTGTTCCACATCCTTAACCAACCCTTGTTACTTCTTGCCTTTTTGATAATAGCCATTCTAACAAGTGTGAGGTGATATCTCATTGTGGTTTTGATTTTGAATTTCCCTGATGATTAGTAATATGAGCATCTTTTCATGTATTTGTTGGCCATTTGTATTTGTTCTTTGGAAAAATGTTGATTCAGTGTCTCTGCCCATTTTTGAATTGTTTTTTTTTTGTTGTTGTTGTTATTGATTAGTATGAATTTTTCATATATTTTAAATATTAGTCCCTTATCAGGTATATGGTTTGAAAATATTTTCTCCCATTCCATAAGTTGCCTCTTTATTCTCTTGATTTTCTTTTGCTGTGAGAAACTTTTTAGTTTGATGTTGTCCCACTTATTTATTTTTGTTTTTATTGTTGGTGCTTTTGGTGTCATAACCAAAAAACCATTGCTAAGACCAATGTCAAAGAGCTTTATTGCTATGTTTTCTTCTAGAAATTTTATGGTTCCAGGTCTTACCTTTAAACCATTAATTTATCTCAAGTTAATTTTGTGAGTGGTGTAAGATAGGTGTCCAAGTTCATTGAATATGCATGGCATCCACTCTTAAGTCATGATGAATGCCTTATTAACTTTTTCAACTCTGCATGGTTTTTCTTTGAATATTTGAATTTGAGATAATATGTAACTTTTCTTAATTTAATTCTTAGATGCAATGAAATAGAGAAAATTATATTCACCATAATTTCTATATATTTGTATATTGTTTTGTTTAATGAAACAGTTTGACCTGTCTTTTTGTGTGGATAGGTGTTAACAAATGTAGAATTTTTTTCTTTTAAGACTTGAAGAAGTAGAATGAAGGAAAGAAAAAAAAAAAAAAAAGAGGAAAGGAAGCTGGGGCCAGTGTATGGTATTGAGTTCGTTGGTTGAGAAAACTGAAATGGCAAGAGAACTCAGGAATATGAGAGTATTTTTTAAAGTTGTTTAATATTAGTCAAGAGATGCTTATATTAGAAGAGTCATTTTTCCCACTCACATCTTTGTATTTGTTCAGTGGGGTTTTTTTAAGGGCAAATTAAAGTAGAATTGATCTCTAATCCAAGGTAGTGTGGTGTGAGAAAGAATGGAACATGAAGAGTTGCAAGGGCATGTGGACTACAAGAGGGTAATTTCATTTGCTCTTCATCATTATACTCTAATTCTCTTATTTGATTAACTGTACACCTTCCTCTATATTGTTTATTACCTTATGTTATTTTTTTCCCATCAAAGGCAAAGGAAGTGGTCACTTTATTTTTTATGTTGTTGCACTTCTTCACTCCAATTTTGAACACTTTGAGAGAAAGAAACTAGCAATTACACAGATTTTATTTTGTGCTTGTTATTGTTCTAAGCAATTAACTATTATTAATTCACTGCATATTCATAATAACTTTGTGAGAGATACGCTATTATGATTAACTTTATTTTATAGGTAAGGAAACTAAGGCATACAGATGTTGGGTAACTTTCCCAGGGCATACACATAGTGAGTGGTGGATCCCAAATCAAGCCAGTTTAGCTCCAGAAGATGAGATATTTATTATTCATTATTCTAGTTACCTTAACTTTTCCTAGTTATCTCTCTCCATTATTTTTGTATATCATTTAGTTTACTTATAAGCATAAAAGTTAGCTACATTAGAATTTTCCTAAGTAACCATCACTGAAATAGCAAAATTTTGGAAATGAATAAATATTTTTAAATTTGGTAAATTTCTATTTGAAATTGTATTGGTAAATTTTTAGGTTGAAAAAGAAATTAGTACAAGAAGTCAAATATTTCAGCAAAGCCCCATGGAATTCAAAGGTAAAAGGCCATAATTTTTATGGAATGTCAATCAGCTTTGTTTTTATTATTGTTATTATTAGTTTTATCCACAATACTTGACCAGAATTGGCCATCATTTGCAGAACCCTGAGTAAGGAGCTAAGCTTCATTTTAACCTTAAGTGTAAAAGAGATGGGAAGAACCAAGAAGTGAGGTTAGACTAATGGAACCAATTTACTCATAAGAAACTGCAAGTGGAATATAAATTAAAGAGCCTCTTCCTAGGTGAGAAGATGATATATACTAGCAGACAGAATCCAACAGCACATTAAATGGATCATACACCATGATCAAGTGGGTTTTTTCCCAGGAATGCAAGGATTCTTCAATATACACAAATCAATCAATGTGATACATCATATTGACAAATTGAAGGATAAAAACCATATGATCATCTCATTAGATGCAGAAAGCTTTTGACAAAAGTCAACACCCATTTATGATAAAAATTTTCCAGAAAGTGAGCATAGAGGAAACTTACCTCAACATAACAAAGGCCATATATGAAAAACTCACAGCCAGCATCATTCTCAATGGTGGAAAACTGAAACCATTTCCTCAAGATCAGAAAAAAGAAAATACTGCCCACTCTCACCACTATTATTCAAAATAGTTTTGGAAGTTTTAGCTACAGCAATCAGAGAAGAAAAAGAAATGAATCCATATCGGAAAATAAGAAGTAAAACTGTCACTGTTTGCAGATGACATGATACTATACATAGAGAATCCTAAAGATGCTACCAGAACACTACTAGAGCTAATCAATGAATTTGGTAGAGTAGCAGTATACAAACAATGCACAGAAATCTCTTGCATTCCTATATATTAATGATGAAAAATCTGAAAGAGAAATTAAGGAAACACTCTCATTTACCATTGCAACAAAAAATAAAATGCCTAGGAATAAACCTATCTAAGGAGACAAAAGTCCTGTATGCAGAGAACTATAAGATGCTGATGAAGAAATTAAAGATACCAACACATGGAGAGACATACCATGTTCTTGGACTGGAAGAATCAACATTGTGAAAATGACTATACTACCCAAAGCAATCTACAGATTCAATGTAATCCCTATCAAACTACCAATGGCATTTTTCACAGAACTAGAACAAAAAATTTCACAATATGTATGGAAACACAAAAGATCCCAAATAGCCAAAGCAATCTTGAGACAGAAAAATGGAGATGGAGGTGTCAGGTTCCCAGAAAATACTACAACGCTACAGTAATCAAGACAGTATGGTACTGGCACAAAAACAGAAATATAGATACATGGAGCAGCATAGAAAACCCAGAGATAAACCCCCACACATATGGTCAACTTATCTTTGATAAAGGAGGCAAGAATATACAGTGGAGAAAAGACAGCCTCTTCAATAATTGGTGCTGGGAAAACTGGACAGCCACATGTAAAAGAATGAAATTAGAATACTTCCTAACACCATATACAAAAATAAACTGAAAATGTATTAAAGACCTAAGTGTAAGGCCAGACACTATGGACCTAATGAAGCTTAAATGCTTTTGCACAGCAAAGGAAACCATAAAAAAAGAGGAAAAGACAACCCCCAGAATGGGGGAAAATATTTTCCAATGAAGCAACGGACAAAGGATTAATCTCCAAAATATACAAGCAGCTTATGCAGCTCAGTATCAAAAAATAAACAACCCAATCCAGAAATGGGCAGAAGACCTAAATAGACATTTCTCCAAAGAAGATATACAGATTGCCAACATGAAAAGATGCTCAACATCACTAATTATTAGGGAAATACAAATCAAATCTACAATGAGGTATCACCTCATACCAGTCAGAATGGCCATCATCAAAAAAACTACAAACAATAAATGGTGGAGAGTGTGTGGAGAAAGGGGAACTGTCTTGCACTGTTGGTGGGAATGTAAATTGATACAGCCACTATGGAGAACGCTATGGAGATTCCTTAAAAACTAAAAATAGAACTACCATATGACCCAGCAATGTCACTACTGGGCATATGCCCCGAAAAAAACATAATTCAAAAAAAAGTCATGTACCACAATGTTCATTGCAGCACTATTTACAATAGCCAGCACATGGAAGCAACCTAAGTGTCCTTTGACAGAAGAATGGATAAAGAAGATGTGGCCCATATATACAATGGAATATTATTCAACCATAAAAAGAAAGGAAATTGAGTTATTTGTAGTGAGGTGGATGGACATAGAGTCTGTCATTAAGAGTAAAGTAAGTCAGAAAGAGAAAAACAAATACCCTATGCCAACACATATATATAGAATCTAAAAAAAAAAAAAAAGATTCTGATGAACCTAGGGGCAGGACAGGAATAAAGACACAGACGTAGAGAATGGACTTGAGGACACAGAGAAGGGGAAGGGTAAGCTGGGACGAAGTGAGAGAGTAACAGTGGCATATATACACTACCAAATGTAAAATAGTAGCTAGTGGGAAGCAGCTGCATAGCACAGGGAGATCAGGTCGGTGCTTTGCAACCACCTAGAAGGGTGGGATAAGGAGGGTGGGAGGGAGGCACAAGAGGGAGGGGATATGTGGATATATGTATGCATATAGCTGATTCACTTTCTTATACAGCAGCCACTAATGCAACATTGTAAAGCAATTATACTCCAACAAAGATGTTAAAAATAAAAATAAAACATATGCACATTTTATTCCCTGGAATCTGTGAATATAACACCTTACATAGCAAGGGAAATTAAGGCAGCAAGTAGAATTAAATTTGCTAATCAGCCTACCTTAAAATAGGAAGATTATTCTGGATTATTTGGGTGAGCAAAATGGATCCTTAAAAGTGAAAGAGGAAGACAGAAAAGGAGGTAAGAGATAATTTGATGTGACAAGGATTCAACCTGCCACTGCTGACTTTGAAGTCAGAGTAGGACCAAGATACAGTGAATGCAGGCAGCCTGGAGAAGCTGGAAAAGGCAAGGAACTTGCTTCTCCCTAGAGTCTTCAGAAGAATGCAGCATTGCCAACAGCTTGACTTTGGCTCTGTGAGACCTGTAGAAGGTGTCTTACCTACTAATCTGCAAGATAATACATTTGTCTTGTTTTATGCCACTAAGTTTGTGCTAATATTTTATAGTGGTGATAGGGAACTAATATAGTAAGTCCCCTACATACGAACCTTCAAGTTGCAAACTTTCAATGATGCCAATATGTGTTCACATGTCCAATCACGTGTGTGGCGTACATTGTCACGTGCACACATCCTGTACAAGTGGTTGTGGTTTTGTGTACTTTACTGTACAGTACTGTATAGAGTACAGTATCTTTATTTCAAGCTATATCTGCAAGAGGATGACTTCATTGAACTCCTTGCTGTGCAACACAAGGGGCTTACCAATGAAGACCTGATGGAATTGAAGGCCCAGAGAAAGGACAAAGAGAGATAAGAGGAAGAAGAAGTAACTGAAGAACTGAAAAGGTTCACCATGCAGGAAATGGCAAGGGGATTTTCTTTATCTGAGGAGGCACTGTTAGTTTTTGAGGCACAGGACCCTAACGTAGAATGGTACACGAAGGTTGCAGCAGCTGTTCAGAATACGATCCAGTGCTACTCTGTCATCTATTATGAGAAAAAAAGAGCTATGCAGACATCACTGGATCATTTTTTCAAGGGACTAGATAGAATTGAATCCAGCAAGGAACCAGAACCTGTGCCATCGACGTCAGGTGTGAGTGAAATGGCAGCTTTCCCTCCGTCTTCTATTGCTGACGATCCTTCAGCTCTACCATCTCCCACCTCCTCTCTCTCCTCCATTGGTAACTCTTCTTGCCTGTTCACTCGATGCCAGCCCCTGGATGCCAACTGTTGTACTGTACTACTGTACTTTTCAAGGTGCTGTACTGTAAGATTAAAAATGTTTTCTTATTTTTTGTGTTTGTTTTTTAATGTATTATTTGTGTGAAAAGTATTATAAACCCATTACAGTACAGTACTATATAGCCGATTGTGTTAGTTGGGTACCTAAGCTAATTTTGTTGGACTTACGAACAAATTGGACTTACGAACGCGCTCTTGGAACCTAACTGGTTTGCATGTAGGGGATGTAATGTACAGTGAATTGGGGGAGGAAGTTCAGTTCAGCTTCTTTCCCTTCCTCTTCCTGCCTGCAGAAAAGGTTCTTCATGGTCTGCTCATTATTAAGTTTTCTTTTTAGCCAAGCAGGATCTTTCCCAGAAAGCAGAGGGCCTCTTTACCTAAGATTGAGTAAGGTTCTTCAATTCAGTGTCAGAAAGTTAGAAAGTTATTTTGACCAGATAAGTTAAAGCTACCTTCACTAAGCAACAGTATCTAGTAAATTTTAAAAAATACTCACTTGTCTATATATTGTTTCCCAACTTGAGAGAGTAAGAATTAAGAGATGTCATTTATTAATCCCTTAAATGTAAGAAAAAGTCTTTTTGTAGTACCTCATATGAGGGTTTTTTCCCCTCACAGTTGCTCTGCCACTGGGTATTAGTGACAATGCTAGTGAGACTAAAAGAGATGCAGCTGCACAGTGAGGAAGGAATAAAAGCTAAAGATTTGAAAGTAGTGAGTTTAGACAATTTTTACAAAGGTCACTTATGCAGAGATTTATTTAAAGACCAGAAATTTGTACATGAATGAATCAGGCTAAGGAAAAGGATAAAATAAAATTTCTTATAAAATATGTAAATAAACTATTCAAAAAATTTTAACAAGCAGTAAGAAGTTTTAAAAAACGTTAATGTTAGAAATTAATTGTAACCTAATTTTAAATGTTTTATAATACCAAGTTGTTGTTTTGTATGCCGAGGTCAAATAGTCCCATGTACTTAATGGGTTGACTTGAATTAAAAGCTTACAATCTAAATGACTTTCTCACTACAGGATTCTTCCTTATGACATTTTTTTTTGTATTTAAGTCAATATCCTCCAATAATAAATTAAATTAGCACTTCCTTTACCATAGTAACCTAGTAGTGTGACATGTAATGGTGCAGCTTCTTGAACAATACACAGGAGGAGAAGTAATTAACTGGTGAAATGTCTGTGCGTGTAGAATCCAGGCAAGGGCAGACTAGGCTGACCTAGAAACAGCAGGCAGGGAATTAGCCTGCTACAATCCCAGCAAGCAGGAGTGAGTCCAACAGTGCAAGGGAACCAGGTGAGAAAGGACACTGCCTTGCTTTTCAGATGTAATGTTGCACCTTCCCTATAGTGTCATGCTTATGGTAACCCAGTCTAAAGAATGCTCTCTGCTGATTCTGGAAATATTCATCCACTTTAGTGCCATTCATAAGGAGTCTAGCTGACAGAAAATTGTTAATATCATATATTTAGTCATTAAGTGAAATATTATTCTCATTGAGCAGGGAAACGTATGATTAAAGTTTTGTTTTTTGTTTCTTTTTTTTTTTTTTTTTTTTTTTTTTTTGCGGTATGCGGGCCTCTCACTGTTGTGGCCTCTCCCGTTGCGGAGCACAGGCTCCGGACACGCAGGCCTAGCGGCCATGGCTCACGGGCCTAGCTGCTCCGCGGCATGTGGGATCTTCCCGGACCGGGGCACGAACCCGTGTCTCCTGCATCGGCAGGCGGATTCTCAACCACTGCGCCACCAGGGAAGCCCTTTTGTTTCTTTTATAAGTAAGAATATGATGGAAAAATGAGGACAAACAGAGCTGTTATTGTAATGTTTTTGTAATGAGTAATGTTTCACCTGAACAAATTTTTATTTTTTAAGAATCAGATTATTTCATACAGTCGGAAAGCAAGACTAATTTTAAATAATTGTTCACCACTACTAGCCTCTGGTGAATAATGCTTTAAGCCAGGTAGTAAAGAATGTTTGATTTAAGGTTTGACTATCTCTGTACTTCCTGTTAGGAGAATGGGTTATAAATCATTTTTATCATTCCTGTTAGTAAATTTGGAATATTTTATTTTCAAGGTTGTTTTCAATCATGTGGATACTCTAACGGGATAAAATAATCCAGAGCAGGAAACCAGATCTAGTTCTCAGCATAAGAAAAAAAAATTACATGGGGGTCTAATAACTTCCTGAATAGAAGAATTCAGTGTTTCATTTGTTTTTTAAATAAGAGGCATAAGAAGGCATTAAAGGAAGCAAGCCCAAATGCAAACGATGTAACACGTCCAGCGCCATTTTATCATCTGTATATTATGAAGAAAGAAATGCACTTGGCAAAGAAGAAGCAGCCCGTTTCTTTGTCCTCTCTATATTTCAATGCAAATGAGATATATCATTTACTCTTGACTTGACAAGCCTTTCTCTCCCTTTCTGAGTAAAGTCATGTGAGGCACAGTCTAAGGAGGACATCAGTATAACTTTACAGCTGTGTGAGCTGAGGGCATTAATCAATGCAGAGGCACAGAGAAAAGAACATGTGTTTAATAGCTTGAATTTCTTCTTTTCCTTCTAGGGGCATTATGTTTCCTCAGTATGAAAGGAAAAGCCCTGAGATATACAATTGTGATATCCAAATGTGGACAGCTTTTATTCTGGTTCTTTAAAATATGCACTGTTCTTCCCTCCTCATTATTTACTTATGTGACTGAATGGAAATGTACTTTAAAAAATTTTCCTATGACTGATTATTTGACCTTTAGGAATGGGTGGGAAATATAATTTATGTCTAATATAGAGTCAGAAATAACTCACATTTAATATTCAGGGTCAAGCCTTTCTATTTCTATCTTTTCTAAAAAGACAAGCTACATAGGTGTCCATACAATGATCTTTTAAAAAATGCATTTTCATTAGTTAGCCATTCAAACAGAAAGAAAAGAAATTTTAGTGTGTTTCCAGTGTAATAAGTGCTTCTTCTCCTGACCCCTCCCCTTGTTCATCATGTCTAAGACAAGAAGCAATATTGTCAGAGCAACAACCACTGCCATTTCTTTAGCTGTTGTATGTGATGGATGTTGTTAACTTTTAACGGCAGGGGATAGGATTGTGCTGCAGTAAAAACAATTCACAGCATTTATAACTGTTGGTAACTATTGTGCAACTGCTTTCCAGAAAGATATTTTTTAAAAAGACATAACTGCCATGGTCAGCTAACTACCTACCAATAGTCATTGAGCCCCTCTTTGCTAAGAGTACACCTCATTGTGTTCTAAGTTAGAAATACTAATTTTCTCAGTCTTCCTTGTAGTAGGGATGGCCATGTCACTGAGGGATTCAATGATATTTAAGGGAAAAGCTGCAGTAAGAGTTCTTGGGAAAGTTTTTCCTTACTTGATAAAAGTGGTATGTGCAATGCTTGCTGACTTAGGTCTTTTCATATTCCTCCTTCTAGGAATATTTGTGTGATACTTGCAAGTCCAGCTACCATTTTGTGATTATGGAGTGACAAATATGATGTGCAATTTAACACTCTAAGGATGATCAAAACATTTTTGTTGAAAAAAAAGTTAGTGTAATAGAATCTGTATCCATTTTTAGTATTTGATGACTGATAGCTTTCGAGTCCCTCTATTCTCTCTTCCTCTTCAGCCTAAATCTGGGAAAGTTGATAAGAAATACCAAGTGCTCCCCACTTTGGCACTAAAGAGCATTTTAAACCACTTAAGCCATGGCACATGCATACACAGGAAATCTCACCCTAGCCCCACTCATCATCCATAAGAAAATACAGTCCAGTCTTACCCTATTTTCTCTAGCCATTTACAGATCTGCTTGGGAGCCTGTCTTGCTGGCAGGCTAGAGAGGACAACCTTGAGGTATATCCATAAACCACCAAAACATGGGATACAGGGGAAGAAACACATCCTGAAATAGAAGTCCACAGTTTGATCTAATTGGAAATCCAGATATTTGCAAAAAGAATTTGTGGTAAAGGTAAAATGGGGCTGGTTGACTTGGACCTCTAGAACATAAGTTCTAAATTAATTTAACATCTGCTAAAAAGCACCAATTAGGAAACTTTAATAGACTTAATCAATACTAGGTCTCAAATTAGAGTTAAGCTTGGGGATTCCATTATATTTAAACTAGGTATTCCTTATACTCTTAGGAGATTTAGCAAACATAAAATACAGGGCAAAACCAGGAATGTTTTACCTTATCCATGAGAACTATTGCCTTGCCTAAATTCTCCATAATCACAGCACCTATTGCCCTAAAATATCCCATAGTAGGCATGAATACTCTTACTCAATAAAATTAATGTCTTTTGTACTTACAATTAGCCTGACGAAGAAATCTTTCATGAACCTCCATTCCTGATTAATATGGCTAATATAAATGAATATAAATTAAAACAGTATCTTCAAGGACTGTAACACAAGGCCTTTTTAGATGCGGTTATTATACACACTGCTCCTCCCTTTAACAATCACATTTGACTTGTCCTTAAATTTGGAAAGAAAGATTACCACAACTTCAATGCTGTGGCTGCAACCATTAAAACCCTCATACCCAATATTATTGAAATTACTACCTTCATCCAATCAGCAAACTATAAATCCTCTGCAGTCACAGATTTGGTGAATATATTATGTTCAGTGCCTATTTTAATAGGCTCTCTGCTGCAGTTTGCCTTCATCTTCTAAAAAAGCACAATATACCTTTACTCTGTTGGGTTATCTCAACAGCCCTGCCATCACCCACAATCTTTAAAAGCAACCTTAATTACATCCAGTATTCTCCTGTAGCACAGGTATGATATTGCATTGATGTCATCCTCCTCCAAGGAAATTCACTTCACACACTAATTAAAGACATGTAGATACTCACAAAACAGTTCACATAAAGGAGATGGGTCATTGTCCCACACATAGTTCGCATAGTAAAAGGCCCCAACGCCCAGTTAAATTTGTGAAAATTGTTTGTTCCACCAAAGACCACTGAATCTCTGACACTATAAAGGCACAGCTATTGACCTTCTCGGTACCCACAATATTAAAGCAAGACCAACACATTTTAGGACTTTTTGGATTCTGAAGACAACATATTCCTTGTTTACAAATTTTACTTAAGCCTGTTATATTACTTGCAAATTTGCTACATTGGATGGGACCCCAATAACAAAATTCTCTAGAATCTGTCCAAATTGCAATACAGCAGGCACTCTCATTAATAATCCCAGAGACTCCTTCATAATAGAGGCTTTAGCAACCTACTATCATTCCTCCTGGAGTCTCTCAACCACCCATGATTGTAATTAATGTCCATGGACTTCCGGTACATGAAACTGTCTTCCTTAGTACCACACTATATGACATTATATTGATTTCTGGCTACACACTGGATTGTTCTGGAAATAAAATATCTCATTGACCCTGCACTTATGACCCTTGTTACATAGTTTCCGATTATGTCTTGTGTTACAGAAGCAGTACCCGCAAGCTTGGCATAGCCACCAAAGTCTCCTTGCTATAGAAACAGTACCTACAGAATAAAGCTAAACCCAGATCTCCTGGCATATCCCACTTGCAGGAGGGGTTGGCCTTCCCTATTCTCAGTCCCTAGCTAGATACCACAGTGCTGGAGGAGGTTACACCTCTCCTGGACCCCTTGACTACCTGGGAAACTTCTTGGTATCAAATGAGTGAACAGCAAAAGGAATTACTATGCTCTACAGGAAATAGAGCCACCATTGTGTGTAATGAAGCTTGCTAGAGAGCTGCTGCTTTTTATCCCTTAAATAGGACGTCACTGAGTGGTGACAGGACTCAAGGACAAACAAAATTGGCCAAATCTCAGTCATTTTATCACTGGATACCTTGGCCAACAATCAGCCCCATCTGCACATTTTTAGATTTGGGACATTGCCATTGGTCTGGTTGTCTGATCTTGCCAATGGAGACAATAATTATTTATCCAAGGCTGTCCCCTTTGGGATAAAGAACTTTTGAAAAGCTCTTACTTCATAGTTACCCAAACTATAAATCAAGGTAATACATATCTCTGTGCATGCTAAAGACACAATACAAAATCTCATCAAGACATTCCTTGTCAGCTTCAGAAATCCAGGCATTATTAATAAGTGACCAAGGCACATACTTCGTTTCAAAAAATATACAGTGCAGTTCTCTTGAACAGAACATTCAAGGGAATTTTCACCTCTTTTAGTGGACTCAGCTACTTGCCTCATGAGGTGCCATAATGTCTTACTTAAACGACTTTAAATTCAATTAAACAAAATATGGCATATTTCAGTCTTTACTTAAACATAAGTGATGAATTTTCATGAAGAATCTGACTTCATTTTTTGATATCTTACTGATGACAGCTTGCAAACTTTACAAAATCCTCTTTTCCTTCTGTCTCACATCTTGGGAAAGCTGATAGGAAAGTCATGGGTTTCCTCCTTTGGTGCTGACAGGAAATTAAAAACATTTAAGCCACTACATCTTTGTGCATGGGAACTCTTGTTTCAGTCCAACCCCTTAACTACAAGCATGTCCAAGCCATCTCCTTTTTCTGCTTTTTCAAACCCTCTTTGGACCTGCTTTGAAACCTTTTCTGTTCTCCCAGAAATAACTATTATGTGAGGAATAAACATTTTCATATGTTTTTTGATGTACATATGGCATCATCAGTCTCAACTTTGTTTCTCATTAGAAACAAATTTTGTGTTGAGGAGTCCATCCTATTTCTGTAGGCTGCCCTCAAAGATTAGACTTTATTCTAATTCTCACAAAAATGCTGTAGGTTAGATATTATTATTATATCTATTATTGATATGAGGAAAATAAAGCAAATAAAGAGATTAAGTAAGTTGCCCAAGGTCATATGGCAATTTTATAATGGATATAGGAAATGAACCTAAAAGGTCTGACCCCAGAGCTGTGCTCTTATGCTCTAACTAAACTGCTTTGCAAAGTATAAGTGAACAGGATGAAAAGTACTTCAGACTCTGATGGTGTTGGTAGGCCTGCTACTAGCCCTAGACTCTAGACTTTTGTTTGTTTCTTTAAAAAAAAACTATATTTTGAGCTGCTTTATTTGAAGTTTGTTACTTTTTCCTGAAGGATGTTCTAATTATACATTGTAGGTTTTGTAAAATCCAGATGTGAATCCATGTTCAACCACTGATTAGATATGAGAAACAGAGAAAATTTATTTAGCTTCTCTATGCCTCATTGTCCATGAATGTAAAATGGGAAAAATACTATTTCCGTTACAGAAGTGTTATAATGATTGAATAAAATAATATCTATTAATCACCTTGGATAATGCCTCTCACATAGCAGAAGCTCAATAAATGAAAGTTAAAATAATGTATTAACCCTTTTAAATATTCTGTGAGAGACAACTACTTACATATCAGCAACTGTGGCACAAACAGAATAGCTTTTGTTTTTTGAACTCACTGTAGGAAGTTTTAGAGGTGTCACAATCACTCTGATTTGCTTTTGAATTATAAAAATGATGCTCTGAAGAGGTACTTAAGCAAGAACATGTTCATCCTGACATGGTTGCATCGATTTGTGTACCCTCACAATAGTAACCACTCCTGGCAAATCCAAGAGAAATAGTAACATAGTCATAGTGTCCTAAACTTGAGAGTAGAAATCCCTTGGACATAAAAGTTGTGGGTGAAGGCAAACTACTTTTGGTAAAGTAATGAATGCTGAGTGAGAAAAATGCATCGACAGATTAATATATTTGTATACCAAATTAGTGGAGTACATTATTCTAATAGGGTATGGAACACATACATAAAATATTAGCTAGCATTGAACTTATTGTCTGATTAAAGTTAGACTGATCAATCCCCCATCAATCTTCAACACCCATCAGTCTTTTGACGCTATTGATGATTGATTGGAGATATTGATAGGAATAAAAATGCCTGCCTAATTCATGACTTTGATGGTGGCTTAAGATATTGAAGCTTCTGCTACAAACATAGACTTTAAAGGAAATTTCCTCCAATGTATTCTACCTGGCCTTGCATATGATAATCTTACCTATGGATTGAGGAGCCAAAGAAGATGATCTGTCAAATGCCTAATATATCCACTTCAGTGTTTGTTTTTAAATAGGAGGAGCTTTCTCCAGTTTGCCTAAACAAAAGAAACAAGAAAAAATGGGGATGGGGTGAGAGCAGACAAAATTATTAAAGGAATACTGAACTATCTTGTGGCATACAAGGAGGAGTCTTACAAACTAAGTAGTAGGTGTTGTTGGATTCTCTTTTGAGAATATTGTCATTAACATGACTCAGCTCCCAAATACTAGATCCACACTTGTAATTATTGTGGATCTGCTTTCATTGGACCAGTTTACATTAGAAACCCTGGGTTTGATCAATTGACTGAGAGTGGTGGTCTCACTGTCCCAAAATGGAAGCTGTCCTTATAACCACGTGGATGCCAGCTGTGAGGATAATTTGAAGATAATGGGACAGAGAAGTGCAGTTTCTAGAAGGTGTTTAGGAGGGAAGTAAAACAAGAGTATGCCATGCAAATGCTGTAACTTATGGGATTTTAATATATGACAGTTGAGTTAAAAACCAAAGAATTACTAAGGAGTAAGTGACATCAAGAACTAATTTCCTTTTTCCTAGGTGTCCCTATAGTAAGGCATCAGATATAATGACTAACATTTGTAGAACCTTAACATGATAAATTTAATTTGAACCATTAATTAAGTTGGCATTATCCAATTAAGAGATGAAGAAATTAAAACCACAAATAGTAAAAAAATTGTCTTGATTTCTACATATGCTTTTCCCATAGAATTGCTTCATAGTTACACCTTTGCATTTAGAATTTCAAAAATAATTTATGTTAAACTTATATTTATTTGTTCTTTCTATAGATAAATTTGGCAATCAACGTTACTGTTTCTGAAAATGAGAAAGTCTTTTGCAGTTTTCAGTGGGAAAAATTATATTTTAAATATGTTTTATGGTATATGACTAACGTCCTCTATTTTGTTTTATATTCTATTTTAAAATTTGAGTTTCATAATATTGGAAGCCATACAACTTTAAAACTAATAATAGTAGCATTTTGATGTTTTAAAACTAATTGTCAATTAATAAACAATACCCTATTCAACATATGACAGTAAGGTAGTGATACTAATAATATACAGTTATAGATCATTTGTCAAAAGCCAGAAACTACTCTAAGATTTTAAAATTATCACAATTTAGTCTTCAAATAACTTTATGTAGGAAATGTTACACTATTTTATACATGAAGAGACCCGCACCCTAAAAAGTAAGTTATTACCGTCTTATAATGAGTGTCAGAATTGAGATTCAAATTTATATTTGTTTGACTTCAAATCTTGGTTTTTCTTTCACCTTATATTAAAAAGTTCCACACTTTTACCAGAATAATTGAAGTCCAAAGTATCTCAAACTTTTCAGAAATACTGAATTAACATGGATGTTTTCTTAAATTTGTTCTAAACATTGAATTAACTCTAACATCAAAGAGCAGATCATGAGACTATCTATGAGCAAAGGTCATTAAGAAAGAACAAATGGAATATTTTTATTACAGGACAGCAGGTAATGTTGAAAGTAAAAAATTATCAGAATATATTTTCTACCTATCCCAAAGCTTACCAAAATATGTAATATATTGTAAAACTTAATGTATAGTTATGATAAACACTGAAAAACTAAATTCCACAAAACATTAAGTAAAGATAAGAATCATTGAATGCCATCACAGACATAAATAGTAAAATTGTAAAGGGCGCAAATCAACCAACTCCTTTCCTCTTGCTTAATTTGAACCTTCAGTGAGGTGTAATCAACAAAGGTAATACAATCTTTAGATGCGTAATAGAAGTTAACTGCCTAGATAATGAGAAATAATATCCCCATTGGACTGTGTTGGTCAGGACACATATGGAAAAATGGTATCGATTTTGTGTTCACTAGGACTTCATGTACACCCATATTATGGCAATTAACAACTTGGCTTATAGTTTTTCTATGTATCTTTTACCATAGACTGTGAATTACATACATGCAAGGACCATGATTTATCTAATTTTTTGTCACTGGCACCTAGCAGAAAATGTGGCTATTAGTATTTGCTTAATAAAGCATTACATTCATTAAAGCACCCATCTTATTTCCTTGGACTCTTGCCATAATATCATAACTGGTTTCTTTGCCTCTCTCTTTTTCTCTCTGAGTTCTGTTCTCCAAATAATTGCTCAAGAAGTAAAGTAACCTCTCCAAGGTTACAGAACTAGTAAGTGACAGACATTGGATTAAACCTAGGTAGAATGATTGTAAGGCCACATAAAAAAATATATGATTATCTGACAAAATCTTCTCCCCTCAAATATAACAATTTGGCAAAAGAAAACAAAAATAAAGGTGTTTGACAAGGAATTCATTGTCCTTAGTGGAAATCTCTACAAATTAAGATTTGATGCTTACCACATTTTAGGAGAGATTTTGATAAACAGAAATAAAAAGACAAAGTACTTTGAGCTGGCTGAAGACAGTTTTTTATAAGGAGAGCAGAAAGAACGAGGTTTTTAACTTAAAAATAATCTTGCTTGAAGGTATATATGTTTGAATTAAAGTATTAAGGCCTGCCATGAAGTAAAAAGTATTCTGTACTTTCCCAGAATTTCTCTGGCATAAAAAAAGGTACTTAATAACTATTTGCTTGCTTAATTAACTCATGGTAAGTGGATACAAATAACATAGAAATCAAGTAAAAGGTAATAAAACAAGTATCTTTAAAAGTAACAGGGCATTCCAATGACTGTAAGGCTATGAAGAGAATCACAGGGAATTGAGCAGAGGTATCGATCAACTACAAGTACAGAATATTGGGCTATTTACCTGTCTACAACCTATATATATTTCTATCAAAAGTCACTGCTGTTTAGCAAGATAAACTACATAAATGTGGCACAAAGATTGTAATAATATAATCATTTTTGTTAAAAGCAAATACACTACTATTCTGAAAAGTCTCCACTGAACAATTCAGTTGTTATCAATAATTGTAGGAATTACACATTACATAATATATAATAATGCTCTAAATTAAGCTGTCACCACCTTGTCACTAGAGAACACTTTTTAAGATTATAGTATCTTACCTTTAGTTATCTAATGATATTAGATCTTTACAGATTTAAATTTAGATTAAAAAAAACTGTACAGAATTATCTCTACTGAGATGTAATGATTAAAGTCTCCATATAATTTTATAGAAGAAAGGAAGGATAAAAGATCCTCCTGCTCCTCCTCCTTTTCCTTCTCCTCAGCTTTCTTTAGCATTGTGTTATATAGAGTAACTTCTCCTGGAGAGCAGGTAAATAAATAGTCATGAGTTTGTGTTCCTGCTTTTGCTCTTGCTAGATGTATGGCTTTGAGCAAATAAATTATATTACTTTTAATCTAAACTCTCCCATCTCTAAAATGGAGTAAATACCTACCTTGCTTGGTTTTTTTTTGGAGGTTAATAATATTAAACATGAAGCATCCAGCATAGCACCTAACACATGGTACATAATATTGTTTGTGTTTTATTATGTCATAGAAAAATGTCAAGTATTTGTCTTATCCTCATAATCCTGTTAAAGAAAGAAGATGAGTGTTACAATTCTGATTTTAAACTTAATTCTGATTACTAAACTTATATAAATTAAGTTTAGTAATTCAATATAAAAATTTTACTGTCACATAAATTATAAATGGCAGTAGGGAAGAAGTATATCTGAAATGTCAGAATAAGGATCTTTGAAAATCTGCTAAATCTTAAAAGTGATGAAGACAATGGCAAAATTGTCAAAAAACTTTTATTGGAATTCTGGAAATTAACTGAAGTTTTGCAATAATCCTTTAAGGATTTATTAAATAAATATGGTCAAGCCTTAGAAAGAACAATGACTTAGTGGTGATTTAACTTTCCTTACTCCCATCTCTCTATCCTGAGGTAGCCATGAAAATCAGCAGGTTTGGAACAATAATAACTGAGAAAACAACAGCATAGCAATGAAAGGAAGAACAGTTTGGATGCTCCCCAAAAGCCATGTTCCCAGAAAATTGTCACTACTTTACCTGTCTGACAGGTCCTTGAAAAAGCTCCATTTATGGGGATGATTTTAATTTGGTTTGATTTAGGTATTTTCTCACTAAGTTATCTCTATCCCATGGCATTTGTTGAAAACAACCAGCAGCAATTGTTAACATTATGGTAGTGAAGAAGCAATACCAGTTGGTGCAAAGAAGAGACTGACCAAAAATTTTAAAGTAAAAAAGTAAAAATCTAGAGCATGAAATGTCCGTGGGTACTTTGAAGAGCTCCCCCATATCCCTGGGGATCTAGAATGTCATGTGTATGTGAGGGATGTACATATATCCATAAAACCTGAAAAGTTCCTAATCTCTCACCTCTAGCTGAACTTGAGGCTCAATGTAAACAGTAAGTGAAGGCTCAGACAGAGTTGTTAAGTGCCCAGTACTAAAGGCATACCCCAACAAAGAGCCAGCTCAGTAAAGATTGGAAAATTTATTGGTTCAAGACAATTAAGAAAATGTCTTTTAAATCTTTAGGTGAACATTATACTAACCAAGCAGATAGACTTCAATGGTCACATATAACAAAGAATACAGACAACAGAAGTAGTCTAGGAAAGTCACTAAAAAGTCAAAAGCAGTATCAACAATGACAACAAGAATGAAGAGTAAGCAACATCAAATTCTGGGGAATGTGGTATGGTGAATCTTATTTCCAGTGCTGCTACATTATATCATTTAAAATGTACTGAAACACCCAAAAGAAAAGGAAAGAATGACTCATAAGCCTGGGGGAAAAGCAGTAAATAGAAACTTCTACTCAGAAAGCTTGAATGTGGACTTAGAAGGTAATATTTAATATAAGCTGTTATAAATATGTTCAGATAGGTAAAGAAAAGTGTGCCCCAAATTAAAAAAAGGAAAGTTAATAAATATATCACCAAATAGAGAATATTAATAAAGTAATAGATTATAAACAAATTTTGGAGTTAAGATAGAAAGTAAATAAAATTTAAAAAGTTATCTGAGAGGCTCAATATTAGAGTTAAGCAGTTAGGAGAAAAAGTCATCTGAGTTTAAGAGAGGTCAATTGTTATTTTCCTGTTTTCTGAGCATAAAATAGAAAGAATGAAGAAAAATAGAGTCTCAGTCCTGTGGGACATCACTAGCAATATCAATCTACACATAATGGAAGTCATACTAGGAGAGGAGAAAGAAAAAGGGGCAGAAAGAATATTTGAAGAATTAATGGATTTCAATTTCCCAAATTTGATGAGAAACATTAATCTGCACATCCAAGAGACATAATAAATTCCAAGTAGGATAAACTCAAATACTTCTATACTAGGCATATCATAGTAAAACTGTCAAGAACCAAAGAATAAGAGACTCTTGAAAGTAGCAAGAGAAAAATAACTCATCACATACAAGGATACTTCAATGAGATTAACATTTGACTTCTAGTCAGAAACCATGGAGGCCAAAGGCAGTGGATAACATAGTCAAAGTGCTGAAAGGAAAAGACTGTCAATCAAAAATTCTATATCCAACAAAATTATTATTCAAAAATGAAAGAAATATTAAATCATTCTCAGAAAATCAAAAATTGAGAGAATTCATTGCAAGCACCCTGTCCTACAAAGTTACAATAGTCAAGATAATACTTTAGGCTGAAATGAAAGGACAGGCAATGGTAACTTGAATCCACATGAAGAAATAAAGGTAACTGCATAGATATATATTAAAAATAGTAAAATGTATTTTTGTTTGTAACTATTATGTTTTCATATCTGATTTTAAAAGAACACTGGCACAAACTGATAATTATAAAACAATGTGCTTATAATGTATAAAGATATAATTTATATTACAATAATAACATAAAGGAGGAAGGAATAAAGGGAGTTATATTGAAGCAAAGTATTTTGTATAATTGAAATTATTTTGGTATTAATGCAAACTGGATTATTTTAAGTTAAGGTGTTAATCTCAGAGGAAACTAATAAAAATAACTATAAGCAAACTATAAAATAAATGGGAAGGGAAATGTACACTACAGTGTATACTATGTAAAATAAGGCAGTAATAGAGCAATAAGAAAACATCAACGTTTTGAAAACAGATAGCAAAATGTCAAACATCACTCCTACATTACCAGTACTTACATTAAATATATATGTCTTAAACACAACCTCAAAAATTAAAGGTTGGCAAAATGCATTAGAAAGGAATGGTTCAACCATATACGGTGAATGAGGCACACTTTAGATTCAAAGAATCAAATAAGTTGTAGGTAAAAGGAGGTAAAAATTATAGCATGCAGATAGTAACTAGAAAAGAATTGGGGTGGCTATACTAATATCAAACAGAATAGAGGGTAAGAAAAAAAAATGTTACTAGAGGTAAAGGCGGGCATTTTATAATGATAAGAGTGACAAACCATGAGGGAGATATGACAATTAAAATATATTTGCACCTAAAAACAGAGTCCAAAAATACATAAAGTAAAACTGACTAAAAGGAGAAATAGACAGCTCAATAATAGAGATGTCAATTCTCCATTATCAGTGATGGCTAGAACAAGTAGGTAGAAACTCTGAAAGGAAATAGAAGACTTGAAAAACACAAGTCAAGTAAACTTAAATGATATATATAAGGCACTGCATCCAACAATAGTAAAATGCGCATTCTTCTCAAGTGTACTACATGATAGGACATATATTTGGCTATAACACAAGTCTCAATAAATATGAAATTATATGAATAATGAATAACGTTCTCTGAAAACAGTGGAATGAAATTACAAATCAGTAGCAGAAGGAAATTTGGGATATTTATAAATATGTGGAAATTAACATATCCTTAAATAATAGATGGGTCAAAGAAGATATTACAAAGGAAATTAGAAATTCCTCTGAGAAATTTCAAAGGATTTGAGATACAAAACAAAAACAACATACCAAAGCTTATGGAATGCAACTAAAACATTGCTTAGAGGAAAACTGATAGCTCTAAGTGTCTAAATTAAAACAAAACAAAACAAAAAATCTTAAATCAATAACTTAACCTTCTATCTTAAACTAGAAAAATAAGAGCAAATGAAACACACATTCATCCAAAAAGAACTAAATTAAAAAATAGTATAGGGGAATTTAATAAAACAAGGAATAAATAACAATAGAGATAATCAATAAAAAAGTTGGTTCTTTGAAAATTTTGAAATCTTATTGACAAATGTTTAAATACACTGGCCAAGGAAAAAAACAGAATACTTACATAACTAAAATCAAAGATGAAAACATGGGCATCACTACCAAACTTACACAAATAAACAGGATTATAAAATAATGCTACAAGAAACTCTGTGCCTACAAATTATATAAGCTAAATGAAATGGACAAACTCGTGGCAGACACAAAATATGAAAACTGACTGATTCATAACAAATAGAATATTTAAATAGGCCTACAACAAGTTAAGAGATTGAATTATTAGTAAGAAATGAGCACAAAGAAAAGCCCATGCCCAGGTGACTTCACAACTGAATTGTACTAAATGTGTAGAGAAGAATCCTTTCTAACTTCTTTTAAAAAATAAGAGAATTAAACACCCCCCTACTTATTCTTTGAGGCCAGTATATCCCAATATCAAAATCATGCAAAGACATTGAAGGTAAAGAAAACTATAGATCAATATTATTTATGTATATAGATGTCAAGAGCCTCAACATAATATGAGTAAACTGAACCCAGAAACATATAAAAAGGATTATACACCATGATCTTGTGGGATTTATCCCAGGAATACAAGGTGGCTTTATTATATAAAAACTATCAATGTGCTACACCATATTAATCAAATAGTGAACAAAAACCTCATGATCATCTCAATAGCCATGAAAAACATGTGAACAAATTTAACACCATTTCATGCTAAATACACTCAACTACCTGGGAATGCAAGGGACATTTTTCAAGCTGATAGAAGACATCTAACAAAAACTCATAGCTGACATCATACTTAATGATGAAAGACTGAAAGATTTCTCCTTAAAATCAGGACAGGATAAAGCTGTTCACTCTCATTGCATCCATTCAATATTGCCCTGAAGATTCTTGCCAGGGCAATTAGGCAGGTAAAACAAGCAAAAGATATCCAGATACAGAAGATGTAAAAGTAGCACTATGCTTAGGTGACCTGATCTTGTATATAGAAACGTTTTAAAAAATTCACATACAAAAAAAAAAAGTAGAACAAATGAACAAGTTCAGGCAGATTACAAGATAAAAGGTACAAAGCTTAGTTGTATTTCTATATATTAGAAATGTACAAATTGAAGTTAAAATAAGAAATTAACTTCATGTACAATGGAATTAAAAACAAGAAAGTACTTAGGAATATATCTTACAAAAAAGTGAAAAGGTTGTACTACAAGGGTTATAAACATTATTGAAAGAAATTTAGAAGACCTAAATAAATGGAAAGATCTACCATGTATATAGATTGGAAAACTTAAGTTGGCTATGATGATAGTGCCCTTTACACAGATCTACACACTTACTATAATCTCTATCAGAGCTTCAGCTGCCATTTTTTTCCAGAAATTGGGAAACTATAATGCATATGGAGATACATGGAACACAAAATAACCAAAACAATCTTGAAAAAAAGAACAAATTTGGAGCCTCATACTTCTTAATTTCAACATTTACTACAAAGCTAAACTAAACCAGATTGTGTGGAGCTCATGTAAAGATAGACAAATAATCAATGGAAGAGACTCAAAAGTCCAGAAATAAACTCTTACACTTTCCACAATTATGCCAAGACAATCCAATGAACAATGAATAGTATTTTTTTTTAAATGTTGCTGGGACAGCTAGATATCCCCGTATAAATGAGTGCTGCTGAAACCTTACCTTACAATGTACAAATAATTAAGTCAAAATAGATCATAATTCTAAATTTAAATGTTAACATTGACTTACCAAGTTCTTGCAAGAAAACAGGACTAAATTATCGGGATTTTGGATTAGCCAATGACTTTGGAGATATTACACCAAAATCACAAGTGGCAAGAAAAAAACCCAGATAAATTGGACTTCTTCAAAATTAAAAAAAAAAAAAATGTGCTGAAAATGATAGACTAAAAAAGGAAATGGCAACCTACACAACAAGAGAAAATATTTTCGAATCATATATCAGATAAGGGGCTTTATATACAATACATAAAAATTCTCACAACTCAATAGTAAAAGAGAAATAACTCATTTAAAAAATAAACATTTTACCAAAGATCATATACAAAGGACCAATAAGCACATTAAGAGATGCTTAATATTAGCAGCTTTGAAGAAATACAAATCAAACCCACAGTGAGCTCTTACTTTACTATGATGATTATATCATAAAATATGAACAATAACAAGTGTTTGCAAGTGTATGGAGAAATGAGAACCCTCATTCATTGCTAGTGAGTTTGTAAAATGATGTAGCTACTCTGAAAAACAATTTGGTCATTACTCGAAATGTTAAACATATTGTTACTCTGTGGAAGTAATTTCAATTCTAGATAGGTAATACAGAGAAATTAAAACATATACCCATGCAAAAACTTTCACACAAATGTTTACAGCAGCATTATTTATAATAGCCCAAAAGGAGAAACAATGCAAGTGTCCATTTGTATTGAATGGATAATGGATATATCTAACTGAGTGGATGAATAGATTAAAAAATTTGGTATATATAAAACACAGAATACTATTTGGCAACTAAAATGAAGCACTGAAACATGCTATGACATGGATAAACCTTAAAAACGTTATGCTCAGTGGGAGAAGGTAGTAAACACTAATAACACATTATATGATTCTATTTATGTGAAATGTCTCGAATTGACAAATATACATAGACAGTAGTAGTTGCCAGGAGATGGGGGAAATGAAAATGGAGAGTGACTGCTAATGGGCATGTGGTTTTTCTCAGAGGTGGTGAAAATATTCTAAAATTAGTGGTAATGATTGCACTCTGTGAATATGATTTAAAAACCCACTGAATATACATGTTAAGAGGGTAAATTTCATGGCATATACATTGTATCATAATCTGTACTGTTTTCCATGGAGGTATTACAAATTTACATACTCACTAACAGTGCACAAGTGTTTCCTTTGCTCCAAATTCTTTGCAACACTTGTTATTTCTTGTCTTTTTGATAATAGCCATTCTAACAGGTGTGAGGTGATATCACATTGTGGTTTTAATTTGCATTTCCCTGATGATTAGTGATGTTGAGAAACTTTTGGTTCCTGTTGGGCATCTGTATGTCTTCTTCGGAAAAATGTCTCTTCAGATGGTTTGTCTGTTTTTAAATGGGATTGTTTGGTGTTTTGCTATTGAGCTGTATGAGTTCTTTATACAACTTTTTGGTATTAACCCCTTATCAGATATATGATTTACAAAACTTTCTTTCATTCCATAGGTTGACTTTTTATTTTTGATGGTTTCCTTTGCTATGCAGGAGCTTTTTAATTTGATAATAGTCCCACTTGTTTATTTTTGCTTTTGTTTACAAATTGAAAATATCATTGCCAAGACTGATTTCAAGTAGCTTATCCACTATGTTTTTTTCCCAGGATTTTTATGATTTCAGGTATTACATTCAAGTCTATTACCTATTTTGTATTAATATTTGTATATGGTGTAAGTCGGGGTACGATTTCATTCCTTTGCATGTGGCTGTCCTGTTTTTCCAACACGATTTGTTGAAGAGACTATGCTTTCCCCATGGTATTTCCTTGGCTCCTTCATCATGAATCAACCATATATGCATAAGTTTTTTTCTGGGCTCTCCATTTTGTTCCATTGATTAATGTGTCTATTTTCATGTAAATAACATTCTGTTTTGATTATTATAGCTTTGTAGTTTGAAATCAGGAAGCATGATGCTTCCAGCTGGTTCTTCTTTTCAAGTCTGCTTTGGCTATTTGGGATCTTTTGTGGTTCCATATAAGTTTTAGGATTGCTTTTTTCTTTTTCTGTGAAAAAAAAAAAAAAAACATTGAAATTTTGATAAGGATTGCATTGAAACTGTAGTTTGCTTTAGGTAGTATGAAAATTTTAACATTAATTGTTTCAATCCATGAGCATGGAATATCTTTCCATTTATTTATGTCATCTTCAATTTCTTCATCAATGTCTTATAGTTCTCAGTGTACAGACTTTTCACCTCCTTGGTTAAATTTATTCCTAGGTATTTAATTTTATTTGATGCAATTGTAAATAGGGTTGTTTTCTTAATTTCTCTGATAGTTTATTAGTGTGTAGAAACACAACAGATTTCTGTATATTATTTTTGTATCCTGTAATGTTACTGAATTTATTTATTCAAATAGTTTTTTGGTAAAGTCTTTAGGGTTTTTTAATATATAAAATCATGTAATCTGCAAAGAGTGACAGTTTTACTTCTTCTTTTCCAATCTGGATGTCATTTATTTTTCTTGCCTAATTGTTCTGTCTGGGACTTCCAATATTATGTTGAATAAGAGTGGCAAGAGTTATCTTGTTCCTGATTTTTGATGAAAAGATTTCAGCATTTGCCATTGAGAGTGATGTTACCTGTGGGTGTTTCATATATGGCCTTTATTATGTACATTATTCTATACTCATTTTGTTGAGAGTTGATCACAAATGGGTGTTGAATTTTGTCAAATACTTTTCCTGCGACTATTGAGATAATCATATAATTTTACCATTCTTTTTGTTAGAGTTGTATCACATTGATTGATTTGTGAATGTTGAATATATGTTCTTTTCTTCATTCCATGTTTCACTCTTCACACTCCCTCATCTGCACCCTAGTTCCTTATAACAAATTTATGTTTTTGAGTCAAGTTCTCAGGTTCTGGTTTTCCGTGAAACACAAAATAAGACAAGTATGAATGTGGGTAAGTTGGTAATTTGGCATAATCAAGCTGCCTTCTTGAAGTACTTACTGGTGACATTATAAGAACACGAATTCTTGCCCTATGTTTACCTCTATCTTCTTTCCAGTAGTATGTATCTTTTCAGTTTCTGTGTAGCCTGAATTATTGCTTCATATATATATAAAATTTTGGCAGCAGCTGAAAACTGAGATTTCTGATCATGTTTTCCTCACAATCTCTGCCTATTAGGAAATACTCTGCACAGCAAAAGAATTTTCATTGTCTTTTAAATTCTTGTTATTTATATCTACAAGTTGAGGAGGGCATCCCCTAATTATGAAGTCCATCTGGGTACTTAGCCAAATATCAATGGCTGTATCTGGATTGACCATAAATAGAAAAAAAGAAGAGAAGAAAAGCACATTTTTATCTTAGAAAATTATATTTGTTTTGAAAACTCATACATTTTTAAATGATGCATTTATACCCAAGATAAATCAAGCAAACTCTACAAGAATTATCTGTTTTGACTTTAGAAATTGACTACCTTATGAACATTTTTATTGAAAGGTGAATAAAAGAGTACCCAGAGGCCTTTTCAATGGAGCTCCAATTAGATGAAGCTATATTATTCTTTAACATGCTGTGTTTCCCATTACTTGGTGATCAAAAGAAAAACTCCAAAGAAGATCCTTAGGATGCAAGATTGATTACAGACTGATTCAGCAGTATAATCACTAGCTAGTGCAATCTCAGCATGAATGGAGTCCCCAGAGAGCTAGTTGCTATCTGATAACACTACAGAAGGGAGAAATCAAATGACTTCTAGAATGTAGATTAGTTTGTGTTGCATTAAATAGGAAAGGATTATATCTCACACTGTCATCCATCCTGGCATCTGAGAACAGTGCATCTAAAACATCTCATTTCCACGGAAGGTATACATCAACTTTGCTGCATTGCCTGATTCAGCAACTCCTGGAAAGAAAGGGAAACTGCACAATTGCTATGTGAAAACAGCTGCAATTAATTATAGTGTGCTTTTGGTTCTTGCCAAGGACCCAAGACTAATTTTTCATTATTATTCAATTTACATCCCTTATGTTGATCATTCTCCCTTAACATTATACATCCAAAACACAGTATTTCCTGTCTAAAACAATAATTGCAATAACTATTGAAGGGCATTGGGAATAAGGGCCAAAAACAATGAAAGGGAAGACTGAATTATTGGGATCTAGTTCTGCTAAAATCTAGCAATGTATTTGTAAGTAAATAATTTAACTTGTATCAATATATGCATCAATAGACTCATCTAAAAATGGAATAATTATATTTGGAATTCCTATATGCAGGAGGTCTGGATTTTACATTTTTTAATTTTACTTAAAATTTTAGCTATGATTCTCTGAATAATTATACATGTTTCAAATAGAACATAGCCATTTTCAACAGTGTTGAACCAAACTAACTGTAGTGAATAATTCACATTTGTATTTTAAATCCTTCTTAACCATTTGTTTAATAACTTAAAAGTTTAGTGTAAGGGACAGATTAACAAAACACTTCTAGAAAATAATCACATAGCATATCGCTGAAACATCAAATCTGTGTGGGTTAATATCAGGTTTGGAAAAATGAGAGAGAATTTATCTAGCCCTTCCTTTTTTTATAAGGATCTTTTCAGGTCCAAAGTAAAATATAGTTTATAGAAAAATCTTAGTATTTCTTGATTCACTTGATCATCATCACAGATCAACAAAAGAACTAGAAGGAGGTTGGTAAGAGTACACTGATGATGAATCAAAAGACCTTTCTTGGATACAAAGGCAACAAATTGAACCTGGCAAATTGTCTAGCAGGGGAGATGGTTTCAGTCTAATGAAGAAAGACCCTTTATAACAACTAACAAATGGCAATCAGTATTATTCTAGGAAATCTTCCATTGAACACTGTTCCTAAGGAGGAATTTAGAATTGTTTACCTAGTTTTTTTTAATCTAGGCTCCATGTTTATTCTAGTTCTGCTATGTCTTCAATGGCTTATATTGTATATTCAGGTATTTTCTCTTTTCTCTTCTCCTCTGTAATGTTCATCAAAATTCTTTAGACTACATGGAATTAGAACTTGAGTTATTTTTGATGTCCCTGCTTTATTCTTGAGTTTGTATTGAAATCTTATATATTTCTCTAGTCATATTTCTATTGCTATTCCTCTAGCTCTTTACTACTACATTTAACTCAAAATACAGAAATGACTTCCAAACTGATTTTTTTTGTTTTTAAACTGCTATTTCTGCCAATCCATTTAATGTAAAACTGCCAAATTAATCTTGCTAAAATATAGATTTCATTCTGCCATTCCATTCTTCAAAATTCTTCAGAGAATCTCCATTGAATACAGTCTAAAAGACACACCCCCGAAACTGGTATTAAAATCATTTTAAAATTTAGTCTTGAAACTTTTTCCTAAAACTACATGCAAATTCTGTTTGTAATACATGGTCATTTGAGCTTGTCTTACTTTTGCTGCTTCTCAGAGAAATGGATTAGGGCTTCACTAGATGTACCTATGCCAAACTAGACTCATATAGATGTGTAAAATCTCAAGCACATGGACTTTGTATGCAGTCTTATTTTGGTTTAATTTTATTGTGTTGTGCCTAAACTAAATAAAATAAACTATTAAATACAAACCTACAAACATTTCCCATTGTTTGTTCAAGGGATACTCTAAGTTTGTAGAAAATTCGCTTGCAGAATTAGTTTATCTGGTTATGTTTATATAGCTTAAATAAAAGATATTTGGTACTATATAAGTTATATAACATTTAAAACACTAACACAAAAGTAATTGCCATTAGCCAGAATTCTGTTAATACATAGAGTGGACTTCATATATATTAGAATCCAAAGATTCAAACCATTAGAACACACACACACACACACACACACACACACACACACACGCACACACTGGTCCTCTAGCAGAAACAAATAACTAAAAACCAACAGATGTTGAAATAATTTTTTAAGCAGTACAGATCAACAGAATGAAATAATTAAACATTGAATGAATTAGAATACTTTGGAAATTTTTGAAAATCAGACAAAATATTAACTATGTTTTACAGACATATAAAATTTTCTGTAATTCAACTCTGCATTTTTCATAGGTTCCACTCCGGAAGAGTATGGTTTTCCCTATTTAATATTTGATTAGGAGTGTCTAGCCCTAAGGGCAATATTTCTCAAAATGAATCATATCTGTTGTCCATACTAAATCTCTCGAGATTATGATATAATTGGACAACCAATATTTTAAAGCAAAAGTCCTCAGATGACTCAAAATATCAATCAGTGATGAAAGCCCCTTTCTATCTAGTCACACATATGTGACATATTCTTTATCCATTCATTAGTTGACAGTAGCCTAGGTTGTTTCCATATCTTGGCTATTGTGAATAATGTTGCAACAAGAAATGAGATCATATATCTCTTCAATATTCTGTTTTTATATCCTTTGGATGTATAACCTGACATGGAATTACTGGATCATATGGTAGTTTTATATTTAATTTATTGATGACCTTTTTATTGTTTTCCATAGTGGCTTCATCAATTTACATTTACACCAACAGTACATATGAGATCCCTTTTCTCCAAATCCTTGACAACACTTGTTATGTCTTGTGTTTTTGTTGAAAGCCATTCTAACATGTATAAGATGATATCTCATCTCATTGTGGTTTTGATTTGTATTTCCCTGATAATTAGTGATGCTGAGAACTTTTTTATGTACCTGTTGGGCATCTGTATATCTTCTCTGGAAAAATGTTTATTCAGTTCCTCTGCTCTTTTTTTTTTTTTTTTTTTGGTGGTACACTGGCCTCTCACTGTTGTGGCCTCTCCCATTGTGGAGCACAGGCTCCCGACCCACAGGCTCAGCGGCCATGGCTCACAGCGCCAGCCACTCCACAGCATGTGGGATCTTCCCAGACCAGGGCACGAATCTGTGTCCCCTGTATCTGCAGGTGGATTCTCAACCACTGAACCACCAGGGAAGCCTCTCTGCTCATTTTTTAAATTAGATTATGTCTTTTTCTGTTATTGAGTTTTACAAGTTCTTTATATATATAGTATATTAATCTCATATCAGATATATAGTTTGCAAACATTTTCTTCTATTTTGTGGATTGCCTTTTCATTTTGTTGATGGTTTCTTTTGCTGTAAAGAAGATTTTAGTTTGATGTAGTCCTCATTATTGGTTTTTGCTGTTACTGCTTGTGATTTTGGTGTCATATTCAAAAGATTTTTGTCAAAACCACTATTGAGGAGGTTTTCCCCTATTTTTTCTTCTAGGAAGTTTTAAGGTTTCAGTTATGTTTAATTCTTTAATCCACTTCAAGTTAATTTTTCTGAGTGTTGTATGATAGGGATTCAACTCTGTTTTTCTGCATGTAGTTATCCAGTTTTCCAAACACCATTTATTGAGGAGACTATCCTTTCCCCATTGAGTATTCTTAGTTCCTGCGTTAAATATTAGTTGACCATATATATGAGGTTTTATTTCTGGACTCTCTATTCTGTTGCATTAGTTTATGTGTCTGTTTTTATACCAGTACTATACTGTTTTGATTACAATATCTTTATAGTATAACTTGAAGTGTGATGCCTCAGGCTTTCTTTTTTCTTTCTTTCTCAGGATTTTTTTGGCTATTCAGTGTCTTGTGTGATTTCCTACAAATTTTAGGATAGTTTTTTCTCTTACTGTGAAAAATGCCATTAGAATTTTGATAGAAATTTCACTGGATCTATAGATGGTTTTTAGTGGTGTGAAAATTTTAGCAATATTAATTCTTTAATTAATGAACATGAATATCTTTTCATTTGTTTGCATTGTCTTCCGTTTCTTTCATCAACATCTTGTACTTTCACATACAAGATCTTTTACCTCTTTTGTCAAATTCATTCCTAAGTGTTTTACTGTTTTTAATGCTATTGTAAACAGGATTATTTAACTTAATTTTTCAGATATTCTGTTTTTACTATATAGAAACACAGCTGACTTTTCAGTGTTAATTTGTATCCTACAAATTAATAGGATTAAATTGAATTTGTTGATTAATTCTAACAGGTTTTTTGGTGGAGTCTTTAGGATGTTCTACATATAATATCATATCACCTTCAAACAAAGATGATTTTACTTCTTCCTTTCTGATTTGAATGTCTTTTCTTTGTCTTGCCTAATTGTTTTAGTTAGGACTTCCAGCACTATGTTAACTGAGAGTGTTGAGAGTGGGCACCTTTGTCTTGTTTCTGATTTTAGGAGAAAAATGTTCAAGCTTTCACTGTTGAGTTTGGTGTTAGCTGTGGGTTTGTCATATATGACCTTTATTATGTTGAGGTATGTTCCTTCTATATACAATTTGTTGACAACTTTTTATCATGAACAAATATATTTTGTTAAATGTTTTTTCTGCATCTTTAAAGATGATCATATGATTTTTATCCTTCATTTCATTAGTGTGGTATATTACCGTTATTAATTTGGGCATGTTGAATAATCCTGGCATCCTAGTGATAAATTGCACTTGATCATGATGTATGATCTTTTAATGTGCCATTCAGCTTGTTTTGTTAATGTTACATCGAGAATCTTTGCATCTATATTCATTAGGGATATTTGTCTATCGTTTTTTGTTTGTTCATTTGTTTTTTATTGTAGTGTCCTTATCTGGTCTTGATATCAGAATAATGCTGGCCTCTTAAAATGAATTTGGAACTATTCCTTTATCTTAAATTTTTTGGAAGAGTTTGAGAAGGATTGACATTAATTTCTTTTTAATGTTTGGTAGAGTTCACCAGTAAAACCATGTGGTCTTGGGCTTTTCTTCTGGGGAGGTTCTTGATTACTAATTGAATCTCCTTATTCATTATTGATCTTTTAATATTTTCTATTTCTTCATGATTCAGTCTTGGTAAATGTTCTGTTTCTAGGAATTTATCTATTTTCTCTAGATTATCCAACTTGTTGGCATTCTAATGTTCATAGTACTCTATTATAATCCTTTGCATTTCTGTACTATCAGTTGGAGTGTCTCCTTTCATTTCTGATTTTATTTATTTGAGTTTTCTATACTTTTATTTAGTTAGTCTAGCTAAATTCTTGTCAGTTTTGTTTTCTTTTCAGAATATAAACTCTTAGTTTTATTGATAGTTTCAATTGTTTTTCTGGTCCCTATTTCACTTATATTTGCATTGATATTTGTTATTTCCTTTCTTCTGCTGACTTTAAGCTTATTTTTTTCTTCTTTTTCTAGGTCTATAAAGTGAAAGTTAAGTTGTCTATTTGAGGTCTTTCTTTTTTCTTAATATACTGCTTCATTGCTATACACTTTCTTCTTAGAATTTCTTTTGTATCATCCCGTAGGTTTGATATGTTTTTCTTTCAATTTTCATTTGTTTTAAGATACGTTTTGTTTCCTTTTTGATTTCTTCTTTGACCCATTTGACCCGGGAGTATGTTGTTTAATTTATATATATTTGTAAATTATCCAGCTTTCCTCCTATTATCAATTTCTGTTTTCATATTTTGTGATCAGAAAAGGTACTTGGTATGATTTCAATCTTCTTAAATTTGCTAAGATTAGTTTTGTGTTCTATCATATAATTTGTTCTGAAGAATGTTCTGTGTGCAATTGAGAGGAATGTGTATCCTGCTGTTGTTGGATGGAATGATCTATAATTGTCTCTTAGGCCCATTTGTTCTAAATTATGGTTCAAGTCCAAGTTTTCTTTATTCATCTTCTGTTGGGATGATCTATCCATTGCTGAAAGTAGGGTATTGATGTCCCCTACTATTGTGTTGTTGTCTATTTTTCTCTTCAGATCAGTTAGTATTTGCTTAACATATTTAGGTACTCCAGTGTTGTGTATATATATATATATATATTTATGATTTCTACTTTCTTGAGGAATTGAGCACTTTATCATCATATAAGGACCTTCATTGTCTTTTGTTACTGTTTTTGGCTTAAAGTCTATTCTGTTTGATATAAGTATAGCTACCCCTGGTCTCTTTTTATTTCCACTAGTATGAAATATCTTTTTTCACCCATTTACTTTGAACCTATATGTATCATTAAAGTTGAAGTAGTCTCTTGTCTCTTGTAGGCAGCATATTGTTTTTCTTTTTTTATTCAATCTATTTAGCCACTCTATGTGACTTTTGACTATAGATTTCAATCCATTTACATCTATATTAGCTGTTCCTAGGTATGGGCTTACTAATGGCAGGTTTTAATTGTTTTCTGGCTATTTCTTATTTCCTTTTTTTTTTTTTTTTTTGGTGTTCTTGACACCTTCCTTTGTGAAGTGGTGATTTTCTGTATTGGTATGTTCCAATTCTCTTTTCTTTATTTTTATAAATCTACTATAGGTTTTTGCTTTGTGGTTACCAGGAGGTTTACATAAAACTGTGTTGCCATTTATTTAGAGTGCAGTGCTTCTTGAACATAGTGGGCACTCAATATAGTTCCTATTTTATTTGACAATTAGATTTTATTGTTTCTTATAAAGTTGATAAATCATTTTAAGATAAGAATAATAATTTTAAGAATAATTTTTAAATAAACTATTCTTTATCCAATTAGACTCTGATAGTCATAACATCATATAAGGTAAGATCTTACATAGCAGAAATGACTCTAAGAAAATGCATCATTAGATCCATCAAACCTTAAGTCAATGAGGATTGTGTTTATATGCATTCTATGGAATACCTGATAGAATGTCTTATTGAAATAGTTGTTTATCTTTCTCATGTTTTCTAATATGTCCAGAGATAAGCATTTTAGGATGGGTAAAAACATGATGACATCAAGGAACCAAACATTTTCTAATTATCACTTGGACATTCTAATACCTTACAGGTATATTTTATCCTTTTGGTCTCAAGATGGCTGCTGCATCATCAGTCACTCCATCTGTTTTCCAGCCTAAATAAAAATGACATCCAAGGGAGAAGGATATGGCCTATAAGAAGGGAAGCACATCCTAACTTCTGCTATGACTCATTTAATGGATCATCCCTGTCTGAAAAAGGATGGAGCTGATAACCAGCACCAATTCTAGTTCATGTAGCATAAAGGGTTCTGATAGTAATGAAGAAGGAAAGTATACTTTTTGGAGAAACAATACCAGAATATTACACAAATATATAATCAGTACCTGCTATATAAAAGGCATGACTTTGTGTTCTTGGATAAGTATTATGTTATTTAATATTTATCCTAAGTGATAGGTATTAATTTCATATTGTTTATTCTTTAAGAAAACTAATAAGGACCTACTGAATAGCACAGGGAACTATACTCAATATCTTGTAATAACCTATAATGGAAAAGAATATATATTAATAACTGAATATAAACATACATATTTATATGTAACTGAATCACTTTGCTGTATACCTGAAACTAACATAACATTTTAAATCAACTATACTTCAATAAAAATAAAACAATTTTTAAAAAAGAATAAAAAGAGAAAGAAAAAAGAAAACTAATAGATAAATTATAAGTAACTTGCCTATAGACATTTAGCTAGTAAGTAGAAAAATTCAGATTTGAAATCTAGTCTTCTGAATCAAAACCTTTGTTATTATACACAAAAGATACATTTATTTTATTTTGTCACCTTATTATGAGTAAAATGATAGTGAAAGAGGAAAAAGAAAGTTGAATTATAGAGAAATTCTCTGGCTTTGGTTAACAGAATTTTTCAGAACAGCACAAACTTTTGCAAACAACCAAGGCATTAATTTGATACAAATGTGAGACGTGAAATGATGCCTCTGTAGAATACCATCCCAAAGGCAATATAAAATCTTTATCCATTAGATTGAACTTTAGTGTTCTGCAAAAATTTTGCTCTATAGTAGATTACAATAAACAAGAGTGATTAGTCAGCAAGGACAATGTAACATGGATGTTATCACCATCATTCAAAACTATGCACAATTGTACATTATTATTTTCCTGTCCCCAGCTTTCAACGTAAGTCTTAAGAGCCTGTATGTCATCATAATGTAAGTACTGCATCATTAGTCTAGCTACACATTTTCTTCATAGGGAAATAAATGGTGTTTATCTTTCCATTATTTTTGCCCCTTCAGATCTTGACCTCTATATTGCATGTTGTTCTAAAGAAGATTCAGACCTTGAAAGAAGTTAGGTGTGTATTTGATAACAGTGGACTATGTTAATGTTTGCCTTTTTGCCCTCAATCATAATTTTTAAATCAAATGAGCATAGATTTTTATTTTGTTACTATAATTTGGGATACTTCTTATATTTTGTGGTTTACATAACTTTAATTTTATAAGTAATTATTTAAATTTTAATAAATAGCAATACAAGTAGAGTTTTATTCCATATTACAGCATTGTTAGGTATAGCACATTTAAAATTTCACTTCGGATTAGGAGCCAAGATGGAGGATTAGAAGGACGTGCTCTCGTTCCCTCTTGAAAGAACACCAGAATCACAACTAGCTGTTGGACAATCATCAACGGGAAGACACTGGAACTCACCAAAAAAGACACCCCACATCCAAAGACAAAGGAGAAGCCACAATGAGATGGTAGGAGGGGAGCAGTCACAGTAACATCAAATCCCATAACTGCTGGGTGGGTGACTCACAAACTGGAGAACACTTATACCACAGAAGTTCACCCACTGGAGTGAAGGTGCTGAGACCCATGTCCGGCTCCCAACCTGGGGGTCTGGCAACAGGAGGAGGAATTCCTAGAAAATCAGACTTTGAAGGCTAGTGGGATTTGATTGAAGGATTCTGACAGGACTGGGGGAAACAGAGACTCCACTCTTGGAGGGCACACACAAATTAGTGTGTGCATTGGGACCCAAGGTAAGGGTCCCAAAAATAAGTAAATGGGACCTAATGAAACTTCAAATCTTTTGCACAACAAAGGAAACCATAAACAAGATAAAAAGATAGTCCTCAGAATGGGAGAAAATATTTGCAAATGAATCAATGGACAAAGGATTCATCTCCAAAATATATAAACAGCTCATGCAGTTCAATATTAAAAAAATTAACAACCCAGTGCAAAAATGGGCAGAAGACCTAAATAGACATTTCTCCAAAGAAGCCATACAGATGGCCACGAAGCCCATGAAAAGCTGCTCAACATCACTAAATATTAGTGAAATGCATATCAAAACTACAATGAGGTATCACCTCACACCAGTTAGAATGGGCATCATCAGAAAATCTACAACCAACAAATGCTGGAGAGGGTGTGGAGAAAAGGGAACTGTCTTGCACTGTTGGTGGGAATGTAAATTGATACAGCCATTATGGAGAATAGTATGGAGGTTCCTTAAAAAAACTAACAGTAGAATTACCATATGATCCAGCAATCCCACTGTTGGGCATATACCCAGAGAAAACCATATTTCAAAAAGACACATACACCCCAATGTTCATTGAAGCACTATTTAGAATAGCCAGGTCATGGAAGCAACCTAAATGTCCATCGACAGATGAATGGATAAAGAAGACGTGATACATATATACAATGGAATATTACTCAGCCATAAAAAGGAACAAAATTGCATGATTTGTAGAGACATGGATGGATCTAGAGACTGTCATACAGAATGAAGTAAGTCAGAAAGAGAAAAACAAATATTGGATATTAATGCATATATGTGGAACTTAGAAAAATGGTACCAATTAACTGGTTTGCAGGGCAGAAATTGAGACACAGATGTAGAGAACAAACGTATGGACACCAAGGGGGGAAAGCAGCGGGTGGGTGGTGGTGGTGGTGTGATGAATTGGGAGATTGAGATTGACATGTATACACTGATTTGTATAAAATTGATGACTAATAAAGACCTGCTGTATAAAAAAATAAATAAAATAAAATTCAAAAAAAATTCACTTCATGTTTAAATTCTCCTTAGAGACTAATTTTCTGCTACATTAGTAATAGTCCTGATACAATTTTACCCTTATTCTCTATGGTTTCATTACTTTAATATAGATATTTTCTTTTATAACTCTTTGCCTGTTGAATTTATGTAATGATTTACTAGAAAGAATACAAACCTGGATCTAGGAAAACTGGGTAATATCCAAATGTCATTTAGTAGTTGAGTAATTTTAGAAAAAAATACCAAGATTTTAGTCTTTTAGTGTTGTCCTCTGAAATAGGAAGATAATATTGCCAGTCCTGCCTGCTGTATATGGATGTTTCAAGAATCACATGTGTATAAAATATGTATATGCTGTCCATCAACAGATGAATGGATAAAGAAGATGTGGCACATATATACAATGGAATATTACTCAGCCATAAAAAGAAATGAAACTGAATTATTTATAATGAGGTGGATGGACCTGGAGTCTGTCATACAGAGTGAAGTAAGTCAGAAGGAGAAAAACAAATACGGTATGCTAACACATATATATGGACTCTAAGGAAAAAAAAAAAATGTCATGAAGAGATTAGTGGTAGGACGGGAATAAAACAGACTTACTAGAGCATGGACTTGAGGATATGGGGAGGGGAAGGGTAAGCTGTGACGAAGTGAGAGAGTGGCAGGGACATATATACACTATCAAATGTAAATTAGATAGCTAGTGGGAAGCTGCCCATAGCACAGGGAGATCACCTCTGTGCTTTGTGACCACCTAGAGGGGTGGGATAGGGAGGGTGGGAGAGAGGGTGATGCAAGGGGGAAGAGATATGGGAACATATGTATATGTATAACTGATTCACTTTGTTATAAAGGAAAAACTAACACACTATTGTAAAACAGTTATACTCCAATAAAGATGTTATAAAAAATATGTATATGCTGTAAAAGGCTCCCTATGTATACAATATTTTAGTATTTGTATCTTCATCTTATCTGATACAATATGTGTCCTACAATTCAAGATCACTTTTGAAGATTATTCCTCATGTGGACAGAGGAAATTTTAGAACTTTTTTCCAGAAATATTTTAGATATAACTGATGGCTATAGATTTTTGTTGACTAGTATTTCAACTTAAGCAGCTTAGCATCTTTGAAAATTAGTTTGCCTTTTATTGTCCTGGATGAAAAATTATTGAAATAAAATGTATTGTAATCTTATTAAATATAGTTACTGAGATTAAAAAATAATCCTTGCAGAGCTTCTTGGAGGAGATAGAATAATCACAACAGTGAGACAATTGCTATAATGAAGGGCTAAAGAAAACACTATAGGAATACAGATGGGAAATGATTGATGGTTAAGTTAATGCCAAGATAGTGTGAAATTAAAAATAAAAAAAACAACTATAATCAGAGTCGACTAAGTGGAAACTTTTTCTCATAATGGTAATTGAGCTTATTTTGGAAGTTTTCTTAAGCAAATGGCAGAATTTTGTCTCTTGAGGAGTTATTGAAAAGTGATTACATTAGTCGTTCCTTGGAATTGTTTAGAACACTGTGCCAAAAGTTGAGGCATCACACAGTAAGTTGCTATAGTAAATTTGGAGCAGTTTCAGAGTAGCATCATAAAGATGATTACAGCTTTAAAGATAAGCACTAAGGTAAAACATCAAAAGGTTTAATATGAACATATTGAAATATTTTTGTGACTGTAGCTGGAATGGGTTCTTTTAATTAGCAGAAAACATCAAAAACACTTTGAAGCTTGATACATTTTGGAATGGTTATTCTATATATTATTTGGTTACTTTTGTCTTATAGCCTCATTCAATAATCTCTTCCTTTTTAAAATTGTTGACTTCCCTGTTTCCTTTCCAAAAAAAAAAAAAAAAAAAGTGAGTACAATTGTTCTTATGTCTACTGTGCAAAATGGGCCAAACAGCTCAATGATAAAACTTACATAAACCTTTTTCAGGTCTGGCAAAATAAAACACTTGGTAATTTTAAAACTGTGATGTTAGCACACCTCTTGCTTTATTATTCTACATTGCTATATTTCTGAAACACCTGATGATGTATGATGTCCAAGTTAGTCCTCTGTACTTGAAATGGCTTCCTGTAATCCATCTCCCGATCAAACTCTTGTTTATCTTCCAAAAATACTTACAAGAATATTATCTTCTGTCTTCATCCTTCCTTGATCTTCTTCAGATGAAATTAACCAATTCTCCTGGCTACCTCTAAACTTTGTTCAAGCTTGACAGTAAGAATGACTAATTATGTTTAGATACTCTCAACACCTTAATAGTTAACCATCTATCATCCATGTCTGCATTAATTCATCTTGTTACTCATCCTGGGTGCAGTAGATACAATTTCAGCTATGCCTCCATTCCTCACTCATTATCTACATGGTTTCATATCTTGGCTAGCCTTTGGTGGTACTTACACAGTATCCACAAGCCTGTGGTAAACTCAACCATGAGTTTTATTCATATGATTTCCCAAGAAGCTGAGGATTTTGCCTTATTTTCTTTGAATATTCCTTCCATTCATTATACCACTCTTATGTTTTCAATCATCCTCTTTACTCATTCATTTTCCTCGGCTACAAAAATATTATGTCACTCACATCAAAACCATTGCCTTAATTTTGTTTACTTCTCAAACTACCATTCTACTTTTTACTAGTCATCTATCAGAAAAAACCTAAAAGATTAGCCTAGTTTAACCTGTTTCCATTTCTTCATAGCTCATTGTATCAATCATGATAGTGGAATCTTGCCCACAGAGTAACTCAGAGCCCTTCCAGAGCTGTACTCTGGATCATGTGGGTCTCCCTATCAGTAGGAGAAGACACAGTGTGGCTTTTCTTGGTAATTAAATAGTTAGTCAAGGTGTAATATTTTATTTTTCCTCCCATTTCATTAATCAATATTAGTTACCTGATCTCACCCTTTTGTAAGTCACAGGGAAGAGTCGACTTTTGTGTGTCTGGAAGAAGAGAACTGTGTATCAATGAACAATAGTAGCGTCTAACACATATACTCTTTCTCCTTTGGTTTGCAGATTTTTATCTGTTTCACTACTAAGTTTATTATTAGTATTTCACTTCAGAATTATTATTTCAGTCCTCATCTCTTTTACTTTATATTCAGTATTTGACAAGGCTTGATTATCTCTTCCTCAAATATTTTTCCTCTGTGGTGTTGGATTTTTCTATCTAGCTCTTTCCTCTATGTTCCTTTTCAACTTATTCACTGGTACTTTTTTTTGTATCTAACTTTTTAATATGTAGGATTATCAAGGTTTTGTTCTTGCCCTTCTTTCCTATGAAATACCATCTATTTACACGGCTTCACTATTTGTGTATATCTTGGTGACTCTCACATGTTCTATTCTCTTGACTTACTATACCCCAAAACCAATTCAATGAATTCACCCAAACTTTGTCCCCTCTCAGTGTTTGCTTTCATAAACATCTTAATGATAATACATTATGACCTAGATGCATCTATGTAATTTCTCCTTTTACAGTTTTCCATCTGGTAACCAAAATCAAACATTCACTTAACAGGCAAGGGTTTATCTCCTACAATAAATCTATGCTACATATATCAAGTACATAAATAAATAATATATGAAATTTTTGTCCTTGAGTGGTTTAAAATCTACATGGAATGATAGACTAAGCAAGTATAAACTGAAAAATACAACATATTATGAGATGTTTTACAAATATGGACACTAGTTTCTGATGAGAAGTCAGAGGTGAAAAAGTCTATTCTGATCCCCCAATAATTTTAGAAAGTGGTATGATTTTGTATTAGTTTTCTAGAGCTGCTGAAACAAAATATCATGGACTTGTTTGCTTAAACAACAGAAGCTTATTTTCCTCCACTTCTGGAGGCTGGAAGTCCAAGATCAGGTGTTGGGAGGTTTGGTTTCTTTTGAGGCCTCTCTCCTTGGCTTGCAGATGATCTCCTTATCCTGTGTCTTTACATGGTCTTTCCTATGTGCAAAAATGTCCCTGATGTCTTTTTTTCTCTTCTTATAAGAACACCAGTCAGACTGAGGTGGGTTGAAGTCCACTCTAATGGACTAATTTTTAATCTAATTACCTCTTTAAAAGGCCTTATCTTCAAATACATATCCTGAGATACTGGGGTCTAGGTCTTCAACATATTAATTTTAGAAGGACATCTTTCAGTCCATAGTAACTTTCTTCTAGTCTATTATAAATGTTAAAACTATTAAGTGATCTTTATATACTTCTGTTACTAACCAGGGTTCTTGGCCTCCTTAATAAATAGAAATTGATCAGAGGCCAAACAAGAAATCCAGGCAAGGCTTTATTATGACTGCTGCTGCAACAGTGGGGGAGCAAGAACAAACAACAGGTTCCTTTGTTTGTTTGATCCCTGAGAGGGGGTGAGCTTGTTCCTTATATGGGGTGAGGGTAGGGGTATGTCCAGGGTTTGGGCCAGAGGTCTGCCCACCCATTAGATGGTGTTGTGTGATTGGTGCATGTGCAGTACCCTGCTTTTGCTCCGGAAGCCCTGCCTTTGTTCATGGATCTTCAAAATGGTCAGTCAGGTTTTTATGGTCTCTTTGTCTCTTTTGTCCAGAATTTGTCCCAACTGTGCATGCATGCAGTCACTTTTAGTCCCATATAGTTTCTTTGTATTCTGCTGCTCGATGAGAGTTATGTCCAGGTGCAAGCATTGCAGTACTGAAGCAAAGTATCCCATGTCCCAGTCTGTTTCACTTCCAATTCACCTTCCAGAGTGGTTTACCTATGAATAGTCAAAATATGTATTGATTGGAATAATAAAAGCTTAAATACCAGTGTTTTAAAAAGAAATTATCTAGGGGCTTCCCTGGTGGCGCAGTGGTTGAGAATCTGCCTGCCGATGCAGGGGACACGGGTTCGTGCCCTGGTCCGGGAAGATCCCACATTCCGCAGAGCGGCTGGGCCCGTGAGCCGTGGCTGCTGAGCCTGCGCGTCCGGAGCCTGTGCTCCGCAATGGGAGAGGCCACAACAGTGAGAGGCCCGCGTACCACAAGAAAAAAAAAAAAAAAAAAAGAAATTATCTAATATGGCTCTCTACATTGATAACATTAACTATATATAGGCTTTACTTTTCTCAATTACCTTAAAAGAGAAATCTTATTTGTTTTGCTACAAATATTATCCAACAGTTATGAATCCCTTCAATATATACATGTGTAGCAAAAATGATCAAATATGGAATTATCTCCCTGATTTTCTGACAGGTCCTAGATGAATTCCGTGAATATCTGAATAATCATTTTTGTAAATCACTGAAATCCACAAGAGGATTTTTAGACTAAAATCTTGGAATTGTGGAGATTTTATTTTCCAAACCATACCAGATAGCTTTGGGTTTTAAAACTTATGTAGAGGTTTATTGCACCTTTTGTTATTTCTTCTGCATTTTATGTTGATATATTACATAAGTAATATATGAAAATTTTTGACATTTTGTAATTTCAGAATAGAGATTCGTTAGTACTATTGAACTTCATGATTATATACAAATGTTTTGGTTTTTAACTAGATTTTTAAAAAAATTATTTTCATTAAGTGAAGTAAAATATAAATATTGCTTGTGGGTAAATTTTAATTATAAGTGATGTTAAGCTGTAGGGCTATGTTGAAAATTTCTCTGTCATCAAATTAGATAAGCAGGAAATATAAATCAAACAGCTCTAAGTGCACATCAATGGAGTTAGCATTTAGTGAATAGTTAATAAATGTGAAATACTCTTCCAACTCCTTTATAAATATTAAACATTTGATCTCCCAGCAACCACATGAAATAGATGGTATGATTACTATTACTGTTACTATTTATTACATGTTTTTTACATGTGAGAACTGAGGTCAACTATTTTGCCTAAAGTTACATAGTCTATAAGCTGAAAAACCAAGATTCAGTTACAAATAAGTCTCTGTTCTCACCAAGCTCACCACCTGTTTCACAAGACAGGGTGTGCAAAGCAATTTAACTAAAGATAAAATTTAGAAGATTATCATGTGGACACATTTCGTATTGGACACGTTACACTTTGAACTAGCAATCCATATACTCCAGGCCAGCCTTTCCTGGAAAAACTTAATTAAATGTATGGATTAAAAAGAATCCTGAGTAGAACTCAAAATAACCCAGTGTATATACGGCCTCAGTGGTTTTCATATTTACCAAATTCTTTTCCTCAAAGCAGTAAGCACAGTGTTTTCCTGACCCATCCAAAAATCAGACTCTCTTCTGCCCATACAAAACCCTTCAGTGGACTTGACCCCAACGTCCCAATTCTGGGAGGGAGGAGATGGGATCTCCATTGTTATTAAAATGGTATTTCTCTGTATTTTCCATCTTCTACTACTATAGACTAAATCCCCCCCCCCCATTCATATATTGAAAATTAATACCCAATGTGATGGTATTAGGAGATTGGACCTTTTGGGAAGAGATTAGGTCATGAAGGCAGAGTCCTCATGAATGTGATTACTGACCTTATAGAAGAGATCCCAGGTAACACTGTCTGCCATGTGAGGACACAGGAACAAGACAGTCATCTTTGAACCAGGAAAAAGGCCTTCTCTAGACAGTGAAGCTGCCAGTACCATGATCTTAAACTTTCCAGGTTCCAGAACTGTGAGAAATAAATTGTGGTTTATAAGCCACCCAGCTATGGTATTTTGTTATAACAGCCTGAACAAACTTATAAATCTACTAATATGGTACCTCCATGCCCTTATCTTTCCACATTCCCCCTAAAATTATATCTGAGATTACCTCAAAACATATGTGTGTGTATGTATATTTCCAAAAAAAAAATAGTGTTTTCAACTGCAATATGCTGTTCTTCCTTAGCTACTTAAGTTCTTAAGTGTCTTGTCATCCAATGCCTATGAGGACTGTGCAGGTACACAAGCTCAATGCAGTTGTGTGCTGACACTCCCACAGGGGCTGATGTGACATGCTCTCAGCAGTGGCTCTGGTACCATCCCCTGCTGATGTCAATGCCATACTGTGCAGAAACTACTCCCTCTGGAATGCCCACACTACAGATGTAGCAGAGATTGTGGATTTAGTTAATGCTCTATGTTCTCTGATGGAGCAAGAGAGGATCACCTACACATACTTTTTGGAGTGAGTTACGCTGTTACACCTCACCCAAATAGTGCTGCTTTGTACTCCCAATATATCACAGAGAGTTTTGCGATGATAGACTTCCAGGGAGATTGCTTCTTCTTATGCACAAGTACAAATCCATGGTGTCTTGGCAAGAGTTCAGCCATATTCATAATTGTCTCTCTTCCTCTATTCTGCAGTAGTGCTTTCAGAGCAGGAATAGCTGCCTTATGGTCTTCTTCCTAGAATGAATTTCTTCTTAGGGAATTCTTCATATCTCATGCAAATGGCATCCTCTGAAATTCATTCCCCCAATCCTACAGGAATGATGAAAGATAACTAAATTCTCGGTTAACACAGCCAAGAGTAAAAATTTGAATCCTTATAATTACCCTCTTGACCCATCTGATGATCAATGTTTTATTAAAGCACTCATGATAAAGCTAGTTAACACTGGACTTTCCCTTTCTGATTATACCAAAATCTCAAAGGGGTGTTCCCTATTGGCCCGTATTGTATACTGACTTTGTTCATCAATTGTTTTGTGTATTCAGATGTTAGATTTGATTCAATATTTTAAAGTTTTAATGGTGTGAAATTGTATCCTATCCTTTTTGTTTGCTTGTTTGTTTCTTATAGCAGCCACCATTGTAGAGATAACATAGAATGTACTTTGTAAATGTTTGTTTACATAATCAAATTTTAGAAAATTCATGGTGGTCTTATCAACATTTTATAAAGTTTTTCCAAATGACAGCAAAACATGGTGTAAAAATATCTGTGCAAAAAAGCTAACATTTACAATGTTATATCTTACCACATATATCTTACCACATACTTTATTGAAAACAGTATTTTGTGTACTATTTCAGCAAAAACATCAAAATTTCAAGAAATAGTATAATTGTTAAATAGATGGGGATTTGTATTTAAAACCATGATTCAAACAAATTTAGCATGACAATCCATAAAAACTCTCAAAATTAAAATTGTGTATTTTACCTTACAGGGTAAACTGGCAGATGTTTTAGAGAATGGCTTTAAATCTGTCATTTTCTATCCTTCCTCTCTTATTTCACATCTTCTTTCCTTCTTGCTTGCTATGCCTCCATTCATCACAGACAAGACAGCTATAACAGCAGCACTATCCTTCACTCTTAAATCATTGGCTGTCTCTGCCACTGTCATGGACAGTCTTTGAAACAGGAAAAAGAAAACCCAGAACAGCAGTTGCAATAGCACAAGCATCATAAATGTTCCCCAGGACTCCCATCACACAATCCATTTGTGCCAAGTCTAGGTACAGATATTCTCATGCTACTGACTAGCAAATCATACAAGGAGCTATAATTGTGGAGTAGATGACAGTCACTCAGCACATATTCCAGGTGAAGAGGAGAGATTTAGAGCTTATGGCTTCCTGAATGTGAATGCATCGTGACATCCTCTTTAAAATAGATCATCCACATCAGATCATTTTGGTAACATTGGTTAGAAAAGGACTTAATTATGTCAAAGTTTAAGAGTTTGAATATGACATGACAATAGTCATCACAAAGAAAAATATTCTTTCCAGGTCACCATCCCATCACTTATCATTTGTGTCATTGGTGTCTGGAAGAATTAAGCAAAGAAGACAAATGATGGAGCTCATCTCTCACTAATAATCTAAGCATTAATTTGCTCATGGCGTCTTTCAGTTTTCATCAAATATTGAATGTAGGATAGCCCTAAATATAAAAGCACTTAATGATTTTGATGAATGAATGAAAATATCTACAAGCATATAAATGAACGATATAAAAAATTACATATATTTTTAAAACTTTCTGAAAGACTAAATTTTATTAGAGAAGATGAGATATATACATACACAGCTTTAGGATAAGGTAAAAGGCCACAGCATACAAAGTTTATGATAACAATCCAATGACCAAATTTCATTCATTCATTTATTCATTTAAATATTAATTATTTTTATGATAGTTCTAGTTTTAGTTTTTTAAGGAACCTCCATACTGTTCTCCACAGTGGCTGTATCAACTTACATTTCCACCAACAGTGCAACTGGGTTCCCTTTTCTCCACACTCTCTGCAGAGTTTAAAATAGTATAAAATATTAAATATTTTAATATTTTAAATTGTCAGTACCCACCTGTGATTGGTAGATGACCACAATTGTGTTGTTTTATTTTCTACTTGTTACAACAGAAGAGAAAGCACATGATGGAAAGCTAAAATGTCTCAGTAATAGGGTAATAGAAAGTACTTACAGGATTTGGCTTTTGTATGTGATTTGGGGGGAAGAATCAAGGAATTAGGCTTTGTTCTAAATTGTATGCTGTCAGAATATGAAGATAATTCTATGATTGGGCATCTTAATAGATCTTATCTAGAAGGTAGGACAAATGAGACATGTCTAAAGCTATAGTTCTTAAAGAAGCAGTAGGTCACTTGTATTAGCCAGAATAGAGAGAATTTTGATCATTTTTATGGTTTGGTATATGTTCTGTTTCTTTTTTTTCCCCCCGAGTTCTTCAATTATTAAGGAATGAACGTGCTTTCATGTGGATCCATCATGATCCTAGAGAGACCTTGTCTGATGTTGTTCTGTGAAATTGTTTATGCTCCACAGCAGAATACCTTGGCCTAGCTGTGAGTGACTAGTTACCTCCTAGCAACACCTGACAGTGATAGGTCAGTTCTTGGCTGTCAGAGACTGCTATTCTCTTTCTCAAAATGTATCAATGTCCTGTGGCAATTTATGAAAGTATTCATAGAAATAAAAAACTATTTAAAACCAACATAATGGTGAATGAAAAAAAACAGAAATAAGAGAGTACATACTGTATGATTCCATGTATATAAAGTTGATAAAGCAGGTGTTATAAACACATGGTGTTAAAAGTCAGGTTAGTGATTACTTTTGGAGAAAAACTGTGATCTGGGAAGTGACCCAAGGGTGAGTTCTTGTGTGGTGGTGTTGGTTTATTTTTTGAGCTGGGTACTAAGTACACAGCTGTGTTTGCTTTGGGACCATTATTTAATTTGTGCACTTTGGGTTGGTTCACTTTTCTGTATGTATATTGTCCTTTAAGGAATGTTCATAAATTACAATAAAAAATTAAAAATTGAAAAAAAAACCCCAAAAGTGAATAAGACAACTCACAGAAGAAAGCTGAATACCTAAGATAACTTCTAACCTGATGACATTTGCATGAAATTAATTTCAAATTTTCAATTCAATAGAGGCAGTGTATGCAGGAGACATAACCCAGGACCCACTAACACAGGGGACAATTAGGAGCCCCCCATCTCCATGTACATAAAGCTGGGAAATGAAAGGACTATTCCTGTGCTTCCCATTATGGTAGCCACAAACCACACGTGGCTCTTGAGCACTTGAAATGTGTTTCATCCAAACTGAGATGTGCTTTAGTTGTACAATACCCATGGTTTTGAAAACCCAACATAAAAAAACAATGTAAAATATCTTGCTCCTTTTTATTGATTGTGTATTGACATAATATTTTAGAAATATTAGGTTCAAATAAGTTATTAAACTCTTTGCCTTTTCTTTTCTTTTTTAAATGTGAATACTATAAAATTTTAAGTTATGTTGTAGCTTACATTGTTGGTCCACATGATATTTCTTTTGGGTGTCCTCGATGTAAGATTGAGTTAGAACTTCCCTAGAGATTGAATTAGATACTGCTTATTCATACTTGGCATTTAAAGAAGGAGGAAATGGTGTCATTCAATAAATAAGGCAAATATGTTTATCCCTGAATATTTGCTTTCCTCCTATTTTCTCTGAAGTTACAACACATAAAGCAGACATCTAGGAGAAAGAAAAAGATATATTATGATACAGTAAAATACACAAACAGTGCATGCATCTCCATATCAAAAAACCAAACAACCCAATCCAAAACTGGGCAGAAGACCTAAATAGACATCTCTCCAAAGAAGGGATACAGATGGCCAAGAGGCACATGAAAAGATGCTCAAAATCACTAATTATTAGAGAAATGCAGGTCAAAACTACAATGAGATATCACCTCACACCAGTTAGAATGGCCATCATCAAAAATCTACAAACAATAAATGCTGCAGAGAGTGTGGAGAAAAGGGAAACCGGTTGCACAGTTGGTGGAAATGTAAGTTGATACAGCCACTGTGGAGAACAGTATGGAGGTTCCTTAAAAAACTAAAACTAGAACTATCATATGACCCAGCAATCCCACTACTGGGCATATGCCCTGAAAAAAAACATAATTCAAAAAGACACATGCATCCCAATGTTTGTTGCAGCACTATGTACAATAGCCAGGACATGGAAGCAACCTAAATGCCCATCAACAGATGAGTTGATAAAGAAGATGTTGTACATATATACAATAGAATATTACTCAGCTATGAAAAGGAACGAAGTTGGGTCTTTTGTAGAGATGTGGATGGACCTAGAGTCTGTCATACAGAGTGAAGTAAGTCATAAAGAGAAAAACAAATATTTTATATTAATGCATATATGAGGAATCTAGAAAAATGGTACAGATGAACCAGGGCAGGAATAGAGACACAGACACAGAGAACGGATGTGTGGACATGGTGGGGGAGAGGGGTGGGATGAATTAGGTGATTGGGATTGACACATATACACCACCATGTATAAAACAGATAGCTAGTGGGAGAAGACATACTCCTGTCATGATATTGGGCTCTAGTAAAGATGGAGTATTTGTCCTTTTGACAAAAAGTGACTATGTGACAAAATCTAAGGTATCAGCAGTAATTCATCAGAACATGGAAGTAGTACATTCAAATTTAGGCATGAATAGTCCAAAGAGCACATGTAAGATACATGAAAAATCATCCCAACTCTAATGTCATCAACCCTGTTACAACTCTGTTCAAATCTATGGTTGTATGGAGTTCTTTACAAACTGCTGAAGGAGGAGAAAGTTAATGTTTGTCCACATGTGAGTAAATTTGGTTATTTGGGAAGGTCAAAAATAAAATCCTTTTTTAAACTGAAGGATAGTTGATTTACAGTATTGCATTAGTTTCAGGTATATAGCAAAGTTATTCAGTTAAATGTACATAGTTTTTCAGATTATTTTCCATTAAGGTTATTACAAAATATTGAATATGGTTTCCTGTGCTATACAGCAAATCCTTGGTGATTATCTATTTTATGTATGGTAGTTTGCATCTGTTAATCCAATATTCCTAATTTATCCCTTCCTCTCTCCTTTTCCCTTTTGGTAACCATAAGTTTGTTTTCCATGTCTGTGAGTCTGTTTCTTTTTTGTATACAGATTCATTTGTATTACATTTTTAGATTTCACATATAAGTGATATCATATAATACTTGTCTTTCTCTGTTTGACTTATTTCACTTAGTATGATATTCTCTAGTTCCATACATGTTGCTGCAAAATGGCATTATTTCATTATTTTTTATAGCTAATACTCCATTGTGTATATATATATATATATATATATATATATATATATATATACATATATATATTTTGTATTTATAGTATGTATCTTCTTAAACCAATCATCTGTTGATGGACATTTAGGTAGTTTCCAAGTTTTGGCTAAAAAATGAACCCTAATTGTACCTAAACCATACTCAGAGGTGGTACTAAAAGATAATAGTGGGCAAAAATCCTACCAAAAGGCAGACCATCAAGTGGTACACCTTATTATCTTCTGAGTGAAAAAGAAGTGGTCTGAGGTAAGACTATATACAGATTCATAGGCAATGGTGGATGACATGGCTGGTTGTTGAGCACCCGAGAAGGAAATAGACTGGAAGGTCAGTGAAAAAGGAGTCTAGGGGAAGAGGCATGTGGAAAACCTATGGAAAAGGATACAATGTGTGGAGATTGTTGTTTGTATGTTAACACCAGTCACAGAGGCACTAAATAGAGAACAAATACTCTAATGAGTTGACATCTATTAGACTATGTCATTGGCCACCCAATGCTGGCACAAGGTTAATATGAAGCAGTAGCTATGGCATCAGAGATGGAGGTATTCATGACCCTAAAAACATACATATCAGCATAGACAGATTTAAGTACTGCCCCAGCCTCATGTTTAAACTGGCAGCAGCATAGGTATTTTAAGCCCTCTTGGAGACCAGCCAGCCACTTGTTTGCATACTAACTCTGTATGTTCTAGAAGAGGCAGCAATCTGTCTTGATGGTACTCAATACATGTTTCAGGTATGGGTTTTATTTCCTGTCTGCAGGACCTCAGCCATCACTTTTACCAAAGGACTTATAGAATGTTTGATCCACTGATACAGGGTCTGATATGACATTGCATTTGACCAAATGGCCCACTTTACAGTAAAGGAGGTATATCAGGAGACACATAACCATAGGGTCTATTGACTATATTACTTTCTGCACTACCCAGAAACTTGATGGAATGACATTTTAAAGGAATAGCAGAGGCAATAACTTGGATATGTTATTGTGTGAGTATGGAGTGCTATCCTTCAGGACAAACTAAATTGATAACCATTATATGGTGATATGTTCCCAAAAGGTAGAATACATAGGTCCTAGGGACAAGGGGTAGGCGTAGGAGTGACCTAGCCTACCATTACTCCCTGTGACTCCCTTGGGAAAGTTGTACTTCCTGTCTCAACAATCCTAGGTACTGAAGATCTAAATATTCAGGTTCCCAGAGAAGATAAGCTTTCACCAGGGGACCCCAGCTGCCACTTTGTCATTTTGTGCTCATTATAGGCAAGAGATCAGCATGGCAGTGGTAATTGATCTGGATCATCAGGATGAAGTAGGTCCACTGTTATACACTGGTGACAAGACATAATTCCTTTGAACCCTGGTGATTATTGGGGCATCTCTTTGTCTTCCCTTGATTAATTTTGATGATAAATTGACAAATGTATCAGCTATAATCTGAAAAATCATGAGCTATGGTTCAAACCATGCAGAGATGACGGCCTGGGTCACCATACCAGATGAGCCACTTAGTCCAACTGAGGTGTTTGTTAAGCGTGAAGAATGATTTGAAATGGTTAACAGAGAAGCAATATGACAGGTTTTCTTTGTTTCCCTAACAGCCGCAAAGGTAGTGGTTGTAGTTCATTCTATTTATAAATACATGAATTAAGTTACCCTAGGAAAAAACATAAGAAGCTGGATGGAACTGTGCTCAGATAGGATAAAATTATCATAGAAAGAAGTTGATCCAAGTGGTTCCAGGAGTTGACTTTGCAAGCTGCTATGTACTGCCAGATACCCCTTCGGTAAAGAGACACACATTCCTTACCTGTTGAGTGTTGCCCACTGACTACTCAATGAATTCATTCCTAAATTTGTTCCTCAGCTGAAGGGAGATATCTTGCCCCAAATAATAGCTTCTCCTCAGGGGCAGCCCATATCAGGACATTTTCTTTTATAGCACAAAATCCAAACCACTTGCCTCAATCTGGAACTTCTCTGAAAGGCATCCCAGTTCAGAGCTTCCTCATGGGACCAGTTTAGGACTTGGTTGCAAGTGCTATAGCACTTCAACTTTTCCTACCCTATTCTACTTCCCTCAATTTCTTAGGTGTTTCTTATTTTGCTTATTTGTTTTTGTCTTGTTGTTTTTTTCTCTGCAAACACTCTCTAATAAAATTCCTGCTTGCAAATCTGTCTGAGACTATTTTCTAGGGAATCTGTCTCAGGACATCTGCTACTAAGTGACTTAACATTTATTGGAGAAGATGGACAAGCAAAGATTTCACCAAAATACAAAGTGGAAAAATACAGTGTAAGGAGCTCTAGAGCAGTGATCTGAGCATGTTACTAAAGGCCCAAAGCATCCAGAGAAGCAAGTATATTACCTCTTCTGCCTGGAAGTTGGGGTGAGAGGTCATGAAAAGATTTATTCTTTACAGTTGGCATTACTGCTCTAGCTCCTATCTATAAAACCGATGTCAGCAGTTGGAGGTCCAAACGAATTCTCTCTTGTGGGTCTGCATACCTAGAGGCACACATAGACTGGTTAGTTCTTTGGGAGGCAATTTGAGTATACTTCTAATCCTCGTTCTTCTCATACACATCACCGCTAAGGCTGAAGACCCAAATCTCCTCCACCTTTCACAGTTCTAAGGATTGAAAACATTGATAGGGACAATCTTCTGGATTTATTTGGAACTGGAATGAAGATGGAATGCTATGTCCCTTATCTCTTGGCTTTGAAATGGAGACCTCTCTTACTCCAATACACATTTAGGACAGCAAATGTACATCTTTCTCCTTTAGGCCTCACAGAGCCTGAACTCTAGATTTATATTCCCATTATAATGCTAAAAACACCTCTGCATTTACATTTTAAAGTCAATATTACAGTGTTGCTTTCTTATAGCTTAACTCTGGGGAAAAGATAAATGTGTGTGACTTTGGATAGGTCTTATTTGCATGTCAATCTTAAATAATGGATAGAAGGGAAGTTAGAAAACCCTGCCACACTCCTCTAAGATTTCTGGGGTACTAGTAACTCATACCCTAAGGGCCATGACATAATCCTTTGAATTAGTAGCTGATGTGAAAGAGAAACAAAGAAATTGGATTTGAGGAGGTCGCAGAATTTTGTGGAAGTGAATAATAGATGTGCATTGTCCCATAATATAACCACTAACCACATTGCTTACTTAATTTAAAATGAGTAAAATTAATTAAATTTTAAAATTCAGACCCTTAGTCTTACTAACCACCTCCTAAATACTTAATAGCCACATGTGGCCCATGGCTACTGTATTGGAAAGTGTGGATTTAAAACATTTTCATCATCACAGAATATTCTATTGAACAAAATGAAATAAACTTAGTTTATGAAATAATTCCATAATTTAAGGTGGAAAGGTAGTAAGCTATGTACGATCTTCAATAAATGAATAAAAATGAGAAGGATAATTATTTTTTTTTCAGGAAAGGGTTGGTCTCTTTATGAATAAGGATGTTTGGAAACAAAATATGCTCCATGGAAACATTTAAGTTTGGATGCTTAAGGCAATCAATCTTGGTAGACAACTGAGATGGCAAATCAGAACTTGAAGTCATTGGTCTACTACATTAAACAGCTGCAAATGCATATATATTACACATGCAATTGTGTGTACACACACACACACACACACACACACCCCTTAGATTTTTTTCTATGTTGGTATAACAAGAATTTAGCATAAATGAAGGGCATGACTTAATTTTCTATTGATTTCAGTGAATAAGTAATGCTCCATTTGGGCTATTGAAAGAGATGCATTTTATCAAATTATTGGATATAATGACTAATAGAAAAAGCATGTAGTTTTTCAGAGTCCTTTGAATTACACCTTTAGTATGTATACTAAAGGTGTATACTAAAGGTGTATTCTATATAGTATATGTATACTATACATGTAGTACAATTTTAATTACTAATTCAAATGGTACATAATTTTTTTCTAAAATAAATGTATTGGATAATACCTATAAGTCAATGCAATTTATGTTTTGTAGTATTATGAGGTTGTATTTCAACAATTATCTTAAAAGGTAATAACTGTCATTACCTAATGAACTGATTTTGGGGAAAAATTGATTGTTAAGTTTCTTCAGATAACACTTTTTTTTTTTTTTTTTTTTGCGGTATGCGGGCCTCTCACTGTTGTGGCCTCTCCCATTGTGGAGCATGGGTTCCGGACACGCAGGCTCAGTGGCCATTCAGCGGCCATGGCTCATGAGCCTAGCCGCTCCGCGGCATGTGGGATCTTCCCGGACTGGGGCATGAACCCGTGTCCCCTACATCGGCAGGTGGACTCTCAACCACTGTGCCACCAGGGAAGCCCCAGATAACACATTTTTATTTTAAGTGTAGGACATAATTTTGATATTAAGAATATAGCAATTGCATAAAGCCTGAGCATTTTCATCCTATTGAGCATTTATCAAAAATAATCTTAGAATTATCTTTTGTTGTATCTCCACTCCCCCAAAACTCTCCAGAATATGTGTGGGTGAAAAAAAACAGGCAGGAAAAATTATATTCACTAAATATGACTTGGGTTAAATGTCTGTCTTACAATGGGGTCCCTTCTCTGGAAAAGGTCCTAAAATGAAGAAGCAAGCCCTCTGTGGTTATTTCTACACTACGTATCACAGCAAGTGTCATAACAATGACTCTGACATGGACCATTGTCACAGAGTGGACAGATAAAATTCTCTCTTTCAAGAATTTTAGAACATAGAGGCAGAGGGACATAAAACTTGACTTTAGAGTCAAGTCACATTAATGCCAATTTTCTTGTGGCTGAATATCCCGATGTTAAAATCTTAGCATAATCCTAATTTCTTTTTTCAGGAACTTTGGCTGTTCAACTCTTTCGTTAACTCCCAGAGATATGCCCACTGTTTTTCTACCATATATATATATATATATATATATATATATATATATATATATATATATATATATATATATATTTCTTGAGCAAGTCAACCTTGGTTTTTTCTAGATCTTTGAGAATCAAAATTTCTTTGAAATTCCACTATTTAGTTCAGTACTTGCAAACTCTGAGCCGCTGTGCAAAAGAGGGCATGCATGTAAGTGAATCAGACCTGGTGGAGACTGAAAAATGGAAAAGAAGTTGTTTAGTGTGATGGAGAAGCCACCATTCAGCTCCAAATTTTCCATGTAGCAAGGCAGACATACCGTGGTGACACTACTGAGCAACTATTTATTTTTTTTGACATTAATGACACACCCTCAAACTTCTTCCCTCTTTAAACATTTCTGTATGGGTGGCTTCCAGAATTTTACAGCCAAAGAGTAAACCAAAGAGACTTTTAAAAAATGAAGCTAGTTTCATTGTCTCTTATCTATAGTATACTTGCATGATATTTGTTTTCACATTTGTTTTTATTTCACATTTGTTATTTGTTTTACTAAAATAAATATTTTAGTAAAGTGAATAATTCCGTTTATTGCTATTGTATGATTTCATTGAATGCTGCTGATTATTTCAAGTTTCTTTCTAGGTGATGTGTTCCTAATGATGTGTATAATTTTACATAGATCAAAGTTCCCTCTACTTCTCTCACTTATTGTCTTAATAGAATCAGTAACTACTCATAGACTGATTGACACCAGCTTTAATACAGAGTAAGTTTATTCTGTGATTATGGAAATTATAAGGGAGAAAGTATAGAGATATTTGCATAAATTGGGGAAGCAAAATAGAATTACATGTTTAAATGTCTCTTTAATAATTTTTACTTTCAGTCAACAAAATTAGGATACATGAAGTACCTACATATTTTAGGTGACTTTCAAGTGGAAGAGCTAGTCTAGAAGTAATCAATGTTTGTAATTTTTGAGGCAGTTTGATGGTACCAATGGACAAAATATACCTACAAGATATTTTTATAAATTACCCAAAATGGTCTCCAATTAATTCCAGTGCATGTATTAATACTGTTCTTTTTCATGTGCTAATGTCTGTAATCATTCTGATTGAAATGTATAAAAGGATAAAAGTTAGGGGTTAATTATATCAAAATGCATGTTTAATTTATAGTTAATAATGTAAAAACATGAAACTGTACCAAAGAATGGGTTTTGCTATTGGGACAGTGTTTGATGTTGAATCCCAATAATTTATGTGTATAATTAATGGGAATACTGTTAACTATAACATCTTAATTGAATTATTCCAATCTTTGTGTGCTCTTCAAATTTTATTGAATCCTCTTATATGGTCTTACAAGTCTATTTTTACATAATGTCTGTACAAGCCATAAAACAGCTGAAAATAATCAACTATTAAATAATATAGTCAACTTCTATATAAGTTTATATGATGACAAATAACTCATTGTATTGATTTATTTCACAAAATTAGTCTGCTTAGGGGTTATAACTTGCTATAAGTATCTAATTAGATCAAACATAGACTATAGCCATTATGTAAATTAAGCAAAAATAATTTTTTTTTTGACAGAGCAACATGTTCTGATTCATGTCTCACTTCTGGAATTGGTGTATTTTAATTCTTTTTACATTGCTTTTTCTTCAATAAAACATGGATAGGGTTCTCAGCAGGCTGCCTCCATTCACACCACTTTGACATATTGATAATTTTGAGTTAAAGTTACTTAAGAAACAGTCGGTGCAAGAACAGCACTGACTGTCCTCTGTTTCCCTGAAAGCAGGAAATAAATCTCCCATATGAAGTCATCCTCCTTATACCAGCAGGATAAAAGGCATCCTAATCACAAAGATAGGGAATTCAAGGCCAAAAATGCTACATGAACAAACTTTGTTATTTTTTCATTAATTTGCTACCCAAGCAAATATCCCTTGGTTTTGTCAAATATTCACAAACAACTGTTTCTTTGTCTAAAAGGTATAAAAGCTGCCTTCTTTCATCACTTCTTTGAACGTCATATCTTTGGGGTCCCCATATATGCAGAATTAAATTAGACTGTTTTCTCCTATTGATCTGTCTCATGACAATTTAATTATTAGACCAGCCACAAAGAACCTACAAAGATAGAGGAAAATTTTTCCAACCCCACCATTGGTGCAGTCAGCAGGATGAACTTCACTGGCGGGATGCTGCTTCCTCCAGGACTGCTGCAGCTGAGAGATTCTGGGACTTCTGACAAGTGCCAGCAGAAGGTTAAAATTTTTGCCAATGTCAGCTCTCCAAGATCTCCCTATATGCGTGGTCAAAAAAGGAAGGTAAACATGTTTTGTTCCTTCCTTTTCTAAATTTCAATCCGCAGGAGAAAATATTTGTGGAATTAGTTTCTTAGGTATAGTGACTCTAGTAAAAAAAAAAATGGTACAAGTACACTTGGTTTTGATTGATACTTTTCCTCCCAGAGATGGTCACTGTTTTTCTTTGTCACTGTTGTGACATTTTTCATAAGGAGAAAAAAATATAAAACAAAACCCTAAGTAGAATGTAGGCATAGGCTATAAGTCTGCTGTTCAAGCTGGCCTCATAGACTGGTGAGTTCATGGTTCTCACCAGACTGGTGTCTTTTTAGATGAACTTTGCTGTGGGTCCCCTAAGTAAAAACCGAATGAAGTTTTTTCTTTTGTCTTTTTTTCAATGTCCTGAGAGCTTGCCTTTGTGACCAGTGAGAATATTCTGTCTAGTGTTTGCCATCTAGAAAGTGCACTTACTGGGATGCATCTTGGTGGCCAAATAGACTGGGGATCTGAGACATAATGTTACAAGCAGCACTCTCTCTGTTTTGCCACGCCAGCTGTCGGGGGAAATTGTCCTAAGGGGTCCCAGACCATAAGTGGCCTTTGTCATCTCAATTTTTGTTGCTTTGTTAGTGCTCGAAAGCTACCATTCCAGTGATGCCTGCCCGGTGTCACAGATCAGTGCATCTGTGACTAAAGGTAACTCATGTTCTGACAGGAAACCAGAGACAATGTTTTCACTCTATCATTCTTACTATCTATGCAATGAAGGACTTTGCTTTCTTAGACTACCTTTGGGAATAAACTTTCTGGAACTTATAAGGACCATATCTTCTGCACTCTTCTTGGGGTCATCTCTTGCATATATAGCTAAGCCATAAAAAGACTTATTGGTTTGTGTCACTATTAAGAATATCTTATAAGAATCTTAATAAGAATATCTTATTCATCAATGGCCAGGATCCATCAAAGGATCCATTGATCCTTTGAATTGGAAAAACTTCCAAATTGAAACATTTTTAGAGAGATTTTATCTGAAACAGTTATTTTATTGGTATCTGTGGGAAGATCAAATTGAAAAAAGAACACAAAGAAATATAGCAGCTCCCCTTAGGGACTTATTTAAGATGAAGAAAGAACAGAAATTATTTATAAATTTAAAAAAATCTAATATAAATTCCCTTCTGCTTCCTCTTATACACCCCCTAATGTAAATTCCTCTTATCCTTCTCTTACACACCCCTTAATCCCAACTCCCTGTCTCTGAACCAGCAGAAGATCTTGGTCTCATCCCCTTCCTAAAACCCAAAACCGTCTCCTCAGCCAATTCTCTTAAATCCTAAAAGACCCCCAACTTCCCCAGAAAATCCCTTAAATGCCAAGCTACTTATTTTCACTTCCCTTTCTTTACAAAACTTATAGAGGACACTCCAGCCTGACCTCCAAGCAATGCGTATACAGGTTATTTGAATAAATATTGTATGTCAGAAAATAAATTTAGCAGAGGCACCTGGGACACATGATTAGCTTTTCCTTACAGTTCTTTATAACCCCTCCTACTTTTTAGGGCTTGATAAATATGCTCAGCCAATTTCAGACATTCCTATTCACTGTCATTTGGATAGGACCCCTACCACAAAGAATGCATGTCCCCTGGACAATAGCAAATCTTGTATAAAGTTCTTTTAATTCCACTTTCAAAAGATCCTCCTAAATATAAAGAGAATTTTAAAATATTAATGGCCATTCATAAATCCATTCATAGGGACTTTGATTGCTAAGGGATGTTCTTCCCACCCAAGATTACACTGTGGTTATTGGACAAGACAGCCTCCTGGAGAACACAACCCTACCCTTTTTCACAGAGAAAACAGATGGCTAGAACCTGTCTCAGGAGCTCCTGCAAATGACCAGGAAATGGCGAAACTAGAGGCTAATAATCAGGGTTTGATAGTAATGATATCAGAGGTTTCTACATATAAATTCAATTGGACTAAAGTTGAATTATGCACTCGGAAGGAAAAAAAAAAAAAAACACATCCAAAGATCTTTGTTCAACTATTTTTTTTTTTTTTTTTTGGTACGCGGGTCTCTCACTGCTGTGGCGTCTCCCATTGCGGAGCACGGGGTCTGGACGCACAGGCTCAGTGGCCATGGCTCACGGGCCCAGCCGCTCCGTGGCATGTGGGATCTTCCTGGACCGGGGCACGAACCCGTGTCCCCTGCATCGACAGGCGGACTCTCAACCACTGTGCCACCAGGGAAGCCCTATTCAACATTTTACACAGACTTTTCAAAGGCACACTGCATTAAATCCAGGAGCTCCAGAACATGAGAATCTTTTAATTTTTGCCTTACTAGAAAATTTTCTCCCTGATATAAAAAGGCAAATTCAAAATAATGTGGTTAGATAGGCTAATAACTCCTAAACATTATAATGGGAAAGTCTATCCAATTCTTTGAAGATGGCTTACAGAAATGCAGACAAAAAAACAGTTGGAATTAGCAATTCTTGATTTACAAGTTGACTCTTCAGAAAAACAGAAGCATAACTCTGAAAGTAACTCAAAATCCATTCAGACTCTTTCCTATTTTCCTTCAGACATTTGCAGATATTGTTAAAAAAAAATCAGGACATTGGAAGTACAATTGTACTTCACCTAAGAAATAGAAGGAAAAATTTAAATAGTAAATACCCTAGATTTCTGCTAATGGACAAATATGCTCCAAAACTTTTAAGAGAAAAATTGTGTATTTTCCCTTGAAAATGTAAATCTTAACCATGCTTTTAAAATGTAAACAGCTAAGGAGGAAATTAAACTCTGCCTAGACTAGAAAATAAAGAACTATTTGGAAATTGGGCAAATAAAAATCCTTAAGTATCTTTCTCACAATTACCCATATCATGGTTAAAATTTTAAAATTAAATTATAAGTTCTGTATGTCTGTATTTCTATATGTGTCTATGTATACATTCTGTAGATGTGCAACATTTTCTGCCTCTGGGTTGTATTACTAAAATTAATTCTTAAAAGAACTCTTTTTAATTGGCTTAAAAACAAATAAGCACTTATAAATTAAGGACTGGGTATACTAAAACTCTCAGAAATATAGAAACTAATGCCAATGCTTTTCAGGCTCACATCACCTGGGAAAATATTTGGTAGTAAAGCTAGTTTAAGTTTGTTGATTTAATTAAAGTAGACATGTCTTGAAAATTATCAACCTTGAATATAATGCAGACATACAACTTTTATTCTACCTAGGTTTACTAAAAGTCAGTAAGCTTATACTGTCTCTTTTACAAAATTTGTCACCCAGAAAAATAACATATGATGATAACTTACTTTGTCTAATGTCTAATGAGGTTTCTATAGGTAATCTAAACATAATCATAATTTGTGAAGAACAAATTATTTAAATATGTGAAAATGGGATAAGAGTTTTTGGGGAAGCTGTTTTTTTGCAAAGATTGTTTTATGATATATCTACTTAAAAACAGTATCCCAAATCTTTGGTAACTTCCATTCTTAGAATTTTGTGAAGTTAAATTAAACGATGGGAAATTATTGAATGCCTAGATCGTTTCCAGATAAGATTAAATACTGAAATTTTAATTTTTAAATAAGTCTAAGTTTACCTACTTTTTGATTTCTAATACAGAGGAACCAAAGATATTTGGATCTATAAATAAACATGGTTTTACCACACTGAGAAATTTTGCTTTTAGGAAATATGTTTCTAGAAATTATGAAGTGCATTTATAAATTTGCCAATCAAAAATATGCTGATGTAACAGACAGTTCACAATTGCCTGCTTCCTAGTTTTCACTGAAAAGCAAAGATTGCAAATAGTTTCTTTAAAAAGTTGAAAGAGGAGCTGAGAATACAAAATGAATCAATAAGAAAGTATTGGAACGCTAAGAGTGATAAGCATAAATTAACTGCACAAACTATGTGCATCAGTATTGCAAAAGAGAATCCGTGCAAAATGGCAGGAACCCCTGTGGAAAGTGAGAAGCAAATGGAACTCCTATGAGGGCTTTCTCCTGCTGTGGAATGGTCCAAGATGTTTGAAAACCACTGCTCTTATACAACAGTAAATTGAGCAATAAAAGGGTTTGTGCAGCCAATTGAAAAGACCAATACAAGAACAACTACCCTTTTATCCTGTACACACATAGTGATAACTTTTCAAGGCCAAGCTGTAATCACTCTTTCATAGGCTCATGCTTTGTCCCCATGTCTTTTAAGATTTGTGGCCTGGCAGCAATTTAAAAAAAAAAAAAAAACAAAAACTTTCCCCATTTCTTATAACTACTTGCAAAGCTGGAAATTCTAGTAGTGGCTTCCCAGATATTTATAGCTCTTAAATTGGTTTAGAAGTTGTTCCATCTTTCAAATATTTATTCTCCCTACTCAGTTTAGAGCAACACTGTGCAGCAAAAATGTGGGATTCCTTTGGCCCTGCCTGTCCTATCATTCCTGGTCTAGCAGAGCAATGTCAGGATGAACCTATAGACATGAGTGGATTTCACACTGTAATTTCCAAAAAGTCGTGGTTTATTTTAACTGTATTATTAGAAGGAGTTTATTCCTTTAGTGTAGAGCATAGACAGTTACGCTATCTACTAAGAGTAAAACTGTAATTATTCTATAACAACTGCCATACATCATTTCTTTTCTATAAGTTTTGTAAGTTTTTGAAATTGAAAAATAATATTTGAACTAATAAAGTTGAAATTGTCAGCCAAAAAGGAGTTTTCTTTTTAAATGCAAACTGTTCCCTTGCCAAGACTGATTTTTTAAAAAAGCTAAGAGTTAAGGTGTTTTGTTTTGTTTTTTGTTTATTTGTTTTACTACAAAACTACTGGAAATAAGAAGAATGAAAGGAAATAACTGTAAACAAAAAGTAGGTTGTGTGTTTTCAGTAATAGAAATACGGTTTTGGTAAGGGAAAAAAGAAATTGTTCTAAAGTAGAATGATGGTTCCAGAATAAGAAAGGAAAAAGATAGAACAAAAGCTAAATGGATATAGAAAGTTGTAGTTTGATGGAAAAGAAATCTTGAAAAAAAATTTATGTGTGATTAAGTTGGATAAGATTATATTAATACATTATAAGAGTTTTTAAAATTAAGCTTTAATATCAATAGTGTACTTATGTAAAACTTGTACTGAATTTTCTTTCATTTGCAAAAAGATAAAGTTCATTTGGACTATTGGTCTGCTCTTGGTAAGAGGTTCTGAAAGCGGTTTCCATACATTTTAAGTAATCTGCTTGTAAGCAAAGATTTTGTGCTTGACCAAAATACTATATACAGAGGCGCTTCATACTATATATACTGGTCTTTACTTAACTAAACCAGGCCTTCTCAATATTAAAAAAAAAAAAACTAGAATTTCTTCAGAATTATGTAGCCTTTTCTATTGTCCTGTGAAATGTTTGTTACTTTGGTTAAACAGATAACTATTTTTCACAGTGACCTATGATTTTATTTGGTCAGTGTTTCAAAACTTATTGATATTTTTGACAGACTTCCCCCAAGTCAAATTTTAAAAAAAGTTTTTCTACAAATAGAACTACCATATGACCCCGCAATCCCACTACTGGGCATATACCCTGAGAAAACCATAATTCAAAAAGAGTCATGTACCAAAATGTTCATTGCAGCTCTATTTACAATAGCCAGGACATGGAAGCAACCTAAGTGTCCATCAACAGATGAATGGATAAAGAAGATATGGCACATATATACAATGGAATATTACTCAGCCATAAAAAGAAATGAAACTGAGTTATTTGTAATGAGGTGGATAGACCTGGAGTCTGTCATGCAGAATGAAGTAAGTCAGAAGGAGAAGAACAAACACCATACGCTAACACATATATATGGAATCTAAGAAAAAAAAAAAGTCATGAAGAGATTAGTGGTAGGATGGGAATAAAACACAGACCTACTAGAGCACGGACTTGAGGATATGGGGAGGGGGAAGGGTAAGCTGTGACGAAGTGAGAGAGTGGCATGGACATATATACACTACCAAATGTAAAATAGATAGCTAGTGGGAAGCTGCAGCATAGCACAGGGAGATCACCTCTGTGCTTTGTGACCACCTAGAGGGGTGGGATAGGGAGGGTGGGAGAGAGGGTGATGCAAGAGGGAAGAGATATGGGAACATATGTATATGTATAACTAATTCACTTTGTTGTAAAGGAGAAACTAACACACCATTGCAAAACAGTTATACTCCAATAAAGATGTAAAAAAAAAAATAAACAACGCTTTTTGACCTCAAATTAACTTTGGAATTTTCCAGAGGGACCCTGAACATCTCAAAAGATTGTTCTTTCTCCTTATAAAAAGAGATATTTTACACTAATTAGTCTTATTTGATATGTTAAATTATGTGAGAAGCATTGTAAAATATGTTACCTGAACCTTCTTAGTTTATATTTGTGTGGCTACATGTTATTAATATAAGTATACCAGAAATTGTATGAAATTCCCAGAAATCTGATTTGTCTTGGCATGTCATCACTTTAATTCTAGTTATTATCTTGAAGTTTTATGTGTCACAGAATTAACCATATTTCTTTGTCAATTGCAACTCCCATCAGATCTTTAACCATGGCCATTTTAAAGTTTTTATTATTTAAGTTATTGTTTTACTCTGATGCTTTTATAAACGTGTTCCTGCAAAGTGTTTAAACTTCAGAGAGATTCAAGGCAAGGACTCTAACAAGTATTTTAGAATACTAGTTTCTGATAACTTTTCAGATTATGCCATTTGATCTACGTAAGAATTTAAAGAACTCTAATGAAGAGACTGATGGTTTCATAAAACTTTTAATGCAAGATCAAAATTGACAAAGAATTAATTACATGGGACTAAATAAACTAAGGATGATTATATTTTATCACTTTTTTATTTGAACTATTGCCTATTTTTAAAATAAGTTTTAATTTTCCGGATTTAAGAAAACTTTTTCTCTTAAACTATCAATGACTTAAAGCAATTTAGTAAAATATATCTTTGTAAACAAAGATGAAACATTTACTTTTTATCCCTGCCTGATCTCTCTAGGATTCAGAAACTCTCAGTAAATGTTATTTTCATAAGAACAATATACCTGTTTTCATGAGTTCAATGAATCTGTTCTCGTAAAGGACACAGTTGGAAACACTGGCCATATTACCAAGGCTTTGACTGGAATGCCATACTTGAGAAAGATATGTATACACTCAGATATAACCAGACAGTAAATAAGACTGACTTTATGGAAATAATATTTAAAACCCCTTGGAAAAACAGCCTAGTACCTTGTTTACAGGTTTCCTGGCAGCCTTACCAGGTGAGTAAGAAAGGTCACTTCCTGGCAGGTACAGGAATCTCAGGATATTTTAAGAACATTAGAAAGAGAAAATTTTACCCAATTATATAGTTATTGCAAATGAAGTCTGATGAGCAGTCCTTGGCTCAGTTTCTTAGACTCAAGAGGCTTTTATTAAAAAAAAAAAAAAATATTTTTTAAACATCTTTATTGGAGTATAACTGTTTTGCAATGGTGTGTTAGTTTCTCCTTTACAACAAAGTGAATCAGTTATACATATACATATGTTCCCATATCTCTTCCCTCTTGCATCACCCTCCCTCCCACCCTCCCTATCCCACCCCTCTAGGTGGTCACAAAGCACAGAGGTGATCTCCCTGTGTTATGGGGCAGCTTTCCACTAGCTATCTATTTTACATTTGGTAGTGTATATATGTCCATGCCACTCTCTCACTTCGTCACAGCTTACCCTTCCCCCTCCCCATATCTTCAAGTCCGTGCTCTAGAAGGTCTGTGTTTTATTCCCATCCTACCACTAATCTCTTCATGACTTTTTTTTCTTAGATTCCATATATATGTGTTAGTGTATGGTGTTTGTTCTTCTCCTTCTGACTTACTTCATTCTGCATGACAGACTCCAGGTCTATCCACCTCATTACAAATAACTCAGTTTCATTTCTTTTTATGGCTGAGTAATATTCCATTGTATATATGTGCCATATCTTCTTTATCCATTCATCTGTTGATGGACACTTAAGTTGCTTCCATGTCCTGGCTATTGTAAATAGAGCTGCAATGAACATTTTGGTACATGATTCTTTTTGAATTATGGTTTTCTCAGGGTATATGCCCAGTAGTGGGATTGCTATGTCATATGGTAGTTCTATTTGTAGTTTTTTAAGGAACCTCCATACTGATCTCCATAGTGGCTGTATCAATTTACACTCCCACCAGCAGTGCAAAAGTGTTCCCTTTTCTCCACACCCTCTCCAGCATTTATTGTTTCTAGAGTTTTTGATGATGGCCAATCTGGCCGGTGTGAGATGATATCTCATTGTAGTTTTGATTTGCATTTCTCTAATGATTAATGATGTTGAGCATTCTTTCATGTGTTTGTTGGCAATCGGTATATCTTCTTTGGAGAAATGTCTATTTAGGTCTTCTGCCCATTTTTGGATGGGGTTGTTTGTTTTTCTGTTATTGAGCTGCATGAGTTGCTTATAAGTTTTGGATATTAATCCTTTGTCAGTTGCTTCATTTGCAAATATTTTCTCCCATTCTGAGGGTTGTCTTTTGGTCTTGTTTATGGTATCCTTTGCTGTACAAAAGCTTTTAAGTTTCATTAGGTCCCATTTGTTTATTTTTGCTTTTATTTCCATTTCTTTAGGAGGTGGGTCAAAAAGGATCTTGCTGTGATTTATATCATAGAGTGTTCTGCCTATGTTTTCCTCTAAGAGTTTGATAGTGTCTGGCCTTACATTTAGGTCTTTAACCCATTTTGAGTTTATTTTTGTGTGTGGTGTTAGGGAGTGTTCTAATTTCATACTTTTACATGTAGCTGTCCAGTTTTCCCAGCACCACTTATTGAAGAGGTTGTCTTTTCTCCACTGTATATCCTTTCCTCCTTTTTCAAAGATAAGGTGACCATATGTGAGTGGGTTTATCTCTGGGCTTTCTATCCTGTTCCATTGATCTATATTTCTGTTTTTGTGCCAGTACCATACTGTCTTGATTACTGTAGACTTGTAGTACAGTCTGAAGTCAGGGAGCCTGATTCCTCCAGCTCCATTTGTCGTTCTCAAGATTGCTTTGGCTATTCGGGGTCTTTTGTGTTTCCATACAAATTGTGAAATTTTTTGTTCTAGTTCTGTAAAAAATGCCAGTGGTAATTTGATAGGGATTGCATTGAATCTGTAGATTGCTTTGGGTAGTAGAGTCACTTTCACACTGTTGATTCTTCCAATCCAAGAACATGGTCTATACCTCCAACTATTTGTATCAGCTTTAATTTCTTTCATCAGTGTCTTATAGGTTTCTGCATACAAGTCTTTTGTCTCCTTAGGTAGGTTTATTCCTAGATATTTTATTCTTTTTGTTGCAATGGTAAATGGGAGTGTTTTCTTAATTTCACTCTCAGATTTTTCATCATTAGTGTATAAGAATGACAGAGATTTCTGTGCATTAATTTTGTATCCTGCTACTTTACCAGATTCATTGATTAACTCTAGTAGTTTTCTGGTAGCATCCTTAGGATTCTCTATGTATAGTATCATGTCATCTGCAAACAGTGACAGCTTTACTTCTTCTTTTCCTATTTGGATTCCTTTTATTTCTTCTTTTTCTCTGATTGCTGTGGCTAGAACTTCCAAAACTATGTTAAATAAGAGTGCTGAGAATGGGCAACCTTGTCTTGTTCCTGATCTTAGTGGAAATGGTTTCAGTTTTTCATCATTGAGAATGATGCTGGCTGTGGGTTTGTCATATATGGCCTTTATTATGTTGAGGAAAGTTCCCTCTATGCCTACTTTCTGCAGGGTTTTTATCATAAATGAGTGTTGAATTTTGTCAAAAGCTTTCTCTGCATCTATTGAGATGATCATATGGTTTTTCTCCTTCAGTTTGCTGATGTGGTGTATCACGTTGATTCATTTGCGTATATTGAAGAATCCTTGCATTCCTGGAATAAACCCCACTTGATCATGGTGTATGATCCTTTTAATGTGCTGTTCGATTCTGTTTGCTAGTATTTTGTTGAGGATTTTTGAATCTATGTTCATCAGTGATATTGGCCTGTAGTTTTCTTTCTTTGTGACTTCTTTGTCTGGTTTTGGTATCAGGGTGATGGTGGCCTCATAGAATGAGTTTGGGAGTGTTTCTCCCTCTGCTATCTTTTGGAAGAGTTTGAGAAGGATAGGTGTTAGCTCTTCTCTAAATGTTTGATAGAATTTGCCTGTGAAGCCATCTGGTCCTGGGCTTTTGTTTGTTGGAAGATTTTTAATCACAGTTTCAATTTCAGTGCTTGTGATTGGTCTGTTCATATTTTCTATTTCTTCCTGGTTCAGTCTCAGCAGCTTGTGCATTTCTAAGAATTTGTCCATTTCTTCCAGGTTGTCCATTTTATTGGCATAGAGTTGCTTGTAGTAATCTCTAATAATCTTTTGTATTTCTGCAGTGTCAGTTGTTACATCTCCTTTTTCATTTCTAATTCTATTGATTTGAGTCTTCTCCCTTTTTTTCTTGATGAGTCTGACTAATGGTTTATCAATTTTATTTATCTTCTCAAAGAACCAGCTTTTACTTTTATTGATCTTTGCAATTGTTGCCTTCATTTCTTTTTCATTTATTTCTGATCTGATCTTTATGATTTCTTTCCTTCTGCTAAATTTGGTTTTTTTGTTGTTGTTGTTTTTCTTCTTTCTCTAATTACTTTAGGTGCAAAGTTAGTTTATTCGAGATGTTTCCTGTTTCTTAAGGTATGATTGTATTGCTATAAACTTCCCTCTTAGAGCTGCTTTTGCTGTATCCCATAGGTTTTGGGTCGTCATGTCTCCATTGTCATTTGTTTCTAAGTACTTTTTGATTTCCTCTTGATTTCTTCAGTGATCACTTCGTTATTAAGTAGTGTATTGTTTAGCCTCCATGTGTTTGTATTTTTTACAGATCTTTTCTTGTAATTGATATCTAGTCTCATAGCGTTGTGGTTGGAAAAGATACTTGAAATGATCTCAATTTTCTTAAATTTGTCAAGGCTAGATTTGTGACCCAATATATGATGTATCCTGGAGAATGTTCCATGAGCACTTGAGAAAAATGGGTATTCTGTTGTTTTCGGATGGAATGTCCTATAAATATCAATTAAGTCCATTTTGTATAATGTATCATTTAAAGCTTGTGTTTCCTTATTTATTTTCATTTTGGGTGATCTGTCCATTGGTGAAAGTGGGGTGTTAAAGTCCCCTACTATGATTGTGTTACTGTCAATTTCACCTTTTATGGCTGTTAGTATTTGCCTTATGTATTGAGGTGCTCCTATGTTGGGTGCATAAATATTTACAATTGTTATATCTTCTTTATGGATCGATCCCTTGATCATTATGTAGTGTCCTTCTTTGTCTCTTGTAATAGTTTTTTTTTTTTTTTTAAGTCTATTTTGTCTGATATGAGAATTGCTATTCCAGCTTTCTTCTGATTTCCATTTGCATGGAATATCTTTTTCCATCCCCTCACTTTCAGTCTGTATGTGTCCCTAGGTCTGAAGTGGGTCTCTTGTAGACAGCATATATATGGGTCTTGTTTTTGTATCCATTCAGCCAGTCTGTGTCTTTTGTTGGGACCATTTAATCCATTTACATTTAAGGTAATTATCGATATGTATGTTCCTATTACCATTTACTTAATTGTTTCGGGTTGTTCTTGTAGGTCTTTTCCTTTTCTTGGGTTTCTTGCCTAGAGAAGTTCCTTTAGCATCTGTTGTAAAGCTGGTTTGGTGGTGCTGAACTGTCTCAGCTTTTGCTTGTCTGTAAAGGTTTTAATTTCTCCATCAAATCTGAATGAGACCCTTGCTGGGTAGAGTAATCTTGGTTGTAGGTTTTTTTCCTTCATCACTATAAATATGTCCTGCCACTCCCTTCTGGCTTGTAGGGTTTCTGCTGAAAGATCAGCTGTTAACCTTATGGGGATTCCCTTGTGTGTTATTTGTTGTTTTTCCCTTGCTGCTTTTAATATGTTTTCTTTGTATTTAATTTTTGACAGTTTATTATGTGTCTTGGCGTGTTTATCCTTGGGTTTATCCTGTATGGGACTCTCTGCGCTTCCTGGACTTGATTGACTATTTCCTTTCCTATATTAGGGAAGTTTTCCACTATAAACACTTCAAGTATTTTCTCAGTCCCTTTCTTTTTCTCTTCTTCTTCTGGGACCCCTATAATTCGAATGTTGGTGTGTTTAATATTGTCCCAGAGGTCTCTGATACTGTCCTCAGTTCTTTTCATTCTTTTTTCTTTATTCTGTTCTGCAGTAGTTATTTCCACTATTTTATCTTCCAGGTCACTTATCCGTCCTTCTGCCTCAGTTATTCTGCTATTGATCCCATCTAGAGTATTTTTCATTTCATTTATTGTGTTGCTCATCGTTGCTTGCTTCCTCTTTATTTCTTCTAGGTCCTTGTTAACTGTTTCTTGCAATTTGTCTATTCTATTTCCAAGATTTTGAATCATCTTTACTATAATTATTCTGAATTCTTTTTCAGGTAGACTGCCTATTTCCTCTTCATTTGTTAGTTCTGGTGTGTTTTTATCTTGCTCCTTCATCTGTTGTGTGTTTTTCTGTCTTCTCATTTTGCTTATCTTACTGTGTTTGGGGTCTCCCTTTTGCAGGCTGCAGGTTCATAGTTCTGTCTATTTTTGGTGGCTGTCCCCAGTGGCTGAGGTTGGTTCAGTGGGTTGAGCAGGTTTCCTGGTTAGGGGGACCAGTGCCCCTGTTCTGGTGGATGAGGCTGGATCTTGTCTTTCTGGTGGGCAAGTCCACGTCTGGTGGTGTGTTTGGGGATATTGGTAGCCTTATTATGATTTTAGGCAGCCTCTCTGCTAATGGATGGGGCTGTAGACCTGTCTTGCTCTTTGTTGGGCATAGGGTGTCCAGCACTGTTCGTTGCTGGTCCTTGAGTGAAGCTGGGTCTTGGTGTTGAGATGGAGATCTCTGGGAGATTTTCGCCATTTGATATTGCGTGGAGCTGGGAGGTCTCTTGTGGACCAGTGTCCTGAGGTTGGTTCTCCCACCTCAGAGACACAGCCCTGATGCGTGGCTGGAGCGCAAAGAGCCTTTAATCCACATGGCTCAAAATAAAAGGGAGAAAAAATAGAAAGGAAGTAAGGAGGGAGGGAGAGAAGAAAGGAAGAAAGAAAGGAAGGGAGGAAGGAAGAAAGGAAGGAAGGAATGAAGGAAGGAAGAAAGCAAGAAAGGAAGGAGGGAAGGAAGGAGGAGAGGAAGAAAGGGAGGGAGGAAGAGAGGAAGGAAGGGAGGAAGAAAGGAAGTATGGAAGGGATGATGGAAGGGAGGAAGGAAGGGAGGATGGAAGGAAGAAAGGAAGGAAGGAGGGAAGAAAGGAAGGAATAAAGGAAGAAAGAAAGGGAGAAGACAAAATAAAGTAGGATAAAATATAGTTATTAAAATAAAAAAATATTAAGAAGAAAAATTGCTATAAAAACAAAACAAAACAAAAAATGGGTCAGTCTAACCCTAGGACGAATGGTGCAAGCAAAGCTATACAGACAAAATCTCACACAGCAGCACTTACATACACACTCACAAAAAGAAAAAAGGGGAAAATAATAGTATATCTTGCTCCCAAAGTCCACCTCCTCAACTTGGGATATTTCGCTGTCTATTCAGGTTTTTCACAGATGCAGGGCACTTCAAGTTGATTGTGGAGATTTAATCCGCTGCTTCTGAGGCTGCCGGGAGAGACCTCCCCCTCTCCTCTTTGTTCGCACAGCTCCTGGGGTTCAGCTTTGGACTTGGCCCCGCCTCTGCGTGTAGGTCGTCCGAGGGCGTCAGCCCTTCTCTCAGACAGGACGGGGTTAAAGGAGCATCTGATTCGGGGGCTCTGGCACAGGCCGTGGGGAGGGAGGGGCACGCATGCGCGGCAAGCCCGCGGCGGCAGAGGCCAGCGTGACGCTGCACCGGCCCAAGGCTCACCGCGCGTTCTCCCGGGGAAGCTGTCCTTGGATCCCGGGACCCCAGCAGTGGCGGGCTGCACGAGCTCCCGGAAGGGGCGGTGTGGAGAGTGACCTGTGCTCGCACACAGGCCTCTTGGTGGCAGCAGCAGCAACCCTAGCGTCCCACACCCGTCTCTACTGTCCGTGCTGACAGCCGCGGCTCGCGCCTGTTTCTGGAGCTCCTTTACGCGGTGCCCTTAATTCCCTCTCCTCGCGCCCCAGGAAGCAAAGAGGCAAGAAAAAGTCCCCTGTCTCTTCGGCAGGTCCGTGCCTGTTTCTGGAGCTCCTTTACGCGGTGCGCTTAATCCCCTCCTCTCAAACCAGGAGACAAAGAGGCAAGAAAAAGTCTCTTGTCTCTTCGGCAGCTCCGCGCCCGTTTCTGGAGCTCCTTTAAGAGGCGGGCTTAAACCCCTCTCTTCGCGCACCAGGAAGCAAAGAGGGAAGAAAAGGTCTCTTGCCTCTTCGGCAGCTCCAGACTTCAACCGGACTCCCTCCCGGCTAGCCGTGGTGCACTAACCCCTTCAGGCTGTTTTCACTCTGCCGACTCCAGACCTTTCCCTGGGATCCGACTGAAGCCTGAGCCTCAGCTCCCAGCCCCGCCCGCCCTGGCAGGTGAACAGACAAGCCTCTCAGGCTGGTGAGTGCTGGTCGGCTCCGATCCTCTGTGCGCGAATCTCTCCTCTTTGCCCTCCGCACCCTGTTGCTGCGCTCTCCTCCATGGCTCCGGAGCTTCCCCCTCCGCCACCCGCAGTCTCCGCCCGCGAAGGGGCTTCTAGTGTGTGGGAATCTTTCCTCCTTCACAGCTCCCTCCCACTGGTGTAGGTCCCGTCCCTATTCTTTGTCTCTGTTTATTCTTTTTTCTTGTGCCCTACCCAGGTACATGGGGAGTTTCTTGCCTTTTGGGAGGTCTGAGGTCTTCTGTCAGTGTTTGGTGGGTGTACTATAGGAGAAGTTCCACGTGTAGATGTATTTCTGATGTATCTGTGAGGAGGAAGTTGATCTCCGCATCTTACTCTTCCGCCATCTTCTCCTAGCTCGACATATAAGATATTTCCTCAAGGGGCTTTTAAAAGTCCAATTTATCATTCCTTATGAAAAGTTCCAGCAAAGAGATTAGAAAATTATACACGGTCAATCACTATTCTTGCTCCCCTTATGTAAGGAATCAAGCTATGTTTATTGAAACTAGACTTTATTTGCAAACAAAGTAGTCTTACTATTGTTATTTTTCTAGAAATGGGAGAGATTATAGAGAGAAAACTGCATTTCAGATTTGCACCATTATGAATATCAGATTCTCGTGCTGTTAATTACCTTTGAAGTTTTGTTTTCTATTTGTAAACTGGACTAGACCCTGAATTCTTCTAGTTTTCTCAAATATTTAGTTACAACTCTCCAAACTAGCATTTCGAATTTTTCACCCACCCTTCTGACTAAAACTACCTTTTTCTAAAGCAAAGCAAACTACAGTTGGACAACTTGATATAAACTTCAGAAAAATCACCACAGTAGCTCTTAAATAGACAATCTATTTAGAAAATCTTCATGGCTGTTGCTGTGTGAGCCACTCAGAAAGACCACCAGAGAAAAACTGCAAACCAGGAAAATCTGTCAAATTATCACTCTCTGCTCTCACTCTATCTGAAGAATGCTTTAAATCTGATATCCAGAAACTTTTTGGACTGGCCACCCTCAGAACTCAGAAACTGGATTATAACTTGCTTTAATCACTAACCATTATTTTTCTTTCATTTCCATAGAAATGACTTATTAAATACCTGACTGCTTTATAATATATGCTTAACTTTAGGGGCCCTACTGCATCACCACCTCCTAAAGTGAGATACAACTCTTTGACTGAATTGACATATTTTCAAGATTAAGATTAATTCAGTGAAATATTGGAGTAATATAATAGCTTATCTTTTAATATATGAAACTTCCAGGGAAGTGTCAGAGGATGGAGTGGATGGGGTTCAGGGCAGGCCCCCCCCAAAATATGTCACATTGGCATATTGATTATTTTGAATTAAAGTTACGTAAAAACAGTTGGTTCAAGAATGCTGTGACCCTCCTTTGTCACCCTGAAAGCAGGAAATAAATCTCCCATGTGAAGATATCCTCCCTATACCAGGAGGATAGAAGGTATCCTTATCCCAGAGATAGGGAATTCAAGGCCAAGAATGCTGCATAAATTCTTCATACATTTGTTATCCCCAAGCAAAAACCTCTTTGTTTTATCAAATATTTACAAATAATTGTTTCTTTTTCTTAAAGGCATAAAAGCAGCCTGCTGTGGTCACTTCTTTGAAACATATCTTTGGGGTTCCGGTATGTATGAAAAGAAAATTGTTTTCTCCTATTGATCTGTCTTATGTCAATTTAATTATTAGACCAGCCAAAAAGAACCTGGAAGGTTAGTGGAAAATTATTCCTCTCTTACAACATATATACCAGAGCAGGTCAGTTGTGTAGTAACATATATGCAATATCCCAAACTGTAGAAGAGTATAAATCTGTGGTTGAGGCTTTAAATATACTCCCTCCTGTTTTTAAGGCTTTTGTCTCCAGATTTCCATGTTAGCAGAATACATCATAACAGAATATATTGTCACTGGGACCATCACAGTCATCCTTAGCTGTCACACAATTCAAACCCACTAAGACACTCTATATTCAGCTGCTAGCATATACGTATTTTAAGTTTTGAGGTCCTTGTGCTACATTATTACAAATTCAGCAGTTTTATCAGAATCAGGTTCAAAAACAGGAAGCATGTCTGATCTCATTTAACAATATTTCTGTCATTGAAATATGATGAACTGACAGCACTGGAAACAGAAATCATATTTTGGCATTGGATAAAAACAACATTTGAGAAAAAGACACTGGTTGCATTTAACATTCTTTAATTTCTATTAAGTCTTTGAACATCTTGAATGGTACATAATCTTATGAGAGAAAAATAATGAAATTCTAAGAATATTCTGGCTTTATTTCAAATTGTAGAGATTAAATAGTGTAAAGAAATGAAAAGAAAGTGACTAATTATTCCAGAATTACATTTTCAGTGCGTATTAAATGCTCCTTAAAATAGCAGGCAGACATCTGATTGAGAGGAAAAGAAATTTTTCCTTGTAAACTTCAGCATTTGATGTCCAGTGAAAAGAGGAAGTAGGTTAACATCTCAGTCTTCTCTGAATGACGAATGACAATGTCAGATCTATTTTAGAAGGAGATATCACTGTTGCTAAAGTATCTTGAGGCTTATGAGCCCTTTTATTGAAAATACACGAAGAAAAACCGTGATCAAGGTCACTATTTACTGTGAACACCAAACAACATAATGACATGGATTATTGGAAACTTCAAACATTCTATCAAGCAGGGAAAATTGAATTACTGAAAACAAGAATACCGTGAAGCATCAAAAACCAAGAATAATTTAAAAATGCTGGACTAGCATATTTTGAACATCAATATTCATCCTTTTGATCAAGCAGATATGTGGGAGTAGTAAATTAATCACAAATACACTGTGCATTAGTCACTTTTAGCACTGGTCAGTGTTTGATATTGGAAAGTAACATTTTCCCTGGTTAGACTTCTAAAATGTGCACAAAATAACCTGCTGTACAGATTATTTGTTCATTGGACAGTGAAGTCGCAGGCTATTGAGGATAATCTAATACATTGAAGAGGGGAAAATACAAATAGAAATTTTAGGGAAAGAACAAAAATTATATTATTGAGCATAGGCACCAGATATGGTAAAATGAGAGACTCTTTGGAAAGAATTGATTAATAGAAAAAGGGAGGACATACCTTTCTATTATATTAGTTTTTTTGAGGTATAGATAATTTTCACATTAAAATATATTATTCTATACTTATGAACAGTCAACTGTTTTAGGGATTAACAGTTTTGGGAAATTTGTTTAAAAATGCTTTACTGAGGGGCTTCCTTGGTGGCACAGTGTTTGAAAATCTGCCTGCCAATGCGGGGGACATGGGTTCGAGCCCTGGTCTGGGAAGATCGCACATGCCGTGGAGCAACTAGGTCCGTGAGCCACAACTATTGAGCCTGCGCGTCTGGAGCTTGTGCTCCACAACAAGAGAGGCGGCGACAGTGAGAGGCCCACGCACCACGATGAAGAGTGGCCCCTGCTTGCTACAACTAGAGAAAGCCCTCGCACAGAAACGAAGACCCAACACAGCAAAAATAAAGAAAGAAAGAAAGAAACTCCTACCCCCAACATCTTCTAAAAAAAAAAGCTTTACTGAAATTCAATTATTTGTTTTGCATACATTTCATTTAAGAAACTGATAAGAAATCCAGAAATATTAAAGAAAAAATTAAATAAGAAATCTCTTCTTCCATGTCCACATTTTAATTTTAATATTTTCATCTCATTTAATTATTTGGCATTCATTTTATGCAGAGATATTATTTGAATTTGTATAATAAATGACTATAGCTTAAGATTTTCCACTAATTTAGTTATACTCTGTCTCAGCTTATAATTTCTTTATGGAGGAATACTATATTCTGTCTTTTATTTCATTTCATTTTTCTCACTATTCCTTTAAAAACATTTTTAATAATATCAATATATAGGGTATACTTTTTTGATATCTAATTTGATATTTAGTTTATGTTTATCTCTGTTATGTTTTATTTAATCGATTTTAATCTCTGTATTTTTAGATAAATCCACAGTGAATATTATATGCTCATACTTCATACTCTTTCAACAATCTAACATTTTATCCAGTATTTAAATTATCCATTTAAGACCTTACCATTAAGAAATCTTTCAGAAAGAAGCATCTAAATTTAAACTGTAAAAATTGAAGTATCAAATATTTTTAGATGGATAGATTTGACCCAGTAATGCACATAAAAATCTAACATATAAACATAGATGAAAACAATTTTTTTCATGTTACTGTCTTTATTTCTTTGCAACATAACAAACTTTTAAAAACTATGCAATAAATATATTTTAGTACTTTCGATATTATATGTTCTTAAGATTTTACTCTTATCAAAATTGTACATGTATCAAAAATTATTTATCCCATAAAGTAAGCTATTTTAATTGACAAACTCATGATAAATAATCATATATCTTTTAAAAAATGTTGTCATTAATTTCTATGCAATGGGGACCCTTGAGTTTCTCTTGGTTAGAATAAGCCAATCTATTTATGTTAACATAAATAATGTTTAACAACACAAATGGTTATTTATCTCTGGATCCAAGCTATTCTCTAGGGCAATTCCTCCAATCAAAGACTCAGCAATCCAAATTGAGTAACGCCACCATTTCCTCCTTGGGTATCCCTCACAATATCTTTGGCAGGAGAAGCAAAAACCTGGATAATTGAGATTTTACTGCCTCGGTTCACAGTGATCTACATTTTTGTTCACATTTTATTGGTTGTATTTCCCATAATTTTGTACAACTCATAGTAAGGCTGAAAATTTAGCTGTTTTTGTTTTTTCATGTATACTGAAAAGCTGTATTTTTCAATTAGAATGTGGAGTCTAATAACATTAATGTAATTATAGAAATGGCTAGATTTTTACCTACCAGTTCGCTTCCTGGTTTTTTTTTTTTTTTCTGCTTTTGTTCCTTTTTTTTTTTGATTATTTGAATATTTTTTGAAAGTACACCTCACTTATAGGCTTTATAGCTGCACCTCTTTAAATTATTTTTCAGTGGTTTATCTACAAATTAATAGCCATCTTAGAGTTCAATAAATAAATTTGAAACCATATAGGCCCATTTAGCATCCCAAACCCCACCCCATTTCATCCTTTATGCTTTAGACATATGTAAATAAACTCAATAAAAAGTTTTCTGTTTTATAGCATCATAGGTATAATAATGAAATCCAGAGGAAAATTTATTTTAAAATCTACCAGATATTTTTCAGAGCTGATGCTTATTCCTTCATGAATATCAAAATTTCTCATTGGTATCATTTCATTTCAACCTGAAAAACTGTCTTTAGTATTTCTTATTTTGCAGGTCTCCTGACCATAAATCCTCTTATATTTTTTACCTAAAAATATATTTACTTATTGTCCATTTTTGAAGGACTTTTTTTTCTTTTTTCTGGATATAAAATTTTGAATTTACAGTTTTTTCTTTTAATATTTTAAAGATGTTTATTTTCTGGCTTCTATTGTTAGTGATGAAAAATTAATGGTCATTAGGATTGTGGTTCCCCAGTATATAATGTTATTTTCCTCAACAAATTAATCTTTGATTTCCAGTATTTTGACTATGATTAGCCTAGGCATGGTTTTCTTTACATTTACCTTTCTTGGGATCTGCTGAGCTTCTTCATTATATAGTTTTATGTCTTTCACAAAATTGTGCCAATTTGGGGGGTTATAATTTCTGACATTATCTGTTTTCTCTTTTCTCTCTGTAGAACTCTAATACACATATGTTGGACTTACTGATATCACCCCACAGTTTTCTCTGTGTCTTCAGTTTTTCCAGTATTTTATTGTCTCTATTGTCACATAGGATAATTTATGTTTAACTATCTTCGAGTTTGTTGATTCTTTTCACTGACAACTCCATTCTGCTATTAAGTATATCTAATAATGTTTAAATTTCAGGTATTATGTTCTAGAATTCCTTTCTTGTTCATTTTTTTAAGTGTGAATTCTTCACTGATATTTCCTATCTTCTTATTCACTACAAGCACATTTTCCTTCATCTCATTGAGCATAGTTCTAACAGTTGCTTTTAAAAGTCTTTCTCTGATAATTCCAAAATATCAAGATTGATTTACATTGATTTTACTTTCTCTTAGGAATGGGCTACATTTATCTGGTTCTTCATATGTCAAGTAATTTTGGATTGTATACAAAATGTTACATTGTGTAAATTTTAGATTCTACTCAGTTTCTCCCATGAGTGTTGATATTATGGTTTTATCTGGCTATTAACTTCGTTATACAAAACTGAAAACTCTCTCTTGTGCAGGAGCTCATATCTCAGTTAAGGCCCTTTTTTTCCCATTAGCTGGGTTGTTCATAGTCTGCCCATGCATAATGGTCTTGGGGTGAGCCTGAGATTTGTACAGTATTTATATATAAAAATTTGGCTCCTCTCTTTGACTCTTCATTTTCTATTTTTATCCTAAATTCTAGTGGCCATAGTTGTCCTAGTCTTTGTCCTCTAGCCTTTAAATCCCAAAAGATTGTGTGTCATCAAAGTTATAACCAGCCAATAAAGGATGACTGAAGCATGCCCACAGACATAGCAAAAAAAAGGGGGGGGGGATGGGGAACTGGTGGTGGAGTATACCACAGGCTTGTCATCTAAGATTCTCCTTCCTTCCAGAATCTGCCTACTTTTGTTCACATTTCAGAGCCTTTAGGCAGTTTGTTGTATGTTGCCTGGTATTTACAGTCATTATCTACAAGAGTGTTTGTCTGTTAGGAACTTATCAGCCATACTGAAAAGTGGAAACAAGTGTAGACTTCTTTGTGCATAGAAAGGAAGATAAACTGAATATTGGTGTATATTGGTGACACTGTCTTCCAAATCTTGGTTCAGTTCACACCAAAATCTTTTAGTAGAAGAATTGCAGTAGCAGTTCCTGTTTAAGATAAATTGCATGATAAAGTAGTTTTTCCACTTAACTAACATTTGAACTGCACAAAAATAGATATTAAATAAACCCTTGTTATATTAGTACTCCATAAAGACTGAAGAAAGCATAATAATTTTTATCTAAAAACTGACAGATATTTCTTGAATTTGCTAATTGAATTCACTAAGTATAAGAATCTAAAATATTAGATCAATATCATATTTTAATGTGGCAATTAATGTACTAAAATATGAAATTACTATATAATTGCTTGAGAGCTCATTTTGACATCTTTTACTACAGATTTAGAACTGAAAGAATATGAATAGATTCTTTCTGGTAGTAAGCCAGAAGCTTAAAGCAAGCATGCCATCTTCTTGCAATGAAATAGTGAGAATGATTTCCTGAAGACACAATAATTCTCAGAGACAAGAAATTTTATTCAGTCAAATATAGTTGAATAAATGGATAACTATAATTATATTCTGGTTTTCAAATGTATAAGGAATTTGTTTTATGAAAATTAAGTTGGTCATGAAGTAATATTCCATATGGTGATATTAAAAGAGGTATTAACTTCTTATTAAAAATGAAATATATATGATTTAGCATAACAAATACCTTCAAAGTTCCCTCCATTTGTTTCTTCTGACTGTATATACTAACAACTGAATAGAATACCTTTAATCCAGAATACAATTCATTAAAAAGAACTAAAGTAAATAGAATTGGAAGACAAAGTAAAATGACATGTTTGCAATATAGAATTATTTGTTGAATCTAAGGTTTTTAAGGATGTTAAACATATTCATAAGGCAAGGAACACTTTATTACAAAGATCAAATTTGCATTTAAAAAATCAGCTTAAGCTTTATTATATTTTAAATACATTTTCTTTTCCCCAAGTCCATATATATTGATTTTTGCTTTGAAGTATAATTTTATTGTAGTTATAAACTATTCACAAAAGAGAGTTTTATAGTAAATTGTCACAACCTAAGAACTAAATGTAGACATGAATAGATATCTTTACACTTTGGAGTTGACATTTACCAATACATTTTTTCTGAAAGTGGCTTAATAAATCTGATAGTCTTTATCTATGCTACTTGGTCTCAATTTATATCTTTAGTTCATGCGATATTAGGTCAGTCAGTCATCCTAAGGAATTTCTCCTGAGAAATTTGTGAGACCCACCAAAAACAACTAGAATAGTGTATAACTAACACTCACACATATTACATACAGACACACACAATGGCAGAAAAATTCTAAGACGGTTCTCAATGATCCCTACCTTCTTTTAGTCCAAAACAGGAGCAATGGCAGCCCAGGTCACAACAAATAATTGCTTATAATGCTCATATCCTAGCAGTCTTCAAAATCATCGGGACCTAAAACTTAGGGCTCCTACTTATCTTTTCTTTATTATTGTGGTTGGCAGAATAATGTCCATGTCCTAATCTTCAGAGCCTTTGATATGTTATCATATGGGAAATGGGAGTTTACAGATATGATTAAGTTAAGGGCTTAATCTGGATAAGCCCAATGTCACCACAAACATTCTTATAAGAGGAAGACTGAGGCAGGGGGTCAAAGTTAGTAGTTAGTAGTAGACTACAATGTGATGGGTATAAGGAGTTGGAATTATACGAAGAAGGGACCATGAGACAAGGATTGCAGGCAGCCTCTAGAAGCTGGAAAAGACCAGGACATAATTCTTCCTTGAAACCTTTAGAAGTAATGCAGCCTTACAACACCTTATTTTAGAGTTTTGATCTCCAGAACTCTAAAAGAACAATTTTGTATTATCTTGCACCACTAAGTTTGAAGTAATTTGTTACCACAACAAAAGGAAACTAATACAAGAAATAACCTCTCTGGCTGAATATGTATATAAAACCTATGAACTAGAAATTCTACTCACATTTATATACCCACTAGACTATTTACCAAATAACATGTACTAGAATATTTATAACAGTAATATGTGAGTATCAAAACTATAGATATACTGTAAATCCATCAAGACATCATGGATTTAACTCAGGAATATCCATAAAATGAAATGTTATAAATCAAAGAGAAAAAAATATACTATTGATATACTCAACAACATGGATGATTCTTACAAACAGCATATTAAGAAAAAGATGTCAGGTCAAAACAGATAAACAATGTATAATTTTATTCATTAGAAAAAAGCTTTAGAAACAGATAAATAATCTATGGTGTTAGAGGTAAGGACAGTGGTTTCCTTAGTGAGTTGTTAGTGACTGGGAAAGATCATAAGGGACTTCTTGTGTGTTGAGAATATTCTATTTTCTAATTTTGGTGGTGGTAATATAGGTTGGTTTATTCTGTGCAAATTAACAAGCTGCAAACATATGATTCATATAATTTTCTGTATCTGTTACACTTCAATAAGGAGTTTACTCTAAAAAAAAAAAAGTAAGAGTACCTATACAAAACAGCACTCTCTAATCCTTAATTAAAAGAGTTGAAAGAGAATGCAATTAAACCAGATTGTCTCAATTTGGTCATAGCACTACATATCAGGCTGTTCCATAGTTACAGGCTAGCCTATGAATCATGTTTCTTGGTTCAACTGCCCTGTTCTGGTTCAGCTAAGTGGAGGACACAGTGCACTCACAGGAAGAAATGTAGATAGGAAAATTTACCTTAAAAAAGAACTGAAGGATGTCTGATTGGAAAAGTTATTATGTTTCACTACAGGAAACTTATATAATCACAATGTATTACGGCAGTCAAACTTGATGATCTGAGCATTTGAAAGGAACTTTATAAAGCCTTCACAGCCCTAATTAAGGTGATTTGGAAGCAATAACTTTAATGTTGATCATTAAGCATGACAGTAAATGGTAAACAAGAGATGCTGAGTAGCCCAGAAGTCCCTGCTGTTATTTCAAAAGCAGTATGTTTGAAATAAAGTCATTGGGACTAAGGACAAGGTGATCTGGGAGGCAGGTAATACTGCCTGTCAGAATAAATGGTCTTGTTTCCCCTGGAGTATCTTAATTATTAATTTGGGCTCAGCATTTATTGTCTATTCTACATTTTCCTAGATCTCAGTAATTATGACACCTACTAGAGTAAAATAGAATTAATTGGAAAAACAAAGAAAGCGATTTCAAATAATATGATTATATCCACTGATCATAAAATCACCAAATTATGTCTTATTTACCAAAAAAATGGCAGTTTTAAATTAGTTGAACTGCAGTTATTATGGCCTAAGATGATAAACTAAAAGCTTGATATTTTTAAAAAATGGAATACAAAATTAAATTATTTTCATGCTGTTTTATTTAAAGAATAGAAGTTTGAAATTTTAAAATGACTGGAAAGTGTAATTGCTATTGTTTACTTTCAATACATTTCTTATGAGAAAAACTAGAAGGAGCTGAATAGGCTTTGTTTTGTTTTGTTTTAATAATATTTTAAAACCAAAATCCATTTTATTAGATTTTTCAGATAGAATTAAAGTTTGGAAATTATAATTTTTGATTGAAAGTAGTTACATAGCTACCAGATTACAATAACTTATTTTAGAGATAAGTTTGACTATGTGCACTCTTTGAAAAGGAAGATTATGTAGAAAAAAAGAGCAAAGTTTTACATAGCTACCAGATTACAATAACTTATTTTAGAGATAAGTTTGGCTAGGTGAACTCTTTGAAAAGGAAGATTCTGTAGAAAAAAGAGCAAACTTGTGGACTAGAAATCCACGAAACTGTTTCAAGAACTTTGTACACTATTTTAACAATAAATTATGCATATATATGAGTGATATGTTCATTCAGTCAACAAATATGCACTGAAATTATATTACATCCATTTGTAAATCCTAAATTTTTATTAATGTATCCATTTGAAAAGGAATATTTTGAGCATAATTAGACCATGGCAAAATAACTGATATTGGATGGGTCCTTCATCATAAACAGTTGAAAAACTGATAAAAATATAAAAGGCAACTATTTTCAAATATTTTCAGGTATTAGGCAAAAGACAGTGAAGGACTACAATCCTTGACAAAAGACAAACATGTAATATGAGCTCTACTTCCCTGACTCCCGGCCTGTGGTCATACTCTTGACTGACACATGAAAATGGGGAGCAAGCGGAGCAAGGTAGCCTGAGTAAGGAAAGTAGAAATCAGAATTCTGTGCTGCTTATGCAGCTTGAACTTATAGAGCATAAAAGAAAGAGCTCATCAGAAGGAAGGACTGTGCATATGCAAGGTGAATTTTCATAAAACCTAGCATAGAGTAGCTGCTGTGGCACTCAGAACAGAATAGAGATACTACACAGTAAGTAGGACTGGGAGATGTTGGAATTCTGGTTCAATCAGGGTGGGCATACTTCACTGAGGACTTCAGTCATTTAGCTGAGAACTCAGAACAAACAGTAAGAACTATTACTCTATAGTAAATAATATACTCTGGGACTAAGGTAAGATTGAAAATATATCAGCTCTAACAAATAATAAATCAAGTCTGAAAGGATAAAGATGATTTGCCACAAATTTAGCTGTTTGCCAGAATGATATTCAAAACTGTTAAATGTAGTTACAAATATCTTCAGTGTATCATGCAAATGTACAGCATAAAACAAAAAGTATAAGTCAGTGAAGAAGCAGAAAAATGTGAAATAAAAATGAGTGGGATTTTTGCAAGTTCAATTGATGCAGACTGTACAATGACATAGGTGTTGGAATTAATGTTGGTGGGAATGTAAATTGATACAGCCACTATGGAGAACAGTATGGAGGTTCCTTAAAAAACTAAAAATGGAGCTACCATACAACCCAGCAATCCCACTACTGGGCATAAACCCTGAGAAAACCATAATTCAAAAAGAGTCATGTACCACAATGTTCATTGCAGCTCTATTTACAATAGCCAGGACATGGAAGCAACCTAAGTGTCCATCAACAGATGAATGGATAAAGAAGATGTGGCACATATATACAATGGAATATTACTCAGCCATAAAAAGAAACAAAATTGAGTTATTTGTAGAATTGAGTTATTTGTAGTGAGGTGGATGGACCTAGAGTCTGTCATACAGAGTGAAGTAAGTCAGAAAGAGAAAAACAAATACCGTATACTACACATATATACGGAATCTAAAAAACAAACCAAAAAAAGGTCATGAAGAATCTAGGGGCAAGACTGGAATAAAGACTCAGACCTACTAGAGAATGGACTTGAGGATATGGGGAGGGGGAAGGGTAAGATGGGACAAAGTGAGAGAGTGGTATGGACATATATACACTACCAAATGTAAAATAGATAGCTAGTGGGAAGCAGCTGCATAGCACAGGGAGATCAGCTCTGTGCTTTGTGACCACCTAGAGGGGTGGGGTAGGGAGGGTGGGAGGGAGGGTGATGCAATAGGGAAGAGATATGGGAATATATGTATATGTAAAACTGATTCACTTTGTTATAAAGCAGAAACTAACACATCATTGTAAAGCAGTTATACTCCAATAAAGATGTTTAAAAAAAAAGAACTTTAAAATAGGTATTTTAAATATGTTCAAAATTCTTAAGGAAAAGAGGGATATAATTAGTGAACAGGTAGAAAATTTCAGAAAAGAAAATGAAAAAATATAAATAAATAAGAAACACATGTAAATTCAAGGAGTAAGTACAATATCTGGAAAGAACCATATATTTGGTTAGGTTTAATAGCAGAAAGTAAATTGAAGAGAAATGTAAGTGAAGAACAGCATATACTAATGTTTGTAAAAATGATAGCTGAATAGCTGAACATATGCTAAATTGGTGAAAAAAATCAATGCATTTTTATGAAGCTCAGTGAAATCCAAGTAGGATACAAACATATAAAATCATAAATTATAGGTACCTTATAAAACAGGGATAAAGAGAAAAGCTTAAAAGTAGAAGGAAGAAAGTCACATAGAGAGAAGCATACAAATGATAACTGACTTTACCTGGAAACAACAGAGGCCAGAAGACATGGTGTTCTTTAACGTGACAGGAGGAAAACAAAAAATAAAAAAAATAATCACTGTCAATCTAAAAATCAATATCAAAATCGATATCAATCTAGAAATCAATCTAGAAAACAAAAAACAACAAAAAAATGAAATTAGAAATTGTTACCTTAAGATCAATAAAATTGATAAAGACCTTGCCTGACCAAGAAAAAAAAAAGACAATTTTAAATATCAGGGATGATAGAGATGATGCCATTAAAGATTCTATAGACTTTAAAATGAATAATTTATTAGTATCAAATTATCTAATTCAACAGAATATACTTGTTAAATTACTCTTACTTCCTTAATAACTGGCTAGTCACTTGCATTATTTTGGTAATATTTCTTATATGAAAAACAATGCAATGATTCTTCATTTTTATTGATATTTGTATGTTAGAAAAAATGTAAAGAACTTGCTTTAATTCAATTAGTAAAATATAAAAATTCACTATCACAGAACTAATTAATCATGATAATTACAACAATTAAAAAAGTGTATGTTTTATATCACTGGAACATAAGGCTATGAAAAAACTGGATCATTCAGTTCAGTATCTGTAGAGCTTATCATATTGTTGATATGATATATAGGGAAATCGATGAACTTGTGCTGCATGAATAAAGATTTCTAGTGAGCAGGTTTAAATATTGCTAATGGTCTGAATTTTTATAGGGAACATTTCTAACTTATTCAAAGGAAAATATTTCTCATAATGGTGTTTTAGAGTTTTAGAGAACAGTGTTAAATTTCAGCTAAAAATATAGAACAAAAATTATGTATACACTAAAATTATATGAGACCACTGTTATATTATTTTTACAATTTTTATATTATTTTTATTTATTATTTTTAATTGCATTGCTAAATGCAATTAGCTTTATGGAATCACATTTATTTGAGGCACGCGTTCTTTCTTCTAAGCATTCTTCAGTACCCCCAAGCAACTTTATGGCCAAATATATAAATAGCATTTTTATTTCTAGTTCCTTGACATAGCAAGTTGTTTTCAAATATTGATTTTTCAGCGTCTACTGGAAAGGTATACTCTCTAAATGGAATCTGGGGGACATACCTGGACACTTCTCTTTTATGGAACAGCTAGCTTGACTCCTGTATGCTGAAATCAATGGCTTTTAGCAATCATAACAATAGTTGGTAATTTATTAACTCTAATCCTTTATTTTTGAGTAGACTGACATCAAGACATAATTGTCACTTTCATCTTTCTGTGAGCTACATTATTTTCCTTCCAGTCATTAGATATTATTCCTTAGAGCACTGCTGCTAACCTCACTAGCACTTTGTAAGTTAGTAGTTAACATTTTGCAGTTGAGGAATAGTATTCAATTTGCATCTGTGGCAATAACACATTGATGTCAAAGATGGTGACTCCTAATTACTTGCTGTTATATGGGAAGAGGGGTATTTCAATTGTTTTAATGATAATTTTGTTTTTTCAGTAATATAAAAATAAAATATAAATTCTTATGGTGGTTAAACTTATTGGAAATTCAACACTGAGAGGTTTATACTAAAATAAAAATAAATATTTAGTGACTTGACTGTTAGGTAAATTTGTGAAGTACCAATATGAAAAATTGAGGAATATAAACAGAACCTCTGTAATCATGCTTAATTAGCTATTAAAGACCTATCAAATCAAAAACTCTTATAGAATGTTTTAAATTATCACACTACCATACATGTTGGGGATAAACTGTTGCAGAGTTTCAGAGTTATGAGGCAGAGTCAAGGAACAGTTTTGGTCCCTATCATAAGAGAATTGGGAGGCTACAGAAAGGATTTAAACAACATTTAAAACAATGGCTTTCTCCTAACTTAGTTTTTGTTTCGGTAAGAGCAATTATTTTTCCATAAATTATGCTAACAATAAATGGGTTTACTATTGCTGTTTATAAATTAATATTTTTAATTCTAATATTTGCAGTTCAATATAGTAAATGTTATTTGATATAGCCAAATAAACAAAAGCTATTTGGGATCCTTAATAATTTTTAAGAATGTATATAGATCTTTTGACCAGAATATTTGCAATTCAGTGGACTAGACTCTGCCAGTTAGAGCATTACCCTCATATTTTAACCTGTTAGTTCATATAGACTTTGTCTTATTTCTTGAGCTCCCTCAGCCTCTACATACAATCACTCTATAATTTCTGTTGATTTTAGGTCTAAACTTTTTTTTCATAACTATACTATTTTCATTGTTCCCACTCCCATAGAATGATAAGTCAGATACTTTGTTTTGACACTCTCAAATTCTATTTCTATCCTCCTCCAAGGGAACATTGGAAAGATAAATTCTAAATTACTCACTGTGGTGGAGATTAATTTGTCCAACCAAATCCATTTTCCCTCTAATCACAGGAATATATGTCAATTGTAAATGAAAATAATCACCTTTGGTAGCCGTGTCTTGTAAGTGGCAGAACAGTCCACTATGCTGACCAGAGACCAATGACTCATCAGGGATTGTAACATGCAAAGGAAATAAACTTCTATCTTCTTTAGCTATTGTATTTCTGGGTTTTATTGTTTCAGCAGTTCTAGTTTTATTTTATTACAATAAATGTGCTTGAGGAGTAAAGGTTCTTCAAATAAATATTTAAAGTAAATCTCAAAATGTAAATAGAAGTTGTACCAAAAGTGTGCAAACATGCTGAAACTAAAAGGGTTTTTCAAAATTATTTTAATGCAAAAAAGAAAAGTGAATGGAGCCAGGTCCAATATTAAAAGGATATATCAAAGATTGTATTAGCAGGTTCAATCAGAATGGAATGCTTATTCAAGATTGTCTGAATTAAAAATAAAAAGTGGTAGATGCTAGTGAAGTACATGGGTCCCATGTCAAAAAAATTCTCTGACAACCCGACTTCTTTAGCTGTCTTACTCTGACTATTTTTCTCTGTATCATTTACCACCATCTACATAGTAAATATTTTCTTGTTTGTTTATAGTCTATGCAGAACTGGAATATAAACTCCATGAGGGCAGATAATTCTTTTGTTAACTGCTAACTCTTAGTGATTAACCTAGAAAGTGTCACATAGAGATGCTCAATAAGTATTATATTACATGAAGAAATATTTTGATTTCTCATAGCACAGCAAGTCTTTCTTTTAGTGTCACTGCCACAATTCTATGTGTCATTTTTACAAATGTGTGTTAGTGTGATTATATTAATAGGGCATGTCACACTCAATATATGGGAAAGCACCAAGGGGGCATGAACCATGCTTATTTTATTCAAATATCTATCTATATCTATATCTACTCTATCTCCAGCACATTATACAGTAACTGGAATATAACTGGTCTATATGAGAGGCTCAATACAGAGTTTTTGGGTGAATGAAAGGACTCTCTGGACTAATTGAGGTGGGAATAATTGGATGATTTCCTTCCTACAGAGAGAAGTAGAATGTGTTGACAGAAAATTGTAAAATAAAATTGAGAGATGGTAGATTTGATGTCTTTCTTGTGTTGTATTGGTAGTTATAAGCTGGTGTTTTTTAAGCTGGAAGGTTTGACTCTAAATTGTGGTAACCCTATTGAAATTCAGCTGTCCTGTTGAAAAAAGTTGTAAGTTGGAGATTTAATTACCTTTATCTTGCCAGGATTCTTATTTGGTATGTTCATTATGGAGGAAATATGTGAACATATTTCCAAACTGGCATATACTTTAGAAAGAGCACAAAGTTGTTAAAAGAAAATGATCCAATAGATCTTTACATTTTTCACCATAAATTGCATGACATGGAGAGTTACCATTTCATTAGGGATTATTAATAAACATGACAAGTAAAAATTGTAGAAAGTTTTGTTCTGAGTGTAAATATGAAGAACATTTTGGTAGGATATGCTACAATGTATAAGAAAGAACCTATATGTGGGAGATAGATGCTGCTTAGATCCTTCTTCAAGAAAGAACATTTGTTCAAACGCAGTGAATTGGCAGAGACTTACTCAGATCTACATCATGATCTAAAGCTTCCCCAACCACTCTGTCAGATATACAGAGTTCATCAGCTCACCTCCATGACTTGCTAATAACCTCTGTTTCTCCTTTTCCTTTCACAGATACTATAAATCTAACCAATCCATGTTCCTACTGACTCTTCAACACCTCAACATATTTACTGTGACTGTGATAATGAACTTTACTTTTAGAGCGGTTTTAGCTTCATAGAAAAAATGAGGGGAAGGTACAAAGATTCCCATATGTCCCCTGCCTCCACACGTACATAGTCTCCTCCATTATCAACATCCCTTACCAGAGCAATATATTTGGTACAACTAATGAACCTACATCATCACAACATTATTACTCAAAAGTCCATAGTTTATTAGGATTCACCCTCTTTGTGATGTACAATCTGTGGGTTTTTACAAATGTATGATGACATGTATCCACCATTAGAGTATCATTCAGAGTAAATTGACTGCCTAAAGAAATCTCTGTGCATTGCCTATTCTTGCCTTTTCTTCACCTAACTCTTGGAATCCATTGATTTTTTAATTGTCTCCATAGTTTTGCCTCTTCTAGAATATCATAAAAGGTGGAATCATGTAGTATGTAGCCTTTTCAGATTGACTTTTAAAACTTATTAATATGTATTTAAATCTCCCATGGCTTTTCATGGCTTGATAGCTCATATCTTACTAGCATAGAATAATATTCCATTGTCTGGTTATACCATGGTTTATTTATTCATTCTCCTAATAAGGGGCATATTAGTTGCTTCCAAGTTTTGGCAATTATGCATAAAGCTGCTGTAAATATCCATGTGTAGGTTTTTGTATGGACATAAGTTTTCAATTTCTTTGGATAAATACCAATGAGTGTGATTTCTGGATTGAATGGTAAGGCTATGTGTTGTTTTGTAAGAAACCAACTGTCTTCCAAAGTGGCTGTACCATTTTGCATATCCAACAGCAAAGAGTGAGAATTCCTTCTTCTCCATATACTTATCAGCATTTTGTATTGTCAGTGTTTCAGATCTGGACCGTTCTAGTAGGTGTGTAGCTGTGTCTCTATTTTATTTGCATTTCCCTGATGACATATGATGTCATATGCTTATTTGCTATATGTTTATCTTATTTGTGAGGTGTCTATTAAGGTCTTTGGCCTATTTTTTAATCAGGATTTTTGTTTTGTTATTGCTGAGTTTTGAGATTTCATTATATGTTTTGGACAGTAGATTTTTTTATCAGATGAGTTTTTTGTAAATATTTTCTCCCAGTCTACAGCTTTGTTTTCTCATTTTTTGACATTGTTTTTCACAGAGCAGAAGTGTTTTGTTTGTTTTGTTTTGTTTTGTTTTTTAAAATAAAGTCCAACTTATCAATTCTTTCTTTCAAGGATCATGCATTTGGTGTTGTATCTAAAAAGTCATAGCCAAGCCCAATATCATCTAAGTTTTCTCCTACATTATATATACATTTTATATTTACAGTTTTTGTGCTTTATGTTTGGGTGTGTTATCCACTTTGAGTTAAATTTTATTAAGGATTAAAGTCTGTGTCTAGATTCTTTTTTTTTTTTTTTTTTTTTTCATGTGGATGTTGAGTTTTTCAGCACCATTTGTTGAAGAGGCTCTCTTTGTTCCATTGTACTGTCTTCACTCCCTTGTTGAAGATCAGCTGACTATATTTATGGGGATCTATTTCTGGGCTCTGTTTTGCTCCATTGATTTATCTGTCTATTCTTTAATTCATATATTATTGTCTTATTATTATATCTTTATAATAAGTCTTGAAGTTGGGTAGTGTCATTCCTCCAATTTTGTTCTTTTGCTTCAGTCTTGTGTTGGCTACTCTGGGTCTTTAGCCTCTCCACATATGCTTTAGAATAAGTTTGTTAATATCCACAATGTAACTTGCTGTGATTTGATTAGGATTACACTGAATCTATAGATCAAACTGGGAAAAACTGACATCTTGACAATATCGACTCTTCCTATCCATAAGCGAAGAATATTTCTCCATTTATTTAGTTCTTCTTTGATTTCATTCATCAGGGTTTTGTAGTTTTCCTCATATGGATCTTGTACATATTTTGTTATATTCCTTAGTATTTCATTTTGGGAGGAGATGATGTAAATGGTATTGTGCTTTTAATTTCAAATTCCATTTGTTCATGGCTGGTATATAGAAAAGTGATTGTTAACCTTGTAACCTGAAACCCTGTTATAATCACTTGTTAGTTCTAAGAGTGTTTTTGTTGAATGTTTCAGATTTTCTACATAAACAGTTCTATCATCTGTGAACAAAGACAATTTTATCTCTTCCTTTGCAAGGTGTATATATTTTATTTCATTTTTTCATGTTATTGAACTAGCTAGGTCTTCCAGAATTATGTTGAAAAGCAGCTGGAACAAGTGACATCCTTGCCTTGTACCTGATCTTAGTGGGAAAGCTTCAAGTTTCTCAGCATTAGAAATGATATTAGCTATAGTGTGTTTTTTTTGGAAATAGATATTCTTTATTAAGTTGGGGGTGTTTCTCTTTATTGCTAGTTTACTGAGAGTTTTTAACATTAATAAGTGTTGGATTTTGTCAACTGCTTTTTCTGCATCTACTGATATAATCATGTGATTTTTCTTTTTTAGTCTGTTGATATGATGCATAACATTAGTATTCCTTGTTTGCACTTTAATGTCCATGAGATCTGTAGTCATGTCCTCTCTTTTTTCTGATATTAAAATTTGTGTTTTCTATCTTTTTCCCTTAGGTATCTTGGCTGGAAGTTTATTAATTTTATCGATCTTTTCAAAAAATCAGCTTTTGGTTTTGCTGCTTTTCTCTACTGAGTTTGTGTTTTCAATTTATTGTTTTCTGCTCTCTTACTTTTTTTTTTCTTCTTCTTACGTTGTATTCAATTTACTCTTCTTTTTCTAGTTCCCCAAGGTAGATGCATGTATGATTGATTTTAGATCTTTCTTCTTTTCTAGTATATGAAGGAAATGCTATAAATTTCCCTATGTCCTTACTGATTTTTGCCCATTGGAACTGTCCATTTTTGATAGAGGGGTATTGAAGTTTCTAAATAATAATAATGAATTTATCTTTTTATCCTTACATTTCTATCAATTTTGTCTCACATATTTTGGGGTTTTGTGTTAGAAACACACACATTGAAAATTATTATGTCTTCTTGAAGAATTGACACCTTTTTCATAATGAAATGCCCCTCTTTATCCATGATAACTTTGCATGTTTTGACTTCGCTCTGTTTGAAATTAAAACAGCTGCCTCGCTTTCTTTTGATATAAGGTTAGCATGGTATATCTTTCCCCATTATTTTTTATTCATTTGTCAGCTAAAAATTTGATCTCCCAATATAAATCTGGAAGTTGTACCAAAAACTGTGTTAAAATGCTAGGGATAAATATATATATATATATATATATATATATATATATATATATATATATAATGTTTATATTTATATCTATATATACTTGTGTCAGAGCTACTTTTACAAAAATTACCATACAAGGTAATAAGTTCTATAAAAGAGGCAAGTAACCAATGCTATCGGAGCAAAGGGGAGAAGAGATTAATCTTGCATGAGTAGTCAGTTTAATATGATAACAGTATGTTGGGTAAAGGGATAGAGTTTTGGGCTTTGAGCCTGAGGATTCGAGAGCTGTTCTTGGTTCTGCTTTAGTTGTCTTGTAGGCAGAAATGCTCTTAACCTCCATGGCATTAACTGTTAACTTTTATGGATGACGGACCCATTTGAGAGCTTAGTGAAATGGTTTTCAGGAAAAATACAGGACTATACACATATATTCAGGTGAAGAAGTATTGTTATGTAGAAAGCTGTTTCTTTATCTATAAAGTGCATATAGTGTATGAGACAATATTAAGATCTGTACATTTAAAAATCACAGATATATCCTCACTGTTAGTCACTCTCATTTGCACTTAAAATTTTTAAATGGACCCTGAAAAATTTATTCGGTCAATAAATTTTGGAGCATGCAATATATATATATATATATATATATATATATATATAATGTATTATAAGCTTGAATAAAGCAATTAGAAACTTATAAAAACGACTTCCCCTCATAGATAAGTAAATAATGGTAAATGATGATAAACATTTATCTTTTGCCATGTATTTTGGACCTTACCCATTAAATTCTCAACATGTCAAACTCTTTAAACTATATAGTTGAAGAAAATATGGGTACCATATATTATTTTCTGAAAAAAAAATAAACTGACATCAATTAGAATTTGGCCTAATACATCTTTCAGGAAAACAAAACACACAACAATTAAGTTAGTAAAGATTATTTTTTATGAAGCTTGTTTTAATAAATTTCAAAGAATTGAAAATCCAATAAAAGGTAAAACTGAGGTAATATAGCTATAGTAAGATCAAGAAACAGCCATCATCTTTCTTAATGTGACATTTTTGCCAGTCAGGCCAGTGACGTCCATGTGTTTCTTTGAAATAAAGCAACCTTACTAGGATATATCTCAGTATTGCTCATTTTGTTTCTGCATTTCCAAGTAAGGGATATGCAGTTTCAATAGGGATAGTCAAAACATTTAGGTTTAAAATTTGTGTTTATAATATCCCTTAATTTTACTCTATTAGAGTGCAATTTTTCTTCATTGGAAATTTCCAAAATGGATATGTCGGTGCTTTGACTATCTTCCATGTTATCATAAATATCTTTATTTATTTCTCTGTTGCTTTTTTCATGTTTTAGTCCTGTCCTCTATGTTTTTCTATCCCCTATAATAACCTTTCAACATAGTATTTATTGTCATTATCTGTTCCTCTAATACACTTTGTTGGAGTTCATAGATATCTGTATCAAAAAGATTCAGATTTAAATCTGATATAGGAATGACTAAAATATCCAAGTCTCTGAGTATGAGGTTTCAATTGAACAGGTTTTTTGTTTGTCTCATTTAAGGTCATAATTGATTATATTGTATTTCAAACAGAAAAATGGTGAAAGATTATGGGTAAATAGAAGAGATTATTCCAAATATCTCAGTCATTTACAAACTAATTCCTGTTCATTTCTGTGGAAATATTATTCTTCCTTTCTGCATTGACATTAAGATTATTCTTGCACATTTCAGCCAATAGTATATGAGTGAAAGAAACATTTTACTTCTAAGCAGAAGTTTTAAGAACCAGCATGTGACCTGCCTATGTTCCCTTTTCTCTCTGTCACAGGATTGGCAATGATTACTGCCATGAGATTGGCTATATACAGTGAGAGCAAAATTGCTCTTTTCGTTGTTGAATGTTAATGAAATTTGGGAGTCATTTGTTATTACAACTCACTCATCTTTTCAGATATATAGTTGATCTTTGAATAATGTGGGGGTCAGGGGCACCAACAATCTACAGAGTTGAAAATCCACTTGTAACTTTATAGTCAGCCCTCCTCCTCCAAATATGCAATGCCAAATCTGCAGATTCAGCCAGCTGAGTTTTGTGTGGTATGGTAGTACATATTTAGTGAAAAAAATTCACATATAAGTGGACCCAGACAGTCCAAATCCATGTTGTTCAAGGGTCCACTGTAGTCCTTATTATACTTTATACCCATTGTTTTCCTTTGATGCCAAACGCTATGGGGGCAAACAATTGTCCTCATCCTATGAAGCCTATTTCTGTTGTTTCTATTTTAGAGAACTATAGACTGTTTACTTTGTCTCAGATCTGGTGCAGATAATACTTTGCTTTATTAATTCCCTGGAGTTTCAAGAAGGGGAATTTCCAAGTAGACAGGTGTGGAAGGATGAATCAAGTCCATTAATTTTGTCATCATTCTTTAATTCTGGGTGGTAGTTTAGAGTTTGGTTTGTATATTGAATACCCAAGCTTCTTATCTATTAAAAACTAAAATAATGATCCATCATGTATGATTTAGAGATCAAGTTTGTTTTTTATGAAAGAACAACTTAGAAACCCATTAAGCAATCTGATAAAAACCACAGGTGTTTCTATTTTTTATCAATCCTTTGTAAATATCTCATGAACTATTGACTCAGTTTTTCAAAGTGAACCTTTTTTAATCTAATAATTCCAAAGTATTTATCTTTGTCGCCATATTAAAAATCAATAGTTTGCATTCATACTTAATTGGTTTTTAAAATACTTCACCAAAACAAATTTGATGATGATATGATGGCACTAATATTTGATGCAATCAAAACTGATTATGGTATGCATACTGTTCAACTAGTGGCAGTAGAAGAATGCCAGATGTAGAAAAAACAGCCATCCATTATTCATAATAATTTATCTTTCCATGCACATCAATCTGTATCTTTTAACGAAGAAAATTTTAAAAAACACATACAAGTTTGTTTAAAGGATAGGCATGTGAAAGAGCTTTTAGCAATGCATTGAAGTATATATGTTACAATATTAAGAAGGCATATGTCTGTTTTATGACCATGCTTTACATTTTGTTTTTGTATTTCTGTGTTTGTTTTCTACAAATAGTAGGTTATTCTTGCCATCAGAATTTGATCCTAAAATAGAATATAACAACTGACACTTTCATACTTATGATCAAAGAATTTAATCCTCTCTCAGGATTTTTAATGTAGAAGAAATTTTAAATTAAGGACCTTAAACCATTTCTAAATACTTATTTGATTTATTTTACAATACAAATAAATGACTCCTTTTATTAAACATTTCTATTTATTTCATATGTTCAGTGAGGTATTTGAGGATTATCACATAATAAATACACAAAAAAATTTTTTAAATAATTATAAGGTCTCTTGATGTTGAATGACAATAAAAACTTGTTGAACAATACAGAATTTTTACGGCATTGTTTAAGGAAGGAGACAGAAGAAAATTGGGAAAATTAGTGGATTTCATCTATCAGCTAAAATATTCCTTTTAACATATGGTAGCTGTGGATTGTTTTCACAGTCCACAGATCTGTGAGTATGACAGTAAACATATGTTTGAATTCTAAGCATCTCAAATAGAAATAGTCTTAATTTGAAATAAATAAATTCCAGCACTGATCAAAATTGTTTTCATCATCTATTTACAGGCCACCTGTTACTAATGTAATTGAACTGTATATTTATAATGATTGTTAGGATTTATATTGAGGCAGGTGGGGGGAGAATTAGAAAGAGACTGCTAAACTAAGAGGAAATGAAAAGACACACACCAAAAATGCCAAGGAACACACTGGAAAAGGAAACAAAGTTTCCATAAATGCTCAAAAAGATACATGCATCCCAATTTTCATACAAGTATTATTTACAATTGACAAGATATGGAAGAAACCTAAGTGTTCATCAACAGATGAACTGATAAAGAAGATGTGGCATATATATATATACAATGGAAAACTACTCAGCTATAAAAAAGAATGTAATTTTTGCCATTTGTCACAACATGGATAGACTTGGAGGACAGTATGCTGAGTGAAATGTCAGAGACACACAAATACTGTATAACTTATATATAGAATGTAAAAAATGCAACAAACTAGTGAATGAAACAGAAATGAAGCAGACTCACAGATATAGAGAACAAACCAGTGGTTATCAGTGGAAAGAGGGAAGGGGGGATTAATATAAGGTGGGGGGAAATGGCTTATTATGGGATTATATGAAATCATGTGTGTGAAAGTTTTGAAAATTGTAAATCACTATAGAATTTAAAGAATCATTTTTGTTTGTTTGTTTTTGTTTTTGTTTTTGTTTTTTTGGTATGCGGGCCTCTCACTGTTGTGGCCTCTCCCATTGTGGAGCACAGGCTCCGGACACGCAGGCTCAGCAGCCATGGCTCACAGGCCCAGCTGCTCCACTGCATGTGGGATCTTCCTGGACCGGGGCATGAACCTGTGTCCCCTGCATTGGCAGGTGGATTCTCAACCACTGTGCCACCAGGGAAGCCCTAAATAATTTTTCATTCAATAAAAAAATAGAAAAAAAGAAGAGTTCCAATTTATAATTTTCTTTTAATATGTGCTTCTTCTTTTGGAATATAAATTATATAAAGATATTGCCTCTGGTTCTGTGTTGTATTTTTATTATTTAATGGAATGATTGGTCCACAGTAGGTATTCAATAAATATTTGACAAATGGATGGAAAAATACATAAGTGAGTGAGTGGTTGTTTCTACCTGAAGGATGTTGGAAAACTTTCAAGAAGAAATTTGAGCTGGATCTAGAGAGTGAATAAGTGAGACAATGCAATAGGTGGAATACAACTGTCCTGTAATGTCAGGAGCATGAATTTTAAAATGAGCTAAGAATAATACAAAATATTAATGGCAGAAAGAACAAGACATGGACAGGCCACTGTATGGGTAGATAATGTAATGTTAAGAGAAACAAAAAGAGTAGAACTGCAGAGTTTCTTTCTCTCAACTGTTTGGTAAAATCAAGTAGGTAAACAGAAGAAATTTCAGGATAAGGTGTTCATAATAAAAGTGTAGCAGTAAAAAGTGTTTCAGCTTAGGTTGCCTAAAAGGACTTTTATTTGTGCCTAAATAGAGCGTATCTTGCTTCTTTTAGGAAGACACAGATGATTACCTACCTTTGTCCTTTCTCCTTTTCTTTCTTATTAACAAGTACCTAAAATTTGTGCAGAGCAGCGAAGTGTTTGGTTGAAATTCAAAGATAGCAGAAGAAATCTCCAAAGACAGAAAACAACAAATGATTTTATACATTTATTTATTTTGATACACAGGAAAAAGTTGCTTTCAAAATATTCTGACTTTTATGGTTGATGTTACCTGGAAATTACTATATCATTATTTAAAACTATTAACATTAACATTAATAGATAACATTTAAAATATTTAATATATTTAGTTTGAAAGTATATAGAGTTCATGATTACTGGGATTCCTAAATATTTCATTAAGAACAAGCTATTTAATGCAACTTATTATGTATATATTTGCAAGACAATAATCAAGATACTGAAGACTATGTAAAGATTCCAGTATCTGAAATTCAGTATGTCCAAAACAATTCCCAGTTCCCAAAGTTTATGCCTACAACACTCTAATATTAAATTAAAGCCCCATACCTTACATTCTCAGTAAATGGTACCAGCATCTATCCAGTTCAAATCAAAATCCTGAGATTCATTCTTTTTTCCTTGTATCTCTTTGTCTCTCTCTCTCTCACTCTCTAAATGTACTCATCTATCAAACTCAATATTTCTTCACTTTGAGGAAATATATTACTTATTCATCTTTTAATTAATTCATTAAACCAATACTTTAACAAATGTTTATGGCTGTACACTTGTTGATTGACACTGTGCTAGGCCATAGTAAAATAGTGGTGAAGGATAAAGTCCAGTACTTCTGGACTCTCACATCCTAGAAAGGAATAAAATAAGCAGTAACAAAAATTTAAGTTACATAATGACACACATAATAAAATAAGCAGTGACAAAAGTTGTATTATGTTAAATCTTATCTCAACAATAGATTTGCATCTGAATTTGTATTTATGATTTTTAAAATTCTTTTCAATTCTCTACACTGAGTTCACATTTTATAATATATGCATTTTACTTTGATGATAAATATAATACCTAATTATATACATCTCAAATAATTAAAGATACATAACTAGGAAATTGAAAATAGTCAGAAAAAATTAAGTATAACTTAGAAAATTACTAATTATTACCTTCCCACAAAAAGCTTTCTATTGATTTGATTTTCTTATTTATGATAGGTTGACATTAATAGAGCCACAAAGAAACAGAAACTCATTATTCACAGAAAATTGCCTGCCTAGAAAGAGGAAGAGAGACAGCTCTCTGAAGTGCTTTGATCTTATTATATGAGATAGTTTCATTAGGCATTTCTGTAACAGCTCTAAAATAGCACAATTAAAGTAAAACAAATCTTAATTTATTTTATAAAAAAGTATATTTCCTGGGGGGAATTCAATTTAAGTCCACAGGAATAAAGAAAAATGTAGGGCTTAAATCTTTTTATTTTATTTTATTTTATTTTAATTTATTTATTTTTTATTGAAGTATAGTTGATTTACAATGTTGCATTAGTTTCTGGTGTAAGGCAAAGTGATTCAGATATATATATATATAATTTTTTTTTTTTTTTTTTTTTTTTCCCCCATGATCAGGGGTGAAAAATATACTACTTGTTTCTGAACCAAAACAATAATTTCCACAGTTCAAAATGTTTCTCTGCTAATATGGCTCTGGCAGAAATTAAGTAGTTTTATTTCCTTAAAACATTTAAAAATGTGTATGTTCTTTTCCATATTCTTTTCCATTATGATTTATCACAGGATATTGAATATAGTTCTCTGTGATATACAGTAGGACTTTTTACTTATCCATTCTGTATAAAATAGTCGGAACCTGTTAATCCCAAACTCCCAATCCATCCCTCCCCGACCCTTATCCCCACCCCTGGCAACCACAAGTCTGTTCTCTATGTCTGTGAGTCTGTTTCTGTTTTGTAGATAAGTTCATTTGTATCATTTTTTTTAAGATTCCACATATAAGTGATATCATACGATATTTGTCTTTATCTAACTTATTTCGTTCCATCTGACGATCTCTAAATCCAACCATGTTGCTGCAGATGGCATTATTTCATTCTTTTTAATGGGCTGAGTAATATTTCATTGTATATATGTACATCTTCTTTATCCATTCATCTGTCAATGGACTTTTAGGTTGCTTCCATGTCCTGGCTATTTAAGCAGTGCTGCTATGAACACTGGGGTGCATGTATCCTTTTGGACCAGGTTTTCCTCTGGATATATACCCAGTAGTGGGATTCCTGGAGCATATGGTAGTTCTATTTTTAGTTTTCTAAGGAAGCTCTATACTGTTCTCCATAGTGGATGTACCAATTTACATTCCCACCAACAGTGTAGGAGGGGTCCCTTTTCTCCACCCCCTCTCCAGCATTTATTGTTTGTAAACTTTTGGTGATGACCATTCTGACCAGTGTGAGGTGATACCTCATTGTAGTTTTGATTTGCACTTCTCTAATAATTAGCAATGTTGAGCAAAATATTTTTATTTTTCATATCAATGTATGATTATTTCTATCTTGAAAATTTATGCAATATATATGTTTCACCCTTTTTCCCATTGCTAAGAAAAATATTCTGAATTATATATTTTCTGTAAAACAAGCAACAAAACTTTATATTGCATAAAGTGTGGTATCTTTCAATGTTGTATGAATTTGAAATCAAAATAAATGTAAATGAATTAAATGGATCCAGTTTCTTGCCCCTTTTGATACATACCTGAAAGCAATGTGTTGTTGGTTTCCTCCCTGGGGAACGGGTTGGGAGATTAAGATTTTTCTCCAAGTGGATTATTGAGAATGTTTTAGGAATAACGTTCTTCAATGAGTGAGGGAAGCATGATTTGGCAGAAGAAAAAGTTAAATTGCAATGCAATTACAATGAAATCTTCTATCCAACCCTATAAGAATCACTGAAGGTGGAACGACACTTGCAAGACGTCTCAAATGAAGACAAGAGAGCCAGGCCTTTATACACCCATGTTGATCAATCACTGAATGTAGGCTGTTTTCAGGAAGGAGAATAATACTTGGTGAGTTACCTCTCTTCATCTGAGGACATTACTTAGAAGGAGGACTCATTAGTAAGCCGTCAACAGGTGATACTCTCAGCAGCAAGGGGAATGAAAATTTGTATCTACTGGAGTTCTGGGTGGCACACCACAGTATCCACTTCAAGATAAATCAGTAAGATGTAAAAGTAACACCTCAATGTTTACTGATTGCAATCCATGTCATTAAATTTATCCAACCACATTCATTAAGAAAAAATGTTAAAAAAATTTTATTTAACATGATAAAGGATTTGAGCTTGACTTTTAACAAAAGTGATGTATTGTAATACTGTGAAGTCTTGCTCTTGAGTCACCCTTTTGCAAGTTTTTTTTTTTTTTTTTTAGACATTCGGTTAAAGTGCAAACTCCTTTAAAGAATTGTACTGAGGATGAATGCAGCCTCTTTACACATTTTTAAATTGGTAAATTTAAACCCAGTTATTGTTCCTTAACATACTGTCAAATGCCCTGACATCTATCAGGTGAGCATACCCTGTCTAAGCAGTTTGCCAAGACCATGAGAAGGGCCAGTGGATCCATTGCTAAAATGAGGTAGTAATTCATCATCCAAGAGTAGGGAAAGCCAAATGAGGGAATCCTAACATTATCCCTAGAGAACACTGAACGTTTCTACTACTATAGATTAAAGGGAAAAAAATTAATTGCTTAAATTCAGGTTAGTAGGGACCTGAGATATAAGACCAACCCAAACAGTGAGGGTATTTCAACATTAAAAAAGAGTCTATAGCCAACCCAAGTTAAGAATTGTCAAGAAAACTGTAGAAAATAGGCTTGAAGTGACCACTGGAAATTTTAGTGGATTTCTTATTAATTTTCATGGATTTCTTATCTCTCAGCATATGCTCAAGACAAACACATAGGTAGGGTGTATGGTGACTGCTGTATGTGAGGAGATTATAAAATCATCTTAATAATTTTTATGTCATGTATGTGACAATGCCTTTCTACTAGATTTGGACTTTTTGAGATACTACCCCATGCCCTGTCACATATCTGAAACAAATGACATTTAGGATAGAAAATAACCAAATAGGGCTTCCCTCGTGTCGCAGTGGTTGAGAGTCCGCCTGCCGATGCATGGGACACGGGTTCGTGCTCCGGTCCGGAAGGGTCCCGCATGCTGCGGAGCGGCTGGGCCCGTGAGCCATGGCTGCTGAGCCTGCGCGTCCGGAGCCTGTGCTCCACAACGGGAGAGGCCACAACAGTGAGAGGCCCGCATACGTCAAAAAAAAAAAAAAAAAAAGAACCAAATAAAAAAAGCATCTCATAATCTGCATGAAGGTTAATACAGTGGGGGTAAGGAAGAAACTAGGAAATTACTGCTAATATTAACTATACTGAAATATTTTGAAAGAGGCAGAATTCAAGTCATGACATATGAAACAAAATATATTAAGTTTTCATCAAGACATATCTCTTATAACATGGGCCAAAAAATTGAGAAACCTAAATGTGGTTAATTATTTTTAAATGCCAGAATAATTGTTTCACATTCAAAGTAAAATTAAACATGCATCAATGATCTAATGTTAACTAAAATTTTCAGCTTATTGCTTTTTGTAACACTAATGACTGATTTCTATATAAATTAAATGAAATCATTACAAATGTTTTAGATTTAATGTGTAACTTCTGGCATATTTATTATAAATAATTTAACTTAATTCAATTTTTTGATAATTTAATAAATAATAATTTAATTTTTATATACTTCAATTGAAATACATGTAAAATATATGTCCCTCTATTTGTTTGTCTTATAGACAATGTAATAAGATTTCCTCACAGAGATTGCATGTATATTTTCAGCATAATTTGTATGCATTAATTTAGTACTATACACTTATCTTCAAAGGAAAATCATATAGAGGTAGGACTTTATTTTTAGAAGGCTTATGTTTTTTGTTTTGTTTTATTTGCTTCTCAGCTCATATGTTTTAATATGATTCTGACTTGAATTGTCATGGGACTAAAGTGTGTCCAGTGAAGGCACTCTGTCTCTGGCTAGAGTTCTTGATCTTAGATTGGGCATTTGACCCAATCTAACAATGAGGTTCATATCAAGAGTTCTATTAGTATTAACAGGGAAAAGGTCCCTTATTATTACTGGGAATACTAAACTGCGAGTACGTAAACCTGGCACACCTGCCCAAGGAAAGCCATATTTGAAGCTTCCTGGCAATGTTTGACTAGATAGGCCTAAAATCCCTTCTTTTAAAATTCCCATTTACTTAGCTAACCCATTCCTTCTTGATTTGGTTGGGTTATTTGCACTCAAAAAATTCAACAAAGTGAGTCCCTTACTAATCCTGTAATATACTAAGGGCAATAGAGAGAAAAGAAGAAACATATAATTTTTAACTGTTTACATAAGACTTAGAATCCAGTTGCACATAGAGTAGATAGTGATGGATCCCAGTAATCATATACAATCTCACACAGATAATTGAATACTGATTTTACTTTGATTAATCTCTGTTTTCATAACTCATAGAGCCTGTTCAGCCAATATGATAGTCATACATTTTGCACTTTCTTTGGAGTCTCAAAGTCCTACAGGATTTTAATTTTATTGTGAAATTATTTTACCTCTAAAATTACTAGCAGTATATATATATATATATATATATATATATATATATATATATAAAACTGTGTGCTTAGAACTAAGTGGTAATTAACACTGAAAGTATTGGGCTGGTCAAAAAGTTCATTCGGGTTTTTCCATAACATTTTATGGAACCCAATATTTTTCAAACAACATTATGCTGTAGAAGCAGTAAAGTATTAAAAATTCTGAATATTTTAGCATTTAGATTTTTAACATTGTTTGAACAAACACATTTCATTCTGGTATATGTTATATATACTCAAATAGAAAAATGATCAAAGTTGTCTGCTTTATTCAAAGGATGTGTAACAAAGTAAATAAAAATGTTTTACTGTTATTGTTTCTGTTCAACACAGGAAAATAGTTTTCATCTTTGCATTCTAAAAAAATTCTTCAGTGAAAAATATATTTCTTTTTCTAGGATAACTTTTCTTTACTGTTTGGAGTACACCCTACAAAATTATTTCAGATAGTGTTCTTATATATATGAACATAACTTTATTTAACTTTCATACAGTTATTATATTTTGGCTGCCTATTGAAATGTACATTTTATATTATTTTCCTCATGATTACTGTTGCACTGTCTTCTAATATTGCATTCAGTGTTGTTAATAATAGATAGATGGATATATATCTCACTTTTATTATTGTCTCTCTGTAGATTATATAATCCTCCCCCTTTGAAGATACATAGCATTTTCTCTTTTCCTAAATGTAAAAACCTATCAAGAAAATATACAGGGGTCTAGTTTTTTCCTCCATTTCTGAGCCAGTCTCATATCATCTCGAGCATTGACTTCACAACTTTCTCTCTCGTCTCTTTTTCTATTAGGCAAACGATGAACTCCTGAGTTCTTTTCTGATTTGTAACTTATTTTTCATAAATTCCATATCCATGTGACTTTGTGATATGCTCTCAGAATATTTTTCAGCTTTATCTTCAAGCTCACTAATGTGTTCCTTAACTGTCTCTATTATATATTCATCTTATCTGTTATTTCCCCATAATCCTTTTTTATTTTTATGGTATTTTAATGAATCCCATATACTTTTGAATCACTCTGCTGATATTAGTTTTACTTGCTCTAACATCCTGTTCAACTTATCTATTAACGCTATTTCCTGAAAGTTTTCTGTTTTCGCTCTTTTAAGATGCTGGCTTTCTTTCAATATCTGGTAATTCTTAGTTATATGCTTACTTTGTAATTGAGTTTGCCTGGTTAATTTTTCTATTAAGTTTGCACAGCCAGTCTGAGGTTGTGAAGGATCCATGCAACTGCAAGCTGCCTGCTATTTAAATGGGGGAGAGTCATGACATGTAACTGAATGGGATACTTCCATCTATGTATGTTCATTTCTAGTAGCTCAGCAATTTTTGCCCCTCTAACCCAAGGTGTCATATTTTCTGTCCCAATTGGAAGAAAATCCCCCTTCCATCCCATTCCTGCTGCCTATCTCAAGGAGAGTATGGAAGGATATACATAAATCATCAAAAAAACAAAGGCTAGAAACCACTCCCTGGATTTTCAATCTGGAGATAAAAATAGTGACTACTTCCATTAATTTCTGTGGTGGAAGAGAAGTCAGATCAGAGTAGTTCATGAAGATAATGATAAAGATTACTGAGGATATCAAGTAAGCAAGTGTACACGGTGTTTTCAAGTGGTTGACTGAATGAGAAAAGAGTGACTTAAGTATAGAACTAGAGATTATAATGGATATTATTTGTTCCTTATCCAGTATCCATTCTCACCTTCTTACAACAAAGCCCTGACCTCACACCCTCAAACTTGTATAATTCCTTTTCCTATCAGGAAGATAGAACCTGTGAATATGATGAGACATCCCTCCCTTGACTGTGATTATGTTATGTGGAGTAGTCAACCTTAAAATAGAGATTATCCAGATGGTCCTAAAGTAATCATATGAGCCATATAATAGCAGAGAACAATTTCCATCTGGTAGCAGTAAAATAAGTCAACAAGGTTCCAAGTGTGATAAGGACTTGATGGTTTATTGCTGGTTTTAGATACAAAGAGCCTTGTGAGAAACAATGTGTGTTGCCCTGTGGAGCTGAGACACATTACTAGTGGAAAGACAGAAAAAATTGGGGACCAGAATTACAATTGCAAGGAACTGTATTCTGCCAACAACAGAATGAGCTTGGAAGCAATTCTTCATAGAACCTTGAAATATGAACTCAGCCTGGCTGACTGAAGTGGCCTTTATCCCCTTAAGAAGAGAACCCAGAATTCTGTCATATAGAACCATGAGCTAATAAATAGATATTGCTCTAGGCCACTAAATTTATGATAACCTGTTATGCATCATTGTAAACTAATGTATCAGTAATATTCCCAGGTAAAATTTCTATCCTTCTCAGAATCTTTTACTTAGAAGTGGTCATGAGAAAATATTCTGAATATTCTTGATATGTAAGTAAACATCTTCATCAGAATTCTGGAGATGTTTCTGCTTACTTTATAGGCTTTATCACTTTCCTCTTGTTTTTTCATCTGGTTTTGTTTTGTTTTGTTTTTTTGGCTGTACCATATGCGGCATGTGGGATCTTAGTTCCCAGACTAGGGATTAAACCTGTGTCCCTTGCAGTGGAAGCATAAAGTCTTAATCACTGGACCACCGGGGAAGTCCCATTGTCTTTTTATTCTTGACACAAAAAGGAAGAAACCAGTTGTATGGAAGTCATCTTGTGACCTCAGAAACTGGGCAGCTGATAGATGAATGAAATGTGATATTAATCTTAGAATGACTACTTCTAGTCTCCCAGTCATGTGAGAAAAATCTACCCCTCTGTGTTTAAGCTACTAAAGTTGATATGCCAATGACTGACATCAAACATTGTCATCACTAATATAATAGTAAAAGGGCATTTTAAATTGTGTAGTGTTTGTTTTTTCTTATTTTGAGGGCCAATAGATGGAGGGATATAAGCACCTTTATAGGTTAACATGGGAAAAAATTTATATGATTGTATGCCAAGAGAATGAGGATGGAAAAGTTAACTTAAAAAGGAATACATGAGAGAATACAATAAGGTTAAATAAAAAACAGAGGAGGGAAGGTTCATAGCCATCCTACTTGTATGAAGTGATATCTCATTGTGCTTTTGATTTTCATTTCCCTCATGGCTAATGATGTTGAACACCTTTTCATGTGTATACTTGCTTTAGGGAAATGTCTACTCAGACTTGGCTTACTTTTTATTTGGTTTCCTTTTTTTTTTTTTTTTTTTCTTTACTGACTTGTATGAGTTATTTAGACATTTTGAATAAAATTTCTTATCAAATATAGGAATTGCAATATTTCCCCCTAATTCTGTGGATTGTGCTTTTACTTTCTTCATGGTAACACTTTCAACACAAATGTTTTCAATTTTAATGAAGCCCAACTTGCACAGTTTTTAAAATTTTGTAATTTCTGCTTTTGGTGTCATATCAAAGAAAACATCAAAGATTTCCTCCTATTTTTTTTTCTAAGAGGTTTCATAGTTTCAACTTTTACATTTAGATTTATGATCCATTTTGAATTAATTTTTGTGTTGTATAAGGAAAGAGTACAACTTCATTCTTTTGCATGTGGATATCCATTTGCTCTGTGGGGTATTTACATGTAGTTTTGAGTTATCAATACAGACCACATGACAGTAAAACCCTAAGTGTGGAATTCATATTTATTCAACAAATGCCCCAGATGGGTTGTATGCACACTGGAGTTAAAGAATGACTTAATTAAGAGTGCTCATGAGGCACTAAAACAAGTAAAGTGGAAGTGAGGATATGAGGGAAGTGGGAAGATAGACAGTTTAGGTGAGAACTAGTTATTGAAATTCCATTTTGTAACATGTTAACTTTTTATTCATCTAATGTTAATAGTGATGTTTTAGCAACTTCATGACAAGATCTATTAGCAGTGACATTGAACAAGATGTGGTCAGAGGAGAGGATGCCTAAAGTTAAAAATAAGTCACTGGAATTGAGATGTAATGGGAAACTGTTTTGGTTTTTGCATTAACATGGGCATTGCATTCAGGCAGGAAAGTGATAGAAAATGAAATTGTGAAGAAAAATGATCAGGTAGTAAAACCTTTAATAAATGTAGTTAGGGGATGAGGTGGTCCAATAACCAGTACTTCTTATACTTTCCTGAGTTTTGAACCTATTGAAGAATAAGGAAAAAGAGTGTGTCTAATATAAATCAAATGTTACCTTTATTACTAGTAAAGAGAATATTGTGGAATCTGGCCTACCTCTGCAGGAAACCAGAAATGTGAAATATATTCACATGGTCTGTCTTAGTCTTCTTGGGCTGCTATAATAAATTATTACAGACTGGGTGGCTTAAATAACAGAAATTTGTTTCTCTTAATTCTGGAGTCTGGGAAGTTCAAAATCAAGGTGCTGGTAGATTCTGTGTCTAGGGAGGGCTCACTGCCTGGCTTGTAGACAGCCACCTTCTCTCTGTATGCCCATGGGCTTTCCTCTCTCTCTTCTTCTTCTTATAAGGGCGCTAATTCCATCATGAGTGTTCTACACTTATTACCTAATTTAAACCTATTTACTTTCCAAAGGCTCTACCTCCTAATACCATCACATTGGGACCTAAAGTTTCAACATATGAATTTTGGGGGGATATAACCATATAGCCCATAACACAGTCCCTGGTACTTATGGGGCACTACAGCTTTCCTGCATGGTGACTTTACTGCTAAGCTAACTGCATAGAGAGCTACTGGTACTTAGTTGTTCTTTCAAATTCATCTTTCTGGCACATAATGAAGGGTACAAAATGAGGCAAAAAATGCAACATTTGAGATTCTTCATCATGGAAAAAACAATCAGGAGTGGAAAGAATCACACCAGCTCATATTTCAGGGAGTTTAGATATCTTAAATCATTGACTTTAATCATTAATCTTATGTGAATCAAGGTTGTGGGTAACCTTTTGGGTAAAATATTAACAGCCTATTCAGGACACTTTCTATAGGAATTTAAGGCTATATCCTCAACACCAAATACTATGCCTTTGGATATCCACTAAAGATGGCTTGAGGGCAATATATTTTGCTCAAAATATTATTCAGAACGCTACTACATTTAAATCAACTTCAAAAGTAACTTTCTACCTGTGGTAAGTAGAACGTCAGATGGCTCTCCAAAGATGTTTATGTCCTAGTCCCATACATTTGTCAATATGTATTAGTTTCTTTTGGTTCTGGTAACAAAATACTAAAAACATGATGGTTTAAAACAACATAAATTTATTCTGTCACAGTTTTGGAGGCTAAACACCCAAAATCATGGTATAAGCACAGCCATGCTACCTTGGAGACTGTGTAGAATTCTTACTTGTCTCCTTCTAGGTCTGGTTGGCATTTCTTGATTGCAGCTTCATCACTCCAATCTCTCCTTTTTATTACATGTTGTTCCCTCTGTGTATCTGTGTCCAAATTTCCCTCTTCTTATAAGATACCAGTCATATTGGATTAGGGAACACTCTAATGACCTCAGCTTGATTACATCTGCAAAGACCATATTTCCAAATAAGGTCACATTAGAAGATACCAGAGGTTAGGACTTGAACATATCTTTTGGGGGAACAAAATTCAATTCATGACCCATGTCAAAGGGGAATTAAAGTTGCAAATTGAATTAAGATTGCTAATCAGCCATCCTTAAAATAGGGAGATAATCCTGGATTATCCAATTGGGTCCAATGTAATCAAATAGGGATTAAAAGTAGAAGAATTAAGCAAAAAGGAGTCAGAGTTGGAGAAGGAAATGTGATAACTGAAGCAGAGAACCTGAGAGACAGTAACATGAGAAGGACTCAGGCCCATTTTACTGGCTTCCAAGATGGAAGAATGGGGCCACAGCCAACAAATGAGAGAGGCCTCTAGAAGCTGGAAAAGGCAAGGAAGCAGGTTCTCTCCTAGAGTCTCAGGAAGGAATTCATTCCCTCCAACACCTTGGTTTTAGCCCATTTCAGACTTCTGACCCAGGGAACTTACAGATAATAAATTCGTGTTATCTTAAGCTAACAAATGTGTGGTAATTTATTATAGCAACAATAGGAAAATAACACATTGCAGTGAGAGTTTTAATAAATTGTTTAACAAATTACTTCCCCAAATTTATAATTTACAATTTTGGCATAGTACCATAAGCTAAAAGCCAATACACATGAAGAAACTAAAAGAGTACCTAGAATCCTGCAATTCAAGGAGTGGTCCACAGACCATTGATGTGCATATCACTAGATATTATTAGAAATGCAGAATCCCAGGACTTACTTGACACCAGCTGAACCAGAATCTACATATTAGGGGAATCCCCAGGTGATTCACAAGTACATTAAAATTTGAGAAGCACTGGCTTAGTGCATGCTATTCAGAATTATAGGTCCTTTGTTTCTTTTTGACTGTCTAACACACTTTGTAATGGGTCTTCATGTAAGTTTCATTTTTTAGTACATCTCCTCTTCAAGATGTCCTCAATGTTTATATACAATTTATTGGCTCCTGTTAATATGATCAGCCTAAGCTGATTTCTGTCATACAGAATCTGAAGCTGGCAAATTACTTTAAATCTTGCTTTTTAATTTCTTTTATTTAAAAAGGTATTTATTGAAACCCTTTTAGATGAAACAACTTCTAAATGCTCTACCTAAATCATTTGGCTTTTTAAAATAACTTTTATTCTCTAAAAAGTTCAATTCAAATAATTCATCCTATGCTTTATGATATTGCTAAATTTTATCTTTTTAAATATCATAATGTTTAGTTTTTCTAATTATAAAAGTACTGTATGGGGGCTTCCCTGGTGGCACAGTGGTTGAGAGTCCACCTGCTGATGCAGGGCACACGGGTTCGTGTCCCGGTTTGGGAAGCTCCCACATGCCACGGAGCGGCTAGGCCCGTTAGCCATGGCTGCTGAGGCTGCGCGTCCGAGCCTGAAAAAAAAAAAAAAGTACTGTATGTTGATCACAAAGAATTTGGAAGATGGAAAAATGTATGAGACAGGAAATAAAAATTATGAATTTTCCAGGTATATTTCATTCACATGTAATATTATAAACTAATATTCTAACTTGATATTACAAAATGTTAACTTTCCATGTCACAAGCACCAAAACCAAAGAAACCTGGAAGATATTTTGTTAAAATATCTAATATAAAATATTAGTAAAACAGATGATGGCGAAGATTAACATTCTCCATTGGTCTTTTATACTTAGGATGATAAGTAATATTTCTCAGTTTGAGCTAAGCTTAGTTAAATTTTTATTTCATAAGATGAAGTCATTATTAACTATGCTTTTCTACAAAAATTATTCACACAGAAGACTTTTATCACATAACGATATATGAAACTGGTGTCCTAGATGTAAATATACTACATGTTTAAACACACACACACACACACACACATACAATAATATATACTTCTATAGGCAAAATAAAAATGTCAGTAATTATTGCTGAATGAACAAATTGCAGATTATTTTTGTCTTTATATATTTCTTATATTTTTCAAGCTGAACATAAATTACTACTACATTTATTTCAGAAATGAAAAGTTAAATTATCTTGTTTTAATTCATCTTTATTTATGTGGAAAGGCAAAACTCACAAATATATATATATATATTATTCAAAAAGTTTTTTCCTTTATACAGGCAGAAATTTTTTATTGTAGAAAATAACATAAAAGATATTTTCTTGTCTTTTTAAGCCAGTATGCATTTATTGTAATGTTTCACTGAAGTAAAATTCAAATGTGTATGAAAAACAAAAATCAAACAGAATCATTATGTCTTTTAACATGTTCATTATGTAATGGGATATGACCATATTTGTACTTAAAACAGTAATAAGAAAATACATGGACTTTTGTTATTTAAGTGGAATCTTAAATAAATTTGATTTCATTGAAATAAAAAATTAAATGTTAATATTTCTACTGCAGAATATCTTCAAAGTATGTTTCTACAATATATTCTTAACTTTATTATTACTAGAACCGTACAAATTTCCTCCTCACATTTTCAAGATAGATATTTTCATATCTATCTTATATTTATCATTTATCATCGCTCTATCTATCTACCTATCTACCTATTTCTGTACACATATATATGATATTTATGGAGGTAATTAAATGCTGAACAGGAATGAGAGATCAGTAGCATCAGAGGTCCTAATTCACTGAACTGCTAAGTTCTGTGGAGGAAGTAAAATCTCTTTCTGAATTTCAGCTGTCTTATTTGAAAAAGAAAATGAAATTAGGATACTCCACATCAGTCATATGAAGATATTACTACTCTACTAATCATGCATTGTGGGAATTACAATTAAATAATGAAATATTTAACAAAATGCTTGACACATAGAAATTGTCCCAATTTTATCTAAGATCATTTCCAATTCAAAAATTCAGTAAGCAAGTTTCTCTTCATTATTTACGTCTGTGTTTAGTGGGAATAAAGTACAACATTTCTACAAATTATTCATTTGTGCTCTCCCTTTCCATTTCAGGTCACTGGAGGCACAGCACTTAATCCATCGGTTAACCATTTTAACCTGAGGGGTTGTTGGCAATAAATCCTCTTTAGAAGGCTTTCTAAAGTCCACTGATGATTTCAAAATAGCTTGAAAATCAATCAGATTAACTAAAACATTTTCTACTCAGGCATCATTAGAAACCTGATGTCTGTATAATGCTTCTTTGACATTGTGAACCTCTATCAACTCAACTCTACAAAATGAGTACTGAAAATTAATACTTGAAGGCAGATTTTTTCCTAAACTGCATTTTTTCCTGAAAATTCTCATTTCTAATTTGCGTTAGGTTAATATGGGCAGTGACTCTTTCTTTGAAAATTATTAGGTCAGCTTTTGAGGGTCTCTGTCTCTCTGTCTCTCTCTCTCTCTCTGTATACACACACACACACACACACACATAATATTTTTAGATTAAAAAAACTTCAAAGTAAGGAAAAAATTATATCAGTCCTTTTTCTTTATTTTCAATAATTGTAGGAGTGCATAATAATTGGAAACTTAACATATGGGTACAATTATGACGCACTGGGTGCAATTAGAAGATGAGTCAGATGAATCTGATAGTAATTAGCTTATTAACTTTGACAAGCCATTTAAATTCTCTGGACTGAAGCTTCTTCACTGAACAATCAATGACTTAGATCTTATTACCTTTATAATACTATAAAATATATTTCTGAGATATGTGACTATTTGTATAATCAATTAGGAGGACTTTTTATAAAGCAGGTATTATGTTTATGTCATTCAATCCTATATTAACCAATACCTAAAATCCAACATCAAAAGTAGATTTCCAATAAATATTAATATAAAAAATGATGCTATTTTATTGTATTAGTTTGATGTAGGTTTTTGTTTGTTTGTTTGTTTGTTTTGCGATACGCAGGCCTCTCACTGTTGTGGCCTCTGCCGTTGCGGAGCACAGGTTCCGGACTCGCAGGCTTAGCGGCCATGGCTCACGGGCCCAGCCACTCCGCGGGGTGTGGGATCTTCCCAGACTGGGGTACGAACCCGTGTCCCCTGCATCGGCAGGCGGACTCTCAACCACTGCGCCACCAGGGAAGCCCTTGATGTAGTTTTGAGGAGAAATTTTCAAAATCAAGTGACACAGCAGTATACAGGCATATCTCATTTTATTGTGCTTTGTTTTATTGTACTTTGCAAACACTGCATTTTTTGTAAATGAATGTTGGTGGCAACCCTGCATAAAGCAAGCCTATCAGGCCCATTTTTCCAATAATATTTGCTCACTTGTGTTTCTGTGCCACATTCTGGTAATTCATACAATACTTCAAAAGTTTTCATAATTATTAAATTTGTTATGATGATCTGTGATCAGTGATCTTTGATGTCACTATTGTGATTGTTTTGGGGCATAATGTTAGATGGCAAACTTGATCTATAAATGTTGTGTGTTTTCTGAATTGCTCCACCTGCCTGCCTTTCCCCATCTCTCTTCATCTCCTTGGCCTCCCTTATTCCCTAAGACACAAGAATATTAAAATTAGACCAGTTAATAACACTACAATGGCCCCTAGGTGTACAAGTTGAAAGAAGTGTTGTACATCTCTCATTTTAAATCAAAAGCTAGAAATTAAGCTTAGTGAGGAAGGCATGTTGAAAGCTGAGAAAGGCTAAAAGCTGGGCCTCTTGTGCCAGAGTTAGCCAAGTTGTAAATGCAAAGGAAAAGTTCTTGATGGAAATTAAAAATGCTACTCCATTGAACACATGAAGGTTAAAAATATGAGACAGTCTTATTGCTGATATGGAGAAAGTTCTAGTGGTCTGGATAAAATATCAAACCATCCACAATATTCCCTTAAGCCAAAGCCTAGTCCAGAGGAAGGCCCTAACTCCCTTCAATTCTGTGAAGGCTGAGAGAGGTGAGGGTGCTGCTGAAGAAAACTTGGAAGCTGGCAGAGGCTGGTTCATGAGGTTTAAGGAAAGATACTATCTCCATAGTATGAAAGTGCAAGGTGAAGCAGCAAGTGCCGATGTAGAAGCTGGAGCAAGTTATCCAGAAGATCTAGCTGAGATAATTTACGAAGGTGGTTACACTAAACAATAGACTTTCAGTGTAGATGAAACAGCCTTACATTGGAAGAAAGTGACATGTAGAATTTTCATAGCTAGAGAGAAGTCAGTGCCTGGCTTCAAACCTTCAAAGGACAGGATGACTTTTTTGTTAAGGGCTAATGCGGCTCAACTTTAAGTTGAGGCCAATGCACATTTACCATTCTGAAAATCCTATAGCCCTTAGGAATTATGCTAAATCTACTATGCCTGTGCTCTATCAATGGAAGAACAAAGCCTGGATGACAGCATATCTGTTTACCACATGGTTTACTGAATATTTGAAGTCCACTATTGAGGTCTACTACTCAGAAAAAATAAGTTTTCTTTTAAAATTTTACAGTTCATTGACAATGCACCTGATCACCCAAGAGCTCCAATGGAGATATGCAATTAGATTAATGTTGTTTTTATGCCTGCTGACACATCATCCATTCTTCAGTCCATGGAGCAAGGAGTCATTTTGACTTTCAAATCTTACTATTTAAGAAGTATATTTCATAAGGCTATAGCTGCCATAATGATTCCTCTGATGGATTTGGGCAAAGTAAACTGAAACCTTCTGGAAAGGATTCACCATTAAGGTAAATCTTAGATGCCATAAAGAACATTCATGACTCATGAAAGAGGTCAACATTAACAGAAGTTAGGAAGAAGTTGGTTCTGACCCTCGTGGATGACACTTTGAGGGGTTCAAGACTTCAGTGGAGGGAGGAACTGCAGATGTGGTACAAATAGCAAGACACCTAGAATTAGAAGTGGAGCCTGAAGACGTGGCTGAATTGCTGCAATCTCATGATAACACTTTAACAAATGAGAAGTTGCTTCTTTTGGATGAACAAAGTAAAATGTTTCTTGCAATGGAATTTATTCCTGGTGAAGATACTGTGAAGACTGTTGAAATGACAACAAAGGGTTTAAAGTATTACATAAACTCAGTCAATAAAGCAGTAGCAGGTTTTGAGAAGATTGACTCCAATTTTTAAATAATTTCTGCTGTGGGTAAAATGCTATCAAAGAGCATTACATCCTACCAATAAATAACTCATGAAAGAAAGTGTCAGTCAATGCAGCAAACTTCCCTGTTGTCTTCCTACAGCTACCCAAACCTTCAGCAGTCACTACCCTGATCAGTCAGTGGCCACTAACATCCAGGTAAAACTCTCCACCATCAGAAAGATTAGGAATCACTGAAGGCTTAGATGATGGTTAGCATTTTTTAGCAACAAAGTATTTTTTAAATTAAGGTATGTACTTCATTTTTATAGATATAATGCTATTGCAAACTTAATAGACTTCAGTATATTGTAAATGTATCTTTTATATGCATTAGGAAACCAAAAAATTTGTATGACTGACTTTATTTTGATATTTTGTTTATTGCGGTGGTCTGGAATGAAACTTGCAATATCTCTGAGGTAGGCCTATATTTCATATAATGCACAAAGCACACATAACCAAACTCTGTTGTAAAACATTTTTAAAATTAAGATTTCAGAAACTGAATACAGTTAACTTTCCATGAGCTTATTCTCATCATGGAGGGGTATGTGCTCTTATGTAAACCAAGACAGAACTGAGTTGCCAGAACAAAATGAGCCCTTGAAATCTCTATAGTATCTATCAATATCCACTCCAAATAACTTGTTTATACTTATAGTAGGCTCCCAATAAACATCTATTCAGTTAAAGCAAAAAATAAAATTTTAATCTCCAGAGTCAACTACCACAGATATTCCTTATGTCATTTTCTGAAGGCAGTGGGCATTACATAATTTGCAAAACATCTAAGGGGACTAATTTTGCTGAACAATTTGAAGTTAATGGAATTTCTTGTCACCAGTGGCAGTGGTGAGAGTACAGATGACTTCATATCAAAAGGTACTACCCTACTCTGAAGTAGTCCTTATAACAGAAAATCAAGAACATCCCTGAGATGGCTTCAAAATAGGAATTTTAAGGAAACCTGATCCATTCCAACATAAAAAAATGTTCCAATAATATAAATGTCAAGTGCCATCTCTCATAAAATATGTCCCAAATCCTAACTGGTACTGAGTAATATCATTTCTAATACATAAATTATATCTTATATTTATGTATAACACTTTGTATGTATTATATACACTTAATATTACAATTGCCTAATGATGTTAACATTAAAATAGTCTTTATTTCCTTCAAGTAAGATAAAAATGAACCTGAGTCTGAAAGTTGAATTGTCTGATCAAGATTTAAGTACTGTTGTTAAATTACATTGTCAACCTTGTAATAAATTCTCATTAAGAATTTACACCTTTGTGAAAAGATTAGCAGCCCTAATTGATTTTGATCTGTTAACTTCAATTTGCAGCTTTAAAAAGGTGTAACCTCACCCAGATTTATGGTTTGAAGCTCTTGTGTTTGAATTAATGAATTTTACATTTGATCTCATATTAAGCAGAATTTTGGTTAAGTACATATATTTCTCAGTGGAAACTCACCTTAACTCCTGGGCATTGAATATATTTTCATAAATGCCCCCATTTTATTAATCTCCAAACATTTGAAGTGATGATTTTACATCTCATTTATTATCTGTCAACCATCAGTTTCTGCTTTCATGTAATTATGAGGGGAACTTATCCTGTGTTTTTATCTTCACATCATCCTCATGGACTTTGCCTGCAGTGATAGACATATGGTCAGGATGTTCTAATTCAGTTGTTAACATACCATATTGCACATAACAGTCATTTATCATAGAAGCTGTTAAAGATTCTGGGAAAAACCAGGGACAATAATTATAAATTATCACTTGTAATTATCTTTTAAGGTTTGAAAAATCAGGGTTTATAGATATTCATTATGTGAAGATGAGTTCTTGTTCAAAATAAATATGGAAGCTGAGTGCAGGGTCTGTTTTCTGGTTATTATTTCATCCACTTATTTTGGCATTAAATGCATCAAAAATGTTTTGGCCATGTGACAAACAATATGATCCTATATCATGTAGTATATGATAGTACTTAAGTAGGCTCAAAATATTCTATATCATACAAATAAACTTATTTTTTACTTATATAGACATCAGTAAAACTTATTGGGGCAGCTAATTAGCCTTAAGTACAATTGTAGCAATATTTATAAGAGATTTTTATTTTAATTGGCATCATGGAGATTATTTTTTTTTCAGTCATTTTCTTTACTATTGCCAATAGTTTCACTTTCTCCAAAACCTTGATTTCAGGGAACTCTGACCAACATGTCCTGATCTTCCAGTTTTCCTTCCTCCACCTCTTCAAAAATGTACTTCACCCATCCAGGATCTCTAGCTTTGACTGCCTCTCATTCCTTCTTTATTTTTCCTATTACATGCTTATTTTCCTCTTCAGCCATTTTACTACCTGGTTTATTCTATCACCATTCCTTTGCATAGAGGCTCAAACCCTGTTCTTTCCTTTTCCTTCCTACATGTATGGAACAGTGGAAGTGGTTGTGGTATTTACCTTAGGCCCAACATGTAAAGATGCAACAAAAGCTCATAATTAAGATAATAGTTTTTAAAAATTAGTACAAAAAATCCACCACAAGCAAAACATCAAATTATAAATAAAGGCAGGATTGGTATTTTTCTTTTTGTCTCAGGCATCAACATGGCTCATCTAGGCACTGTTAAAAATCCTACCTACCAAAGTCATATAACTTATTATCAAAGAAATTGATTTACACTATTCCAATTTCTTATAGAGTATTTATCTTTTTCATATGAGAGGGTGGATATAATATTGGAAAGAGAAGAAACTTTGGAGTCAATCTAACTGGTTTCAAGTCCCTGTTTTGCTCTATATCATGCATTTACTTTGATGAATTTAAATAGATACCTGGGGTCTTAGTTAACTCTTCTGTAAAATGGTAATATAAATAAGGGGTAATCAATTTTAATCGAATAAGTTATTATTAACTATGGCAACCTGTTTTCAAAAATACATCCTCTCTATTTCAAGTTTAAGTTGACTATGCTTTTAAAAGATGCTTAAACATGTCATGCTTCTTTTGAATTTTGTACATGCTGCATCAGAGTTTTCCTCCTTCCCTTCTTTACCATGGCCCATCTCTTGTAAAATTACTACTTATCCTTCAGAACTCAACCAGGTTGTTACTTCCTCAGGAGATTGTTATCTAACCCCTAAACTAGATTATCCATTATAAGTACTCATATCAGCATGTGTTTTGTAGCATTTGTCAAAGTTGAAATGATTAATTTAGGCAATTAATTGTTTACTAGCTGCCTCCTATACTGAATTTAAGTAAGATTTCGGTTTCTTTTTTTCTCGATATTTTATATCCAACATATAACACGGTGTCTAGTAACAGTAGACACTAAAAGCAAACAAGCAAAACAATTTTTTATGAGTAATGTTTGAATGATGATATCAACCTGGTATTAGTTGATTTTTCTTCCCCTCAACATTCTAATAAAAGATTCTGGAAGACACAGATAAAAAGTATTCACATCAGATAATTTATTCTAAGATTTTACAGGATGTAGAGCAGGGTAAGTTTGATGCCAGGAATCAGGATAATTTACAATCATAGAGCTTATTATTATATTAGGTTAACATGTCAGCAATAAATTCTCATGGTAATCTCCTGTCATACTTAAAATACATATTATATAATTCTACATTTATTCCTATTGATGTATCTTGAAACACTCTAACTAAAAAATTTTAAATGATGAAAAAGCTTTCTTAAAAAATGCCAATGAAACACTTAATAGCAAACCATTAAATCTGTATATGCTCTGAAATATTACAGCTGCACAGAAATAAAATTATGACTACTAGGAACCAGGATAGAAATTATTATTATTTAACTGGAAACCACTATTTTAGCTGTGTGGCTTTAGAGAACTTCAGACTCCTTACCTGTGTAATTTTACAAAACACACTTATTTGAAAAACAAAAACCTCATGTGATAAGTGACATTTTTAAACTGCAAGACAAAATATAAACATTTTATGCTTATAAAATTATTACATACAAGGTGATTTTTTAGTCTAAAGGGATACTTGGAGTTTATAACATTTACTGTAGCAATGAATGTGCCTAATATTGCAATTAGGCAATCATTGTTAAAACTGAAATCACTAATCTAAATAGCGACATATTTTTAGCATTTGTCTTTCAGGAAATTATTCTCTTTTCTCTTTAAAACATCAGCTTGTCCTTTGGTAAATCAGGGGGCATGGTTTTCTGTCCCTGGAGATTACAACATGCTACAGAAAGTCTATCAAAATTCAGCTCCGCTGTCTGCAATCCAGTATAGGCTTCTCATCTTTAGTCATGATGTCATGCTTCAAAGGACAGTGCGACGAGAGTATACTTACTCTATGACAGCTAACAGCCCTGCTTAGAAAATCTTAGCTCCAGGAAAACATAAAAATCTTAACTCAAAGATGTGGTCAGGTTAAACTCTGTTCATACCCACCTGAAACACCAAAAGCAGAGTCTGAGGTTACTCAGCTGTGAAGTAACAATGCTGTTGCGCAGTGATCACTGAGCTATCTTCTTGTTTTCCCATGAAATGCATTTTGCCAAATATAGTGGATTTGATAACAAAGCAAAGAGGTGATATCTTAGACAAAGTGTTCAGTTCACATATGAAACTAGTGATAACAAATGGGGTTGTTCATGGTGGAGATGACAATAATTAACTATATTTTATAAACCTAATTTTAATAAAGTCATCATAAGTGTTAATACAAAGTACAAAGCTCCTAAGATTAATTTTAAAAGTATTAGTGAATATGCAGTTTTGATTCATATACAAGTATATTTTATAGAGATTAGACAGTATTGTAGTTACTACATAAAAAAATATTTCAAAAGTTTTCAATGGATGCACTTAATTTAACTGTTATGAATTTTATTCTTCATATAAATGAATGATTTCCTGAACTAATCTTTCCATAAATCCAAAATGTAGCTTAATTTATAAAAACACTGAAAAAATTTATAAATTTGTATTTTCATTAAATGGCATACTATATTTACTCATGTTTATGGAGAGAGTGGAGTTCTAGTCCTTTGCTGTGTGCTTTAAGAGCCTTGTAAACTCAAAATGTTGACAGTCTAATTTACATCCAAAAGGACATTTGTAGAAATAGTAGAATCAAATGACATTTTAAGTGTTCAGACACTCAATTTATTTAATTAAAGTCAAAGAGTTTTGGAGTCACAATTAATCATAAAAGGACTTAGTTAACCACATTTTTTACAGATGAGTATACTGAGAAACAGAACACTTTGCAGATCCACAAAGGACCACTCTACTTGTTATTGATAGATCAATATCTGAAGACCATAACTCTGAATGTCAGTACACTACACTAATATGAATTTTACTACAAAGTTATCTTGAAATCTACCTAAACCTAAGACAATAGATTTAATATAGATGATTAAATTCTTGAAAGAGTAACTATTATTAGGAAGATATTTTATCACTATAAATTTGTTTAATCATATGTTAATGTACGATAGCCATTCCCTTAGCCTAGAATGGGAGATTTATTTTTGTGATAGAAAAATAAATCTAGATATTAATCTAGATTATTCTATTTAAATATGTGGTTTGTTATATGTGAAGCAATTACAGAGAAATACTTATTTCTATGCAACATGCAATTGATGTCATACACTTCACATACAATTGTATGTGACAGTCAATTCCACAAAATTTTTGTTTTAATTTACCGTTCAATAATAATCACATTGCATAAAAACAAATATAAGAATGTAGTGAAAAGAAAAAATCATGACTCATGAGATTAAAATACACTTTTAACTTGTTAAACCATTCATACTTATTATAAAATGAATGTAAAGCCAAGCCTTAGAAAAGCTGTAGCCATGCAAATAAAACTTACATTCTGAATATAAATGTAAATATATAGGTAAGAATTCATATCTTCATATTCTAGACTTAACTTGGTCATTTTGACCCCAAATATCAATCTGCCAAAATGTATACCTCAGGTTGATTTTTATCACTGGTGGGATCAAATAAGAAAAACTGTATGCTGAATGCCAGTTATAACTGTCATGCAGCCTTGCCAGTTGTGAGCGTCCACAGTGAAAGTATCAGCTTACTGAGCAGACTGTAGTTGAATACAATGTGATCCCCCCTTTGTTATAAAATATTCAAATTATTTTTAATTAAAGACACTGAGATTAACAAAAGGCCTATTTTCTAAATGCATACGTGAATTAGATGAGAAGGTAATATTAAATTATAACTTTAATACTCAAGACCATTTTAATAGTTTAAAACTTTTGAATCAAACCCTCAAAATAAAAATTAATCCATTTAAAATTCTATAATCATTATTTTACTCAATTCTTGGTACAGCATAGTTGATATTGGCATTCTTGTCATTCTATCTGTCTATTTACCAATCAGTTATCTAGTTAAAGATGAATGGAAATGTCCTCCTATCAAAAGGGGCTACCTTTTTGAATGTTACATTGAAAGAAACAGAATTTTTCTGGAGTCATTTGTTTCACCTCTGGAATATTAGGTTGCGTCTAGGGTAGCAAATTTTTGGAATGAACACCAACCATATAACATTCTGTGATGAGAGAGGAATCCAATTGTTAATATCTTTTTATAGTTCCTATATGATGATAAAATGAAATATTTATAATAGTTCAGTTATTTTGAAAATATATTTGTTCTATGTGACTTCAGAGAGCAAAAAAGGGAACAATTTTTGAATAAAACACATGAATGATCTGACAGACAATGAGGTTTTGGTACATATGCCACAGGGCTTGACTAACAACTCATGCTGTCCAACTTTGAACAGATGGCTCCTCGTGATAATGACATTCCACTTATAGACATGAACATTGAGAGACTGAGTGACAGTGTGTTCAGTGATGATGAAGAAGGGATTCATGCAATCAAAAGTATTTTGTGCTAATATGATTTGATGATCATGTGGAAGTTTACTGTACAATTTTAATATTCATTATCATGTAAAATACAAGCTGTATATAAATAAAATATTTTATATGATTTTAAACAGCAATTACAAAGACCACAAGAGGATTTGGGGATTAGGAAATGAGATAATTAAGCAAATAATTATCTTTGAAAGTTATAAAGCATAACAATAAAAGAAACACCTGTGAATAAACTACACAGTTTATGAAGCAGAACGTTATCAATTGCTATAGATTGAATGCTTTCCCCCCAAAATTCATATGTTGAAATCTAATCCCCAATTTGATAGTATTTGGAGATGGGACCTTTGGGAGATGATTACATCATGAGGACATAACCCTCATGAATGAGATCATTGCCTTTAAAAACTAGACCCCAGAGAACCTCTTTTGCAATGTGAGGTTATAGTAAGAAGAGCTTTGCTAGACACCTTGATCTTGGACTTCCAGCCTCCAGAACTGAAAGAAATGAATTTCTGTTTTTATAGGCCGTCAAGTCTACAGTATTCTGTCGTAGCAGTCTGAGTGAACTGAGGCACCAATATAGACAAAGCATACACTCCTTTACTACTGGAAATAAACTTGATCTTAAATTTCGGTACATTATTATTTTTCCAGGTTACACTTTGTACCACTCTTAGACCAGTCAGGAAAGTCCCTTGCCCTGGGCACTACATTATCACAATTATATAAATAATACATTCTTTAAGAGTGAATATCTTTTCTCTCAGGACCCAGTGATGGTACAGTATGACCCGTAATTCTAAACATGCACTCCTGTAAGTAGCCCTGTTCAAGTCCCTGGAGGACACTCTTCAACCTCTCTTGCCTTAAATCCTTAAGGGGAAAAAAAAAAAATGTACCTACCCTGATTTTCATGTGCTTCCACTTACGTAGAACACAGACATTACTTCTGAGGGTGAGGAGGGCTTGAAGAATTGAAACACTTTGGTAAGGGAAAACACAATGTAATTAATGTGTCCAATAGTATATGTTCTTCTAGAAGGAATTGCCATGTTCTAGAGCACTGAACATTCTTAGTTTTTTCTCTTTAAGTCAATAGGGTCAGTAGTATGTAGGAATTAGTGTTGAATTCACACTTGCAAGTTTTACAATATTAAGCAATTCATGTCAATCACTTTTGTTAGCTGGATGCATGAATAGATAGATACATATGCAGATAGAGAGAGAGACAAAGATATACACACATACACAGAGAGAGAAATGCAGAAACAACCTGAATGTTTGATACTAATTATATGCATTACTGAGAGGATCTAAATATTGTTTTAATAGATAATGTTTTATGCAAATCATCATCTTCTCAAATATTTTCTCTAGCTCAATAACTCTCTTTTGTGTTTCTAGAATCATAGTAACTGTATATTGTATTTCTAATTCTATTCTCCATTTCTCCTAATCTCTGTTTCCTATTTTCCATCTCATATTTCTGAGCTAAATTCTGCATAATTTCTTTAGTTATGTTTTCTGGTTTAGTAATTCTTCAGTTAGTCTAATATGCTATGAAAATATCTATTAATTTGTTAACCTAAGTAATCACTTTTTATTTCTAGAAGTACTTACTGGCACATTTAAAACCTACTTTCTTCCTTTGGATGATGTTTTATTTTCTGCTCATTTTTATTTTTCTAATTTTTAAAATAATATATTGAAGTATTTTATATCTGTATCTGACAAATCCAAGAGGTGATTTTATTGTGGACTCTTATTTTTCTGTTTCTTTACTGACTTTTACTTATGATGTGCTCTTTCCTCATTTGCTGCTAATTTTTTAAAGATAATTTTTTAATTGAATTTTACCTGAGGAATTCTGAAGATATAATTGGGTAATGCCTTTTTCTTTCTTTTGGATTTATTGAGATATAATTGACCTATAGCACTGTATAAGTTGAAGTTGTATAGCATAATAACTTGATTTGTATGTATTGTGAAATGATTGCCAAAATAAGTTAACATCCATCATCTCATATAGGTATAAAAAAAAGAAAAAAAAATGTTTTTTACATTGTGATGAGAACTTTAAGATCTGCTCTCTTACCAACTTTCAAATAAACCATACAGTAGTTTAAACTAGCCCTCTTGTTGTACATTACATCCCCAGTACTTATTTATCTTTTAACTGGAAGTTGGCATGTTTTGACAACCTTCAAATCCCCCAGCCATCAACCACATATGACCACAAATCTGATCTCTCTTTTCCCATGAGTTTTAGATCTTTGTTTGTTTGTTTTGTTTGTTTTATATAGTATTTCACTTTCTCTGTCTGACTTATGTCACCTAGCATAATGCTCTCAAGTTTCATCCGTGTTGTCACAAACGGTGGGTAATGTTTTGCATTAGAGAAATTTTGAGCTTGGTTCTATTAAATCTAAGGTAGAGCTATCAACCTAGTGCAACTTTAAATTAATTTCTTCGTTTACAATTCAACTTTTACAAAGTTTTATAAGCTTGAACTCTACATCTATGTTATAGCAGGCTCATTCTTAGTTGTAAATTATCAAAAGAGACTTGTTTTTTTCCTTCCTGAATCTTCAGTGTGTTAGGGTGGTTTCTTATTTTTCATAAGGTGGTAGAATGTCATAATATTCACCATCTTGAAATGTGTAAAAATTGGAAATATTGATGATCAATAAACACTATCCATAGCTTCCTATAAAAATAATCTATGTTTACTACTAGACAACCTTAAACTATTGTTTTACTAGGTAGATCAGCATACTTGGAATAAAATATTTCATTTTAGCAGTGGTCACTGCTCTTAATAATGAGTTACATTCATCCTAAATGACAAACCCATTAACAGCAGTACATTATCAGCTCTGAGGGTCTTTAAATTTTATTTTAATGTAAGAAAGCTTACAGAATTGCCAAAAACACTCAAAAGAAGTTTTGTACAAATTAAATTTTGGGAAATAACTTATTTGTATATTATTATATATCTATATAATATATATTAATATCATAGCCAAAACTTCATGTTTTCCATTTTTAATTTTTAAGGCCTAATTAAAGTATACATTTCTTACTTCTTTGTCATATATCCATACTTTTTTTTAAATTCAATGCTGCTAAAGATATAAGACACCTAGAAAATCAATCCATCATCTGCAATTTATTAAAAGTGATGGCAGGAGCAAAACTAAAATGTATACATATATATGTATATATGTATATATATATATCACATTCCACACAAAGTGGAATGTGATAAACACTACAATAGAAAAATGTATGTTGGTAAATAGTACCTGATGGGAGATTCTATTTTTTAAGTAGGAAGACGCTGGAATTTGGAATGGCATTTAGAGGACAAATAAGAATTTTGAAAGCTTTGAGAAGTTTGACAGAAGAGATGGAGGTAGAGGGGGACATAGTTTTACAGTAACTATACCAGAAAAAGGTGGTTGACAACTTGATGGACGGATGGTCTTTGCTGATAAATCCCAGTATGCTCATGACTTAAACTTGGTTTTTAACATATACATATTCTTTCTCTGCTACTAATGAGGAGAGAAATAGGAAGAAAGAAAATGTAGGTTTTCTCAAGAAGTGACATTAAAAACAACCAATAAAAATCAAGAAAACATCATAGTTTACTTATGAGTGCAAGGTATGTGTAAAACAATGACCAGTCAGGAAAGTCCCTTGCCCTGGGCACTACATTATCACAATTAGGTTAAGTTATTAGGTTCTGGAATAAATAAATGCTGGTTAACTATGCATTTATGTAACTGGGTACCTATTATATTTGCTAAAATCTCCTAATTTGGAAAGAGAAGTATGAGAGATAATTATCTTTCAAACTTTCCTTCTGTTTTAGTGTTTCACAGAAGTTATGATTTCTGATTATTTTTTCCATGACCAGAGAAGAAGTTAAGTGCATATACCTAAATCATTAGTGATACCTATATATAGAACATACTATATTTACTACTGTTGATTTCTGAGCCTCTAGAATGTTTCATTACAAATAGCTTATATTCAATTATTGTTTGATTGTCTGTATAATCTTTCTATTCTTATTATTAATTTCTTTATTGTATCTCATTATCAGTATATTCATTGAATTTGTATATGGTTGTCTGTCCAATATCAGTAGTTCTGGGCAAACTCTTTACATAATTTCCAATAAAGTAGGCATTTCTTTAAAGATAAAATTGTAATAGTATCAGTACATGAGGCAATATCACTTATTTATTACTGGGAATGAACTTTGGAGTTTAAGAAATTTGATTCTAACTCAGGCTATATCACTAATAGAATTGTGATCTTATTCCCTCCAAACTGTAAGCATTGGTTTCCATCTTTGTTAAAAGGTGATAATAATACTACCTCATGAAGAAGACTGTTATGAAGATTCCTTAAATATTATTTTAAAAATACTTAGTACTGTGCTTAACCAATAAGGAGCTGCTTACTATATAGCCACTATTATTACTTTTTAAGGTATTCACTATTTGAAGTACCTGTTTTGCAAAATATTCAAGGCAATGAAGTTATCCCAATAAAAAGGACCCCTTTGTAACTAATATCATAACATAAAATTAGAGAACAGCATTGCAACATGGTAAAAAAAGGTTTTCAGTGCTTGTCATGGAATCATTGAATATGCTTATTTAAGTAACTATGCACTGGGTTTTAGGGGTTACTGTTATCATATAAGTGTGTGCAAGGGATTGAAGACAAGTGACAGCAAAGCTGAATTCTGCTGTCACTGTGAAATCAGAAGACCTTCCCAGAAGTAAAGGTAACTTGCAACTTTTTTTCCATGTTCTCCAGTTGTCTAGTCTCTTTCAGATTGGCAATATCAACTCCACATCTGGACAGCTCACATATAACCAGTGATGTGCACTCCCTCCGGTGGAGCTGCCATTCTCTCTGAGCCTCTTTCTAAGTTCCCTGACTCAGTGCTTGTTGGCTTTGTAGAGGCATCTTTGAATTTGCTTTTGCAACACAAAAGTAAAGCCCTATAGGGAGTCATGCTGCTCTTTGCTTGGTGAGAAGTGGGAAGTAAGCAGGGTACTTTTTGTATCCTAAATAAACAGCAGGGTCTCAAACAAGCTGCTGAACCATGATACTCTGAGTTTTTACTGCCAGGGAGATAAAGATAGGTACCCATCTATACACTATATGGGTAGTACCCTAGCCTGAATAGGCCCTTTGCTTTACAGAATTGAAGATGAATTAAAGTGGACCATGCCTGGTCTTGCTCATTCTTTTGTTAACCAGTAAGAATGAGCTGCCCATGGTTTATTATATATAGCATGTGTAAAATAACAGATTGCCTCTGTTTATGTACTAAGTATGACATTATTCAATTTCAAGATTTAATTTCAGAACATTTGCTACTACCTTATTATCAATAATTATAAAATGGAAAGATATATTATTGTCCATTGATAAGTGGTAAACATGACTTTTCTCAAACAAAAATACTGTTTCTTTGCTGATTTACACTTTCTATTGGAGAAAGATACTTTAGATATTCTTGAATCATAAATTATTAAACTTCCCCTAAACCATACTGAACTTTAACTTTGAGGATCCCAAGTACTTTTCAGGGGGTTCACTAAACAGTTTAGACACTTTGGGCAGGGTAATTGTTGTAGGGTATCTTGTGCACTATATCAATAAGATGTTTAGTATCATTGCATCACCTACTTCTACTCACTAGATTCCAGTTGTCATCTGACCACCTGTGTGAGTTGAAACAACCAAAAATGTCTCCAGACACTGTCAAATTATTTCCTGTTGAGAATCACTGTCCTAAGATATTATCTATATTTTTAACTCTTACTCTATCATGAATTGCAGTAAAGTTTTTCAGAGGCTACATGATCTGTGATGTCACAAGAGATTATTCTGTTCACCGGAAGATGTTTTAATTTTGCTTTCTTTAAAAAAACATTTAATGTAATAAAAACATAAAAAATTGTCATTTTAACAATTTCAAGTATATAATTCATTGGCATTAATTACTTTCACAATGTTGTACAACCATCACCACTACCTGTGTCCAAATTTTTTATCACTTCAAATAAAAAGTCTATAAAAATTAGTAATTCCCATTTCTCCTTCCCTTCAGCCCCTGATAACCTCTAATCTACCTTCTGTCTCTATCTACATATTACATATAAATGGAATCAGATATATGTGTCCTTTGAGTCTGGTTTATTTCACTTAGCATAAAATACTTAAGGTTTGTCCATGTTTAGCATGTATCAGAGCTTCATTCCTTTTTATGGCTGAAAAATATTCCATTTTATGTATTAATAACATTTTGTTTATTCATTTATCTGTTCAGGAGCAATTGAGTTGTTTCCACCCTTTGATTTTCATAGGTAATTTTGTAATGAACATTAGTGTATATGTATCTTTTTTAGTCCCCATTTTCAATTCCTCTGAGTACAGTAAATGCCCTGTACATGAATGAGTTCCATTCCAAGAGCATGTTCATTAAGTCCAATTTGTTCATAAGTCCAACAAAGTTAGCCTAGGTGCCCAACTAACACAGTCGGCTATAGAGTACTGTACTGTAATAGGTTTATAATACTTTTTACACAAATAATACATAAAAAACAAGGAAACATGAAAAATAAAGAAAACATTTTTAATCTTATAGTATAGTGCTTTGAAAAGTACAGTAGTACATACAGTACAACAGATGGAATGCAGGGGCTGGCATCTAGTGAACAAGCAAGAAGAGTTACTGACTGGAGGAGAGAGAGGAGGTGGGAGATGGTAGAGCTGAAGGATCATCAGCAATAAGAGATGGACAGAGGGAAGCTGCAATTTCACTCACGCCTGATGCTGATGGAACGTCATCTTCGCATCTTTGAAAGTTCGCAACTTGAAGTTTCGTATGTAGGGACTTACTGTATATACCTGGGAGTGGTATTGCTAGGTCCTATGGTAGTTTTATATTTAACTTTTTGATGTATTGACAAATTGTTTTCCATACTAACTGCACCATAGTAACTATCCTATGCACAAGAGCTCCAGTTTCACCATGTCCTCTCTAACACTTGTTTTCCATATTTTGGACTATTGCCAACCTAGTAGATGTGAAGTGGAAGTGGTATATAATTATGGTTTTGATTTGCATTTACTCAATAAATAATTATACTGAACAGTTCTTCATGTGTTTACTTGTCATTACTATATCTTCTTTGCTGAAATTTCTGTTCATATTCTCTGTTATTTTAAATTGGGTTGTCTTTTTGCAGCTGAGTTTTAGGAGTTTTAAATATCTATGTATATCCTGGATATTAAGCCCTTCTCAGACATACCATTTGCAAATATTTTTTCTGTGCTGCAGGTAGTCTTTTCACTTTCTGGCAACATCCTCTAGTGCACCTTTTTTTTTTTTTTAATTTGATGAATTCTAATTTATCATTTTTTTCTTTTGTTTCTTGTATTTTGGTGTCATATTTAAAAATCCATTGCCAAATCTAAGTTCATGAAGACTAACCTTTATATTTTATTCTGAGCGTTATGGCTTTAGCTCTTATATTAGGTCTTTGACCCATTTTGAGTTAATTTTTGTACCCAGAGTGAGGTAGAGGTCCAACTTCATTTTTTTTGGCATGTGAAAATTCAGTTTACCTCCACCATTTGTTGAAGACTGTTTTATTCTCCATTTAATGGATTTGGCACCTGCAATAAAAATCTATTTGCTACAGATATATAGGTTTATTTCTTGACTCTCAGTTGTATTCCAATGATCTATATATACAGTATATTCCTATGCCAGTATTACACTGTTTGGATTACTGTAGCATTTTAGCAACTTCAGAAATCAGAGACTGAGAGTCTTCTGAACATGTTCTTTGGCAAAGTTGTTTTGGCAATTCAGGACTCCTATTTCCAGTTTCCTGAGATTTTATTTTTTAATCATGAAAGGGTGTTAGATTTTGTTAAAAACCTTTTCTGCATCAATTGAGATGATCATATCTTTTTCTTTCTTTTTTTCTACATTCAACCCCCCATTAATGTGTTATAACACATTGATTGATTTTCTTATGTTAAATCAAATTTTCATACCTGTGATAAATCCCACTTGGTTATATGCTGTTTGATTCAGTTTGCTAGTGTTTTGTTAATGACATTTGCATCTGTAAAGAATATGGGTCTGAAATTTCTTCTTGTGATTCTTTACCTGGCTTTGTTATCAGGGTAATGCCAAACTCATAAAATGAGTTCGGATGTGGTCCATTCCCTTCCATTTTTTGCATATATTTGAGAAGAATTAGTTGTACCTTATTTAAATGTTTGGTAGAATTCACCAGGGAAACCATATGAACTTTTCTTTGGGGGAAAGTTTTTGATTACTGATTCAATCTCTTTATTTTTATAGGTATATTAAGATTTTATCTTTATTCTTAAGTCAGTTTAGTTAATGTGTGCTTATAGGAATTGCCCATTTCATCTAGGTTATCTAATATGTTGGAGTACAATTGTTTATATTTTTTCTTATAATGTGTTTCTTTTTGTAAAATTGGTAGTACTATCCCCACCTTCACTTTTGATTTTAGTTATGTGTGTCTCCTCTCCTTTTCCTCTAACATTTTAGCGAAATGCTCTTCAATTTTGTTTATCATCTAAAAGAGTCACCTTTTGTTTTTTTGATTCTATTGCTGTTCTATCATCTATTTTATGTACCTCCACTTTAATATTTAATCTTCCCTCTCCTGTACTAATCTTGGGTTTAGTTTGCCATTCTGTGTCTAGTTACTCAAGATGTAAAATTAGGTTGTTGATTTTGATTGTTTCTCTCTTTTTTTTTTTTGGCGGTATGCGGGCCTCTCACTGTGTGGCCTCTCCCGTTGCGGAGCACAGGCTCCGGACGCGCAGGCTCAGCAGCCATGGCTCACGGGCCTAGCCGCTCTGCGGCATATGGGATCTTTCCGGACTGGGGCACGAACCTGTGTCCCCTGCATCGGCAGGCGGATTCTCAACCTCTGTGACACCAGCAAAGCCCTGTTTTTCTTTTTTAATACAGGCATTTTCAGGTATAATTTTCTCTCTGATCACTGCCTTTGCTGCATCCCATAAATTTTGGTATATAGTTTTTCATTTTTATTTCTCTATAAATATTTTCTAATTTCCATTGTGATTTCTTTTTCAACTTTTGGGTTGTTCAAAAGCGGGGTTTCTCCATATATTTGTGAATTTCCAGTTTCCTGTATGTTATTAATTTGTAGCTTCATTCTATTGTCTTCAGAAAGGATAGTTTCCATGATTTCAAATATTTCAAATTTATTGAGACTTGTTTAGGACCCTAATGTGATCTATCTTGTAAAATGTTCCATGTGTCCTTCAAAGTGTGTTTTTTGCCTTTTGTTATGCCTTGTAATTTTTTTTCATAATTGCTAGACATGATGCATTAGGTAAAAGGATCTGCTGTAAACAGGCCTTTAGTAATGAAGTAGTGAGGTGTTGGGGAATAGGAATTTTCTATAATTCTATGTTTAGGTCTCCATCCTTTTGTGTGCCTATGCCTTGAATTGTGAATTTAACAAGTGTTTCTCTGTGCCCACCAACCCCAACCCCTTAGGTAAGACTTGATGGCTAGAAACAGCTGGATTTGGAGATTTTCCTCCCCTAGGGCAGTTAGGCTCCGATGATACTCTAGCAGGTTTGTATCTGGTTAACTAGTTTCCCTTGAGTGAAGGCTTTGTTAAGAAGAGAGTACTCTGATGTATTTCATAATGGTTCCTTTTCCCTTCCCCTGCTGGATGCCCAAAGGGATTTTTCTCAATATTTACTGAAGGCACTGGTTAGGCTTCAGGAGATAAATCTCATAGTATTGTGTGTACTCCCCTCTTATTGGATCCTCCTGGAGGTTTTAACTCTCAGAAATTGTCCACACAGAACCTCCAGCACTTCACTACTTACTGTTCAGGTTGTCTTACCCCAGCACTGTTTCCTAAGGCAGTTTCTGCCCCTGAGTTTCTGCTCTGGTAAGCCAAGACTCCCTGTAACACGTCTGTCTCTCTAATATTGGGGCAACAGTTTGCCCTGAGTTCTTACCTTTCTTGTGGATCCAAGAAGAGTTATTGATTTTTTAGTCTGTTAAGCTTTTTACTTGTTAGGACAGAGGGGAAACTTCTAAGCCTCCCACCTGTGTAAATGGCTTTGCTTGTTTTTTGATATTTTGGAGAGGAGATGAAAACTGGAAGTTGTCTAAATTTTGCTCTTTCCTTCATTTTTAAAGCTACTTTTATAGAATATACAATTCTGTCTTGTTAGTCCCCTCCCCCCACCCATTCATCCAGTATTTAGAGATGTTTTCCTTATGTATTCTAGCTTCTTATTCATTTTCCTGATGATAATTCTGTGCTTATACTTATCATGATTCCTTGTAAGTAATGAATAGCTCCCATTTCAACCCCTATTTGCTTTTAACTTGTTTGTATTATTTATGGTTTTCATCAGGATAAATGATGCATCTCTATATGATTTTCTTTATATTTATTGAGCAGGGAATTTGATGGCAATCTCAATCAAATTTCATCATACTTGTTTTGATTTTCATTTTGATGTTCATTTCTCTCTGTCTCTGTGTCTCTCTGTCTCTCTGTCTGTCTGTCTCTCTCTCTCTATATATATACACATATATATATTTCTACATATATATATATACACATATACATATTTCTGCTCATTTTGTCTTTTCTTTCTTCAGAAAATCCAATTACAGTCCAATTATGCCTCAGTTATACCACTTGATAGTGTCTCAAAGTCTTGTTCATGCTTTTCAATTTCTCTTTCTCTTATTGTTTCAGTTTGAATAATTATGTTTTAAGTATGCTTATTCTTTTTCAGTTATATTTTGCCAGTTGTATCCAATGCCTTTAAAAAAATTCACGTATCACATAATTTAATTATAGGATTTCCATTTAGTTCTTTCTCATAATGTTCCAATATCTTCTAATATTTGTCATCCCTTTAAAGATTATTGCCAACTTCTCTAGATTCATTAAATATTTATCATGGTAATTCTAAAGAACTTGTCTATGTATTTATTACAATATCTTGACTATTTTTGGTTTTGTTCACATTGACTGATTTTTTTTTTCTTTTTACTATGAATGCCATTTCTTTTATACATGTCTTCTTAAAATTTTGGATTATATTCTCAAATACTCCCTTCTCAATGTAGTCCTTTCCACTGATTAATACCTGGCACTTGAATATGTGTTTGTTTATTTATCTGTCTTTTAATCACAACAATGTTTGCTCTATGCCACCAGGATAATTTTTTCTTATTTGTTTATTGCTGAAACCATGGTTCAAAGCACTGTACTAGAGACAAAGAAGATACCAATGTCTTTGTTCAGTAAATGAATTTATTTATTCTTGAATACCTTTTAAAATAGTTTGGACTCATTTCCCATGAATAGTCAGTTCAGCAAATTTTTGTTTCCTATCTTCAAATAAAGTCTAAGCCATAGAAACTTCCATAGGTAAATCTCCTTCCAAGCTTAGTAAGACAAGCTTAATTTAGAAAATTTAGGAAGAAGTATTAATACGAATAATTGTCAACAACTTCTAAACATTGTCTAAGCCAAATAACTGAGGAGTCCTCAAGGGGCATATTCATCATTAAAATTACTTAACAGAGTGAATGAGTGACAAATAGATCATTATAGGTTCTCATGGGATTCAAGATGAAGTAATTCTTGTCTTTGCACTTCAAGGTCCTTAGAGACCAAAGAGTATGAAAAAAAAACCATACACTTTTTGATAAGTATTATATCCTAATGATTATAAGTAAAATTCATATATGTATGACATGTTTATTAAAAATTAGCAAAAACATAAAATAAAAAATTATTTTAAATAAGCTATTATGAAGGAAAATATAGGTCGGAAAAACAGGTAATGGGAAAATCTGAGAGAAGATATTTCTCCATTTTTAATATTCAAGAAATTAATGTGGTGGTTAACTTTTGGAGGGGTAGGAAGTCTCTTGTTTTCTTTGTTGGAAAAGAAAAAAAATTATCAACAATGAGTAACAAGTGAGAGTAGATATATTTTTATATGATAAAGTGAAAATTCATTTCAAACAATAAAGACAATGATTCATTTGCAAATTATCTAAAATTATATAGCCTTCCTGAAATAAAATTAGATTTTCTAAATTAAGAGTTATGTACATCCTATTAATTACTAATATTCTTTACCAAATTTGTAGTTCTGTATATCCACTTCTCATTTTGGGTTTTGAAGTCTTCTAAAGCTTTGACTGAGTCATCAGACTGCATTATCCAGTTTCAGTGATACTGAATAATTTTCCTCAGTTGCTATAGTGTGAGGGTACCATTTTTTCACTAACTCGAAATGTAGAGCAAACTTTACCATTAAACGCATGATTTTTTTTAAGTGACTGCTAATGTATTTGAAGTTTTGGCATATTTATTGATATATGAAAACATTTCAAAATTTATATTAAATATTCAACTAAAATAATATTTATACCATTGATTTATTTAATTCTTACTTCAAGTGAATTTTAATATAGGAATCTATTATATGTTTTGGTACATATTATTTAAAAGATTTAATTTCCTCTAGAGAGATACTTATTTGTAAACATTATACAAGAGTATCCTTCTTTCTTATTTCTAAAATATGGATATCATTCTTCTTTTTTACAGCTTACTACAGAAAATAGCTTTATTAATTACATGTGTTTCATTAATATGCCTAATATATATATACACACACATACCCAGCATATATATATACCCATGCCATATATACATATGAAAAATGTTGAAATTGTAAAATAACAAATTAATAAATGGAAACAACTTAGCCTGTGAATGCATTATCCCATCTGACTGTGTCAGGAAATGTTTCCATATAATGTCTATAGAATAGTTATAAAATGTTATAATAAAAAAAACTATGATTGTATTTTGTGCTTTTTTCCAGTAAATTCAATATAATCAATTCACTATAAAGTTAGTACTATTTAAATTGAAGGTGAAGACTTGTACTATTCTGTGAACTGTTTGTTACTGGTTCATTATGAGGTCAATATATAAACAGAGAGTAAACATTTGGAAACTTTTGTAGTTATGTAATGGATATAATTTATGACATAGCAATTCAAATTTCTAGATATATACTCCAGATATGTATACAAGAAGTGTCATAACAACAATATTATTCTAGCTCCAAACCAAAACCAGTTTAAGTGTGCATTAGCCAGTGAATGAATAAATAAATGTTGGTATATTCATATAATTGAATTTTATCCCACAGTGAAAATAAATGAGATGAAGTAAAGCAATACAATTAATATGCATGAATTTCAGGAACATAATTGTGAATGAAAAAACAAGTGAATGAAAATATAAACAGTGTGATTCCAATCATATAAAGTTTGAAAACAGAAAACTGAAGAATACTTTGATTAACGACATGTACTTTTAAAAATTTAAAGAAATGTATGAAGAGACTGCATAAAATTTTCAAAATAGGGTTACCTTTGAGGTAAGAGGAGCATGGGATCATGAAGACTCATGGTTTTAGAAATATTGCTAATTTTCATCTAGTAAGTTCTTTTGTAGGTAGATACTTTCTAAAAAGAAAATACTTGGAATATAAATCAGTGAGTTGTAGTTGGTAATTTCGATTCCTGCTTCCTAAAGTTTGTTCAGTGTATAAATATATATATAAATATATATATATATGTTTCATTTATATATATATGTATATATAACCTGTAATCTTAAAACTATTCTGATTTAATAAGTCTTAAGGGGAACTAATATTCTGAATATTTAATGAATTCCCAAGTGAAGCCCATGCTTTCAGTTTGCAGTCTACATCTTGAATACCAATAACCTCAATCTCATTAAAAGGGAGAAAGAGAGAGCCAGAGACTGAGAGAGTGAAAAATAAATAAATAAATATGTACTAAAGAAAGTGACACCAGCAAAATATTTCACAGTAAAGGAATTGTCAGAGATACTTCATGACATTGAAAATGAAAAGGATTATAATGTGGGTAGCCAATCCAAACTCAGAAAGTAGTAAAACAGTCTAAGTCATTGTAAAGATTGTCACTCCAGGTTAAAAGTTGTATGATAAAAAGACAAGCATTGTTCAACAATTCTTGATATGTAATTTTAAAGAAATAGAAACACTTTAATTTTTAAATAACAGTGCATCAAGTAAATATTAGTTATAATTTTAAAAAACTTCCCTTATAATTATAACAGATATTAAAATATATTTTGACAATTTTTATGGATTATGGAACAATCATAATTTTCACATGGATTAATTAGATCATTTTCTATAATTTAAGCTTTCACAGTCATTTGCACAGTCCTACACAACTGTGCAAAACAACTGCATATAGGTTAACACTGAAGATTATCCTTAGCACCAAACTTCTACTTGTTTCTATTTCTGTAAATTTTATTATATATATACTTTTTCTTTTTTTAAATTAATTTTTATTTCAGTATATTTGCTTTACAATGTTGTGTTAGTTTCTATTGTGCAACAAAGTGAAACAATTATACATATATCCACTCTTTTTTAGATTTCCTTCCCATTTAGGTCACCACAGAGCATTGACTAGAGTTCCCTGTGCTATACAGTAGGTTCTCATTAGTTATCTATTTTATACATTGTAGCATATATATGTCAATCCCAATCTCCCAATTCAGCCCACCACAACCCCCCTTCCCACCTTGGTAACCATAAGTTTGTTCTCTACATCTGTGACTCTATTTTTGCTTTGCAAATAAGTTCATCTGTACCATTTTTCTAGATTCCATATATAAGTGGTATTATAAGATATTTGTTTTTCTTATTTTACCTTACTGAGCTCTATATGACACACTCTAAGTCCATCCATGTCACTGCATATGGCATTATTTTAATGGCTGAGTAAAATTCCATTGTATATATGTACCACATCATCTTTATCCAATCCTCTGTTGATGGACATTTAGTTTGCTTCCATGTCCATGTTATTGTAAATAGTGTCACAATGTACATTGGGGTAGAGTGCTTACATCTTTTTGAATTCTGGTTTTCTCCAGATATATGCTCAGGAGTAGAATTGCTGAGTCATATAATAGCTCTATTTTTACTTTTTTGAGGAACCCCTATACTGTTCTCCGTAGTGGCTGTACCAACTTACATTCCCACCAACAGTGTAGGAGGTTTCCCTTTTCTCCACACCCTCTCCAGCATTTATTGTTTGTAGATTTTTTGATGTGAGCCATTCTGACCATTGTGAGGTGATACCTCATTGTAGTTTTGATTTGCATTTCTCTAATAATTAGTGATGTTGAGCAGCTTTTCATGTGTTTGTTGGCCATCTGTATGTGTTCTTTGGAGAAATGTCTATTTAGGTCTTCTGCCCATTATATGGATGAGTTGTATGTTTTTTTTTATATTGATCTGCATGGGCTGTTTGTATATTTTGGAGATTAGTCCCTTATCAGTTGCTTCATTTGCAAATATTTTCTCCCATTCTGTGGGTTATCTTTTCATTTTATTTATGGTTTCCTTTGCTGTGCAAAAGATTTTAGTTTAATGAGGGCCCATTTGTATATTTTTGTTTTTATTTTTATTACTCTAGGTGGTGGATTGAAAAATATCTTACCGTGATTTATGTCAAAGAGTGTTCTGCCTACATTTTTCTCTAAGAGTTTTATAGTATCTGCCCTTACATTTAGGTCTTGGATCCATTTTGAGTTTATTTTTGTGTATGGTGTTAGGAAGTGTTCTAATTTCATTTTTTACATGTAGCTGTCCAGGTTTTCCAGCACCATTTATTGAAGAGGCTGTCTTTTCTCCATTGTATATTCTTGTCTCCTTTGTCATAGATTAGGTGGCCATAGATACGTGGGTTTATCTCTGGGCTTTCTATCCTGTTCCATTGATCTATATTTCTGTTTTTGTGCCAGTACCATACTGTTTTGACTACTATAGCTTTGTAGTATAGTCTGAAGTCTGGAAGCCTGATTACTCCAACTCTGTACTTCTTTCTGAAGATTGCTTTTGAATTCAGGGTCTTTTGTGTTTCCATAAAAAATGTAAAATTTTTTGTTCTAATTCTGTGAAAAATTCCCTTGGTGATTTGATAGGGATTGCATTGAATCTGTAGATTGCTTTGGGTAGCATAGTCATTTTCACAGTATTGATTCTTCCAATCCAGAACATGGTATATCTCTCCAAATGTTGGTGTCATCTTTCATTTTGTTCATCAGTATCTTATAGTTTTCTGAGAACAGGTCTTTCACCTCCTTAGGTAGGTTTACTCCTAGGTATTTTATTTTATTTGATGCAATAGTAAATGGGATTGTTTTCTTAATCTCTCTTTCTGATGTTTTGTTGATAGTTTGTAGGAATGCAAGATATTTCTCTGTACCTATTTTGTATCCTGCAACATTACCAAATTCATTGATGAGCTCTAGAAGTTTTCTGGTACTATTTTTAGGATTTTCTACATATAGTATCATGTCATCTGCAAACAGTGACAGTTTTACTTCTTCTTTTCCAATTTGTATTCCTTTTATTTCTTTTTATTCTCTGATTGCTGTGCTTAGGACTTCCAAAACTATGTTGAATAAAAGTGGCGAGAGTGGACATCCTTGTCATGTTCCTGATCTTAGAGGAAATACTTGCTGTTTTCACCACTGAGTATAACGTTAGCTGTAGGTTTGTTGTATATGACTTTTATTATTTTGAGGTAGGTTCCCTCTCAGTTCACTTTCTGGAAAGCTTTGATCATAAATGGGTGTTGAATTTTGTCAAAATATTTTTCTGCATCTATTGAGATGATCATATGGCTTTTATTCTTCAATTTGTTAATGTGTTGAATCACATTATTTGATTTGAGTTTATTGAAGAAATCTTGCATCACTGGGCTAAATCTCACTTGATCCGGGTGTATGAACCTTTTGATGTATTGTTGGATTCTGTTTGCTAGTATTTTGTTAAGGATTTTGTATCTATGTTCATCAGTGATATTGGCCTGCAATTTTCTTTTTTTGTGATATATTTGTCTGGTTTTGGTATCAGATATCAAAACCTGATGTGATGGTGGCCTTGTAGCAGGACGTTGGGAGTTTTCCTTCCTCTGCAATTTTTTGGAAGAGTTTCAGAAGGGTAGGTGTTAACTCTTCTCTAAATGTTTGATACAATTCCCTTATAAAGCCATCTGGCCTGGACATTTGTTGTTGAAAGATTTTTAATCACAGTTTCAATTTCAGTTCTTGTGATTGGTCTGTTCATATTTTCTATTTCTTCCTGGTTCACTCTTAGAAGGTTGTACCTTTCTAAGAATTTGTCCATTCCTTCTAGGTTGTCCATTTTACTGGCATATAGTTGCTTGTAGTAGTCTCTTATGATTCTTTGTGTTTCTGTGGTATCAGTTGTAACTTCTTTTTCATATCTAATTTTATTGACTTTGATCCTCTCCCTTTTTTTCTTGATGAGTCTGGGAAAAGGATTGTTAATTTTTTTTTTTTTATCTTCCCAAAGAACCAGCTTTTCTTTTCATTGATCTTTGCTATTGTTTTCTTCATCTCTATTTCATTTATTTCTGCTCTGATCTTTATGATTTCTTCCACTAACTTTGGGTTTTGTTTGTTCTTCTTTCTCTCATTACTTTAGGTGTAAAGATAGGTTGTTTATTTGAGATTTTTCTTGTTTCTTGAGGTAGGATTTTATTGCTATAAACTTCCCTCTTAGAACTGTTTTGCTGCATCCCATAGGTTTTAGATTGTCAGGTTTTCATGGTCATTTGTCTCTGGGTATTTTTTGATTTCCTCTTTGATTTCTTCAATGATCCATTGATTATTGAGTAACATATTGTTTAGCCTCCATGTGCTTGTATTTTTTGCAGTTTTTTCCTGTAATTGATTTCTAATCTCATAGTGTTGTGATCAGAAAGATGTTTGATATGATTTCTTAAATTTACCAAGGCTTGATTTGTGACCCAAGATGTGATCTATCCTGGAGAATGTTCTGTGTGCTCTTGAGAAGAATGTGTATTCTGTTGTTTTCTGATGGAATTTCCTATAAATATCAATTAGGTTTATCTGGTCTAATATGTAATTTAAGGCTTGTGTTTCCTTATTAATTTTCTGTCTGGATGATATATCCATTGGTGTAAGTGGTGTGTTAATGTCCCCCACTATTGGGCTTCCCTGGTGGTGCAGTGGTTGAGAATCTACCTGCCAATGCAGGGGACACGGGTTCATGCCCCAGTCCAGGAAGATCCCACATACAGTGGAGCAGCTGAGCCCGTGAGCCATGGTCACTGAGCCTGTACGTCCAGAGCCTGTGCTCCACAATGGGAGAGGCTACAACAGTGAGAGGCCCGAGTACCACACACACACACACACACACACACACAAAAAAAAATCCCCCACTATTTATTGTGTTACTGTAGATTTCCTCTTTTGTGGTGTTAGCATTTGCCTTATATATTGAGGTGCACCTATGTTGGGTGCCTGTATTTTTACAATTGTTATGTATTCTCCTTGGATTGATCCTTTGATCATTATGTAGTGTCCTTCCTTGTCTCTTATAACTGTTTTTATTTTCAAGTATATTTTCTCTGATATGAATATTGCTACTCCAGCTTTCCTTTGATTTCCATTCACATGGAATATCTTTTTCTATCCCTTCACTTTCAGTCTGTATGTGTCCCTAGGTCTGAAGTGTGTCTCTTGTAGACAGCATATGTATGAGTCTTGTTTTTGTATCCATTCAGTGAGCCTGTGTCTTTTGTTTGGAGAATTTAATCCATTTACACTAAAGCTAGTTATTGATATGTATGTTCCTATTGCTATTTTCTTAATTGTTTTGGATTTGTTTTTATAGGTCTCTCTCTCTCTCTCTCTCTCTCTCTCTCTCTCTCTCTCTTTTTTCTTGTGTTTTCATCCTAGAGAATTTCCTTTTAGCATTTTTTGTAAAGCTGATTTTGTGGTGCTGCATTCTCTTAGCTTTTGCTTGTCTGTAAAGCTTTTGATTTCTCCCTTGACTCTGAATGAGAGCTTTGCTGGGTAGAGTAATCTTGGTTGTCGTTTTTTCCCTTTCATCACTTTAAATATATCATACTACTACTACCTTCCAGCCTGCAGAGTTTGTGCTGAACAATCAGCTGATAACCTTATGGGGATTCCCTTGTATGTTATTTGTTGCTTTTCCTTTCGTGCTTTTAATATTTTTTCCTTGTATTTAATTTTTGTTAACTTGATTCATATGTGTTTCAGCTTGTTTCTCCTTGGGTTTATCTTGTATGGGACTCTCTGTGCTTCCTGGACTTGAGTAACTATTTCCTTTCCCATATTAGGGAAGTTCTTGATCCCTAATATCTCTTCAAATATTTTCTCAGACCCTTTCTCTTTCTCTTCTTCTTGTGGGACCCTATAGTTCGAATGATGGTGCGTTTAATGTTGTCCCAGAGGTCTCTGAGACTGTCCTTATTTCATTTTATTCTTTTTGCTAATTCTGTTCCATGGCAGTTATTTTCACCATTCTATTTTCCAGCTTACTTATCCGTTCTTCTGACTCAGTTATTCTGCTATTGATTCCTTCTAGAGTATTTTTCATATCAGTTATTGTGTTGTTCATCAGTGTTTGTTCTTTAGTTCTTCTATGTACTTGTTAAACTTTTCTTGTATCATCTCAATCTGTGCTTCTATTCTGTTTCTGAGCTCCTGGAACATTTTTACTACCATTACTCTGAATTTTTTTCAGGTAGATTGCCTATTTCCTCTTCATTTATTTGGTCTTGTAGGTTTTTACATTGCTCCTTTGTCTTAACATATTTCTCTCTCGTACCATTTTTGCTGATGGGTGGGGCTGTGTTCCTGTCTTCCTGGTTGTTTGACTTGAGGCACCCAGCACTGGAGCTTGCAGGCAGTTGGGTGGAGCTGGGTCTTGGTGGTGAAATGGGGACCTCATGGAGAGCTCAAGTAGATTAATATTCCCTGAGGTTGGGAATTCTCTGGTGGTCCAGAGGCCTGGACTAGTTGCTCCCACTACCTGGACTCAGGCCCAATCCCTGCCCAGGGAATGTAAGCTGCACAGCACATTAAAAAAAAAAAAAAAAATAGAAAAGAAAAAGAAATGAAAGCAAACAGGCAAACAAAACCCAAGACAACTAATAATAAAAACAAAACCAGACAAACAAAAACAAACAACAGAAAACAAAGAAAGCCAAAACCAAGAAAACAACCAACCAACCAAAAAGCCTAAAAACCAAAACAAATAATTAAAACAGAACTAACAACAACAAAGCAAAAAAAGAAAACTAAGAAAACGCAGAGAACAAAATACAAACACTCAAAAATGCCAAAAAAGAAGATACAGCAAAACAAAAAACACAACAAAAAAATTAAAAAGCAAACAAAAAAGAACAAAAGAAGAAAAAATAAAATAAAAATAGAAAAATAAAGAATATATTAAAAAGTTAAAAATAAGCTAACAACACAAAACATACACACAGAAAAATTCCCTGGGGCCTCCACTATCAGTGTCGTTGTCCCCACTGTCTGCCACAGCCTACCCCTGCCTCCCAGGAGGCCCTCAAGATCTCTAAATAGGTCTCTGGACCTGCTGTGCCAGTCCCAACTCTGTGTGTGTTCCTTCCACCAGTGTCCATTCCTGAAGCTACCCATGAGCACACATGCCCACACAGTCAGGCAGGGGTGCAGGCATTGATGGTAATGGCCGCTGGGGCTAGTGTTCAGGCCTGTCTGGACCTGCTCAGTCAGAGGGGTCTTTACTGGAGGTGGCACTCAGGCCTGGTGGGGCCTGTGCAGGCGGAGGAAGCTTTGGCTTGAGGGGTGCTATTGTCCACAGAGGCTGGGGTCAGCGGGTGGGGAAGGATATTGCAATGGCGTCCCCACCCCTTGTGCGCTATTCAACAGTGGTGCCTTGTTTGTATGGTATCCTGGGCTTCCTCTGCAAACTTTCCCAACTGTGTAGCTCCTCATTGCCTACAGCTGATCCCTCCCTTGGTCCACTCTCCCAATCCCACTTTCCAGCACCCAGCCCTCCTCCACACCAGCAGACATATAACTCAGGCTGGGGTGCGCAGGGCTGCAGCATGGACCATGTGCATAAGTCTTACTCTGGCCTGCCTTCCACAGGCCAGTTACTACGTTCCCCTCTGATCCTCTGAAGGTCCCTCTCTGTCCCAGCTGATCCCCACACTGTGTGGGAACCCCTCCTCTCCTTCAGTTCTCCCCCAGGGATACTGGTCTTGTCTTACTTCCTCTTTTCTTTTTTCTTTCTTTCATCCTACACAGTTGTGCAGAGATTTTTATTTTCCTTGAGTGTCCAAGGTCCTCTGCTAGTGTCCAGTTCTCTGTGAAAATTGTTCCATTTGTTGATGTATTCTTGATGTACTTATGAGGAGAGGCAAACTCTACATCCTCCCATTCCACCATTTTCACTCCTCACCTCTATTATTTATATTTTAATTGACTATGACATCACAGGTTTAGACATGTAGTTTTATTTTCAAAGTTCAGATAATGCAATGACTATAATTCCAGGTTGCTGATTTTGTTTATTTTTATTCCAGCTCATTAATTTTGTTCTATTTATTGATTCTCCTGTGATGCTAATTCTAAGAGAGTTTATACAGTTTTCTAGTATAATTTATATAGCTTAAGTAATGTTCACAGATGTTTAATTAGTTTCTGCAGAATCACATACTTATTAAAGATTATTAGAGAGTTGCTTACAAACCCCTTAGAACATTCAAATAAGAAAAAGAATTTAAATTGTCTGAAAATGTATAAAATCCAAACAGAAATCTCAGTTGCAAAAAATGAACATATGTTTAAAGCATATTGCACTTATCTAACTGTGTACATTTCTTAACCTAAATTGTTTTAAGAGAAGATGGTGCATTTTGTAAAAAATATGGCTAGAAATTCTTGTATGGACACTTCAGAGAAACATAAAACATAACCCAAGGCTTTCAAATAACCAAATATGCATTGTCATAGGACTAAAAATTGTCCTAATATTCCACACAATTTTAGCTTGCCTGTTGGGAACCACCAGTCAATGTTTCAGAGCAAAATAATGAATAATTTAATTAATTTCTATTTTAGATAATTCTTTTACTCTTTATTTCCACTGGTAAGTGTGCTCTTTGAAAAAATATATAACAACTGTATTGAGATTCACATACCATACAGGTCACCTGTTTATTGTTTACCATAATTTTTTTTTCAGAATTGCAACCATCATTCCAATAAATTTTAGAAGATTTTTATCACTCCATACAAAGACACATACCCATTAGCAGTCACTACCCATTTACTATCAACTCCCCAAGCCATAGCAATCACTAATCTACTTTCTATCTCTATGAATTTTCCTATTCTGGATATTAAAAGGAGTTGTATTTCATTCTTTTTTATGGCTGAGTGAAGTAAGTCAGACAAAGACAAATATCATATGATATCACTTATATGTGGAATCTAAAAAATTGGTACAAATGAACTTATTTAAAAAACAGAAAAAAGAGTCACAGATGTAGAAAATAAACTTATGGTTACAGGGGGGGAAAGCAGGGGTGTGCGGGAAGACAGGGAGGGACAATTTGGGAGACTGGGATTGACAAATACACACTGCTACATATAAAATAGATAACTAATAAGGACCCACTGTATAGCACAAGGAACTCTTCTCAATACTCTCTAATGACCTATATGGGAAAAGAATCTAAAGAAGAGTGGATATATGTATATGTATAACATACACTTTGCTGTATAACAGAAACTAACACAAGATTGTAAATCAATTACACTTTAATAAATTTTTTTAAAAAAAGAAAAGCAAATGATAATAAGTATATGATTTTATTTGGGAAGGATAAAGAACTATAAAGATACCAAAAATAAATAAATAAAAGGAGATGTAAAATGTAAAAGGAATTAGACAATATGTGGTGCTTTATGGTTGACTTATTTCACTTAGAAAGATGTTTCCAAGGTTCATCAATGTCGTAGCATGTATCAGTACTTCATTCCTTTTCATTTTATGGATATACCACATATTGCTCATCAATTTATCAGTTGATAGATATTTAGGTAGTTTCCACCTTGGAGCTATTTTGAATAATGTCCTAAACATTCACATAGAAGTTATTGTGTGGATTTATGTCTTCATTACTCTTGGATGTATACTTAGAATCAAGTTGTGGGGTACATATGGTAACTGTATTTTTAAACTCTGGAGAAAATGTCAGACTATTTTGCAAGGGAGAGCCATCATTTTATGTACAGCAGTATATGAGGGTTCCAATTTCTCCATACCATCACAAACATTTGTAAATAGATTCTTGTTTTTAATTTAAAAAAAATTATAGCCATTCTAGTGGGTGCAAAGTAGGACCTCACTGTGTTCATGATTTACCTTCCATTATTGACTAACAATGTTGACCATCTTTTAATATGCTTATTGATCATTTGTATTTTGTTTTTGGTAGAAATGTTTATTCAGATACTTTGCTCAATTTTTATTTGGGATATTTATATTTTTATTATTCAATTTTAAGTGTTCTTTCTATATTCTAAATATAATGTTTTATTAGATATATCATTTGTAAATATTTTGCTCCATTCTGTGGGTTGGCTTTAAACTTTCTTGATGGTAACTTTTTGAATTGCAATTATTTTTCTTTAGTCACTGGTGCTTTGGTTTTGTATTTAAGAAACCATTGACCTAACCCTAGGTCACAAATTTTACCCATATTTTCTTCTAAGACTTTTTAAGTTTGAGCTCTTACATTTAGGACTATGATACAATTTCATTTAAATTTTGTATATGGTATGAGAAAAGCATCAAGTTTCTTTGATTTAATTAATTATTTAGTGTGGCTAATGATGTAAAGTGGATAGCCAGTTGTTCTGGCATCATTTGTTGAAAGAGCTATTAATGTTCCTCCCATTTAATTGTCTTACCATCCTTGTCAAAAGTCAACTGACCATAGATATGAGTTTTACTTCTGGATTATCAATTCTATTCTACTAATCTATATGTCTATATTTAAACTAGTGTCATGCTGTATTTATTGTAGTTTGAAGTAAATTTTGAAATTGGGAAGTGGTAGTACCCTAACTTTGTCCTTTTTTACAAAATGCTTTGACTAATCAGGATACATTTAATTTTCATATTAATCTTAGTATCAGCTTGTCAAATATACAAAGAAGCCAAGTGGCATTTTCATAGCTATTGGATTGTTTGCATATAAATTTATGTGGTATTGTCAATATTATAAGCCTTCTGATCCATGAAAGTAGGGTGTTTTCTCCATTTATTTAGATCTTTAATTTCTTTCAACAGTGCTTTATAAACTTTATAGTATGTTTTACAATTATTTGTTAAATATTTTATTCTTTTTGATACCATAGTAAATTGAATATTTTTTTAAATTTAATTTTCAGATTTTCATTGTTAGTGTGAAATAAAATTCAGTTTTTCTATTGATCTTGTGTCCTACTGTTCTACTGTCTTACAGAACTAGTTTATTAGTTCTAATAGATTATGTGGCTTCATTCAGATTTTTTATATATGGACACATATCATCTGCAAATAGAGATAGTTTTACCTCTTCCTTTCCAATCTGGATGCTTAATTTTTTTTCTTTTCTTGTCTCATTTCTCTGGTTAGAATCTCCAGTAAAATGTTGCATGGAATGGGTAGAACATAAAATTTTCTATTGTTTCTACTCATAAGAGGAAAGTATTCATCTTTGACCATGAAGTATGATATTAGCTGTGAACAATTTTTAGATGCCTTTTATCTTTTGAGGAGATCTCCTTCTATTCCTAGCTTGTGGAGTGGTTTATTTCATAAAAAGGTGTTGGATGTGTCCAGTGCTTTTTCTGCATGTATTTACCATATGTCACGGAGCGGCTTGGCCTGTGAGCCAGGGCTTCTGAGCCTGCACATCCGGAGCCTGTGCTCCACAATGGGAAAGGCCACAATAGTAAGAGGCCTGCATACCCCCCCCCCCCCCAAAAAAAAAAGACGATGACATAGGCATATTTAGATTGTTAAATATCTCTTTTAGTTTTGAGAGAGATATAGCATTGATAAAGTTCAAGGCAATTAACAAAACAATACTTGCATTGCTAAATGTAAATTGGTGCAGCTATGATGGAAAATAGTATGGAGGTTCCTCAAAAAAATTAAAAATAGAACTACCATATGACCCAGCAATTCCACTTCTGAGTATTTTTCTGAAGAAAATAAAAGCAGTAGTTCAAAAAGATATATACACCCTTATGTTCATTGCAACATGATTTAAAATTACTAGGATATGGAAGCAAACTTAGTGTCCATTGATAGATGAATGGACAAAGATTTGACATATATATACAACGGGATATTACTCAGCCATAAAAAAGAATGTAATATTGCCATTTGTGACAACATGGATGGACGTAGAGTATATTCTGCTAAGTGAAATAAGTCAGAGAGAGAAAGACAAATATCATATGATCTCACTTATATGTGGAATCTAAAAAAATAATAATAAAGGAACAAACATAACAAAACATTACAGACTCACAGATACAGAGAGCAAACAGAGAGAAGTGAGGGGGTTATGAGTGAAATAGGTGGGAAGATTAAGACGTACAAACTTCTGATTACAAAAAAATGAGTCATTAAATGTACAGCATGAGGAATATAGGCAATTACATTGTAATGTCTTTGTATGGTGACAGATTGTAACTAGACTTATCATGATCATTTTGTAATGTATCCACATATTGAATCACTATGTTGTACACCTGGAACTAACATGTTTAGGTCAATTATACTTCAATTAAAAAAATTCATAGACAGTGGGAAGAAATGCATCAAAATGCTAATGGTGGTTATCTCTGGGGAAGATGGGGATTATGAGTGATTGATAATTTCTACTTTAAGCTTTTATGTATTTCTTGTCATCTGCAATGAATATGTATTGCTCATAAAATTAGAAAGAAAAGAATAAATGTCATTAAAAATGGGGGAAAAAAAAACACTTGTACAAAGTTCATTGTCAGAAAAAAATAGTAATCCTAGCTAGCAAACTCTTGAAGAAATCATTATTAGAAGTAGGGAATGCCTATTGGCTTTTTCCCAGCTTTGCTGCTAGAAGGTTTTCTTATTTCCTACTTTTTACCTACATTGCTCCTCTGTTCTTATTTTTGAGCATTCTTAATTTCTGCCACTTGGCTGTTGTTTCAGTCTTTATTTTGCAGTTACTCTTTATATGATTGATAATACACAAAAAGGTGACTTTTTTCCCCAACATCTTTTTCACTTCCCTCCATCGCATCACCATCCTAATTTCCTACCATAAAAATCTCCCCAATTTTTTATACTGAATGACATATGACAATGTCTTGAATATAAACAGTGATGGATTTAAATTACCACCACTTTAAAATAGACTATTCTTTAATTTTTTAATGCTACCTATATTGTGTGTCAGAAACTTTATGAACAATCAGGCCTGGAAAATTTCAGAGGTCATAGTATAAAAACACAAACAGATAAACAAACTAAAAAGACAACTGTAGGACCTAACATTTTAAAAAGAAAATATTTAGTAATTCTATTTTTAGTTTTCTGAGGAACCTCTACACTCTTTTCTATAGTGGCTGTACCAGCTTATATTCCCACCAACAGTGTAGGAGAGTTCCCATTTTTCCACAACCTCTCCAGCATTTGTTATTTGTAGACTTTTAATGATGGCCATTCTGACCTGTGTGAGGTGGCACCTCATTGTAGTGTTTTATTGTTTTGTATTTTCTTTTTTGAATTTAATTTTATTTACTTTTTTTTATACAGCAGGTTCTTATTAGTCATCAGTTTTATACACATCATTGTATACATGTCAATCCCAATCACCCAATTCATCACACCCCCACCCCCACCACCCCACTGCTTTCCCCCCTTGGTGTCCATATGTTTGTTCTCTATGTCTGTGTCTCAATTTCTGCCCTGCAAACCCATTCATCTGCACCATTTTTCTAGGTGCCACATATATGCGTTAATATACAATATTTGTTTTTCTCTTTCTGACTTACTTTACTCTGTATGACAGTCTCTAGATCCATCCACGTCTCAACAAATGACCCAATTTTATTCCTTTTTATGGCTGAGTAATATTCCATTGTATATATTTACCACATCTTCTTTATCCATTCATCTGTTGATGGTCATTTAGGTTGCTTCCATGACCTGGCTTTTGTAAATAGTGCTGCAATGAGCACTGGGTTGCATGTGTCTTTTTCAATTATGGTTTTCTCTGGGTATATGCCCAATAGTGGGATTGCTGGATCATATGGTAATCTTATTTTTAGATTTTTAAGGAACGTCCATACTGTTCTCTATAGTGACTGTATCAATTTACATTCCCACCAACAGTGCAAGAGTGTTCCCTTTTCTCCACACCCTCTCCAGCATTTGTTGTTTGTAGATTTTCTGATGATACCCATTCTAACCCATGTGAGGTGATACCTCATTGTAGTTTTGATTTGCATTTCTCTAATGATTAGTGATGTTGAGCATCTTTTCATGTGCCTACTGGCCATCTGTATGTCTTCTTTGGAGCAATGTCTATTAAAGTCTTCTGCCCATTTTTTGATTGTTTTATTTGTTTCTTTGTTGTTGAGTTGTATGAGCTGTTTGTATTTTTTGGAGATTAAGCTCTTGTCTGTCACATCATTTGCAAATGTTGTCTCCCATTCTGTCAGTTGTCTTTTAAAAAAAAAAAAACTTTTTTAAATGAGTTTCCTTTGCTGTGCAAAAGCTTGTAAGTTTGATTAGGTCATGTTTATTTATTTGTGTTTTTATTTCTATTGTGTTGGGAGACTGACCTAAGAAAACGTTGGTATGATTTATGTTAGAGAATGTTTTGCCTATGCTCTCATCTAGAAGTTTTATGGTGTCATGTCTTATGTTTAAATCTTTAAGACTTTTTGAGTTTATTTTTGTTTATGGTGTGAAGGTGTGTTCTAACTTCATTGATATACATGCAGCTGTCCAACTTTCCCAGTACCACTTGCTGAAGAGACTCTTTTTCCCATTTTGTATTCTTGCCTCCTTTGTTGAAGATTAACTGACCATAGGTGTGCTCTCCACTCTGATCAATTGATCCCATATGTTTGTTTTTGTGTCAAAACTACACTGTTTGGATTAATGTAACTTTGTAGTATTGTCTGAACATGTGAGAGTTATGTCTTCTGCTTTTTTTTCTTTCCTCAAGATTGCTTTGACAATTCTGTGTCTTTTATGGGTCCATATAAATTTTCGGATTATTTGTTTTAGTTCTGTGAAAAATGTCATGGCTATTTTGATAGGGATCACATTAAATCTGTAGATTTCTTTGGGTAGTATTGCTATTTTAACAATATTAATTCTTCCAGCTTAAGAGCATTGAATCCAGCAATCCCACTCCTGGACATATACCTAGACAAAACTATAATCAAAATATGTACATACACCCCTATGTTCATAGCAGCACTATTCGCAATAGCCAAAAGATGGAAACAACCTAAATGTCCATCAACAAACAGATGGATAAAGAAGATATGGTACATATATACAATGGAATACTACTCAGACATAAAAAAAGAAAGAAATATTGCCATTTGTAGCAACATGGATGCAACTAGTGATTATCATACTAAGTGAAGTAAGTCAGAAAAAGAAACACAAATACCATATGATATCACTTATGTGTGGAATTTAAAGTATGGCACAAATGAACCTGCCTACAAAACAGAAACAGACTCACAGATATAGAGAACAGACTTTTGGTTGCCAAGTGGGAGGGGGAAGAGGGAGGGAAGAACTGGTAGTTTGGGATTAGCAGATGTATACTATTATATATAGGATGGATAAACAACAAAGTCCTACTGTATAGCACAGGGAACTATATTGAATACCTTGGGATAAACCATAATGGAAAAGAATATAAGAAAAGAATGTCTATATGTATATAACTGAGTCATTTTGCTGTATAGCAGAGATCAGCACATTGTAAATCAACTATACTCCAATAAAAAGAAATAAATAAAATTTAAAAAAATTACAAAAAACTAACACCCCCTCCGAAAAGAAAAGAAGCAGTTACCTCACAGACTCCCATGGGACCCTGAGTCACTGGTGAGGAAGTGGTAGGGTATGATCCAGGTATAAGGAGCTTCTAGACTGACTCATCCTTATAGTTGGCAGGGCCTCCAGGTAAAAAATTTTAAAAATAAATAAGAAATAAAACACACTCCTTAACATGAACGCTTAATGTCAGTATTATTTTTTGGTTGAGTTTCAATGCTATTTAATAAATAAATGTTTGTTCCAGTAACCAATATTAAAATATTGAAACCAATTAATGTATACCATATGTAAAATAAGTATATTTATTTTTTACCTTATCAGCTTACCCATTAAGGATGTTGTAAGACAAAAAGTAAAATACGCAGAATGGAACTAGAATTTCAAAAGTGTAACCTTTTACTAATTGTGACAGCTTGCCCTTCTTTAATATCTATCACTTACTAAAATCAACATATTAAGATCATAAAACAAAATTTTAAAATGTAAGCTACATTAGTCAAAAAGGTCTATTGAGCCAAATATTCCCTGGAGAGCAGAGGTTCGGAAAATTTTGAAAATATATTAACTCACTCAAGTTGTGGGCAATAAATGACTAGTGCATAGAAATATATTGGCCTGAATATGCTAGCATATGCTCAAGAAATGTCTAATTTACCTTCAGGAAAGAACTGAGTTTTTGATGTCTCAGGTTAACTATATATTTTTTGCAATGTGTAATCAGCATTTTTCAGAACTATAAAAAATAATTTTAATTACTTCCATTTTATAAATGTTCAGAGAAGTTAAGGGATTTACCCAGAGAAACAATGTTAATAAAAGTCCACTTCTCTTGCTCATAATCACTACAGCATATTACTTTTAATTTGATTGCTTAATCTTAGCAAATTATATAGTTAAATGAAATAAAAATGCAGGCCATTGCTCATGGATTTTGGGGGATATGGATTTTTCCCATAAAACTGTATATAAGCCATTATACACAAAATATGCCTTGAAATTTTATGTCCAGGAAATTTATGGATTTCCTAAAATACACAAAAGTGTGCCTAAGTTCTCTGGATAGGATTTGAGTGAGGCTAACAGATCTAATAACTGAATTGCAGAGTCTCTCAGGCTATTCTCTGGCTTTAACTCACCAAGTTACACAGAGGGATGGCATAATAAATAACATCTCCAAATTTGTTATTGAACTGAGAAGCTAACTTTTATTTATGTTTGCATAGTGCCCAATAATGAAGGTGCTGTACATGTGTTAACTCATCTAATGTTCTCAACAATCTGTAAAGTTCAGTTGTTTCTATAACCCAAATTTTACAGGGGAGGAAACTGAGTCTCAGAGAAGTGAAGTAACTCAACTGTGTTACAGAGCTAGGAAAGTTTGAGTTTGAAGCCAGTTAGTCTGCTGTCAGAGTCCTTGCTTTGAATCATTATCTTGATAGGAATGACGTTGGGCATACTTTTCACTTCTTGTGAAGATAATTGCTCTCAATTTTTTAGTATCCCTTCATAAAATTATTTTACTATCAATACTTAGAAAGGTTGATAGAAAAATGTTAAGTATATAAAATCTAAATTATGGATTATGGGTAGGCTTTGTAGACACAAGATCCTTATCATTGGTTCACATTATCTGAGAAATCTTCCTTGATTTTTCTTGTTTATGATTATTTTATATAGCCAATACTTTTTCCTTTATAAAAATGGGTCTACATGGTTTCAGAAGAATATCTAGTTCTAAGACAGAGACTTCTGAAGTTATGAAGATATTAGGGAGAACTTAAGGAATGAAAATAATGTATTGTCTTTCCAATCACCAGGAATGAAGAAAGTAAGGGAATAGGGAGGCACTTACCTCATTATTTAAAAAGGTGACATCATATATCCTTGGGTACCTTCTGCTTGCTTAGAAATTCCTGCTCTCTACCTCCCTGCCATATTGATATTCTGAAATTATACACTGTATGATAAGATAGAAGCTACAGGCTACATATTTATCACCCAAATTATTCTTCCACAGGGTTAGTGTGAATTTGAAGTATCTATGTTATTACATATCCTTATATCCAGAATTTAATGGTTCACATGTGATAAATGAAACATATGTTTTGATCTTTCAATAGTAACTCTTGTAAACTATCCTACCTCATGGCAGGTGTGAATGTTACAATGGCCTTATTATTTTGTGGCTGATTTGCCCATAGCTGTTTGTACAGGGATGAAGTATGTTTGAATATTTGTATTGGACTGTTCATTACTTCTTTTTTTTCTTTGCAAATTACCCTTCCCATGAATTTTTTCCAATTTCTTATTGTAGTTTTATATATATATATATATATATATATATATATAAAGTAAAATTTATCATCTTTACTATTTTATTTTTTACTTCTGGTCTTTTCAAAATTTAATTTAATTTAAATTGATTTTATTTTATATTGGGGTACAGTTGATTAATAATATTGTGTTAGTTTCAGGTGTACAACACAGTGATTCAGTTATGCATACACATGTATGAATTCTTTTTCAAATTATTTTCCAATTTAAGTTGTTACATAATATTGAGCAGATTTCCCTGTGCTATACAGCAGGTCCTTGTTGGTTATTCATTTTAAATATAGTAGTGTATACATATCAATCCCAAACTCCCTAACTATCCCTCCCCTAACAATCCCTCTGGTAACCAAAAGTTTGTTCTCTAAGTCTGTGAGTCTATTTCTGTTTTGTAAATAAGTTCATTAGTATCATTTTTTTTTTTTTAGATTCTGCATATGTGACATCATACGATATTTGTCTTTCTCTTTCTGACTTACTTCACTCAGTATGAAATCTCTAGATCCAACCATGTTGCTGCAAATAGCATTACTTCATTCTTTTTACTGGCTGAGTAATATTCCATTGTACATATGTACCACATCTTCTTTACCCATTCATCTGTCAATGGACATTTAGGTTACTTCCATGTCTTGACTACTGTAAACAGTGCTGCAATAAATATTGGGGTGAATGTTTCCTTTTTTCCAGATATATGCCTAGGAGTGGGATTACAAGATCATATGGTAGTTCCATTTTTATTTTTTTAAGAAACCTCCATACTGTTCCCCATAGTGTTTGTACCAATTTACATTCCAATCAACAGTGTAAGAGTGTTCCCTTTTCTCTACACCCTTTCCAGCATTCCCTGATTATTTTTGATCCACAGTTGGTTGAATCCATGGATATGGATTTTGCAGATATAGAGGACTGACTGTATTCCACATGAGTCCTGTGAATCACACACACACAAATGGATATAACAAGAACAACAAAATAACAAAGCTTTAAAATTTAGTATTAAATCTTTAATTTTAAGAATTATTCTCATCATTTTCCATAGTATCTATTCATAAATTCTGTTACAACTGAAAAGTGAATATGAATATATTAATACAGAGTAATTCTTGGAGGATTGATACCCTTATCATTAGTTCAACTTATCTGATGAATCTTCCTAAATGTTGGAATAAACAACCTGGTTATTCTAGCAACATTGTTCTCAAGAAATAGGAATGTGCACACCTATATATTTTTTAGTAGCCACAATGTACAGCAAATAAATGGATTTCTTTGGAAAATATGACTCTTTCTTTCTTATCCTTTAGTTAAAGAGTTCAAACACTGCCAGATTCAGGGCACAGTTTTTTAATTTGATCTTCACCATGTTGCTTATATGTTGTTCTTAAATCAACATATTACAAATAAGTTTTCTGATATTGTGCTAATGTTATGCTTTGGCAAAACTGGGCTCTCAATCCTACAACACCCACTTAAGAGAAATTGAGTAGTTACTGATAACATTAGGAGGAATATAATCTTAGGACTGAGTTGAGCTGAGAGATGAGTATTTGTGTGAGCTGAGTTACCAGGTATTGGAGTAGTCAGTTAAAGCAACAAGCCAAAAGTGAAGTTAAGCCTTTAATCACTTAACTGCAATGGTATAAGCCAGAGGATAAAACCGGAAAAACCATCAACTCCCCCTGTTCCATTTTCCCCCATAGAACAGTGCACTAGTTGAGGGTCAGATGGATCAGCACAGTTGTGGAGGTCATCTCACTGATGAGCAAGCCCAAAAGAAAAGTTCTATAAGTTTTATGGCCCCTGGCATTGGAGAAAATGTAGAGGACAAAGGGCCAGGAGTAAAAAAGTTCTGGGTACTGAGTCAAAATGGTAAAACGTGTCTTCAGTGTTTTCCCTCCTCTCTCTTCCCCTAAGGAGGTTTCAACAGAAGCACCCAAAGAAGACCTCTGGCCAAAGCCTCAGATTAAGAGACCTAGGAATGAAGGTGCTTGGATTAAGAGTGCAAATACTGGCAAGAGTGTGACTGGCTAGTTGTGTCCTTGACCACAACTCCTCTCAGAGACTGAAATGTACTGGCTGTGCACGAAATCTGGTGTGGGGAGAGCAGATTTTCCCCATGAGGGCTGCCAAAGAATGTCTTTGTCAGGCCTATAGTCAAGCCTGAAAAATCAGACTGATTTTTTTTTTTTTAAGTTTCTCCAGAATATTTTATTTTATTTTCTTAATACATCTTTATTGGAGTATAATCGCTTCATAATGCTGTGTTAGTTTCTGTTGTTCAACAAAGTGAATCAGCCATATGCATACATATATCCCCATATCGCCTCCCTCTTAGGCCTCCCTCCCATCCTCCCTATCCCACCGCTCTAGGTCGCCATAGAGCTCCGAGCTGATCTCCATGTACTATGCTGCTGCTTCCCACAGGCTATCTATTTTACATTTGGTAGTGTATGGATTTCTCTAAGACAGTGGCCTGTAAATCCATTCTGTGAAGATGTGAATAATCCTAATTAGGCTCTAGCAGAGCTCTTGGCACTTAATAGTTATCCAGTGGATATTTCTTGACAAAATTAGTATTTTTAAAATTTTTAATAAAATCTTTAAGAATTTTTTTCCATGTACAACATAAAAAACATTAACCCAGCAGTGTGGTTCTGCAAAAACACCACAGAAGTAAAAATCAAGAGTTCAATTTTAATTTTTTCATTAGAGAATGTTGTTATTCTTCTTAACAGTTTACTTAAATTATATTTACAGTTTATAAATCTACAGTTTGTTAGCTTTGTGGTTAACAATTCTTAGTCTCTCATTCTCTTTCATTAATGCTGGGTCATAAGAAAAATCAGTGTATTGGGAAGCTCAGGAAGCTGTTTTAATGTTCACAAGTACTACACGATCTTAATGCAATGAAAAAGTAAGGAGATCTATTATTAGGTAATATTACACAGAAAAACCGGAATAACAAAATCTCATAAACAATTTAGTACTTGCTTAACATAATATGAACTTAATAAATATATTTTATATTTTTTCTTTATTTCAATTTTCATCTTTATTTTGTTAATCCATTGACTTGTTAAACATTGTCAATTGTAGTAACTTGAGTTCATTACCTTAATATTCAGCGTTTATGTTTTATGAGTCAAGGTTCCTGGCAGATGACTGATAGCACACACTAAGTGTTTCCTTTTCTCTACATCCTTACCAACACTTGCTATCTCTTGGTTTTTTTATAATAGCCACTCTAACAGGTGTGAGATGATATCTCATTGTGGTTTTGATTTGCATTTCCCTGATGATCAGTGATGTTGAGCACCTTTTCATGTACCTGTTAAGCATTTGTATGTGTTATTTAGGAAATGTCTATTCAGTTCCTCTGCTCGTTTTTAAAATTAGATTGTTCGGTGTTTTTCTGTTATTGAGGCTTGTGAATTCATTACATATTTTGAATATTAACACTGAATCAGATATATGATTTGCAAATATTTTTCCCATTCCACAGGTTGCCTTCTCATTTTGTTTATGATTTTCTGTGCTGTATAGAAGTTTTATAGTTTGATATAGTGCCACTTATTAATTTTTGCTTTTGTTGCCTTTGTTTTAGTGTCAAATCTAAACAATCATTAGCAAGACTGATTTCAAAGCACTTACTCTCTGTTTTCTTCTAGGAGTTTTATGATTTCAGTCTTATATTCAAGTCTTTAACTCATTTTGAGTTAATTTTTGTGTATGATGTAAGATAGTTGTCCAGTTTCATTCTTTTGCATGTGGCTATACTTTTTTCCTGGCACTGCTATTAAATGTTTTCTCCATTGTCTCTTTTGTCATAAATTAATTGACAATATATGCAGAGGTTTATTTACAAGCTATATGCTGCTCATTGCATGTTCCCCTTATACTTTGTAAAAGCCTCAGCTAGAGAATTTTCCTGATATGGTGAATAAATGCTTTCTTCCTTCAGGATCTGAGTCCTTGGTGGTACTCTCTTTATTATGTTAAATATGTTTTCCACTACTGAATATTATCATGCAAAGGTACTAAGGAATGGCCCAATGGATTCCTTGGGGTCTACACATAGTCCTCCTTGATCCCATTGAGTAGTAATAGGTAAATTTCTCCTTGATAAGCAGAAAATACCACATTAGTCAGTGTAGTGTGCAGCAGCATCAAGAGACCAAAATAACCAGGAGTAGCTTCAGTTTTCATATTAATGATATCATGGCTGTGTTTCCTAGTGGAAGCCTTCTTTTCCTGGGCTCTGTGATCTCCACACGTATGAACCCAGAGTCATGAAGAAGGGAAGTGAAAATCTCTTCTCTGTTTATTACATGCAATCATGAGAGGTATCTTTCACAACTTTACATAAGTCCTGAACCCTTTGTAACTGGTTATGGGGACAAAGCCTAAAATATTGGCTGCTGGATTAAAGTACATATTACCTGTTGTAGATATCCCCCCCCCCCCCACAAAGTGATATTTCCTATGGTTTATTCTTTGGTAACCATTCAACCTTTTTATGGAGCCAACTAATTCTGAGTGATAGAACAAAAGATATTACCAGTGATTTCATGGGATTTATTTTATAGTGTAGGATGTGTGAATTATTCCAGTGTACAGAAGTGGTACTGTGTAGGATGTCATGCAGTGGATATTCTTTAAGTTCTTAAATAATGGTGCTGGACAGAGAAAGCAAATGTATAACTGGAATATGTATCTATTCTTGTAGGGAGAAATTGCTGCCCTGCACCCCGGGAATGAAGAGCATACACTTTGTAAACCTGTTACCTGCTAGCAGGTCTTCTAGGTAATTATGTCATTTTACGGCTCAAGGTTAGCCTTTGGTATCGGCATGCATTCTTCTCAGTAGTAACAGTAGCTAGACTAGTTACTACTGAGAAGAGTACTAGTTACTTGGTGAGAGAAATTTCATATTTTTGAATCTGTCCTCAGCCCCATTCTCTGGCACCATGAATACTTTATACATGAGTCTATTACACAAGCACAGGGATGGCTGAAAAAATGTTCTGATTAAAATCTGAAGAACTGTCTCCAGCAGTTCATTATGTCCCCCATTAAAGTGATACCTTCTAGTGGGCATTTATGAAAGATATAAATATTTTTACACTCTGTCTTTTCTGAGAGGTGCACCCATGTGTATTCCCTTTGTCACTAGTATTCCATGTCGTCCTTACTGAGTTCCATTAACCAGTTATCCATGACCTATGAATCTGTAGATTTCAACCTCAGTCCTCAGTTGTCTTTTGCGCACAAAGTGGGCATCCATATAACACCAGGATCTCTGCCTACTAAGAAAATTTGCCCTCACTGGAAATAATAGGCAGATCCTTGTGGGGTAAAGATTCAGTAATTACAGTGAAATTCATTGATTAAATAATTACTTAAGCAAGGAATAAAAATGTATGAGAAGTCTAGCAACCAATGTAAAAAATTTGTAAAACAACAAAAGAAATACAAATAAAAAGGAAATAATAAATAGAAAAGTAAAATGCAATTATTGAAAATATTTGCAAATGATGCATTACCTATAAAATGAAAGTGAATCAGTGAAAAAGCTATAGATCTGATGAGAGAACTCTTTAATTAGGCATGATAAAAAATAAATATTCATGGGCACAGATGATACACAAAAATGCTCACACAGAAAATAAAGGTCTTTTATACACCAACAATTTATTATGCAGCTTAAATTCATGACTTTGAGGTTGGAAAGCCTGGGTTCATTCTTAGCACTGCTACTTTAGTGTATTTGTTATTTCATTGTAAAAGAAGAGATGGGATTTCCCTGGCGGTCCAGTAGTTAAGACTCTGTGCTTCCACTTCAGGGGGCATGGGTTCTATCCCTGGTCAGAGACTAAAATCCCACATACCATGTGGTACAGCAAAAAATTAATTAATTAATTAACTAAATTAAATAAATAATTAGAAGAGGAGATAATAAAATTAGTACAAATCTCCAAATACTTGTGATGAAATACATAGAACAATCATTTTAATGTTATGTATATTAATTACTTATTTACTATAAATTTATTAAGACCAAAGAAATAACATAAACAAAATATTTAAAATATATCCCAAGATATTCATATTAATATTGTAATATATCAATAATCCTTAAATATGAGTGTGTTTAATACAATTCCACTCAAAATGCTCTCTTTTCCCCTTAGGTTCCCTAAAAGATAAGCACATGGTTTATATCTTGGCAAAATAAAGTTATATTTCTATAAAACATAAGTAAATTAATCAAAATATAAATAATATTAATATTTTAAAACTTTATTATATATGAATATCTGACATCTCTTATTCTCTAAGATATCAAATACTGTAAAGTATCACTATAAAACGTAGAGTTGAACCTGAACAACATAGGTATCAGTAGTGACTACCACCACACAATGGAAAATCCACATATAACTTTATAGTCAGCCCTCCATATCTGTGGTTCCACATTCCTGGATTCAACCAACTGCAGATCATGTAGTACTGTAGTATGTATCTAGTGGGAAAAATCTGCATGTACATGGACTCACATGGTTTAAAGCCCTGTTTTTCAAGAGTCAACTGTATATGTAAAATTAAATTTTATAAGATGTGAATAATTTTACTATACTTTTCTTATATTAAAAAATTAAAATCCCTTAAATGAAATTAAAAGATAAAAAGTAACCTGGGAAAAATATTTGAATCATATAAATCTCCTAAACTAATAAAGTAATTAACATGAAAACAGCATTTCAAAACAGTAAAAATGTTGGCAAAGACAAACAACATACAGGCAACTCAGGAGAGAAGAAATAAGTCTACACTAAAAATATATTCAAATATTTGACAATGTTAACAATCATTAATAGGCATACAATACAAATAAATATAAGTGAAAAATTAGTTAGTATATATTGCCAATAAATTGGTGAAGATTTACCATGTTAAACTTCTAATCTTTAAAGATATACTTATTCGTAGTTTAGGCTTATAAACTGGCATGTTTTCAAAGGGTATCTTGTCATTATGAATCAAAGTCTTTAAAATGTGTTACAAAGCAATTGCATATCTAGGAATTTACTGTATGGAAATTATAAAGGATATTAACACAGATTAGCTAATAGAATACTCAGTGCATAGTTTAAAATATTGCAAGACAGGAATCACCAATGGCTGTAATGTTCATACAATTTAGATAAGGAAAATATTCTATAGGAAAGTATATAAAAATACATAATATATATTCAATACACATTCATGTATATCCTTGGTATTTATTATGAAGTTCAAATTCTTTACTCTGTGTATGTACATAATCTGATTTAAAAATGTGCATATGTATGCAAAGTATATGTACAACTATGTACAAATATATATGTATATACACAAAGATATATATATATATATATATATATATATATATATATATACAACACTTTGTAAGGAGGAAAATATATTCATAAATTACCTAAGATATCAATCAGTAAAATTAAACTGAACTCATACCTTTAATACTATAAGAAAATAATGAAAAGAAACATTTAAAATGTTCCTATGTGAAAAGAAATTTAAAATTGGGAAAAAAAGTTGGAACCCTAAAGAATCCAGAACATAAAATCAGATGGAATCTAGGTATTGATAAAGAAATGACAATATATATATCAAATGCATATTGGGACAACGAAGATTAATCTACCCGGCAAGGATCTCACTCAGATTCGATGGAAAAACCAAAAGATTTACAGACAAGCAAAAGATAAAAGAATTCAGCACCACCAAACCAGCTCTACAACAAATGCTAAAGGAACTTCTCTAAGTGGGAAACACAAGAGAAGAAAAGGACCTACAAAAACAAACCCCAAACAATTAAGAATATAGTAATAGGAGGAAGACTGGTTCAAGATGTCACAGTAGAAGGACATGCTCTCACTCCCTCTTGCAAGAACACCAGAATCACAACTAACTGCTGAACAATAATCGATAGGAAGACACTGGAACTCACCAAAAAACATACCCCACAACCAAAGACAAAAGAGAAGCCACAATGAGACAGTAGGAGGGGTGCAATCACAATAAAATCAAATCTCATAACTGCTGGGTGGGTGACTCACAAACTGGAGAACACTTATACCACAGAAGTCCACCCACTGGATTGATGGTTCTGAGCCTCATGTCAGGCTTCTGAACCTGGGGGTTTGGCAATGGGAGGGGGAATTGCTAGAAAATCAGTCTTTGAAGGCCAGCAGGATTTGATTGCAGGACTTTGACAGGACTGTGGGAAACAGAGACTGCACTCTTGGAGGGCACACACAAAGTAGTGTGCACATCAGGACCCAGGGGAAGAAGCAGTGACCTCATAGAGACTGAAACAGACCTACCTGCTAGTGTTGGAGGGTCTCCTGCAGAGGCAGGGGGGTGGCTGTGTCTCACTGTTAGGACAAGGACACTGAGAGAAGAAGTTCTGGGAAGTACTCCTTTGGCATGAACCCTCACAGAGTCCACCAGTAACACCACCAAAGACCCCAAGTAGGCTCCAGTGTTGGGTCAACTCAGGCCAAACAACCAACAGGGAGGGGACCCACCCCACCCATCAGCAGACAAGTGGATTAAAGTTTTACAGAGCTCTGCCAACCAGAACAACAGTCAGCTCTACCCACCACCAGTCACTCCCATAAGGAAACTTGCACAACTCTCTTAGATAGACTCATCCACCAGAGGGCAGACAGCAGAAGCAAGGAGAACTACAATCCTGCAGCTGTGGATCAAAAACCACATTCACAAAAAGATAGACAAGATGAAAAGGCAGAGGGCTATGTAGCAGATGAAGGAAAAAGATAAAACCACAGAAAAACAACTAAATGAAGTGGAAATAAGCAACCTTCCAGAAAAAGAATTCAGAATAATGATAGTGAAGATGATCCAGGACCTCAGAAAAAGAATGGAGCAAACATCAAGAAGATGCAAGAAATGTTTAACAAAGATCTACAAGAATTAAAGAACAAAAAAACTAGACATGAACAATACAATAACTGAAATGAACATTACACTAGAAGTAATCAATAGCAGGATAACAGAGGCAGAAGAATGGATAAGTGACCTGGAAGACAGAATGGTGGAATTCACTGCTGTGGTACAGAATAAAGAAAAAAGAATGAAAAGAAATGGATACAGCTTAAGAGACCTCTGGGAAAACATTAAATGCAAAAACATACTTAGAAAAGTATAACTTTCCAAGATTGAACCAGGAAGAAATAGAAAATATGAACACACCAAGCACAGGTAATGAAATTGAAACTGTGATTAAAAATCTTCCAACAAACAAATGTCCAAGACCAGATGGCTTCACAGGTGAATTCTATCAAACAATAAGAGAAGAGCTAACACCCATCCTTCTCAAACTCTTCCAATATATTGCAGAGGAAGGAACACTCTCAAATTCATTCTATGAGACCACCATCACCCTGATACCAAAACCAGACAAAGATCCTACAAAAAAAAAAGAAAATTACAGACCAATATTACTGATGAATATAGATGCAAAAATTCTCAAGAAAATACTAGCAAATAAAATTCAACAACACATTAAAAGGATCATACACCACGATCAAGTGGGATTTATCCCAGGGATGCAAGGATTCTTCAATATACACATATCAATCAATGTGATACACCATATTAACAAATTGAAGAATAAAACCCATGTGATCATCTCTATAGAGGCAGAAAACGCTTTTGACAAAGTTCTACACTGATTTATTACAAAAACTCTCCAGAAAGTTGACATAGAGGGAACCTACCTCAACATAATTAAGGCCATATATGAAAAACCCACAACAAACATCATTCTCAATGGTGAAAAACTGAAACCATTTCCCCTAAGATCAGGAACAAGACAAGGAGGTCCACTCTCACCACTATTATTTAACAGCGTTTTGGAAGTCCTAGCCATAGCAATCAGAGAAGAAAAAGAAATAAAAGGAATACAAATCAGAAAAGAAGAAGTAAAACTGTCACTGTTTGCAGATGACATGACACTGTACATAAAGAATCCTAAACATGCTGCCAGAAAACTACTAGAGCTAATCAATGTGTTTGGTAAAGTTGCAGGATACAAAATTAATGCACAGAAATCTCTTGCATTCCTATACACTAATAATGAAAAATCTGAAAGAGAAATTAAAGAAACACTCCCATCTACCATTGCAACAAAAAGAATAAATTACCTAGGAAGAAACCTACTTAGGGAGACAAGAGACCTGTATGCAGAAAACTATAAGACACTGATGAAAGAAATTAAAGATGATACCAACACATGGAGAGATATACAATGCTCTTCAATTGGAAGAATCAAAATTGTGAAAATGACTCTAATACTCAAAGCAATCAACAGATTCAATGCAATCCCTATCAAATTACCAATAGCATTTTTTTACTGAACTAGAACAAAAAATCTTAAAATTTGTATGGAGACACAAAAGACCCCAAATAGCCAAAGCAATCTTGAGGGAAAAAAACCGAGCTGGAGGAATCAGACTCCCTGACTTTAGACTATACTACAAAGCTACAATAACCAAGACAATATGGTACTAGCACAAAAACAGAAATATAGATCAATGGAACAAGGTCAAAAGCCCAGAGATACACCCATGCACCTATGGTCAATTAATCTATGACAAAGGAGGCAAGGATATAAAATGGAGAAAAGACAGTCTCTTCAATAAGTGGTGTTGGGAAAACTGGACTGCTATATGTAAAAGAATGAAATTAGAACACTCCCTAACACCATACACAAAAATAAACTCAAAATGGATTAGAGACCTAAATGTAAGACCAGACAGTATAAAACTCTTACAGGAAAACAAAGGAAGAACACTCTTTGACATAAATCACAGCAAGATCTTTTTTGATCCACCTCCTAGAGTAATGGAAATAAAAACAAAAATAAATAAATGTGGCCTAATGAAATTTAAAAGCTTTTGCACAGCAAAGGAAACCATAAACAAGATGAAAAGACAGTCCTCAGAATGGGAGAAAATATTTGCAAATGAATCAACGGACAAAGGATTCATCTCCAAAATATATAAACAGCACATGTAGTTCAATATTTTAAAAAAAACAACAGCCCAATCCAATAATGGGCAGAAGACCTAAATAGACATTTCTCCAAAGAAGACATACAGATGGCCAAGAAGCCCATGAAAAGCTGCTCAACATCACTAATTATTAGAGAAATGCAAATCAAAACTACAATGAGGTATCATCTCATACCAGTTAGAATGAGCGTGATCAGAAAATCTACAAATAACAAATGCTGCAGTGGGTGTGGAGAAAAGGGAACCCTCTTGCACTGTTGGTGGGAATGTAAATTGATAAAGCCAGTGTGGAAAACAGTATGGAAGTTCCTTGAAAACTAAAAATAGAATTACCATATTACCCAGCAATCCCACTACTGGGTATATAACCAGAGAAAACCATAATTCAGAAAGATCCATGCACCCCAATATTCATTGCAACACTATTTACAGTAGCCAGGTCATGGAAGCAACCTAAATGCCCATCAACAGGCGAATGGAAAAAGAAGATGTGGTACATATGTACAGTGGAATATTACTAAGCCATACAAAGGAATGAAATTAGTCATTTGTAGAGACTGTCATACAGAGTGAAGTAAGTCAGAAAGAGAAAAACAAATATCGTATATGAATGCATATATGTGCAACCTAGAAAAATGGTATAGATGAACCAGTTTGCAGGGCAGAAATTGAGACACAGAGGTAGAGAACAAACGTATGGACACCAAGCAGGGAAAGCGGTGGGCGTTGAGGGTGGTGGTGTGATGAATTGTTAGATTGTGATTGACATGTATACATTGATGTGTATAAAATGGATGACTAATAAGAACCTGCTGTACTAAAAAAAATAAATTAAATTAAAAAATTTAAAATTGCATATTGGTGTGCAACTGATTTATACTTTATGTATTTTTGAAATTTTCTTCAGTAAATCTGAGATACTTTAATTGAGGAAACAGCAGAGTATGTGATATTACCAAAGAAATCTGCCATTTTTGCCAAAAACTGTCATTGGAACAAGCTCACTGGATCAGATGCCTGTATTCTTTAATAAGAAACAAAAATAAATGCATTTACATTTTTACTCAAGAATTTGAAGAAAAAAACCTAAAGAAGCTTGTATGTGTGCAAAGATTTATTATACTTATACACAAAGTATCTCCTTTAGATCACTGTTTATGTAGTGAACATTTGGGAACAGCATGAGATAATTTTTTAATTTAAATAATTATAAACTTAAGATTGAATACTAAGAATTCATTACAAATAATGTTATTTATCTAGGGAAATATTGCTATTATGATGTTATATGAAAAATCAGTCTATAAGACAAACCATAGGATATTTCAAAAATACATCGTATGTCTGTATGTGTTTTAGTAGAGTTAGAAATATATCAAATTTTGTTAGTCGCGATTGTGAGAATGCAGATGATGCTTATTTTCCATTACAATGTCATAATCACTTTGTAGATTTAACCCTTCACCATGGTATAAAGTAATTTATGAGAAGGTAACTGAAGGGTGGACAAAGGGATTTAGTTAAACGAATCAGTGTAATGGCCAATGCAAGGGATTCCCACATAATAACTATAGAATTTATATAGCATATACATGAAAATTCAGATTATTACTTTAAAGACATTATGCATGCAATAGGAAAAGATCTGTGTAATAGGAAAGTATGTGTCAAATGAGAATTGTTTTAACTATATGAAGGGCACTGAAAACAGAGAGGTGACTTTACCTAAGAATTGCTTCTACCTCAGACACTGGACAAACCTTTCCCAGTAACCAGACTGGACTCAGGTATAATATGGATTATATTGAACTCTAGAATTTTAAAACAGAAAAGATTCTTTGTAACTATCAAAAAGACCTGCACATTTTCAAAAAGATAACACATTTGAAACTTCAACTATACAATAACCTTTCAAAAAAATGAATTTTGACTTTAAAGACGGGGATTAATTGAAAAAAGCAATATTCTTTGCAACTGATGGACTTTGTGGATGAATGAATCCTAGAGACACCAGTACCAGTTAAAAGATAACAATTAGGGCTTCCCTGGTGGCGCAGTGATTGAGAATCCGCCTACCGATGCAGGGGACACGGCTTCGTGCCCCGGTCCGGGAAGATCCCACATGCTGCGGAGCGGCTGGGCCCGTGAGCCATGGCCGCTGAGCCTGCGCGTCCGGAGCCTGTGCTCCGCAACGGGAAAGGCCACAACAGTGAGAGGCCCGCGTACCACAAAAAAAAAAAAAAAAAAAAAAAAAAAGATAACAATTAGTGAGTGCTCACTGAGCACCAATCACAATACATGGGTTGATTCATTCTTCACAATTACTCTGTATTAAGTGCTATTTTAATCTTTATTATAAAATTGAGGATAAAGAGACACAGGGAAGTTGTCATTTGCTCATATTTTCACAAGTAGTAAATGATAGATCCAGATTATAAGCTAGACCTCCTGCTTCTAAAGTAATATCTTTTCTATATAAAGTAAACTTTTTTTAGTAAATGAAACTGTACAAGCATATTAAGTTTATAGCATCTTGTTGATTAACATAGGTGCAACACATCTTTTTATAATCCATAATTGTGGAGTTTTGATTTGATTTGAAAAGCTTCTCATGTAATAATTTTAAAAATTCTCAGAATGTTTCTGTGTAAAATTCTAACATTAAAATTTACACCGTGTAATTTTTCCTTTGTCCTTTTTTCTAAATCAAACTTAAGTAAGAGTGAACTTTAAGCTCTATCTTCTTGTTAAACAAAGACAAATGTCAACTTTAAAACAAGGACACTGCCAAAAAATTTTAAGGTCTTTTTTCATTCAGATATTTTAGAGCTCCCACTAAAATATAAAGAAAAGAAATCCACTTAAAACCATTATCCTGCTCAAAACAACTTTAAGAGAAGAAATACTGTCTGGTCAGAGAGACATCAGAATGTGCCTCTTGGAGTACATTAAAACAAAACAAAGCAAAACCCCACACAACATATTCTCTAAGCTTGGAATAAGTTCAGATAATTGAATGCCTGTCATTGAAAGAGCTTCTTAGTGTCAAGCCTGGATGTTTGGGGGACTGTTCACAGGGATCAAGCTGTGCTATGCATTGGGAGCCCTGCCAAATGAATGACATTTCCTGAGAACATAGGAGGAATTTTAAGGAGTTGCCTTGTCCTTCCTAAACAGTTGGGTTAAAGGGTATTTAAAAAGAAAAAGGCAGAGTCAAACTGCTGGGGATACTAGAGAGAAACACCAACAAATCTTTAAATTTAACTGAGCTGAAAATAAACTGTATGGCAAGAAGTAATAAATTACCAAGTTTTATATGTTTTGACTTTTGGTGTTACGTTTTCATTTGAAAGGAATCTAAATATTTTCTATCTTTTACGAATTTATATTTTAGAAAAACACATGAATAAATATTTTACATGGCAAAAGGGGTTGGTTGGACTTGGTCTTATTCTCACCAAAAATATATAGAAATGCAGGGGAGACAAATATTCTTTTAATTCTAAAAATAAAACAATATTAGAAGAAACTCAAGTGATAATGCATTAGAGCTGTGATATCTGATTTGAAAGCTGAAATTTCACAATGGTGAGAGCAGGAGTAATTATTTTAAGCGTAATCAAGGCAGAATCCCAGTTGAACTCCTTACGTAAAATTGAGGGCCTCTAAGGAATTGATTTACTGAGGGCCAGAAGGGTAGAATAGAGAAAAGCATTATTAGAAGTCTTAAATGATTATAATTATCTAGATTTCAAGAAAGATATGAGTCTTCATATGGAGTATACACGCTGAGTCTAAAGCAAGATATTTAAAAAGTAAAACTCATATTATCAAAGATAGAAATAATCACATATTATCAAAGACAAAGAGATAACAGTAACTAGAGACAATAAATGAATTATGTACAAAGCATGCTGATTTTATTGTCAGCAGAATTCTCATTATAAAAATGAAGAAAATATTTGTTGAACTAGAATTCTATACTTATACCTATAGAATTCTATACCTATAGAATTCTATAGATCAGTTATCATACACGAATGAGGGTAATATAGAGATATCTAAAATTAAAGAGGAGGTATCACTCATAAGTTCTCACCAAATGAATTACAAAAGTATATAAATTTAGGAGGAAATGTTGAGATGCAAGTAGTAAGTTTAGCAAAAAACTTGGTAAATATAATTAATCACTGACTGAATAAAAATAAAGTCTTATTTAAAGTTGAAAATATAAAGGACTTCAAATTCCACATAGAATAGCTGGAAGGAATGAAAATTGTTTTGGAGCATTCAAAAATTCCTGTGAATATTTTTCAAAGGGAAATAAGAGATAATGATTACATTAGGACTTTGTGAAATCAAGTACATATGTTAAAATTGAGGTGGCTGTTAAACAAGTATTATAGAAATGTGCATCTTTCAAAAAGTGGATAGCAAATAGTTAATCAATAAAAGTCAAGGAAGAAAGAGAATAAAAATAGAAACTCTGCAATAAATAAAAATTTTAAAATAGGACTTTGGAAATGTGATAAAATAAATAAATAAAAACTAAAAACCAGCCAAAAAAACACACAAAAAAACAAAATAAAAAATCATGTTGAAATATCAAATTAAAATATGTAGAACATTACACAGGATAGATCACATCTTGGGTCACAAATCAAACCTCAGAAAATGTAAGAAAATTAAAATCGTATCAAGCATCTTTTCTGACCACAACACTATGAGATTAGAAAAAAATTACATGAAAAAAAACTGTAAAGAACACAAATACATGGAAGCTAAACAGTGCACTACTAAATAACCAAGAGATCACTGACGAAATCAAAGAAGAAATTTAAAAAATAGAATATCTTTAGATTTAGGGAACAAACAAGCAAAGTATATTCTAATTTATAATTGATAAAATAATAAAAACAATGATCTCCTTAGTGGGGGTTGTACTGTATAGAGATTTTAGAAAGAAACATAAACTGGGCTTGTAATCATATTCTTATGCATACAATTTTCAGGCCACAACATTTTTTGATTGGCAGTATAATTATGCAATTAATGTCATGATTAAGTATTTTGAAAAACTGAACAAACAAGAGTCTTGGATATGTAAAATTCATTAGTTCTTGCAATAAACTAATATTAGTTGGGAGCTTACTATTTGCCAGGTACTTGCTTTTTATTCTTAAATAGATTATGAATTTACTGTAAACTTTAATTCTCTCATCTTTTGAAGAAACAAACAGTAACATCTGTTGAGCATTTAGAAAATACAAAATACAAAATTTTCCATTAACACACATATAAAAAGTTATATAAAGTACTTATTTGCAAATACTTGCAGAAATGAAATGACTTTTTAAATCTTTGAAGTAATTTTCACTATGAAGCCTTTGAATTTAGAATCAACTTTTAATGGACATCCAACTCAACATAATAATTCTAATTTTGAAAATAACTTATCAATTATTTTGTCATTCCTGTGGTATACTGTGTTTATGTCAACTAAATCACATTAAAGAATTATGTGTATGAGCAATTATTTTGTCATTCATAAGTTGTCACTTTGGAACTACATTATTGAAGAATTAGCTATAATTGGGTTGTGAGGTTTAAGCAAAGTCCAACCTAAGAATGTGTCTGCTGATTGTTAGAGATTCAAAACACATTTTTTTAACATCTTTATTGGAGTATAATTGCTTTACTTGTGCTAGTTTCTGCTGTATAACAAAGTGAATCAGCTATACATATACATACATCCTCATATCGCCTCTCTCTTGCACCTCCCTCCCAAATTCCCTATCCCACCACTCTAGGTGGTCACAAAGCACTGAGCTGATCTCCCTGTGCTATGTGGCTGCTTCCCACTAGGTATCTATTTTACATTTGGTAGTGTGTATAAGTCCATGCCACTCTCTCACTTCATCCCATCTTACACTTCCCTCTCCCTGTGTCCTCAAGTACATTCGCTACATCTGCGTCTTTATTCCTGTACTGTCCCTAGGTTCTTAAAACCATTTTTTTCATATATATGTGTTAGCATATAGTAACATTCATATATATGTGTTAGCATACAGTATTTGTTTGTGTCTTTCTGACTTACTTCACTCTGTATGACAGACTCTAGGTGCATCCACCTCACTACAAATAACTCAATTTCGTCATTTTTAATATTCCATTGTATATAAGTGCCACATCTTCTTTATCCATTCATCTGTCGATGGACACTTAGGTTGCTTCCATGTCCTGGCTATTGTGAATAGGGCTGCAATGAACATTGTGGTACATAACTCTTTTTGAATTATGGTTTTCTCAGGGTATATGCCCTGTAGTGGGGTTGCTGGGTCGTCTGGTAATTCTATTTTTAGTTTTTTTAAAGAACCTCCATACTGTTCTCCACAGTGGCTGTAACAGTTTACATTCCCACCAACAGTGCCAGAGGGTTCCCTTTTCTGCACTCCCTCTCCAGCATTTATTGTTTGCAGAGTTTTTGATGATGGCCATTCATACTGGTGTGAGGTGATACCTCATTGTAGTTTTGATTTGCATTTCTTTAATGATTAGTGATGTTGAGCATCCTTTCATGTGTTTGTTGGCAATCTGTATATCTTCTTTAGAGAAATGTCTATTTAAGTCTTCTGCCCATTTTTGGATTGGGTTGTTTGATTTTTGATATTGAGCTGCATGTGTTGCTTGTAAATTTTGGAAATTAAACCTTTCTCAGTTGCTTCATTTTAAAATATTTTCTCCCATTCAGAGAATTGTCTTTTTGTCTTGTTTACGTTTTCCTTTGCTGTGCAAAAGCTTTTAAGTTTCATTAGGTCCCATTGGTTTATTTTTGTTTTTATTTCCATTTCTCTAGGAAGTGGGTCAAAAAGGATCTTGATGTCATTTATGTCATAGAGTGTTCTGCCTATGTTTTAATCTGAGAGTTTTACAGTGTCCGGCCTTATATTTACATCTTTAATCCATTTTGAGTTTAATTTTGTGTATGGTGTTAGGAAGTATTCTAATTTCATTCTTTTACATGTGGCTGTCCAGTTTTCCCAGCACCAATTATTGAAGAGGCTGTCTTTTCTCCATTGTATACTCTTGCCTCCTTTATCAAAGATAAGGTGAGCATATGTACGTGGGTTTATCTCTTGGCTTTCCATCCTGTTCCATTGATACTCTTTTTGTGCCAGTACCATACTATCTTGATTATTGTACCTTTGTATTATAGTTGGAAGTGCAGGAGCCTGATGCCCTCACTTGAATTTTTCTTTCTCAAGATTGCTTTGGCTATTCATGGTCTTTTGTGTTTCCATTCAAATTGTGAAATTTTTATTCTAGTTATGTGAGAAAGGCCATTGGTAGTTTGATTGCACTGAATCTGTAGATTGCTTTGGGTGGTATACTCATTTTCAAAATATTGATTCTTCTAATCCAAGAACATGTTATATCTCTCCATCTGTTTGTATCATCTTTAATTTCTTTCATCAGTGTCTTATAGTTTTCTGAATGTAAGTCTTCTGTCTCCTTAGGTAGGTTTATTCCTATGTATTTTATTCTTCTTGTTGCAATGCTAAATTAGAATGTTTCCTTAATTTCTCTTTCAGTTATTTCATCATTAGTATATAGGAATGCAAGAGATTTCTGTGCATTAATTTTGCATCCTGTTACTTTACCAAATTCATTGCTTAGCTCTAGTAGTTTTCTAGTAGCATCTTTAGGATTCTGTATGTATGGTATCATGTCATCAGCAAACAGTGACAACTTTACCTCTTCTTTTCCGATTTGGATTCCTTTTATTTATTTCTCTTCTCTGATCGCTGTGGCTAAAACTTCTAAAACTATGTAGAATAATAGTGGTGAGAGTGGAAAAACTTGTCTTTTTCCTTGTCGTAGAGGAAATGGTTTCAGTTTTTCACCATTGAGAATGATGTTGGCTGTGGGTTTGTCATATATGGTCTTTATTATGTTGAGGTAAGCTCCCTCTATTCTTACTTTCTGGAGGCTTTTTATCAGAAATTGGTGTTGAATTTTGTTGAAAGCTTTTTCTGCATCTATTGAGATTATCATATTTATTTTATCCTTCAATTTGTTAATATGGTGTATCACATTGATTTACATATATTGAAGAATCTTTGCATTCCTGGGATAAACCCCACATGATCATGGTGTGTGATCCTTTTAATGTGCTGTTGTATTCTGTTTGCTAGTATTTTGTTGAGGATTTTTGCATCTATGTTCATCAGTGATATTGGCCTGTAGTTTTCTTTCTTTTTGACCTCTTTGTCTGGTTTTGGTATCAGGGTGATGGTGACCTTGTAGAATGAGTTTGGGAGTGTTCCTCCCTCTGCTATATTTTGGAAGAGTTTGAGAAGTGTAGGTGTTAGCTCTTCTGTAAATGTTTGATAGAATTCACCTGTGAAGCCATGTGGTTTGGGCTTTTGTTGGAAACTTTTTAATCAGTCTCAATTTCAGTGCTTGTGATTGGTCTGTTTATATTTTCTTTTCTTCCTGGTTCAGTCTCAGAAGGTTTTGCTTTTCTAAGAATTTACCCATTTCTTCCAGGTTGTCCATTTTATTGGGATATGGTTGCTTTCAGTAATCTCTCATGATCCTTTGTATTTTTGCAGTGTCAGATGTTACTTCTCCTTTTTCATTTCTAATTCTGTTGATTTGTCTTTTCCCTTTTTTTCTTGATGAGTCTGGCTAATGGTTTATCAAGTTTGTTTATCTTCTCAAAGAGCCAGCTTTTAGTTCTATTGATCTTTCCTATTGTTCCCTTCTTTTCCTTTTTTTTTTTCTGATCTGATCTTTATTATTTCTTTCCTTCTGCTAACTTTGGGATTTTTTTGTTCTTCTTTCTCTAACTGCTTTAGCTGTAAGGTTAGGTTGTTTATTTTAGATGTTTCTTGTTTCTTGAGGTAGGATTGTATTGCTATAAACTTCCCTCTAGAAGTACGTTTGCTGCATCCCATAGGTTTTGGGTCATTGTGTTTTCATTGTCATTTGTTTCTAAGTATTTTGGATATCAATTTTGATTTCTTCAGTGATCTCTTGGTTATTTAGTAGTGTATTGTTTAGCTTCCATGTATTTGTATTTTTTACAGATTTTTTTCCTGTAATTGATATCTAGTCTCATAGCATTGTTATTGGAAAAGATACTTGATATGATTTCAATTTTCTTAAATTTACCAAGCTTGATTTGTGACCCAAGATATGGTCTATCCTGGAAAATGTTCCATGAGCACTTGAGAAGAAAGTGTATTCTGTTGTTTTGGGATGGAATGTCCTATAAATATCAAGTAACTCCATCTTGTTTAATGTATAATTTAAAGCTTGTGTTTCCTTATTTATTTTTATTTTTGATGATCTCTCCATTGGTGAAAGTGGGGTGTTAAAGTCCCTTACTATTATTGTGTTACTGTTGATTTCCCCTTTTATGGTTGTTAGCATTTCCCTTATGTATTGAAGTGCTCCTATGTTGAGTACATAAATATTTACAATTGTTATATCTTCTTGGATTGATCCCTTGATCATTATGTAGTGTCCTTTTTTGTCTGTTGTAATTTGTTAATATGATGTATATATGTGTCTTTTGGTTGGAGCATTTAATCCATTTACATTTAAGGTAGTTATCGATATTTATTTTTCTATTACAATTTTCTTAATTGTTTTGGGTTTGTTATTGTAGGTCTTTTCCTTCTCTTGTATTTCCTGCCTAGAGAAGTTCCTTTAGCGTTTGTTGTAAAGCTGGTTTGGTGGTGCTGAATTCTCTTAACTTTTGCTTGTCTTTAAATGTTTTGATTTCTCCATCAGTTCTGAATGAGATACTCACTGTGTAGAGTAATCTTGGTTGTAGATTTTTCCCTCTCCTCACTTTAAATATGTCCTGCCACTCCTTTTTGGCTTGCAGAGTTTCTGCTGAAAGATCAGCTGTTAACCTTATGGGGATTCCCTTGTACGTTATTTGTTGTTTTTCCCCTTGCTGCTTTTAATATTTTTTCACTGTATGTAATTTTTAATAGTTTGATTAATATATGTCCTGGTGTGTTTCTCCTTGGATATATCCTATATGGGACTCTGTGCTTCCTGGACTTGATTGACTCCTTTCCCATATTATGGAAGTTTTCAACTATAACTCTTCAAATATTTTCTCAGTCCCTTTCTTTTTCTCTTCTTCTTCTGGGAGCCCAATAATTCAAATGTTGGTGCATTTAATGTTGTCCCAGAAGTCTCTGAGACTGTCCTCAACTCTTTTCTTTTTTTTTTTTTTTTTTTTTATTCTGCTCTGCGGTAGTTATTTCCACTCCTTTATCTTCCAGGTCACTTATCCGTTCTTCTGCCTCAGTTATTCTGTTATTGATTCCTTCTAGAGAATTTTAAATTTCATTTATTGTGCTGTTCATCATTGTTTCTTTGCTCTTTATTTCTTCTAGGTCCTTGTTAAACATTTCGTGTATTTTTTTCCATTCTATTTCCAAGATTTTGGATCATCTTTACTATAATTACTCTGAATTGTTTTTTAGGTAGACTGCCTATTTCCTCTTAATTTTTTGGTCTAGTGGGTTTTTACTTTGTTCCTTCATCTGCTGTTGTTTCTCTGTCTTCTCATTTTGCTTAATTTACTGTATTTGTGGTTTTCTTTTCACAGACTGCAGGTTTGAGGGTCCCATTGTTTTTGGTGTCTGCCCCCAGTTGCTAAGGTTGGTTCACTGGGTTGTGTAGGCTTCCTGGTGGAGGGGACTAGTGCCTGTGTTCTGCTGGATAAGGCTGGATCTTGTGTTTTTGTTGGTCAGGACCATGTCCGGTGGTGTTTTGGGGTGTCTGTGTTGTTATTATTATTTTAGGCAGCCTCTCTGCTAATTGGTGGGGTTGTGTTCCTGTCTTGCTAGTTGTTTGGCGAAGGGTGTCCAGCACTTTTGCTTTCTGGTCATTGAGTCGAGCTGGATCTTCACGTTGAGATGGAGATCTCTGGGAGAGCTTTCACCATTTTATATTACATGGACCCTGGAGGTCTCTGGTGTACCAAAGTCCTGAACTCAGCTCTCCCAACTCAGAGGCACAGGACTGACACCTGCCTGGAGCACCAATACCCTGTCAGCTCCATGGCTCAGAAGAAAAGGGAGGAAAAAAAGAAAGAAAGAAAGAATAAAATAAAATAAACTTCCTAATAAAAATTTATTAAAAATTATTAAAAATTAAAAGGTAATAAAAAAAGAAAGAAAGAAGAGAGCAGCCAAGCCAAAAAACAAATCCACCAATGATAAGTCCTAAAAATCTATGTAAACAAACAAACAAAAAAACGGAGAGACAGAACCATAGGACAAATGCTAAATGCAAAGCTATATAGACAAAATCACACAAAGTCCATCACCTCAATTTTGGGATGATTCATTGTTTATTTAGGTATTCCAGAAATGCAGGGTACATCATGTTGATTGTGAAGATTTAATCCACTGCTCCTGAGGCTGCTGGGAGAAATTTCCCTTTCTCTTCTTTGCTCACAAAGCTCCTGAGGTTCAGCTTTGGATTGGCCCCACCTCTGTGTGTAGGTCTCTGGAGGGTGTCTGTTCTTCGCTCAGACATGATGGGGTTAAAGGAGCAGCTGATTCGGGGGCTCTGGCTCACTCAGGCCAGGAGGAGGGAGGGGTACGGATGCGGGCCGAACCTGGCAGCAGAGGCTGGCATGACGTTGCACCAGCCTAAGGCGCACCGTGCGTTATTCCAGCAAAGTTGTCTCTAGATCACAGGACCCTGGCAGTGGCAGGCTGCACAGTATCCTGGTAGGAGAGGTGTGGAGAGTGACCTGTGCTTGCACACAGGCTTCTTGATGGCTGCAGCCGCAACCTTAGCATTTCATGCCCATCTCTGGGGTCCATGCTGATAGTCGCAGCTTGCGCCCATCTCTGGAGCTCGTTTAGGTGGTGCTCTGAATCCCCTCTCCTTGTGCACCCCTAAACAATGGTCTCTTGCCTCTTAGACAGGTCCAGACTTTTGCCGGACTCCCTCCCTGCTAGCTGTGGCACAGTAGCACCCTTCAGGCTGTGTTCACGCAGCCAACCCCAGTCCTCTCCCTGGGATCCGACCTCAGAAGCCCGAGCCTCAGCTCCCAGCCCCCACCCATCCCTGTGGATGAGCAGACAAGCCTCTTGGGCTGGTGAGTGCTGGTCGGCACTGACACTCTGTGTGGGAATCTCTCCACTTTGCCCTCTGCACCCTTGTTGCTGTGCTCTCCTCTGCGGCTCCGAAGCTTCTCCCCTCTGCCACCTGCAGTCTCCACCCGCGAAGGGGCTTCCTAGTGTGTGGGAACGTTTCCTCCTTCACAGCTCCCTCCCAGTGGTGCCCGTCCCATCCCTATTCTTTTGTCTCTGTTTTTTCTTTTTTCTTTTGCCCTACCCAGGTACTTGGGGAGTTTCTTGCCTTTTGGGAGGTCTGAGGTCTTGTGCCAACGTTCAGTAGGTGTTCTGTAGGAGTTGTTCCACATGTAGATGTATTTCTGATGCATTTGTGGGGAGGAAGGTCGTCTCCATGTCTTGCTCCTCTGCCATCTTGAAGGTCTCCGCAGAACACATCTTGCCATAGGACAGAGCTAAGCAAGAGATAAAGGCTTTGATTTCAAACATGGATATGTACTGCCCACATCTTGGGATGCCTTTCACATCATATTTTAGATATAGAGCATGCTATATTGGAAGGATGGAGGGGAATCTCTAAACTGATTATATCATACAGGAAAAATAAACAATGTGCACATACATACACAAAATTCTTTATGTCTCCTTAAGAACTCTCTTAATTGCCAACTCTTGTTTCTCTCTTGTTGCTTTTGTGTATCTATATGCTCCTCACAAGTTCCTTCGTTGTCAGTCCTGTAATCTGACTTTTTATGAAGTTTTGATTCCTATTCCCTCCAGAAAATACATTTTAAACCCATTATGTAGCTGAAATGTAAAACTGGTGGTGATAAATATGGATAACAACTTTTCTAAAGTAGTTGATTTCTGATGCCTAACACTTATCACCACTAACCCCTCCTACTTCCCCACTTCTCCTTTTGGGTTAGGAATCAGGTGATTTGCTTCTTTATCTCACAGCCTTGCTTGTCAAGCATTGGTAGTAGAAATTTTCTGTTTTCTAGACTTCTGGAGACAGAATCAGCAGTAAGGGAGGAGATGAAAAACTTGGAGGAATGCTGATGGGACTTGCAGTAGCAAATGGGAAGAATAGGAGCCTTGAATTGATTCATGTGGGGCAATGGATGCATGTTTGATTTTTTAAAAGTTTGTAGAGATAAAAAAACTATGTCAGGTGTTCATCCAGGCTAAATAACTTTTAGGTAAAAATTATAATAAACTATTATTATTATTAGATAAAAGCTTATAATAAACTTATTGTTGCTACTCTATACACAGTAGTTTCCTAGATCTTTACATGTTTATCAGTTTACTCCCTTTGATTCAAAATGGGAAGGAAACAATCCTCAACATGTTTCACAAATAATTATTGCCTTATACTCGCACAGATTAATGATGTAGCACCCAGTAACACTTAACACATTTAAGTGTTTGGAAAAATTGCTTTGTATTAAAAGTCATGTTGTAATTGGTTCTCCAACACCGTTTCTTTAATGCATCACTTGAAGGATCTTGTGCGTATTTTCTTATAAAAAAATGAACACACATGAAAAGGAGTAGCATAAGAGATAAAATATGTTAGCTACTTCATTTGTTAATTTCAATATATATACATATATACGTCTGTATATGAAAGGAGGTACTTTAATAATCATACCAAGACAGTAAGCATAAACCAGTACTGTCTCTGGTAAAACACAAGGTATGTGTGTACACACAAACATATCACAATTTGCGCATACTAATGTGGATTTGTGCTAAGCCTTTCTGTTTTCATCTGGTTCTTGGGAGATCAACAATATGTATATGTTGGGTTTGGCATGTAGTCATTCCACAGAAAGCTCATAAAAGTGTAACTCATAACTTGCCAGCACTGAGTTCATGTTCTTATAAACCTGGTAGTTAGACTGCCTAATTCAATATTCCTCAAGTAGTAATAGCTCAATAAAGCCAGAGATTTGAAAGTGTTTGTATTTATAGATTATGTAAATGAATAATATTACATAGTTGTCTGGGATTCTATTAAGTATGGTTTGATGTATGCCTCAAATAAACTTCTGCCTGTAAAAAAATAAATTAGGCACTAAACTAAAAACACATTTAGTAAATAGAATTAACGCTTTTTGCAATGCAGTATTTTCTTTTAAGCCACTTTTCTTTTTCATAACATTAGTTTATCAAGGACTAAATTGGCATTAAATATTTGCAAGTTCAAAAGAGTAAAAGGATCTGTTTGAACCTGTCTTTCTAGGAAGGACTAAGTGAAATAGATTGGACTTGAACAGCTGGTCCTAAAAGATAAAGGCCATTGGGGTCATTCTGTGATCAATATTACAGTTGTTAAAAAATTTTCAGTCTTGTGGTTTACCTTTTTTGAGTAAGTGATGGAAGATAAGAGATGCAAGAGCAAAATGACTCTATAAATACATAGATATATATTACTTTACCTAGAGGTTTAAGTTGTGATCAGTTCCACTGCTGAGTCTCAAATACTTTTTCAACTGAAAGTCATCTTCATATATATGTGTGAATGGCCAATACTATTGATGATTCCAAGAATAAAGATTTTTCACCTGTATCTTACACATATATGCACATACATATATTATACATATAGAAATTTGTGTGCACACATGTATGCATACCTATATTACACATAGGTGCATATGTAGAGTGTACATATATGGACAGATATATATATACATGTATGTGTAAATATATATATATATATATATATATATATATATATATATATATATATATATATATATATATATACACGGGATAATCAGGCAAGTAGAAAGTACAATTGCTCTCATCTTACTCTGAAGTACTCAGGAAATAATTTGACAAGTAGAATTTGCATTCAGGCATTTAAATGAAGAATGACTCAGATCTAATGTTTGTTTAAATCCGATAAAGAGCTCTTACTTGAAATTAATTATAGCTTTATTATATCTCTTTGACCTCTAAAATGTTCTCAACTATATTGTGTCTGTGGCTATAATTAGAATAGGCTGTCAATTATTTGTAGATGGATGGATGGTGGATGAGAGGTTGAGTTAATGGATGCTTGATAGATACAAGAATCGCTCTTTTTCTACCATCTCATGAAGAATTTATTAATACACTCTGACTTGTGTGAATACCAGTACACTTTGTAAACAGTCCTCCCTTGAGGTCTCTGCAGCTAGTTGTCTTCTTTATCTTAAGGTGTCTTCCTGGCCTGGCACAGTGGTACACATGGAGGAGGATAGCAATAACTTGTCTATTCAATTGATTTCACTTCCAGATTTGAGAGGTTATGACCTGGTGATTTGCATCAATTTGATAAGATGTCTAAGCCAACTCTGTAAAACTAGTGCTTTTTCAGTGTTTATTTTTTTCCAGTTTATTTGATCTTTATTTTGCAAATGATCCTGATTTGCTTCAGCATTCCTTCTTCCCCTTTTTGGGAAGTGTACATCTGCTTCTGACATCTGTCTTCTATCTCCCTTTGTAAATTATGAAGTGATGCCAACTCCTTTTATCAACAAATTACCCTTAGAACCATTTAGAGGCTATAATGATTCTTTGATTCTTTATGAATTTGCAAAATGACTCAATGCTTAAATTAGCTTTGTTTATCCTTTCTTTTTCCATATTTAATATGTATAGTTGGCAGGCCCAGATGGTGTACTTTATTATGTCCTGAAATGTTGCTGTTTTTTTATTCCTTAATTACAGTAATGTCAGTCTGTAATATCCCCAGCCTCCATCTCTAGTTGACACTGTAGATTTCACATTTGTTGTATTATTTATTGAACTGTGTTTGACAATGTGAAATATATTGTAATCTTTTCCTAACCTTGCTACTTTTTCATGTTTGTCTACATTGACCATTTGCCTTTGTTGTTTGATGATATCCTCAATTTATTGTATTTCTTAAAGTTTTACAGATATTTTAGGTATTGATATATCCTCATAGTTGAGACAGTGAGGAATGAGAAAACAATAACAATTTGAGGTTCATGGTAGCAACAGGCATTGTAGAAAAATATACAAGCCAATATTTTTTTCATTTTTTGTGTCCCTGGAAGTTCCCTTCTTATAATTTGATAGAGAAAAAGTGCATAGCTTTATTTTATATTTTATAAAAATATCTTTAAAAATTCATTTCATAAAACATTTATTAATAGAACAAATTCATATGCTTAAAAGTACCATTGATTTCTTCTCTTAAACTTATTTAGTTTTCTTTTTAAACTTTGATCCAGATCACCTTCATGCTCAGATAATCACTGACAAATTCTTACAACTCATTTTCTTCAGAAGCTTCAATAAAATGTATAAGAAAGTCACATGTCAATCTCTTAAGGTCTTGCTTTTGAATTACATACTAGACTTCTGTAATAATTTTTTTATACTCCCACTCTGTTTAAATTTTGTAAATGTTAATTTAGAGATTATAATGTAAAGCATTTTCTTCTAATTAAATTTGCCACATCAAGAACTACTTAGAAAACATCCTTTTTTTCATTTAAGTAGACATATTTTTTTTAATCGTATTTGAGCCTTCTCTCAAAAATTCCCCAAGGACAGACCTCGAAATGGAAACCTCCTATTCATATAACAGTCCTGCTCTGGGCAACGAAATCAGTACTTTACCCTTGGATTCAACATCAAACAAGATTACATAGATTTTTTCAACTACTACACCTGACAGTTCAGCCACCTTTTAAAAAGACATTTGTAACATCACTGGAGATTGCTTTTCTCATAGCTCAGTGAAAGCCCTGTACACATATGAGAGAGTGTTGATGCGACCTCTTGTCTTTCATGTCTATTTTATCATTGCTTTTTAAATTTCAACTTAGAACAAAGGATATACAGCATTCTAAATTATTTCATTAGAGGATGGCTGGAATGATAAAATATTTCCAAATTGGCATATAACTTTATGTTTAATTTGGAATGTGTGAAGACAAAATACATTTTTTGTGCTTAAACAAACAACACATATTATTGAACACCTCATATGCCAGGCAAAAAATTACAAACAGCTGCCTTATGACCATATTCTAATGTATACATATGTATATGTACACATATACTGCTGTGGCCTATGTCATATTTACAGGCACACACATCCACGCATTTAAGATGTTTCACATGAAAGAAAAGACTTGGGATTAATCATAAAGTTTGCTCTAACAAAACCAGAAGAGCTTTTTTGTTTGTTTGTTTTCATGGTAACATCTGGCTACCAGTAAGCAGCTTTGACCTGGTTGTTTCCCTACCTTCCCTATATCCTTTTAGATTCTGTGGGAAAATAAACCTTTTACCCTTGATATTGTTGCTTAATTTATTAGCATATAATATTGAAAAAAATTAAAGTACTAATAGAATGTGTGCATAGAAATGCTCATTTTTCAGGTATTTTCTGCTCATTTCGTGCCCCCTTTTCCAGGGTGCACAGATCTTCCTGTATTGAGTTCCATTGGCTGCAGTTGCAGTAAAACCACCAGCCAGGTTGGAAAGGATCTCAAGATGTCTGTGCACCAGTTCCTTCTGTTAAATAATCCTGTTTGTGCTTTATTGTCATTCTACCACACAAACAGTAATGTTTCTTTGGTAGTCAAATGATAGTTTTCACAACCATATTCTCATTTATTTTAAATCATTTTACTCTTTATGTGCTTCTCTTGCACAAGACAAAATAAGTGTTCCAGAAGTGGTTTTGAAACATTTGTTTATTTGGTTGATTGTTTTCCCCAATTATGGACAAAAAAGAGGCTTACACTAAGCATATTCATCCTCAAGATACTTGTGTGTCTTGACACTCAAGAACTACTGTGCACTAGTGTGCTGTGCAGAAGTGTGAAGAGTTCAAGAAAAGCAAACTCTCTCACACTTTCTCCAACACCAAACTCGATGTCATTCACCTTTTATTATAATATATCTGAGCTGCTAACTTTTTCTTAAGCCTGGCCTTTGTAGGTATTTTATTTTATAGTTCCTTGTTAAGTCTCTGAGGATTAAAAAATGAATCAGACCTAGTCCAAATTTCTAGAAACTCTCAGTGAAGAGAATGAGATAGATTAAAAACAGGCATTTGCAAGACACTATAAATAGTGAAAGATTCAAACTCAGCATACTTATTTACCAAGCACGACTACAAAACCCAGGTAACTGCAGCGTGAAGTAAGCAGGATCAGCTTTCATCTGACTAAAATAGCATGAGACTACAAGTGAAATGTGCCCTCCTGAGCCCGTCTCATTTTTTATGGCTCACTGAATCACTGAGCATAGTAACATTGTTGATGTTTTAAGCTCCTACATCTGAGATAGTAAGATACATGTAGAATTTAAAAAAGCAAGTAATGAAACTGTGTGAGCCTTAGAAAATATGACTGAAAAAATTATCATTCTCGTCTGTATTTGACAGGAAATGTTCCATGCATTAAAGCAGCATATACAATATCTTTTTCATCTTCAGAGCCTACACTTTTTATTTTTACTTCATTTCTCCTTTATATTTCCCAAAACATCTTTTCTATTTTTTTGTGACATTTAGCAACCAAGAATGTGTTCATGTTTGGTTGTTGAAATTTTATTTCATGTTTTTTTTTTTTTCTTTGTTCCCTTACAATCTTCTGGTCTTCTAAATCAACCAGCCACCTCACCTGGGCTCTCATGGTGTTTCATTCTCACCTCTAGTTATCATATAACTTTGTAACTATGCATTTACTCTAAAGTGTGTCCTACTCTGTACTCTAGTGTAATTCTCCTGAATTCTAAAACTTACAGAATAGGTGATCTATGAGTTAAATAGGAGATTAGGAAAAATGCTTAGTGGAGAAAGTAAAGGAGGCCAGATGAAGTACAAAGAAGTAAGATCATCAAGACACAATTCTCCACAAAGTATCTATTACTACTTACATTTTTAGTCTTGACATAAAATCAGGTACTTTTTCTTATACCCATAATGTCAAGTACTTTCCTGACTTACTGTTGTATTTATAACCTTCATTCATCTTAGAATATCTTTTTGTCAAAACTCTATGGTTTTTAAAGACCATTGATATTTTTACTGCTTTCCCACCATTTGCGTGTGTACTACACTCTCAGATCAGTATAAGTTTTCATGTCATGTGAGAATTCTCAACACTGAGCAACTACTCTCAGTCTTTTGAAAAGCGCTCTTAGGGAACATGTGGTCACATAATTATCTTAATGATGATTTTTCTAAGGGTAAATCATTAGATGTCATTATTTTTCATTTTTCCATTTCTTCCCCCATGTTGCCTTTGTGTTAGATAAAATCATTTGCCATGTGCAATGGGAATAATTCCCTTATCTGAAATGGACATAACAACATTGAGCTGGAGGAGGAGAAAGAATAAAGAGGAAGTGTTAAGACTTACTGAGAACTAACTATGCACTAGGTACAGGTGTTCCAGGGCTTTACTGTTTTAGATCATTTAATCCAACAAGAACTCTACCTGTATGTATTAATGTATGGACCACACCTGGCACATATTAGGTATTAGATAAGTATAAGATTCCTTGCCCTCTCTTGGACTGAAAGATATAACTTATTTTGGCTTTCTTATGTATCAGGGGAAAAAACAGATCTCAATGTATCTTCATGCCATTTAAAATTATTTACATTGAAAATATTTTTCACCTCCTTTCTTGTTTTCTGTAATTCTTTAGATTTGTTTAAAATTATTTTTCACTCTTAATCCTCCCCTATGCTCGATCAATGCATTTATTCTGAAATATTAAAAATCATAACATTATATGCATTAGTGTAGAATAGATGGCCTACTTTCACTTTGAACTTTCCATTAACGTTTAATAGATTGGTAGTGTGATTTTTAGGAGGCCTGTTCAATTCATAAGTCATTTATCAGGCTTGGGAAACCATATTAATTCAGTAGCTCTTCCAGTAAAACAGTAACATCTACTCTATTTTCATTGAGTTAACTTCATTAAAATAAACTCTACTTGCCTGAAGTCAGGAAAATTTTTACTTGTATCTCAATACTTTTTCATCTTCTCTACCTCTGAGTTTTTAATAGACTACAGAAATTAAATATCAAGAAATTAAGCTCCAAGCTCAGCACCCTTGTTCAGGTTTCATAAGAACTTCAATTTTAATACCACATTTGATCAGTTTAACAGGAGTTAAATCAAAGGTCACTATTTTTTAAATGTTTTTATTCCTTTATATTAAGACATATTCTTTACATACTTTTATTCTGTAAACTTACCCATAATTTTAGAGGAATGCTGAGTACACCAAAAAGTGAATAAGATAATTTTTTAAGAAAAGGTAAGAGTTATAGAATAAATAGTTTATATTTAATATGTAGAAAATTCAGTATACAATAAATTTTCCAACACTGTCATTTCTATATTTTCATAGAAACCTAATAAAATACCTAACATTAAATCTATAAATACATCATAGCAAATGCTTCTATTATATTAAAATGTTACAATTGTTCCCTTTCCTTTTGATATATAAAATATTTTTCTACATTTACTTATTCTTTGCTAACTTTTAAAGCAATATACACTTCTTGGATGCTCAAGTAGAAGCATTTATTGCAATGTTACTTAAATATGTACACATAAAAGTAGAAATAAACTTTTAATGTTTATACCATTTATTCAACAACCAAACCAATGCAGCTTCAAATTAAAAATGAACAACACTATAAAACCAATAAAATATATTTTGAAACTATTTTGGTATTGTACTGTTTTGCTGAAATGAATTACTACTCAAAATATGGATACAATAGTGACCTCTGTTGCATAGGTTCATTTAACCTGGTTGTGCTAATACTGCTGTGTGTAGGGTGCTGGCTTAATTATTGCTCATTTTTTTCTGTTCAGTGTATGAAAAAATTCAATTTCTCCAAGGTTCCAAAACAATATTTGACCTTTACCTGGCAGTGATGCATTTTGTGGTAAAAAGTTAATAATCTTTTGTCATTACTTCATGATAAGTAGCACTCTTTGGCTACAGATTAGAAACAAAGAGAAAACACTTGAAAAGTAATTAGAAAAACACACATACAGAGATACACACATGCAGAGAAATGAAAACCCACTGTATATTTGATGGTAGTCAGCTAGATGTTCAAAGATACATATAGTGATATGCGTGAGAAGCACGTATACTTATTAAATTTTTATAAAATTAAAATAAATATTGAATAATTTCTGGATTTCAGGGCAACTTATGTGGACTTCCAGATATCCATGAACCAAGGGAAACATGTATATCATCATCTCGCTAATTCTAATATTTGTTAACCATGGTGAATCTTGAGTTTATTTGTAATTTTGAGTAAGACCAAAAAAGAAGAAGGAATCATTGGAAACCCATGATTTTTTAATGAAATTGTGACAAGATAAAATATACTCTGAATTTATATGTCACAAAAAATGTTCCTCACAGTGTTTGAAATTTGAGAGGATATATAAAAGTCTGAGTCTGAAAACTAGCATTAACTAGATAATCAAGTTTCGAAATGAATCGTCATAATAGAAATGTTTAAAAATATAGCATTGAGAAAAAATATGCAGTAAACTCTGTGAGTGTGTTATGAGCATCTCTGATTTATATTGAATTTACTTTCATGTCTCTGTCATTCTTAGTTTATTGCTACGTATCCTGAATTTTGTGACACAGCCTCAAATTCAAAAAAATATGTTTTCAAACAACATGTCCTGGTAGTATTTCTTGCTGTGGGATATTTCAAGTATCTTTTATCACAACATCTTTTAGTAAAAAAATAAATAAATAAATTTTCTTCCAACAAAGCATTTTAAATTTGTATTCATTCCGAAAAAGCTATGGCAAATGATCTCTCTAAATCCTTAGGAAAAATCTAACCCAATAGAAAAAAGATTATTTCAACCTGAATGCAGAACCTTCTCTGAGATTCAAGCAACTCACCAAGGCCCTGGGTTATATTCAGAGAACAGAAATGTAAGATGCAAACAGCTGAGAAAAAGAAAGCATGTCTGCCAAAAATGTCATCAAGTAAATAAATGATCCTATAAATCTTCCAGTATGCAAAATATTTTAATTACTAACACTACTAACAATAGTTCTTAAAAATAAAACTTAAATCAATCAAATTAGCAATGACTAAAAGTAAATTATGTGTAGCTATATTGGCAGGTTTTATGTAATCAATTGTATATTTTTAAATATATAAATTTATATATACATATATGTAAACACACTTTGGTATACACATATATTAAAATAAAATTTTATATCATTGATATCCATTTTAACAAATATTTCCCTAAAAAGTGACTAACAATAATGAATAAGATGTTCTTTAAAACATATATATATAAAGATATATTGAATTAAATTTTAAGTATTTATTTGAAGAAAAATTTTTCTCTTATAATTTACCTTATTTCCTGACTCCCTAAAGGAAGATGAAGATTTTATTTCTGATGACTGGCACTAAGAATAATATTCAAAATATTAGTCAACTGTCAGGACTTTGGGCACTGAAGAATCAAGTATACCTCTATAAACAACAGTGTGTGCTGAACAGTGGATACAGGTTAATATCAACTCTGCCTAATATCGGACATATAGTAAATGACACATGTATTACTGGAGTAATACAAGTGAGTCATGAAAACAGAGGAGATGGCAAGCTTATGCTAAGTAGCTCTCAAGTTGGAAGAGAGAATGAAATTCATCATGTTTATTTCCCACGGCCACTGCTGGCCAAGAATTGATTAGACTATTACAAAAAATGAAAAGCTATAGCACAGACCACATGGAGTGGTGGTCAAGTACAAGAACTCTGTGAACTTACACAAGTTACTCAACCTGTTTCCTCATATGCAAAACAGGGAAAATAAGTTGTTACCTGGGGACTTGTTTGGAAGATTTAATTAATGAATATAAATTAAAAAAAATACTCAGAACAATATCTGGCACTTAATACATGCTAGATATTATTATTTCTGGTAACAGGTAACCATAATTCTATGAACTGTGTTTCATAACATTCCATTAATTAGAGGTCTTGAATTGAGAAATAAAATAAACCTTTAAACGAGGTCTTTTTCTTAAAGAGTCTTTTATTCAAGCTAAACTTGATTTTAACATAGCTCACAGTAAACTTACCTTGTAAATAAAACTATATTTACTTTGCATGATAATTCTAAAGGTAGGTGTGCTAAATTAAGCTCTTATATTATAAAAACAACAATCTTTACCATAGATATTCTCACTGCTCACGTGTGTCATAAAGGTAATATATTCTACCTTCATAACTCTCCTGAAATGTGAGACCAGGGAATAAGTATTTAAGATGAAAGTATAAACTTGGCATTTCTGCTTGATGCCATATTTATTATAAAATATTTCTGAAGACAAAGGATTTAGGGCTGCTCCCCTGAGGCTTTTTATTCTTTATATAAAATTGCATGATCGGCTATGGATAATTTGTATTATATCAATTCTATATGTACTACAACTTTTATGCTATGAAAGTGTATATTTCAGAAATGAAATACATACATGTATCAGGCTTTCATTGACCTTGACTTCATGTCATTTTATTTTGGAAGAAAATAATCACCTACATGTTTCCAAGAATAGTTAATACAATGAGGCAGAAGCAGTACTATTCAGGAGGAATTAGATTCCAGATTATATTAATCACTCTCTATGTCCTCTCAACTTTGTGACACAGAAATCAAGGACAAAAAATTAAGGCCAAGGATTGAAACAGAAACATTGTGCCACAGTGATGACATTTATTTTCTGAAAACCATTGTTATAATTCACTTTAAATCAAGCTAGGATTTAAACCTGTTTTAACTATAAGACTTTTATCACTTTTTAAAACTATATTCCAAAATTAGCTGACTTTTTCAAGAATATTCTTCTGAAACAAATATGTTATCTGAACAAATAAATGAACTAAATATAATTTTATGTTTTGATTTGATCCTGCCGATAGAATAAGCATGGGGTAGTTGCTATTGTGTAATATATTTTAATGGAAAATTTTAAGAAGCAGCATTGTTATATTCATCGTGAAAGCTCATTTTGTGACTTAGAGGCATTTGTCACTTAAATATATGGTATCACGTGAAAATTACAAAATAATTTTCACTGTTAACATGTAAGCAAATCCCTGATTTTTGTAAAAATAACCTTTTGACAATTTCTGAAATGCTCATTCCCATACTATTAATATTACTTTTTTAAGGAGAACACATTTGTGAGTTAGTGGATCTGAACTGAGAAACAAAATATTATCCATACTGAGCATATCTCCCACCTTTACTCATGGGGGACCTCACCCAAATTAGGATTTCAGGTGTTAATAACAAATATTTCTTTTAAGGGTTAAACTAACCAAATTGTCATTGATTTTAGTATGAAATCAAATATAAATGTTTACCACTTAAAGCAATATTATATAGAAATAATGATGGGTTTTTTCCCATGTCATATTCAATGTAGGTTCTATTTATTATTTTCCCTTGTAACAACAGTGAAATTTTGTTGATCAAATTTCTTTCTCCTCAGTATAAAAGTAGTCATTAATGAATAAGTAGACATTTATTTCAAATATTTCTACTACATTAACCCTAAGTTCATTTTAGTTTTTAATTCTCTCTTTCTGTGTCTTCCATTCTTTTGTTCTCTTTCCAATGCAGTTTATTACAAAGATATTGGCATTCCCTCTCTGTTCATTATTTTCACAATAAAAAGACAACTTTGACTCTTCAAATTTCAATGACATAGATTTAGGGACTTAATATTGATATTATAGTCTCTGTAAATGAAAATATAACATAAACTTATTATAACAAAATTTTAACAATAGAAAAAATATTTCTGAAAAAAAATTAAATCACTGACCCCACTTTATATCTTTTCTTCTTCCTAAAAGGAAAACGGGAATATAGGACTTTAATCACAAAAGTAAGGTTGCTAAGTTTCACTTAGTGTCTGGAGAAATAGTCACTGTTTGTCTGTTCTGAGGAGGAATCTTCTAGGAGCTGAGCATTTTTTTTAAAACCGCTTTTAAATAGCTGTAAATTTTTTTCTTGGATTAGAAATGCAGGAATTGTCACACATTTACACAGAGACACACACACACACACACATAAGCAATATTCCAAAATTGTGTGTTTTAAATATAATAATTAACTTGATTATTTTATTTTGTGCAACCGGGAATATGGAGAAATAAAGATTCTAAAATCTAATGTGAATTCCTTATGTATGTATAATTTACAAGCTTGTTACCCAGGTGACAGTGTCATCTATACTTGGTAAAGCAATTTAGATTCGCTGTAATTTGTATAGCAATGTCAATTTATTTGTTTGATATTCAAATGTGATGCTATGCTCAGCTTGAAATACTATTTTTATATTTTCCCATCAGCCATTTCTGGCTGTGACTTCATTTTCTTGTACATAAGATTTAATTCTCCATTATTTAGTTTTAAATGAATAATTCATGTAGTTCAAAATTCTACTCACAAAAGCATAACCATATATGCATATAACTACATAATTATATAGTTATTTATAGTTATACATATTATATAGTTTTATATACATATAAAATATGAAAATGAAGATGAATAAAAGTCATTCATTATCTTTGACATATAAAATATAACTAAAAATAGCATCAACGATAAAATGATCCTCAATATATATAAATCCTGAAAGCAATAACCTCTTTTTGCCCTTTTCACTGCCTTTACAAGTCTGGAACATCTGGGGATTCAGCTGAAGAGCTAAGAAAGCTTTGAAAAGCTCTGTTCATGCTAACACCTGATTTTTGACCTTGAGGTTCTCATCTGTTCTCCTATATGAATTCTGTAACACATCCAGAGTATATTACTAATATGATATTATACTTGACATATCTTGATAAAAATAATATTAAAAATTAGTCTCTTAAAGTTAAATAACATGTTTCTGAAATATCTGCTAACACTGAAATAATGGACGCCATTAAAATAATAGGTTACGCAAGTTAGTTTTTTAGTTAATTCCTAGCAATAAAGTGTCATGTGTTTGTAAGTCATTCTAAGATAAGAAATTTACATAAAAATAAATATGTTCAAATAAGAAATTCTAAAAAGAAAAATAGGAATTTGATATTTTCAAAAGCATCATTACCTAAGTGTTTAATCATTATTTTTGATGGTATTTTCTTCCACTAATGGCCAAGCTCCCAAAATAAAAAGCAAAATAAAATATGCAGTGATATGAACAATTGTGTCAGTTTTGCTTTTACAGATAAACTAAATCAGTTTTTATAGTTTGTAACGTTAGGTAAAAGCTCAAAAAATAGTTTATCAATGAGTTCACTTAATTTCCCAATGGAATCACACATTTTCTCTATTTTGCTTACCTCAATTTATTTAATTTGCTCATTTATATTTTTCATTAATTCCTTAAATTCCGTCTGAATTCAGCAAGAGCAATTCCAATAAATTCTTCTCCTGAACTATCTTCTTAGTTCACATCTGTTTCCTTACATAATATTGTAGTCTAAAAATTCCCTAAGGACAAGATTTCAGTCATAATCAACTTAGATATTCAATGATTGATTCTCAAATGAATGGATATTACATAACTATTTTATATGACTTACTCATATAAGATATATTCAACCTGAGGTTCTTTGCCTTCTACACCAAGCTACTCTTACTAGTATGTATTGAGGCATCATTAATCACCCAGTGGTTGCCTGGATACATGCTACACACTGTCACAAAAAAGAATACTTTTAGACATATTCCTTTTCAGTTCATCTGCTTTTAGCTGCTTTAGTTAAAACTGCATAAATAAAAATAAGTTTTTCAAATATTTATTTGAGTACATGAAAAAACATACAGAGTTCAAGAGTATCCTCGTATTATAGACTCCATTCTAAAGACAAAATTCTCAATCAGGTATTTTCTTTGATTTCATGGTAACTTCAACTCTTGCTATTAATGAAATGGTTTCCATTCCCAAATGTCTATTTGTATGTTTTCTTTACATAGGTGAGTTTGTCTTCTTAATAGAGACCAGTTATACCAACATTAATTCTGAATATATTTATAGCTACTTTGAACTCTCTTGATATATAAACCCATAGGACTCTCACACTTAATCCAATATATCCAGAAGACTTACAAGGAGATTGACCTTTGTCCTGATAAAACTCTCTAAAATCTAGAACACTGTGCTACAAATGAACTAATGTTAATAAAATAATGAAAAGAAGCAAGTTTTAAGAGCTAACCTGATGTGTTTGATTTTGGACAACTTGAGGGTACCTGGAAATTTTCCACGTAGAAATATCAAACAAACTTTTAGAAATATGTTTAATTTTTTTTTAAATGCTTCTGTTTACTAAATGCCCTCTGGAGGGTATTATTCTGTGATAAAAAGATTCTCACACCTTGTTCCCAATCCAGTATGTCTATAACATACCTTTTTCCCATATCTTCTCCTCAATTTTGCTTGTTTCAGGGTCCTGTATAATACGTCAAGGCATTTTTCCTTTGCCCACAAGGCCAAGCTGATGAGCAGGAGCTACACCCAAGTTCTGCCCAGTAGGAAGATTTCTTCTCACCACTGTCATTCAGGCTTACTCTTAAGTGGGACCGTAGCGTAGAAGATACATTTTCAGCTTGTCCCTGCATACTTGTTTGATCCATTCATGAAAAAAGCTTGGCCCTTTTCTATCTCTGTCAGCTGGTTATAGAGAGTACTTTATAAATCCATAAATGAGCTGAAAAAAATCAAGTGTGAGCAACTGTTCATGCAGCTTCCTTGTGCCATCTGAATCTGCCCAAGCCTAGTCTTATACACACCATGTCCATTTTATAATGGATTTATATGCACCAAATGTGTGACTTACATTCCCAGACTCAAGATTGGCAATTTTAGCTATATGAGATCTAAGTCCTCTGACTGCTCTTCAATTCCTGGGTTTATCCTCTGGGTCCAGGAGATAAATATCTCTATAAATACTGCCAAGGAGACTCTCCCACACTTTCCTTTACAGTTCTGATTAATCAGTCTGGGCCTGCTATTTCCCCCTAATTGGTTTATCAATGATACTTAACAACAATCATTATAGTTACTATTTCCTCCATATCAAAAGCCAGAAACATTGCACCAGCTATTACACCTCCATCCCAGTCCACCACAGATGAAAGTTTCAGCAGTCACAGTGATATAGCATTCCATTTGACATCAAAAATTTCACAAATTTAAATCCTGCTAAGTGAGGTACTGACTCTGCCCTAAATTAAGTAATTACATGAATTTATGTTTTGTGTTTGTCTTTAAGCTCTCAGAGAATCCGGAGAATAAATACATTCACTTATGACTTGGGGCTGATGATTTCATTTGGACATCTGTGTTTTGATGTTTAGATACAACTTTCTCAATGGTTATCAAGAAGAAATTTGAACAGAAAGCTTCTTTTCACATTATCATTGTAAACTAATATAAGTTTGATATATACATATGTAAAAAAGAAAAAGAACTTTGGAAGTCTGAGGCAAAATTTTAACTATAGTTAATTGGTTTATGGGAGTAAAATATCTAGAAATAATTGAATAGTTCATGTGATTTCTGCACTTAAATCTTTCTTTATATAACAATACCGTTTCCATGGTAGTAAAAAACATATATTTAATATTTTGAATTTTCTGTTTTTTTTACCAACCTAACATACTTTAACAGTTCATTTCTCATAAAAATAAATTCATGAAAAATAAAACACATTAAAATAAGGATTTTAACTATGAGAGCTGTATTCTTGCTGGCACTTCAACATCAATGCAACATCACCATAGTGATGTACTATCCTGATAAATCATTTCAGAGATACCATTGTGAAATTATATTATGACTCACATATACATCATCATGGTCATCACGATGCTTTATTAGTATCATATATCACCAAAATGATGGGGCTTTGATGAGGTAGAACTTCTCAGTAAAATAGTGATGACAAAAGTCATATCTCTTGGAGAAATGCCCCTGTAACTTTATTCATGAAAGTTTATAAATATGCCATCTTCCTTTTATACTCTGTCTCAAAAATATACTTTCAAAAATAGAAATAGTACATGATTCTTTTGAGGCACAAAGCTGAATTTTGCAATGCGACATGCATGGATTTTCTTATTAAATTCTCCACATTGATTAACATGATTACCATGAACTTTCCCCATTCATTCTAAATCGAAATATTTTCCTGATTTTTCAACCAACAACAGACTTGCTTGTCTCCTTATATCAATAAATTGAAAGGAATCTGTCACAGTCTATGTTATTACAAAGAAGAAAATAAAAATGCAGTGACTCAAACAATATAAAAATTTATTTATTCTGTTGTAGTGTAGGGATAACTCAGTATTCAAGGATAAGTAAGTGGTTCTACTACATAAAGTAATTTGGCATCCTGATTACTTGTAACTGCCCTGTTATTCTCTAGGGTATGTTCTTCATTTACATGATTAAAATTGTCTCACCACCAAGAGGCATGCTTTGCAGCCACAGGGAAGAGGAAAAGAGAGAGTACAGGGCAAGTAGTTTCCTTTGAAAAAAGGAATACAGAATTCCACAACACTGGAGAATAGCCTACATGAAGTGATATAAGTATATAGAACATAACAATTTTTCTGCAGTGTTTATGTATTTCTATTATATAATTCATGTATCATATTACTTAGGTAAATTCACTTCATTAACTAAGTTTATCAAAAACACTTAAAATAATATATAAAAGTTTTACCAGAATCCAAGAAACAGTTATTACCACCTTAGCAAATATCATGTTTATCTTAAAATTGCTCAATATTGCCTTTCATATTCATCATTACATGACATACAGTACAAGTGAAATACCATATATGACCATAATTAAATAAATAATTCACTAGAGCAATGGTATTGCTCTAATCATTTATGGCAGTATTATTCCTTTCCTCTTGCCTGCTGTGATTGCACCTTTATATAACTCTATTATTACACTTAATCCATAGTCTTATAAATGTTTCCCCTATTTCCTGCTGGAATGTAATGTAATCTTTTGGAGTAGGCATTTCGTCTTGAGTGCTGTTATGACTTGCTCACAGTCCAGTGCCTGGCATAGGACTGATTCTCAATATTTGTTTCAAAGGATGTAGTTTTCAGAGTGTTGTCAATATTGACATTTAAAAACAAAACTATTGGACTTCCCTGGTGGCACAGTGGTTAAGAATCCCCCTGCCAATGCAGGGGGTTCAAGCCCTGGTCCGGGAAGATCCCACATGCTGTGGAGCAACTAAGCCTGTGCACCACAGCTACTGAGCCTGTGCTCTAGGGCCCACAAGCCACAACTACTGAGCCCACGTGCCACAACTACTGAAGCCCGCATGCCTAGAGCTCGTGCTCCACAAGAGAAACCACCGCAATGAGACACCCGTGCATTGCAGTGAAGAGTGAACCCCGCTCACTGCAACTAGAGAAAACCTGTACACAGCAAAGAAGACCCAATACAGCCAAAAATAAATAAGTTTATTTTAAAAATTAAAAAATAAAAAACTATTAAATCATTATTTTACCATAGCGATTTGACATACAACATAATCTATTTAAAATATATGCAAATAAACTCTTCCTTAACAGTAGGCAATTTTACATAATTTTTTTCTTTTTAAGCATATATTTCCATTTCACTTATGTCACAGAATTTTTCTAGTTTAATATATTTCTGTATAAGAAGACATATTGATGACAGTCATAGTTTTTTGCAATGAAAATAGGCATATATATTATTTTCAACAATCTTATGATTATAGATATATCAAATAAAGCCATAAATAGTAAAAACAAAATATCATTTATATTGAATTATTAATATTGTAACTAATAAAATGAAACAAAAGTGCACTGTTGATAATTATTAGAAAATAATTCAACTTATTGAAACTCAATCTCTTAATGAGATTAATAAGCAATTTTTAAAAATCCATGGATTATTACCATTTTGTTAAAATGTGATGGCGTTTGTAATCAATTCTATTGCTGATTTTCATCTTTATAAGGAGGTGGGGCTTGTTAAAGAAAAATTTCTGGATTCTTTTTACTACTCCCAGATTATAATTCAGACAAAATAATGACATATTAAAATGATATAAAAACTGAAACCTCCATTAATTTTTCCTTCTTTATTAAAGACAGAAAATTAAAAATCAATTGATCTTCAAAAGGATTTGTATCTACTCAGTTCAGAACTATGAACTTGGTTAATTTAATATCATAAAGTCTTTAGCAAGAGTAATAGCTATGCCTGCGATTTTTGTTTTTGTTAAATTGGGCAAATTCCTTGACCAATTTAATCAGAAAGAGTTGTAGATATACTTTTTAAAAGTTAACTTCTTTTTTAAAAAATTTTTATTGGAGTATAGCTGATTTACAATGTTGTGTTAGTTTCTATTATACAGCAAAGTGAATCAGCTATAGGTATACATATATCCCCTCTTTTTGGATTTCCTTCCCATTTTGTCACCACAGAGCATTGAGTAGAGTTCCCCGTGCAATATAATAGGTTCTCATTAGTTCTCTGTTTTACACATATTATTAATAGTGTATATATGTCAATCCCAATCTCCCAATTCATCCCACCCTCCTCCTCCCCCCTTGGTATCCATACCTTTGTTCTCTACATCTGTGTCTCTATTTCTGCTCTAAATAAGATCATTTATACCAATTTTTTTCAGATTCCACATATATGTGTTAATATATTATATTTATTTTTGTCTTTCTGACTTACTTCACTCTGACAGTCTCTGATTCCATCCATGTCTCTACAAATGACCCAATTTCATTCCTTTTTACGGCTGAGTAATATTCCATTGTATATATGTATCACGTCTTCTTTATACATTTCTATGTTGGGTGGCATTTAGATTGTTTCCATGCCCTGGCTATTGTAAATAGTGCTGCAATGAACATTGGAGTGCATGTGTCTTTTTAAATTATGGTTTTCTCTGGGTACATGCCCAGTAGTGGGGTTGCAATATGTCTATGTCAACACTTTATTTTTGGACAAAATATTTTTATATTCCTTGGATTTTTATGTATTTTTGTCAGAATACCATATGTATATATTTACCTCATCCAGTGTATAGAATGAATATATCCATCCTATGCTTACCACCTTAGCAAAATCAATGATCAATCTTGTACCAATTGGGCAAATCTGATTTACTTTCTGTCAAACAAAGAGGGACTTCATTTGTGAATTGGATGAAACTGTTTATATACAGGCCATAAAATGCTACAAATACAATGAAAAATACATTCCACATTATGTTTTATAAGCTGTATTACTAATAGCAGTCAAATCATTATAGACACAGGTCTAACACAGAATAAGTTTTATTAATATGAATAAATGCTGTTTCTTAATACTAAATTTTCAAAAACATTGTAATACATGGCTAAAATTGTAAAATATTTATGAAATAATAATTAGGATATAAGACATATTACTTCAGTAATTACTTTAGGCATGAGTGTATTGAAGTTTGGTAGCCTGCTTTAAAAATATTTAAAAGTCATGTGTAAATATTCACTTATAACTCCATTAATTTCATTAGACATCATGATCAAATTCTTTCTATGAAGTTAGTGAAAGATGAAGGTTTATATTATTTAAAATGGATAGCTTTAGCAACTAACAGTTGATTTTATAGTTTTGTTATTTGAAGTTAAAATATATCAAACACTTAGAAATAAAGTGAGAATGAATTGTAATTAGAATAAATATTACATGATTTGTGCAAATCATTTGGAAGTAAATAATAGACATAGAACACATAAGAAAGTGTATAAAATCATTAATCTTGAGTCATGGCCAATATAACTCTAAAAAATATGATAGTTTTGAAAACATTTAGTTACTTTTAATTTGGTCAGTGCAACTAGAATTTCTTTTGCACTTTGAAGGTACTTTCTGTTTTAGCATTTATAACTGAGAAGAGACTAGTTACAGAGAATTTATAAATTTGAAGAAAACACATAATTTTTTTAAAATCAGTTTAAAAATCAATTTAAAAAAATTACTTGAAAGTATTTACGAAATGGAAGATCTAAAATCTCCTATTGACCATTTTCTGTACAAAATCAAATTTAACAGTATACCAACAAATCAAAATACCCTATTTTAACACCATGCTTATGGAGAGAAGTCCGAGAGTGGTTTACTGTGCCTCGATTAACCATAAAGAAAAATTCCCTTTGAAAATAATGTTTCTTGTTGTACTTTTGTTTTTTTCCCTGAAAATTTTTATACATGGAGTAATATACCATAATAAGATTGATGTCAGGTGAGAAGAATGTCTTTGATTTATAAAGTGGGAGTAGTCATTTTGCAAAAGAGAAGGTAGTAAAGAAATGTTAGCACACAGTAAATATGGATATGAACTATTTAGATTGTGATTTCTTTAAGATCATTAGTGCACTCTGCACTCATAAATTTAGAAAAACTTGGTGTAGCCCGCAGGACTATGCCTACCTGTCTGAACACCAATATCTTAAGTAACCTATATTTAACTTGATAGTGGTAGGGCTTCTCTGTTTGTTTTGGTTTTTAATTAATAATTCATTAACTATTTAATGAATTTACTTATATAGATTATCTGATTAATTTTACCTAGTTCTACTTATTTTCACAAAGTAGAAAACAAGCTTCATCTATATTTGAGTTTACGACAAGGTAAATTGATCTTGGCAAGAGAATGGCTGGGGCAAAGAAGATGAAATAGTACCATCTAGCACAACTGCTGATCAGTTTAGCTATTTTCCATTTGAAAATTCATCAAGCCACCATTGGTTTTCTTAAAATCGGTTAAGGCAGGATGTCTTTTCTCTACGTGTGATAGGGAAGGAATAAAAAGAACAAAATAGGTGTGAAATGCATCGAAAAAGAATGCTGGAAAAGTAATTTTTTCCCGTTTCCGGCAGTTTTAAAAATCTTTAATGTCTTTACAAAGTTAGTGAGTATTAGAGTCACCTGAAGACACAATCTTAAAAAGCCCTTTTCTTCATTGAAATAAGAATATTTTAGGGCTTCCCTGGTGGCGCAATGGTTGGGGGTCCGCCTGCCGATGCGGGGGACGCGGGTTCGTGCCCCGGTCTGGGAGGATCCCGCGTGCCGCGGAGCGGCTGGGCCCATGGGCCGTGTCCACTGGGCCTGCGTGTCCAGAGCCTGTGCTCCGCGGCGGGAGAGGCTGCGGCAGTGGGAGCCCGAGTACCGAAAAAATATACATATATATATATTTTAAATTCTTAGTTTATTTATTTATTTTTGCACCATCCAGGGTAAAGATTGAAGTATAGGGAATATATATTGAAGTCTACATTTAATAACAATTATCAAAGTAAAAGATTCTGTTGTCTTCTCTACATAATATGTAATCTAGGAAAAATTTTTAAATAATCAGCAACTTTTAAAATTGTGAATGATTATGGCATAAAATAATTCCATAAACATTGTCATATGTTTATAAATATATATGTGTAGTTTTGGTATGGCTTACGTGTTATTGGCATGAAACATTTAAAACAGTACCTGTGCTTAATAGTCTACAAAGCCAAGCTAATTTCTTAAAAACTTGTGCCAAAGGGGTTATATCTTTAAAAACCCTTATTTTGGATGTGTGTGTGGGGTTCTCTCTAATGTAAAATGTTTAGAAATCAAGATCTTACCAAAATAAATAATTATCCCAATTTGTTCATTGAATTAGGCCAGCTAAAATCCATCTTGCATTTGGATTGACATTGTACTGATTGATTATAATTCTAATTTAAGAACAGATTATTCATACAGGAACCACATGTTGGCATAGCCTTATACAGTATTCATAGACCTCACTCAAAACTCAGGATACTAATATCTACTTGTTGAGTCTATACTGCATCACCTTTTTGATATCAGGCGTTCATGTATGTCTATGCTTTTGAAATATGTACATACAGTTTTATTGTAAAATAACTTGACTATAAGATGTGCTATGCTATCAATATGGTAATAAAAATATACATGTGGCCTGACATAATGAACTGAACTAGATTGTCAAATCACATTTCACACTAGAAAGATTCACTGGTGGGACTTCCCTGGTGGAGCAGTGGTTAAGAATCCACCTGCCAATGTAGGGGATGGGTTCAAGCCCTGGTCCGGGAAGATCCCACATGCCGAGGAGCGACTAAGCCTGTGTGCCCCAACTACTGAGCCTGTGCTTAGAGCCTGGGAGCCACAACTACTGAACCTATGTGCCACAACTACTGAAGCCCACTTGTCTAGAGCCTGTGCTCCACAACAAGAGAAGCCACAGCAATGAGAAACCCACGCACCACAAGGAAGAGTAGCCCCCACTCGCTACAACTACAGAAAGCCCGTGTGTACCAATGAAGACCCAACACAGCCAAAAATAAATAAATAAATAAATAAATTTATTAAAAAATAAAGATTCAGTGGTAATTTAAAAAATGGCCAGCCAGTCTTATACTGAATGATAACTACAATTCAAAATTCATTTCCATAAATTAGGAGTCAGCATTATAGTAAATAAATATTTTGTTCAGGTATGAATATGTTGTAATACAAAATATTTTCTTCTTTCAGCCATTTAAAATTATAAATCTAGACAAAAATAATTCAGTAAAATGGTTTTCAATTTAAGTTGATCTCTGAATTTGTTATGCAGACCAATAGAAAAAGAAATATATTACAATAGACATGTTCAAAATACCTACATAATAGCAAGGCTCTAAAATGTAAGGAGTATTATTGTTTATTTGCTATCAAAAAAGTAGGGTTATATAAAATATTGGAATTTTATTTCCAAGTCTAGTGTTTGATGGTAGTTAAGTATACTTATGTTGTCAGCTGCCTCCGGTTGACAGTGTGATTTTATTTGCTCCATGAAATAACAGAACAAATTTACTATTGCTCCTTTTTTAAATAACACACATCAAAAAAAATGACACATTTACTCAAGGCCAACCAGAATTATTTCAACCTATCAAAATTGATGGGAGGGCTTCACTGCCAAAGTCAGTACTGGGTTTTCACAATTCATTGCAGACAATCTGCCACCCCCATTATGATAAGAGGATAAAAGAGTCATAATCAGAGAAGAAAGCCAAATTCTTATAATTATTATTGAATTATTTATCCTGCTATAGGATTATTATTATTAGTGTCATTTGACAATTCTCTCTCATTTTATTAAACACAACTGTGAGTAATTTCTCTACATAATCTCTCTCTCTACCTAATATCAATCTGTCTGACTAGCTGGAAATACTCATGGAAATATTCATTAGCCATACATATAAAATGCTGTATTATGGTGCTATTGATACAGTACATGACACTATCAGACCCCTTAGTTCTTTGAGGAGTAGAGAATAAATTAATTATAATTTCCTGGATTCTCTCCAGTACAGCTTGAAAATGTATTATACTCTTAGAGTCCACAAGTATTATTATTTTTACCATATAAAACCAGCAATTGCACTTTGATTTTCACAACAAAACTAAAAATGTAAGCACACATGAATTTGGATAATTTTTTTATTAGTCTGCCCAAACTCTGGAATCCTATTCTTTAGGTTAATATATCTCAAAGTTTTGGATTAAACAATGAACTATATTATACCTAGATACTTGGTTTAGTATTCCCAGAACCAATATACAACTCATTTCTTATATCGTTACATTGCCTTACACAGATCCATGCTTTAATAATCTTAACATTTTTAAATAATTAATGTTATTAATCCTGAGTAAAAGAAGTGTCTCTAAGAGCACTTTCAGAACTTGATATCTCTTTTGGCTCAGTTTCCCCAGACAACAAAGACTTGGACAAGAATTTGAGTAGACATAGTTTATTTGGACAATTAACCAAGGTAGAATACGTGAGAGAATGGGGGCAATGAGACAGAAGAGGCACACTCTTCATTAAGGTACCTGCTAATGTAATTGCTATGGACAATGAAGGCTTATTTCCATTGGAGTCTCCTGAGAAACCTCTCTAAATTGTCCTCAGGTAGATCTGGAAGCTAGCACATTTGTCAGTGGTTTATATATCCTCTTTGCTGTCCTCTGAGGACAGCAACTACTCTGCACTTTTGGGCAGTGCTTAAGTTCAGTCTGAGCAAACTCATGTGGGCTGTGCTTGAGACACTCTAAGATGAAAGATAAAACAAGAGGTACTATCAGTGTTAAGTGTAATTTTCCATGGAACTGCCCACCACAGGTGTAGCTAAATTCAGAGGTTTGGACTTGACATCTGAAGTATTTGTGGTAGAATCGTTTTAAGTTAATCACTGTTATAAGAGATGAAAATTTGTATAAATCTATAAATATAACAATGAAACACATTTTATTCAAATATTTTATAGCAAATGTGCAGAAAATGCATTAATTGAGTATTTAAAATCAGAAAAATGTCAAACTGCGAGAATTCTTGCCAGTCTTTTGTAGCAAAGGAAATTATATGATCACTTAACAAACCGTAAGAAGTAGATCTCAGATTGAGACTTTCTTTAATGAGTATATATCTGAATGTTTTTAAAGATTTGCTAAAGAATCAGTGACAGTTATGCAGAAATTTTAAACTTTTTCTAAGTAGCTATTAGATCTGATTACATAATCTCAGTAAGGAAAACAAAGTATAAATCCACAAGGACATAGAGTATGAGAGAAAACAATAATGGGTAAGAGGAATCAACACATTTGAGGAAAACGTGAATTGAACTATGCAGTGGTTATTGAATTTTTAGACAGAGAAAGAAGAAAGCCTTAGCTCATAAGAAGGAGATAAACATAAGACAAACCATGGTATGATACAGAATTTGGAAAAGCCAGAAACTTGGGATGGAGGAGAGGGGAAAGTGAATCAGGTAATCTAGGATGAAGGGAGTCAGAAAGTCAGGAAAATATAGCTTGATAAATATCATGCAGTGCAATTAAATGCACAGATTTATCTTCTTTAACTTATGCAGGTAATAGAGTATTCTTCCTCTTGCCCTTCAGGACGCCAGAGGTTTATTATTTCAGGCTAAAAGCCTGGAAAGCTCAGGAGTCATTGCTCAATCACAGTTGAGAGTAGGTATTTCACTTAGGATTTACATTTTGCAGCATGTAACGTAGACTGACCATAACAGTTTAACCATATTTTCTCATTTAGCAAGAAGACTGGAGGTAATGATTTCTGGTGTTGGTTCAGAGGTTTAAAGAAGTCAAATATAATGCTGGAGATTTTCCTGGCTCTTTACTTGTGGTTGCAAACATGGCTGCTGGAGTTTCTACTTTTAAGCCCACATTTCTGGCAAAATATTGGAGCATTATATTTTGTATTGACTAATATGTGTCATATGAATACACTCTAACCAGAAAGGATGCAGGAAAACATTTGGTGTTTTTTTAAGTTTGCTTATTGTCAATCCCCGATGGGTTCTGATATTAAGGAAAAAGAGTGATAGATATTGGCTTGGCTACTATCAACACGTGTCAGCCTCTCTTTGGACAGCCAACATCTAAATTAGGAGATTGGGACTGACATATGCACACTACTATATATAAAATAGATAATTAATAAGGCCCTACTGTATAGCACAGGGAACTCTACACAATACTCTGTAATGAACTATATGGGAAAAGAATCTTAAAAAGAGTGGATATATGTATTTGTATAATTGATTCAACTTACTGTACACCTGAAACTAACAAACACAACATTGTAAATCAACTATACTCCAATAAAAATGTTTTTAAAAAGAACATATTCACAACATACACAGTGCCATTTCAAGTTATTATACCAGGATAAAATTACAATGAATTTTAATTCCCTCCGTATGAACAAAATGCACTTCCTTGTGATCTTGTGACTTATAAAATAGGAGATAATTTACCTGCCACTAACACACCTAGGTATGATTGTGGAAGAAACACAGGAAAAAATATTACAATATTTATTCAGAAAGGGGAACATCAGAAATTCCTATCAAATGCTGGTTGATAATAGTTTTCAAATCATGCTGATTTCTTTGCTCATTAACCAGAATATACAGCAATCACAGCTCTCACTGCTGAGAGATTCTCTCTTTCTGTTACACTTGAATACTACAGTTCAAGTGTGTATTAGAGAGGAGGACTTTCCTTGGAGTTACACTATTTTTACAAACACATTACTATTGAAAGGGGTTTAGGGGCACCAGATTGCTTTAAGAATTTGATTATTGGGTGTCAGTGTTTAATTATGTTGGAGGAAGTTTTGATTTCTACAAAAATGGTAGAATTTCATCTTATTTTCCTAGGCTAATTTCCATGTGCTAACAATCAAAGCCAGTGATCTTGTCTGGTAGAAATCTTAAAATGTAAATGATTCTCCCCCTTCCCCTCCTTGCCCCCCACTTTAAAAAAAGACTAAGAGTCTCATGTTGCTTTAAGGCAATTGAAAAATTAAGCTATAATGGATCTGTAACACCTTTAAGACCAGCTTATTTTAATGTGCAAGTACTATTTTATTTTCTTCCATGTCTGTCAATTCCAGTTAAAGTTCACTCTTTTCCTTTTAGATAGTGGAAAAAGTGGCAAGATATACCAAACACATGCCTAATATTCTACATTTTTCCTACCACTCCCCTACCAAAAGTGTTAGCATCAGTATGTTATCTAGGCTGGCTTCTGTGAATGAACTTGGGAATGGTCGCAACTGCTTTTTTTGGTTATGCTAAGGTATATTTTGTTCTCCAAAAAGTTAAATACACAATTATTATGCAAATATAAAATACTCAAGTGTCAAGGATTTTTACTCAAAAATAAATTAATAAGAGAACCAGTTAGATATTAAAACTAGTTCACATGAGAATTTGAATTATAGACATTATATTCTCCAGTGGAAAATAACTCACCTGCATTATGATTAATAGGAATCATCTGCATTACCATCAATTTACCACATTTTAACTTTTTCCCCTACAGAGCTGTAAATAATTTTGTCAGTGGCGAGCCAATAAACAGCACAACTTGTATAGAATCAGATCATCACCAGAGATTCTGCTAGGCAATGCCCAGTACTCCATGGAGAGGACACCTAGCAATTTCTTTTGCCAAAAGATTGGATTTTCTTCTCATAGTTCTTACCAATTTTCCAAAACTAGTCCTTCAGTTTATCCTTTAAGTCTATGAGCAAACTTCTGTCCCACTGGTTTGTTAATTCTGTGAATGTTTCCCAGATTAATTTGCCAGAGCTTTTCCTCTTACTGATGTCTCAGAATCTTAACTGGTTAAGACAATTTTTTAAAATATCTTCAAGGGTCTCTGTTATCATCTCTATATTGTAAATAATTCATGAAGGCATCCTTCTGACAAAGAGACACAGTAGCTGGCTACTAGTAGAAAAAGCACATTTGAATATGTTAAACATGAAAATGGTAAAGGGGACTGAGAAAATATGGCAAAACATTGGAATCAGGTGTTAAAATATTAAATTATATATATAAATATACTTAATTTCCAATAATGGTTATGCTATATAATTGAGGTGCTTCTCATGAAGCACACATTTCTCTAACTTCATTACCTCTGCCAATTAAATTAATTCTTATTAAAAAACTGTAAGTATATTATATTGTGAGACTATGATCAGCATTTTCCAGATGAGAAATCTGAAATTTAGAAAAATACCTCTGTTTAAGTCCCATGTACAATATCTGGCATGAACAGAAGGATATACTATCACCACTGAGGCAGATAATTAAGATGACTTATAATGATATTCATTACTGTTCAGAGTTTTTAAAAAGTTTGTCATAAATTCAGATTCTTTTAAAATATATACCTGATTTTTTTTTTTTTTGTATAAAGATAGAATGTATTGAAAAGTCAGAAGAAAGTGACATATTGGTGCTACTAACTAGTGACTATAACATCATCACCTTTTGTATGAACAATGACACAACATGTATCATTGGGAAAAAATTTCAATAATGCTGAAGTTTAGAGAAAATTCTAGGATTTTGATTCTTGACAGTATTAATAAAAATTTGATACTGGTATTCCTAAGTTAGGTTAGAATGTCTTTATAATACTGAAAATTTATGGTCTCTCTTTCTGTGCTTGCCATATGATTGGTTGTTTAACTTCCTTGCATTTTCAACAAAATACACTCTGATTTACTATGTATATATTTAGGAGTGTTGGCTTATATTTTGGCTGATGTGTTTCTTTAAGCTTTTAAAATAAATTCCTCTAAAACAGTATGATTTGCAGGCTTATTAGCAGAAAAATGGTGTACTACATGGAGAGTGTGAGCTAAAATTTCACTTTCAGGAAGATAGAGTAATAGGAATATCTGTTTTTCTTCTTGTTTGGTCAAAAGGATATTTAAAGTTAGTTCTACAATAAATTTAAATACAATACAGTTTGTAGCTATGTTTAAGTATTCAGTCTCTGGTGTCAACATCTTGGCTCAAGCTCTTATGAACATTGTTGTTTATTACAAGTTATTAAACCTTTCTAAGTCTCAACATCTTTATCACTAAAATAACGAAGAATGATAGTTCTAAATCAGAGGATTGTTGTGAGAGTTAAGTAAGATGATGAATTCAAAGGACTAAGTATAATGTATATTGTAAGCTCTCAATAAATGATTATACCACCATTTTATAAACAATATTCCTAGCAGACAACATGGCTTTAAAATATTCACTTTGTAACAACGCTGATTTCTTTTACCTAGCCAATACTTATACTTGTCTTTATCCCTCCCCTGCTTTATCCCTTTCTAATACTAGTAAAGGTGTTAGTTAGGCTCCTTATACGTTATGAGGATAAGCTTGTAATAAATCTTGTTAGTTTTCACCAGCAATGTGACCACCTAGAGCACAGAAAAACCCACTGATGTAGGCTTTATCCCATAAGTTTTAAATACATGGATAATTTTGAATGATGTATCTTGACGTCTTGTATGATGATAATAAATGCAGGGTGATTTATTGGAATAAATGTTATTATCACACTCTAGTTCCAAGTACTTGGAATTGTAAAATAGATTACTGAATATGGTATTACTGGGAACTCCCCTCAGTTTTAAATCATAGTGTACTGACCTGGGAGGCAAAGTAAATTTGGGATTATGAACATAAGAATTTAAGTTCCCTTATGAGGATGTTGCAATACAACTGAATGAGCCTCCTGAACCTGAACAGGACAATGGCAGCACCACAGAATCTCTTAAAGAACAAGAAACGAAGTGGACCAACTTGGCCTTATGAGAGTGTGAACATTCCATGAGAATGTTCCCCCCATAGGAAACTGATGCCTGGCTCCTTGTTCAAGGACAGTTTTTTTTTTTTTTTAAATACACAAATACAAAATATTTTCTTTTGGTCTCCTAATTTGAATCTTTTAGTGATAGATCAACACTCAAAAATGTACCTCTACTTATTTTGTGACAGCAAAATGAAATGTGAAAATACTCACCAGAATGAGAAGCTGATAGAGATTTCTTAGGAATGAAGAATATCTGGCTCTTTGAACTTAAAGTTCTTCATTGACTAGCTTGTGTTTGAACATGGTATATTAAAAATTTGCCTTTAACTCTCAAAAAACAAAACAAAAGAGAAAACACTGGGAGGTACAGTGATCAGACTACTGGATAATTCCCTTCATTAAGACAGGGGAATGTCCTGATTGAGGTTTTAGGTACTTTGATTCCTGGGAGAGATCAAGGTGAATAATGAAGTGAGGAGATTTAGGAAGCCAGAAGTGAGTAATAAGAGCCTAATCTCAGTGCATTACTCAGTATCCACATCCTACAGCTCCCCCTAAAAGTCAGAAGGTGCTGTTATCACTCCTTAAAATATGAATACATTATGACACATGCATCTTTAGAAAGAACAAAACACTTTGTGAGATCATCAACTTTATTTTCTTACTTCTACAAATTTCCAGCACAAGCCAGACAACTTCTCCACATTTTAACACAGTGACAGTTACAGAGAAATGGAAGTGATTAGAGTCATAAATACGGGAGAAATTAAAAACTATGTCAGGGCAGTGGGTATTACCAGGAGTCAATGCTTGGATCAGGCAGCTGTGTAGGGGAAGCAATGGAATAAATAATCCACGAGAAAAAAGAAAAGACAGGCATAGCAGTTCTATAACATATCTGCAACACCCAATGACCTGTTTGATCCAAAGACAAGGATTTACAATTAAGGTCGCATTTATGATTTGACTGGTAGGGTCTGTATGAAATTTTTATTAATACTTCCACTTCTAAGCTTTTAGATGTTTGACCTTTGAAAATTTTGCTTCTACCAGAGATGTCTATGTAATTCTTACCTTAAGGAATAATTAACTTTTATAATTTTCTATCTCTGTAGTGCACAGATATGCAATTTCAGTTAAATTCTAATATCATTTAAAAATGGAAATTGCAGTCAACATTCAATTTTTGAACAGCACCAATTTTAGAAAATTGCATAATATATGGCTTTTCTGTAGTGTTAACCCCTTGTTTCTATTATTTTTGTCATCAGTAACATGAATGACTATTAGGCATCAAGAATAAAGAAGGACCAGATAGTCATAAGCCTTATCTAGTAAGTTAAGAATTTAGCAAAAGAGTCAAGCACGTCACTCATGTGGCAATGATTTATTGCATGCATGGTCTGAGCTGAGAACAGTTCTAGATATTTGGGATAAAATCCACTATGAGACAAACTAAATCCCAGTCCTGGTGTAGAATCATTTTAATGGAAGCGGCAGATTAATGGGAGAAGCCAACTATAAACTTGCAGTGTGTGTGTGTATAATAGTGACGTATATTTTGAAATAAACAAAGCAGATTAAAGGGATAGCAGTGACTGAGAAGGCATCTTTTAACTGAGTGGTCACAAAAGACCTCTCTCAGGAAGTAAGCTTTAAACAGATTTCTGAATGAGAGCAGATAAAGGGGCCACACAAATATCTCAGGAAGAGTTATTATTCCAAGCATAAAAATTTGTAAAGGCCCTGAAGTCACAATACAGGCTGAAAGTTTCTATAGTAAGGAAAATTCTAATTAAGAACAAACAGAAATAACTAACAGGGGTTCGAGAGAAAAGGGAAGGACTCCCTGTAGAATTGATGCTTAATGAAAATGCTAAGGGATAAGTAGGACTTAGTTTATATTCCCTGAACTCAAGAACCTCACATTTCACAAGACAAGCACATAAACAAATGCACGGGCAACAAACATTAACAAAAAATACAGTATAGAATGATTGCTATGATAATGATACACATAGGGAATGGCAGACCATAAACAAAGTGCCATCAACTTTTAGATTGTGTGGGAGTGTTGGTAAGAAGACTAAGGAAAAGTAATACCCAAATATGTCTTAAATGACACAATTTTTGTGATATAAAGGGTAAATAGGAGTTTGCCTCACTATTTAAGGAGAAGGATGCCTCAGCTACAGGAGGTACAAAGCCATAGAGGTGTGAAAAAAAATACTGCAAATTTTTTTATGTTTATTTGCTGATGCTTCCAAGAATGGCAAACTAAATACTTAGAACAAAATCTCCTACTAAAGAGAACTAAAAATCCGTACAAAATCTTTTTAATGTTAAAAATATCTGAATGACTATGAAAATAAGTGAGGAATTGCTGGGTCAAGACAGAATGTAACGAGAACCTAGAGATATATGCATTAAAAGTCAAATTTTGCTATCGGGACATTTGAAACAGTTAAATACACTGTGCTGTGCTTTTAACAGACTCTCGTTGCTAGAGAGGCAAATTCAAAACCGAGCAGCAATCAAATTTGAGGACTTTGATACAATGAAAACTGAAGTTGAGATTCTAGAGCAGAAGGAGAAAGAAGTAAAACAGTATAGCCAGCCTAGCTTGTCTTCTATGTAAGCTAGGAAAGTGAAGCACTGAACTTGGAACATGATTGCCATGTAGGGTCTCAGGTGCAAAAGAAAATCCTGTCAAGAGGATGATTCCATTATTATAGGTCATAATTATCCCACCCCACAAAAGTTGTAAGTATAATGTCTTGTACACAGCAAAAGGAAACAAAACACACAAGGCAAGATGATACCATTAGCAATATCCAGCAGAAAAAACAGAATGAAGATACTATAGTGATCAGACACAGATTATAAAATAGACTATGATTACCGTGCTCAAAGAAAAGAAAGGTAGAATAAATTTAATGGAAAACTGGAAATTAAAAATGGTGCCACAGAAAAAAAAAATTGCAAGTTGACCAAATGGATATTCTAGAACTTAAAGATATGACATCTGAAATTGACAAAACAAAAGCAAACCATAAAAATAGATGCAAAAATTTTGGAACAAAAAACAAACATAAAAATAAAATAGAGTAGACCTAACAGAACTAAAAGTACATTCGGGCTTCCCTGGTGGCATAGTTGTTGAGAGTCCGCCTGCCGATGCAGGGGACACGGGTTCGTGCCCCGGTCTGGGAAGATCCCACAGGCCGCGGAGCGGCTGGGCCTGTGAGCATGGCCGCTGAGCCTGCACGTCCGGAGCCTGTGCTCTGCAAAGGGAGAGGCCACAACAGTGAGAGGCCCTCATACCTCAAAAAAAAAAAAAAAGGTACATTCATAAACTATGAGGATATCCTACAATTAAAAAAATACATACAACACAATGTTAAAATATCAAAAGATTTGAATATGTGCTTTACAGAAAGAGTAATCCAAATGGCCCCTTGTATATGAAAATTGTTTATCTTTATTATGAATCTGGAATACAAATGAAAACCTACAATGAGATACCACTACACATTCACCATGCTGTCCAAAAGTCTTTTCTGGTAGGAATATACATAATACAAACATTTTCTCGTAGGAATTCACATAATATAAACATGTTAAATAAGGTTGTGAATATTTAGAAAGCTTGAAGATAATCATAACTTTTGGTTCACTCCTAGAAATATAGCATAAAACTAAATGTACTTTTACACTAGGAGTTACATAAAGATGATTACAGTAGCTGTGTTCATAAAAGTCAACAAATTGTGGTATATTTGTAGGATGGTATATTAAAAAACAATGAATATTAACAAACTGGGAGTAGGGGTAGGGTGTTATCCAACAGAGGTCTTCTGTGGAGCTGGCTATGTTCTATTTCTCAAGATGTGCCAGTCATATGAGTTTTTGATTTATGTTGAATGTATATATATATTTTTCGTGTGCCTGGAGGCTGAAAACATTAGCTGAGTTCAACTTATATAGGGCTTTCTATACTCTACCCAAGTTCTTTGAATATCCATCATGTCAAAACTCAGTGTTCAAGTCTTCATTTGTTTCCTGAGTCTCCTAACTTTTCCTTAGGGTGAATTGACCTGCAACTTTGGTCACTTTTGTCTAGATACTTCCATTTTACCAAAGTCCTTTTTAAAACCCAGTACCTAAAACTTAGAAAAATGTTCTGGTTGCTATCTCACCAGAGTTGAGTGAAGTTGTATCTATCAACTAATGATATCAATGTCTACATTAGACTCTTCACTTTTATTGATAATTCTTGTGGAACTCTTGGTTAAATTCATTTTGCAAGATTCCTTTAAATAAAATTTTAAGCCATCAACACATGAATATAATTAAATAACTAAATGAAAAGAGGTTAAGGATTTACAAAATAATAGAATGTGTAGTGGATAGGGTACAGTTCTGTAATCATAAAGCTTAGATTTGTATGATGTTTCTTTACTAGCCATGCAATCATAAACCAGTTATCTAAATATTGTTAGCCTCAGTTTTCTCACCATGGAATAGTGATAATGATACTTATGCAGGATTGCTGTGTTAATTTAATGAAACATAGAACATGAGATATTCATATCTGAGGCTAAAATGGTAGTTATTTTCATACTTATAACAATTAACTTTAAAAAGTAGTAATTAAATTGTTTAAAATAATAATATTAATTTATATTATGAGGTACTATGTTGATTATTCATAGGCATATATTTACCAAAATATATTTAATTCTAGTCTACCCACTCTAAGAACGTTTCAATACATTCTGTAATCCAGTATGTCACTTTATTAATAATATGGGTATAATGAATACCCAAACTGATTTTTCTTATATTCATTTATAAGGCAATATCCTTCACTGTTGAACATAAAGAAGCTTAAACAATCTGTCTTGTAGCAAATTTGTATGGCAATTTCTTATGAAATTAGATTATAGAATTGTATAAAATAAGTTCTTGCAGTTAATACATTTATATTAAAATAAACAGATAGTTTAGTAATTTAAAAGAAAACTTTAAATTTAAATCTTAATTTCAAGTTCTTTCAGCAGTTTTTATAGTCTATCTTCCATGCTCCATAAGTATTGCTTCAATCTAAACTAAGTAATGTTTTGGTCACAGTATGGATAACTAAAATGGATTTTATATTCTATTATTTCACAGTTAGTTACAGTTTCTACATTTTTACTTCCTTTTTGAAAAAAAGATTAATTCTAGAAAAAATATTTTTTCCTGCTTTATTGAGAAACAGTTGACATAGAACATTGTGTAAGTTTAAAGTGTACAGTGTGATGATACGATATGCATATATATTTTGAAATAATTAACATATAATAAGGTTAGTTAATACATATATCACCTATAATACATATAATACATATAGATGTATTATATATGTAATATAAAACATATAATACACAGTTAATATATATATCACCTATAGCAACTTCCAAGTATACAATACAGTATTGTTAACTATGGTCACCATGCTTTGTATTAGATCCCCAGAACTTATTGATTTTATAACTATAAGTTTGTTGTCTTTGACCATCTGTATCCACCCCACTCCCAATCCTGGCAACAACTAATCTACTTTGTTTCCATGAGTTTAATTTTTTAATTTTTGTTTTAAATTTCACATACAAGTCAGATCATATATCTTTTCTCTGCCTGATTTATTTCACTTGACTTAATGCCCTCAAGGTCCATCCATGGTGCTGCAAATGGCAGGATTTTCTTCTTTTTAATGGCCGAGTAGTGTTTCTCTGTGTGTGTGTATATGTGTGTATACTTTGTATAGACTGTTTTCTTTATTCATTCACCTGTCAATGGACACTTAAGTTGTTTCCATATCTTTGTTATAGTAAATAATTCTGCAATGAGCATTACAGTGCAGATATCTCTTTAAGATAGTGATTTTATTTCCTTCAGATATATATCCAGAAGTGGGATTACTGAATTGCACTGTAGTTCTATTTTTAAATTTTTGAGGAATTACCATACTGTCTTCCATAGTGTCTGTCCAAATTAATATTCCTACCACAGTGACCAAGAGTTCCCATTTCTCTACATCTTTACCAATACTTGCTATTTCTTATATTTTTGATAGTAACCATTCTAACAGATAGTAGCCATTCTAACAGATGTGAGATAATACCTCATTGTTGTTTTGATTTACCTTTCTCTCATAATTATTGATGCTGAGCAACTTTTCATGTACCTATTGGGCATCTGCATGTTTTCTTTGGAAAAAGATCTAATCAGATCCTCTGCCCATTTTTAAATTGGATTATTTGTCTTTTTACTGTTGAATTGTAAGAGTTCCTTATATAAGTTGGTGGTCAACCCCTTTTCAAATATAAGATTTGCAGATATCTTCTGCTATTAAGTCTTATTTAAATGTGGAATTCACTGGAAAGATGATCTGGTCCTAGGCTTTTTTTGTTGGGAGGTTTTTGATTATTGATTTAATCCTTACTCATTATTGGTCTGTTCAGATTTTTTATTTCTTCATCAGTCAGTCTTTCTTTTTTAATGGATCTTTATTGGAGTATAATTGCTTCACAATACTGTCTTGCTTTCTTTTGTACAACACAGTGAATCAGCCATATGCATACATCTATCTCCATATCCCCTCCCTCTTGAGCCTCCCTCCTACCCTCCCTCTCCCATGCCTCTAGGTCGATGCAAATCACCAAGCTGATCTCCCTATGCTATGCTTCCCACTAGCTAACTATTTTACATTTGGTAGTGTATACATGTCGCTGCTACTCTCACTTGGCCCCAGCTTCCCCCTCCCCTACCATGTCAAGTCCATTCTCTGCAGCTGTTACCTTTATTCCTGCCCTGCTACTAGATTCATCAGTACCATTCTTTTTTTTTTTTTTTTTTTAGATTTCATATATATTTGCATGTGGTATTTGTTTTTCTCTTTCTGACTTCACTCTGTATGACAGACTCTAGGTCAATCCACCTCACTACAAATAACTCAATTTTGTTTCTTTATATGGCTGAGTAATATTCCATTGTATATAAGGGCCACATCTTCTTTATAAATTTGTCTGTCAATGGACATTTAGGTTGCTTCCATGTCCTGGCTATTGTAAATAGTGCTTCAATGAACATTGTGGTACATGTCTCTTTTTGAATTATGTTTTTCTCAGAGTCTTGATAAGTTAAATGTGTCTAAGAATTTGCCCATTTCTTCTAGGTTGTTCAATATTGATGAATAATTGTTCTTTTTTGATCCTTTGTGTCTCTGTGGTATTTGTTGTAATGTCTTATTTTTCATTTCTGGTTTTATTTGAGTTCTTTCTCTGTTTTCCTGAGTTAGTCTAGCTATCTTTCAAAAAACCATCTCTTAGTTTTGTTAAGAGATTTTTATACTGTTTTCCTACCCTTTAGTTCATTTATTTTTACTATAATCTTTATTTTACATCCTTCTGCTAACTTTGGGCTTAGTTCTATTTTTTCTAGTTTCTTAATGTGTAATATCAGGTTGTTTATTTGAGGTTTTTCTTTTCAATATATGCATTTATAGTTATAAACTTTCTTTCTAGAACTGCTTTTGCTACCTCCCTTAAGTTTTGGTATATTTTGCTTCCATTTTTGTTTGTCTCAATATATTTTTTGTTCTCATTTTTATTTCTTTTTTAATTCACTGGTTGTTTAGGAATGTGTTATATATTTCCATGTATTTATAAATTTTTCAGAATTCATCCTGTCATTGGTTTTTAGTTTCATATCATTGTGGCTGGAAAAGATACTTGATATACTTTCTATTATCTTGAACTTTTTGAGTTTTGTTTTATTTTGTTTTTTTGTTTTTTTGGGTTTTTTTTTGTGGTCTAACTTGTGATCTATCCTAGCAAATGTTATATGTGCAATTGAGAAGAAGTATTCTGATGCTGTTGGATGGGATGCTCTGTGTATATCTGTTAGGTTCATTTGGTTTAACGTTGTTCAAATCTGCTGTTTCCTTCTTGTTTCCCTGTTTGGGTGATCTACCTATTATTGAGAATGGGGTATTAAAGTTCCCCACTATTATAATATTGTGGTTTATTTCTCCTTTTAGTTTTGTTAGTACTTACTTGAATTATTTATGTGTTCTGATGTTGGATGCATAAATATTTACAATTATTATATTTCTTGACAAATTGATGACCACTTCATTATCATCCAATGACCTTGTCGCTTGTGACCATTTTTAGCTGCAAATTTATATGATATATGTATTACTACTACTGCTTTCTTTTGATTATTGTTTGCTTGAAATATCCTTTTCCATCCTTTTATTTTCTGCCTGTGTATGTCCTTAAACCTAAAGTGAGTCTCTTCTATGTAATATATTGTTGGATCTTGGTTTTTTATTCATTCAGCTATTCTATGTCTTTTGATTGGAAAATTTAATCCACCTACATTTAAAGTAATTTTTGATAGTTAAGGACCTACTATTGTGTTTCTGTTGTTTTCTGTTTGTAGCTATTTTGTTTCTTATTTCTTCTCTAGCTATATTCATTTGTTATTCAATGACTTATTGTAGCAGCATGCTATGACTCCTTCATCAAGATCTTTTGTGCAGCTATAAGATATTTTTTCTGTGGTTACCATGAAGCTTATATAAAATATCTTATAGTTGTAACAGCCTATTTTAAGCTGATAACAACTTAACTTCCATAGTATACAGAAATTTTAACTTCCATAGTACACAGAAACTTTGTACTTCTTCCTCCCATTACATTAGGTTATTGGTGTTACAATTTAGATTTTTTTAATATTGTGTATCCAGTAACAAATTATTGTATCAATAGAGTTATTTTAATAGGTTCATTCTTTTAACTTTTAAAGTTGTAAATTATTTACATACCACCATTATAATATTAGAGGATCTGACTTTGACTATATATTTATCTTTACCAATCTCTTTTATACATTTGTATATTTTTACAGTGTCATCACACTTTCATTTCAGCTTGTAGAATTTCCTTTAGCTTTTCTTGTAAGGCAGGTCTAGTGTCAAAGAACTCTCTCAGTTTTTTTTTTTTTTTTTTTTTTTTTTTTTTGTGGTAAGCGGGCCTCTCACTGTTGTGGCCTCTCCCATTGCGGAGTGCAGGCTCTGGACGCGCAGGCTCAGCGGCCATGGCTCATGGGCCCAGCCGCTCTGCGGCATGTGGGATCTTCCCGGACCGGGGCACGAACCCGCGTCCCCTGCATCGGCAGGTGGATTCTCAACCACTGCACCACCAGGGAAGCCCTCTCAGTTTTTATTTGTTTAGAAAAGTCTTTATCTCTAATTTCTGAAAAATAGCTTTATGAGGTATAGTATTCCTGTTTGGCAATTGTTTTTTCAATTTGTTGATTTTTTAAAAAATTCCATTTTCTCCTTGCCTGCAAAGTTTCTGCTATGAAAGCCAATGATAGTCTTATGGGGGCTCCCTTGTATGTGAAGAGTATGCCTTCTCTTGCTGCTTTCAAATTCTTTGTCTTTGACTTTTGACATTCAATTATAATGTATCTGGGTATAACCGTTTTTGAGTTTAACCTATTTTAGATCCTTTGAGCCTCATTGGATGTCCAAATTTCTTTTCTTTTCCTTCTGGGATTTCCATAATGTATATGTAATTTCTTCTGATGATTCCTATGAATCCCCTAGGCTTTCTTCACTCCTTTTTGTTCTTTTTTTCTTTTACTCCTCTGACTGGAAAATCTCACAAATTTGTCTACAAGTTCACTGATTCTTCTGCTTGTTCAAGTCTACTGCTGAAGTTCTTCATTGAATTCTTTAGTTCAGTTATTGTATTCTTCATCTCTAGCATTTCCTTTTTATGCATAGTTTCTTTATCCATATTAAACTTCTCCTTTTGTCCATGCATTGATTTCCTAATTTTGTTTAGCTGTTTGTCTGTGTTCTCGTATTTTACTGAGCTTCTTTAAAAGGATTATTCTAAATTCTTCATCAGAGAGCTCATAGATCTCCATATCTTTAGGATCAGTTATCAGAGCTTTAATAGTTTCTTTTGGCAATGCCATATTTACCTGATTCTTCATGATCTTTGTATACTTTCTTTGGTATCTGTTTATTTGAGTATGCAGTCTCCTCTTCCAAACTGTACTGGATTGTTTTAGCAGGAAAAGTTCTTCAATGGTCAGATCATTTTGGGATACTGGATAGTTTAGCAGATAGCATTCAAGGGCAAGTGGGGCTTTCTTTTTATTGGATTTTCTAGTTGGACAGGGTCACTGCCTATTCTCTGTGGTTGCCTTGACTGGGCTATGTGTTCAAGAAGGGCCAATGGATGAATTCCATGGTGAGGTGGGTGACCTGGCTGTGTTTTGCAGCTGAGTGGGACAACTAGCTGGTCCCTGAAATCACCTCTGATTGGGTCAGATCTCAAGCTAGCTGTGTTCTTTTGAAAGGTGGTGCCACTGGTTGGATTCCATGATAAGGTAGGGGTATGGGGCATACTATGTTATTGCAACTGGTTGGGTGAAGCCTCATATTGTGCTCCCTGACTGGATGATGCAGCTTACTGAATTCAGCATTCAGGTGGGGCCACAAGCTATGCTTTGTGATCAGATGGGTTTTCAGGCTATGCTTTGCAATCAGTTGAGCCTGCAGGCTGTTACTCAACATTAGAAGGAGTTGCAATTTGGGCTTTGTGATCAGATAAACTATTGACTATCCTCTGCTTTTGGGTGAGGTTGCTGGTTGGGCTCAACTGTCAGGTGGGACCTCCATATATACTTCACTGTTGGGTGGAGCTAGAGACTGCTCTGCAGTTGGGTGAGGTCACTGTCCAGGCTCTCTGGTTGGACTGGGCCACAGGCTATGCTCTGCAATTGGACAAGGTCAATGGCTAGGCTCCCTGCCTGCGTAAGGCTGAAGGGTGTGTTTGGCTCTCAGGCAGGTCTGTAGCCTGGTCTCTTCTGCTGGGTAGGTCTGTAGGTTGTGTTCAGCCATTCTAGGAAGACCATATGCCAGATTTTGCTGTGCGGTGGGGTGGTAAACTCTGCTCCACGGGTAGGCAGTACCATAGGCCTGGCTCTGAGGTTGCTCTGTGTCACTCTTCAGGTTCCTTGGTTACCCAAGGCAAGAGGCTATGCTCAATATTTGAGAAGGGCTGCTGGATTGGCTCCCTTCCTGGATGGGCTGTAAAATGTGTTCTATGGCTAGTACAGCCCATGGCTGGGGTCCAAAGCAGGGAGAACTGCCAACTGAGCTCCCTGACCAGATTGAACCACCAGTTTGACTTTGCAGATAGGTAGACATGCTGGTTGGAATCTTTGCTTTGGTGCTGCAATTAGGATCATGACCCACCAAGATCTGAGTACTGGTTACTGTAAGCCTCACCCCAATTCTCTATCTTTATCTGATCTCTACTGGTCTTGCTCTGCATATTTTTCCAGTTAATCCCATGAGGTATGACCTGAGTGAACCTCCCAGGAAGCATTCCACTATGTGGAAAAGCTGGAGTCTACCTTGGATTCTCTTTTTCCCACTGGGGAAACTGTAGGCCTAGGGAGGCACTCTATGTGCAGCTCAGTGTTGTCCTGGTGGAAGAGCAATATGGTAATATTGGAACTGCTCCTCTTACCTTTATAATGTGGTCCTTTCTTGTTCTCTACTGTCTAGGGCATTTCTTTAGCCTTATCTCTCCATTCTGGAACTTTCACAACAGTTTCTTGTCTATGGGTATTTGTTAGTTGGTCTACTTGTGAGGGGAACTGAATTAAGCAACAATGTATGTTGACATCTTGATGACAACACTGTCTCCACAAATCTTTATGAAACTTTGCTTTAGCTGATATTTAACTATATCATATTGTATTTCTCCTAATTGGCATGCCATACTGTTTTTAATTTTTAAGATTTTATTTCTCTTTAACATAATTATTATCTATTTTCTTTTCAACTTTAGAAATGCTGCTACATTTGTGGCTTAAAGTACAGAAATAAGTTTTAAAATCTAGATAATATGCTCCATGATGGTAGGGATTTGTCTTATTCATCACACACACAAATCTGGCACTAAGTGGACCTTTGTTGACTGAATGAATGAATTATGTGTTCTGACACCAGCAGAGCTTACAGAAGCAGAGATGAAGCAGAAAACATAATGACTGTCAAATGGGTGAACTTGAAGATGAAAAGGCACTTTTAGCTTAGTTACTCTGATATGCACTCTGGATAGCACTCCAATTTTACATGAATTTTTGGAATGGAAACAGCTCCACTCCTAAATAATAAATTTATTAATTGCACTCCTTATGAATCCTGACAGCAGTCAGCTTTGCGGGTTTCTGATTCCATTCCAAGGGGTTGAATGTCTCTGTGATTTATGTAATAGGCAGGAGTGTCATGAGGAAAGACTTGTAGTATAAAACTTAAAGACAGGAACACAGATGGCTGCCTGTGGAATGTGTGGTGGGTGTTAATGAAAATGCATTGAACAGTGAGGGAAGGACAGCAAACAACCACAGGAAAGGTGCCCTGAGTTTTGTTTTTTAAAGATGGATACTATTTTTTTTGTCCTTGTGGAAATTTTCTTATTTATTTTACTCTAACAGCCATGAACACTTGAGACATTTTGAAAACAATATGGACATTAAAGAATAAGAACAAACAAAAAGTTGAGTAAATGGGGTTCATCATACATTTCAATCATGTTTCTTTATGCTTAACTGCTTATTATCAAAATTATATAGTCTGGTTTCTAAAAGGTATATTCTGAGATTGGGTTGTTAAACTAACTCAAAGGAAAGGCCTTATATAATTTGGTATATTGCCATCTAGATTTTCTATACTGGTTGTCTCTACTGAAAATTCATAAATGTCCATGCATTGAATCACCATATATTTAGTATAATCATACTCACTGGATAATTATAGGTATACCTTGGACATATTGTGGTTATGGTTCCAAACCACTGCAGTAAAGCAGATATCACAATAAAGCAAGCAACACTAATTTGGGGGTTTCCCAGTGCATGTAAAATTTCTGTTTACACTATATTGTAGTCTGTTAAGTGTGCAATAGCATTGTCTAAAACACAATGAATGTACCTTAATAAAAAATACTGTATTGCTAAAAAATTGCTACCCATCATCTAACAAAACAGGGTTGCCACAAAACTTCAATTTGTAAAAAAAATGCAATATATACAGACTGAAATAAAGTGAAGCACAATAAAATGAAGTATGCCTGTATTTCATTTACTACTCTATTTTGATCCTACCTAATTGTTCAATTTCTTCCATGTTTTTACCTTTTTCCCACAAATACCAATTCATCACACATTAGGTAAAGCAATACAAAAAGTAATGGCCCTTAGTAGAAAGAATTCATAGGTGATTTGGTAAGATTTTGTTGTGAGACTTTATTATTTATTAGGCATGGTATTTCCATAACACCATTCTAAAACCTTCATGTAATACTGCATAATTGTTCAGCTTTAATCAATACTTCATAAAGTATTTCTTTACACATTCTTTTCTAATTCAGAAGTTAGCCCTTAATTTTTATCCAAAGCCCACTAATTTTATGTAATAATTGGCTTATCTGCTCAATACAATCTTCATTTATTGCTCTGGGAGTATAAGTGGATATAAAAGGAATATTTCATACTATGGTGCTTTGTCCTCTCTACACTACAGAATCTATGTAGATACTCTTTGATTGGAAATCTAATCAGGAGGTCCAAACTGATGAAAAACAAACGAATAAAATATTTGCTCTAAGCTTTTTTTGTAATATCATTTGCAGGAACCACAAAAGCAAAGCCATATGAAGGTTTTTTTTTTTAACTTTCAATGTTTAATTTGTTATTGGATTATGCTCCTTTAACCTTGTCTGGTGCCAGGGACATAAATCCAAAAAAATGCATGCTTCTGACAGCAATTCAAGATGCTACTCTCTGGAAATTTCACTGGTTTCACTGGTAGAACTCTCAGTCCATAGCAACGGTGAGTCTTGGATTCATAAGTGTTTTTGTAGGCTTTGTTAATTGTTAAGGCAGTCATCTCAAATAGACCCAGCCCTATGAGATATTTGAATTCCTATATCTACCCAGCTCATGTATCTGATTTTTCTTTGTCCATAGCTCATATTCCATAAGGTCTGTATTCCATTCATCCAGCAAATCTGCCTTTAGGAACATGTTTTTAAAGTATCTATGTAACCCCAACTTCTTAGTGTCTAGAAACACAGCAATTTCCACAAGTCCTCCTAGCATATTGCAGTATCTCTGCCTCCCTGCGTTTGTCTCCATAACCACATGGCTACAATTGGTGAGTCAGTGCATTCTTTTGCAATTCATTATTGTGTGAGACCCTTGGTCACAACATCCAGAGAGCTGTTTTTCCATTAATAGGATGTTAGGCAACAGCTTTCCAAAATTGTTTTTAGCACTTGTATCTGTTAACCAATGTCTCTGCTGATTACATTTGTTGCATTATGTCAAGGAAAAATGTCAGAAGAAGATGGGCATGACCCTCAGAGTCTGTATCCATTTGTTCAAGTGTTTCATGGATGGCATGTTTTCCTTTCCACAGCGTTTGACATGTTCCCCATTTATAGAATTTCCTTGAGAAATTCTAGAGTAAGAACTATATCACCAATTATATTTTTCTCAAAGCAAAACAAACAAACAAACAAACAAAACTGATGCAAGTGTTTTATACCTAGTGTTTTCTACTCTACTGTGCAGTGAATTTGGATAAAGAAAACATTGCATGAACTCTACGTCAATTATTTGGTAGTTAGGACCAATTAATATTTTTAACCGTCAGATGTGATTTCTCCAAAATTCAAAAAGGCCCAACAAATATTGACCTTCTTACTAAATTTTTGGTAGGACCAAAGCAAGTAATACATATTCACTGGAAGGAGTGATTCCATGGTGGTTGCAAGCCAAGAAAGAGGCTGAATTCACATTTGGAGTCAGGCCTCGCACTTTGCAACAATTATATTACTTTTGATATTAAATGTTTTAGTTTTATAATATTTTTATAAAAAGGAAACTATTTAATTTCCATATCAATAATAATACACCTGTCTTGTGCAACAAACGGCCCTTTCGTTATGGATTAAACTGTACTGGCATTGCAAGACCAATAGAGAGAACCACTTTTTTCAGATCTTAATAAGCCTTTGTCAGTCTCGATGAGCCATCTGCTTTTCAAACCTGCCAAATGAGACCCTTTTAGAAAGAATTGGTTAATTATTAATTCAATATTCTCTTTTTTAAAATCACTTTAAGTGTTCACTGAAATATGCCTTTTTGCCTTCAGATGTATTTTATATTGATCGATTATTAAATGGTATCTGATACTAACTCTGTCATCATCTAGAGTCCTACAAAATAAAATTGTTCTGTGACATAATTACCATATAACAGTACTATATTGTTCATTTGTTTTTTATCTACCTTATGCTCATTGATTAAAATATATATATTTTGAGTGAATTTTATATAAATATATACATATATATGCATTATAATTATGAAAACAGGTTAAAGTTTTATTTTGAAAATTTGTGAAACTACTGATATTGAAACTTTGAAGTAGGTCCAGATTCTAAGAACTGGATTGAGAATCATTATTATACAATTTGTTCTGAACATCATAAAACCTGGTAAGATTGATAAATTCAGTTCATGGAAGTAGCTTACTTTAAAAAATATAGGACATTCAAACTTTTCATAATTTAAATTGCAACTGGGGATGAAATACTACCTATAATTACTTTAATTGATGATAAAATGGGAACACAGGTTAAGGTTAATCAAAGCACTGCCACACCTTTATCTTTAAAAATTCTCCCAGTTATTTAGTAAGGTAGCTTATTAACATGTCAGTTTTGTAGATGAGATTGAACTCAAAGATTGGTTTTCTAATACATGCAAACACTTTATTATCTGTAGCACTTTAAGTTAGTCTCAAATTACGTGGTAAAATTTTCAGATATGCAATCACATCTTACAGAACCACTTTTACTCAGATCTAGAACAGGACAATGGAAGGATTCAAAGATGACTGTTCTCCACCCTCAAATATAAAAAGCACAGGAAGCTACTCAAAAGACTCCACAAGAGCAAATCAGCAAGGGCCAGAGGTTTTACTATGCACTGAATAACATAGTGACTACTGAATATGTTGTGTAGCTGAATGCAGGATGCTATCAGTTACTATTGCTGTGATCCAACAGTGTAATGTAAGCAGATTCTCATTGACCTGTAGGTTTAGATGGTAGTTTCATAAACATCAGCATCAGAATATTATGGGAAGAGTAGTTTAGTAAAAACGATTCTCTTTATTACCGATATTTTAACTAAAAGCTGTATGTTTTCACTGGACATATGAATTATCCTGACATGTAAGCTACACTGAGGTCAACAATTTTCACATTCCTTGTTCATTACTGAAGTTTTATTATCAGGCTTTTCCAGGGAGTTCAACCATATCTGTTGGTTGAATTAATGATTTTGTGCTTAATCAACTATCTTGTTTTTGTTGAATGCTTACCTACATGTCCAACAACACCAGACATTCTGTGGAGTTAGAATAAAATATAAAATTTAACCCTCAGTATTCTATAAATTAGGTCTTTGTGATTATTTTGAAAGAATAATTCTTTTTTAAAAAAGGTGAAAGAATGTTTATAATCTATGTGATACTTGTTGACAATGTTGCGGAAATTCAACCCAATCATCAGAGTAATCATTTTAAATAAAGTGAGATAATGTTATTCCACAAAACACTGGGATCCCCAATTCATTCAGTTTAAGAGCCAAAGTCCTTTAATGGTATCAAGAACCTGCATGATCTGAATTCCTTATTAGCTTTCTGATCTCATCTACTACTTGTCCTCCATAACTCCCATAGAAACCTACTGAGTTGTTTTCTATTCCTTGAACATGAAAGATATTCTTAATCCTCAGAACTTTTGCACCAATGTTCTCCCTTCCTAGAACACAGTTCCCCTAGATATCCACATGGCTGACTATTTCACTTCATTCAAGCATTTGCACAGATGTCAAGTTCTCAGTGAGACACAGCCTGACCATTCAACATTAAATTGCTTATCACCTCCCATACAGTAACTTCCAGAGTCATGTTCCTTCTTTCTCTGGTCTCTTTCTCCTTATCCTTCTAATAACAATCATAGCTCATGTCACCTTTTAATGTACTATACAATTTCCTTAGTAATTATATACATTGCTTACTCTGTCTCTTCTTCCACTAGAATGTAAGCTCCATAAATTTAGGGATCTTTTGTTTAATGAGGTATTCTAAGCATCTGGAACCAAGTCTGACTTTTAAATGGCACTTAAAAATAAAAATGTTTTTTAATTTGATTATTATCTGTGATAAAATGCTGGCAAATGGCAACAAATGTTTGAAAGTACATTGTTTCTGAAGTTGAAAGTACATTGTTTCTGAAGTTAAAAATGTGTGTTAACACACTACAATATCCAGAATGTGTAATTCAGTCCTGCCTATTAGGGACCTTATATTTCTTTGGGAACATTTCACTGTGTGCATTATTATCTGCCTAGTAATTGCTCACAAAATACATGTCACGTTCACTGAATAAATATGAGCATTATGTTTCTAACAACTACAATAAAACAAGCATATTGTAAAATGTCTGGTCTGATTGAGCCAGCCTTTCCTCATACTCCTAACCTGTACACTGACCGTGAATAAAAGCACTTGGTAATAGACAGGTGATTTAACTTTCCTAGATCTTAGGTGCATTGCTAATTATGTTTACTCAAATCTTCACACATTTGCAGATAATATTAAAACTCCAAGAGCTTGACCTAAAGTATTAGAACCAACTCACAAAATTATGGATGGAATTTTGATAAGTTTATGAGAGTTTTTCTGGGGGCATCCTACTTAAAAAAAAAAAAAAAAATCTGCTCATCATAATCCACAGAGAATAGGAAAGAATCGTCAATGACCAAGATAGCTCTAGAGTTTCCTGGCAAATCCTAACATTTTGATTTCAAAATACTATGCTCTAAGAAATCTTCAAAAAGCCACATGCATTTACAGTGGACCCATAGACCATGAATTTAAACCCAGGGAGGGGATGAGGTAAGGAGTAGGATGAAACTGATTGAGTTAATAAAAGAAGCATACTATTTACATTTGGCAAATATTTATAGACTACACATATTATTTACTAGGTACTATTCTCAGTAGTGGAAATACTGCAGTAACTAAAATAGACAAATTCCTTGATCTAACTGTGTAGTTTTTCTAAGAATCTTCAGTTTCTGAAAATCTTGACATATGTTTTAAATGAGTCCTTGTAAGTAGCAAACTGAAAGAAATTTAGGTACAGATGATATGGTCAAATGCAGCATGATATGAGGATTTCAAATCTTTCCTTGTAGTACCCAATTTATAAAGTAAAAGAAGACAGAATACTTGGTCTGTCATTCTATAATCTATGCCATGAAGGGTAATTTCCAATCTTTGCTGCCATCATATATAAAATTTTTATGCACAAAAATATTTTTGTATTAATTTACATATGCATAACTAATATGCACATATATATATTTGTTTTTTTCTTGACTAGTACCACACATACCATAGGAAGTTTTATTTAACTAAAATGAACTTTTATTTCCCTCAGTTTCATCTATATGATGGTTAAAAAACAAAAAACCCACACCTAGATTATTTCTATTAGGCAAAATAATAGGCATTTGTCTTCTTACAAGATTACTTGGAAAGCACAAAAACAAAATTTGAAGTAAAAATTCCAGTATTTAAACATTGTTTTCATCAGAAATAGCATTATCATCATCAACATTAGATCACCTTAAGCATTTACTATTCCTTCACTCCTCCTCCTACTGTTATTAACAATGTGACTTATAGTAATTAACAAGGATGAAGCCCAACAAATCACTAAGTGTGCTCAGAACTCTACATTGAATATTCCAGTTACTAGTCACTGATCATATAAAGAGGGAATTTTAACAATCCCAGTTGGGTAGATATGAAAACTGAGTACTATAGTGGTTAGGCTACCTGTGGTCACATAACTAAATTGTCCTGTAACACAGATGTATACCATCTTTCTAATTCCAGAACCCATGATTTAAATGGTCCACTAGACTGCTACTCATTGTGTCTTGTGCCATGCTAACTAAGCCTTTACAAACTATTATTTATTTAAAATGTCATGATAACCCTATCAGGGAGTCAATACCATTTGCCTTTACAAATAAGGAGAACAAGGTGACAACGTTAAATACATTCTCTGAGGTCCATGGCAGTTTGGTTTGACTCTAAAATCTATACTATTAGGCAGCAAACTACAGCTTTTCTCATAGGATAAGGTTAGTTGTCCAAATCTCTTACATTTGTATTACAAATGTATCTCTTACATTTGCACTACAAATGATGGCAGAGCAGAAACATTATTTTCTGAAAAGTAAATTCATTCACCAACAAATAGCTAATATATATATATATATATATATATATATATATATATATATACTTTAAGACTAAGAATGTACTTCTTTATTTTGTTTTTCTAGATAGAGAAAATCTGTCATACACATTTGAATGTTACATTTATCACACAATATTTTCCTTTTTATTTCAGAGAATAGTTGCATATTTAGTCAAAATGAGTTAAAAATTAATAAGAACATTAGTTTTCATACTCATAGATTTCTATAAGAAAGTTGACTGTAAATTTACAAGACCACGTTTATTTTATATTGTAAAGATTCCAGAGTGCTTTCTATATTTAGTTTATCTACTTAAAAGAAAGCTAAACATTGTTCCTCTGGCTCTTCTAAATCATAACTAAATCTTCTGGTTTTGAAAGCAATGGAATTATATATCATAGACTACATTACAAATTACTGCACCCAATCCCAGAGAAACCTTATTAATAAAAAATTTAAACATTTTTTCAGTTTTTTATATGTTTGAACAGAGTACAATATATTAAAAGGAGAAAGAATCCCAGAATATTATCACATTATTTTTTAATGTAATATTTCTCTTAGGAAATTACTTCTTATTTGACTTATCTCCAAAATTTGGTTTCTTTGATTTAATTGACAAAGATCTTTCCTGTGATAAGATAGTAAAGGAGGGAGTATGCCTACTTTGATCAGATCACTATCAGATCATGTTTTAGAAATGGAACAAATATATGACTATTTTAAATTGTACGAGCCATTAAATCTTCAAAAATTGAGGAAAAGTTTAGCAATAGAAAATTAATTGTATTCAGTTATTTTCTTACCCCCTCTTAATATTACTTAATATTAAATATCACCATATAACAGTTTTTTTTGAATACCATATGCAAAAGAGACTCCCTCTTTCTTCCTTACCATGCTTTATTTTTTCAATGCATTTATAAGCACATAAAATATTATTTTGTCCATTTTTTAATCACCTGCACTTTTCTCTTCCCCACTCTGTCCTAAATGTTCACTCCATGAGAACATACACTTTTGTTTTGTTTAAGACAATGTACCTGACCTGTAGGATTTTGTGAGGCCTGTAGAAGATAAACAAATATCTGTTGAATAAAACAAATGTGCAAATACCAAACAATAATATGGAATCAATATTGATTTGTTGCTCATTTTTTTAAAGATTTGGTAAATTGTCCTTTCATAGCAATATTGTAATATAGTGAGTTACCATTATAGGAAAAAATAGTAATAGTTACATTATCATTGTTTAAAATTTTGTTATAAAGAATTGAAATCAACATTAAGTGACAATGTAAGTGAATATGTGATACTATGTGAAAACATTTTTTTGAGTAAGTCTTATTTATAAAATGCAGGCTTAAGAAATTTCAATAGGGAGAAATTGCTTTCATAAATGAAAGATTATGTCAAATATATACATGTTTTTATTTGACAATTTACAATACATATAAAGAGAACCATATCATTTACCACAGCAATCTTCTACTGTACTATAACAAATATTGAGAGGACATACCTTCCTTCATACAGTAAGCACTTATAAAAGTTTGTGTTTGTTCTTGGCTTATATTCCGACTTCTGCATTACACAGAAGTGTCATTAGCATTGATTGAATGGTCAGACAAACTTGACTTGATTCCTTGCTTTGCCATGTATTAGCTAATTTGGGTACATAAACTACCTAAATCATGGACTCTCCACTTATAAAATTATGCTGACCTGTCTTTATGGGATTGTAATAAGAATTAAAAAATAATACATGCACATACGTTAGGTCACTGACTTATGGAAAGATATGAATATGGAAATATTTGTGTAGATAAATAAGCTTTTTTCTATAAGCTTTTTTATGTTTATAAATAAAAGTGTGTGTAGGTAATCATTACCCAATTAATGTATGGTTTATCCATGTATGATTATATTCCTTGGATCTATTTCATGGCCATGGCCATTATATATACATTTTTTGTCTCAAAGAAGTTAAGAACAATATGTGTTCTTAACAAAAGATTCTTATTTTTGATACTTTTACTACAATACAGCTTAACCTGTTTCCAGCTCTTATTCATTCAAACATTGAATCTATTATCCATTTTCAAAGACATTTAGGATAAATGTGTTAGTTGTGCATGATTTATGTTGGATCAAGGCAGAAGTCTTTATCTACATAGTTTATTTTATTCTTTGTTGGACAATGATAACCATTTCGTGTTTGTAAAAGCACAGCATTTTTCTTCTCTTTCTTAATGTAATTATCTAACATTCATTGGAGACAAGAAGCATAACTATTTGAAAGCTCCATTATTTTCTCTTGCTTTGTGCCTAGAGCATCTAATGTAATCCATACAATGGAAAGGAATTTCAGAAGTGACTATTAAATATGCTTAACTGCAGGTCAGGGAATGAGTAAAAATGAGGAGAAATTACATATCCTTATAAACAATAAAAACATTAAATGACTATATTTCTATAAACATCTGATTAAATATCAAAAATTAAAAAATCTATTACCATACCATGAACTGTTATTTGGATTCTGCACACCAAATTATACAGCTTTTATTGCAATGATTGGATACATATAAAACAGATATGATTAGCAGCCCTGACTCTTAAGTCATTATCCAAATGATGACTTGATTGTACTTTTCAAGGGCCTTGAAAAGAAGGAGCTTTTACATCTGCTGAACAATATGGTATTTGGTAACAAAATATCTACACTGTATTGCTTTTGATTTAATTAGTGAAGAATATAATCAAAAGAAAAGCCTTAAATATTTCATTTCAAGACAGCAATTGGATTTATTCTGTAGTGCTACCAGGTTTCATTATTAATTTTAATAATTATATTTAATAGTAGAATGAAAGGTGAGCCATGAAAAAGCTTAATTACAATAAATATATCTGTATTTGTGATCCAGATGGTGTGAGAAACCATGACTTGTGCATCTTCCACCTCTGTTATACACCCTGTTACAAAACTATAGCATTGACAGATAAAATAACTGTTTAAATTTAATGCTAAAACATTGTCATGCACAAAACCATATCCTAGAAAAAAATTATATGTAATGGTAAGTGGTGTGGAAGCTATGGTTTTTTGGGGTTTTAGGGTCATAAGGAGTTAGATATGACCTGAAGACCTACTCTAGCTGGCTAACAAGACTAAAAGTGTCTCAAGATAATTACAACAATGAAGCCAGATCACCACCCAATAAAAGACATATAATTTGGAGGACCCACTGCCTATCTATCTATCTATCTATCTAAATAAATAAATAAATAAAACAGAGGTTTTAAGTATATATACCGAGATCTTATGACATGGCTTAAATACATCAGCATACCCTTCAAAATCAGGCCTGGTACTAGGTGTTAAAACACCTTAGTGGTCGTATTTGCAGTATCCCCAGTGTTTCTGAAAACACATTTTTTGTGGTAGATGAAAGCAAACACTCCTCAAATCTTCTATAAAGAATGACTGAAAAATTGGATGTGTGTTTGTGTGTGTGTCTTATTTTTAAACACCTCCCACAAAGAGCCTTCAAATAAATTTACAAAACACATGTATTAATCATGTTTTCCACAATACAAAACTTTTAAAATTTACACTGGGGTTTATTCTGGGATTTATAATCCCAGCCATAAAAGTGGGGAAAAAAGCATGGTAGAATGGGTATTGAAAGCTTTTGTGGAAATAGTGTCAGTTACTTCCACTCACAATCCATTAGCTAGAATATAGCAACAAATAACAGAAAACAGAGAAAAGTAATCTAGCTCTATTAAAAAAAAAAAAAATGAATGTGGACTTCAGGGATTAGTTAGAAGTCTCTGTAGTAAATAGCTAAAAATTGACCACTAACAAAACTATGTACAAAAATCAGTTTTCAAAACACAAATTGAATCCAGATGAAATGAAAATGATAGAGGGTCCTAAAATATGGCCCTAAATTTGAAAAACAGACATCTTATATCCTATCTTGAATATCAGATGTTCTACACAAAAAATGCAATTGAGAGGTTTTTTACATCTTAAATGGAAAAAAGTGTAATATATTATATGTCAACCTAAACACTTAAGCAATTTTCTAAAACCTGACTGGAACACAATAAAATCATTTATGTAAATAATAAATTATAATGTTAAGAAGTAATCTTTAAATGATTGTTTTTGATTACCAGACAATGAATAAAATTCTACTTAGCATACTTTTCAAATTATCTACTAAATATTCTATTATTTGAACAGTTGTTATTTAAATGGTGTCCTGATACTATTTTTGCACATTTTGCTAAATTTTTCTACATAATGAATGTCATTATTATTTCTTTATGACATAAATTATCTTCTACATAGAACTGATTATTAAGATAGAGAAAATACTCAATTTCATAAATTAAAGATAATCCTAGAATCACAGATTAGAATATTATACTTTAGAATATGATTACTTAATATTAACTTTTTAAAAAATTTATAGGTTTTAAGTTGCATGTATATCCCAGAAAGTCTTAATCCATCACTTAGAAAGACCTGAGAAAACAATCAAAAAACAATCAAATGAGGATTATTAAATTGCTATCATATTCAAGAGGATAGATAAAAATCCAAATAAGTTTCTTGAAAAGATTCAAAATGAAAATTTACACTATTTTTCACAAGGATATTTTAGGCCTAAAAGTATTTACAGAGGATAAGAAAGTTTTCCAGTTCAGGAATATCATCATTTAAAAATAAATGAATCTTTGATTGCAGTACAAGAAACTGCTTTTACAACTCATCAAAGAGCTTGAAACCACAAGGTAACAAAATTGCATGGTACCATAAAATATTTAAAATTCATTTCATTTGTAAGGTTTTTTTGCTTTAATAATTTATCAGAGATTCACCCGTTAGGTTTAGTGGGATCTGTACTATAAAGACATCTCCAGAAAGCAGTGAGAAATCTTCCCAGAAATGTGCATGAAACTTGAGTTATTTTTATTAAAATTTTTAAAACAGCTTAAAGTACCAAACACACAGGTGCATACCAACCAGGTATTAAAATGTTAATATGTTGCCATATTTCTTTAAGATTATTATTATTATTATTATTATTATTTTTTTTTTTTTTTTTTGCGGTATGCGGGCCTCTCACTGTTGTGGCCTCTCCCGTTGCGGAGCACAGGCTCCGGACGCGCAGGCTCAGCAGCCATGGCTCACGGGCTTAGTTGCTCCGCGGCATGTGGGATCTTCCCGGACCAGGGCACGAACCCGTGTCCCCTGCATCGGCAGGCGGATTCTCAACCACTGCGCCACCAGGGAAGCCCAAGATTATTTTAATAAATAAAACATTAAATATAGGCTTTTATCCTCAGTATATCCCTAGCCAACTTCATTATCTAATTGTTCTACTTCTCTCACTAGAAGGCAGTGGTTATTTTTGCTGTCCATGGTTTTAGAGTTATTATAGATCCACATTTGTAAATTGTTTTTATGTTCCTATTTATTTATTTATAATTTATTTATTTTATTGATTGATTTTTGGCTGTGATGGTCTTCACTGCTGTGCACGGGCTTTCTCTAGTTGCAGCGAGTAGGGGTTACTCTTCCTTGTGGTGAGCAGTCTTCTCATTGTGGTGGCTTCTCTTGTTGTGGAGCATGGGCTCTAGGTGCGCAGGCTTCGGTAGTTGTGGTTTGTGGGCTCTAGAGCACAGGCTCAGTAATTGTGGTGTATGGGCTTAGTTGCTCCGCAACATGTGGTATCTTCCCTGACCAGGGCTCAAACCCATGTCCCCTGCATCGGTAGTTGGATTCTTAAGCACTGCACCACCAGGGAAGCCCTATGTTTCTATTTTTGTATTTACATAAATGTGTTATACTCTTTGTATGATTTATCTTCCTTTCTTTTACAATAGCATATTTTAAGATGCTTTTATGTCAATACATATATTTATGCTTAGTTTATTCTAATCAATCATGTATAGTATTCTAATACATGAGTATCCAAAATATACACCCATATGCTCACTGATAGGAACTAAATTTTTGCCACTCTTACACTCTTAATAAACAATTCTGTAATGTATGGTCACATGTTTATATACTCAAAAGCTAACTTAAGAGTGTGCCTTAAAATACACTAAATTTTTTCCAATTTTTTCCAAATATTGTTTCTATTTTACCCACCTGCCATTATCTTATGAGGTTTCTTGTTGATGGTACTTTATATTTGAGAACTTTAGGTTTGGGACAGTATGATGATTGTGAAATACCTTTTAAAATTTTGTTATTCTTGACTAACTTGAAGGTTTCCCCCCCACACACACCACATATATTTGCTTGTTATTAAGAGTGGCTCTTCTTCACTTTGTCTTTCTGGCTATTTTTACATAGGGTTGGTTTTGGTCATCGACGTTTTGAATATTGTTTCCTAGGTTGTGGCTTGCCTTTTTACCTTATTGATGTTTTATTTGTTACACAAATTCATTTGTAATATAGTCAAAATAATAAAAAATATTTCCATTAATTTTTCCAGTGTGGTTCATTCTACTAATTATAATATAAATTATGTTGAATTGTTTTGATTTGATTTCAATGTTTGAGTGGGATTTTTATTTTGTTTTAATATGTAGAATGTTTACATGTTTTAAAATTGATGAACATTCATTTTAGTTCATTTGTCAGTCATATTTCATTGTAAAATTTATACTCCTGTTATAAGCCTGATTGAATATTTTATAGCTGATTTAATTTTATGTCCAAGTTTTCTTTATTTTTTCCTTTTAATTTGAAAAGTTCTTATTTTATGATTAGTCCTTTTGCTTTGTTATATGTTGCAAATGTTAAGCCCAGTTTATTTATTTTTCTATTTTTCAATAAAGTTTTTGTCATGAAACTATTACTATTTATTTAAATGTAGTTAAAGTGATCAGCTTTTAAAAATTATATTTTCTTTCCTTTGTTAGTTTTTTTTTTTACAATATAAAATAAACAGTTTTATTTTTGATGTGTCTCTAGATATTGATCAATGGCCACTTTCAGAGTCCTATTTAGTGTAATTACCACTGAAGGAAGAACAAGATTTGTCATGGGACTTGTACATTTCTTTTTGCTTATCCAATTTTCCATTGTTTACTTTTCATATGAATAGCCATATATATGGTCAAATGATCTTCAACAAGGGTGTCAACATTACACAATGGGGAAAGACTACACATTTTTCCATGTCATGAAGGTTTCCCTTATGCTTTCTTCTTGGAGATTTATAGTTTCAGGTCTTGTACATAGTTCTTTAATCCATTTTGAGTTGATTTTTGTATATGGTTAAGGTAAGGATCCAATTTCATTCTTCTGTATGTGGATATCTAGTTTTCCCAGCAACATTTGTTGAAGTGCAAGAGGGTTCTGTTTTCGCCACATCCTTTCCAGCATTTGTTGTTTGTAGATTTTCTTATGATGGCCATTCTGACTGGGGTGAGGTGATAACTCATTGTAGTTTTGATTTGCATTTCTCTAACAATTAATGATGTTGAGCAGCTTTTCATGTGCCTCTTGGCCACCTGTATGTATTCTTTGGAGAAAGGTCTGTTTAGGTCTTCTCACCATTTTTTGTTTTGGTGGTTTGTTTTTTTAATATTGAGCTGCATGAGATGTTTATATATTTTGGAGATTAATCCTTTGTCTGTTAATTCATTTGCAAATATTTTCTCCCATTCTGAGGGTTGTCTTTTTGTCTTGTTTATGGCTTCCTTTGCTGTGCAAAAGCTTTTAAGTTTCATTAGGTCCCATTTGTTTATTTTTGTTTTAATTTCCATTATTCTAGGAGGTGGGTCAGAAAAGATCTTCGTGTGATTTATGTCAAAGTGTGATCTTCCTATGTTTTCCTCTAAGAGTTTTATGGTGTCTGATCTTACATTTAGGTCTTTAATCCATTTTAAGTTTATTTTTGTGTATGGTGTTTGAGAGTGTTCTAATTTCATTCTTTTACATGTAGCTGTCAATTTTCCCAGCACCACTTATTGAAGAGACTGTCTTTTCTCCATTGTATGTCTTTGCCTCCTTTGTCATAGGTTAGTTGATCATAGGTGCATGGGTTCACCTCTGGGTTTTCTATCCTGTCCCATTGATCTATATTTCACTTTTTGTGCCAGTACCATATTGTCTTAATTACTGTAGCTTTGTAGTATAGTCTGAAGTCAGGGAGTCTGCTTCCTTCAGCTCCGTTTTATTCCCTCAAGATTGCTTTGGCTATTCAGGGTCTTTTGTGTCTCCATACAAAGTTTAAGACTTTTTTGTTCTAGTTCTGTAAAAAATGCCATTGGTAATATGATAGGGATTGCATTGAATCTGTAGATTGCTTTGGATAGTATATTCATTTTCACAATATTGATTCTTCCAATCCAATAACATGGTATATCTCTCCATTTCTTTGTGTTATCTTTGATTTCTTTCATCAGTGTCTTATAGTTTTATGTATACTGGTCTTTTATCTCCTTAGGTAGGTTTATTCCTAGGTATTTTATTCTTTTTGTTGCAATGGTGAATGGGATTGTTTTCTTAATTTCTCTTTCTTATCTTTCATTGTTAGTGTATAGGAATGAAAGAGATTTCTGTGCATTAATGTTGTATCCTGATACTTTACTAAACTCATTGATTAGCTCTAGTAGTTTTCTGGTGGCATCTTTAGGATTATCTATGTATAGTATCATGTCATCTGCAAACACTGACAGGTTTACTTCTTCTCAGATTTGTATTCCTTTTATTTCTTTTTCTTCTCTGATTGCAGTGGATAGGACTTCCAAAACTATGTTGAATAGTAGTGTCGAGAGTGGACATCCTTTTCTTGTTCCTGATCTTAGAGGAAATGCTTTCAGTTTTTCACCATTGAGAATGATGCTTGCTGTGGGTTTTTTCATATATGGCCTTTAATATGTTGAGGTAGGTTCCCTCTGTGCCCACTTTCTGGAGAGTTTTTACCATAAATGGGCATTGAATTTTACAAAAGCTTTTTTTGCATCTAGTGAGATGATCATACGGTTTTATTCTTCAATATGTTAATATGGTGTATCACATTGTGTGATTTGCATATACTGAAGAATCCTTGCATCCCTGGGAAAAGTCCCACTTGATCATGGTTTATGATCCTTTTAATGTGTTGTTGGATTCTGTTTACTAGTATTTTGTTGAAGATATTTGCATCTATATTCATCAGTGATATTGGTCTGTAATTTTCTTTTCTTTTGTAGTATCTTTGTCTGGTTTTGGTATTAGGGTGATGGTGACCTCATAAAATGTGTTTGGGAATGTTCCTTCCTCTCAATTTTTTGGAAGACTTTGAGAGGATGGGTGTTAGCTCTTCTCTAAATATTAGATAGAATTCACCTGTGAAGCCATCCTGGACTTTGTTGGAAGATTTTTAATCACAGTTTCAATTTCATTACTTTTGATTGGTTTGTTCATATTTTCTATTTCTTCCTGGTTCAGTATTTGAAGGTTATACCTTTCTAAGATGTTTTCCATTTCTTCCAGGTTGTCCAATTTATTGGCATATAGTTGCTTGTAGTAGTCTCTTATAATGTTTTGTACTTTTGCCGTGTCCATTGTAACTTATCCTTTCTCATTCCTAATTTTATTTATTTTAGTCCTCTCCCTCTTTTTCTTGATGAGTATGGCTAAAGTTTTATCAATTTTGTCTTCTCAAAGAACGAGCTTTTAGTGTTATTCATCTTTGCTATATTTTTCTTCATTTCTATTTCATTTAGTCTGCTCTGAACTTTATGATTTCTTTCCTTCTACTAACTTTTTTTTTCTTCTTTCCCTAGTTCCTTTAGGTGTAAGGTTAGATTTTTTATTTGAGATTTTTTTTGTTTCTTGAGGTAGGATTTTATTGATATAAACTTCCCTCTTAGAACTGGTTTTGCTGAATCCCATAGGTTTTGGATCATCATGTTTCGTTATCATTTGTCTCTAAGTATTTTTTGATATCCTCTTTGATTTCTTCAGTGATCTCTTGGTTATTTAGTAACGTATTGTTTGGCCTCCTTGTGTTTGTGTTTTTTTCATTTTTTCCCCTGTAATTGATTTCTAATATCAAAGCGTTAGTGGTCAGAAAAGATGCTTGATATGATTTCAATTTTCTAAAATTTACCAAGGCTTGATTTGTGACCCAAGATGGGATCTATCCTGGAGAATGTTCCATGTGCACTTGAGAATATAGTGCAATCTGCTGTTTTCAGGTGGAATGTCTTATAAATATCAATTACATCGATCTAGTCTATTGTGTCATTTAAAGCTTGTGTTTCCTTATTTATTTTCTTTCTGGGTGATCTGTCCATTGGTGTGAATGAGGTGTTAAAATCTTCCATTATTATTGTGTTACTGTCGATTTCCTCTTTTATAGCTGTTAACATTCCCCTTATGTATTGCGGTGCTCCTATGTTGGGTGCATATATATTTATAATTGTTGTATCTTCTTCCTGGATTGATCCCTTCATCATTATTTAGTGTTCTTCCTTCTCTCTTGTAACATTCTTTATTTTAAAGTCTATTTAATCTGATATGAGTTATTGCTACTCCAGGTTTCTTTTGATTTCCATTTGCATGGAATACCTTTTTCCATCCCCTCACTTTCAGTCTGTATGTGTCCCTAGGTCTGAAGTGGGTCTTTTTTAGACAGCATATATATGGGTCTTGTTTTTGTATCCATTCAACAAGCCTGTGTCTTTTGGTTGGAGCATTTAATCCTTTTACACTTAAGGTAATTATTGATATGTATGTTCCCATGGACATTTTCTTAATTGTTTTGGGTTTGTTTTTGTAGGTCCTTTTCTTCTCTGTGTTTCCACTTAGAGAAGTTCCTTTAGAATTTGTTGTAGAGCTGGTTTGGTGGTGCTGAATTCTCTTAGCTTTCGCTTGTCTGTAAAGCTTTTGATTTCTCCATCGAATCTGAATGAAATCCTTGCTGGGTAGAGTAATCTTGGTTGTAGGTTCTTCCCTTTCATCACTTTAAGCATATCATGCCACTCCCTTCTGGCTTGTAGAGTTTCTGCTAAGAAATCAACTGTTAACCTTATGGGAGTTCCCTTTTATGTTGTCATTTTCCCTTGTTGCTTTTAATAATTTTTCTTTGTCTTTAGTTTTTGTCAATTTTATTACTATGTGTCTTGTGTTTCTCCTTGGGTTTATCCTGCCTGGGACTCTCTGAGCTTTCTGGACTTGGGTGGCTATTTCCTTTTCCCTGTGTGGGAAATTTTCAGCTATAATCTCTTCAAATATTTTTTTGCATCCTTTCTCACTCTCTTTCCTCCTGGGACCACTGTAATGTGAATGTTGGTGCATTTAATGTTTTCCCAGAGGTTTCTTAGGCTCTCTTCTTTTCTATTCATTCATTTTTCTTTATTCTGTTCCATGGCAGTGAATTCCACCATTCTGTCTTCCAGGTCACTTATCCGTTCTTCTGCCTTAATTATCCTGCTATTGATTCCTTCTAGCGTAGTTTTCATTTCAGTTATTGTGTTGTTCATCTCTGTTTGTTTGTTCTTTAATTCTTGTAGATCTTTGTTAAACATTTCTTGCATCTTCTCAATCTTTGCCTCCATTCTTTTTATGAGGTCCTGGATCATCTTCACTATCATTATTCTGAATTCTTTTTCTGGAATGTTGCCTATGTCCACTTCTTTTAGTTGTTTTTCTGGGGTTTTATCTCATTCCTTCATCTGGTACACAGACCTCTGCCTTTTCATTTTGTCTATCTTTCTGTGAATGTGGTTTTCTTTCCACAGGCTGCAGGATTGTAGTTCTTCTTGCTCCTGCTGCTGTCTGCCCTCTGGTGGATAAGGCTATCTAAAAGGTTTGGTCAAGCTCCCTGAAGGGAGGGACTGCCAGTCGGTAGAGCTGGGTGTTACTCTGGTGGGCAGAGCTCAGTAAAACATTAGTCCACTTGTCTGCTGATGGATGGGCCTGAGTTCCCTCACTGTTTTTGTTTGGTCTGTGGTGACCCAGCACTGGAGGTTACAGGCTCTTTGGTGGGGATAGTGGTGGACTCTGGGAGGGCTCATGCCAAGGAGTACCTCCCAGAACTTCTGCTGCCAGTATCCTTATCTCTGAGGTAAGCCACAGACACCCCAACCTTTGCAGGAGACACTCCAACACTAGCAGGTAGTTCTGATTCATTCTCCTGTGGAGTCACTCTCCTTCCCCATGGGTCCTGATGCACACACTGCTTTGTGTGTGCCCTCCAAAAGTGGAGTCTCTGTTTCCCCCAGTCTTGTCAAAGTCCTGCAATCAAATCCCTCTAGCCTTCAAAGTCTGATTCTCTGGGATTTCCCCCTCCCATTGCTGGACTCCCAGGTTAGGAAGCCTGATATGGGGCTCAGAACCTTCACTCCAGTGGGTGGATTTCTGCGGTATAATTGTTCTCCAGTTTGTGAGTCACCTACCCAGTGGTTACAGGATTTGATTTTATTGTGATTGTGCCCCTCCTACAGTCTCATTATGGGTTCTCCTTTGTCTTTTGATTTGGGATATATATTTTTTGTGAGTTCTAGTGTCTTCCTGTCAATGATTGTTCAGCAGTTAGTTGTGATTCCAGTGCTCTAACAAGAGGGAGTGAGCACATGTCCTTCTACTCTACCATCTTGAACCAATCTCCTGAGTTAGTTTTAAAGGCTTATCAACTCCTTAGTTATTTAAGAATTCATTAAGGTGTCTTTGTCCTTTCTCTTAGTTCCTTTTAAACTTTAGATCTCTTAAATATTGGAATTACTCTGGTATATGGTATGCTTGTTCATTTAATCTTTATACAAATATTTATCCAAATGTTTATCATTAAGAAGATGTTTTGCATTATTTTGAAAAGCTTTTGGTTATCTACAAGGATTGTTGATATAATTTTCAACCTAGGCCTACTTGTATGTGAATTACATTAATGATCTAAATACAGGTGATCCCTGTTCTTAGTGATTTTTAGAGAAACATGTTATTCATTTGTGTTTATAAATGAATATGCATAATTTATTTAACTGTTAATATACTGATGGACATTGAAGTTTTTTCCAGATTTTGAAAATAACGTTGTAAGTGTAGTGTGTTCCTATGGTATTTTGTTCCTGGGCAACTATTTCAATATAGATACTTTCTATAAATGGAATGACAAAGACAAAGTTTCCCTACATTTGAAATATTGATAGATATTGCCAAGTAGTCTATATCTGGAGCTTCAAATATTTGAATTTTTGCCAATATTATAAATAAAAAATAGTATTGCTCTGTAATTTTATTTTACATATGTTTTTATTATGAATGGTGTTGAGAATATTTTCTCATTAGAAGGAGATTTGCACAATTTTCGGTGCTTTATTTGAAATATCTGTTGATATTCATTGTAAAGTTTTATTTTGGATTATTGTTTTGTTTCTAAATTGATTTTTATTATATGTTATCAAGAATAGTCTTTTATTTCTCTTCAGAGGAGATGGGGGACACCTCACAAAGCATGTGGAACTCTCTTTCCTCTGTTGATGATACTGAATTATTATTAGTTTAATATGAGGACAAACACATATTTTTAGTTGTAAGATTTTCTTCTTTGAATTGTCTATTCATATCTTTAATGATTTATTATTAATTTGATTGAGATTTGGTTGCTGTTGTAATTGTGATTTTATGTTGTTGAATTTACCCATCTCTTCTGTCTTCTGTATTTTGATTCATAGCTAGAAAAGTTTTTCTTACTCATGATTACAAAATTTTATTCTGTGTGTTTTTATACTTCTTTTATTTTAAAAAAAATCTTATTTTCATACTATTAAAATTGATCCTGGATGACAGAACAAGGTAGAGCCTTCTTTTTCCCTTCCTCTCTCTGTTTTCTTTCTTTTTTCTTTCTTTCTTTCTTTCTTTCTTTCTTTCTTTCTTTCTTTCTTTCTTTCTTTCTTTCTTTCTTTCTTTCTTTCTTTCTTTCTTTCTTTCTCTCTCTCTCTCTCTCTCTCTCTCTCTCTCTCTCTCTCCCTTCCTTCCCTCCCTCCCTTTCTTCCTTTCCTTCTTTCTTTTTTTTCTTTCTCTTTCACACCTGTCTATCCAGTTATTTCTACCAAATGTATTAAATCATCCATTTTTCCTTACTGATTTTAAGTTGTACCCTTATCAAACCCTAATTTCACATATATATTTGTTTCCATTGCTTGAATTTTCTATTCTATTTCATTTTTTCTCATACCTGTGTCCCATTAGTTTAATATTGTGTTGATATTTTTAAAAATCTGGTAACATTGTATCTTCTCATTGCTCTTTTCTTTTAGAGGTTTTCTAACTATTCTTCCATGTTTTTCTACATTAGTTTTAGAATCACTTTATCTTATTTAAAAAAATCTTGGCATTAAAAAATCAGATTTATTTTAACCTTATAAACTAAAAAGAATTGAAATCTTTAGTTAATTGAGTCCTCAAATCCAAGAATGGAGTGTGTCTTTCCATTTGTTCAATTATGCTTTTTCCCTTCCAGTTTTAAAAAATATTCTTCCTATAGTCCTGTACATTTCCAGTTGCATTTATTAAAGCATATTTTTTGCATGTGTATGTAAACATAAGTCATCTTTTGCTATATGTCCTCTGACTATTTTTGTAAGTGACAGACATTAGTTATGTATATGATGCAAGGTAGGTATCAAAGTAAGTGATTTTACATATAGATATCTATTTCAGTACAATTTATCTAAAAACAAAAATTTTCTCCACTGAATTGCAGAGGCAAAATTATCTTAATAATCAGATAGGTATAGGTGGGTTTATTTCTGGACATTATTATGTTCTATGAGCCTATATATGTTTGTGCCAATAGTGCTGTGAATTATTTGGTCTAGATTTATATAAAATTTAAAAGTGTAAGGTAACTTCAACTTGTTCTGCAAAATTTTAGTTATTAAAAATTTTTTTCTAATTAAATTTTTGTATCTGCTAGGATTTGATTGATATTGCATTCATTATATAAATCAATTTGTGGGGAACTGACATTGTACAGTATTTAATCTCACCATCCATGAAAATGGGAAACATTTCCATGTATTTGTATCTTACTTAATTTATTGTAGAAGTGTTCTATATTTCGCAATGTACCATTCTGGCACATCTTTTCATAGATTTATTTCTAAAGGTTTGATATTTTTGAAGCTTACTTTTTTAGCTTAAAATAATGATGATCACGGGCTTCCCTGGTGGTGCAGTGGTTGCGAGTCTGCCTGCTGACGCAGGGGACATGGGTTCATCTCCCGGTCCGGGAGGATCCCACATGCCGCAGAGCGGCTGGGCCCGTGAGCCATGGCCGCTGAGCCTGTGCGTCTGGAGTCTGTGCTCCGCAACACGAGGGGCCACAATAGTGAGAGGCCCGCGTGCCACAAAAAAATAAATAAATAAAAATAAATAATGATGATCTTTTACTAAACTTTATAATATTCCACTGTCTGAAGAGACCAAGATATATTTATTTATCCTCCTGTGACTGAAAATTTCTGCTATAAACAGTATCTGCTTTAAAATATTCTTGGTTGTGTCTTAGGGCACATTCTTGTTGACCATTCTTAGATTTATCTTAAGTCTCTCCTGTTATGTGTTTCTCTAGGGCATATATCCTAGTGGAATTACCAGGTTAAAGTATGTACAAATCCCAAGTAGTTTACCAAAAAGGTATAACAGATATCTATTCAAACCAACATTATATAAGATTGCTGCTCATCTCATGAAAACTTAACATTATATAACCTTATTTTTAAAAATAGCCAATTTGCTAAATGTAAATTAATATCCCATTTTGCTTTTAATTTACATTTCTCTAATTGCTAATGAGTTTAGACACATTTCCAAATGTATGGTGTGCAAACATAGTTTCTTGCTACACTTCCACTTACTGGTACATAATGAACATACTAGTGTTCTGACATTTTATAGAATATTATAGTCATTATTTACATTGTCTATTTCTTTCCTATGCCTCAAAATTTTTTTCCACCTTTCATTATTTTTTCCCATGATTGATGGCTCATTCTTTATCTTTATGTATCTGTTTAAGTTTCACTTCCTGAGAATGACATTTTTACCATCTTATCGAAAGTAGTTACTGACAAAACTGCCAATCAATATTCTCTCTCAAGAAACACTGTATCTCCTCAATGTTTTTCACATCCTATAATATTTTAAACTTGTTTGTTGCCAAGATTTTTTGCAAAAATGTAAGCTTCAAGGAGGGTTTTGTATAAATTTTGATCCTACTTGTACACTCTGAAACCAGAAGACATGGTTTTACAAATATAAACACATTGGATATTTGTTAGATAAATAGATAGGTAGGTGGGTAGATAGGTAGATGGATAGATAGATATTCTGTGGTATGTGTATATGTGTGTGTATCAAGTTGAGCAATGAGCTCCATAAGAACCTTTATTATTGGTTTTGTCATTATTAAACATAACTTAAAAGAAAATGGTAAGGCATAAGACATCTATGATGATGATGTGGTAGAATGTGTTAACTAACACAGATTAAGTTACTGGCTCTACCACTTACTGAATATGCGGTATTGCATAAGTTTGTGTCCTTGGACCTATTTATTCTGATTTTAAAGTGGAAAAAAAAAGATATATATACACATACGCACACATATATAATTATATATAAATACGTGTGTATATATATAGAGAGAATACATATATATTTCTATATATATATATATCCTTCTATTCATATATATATATAAATGCTGTGAGGATATAAGGGTATGTCATTTCTTTCCCAACCTGGAAAATTAAAAAATATGGAATTATAACTAAAGTGCTTAGAGTCAGTAAGTTAAATTATAAAAAAACTCTGAATGCCTGCTATGTTATAGGCATTATAATAAGCACTGGGGATATAATAATCAAAGTAGACAAGTCCTCATGGTAATTGAATAAATTAAAAATATCAAAAGCAGGATATGAGCTACAAGAAAAATATGAGGTTGTTATAAGATGCCATTAAAAACAAAAACTCTTCACCACAGGAATGTGGGTTGAAGACTAATTTTTTCTAAGCACTAACACATGAGAAGATGTGCACCAGGTTTAAAGTTCTTTATTGAGATTCACAATGCATTTCTAGATATAAATTAAAATATAACATTATATAGATTATCATTTAAACAGGTAGATATCTGTTTACTGACTTGTATACTTAGCACTTTATTTCAAGTTCTTTATGCAAACAAATTCAGTTTATCAACATATCAATGTATGGTTGTGTGCAACCATGACTATATTTGTCCTGCCCCAAAGTTTAGGGTAAGATGGAAGGATACACATGTTTATATAGACATGTATATTTCATGTTTATAATTATAATAATTACTACTATTAATAACACACTTAAAATATTGGATTGTAATAAGGGCTTTAACACAGTTGATTCGTTGATTTAATTAAGCCTAATATTTAAAGTGCATAACTAAAATCAGACTACTCATCTACTCAGAGACAGGATTTCTTCATCTATAAAATGATAAATACTTCATGATTTTGTTGTGAGTTTTAAATAGTGTTTAGTGAATCAGCATTTGTTATAATGCCCACTACATTAAAAAGTCAATAAAATTTAATTGGTATTAGAATTCATGCTTGTGTTAGTATAATTTTTGAAATTCAAGACATGATAGAATCATAGAAGGGGAGTATAAAAATTGTAATCACATTCACAGATAGATTCACAGAATTCTAAAAATAATAGAGATGTACTGTGAGACTTCCCAATGATGTCAGTGACCTAAAAAATCCAGAAAGTTTGCGGGAAGCTAAGTTATGAGTGGATAGAGATTACTCAAGTCAAAATAACTTCCAGAAAAGTTGTTTCAATTTTTCCATTTTATGCAAAGTTTAGGTTGTTGTGGTTAGGGGTGTCTAAAGATGCCATGAAAAAATGAACACCTAATAAAAGTTCTTGTCTGGATCTACACACACACACACACACACACACACACACACACACACACACACTCACACACACACACACACACAGACCTCACCAGGAAGCATTCTTCTCTCAAGTAGACATAAGAGCACAAACTCAAAATAAATAAAACGTTAATTGGTCACATATTGAAGCTGAGACCATTCTGTTCTTGAAAGGTTAAGCCCAGTTTTATTCTGGTTTCGAACATACTAAGCTAGACTTGTTTTCAAATATTTGTAATCATTTTTTTTTAAGTATCTTTAAGGTCTAACTTTCAGATCCTTAAATCAAGATAATTAGTTAGAGGATCTTAATTTACTTTGAAGAGAGTTTTGTTTTCTTTTGTCTTGTCCCTCTGTTCTTTATCTTTAGGACTATAATAATAAAAAAGAAAAAAACAAAACTTGAACTAGAGAGGACTGGCAGTGGGCTTTTGGGGCAAAATGGAAGGAAGAGTTCTCTTCTTTCTTCTAGACCACTAGCAATTCTCCATTTCCAACTCTTGAGTGTTTCAATTTTTGAAACTTGCGTCCCTTCTGAATAAAGAATGCATCCACCTTCAAATTCTCACCTTGTTACTTGCGATACATGGTCTAGTGTTGATCACTCATCATACACAGACCGTTTTTTTTATTTAAAATAAACAAGAAGTTAGATTCTTAATTCATCTTTCAAATACAAAACTGTGATTATAAATCATTGACATTAAAAATATTGTATATTTGCAACCAACAGTTTATCTTAATATATGGAATATCTCTCTGTCTCTGTCTCTCTCTCTCCACTACCTCAAACAAAAAGTGCCCTACTTTAGAAATTTGTTCATTGTAGGAGAAATAAATAGATTAATCTATATTATTATTTTTGAAATTAGTAACATAACTCTTCTTTATTTAGGAAATAAATTCTTTCCATTTTTAATAATCACCCTATTTTGTAAAGTAAATGTATTTGAGGAGTGACCATTTCACTGTAAATTATTCCATAGAAAATAAGATTACCAAACTAGGAATGATGGGTTATTTATCAATGAGTTTTGCTATATTATTTCATATTTATAAGAAAAAAATGAACAAGAATATTACCAGAAGCAGAAAACTGATTTATTCCCTCATTCAGAGAAAAATACCTCTTTATGAATGTTGAACTTGCATTTTATAGTCATATCCTTGAAACTAAAGAGCTTTAAAAATTATGAACTACTGAATCAAATCAATTTATTAAATGCAATTATTTATTGCCTTTCTTTGTCTTATCTCTGATTCTAAACAATTAAACATCAGTAATATTATGTTATTTTATAATAAGAAGATACATTCTTATCTAATTTTATATCAGTTTACTATGGAAGAGTGATATGGGAATGTATTCAACAATAAATTGAATTTTCTTTTATTGAATGGGTATATAAATTATGTTATAAGAAAGAATTTGGCACAACCATCCATTTGATACTTTGTTACATTAAAAATAATACATTAGAAACTCTCTTAAGTATTCACCAATTAAATAGTCAGCAAACAAATCTCATCTATTTTCTTAGGAAAATATCTTGGAAAAGACTGTGGCTTGCCAAACTTCCATACACTTAACATATGTCTGCTCCCAACAGGTAAGTTGTAAACTCACCAATTTTGATGAGTATTTGTTCCCAAGCATATTTATGCCAGTTGTAACTACTATTCTAATTATTTAGTTAGATAATTATCTGTTACTCTAATTACCTGATTTTATTTACCATCCTCAAAATTGTTAAATGTTGATCTAAAATGGATGAATTTCCAATGGAAACTAAGTTGAATATTTGCAAAGCCCTGTTACAGATGAATTATTTAAAACATTCTCTTAAATTATTTGTAAAAGTGTATGTAGCTATTTGAGGAAAAAACTTAAAAGCTAGAAGTGCTTTTAATTAGATTGCTGTGCAAATATATTTCAGATGGAAAGAAGGAAACTGAAATCTAAATATGACTATGGGTGTGGCTTCTGCAAGAAAGATGGATTAGAACTTAATCAGGTGAAAAGAAAAAGAAAGAAAGAAAGAAAGAAAGAAAGAAAGAAAGAAAGAAAGAAAGAAAGAAAGAAAGAAAGAAAGAAAGAAAGAAAAAAGAAAGGAAGGAAGGAAGGAAGGAAGGAAGGAAGAAAGAAAGAAAGAAAAAAGAAAGGAAGGAAGGAAGGAAGGAAGGAAGGAAAGAAGGAAGGAAGGAAAGAAGGGGGAAGGAAGGAAGGAAGAAAGAAAGAAAAAGAAAGAAAGGAAGAAAGGGAGGGAGGAAGGAAGGAAGGGAGAGAAAGAGAAGAATCACATATATATTATATAATAATTGTTACTTATTATATATTATGTATTACAATAATTATATTTTATTCATTATGTATTATTTGATTAAATGTATTATGTATTATATATTAAACATATTATCTAATGTGTATTACATTTTATGTTTGTTTAAAATTATCTATATGTGCTAGTGTATTACTCTAGGATGCACATCAAACTACATATACAAAAATAGAAGCTACATGTGAGTAAAATGGAAAAAAAATAAATATAGAAGTTGTACTATTTCCTTCCTGTTTCCCAATTAATCATCTTAAGCCTAATCCACTCAAGACTGCTGTTCAAGTTTAGTTCCAGGAAGATGCTCACACTCAGTTCCAGTTTCCTCCTGTCTCTGGCTTTGGGATGAACCAGAGCACACATACTGTTTACCTGGTACTCATTTAAACCCAGATGTAGAATTAAAAGCTCCTCTCAGCATTGAAGGGATTCGGTAATTAGTGTCTCCTCATTTTTTCCCTGATTTATCTGGTAAGAGATTTATCAATTTTATTTATCCTTTCAGAGAACCATATTTTATTTTCATTGATTTTCTTTATTATTTTTGTAACAATAAAATAAATGATAATAAATAAAATATTTTAAAAATTTGATTGATTTCTGCTCCAACCTTTATTATTTTTCTTCGCCTACTTTATTTTTCATTTTCTCCTCTTTTTCTAGTTTCTTAAGGTAGAAGCTGAGATCACTCATTTGGAAAGTCTCCTCTTTTACAGTATCAGTGTCTAATGTAAGTGCCCCAAGTTTACATCTAAGTATTTCATTAACTGAATCACATAAATTTTAACATGCTGGGTTTTCATTTTTGTTCACATCAAAATACTTTCTGGGCTTCCCTGGTGGTGCAGTGGTTGAGAGTCTGCCTGCCAATGCAGGGGACACAGGTTTGTGTCCCAGTCCAGGAAGATCCCACATGCCATGGAGTGTCTGGGCCCATGAGCCATGGCCACTGAGCCTGTGCTCCACAACAGTAGAGGCCACAACAGTGAGAGGCCCGCTTACCGAAAAAAAAAAAAAAAAAAAAAAAAAAACTTTCCAAATTTTCTTTTGACCTATGTGTGATTTAGAACTATATTACTTGGCTTTCAAATATTTGGAGATTTTCAAAATACATTTCTGTTATTGATTTTAAATTTAATTCAACTTTGTTCAGAGAAAATACTTTGTATGATTTAAATCGTTTTGAAATGATTTGTAACTATTTTGTTGGACAGAGTACTCTGTAAGTGTCACTTATAGAAGTATATCTGATTGATTGTATCATTCAAAACATCTATATTCTTAATAATTGTCTTCCTACTTGTTCTATCAATCATTGAGAGATGAGTGTTGAAATTCCAAACTATAAGTGTGTATTTGTCATATTCCTGCTTAATTTCTATTAGTTTTTGTTTCACATATTTAAAGTGCTGATATATAAGAACAGAAGTATTGTGTGTTTATATCCTCTTCATGAATTGAAATTTTTATAAATATAAATGACTTTCTTTTTACCTAGTATTATTCATTGTTCTTAAATTTACTTTGTCTGACATTAATATAGCTCCTTCAGTTTCCTTTTATTAGCTTTAGCATGGTATATATTTGTTCATCTATTTACTATTAACCTATTTGTGTGTTTATGTTAAAATTAGTTTCCCATAGAACCCAGAGTTCTACCTTGTTTTTTAACAACTATAACAAGTTTTAATTGTGATGTTTAAACAATTTACATTACTGTGATTACATGATTAGGTTTAAGTTTACCAGCTTGCTGCCTGTTTTCTATTTTGTACTTTGTTCTTTTTTTTCCTTCATTTTTGTCAACTTTTGTGTTGGGTATTTTTTTAAGATTTAATTTTACCTTCTTTGTTGGCTTATTAACTTTTTAAAAAGTATTTGCTTTAGTGTTAATTACTTGAAGCTTTAGCTAATCATAGTCTACATTTAAATAACAATATATTGCCTTGTGTAAATTATAATCATTTACAACAGAACAATTCCATTTGCTCCCCTGTGCTTTGTGTTAATGTTACTATATATGCTACCTCTACATATGTTAAAACCATGCAATACTTATTGTTATTTTTGCCTTAAAAAGTAAACCACCTTTTAAAAGAATTATTTTATATTTGACCAGTTTAATGCTCTTCATTACTTTCTATAGGTCCATATTTTCAAGTAATATCATTTTTCTACTCACTTAAATACAGATTTTATTATTATTATTTTATTTTATTTTATTTCTTGTGTGTGTGGTACGCGGGCCTCTCACTGTTGTGGCCTCTCCCATTGCAGAGCACAGGCTCCGGATGTGCAGGCTCAGGGGCCATGTCTCACGGGCCCAGCCGCTCTGCAGCATGTGGGATCTTCCTGGACCGGGGCACGAACCCGTGTCTCCTGCATTGGCAGGCGGATTTTCAACCACTGCACCACCAGGGAAGGCCCCTTAAATACAGATTTTAATATTTCTGCATTTCATGGTCTACTGGTGATGATTCTTTTATCTTTTGTATATCTAAAAAAAGTTTATTTCACCTTCATTTAGAGAGACTTTTTTCCACTGGGTATAGAACCTTGGGTTAATGATTTTGGTTCTCGTTTTGTTTTCAATACTCTGTGAAACTAATGCCCCTCTGTCTTCTCTCACATTGTTTCCAATGAGAAATCGTCTGTAAGTCTTATCTTTGTTCCTCTGTCTGTAGTATATAATTTTTTGAAGAGCTTTAAAAACTTCATCCCTGATTTTAAGAAATATCATTTTCATGTGATTAGTGCACTTTTGTTCAGTTTAGTATGTTTTGATACTGTTGAACTTCTTGTAGTTCTAGCCTTATCCTTTTTATTTGGATGTTTCAGCCATATTTCTTCCAATGTGTTTCTGTTTTCTCCCTCTCTGTTCTCCTTCAGGTACTCCAATTACGTAAATATTAGGTTGCTTAAAATTGTCCTAGCTTGCTGATGCTTTGTTTACTTTTTATCAGTCTCTATTTCCTCTCTTTTACTCTGAATAATTTTTATTGCTATGTTTTAAATTCACTAAACTTTCTGCCTACAGTGTCTAATGTTTTTTCATTTTTTATTTATTTTTATTTTTATTGAAGTATAATTGATACACAATATTATATAAGTTACAGGTGTACTATATAGCGATTCACAATTTTTAAAGGTTATACTCGATTTATAGTTATTATACAGTATTGGCTATATTCCCTGTGTTGTACAGTATATACTTGTAGTCTATTTTATACCTAGTTGTTTATACCTCTTGCTCCGTTACCCCCATATTACTCCTCCTCACTTCCATCTCCTCACTGTTAAGCACTTGTTTGTTCTCTATATCTGTGAGTCTGCTTCTTTTTTGTTATACTCACTAGTTTGTTGTATTTTCTAGATTCCACATATAAGTGATATCATACAGTATTTGTCTTTCTCTAACTTATTTCACTTAGCATAATACCCTCCAGGTCCGTCCATATTATTACAAATGGCAAAATTTTCATTCTTTTTTATTAATGAATAATATTCCATTGTATATATATTCCACATTTTCTTTATCCATTCGTCTGTTGATGGTGATGGACACTTAGGTTGCTTCTATATCTTGGCAATTTTTTAATAATGCTCTTATGACATTGAGGTGCATATATATTTTCAAATTAGTGTTTTGAGGTTTTTTGGGGGGATACATACTCAGGATTGGAAATGCTGAGCCATATGGTAATTCTATTTTTAGTTTTTTGAGACACCTCCATACTGTTTTCCACAGTGGCTGCACCAAATTACATTCCCACCAACAGTGTAGGAGGGTTCCCTTTTCTCCACATCCTCGTCAACATTTATTATTTGTGTTCTTTTTGATGATAGCCATTCTGACAAGTGTGAGGTGATGTCTCATTGTGGCTTTGATTTGCATTTCCCTGTTGATTTGCAATGTTGAGCATCTTTTCATGTGCCTGTTGGCCACCTGCATTTCTTCTTTGGAAAAATCTCTATTAAGGAATGGGAAAAGATATTTGCAAATGATATGACAGGTAAGGGGTAATATACAAAATATATAAACAGCTCATACAACTCAATATCAAAAAAAATCCTTATTAAAAATGGGCAGAACACCTATTTAATCTGTTTTTAATCTTATTCAGTGAATTTTTATTTCTGACATTATAATTTTCATTTTTAGAAGTGAGTCTTATTTGTACCTTCCGTATTTCTACTTCCCAGGATAAATCTTTTCTCTTCCTCCTTGGATTTAATATGGCTATAATAACCTTTATAATGTTCTTGCCTCTGCTTCTATTATCTGTATCATTATCATGTCTGTTTCTATTGATTTGTGTTTCTTTTGTTTAGGAATCATATTTTCCTGCTCCTTTGAATGCCTGGAATTTTCTATTACATTACAGCATTGTTGATAATACCTAGTAGGGTGTTAGATTTGTTTTTTTTTTTATTCCTTTGGATATAATTGACCTTTAAGTTACCTGAAAATAGTTCGATCCTTTGAGACTAACTATTAAGTTTTATTAGGTACAATCAGAACAGTCTTTAGTCTAGGACTAAGTTTTCACCACCAAAGCAAAACTCATCTGATTTCCTAACCCAACATACTTCAAATTATGAGGTTTTGCCACTGTTGATCAGCTGTCCCAATTTGCCTGGAATGGATGGGTTTCCTAGAATACAAAGACTTCAGTTCTAAACCCAAGACAATCTCAGATAAACTGGGACTATTAATTATATTTTGGGAAACACATATTATTTTGCCTCTGTGTAAGTTTGGAGGATCATTTGCTCTGATCTTTCTGTGTGGTTCTTTTTCCTGAGCAAAAGATGCTAGGGGAACCCCTGCAGGTCTCTGGAACTCCCTATTGCAGCTATCCCTCTCTAGTATTCTGCCCTGAAATCCTTAGGCTTTTGAGCCTTGCCAGACTCCCAAACTGTCTTTTCAACTCACGCAGACTAATAAACTCTCCTGAGGTCCCCTTCCTGTCATTCAGTTTGTACACTGAAACAATCTTAGGGCTCACTTTGTTGTCATCTCCTTCTTCAGGATTCCTGTCCTATGTTTTCTGACATCCAACTACTAAAAACCATTGTCTAAAGTATTTTGTCCAGATTTTTATCTGTTTCAGGGAAGAGAGTAATTCTAGTCCCCTGTTATTCCATCTTGGTTGCAATTAGAAGTCTTCAATGCATTTAGACAAGTATCTTAATATTTGTGGGGTATATATTGAAAGTCAGCTAATAATACCATTTGGGTACATGTACATTTTTTCAGAAGTGGAAAAGGAAACTGACTGGCTTATTTAAATAGCTGTAGCTCTCATTTTAAGTAAAGAAGTAAATATAAGATAATATTAAAGTAGATTATGAAATAAGCAGCATGGCCTCATAAGAATAAAATTCAGTTGTAAAGTTTTATACGTGTTTAAAATAATGGGATATGTAAAAGACATAAAACACAACAAATATAAATTGGTGTGAACAATAAAACATAAAACTACTTTATTTGATATTTACTGAAGTAATTATATGTGTAGTGACATGGTGTCTTGCACTTTTGTTAAACTATTCCTGGAAAGACAAAAGCAAAAACAAAAAAATCAGACACAGCAAAATATGCACAGTCTGTGCACAAAAAATGCACAGACACAGTGCATTTATGAAATAAGATAGACAAAATTTTGTTAATTGTTGAAGCCTATAGGTGTACATAGAGTAATATATTCTACTGTTCTGTTTTTATGTGTTCTCTAACAATTATTTATAATAATTTTTCTAAACTGAAATAGAGCTAAGAATAAAATCTATAAATTGCAGTGGAGAATGATCAGGCAGCTTGAATCTGACTAGAACATGTTTGAAATTGGGAGGTTTGTGGCAACATTTGACCAGGAAGACAATGTTACCAACAACTGATAATTTCAGCTCACTATCAAAGAGATTCATGGCGAAATGAAGACAAATGATTTAGACAGTAGGAATACAAGTGCAGTTTAAAGTAAGATATTTATATGGTGCTATGCAGGAGACATTTAGAAATGTGGAAAATGAGAAGAGATGGACAATGGAGTTCTCAAGGTCTTCTTAAATTCTCACATAAAAAATAGGAGAATAGATTCAACAGTTGAATTTTAGATGATATAGGTAATGCTTAAGGAATAGAAGAAGTTTCATGATTGACTAATGAAATAAATTGAATCATTTCAAAATTACATTTCATACTTGAGCTGAGGGAGAGCTTTAAAGACTGAATTATTCACTGGAATTTTGATTGGAATGATAGACAGGGAAGTGGGAAAATCCCTAGAGCAGAGGCCAAGCATGAAAGTAAGGACAGAGAGTTATAAAACAAATGAAGTATAATTACTATGCATAATGAAAACTTATATGATGCCAGTAAATCTGGAACTTAAAAGATGTTTCCTTGCTTCAAGCATTTAATGTTTATTGGATTTCAAACCATCATGTAGAGGGATTAAAAAGAAATAATTGTGAGGAATTGGGAATAGCACTTGTAATTCATTATTTTGAGACATTAAACCCTGACAATTGAGTAAATATGACGGTTTAAAGGAGGATACGTTTTTATTGATTTCCATCCCTAACCCATCTGACCAAAAGGGATTCTAGAATAGATTTGCAAATGTCAAGAGCTAGGGAGGGAGGAAGGAAAGAATTGAAGTTTTTGATGAAATATTTGCTCCAGATGCTTGAAAGAAAATGATGTGATAGAATTAATGATGGAACAGAAGGAAAATTTCATTTTGGAAGATGGACAAAGATGAGAAGAATTTTTAAGCCCATAATTGAGAGGGTTCACATGAGATAAATTTGCTATAAGTAAAGTTAAAATATACCTATGAAAAGTGAAAGGTTTTATGTAGTTAGTTTTAAGGTTGGGGGATAGGGATTTGCATTAGGATAGAAACTGACCAATATTAGGGAAAGCCTAAAAGGTGGAGGTAAATATATCTATATATACATACATACATATATACATATATGAGAGACCTGCTGAGACTTTCTGACTATAGCTGCCCAAAAGAACTGTATCTGGTGTGGAAGTAGGGAATATCTTTATTGCCTAGTGTATTTAATTTTTAGAGAATATTGTTGCCCACACAATTTGTTATTTTTATTTAGCACTTATATTTGAACATATCATCAAAATAATGGCTTATTCAAACTGATAGAATACAAACAATTTAATAATTTGATGTAGTATGGCTGCATGTCACATAATAATAGCCTTTAAACAAGATCCATGTTTTCAAAATGTCCCTGAACGTCCTCATGGAATTTAAATTACTAAGTATTGTGAGCCAGAAGATATAAACTACAGTTTGATAGCAAGACTCAGTGGCACTAGGAGGCCTAAAAGAGAAGAATTGGTGTTGTTTCAGTGTAATACATGCCCATGAGTGCTATTATTGCTTTTATGATGTGAGGTTTGTAACAAAGATAAAAGCAATGGTAAAATCAATTAGTTAAATAAAATTCATTAAATGAAGGTGATAAGCTGGTAAAAATGTGAACTACCTTATAAAAGCTGTCTCAGATTTTCTGAAACTGAATTCTAAAATGCTTGGTAAAAACTATTTTAAAACCTGATTTAAAAGCTAGTCTAAAGCACAACCACCTTGACTAGGAAATTACAAAAAGAAAATAAAAACTCTTTCTTTTCCTTAGGGGAGTAGGAATAAATACGTATAATGAATAGTTTACCACAGCATAGAGATGTTAAGGAAATCTTGCAAGAAACAAGAACCCTGTAATTCAGTTTTAAAATACTTTTCTTAATGTGTGATTATACCAGTGTGACTTTATTTTAAAACTGGAATTCATAATCTGATGGTCATTTAAAAAATCTATGTCAGCCTTTCTTTTATTATTTGACACTACTGTGTCTCTTATGATCTTGTATGTTTTCAACTTTTTTCCTCTTGGTTTTATTAATTCCTTTTCTACTTTCTGGTCTCTGTCTTTAAGAGTCTATAAGTCTGTCTTTTGCCCTATTTTCTTTCCCTTGGCTACTCTTTATCCCAAAAAGTATCTGCTTCCTTGGTTTCTACTATAACCTGGACTCAGATAACTCTAGATTTTCATGCCTCTGTTACTTTCTTGCCTTTAACTTTTCAGTGACTCTCCATTGGCATTTAGGATAGCATCCCAATTTTAACCAAGTTCTACCAAATCCTTTCAGACAGCACTTGGCAGATGCTACTCCCTCTGGTAAGAAAACTCTTCTTCGGGTCTTCTGCTCAGCTAAATCCTATTCATCCTTCAAGTTTTAAAATAAATATCATGGCCTTCAGAGGCCTTCTCTGGCATCCACTGTACAAATTAAGTCCTTCTCATTCTATTTCATCATGCCCTGTTCTTTGTCCTCAAGGACTATATCACAGTTTGCAGTCATATGTTTATTTGTATGACTATGTATGTTATATCTGTCACTGATCCTATGCTATAAACACTCTGAAGACAGGCACCATACTAAATTTACTCCTCATTCTATACTCAGAAACAAATACAGAGTGACTCAAAACATGCGATAAGAGGGTGAACCAATCAAATTATTTTATAACTTATAAGCTAGAGTTATATTTGCAATTGTTTGGGGGATTTATACAGATAGGTAATTGTCACTTCCCCAAACTCATCACGTCAAAAACTACATTCATCTTTTCTTGAGACTCCCCACTCAAGGCTACATTTTATAAACCTGGAATCATCTTGATTTTATTTCAGTTTTTCTTCCCCATTATTATTTTATTCATGAAATAGGTTTATTTCTTCATTCATAATTTCTCTCAGATTCTCATTTTTTTCTCCTTCCTGCAACGACAAAATTCCTCCATACAAACATCTAACTGAAAATACAAATTCAACTTTTATATATACATTTTTTTCTTCTGAGCTGCAGGGTGTTTAGAAGAATGCTTTCTGTTCATGCAGACATAATTCCACATGTCTCTTTTGACAAACACATACTCATTCTTCAGGTCTCTGCTTAGGTGTCACATTTTTGTAGGAAAAACCTTGATCACTGTCATAGGTTGCTTCCTCAGACACTGAGATGGGGTTTAGTGATCTGAATGTTACTTAAGGTTTTAACTGGAATTTATACCTTTAGAAGGGAGAGGAAGAAAGCATGATGGGCTAAGGGAGAAGCTCATCTATGACAGTAGTCTGATGACTGCATTAGCCAACTGCAGGGGCTCTGGAGCTAAAATGGTCCATCAGAATTGTACCGTGTTAGTTCAAAATGTCACAGCATTTTTATGTTCACCTCCATCAGTCATTGGATATGGGCCATCCTGGGAGGAGACTGACCTTGTATAAAATCATGTACCTGTCCAACGATAAGGCAATCCCTGAAACAGCTGACAATGGCAATCCCATCAGCATGCACATTTCTTACTTGGCGGAACTGAGTGACATGTCATGACATGTCACCACAATCATTAAAGGTTGAATTAATGCAAGTGTTTTGCACACCCCTTTCCAATTCCAAGGAGACTTTGGGTTTATCCATACATTTTAATTTATTTTATTAAAAAGAAAATACAATCTAAGGAAATTTGAAAAATATTATACAAATCTAGTATTTGTTAATTTAGGATTCCAGATAATGTTTATTATATTATTCAGTGGATTTTTCTGTGCTTTAAAATATTTTTGAATAAAAAATAAATGCAAGCTACAGTTGCCTTTTTCATACTTCCAATATCATGCTGTGTTTATCCAGATCATGGTATCAGTCAACATTATTGCAATTTTCTATCTAGTTATGTATTAATCATTATTCTACAAATTTCCACAAAGACAAGTTCTCCCTCAAGCTAATCCTAGAAAAATGCCAGGAATACTTGAACATATCTACCAAATATGCTTTTGAATGAATAAGGATTGCTGTATATTAGAGTCCAAAGATGTAGTTCAGGTGGAAACTTGCCACATGACTCCTCTGTGTGTCCTGTCTATAAATCATGAACCTTATAAATTCAGAAAGTACAAGAGCACAGGCTCATGAATGGACCTGAGGCACAATATTCCATTAGAGTAGTCAAACTGGACTCTCGGTCCCAACGAAGAGAATCACTTTATCCAGTTTCTCACTCTAAGAACTTCTTTTTGATCCTGTAATTAACTTGGCATTTGCATAGTGGTATATTTAACTCCTAAATTTACAAACGTCTCTTCAAGAATTTTTACTAAGACTGGAACTGGGCTCTCTCATGGTACATACTTCCTGCAAGCCAGCCCACAGAATGTACTCTGACAGCCAGTCCACTTCACACAGACCCCATCCCAATGCCTGAATGTAACCATTACAAACTCATTGATGAGCAAGTTCCAAGAGTGACCCGAGGAAGAGGGGAACATGTTGACAGCTGATAGTGGGTCCTGACAAACTTCATTTCTATATTGACCTATCACACATGCCCGGCTTAGATCTTGTATTGAAAGAATTTAGGGTTAATTTAATGGAATCAACTTATTTTTTCCTGGAGTTTCTATGGTTCCATGTTTGAGTAAGCATATCATTAAATGTCCAAAGGAAAACCTCTACATTGTAATAGCTAAGTCTTAAAGCTGTATTTGCGAACTCAAGCTTTTTATGTACCATAGTCACATACAACTCTTCCAATTATTATTTAATATTTTATATAAATCTACTTTTGTTACCTATAAAAAGATTTTTAAGAAAATATTAAATCACTGTCTTAAATTTTAAAAAACTGTCATTCTCACCAATAGAAATCATCCAATACTTAAATATTATTATATTTAATTCAGATTTCCATGAAAAGTTACTTTATGTATTATCAAGAGAATATGCCCTACACAGTGAAAAGTACTCTCCTAAAGATTAGTTTAGTTATTCCTCTTTCCTTGCCCATTCACATCCTGCATAGTTTCAAACTAGAGGTCTGACACAGTTTGAGGAGAATAGCTCTAAAACTATCAACATGTTGTGAAATCATGTTATTCCTGAACCTTAAATATAAGAGCCACAGAATTTTTTTAAAAGATTTAATCATAATCTTACAGAGCTTTAATGAGCAGAATTTGTATTCCCTAGTGAGGTTCATTAGTGAAATTATTAAAAAGTATTGGACTTAAAGTTAACCATAAGAATATTTTATCATCCTAGAGTATATTCAAGTCTGTCAATTTGCTTTGAATAAGATTTAGAGTGGGGAAGCTAGAAAGCTGAAAACTCTTCTTTTCTATGAAATCATAGTGGAAAGGTCATGTAACTCCATCATCTAACTTTAAAGTTGGATTCATCTAAACTACTCCAAACAGATGAAATTCTGTTCTGTTTTAAGATATCACTATCCAAGGAAATTTTAACTGTATTTTTAGGGATATTTCTTCAGTACTGTACTAATAACTTTAACACAGTGGGAACTCTAAGCATTTAAGGCAGAGCTGAGAGTACTCAATATTTGTTGACCTATTAAATGTCTTATTTACTCTGAAATAATGAAATAAACAAATTGTAAATCATCTTTTAAAGATAATGCTTAGGGCTTCCCTGGTGGCACAGTGGTTGAGAGTCCGCCTGCCGATGAAGCGGACACGGGTTCGTGCCCCAGTCCGGGGAGATTCCACATGCTGCGGAGCAGCTGAGCCCGTGAGCCATGGTCGCTGAGCCTGCGCTTCTGGAGCCTGTGCTCCGCAACGGGAGAGGCCACAAGGGAGAGGCCTGCATACAGCAAAACAAACAAACAAACAAAAGATAATGCTTAAATCTATGTTTGCCTTCTCTTTTTTAAACTAAAGACCTTAGGTTTTTTTTTTTTTTTTAATAACTCAAAAAATTCTGAAAGTTTGTAAGGACTTCATAAGTCTTTAAAATGTGGACTTCTGAAATGGAAATAATTTTCATATATTGAAATAATATTCTATTAGAGCAAGAAGCTTTCAAATATCCAATTTTCCACACTCTAATTTCCATATTATTATTTTACTTATATTGTTCTGTTTCATAAGCTATCATCAGAAAAAAAAAATTGGCCAATAATATATTTCCCAAGTTTATGACTTTGTCATTACTTATCAGATATCCTAAGGATAAATATTGCCATTTAGGGTAGGAACATATCCTTTTTGAATATTTCCCCTTATGTTTTACTAAGCCACTTTCATTGACCTATTTAAAACTTTACGTTAGCAAATAAAACTGACTATGGGGAAAATGGTTAATGACATTATAGTATAGAGACAAACCATTATATTCTAACATGAAATACTGGTAATACTAAAAAGAAAGTTTCAGAAATTTCGGGTCAAAGAAGTTTTAAAATTTATTTTGTTTTATTGAAACGGATATTTCCAATATCTACATTGTTCATGTAGTTAACTTTTTTTAAAGGGACAAAATCAGTGTAGTGACTAAAGCTTTTTAACCAATGAAAATATCAAGTGCAATAGTCAATCTCAGGATGAGAAAGGTGGTTTCTTCAGTTTTTTTTCCCTATCTTAGAGAGAAATAATTCAGCCTTTCTCCACTAAGTAGGATGTTAGTTGTAGGTCTTTGTTTGATGCTCTTTCTTAGTTTGATGAGAGTATTTATTATAATTGGATGTTGTACTTTATTAAACTCTTTGATGCATTATTGGAATGATGATATGGTTTTCTTCTTCAATCTGTTGACATAGTAAATTAATGACTGGTTTTTGAATGTTAAATCAACCTTGTAATCACAGGATAAACTGATCTGGCCCGGATATGTTATACACTTAGCATATTGATAGATTTAATTTGCTATGTGTTGATGACAATAATAGCAAAAAGAATAAGGCAGAATGATTTAGAATTCTTCTTGTAAGTGTCTACTGGAAAGAAGTTGTCATTTAATATCATTTCAAACAACATTGAGGTCAATTAAAATGTATATTGTAAACCTTAGGGCAACCACTTTAAAAAATAGAGTTATAGTTAATAAGCCAATGTGTTGCTTCCCTATGAATATTTGCTTTTAAATAGGGGACAAATTTCTTGTTTATTGGAAAGCAAATAACTTAATCTCTAAATGTACAAGATAAGTAATGTTGGCCAAAATTTACAAAAATATGCTAAGAAAACTAGACCTTGCTCCATAGCTACCTTGTCTTTTAAATGCAAAGTCAGACAAAGCCTTTTCTTCACTCTTCTTTGAGAAAAAGTCCAGTGTATATTCTAATATTTAAACCGGGCCCCTTTCTGTATAACGGAGAGGACTATGGCTTCTTAAGAGTGAAACATTAAATAATACCATTTGCGTAATTTTATTTTCTGCTGTCATTGATTCAGTAGTCCCTCTTACACACTACCCTTGAAGTATTTATTCTCAGAAACTGGAGTTTTCATAAAGCATATTGATAACACAGTAATTCACTTTAGTCTTGTTATTGATATAACATTGTTTTCTCAGAGTTTTAGGTCTGAGAACTTGTTTTTGCATATTTCAATCATATTGCACATTTCATCAGACACTTTTAAGCCTTAGAAAGCATGAGTCATGCAATACTACAGTCATGCATTTTGTGTACACAACACAGGATAAAGCAAAGCACTGCTGAATAAGGTTTAAATATGGGGAGTTTTTGTTTATTGTTTTATTATCAGTCTACATTTTAAAGATTAGTAAAACAATACAAATAGTCTCTATTCACATTTTAAATTCTAGGATAAGCGAAGTAATAATAGTTATATGCACGTAGGGTATCTTTTAAAAGATGAATTAATGTCAAGAATTTAATAAAGATATCAGGAAAAAAAACTTGAAGGTTAACCAAAATACACAAACGGCTAGGAAAGTTATAAATTGTGTATTAGCTATGTTCTTTGCAATTAGAACAGTTGTTGGCACATCATAGACATCTAATACATTCAAGAAATATTTAAATGAATGGTTGAATGGCGTGCTTGAGCAATTTTTAAAAGTAAAACATGGGTATACCTGTGTATTGTATTAACAAAGCAAATATCCTGTGTTTTGATTCATTAAGAACTATTTTTCTATGTTAAACTGATGCTGTCTACTTAAGATATACTTAAAAGATAAAACACAAATAAACACATACACACTTACTCATGCACCCACAAAACAAAGGGCTTTGTATAAATATCTAAACAACGTGGCACAGCATATCAGCAGCAAAGGTGTATGTCAAGGGGACACAGCTTTGCATTGTGCTTTAAGGAGTATCATACCTGACCTTGGTAATATGATGGAATTCCAGAACTAGCTGATGGCAAGGATTTTAACTAATGTTTGCTGGACAGATTAAACACTATTATTTAAAAATTAATGTGCATGTCTGTTTTCTAAAAATATGTTAGGGAATTCCCTGGTGGTCCAGTGATTAGGACTCTGTGCTCTCACTGCCAAGGGCCCCGGGTTCAATCCCTGGTCAGGGAACTAACAGCTCATAAATCATGCAGTGAGTGTGGCCAAAATAATAATAAAATAAAAATACTGTATGTTAATTTATTTTATTGATCTATTCCAAAACCAAATAATTTCCACTTATTTAAATGTACAGGTGAAGAGTTCTTTTTAATTTAAATCAAATAAATTTTTAGGAAAAATACACTGCAATACTGAAACTTCCCACTTCTGCGCATACAGTATATCTTGAAAGGATGAAAATTCTAATTAAAAAAAAGATAGGGGGCTTCCCTGGTGGCGCAGTGGTTGAGAGTCCGCCTGCCGGTGCAGGGTATAGGGGTTCGTGCCCCGGTCCGGGAGGATCCCAGATGCCGCGGAGCAGCTGGGCCCGTGAGCCATGGCTGCTGAGCCTGCGTGTCCAGAGCCTGTGCTCCGCAGCGGGAGGGGCCACAACAGTGAGAGGCCTGCGTACCACAAATATAAATAAATAAATAAATAAATAAATAAATATACATGCACCTCAATGTTCATAGCAGTGCTATTTACAATAGACAAGACATGGAAGCAGCCTAAGTGTCCATCAACAGATAAATGGATAAAGAAGATGCAGGGTATACATACAATGGAATATTAGCCATAAAAAAATAATGAAATAATGCCATTTGTAGCAAATGGATAGACCTAGAGATCATCATACTAAGTGAAGTTAAGTCAGAAAAATAAAGACAAATATTATACCATATCACTTATATGTGAAACCTAAAGATAATACAAATAACATTTGTAAAACAGAAACAGACTCACACATAGAAACTCAGACGTGGAAAACAAACTTATGGTTACCAAAGGGTAAGGCAGGGGGTTAAATTAGGAGCATGGGATTAACAGATACACACTACTGTGTATAAAATAGATAAACAAGAATTTATTGTATAGTACAGGGAAATATGTTCAGTATCTTGTAATAACTGATAATGGAAAGAATCAAAAAATATATATATATATATGTATACATATATATGAATCACTTGGCTGTACCCCTGAAACTAACACAATATTGTAAATCAACTATACTTCAAGAAAAGAAAAAGAAAGTACTGAAGCTTATGTTATTTATGAATCCTTTAGAAAAATCACTATCAACTTGCCTTTTTTCACAGTTTTTCCTAAGTATTCTTCAATAGGTTGGAAATATTTTTTGCACCTTATTCAAGACGATTAATGCACCATTTCACTTTAAGTATGGTCCTAAAGTTTCAACCAAAATGTTGTGTAATTTTTTTCCACCACCACATCTTTCATCTACTGAGTGGCTATCTTTCTCCTGCTATCATATAAACACCATCCTCTGCCTTGTCTTTGGGATAAGTGAGGGCCATCTTTTTCCCCTAATACTATGCCTTATATGCATCTGAACTTGTTGACTTTTAATAAAGTCACAACATGAGCATGAAATATTTGATTCTCCTTTAAATAATGAACACTGAACAACCAAAGCCCATATTCCAAGCTACTGATATATTTATTCCTATATACTATTTTTATATTTGTATAAATAAACATGATTGAATTGCAGAACAATGGTTTTAGGTGTTAGCTATTATTATTTTTACCAAAATTATCTTTATCAGACTGTTTTTTGCCCCCATATGTGTAGAGTATTTTTCTCAGGTTTATTTTTCAGATATTTTTATACGGTGAATATTTTACACTAATTTATGTCACAAAATTATTGTCATTTCTTTAGAAAGATTGTGTACTTTGGTCAATATCTATTTCTTGAATTTCTTGAAGTTATTTTTCACTTGTTTGTTTCCAATGCTTTCTTCTAAACAATGACTGTGAAGTAGTTTGAAATTCAATATTACTGGCACTTTCCCTTTAACTGATGGAAATAATGAATGTAGTCCACAGTAAGCTATCTCAGAATAATTCTATATTTTATTCCTATTAAAAATGAAGTTTGAGGGCTTCCCTGGTGGTGCAGTGGTTGAGAGTCCGCCTGCCGATGCAGGGGACACGGGTTCGTGCCCCGGTCCGGGAGGGTCCCGCATGCTGCGGAGCTGCTGGGCCCGTGAGCCATGGCTGCTGAGCCTGCGCGTCTGGAGTCTGTGCTCCTCAACGGGAGAGGCCACAACAGTGAGAGGCCCGCATATGTTAAAAAAAAAAAAAAAAAAAAAAAAAAATGAAGTTTGATGTATAGGCAGCTAACTTAAGTAATATTTTAGTGGTTGCTATGTGGAGAGCACTGTGTGCTAGGCATAAAGATAAGAATAGTTAAAGCAAAGATTTCTATGCATTTAAAAAATAATCAAATAATAGCAATAAGTTCTTCTATTTATAGAATATCAACTTATAAACTTTCCTACATGCGAACTGTGTCAAATACCAGAATAAGGGTCATCTAATACAAATAAGGAATAACATTAAAGGATTCTCAGGAACCATTTTATCTTGTGAAGTGGCACTGTTTTTGCTGATTTGTGCTTTGCAATTACATGATAACTGATAAGTGCAGAAATAATGAATACTAAATTAGATAGTAAGATATGGTATATGTTTAGGATATTTGGGGAATTACAGATAAATACAAATTTATACATACAATGCAGATCTTCCTTAACTTACAATGGGATTATGTCCTGATAAACCCATCATAAGTTGAAAATATCATAAGTCAAAAATTCATTTAATATACCTAACCTACTGGATATCATAGCTTAGCCTAACCTACCTTCAATGTACTCAAAACACTTACATTAGCCTACCATTGGGCAAACTCATGTAATACAAAGCCTATTTTTATAATAAAGTGTTAAATATCACCTGTAATTTTTTGAATACTATGCTGAAAGTGAAAAACTGAATGGTTGCCTAGGTACAGAGTGGTTGTAAGTGTATGAGTTGTTTACTCTCATTATGGCATGGCTGAGTGGGAGCTGCAGCTCACTGCCCTGGTCAAAATCATGAGAGAGTATTGTACATCACTAGTCCAGGAAAAGATCAATAGTCAAAACTCAAAGTATGGTTTCTATTGAATGAGTATTGCTTTTGCACCATCATAAAGTTGAAAACTCATGAGTTGAACCATGGTAATTTGGGAACTATCTGTATTATAGAGAAGTAAAAATAAAGAAACTATAGCTATACATTATAATATGGATACATTTTAGAAACTTAATAGTGAAGGAAAGTAAAACAAGGAAAGGGCATAAAGTGTGATGTATTTTTATAACATTAAAACAAACACTATTAAACTCTAGATGACTTAGGGATATTGTTATGTAGCAAATGTTACAAAAAACAAAGCAAGGAAATGGCAAACACAAGAAACTAAGACCTACAAACCTGGGTAGCTACAACAGGTGTAGTCATGTTCCATTTCATAAAAGATGAGTTCATAGATAAATAAAAGTAACCAGACTTTTTAAAGGTTAGTGTAACTTCAGCTTGTTATTCCTTAGCAATATAAAATATATATTAATTTCTAACAAAAATGTTTATCTAGAAAAACACTTAAAATTAATTTCAGGCTAATCATAAGGTTTACAATCAAAGTTCCTTTAAAGGAAAAGCCTACTTTTTTGTATTATTTTTCTCATAGTTCCCGTGTTTATAATGTGGAATGAGGAATGTGAGACTGAAAAAGCAAGTTGCTTTACAGACAAAATTATTACCTGAATCACCCTCCAGGTATAATGGATGGAACTACTGAAGACATGCTTTGATGCTTTAAGGAGAAGCAATAGTCTTGTTCACTTCTGGAAACCTTTCAGACTTCTGGGCTGCCTTGCACCATGGTGAAAGGTGAAACCTTTCAATATTTGCAATTATATTTTCATAGCCATGGATCTGGCTCCAAAGGGCAATGTTAATGTCTTAACAGGTATTTTAATGAAGCCGAGAGTTGCCTGATGGTTTAAAAATACTAAAAAGACAAAAAGCGTGAATAAAGCATTAATGATAGATATGATTTTTTCCTATATATTTCTGGAATTTCAGGCATGACATATCTTGTGTTAGATATATTTTGCAGTAAGAAAAATAGCTCAATTGCTTTTTAATCTTATTTTACAGTTAATTTTCTTGTCCTGATTTTAAATTTTGTTTTTTTAAATATTTTACTCTTCAATATACTTCTAGTAATATAAAAAATACTTCAAATTTTAAGAAGTTCACTGCTTAAAAAAACAAAACAACAAGTAGTCATGTTTTATTGTATTATCACACCATGGTGTTTTATTTTGAATAAAAAAGTCACAATAAGCATGACAACTGATGCCTTCTTGTGTTGGTCCCTTTGTTGGTCATATTGCATATGAACCAGGCAATAGTTTTGCAAGATTTATTGATGTTTGTTGGAATCTTTTCTCATAGCTAATTTTTCTTCCTTTATCCAGAATCTGCAGGATTAAAGCAGCTAAACATGTCAATGAGCCTTGCCCCAGAGGATGTGTCTAATACCTGTTAGGCACCCTTACAGATCCTTGAGGTTGTATTTCTCTTGGGGTCTTTGCAATTTGCTTTGCCATAGACACCAGGGTGATAACTGACACTGCATGGTCTCTACCATGTAAAGCTCAAGATGTCATGTCTTCCCAATGAGATGTATAAATTCAATACAATCCCAAACAAAACTCCAGCAAGTTATGTTTTGAATATGACAATGTAACCTTAAAATTTATCTGAAAAGGCAAAACACTCAGAATAGCCAATACAATATTGAAGAAGAAGAACAAATTTAGAAGATTGACACTACCCTACTTCAAGACTTACTGTAAAGCTATAGTAATCAAGATAGTGTAATACTGGAGAAAAAATAAAGGGCTTGATGGAGCAGAAGAAAAAGCCCAGAAATAGAGCCATTATGTATAGCTAGTCTTTGACAAAAAGGCAAAGGCAATAAAATGGAGTGAAAAAAAATTACAAATGGTTCTGGAAAAACTGGAGAGTTATATGCAAAAAAATAAATCTAGACACACATCTTACACCCTTCACAAAAATTGACTCAAATTGGATCACAAACCTAAATATAAATCTAGAAAATACCATTGGAGAAAACCTAGATGACCTTGGGTTTAGAAATAACTTTTTAGATAAAACACCAAAGGCACTACACATGAATGAAAGAATCAATAGGATGTATTTCATTGCAATTCAAAACCTCTACTTTGTAAAAGACACAGCCAAGAAAATAACAAGATAAGCCAAGATTGGGAGAAAATATTTTCCAAAGACTCATCTGATGAAAGATTGTTATTCAAAATATACAAAGAACACTTAAAACTCAACAATAAGAAAACAAACAACCCAGTTAAAAATTAGGACAAAGACCCCAGCAAACACCCAAGCAAAGAAGATAATCAGATGGCAGATAAGCATAGGAAAAGATGTTTCACACCTTATGTCATCAGGAAAATGCAAATTAAAATGAGATATCCTACACATCCATTAGAATGTCCAAATCCAGAACAACAACAAAACACTAAATGCTGGTGAGGATGTGGATCAACAAGAATGGACATTTCTTTCTGATGGGAATGTAAAATGGTACAACCATTTAAAAAGTACAACCACTTAGAAAGACAGTTTGGCAGTTTCTTACAAAACAGAACAAACTGTCATCATATGATCCAGCATTCGTTCTCCTTGATATTTATCCAAATGAGTTGAAAACTTATGTTTATACAAAACCTGCACACATTTGTTTATAGCAACTTTACTCAAGTTTCCCAAACTTGGAATCAACCAAAATTACCTTCATTGGTGAATTATTAAGTAAACTGTGGTACATCCAAGCAATGAAATATTATTCAGCTCTAAGATGAAATAAATTATCAAGCCATGAAAAGATATAGGGGAACCTTCAATTAATTACTAAATGAAAGAAGCCAATACGAAAGGGCTAGAAACAGTATGACTCCATCTATATGGCATTCTGGAAAAGGCAAAACTATGGAGACAGTAAAAAAATCAGTGGTTTCCAATGGTTAGGAGGAGGAAAAAATGAATAGGCAGAACACCGAGGATTTTTTTAGAGCAGTGAAACTATTCTCTATGATACTCTAATGGCAGATTATATCATTTGTCTAAGCCCGTAGACTGTACAACACTAAGAGTGAACCATAATGTAAACTGCGGTGTTTTAGTGATAATATTGTGTCAATATAGGTTCAACAACTATAACAAACGTACCACTCTGAAAGAAGATATGATGATGGGGAGGCTATGTATGTATGAGGGCAGAGGGTATATGAAAAATTTTCCTCTCTATTTTGCTGTGAATTAAAACTGTTCAAAAAAATAAAGTTTATTTTAAAAAAAGAGAAAGCTTTAGTTCCCTCTTATCATCGTTTTCCTCCTCCCTGACTTATGCTTCATTTTGTTCACTTTTGCATTCCTAAGCTGACACATCTCGAAAATATTTTACCACACATTATTTAGTCTTGGGGTTTGTTTCCTAAAGAGCATGGACTAAGACAAGGAGGAAACTGTTTAAACAGGAAAACAGACCGATAATCTCTTTAGGTCCTTGACTTTCAAAACCTAAAATCTCTAGAGGAATGGAGAAGAGTACCAGGACAGATATTTGAGAACAGAATATAAAGAAAGGAAGAAAGAGAAGAGACTGGAAAAAGTAAGGAGTCTATGGGATTTGGGGGTTCCAAATACAGACTACAAGAGCTTATCATTATATTCATGTGCAGAAAGCAAATTTCAAAATGGTTTTGTAGAAGTTGAAAGCAATTAGGGTTGTGTTCTGATGCCCAGAGTCTCCGTGGAAGTTGTAACATCTGAAAGAAGAGATTCTCAATCAAAAATTTTAAGCAGAAAGTGCTGTAGAAACCAAATACAGCTAGAAGGCCCTTGTCATCCAAAATCTTGGTATATGTAGTCTGTCATTAGATATTTCCATAAAATGTGCATAATGTGTTTAATTTTATGTTTGTATTTTGGGGTTCAAGGCAGGCCAATCAGTATGCTTCAATGGCATATTGATTATTTGAATTAAAGTTACTTAAGAAATGGTCAGTTAGAGAGGGACACGACTTCCTTTCTGTCTCCCTGAAAACAGGAAATAGGCCTCTCATGTGAAAGGTGCACTCTCTGCATAAGGAGGTACCCTTATTATCAGAGATAAGGAATGCACGCCGAGAAACCTATATAAACAATCTTGTCACTTCTTCATTTTTCAACCTCAGTTCAAAACGCTGTTTAGATTCTTCACTAAATGAGCACCCACAGCCTGAAATTCTTTGTCTTGTCAATTCCTCACACATGTATTGTTTCTTTACCTACAAAGTATAAAAGCTGCCGGCTTGGCCACTTCTTAGGTCTCATTTCTATGAGACCTCCATGCATCTGAATTGAAATTTGTTTCTTTTTTTCCTGTTGTCTGTGTCAATCTTATTATTAGTTTAGCCATAAAAACTCAAAAGGAGTAGAAGGGAAATTTTCCTTCTCCCTTACTGTACCAATCTGTTGATAATATTAGTGTTGCTTCAACAGTGAATGCTCAGCAAAATACCTAATCAAATATTTTAGGTTCAATATTTGAAATACCTCAACTTCTATGATTATCTTACTAATATGTTACAATGATAATTTTGGAAAAAGTGAATCCATTTTTTTATAACTTGTTTCTTATTGTAGAAGGGGTTCAATGTAATTGTAGAAAATGTAAATTTACAAAATAAAAAAATTCACATAGTTTATGATTGACAAGTAACTCTTAAAGCACTATATTTCATTGAAAAAATACTTTTTTTCTAAACTGATTTACACAACAGTAAAACTAAAAACTTGTAGTCATGCTAGATTCTGTAACATATGATGTGTTAGGAAGTCACCTGGCAATGATTTGCCTGAGACGGAGTTAATAAGATGGGTGCTTTCACTATGCAAGATAAAAACATAGATAGGAAAACAATTGAGTGTTACATAATGTTTGTGCTTTGTGTAAAAGTATTTCTCGATGAAGAGGCTTTTATTAGTGACAGATTTGGAAATTTAACAAAACTGTACAACTAACATAATGTAATTTATTCCTGGGGTTGGGGGTATCTTCTTAGATGAAAACACAAGACAGTTTCTCCATTTGAATAGAAGAGGTAGCAACCCAAAAAGGTTTATTGAACATGAAAACTTGAAATGCTATAATGCTCTAAGGAATTAAATGATTCAGTCATGAATCACAGAGAGGATATAAATTACTAAAAGTGTTTGCATAATTGTAATATACAAGTGCTCATTATAGTACATTACTGTAGGATTCTAAAGAAATTCTATAAAAGAATTCCACTACTAAATTGTAGAAATTATGCTTCCTTTTCTTCCTTGTATTAGTATTAGGCCATTCATTTAGCTTCCAAAATTTGCCAATTAATACAAGCTTTTACTCATTTGAACTGTTGCCAGGATTCTATTTCTACTGCTTGCATATGAAGGGTAGACTACTAAAGTAAGAGTTAGAGCTCACAAGGAGCCCAACAACAACAAAATGCATTTAACAAATATTAATTGATCCCTTACAATCTGCCAGTTGCCCTTCTAGGAATACAGATATTAAGAAGACATATGAAATACCTGACAGCAAAAAGCTTACATTCTATTGTAGTATAATAGCAAAATAAACAGTTAATGGATTAATAAATGTATGGCTGATGGTGATAGGCATTACAAAAAAAAAAAATAAACGAAGGTAAAAGTTGATAGATAATGCTAGGGTGGAGGTTAATTTTATTTTATATTGGGTAGTCATGTCTCACTTATGAAGTGTCATTTGAGCAGAAAAACACAGGAAGTGAGGGAGGATGTCATGCAAATATAAAGAAAAGCATGTTCCATGCAGAGGAAACAAGTACACAGACCTTGAGTGAACAGCTTGTCTGTTGCATTTGAGGAATAGCAAGGAAGCAACTAAGGAGGTCACAGAGATGGGAGAGGAAGAAAGTAATGATGTGTGAACTTCTAGCCCATAGAAAGGCTTTGAATTTTCATTTAGTGTGATAGGGAAGATATTGAAAGATTTTTTAGCAGAAGAATGAAACCATCAGATTTTATTTTTAGGTTGTCGTGCCAAAAACAGACTGGGAAGGAGGAAGAAGTGGAGCAAGTTTGGAAGCAGGGAAACCAATCAGGTCAATAATTCAAGAATATATGATGGTGTTTTTACCAAGTCGATGGTAATGGAAGTGGTGAGACATGGTTTATCTGGCATTTATTTTGGTAGTTGATGAACATGATTTGCTGATGAATGGGAAGGTATATGTGCAACACAGGATATGTCAACGTTTATTTTATCTGCAGAAAGAGAATGTTGGAGTCTTCCTTTCCTGATATGAAGAGAACTTTGGGTGGAGATGTCTTTTTTGACTGAATAACACAAAGATTATTGGGACTTAGTCATACAGTGAGTGGCAATAGTAAGTGCAAAGCTTAAGAGGTAAAACATTCGGAATGGATGTCATCAAAGAAGCATTGTGATGGATCTTCTGTTATGTGAATGAATAAATGAGTGAAGCCACTTGGGGTTCAGGTAGGATTTAGGGTGAAGACAACGACTAAAAATCTATCTTACAAGTTCTCAGTGAAGGAGAGTGTGTAATCAGACATGTGTTATTGAAGTTACCAAATATAATGAAGGTAGAAAATTAGAATAATAGGAAGTATAAAAAAGCAGAGGTTTTAAAAAGAGATGCAGGGATTTGAAAAGAGAATTTCAAAGAGTAAAAATGAGGCAAGACATACTCCTGATCCTAAGGACAACAGCATTTGGAAGATTATTCCCTACTTTGAAAAAAACAAAAGATTCAGAGAAGAACTGGTTTTACTAAGGCAAAGAGATGTGATAAATTTTCAACAAAGAATTTTCTGGTAGGCAGGATAATTATTTCCTATGAAACAGGGCATACAGAGGGAAAGGCTTGGAAGTAAAATAGATCATACTGAAAATAAGAATAAGGAAAAAGATAAAAGACAAATGATAAGGTTGAAAACCTGTACCTTTGACAGAGACCTAGTGTAAAAGAAGTTTTCAGCTTGTGGCTTACTGATTTTAGGATAATACAGGATGATGCTTCTAGAGCAAAAAATAGCTTCCTTTATTAATTTTTATTAATTAAATTTAATTTTAATTAGCTTAATTATTAATTTGTTAATTAAGGATTAAATATTGAAGTATCTTAAAAATAAAACATATGTTATATTAACACTAATCAAAAGAAAGCTTTGATGGTTATATTAACATGATGCAAAATGGATTTTAGAGCAAAATACATTACTAGACCTAAAGAAGGTCATTTCAAAATTATAAAGGAGTAAAAGGGTCAATTTATCAGAGGAGTATAACAATTCTTGACTTTTAGACACCTAGTAAAAGATCTTTGGGACACATGAAACAAAAGCTTATATGTTGGAGGAGAAATAGAAAAAATTGGCAATTATGTTAGAAAATTTCAACACTCCTCTTTTAATATTTCACACAAATAGTCTGCAAATCCAGAAGATATAGAGACTTGAACAAAATTATGAACTAATTAGAAATGACTGATATTATAGAAAACTGCCCAACAATAGCAGAATTCACACACATTAATCAATGACTTTCTTTGAGAAGGTAAAAAATTGATAATTTCTTGTCACTAATTCTTACTGCTATTAGGAATGAGAGAAGTAGCATATTCCTTGAAAGACACAAACGACACTCACTCAAGAAGAAACAGAAAATATGAATAGACTTACAAAAAGTGTATTTCACATTAAAATTATGCCCACAACTAAAATCCAGTAAGAAGCAGTCCTAATTCTATACAAATTTTTCAAAAGACTGAGGAGTAAAGAATACTTTCTAACTCAGTCTTCAAGGCCAGCATAACTCTGATATCAAAACCAGAAAAAAAAAAAATAACAACACTATATCATTCATGAACATAGATTCAAAGGTCTTTCAGACATTTTACTAAAATAAACCCAAAACATATAAAACGGCTAATACATGTTGACAAAGTGAGTTTTATTTCAGAAATGCAAGTATAATAACTTAACAAAGGACATCCATATGATACTTTTAATAAGTTTAGAAAAATCTTTAGGTAAAAGCCAATGTCCACTTGGATAAAACTCATTGAACTGTGAATAGAAAAACAAACATAAAACAAACAAAAAAAACCCAGAACTCATTATGATAAAGGGCACCTACAAAAGAAAAAAAACCCAAAAAATCAATCAAACATCATGTTTAATGGTGAAACCCTCAATATTTGCTCTCTAAAAGAAAGAAGAATAGCAAGGATGTCCTCTCTCACCATTTCAGACATCATTGAACTGAGATTTCAGCTAGTGCAATAAGGCAAGAAAGAAAACTAATAGTCTTGTTTGGAAAGAGAGAAGTAAAATTTATTCACAAAAGGCATAATTGTCTACGTCTGTGATCAGAATTGTCAAGGTTTCAAAAATCAACAAAAAGATAAACAACCGTGTATTTCTACATTTGAGCTGTAAACAAAATTAAAAATACCATTTACAGTAGCAAAAAACATGAAAAACTTAATCTGATGAAAAATGTGCAAGACATACACTGAAGACAAAAAAAGATTAGTGAGATAAAATATAAAGAAAAATAGATTGAAAGCTATACAGTATTCATGGATCTGAAGACTTAATATTGTCAGATATCAATTTTCCCAACAGATAAAATGCTATGCCAATTAAAAATTTCAGCAGACTTTTACTTTTATTGTGAGAAATTGACAAGCTAATTCTAAATTCAAATGAAAAATAAAAGGACTTAGGGCATCAAAATTAAAAAAGAAAAAGAAAAAATAGAGAACATATAGATACTGACTTCAAGAGGTTTTACAAAACTGCAAAAATAAGACAATGAGTTAATGATATCATAATAGACAAATCAATGTAACAGAAAATAGAGTCCAGAAAGAGATTCACACATCTCTGATCAATTGGTTTTTGACAAATGTTCATAGCCATATAAATGGAGAAAAGATAGTCTTTTCTAGATATGGTGCTGGAACAATTACATATCATACAGAAAAAAAAAAAAAAAGAATGTTGATCCAAAGCTCACATCAGGTATAAAAATTAGCTCAAAATGTATCATAGACTGAAATATAAAAGCTAGAAGTATAAACACCCTAGGAGAAAACATACAATACAAATATTTTTCATCTCAGTTTAGCAGAGATTTCTCAGAAAAATCATTATCCATAAAAGAAAACAAATATACTAATTTGGTATGATTAGAATGAAGAACTTTTGTTTCTTGAAAACACTGTTAATTTTTGTTTAAATAGAAGAAGCCATAAAATTGGAGAAGGCTCTTGCAAATCGTATCTGTGATAATGGATGTTTACTCAGATTATTAAAAAATAAAAATAAAACACCTTACTAATTGTAAAACAGAGTAGGGACCCAATTGTATATATGAAAAAAAATAAAATTTGAAGAATCACTTTACCAAAGGTACATGGATGGCTTATAAGAACATGAAAAAATGCTCAACATTTAGACATTAAAGAAATACAAATTAAAATCACAATGAGATGCACCTACACATCTATTAGAAAAGTTGAAACTATAAAGGCTGATTGTACCTAGTCTGGGCAAGGTTGTGAAACAACAGGAAATTTCATAAACTGCTGATAGCACATAACATGATACATTGTGAAAAATAGTTTGAAAATTTCCTAAAATGTTCAACATGTTCTGATTATATGAATTAGCTATTCTACTCCTAGGCATTTACACAAAAGAAGCAAAGCCTATGTTCATACAAAATCTTGAAAACTATGCAAATATCTATTAACATGACAATGATAAATTATGATATTTCCATACATGAGAATGCTTTTCAACATAAAAATGAACTATTGATGTACACAACTTAGATGATTCTCAAAATAATTTTGCTGAGTGAAAGAAGCCAGAAAATAAAGAATATATATACTGTGTGATTACATTACTGTAAAAAATCTAGAAAATATAAACTAATGGATAGACACAGAAAGTCACCAAATATATCATTAATAAATTAATGTTGAAAGAATGCATTGTTACACAATTTTTTCTTCAAAAGATAAATTATATAAAGCATAGCTTGGATTTACTTAAAAGATATTCTATAGCACATAGTGGACAAAAGACATGAACCTTAGAGAGACAATCATACAAATTATCAATTCATAGCTACTCCAAAACCATATATTCACAATTTTAGGTCATCTCTGAAGACCCTAAAATAATCTCTCAAAGGAAAGAAATTTTTTAAAAAACAGCTTTTTTTTTTTTTTCCGGTAGATAATTTAACAAAGCAAAAGCTACATAGAGGGCTTCCCTGGTGGCACAGTGGTTAATGGTCCGCCTGCTGGATGCAAGGGACGCGGGTTCTTGCCCTGGTCCTGGAGGATCCTACATGCTGCGGAGCGGCTGGGCCCGTGAGCCATGGCCGCTGGGCCTGTGTTTCCGGAGCCTGTGCTCCACAGCGGGAGAGGCCACAGTGGTGAGAGGCCCACGTACCACAATAAACAAAAAAAAAAGCTACATAGAATATCATCAGTAATCATCATAATTTTTTTTTCTAACTTATTTCTTTTTGGCTGTATTGGATCTTTGTTGCTGCATGTGGATTTCTCTAGTTGCAGCCAGCGGGGTCTACTCTTTGTTACAGTGCACAGGCTTCTCATTGCAGTGGCTTCTCTTGTTGAGGAGCACAGGCTCTAGGCATGCGGGCTTCAGTAGTTGTGGCACATGAGCTCAGTAGTTGTGGCTCATGGGCTCTAGAGCACAGGCTCAGTTGTTGTGGTACATGGGTTTAGTTGCTCCACGGCATGTGGGACCTTCCTGGAACAGGGCTCGAACCCGTGCTGCCTGCATTGGCAGGCAGATTCTTAATGACTGTGCCATCAGGGAAGTCCCAATAAATGTTTTTAATAAACATGAAATTATAACTCTGAAGTGTGCTAAAATTAAACCACCAGCTAAGGGTGAGGAGATGAGAATAAACATTCATTTTCCAAATAAGTGGAATGTAATACCTGCTTTAGTCAAAGCATATGGAATTGTTCATATTGACAATAAAGGAATGTGCAACCAGAAATCATAGAAATTTATAATTTAAATTTGTAAAGAATTTCAAAATGAAGGGTATACAACTTTTAAATGCTACCTAATGCTATATAATACAGGATGACAGGTTGTGACAAATAGCATTTTAAAAGCTCTGCTCATAATGGAACTGAAGGTGTCATTTCCCTATAATTTTACATATGTCATTAATTTGCTATATCTGGATACAACATATTACCAAACAGATGGTCATCAAGGACTAAATCATTTTTAATAGAACATAATAATTTGACCTTACATCTATTAATCATTTTTCAATCTAACATTCATAGCTTAGCTAAACATTTCATGTCACTAACAAAATTAAAGAAAAAATGGAAAAAAGTTGTGTTTAACGGAGTATTTTTCAAAACTGCATTTAAGTGAAAATTTTTGCCAATATCTGTTTCCTAAAACTTTTAATGTAATTTTATAAGCTGGATATATGAACAATTCATGCAATATAAAATTTGTTGGAAAATGAAGAAAAAAGTGACATGTATATTTAAAATTTGTAGAAGGTTTTAATAAAGAGCACCTAGTTGTATAATTTCTGTTGTGATATGTCAGCTAATAGAAATTGATAACTGGTGTAAGATATAGTTTTTTTTTTTTTTTTTAAGATATAGTTTTTAAAACTATAGTTTGTTACCAAAATATTGAACTAACTTGAGTTTTTGGATTTCCTCCTCTAAAGTCAATTCTGGAGAAATTTTACAAATGAGAAAGGAAAATATGTTTCAGATACTAACAAAAAATAAGAAACACTAATAAATCCCTGAGAAGACTCAAAGCTGTCTCCCACTCATATACTTTAGGTCCTGCTTCTGCATTGGGGACAGTTTTTAACTGGCCCCTCACAGCAGAAATCAGTCCAAATTATAAGAGGATATCAAGGCTGTATAAAATCCTTGAAGGCGTAAGGATGTGATACCATTTTTTTAGAAAGACCGGCTTCCTTAGGTATTATTCCTCCACACTTCTCCCTCCAAACACCTAGGGCTGATGGATGATAAATTACAAAAACTGATTCCTCCCAGTGATGCTTCTCAATAGGGGTTTAAAATTGAAACCTTGACTCTAGGATTTGCTGTATAGAGTTAACATCAAGTGTGAGTGGTCGATTTAAGCTCTGAAGTACATGTGATTATGAATCCTTGCCTCATTGGTACATTTCTCATTAAATTATCCAATTCTCCCATAGAGTGATGACTGGCCTTCAATCTTTCACTGATGCACATTACCAGGTAGAGTAGTCATAGCAGAAATATACACAGACTTCTTTACAGTTCAGTGAGGGAAGGTGGTTGAGTTTTGACCAATAGGATTTGGACAGATACTTTGATAGCCACTTCTAGATTTGTCCCTGAAGAATATCTTCCATTTCTCTCTTCCCATCTCTCCAGAGAACTCTACCTAATATACTATATCATAGTATATCAGAAGTCAACCTTTTCACACACTGTAACTATAAGATAGAAGGAAGCTGCTCAGTATGTGATAAATCTTGACTGATTAGAAATAAAACTTCACTGTAATTAATCTGCCAAAATTTCACTTCGTTTGTTTGTCTGTTTAGGAAATCTTAGTACACCTTAACTTTACAACAGCTTTCTAATCCTAAGAGGAAATAAACTCACAGGTCAAAAGAAATAAGCATATGAAAAATACAATTATATTTTCCTAAAAAGACAATATAGTATGCCTGACACACAAATAGAAGTGTTATTATTGGAACAGGCAGAAAAAAACCTTAAAATTAATATGATAAAATAATGATATATATATAAGGAGAAAAGAAAGATGCTGTCAACATTAATTAAGATAAAATTTTTGAAATCAAGAATTAAAATAAAGAATGGATAGTCAGATGAATATTGATGTAAAATAAATAAATGTGTCAAAAAACAGATTAATGACCTCTACCAAAATGAAGCATAAAAAGAGAAAAAAAAATTAAGGAAGGAAATATTTGAATAAGTATTGAAATACTTTTTGGTGAATTAAAGAAAGATGAAAGATATTTGATTGCAAAAATGCTAAACATGAGAGAGAAGAAAACACACACATATATTATGGTGAGAGTTAAGAATATCAAAGACAAAAAGGAGAGTGTAAATGATGTCCAAGAGAAAGAACAGACAACCTGAAATGTACAAGAGCCACAGTAACAAAATTCTCAATAGTAACAGCATATAGAAAAAGACTGCTGATTGTGTGTGTGCTTTTCTACGTATAGATGGAAAAGATATTTGAAACTAGATATTGTACATCAAGCCAAACTATTGATTAAATGTGAGAGCACAATAAAAATTCCCTGAAGAATGTTAGATCTTAAAATATTTGTCACACAAAGACACACAATTTAAAAAAATTGGAAGACAACTCAATTTATTAGAGGAGATATATTTTGAAGGGAAGATTGAGTATAATAAGCACTGCAAAAATTTATTTAATCTTTAAATTCTGAGTTTCCTAAATCTGAGTATTTGTCCAATTCTTCATCTTTAAATAAATCCCGTGCAGCTTTTTTCATGAATTCTGGAAAATCTGTCCATTTCAATCTCTCTCTCTTTCTTGTTAATTGAAATCTCAATAGCACTTAACTGTGGAATTAGTCTGACCTACTGTTCTAGACATTCTTGCAACACATGGGATAGTGTGTCTGTGTGTGTGTGTTTAGTCATTTAATTTTTTACAGTTTTACTTTGCTATGTGATTTTTAAAGGGACATAATTTTAATAAATTGTGTTTTGTTGAAATTTATTTGAAGTTTTATCAAGTGGAATGGAATTTTTATGAATTAAAGAGGTACATCTCCATCTTTAAAAAAAAATAAAACAGACTGGTCTCTAAAAATGGTCCAAAGAAGTACATTATATTTAGTAAGTTAAAACTGATAATGTACTATAATGTATTTCTGGTCATGGAGAACTAAGACAAAGGAAATATTTTCCTATCTTTATTTTAATTTACCTCTATTTCAAATTCTATTAGTTCATACTGATGACTATTATGAGAGGAAAAACGACTATTTTTCAGAATAAAATATAGTGTTATTCACTAAACAGATGTCAAAATTTAACAAAGTATGCATACTGACTTTGAACGTGAGTTTGAAAATTTGTAACAGCGAATTATCATGGGAGTTGACTTAAAATTAACCAGCCTTCTCTGCATTGCTAGGCAGAATAATCAAGCATCAGTAAAAAAATTAATCTCTGTGCAAATTACCCTGGGTGCATTTCATCAAGTGTCCATGTAAGAAGTACTCAGTCACCAATCAAGTTCTATAATTTGGATTGAATGACATGCTATTTTTAAAAACTGGGACTTATATTTAAAGTGATTGGTTTTTCTTCTCCTTCTTTGTGTCTTAATAAATTGCATATGTCTATCCTAATTGGAAACACAGTAAAATACATGGTATTTCATCTCAACTGTAACACTTCTAGAGGTTTAATTGCCATCTCTGAATGTCCTTTACAGCAGCGTAATAAAAAATAAGGACGGTTAATGATGATTCATGATGTATTTGTTATGCTTCACAAGGAGATAAGGAGCTTGTACAAAAATGTAAATCACTTTGTCATTAAACACACCATTTATTTCAGCTGACTTTTTTTTTTTTTTCTTCATACCAAGACTTTCTCAAAAAAGGAAGCAATGACTTACATTTTCTCTCAAGCTTCTATCTCCTCCTGGTCAAATAACCCACGGTTCAAAGCGCAACTACTTTGAATACCATTATTTCACACTATTCCAAACATAGTCTTTAATTTAGTGACATTCTGTCCAACTATGTAAATTTGATGTAGTGAAAGACACACATACAAAAAGATCATTCTTAATTTACATAGATTTCCAAACTCTGAACTTTCTGTATAAGACCCAGTGAAGAATTTTCAAAAAACAAACAAACAAAAAATGTCAGAAGTATTATTAGGTCAGCCTTAGGCAAAAAGTGACTCAGAGTCTACCTTACTCTCTCCTAGGAAGTATATCATAGTCACTAAATCTACTACCCTGAGGCAGTGATATCAAATTCCTTAGGTTAGCAAGTTTTAAGAAAAGTTTGTGTGGGTTCATTTCATTTACAGTTTGACAGAGATTTTGCTGTTTGTATATTTTAATAGTTGATTTTTTAAGGAGTAATAACTATGTTTTAAATTCACGCTGGTATTTGAATACTGTGGCATAATTTTACAAAAATTGGATATCTATTCATCCTAGGAAACAGAAATTACTGAATGGTAGTGCTTTTCAGCTCTGACCTCTTTGACTAGTTGACGCTTCAATATAAATACAGTAGAAAAGGTGACATTCAAGTATACAATATTTTCTATAAATAAATTAAGATACACTGGAAGCCTAAAATAAATTGGAATGACTACACTCTAGTAAGATCTTTTCAATTCAAAATAAAATGTAAAGTGAATTTTATACACATACAGCTCAGAGATGTCAATGTTCATTAAGACAATGGATAAAATCAGTTTGTTGAGATTTTAGGGACATTAATATTGTCACTTACCAGATGAACAATGGCTGGTATTTCCGATTATGGTTTCTTGCCAAAATACTATATTCCTCAAAGAGTAATATTATGCATTTTTATTGCTTGTTATTAATAATAAAGGATATTACAATCATTATAAGGAGAGTAGGAAAAATATGACATCAGTAGGGGCATGTAGAAAATAGGAAATGCTAAGAAAAATAACTTCCCATACTTCTCAAGTTAATACAATATAACAGGTCTCAGAAATATTTCTTAAAATGATTATGTGTTAAATTCATTTTGGTAATTCTTTTCTACTTGCAAATTTAGGAGTTGAGGTATATGATAAATATTACACAAAAACAATCTCAAGAATTGTTTTTTAATTCCTAATAAAAGACAAATCCAAAGGGATTGTCTCTGTTCTAATTAGGTTCTTTTCTACGGGAAAAGAAATGTAAAAAGCAAAAGGCAAAACTTTAAAATCTGTCCTGCAACTCATCTGGCCACCCACCTTCCTCACACACCTGTGTGTCGATTTAAGGCAACATTCAATTTCCCCTCACATTCATGAACTGTGTTCACTTAATAAGTAAAAATAAGAAAAGAATCATATCTGGGATTCCACCATTCTGTGTGATTAAAATATTAGAAGAATTTACTTCCAATAACATTCATCTTATAAGATCATATTTTATTTATATTATATACTACATATAAGATATCTGTATGTCTCTTATTATCCAACTACTATTACTTGGTCATTATTATTTTTCAATAAACATTTTCCTGTATACATTATATCTTCAAACTTCTAAAGTTATTTAGACTTCCAGATAGGAATAATTGTTTTAAAGGTCCTCACAAGCCTTTGTACAGCATGATTTCCTCATTCCTAGACTCTACATCCTGATCAGTCAATGTTTAAAGATTGAAACTTACTGATAGTAAAGCTTTAACTATAAACAGAGACTATGATATATTATCATTCTTAATAGTCAAGGATTTTTAAAAAGTAAAATTCATAGAGTGATAAACATAAGAATTACTGAAAATATTGGAACCAGAAGATCAAATTTGGACCCTGTAGAAGACACTTCTAAGTGTTATTTTGTTTTTTTCCAGTGAAATTCTGTCAAAGACTAAAATGCTTTATTATTAAAGAAATGTAGGCAATTAATAATACAGGAAAATAACATCTTTTAATGAGTTAGAAAACACATGCAAATTATACCAATGATTAATACACAATCTGTTTATGCTAAAATCAATAAATAATAAAAAGTTGATATATATAATATTAAATAACAAGCATGAAAACACTGAATGAATTCAGAAATGTATTATGAGAATGAATCATTTCCAAGTCACAAAATATACTATCAACTTTATTTTTATTGATTCCTTTTTATTTCTTTATTATTGATTCATATGGATTATTTTTATTCTTCAAGTATAATTCCTTCTTAGATTCTTTAGGGAAAATTTTAAATAAAATGCTATCACCTAAAAATAAATATTCTACAATTGATCTGAATGCTGAATCTATTTGAAATTGCTTCAAGTCCAGAGTCCATGAATATTAAACTGCATCTTTAAGAATTTTTTTTTTAAAGAAAACTGCCTCTCAGTATAGATTTTCATCAACATCAAAGAGAATAAAATCACATATATCTTAGCAGTGAAAGGAGAATTGTTAGAAATCTGTATTATAGACTAACTTAGTACATACATTACATGTAAATCCTTTAATTTAGATGTTGTAATAAGGTAAATCAGAATGCTAGTAGTCTGTGATTAAGCATCAAATATGATAAATTCATGTCAGGTAAATAAAAAAAATTACTGATTGACTAATAAAGTATCTCTCTCCTCACACATTTAATCATTGATCCCTTTTCTGAAATGTTTACTTAGCTTCTTCCTGAATTTTTATTGTCAAAATCTTTATTAAATTAGATTTGGAAAACTAAAGTACAATTATATCTCTTCTGTAGTTGATTTTTAAAATAATTTTAGATCATTTTGCTGAGGACAATAAAATATATTATTCTATTAGTTTCATATTGTCTCTGTAGCAAATTACCACAACTTAGAGGCTTGAAACAACACAAATTTGTTACTTTAAAATTCTGGAGGTCAGAAGTCAGGACACACAGGGCTACATTTCTTTCTGGAGCGTCTAAGGAAGAAACTATTTTCTCGCCTTGAACAGCTTCTGGAAAGAATTCTTAGACTCCTGGCTCCTTCCTTCAACTTCAAAGCCAACAATGGTCATTGGAACCTTTCTCACAATGTCAACTCTGTTTCTGACTCTTGTGCCTCTTCTTGGATTAAGGCCCATTCAAATACTTCTAAACAATTTCTTTACTTCAAGATCAGTTGATCAGTTGATTAACAACCTTGATTTGATCTGTGACCTTAATTCCCCCTTTCCATGTAAGATAACATTTTCATAGGTTCCAGGGATAAGGATGTAGACAGCTTTAAGGTTTGGAGTGGGATTGTTTTGTCTACCTCAATTCTCATTATAAAAATGTAACTCAATGATTATGTTTGTTATTCATTAAAAAATATTGATCATCTACTACATAGCACAAGGCACTATGATAGGTGCTGATGATACATGGTTCTTACTCTCAAGATGTATGGTGCATAATGAGAGAGTAAGGGATGTTAATATGTCATTAAAATGCTGTGTGCTAAATATATGATAGTGAGAAGGGCAAGAAAATACACCAAAGGGGCCCTCATTAACCACTAGGGATGCAATTTGCTTTTTGAAGAGAGCATCTTTTAAATTGAAGTTCTAAGAAAAAATATAAATATCCCATGCACACATACATGGATGGATGTGTGTATATGTATATGTATGGGTGTGCAAGCTTGCAATGCATATCCAGGTAAATGGAGAAATTTGTGTAATGATCCTGAGGTGGAATGGCATTAATGACAAATTTTAGGAATTAAAATATAAAATGCCTCTATATTAGCAAACAGGAGATAGATGGTAGTATTGTCAGTGGTAAAAATCAAATGGGGAGGAACCTTTCTTTCTGCATGAAGAGAGCAATAATATCTTCAATTCTGAAGACTTTTGGTAGGGAATTAATTTAATCAGACCTGTTTTTAAGGGGATTATTCCAGAAGTTATTGGAAAATTAAATAGAAGTTTGGATAGAATTATGAAGGATTAAAACAAGCTCACAATTTGTTGAATAACCAAAAAAGAGAATGAGTTTTTCCAGGTGACTGAAGCAAAATCTGTTTGTAAAAAAAGTAGGTTATAACCTGTGAAATCTTTGCTTTAGGAGTACCTATCAACAGGTTTCTTAGCATGGACAGAGGACCCACCTCTTCCTGGCAAGGTGTTCAGTCCACAAGAAAGTGCAAGGCTTTGTTTCACATCACGTTAAAGATTCTAGATTGTGAAGAAAGTGTGGATTGCAATGGTTACAAATGTGTCTGTTCAAGTCATGTGTACCATAGGAATGATGGTTTTTAGTGTCCACAGCTAAAAAACTCTAGAAACTCCAGTTAATATATATATATGTATATATATTTTTAATTTCCCATAACTGCATGTGTGGACATTGCCTTCATTATCTGAGCCCACATTTAAGTAACTCCTTGCCCTCAACAAGCTTCTACATCAAAACTGTATGCTAAATTATTTAAGAATTAACCTATTGAGATCATTTTCTCTCTAGCTAATCCCAGCACATTCAAAGAGGCAGGAAGATTATTATCATAGCTGTGGGTATCAAGAGCTTATTTTATAACTATAAACACAAGAATTTCACTCTGTTTTTTTCTCTATTAAGTGTAATGGATTTTCTAATTTGCCTTTCATGTATTAAGGGAGAGTTCTTATGTTAAAAAAGACATGAGAAGTATATAAACACAGTTAATGTCTTAACATTTTACTGAGCAACAGGTGGCATTAGCAATCAAAAAAAAAGGATTTTTTCCAGGTTTTGGACAAAATTGTAATAAACAAATACTATAGGAGAATGGGCAAACCAGTCTCAAGCTGCCAAGAAATATTATTAAGCCGTGCACTCCAAATCCAGCAAACTAGAAGAGAAGAGGTCAGCTAAAAGGGCAGTCAGATTTCACTTAGGGAAGAAGGTGGAATGCATGTTCTGTGAGAAATGTTTTTTTAAATTTGATTCTTCAAAAGGAGAGTTTTTTAAGGCACAGTGAAATGGGTCAGTAGAGACACAAACTCACAAAGAAAAAGGAGAAAAGATAATAATCGCAAGAATGGAAGATTAGGATAGGAAACATGATTACTGAATTGCATTTGGTATGGCATTCAAGGCTAATAGAAATGAGAAATATTCTGAATTGACTGGTCTTTACTAGTAGAATCCAGGAAATATTTTCTTCCAGTTAGCAGCTGAGGTCTTCACATAGGTTTTCAAATAGAGTATTAATAGGAAATTGTTCAATGTATCTGAGGATTATGACAATAATAACAATGAATTTTTATTACATACATTTCCCAACTTATGATGGTTCCACTTACAATTCATCCACTTTATGATGGTGTGAAAGTGATATGCATTCAGTAGAAACCCTACTTCAAATTTTGAATTTTGATTTTTTCCCAGGGCTAGCAATATGTAGTATGACACTCAGCTTGCAGTCAGTTATCCAGTCAAGAGGGTAATCAACCAATGCACTTAACAACCCTTCTGTACCCAGACAACCATTCTGTTTTTCACGTTCAGTACAGTATTCAATAAATTACATGAGATATTCAACACCATAAAATATGCTTTGGTTTGATGATTTTGCTCAACTGTAGGCTAATATAAGTGTTCTGAGCATGTTTGAGTTAGGCTAGGTTAAGCTATAGGTATATTACATGTATTTTTGACTTAAGATATTTTTAACTTATGATGGGCTCATTGGGATATAATCCCGTCAGAAGTCAAGAAAGATCTATATATATATTAATAGATTTATATTCGATTAGGTTATTAATAGATTTATATTCCATTAAATTGGGATTTTATTGGGGGCAGAGTAATTTTTATCTCAAAATTACTAACATCTTGTTTAGTGCTTACAAATTGCAAGTTCTAAGTGAAGTTTTATTAAAGAAAATAAATGAGTAAATATTCATTAGTTTATATTTTCCTTCAACAAATATTATTGATCACTTACCAGGCATTTTTCTATGCCTGAAGGTAAAGTAGTGAATAAATGCCATTGTATCTTCTCTTTTACTTATTGCCATATTGGTATAAGAGGAATTTTTCAACGTTTATATTAATGTGTCATGATTAGTGTTTTGTAATGAGGTAGAGAATATGCAAAGATTTTTCTGGATTTTGTATTTTGATAAATTCACTTCTTCAACATAAATACGTAAACACACAGCTAAATATGTATATATGTATACATATATGCATGTGTAAAATATATTTATATATTTGTGTATATGTGTAAATATATATGTTTCACATTTGGAAGAGTAACATCGACACATGAATGAACATATTGAAATATGTTCTTATTCTTTTAGTGTTATATAAAGCAATAAAATACTGAAATGTTAGAATTTAGCTAATTTGTCTAACTCTTCCTATACGTGGGGAGAGACAGATGTCAGGATGATGTCAGTCAATGATTAGTAAGAATCTCTGATTTTAAAAGAATATATTAAATTAAATGGTATTTGCAAACATTTAGATATTCCAGATAATTAAAAGGTGACCAGAAAATTCCTGTATTTTCAACGATTTACACTTTGTATTTAATATGTTTTGGGTATTGTTTTTCTGTACTATTGAAACTAAGAAAACTAAATAATAGCTCTGTGTCAATCTTTTTTCCACTGAATAGCTTTCAAATATGTATGCAAATATTATAAATAAAACTTTTTTTCTTAATGATTCCTACCACGGATGCACTTACAGGGCTTAGAACTATTCTGCAAGTCAGCCTCTCTTGTTTTTCCCTACAAATTGTTGTATTTTCTCTTTTTGAAAGGATCTCGCATGGTAGGATTTTATATAATGTTGAGGGTATTTTGCATGATGAGACATTGGAAATTAGGATTAATATCTTCATCCTGGCAAGTAGAGTGATCAAATGGAGAAGGCTGGAACTCAGAGAAGGTTTCTAATTGATTGTAGGCACATAGACCCCCCCCTGTTTAATGACATGACACTGGTAAAGTTTAAGGGCTATCAATTTGGAACCGATTAGAGGAAAACCTTCCCATAGTGTTGTGACCACTGGCAAAATACTCTGCAGCAGGAAATCAGCCAGAAAAATACTGTAGCTGCACCTTAAAATGGACTATATAATTTTATGGCCAGTATAACATGTAGTTATGAAAGTTAAAATAATGATGGGTAAAATAAAAAGAGGTAATTAAATATCACACTTCAGTGCATTAACCATTTATTCACAGGGGCAAGAGAAGTGCTTCTTCTCTAACTGATTCTTATAAAAAATCATGTTTGAGTTGCTATGCTTTAGTAAGATCTATTTTATTTTGCTATTACTAAAACATCATTTGTGGTTTTGTGTTAAAAATGGCTTACAAATGTGTTTGGAAGTACATGGTATCTATATCCAGCACTTGGTACAGTGTAGGCACTCAGGCATCCTATAACCTTTATTTATGTTTCAGATTACAGCAGTTTGGGGCTATAAAATGGTTTCAATCTCACTTATAACCTCTGTTTCTCTGCCGCCATTATAAGTCTTTTCAACACTTTCAAAATTTCATGCAATTTTCTTTTTCTGGGAGCAACAAGTGATGATATAATCCTGATATAAATTATGACTAATCTTAGGAAGCTTTCAGAGAGTATCATTAAAAATCATAATTTAAAGGAGGCTCTACTTATGGTTTTTAAGGCCTCCAGTTATGTAAATAAAAGGGAAAAGTGTTTGAAATACTGTAAAAGTAGTCTGACTGTAGGTAGTGAAATTGCCCCAAATACTAGGCTCTCAGTCAGCCTCTACTTCATGTAACACTGTAATTCAGGAGGACCTTACACATTATCTAATGCAATTATTCAACCAATGCACATGTTAGGGGGGAAATAATTTTTCTCTACTCCTTTTAGATTCTTCTGGCTGTTCTGAGAATTCAATTGATATGAGAGAGATCAAAGAAAAATAATCAAACAAATGTTTAATAACAGGTATACATGGCAGAGACCCAGAAAAATTGAGAAATTCACCAAAATGGCTGAAGCCCTCACCTTAAATACTATCTTTGGCTAGAGACAAAAGAGGATGTTGGGGGTAGTGTTTTGGATTTCAAAGGGGAGGAAGACGATCCATATGAAAAAGCAAATGTTTGGTAAATAAAAGTTTGCTGGGCCATGCAGAAACAATGGGATACAGAGTGGACTCTGATCTTTAGGCCCTGTCAAGTTTTCCCTACCACACCTAGCCCATATTTTTTGCAGATATCTCTGCTGATAACTCTATTCCAGGAACAGCCCCTCTATCTAAATTATTTTGGGCAGTTTGGGGAAGGTCAAAGGTTCTTTCTGTCTTTGGGGCCTTGGTTGTTTTCAGCTTGAAATAATCTGCATGCCGAAAAGACACATTTTGGGGTGGCCAGTTTTACTCATCTACAAATGCAAAATAAAATAATTTAGAAATAAATAACATGTGACAGTTAAATACATAATAGACTAGATTGAATGTACTGTATCTTTTGCATGTCACTAAATTAGCTTCATCAATCAGCTCATAGTCTCTCTTATGACCGGTCATTGCACTATTTCCATAATATTTTATACTAGCAGTTTTTCTTTATTGAATGCTACCTATATGTGAAAAGCTGTATTTGATAATTTATCTGCTTTAACTCAGTTAATTGCCACAATACATTTGCATTATATAATTACCTCACTTTATAGCTAAATGAATTAAAGCAAAGAAAGACAAGATGACCCAAAAGTCACCAGTTACTTCATGATAGAGTTGGGATTCACTCTCAGATTGGACTCAAAAGCTCGTACTCCTGGGCTTCCCTGGTGGCGCAGTGGTTGAGAGTCCGCCTGCCGATGCAGGGGACGCGGGTTCGTGCCCCGGTCCGGGAAGATCCCACGTGCCGCGGAGCGGCTGGGCCCGTGAGCCATGGCCGCTGAGCCTGCGCGTCCAGAGCCTGTGCTCCGCAACGGGAGAGGCCACAGCAGTGAGAGGCCCACGTACCGCTAAAAAAAAAAAAAAAAAAAGCTCGTACTCCCAGTTACTGTGTTTACAAACCTACACTCAAATTTATCTCACTGTGGTACACTTCATGTGTAGACACCAGTACATTAAACTCTTTAATGGAAGAAACCACAATTTGCCCCTTTATATGCCTGTCATTCATCACAGGTGCTCATACATAGTGGTCCTGCCACTTGTTAACTGTGCAATATTGGGAAAGACAATTTACTTCACTCTGCCTCAGGCATATCATCTGTAAAATGAGAAAAAGTTTAAAAGTATACATTGTAGGACAAAGGGAGGGAAAAGAGAACAGAGAACAAGAATGGAAAAGAATTGGCAGTTATCTGAGGGTGAAATATTTGAAAAACTGTCTTGCTGAATTTGCTATGTAACAAAATATTGCCACAGTATTCCCATGGGCTATAGAGAGAGACTCTTTCTCTGACAAATTCACATCTGAAACTATGAAAGAGAAAGAGAGAATTAACATATATTAATTATTAATTAAGGAGAGCATGTGATCTTGGGTAGATAGACAATAGTCAGTTAATGGTTGCATATTGACAAAATTTTTGACTGGTGGTCTCTAAAGTAGGAACTATTTCACCCCATGGGCTGAAGAAGAAAATTCGAGAGATTCTGTTCACATTTACATATTTAGTGTTATAGCTATTTAGTTTAGAATTTAAAATAATTGATAAACTTTATCTACATTTATCATCTGATTTTTTTAAATGAGCATATAGTAAATCAAACAAGTTTAGAACAGAATAAAAATACATGTTAAGAATGCAAGCATCTACAGTGTGAAGATATTCTATTAGTTTTATCTTATGTAGCTCTTATAAAAATTAAACAACTGGTAATATATTACAAGATGATTCTTGGGTTCTATTTTTCTTAATTTATGATAAAGAAGTAATGTACCATTTAGCCAGAACAAAGTCAAAGGAAATAATAGAAATAAAACGATTTCTTAAGACTCAAACTATGTGTTTGCATCACTCTCAGTTATATACTACCCTAGTGTATATAGAATTTAAATCAGCTTAGGGAAAAAAGAATGGCTTAAATTGTGATTTGAGGGATGGAATAAAAAAGAAAATAAGAATTCTTAAAACAATGCATTCTTTGCTACCCATGAACTACAGCAAACTAAGGAAACTGTCATCAACAATATGCTCTAGAGATAACCTTTAATCATTTCTCAGGATCGCATGAACTTTGAAAATGTCAAGGAACAAGTACTATAGCCTTTTCAGAATGGAATTTGGGTGCCTGTAGTCATCCCAGGAAGACTTTTTAGGAAATCATTGCTGTGTTTCTCAACAAATGCAGTTAGAATATGAAATTGGATTTTTCTTTTGGATAGCTATGCAATTGAAAGACTTTTGCAGCCAGTCTATTAAACTTTCTATCTGTCCTATGAAATTGAGGAAAGTATAGTATTATAGTATTATGCATAATATAACTAAGAATTTTAATTATCTTGAAAAAGCAGTGCTGCAGTGAAAAGTAATTTTAAATTAATTCTCAGTTGTAACTTGGTTGATTCAAGGAGAAAAGGAGATCCCACTCTTCTGAACATATCTTTATATAAAAAATGGCTATTTCCATACTACATTTTCATCTCCTTTTTCAAATATTTATAACCAAACACAAATAAAACTTGGAATGAATTTTTGATAATATCTGTTTTGCTTGATTTAACTCTTGCCTTAAAGTCCAAGTAAATGAAAGATTAGTAGGAGGAAGAAGAGGAAGAGGAGGAGGAGGAATGGAAACTACTTTGTGTCGTTGAGTGACGACACCAAGAAAAAAAATACAGTGTATTATTACTTCATCAATTGTCTTAGCAGAGTTATGTCTTAGAGTAGTTACCACATATGTCTTAGAGTAGTTGAGAGTATTTTATGCTCTCAAATTATTTATAACAATAGCCTAATCATTAGGGTCTACCATACCCCACACATATAGCTTTTAACATACAATCCAATTGTAAATGTATTATAATGCATGTAGCTGCATGATGATTATACGACAACATTTGATACATTTACAATGGGTTTGAGCTAATGATTTCAGAAATATAAAATGACATGTAATCCTATAATGATGTTTATCATTCCTGGTATCTTCACACAAAAGTTGCTATGGTTTGAATATTTGTGGCCCCCCCAAATTCTTATGTTGAAATTCTAATGCCCAATGTGATATTATTAGGAGGTGGATCTTCTGGAAGGTGCTTAGGTTATGAGGGTGAAGCCCTCATAAATGGGGTTATTTCTCCTTTAAAAGAGACTCCACAGAATTCTCTTGCCCCTTCCACAAAGTGAGGAGACAGTGAGAAGTTGGCAGTCTACACCCCAAAAAAGTATCTCCACCAGAACCTAACCATATTGGTACACTGACCTTGGACTTCCTGCTTCTGCAATTGTGAGCAATAAACTTCTGTTGTTTATAATTTTTCCTATCTATAGAATTCTGTTATAGAAGCCTGAACAGACTAAGACAAGTGTGCTCCTATGTTGTAAGCTCATCTAAGATAGAATCTAGTGACTACATACATCCAGTTTAGGCACCTGGCATTCTCAAGGTAGACAAGTTTATTTTCCATAGGTTCTTATTTATTTATTCAACCAGTATTTACTAAGCATACTTAGAAACAAAAGATGCATGTTATGTTGAATACAAAAGAATCTTTCATATGTATATAGATAATAGTGGGACACAAAGAATTGAATAATACAGTGATAATGTAACTGCTAATAGAAATAATAGAAGCTGGTATTTAGGGAAGGAGTTTACTATGACCTCAATCTAACTTTCTGGTAAGAATCTTTTAGATCAGTGATTTCCAAAGTCAAATTTTTGAGTGACAATTTTTGTTTCCAAATTACTTGATTGCAGAGGAATTAGGAAGAGGTTCTAGTATGCCAAGAGGCCAGTGTCTATCTCAGAGAGGGAAGACTGCCAATTGTTAAGTGACTACCAGCACCCAAGATCTTTTTTCATTTTCTGAAATTTTGCTGGTCACATTCCCTCCTCAATATTTAAGGAAGGGACTTCCCTGGTGGTGCTGTGGTTAAGAATCCACCTGCCAATGCAGAGGACACAGGTTCCAGCCCTGGTCCGGGAAGATCCCACATGCTGCAGAGCAACTAACTCCGTGCGCCACAACTACTGAGCCTGTGCTCTAGAGCCCGCAAGCCACAACTACTGAAGCCCGCATGCCACAACTACTGAAGTCCATGCGCCTAGAGCCCGTGCTCCACAACAAGAGAAGTCACTGCAATGAGAAGCCTGTGCACCACAGCAAAGAGTAGCCCCGTCTCACCGCAACTAGATAAAGCCCATGCACAGCAACGAAGACCCAACACAGCCAAAAAAATTTTTTTAAATAAATTAAAAAAATATATATCTAAGGGAGATGGAGTTAGAAGTTGGCCTTATTTCTAAAGGAAAACACTCTACATGTTGTATCAGGACTGGCACTTTGGAGAGTCTTCTTGAGGCAAAAAGCTTTGGAAAGGAATATCTCTGTTAACTCTATTTTCCTGAGTTTTGTTATACATAACACAGACAAATGACACAACAGAAAGCCCAAACTAACAGATCATACTTGTGGAATGGAAGGGTGCTTTATAAAATAATTTATACAAACAAAATGTATTAAAAAAAAACTTTTTAAAAAACCTGATGTAGCCAACAGCCAACATTAGAATTCACACATTACAAATATATTTGAAGTCTTATATGACCTTTTCCTGAACAAATTCTCCTGTCTACCAAGAACTAACCATTACCCTTATTCCAATGCATTTTCATGCATATCTTTGTATTTTACTACATTTAAATTCATCCCTGATGAATTTATATATTCTTGATTAGTATGTGCTGTTTGCATTTTTATAATCTAAATTCATGGTATCTTTATTTTAAACTTGCTTTCTTCACTCTTAACTTGTTATATTTATGTTGATATAACAGCTATACTTAGTTTTTATTTTGATTTCAGTCTACTATTTTGCTGCATAAATATTCTACAGTATATTTATTTGTTCTACCGGTTAAGTTTAGTCCCACTTCCCTCACTTTTTCACTCTTGTAACTTTTTATTACAAGCCTTCATGTTTCTCTGGGATTACAGAACTACATAACCTATAACTGGGTTATAATGGTTATAGGATATGCATATCTTTACCTTTACTGAATATTTTAGTAATATACCCTGTTAGCACTCCAGTGAGTACTATAGGGAGGAGTCTTAGAGTTGATGGGTGTTCTATTAAATATTTAAGGCATAGATGAGGGTATTATTTTTAGAAATAGACATCTATAACTAAAGTGGACGTAAATAAACTTCTTAAAATATGCTGCCTTTAAATGCATTTATCTTTCAAAGTAATTGTTCACCAACATCCAGAGAATATGTTTGATTAAAATCAGGTAGGCTTTATTTCCATCACCAATGTACTTGCTAATCCACTGATATTGTTAACTTGGTCAAATCTAAATCATATTAGCAACAACTATATTTGCATTTATTAGTTTCATTTTACATATTTTTGAATATTTATCTAATTTTTGAAAGAATTTTAAACAGGTCTGAACAGAAACCTTACATTTTTAAAATTGCTAGTGGCAGAGGAAATATTTTCAATACAAATTTTCACTATTTCCTACACATCTGTGATTGCATTTACATTTAAAAATATTTCCTCTACCCTAACCCCATTGGACATAATTAATCAAATGCATCCAATTTTGGAAAATTAGTGTGTCTTCTAAAAAGATTGAGATTATACTTCTAAACATTTAACTTGTAAATTTCTACCTCTTGAAAAATGATATTAAAATTATATGGAAAAGGTAGCACTAAGCACTTTTTTTCTGTACATGTCATGACAAATATTAGTATTGTGTACTTTCAGCATAAAAGGAGTTGACAAATTGTCAGAAATCATAAATGCATAGAGTTAAAGAAGTTTCTTGAAATTTAGTCCCATCCTTTCTTGTAAAGGTTTTTCTTCTTGAATTACTAACAAACACAGGTAGAATTGAGGTGTTAACAGTAAAGATTAACAAAAAGAATGTTGATTAGATATTTCTATTTTTTTGTTTTCAAGACTATCACTAATTTGATTGTCTTCATGATTTCATCATTTAGTCAAATATCTTAGGGCAATTGTACACTAACAAATCAAAGAATTATAAATAAAATGAGGCCTGTCTTTCATTTAAGTCAATATGTTTGTAGTAATATCAATAATTATACAAAAAAAGGAACAATCATATTTCCCTAATTTCCATGCAATTAAACTCTCCTGAGGAATTCAAATTCTGACTTCTTGAAAAAAATGTGCCTCACTGTGAATTTAAAATGTCTTTTCATTGTATCTCAACACTGGAGAGTGTATTTTAAGCTCTTAAAATACAAAAGGTAAATTTCAAACTGTCTTTCAGCATGTGAATATTACTCAATAGTAGATAGAATAATAGTCTCCAAAGATGTCCAAAAAAATTGTCCCCAAAGAGGCTTAGATGTTTCTAAGCCTTGGAATGTGTGAATATGTGAGGTTATGTGACAAAGCGAAGTAACTTAAGGTTGTGGATGTAATTAATGTCACTAATCATCTGACCTTAAAATTGGGACATTATCCTGTATTATTAGAGTAGGACCAGTGTAACCCCAAATGATCCTTAAAAGTAGAAGAGGTAGGAAGAAGAGGAAAACCAGAGAGATTGCCACATGAGTGGACTTGACCCAACATTGCTGGCTTTGAAAATAGAGGAAGAAGATGGGCCATCAGCCAAGGAATGTAGGCAGCCTCGAGAAAGCTGAAAAGACAAGGAAATTGATTTTATCCTAAGCCCCAGAAGGGACATAGACCCACACCTTGATTTTATAATAATCTAGAGATACATTATCAACCTCTGACCTCTAGAATTTAAGATAATAAATTTGTATTGTGTAAGCCACTAATTTTGTGGCAATTTTTTACATCAGCAATAGGAAACTAACACTGCCCCAGAGGATATTTAAGGTTTTTTGTGTGTGGCATTTACAATATTTCAATGAATATAATGTCAATCTACAAATATTTCATATGTTGGAATGTATATGTGAGTCAGGAAATTTACCCCACGTTCAGACAAAATTCACAGACATAATGTTTTACTCAGAAGCTTGGATTACCAAAAAACCACATAAATTAGAGACAGACAGCACATTAATTCTGGGTAAATTTGTTTTCTGTTCTTAACTCTTCATTGTTAATTCTTCTTTTAGGTGGATAGAGCTCACTTGCTGTTCTGATATTCTTCAATTCTTTTTCTTTGTGTGCCACTTCGATACAACTTTCCTTAAATTATCCTTACAACTTAGCTTTAAAAATTTCTATATACATTATTTCTATACACTTATTTCAGATTGTCAAGCTTGTGTTTCATTTTCTCAAGGATAACTTTTTTGGTACTAATCATCTAATCCAGGATAAGGCAGTAAAAAAGCAAATCCTTTGCTTCATAAGTAGATAAAAACACTGTTTCTTAACTCTATTGACTGATTTTAGTGCTAGGAAATTCACATAAGTTATTCAAATTCAGCCATTACTAGTTCCTGTATGAACAGCTCATTCCTGAAGAGATATCCTGGCACCAGCCAGTGGCAGTGTTTCAGTACACCTCCCAAAGCAATGAACCAAGTGGTGTTGGATGTGTCTCCAAGACTGAGAAATGCAATCTTTTTAGGGAAAATAAGCAGTAAGCCATCCTCCAGCAAAAAAATATGTAATCATAGTAAAATGAACGTTTAAAGCAAACAAATGAAATTCTAGATTACAATTAAATGGATTATTTCTTTAAACAAAGACAATAGAGTGTTAGTGAGTTCTATGGCTTCAAAGGAATTTTTTAGCCTCTTAAACAGGAACTTCTCATTAAATCTGTTGGAAAAAAGCACACTAATTAAGGATGGTGGGCAGGAAAGACTCAACTCAGTAGACCTGGGTTGCTAAAACCCAACACATTCCAAAGAAAGGCCTGCCTTCAGAACTAGCCCTTGGCTGGCTCTGAAAATAACCTCTGATCTCTTAGGATACTCTGCTTGATAAGACTATTATTTTTTTTATGCCTGAGGCCTTAGCCCATGCTCTACCAGTTTGACCAGATAAGTTTATCATAATGATGTGATTTGTAGTGAATGCCTGTTTTTGCTTTGGGATGAAGTGTGACTGGAGTGTGAGAAGCTGAAGTCAGTCACATGGCAGTACTTCACACATTATCATGCACTGTTGCTGGGAGAATTAAGTGTATGCCTATATGATTCCACTGGCTGGGGACACCTGAAAGCTTGCATCTGGTTTCTCTGGCCTTCACCCCATGAGCCTTTTTACTTTACTGACTTTGAACTGTGTCCTGTGTTATGTGATAAACTGTTACTGTGGGAATAACAGATGTATTATGACTAGTAGGGCCTTCTAGCAAATTATAGAGCCTGAGGTTGGTCTTGAGACCCCAACATAGATGAGAAAAAGAATATTATAGTATAATAATGATTATTTTCTTTACTTACAAATAAAATTCATCTTGTTTAATCAAAGTCCTAAACCCCAGTTACTGTTTCCATGAAAGCTTTAACACTAGGGCAGTGAATTCTCCTAGTTCTGTATGTTATATAAATAGCAAAGATAATCATATTTACTCAAAAATAAAAGCATTAAGGAAATTAGGGCTACAGGGACTATCTGCCCCTTATAGTATAAAATTTTAAAGGATTTTTTCTTTTCCTCACAGGAGCTCATCTTTAATCATATAATGTAAGTAAATGAAACCAGGGTCTCATATGCCTAATTTCAATTTATAGTAAACTTTACAGAAGGATGGTTAGAGAAGTGACAGATATGTACTTTGTATGGATGCCTGAGATCCATTTGAATTTTCTTTTAGCATGCATTCATATGTGCTAGGAGATGCTAGGAGAGCTAAAAATCTAAAACTGTTTCTCAGATGTCTTTGCAGCTAATTTTCTGGATGCACTATGTTTACTCGCATGACATAAACTCAGATTTGAATTAAAGGAACAGGGAGGTGGGAGCTGAGGTGTCCCTTCTGCTGACCCAGATCAGGAAAGAAACGATGCAATTAGGTCATCTCTGCTTTCTGATTCTAAGTTTTTTAACTTTTTGTTTTTTCTACAATGGAGCCTATGAGCATGGTACAGGCAGTTTTATTTGGAAGGTGAGGTCATTCCTGGAAATGTGGCCAGAACATTTGTTTTAATATACTTCCAATGATTTTGTATCCACCTAATACTGAGTAATAAATCTCTTTTGATTTAAATTTGCCAGAAAATTTTCAATTCCTGAAAGCAAAATCAAGGGATTCAATATTTGGAGGAAGAGAGTCACCTTTAATTTATGCTGCTTCACAGCTTTACTTGAAATTTTTCATAAAAGGAAAAAAAAAATCAATATTTCACAGAATTTTCATGTTTTCTTCAATAGAACACAACCAGTTGCAGTACAAATTTACCTAATGAATTCCCAACCTACCAGAGTGAGCTCTATTCACATAAAAGGCACAGTCAAAACCTATGCACAGCTTTGTTCCAAAAGGCTCTTTATACTTTAGTTCAACAATGCAGGAAACTCAAGATAAAAAATGATATTATTTTAAAAAAATGATATTATTAACTGGATATAGAGAGTTCTCTGTTAAAACCATAAAACAGTTATGCCAACATGAGAGTCACTTTAATGTACTCACTTCAAACCATTTACTTCTTCACCTCTGTCAGAATCTCTGCAGAGCATCAACATTGGTACATAACAGATGCATCCTATTTTCTGTAGCTGACAACAAAGAACAGCCAGGATCACATCCTGAATCATAGGCCAGAAAAACTCGTGTTTTTCACTAAAACTCTTCCATGCCTTAGGCGCCTCCTGACCTAGAATTATGAGTGAAGGACAACCATAACTCACAATTTTGCCTCAGGTATTTCAAAGAATTTAAGAGTTCGAAGACATCTAAGTAAAGTTAGATTAAGAGTCCCAGTCTCCAGAAATTCTTCTGTTTGCAAAGTTATTTACATTTCTGTGTCTGTGACCTGTAAATAAAACTGAAGAGTTGCTAGAATGAAAACATGTCTTTGGGAAACTGTTTTACAAAATAGGCACGAGAGGCCTGAAGGGTCCTTACCATCTTCTACCATGTGTTTTCTAATCTTTGTTGCAAAGGAAGAACATGTTTCTTTGTATTCTGTCCTTTACTTATACAAGAATTATTGTTAAAATTCCATTCTGCAAATAATAAACACAAGGCTTTAACCTTTTATATATATTTAATTTCATTGATGAATGAGAAAAACAAATATTGAGGAAGCAAAGGCAGTTTGAGTTACCAAATAGTGAAAAATGGGAAATGTACCAAAAACTATAATCACAAGCAGTGGTAGCAAATATAACTGTAATCTTCTAAAACAACCCAGGTAATATATGTGTGTAAGTTGAAAAAAATAGTGGTGATAAAATATTTTGAAATACTGTTTGAACATTTAAGTTTGTGTCTCTAAATAATAGGAAATGTAAGAAAAACAATATTTGCACATCTTCCCGTCTCTAAGAATAAAGTGTATATGTGGTCATTCTTAGTTCTCACCATATCACACTTTAAAAACCTCTCACCCTCATTTAAGTCCCATTTTAAGTGAACAGAAAAATCATTCAGGTTCATTTAATTTGTATCTCCCTGCAGAACATAAGGAATGATAAAGAATTGACCCTTGAGCCATGTGGAGGTTAGGGGCGCTGTCCCCACAAGCAGTAGAAAGTCCATATATAACTTAGAGTAGACTCTGTATATAGGATTCCTCCATATCCTTGATTTAATATCCAGGAATTCGATTAACTTTGGATTATTTAGTCCTATAGTAGTTATTGAAAAAAATCCACATATAAATGCAACCACAGAGTTCAGATCCTTAAGAGTCAACTGTATTCAAGAGAAGAAGTAAAGGATTGATTAAAGATAAAGAAATACAAGTCAAAGAAGAGATCATAAAATCTAAAATTATTATAACATTAAGCTTATGTTTATAAAACAAAGGCAGTTTATCTTACAGTATAGGCTGGACAAATAGGTTGGTAAAGCATTTTGTTGGTAGTAGCATATGGAGGGACATCGGAGAGCTGAATCTTTTCCTTCTCTGACAGTTGGCACACTTAATCCACTATCAGGTCTTACCGGAGTTCCTTTAGTAACATCGCATCTAGGACAATTGCCTCTGATTTATCCATCCCTACGAAATAAAAACAAAAAGAAAAACATTTATCTGTCTCTATTAGTTTTCTCCTTTTTAAAGTAAACAGCAATAATAAATGATTACACCAGCTGCAGTTGATTAAAATCTATCTATGGAACCCACAATTGTGGAGAATATAGTGCCATCACTTTATTACATGAGAAATTATCTTTTAATCCCATCTCTTTCTGGAATATCTCCCCATAGGTAGAGTTAAACCCTAAAGTTCCTACAGCAGATAGTGTTTCCTTGAATTAGAAAAAGTAAGGAATGTGTGCCATATTTTATATGTATGCCATCCTATGATAAGTGTCTCTTTTTATTTGCATCCTCTGAGCTTAGTATAAAGAAGCATTGTTAAAAAGTAATAGATGGATAAATTAAAATTGCCCTCTCCTATATAGATTTCTTCTCTACCATATTTTGTGTTCTCCTATCACAAAAAAGACATATCCCAATATTCCTATCTAGAACAACAATAATCACTAACAAAGACTCTCCACTTGACCAAACTTTAGTCAAGTTCCTCTGAGCATTTTTCAGACTAGGCATCATTTGTCGGTTTCCATGTCCATCCTTGAGGAGTCTACTTTTGGCAAGAATCCTGATAAAGCAATTTGTAGAGAATCTCCTACCTCTGTTATCTGATCATCCTCAATATCCGATCAAATTCCTCTATCCCACACCATCATTTCCCAGGTGATATCTGATCACATTGGCCTACCTTAAAGCAAGAATTTTGTCAAGTTAGTTTAGAAAGAATCTCCCTACCCTTTATGCCTCTTCTCAGTAATTTTCCATCTAGCAACCCCCCTCCCCCAACTGCTCCTTGGCTATCAATCCCCATTTTCCTTTTTTGTATATATTTAGAGTTGAGCCTGATCTCTCTCCCCTGCTGTGATACTCTTGACACCTATGGTGATAGGTCTCACTTTTTTAACAAGCATCAAAATAACTTATTCTTTAACACCACCACCAAAATGAAAACAAACAAACAAACAAACAAAAATGGTCACTGTTAACCCTTTTCCCCAATAGCTGCAACACTATCTCTTTGTTTCTTACTTCAGCAAAGTTCCTCACAGAATTGTCTACATTTGGCCTCAAATTCTTCTCTACCAGTTCTCTTTTAAACCAACTTTAATCAGGATTTCACAGCTACTATTCCATCAAAACCATCCTTGTCAAAATCAGTGAGATGGAGATATTGGATACAAGTCTTGAAGGAGGCAACGGAGAAAATTACTCAAAACTATTGCCTTAGAGAAAGCAAGGGAGACAATGAGACTCTGTGTAGTAGAAGACACGTTCAGAATGGAAAAGGTGTCAGATGGAGGAAGCATTTTATATTAAGAAGATATTGTCAACTCTACCCTGCCCTTAGAGAATTTGGAACAGAGCAGTGATATGGTAAGGAGATTAACATGGCTATGGTACTGGTACTGACAACAGACAGAAGCGGAGACGGCTGGAGGCAGGAAAACCAGTTGGGAGGCTGTGGAATAACAAGGAAATAGATAACATTGCCTTTGGTCCCAGTGATTTGGGGTGGATGTGGGTAGTAAATCATTGAGGGAAATTGGATGTATTTTCAAGGTTGAGGCAACAGGATTTGCTGAAGAAGTTGACATAGTGTGGGAGAAAATGAATCAACGACGATTCAAAGATTTACTTGTTATCAATGGAGAATATGGTATTTCCATTTTCAGTCCTACAAGGGGATTGGATTTACGGGGAGACTTCAGTGTGGGAGTACAATATTGTACTTCATAAGTACAATATGAAGTGGGAGGTTACTTTTCCTTAGTTAGGAGAAATTGAAGCATGTTTCATGCTGAGGATAAGGATCCAGTTAAAAAGGAAAAAAAAAATGGATCAGAAGAGAGGTGGGAAAATTGCCTGAGAAATATCCCTGTGGAGGAAAGTACAGATGGGATATAATGTATAAGTGTGGATTTTGGACTTGAAGAAGCACGTGGAAACTCAGCAGGAAGATGTGTTTTCACCTTAATTGCTCTTTCAGGAGCACCTTTCTTGAAACATCCTTATTGAAATATCTTCCTAATGCTTTTCATTGTTGAGGTATATGTTACATACTTTGAAATGAACAGATATTAAATATAACTACTATAGGTTTTGACAAATGCATACATCCATGTAAAGTGTGCTTTTATTAAAATATAGACATAATTCCCTTTGTCTCAGTTTCCAATCAACAATATCCCCATCCTCACCAAATCCCTGGGAGCAACTTCTCTTCTGCTTTCTTTCACCATAAAACAGCTTTGTCAGTTTTAAACTTGATAAATGAAATGATAAAATATGAACTCTTCTGCTTGCGGTGTCTTTTGTGAAACTTAATGCCTTGGGATTTATACATGTTAAATGAATCAGTAATTTGTCCTTTTTATTCCAGAGTTGTAGTACATTGTATGAATATACACATTTTATTTATCTACACCTGATGAGAGATACTTGGGTTGTCTTCTGTTTTTTGGTGATTATGAATGAATTTGCTAGAAACATTATTATAAAATTCTTTATACTGGCATATGATTTCATTTCTCTGGATTAAATGCTTAGTCATAGAAAGTTTGAATTATAGGAAAGGTATATTTTTAGCTTTATAATAAATTACCATATTGTTTGCTAAAATGATTGTTTTACACTCTCCCTAGCAATGTAGAGTTCTGGTTGTTACATTCCTCACCATCCCTCAGTTGGATGTGTTGCTCTATCTTGTTATAGATTTAATTGCATTTCACTGAAGATGTTTCTTCAGGCCATTTTAATTGTTGTTTTTCATTTCCTGGTTTGTCTCTAATACTGGAGGTTTTTTTAATGCATAATACATATTTTGGGATTCAGACACATTATAAACGTTTCTCCCAGTCTATTGCTTGCCTATTCATTTTTTAAATTTGTTCTTCAAAATGCAGATGTTTGAATTTTGATAAAGTCTGATTTTGCTCCTCTAAGATGATAAAGTAATCTTCTATGACTATGGCTGAGAGAGGAGGAAGGAATGTCACTGGGGCTGTTTTGCATGGGAGGTGCAGGAGCCCTGGCCACCTCCTGCTATCACATCATGGTCAGAGCAATCTGGCAGTGAGATAAACTTGAGGTGTTGGCAACATTTTGGGAAAGCTTCAGCAAGATGTTTTCCTGTGGAGGAAGCCTCCAGTTGCAGTTCTAAAAAAAACAAAGGTCCAATGCCCCTCCCCCGTCACCAGCTCCCACAGACTAAGGTGCCTGCCCCTAGGTGCCTGGTTGTTCTCTTCCTCAACCTCAGAGATTCAGTTCCTTGTGCCTGGACCGTTCTTTAGTTCAATCTCCTTTTCAGTGACCCCAAACTTAAACTCAAACATCATTTATTCCAGAAAACTTTTCCTTGACCTGGCCCCATTCCCCAAGACATCCCCCCCCAACTTCCACCACCGTCATTTAATCCTCTTTAACACTTGACACTTTTCATTATTTTTTTTTTAATAATGTCTCTACTCTCTCTATTCTGTTTCAGAATCATGTCAATTTGTTTCTCACTGTACTCCCAAACCGAAGCAGCATTCCATGTTCATTCTTTTCTAACTTTCATTCTCGTTAAAAAATCAACTCTTTTCAAAGTCCATTTGCGTAAATGTGTTTTAGAGATACTCCCTTTTAACTGAAAATATGGTATAGGAAACTACGTGATTTCAACAAATAAAGGGTCCTGAACCACGAAACGCCACAACAGAACAGGTAAATAACTTATTTCTATGTTTTAGCAATTTGAATGAAAATGAGGGAAAATTCAGTTATTATTTTATTAGATATATTTATGAATTTTTAGTCATATGTCAAAATACACAAACATATTTGTAGCTTTGTAAAATGTCTTACCATAGATTTCATTTTTCTTATGTTAACTTTATAATCATGTTATTTAAAAAGAAGTACACACAAACACTCATACCCTTACACACACACACACACACACACACACATTTTGCACAATATTTTCTCCAGACAGACACTTTTCTTGTTCCAGAAAGCAGTGTTCACTGAATTAATTCAAACTAAATCTGAGGTAAATCAAATAGCATCATTAGATTTAGTAATTAAACAATGAGAAACATGTTCAATTATCCCAAAGTTCCATTTGCTCTAAAAGGTAGAAGATGCAATGTGACACAAAATTATCATTGTAAATGAAGAATCTGTACAGAATGGTAATATGTTACTTCTACCTACAAAGCTACCAAACTCCAGTCTGTCACGTACAGAGCCTAGAAGTCATCACCCCCATGCTCACAACAACAACAAAAATGCTGAACAAACTGAAAATCAACAACTCTCCTTGGATCCATCAGAGAACTGAGGTTCCAGGGCACATTTATGCCATAAAAACTGGAGAGATAGACAGGTACATACAGAGAATCAAAGCTTATGGGAGGAGTAACCCAGATGCAGAAGCCCAAAGCTGGAGCCAATATCAGTAGGAACATTTTAAACTCTAAGTAATAAATTGCTGGAGGCTTAGTACAGACTAGCTTGTGACTTAAAGACTTTGAAGGAGCCCAGCGTTAGGGATGCCCCCACAGTTTTGTAAGGAGGGCTACCAGATTCTCACTTTCAACACTTGAAATAAATCTCCTCCTGGTTCCAGCAGAGAGAAGGGGAAAGCAGTCACCATTGTGAAGTAGTATTATGCTCTCTCTTTTTCTTAACAAGGTCTGCCCTTCAAGGAAAGTATTTTACAAGAGCTTGATCAAATAAGATTTTACCACAGTCTACCCAACCTGTGGGAATAGAAAAATCCAACTCCAGCCTTTGCTATGGAAGAAGTAAAATACCCAACTCAGGTTCAATGAAAGACACATGCCTAATCATAGAACCATAGAGTACTTCCCCTGTCCTAACACTTTACCACCATATCAGTAAGGATCCAATATAACAACAGGGGATTACAGATTTAAAAAAAAGAAAGGCCTGCAAGTCTCAGACCCTATTTGAGGAGTGTCTAGGAAAATCCAAAGAAAACAAGAGAGATAAAAGCAAAGATATTAGAGGAAATTTTAGCCTCTGACACCTATAGGTAAAGCAAACAGTAAACACATCCGAACTCCTAGCCAGTTAAGCATAAACACCTCACATAAAAGACCTATTTACTTCAATTCTTTTACTGGAAACATCACCTCTGGCTTTCAACAAAGAATAACAAGGCATGCTAAAACACAAAAATACAGTCTGAAGAAACAAAGCAAGCATCAGAACAAAACTCAAATATGGCAAGAGTTCTTGGAATTATCAGAATAGGAAGACTATGATTAATAAAAAGACTATGATTAATATGCTAAGGGCTGTACTGAAAAAGTGGACACCATGTAAGATCAAATGAGTAATGTGAGCAGGGAGATTAAAATATTAAGAATCAAATTGATATTTTAGAAATAAAAAACACCCTAACAGACAAAAAAGAATACCTTTGTTAGGCTAATCAGTAGACTGGATAAGGCCAAGGAAATAAGCAGTGAGCTTGAGGATATATCCATAGAGATTTCCAAAGTTAAAAATGCAAAGATAAAAATAAAAAGGAAAATATGGAACTGAATATACAAGAACCTTGGGACAACTACAAAAGATGTAACATATCTGATAAAAGGCTTCTATCCAAAATATATGAAGAACTCTTAAAACTCAACAGTAAGAAAGCAAACAACCCATATTAAACATAGGCAAAATACATGAACAGATACATTATTCAAGAAGATAAACAGATGGAAAATAAGCAAAGGAAAAGATTTTCAAAGTCATATGTGATTAGGGAACTGCCAATTAAAACAATACGATATCACTGCACAAGTATTAACCTGGCCAAAAAACAAACAAACAAACAAAAATCTGAAAATACCAATTGCTGGTGAATTTGCAGAGCAGTAGGAATACTTATTCATTGCTGGTGAGAATGCAAATTGGTACAGCCTATTTGGAATACAATTTAACAGTCTCTTATAAAGCTAAACATAAGCTAAACATACAATTTAGCAATCACCGTCATAGGAGTTTACAAATGAGTTGAAAATTTATGTCCTCACAAAAACCTACCCATGAATGTTTCTAAAATCTTTATTGATGGGCTTCCCTCGTGGCACAGTGGTTGAGAGTCCGCCTGCCGGTGCAGGGCACACGGGTTCGTGCCCCGGTCCGGGAAGATCCCACATGCCGCGGAGCGGCTGGGCCCGTGAGCCATGGCCGCTGAGCCTGCGCATCCGGAGCCTGTGCCCAGCAACGGGAGAGGCCACAACAGTGAGAGGCTCGCATAATGCAAAAAAAAAAAAAAAAAAAAAAAAATCTTTATTGATAATTGTTGAAAGTTGAAAGCAACCAAGATATCCTTCAATAGATGAATGGATAAACAAACTGTGGTACATTCATGCAAAGAAATATTATTCAGTAACCAAGAGAAATGAGCTATTAAGCCACTCACACAGATATGTATACAAATGGTGGAAACTTAAATGCTTATTGCTAAGAGAAAGAAACCACCCTGAAAAGACTACATACTGAATGATTTCAACTACATGACATTCTGGAAAAGGCAAAACTGCAAAAGATGAGTGATGGCCAAGGACTGTGGGTGGTGGGGGGAGGGAGAGAAGGATTAAGAAGCATAGCGTAGGGAAGTTTTAGGGCTGTGAAACTTTTCTGTGTGATACTATGATGGTGGATTCATGACATTATGCATATGACAAAACTCATAGAATTGGTCAATATAAAAAGTAAATGTCAATGTAAACTATGGACTTTAACTAATAAAGTATTAGTGTTGGTTTATCAATTATAACAAGCATACCATACCAATGAAATATGTAAATAGTAGGGGATACTATGGGTAGGGGTATTGGGAGTATATGAAAAATATTTGTACATACGGTTAACTTTTCTGTAAACCTTAAACTTCTCTGGGAAATAGTCTATTAATTTTTTAAAAAATGAAAAAAAGGGACTTAAGAGAAGCTATAGAATATTCTGTTTTTACTTCAAGAGGATAATGAAATCAAGAGAAACTCATTTGGCATTACTAAGACACAGGAATTGATTTTATTATCATGACTCTCTTTCCCCCAAAATTGATAAAATTACATGGGCAAACATAAGGTTTTCTTTTCCAATCAGAAAATACTCTTTACCCAAAATTTTAACAAAAGTTTAATCAAAACGTATCTATTTCTAATTTTAATTTCTGTGGTTAAATAAGTAAGAATAAAATAAATATCTTAATTAGGGTGTATTAAATTTTTCATGTGCTAACTTTCCCATTCAGTATTCCTGAACAATATTACACGATAAAAATACAGGTGGAAATGAGTTAGTGATAGATATTTAATTTTCAGTTATTTTTAATATAGATATATATATGTATTTTAAGTTAATTTTAATGTTATTTCAATATATAAAATATATTTAATAAATATTTTAATATATATTAATTAAATATATATGTATTAATGTTAAGGTGATATTTATTTGCATTTTAATTAAAAATGGTCTCTGTGCTACCTTAATTTTTTGATGTTTGTAAGGATTAAATTTAGAAATAGTGTTTATTCAACTTCTGTCAATTTTTAAGCTGTTTTTTGTTACAGGGTGGCTAGACATGCATCCATATATTCAGGGTTATTAATTGTGCTGGTAAGATATTTTAAATGGCTAACTTTTTGTTTATTTGTGGTGTGAGATAGAGTTAGCAAATTGATATATAAATGATCCATTACAAATTATTAAAAAGATAATTATTTCTCCACTTTCCTGCAGTATGACCTTTTCATCATTCAAGGGCTCTATACTTATGGGTAATTTTCTGGGTAGTTTATTTTACTTCAGTGTTTTTTTTTCTTTCTCTTCCAGCTCTAACATCACTCCATCTTAATTTTTATAACTTTAAAAGAAGTCTTGGTGTCTGATGGAGAAATTGCTCATCCCCATTTTCTTCACTTCAAGACTCTTCTATCCTTGACTATTGATTCCAATATAACAAATTTGTTATATTTCACACAAAAATTTTTAGACTATATTGAAACTCAACTTCAATTTAGTGGGTTTTTTAATGAAAAAAGGTGTGCATTTCTTCCTTTTCAGATCTTATACCTATTATTTCCCTCTTCATGACCTATTGCACTATTTAAGACCTCCAATCCAATGTTGAATAGAAATGTTGCTGGCAGATGTCCATGTCTTGTTCACATCTCAAAATGAAAGTTCAAATATTTTTATTAACAAGTATGATATTTTCTCTAGCTATGTTGTAGATCCACTTAGTAGTTGCAATTGCTAGGCATTCACAAAATTGTATCCTCTCTTCTAACTGGACACAGATATGCTGTACATTTACCAGTTTCAATTAATCTTAGGAGAGACTGACTTAGGTATAAATAGTTATAGGAATAAGTGATGTGCTCCACTCTGGCTTAGCACATAAAAGCTACACAATCAATTTTTTTTCTACCTATTGTAGTTGAAAGTAAAGTCTATAGAGTGTATTTGAGAAATGTAATAAAAGAGAACTTGGTTCCTGTATCTCTACTTTGAGAAGAGCTTCCCAGATCAATCTTTTAATAAGGAGCCTATATACTGAACTATTGTATAGTCAAGAAAAATTATATCCTGTGATCACTTAAATTTGGAGATCATATGCTAAAGCACTTAACTTACCCTAATTAATACATCTCTATCAATGCAAAAAAGTCCCCTTCTGTTACTGGTTTGTTAATAGGTTTTATTAAGAATGGATATTGAATTTCATCACTAACTTATTCTGCATCTATTGAGATTATCATATAAAATTTCTCTTTTAATGGTTAACATGATGAACTACCTACATTGATTTTCTAAAGCTAAAATAATATTAAATATTTGCTCTAAACCTAACTTGATCTTCATAATATGTATATGATATACATAGTATATTTTTCTTGGACTTACTTTCTTGGTTTGTTTAATTTTCATTTCTTATGCTGTTCCAGTAATAAGGTGTTCTAAGTTATAAATGATTTTGGGGAAATGCATACACAATTCAAACTGGGAAGACATTTTATATGTTTGGAGCTATTTATTAAAAGTTTGTGTATACTCACCAGAAAAATCTATCTGTGCCAATTTTATATTTGAGAAATCATTTGGTTATTGATAATAATTCTTTGGTATTCATATTCGTGTTTCCTATTTCTTCTTGTGTAATCTTTGGCAAGTTTCATTGTTCTGTGAAATTTTATCTTTCATATATATTTCAAATTATATGTATATCGGGCTTCCCTGGTGGCGCACTGGTTGAGAGTCTGCCTGCTGATGCAGGGGACACGGGTTCCTGCCCCAGTCTGGGAGGATCCCACGTGCCGCGGAGCAGCTGGGCCCGTGAGCCATGGCCGCTGAGCCTGCACGTCCGGAGCCTGTGCTCCACAACAGGAGAGGTCACAGCAGTGAGAGGCCCACATAATGCAAAAAATAATAATAATAAAATAAAAATTATATGTATATCATATATATTTCATATTTTTGGAATATAATTATTTATAGTATCCACTTTTTCATTGTATAAGTGGTACTTAATGAACATATTTAACCATTATGTATAAAAACTTGCACTATCACATAGATCAAAATATGTATTTTATTTTAGTATTGCAGCAAGCTCTTTCATGGCCCTTACTAGGAAAAATCTTTGGATATCTAGAAATATAGATTAATTTTTCACAGTTTTGAACTTCATACAATAAACTCATACATGTGTCTTTTGGGTTTGTCTTCCTTTACTCAATATTATGTCTGTAAGATTGTTCATATTCTTGAGTATAGCAGTCATTCATACTTTTTTATTGTTGCATAATTTTCCATGGAATAAATTTATCATAATATATGTTAGTTTAAAGACCTTAGCTGAAATCTCTGTTAAGTGGATTGCTGTGGGTCTGTTTCTATTGCCTTTTGTTTCACTTGACTTTTGAACCCATTTTCTAGTTTCCTGCTCTTGCATGGTAATATTTGAGAGAGAGCATTTGTATGAAGTTTCTTCTCAGTTTGATGTTTAACTAAGTAACTATATTCCTTATTTTCTTACTCTTTCACTTCCTTTCTTATTTTCTTTCCTTCCTACCTTTTTGTTTTGTTTTTTCCAGATTTCAAAATGCTATTTGAGATACCTGACAAAATATGTACAATAGGAAAGGCTCATAAAGCCATGTAGACATCAAGGGAAATAAAAGTTACAATTAAGGACTAAAATAAACCCAAAGATTATGTTTATAATTATGGTAAAACATGGTTTTATTTGATGGGACTGTCTCAAGGGTCCAGGAATAACTGAATTTTACCTAAGATCAGAGTAACACTATCTGAAAAATTAACAAGAAGAAAAATAAGAATATACAGAGTATTACTGATGTAATCTAATCTTACATATTAGCACTTTTCTCTGGACAGCTAATCTAATGCACAATCCTACTAATCAATACAAGTGAAAGTGAAATTAGATACATTGACTGAAACAAAATGTTTTAAGGATCAATAACATGATCCAGTAACTCTGTTAAGTTTGAAGGTTGGCCTACATTTATTACTTTACTATTGAAATGTATCTGGTTTTATATAGTACTAGATCTAACATAATTTTGCTTATATTTGGTGTGTTGATTTGAATCTTCAGAACATGAAAAATGCATTATTATCATCCTACTCAAGAGCAAAAAAACAAGCAATCCTATTTAAAAAATGGGTAGAGGATCTGAATAGATATTTTTCCAAAGAAAACATATGGATGGGAAAGAGGTACATGAAATGGTGCTTGACATCACTAATCAGTGGAGAAATGCAAATCAAAACCACAGTGAGATATTACCTCACACAGTCAGAATGGCTATAAGCAAAAAGACAAGAGAGGATGTAGACAAAAGGAAACCCTTGTGCACTCTTTCTTGGAAACCTAATTGTTGTAGCCACTGTGGAAAACAGTATGGCAGTTCCTCACAACATGAAAACCAGAAATGCCATATGACTCAGAAATCCCACTTTTGGGTATTTATCTGAGGAAAAGAAAAACACTAATTTGAAAAAGATATCTACACCCCCATGTTCATTGGAGCATTATTTACAATAGACAAGATATGGAAGAAACCTAAATGTTCATCAATGGATGAATGGATACAAAAATGTGGTATACGTATATACAATTCTGCCATTAAAGAAGAAGGAAGTCTTGACATTTGTGACAAAAATGGATGTACCTTGAGGGCATTACGCTGAGTGAACTAAGTCAGACGGAGAAAGGGAAGTACTGTATGATCTCACATATATGTGGAATCTAAAAACAAAAAAATGAACTCATAAATACAGAGAACAGATTAGTGGTTGCCAGGGGTGGGAGGTAAACACAATGGGTGAAGGTGGTAGTTAAAAACACTCATTATAACCAAACCTCTTGGCTTTGCTCATATTATCTCATATGTTGCTCTTGCAAGGTTATATTTGACAATGATCTAAACATTAGTATGAAACTTGTTCCCAGTTTGAAATTGAATTAAGTAATCTTAAACCTCCCTGTAAAAGAAAAGGACAATATACTATAAAGACACTGTAAAATATAAATTATATAATAGATAAAATGGTGTTTTAATGGTGTTTTTTCCCATTAGCAGCATGCATGTGAAAAGCATTTTCTACTGCAAGGAGTTTAAAGTTGTATTTACAAGCTGGTAATCATCATTCTCCTCTGGTATAAAAACTCTTACATGAAATTTTGATATTCATACACAGTCATGATATTTTCATATGAAAATTTGGTATTATCATAGGAAAAATATGGTTCTTCATGTTGTTGATGCTGATCCCTCAGAACTCAGGTAAAACTCGTGTCTTTTTATTTTCATTTTTCTTTTTCTATTGAAGTATAGTTGATTTACAATGTTGTGTTAATTTCTGATATACAGCAAAGTGATTCAGTTATACATACATTTTTTTTCATATTCTTTTCCATTATGGTTTGTCACAGGTTATTGAATATAGTTCCCTGTGCTATACAATAGGACCTTGTTGTTTATCCATCCTATATATAATAGTTTGCATCTGCTAGTCCCAAACTCCCAATCCAACCCTCCCTTGCTTTCCTCCCCCTTGGCAACCGTAACTCTGTTCTCTATGTCTGTGAGTCTGTTTCTGTTTAGTAGATAAGTTCATTTGTGTACTATTTTAAATTCCACGTATAAGTGATATCATATGGTATTTGTCTTTCTCTATTGACTTACTTCACTTAGCATGATAATTTCTAAGTCCATGGAGATGAAAATTGCTCCCAGTTAGACCAACTGAAAATGGCATTCGCCTTCCATCAGAATGACGCAAGACTGCATGTTTCTTTGATGACCAGGCAAAACCTGTTACAGCTTGGCTGGGAAGTTCTGATTCCACCACCATATTCACCAGACGTTGCACTTTGAGATTTCCAGTTATTTCGGTCTTTACAAAATTCTCTTAATGGAAAAACTTTCAATTCCCTGGAAGACTGTAAAATGCACCTGGAACAGTTCTTTGCTCAAAAAGATAAAAACGTTTTGAGAAGATGGAATTATGAAGTTGCCTGAAAAATGGCAGAAGGTAATGGAACAAAAGGGTTAATACATTGTTCAATAACGTTCTTGGTGAAAATGAAAAATGTGTCCTTTATTTTTACTTAAAAACTAAAGGAACATTTTGGCAAACCCAATACAAAGCTCTACTTTTTAATTTATTAATTGTATGACTTTGGCCAATGGTCCTTCTGACTCAGACTCCAAATATGGAAAATGGTGATAAAACTCTCTATGTCATATAACTGTGGGGAGAATTAAAAGAGATAATATATACAAAAAGCTTTGTCCAGTGCCTGGTGTGTAGAAGGCCTTAGTCACTGGTCTTTATTAACGTTCATAAAAATCACCTCAGTGTAGTATCACTTTTGTCTAATTATTTCATTCATTTAAGATCTTCCATCATCTGGGGGGAGTTTTGAACCTTGTGCTTTAGAGCAAGACTATAAATATTATTATGCTAAGGAGCATGTTCATTACTGAAAGTTGTAAATTTCTTAGAAACATAGTACAATCTTCAATTTTCTGAAAACAAAGTTGCTAAGTGCAGTGAAAATTTAAGCATTTGGAAATGCAGGCTACAAGTAACAAGCTTTGCCCCAGCAAGATATCTCAAGTTTGCTAATTTGGTTTACACTGACCTACTGCCTTTGTTTTTCCTTTCCATTCTCTATCATCAAACTGACAAACTCATTCACACTCAACATATTTTTCTGGAATTTATATATAATTATTTTACAAATACTTGGTGAAATATATTAGAATACATAACAAAAAGGCATAACTCGACAAAACTATAGAAAAGTAATGACAAACTCTTGGGGAAAATATATCAGATAAAGTCAATAGTCTTCTCAGCACTTCCCAAAATATTCTTATGTAGAAGGATGCTGGCTTTAAGAACAAGTATTGTGAGACTAGAAGATTTTGCATTGATATCTAAATTATTTGCTTAATTGTATAACTATACATTAACCTACTTCAACCATAAAATGATTATATCTTAATTGTTTCATATTTAGATTGTCTGGATTCTATAGAGCTAATATGCTCTCTTTAGAATCTTCAATAACAAGCACTTAATATTCAAGGATATTACTTAAAAAACGTTGTTTTTGGTAACGGTTTTTCTCCAACATGCATTTAATTTATCCATGTGACCGCAATTATTGCCTTTGTGAAATCAGGCAACTTTTATGAGGGGTCCAAAGTAATCAATGCTTACACACCTTAAGTATTTTGATATTTTGTTGGCCTTGGCTTTAAAGTATGAAATGTGGCTACCCTGCATCACTCATCAAGTGTGTACTTCATTTTTAATAACATATTTCAATAACACTTATATGGCAGAGACTTATATTTCTTTCCTAATTACAAGTGGTTTTTTTTGCATTTAGTAGAATATGTTGAAATTATTAAAAATGATGATGCTTTTTCAGCCTGCATCTTCGATCAAGTGTGAAGACGTTAACAGGGGAATGAATAAATTACTTAATTAAGGTTGTTTTATGTAAACCACTTTTATGAATGACTTTTATTTCCTGAAAATAATAAAAGTTGTATGTATTGGCAAAAATTTTGCATACTAAATTAACTTATAATGGTCTTGTCAGATCCTAGAACATTGGAAATATTTTACAAAGGTTTAATGGGCATGAGCTCATGACAGGTCACTAATGGAGTTTACTTAATATATGTCTTAGGGAGCTTTTTTTTTTTTTTTTTTTTAACATTTTCATATAGATCAACCCTGAAAGAGATAATTTTCCCTATGATTAGTCATGTAGAGTGAGTATAACTAAATTAAATGGATAAAAACAGGTTATATTTACTCTTGCATAATATTATCTCTACATAAATAGATAATCAATGTGTCCCAGAGTACTGTACTTTTACTTTGTGAGGAAAAGATCATAAAAAGGCCTTCTCCATTCTCAATCTCCTCTCCTTCTCCCATAGTTTAGAAGCTGGTTATTTTTAAAGGGAGAAGCATGTGAATTGAGCAATTAAGTGTCGACAGGAAACCATAATTTTAAAGTATAGTACTGGATATGCAACTCTTCAGAGTACATGGAATTATTTATTAAACATCAATCTCTTACTTGGCAAGTTTCAATACATAAACCATGTGGCAAATAACGTACAGTCAAATAATAATTTGCCATGTGGAGGAATATTTTTGCTTCATTTGTTAATCATTAACTCAGTATTTATATACTAGACTCAAGTTTGAAATAGCATATGTATGATTCATATGCCATAAATTTTCTACTTTTACTTTGAAATGATAGCACTTCTATCATGCTATTCTGTTATATTGAGTCAAGGTAAATTTCACAGTCTTCTCAAAATAATGCTTCCAGAAAATTTTGCCAATGCATTGGGATTGGAATATAAAATATAATTTATCTAGGACAGTTTAAAATAAATCAACTACTGAGTTTATCTATTTCAGAGGGGAAATCAAATCCTTTTACTAATTATTTCACTGAATTAACTACCATAAAATTTTTTTTGAATTGGAAATTGTGCACTAGTAAACATTATTACTATGTATCCTGTAAGATGTAGTTTGTTAATTATTAGGAGGTAGTATAGAGAGGGAAGAATTTTAAATTGCTGATTAATTAATTAATATCATCTCCCCCCACCATGGAAAACTGTGTCACCTCTAAAATTACACATGGTATGTGCAATTTTAATTTGTTTCATGCAATGTAGATCTCATTACTTTTTTTAAGGTAGAATTGGAAAACTATATTTGAGTACTAAATAAGATTAAAATTTATTAGATAAAAATTCAGTTGTGGTTCCATACAAAATGGATAAATTTATTTATTGTGTGATAAATACTTAATTATGCCCTATATGATTGTTTAATATGTCTGTGAATTCTTAATTCAGGAATGATTATGAAAATAACAACTTGAATTATTATTATGCCTTTGGAAAACATTTCAGGATACAATCTTTGCTATTTATTTATTTTAGAGTAAACACATTTCCAAAAGTGAGATTGCCTCTTTTTATACATTCCATACTTGGCCACTTATCTAATTTAAAATGTATTGTAGACATACAAGTACTGAATGTTTATTCCATAAGGTAGGAATAAAAACAGGCTTCATACTACAAAATTATAAAATGATACATGTTCTCTTGCTGTACTCACATTTCTGGTTAGAATTAAGGTTCATAATATCAGTTTTTACTGTGAATATCAGTAATTTTAAAAGGGTTTTTAATTTTAAAAAATATAATTATGTTAGAGCTGTAATATTAGTATTATACAATTTTTAAGATATTTGAACCTGAAGGCACCTATAGGATCATCTAGAAGTCCAACCAAAAGTCAAGATAAAATTGAGCTGTTTTTCTTTGCAAATCATAATAAACTTCCTTTGAGAAAATATTTCTTTTCAAACTTTGTCTCTTTCAACTTGAAATTTTATTGCTCTGGACTTTTAAGATTCATCTTCTTGTAACAAAGTGGTAGGAGTTTATAGAGATTAAAAAAAAATCAACAGCTGAAAAAAACTCTAGAAAACCTCTTAAATACTCTTTAAAGTGAAATGGCAGCAAGTGTTATGAATCTGAAGCAAATGCAATAAAGCAAATAAAGCTTTCACTAATATAAACACGTTTTCTTTATGAAAAAAAGTCCTTGTTTAGCTTTAAAAGCTAAGACAATGCCTGCAAAACCCTGTTCTTAAATCTTTGCATATAAATTAGATTAATTCATTATCATAATCTAAATATACCTATAGTCATCATCAGAAAGACATATACTTATGTATCAGAATAATAGAAGGATATTTAGAAATGGAAGAGAAATCGCTGATTTTTTTTCAAAGTTTGGAGTCCAAAAGCTCAGTTTACATTTTATTTTCTCTGACATCTAAGATTCCTTCATTTCATTCACCCTCTGTTATGGCATAGAGAGAAAAGTTGGAAATAAACAGTGCTTTGACCTTATATGAGAAAACTCAGGAATGCAGGCCACCTGTAATTTAAGCTCCTTTTATTACCTTTCTTTTTTCTCTTTTTAAAAATGGAATCTCTATGCTTGATCAACTATGTGAGGTATGAAAAAGATGAGAAACATTTTCTGAACTTCAGGCTGGCTCTGTATTAGCTTCTCATTTAAAGTAGCTTTTTCATCTGCTTAAGACAGCATGGAGTAATCTGTTTTTGACATGAGTTTCACATTATTAAGACATTCCCCCATCCACCCCCATAAGCATAGCTACATTGAGTGGAAAGAAAATCAGTTTTATAAGGAAATTTGTTCCTTTCTAACGACAAATTTTGGTACATGGTACTTTTTTTTTTTTTTTTTTCCTATCACTTGTATGAGCTTTATTCAAGTAACTCAAGTTACTTCTGTGAATGTGAAAAGTAAAACACAAGTCATGGGATGTTGAATTCAGTGAAATGTAAAATTCATCTCAAATATCACATATTTATGCCAAAAATACAAGGAGAGTCTTGAACTAAATGAAAAGACCCTGTGGTTTGTGTCACTACTAACGAAATTTACTGATGTTGCAATTCCTTCAAAAAATTAGACCATGTAACTCAGAAGCTTATACAAAGCAAAAGATATAATCCTTTCAAGAACTCTGAACATATTAATTGTAAATAATATTCTGTAATCCTTCTAACATCTAGTTTATTTATAGCATCTACAAATCTGGGCTCACACTACAAGTGCTCAGCCTAGGCCTGGCAACCACTTTAACTAATGCATTCAGCAAATAACTTTAGCATTCTGTTCTCATTTCCCTGGTTATAAAATGAGAATATTAAACTTTGCCTTGAGTGTTGTGAGAATTATTTAATGTTTATAAAGTTCCTTCCAGCTCCAAAGTAGAAAAGTCACAGACGTATTTCTTCTATTCACAATGGATGTTCTCATAAATGCAAATCAGGAAGGGTTATTTTTAACTGTAAAAAAAATATAAAAGTCAGAATGAGAAATGGAGTCAAAGAAAAGATGATGTAATGCATAATGTATATTTTAATTGTTAGAGTGAGTTTCCATGTTTTGTAATTTTTACCTCCAGCTATGCGAAATAACACAAATGTAAAGAATATGTAAAGATGGTCTAACATGCAGATGAGAGCCCTCCTTATCCACGGGTTTCAAATCTGCCGGGTTTCCAAGGCACAGATTCAACCAACCTAGAATGGAAAGTACTACAAGACCTGAGGTTGGTTGAATCTGCGGATCTGGAACCTGTAGATAGGATAGGAAGGGCCGACAGGAGCGTTCAAGGAATTTGGTATCCTCTGGCGTCCTGGAATCTAGCACCGCAGAAAAAGATAGGAAGAGATGACTGTGCTTACTTCTGTGAAACTAGAACCACTCAATTAAAACCGAATTAAATCGAGTCAGTAATATAACTTTACAATGGACACCTGTGCAATTTAGAATCTGTAAAAGGAGGGCAACAGGGGGGAATACTTATCTGGATCAAGCTTTGACTGCATTCGGTAAGTCGTGATTGGAAGGTAAATGTATGGTTCTTGATGGTTCATTTGCTGGTCTAAAAGCTGTGCTGATCAATGGCAATATATTTGTTACTTTGTTCCTTTGTTTTGTTTATTTAAGTATGCTGAGAAAGGAGAATAAGGACAATGAAGTGAATTTTAAATAAAACAATTTATTTTTAAAAATTGTAGTCTTCTCACTTGTTTGGTTTAGCAGTCCTCTATTCGTTTTTTTCCCAGTTTTATTGAGAGGTAATTGACATGTAACATTGTGTACATTTAAGGTGTACAACCTGATGATTTGATACATTGCAAAATGATTACCACAATAAGACTTGTTAAATCTACCACCTCACATATTTACCTTATTATTTCTGTGTGAGTGATGAGAGCATTTAAGATCTACTCTCTCACAGTATTGTTAACTGTAGTCACCATGCTGTAAATTAGATTCCCAGAACTTGTTCATCTTATAAATGGAAGTTTGTATGCTTTCACAAACATCTCTATTGCTTTTATCAAGCAGTTGTACTAATGAACAGTAATATTTTGTTTGTATGTCCTTCACAAAATGTTAGAAGATAAGATGGCAACTTATGTTGGTCTTTTTAACTTTTTCCAAAAATATTTTATTTTGATATTCAAATGTTTGAAGAATAATCTTGATTTTGCATATAAGTGTAAAAGGATTGTGTTTCATTCTTCTTTTATTACAGGTGGACAACACATTACTAATGTGGTTACAGAACATTACATTTTTATTAATAATAATGAAAATACTGGGAGTGTTTGTTCTCCAGATTTTGCATTGTATGTGTAAGTGTATGTAGTAGACAGAAAGGATGATATCGTGCCAGTAATTCAAATATTTTGGGTGAACATGGCTTAGAGGTTTAAAATTTAAATTTGTGATTAATTTTGAATATCTTATACCAATTGAAGTAAAGTAGTATTATGATACTCTTTCTTACTACTACATTATAGAGAGGAAAGTAAATAAAATTGAACTAAAGAAAAAACTAAATACAATTTAAATTTTAATAGTTTTCCAATTCCAAAATATATTAGAAATTTTGAAAAACAATATATTGAATTAACATATGTACTTTGGCTACACCAAAATTTGTTTGATGAGTTGATAAAAGTGTTAACATTTCTTCTTCAATATTTTAATTGGTGAAATAGGGTTACGTTATCACATTGAACTTTTGGAGTCATAACTTTAAGAATCATCAATAATGTGAAGCCTGTATTGTTAATCTCATTGCTCTTTCAGAATGATTGATAGAAAGGGTTGGCTTTAAAACACTAAGCTGTTCAGTTTTGGTACATGACAGATAGCATCAACATGATTATATCTGGAATAAGAAAATAAAATCCCTCCCAAAAACTTAAGATCTGTGCTAAATAAAACACTGGGAACCATTCAGCATTTTGTGTTCCTAAATGACTAAAATTTATTTAAGCAAAATTGATGAAAAAAGGGAATAATGGCAATTTAAAAAATCAGATTTAATTTAAAAGGCTATTGATCAACTATCCAGCTTTGAGCAACAAATACTCCCCACTTAGTAATTTTGCTAAATATCTTGCTTTATGTTTGGCCACTGCAACATAAAAGTGCTTATGTTGGCAGTAAAACTAAGGAAGATTTAATTAAGCTGTATAAACAAATGTAAACATGGTATTGTAGTGTTGTAAGAAAATCAAGTTTTGTTTTGTTTTATTTTTCCCATCTAACCATGGTCTCCAAAAATGCCTAATAGAAGTACAGATATTTATATGGATTAAAAATTTAGTAAGCTCTTATTAACTAAGGAGCCAGCTGTTTTTTTTTAAACCAAGTTATCTATTTGAAAACCAACTTACTTGTTTCATCTTTCTTTTATAAAGTCCAATAAGAAATAAGTAAAATTATATTTAAAATTTTAGACTTAAATGACAGAAACATAAATTAAAACCACCTGAAGTCCCCAGAATATAGTGTACTGCTTCTTTGATTAAACTCTAACCAATACATAGGAGATTTTTCTTTGGTAAGGTTTCTGTGTAAATATTAAATTAAATATTAAATATTTGGTCATTTTTATTGAGTTGGTTTTTAAGATTGAGTATTAAAAAGTTTTTAATATATTTTAGATAAAATTTATTTATCCAATATATGCTTTGCAAAAATTTTCACCCAGTCAGTGGTTGGCCTTTGCACTCTTTTAATAGTGTCTTCTAAAGAGCAGACATTCTTATTTTCTCTCTCTCTGTCTTTTTGTTGTTGTTGTTGTTGTTGTTGTTGTTGAAAAATGGATTGTGCTTTTGGTGTCTTGGCTAAGAAATCTTTCCATAATCCAAGATTACAAAGATTTTCTTCTGTGTTTTTTCCTACAAGTTTTATAGCTTTAGGTTTTACATCTAGGTCTATGATCCACTGAGTTAATTTTGTAATAGTGTGAAATTTGGATTAAAGTTCATAATTTTACAAATGATTATCCAAATGTTTGAGCATTGTTTGTGGAAAAGATTAGTCTTGCTCAATGAGTTACCATTTTGCCTTTAATAAAAATCAGTTGTCAAAGGTTCAAATACAAAATTTGAAATAAGCCTGTGTGGGTCTATTTCTGAGTACTCTGTTCCATTGATCTTTTTATCTTGACATCACTACTACACTGTCTTGATTACTGTAGCTTTATAATATGTGTCAAAATTAGGTTGTGTTAAACTTCCAACTCTGTTTTATTTCACTGTCATTTTGGCTATTTTAGAGATTTTAATTTCTGTATTTTGGCTGATTCTGAATTTTAGAGTTGGTTTTTCAATTTCTACAAAAATGCCTATTGGGATTTTGATTGGGAATTCTATGTATAGATAAATCTGAGGAGAATTGACATCTTAAGAATACTTAGTCTTCCAACCCATGAAAATGCTATTTCCATTTATTTTAATTTTTCTCAGCAGTAGTTTGTAGTTTTCGGTATATAGGTCGTGCACACTCAAAAACATATTTTACCAGATTTATCCCTAAATGAACTGTTTCATAGTTTTGATGCTTTTGTAAATGGTATTTTTAAATTCAATTGAAGATTTTTATTATTATAATAAATAGAAAAATAGGTTTGATTTTTATGTATTTCCTTGAAGATAATGCCAGAAGACAGTGGTTATATAGGATATTAGAACAAGGGGAGTAATAATTTTAAATGTAGTGTAGGGAAGGAAAAATATTTTTCCCTCTAATGTCTGACTTCTTAGCCAAGAGCCCTCTAATGAAAAACAGATTAACAAGAGAAAAAGAAACAGACATTCATTAACATGTATACCTCATGTATGCATAGGAAATACCCAGGGAAAAATGAGTAACTCAAAGAGATGGCTTAGAATTCAGGCTTAATTACCATGTTATTCTGGAAAGAGGAAGGGGTTTGTAGGTCTCTTGAGGGAGAGAAAATGGTTTTTAGGAAAATTGAATGGGCCCTTAGAAGAATAGGTAAGAGGGCTTCCCTGGTGGTGCCGTGGTTGAGAGTCCACCTGCCGATGCAGGGGTCATGGGTTTGTGCCCTGGTCCGGGAAGATCCCACATGCTGCGGAGCAGCTAGGCCCGTGAACTATGGCCACTGAGCCTGCGCGTCCGGAGCCTGTGGTATGCAACAGAAGAGGCCACAACAGTGAGAGGCCCGCATACTGAAAAAAAAAAAAAAAAAAAGAAGAATAGATAAAAGATATGATAGTTTGTGACAAAGTTTGTCTGGGTGTGGTATCAACTTCTAGCTGATGAGAAATCAATCTTTCTTGGTTGATGAAACTCCCGGGAGAGGATTTAAGACAACTTGAGTTCTTTCTGGAGGATTTGTCTTTAGGCAGATAAGGAGACCTCAGAGAAAGACTCTCCCTGCATTTGCTGGTTTTTAACTGCCTACAGCTCAAAATAATCAATATACCAAAGTGGCATATTTTGCTACCCTTCAACATCAGTGGGCCACAATTTACCCTGAACTAGAGAGCAGTAGAGCATGTCATTAGTCACTTACATGGGGGAAAAAATTCTGCTGCTCTGAGGCTGGCCAGGCAGTTATGAGTTCTCCCAACGAGCAGAGCCATACACATCAGTAGTAGCCTTACTACTGAAAGATCAGTATGCCAGGAATAGGAATTGGAAACCAGGGAAAAAATGACTGTGGTCAAATATAACATGCAAACAAAAGTATTAAGTAGAAGTGACAATGAAAACCATGCATATGAGCAGAGATTGAAAGGAAATGTGCAGAAAAATGAGTTATTTCACTCAGAATATGGACATATATGATGTGATTATTTTTCTAATTGTTAAGTATATTGCAATATTATTATAGTAGTTTTATAAGAATGACAATAACAATGATAATATTGTGATAGTTGGTCATCTTGCTAAATAGTTTTACATGCCATGAGTGTTCACTTATGAGGAAAGATTCTGAGTGTGACAGGAACTAATAAATGTAGTCATTTATGAAATATTGGTTCTTCTGAAAAGTGGATTATTTTACATAACTCTGCTTTAATTGAATACATACCATATATTCAGAATCAAAAAAGAAGTTAGAGGAAGAGTGAGGTGGAAAAAAAACAATCTACGAACAATTAGTATCAAAATGATTTTCTCAAGTGCATGCAACACCCTTGAACTCCTTTTCCTAAGAAACAAAATTTTCACCTCAAGTTTATTTAGATCAAAGGATACTTGGGTAAAGTAACTTTAGATTCTATCCCTGACTTTGATTTTCACTTTTAACTTTGTATATTCATGGTAATATCTGAAGGTACAGATATTTTTAAACCCAAATAGATTAAAAACCTTGAAGTCACATCTCTGTAATAAATATACTACAATTTTAAACACTCTGGGATTGCAATTTGAGTGTATTAAAATAATTCTACTGTAAAATTAATGCTTTTACATATTTTATAGAAATAACAAAATTTTATTAGATAATTTTACCTAAGATTGAAAGTAACATGCAATTAACAATGACAATGGAAATATCAAATGATAACTATCTCAAACATATGAATTTTAATGTCATTCTCTACACATTTTTCTTGTTTATCTTGAAATATTTCATTAATAGTATGAAATAAATTAGTGAAAAAGAGAAAGCATTTTCATATAAAAGTAAAAGTATAAAATAGACTTGAAACATATACTATTGTGCAGAATTTTTTAATATTTATTTTACCAAGGCTCACAGCAAAATGAAAAATAAGAGATTTTGTGAAAATATTCAGAATTTTTATATTCAGCCAAGAAAAACATGAAAGTTGATTTTTTGTCTATTGTATTTTCAAGAGCGCTACAAATAGGATAGTAAAAAAGAAAAAAAGAAGAATTTTAAGAAGTACAGTAAAATACAGAACTTTTTTTTTCTTATTGCTAGAATGCTTGGAAGTTATAACCAAAAGAGCTCTTGACCTCATGAGCACCTCTGTCTTTTATGAGAGCAAAAATATCTCAAGTGGCACACTGCTTCTTTTTCTACCCCTGGTTTCATTAATTTAGATATACAGTAAATGTTCTTTTTCAGTGTTCTTGTTTGGTCATGTCAAAAGAGACTGTAATAGCTGTGAGATCACAGGGAAAATGATGAAGGATTGATGAAAGTGAAGTAAATTGGTTTCAGTATTGGCCTGTCAGTAGAGATGAATCAGGATACAGCAGACTTCTCTTTTAAATATTTTTTCCAAAAAAAAAGAGAATTTTATCCTTGAAGCAACTACTTTCTCCACCTTATCATTGATCTTATTGTTAATATAGAGTTACAGCTCAGGAAATTGTAGAAACTAAGTGTACATTTCAAATGTTTTTTTAGTTAAATGTACTTGGCATGTGTTTCAGTGGGAAAATCAGAGTGCTTGCACCCTTCCTCTTCCCTAAATTGATAAAAATTTGGAAATGCATTATTTAATAAGCAAAGTATACCCTCCATACAAAAAAAAAAACCTAGATAGATACCTAACCATGATTAACTTGTTAGTTTTAGGTAAAAGAAAATAGCAAGAAAAATCAACCTCTAAATTTTACTCTTTGCTTTAATTGGCTAAATAATAGAAAATATGTTTTTATTTCCTTCAACTAGCTCTACAATTCTGTTGTCATTCTCTTTGTTTTCTGTTGTTAGTGCTAACCCAAGAAGAAGATATAAAATAAACAAATCTAAGTTCCTAACCTCTTACCAAAGTTTATTAAATCTCTCAAAATTAACAACCAGGTTGTGCTCGAATTAATAAGCTAAAAAGAATATGTGGACTTTCGTTTTTCAAAAGGAAGCATTTTGAGAAAATATACATTACAAAATAGTTTCTGAGTGATTTGTTCCTCAAAGAAATTTGTTTTTTCTACTTTGTCACTGATTTACAGCTTTGCATAATTCAAATTTTTTTCTAGATTTATTGAGGTATAATTGACAGTTAAACATTGTATATGGTTAAGTGTACAACTTGATGATTTGATATGCATATATATTGTAAAATATTCACCACTATTTTGCTAATTAACATACTCATAACTCACATAGTTACTATTTTTTTATGTTTTGTGTGGTGATCTAAAGATCTACCCTCTTAGCAGATTTCAAGGGTACAGTACAATATTGTTAATATGTCACATCGTTGTCCATTAGATCTCCAGGACTAATCTTTCATAACTGAAACTTTGTAGCTTTGCTTACTTTTTAATCTGTCAAAAAATTTTTTTTAAGAATTTTTAAATTTTTCTGAGGCCAGGGGAGTAAGATAGCTATATGAAATGGGAACTTTAAAACTGAATCAGGCTTCACTGGCCTTCTATGTGCTAAAGATTTAACATATAATGGTCTTTACTAAAAGGCTATGTGGAAAGATGGAAGAGATTAATAGTTAATCACACTGATAAAAATTCTATTTTTGGCTTTATTTTACATAAGAAGTCCAATTCTTAAGATTTAATTAAATTGTCCCATGTTTTACTTTAATGTGTGAAATTTTCCAAGTGTGTAATGATAGTGATCATTTGACATAAAGAAGAAAGAGTCTTTTTTCCTAGGAGCTGTTCTAAAAAAGTGCAAACCAATTTCTCAGAAGAGTAAAGAATCTGACTAGTAGTGAAAAGTCTGCCCTGCTGAAACCATGCTAATTAGTACTTACTTCACCCATCTAATGTTATCTTAACTCCAAAACACTGAAGTGGATTGACTCTAAAAAAAAAAAAAAAAAAAAAAAAAAATGTGAATTAAATAAGAATGTACTCACCACTCATTTTAATTCTATTGGATTTGGAGAATTGATTTATGGCAATTTTGAGCAATTGCCCAATTTAAGGGGAATTATTTCAGATAGTGTTCACTGTAATTTTAAAGTTCCTGTCTTTTCTTGAGGTTACTACATCATTGATAGCTGAAATTTTTCTCAGAGCTGTTCCATTGCAAATAAACAATTTGAGCTTCACTTTATTATTTATAACTCAGTGATGTCAGGAACAATGAAAGAGAATTCATCTACTTGGCAGATTTCATAGAAACATGCATTTATGAAATACTGATGTTATATCTGTACTGTATAATGGCAATATGTACTCAAGAATAACCTATTTGGAAGACTATTGTATTATAATCTCAGTCCTCGGGGGAGTTATTTAATCAAAATAGCTCTGCTTAAGTGCAGTACAAGAGGAGACATAAAAAAATGTCAGAGGATCAAGGAGAGACAAAAGACTAGAAATTGTAATACTAAAAGTAATTTAGTGCCTTGAGGAATGGTAATATTTTTTTCGTGAAGTGGAAAAAGCACTGATAAGTCAGGAATGTCAGAGCTCCTACTGAGGTCTCGGTGAATGGCAAAATAAATTCTCATACCCATGAACAACTAAACACCTAGATAAAATATGTTAAGTGAAAATGGAAATGTAAGTCACACTGTGCTTCTTAATAATCAGTGTTAGTGAAACACTAATTGGTATCATATGATTATAAGCAACCATATTGGATCTTACTCCTCTACCTTCTTAACTCTTTTGTACAGCACAACTTCAAGTAGGCTTTCCAGTAATTCTATGAGCTAAATTCTAGCAATCCTCATGAGTTATAATAAAGAGTTAAAGAACATAGTGTCCTTGAATAATAAATCATGTGTGAAGATATACACTCTTATCTGTGGAAATCTATGGTAATTACTCTATTAATGAGTACTATGTGTTTAGCTAGCATGCCTAATTATCTTAAACTTTGATTATTGAGGATAAAACAATATAGGAGGAACAGAATGTTATAGAGAGTTTTACTTCTATTTATTTGTTTTTGTGTGTGAATTCATTGTCACCTTTCTCCACTGTAAATGCATCACATCAAAGTTGCCTCCAAACTGTCTTTACAGGGTTTTCCTCCTGTAATCCAATACCAGTGATTTTTTCCTCCTCTTTGGTAGTCAGTGCTTTGGCATTGTACAATTATTGATATTACCTTATTAATCTTTTTCAAAGCATTCCAGCTTATAGTACATGACCATGCATGACCATCTTAAAATTTGTCATCTGCTTCAAAGTAATCAAGGATAATACTTTGTTGACCTTCTCTGTCTCTAGCATTAACTATTATTACTGAGCCATATATTTCTACTAATACCTCAGGATACTATTGGTAGTAGGTGGGTTATAAAACATAAATTATGAATACAAATTTGATCCTGTATTTCTGTCAGGGCTTAATTGCTTGGTGTTTGAGAAATCACTTGCTTCAATATATTTCATATATTCTCCCATCGTTGCTCTGAGTTCAAGAGTATTACCCACCGTACACGCCGATCAGTGTGTAGACTGTTTCAACCAAACATGATTCAAAACTTACCTCTTATGAGATCACCCCACAAGCATGGATGGTCCTCTTTATGACAAAATCCACCTAGCACTGATCTACTCCCTTTAGATATACTTTCATATTTAATTGTTTTCAGGAAGACTTACCATTTAATTCAAAATGATTTTAAATGTCAGTGATAATGATTAGTAATGGATAGCATTTTTGAGCATTTGCTAAATTCCAGACACAGTGTTAAGTGCTCTATATGAAATATCTCATTTAATGCAGTAAAACTAAGAGGTAAGGATAGCAGGATAGCTCTATTAATTTTTTTTTTTTTTTTTTTTTTTTTTGCGGTACGCGGGCCTCTCACCTCTGTGGCCTCTCCCGTTGCGTAGCACAGGTTCCGGATGCGCAGGCTCAGCGGCCATGGCTCACGGGCCCAGCCGCTCCGCGGCATGTGGGATCCTCCCGGACCAGGGCACGAACCCACGTCCCCTGCATCGGCAGGAGAACTTTCAACCACTGCGCCACCAGGGTAGCCCAGCTCTATTAATTTTTGACAGATAACATAGAACTGGTTTCTAAATCATGTTTTAGAATACCATAGTTGTTGGCCTCTAGGAAGAAATTTGAGCTCAGTTCATGTATTATTCTCTCTAAAAGGCCTTCCCTAACGACTCTATACAAATACCATCTCTGCCATTATCACAGCCTGTCTTTTTTGGCACATGGTAGCTACAACCTACCTACCTGTGGACAGTGAAATGTGATTGAATTTTCTATTTATCACTTAGTGGGATAGTCTAAAACCAGTGTGAGGTTGGCTTAATCCCTGTTTCCTTACCATATTGGCAGGCGGTGTGTCTGATGGTGGAGGCTCCATCAGGTCCTAGAGTGAGGAAACATGGATCAGAGCCCTTAGCCAATGTGATAAATAAAGCTTTATTATAAGCTGCCACAGTGTTGGGGATTCTTTTTAGAAACCAGAGCCTGATTGTACACTATTAATTCACGTATTCATTCAATCAACAAACATTTTTGTGTACCTGCTATGAATTAGGAACTGTTCCAAGCACTGAGAAAATTATAGTAATCAAAACAAAAACCCATGCCTCTCTGAAGCTTGTTTTCAGGGAAAAGACAGATAATAAGGAAAACAAAAAAAGAGAAAACTATTTTTTTTTAACTGTCTGTTAATGGTGATATAGTGCTGTGGGAAAAAATGTGAACTTGTCATAGGGAGTGATGCAGGTTAAACTGTGTGTTCAAGGAGTTAGTTGCTGATAGAGTGATATTTGACCAAAGGGCTGAAAGATGTAAGGAAGCCTGGCGTATAGTTATATTGAAGAAGCACTTTTCCAGGAAAAAGGGACAAACTTCTGTCACTAAAGAACAGTAAGGAGGCTAACATTTGTGACAAAGGGGAAGTACAATGACGGCAAGACCATAGAGGCAGAGAAGGGTCTTGTGGGCTCTTCAGTTTTCATCTGGCATAACTTGCTCACTGTGAACAGTGCATGGTTGTTGAATAAATGAAAGAAAAATCTCCATAATGATAAGAGTTAAGTATTCCACCACAAACCAAAAGAAAAACTCAGTTGAACTCACCAGGTCTACATCAAACAAATGCAGGTACTATTAACAAGTATTTGCACAGGTAGGTATATTCTAATAACACCTCTTATTGGTTCAAAACCTTACTGAAAGAAAATTGAAAAAAAATAGTGATATCTATAAAAATGTGTTTCATTAGTTTTAACTTAGCCACCTATGATAAAGAACCACTGGCTAATGTTTTAGTTACAGGAATAGATTTTTTCCCCCAAATAGCTTCCCAAAAGTATCTTTACAAAAATTGTCCTAGAAGAATGAGATTATTGATAAACATTTTGTACCAAACATCCCATGATTATTCTTAAAAGTAGCCAGTTATGCTTTGAGATATTTTCTTTCATGATTCTTAACTCAACATCTTTGTTTCAGTTATCTAATGTTGTGTAACAAAACATCCCAAAACTTAGTTTATTATTTACTCACAATGTGTGAGTCAGAAATTTGAGCTGAATTCAAGTGAGCGTTCCTTCTACTTGTTTATGAGTCCTCAGATGGAATGGCTCCTGATTTTCCACATGCCTTTTCATCCTCTAGATCCTAGACTAGTCCTTTTTAAATGATTGTAGAAGCATTCAGAAGTTGCTGTTTAGAGACAATTCTTCACGAATCCCTCACATTTCTACATGGCTAGGCATTTATGGACAATTTAAGAATGTTTGTATAAGGGGTTATAGCAAGCCAGTACTGTGTTATCAGGGAAGACTTTCTTATATTCCAAAGTAATAAATACAATGTCTCCTTTGGAGCAAAGTTTAGGCAAGTTTTTTACCATCACCTTATGGGATCAGGGGTTTCAAAGCTGGACACAGAGTAGCTGTGTGTTCAGAATTCACCTAGGCCCATGTCAAATCACCCCTGTGGGACCTGGAAGGTAAAAGAGATCAGTGAGAGCATGAAGTTCAAGCTGCCTGCTACACTAGAAGTTATAAACTATGCAAAACCATTTGATCTCGTTGTCTTCTTACTAAGTCTGTGGAAGTGTGACAAGTTGACCTAGTAGCACCTTGCAGTTTAGGGACTACTTGATTGCAAGCCTTTCCAAATAGTAGACTTGAAAATAAAAACAGTGTCAGGGATTCCCTGGTGGCGCAGTGGTTGAGAGTCCGCCTGCCGATGCAGGGGACGCGGGTTCGTGCCCCGGTCCAGGAAGATCCCACGTGCCGCGAAGCGGCTGGGCCCGTGAGCCATGGCCGCTGAGCCTGCGCATCCGGAACCTGTGCTACGCAACGAGAGAGGCCACAGCAGTGAGAGGCCCACGTACCACACACACACACACTTTTGCCGCATTCTATTGGTCAAAGCATGTCCCAGGGCCATACCAGATTCAAACCTTGAGGGATTAGACTCTGTACTTTGATGGGAGGAGTGACAAAGACACATTAGAAAGGCATATGTGTAATTGTAGAATTCTCACTTTCTTCTGTGTATCTTGTAACCTCTTGTTCATAATTTTTATCTCTTTGAATCTGTAAACTCATAATTCCTTAAATTTATATTTATTCTCCTAATCTTCTCTTCAGCTCTGTCTAATCTGCTATAAACAAGTTCACTGAGATTTCCAGCTTTTTACAGAAGTGTAACAAATACATTAAAAAGTGCATAAATCACAAGTATAAACAGCTTGATAAATTTTCACAAATTACCAACAGCCTTGTAAGTAGAATCTAGATCAAGAAAGAAAATATCACCAGCGTTCTCAAAACCTCCCTTATGCCCCTACCTAGTCACTACATACTCCCCAAGGATAAGCAATAGTTTTGCTTGTTTTTGAACTTTATGTATGAATGGAGTCATATGTATGTATTCTTTTGTGTCTTTCTAACTTAGCTCTACATCACGTTTGTTAGAATCATCTATGTTATGATTCAGTTCACATTCTCTGAACACAATGCTATTATGTTAGAAAATAATATGTAAAAGTTAAGATTTTTAAAAATGTATTTTTAAAATTTAGAACGCACTAATAAATAATTTATATCAAATAAGAAAGAACCCATATTTGAAATTAGAAAATATTTATACTTAAATATGTAAAAATTATTACTTCTCAAAACTTATGAGATGAAGCTAAATTGTTATTATAAGAATTTAAATATGTTAATATATAAGAAAAGAAAAATAGCAGCCAATTAAGTAGCTTAGCATCAAACTTGACAATTAGTATACGATTAATAAAATATCCCCCAAACAACTATAGAAATGGAAAAAAAAGGGTAGAAATAATATAGACATACAGACATAAAATTGTTAAGATTGTCAGAGACAAGTTTACTTTTTCTCTTCAAAAATTAATACATTTAAAAATATCTACCAAAATTAATGAAAAAAAAATTGATTAGTTACAAAAATGTCCCAGATCCTATATGCTTCCCTGTAACTACTCCTTTGATAATATAACATTGTAACTTTAAAAGAGTTGTACCTTATTTCCTGATTCTTTTAATGTGGGTTGGCTTTGTGACTTGCTGTGGTCAATAGAGTATGAAAGAAGTGCCAGTATTCCATTTCCAAACAAGATGTCAAGAGTCCTTTAGTGCCTATGTTCTCTTTTTTCTGTGACTCCACTTTGAGAACAAGTACATGCCAGCTAACTTGCTAAAGAATAAGAAACCAAGTGAGGAAGAGCTTAGTCCTCGTTATTGAGTCCAGCCAGTACAAACAGAAACACCTAGTTGTCTGCTGCTAATCACAGACGTGCACGTGGGTATCTCTAGGCCCTTGGAGACCAGATGCTCCGCTAGTCAACACACACACATGTGAACTTAAAAGAGCTTATTGTTTTAAGCATATAGGTTTTGTGGATGTTGGTTACACAACATTATGGTAGCAGTAGATAACTACACAGAACCCATTATAATAGCATATTATGTATTTCCAAAGAATATATTTTATAAATTAAAAAACCTCTTCTTAATTTTAATAATGTTGATAAGTAATAAGCAAGCAATAAGAACTATAGAAATAAAATAATTTATTATTATTATTATTTTAATAAGATGAAAAGATACGTTAACTCAGGTTAAGTTTAAAAAGGTGTTGTGGACTTCCGCCCGGCTGCAGGTCGCCTAGGAGGTGAAGTCAGGGTGCGCATGGTGCGGAGCTCTAGCCTCGGTGCGCTGGGGCCACATGAAGAAAACACCTCAGGCGAGCCCAGCGCTCTGGGAGGGCCCCGACCCTTCCTCTCTTGGGCACGGGGGTCTTTTCCTGTGGAGGCTGGTACCTCCTCTCACCCCGGGCTGCCTTCCCTCCATCCACTCCAGGGACCTCACCCTCAGGGAGTCAAGAAGAAAACCTTCACCCCAGACATAAGTTGGAAGATCAAGGAAGAGCCCAAGGAAGAAGTAACCATCAAGAAGGAAAAGCGTGGGGCTTCCCTGGTGGCGCAGTGGTTGGGGGTCCACCTGCCGATGCGGGGAGTGCGGGTTCGTGCCCCGGTCCAGGGGGTTTCCTGCGTGCCGCGGAGCGGCTGGGCCCGTGAGCCATGGCCGCTGGGCCTGCACGTCCGGAGCCTGTGCTCCGCAGTGGGAGAGGCCACAGCAGTGAGAGGCCCGCAAAAAAAAAAAAAAAAAAGAAGGAAAAGCGTGAAAGGGATGGAGGCCGACAGCGAGAGGGCCATGGACAGGGCCGGGGGCGCCCAGAAGTGTTCCGTTCCCACTCCCATCTTTGAGCAGGGCCCAGCTGAAATGATGAAGAAAAAGGGAAACTGGGCTAAGACTGTGGATGTGTCGGACGTGGGGCCCTCTCACATCAACATCAAAAAGGACCAGAGGGAGACAGATGAAGAAACAGAACAGATCCTGTGCATGCTGGGGAAGGATGATTTCATCGAGGACCCTGGGCTGAGGAATGACACTCGAAATATGCCTGTGCAGCTGCTTCTGGCTCACTCGGGCTAGCTTTTAAGGAAGAGGATGAAGAACCAGATGTTCAACCTTGGCTCAAGGAAGAGGACATGGAGGTGTGAGGGGCCTGCTGTGAAAGTGAAAGACAATCCACGAGCCACGAGATGAGAAGGAGGAGGCCAAGATGAAGCCTCCCCCCAGAGCAGCCAGGAAGAGACCCGGCCTCCCGAAGGATGTGTCTGTGGCAGAGCTTTCAGGAAGCTGAGCCTCATTCAGGAGGAAGAGCTGCTGTTCCTGCAGCTGCAAGACTGGCTCCCCAGCCAGCCGCCTACTCCAGACGTCGAGCCTACCAAATCAGAGGTGCAGAGCAAGGACGGACAGATGGTGGTTATAAAGCAGGAGAAAGACCGAGAAGCCAGGCTGGTAGAGAATGCTTGTACCCTGACAGAGGGTCAGGTTGGCAAGCTGCTCATCTGCAAGTTGAGGAAGGTGCAGCGCCTCCTGGGCAAGGTGACTCTGGACGTGACGATGGGGACCACCTGCTCTTTGCTTCTGTCCTGTCTGTAGGCCTTGGAGACAGTAGGATGGGTGAGATGACAGTCCGGGGACACGTAAAGCACAAACTTGTATGCTCTCCCAATTTTGAATCCCTGTTGGATCACAAACACCGGTAAAATAAGCAGACGGAGGATGGTGGTGGCCGTGCTAACAGCGGCTGCTGCCTGCTCCAGACGTTGTGATCTAAAATCTGTTCGACCCAGAAGGGGCCTTTTTAGCCCTTCCACTCCAGCCGCTGTCCCCGTTTTGTCCACAGGGCCCACGTGGCTCCCTCCCACAGCAGCTGTGAACGGCGCGAAGACCTTCCCACAGCACCGAAACCGCTTGCTGCTGGGCATCTTGTCCCTGCTACTTATTTTTATAGTTATGTTTGGCTCTTCAACTGACTGCATCCTCCCCAGGTGGAGAGGGGACGGCCTGTGGGAAAGGATGGGCTCCTTCTCTTGGTGACATCTTGATTCTCAGGGAAGAAAATGGAAAGATGGCTGCTGCAGCTTTTGCTTCCTCCTTCCTCCTGAGAGGCGGCGCCAGAGAGAGAGCAGGGACTTGAGTCTGAGACTTAGTCGCAGCTCTGTCTCTTACCAACTGTGTGACTGGACAAACTACCTAACCTTTCTGAGCCTCATATTCCTCTTCTGACAAAAATGAGGGTGATACCTACCTTACAGGGTTGGTGTGATGATGAAATGGAATACTGTCAATGAAAAATCCTTGCACAAGGCCAGACATACAAAGTTGCCACTCAATTAACGTTAGATTAGTTTCCCGAAAAAAAAAAAAAAAAAGGTGTTGGGATATCTGTAGTTAACACTTAAAAATATTCATAGAAAATTTCTTCTATTGTAGTTTACTTAAAATCAAGATACTGAGCAGTAGAATGACATGTTGGAATTCATTGCTGGGATACGTAATTGCTATATATTTGAAATATTTCATATCTCAGGGAGTTAAAAGAAATTTAAGAAATGGTGTGTTTTTGGTCAAAGGTAGTAAAAAAGTACCAAAAAATTAAAAACTGTGTCTTTGTAGTACTGTCTAGGCATGTAGTTTGCAGCCCAAATAACCAAGGTCTCAAACAACTAAATTTTAGATGCCAAAAAAATATGCAGTTAGAAGTATGACTGTGCTTACCATCAAAATCAAAATTTAACATATGGCTTGATAATATAATTGACAGTGTTTATGAGTAGAATTTAAAAGTAAGTCACAAAGGTGACCAACCCATCAAGCAGAGTGTTTACTGGAAATAAAATATAAACAAAAGAAATAGGATATTTCTAATGATTTTTTGGTTAATCTATGCATTTCATAGATTAACTTAGATTATCTTATGCTCCTGCATAAAATAGGGATATTCTTATTGACAAAACTAGGGCAGGCTATAGAACAAAGCTCCCCTTCTCCACTGGCTTTGATAAATGCTCGTTGGAACTTTGCTTGAAAATCTCCATTTTTTTCTCTGCTAAATACAGGCTTTTCAGGTGAGCAGGAATAAAATGAAAATAATAAAGTTTTTGTTGTTGATTGTTTTGTCATATTCCAGGCAGCATCTTCTTCAGAGTGTATTATTCCTGAGATTAAAAGTGAAGGTTGAATACATTTCTGCCATAGATCAAGTTTGTGCATCTGTGCCTCACTACACCTGCTTTCCTTCACTTGTAAATTAGTGTGTCTGGTAGTACCATATAAGTCTGTTGTGAACATTAATGGGAAAATGCATGTGAAAAGCTTGGCACAATATCTAAGAAATAGCAAATGCTGACTAAAGTTAACTATTTATTACAGATCATTCCTGAAGGAGAAGCATTTCTGTGGATAGTATATCCCATTCACTATATACTGATTTTTACAATCTTTTGTTTTAAAGGATGACTTTTTCTTATCTTCATTCCCATCACTCAATAGTAGTGATCTTATCTGAGCCTTTGTTCCCTATGGAACAATTACAACTTCTACTCCATCAAAAGAGAACTAAATCAAACTGTACTAGTAGATTTATCTAATCAGAAAATATTTATTGTGCATTTAATGAATCATAGCACTCTATCAGAGATTCCTCAGGTCATGGGGACCAAAATAATATAAAATTTGTTTACTCTGTAACTTATTATTCATCTCATTATGCTCTAAATGAGCAGCCCAACCATAATTTTATTCAAGACTGATCTAAAATGCTCTTTTTCCATGCCTCCCTTGCACACCCCTGACCCAAGTTATGCCCCACTCCTCTGAACTCTCAGAGAAGTTTATCCACGCCACCATCATGACACATCTCATTTGCAAGGCGTGTATTGGTCTCTAAAAAATGATTTGGTCTGGTTTTCAAAATATATGATGAAAGATTGCAGAGAAAATATGGCCTCAGCACTTTACTAGCACAAGTTTATGAAAGGGAAAATTAAGGGCAAGATAAATCATTTGGTTCACTTCAAGTAAGAAACTAATTGTGTGCTAAATACACTAATTCAAAATGCATGGATACGAGGAAGTAACAATGGTCTCATCACCAAGGTAAAGATATCTTCTTGGAAAACAAAATGGAAGTAAACAAAACACCACTAGGTGTCACTGGGGAAGGAGAAGAAACAAGAGAAGAAGGTTAAGGAGGAGTTAAGTTGAAGCCTTACCAAAAATGCATTATTTATGAAAAGATGAATAGCAGCTTTTGCAGAAAACATAGCATGACATCAACAGTTCCCAAGAAGTGCAGAAGTAGAGGGGGAGAGTATGGCTTCAATAATTCTGAAAGCAGCTCCTGAGATCAAACCAGAAGAACTCCAGCTGCTTGTTCCTTTAGCATTGCCAAAGGTTTCACACGCTAAATATGTATCAGAACTCCTGGAGAACACCAACACTTAAAATAGGTATTGATGAGGAGTAGAAGTCAGAGTAAACAGACCTTTGAGAAAATTTGGAATTTAGTTCTAAATTTTGTTCTGATTGTGTAACTTGGCGTAAATCACTTAAAACTTCCTGCTTCCTTCATTGTCATCTTTTACACAATAAGAAGAGGAATACAGGGCTTCTGATTTACAGGTTGTCTGTGGGGATAATATAAGAACAGGTGTTCTATAAATTACTCTTCTAGAATTAATATCATTATCAATTTTACTCTAATTTATTTTTCTTACATATTTAAAAGAAAGGAATTAACTGTTTTAAATTGTTATTTTATTAAAGAAGAATTTCTTTTTGGAAAACAATTTATGCTTTGAATCATAAAAAAATCATGATCTAAAACAGTTGAAACTATTTGGAATTCTCCCACTGTTAGTTCATCTATTGCTTTTTGGAGGCCCTAGTTTCTTTAGCTATTATTAAAAGAATTGTGAGTTGGGATGGACTAGATTTGCCAGTTGGACAAAAGAGGATTTTTATGCAATATATCAGTAAATTGCTGGAATAAGGAGGCCTATGGTCCTGTTTTCAAAGATTTTAGATAGTGATATTTTCCTTAGGAAAATTCTTTTCTAGGACTTATCCAAAGTGCTAAAGTCATCTTGTCCCTGATCCCAACCTGGACATAAGTCAAGTATAACTGTTCTAAAGTTGGTTTTGTGGTTTTTATCATAAATGGCCCTTGCTTGATCTCCCTGTGCTTCCCAGGCCCCAACCATGGGTGCTCTGCTATGCAAATCTTGCTCATTGTATAACTCTCAACACAGTAAGACCCATGCTCACAGGCTCTAATTCATGCTACACACTTGCTGAACAGGATTACCTGATGATCTCATCCCCTTATTTTACAGAGGAGGAAATAGAGAGTTCTCATGATTTACTCAGCAGCAGAAGTATTGTAGAAGCATACATTTATGTACAAATTATCATTTATCTCCAAGAGAGGCTACTTCCAAAGGCTCCTTCAAAACTACTCCCAGAGTTATGTTTCTAAAAAATCAAGCAGAGAATTCCCTGGCTGTCCAGTGGTTGGGACTCGGTGCTTTCACTGCCGGGCCAGTTTCAATCCCTGGTCAGGGAAACTAAGATCCCACAAGCTGTGGGACATGGCCAGAAAAAAGTAAAAAACAAGCAAAAAAGTGCAATCTTGTCACTCTCCTTTATAAACAATGAACCTTCAAAAGAACCTCAAAGAACCCCAATGCATCCATCAAGCCATATCTTCATCACTCATTAATTCATTTAATATATATTGATTGAAAAACAAGAGACATTGATGTAGATGCTGGGAGTACAGTAAATGATACAGATATGTTCCCTGCCATCAGGGCACTTAAAGTTTAGTACATGAGAAAGGTTGTATGGATGATTACAACTACATTATTTACACAAAAGACTAACTGAGCTTCTGGCTTTGTCCCACCCACACTCTCTTAGCATCAGTTACACCACTCTTTCCACACAATTCCCAGCTTTTCCTAATCAAGCCCGGTTATTTCACGTGGTCTTGGATTTACACATGTTGTGTTTTTCCTGTCTAGAATATTCCAGTTTCTTTCTTTCTCTGGCAAACTACAACTCATTCATTTTACTCGGTTATGACCTCTCTGAAAGCCTTCTCTACCAGAGCTGACTGTTTTCTGAGGCACCAGGGCACTGTTCATATATCTTGTGTATTCTGTTATTAAACCACCTTTTAATTAGTGCATTTTGCTCACTGGTTAAGAGCAAAGTTCTAACATGCATGGGTTTGAGTCTTGTCTCTGCTAATTTCTCACTGTGCTCTTGGACAAATAATTTAACTTCTCTGATAATCAGTTTCTTTACTTTAAATGTGCTTGTAACAGCAATAAGCTCTACATGTTGTTGCAAAAAGGGAGTGAGTTAGTACCTGTAAAACATTTCAACAGAGCTTAGCAAATATTAAGTGGTTTGTTAATACAGGTTTTTGATATTATTATCAAGCCAAATATCCCAAATCACAGTAATTCTCAGTAAATGTATATTGAAAATGTGAAAGTGTGAATTTACAACTAGTGTAAGTCTTTGTAGTGGACTTTACATAGATTTAAAAAAAAAAAAAAAACTAGAAACTAAAACTAAGCCTAAGACTGCCTACCCAAATGTAAAACAGCACCCAATAAGAGACTTCCCTGGTGGCTCAGTGGTTAAGAATCTGCCTGCCAATTCAGGGGACACAGGTTCAAGCCCTGGTCTGGGTACGTGGTCCCACATGCCACGGAGCAACTAAGCCCGTGCGCCACAACTACTGAGCCTGTGCTCTAGAGACCGCGAGCCACAACTACTGAAGCCCCTACCTAGAGCCCATGCTCCACAACAAGAGTAGCCACTGCAATGAGAAGCCTGCACATCACAACTAAGAGTAGCCTCCGGTTGCTGCAACTAGAGAAAGCCCGTGCTCAGCAACGAAGACCCAACGCAGCCATAAATAAACAAATAAATAAATAGATAAATTTATAAAGTACCCAATGAGAATCAACATTTTCTAATAAACAGACTTTACAATTCTAACCATATTCAATGATGAAAAATGCTACAGATATTTAATTTTTTTATTGCATTCATTTGTCTTAAGTTGACTTGGATAGCTTTAATAAGGTGACCTCTTACTGTTAGTTTCAAATTGTTTTTCCTCATTATTTGGTTACGTAGGAGTCTAATGAAGCAGCACAACAGTGTTTCCCTTTTTGCTATTCCTCAAGGGACAACTCATTTAATCATCTGAACACTTGGAACTCCATTGTGATACAAATAAATGATTATGCGGTATAGCTTTAAAACAAATCACTGAAAATTTCACAAAAAAGAAAACATGCAAAATGAATTTAAGAAAAGCATGTATATTTTCCTGTAAAATTATATCCTTTGACTTACTCAAATATTACTACATGTGTATTAAAAATAAATACATAAATAATAAAAGGAAAGAAAATAAATTATGTTGCCTTTCCAAAAATGCATATTTCTACTCTGATGGTCAAAAAACAACAAACTATGACCGCAGCTTTACAACCACATGAGTGCCACAGGTGTCTAATCCTGGAGAGCAATTGGTACCCTAGAAAAGAAATGATTGCAATGTCACTAGTCATATACAATGCTCCTGGCCCCATGAGGAACTACAGTTTATACATAATGAGACATAACTTTTCCCATCTCTAGCTGGAAATTACCACATCGTCCTTGTGTATTCTCCAACAAGGTCTGTTTTCAGGTTCAAAGTCACATATTTGTGGATTACATTCTTCAGATTCTACATTACTATGGTATGAATCTCAAAGAGATAGAATACTGCCAGCCCTTAAATATTGATCTTTGCATCATTATATTTATTTATTTATTTTTAAAATTTTTATTTTATATCAGAGTATAGTTGATTTAAAATGTTGTGGTAGTTTCAGGTGTACAGCAAAGTGATTCAGTTATGCATATACATATATCTATTCTTCTCAGATTCTTTTCTCACATAGGTTATTACAGAGTATGGAGTAGAGTTCCCTGTGCTTTACAGTAAGTCCTTATTGATCATCTATTTTATATATAGTGTGTATATGTTAATGCCTCATTATATTAAAAAAAAAATTTTAAAAACCCAAATCTGAACAATTTAAACAATTTTGGTGAAAGCCATATAAATAACGTTTGAATGAATCCAAAAATTTATAAAGATGAAAAAACAAAATTTAAGTAAGTGGATGGAGTAACAGATTGTGATAGCTTCATCAGCATCCTGAAAGAAGAGATTGATTACTTAAGGACTAGAATAAAACATTAATTAACAATGAGGTTTAAAAAACACCCAAACCTTAAAGATTATATTTCTTGGAAATGATGAATAATCATACAGGAAATGCCAGCCAGTATTAAGAATCCATTGATATAGTTTCAAGAAAATGACAAGCAGCTTAACATACATGATGGCTACCTGTCACCATTTTTTTAAAAAAGAATTAACAATCACCGGCAGCAGGGTCTATACACACACAAAAATTCAAGATGAAATGGAGCTAACAAGGACATTTCATTCTCTGACATCTAAGGCTGATGGCTCACTGCCTGTTAGACTGACATCAGACACTGAGGACCTAACTTCTGTCTCCCACATGAAGTCACAGGAAAAATAATACCAATTATTGCAATGTGTACAACATCCATCTTCATCTGTGCAATGTTCATTTGGTGGATGTAATTCTAGACAACATTATCATCATGCATTATCACCGCATCAGCACTGGCCTAGTCAGCTTAGCAATATTACCATGTCCTTATTCTAGCAAGAGTATCCTGGGTGAAATCTGTCTTAGCTCGGGCTGTCATAACAAAATACTGAAGACCCGGGGTGGCTTAAACAACAGAAATTTATTTTCCCACAGTTCTCAAGGCTGGATTTCCAAGATCAGGGTGTCAGCGTTGTCAGGTTCTTGTGAGACCTCTCTCTGGCTTGCAGAGGGCCATCGTTTTTTGATGTGTCCTCACATATTAGAGAGAGAAAGAGAGCCCTCTCTCTGTTGTCTCTTCTTATAAGGACACTAATCCCATCATGAGGGTCCCATTCTCATGACCTCCTGTAAACCTAATTATCTCCCAGAGGCCCCACCTCCAAATACAATCACAATGGGGCTTAGGGCTTCGATATATAAATTTGAGGATTTCATGAACGTTCAGTCCATAATATAATCCGAAATGCTCAGGTTTGCAGTTTCCTTTTTCACTCTTTAGTGTTTCTTTCTATAAAGCATCAGCATTACATTTTTATATATGAAAATGATTGAACAGAAACTGTGTGAATTAACACTAAAGATCAAATTATTAGAGAATTAAGAAATCAAGGACCTTAACCAGTTTACTTTACTAACAATATCAAAGATACAATTAATTGTGAGCACTGACAAAGCAGAGGTAGGCATAAGGACCACAAATATAGCTCCCCAGGTTTTTTTCTTGCCACATTAGGGCATTCTCTGGCCCATATCAACATAAAAGGTCTCTAAGCTCCATATTTCATCACATCAGTTGTGCAGAAAGAAGTTGTTTTGGTCATGAAATATCTCCATTTTATATTCTGATAGGTACATTGCTTAAGTGACATTTTCTACATTAAGCCATACGTGAATTTAATAAGTAAAACTTGAAACCCTTGATCAACATGTGTAGTTAAGTTGAAAAATATAACATAATCATGCATTTTTAAGTGTTTTGTGCCTCCTAATGTAGCAGAACAGTTTTACTTCCTAATGTTGATGTTTCTAGCAAATTTATTTTTCCCCATAAAGCCATAGATTTGTTGTTTGGTTACAATAATTCAGGGGTTAGAAATTATATTTTTTTTCTGTCAAGGGCCAGACAGTCAATATTTTAGACTTTGTGGGCCACATATAGTCTTTGTTAATCTTTGTATTCTATTTTTACAACACTTAAGAAATGTCAAAACATTCTTAACTCATGGGTCATTGTTTGCTGACCCCTGCATAGGCAATAGTAGACAGATCAGATAGATTCTGCTAAAAGCATGCCTTAGATGAGGACTCTCTTGCTAGAAAATATTATTTGTTTATTTGCCAGGTGTATTGTTTTATATATATATATATATTTATTTTCTGTATATTATGTTTTGAAACCTTTCTTTTCCTTAACAAATAAATTTAATAGTAGTAAAATATTTATATGTACAGATATTCATTAAAGTGTTACTTCAAAAAAACAAAAACAAAAACCTCACAAAAAACAAATGAAAAACAACTGTAAACAACCTAAGTGCCCCAATAAGGGGAATGTTTAAATAAATTATCATTTACTTGTAGGATGAAATATTATATAGCCATTAAAATCAATGTTTACAATGCTTCATAACATGGGAAATGACTATATTGTTAGATTAAAATTAACATAAAGCCATGTATATATAGTATGATCTCAATTTTATACATTCATGTGGGTGGAGAACACAGAATGAAAATAAATACACCCAATATATGTCAGTGGTGGACTTGTGTTTTTTCCTGTTTTATATTTCTGTTTTTCCAAATTTTCCATCAGGAGTAGATATTATTATTATTTTATTTAAAATTTTTTTTTTTAAATTTTTGGCTGTGTTGGGTCTTCGTTTCTGTACGAGGGCTTTCTCTAGTTGTGACAAGCAGGGGCCGCTCTTCCATCTCGGTGCGTGGGCCTCTCACTATAACGGCCTCTCTTGTTGCGGAGCACAGGCTCCAGACGCACAGGCTCAGTAGTTGTGGCTCATGGACCTAGTTGCTCCGCGGCATGTGGCATCCTCCCAGACCAGGGCTCGAACCGGTGTCCCCTGCATTGGCAGGCAGATTCTCAACCACTGCACCACCAAGGGAAGCCCAGATATTATTTTTATAATCATATTTTAAATTTTTGATTGAGAACTCTAAGTGAAAATTAAATTAAGATTCCTGAGTTGCCCTCAGTTTTCTTTGGGTTGCTCTGACTGCTGATTCCTCTGTTCATTTCAGTTATAGACTCTGTGAGGTCACCCCAACATTTGTTCCTAGAACAAGTGGTCAAACATGAGTGATTGGATAAAAGGCCTCAAGGTGTTGAATAAGAGCTGAGCTGGTGGAAAACTTCCCAAATCAGGTGGGCTAACTGAATCTCTTGATTCATGCCTTTTTTCCCATGACAGACTAACGTGCCACAAATGGCTTGCTTTTGAGAAGAATCTTTCATGCACTGCAGAGCAGAGATATTGTTCAGTCAGTTCTGGGTCAAAGAGGAAAAGCTGAAGAGATTTAAACAGGAAATGTCTCGACTACAAAGAAATTAGAAGTATAAGTGAATAAAATGAGCCAGGCACAAATGATGAATTCTAGGCGTCCTAGAAACAGTAGGGCCCATTGCCAGCTCAAATCGATGGAATCCCAGGCTGAGGAAACGTTCCAGAGCTCCAAAGAGATCACTCCTGGATCCATCACACCTGTGTCACATGTTTTGACATCTTAAAAAAACTTTCTGGCTGAAGAGACTGTCCCTTCTAGGCTAGCCAATTCTTAGAGATGGCAAGGGACTTGGCCTGCAAACATTTGATATGCAAATTAATCAATCCAGATCCACCCCTCCTCTAGCTGGCTCATATAACCCAGCAGGCAGTAGCCTTCTGTCTTAATTATCCCAAGGCCAGGTCCCAGTCAACTGGAGACCACCCGTATAGCCCAAAGCCAGCCAACTTTATTCAAACCACCCAATCCTAAACTGTTTACCCTGTCTTACTTTGCCTTTCTTGTAGAATCCCCAGTCAAGACATGGGTTTTTCCTCACTTCTGCTTCTGCTTCTTGACCAAAACCTGGTGTTTCTCCTGTGGATCTGTGTGGTGAGACATGTCTCTTGTTTCTATGAGAAATGGAAGTAACATTAAAATTTTCTTTCAATGGCATTGATTTCACAGTGTGATCACTCAGTCATCTTTATAAATTAAGACCTGAGCGCCAAACACCAGAAGGTCTGACCTCAGTATATTTACAAGCAGACTCTCAATGGGGCTATCTGCCTTCTTTATTCCCAGGAATGTCACTCGGTAAAGGGAGGGAATGCTTTGAGGGTCTGCAGCCAAACATTTCATTTCCAGGGTATTATTCTCCACTTCATATATTTTCGCATGTATAGTACTAATAATGAGTTAAAAAACCGAATTATAAATACTATACTTGTATTGCTTTATTAGAGATTTTAGTTTCTTTTCTTCTTTTAAGTCTAATGTTGTATTTGCTTCATGCTTATTATTATGATGCAAATTCTCTCTCTTGAGAGCTTATGGGTCAAGCGGAGATTCTAACTACACAAATGTACTAAATGTTATTCAAAATGGTGTGCATCTAGCCCCTTGGTGGTTTCTATACCAAAGCAAATCTGAGTGACTTACAAATTGCATGGTTCACCAGCATAGAGTATACTACATAATCTACGAACATGGGCTCTGGAAAGAGATATACCTTGTTTTTTATCCCATCTTTGCTATTAACATATTTGGGATTTTGGTATAACATTTCATTGCTTAAAGCCTTATTTCTTTTATATATTAAATAGAAATACAACTCTCTATAGAGTTGTGATTAAATAAAATGATTCATAAAATACACTTAACCAGTGCCTGAATCATAGGAAACAATCAATTAAGATTGTGTGATTCCAGCCCTAGTAGTTGTCTACTGTTACCTCTCAGGAGCTTGGGAGTCTCTCATCTAAAAGTAGGAATCTTACAATGGGACTAGGGCCTTTTCGCTATTCTTATTCAATATCTTTCATTGGCAGTGTTTCTAGCAAAACTCATAGGTTAGAGAGCAAAACTCTCCTGCTACACTGGGAGGTACAAAACACTTAAAAATGCATGATAGTGTTCCATTTTTTAACTTGACTCTACTGCACACTGATCAGGAGTTTCAACTTTTACCTACTCAATTCACCTTTGCCTCCAACCCCAGTTGAAGTTAACATCATCCTTTTACTGCATTGGCCACTGATGAAACAAAGTCCTTTCTGGAATTCTTTCTGGGCATATCTGCTGCAGTTCAATATCGAAACTACACTCCTTAAAGCCACTACACTCTTAAAAAGGGTTATTTCACGGGCTTCCCTGGTGGCGCAGTGGTTGAGAGTCCGCCTGCCGATGCAGGGGACGTGGGTTCGTGCCCCGGTCCGGGAGGATCCCACGTGCCGCGGAGCGGCTGGGCCCGTGAGCCATGGCCGCTGGGCCTGCGTGTCCGGAGCCTGTGCTCCGCAACGGGAGAGGCCACAACAGTGAGAGGCCCGCATACCGCAAAAAAAAAAAAAAAAAAAAAAAAAAGGGTTATTTCACTTTGCCTGGGTCTCTTGCCTAGAAACTCCCTTGAACTACTTTCTTACTGGCCCAAAGCACAGTCCAGTTTAAAGGAGGTTTCTCTCCTTTCATATCTATCTTCTTTAGTTTCCTTTATTTGTACAAAAAAGTTTCTTCTAAGTAGCTGGTTGCAGGTTTCAAGACATTGTGGCAGACTTAAAGAGAGAAGCTACACTTACGAACACTTTTTTATTGTGACCTTTGAATACCCTTTCATTAACACATTCATATTCCAGAAGTTATTCAGATTGTTATGACACCTACAAACTTAGTCAATTTTAACATCATGTTTATATAAGTTTATATATTTTTAACATCTTTATTGGAGTATAATTGCTTTACAATGTTGTGTTAGTATCTGGTGTATAACAAAGTGAATCAGCTATATGTATACATATATCCCCATGTCCCCTCCCTTTTGTGCTTTCCTCCCACACTCCCTATCCCACCCCTCTAGGTGGTAACAAAGCACTGAGCTGATCTCCCTGTGCTATGCAGATGCTTCCCACTAGCTATCTATTTTACATTTGGTAGTGTATATATGACAATGCTAATCTCCTCCCTTCATCCCAGCTTACCCTTCCCCCTCCCCGTCTCCTCAAGTCCATTCTCTATGTCTGTGTTTTTATTCCTGTCCTGCCCCTAGATTCTTCAGAACCATATTTTTTTAGATTCCATATATATGTGTTAGCATATGGTATCTGTTTTTCTTTTTCTGACTTACTTCACTCTGTATGACAGACTCTAGGTCCATCCACCTCACTACAAATAGCTCAATTTCATTTCTTTTTATGGCTGAGTAATATTCCATTGCATGTATGTGCCATATCTTCTTTATGCATTCATCTGTCATGGACACTTAGGTTGCTTCCATGTCCTGGCTGTTGTAAATAGTGCTTCAATGAAAGTTGTGGTACATGTCTCTTTTTGCATTATGGTTTTCTCAGGGTATATGCCCAGTAGTGGGATTGCTGGGTCATATGGTAGTTCTATTTTTATATTTTTAAGGAACCTCCATACTGTTCTCCATAGTGGCTGTATCAATTTACATTCCCACCAACAGTGAAAGAGGGTTCCCTTTTCTCCACACCCTCTCCAGCATTTATTGTTTGTAGGTTTTCTGATGATGGCCATTCTGACCAGTGTGAGGTGATATCTCATTGTAGTTTTGATTTGCATTTCTCTAATGATTAGTGATGCTGATCATCCTTTCATGTGTTTGTGGGCAATCTGTATATCTTCTTTGGAGAAATGTCTATTTATGTCTTCTGCCCATTTTTGGATTGGGCTGTTTGATTTTGATATTGAGCTGCATGGGCTGCTTGTATATTTTGGAGATTAATCCTTTGTCAGTTGCTTCATTTGCAAATATTTTCTCCCATTCTGAGGGTTGCCTTTTCATCTTGTTTATGGTTTCCTTTGCTGTGCAAAAGCTTTTAAGTTTCATTGGGTCCCATTTGTTTATTTTTGTTTTTATATCCATTTCTCAAAGAGGTGGGTCAAAAAGGATCTTGCTGTGATCTATGTCATAGAGTGTTCTGCCTGTTTTGCTGTAAGAGTTTTATAGTGTCTGGCCTTACATTTAGGTTTAATCCACTTTGAGTTTATTTTTGTGCATGGCGTTAGGAAGTATTCTAATTTCATTCTTTTATAGGTAGCTGTCCAGTTTCCCCAGCACCACTTATTGAAAAGGCTGTTTTTTCTCCATTGTGTATTCTTGCTTGCTTTATCAAAGATAAGGTGACCATGTGTGCATGGGTTTATCTCTGGGCTTTCTATCCTGTTCCATTGATCTATGTTTCTATTTTTGTGCCAGTACCATACTGTCTTGATTACTGTAGCTTCGTAGTATGGTCTGAAGTCAGTGAGACTGATTACTCCAGCTCCGTTTTTCTTTCTCAAGATTGCTTTGGTTATTCGGGGTCTTTTGTGTTCCCATACAAATTGTGAAATTTTTTGGATCTAGCTCTGTGAAAAATACCATTGGTAGTTTGATAGGAATTGCACTGAATCTGTAGATTGCTTTGGTTAATAGAGTCATTTCCACAAAGTTCATTCTTGCAATCCAATAACATGATGTATCTCTCCATCTCCTTGTATCGTCTTTAATTTCTTTCATCAGTGTCATAGTTTTCTGCATACATGTCTTTTGTCTCCTTAGGTAGGTTTATTCCTATGTATTTTATTCTTTTTGTTACAATGGTAAATGGGATTGTTTCCTTAATTTCTCTTTCAGATTTTTCATCATTAGTGTATAGAAATGCTAGAGATTTTTGGGAATTAATTTTGTATCCTGCTAGTTTACCAAATTCATTGTTTAGCTCTAGTAGTTTTCTGGTAGCATCTTTAGGACTCTATGTATAGGATCATGTTATCTGCAAACAGTGCCAGTTTTACTTCTTCCTTTGCTATTTGGATTCCTTTTATTTCTTTTTCTTCTCTGATTGCCATGGCTAAAACATCCAAAACTATGTTGCATAATAGTGGTGAGAGTGAGTAACATTGTCTTGTTCCTGATCTTAGAGGAAATGCTTTCAGTTTTTCACCATTGAGAACAATGTTGGCTGTGGGTTTGTCATATATGGCCTTTATTATGTTGAGGTAGGTTTCCTCTCTGCCTACGTTCTGGAAAGTTTTTATCATAAATGGGCATTGAATTTTGTTGAAAGCTTTTTCTACATCTGTTGAGATTATCATAGGGATTTTATCCTTCAATTTATTAATATGGTGTATCACGCTGACTGATTTATGTATATTGAAGAATCCTTGCATTGCTGGGATAAACCCTACTTGATCATGGTGTATGATCCTTTTAATGTGCTGTTGGATTCTGTTTGCTAGTATTTTGTTGAGGAATTTTGCATCTATGTTCATCAGTGATATTGGCCTGTAGTTTTCTTTTCTTGTGACATCTTTGTCTGGTTTTGGTATCACGGTGATGGTGGCCTCATAGAATGAGTTTGGGAGTGTTCCTCCCTCTTCTATATTTTGGAAGAGTTTGAGAAGGATAGGTGTTTGTTCTTCACTAAATGTTTTATAAGATTCACCTGTGAAGCCATCTGGTCCTGGGCTTCTGTTTGTTGGAAGATTTTTAATCACAGTTTCAATTTCAGTGCTTGTGATTGGTCTGTTTATATTTTCTATTTCTTCCTGGTTCAGCCTTGGAATGTTGTGCTTTTCTAAGAATTTGTCCATTTCTTCCAGCTTTTCCAATTTATTGGCATATAGTTGCTTGTTGTAATCTATCATGATCCTTTATATATCTGCAGTGTTGGTTGTTACTTCTCCTTTTTCATTTCTAATTCTGTTTATTTGAGTCTTCTCCCATTTTTCCTTGATGATTCTGGCTAATGGCTTATCAATTTTGTTTTTCTTCTTAAAGAACCAGCTTTTAGTTTTCCTGATCTTTGCTATTGTTTCCTTTATTTATTTTTCATTTATTTCTGATCTGATCTTTATGATTTCTTTCCTTCTGCTAACTCTGGTTTTTTTTTGTTGTTGTTGTTCTTCTTCTTCTTCTCTAATTGCTTTAGGTGTAAGTTTAGGAAGTTTATTTGAGATTTTTCTTGCTTCTTGAGGTAGGATTGTATTGCTATAAACTTCCCTCTTAGAACTACTTTTACTGCATCCCATAGGTTTTGGTTCATCGTGTTTTCATTGTCATGTTTTCCTAGGTATTTTTTGATTGCCTCTTTGATTTCTTCAGTGATCTCTTGGTTATTAAGTAGTGTGTTGTTTAGCCTCCATGTGTTTCTATTTCTTACAGATTTTTTTCCTGTAATTAATATCTAGTCTCATAACATTGTGGTTGGAAAAGGTACTTGATATGATTTCAATTTCCTTAAATTTACCAAGGGTTGGTTTGTGACCTAAGATATGATCTATCCTGGAGAATGTTCCATGAGCACTTGAGAAGAATGTGTATTCTGTTGTTTTTGGATGGAATGTCCTATAAATATCAATTAAGTCCATCTTGTGTAATGTATCATTTAAAGCTTGTGTTTCCTTATTTATTTTCATTTTGGATGATCTGTCCATTGGTGAAAGTGGGGTGTTACAGTACCCTACTATGATTGTGTTACTGTTGATTTCCCCTTTCATGGCTGACTGTTAGTGTTTGCCTTATGTATTGGGGTGCTCCTATGTTGGGGGCATAAATATTTACAATTGTTATATCTTCTTGGATCGATCCCTTGACCATTGTGTAATGTCCTTCTTTGTCTCTTGTAATAGTCTTTGTTTTAAAATCTATTTTGTCTGATATGAGAATTGCTACTCCAGCTTTCTTTTGATTTCCATTTGCAAGGAATATCTTTTTCCATCCCCTCACTTTCAGTGTGTATGTGTCCCTAGGTCTGAAGTAGGTTTCTTATAGACAGCATATATGCGGGTCTTGTTTTTGTATCCATTCAGCCAGTCTATGTCTTTTGGTTAGAGCAATTAATCCATTTACATTTAAGGTAATTATTGACATGTATGTTCCTATTACCATTTTCTTAATTATTTGGGTTTGTTTTTGTAGGTCTTTTCCTTCTCTTGTGTTTCCTGCTGAGAGAAGTTCCTTTAGCATTTGTTGTAGAGCTGGTTTGTTGGTGATGAATTCTCTTAGCTTTTGCTTGTCTGTAAAGGTTTTAATTTCTTTGTGAATCTGAATGAGATACTTGCTGGGTAGACTAATCTTGGTTGCAGGTTTTTCCTCCTCATCACTTTAAATATGCCCTGCTACTTCCTTCTGTCTTTCAGAGTTTCTGCTGAAAGATTAGCTGTTAACCTTATGGGGCTTCCCTTGTATGTTATTTGTTGCTTTTTTCTTGCTGTTTTTAATATTTTTTCTTTGTATTTAGTTTTTGGTAGTTTGATTAATATGTGTCTTGGCATATATCTCCTTAGATTTATCCTGTATGGGACTCTTCTTGCTTACTGGACTTGATTGACTATTTTCTTTCCAATATTAGGGGGCTGTTCAACTATAATCTCTTCAAATATTTTCTCAGACCCTTTCTTTTTCTCTTCTTCTTCTGGGACACCTATAATTTGAATGTCGTTGTATTTAATGTTGTCCCAGAGGTGTCTGAGACTGTCCTCAATTATTTTCATTCTTTTGTGTTTATTCTGCTCTGTGGCTTTTATTTCCACTATTTTATCTTCCAGATCACTTATCCATTCTTCTACTTCAGTTATTCTGAAGTAGTAGAAATTCTAGAGAATTTTTAAGTTCATTTATTTTGTTGTTCATCATTGTTTGTTTGCTCTTTTGTTCTTCTAGGTCCTTGTTAAACATTTCTTGTATTTTCTCCTTTTTATTTCCAACATTTTATATCATCTTTACTATCATTATTCTGAATTCTTTTTCAGGTAGCCTCCCTATTTCCTCTTAATTTTTTCTCTGGTGGGTTTTTACCTTGCTCTTTCATCTGTTGTGTGTTTCTCTTTCTTCTCATTCTGTTTAACTTCCTGTGTTTGGGGTCTCCTTTTCACAGGCTGCATGTTCATAGTTCCTGTTGATTTTGGTGTCTGTTCCCAGTGGGTGAAGTTGGTTCACTGGCTTGAATAGGCTTCCTGGTGGAGGGGACTGGTGCTTGTGTTCTGTTGGGTGGTGCTGGATCTCGTCTTTCTGATGGGCAGTGCCTCATTCGCTGGTGTGTTTTGGGGTGTCTATGAACTTAGTATGACTTTGGGCAGCCTCCCTTCTAATGAGTGGGGTTGTATTCCTGTTTTGCTTGTTGTTTGTCATGGGGCATCTAGCACTGGAGCTTGCAGGCCGTTCACTGGAGCTGGGTCTTAGTGTTGACATGGACATCTCTGGGAGAGCTTTTGCCAATTGATATTACATGGGCCGTGAGATCTCTCATGGTCCAATATTCTGAACTCAGCTCTGCCACCTGGGAGGCTCAGACCTGACTCTCAGCCAGAGCACAAGAACCTGCCAGCCACACGGCTCAGAAGAAAAGGATGAAAAAATAGGAAAATAAAAATAATAATAAAATAAAAAAATAAATTAATATAATTTTTAAAAATAGCAACCAAACCAATAAACAAATCCACCAATGATAACAAGCACTAAAAAGTAAACTAAGATAAACATAGAAATCAGAAATAAATCAGTCGCAGAAAGCAAACCCCAAGTCTGCAGTTGCTTCTAAAATCCACCACCTCAATTTTGGGAACATTCTTTGTCTATTCATGTATTCCACAGATGCAGGATTCATCAGGTTGATTGTTGGGATTTAATCTGCCACTCCTGAGGTTGCACAGAGAAATTTCCCTTTCTCTTCTTTGTTTGCCCGGCTTTTGGGGTTCAGCTTTGGTTTTGGCCCCACCTGTGTGTGTAGGTCCCCTCGGGTGTCTGTTCCCTGTCCAGACAGGAGGGGGTTAAAAGAGCAGCTGATTAGGATGCTCCTGCTCACTCAAGCTGGGAGTAGGGAGGGGTACAGTGTCATAGTTGGAATGGGGCCTGAGCCTGTGGCAGCATAGGCTAACATGAAGTTGCAACAGCCTGAGCACACTGTGTGTTTTCCTGGGGAAATTGTCCCTGGATCTCAGGATCCTGGCAGTAGCATGCTGCACAGGCTCCCAGGATGGGTGTGGGTAGTGACCTGTGCTTGTACACAGGATGCTTGGTGGCAGTGCAGCAGCATCAGCATTACTGTTTCATGCCTGTCTCTGCGATCTCAGTTGGTAGCCATGGCTCACACCCATCTCTGAAGCTTGCTTAGGTGGTGCTCTGACTTCTGTGGGCACACAGGGAAGGAATCCCCTCTCCTCACGCACCCCAAAACAATGGTCTCTTGCCTCTTAGGTAGGTCCAGACTTTTTCGCTGACTCTCTCCTGGCTAGTTGTGGCACATTAGCCCCATTCAATCTGTCTTCACACAGCCAACCCTCTGTGAAGGCTTTCCCTGGGATCTGACCTAGGAAGCCTGAATCTCAGTTCCCAGGCCCCACCTGCCTTGGCAGGTGAGCAGAGAAGTGTCTCATATTGGTGAGTACAGGCAGCACAAATCCTTGGTGCTGGAATCTCTTCACTTTGCCCTCTGCACCTCTGTCACTGTGCTCTCCTCTGTGGCTCTGAGGCTTCCCTCCAGCCCACACCCCCGCTTTGCCAGTGAAGGGGCTCCCTAGTATATGGAAACTTATCCTCCTTCACAGGTCCCTCCCAGAGATGCAGGTCCTGTCCCTATTCTTTTGTCTCTGCTTTTTCTTTTTTCTTTTGCCCTACTCAGGTACATGGGGATTCTCTTGCCTTTTGGGAAGTCTGAGGTCTTCTGCCAGCGTTCAGTAGGTGTTCTGTTGGAGTTGTTCCACATGTAGATGTATTTTTGATGTATTTGTGGGGAGGAAAGTGATCTCCACATCTTACTCCTCCACCATCCTGAAGGTCTCCTATAAGTTTATGTTAAGGTAATTTTATCCCATAGTTTCAAGGGGTCAAAATACCTCCAAGAACTTTTGTAACATGAGAAATATAGATGATAACTTGTCATTGGGGTGTGGGGATAATGCAAATATAAATATAATTACCCAACCTTCTTTCTTTCCTATTAGCATTAATTTGAATCTCCTCTTAGTCATTGGAAAATAAAGAGATTCCCCTCTCCATTACCTCCTTTGCCTCTAAATATACCATGGACTGTTTATAGGAAGACAAGATCAAAAGAGAAACAATTTACAAAGCACTTAAAATTAACCACCCCATTTCACCTGGTGTCCTTGGTTCCAGAAAAATCTTAGAGGCTCCAGTGCTACCAAGGACAGAACATTTCTGATGCAGATCTCTTGTATCACCCTTGGCTACTGGCTAAATTGTGCCAGCTCATCCTCAGTTTTGATAACATAATACCATGAACCATCTCCCCTTTGATATACCATGGTGTACAAATTTAATGTCTTGTCTCCTGAAAGTTGCAAAGTATCCTCTGTGTGCCATGTCATTGTAATGTACCAATATTTCAATTGTTCCTCAATTATGGTCTTCAACTGACTATTTTTCTTTTCCAATTAGGATATTAGAAACAACTATCCCTGTAGTTTCTGAATTTGGTGAAGGAACGTTATTATATTCTTCAAATGAAGTCCTAATGTGATTTAGCATTGTCTTAAGTTCCTTCCTGAAACTAGGGAGTAAGAAAATGAATGGGGTTTCAATGTATTTTCTCTATTCTCTCACTTTCTCAAACTTTAGGAGATAATAGCAAGAATAATTATAAGCCTTTGTCAGCCATTTTATCCCTTTCTCATTTATCTTAAACATATTGGTGTGTCTATAGTAAAAGGTGATATCAGTCACAATATATTTTCTCCTGTCTTTCTTTCTAAAGCAGTCATTTACTCCAAAGGTTAGTTTCACAAGGTCCTAGTGTAGTTTTAACTTTTAATTTGGATATTTGGTCCCAAAAACTATACAGTGAAGTATTACAATTGAAATAGTATTTGAAACACTCTGACATTGGCTACCCCAATGAGCCTTGTTTTGTTTCAGAATTATTGTACTCATATTCACATTGATGAATATTAGAAAAATACCAGGCGTTCTATAAATTACATAAAATAAATGACTCCCCCCCCCTATTAATTTAACCCTGAAATAGAATTATTCAGTATCTGTGTATTTTGGTTTGGTGTGCCTTGTACATATAGCAAGAAAAACATGGAATAAATGAGACAGACAGACAATAAGATGCCAGCTTTGGCATATAGTAAACCAAAGAGGAAAGCACAAACTACTAAGGCTGTAGTGGATAATTTTTTTTAAAAAAGCCCTCTAAATATATTAAGTGTAAAATAGATAATCAGTTGCAGATGAGTCATCACAATCCTCATACCAATGAGTATGATCATCTTCACCCATTTAAATATTTATTGAGCACCATTTATTGTGCTCAGTAATAAAACCCCACAGTTCTTAGCACTGTGCTAAGAACTAGGAATAAAGTACCAAGTGACAAATCTCTGACTTAAGATAACTTCATCTTACCATTTAAATTTCAGCAAATTATGTTTCAAACAAATACCTTCTTAATGTTTCCTCCTTTAAAATAAGAGATGATAAAGATAAGACCTGGCTGTTTAAATCTGTATTTTGAATTTGGCCCTTGGATGACTGAAGCACACTACATCTGGGATTTCTCTTATGTATCATGAATGTAACGGAGTAGAAATGTTTCAAGGATGTATATTACTATGCAACTATTTAAAATCAAAGCAGTTTGTGTTGGGATATTTATATTTCTGATCAAATCTCTAGGTTTGATCCTGCTAAGTCTAATTTTATTTAGAATCCCTAAAAAGACTCCTTAGAATAGTTTGTCTGTGTCATTCAGCCATGAGTTCCTCCTACATTATAAGTCATTTAAAATTTTAGATTCAGATTCTAATAGGAAACTTTCAGCATAAAAACCACAGCACTCAAATTATTGCTGTGAAAACCAAATTATTCATAGTACCATATTCATATCAATAAATTATCTTATTTTTCTACCCAAATCATTTTCAATTAATCTCTCATCAGCACAATTGTTTTGTCATTCTAGAATTAGAGGATTTGCCAATGTATTCTCCATTTCTAGTACATTTTCATCATCTTTACATTTAATATTTTTTTGAAATGTTATGTCTACAGCAGAACATATCCAAGAACAGTTGAGGAAATCAAGCAGTGTTGATATGACATTGTCTGTCTAATTCCAGGAAAGAATTCCTGATGAACCACATGCTCATTTATCATTGTCTAATAAATGTTTTGCACCAATCCTGCTTATGTCTTATAAGCAATTAAATAATTTCACACTTTTCTTTCTTTAAAGCAGAGTTTCCCAACCACAGCACTACTACATTTTAGACCAGATAAATTTGGTCATAGAGGACAATTCTATGCCTTATAGAATGTTTAGCAGCATTCCTGGCCTCCAATAAATGACAGTAGCTCCTGCCCAGTTATAACATTCAAAACTGTCTCCAGACATTGCCAAATATCCACTAGGAGACAAAATCACCCTGGTTGTATTATAAAGAAATGTAATAAAATATAATACAAAGAAAATGAAAAAAGAAAGGATTATTCAGCCATATAGCATATTTTGATTGAATATCCACTGTATGATAACTATGGAGGAGGATATTAAGATGTATAAGATTTGGACTGTAGATAATTTTTTATCTTCATTTTAGATGAGATTATGTCCAAAATTCAATATACTAATAATCATTTTAAAGCTACTTACAGATACATTTTATTGAAATTTTCCATTTCTTCATGAATTTTTACTAATTTCCTTTCCTAACATGTTTGTTTTGTTACTTTTAGAATGTCTTACCTAATTAAGAAACCCATAAATTCCTTGATATTATGGTAAGTGAAGTCTATGTAATTATCTCTATTTTGATTTTAATTTTTCTCATCCATGAAGATAATGATAAATGAAGGCTTAAATCTCCTATGGTAGCTGTCTTTCAGACATGGAGTTCCTATTCCCTCTGGAAGAGAGCATTAAGCTTAAACTCTACTTAGAGCTTTGGAACTTAAATTGGAGTCCATGGAGAATTTAGTTCCTGACTCTTGGTTTCATGGACTCTTTGAATTTATTTACCATGTGATCCAGAGTCCGTCTAAAATCACACATACATTCTATTATTGCCCAGTATTAGAATTAGGGAGGAGTGCTCAAAGACACCAAAGTTTTTAGTAGTATCATTCATGTCTTCCACTTCCAAAAATTCTTTGAGGATTAATAAGAAAAGTCTAAATAAATCTGAATGTTGCTGGTCCAAGACTTTTTAAAGCTGTATAACATCACAACAAAATGTGTGTGGAGGGGTTGTTTTTATTTTATGGCACCATGTCTCTTTGGTTATTTGACATCATTTTTTTACTTAAATGCCTTTATGCACCATATTAATACATTTATTTATATAAAGTTTACCATATATAAGAAAATCATACAATTTCTTGGAGAATTTGCAAGGAGGAAAATGTTAATTTTTTGGAAACTTCCTAGAGAAAAATTATTTGTCCTCACCTTTCTTACATAATTTTTTCTCAGAAAGTTAGTTTTAATTTGTGGATATGTAGAATTACGACTGGTTATCAAGGTTATTTTACAGAAGCAATTGCTTACCATGAAGAAAAAATAATAGTGATATCTAGAAAATCTAGTAAAGTAATACAAATAACAGTGCAATAATTTACAAGCATGCTTTCTAAATTAGGTCACTGCTATGTTAGTTTTACACTAATTGACAATCATTGGAATGACATTTTAAAACCAGGTATCTTTGTGAAATTGTCTGTATTGAGCACAGGGAGTGATATACACCTAACTTGTTCTCATGAAAATTTCTTCAGGTTGTGATTTGATTAGCTTATGATTCTTTTCTTTGCCATGTTCCAAATGCAAGTTAGAATTATAAATGTATTTTGCATTCATCTGTAATTGACATGGAACTCAACTAACATATCTATATCTTGTTATTTTGGAAATTCCTTGTTCTAATACAAATTGAATAGATATCCTGGAATCCAATGCATCTGAAGGATGACCTATTAATTTATTTGGTACTTGGCACTATAGTTTATTGCCACATCATCCAAATCATGAAATTTAGGGCCAGATTTTACTTTGGAGACCATCTATTTGATCCAAACTTCTTGTTATATTGCCTAAATTGGAGTAGGTATTGTATTAATTTTCTAATAATATATGAAAATTTGTGATTAAGAAAACACGCATTTATGATCTCACATTTTCTGTGGGATAGGGGTCTGGGCATGACTTAGTTGGTCTTTTGCTAAGGGACTCACAAAGCTACAGTAAAGATGTTGGCTGGGGCTGCAATCTTTCTGTGGCTCAGGGTCCTCTTCCAAGTCCATGTGGTTGTTGGCAGAATTCAGTTCCTTGTATTTGTAGGCCCTCAGCTCAGAGAGGCTACCCATAATTCTCTGCCATGTGACTTTCTCCACATCAAAGAAATTTGCTTTTTCAAGGCCAGAAGGGATAGAAGGAGAGCGAGTCTATTCCAAATGGCTAAGTCAGAGTCTTATACAATGTAACATAATCAGGGGAGAATCATCCTATCACCTTTGTCATATTTGACCTGTTAAGAAGTAAGTCACAGGTCTACCCATACTCAAATGGAAAGATTATAGAGCATTACTCACTGGACATAACCTTTGGGTATGTCCTTTTAGTCTTCCTTTGGATCTGCAAAGATTCATATCCCTCCTAATATTCACCATGTTCCAGGTTTCCCAGAGTTTCATACCATTTCAACATGTGCTCAATATGCATGATCTCATCACATAAACCAGATACAGATGCAGATGAGGCTTTAGGACATAATCCATTAAGTACTGCTCCTGTAGCAAAATCTCTCCATCTGTGACCTGTGAAACTAAAGAGGCAAAATAATTGCCCCCAACAAACCTGACATACAATGGTGGAACAGGTCTAGGAAAAAAGGCATTCTAAATTCCAGCTCAAAAGGGGGCAAATGGGAGGTAAAAATGTTGCAAGTCATTGAAGTTCTGAACTCTAACCTGACAAAGATTGGGGGTTTCTTGATTGAGTTTTGAAGCCTCAGAGTAGTTTACAGTGGTCCTAGGCTCTTCCTTGTATAATCTTGCTCCTACCCTCTAATTCCTTCTTTCTTTTTCATGAAAGGTAGCACAGTTTTGCTCCTGAATAATTTCATCAAATTTCTTCTTGTCAGTAGAATTTTGGATACCTTTTAATTTGTATTCTTTATGTCCTTTGTAGTGCAGATTGGCAGTGTTTCTGCTGGAACAATTTTCTGAAATGCTTTTTGGATCTTCCATGGGTTTTACTAGCTTTCGCTCCATTAGATAAATGCTGCTTCCACAGATTCTTTTAATATAATCCTTTGTTTATATCGGCCTTCTTTTGAGATGATTCAGGAACAGTACTTCGAAGACTTATAGAGCCCCCAAATTTGATTGATATGTTCAAGGAGGTATACCCTTAATCTCTTAAAAGACCCCTTTGTGTGACAAAATATTCTGACTTTGAACTTTTGATCTAATAAGTTTTCTGCAAAAGACTGTATAGTCACACTTTTGGCCTTTTCTCTAGAGCATGGTATCTGGACAATAAATCTCTTAATTTAGCATTTTTTTGCCATCTGGAGATGATTCTTCAAAATCATCAAGTCCATGTCCCCTTTTATTTATCAATTCTTTCCCATAGTTATCTCTCTGCTCTGCCATTTTACTATTGCTTCCTTGAAAGAAAACATTATCTCCTATAGATTCAAAACTAAGATGCTGAGAACCAAATCCAGAATCACATTTAGCAAATAGCTAAGTTACTACAGAAATTTAGTATCTAAACTCATAGAGTGTCTGTGCTAAATAGAGGGCATTGATTAGAAAAGAACAAGATCCTGAAAATTGGAATGGGGACATATTAAGAGATCCTGGTGAAACTGGGGACATTAATTCCCAAATTCTGATGAATGTTTGCTAGCAAAGACAGCTCTATTATCTCTGAATGAGGAGACTCACTCTACTTTTTCTGAATAAAGTATAATAGCTTCTTCTGTGGTCATTGCCTTACACGACATTGCTGATTCTCCTTAGGACTCACTCCCATCACTCTTTGCTGCTAGACCTATAATTGAACACTAGTCCCAGTGGTTTCCTAAAGGTAGGTACAAAGCATGTGACTCATGAGGAAGTGTGCTGCACTCCCAAAAAAGCTAAATGATTTTTCCAATTTATACAGATGAAAATCTCAGGAATATGTGTGGAAATAAATATTAAGTAGAAGGGACATAAAGTTGAGTTAGGCTGAATTTATTGATTTGGGCCCACTAAACAGATTCAGGATTTAATGTTGCAAATTGAGTGGTTTAAAAATAGTTTGTTTAGTTGGTTGACTCAAACAAAAGTTGGCCTACACTAAATGAAGTTGAAATATCAGAAGTGTTGTGGTATATATATACTACGGTGGAAGAAATCCAAAGGCTTAGGGAGATTGGAATGTTAGAGAGGATTAATTATTTAAGACCTGCTCACACAGGGACTAGAGAACACAAGTTTTACCAAGACTGTGAGGAATAAATTTGTGAGGGAGCCCCAGCATCATTGAAGAGCTCTGTGATTACTCAACTAAAAGCCAAAAATTACAGTGGGCCCTGCTGCCACTGAATTGGTAAATCTGAACGCAGCAGAGATAATTGGATCCCTGGGTGTCAGGGGTCAAGCACCAGCACTTAGTCACCAAAGGCAAGGTGGGCATGGTTACCATAATGGATAGCAGAATCAAACCAGTAATCAGAATAGTGTGACTTGCAGAGACTTATGGTGTTGTTTAGTTGATCAAGGTGTTCCTAGAATTCTTACTTGATCTGTATAAGTAGAGAAGTTGTAGGACAAGTGAACAAAAGTCCAACTTGAATCATGAAAACAGAGATTCATGGCCTACTTAATTAGTTCCTAGACTTGAGCCAGCTTACAGAATTCCCCTCAATAAAAGAGAGGTCAGGTCTCATTAATAAAGGATCCCAGGACACTGCCAAAATTTTATACAGTTAATCTTTCTCCCAGACTTCTGTAAAGGGACCTATAGGCTATCACAAGAGTGACTGTACATTGGTAAAAGGAAATAATCAGACGCTTCAAGGATTACTGAACACTGACTCTGAATTGACACTAATCCAGGAGACCTAATATGTCACCATGGTCTACCAGTCAGAGTAGGAATTTATGGAAGTTATCCTGTGAACTGAGGACAGCTGGGCTCACGATGCAAACCTATCTTGATTTTCTTGCTAGTCAAGCAGAAAATCTGGAAGAGTGAAAAGTTATGGAAGGCCATTGAACTGTATTTCTGGTTAAGAAGTGGAAGATAATGCGTGATCTGAGGAAAGACTCTTCGTTCTGGTTCACTCAAGTTGGCATACTTCCTTGCACAATGAGACTTCAGGTATGGACTTGAGTTTGGCCATCAGCTTAGTGTAAGAACAAACATCCAAGACTACATGAAGCTGAACCTCTTATTGTGTGAGTTGACATTTAACACATCTTTTCCACCAATAAGTGAATACAGAGCAGGTTAATTTCAGGTTCTTGTCAATAAAAGTATATAGTCCTCCTCATTTATGGAGAACAAAATTAAGAGACTGCATTTGGAATAGAGACTAGAAAAACTGAAGCCACTTACCCTATGGATACATGAGGAAATAGCATATATTTTCTCTAATAATATTCTGTAATCTTGAATGGCATTACTAAAAGTAGCTACATACCTATTTCTCTTTTAGGTTGTATCATTGTTCTTACTTCTTCACTTCTCTCTCTTCTTCAAGGATGTGGTTTTCTAATCAAGACATTTAATATAACAGAATTGCTGGAGCTTTCTGGTGAGATTTTGAAAACAGCCTGCTTCAGTGCTTCATGGTGAGATCTTCAGTGTTGGTTCCAGTGACTTTCTCAGGTATTTGCTGATTTCTGAAGCTCTTCAGAGAAGGATGTTAAGAAAGATGTCTTTGAAACAGGGCAAAATTCTGGGTAGTTTCAGACAAAAAAATGGAGGTAAGGACCTGCTAAAGAGGAGAGGTATTGTTAAACACTCCAGGTTCTCACTTGAAAGCCTGGAAGGATGCATTCTGAGAGTAAGTATAAAACAGAAATAGACAGAGTCTTTAAAAATCTTCAAACAAAAATCCAGGTAGCTAATTAGATTGACATTATCTTCTCACTGTATCTTTCTTGTTGAACTCTCTCTTCAGAGATTGTAGAGATTTTTCTGCAAAATCCATTACATCTAATCAAAAATTACCAAGGATCCCAGAACCAAGATCTAAATATAAAATATAGAAAATAAAAACATATCCACAGATAAATCAGGTTTTGAAAGTATCAGACATAGAGTTTAAGATGAAAATAATTGTGATTAATAGGTTCAAAATATATGATCAGATAAATAATTTAATCAGAAAACTAGAATTATAAAAAGAATTAAAAATAAATGCCAGTACTGGAATAGTACTAATCAAAGACTACAGCAAACATACTTGTGATTAAGAAAAAAATCTTTCAATTTGCCTCAGCAAAGGTTATTATAATCAAAAAGAACTGTAAATCTTCTCCAAAGAGGAGAGTTGGGGGAAAATACACCAGGGATTTTAGATTTGGGTGTTTTAGTCTTAACAAGGATTAGTCAGAATTTATGAACAAGGCAAGTTGCTGGAAAAATCAATGCTTACATTAAAATATGTAAGTCCAGATTGAATTACTATTAATTCAGGTTGTTTGAGGTCTAACCTTATAAATATATTTCTGAACAAACTGGTCTAAAAGGAATTTGACCTCAGATAATCTGTGATATCATGGTTTAGTTTGGTACAGTTTTGAGAGTGGTTTTGGGAGTATAGTCCTTTTTCCAAATTGTCATTTCTGATTTAATTCTCAATATGAACCAAATCTAAAGAAAGAAAAAAAAAACTTTAAAAATCTCTAAAGAAAATCAGGAAAAATAATTATAATAAATAAAAATGATAAAGGTTTTCATGAATTCTAGGATTATGGCTTGGCTGCCAGGAAGAATAATCATTTAATTAATTAAAATAGAAAATCCATGGAAAGGTTAAGAGTTAAAGAGACAATCATTAGTTTTCAAAATGTTAATTTTGATGTTATTAAGCATATCCAGGTGGTAATTTGAATAAGAAGATGATTCTTCCTATGTAATATCTGGTATTAGGAAGGTATAGAAAGTAAAATTCATTTAAATGCGTAATGCTTATTTTAGCCAACTGTTTTCTGTTCTTAATTTTTCAATAAACTATGTTTTGTACGTTATACAGTTACTCTTAGTATTTCAATGTAAATTCGAATTGTTTTACTATAAAACTATCCTCAACTTGCTTTATATCTGTTGCTTTATTAATAAAACATGCCATAGCAAAGTTTATATAAACACTGTAGCAAAAATGAACTGATCTAGATATGACAGATTATTCTAGTCATCTTAGATGTTTTAAATAATTCCTAAAATTTGTTTACTTGATTATAAAGTGTCCTATGGGGTTTTGATAATGAAGTAAATCTGTAAGACTCGGGATGACATGCTGAGTTATTAAATTAGCCTCTAAATTAAATTTTGAGTATATCTTAGCTTGTCTTTGGCACCACATAAGTTTATTTAGCTCAGAAGTACATTCAAGTACATTTTAAATGGTATGATATGTCTTTGAGAAGAATAAAAAATTTATGTATAAGATTACATCTTGTTTTTTTAGAACTTGGAAATCGATATCCACTAAGGTTCAACTGACTTGTTATCTATGTAAAATAAGAGGCAGTATTTCTAAAAATTTTGTTACTAATAATCATACATGGTGGAATTCTCTTCAAAATTCATGTTTAATCTTACTTGCCTAAGGGTATGGACAGTTTATTTTCATGATTGTATCATCATGCCCTTTATTTAATCTCCTTCATTTTATTTATATATTTTTTTGCTGTACGCGGGCCTCTCACTGTTGTGGCCTCTCCCGTTGCAGGGCACAGGCTCCAGACGCGCAGGCTCAGCGGCCATGGCTCACGGGCCCAGCCGCTCCGCTGTACGTGGGATCTTCCCGGACCGGGGCATGAACCCGCGTCCCCTGCATCATCAGGCGTACTCAACCACTGTGCCACCAGGGAAGCCCTAATTTCCTTTTCTGTTTTGAGTTCTATTCTTTTTTTCTCCTCTTGAGTTTCTGCATATTTTCCTCTTTTGTTTATTGTATTTTTCTTTTTTTTAATTTACCCTATTTCAGTCTCACATCATGAGATAGCCACAATTTACTGATTGTCCAGTACCTGGCACCATGGGCTAGGGTCATGTTTGAAATATGTAAGATAAAGTCTTTACTTTTTACAAACATATGAACATAGTTGTACATAAAGATCATGGGGGGCTTCCCTGGTGGCGCAGTGGTTGAAAGTCTGCCTGCCGATGCAGGGGACGCGGGTTCGTGCCCCAGTCCGAGAAGATTCCACATGCCGTGGAGCACCTGGGCCCGTGAGCCATGGCTGCTGAGCCTGCGCGTCCGGAGCCTGTGCTCCGCAATGGGAGAGGCCACAACAGCGAGAAGCCCGCGTAGCGCAAAAAAAAAAAAAAAAAAAAAAAAAAAAATAGATCACCGGCTTTTCAGCTTTCTCCACATGCTCTCAAAGCAGAGTGCAAACAAGTGCAAATATACAAGGTGAAAACCACACTCATGAAGGCCAGGGGCAACAAGAAAGAGCGTTTGATAGTTAGAAACATCTAATTAAAAAAAAATCTTGGAGAAATGTGAAAGGGAGCTGGCTCTTAAAGAAAGAGACACAAGAATATCAAGTGGGCAAAAGTCACATGCACAGTGGTGTCTAGCACTGTCTCACAAATACCATCTGTTTGTTGAATTAGTCTCAGGGCGCAATGAGCAAGTGATAAGTAGGCAAGATCAGTCAAGTGAATCTGGCTGGAGCAGGGAGTCTACAATGGGAAAACAAAAATTTAAAGTTAAGGTGAGGGAATTTGGAGACAATTCCAAAATCTTAGAAAGATCTGTATGCATTTTGTGTTATTACAGAATCAAATTTGGAATATGATAAAAGTACTATTTCAAATAGTTTTAGATGTTTTGAAAGTGGTGATTCTTGTGGTAATCTATACCTAAAATATTGTAATTTTGATGGATAAGTACTATGAAACCAGATAACAATTTTATACTTGCATTAGAAAGGTATTTGCATAGGGAGTAGGCTAGCTAACAGGTGCAAAAGAAGTTGAATTAAAAATAATTCCAATTAGCTGCTATCATTGTCAAGAATGGGCACAAAGTTACATTTAAACCAAGTAGGACAAACAATAATCACATGAGTGCAACCCTATTATATGTTGTTATTTAAAAAAATGTAAGATTAATGCTGTTTTCCTATTTCTGTAATGTATTCAAGCATTAAAATAATTACTCAAGTACTACATGAAATGTAGTGATTAAGAAAATTCAGGCCCATACCTGTTGTGTTCATATCCTTTTGAAATACTAGCTTTTTGGACATCAGATGCATTACTTAACCTCTCTGCGCCTCAGGTCCTTTACATATTAAAGGGAGGTAATTGCAGATGTCTGATAGTATTTTTATGAAAATTAAATGAGTTAACATTTGGAATTTGGAAATGCTTGTCCATTAGTAATCCACCCCTAAATGTTAGTTATTATTGCTGTTGATACTGTTGCTATTAGATAAGATTCAAGTAATACCTAAAATATAAAGTAAAACACAAAATTTAGTCTTTACTCATATAGAATTGCCTCATTCTCCTTTCCAGAGTGGAGAAGAGCTTTATTTTCTTTGTATACTTTTATTATGAATTTACCTGAAAATATGTGTTGATGCATATTTATTTAGCCTTTTAATGTAAATTGAGGTCATACTCTGTGTTTAGTTCTGTATTCTTTTCATACATCATGATGGTGTGCCTGAACATTCCATGTTAACAATAAAACTTAAAATAGCTTCAAATATTTACTCAGTAATTCATAATGTTCATGTACAGTGATTTATTTAATCAGTTTCCTTTAGCTAGTATTTAGGATATTTTCTTGTTTTTTCTATTATGAACAATGTTGCAAAGGGTATTCTTTTGCAAACAACGTAGTATACATATGATAGCAAAAACTTTTAACGAAGCAGTGCAAGAACCAACTCATCACCACGTGTAAAATAGATAGCTCGTTGGAACCTGCTGTTATAGAACGGGAGCTCAGCTCAGTGCTATGTGACAACATAGATGGCTGGGACGGGGTGGGGGTGGGAGAGAGGCCCAAGAGGGAGGGGATATATGTATACATATAGCTGATTCACTTCATTGTACAGTAGAAACTAACACAACATTGTAAAGCAATTATACTCCAACAACAACAAAAAAGAGCCCACTAATCTGAATAGCTGCTAGATGAATGTGCTATAGTAAGAGACAAGCAAACAAAAAGTAGCATCTTACAAAAATAGATAAATATAAATTCATGTTTTTCCATGGACTAATTCTAAGAAGTGAAATTAGTTGTTTAAAAAAAGTGACCTTGGGCTTCCCTGGTGGCGCAGAGGTTGAGGGTCTGCCTGCCGATGCAGAGGACGCTGGTTCGTGCCCTGGTGCGGGAGGATCCCACGTGCCGCGGAGCGGCTGGGCCCGTGAGCCGTGGCTGCTGGGCCTGCGCATCCGGAGCCTGTGCTCCGCAACGGGAGAGGCCACAACAGTGAGAGGCCCGCGTACCGCAAAAAAAGGTATCATTAAATCTGTCCTTCTAAAAGGATTTTATTTTAAAAAACTTTAAATTAATCTAAGATAATGTTTATAGACACTGATATTATAGTGATGACAGAGTAGTCAGAAGTCATGAGTATTAAAAGAGTTACTGAATAATTTATAAAATAGCAATGTTGAAGAATCCATTAATGACATTCCTTATTGAGTTAATGGTGGCAAAATTAAAGGAAATGTTTAATATCTATTAAAATGCCTAATATATGTATGTATTTCATAGAGCACTTGATTGTCTTGAAATCACAACTCATCATTTTTAGTTTTATATTAGAATCAGTGATCAAATAATTGCTAGAGTATGTAGTCAACAGAGTGGCCAGTAAGACTTTAATTCTTTGTATGTTAGAGCTAAACTTTAAGCCAACAGGGTAGTAAGTTTTTCAGAGGAATTTTATATCTCTGTGTATATTAGTCAAACAAATTCAGCAGCTGCAATGGCCAGAGCTAAGTAATGGTTTTTCAGTTTGAATGTGATTTGAATCAACTTTTGACAAATATTGACTAACCTTACTTTATGTCCCTGGTACCATGCTAGATCCTGTGGATTCAAAGGTGAGTAAGATACAGTGACTTCCCTCAAGGAACTTAAAATCTAGAGAGCTAGACATATTAAATAGAGGTCAATGCAAAATACTGTTCAGAGAGGAGCTTCAAGATGGCAGAAGAGTAAGATGTGGAGATCACCTTCTTCCCCACAAATACATCTACCTGTGGAACAACTCCTACAGAACACCTACTGAACATTGGCAGAAGACCTCAGACCTCCCAAAAGACAAGAAACTCCCTGTGTACCTGGGTAGGGCAAAAAAACAAAAGGAAAAAACAGAGACAAACGAATAGGGACAGGACCTGCACCAGTGGGAGGGAGCTGTGAAGAAGGAAAGGTTTCCACACACTAGGAAGCCCCTTTGCAGGTGGAGACTGTGGGTGGCGGAGGGTGGAAGCTTCAGAGCCACGGAGGAGAGCGCAGCAACAGGGGTGTGGAGGTCAAAGTGGAGAGATTCCCACACAGACGATCAGTGCCAACCAGCACTCACCAGCCCGAGAGGCTTGTCTGCTCACCTGCTGGGGCAGGACGGAGCTGGGAGCTGAGGCTCGGGCTTCAGTAGGATCCCAGGGAGAGGACTGGGGTTGGCGGCGTGAACACAGCCTGAAGGGGTTACTGCACCACAGCGGCTAGCCGGGAGGGAGCCCGGGAGAAAGTCTGGAGCTGCCGAAGAGGCAAGAGACTTTTTCTGGCCTCTTTGCTTCCTGGTGCATGAGGAGAGGGGATTAAGAGCGCCACCTGGAGCTCCAGAGACGGGCGTGAGCTGCGGCTATCAGCGTGGACCCCAGAGATGGGCATGAGATGCTATGCCTGCTGTTGCAGCTACCAAGAAGCCTGTGTGCAAGCACAGGTCAGTCTCCACACTTCCCCTCATGAGAGCCTGTGCAGCCCACCACTGCCAGGGTCCCATGATCCAGGGACAACTTCCCCAGGAGAATACATGGCACGCCTCAGGCTGGTGCAACGTCACGCCGGCCTCTGCCTCCGCAGGCTCTCCCCGCATTCTGTACCCCTCCCTACCCCCGGCTTGAGGGAGCCAGAGCCCCCGAATCAGCTGCTCCTTTAATCCTGTCCTGTCTGAGCAAAGAGCAGACGTCCTCAGGCGACCTACACGCAGAGGCGGGTCCAAATCTAAAGCTGAACCCTGGGAGCTGTGCAAATAAAGAAGAGAAAGGGAAATCTCTTCCAGCAGCCTCAGGAGCAGAAGATTGAATTTCCACTGTCAACTTGATGTACCCTGCATCTGTGGAATACCTGAATAGACAACAAATCATCCCAAATTGAAGGGTTGGACTTTGGGAGCAATTATATATATATATATATATATATTTTTTTTTTTTTTTTTTTTTTTTCCTTTTTTCTCTTCTTGTGAGTGTGTGTGTGTGTATGCTTCTGTGTGTGATTTTGTCTGTATAGCTTTGCTTTTACCATTTGTCCTAGGGTTCTCTCTGTCTGTTTTTCTTTTGTTTGTTTTTTAATTACTTAAAATATTTTTTCTTAATAATTATTTTTTATTTTAATTACTTTATTTTATTTTACTTTATTTTATTTTATCTTCTTCTTTCTTTCTTTCTTTTTTTTTCTCCCTTTTATTCTGAGCCATGAGGAGAACAGACTCTTGGTGCTCCAGACAGGCATCAGGGCTGTGCCACTGAAGTGGGAGGGCCAAGTTCAAGACACTGGTCCACAAGAGACCTCCCAGCTCCACGTAATATCAAACAGTGAAAATCTCCCAGAGATCTCCATCTCAATGCCAAGACCCAGCTCCACTCAACGACCAGCAAGATGCAGTGCAGGACACCCTATGCCAACAACTAGCAAGACAGGAACACAACACCATCCATTAGCACAGAGGCTGCCTAAAATCATAATAAGGCCACAGACACCCCAAAACACACCACCAAATGTGGACATCCCCACCAGAAAGACGAGATCAATCCTCATCCACCAGAACACAGTCACTAGTCCCCTCCACCAGGAAGTCTACACAACCCACTGAACCAACATTAGCCAGGGGACAGACACCAAAAACAATGGAAAATATGAACCTGCAGCCTGCAAAAAGGAGACCCCAAACACAGTAAGTTAAGCAAAAGGAGAAGACAGAGAAACAAACAGCAGATGAAGGAGGAAGGCAAAAACCCACCAGGCCTAACAAATGAAGAGGAAATAGGCAGTCTAACAGAAAAAGAATTCAGAATAATGATAGTAAAGATGATCCAAAATCTTAGAAATAGAGTGGAGAAAATACAAGAAATGTTTAGCAAGGACCTAGAAGAACTAAAGAGCAAACTAACAGTGATGAACAACACAATAAATAAAATTAAAAATTCTCTAGAAGGGATCAATAGCAGAATAACTGAGGCAGAAGAACGGATAAGTGACCTGGAAGATAAAATAGTGGAAATAACTACTGTGGAGCAGAATAAAGAAAAAAGAATGAAAATAATTGAGGACAGTCTCAGAGACCTCTGGGACAACATTAAATGCACTGACATGTGAACTATAGGAGTCCCAGAAGAATAAGAGAAAAAGAAATGAACTGAAAAAATATTTGAAGAGATTATAGCTGAAAACTTCCCTAATATGGGAAAAGAAATAGTTAATCAAGTCAAGGAAGTACAGAGAGTCCCATACAGGGTAAATCCAAGGATAAACACACCAAGGCAAATATTAATCAAACTACCAAAAATTAAATACAAAGAACAAATATTAAAAGCAGCAAGGGAAAAAAAAAAGAAAACAAATAACACATAAGGGAATCCCCATAAGGTTAACAGTTGATCTTTCAGCAGAAACTCTGAAAGGCAGAAGGGAGTGGCAGGACATATTTAAAGTGATGAAGGAGAAAAACCTACAACCAAGATTACTCTATGCAGCAAGGATCTCATTGAGATTTGAAGGAGAAATTAAAAGCTTTACAGACAAGCAAAAGCTAAGAAAATTCATCACCACTAAACAAGCTTTACAACAAATGCTAAAGGAATTTCTCTAGGCAGGAAACACAAGAGAAGGAAAATACCTACAATAATAAACCCAAAACGATTAAGAAAATGGTAACAGGAACATACATATCGATAATTACATTAAGTGCAGATAGATTAAGTTCTCCAACCAAAAGACATAGACTGGCTGAATGGATACAAAAACAAGACCCGCATATATGCTGTCCACAAGAGACCCACTTCAGACCTAGGGACACATACAGACTGAAAGTGAGGGTATGGAAAAAGATATTCCATGCAAATGGAAATCAAAAGAAAGCTGGAGTAGCAATTCTCATATCAGACAAAATAGACTTTAAAACAAAGACTATTACAAGAGACAAAGAAGGACACTACATAATGATCAAGGGATAAATCCAAGAACAAGATATAACAATTGTAAATATTTATGCCCCCAAAATAGGAGCACCTCAATACATAAGGCAAACACTAAAAGCCAGCCATGAAAGGGGAAATCAACAGTAACACAATCATAGTAGGGTACTGTAACACCCCACTTTCACCAATGGACAGATCATCCAAAATGAAAATAAATAAGGAAACACAAGCTTTAAATGATACATTACACAAGATGGACTTAATTGATATTTATAGGACATTCCATCCAAAAACAACAGAATACACATTCTTCTCAAGTGCTCATGGAACATTCTCCAGGATAGATCATATCTTAGGTCACAAACCAACCCTTGGTAAATTTAAGGAAACTGAAATCATATCAAGTATCTTTTCCAACCACAATGCTATGAAACTACATATCAATTACAGGAAAAAATCTGTAAGAAATAGAAACACATAGAGGCTAAATAACACACTACTTAATAACAAAAGATCACTGAATAAATCAAAGAGGCAATCAAAAATTACCTAGAAAAACATGACAATGAACACACAATGACCCAAAACCTATGGGATTCAGCAAAAATAGTTCTAAGAGGGAAGTTTATAGCAACACAATCCTACCTTAAAAAACACGAAACATCTCAAATAAACCACCTAACCTTATACCTACAGCAATTAGAGAAAGAAGAACAAAAAACCCCCAAAGTTAGCAGAAATAAAGAAATCATAAAGAACAGATCAGAAATGAATGAAAAAGAAATGAAGGAAACGATAACAAAGATCAATAAAACTAAAAGCTTGTTGTTTGAGATGATAAAATCGATAAACCAGTAGTCAGACTTATCAAGAAAAAAAGACAGAAGACTCAAATCAATAGAATTAGAAATGAAAAAGGAGAAATAACAACTGACACTGCAGAAATACAAAGGATCATGAGAGATTACTACAAGCAACTATATGCCAATAAAATGGACAACCTGGAAGAAATGGACAAATTCTTAGAAATTCAAAGGTTTCCAAGACTGAACCAGGAAGAAATATAAAATATGAACACAGCAATCACAAGCACTGAAATTGAAACTGTGATTCAAAATCTTCCAACAAAGAGATGCCCAGGACCAGATAGCTTCACAGGCAAATTCTATCAAAAATTTAGAGAAGAGCTAACACTATCCTTCTCAAACTCTTCCAAAGTATAGCAGAGGGAGGAACACTCCCCACCTCATCCTACAAGGCCACCGTCACTCTGATACCAAAACCAGACAAAGATGTCACAAAGGAAGAAAACTACAATCAAATATCACTGATGAATATAGATGCAAAAATCCTCAACAAAATATTAGCAAACAGAATCCAATAGCACATTAAAAGGATCATACACTATGATCAAGTGGGGTTTATCCCAGGAATGTAAGGATTCTTCAATATATGCAAATCAATAAATGTGATGCACCATATTAACAAGTTGAAGAAGAAAAAATATATGATCATCTCAATAGTTGCAGAGAAAGCTTTTGACAAAATTCAACACCCATTTATGATAAAAACCCTCCAGAAAATGTGCATAGAGGGAACTTTCCTCAACATAATAAAGGCCATATATGACAAAGCTACAGCCAACATCATCCTCAATGGTGAAAAACGGAAACCATTTCCACTAAAATCAGGAACAAGACAAGGTTGCCCACTCTCACCACTATTATTCAACATAGTTTTGGAAGTTTTCGCCACAGCCATCAGAGAAGAGAAAGAAATAAAAAGAATCCAAATTGGAAAAGAAGAAGTAAAGCTGTCACTGTTTGCAGATGACATGATACTATACATAGGGAATCCTAAAGATGCTACCAGAAAACTACTAGAGCTAAACAATGAATTTGGCAAAGTAGCAGGATACAGATTTAATGCACAGAAATCTCTTGCATTCCTATACACTAATGATGAAAAATCAGAAAGTGAAATTAAGAAAACACTTCCATTTACCATTGCAACAAAAAGAATAAAATATCTAGGAATAAACCTACCTAAGTAGACAAAAGACCTGTATGTAGAAAATTATTACACTGATGAAAGAAATTAAAGATGATATAAATAGATGGACAGATATACCATGTTATTGGATTGGAAGAATCAACATTGTGAAAATGACTCTACTACCCAAAGCAATCCACAGATTCAATGCAATCCCTATGAAACTACCACTGGCATTTTTCACAGAACTAGAACAAAACAATTCACAATTTGTATGGAAACACAAAAGACACTGAATAGCCAAAGCAATCTTGAGAACGAAAAACGGAGCTGGTGGAATCAGGCTCCCTGACTTCAGACTATACTACAAAGCTACAGTAATGAAGACAGTATGGTACTGGCACAGAAACAGAAATATAGATCAATGGAACAGGATAGAAATCCCAGAGATAAACCCACACACATATGGTCACCTTATATTTGGTAAAGGAGGCAAGAATATACAGTGGAGAAAAGACAGCCTCTTCAATAAGTGGTGCTGGGAAAACCAGACAGCTACATGTAAAAGAATGAAATTAGAACACTCCCTAATACCATACACCAAATAAACTCAAAATGGATTAAAGAATTAAATGTAAAGCCAGACACCATCAAACTCTTAGAGGAAAACAAAGACAGAACACTCTATGACATAAATCACAGCAAGACCCTTTTTAACTCACCTCCTAGATAAATGGAAATAAAAACAAAAATAAACAAATGGGACCTAATGAAACTTAAAAGCTTTTGCACAGTAAAGGAAACAAGATGAAAAGGTAACACTCAGAATGGGATAAAATATTTACAAATGAAGCAACTGACAAAGGATTAATCTCCAAAATATACAAGCAAGTCATGCATCTCAATATCAAAAATCAAACAACCCAATAAAAAAATGGGCAGAAGACCTAAATAGACATTTCTCCAAAGAAGATATACAGATTGCCAACAAACACATGAAAGAATGCTCAGCATCACTAATCATTAGAGAAATGCAAATCAAAACTAAAATGAGATATCATCTCACACTGGTCAGAATGGCCATTATCAAAAAATCTACAAACAATAAATGCTGGAGTGGGTGTGGTGAAAAGGGAACCCTCTTGCACTGTTGGTGGGAATGTAAATTGATACAGTCACTATGGAGAACAGTATGGAGGTTCCTTAAAATTCTAAAAATAGAATTACCATATGACCCAACAATCCCACTACTGGGCATATACCCTGAGAAAACCATAATTCAAAAAGAGTCATGTACTAAAATTTTCATTGCAGCTCTATTTATAATAGCCGGGACATGGAAGCAACCTTAGTGTCTATCAACAGATGAATGGATAAAGAAGATGTGGCACATATATACAATGGAATATCACTCAGCCATAAAAAGGAACAAAACTGAGTTATTTGTAGCGAGGTGGATGGACCTAGAGATGGTCATACAGAGTGAAATAAGTCAGATAGAGAAAAACAAATACCATATGCTAACACATATATATGGAATCTAAAAGAAAAAGCACAAACAAAACAAAAATGGGCAGAAGAACTTATGGGCAAGATGGGGATAAAGATGAAGACATACTACATAATGGACTTGAGGACACGGGGAGGGGGAAGTGTAAGCTGGGACAAAGTGAGAGAGTAGCATGGACATATATACACTACTAAACGTGAAATAGATAGCTAGTGGGAAGCAGCTGCATAGCACAGGGAGATCAGCTTGGTGCTTTGTGACCACCTAGAAGGGTTGGATAGGGAGGGTGGGAGGCAGAGAGATACAAGAGGGAAGAGATATAGGGACATATGTATATGTATAACTGATTCACTTTGTTATAAAGCAGAAACTAACACACCATTGTAAAGCAATTATATTCTAATAAAGATGTTAAAGAAAAATACTGTTGGGAGTTACTATATAAGAAGTACCGAAACAAATATTAGGTGGAAAGTGAGCAAGTGTTAAAGAATGTTTTCTGTAAGAAGTAATTGCTTTTTAGAGTTTTAGAGGGAGATGGGGACTAAGGCAGTTGAAGATGCAAGGAAGAGACTGTCTAGCCCTGAGTCTTAGAAACACCAAGTGTTGGTTCAATTTTGCAGGTGTGAATTAGCAAGTTATATATTGCTAAGATCATAAAAGTTAATTTTGCTGGAGAAGAGATCTTGCAAGGAGAAAATCTGGAAGTAAGGTGCTGAGATTAAAACTCAAAGTTGTAAGAGAGCATGGTTTGGTCAGAGAGCTGGCGTTTTTGTTGCTAGTAGTAAATGAGTGGAGTACAGATTATGAAATGGGGATTGGTAGGAGATGAAACCTAATGCCCAAGCATGGAGTGGGCTTAGTGTAATTTAAAAATTGTATCTTGTGGGAGACTGTGGTAAATTATTACAAAGATTGCCAGAAAAATCTTTCCATCTCTGTTTGCATGACTTTTTGTAAACTGACTTTGCCATACATCCCATCAAAATGATATTTATTTTCTGTGAATCTGGTATGGCCTTGTGAATTGCTCTGATCAACAGAACATGGCAGAGGTGATTTAGTGTGGCTGCCAAGTCTAGACCTCAAGAAGCCTTGAACCTTTTGCTTTCCTTCTCCTACTGTCTTGAGGTTGCCACCTAAAGAAGCCTTATCTATCTAATTGTAAGCTAATTGGCTACTGGACAAAGAAATGCAGCCAAAAGTCAGAACAAAATACCAGATATGTGCATGAGACCATCTTAGATCACCCAGTTCCACTGAAGCCACCAGAGAACTGTAGCCATATGCATGACTAGGAGAGACCAATAAAAGAACAATCCAGAGAAGTCTGGCCCAAATTGCTGATCCACAGATGTGTGAGAAAATAATATGGTTCTTATTTTAAGCTAACACATTTTTGTATCGTTTCTGAGACATATATGGTGAGACATGACAAGGCTTTTAAGAAAGAGTGGAACAGGGAGATAATCAGCTTTACTATCAGAATATCAATCTAGCTGCTTGTGGAGAATGGCTTAGAGTTAGGTCATGAATGAAGATCGTTGCACAGCTGTTGCTATAACCTATAAAAAATGATGAAAATTTGTGCTAAAATATTAGTAGTGAAAATAAGTGGACAGATTTTAAACATAATAAATAGTTAGATTGGACAAATAGTAATGATTGATGGAGAAGCTAATGTGAAGCAGGATGAGTAATGGAGCAATGAAGGATAGTGCTTAATTTGTAATTGGGATTCTAAATGGATTCTTGGGCAGTCATTGAGGTGGGGAACATAAGTAGCCAATTTTTAGAGGGAGTGTTGAGGATATTGTTAGCGTCAACTCTTTTAGGCTACTTTTTTTCATGAAATAAGAAGCAATATATTTTTTCTATGGTATACTCACAGTGATAGTGAAAGGCTGGGTCCAAAGTTCTGGAACAGAAAGAAGAAATTTGGCTTTGAGAAAGTTACAAATGGGTTGCAGATGAGATCATTCAGAGCAAGAGCATAAGGATGAGTAGAGGAAGGGACTCAAAGACTCAAAATGTAAATCTAGGGGCTTACAGGAAGAGTTGAAGATTTAACCAGTGATATCTGAGAACAGATCTTTCTAATAGTTCTGCTGTTGTTTTCCAGCTTTGAGGAAACTATCTTACTATCTCTTCAATATTTAGTCACATCGATTCTTCTGTACTCTAAGAGGAATGTGATACAGAATCCTTCACCCAAATTATAGTTTCATAAACCAACATTGGTTTGCCACATATTTATTAAAAGCCTACTACTGTGTTTTCAGGAACTTTTCTAGGCTCTATGGATACAATGCTACATGAAATAAACAAAAGTTTTGCTCTCATGGAGTTTAGTAAATACATTATAAACAAAATGTAAATAATTTGGGGGAGTGCTAAGTTCTATAAAGGAAAATAAAGCAGGATGAATAGGTATAGAATAATGGGAAAGAGTTGCCATTTATGTCAATCATGTGAAAGTTACCTTCCACAGACCTGAAGAAATAAATATGGAGAAAACATGCCAATATTGGAGAGAGAACTCTGCAGGTTGAAGAGAAGAGCACATAAACATTTCTTGAAATGGACATGAGTTTGGTATGCTTAAGAAACAGAAAGAAGGCTATAGTGTTTGAGTCACTTTATAGAAAGAGCTTAGTTGGTAGAAAATGTGAGACTTTGTAGATGTCAAAAATAATTTTGGATTTCAGTAAAACTATTATGGAAAGCCAGTGGAGAGGCTGAGACAAGACAATGACAACATTTGATTCATATTTTTAAGGGATTCTTCAGCCTATCTTATGGAAAATAGCTTTGACTGGGTAACAGTGCAAGCAAAGAGAACAGTTACATGACTATTATAGAAAGAAAGGGTAGAATAAGTGGTTAGTCTAAAAATATATTTTAAAGTTAAGGTGTTAGTTTTCTATTACTGCTTAAAAAATTGCAAACAGTAATTTAAAGCAACACAAATCTATAATCTCACAGTTGTGGGTCAGATGTTTGACATGAGTCTCATTGGGCTACAATCAATATGTCAGCAGAGGTGAGTTTGTTACTGGAGACTCTAGAATCTACTTCCATGCCCAAGCAGGTTATTGGCAGAATTCAATTCATTGTGGGTGTAGGACTCAGATCCTGATTTTCTTGCTGTCTGTCTGCCAGGCATTGTTTTTAGCTGCTAGAGACCCCCTGCATTTTTTGGGACCTAGCTGCCTTTGTCTTCAAAGCCAGCAAAGATGGGTTGAGTTCTTCTCATGCCTTTCTGTTCTACTTTCACTTTTGCCACATCTCTCTCTCTGACACTTGTGCCTTTCTCCTCTAGTTTTAAGGGCCTATAGTTTATATTGGGCCAAAGGTAATCCAAGATAATCTCATTTTAAGGTTCACTGATTAACAACTTTAATTCCATCTTAAAAGTCCTTTTGCTATGTAAAATAAATCATTTAAGTATTTATAGTAGTAACACCAATGGGTGAAGGTCATGGAGCCAAAATGTCCAGATCGAATCACGTTCGATCTGACTGGCAACTACTTGCAGATATTTGAACTTTTTTAACCTATAAAAATGGCAATTTAATGCAGTTTGATCTAATATAATTATATAACAATGTTCAGAATATTTTTATGATCAATCTTTCTGAATACATATATATGATAAAGCCTCAACTTTTATTGATAGTAATAAGAAAAAGGAGTACTAGCAAAGAACCATAGTTTATATATACATATATAAAATTGCTTCATAAATCCATTTAATTTTCAGAACAACCCTATGAAGTCAGTACTATTGTTTCCCTTGCTTAAATATTTTTGTCTATATGGAAAAATTATATTCTCACTCAATTTTTTTCTTTTTTTCAAATAGTATATGTAATACACTCTCAATTCTTCCTGGACCAACACAAAATACACTTCTTTCACACCTACATCTGCACTCCCACACATATCTCCTAGACAAGATTACATATTTATTAACATTTTGCCCCTCCATCCACAGTGTAGCAATATGACCACGAAACAGCTGCCCAGTCAGATCCTATATTTCTCAGCCTGTGCATATTGGTGGGTCAGATGATTAGTTATTGCTAATGAGATGCAAGATGTTGTGAAATGAAACATTTCTAGGCTAAGGCACTTAATGTGTTTGTGTGCTTTCACCTTGTTCTCTTTTTTGGCAGATTGCTTATTTTGACAGTGGTGGAGGAGCTATGACATGGAAGGAATCTGTTTCCCCCAATTGTCTTGTGGGGTAAAAGCAACTGCTGGCCAGGAACATCAGAGAGAAATAACCTTCCATTGATATTTTCTTCACTTCAGAAGCTAGGGCTACACTAATACAGCAGTTGATTATTTAAAGGAATGGTCTCTGAAAAAAAAATAACCTAAAGTAAGTGGCATTGGCATTGGCTAGGTAGTTGGGAGGCAGGCAACAAGAAATAGGTGGTCCTGCCTGGGATGATGTAGATCTATTGCCTCCATTACCTTGGAAGGCAGAACTGGTACCTACTGAGACTGTCTCTCTCTGGTGGTGATGGGAAAGCCAACATGTTAGTGTGCATTGTTTGGTCTTTACTGCTGATAACAAGTTATTACATGGAATAGATCAACTTATATGGCAATTATTCACTTTGAGGGAAAAGACTGAAAGGAAATAGAGTGCAGAATTTTAAGGTCTCAGGTTTTCCAATTTTAAGGGTCTCTTTGCATATAATAGCAAGAAAGAATACTGTAATAGTTTTAAACCATAAGATCCACTAAAATATATCAATTTAAAAAAGGGATCCAGCTTTGAGGCAAAGATGATAAGGAGTAATCTTCCTATGAAACCCTACTGCTTAATATACCTACAATTCGAGAACGAGAGGGTCATGAAGAAAAGAAGCCAAGTAAGTTAGTAAATAAGTAAGTAAAAAAGTCAGACATTAGTACTATGTCTGGAGAAGAATTATAGGTGCTTAGTGACACATGAAATGGCCTTTTCCTTCTACCATTCTTTTATTATTTTTGAACATAGTAATTTTAGGATTTATGTAGATGATATAAACATCTCTTTATATTACATGCCTATAAAATAGCAGTGCAACTACTTAGCACCATATTCAAAACTTATGACATGATATAAACTTTCTAAAATAATTTCTACTTTATTCAGAGTCAATCCCTAATCATCTAATAATGATTTGGTTTTCAGAGGCTCTTAACTGGAAAATTCTGACATCTTCTCTTTAAATTTTGATAGAATATATAAGAATTAGATAATCTGGAGTGTATAATATTATTACCATAAAGGATAGGAATGCCAGGTTCAGCAATTTGACCTCTCATGTAGCTGACTCTGTCGTATACCTAGAAAAAACCAACCAAAAGTTAGCTGTGTATACAAAAATTGATTGGAAAAACACATTTATAAAGTCTGTCTAACACTAATTCACTGAAAATCACATGCAAATTTTGTAACCTCCCCAAAATAAACACAGTATACAATTTGGAGTCGTTCTGAACTATACAGTGGACTTCTGAATTATAAGTGTATCATGAAAAGAATAGTACTGTCCTCCAAATTGTCGTTATTTGTTCCCAAACTCAGATCTGGTTAAAATTAATGTCAAACAGGAACCGTCACTGTAGAAAGAACCCTCAGTAATATAATCAGCAGAAAATGATGAAAACATAATCACAAAGTATATAGCCAGAGGAAAAAGATGTGACAAAGCTGACAAGCAAGTGGAAACCAATGTAATTCTTCTCCGTGAGTGGCTTACTTCCAGACAGATAACAACCAAGGAATAGCAATGTTACCACCTCCCTTGAGCAATATCATTGTCTTGTGAATAACAAGAATGACAGACATTGACTGTATTCACAGATACATGAGGCTGTAATGTCTGCTATGTGTTTTGAAAGGACACAAATGTGTAACTGACGGCATATGAACACTATATATTTGAAGTGTGGGGCAAAGGTAGACAAGATTGATAATATAATTGCCCAGACACTTTCATGGATAAAAGTGAGTAAAATCAAATAAAACAAATAGCATGATAAGTTACTGGGGAATAGTTATTTAAAACTCATTTCCTTGCGCCCATGCACAAACTTCCATAATCATGAATATTATCTAAAATGCATAGGCAATATTAGATTAGAGAATGATTTGTTCCTGGAGACATAAGGAAGATATATAAGATATATAATTGCACTAAACATGAATTAGGAGATCATTTTCCATAAGTTACATAAGTGTACTATTTTCTACAATAAATTTACTGTTTTCATGTGCTGATGCAAAAATAGAGGTACAAAATAGAGGTAGAGAGAATGAGAAAAATTTTAGAAAGTAGAAAACCATAAAGATTCTTTGAATTTTACACTTCTTTAGAAGTAAAGTTCAAGAAGAATGCTTGAGTGCTTTATAAAAGCTTTAAAAATTAGATTTAATTATAATAATTCATTGGTGAATTGATATAGCTGCTTTGAAAATAGTAATTTTTTTTCTAAAATAAAAACTTCATGTAACAATAATGTGTGTGTGTGTGATTGTAATCATGGAACCCCACATATAACTTATTGTTAAATCTATTGACATATTCAAAAGTTAATTCAACAATTGATTTATTGCTTCATATTCAGATCTGAGCTAACTTATAAGAATCTTCATGTGAGTGTCTGTTTGCTTTCACTAATAAAAAGCAGAGTAGTTAGAAGTCTGAGTTTTAGTGTCAGGTAGCTCTAGGTTTAAATTCAGGCTGATCTTAAACTCATTTTGTTTTGAATAGATGCACCCTCATCTATGAAATGTCTCTAGTAATACTTATTTAGCAAATACATTGTGAGGATTAAATAAAATAATTTAAGATAAAATCCTTAGCATGTTTTCTGTCATACAATTTACACTTCAAAGAATATGTTTTGAAAATGTATATAAAAGGTGAAGATTCTGCGGTGGTAGATGAGATTTTGTCTCCCATGACCTTCACTGCCAGATGTTATGCATTTGAATATATCTTCCACTGGAAAAGAGACTGTGTAGATAAAATTAAGGTTACTACTGTACTTCTGACTTATAAAACTGTGAAATAATAAATTTATGTGTTTTTAAACCACTAAATTTGTGGTAATTTGTTCCAAAAATAATAGCAAACTAAAACATCTGCACTTACACACATACCTATTGTGTACAGATATATAATCCCATAAATATGTTCTTGTTTAATTCGAATACATAATAAATAGTATCCTAGAGGACTGAAAAAGCTAATTCCTCTTTAATCATTTCTCTCAAAGAGTATATTGCATATTAGAATGTGATTTAATTTAAATATTTGAGGCTACCTACGGTTTCATTGTTCCTTAGAGGTAACTGACTTCACATCTTCTGATGCTCATTTTGCTCCAGAGATGGTGACTTTGCATTACTCGTGATTGTCTATTTACCTACCTTATGAGAATTTCAATAGTTCTGATGGTGCGTGTATGTGTGTGTGTGTGCGCGAGTGTGTTCACGCCTGTCTGTATTTTAATACTCTTCTCTGTTTATCTGTAGAGATTATTTTGGAAACAGAATGAATGAAACCATTTTATAAACCTCTCCACTTACAGTGACTACCAACTAAATTTGTGAAGTAGGAACCCAAGCTGAATTTTAAGTATATTCTTAGTAATTTGAGAATGTTCACTGATATCATGTTACACATAGAGAAGTAGTGAAGTAATAGAAAGAAAAAATGACAGTTTTCAAATAAGATGTCATGGCTGAATTACCAAAAAATTTAGAGAGCAGTTATAGCACATGGGGGATGGTTAGCAGAGTATACATATAGAAAGTTTCAGAAAGGTTGCAAATAGATAAATATAAATAAAACTTTAAAATGTAATTTATTCTAAAATTGGTGATTTTATTAACCAAATAATACATTTCAAAATTTTATTTTTTTGTTTTATTAATTAGTTAATTTTCTTATGAGGTAAATTGATGAATTGTATTGAATAATTATGTGATTCAGTAAATACTTTGAATGAATTATATTATTTAATTCCACAATATTTTTGTGAGATGTTTTTTTCCTATTTTCTAGATAAAACATGAGCAACAGGAAGTTTAAAAATTCAAAGTAAATAACTGATAATTGATAGATTCAAGCCCTGGCACGATGAATTCAGAGCCCACAAGACTAACATTTGCTAACAAATAGAGTACTATGTAAGAATTTTGGCATAAAGAGGGTCATTTAGTAGGACTGTGATGCTTTTAACATAATTCTATAACATTTAATAAAGTGAAAAATATACCATATCTTAAGATGAATGTGATAGAAATATATGAGTAGTTTATAAACATTCACAAGCTATATAAACAATAAGATCATACTTTTGAAAAAGTGTTGATCATAAAAATTCTAATGTAATATTATATGAACTATGACAGAATATAAAAATTTATATTCAACATATTTAAATTTTAAAATCATGTAAATATATACAAATATACATTGGAAAGATTAATTTAAAAGAAGAGTAAATATACCAAATGTTAACAATGTTTACCAAATGTTTATACTGAACTATGGGATAATTACTGATTCTTTTCATTATATATTTCTGTGTTTTCCAATATTTTACATTGAATAGAGAAGTGCTTAAGAGGAAAAAAAATCCTGCTTATAAATAAACAAATGCAAAACTGACAGTAATGTCAGCCTGTAGTTATTGAATGATTACTATGACCCAGATACTTTACTAAGCATTGTATACAACTCATCAGATTTCCACAATTCAGTTCCATTTCTTTCAGACAACACAGTCTATCCCAGAGAGGTTCAGGGCTAAGGAAAGGGACACATACAGGGATGATGGTGCGGGGTGGGTACAGAGAGAAGAATCTTACAGACAATACTATAACAATTGAAATCACGCAAAAATAATAAAATCATATATAACAAATTATAATCACTATATATGAAAACAGTTTAAATAATCCTCATTTAAAATAACTTTCCCACTCAATTCAAGATTCTTCTGGTAATCATGATTTCCAGCATTATTCAAAAAGTTTTGTTTCCCAGAAAGTCTCTGATTTCAAATGAGTGCCAAATTGCAATCCAAATCTTAGGTTTGTATATTCCCTTATTTTTTGTTTTATTTTTAATTTTTTTTAGATGTTGGGGGTAGGAGTTTATTAATTAATTTATTTATTTTTGCTGTGTTGGGTCTTCATTTCTGTGCAAGGGCTTTCTCTAGTTGTGGCAAGCGGGGGCCTTGTGGTGTGCGGGCCTCTCACTATCGCAGCATCTCCTGTTGCGGAGCACAGGCTCCAGACGTGCAGGCTCGGTAGTTGTGGCTCACGGGCCTAGTTGCTCCGGGGCATGTGGGATCCTCCCAGACCAAGGCTCGAACCTGTGTCCCTTGCATTAGCAGGCAGATTCTCAACCACTGCGCCACCAGGGAAGCCCTGTATATTCCCTTATTTTAACACTTTCCTTTTTTCTATACAGACAGTCAGATACAGGTTTCTTCCTTCTTTTCTTCTCCTCCTCTTCCTCTTCCCCCTTCCTCTTCCTCCTCCTTCTTCTTCCTTATTTTGAATATATGTGTTTGGAATAAGTTAGAGTTAAGGGGAATACAGGGAAAATTTTGAATACAATATTTTAAAAAACATAAAATCAATAGCATCTTAGAGAAAATCTAAGCTACATCACTATAGATTATGTCATATAAATACTTCATTGGTATATTAGATTGGATCCTATGTATGCTGGGTTGAGCATCACATCAACTATTTTTTTCTTAAATGGTTGAGAATAACTATGGACCTAGGAGCATATCTCCTGCCTCGGCCCCTCACAACTGTCTTTTCCTGTCAGTTATCTAAATATACATCAGCCACTTGGATGCTGCATGCTGGCTCTGTCTTGTACTCTTAATAAGGCAGAGTTGAGTTTATTGCTTACTGTGGTGAAAGGGAGCACAACTTCAGAGGCTTAGTAGCATCCTAGAGTGGAAAGTGCAGAGTCTGCATATTTATGAATTTGGTGGTTTGGCTTAAACTGAGTCTTTCAATCCAGGGGCTTGATTGGCTTTGGATAAGGATTATGATATAATAGTTTAGGATAGATTGTTATAGCAAGTTTTGGGGCAAGGATTTTGGATCATCTTGGTGTGTAAACAGTCATTTGATTCTCTCTCTTAAAAAGTTGAGCAGTCTTAAATGGCTTATCAGGAATTCCTTAAAATAACAATTAAGTTATTTTCATCAGTTATTATCCTGGTAAAGAGTTCCCTAAAATAGTAATGTCATATAGGAAGACAGTGGACTAGGACAATCATGGTACTAATTATGCTAATAATCAAGTCATGTAACTAATAAGGCCTGTGTGTGTGTGTGTGTGTGTGTGTGTGTGTGTGTGTGTGTGTGTGGTTTTTTGGTTCTCAGTGTGAACAGCTAACTCTGAATTTCAGATTGACTTTTCCCTATAGTTCAGCTTAAGCCAAATAAAATTAAAAGTGTATAACTTAGGATAAAATAAAGAAAGATGATTTAGAGGATGAAAAACATGTTAATCATCCATGCTAATAGATGTATGTAATCTCAGAAAAGTGAAAGTTTATTGCACTTTTAATAGGCATCATATAATTTCATGACTAATTCTAGGGGATTTCCTTACAGTGCTGAAGTTAGGAAGAATAACAATTGCTTAATACTTAAAGGATTTCCAAAGATGCATTTACCTTGTAATAGTGCATAATGATTATTACATATGTGCATGTGTGTATGCCTATATACATATAAATATACCACATGCATGTATTTATTCTAAAAGAGTAGGAAACCTGAAGAAATATGCTTACAATTAAATGTCTGGAAAATATGTACTCTGAATACAGAATGTTATGTCCCTCTTGTCAGCTCTGTTATTTTGCTCTATCAACACTTCTTTGCCACTACTGTGATAGAGTATGTTCGTACTCAGAACTAGAGCTTTTCACTTTTTACTATTCAGAGGCTATTTAATTTTAATTTCTCCCCAAGCATAGGCCAATTCATGATGGCAAGAGCAGAGTAAGAATCCTTCATAAATACTTTGAAGTTTGAAGAGTTGCTATTCACATTGCCTGAGGCTTCCATTCCCACATTTGTGTGAAAATGAAAGCAGCTGAATGCCTCTGTCATACATGCCCAGTGTTACTCTGAAAATATCTTGTGCAGATTTGTTTAAGATTTTTAAGCTATCTATATAAAGTTTAAAATAAGGATATTAAACAAATGTTTTGCTATACACATTTTAAATGGCACTAAAAATACATGACTATGAAATAATAACTGTGCTTGAAGTAATTAAACTAAACTGAATATACACACTGAATATTGTGTCTGTGTGTGTATGTGAGAGAGATAGAGAGAGAGAGAGTTAGGGGGTGGTTAGGGGTGGTTAAAGAATTATAAATCATCTCCCACACTAAAGAATAAAATCATTAACTGTACCTTATAACTTTGCCTATTTAATATATGCAAAAGTATACTAAATAGCACTGATCTTTTTTTAAAAGAAGCAATAATTTCTTAAAGCATTCAATTTCATGGTTTTTGTATAACACATAAAAAATGTGAATTCATTTGCCCAGCTGTTTAAATGTAAAACAACATGTAAACGACTTTCACTCTGTATTTGTAGAAGGTAGAAGCTAAAAGTAGGTAAATCCCTTCTAGGGCATATTAGAATAATGATTATTATTATTTTCAAAATCCACTTAAAAATAATTCAACAGTTGAAATTTAGACCAGGAGACATGGAAGAAGAGAATCTTTTGAGCGGTATTCTTTATTAATTCTTTCATAAGTGATCATTTTCAAATGGGAGAGTTACACTTGAAATTTGAAGACACATTTGAGTGTTGACCTGGGAAAAAACGCACAATGTAAGAGCTGTGAGTTGAGTTTATTCAGTGTCTTACTGAGGAGAATAGCCCAGGAGACAGCCTTTCAGAGAACTCTGGGAAACTGTTCCAAAGAGTTGGCGAGAGGGAGAGGTGGGAAGGTCAGTATATGTATGATTTTGGCAAAGAGGTACTTGTAATCAAGCATACGTCTTGGTAGAAGGTTACTGCTGGTAATGAAGAATAATATCTCAGGCAATGATTTTAGAGGTTTTCTAAGTATGGGAGGATGCAAGAATTCAGGTTCATTCAAATTTCTCCTAAAATATGTAACTATCTGAAGGCCTGTTCTGTCTGTTTTCCCAGAGCACAGAGTGCGTCATCATCGTGATCTTCACCTTCAGGGTGTGTTGTATGTGATAAATGGAATATTGCCTGCCATATCAGTGAACAAAGGGTCACAGTCACCAGTAAACAAAGGATTGCAGCCCTCCACCGTGAGCCTGTGAGCCCTGAGGGAACTCAGGAAGGAAAGAATTCCTGCCATCTACCAGCCATCAGACTGCAGCCACTCCTGATGGTGAGCCCTGAGGAAACTCAGGACGTGAAAACACAGGATATGGTCCCAGATAGCTGAGGTGTATATCAAAGGAATGATTTCAGTGAGCCCAGTCTCTTGCATCTTCCCATATATAGAAAGGTGCTAAACTCTGTAACTTGACATATCTGGTTTTCTTTAATTAACAATAATCTTTTGATGTTATGACTACCTGTCCTTTGTTGCAAAACTTCTATATAACCTGGCTCCCCCCTCACCTCCTCAGAGTGGGTCTCTCAGGGTTACTTGAGATGCTGCCTCCCAGGCTTGAAGTCCTAAAAATTCTAGCCAAATAAAACATTACTCTCAGCTTTTAGGTTGTGAATATTTTTTAAGTCGACATGTCAGCAACTGTAGTGGCTAATGACTTGATTCTTGTGGAATTGGATGGTGGGCAACATTCTTTGTTTTATAAGAGGATGACAAGGAGCTTACCATAGTCATTAGAGATTTTCCCTTGACATTAAATTCTAAGATGGTTTCTTTGCATTTCCACCTAAAGGATAAATTAGGAAAAATGAATCTTTAATAGGCATATAAAGTAGTCAAGTAAACTTATTAACTCTAAAACTGAATGTTCATTATACTTCCAAAATACTTATAGATTCAGAAGATTTAGTTTGAACCTTGTGTTATCACCTTCCAAGAGCTTGAGTTATTCGCTTTTGGCATGAGAGAATTAGAGAATTTTTTGATTAAACTTTTCCCTCAGTACAATTTTCCCAGGTTAAAGTCTTTGATTTAGAGATATCTAAGGCATATTTTTCCTCTTCCAGATTATATTGCAATTGGATATTCTATTAATTTTCTACTTTTAGTTTAAGAAATCAACAGATCAGCCACTTATATAATGTACCTTTATGCTGCTTTGTATTTCTCCTCCTGATTCCTCATCTCTGCTCCCTGGGACATCACTGAAATTAACCACCTCAATTCAAGTCCTCTCCTTATGTTTCTCTTGGGGAAACATGATCTAATAAAAGGGACTCTTCCTCTCCAAAGTCAGCAATTTAATTTAAAACATGCTATGTATACCTGTTCCAATTTTGAAGGAAATTTCTGTTTTGCTTTCAGTGATATTTTGTTGTAAATAAATGCAGCATAGCTAGAAATAAACATGTGTAGCATTCCAAAAGGCTCTTTTCTGACAACACAGAAAATATTTCTTGTCTTCATATTCTGTTCTTTCCTGTTGCTGATTTTTCATTCAGTTCTTTATTGTGCAATCGATCTCTTACACACAAAATTGAAGGTAGAGTCTTGCCACACTTTCCTCATTACTCATTTTTTACCTGTGGTCAAGCCTGTTAAAAGCAACAATGGATTAAACACAGATATTGAAAGAGAAAAATAAAATTGCTAGATGATATATAAGAAAAACCCCATTAGAAACAGCAAGAAACTATCTCTGCATACAAAAATGGGAGAATTTGGTTGGGGGAGGGCTTACTTCTTAGGAGTGGACATGTTTGGAATGAAATGTGAAAGAAGAGACCATATATCCAAACACCACTATGGGGTGATGGAAAGTTCCTCATATTGTAAAATATTTGAATTTGGCTGAGATGCAAAATACTGTGTCCTCCTCCTCCCTTCACAGACAACCTTTTCTTTTTGATCCTTAGAGACAGTGTATGAGAAGGATATGGTATTCCTGACTGCATCACTATAAGGGAAATTTTTGAAAGATATATAAGAATTAAAAAATGAGAATGAAACAAATGAGGTTGAACAGAGAATGAAAAAATAATAAGGCAGTACGTCATAGGCAGGAGGTAACTATGAAGATGGATGTTACCCAGCACCCAACTCTAAAAGTCCCAAGTGAAGTTATAGAAAGGAAGTAGGATAATGTTTGTGCTATGGAATAATATTCAAATCGATTTTATCATGATTGTTTTTGACAGTGATACCCCAGCTGAAATCTGGGTTAATACGTACAACTTTGCCCAAGATTATTTATATTCTAGGTTGTCCCATCTGCATTTCAGGTTAAACCCATACTCTGTACTCTGATTCAGACTTGGATCCTCATCTGAACTGCCAAAGAAATAAAGCATGATTCAAGGGAATACCATGTTTCTGTCCTGTGCTGGATCTGCCTTTGGGATTTTACCACAAAGTTAATATGACGTGGAGGATGCTCAGAGAGCAAGCTTTAGCCTTTAAAGGGATGCGTTGAGATTGGATTATTCAAACAAACAAATAAGCAAACAACAATTTACATGCCGCCTTCTGTGCTATGATTTTAGTGATTCAGCCTGAGAAATGTCCTTATAAAGAGCCATGTGAGAAAGAAATTTGGATATGTAATAACAATGAATCAACAAACTATCTGGGAATGAGCTACTGAGAACTATGAAAAATTCCTAATAGTCATAAAATAATATTTGAAACAGACATGCACTCCAGTGATGAAAATAGTAAACAAGAACAAAACAAAACAAAAAACTAGAAACACAAGTGACTTATTAACTGAGGAGTGGGTAAAAAATTGTAGACTGTTTATACTGTGGAATTTGATACAGTCTTGAAAAAAAGATGAATACAACAACATGAATCTTAGAAACATAAAGCTCAGTGAAAAATAAGTTTCTACAGACTATCTATGTATGACACTATCGTTATGTTTTTAATCTTAAATAATATATTTAGGATTACATATATAGATGATAATTTAGTTCAAAAATATGCAAAGGAATAAACAACAAAAATTCAAAGTGTGGAGACAGAGGAATGAGATTTGGGGAAAGAACACAGATAGCTTTGACTGTTTTCATTAGTTTCTGTTTCTGTCTTGTTCATTTTATTATTGTGATTTATAGCTTATTGCTGCATTACATATATTTTATTTTACATGTATAAAATATTACAATGTAGCAAATCCAAATCCAAGCAAACAGTAAAGCTGAACTTCAGTAAAGGAAAAAATCAGGGTAGGTGCAAATTAAAAATACCAAAGTCACACTCTATGCATTAAAAAGAATGATAGACAAAGCTGATGAGTATATTGTGTGCTGAGAGCTTGTGCCATGGAATTCTCTAAGAAGCGAGTGCAAAAGGCCAAAGAAATATGAAGAGTGAGAGAAAGGTTATGAAAAGGAGAAGAGACTAGCTTTTTTCATAAACATCTAAAAGAAAATTCAGGAGAGGAGAAAAAATGATGGAAAGGAATCCATTGTAAGAATAAATAACAATAATAGTAATAATAATAATACATGCTCAGAACTGCCAAAGGCTAGAGGGATAAACTTGCAGACATCAAGTGCAAAAAAAAAAAAAAAAAAAAAGGTTAAAATAATAATAAAAAATTAAAAGTCCAGAGAGTTTTCAGAAAGAAGGAAATTGTCTGAAATGTATGAATAATTAGATTAATACCAGCTCTTTTTTTTAGTGACCAGGTGATAAAAGATAATAAGTCAATTTTCCAGAGGACACTCTTAAGAATTCAGTGTCAAGCAAACCAAGCACTCAAGTCAAAAGGCAAAATGTATATTCATCCAGGCAAAGATTCCAGAGTTTACCATGTAATCTGAAAGAATTATTCACAACTCTGATGTAATAAAAATGAAAAATTGATTCAAGAAAGAGAAAGCTGTGGAATATTTTTAAAATGATGTTTTCACATCAGGAAATACTTTTGTATAATTTATAATATTAAAATTTGATTATTATACAACATGTAATATAAATATATATTTTCCAGGTGCCCTCAAAATATATATTAAATATAATATTTCCAATATTCACTCAAAGAATTAGTTATCAAAAGAAATTTCTCTACTCTGATAAGCAGTATTTACTCAAGTGGGTAGGTCAAACGCCCTCTGCTCCTTCTCCTGCTCCTCTGGTCCTGGAAGGCCCCTTCCACCCACCTCTTCTGTTCTGCCCCACCCTCCCTCCTATGCTCCCAGGACCAACACAGCCCAGAGGGGGTCTCTGAGGGCATAGGACCTGGCCCAGAGCTGGGCAGACTTCCCTGGCCAACTTGCCAGGGGATATGCTGGGTGTGTTCCCCCCGATCCAAGTCCCTGAGGGTCCCTTCAAGCATAGGAACCCCTCCCCCCATCAGCCACCCCTCAGGGGCTCCTATCCTGTCCACCTCCACTTCTCCTCCCCCTTTAGTCCCCCCACATCCTACCAGTTTGCTTGTGGGTTCCTCTCATCTTCTTGGGTGTTGAGGTCCCCCACCAGTGTCCTGCAGCATTCCTAGTTGTGGGGAGACGTGAACCCCACATCTTCCCACACCACCATCTTGACTCCATATACATGTAGTATTTTGGTTGCATAGAAAACAAACACATAATAAAAAAAAATTAATGAATAATATAATGTTTATTATGGGAATAACAACTTTTAAAAACTTAAGGATGAAATATGATGGATTTATAAGTGAAATAATTATTATAAAAATTTTAATCATATAGAATTTCCTAATAAATTAAGGAATATATCATATCCAAAATGGCAATATTTTCAAACTAATTTATAACATAATTAAATTCTAATAAACATGATTATTCTAAAATATATGAAACATACATTGGAGGACAGCTAACTTATTGAAATGTTCATCAGTAAAGAAAAATATAGCAGAAAAGTTAATACCTTCTTGAATAATGAATGAATGAATGATAGGATACATGCCATACAGTACCATAAGTCCAAAATAATAAACAAATAACGTATCATAGACATAAAGAAAAGTGAATAATAAAGTGCAAAAGATTTGAAACCTAACAGCAGATGTTAATATATAAATATATTTATGTATTTCATATATGCTATAGAATGCAAAATACTCATATTAAAAAAGTGGCATTGTATATAATAACATTGAATTTTAATGTAATGGGGAAAAGAAGTTGTTTTAACATGTCTTAAAGGTAACTGGCTAATTATTAGGGAAAAATCAAGTTAGATATTTAATGTACACCAAGTATAAAAATATTTTTCAGGTTTAAAATAGAAAAATGTGTAAAATGTACATTTCTAGAAAAAGAGGAATATATTTCTGTAATTTTAAGATGGTAAACATTGTGCAGATGAGTGCTGTAAAATGAAACTCTCTGCAATTATGAAACGGTACTATATGAATATCATTTGGAAATCTCTCATCATCCTCACACCCAATCTACCAGCCTACCTTCATCTATATATATATCCTCTGCTTTCAGCTCTTTTACTACAGATTTGTGCCCCTGCTCCTGTCAACAACATCTGTTTTGCCTGAGCTCTTGATCAAATCTATTTTTGCCTTCTCAGTTTATGCCCTCCGATTATTCTCTCTCATGCATTCTTGATTTCTTCCCCTCCATGCCATAATTTCCATAAGCATACAAATATGTACTAGAATCTCCAATTAAGATAAAAATATCTTCTGACCTTATGTTTCCCTTCAGCTTTTTTTTTTTTCCTAAAGTTTGGTTAGTATCTACCAAAAGTTTTTTTTTTTTTTTTTTTTAATTTTTATTTATTTATTTATTTATGGCTGTGTTGGGTCTTCGTTTCTGTGCGAGGGCTTTCTCAAGTTGTGGCAGGTGGGGGCCATTCTTCATCGCGGTGCGCAGGCCTCTCACTATCGTGGCCTCTCTTGTTGCGGAGCACAGGCTCTGGACGCGCAGGCTCAGTAATTGTGGCTCACGGGCCCAGTTGCCCCACGGCATGTGGGATCTTCCCAGACCGGGGCTCAAACCCGTGTCCCCTGCATTGGCAGGCAGATTCTCAACCACTGCGCCACCAGGGAAGCCCTTCCCTTCAGCTTTGACCTTATTTTTTCCACTCTGCTTCTTAGCTGAAATTATTTAAATAGTTGTCCATATTCGGCATCCTCATTTCCCCACCCCATATTCGATTTATGATTTATTCCAAAAGTCTTCCACTGACAGCACTCCATTTAAACTGTCAAGATTGTGGACCCCAGCTTCATCCTTTAAATACGTCCTTCTCTTGGCATCCTGACTCCTTATTTTTCTCTTTCTCTTTCTCCATCAGCCTCCCTTAATATCTGTTTTTGGTACTTAGTCATCTGCTCAACTTCTGAATATTATTATTTGATCTTGGCTCAGTCTTGAACATTCTACTTATCTATACATTTCCTTAGTGATTCTATCCAATTTCCTAATATTAAATGCCATCTATATGCTGTTTCCTCAGACTGTATCTCCAATTTCAGCTTTTCCAGAAAAATATAAACTCATAAATTCAACTACTTACTTGACATTGCAATTTTGACCCCTGTTAGTAGCTTAAAGGTAACTTGGACATAGCAGAAATATTGATAATTCTCTAAATCTGCTCTTACCATGTCTTCCATATTCATAAATGGCACCACTTTCCATCACTCAAGCCAAACATCTTGGAGCTATGCTTGAAAAATCTAATTTCCTCACATCACAGTCTCTTTTTTAACTCTAGCATTAGTTACTCTTCTTAAAGCTACCATTAGAATAGATCCACTTTCAGAGAGATTCCTACTTCTCTCTGCCTTTCATATGATCTTGGTCTAAGTCACCATCTGTTCTCACCTAAACTCTTTCAATTGTTTTCAATGCTATGGGACTGAATTCTGTTTGGTCTCCTCACCCCACTCCCACCCTTATCCTGTCCCAGTCATATTTTGAAGCCCTAACCCTCAATGTAATGATATTTAGTGATGAGGTCTTTGGGAGATAATTTGGTTTTGATGATATCATGAGAGTGGAGCCCTCATAATGGGATTAGTGCCCTTATAAGAAGAGACACCAGAGAGGTTGCTCTCTCTCTCCTCTCTCAGCCAGATGAAGAAACAGCCAGAAGAGGGCTGTCTGCAAGCCAGAAAGAGCTCTCACCAGAACCGGACCATGCTGGCAACTGATCTTGCATTTCCCAGCCCCTAGAACTTTGAGAAATAAATCTCTGTTGTTTAAGCCACCCAGTCTACAGCATTTTGTTATGGCAACCCAAGCTAATATACTTTTTAATTGTATTTTCTTTTTTCCAGTTTTGATTTCCTATTACCTTTTCTTTGCTTAGCAGCTAGGGTGATAATTTAAATGCCTATATTATGCTTTGTATAAAACATTTCCAATGGCTTTCTTACCCTTAGAATAAAATTCAAACTTGCTATCCTGATCTTGTTTGTATTTACCTTTCTGATCTCATGTTGCACTATATTATTCTCCCACTTTCCCACTATGTTTCAGCCACACTGGCCTTCTTATCACATCTTTAACATGGATACTGTCTCAGTGAGTTCAGACCAAAAATATTCCTCCTCTGATCTTTGCTTCATTGGCTCCTTCCTAGGAGCCCAGCAATTTAAGTTAGCCACTGTCTCACTCTAAATTGGAAGACTTTATTTTAATTATTTTCTTTTTGTACACAATGTATATTCTTATTTATTTAGCTTGTATGTTGTCCATCACTGCCTAAAATCAGGTAAACTTGATTCTTCCTTATTCAACAATCTTTTTCAGTGCTTACTATAGTAAGAAATAAATATTCAGTAAAACAATAAAGTTTTATGTAGAAATTAAATATGATGTTAATACCCACTGTTGCAATAGTGTCTGACAATCTTTTTTTGAGACTGTAAAACTGGCATTATCTGACAAGATTTAAAATGGAAATGCCCTTGAACTATTAATTCTACTTCTTTCAATCTGTCTACTTGCTTAAATCTATCCTTCAGTTATGGTCTCATAATGAATGAATGAATGAATGAATGAATAAATAAATAAATATAAATATATATATATATATATATATATATATATATATATATATATATATTTTTTTTTTGGTCAATCCAACCCTGCTTTTATTTCAAGAGATTTTCTCCTTGGCTGACAGGAGCTCAGGTTTAAGGATACAGGAGTTCTGCTTGGCCCCCACGGCCTTGATGTCCTCTAGAAAGGTCACCCCCACATGAAAGCCCAGGAGGGCTGAGGGCATCAACCCACACTCTTTCAAGGCCAGGTTCCCGTCCTCCGATAACTTGTGTGCTTTGGAAGCCAGCAGCTCCAATGCAGCCAGTCGCTCTGCAAGGCCTCCAGGATGAACTCACGCAGTACCGTGAGTGTATTTTGCATCTCTCTAGCTCCTCCTTCTGCACTGCCTTGGTGCACACCACGCCAGCCCCTCCTTAGCCTCAAACCTGAGCCTCTGCTCTGACTTGATCTTCTCTGCTGTGAGGTTGAAGAAGACCCGGCAGGAACTGAGAGGCCAGGGGTGAGCGCGGGAAGGTCCGCCCCACACCGGCTCTGGGTGCAGCAGCTACTCCTGGTGCCTCTCCACTCTCCGGGGCTGGAACAGGGCGGCCTTGCTCAGCATGCAGAACTCTTCAGGGCGCTCTTGATTGGAAGCTGGAAGCATCGCCTTCTGGAAGCCACCGGCCTCAAAAACTTGTGGGTCCCTTCCAGGCTATAAATGTGCTCCTGAAACACCTTGTTCTATAGCTTGATCTCCCGGTACTTCTCCTCCGGATGCAGAAGGATATTGTCCAGGTTTTGGCGATGGGGTCCATACCCAGCTTCACCCTGTTGCAATTACCGGGTCGGTGAAAAAGTGGAGAGAGAATGATCCATTTGATGTGGGCATCCCTCTGGTCCTTCCTCGCAGTGAGCCCTGTGAGTGGTCGGTTGAAGTACACTCCAGGCTCAGCCATGGGTAGAGGATTCTTTGGGTTCGAGCACCTTGTTGGTGCCTGGGGCCTCCAGCCTCCCATTCAGAGTTTCTTCAGCTCTAAGTTCCTTTCTCACCTGGCTCTGAATGGAATTCTGTGTTGGGGGTCCCCGGTCCTTGAGTTACTTATGCTCAAGTCGACTACAGCAGCTGCTGCCGCCATCTGCGCCTTATCGATGGGTCCCTGGCTGGAGACTACAAAAGAAATGTGTACTAATGATATATCATTTATAGCATCATCGGTAATTGTGAAAAACTGGAAACAAACTAAAAATTCAGCAAAAATATAGTGATTAACTGTACACTACATGTGTTGCATTGCATAGAAGACGTCAAACAAATGACACTGCTTATCATAAGGCATACTGTTATATTTATAACATCAAGGGAAAAAGAAGCCCTAGCCAATTACAATTATAAAATAAAATCAATTATAGATCATACATAAACTTCAGAGATATAAAATACAAAAAATCTATATCTTAGAAACAATTAAATATAGTTTACCAGAGGAGACTTTAAAATACTGAGTTGTTTCATATATATTGCAGTTGTTCTAAAATAGTTGGGTGTGTGCATGCATGTGTGTGCACATATATGCATAACAAGTTGTGTGCTGCTAAAATTTAGAGAATTGACTTTTCCCCTGCAATGACCACCCCCCAAACCCCTATTTATAGTGTTTGTCAATTTCATAGTGTATATATTTCCACTATGCCTTATTTCAAGCTACCAACATGATGTGACTTATGGGGATTTGGGAAAAGATGCACACAGTTGGCTTTTGTAAGCCAGTATGCGACAGCTCCAGCATATTACTGCAAATAGTTATGGATACAGTCCAGGACCTTTTTAATTTTCTATGAATGTATCTATGTATCTATCTACATGCATATATCTGTGTGTATTTATATATGTATGTCTAAATATGCATATGTGTTTTTTAGAAAAAAGTCTGTATATATGTTATGGAATTTGGTATAAATTTGGAGTTGTTTTCTTGACAGATCTCTGTTTAACAAGCACAACACTCTAGGATGTCCCCTTTCCATCCATAAAATATATTTACCGTTGTTGCCCAAGGCAGCCTGAAAATTAGTGATTAGTAGTTCTCTCAATTATGGTCATGAACTCCTCCCACCAAAAGAGTCGGGTGCTTAACAACATTCTATTGTTCCCAAATCTGTTTAAACTGGTGGCACATTTTCTTATAATTGGTTCATTTATTTAACAATCAGACATGCTTATAAAATGTGAATGAAAAAGAAATATTGTTGTTTCTCTGAAAACAAAATTAAATAATTTTATGTAACCTAATGTCAAATTTAAAAAAAAATATTGCTCTCATTTTTGGAGGAGACAAAAAATAAATAAAATTTGGGGAGATATATATATATATATATATATACATATATGCATATATAAAAGTCTAAAAAGATTCTGCATTCAAATTATTTTTAAAGGGTTCTTAAGTACTCACTTCCCTTATATCAGAAATGGAAGTCAAAGATGTGCTTTATTCAAGAACGTAATGATGTTAAGAACATAGTAATAATCTCAAAGAAAAGACCTTGATTGTATGTGGTGGCTTTGTAAAGTGTCAACGGAGTGCCAGGCTGTACTTGGTTCCTCAGAGCTCCCTTTCCGGTATGTTTCTGGTTAAGGTAGTCCACAAGAGACATTTGTGCACTAGGTTTAGAGGATTGAAGTAAAGCAGCAGCCATATTGGTTTTTTTCAGAAGTTTGGGTCAGTGTCATCAGGTACTTTTATAGCTGACTCATTTGATGGCTTACCTTGTCAGCATGGGGTTGCTGCTGATCCTACAGCTACTCCAGATGTTCTTTGATCCTCCTTCAGATTCTGACTCTTGAGTCAAGTGTGGGGTTAGCTCCAAGATGAATGATGACAGCTTCTCCTGAAGGACACCCACATCGTCAAAGTTAAACTTAGTGAGAACTGACTCAGCCTCCAATCTTTAGGTGAGTTCCTGTATATGCTTGTAGGGTTCCTATTGTTCACACTTATCTTCCGTTTCCAACAGCCTTGAAGCCTGCCTTGAAGAAGTCGAGCCACAGAGTTAGACATAAAGACAACTGGTATACTGTATTTCCAAATATGATATAACAAACTCAATTTATTATCTTATGATTGCCATTTTAACTGTTTTTTTTTTTTTTTTGTTCTATTTAACTGAAAACCACTGATCATTACGGCACCAGATAACACAGCTTCTATATATACTCTAATACTCAATAAGGGTCATGTCAAGTTGGAAAAAAAAGCTTCACTATTACAAAGCTGAAGATTGTACAAATTTTATTAAGAAAAAAAAACTTTTATAACATCAATTTGGCAGCATATATCTTATCTTTAGTCTTAAAAAACTGTATCCTAAAATCTAACACATTTCCACTATTTAACCTAAAAGGATAGTACTTCATCTAAAGATGTGTGATTTAAGATGTTCATTTCATTACCCTCAATTAAAAAAAAACAAAGAAACATATATATCTCTGATAAAATAAGAAAATAGTTAAGTAAATTAAGCCTGTATGATAAAATATTTAGAAATTATTAAAAGAAGTGTCTAAACTGTAGGAAAATATCAGTGATATAATTTAATTAAATCATTAATTTAATATTTTAAATGTCAGTACTATGATCATTTAAAGAAGGATATCAAACTGCATTTATGGATATAATAACAATTTGTATATATATGTGCACTTCTGGGTTTAAGTTTGTGAATGAATAAAAGGCTAAAAGAAAATATTTCATAATATCAAGATAATTTTATCTGTGAATGAGGATATAATAGGTGATACCGTTGTATGTAAATTCTTCATTTTGCAATTTTTAAAATTTTCCATTTCCATATCTCTATTGCTTTTATGATAAAATATGTCAAACAATTTTTCAAAATATATTAGAATAAGAAAAGATACAGCTTAAAGATACTTTTTGTTTTTTTATAACAAACCACTATCATTTGTGACACAAAATTATTTTATTATTATTTCTTCAGTCCCAGAGTGTATTATGAAATGTGGATATTTTAGCATCTCGACAGCCTCATTATTTTTTATTCATACTTAGAATTATTGTCCTAGGGGTATACTTCTTCTCTGTAAATTCACAGGAAAGATAAAATACCCTCAATTTATTAATCTACATATTTTTTTAAACTCTGGGATTAGTCATCCCTCCATAGAATTTTGGCACAGCTCTCTAATCTCTAATCATCCCTGCCTTAACACAAAAAAAATCTATGCCTCGTGTAACACTGAATCAGTGAAGTGTGCTTCCTCTCTTCATAATCATCCACTGTGATGGCTAGACCATGTACCTCAAACTCGAAACACTTTAACTTCCAAATTGCATTTTTCAGTCATATTCTCTTTTTTCTTATGCTCTGAATCCAAATAGGCCAGATATTAGGTCATACCATTTTCTGATAGTCTACTGAGACCTTTTGGTTTTATGCATTTTCTTTTCTACAGTAAGCCCCATGATTCACGACTTCAATATTTGTTTGTCAATATTTTGCCCCCTCTTCTTCTTGAGTTTTCTACTCAGACTATAGGTCAAGTAAATCATCTTTTCTCTCTGAAACTGTACCTAAATCATTCATCCTGATTCCTCTATCCTACCCATCCCGCAATGCAAATATATTAGCCCTAATTTCTGTCTTGCCATTAGCACTTCCTGACAATTCTTTCTCTTGTCTGTAGTTTGATCATTCCCAAATTCCCTTCAAATTTCTTTTACTCAATGTCAAATTCATTGTTTAAGCAGAAGGGCTTTATCCCCTATTTTCTCAAGAAAATATAGATAATCAACAAAGTATAATCTCAAACTCAACCTCAAAATTAATAATAGTCTACATTCCTCTCATCTCAGGAAACAAATACCACATCTCCTAACCAAGACCAATCTGACCAACAATACTCTTGCTTCCCCTATAAGCTTATAACTACACAAATGTATTGCTAAATGTTCATCTCTCCCCATCTCTACCAATAATTTATCACTCCAAACTTAACCATTTATAACAACACACTTTTATTATCTTTCTTTTGTGGTTCAGAAATCCACTGTGACTTGACTAGGTGCCTCTTGCTCAGAGTATCTTGCGAGGCTGTAGTCCAACAACAGGAGAGCTCTGTTTACCTCCAGGCTGGATTGAGTGAAGATTGGCTTCCGAGCTCACCCTGCTTTCTGAGCTATTGGTTTTGCTCTCAGAACCATTTTTCCTTTCTCATAAAAAGATGCATTTGACACTGAGTAGTTTTCCCAGCCTGCATTCTGACTGTAGAAGTTTTGGGGGTCCCAAATGCCTTTTTTTCAGTTCAATTGGGTGGTGATGTTTCTGTATATAAATAAGTGTTTAAAGGACTTTGTGGGTCTTTTATAAATCTTCTTGGGGTTCACTCTATTAGACAAATCTCTTAGATAGAAGTCTATCTCTACTTTTGATTCCTGTTGAGAGGCTGAAGGGCAACCCCTTTAGAATTCATAGAGTCTCTATTGTTTGATTGAGAGTATCTTTGTAGCACACCATTAATCTCTTTAAAGGGCCTTTTATGTGACTGAACAGTACTCTGAGGCACCACCTTTGATCTTTCTGAGATCCTAATAAAAGATTTTACAGTCACACCTCTAGCTTCAGCTTTATACGGTATTTTCCTCATAGTGCCCTGGATTTGATCTTTGCTGGAGACTTTTTTAAATTTTAGCACTGAATTTTAGCACTTTTTTTTTTTAAAACCATCAAGTTCTAGATTCTTTTTATAGCAGTCTTCTCTCAACTTATTTCTTTCCTTTCATGTTTTACCCTAAATAATAAAATAAACCAAACAGCACCTACCACAAGGCTTTGAAATCTCCTTAAGTAGATCGTCTAGATCATTAGGCACAAGTTCTGCTTTCTGCATAAGTGCAAATGACAGTGTTTATTAAATTTCTCCCACTATAACAATGATTGCCTTCTCTTCAGTTTTTAGTAATATTTTCCCTACTCATCCACAGGCTCCTCAACATCTTAAATTCTATGAGCAGTGTGTTTGATGCCCTGTAAGCCTTCACAAAACTCCCTCAATATTCACTGCCTGGTTCCAATGCCACTTCTACATAGAGGTTAGGGGAGCATCCCAATTCTAGTTACCAAAATCTGTATTAGTTATCTATGGCTGCATAAAAATCACCCTGATCTGATTCTTAAAAAAAAATGAACATTTGATACTTCATAGTTTCTGTTGGTCAGCAATCTGGGTACAGCTTAGCTGGGTGGTTCTGTCTCTGATCTCTCAAGAATCTGCAGTTAAGCTATTGGCTGAGGTTGAAGGTATCTCAAGAGTTCTCTCAGCTAGATTCTGCTTCCAGTCTCAATCACAAGCTGCTTATAAAATGGCAGGTGGATGGTCATGAAGTAAATGGGCAAGAGAGCAAGAGAGAGCCCCTAAAAGGGAAGCCACAGTCTTTTTATTATATGATCTCATAATTGACATCCCATCCTTTCAGCCAAATTCTATTAATTAAAAGCCAGTCAATAAAGCCAGCTCACACTCATAGGAGGAGAACAGTATACAACCCCTCCTTTTTTTTCTTCTGTCCTGGTCCTGGATGCAGGAGTCTGGTTGAAGGGCCTCAGCCTGATCTGAGGGTAGGAGCCTGATCACATCCAGTGGGCAGACAAGTCAAATTCTGGTTTTGGTCTGGTATATTCTTTCTGGTTTCTGGTAAGACCGAGTTCCCTTCCTCCCTTCCTGGAAGCCCAGGGAAAAATCCTGGGCATCTGCAGGTGGCAGGAGACATCTGTAAGGCCACCCATTTTGTCCCTTCTCCTTCCCCTCTTCTTTCAATCTGGCCTCCTTTCCTCCCTTTGAAATCTTTGAAGACCTGAGATATTACCATTTACTCTGTTATTACTCAGATCTGAAGTCCTGTGTCTCTGTAGGAGGTTTTCTGAGAGACTGAAACCTTGTATTTAAGGGAGTGTCTTATTAGGACGGCCAGGCCTGTGTGTGTTTTATACTTTGTGTTCTGTGTTGTGATTGGTGATGGCCATTCTGCCTTGTGAAATGGGATAACCTTGTGTGGTCACCATATTGTTTAGACTCCAGAGAAAGTTGGTTTAGGTAAAACTCTTGAAAACTGGTTTGAAAGCTAGTTCTTTTTGCATATACAGTTAGTAAAAGCAAGTTTGATCAAAAGTATTTTCACAATTCTGATTCTGAGGGAACAAGTCCTACTAAGAGAACTAGATTTTTCTCTCCTTGTGCCTTGAGACCAGGGCTCTCAGGAACACTTATCTTAACTAGGCCATCTCTAATTCCTGAAATTGAGGAAAAAATGGGAAGAAGCCTTTAAAAATTTTACTTATTCTAACTGTTATTTATAAACTAGTGAATTTTATACTATGATATCTGATTCATGACTAAGTTTATAAAATGAAACTGAATCTCTCATTGTGTCTGTCTAGATATATGTATGTCTCAGTCTATCTTTCTGTCTTTGGATAATATTGCTGAGGTTAACTTGTAAATGAGCTCTATTTAACAGGCTTAAAGAAAACTAAGTGCTTACAAATCAAACAATTCTAAATACAAGAGGAATTAAGCTAAATGAACTGGGAAATATTCAGTATTAAATTAATACCTGGTATAAATGTTTAAGTTTGTTGATCTAATTAATATAGATGTCTTTAGAGTCATCAACATTAAGTATAATACTTTTATTGTACCTAGGTTTAATAGAAGTTAAATAAGGTCTTGTTATATCTGCTGCAAGTTTGTCAGCAAGGAAAGTAACTCAGTGTGAAGAAACTTTTAAGGAAGGAAAATGCAAATGAGATAAGAGCTTTGGGTAAACTTTTTAGGAACACAATAAGATACTGAAACATTAATTACTGAGCATTAGCTTCCTTTTACAGAGAAACAAAAGGTTTAGAACTATTAATAGATATGTTTGGTGCCACACTGAGATATTTTCTATAAGAAAGCACATTTTTCAAGAACTTGTTTGGATTTATGTTTACCAATCTACAGAGTGTTGATATAAAGGATAGTTCATGGTTGCTTAAGGAAAATAGGATGTGTATTTTTAGTAAAAAAGGTAAGGAATGAAATTGCATTTTATTAAGGGAAAAGGAAGTAGGTCTTACTTACAGGTGGCTGTTTCTGGATGGAGAAATAAAGTGATGGATACAGAAAGTGATAAAAAGGTTTGTGGAAAGTGGACCCCGAGAAAAGAGTTCTGTGCATGGTCAGGATTGACTAAGTTTAAAATAAATTTAATTGAGTAATGAAATTTTAAAAGAAAGCAGTTGCAAAACTTGAATTTGGCGTTTGTCTCTCTTAGGAGGACAAGATTTCTTAAAATGTTGAACTGTGTTTGATAACAGATTTCAAGTTTCTCTACCATTTTTTTTTTTTTTTTTTTTTTTTTTTTTTTTTGCGGTACGCGGGCCTCTCACTGCTGTGGCCTCTCCCGTTGCGGAGCACAGGCTCCGGACGCGCAGGCCCAGCGGCCACGGCTCACGGGCCCAGCCGCTCTGAGGCATGTGGGATCTTCACGGACCGGGGCACGAACCCGCGTCCCCTGCATCAGCAGGCGGACTCTCAACCACTGCGTCACCAGGGGAAGCCCTATTTACCTTTTAAGTGATCTGTTTTGCATTTGCCTTTGAAATAGTTATTGTTACTTTGGCTAAGTGAATAACTATTATTCCATAGTGACCTGTCATCCTTTCTGTTTGAAACCCTTTTAGATATGTTTTGACAAAACTTCCTAAATCAAATTATGATGAAGTCCTTTTGACCTCTAGCTAACTTTGGGATGCTTCAAAGAGCCCCTGAAACATTTCAAAGAGAAACATTAAACTAATTAAGCTCATTTGGTATGTTAAATTATATGGGAAGTATTGTCAAATGAGTAATAAATTTTCTTAGGTTATCTAGTATGGTAAATGTTACTAATATAGATATCCTAGAAATTATACGGAGTTCCTGAAATTCCAATATGTCCTGGTAAAATGTTATCAGTCATAATTCTAGTTATTATCTTAAAGTGTTGTATGTAACAGCAGTAACAAAGTTTCTTTGTCAGTTGCATTGTAATCAGATTTAAATGTGCCTTCTTAAGTCTTTTGTCATTATAGACAGTTACAGTTTCACTCTAATGCCTTTGCAAAAATGCTTATTCTTCAAGAAGATTTATAGAAAGGACTTTAGAATATATACAAGTTTCTGACTTTCAGACTGTAATGCTGAACTGGGTAAGAAACTGAAGATTTCTAATGAAAAAACTGATGGTTTCATAAAGGTGTTAACAAAAAGGATTAGTTATATAGGACTGAGTGAACTGGTGAATATGTTATAATTTTTATGATTTCTATCTGAAAAATTACCAGTTTAAATCTGTTTTTTCCAAGTATGTGGAAACCTTCCCCTCAAACTCATTGTGACTTACAGAAATTTGATAAATTATACTTTCGTAAGCAGAATTGAAGCATTTATCTTTTTCTCTCTATCTGCTCCCTCCAGAGATTGGAAACTCTTAGGTTCCCAGGAGCTTTGTCAGATAAATTAGGAAGGCTACTATACTAGCAGGTACAGAAATCCCAAGGTATTTTAGAGACATCGAAAGGGAGGAATTCACCTACATCTGTTACGCAAAAATCTGTGAGAAGCCCTTGGTGTCACTTTCCTAGAACTGAGACATCTTTTAAAAGTCCGAAGAGTTTCAGCGAGTAAAACATCTATATGATCAATTACAGTTATATAAATCATCAGGCCAATTATTGAGACCAGACTTATTTTGCAAACAAATTAGTCTTAATTTTGTTACTTTTGGTAGAAAAGAGGGTAATTTTAGAGGGAAAAATATTATGTTTCAAAGAATGTTAAAACACAGTTTTGTTAACAGAGATCTGTATTTACTAAGACTCACCTCCCAGATAGTTCTTTGTTGTTATGTTATATTAATGTAAAGGTTAATTGAAGGACACTCTAAGTTTGTTTCTGAAGATTATCTCAGTAATCTATCGTTGGATGAAGATCAGATGCCCCAAGACCTACAACCGGGGGATTATGTATACTAGAAAATACATAATTTAAAAAACTATCTCCAACTTGGACCAAAGGACCCTTGTCAGGGACTTTTAACTAGCTCATGCACAGTGAAACTGAAGGGAATTGACCCTTGGATTAATTTCCACTCACAAAGGCCCCTGAACTGGACTGGTCTGTAGAAAGGATGGCTGGCCTCAAACTCACCTTAAAACAACACTCAGAGGAGAAACTGCACTCACACGAGGATGAGAAGAAGACAACATCAAAAGTAGTCAGCTTGCCCAAGATCCTCTACCTGACTCGTATGATCATTTATAATGTTTTCTTGACTTCTTGGACCCTTGCATATGAATCAAATGTTTTCCTGTCATGAGCACGATCCTATGCTAGTTTTAAAATCAATCCAATTGTTGGTTTTGTGGCCAGTTACCTGTGTCTAGTATTTCTGGGTTACCTTGGTGAATTTCTCCACTCCAAGGCTCTAACTGGTTGGCCCCGAGGAAATTTACTTTAAAAGAAAAATTATAGTCATGTTCAGGTAACTATTTATATTACTAGGTGGAATCCCCTCACCTGGTCAATTAATAATTCCTGCTCTGATCCTGCCCATAAATATGAGTTTTCTTCAATTACTCAAGCTCAATCAGAGCAACAAGCAAAGTTTTAACCAAGGAACAAGACCTCCCACAATCATGGGATGGATTTATGTAGTTAATACTAGGCTATGGTAATTTAAGTTTAAAGGCGTCTCTATGTTGGGAAAAATTAAAGTATGCTAAGGATAGTCAGTCTAGTAATACTAGGAAACTAGGCTGGGTGCCTTATGGAAAATGCCAATATATAATTTCCCTTAAAGATAAGGATTGGTACAGAACAGACTAAGTCAAACAATGTCGGATATACTAGGCTGCACCTAATGGAAGTTCTTGACTTATATGTTTGCTTATGACCTTATTAATCTGCTAGCTATATTGTTTTTTTATATTTCCTATTTCACAGAATTGTTGTTTCTTGCATTAACAAATGTGTGACTGAGCCTCTGATAAAATGATGATACACAGTACCATGTAAGATCAATGATGGTAATAGTGTAAGTCTAGATATGGGAAGAAGCAACAAGAGGGAATATTTTCCTGGACCATAAAAGACTAGATTAGACAGGTGATCCTGAGACATTTTGCCTACTCGTAAGGCCTAGTCCAATGATAGCAGCACGTTGAGTGGCCTGTCAGTGAAATCTTTGCCAGACCTGGAAATAAGCATTCCTAGCACCATAGGATGAAATGGTCATGAAACGCCCCCCAAACCATGGTCAAATTCATGACCTAGAAGGGGCTCTGCCAACTGAAAATTGCCATCTGCCTCTGCAAGTATTAAGTCAATGGTCACTGCTGCCACTGACCTTCAACACCCCCTGAAAGGGATTCAGGGTGGAGATCAGGAATAAGACACCCTGTGCTCTGAGAAAACCCGGTAGAACAGGCCTTCAGATAGTGAGATATTTTCAGGAGAAGATTTTATGAGCCCAAACTCTTGCATCTTCTCATACCTAGAAAAATACTAACATCATTAATGGTGACATCTGCTTTGGCTATTAAGGAGAAAATTACAATTAAAAGTCAAAATGGAGTAGCTATGGTTCAGTCATCCAAGGAAATAACTAGGTGACACTATGGGTGTGATTTCAGACAAGTCCTTGTATTGCTGAAAATTGCACATCTTGCAGCCCTCACCCCAAATTTTGATCAAGTGGAGAGAGACTTCTCTGTGAGGCAGGACTATACCCACTCTCAGCAGGAAGTAGTTATGGAAGAAAGACACCTCTGCCCCAATTCCCAAGAAGTATCTTTTTTTATTAAAGTTTTTTAAAATATGTAAATTTATTTTATTTTTGGCTATATTGGGTCTTCATTGCTGCACGTGGGCTTTCTCTAGTTGCAGCGAGGGATGGTTACTCTTCGTTGCAGGGCACAGGCTCCTTATTGTGGTGGCTTCTCTTGTTGCAGTGTGCAGGCTCTAGGCACTCAGGCTTCAGTAGTTGTGGCTCACCAGCTCTAGAGCACATGCTCAGTAGTGGTGGCACACGGGCTTAGTTGCTCCATGGCATGTGGGATCTTCCCGGACCAGGGCTTGAACCCATGTCCTCTGCATTAGCAGGTGGATTCTTAACCACTACACCACCAGGGAAGCCCAACCAAGAAGTATCTTGATTATGTAGTCTCTCAGGGGGGAGTTGTTAGGGGAAACACTGACTGAAACCACTCTCCCTGGCGAAGCAAAGGCAGTTACAATTTGCATGAGTTATTTTACACAGGAGATCCTGGTAAGGAACATGGAACTAACAAGCCACCAGCAACCAGAAGAATACAAGAAAGGTCAAAAGGAGAGAGGAGACGCCAGTCCACATGTCCTACCAACCTCCCAGAATCCTCCTCGCTAGAATCCATCTTGGTTGAGCAGTTGCACTGCCACCAGAAAGGAACCTGAGTCAGAATGATTGGCCAGAGACAACCTAGAAACTAATCCCATCACCACTATGAAACCCGAGACTGCAAGCCACATGGCAGAGCAGTCCTCCTGGGTTCCCTTACCCTCCTGCTCTCCTCCCGGGTGCCCCTTCCCAATAAAGTTTCTTGCTTTGTCAGCACATGTGTTTCCTCAGACAGTTCATTTCCAAGTGTTAGACAAGAGCCCACTCTCGGGTCCTGGAAGGGGTCCCCCTTCCTGCAACAGTTTTATTTTTATTATTTATAATACAATATTAAATCTTCGGTGTGTATAATTATTGATACATATAGAAAAAGATATATGTACATATTTTTTCTCTCTTCCTAATGTCTTTGCTTTGATTATATCATGAGTGTCTTTATTTATTTACTTATTTTCTTTACTCTAGGAATATATTCTGTTATGGTGTATAATTGTTTGGCCACCTACTGCAACATTGGCTCACATTACAAAGATATTTGATCATTAGTCCATACAGTTATTTCATGCATGAGAATTATCATTTTTAATTTGGCAGCAGTGAACCAACATCCCAGCATGTGTTCAAAACTGCCACCTCCAAAGAGCAATAAACAGAGTTGACTAAGTTGATTAAGACAATAAAGCTATCAGAACTGCTTCAGGGCTAACAAAAATGCTTACATCAACTCATACAGTCTATAATTTCTACTATTTTTTTTTTCTTAATGACAGTAGTACAAGCTACTAATTCAGGTTGTAAATTAAAATGTACATAAAGTGAAAATGTAGTTAATAAATTTAAGAAATTTTCCATAAAACTTTAATTATCAAGATATTTCAATGTAAAATGCGCCATAATAAGATACTGAGCTAAATATATTCAAGTAACAGGCATTCAGTCTTCATATTCAGAATACCACGACTATTAGAAATGAAAATGAACAGAAAATGTAATTGGCAAAAAAATATACACAAGTTATAAAAGTACATTTTGCATCTTAGCTTCAAGGACTGTTATCTAAAACTACACTCCTTTTTGGTAGCATTTCATAGTACATAGTGAAGTAGGAACTTTGTGGTTACCCAGTAAAAGTAGTTTATTTTCACAGTTAAATTACTCAGTTCAAGGGGGAAATTGGCATTTCTCATTACAGTTATGCTTAATAATAAATACAGTTTTGATTGACTATTGTTTATTGATCATATTTGCAAATTTCAGTTGTTTATTATTTTTATTTTTGATAAAGAAAATGTTAATATAGTACACACAAAGTTTAGAAGATCAATTTAAATAAGTATAAAAATTGGAAAAAATATTTTGCTCCATGTATACACAAATATATTAGGAATTCATCAAATATCTTTTTTTTTTCTTCTTTGTAAACTGAAATAATTTTATAATAAGTATAATAGTAATAGCATTAAAATTAAATGAAGCAACCAGCATACATGTTATGGAAGTTTCCAGTCAAAAAACACAGCATGATAATTCTATTAAATAGAAATGTGACATCATTTGTAAAGAATGGTTATTAGAATAATTTGCTTTGCTTTAGTTGGTCTTATTTCTAAACCATAGTTCTCAACACTGACTATAAATTCGAATCACCTGGGAGGTTTTCACTCCCTTTTTTCAAGCTTTATTGAGGTTCAATTGACAAACAAGAATTTTATATATTTGATGTATACAACCTGATGCTTTGATATTTGCATACATTGTGAAATGATCACCACAGTCAAGCTAATTAACATACCTATCGCCTCACATAGTTACCATTTTATTTCCTTTTTTTCCTTGTTGTTGTTGTGAGAACACTTAAGACCTACTCTCAGCAGATTTTATGTATATAGTACAGTATTGTTAACGGTCACCTTGCTGCATATTAGATCCCCCGAACTTATTCTTCTTGCATAACTAAAACTTTCTACTGTTTGACCTGGAATTTTTTTTAATCCACAGATACCCAGACCACTAAGACCAATCAAATCAGAGTCTCTGAAGGTAAAGCCCAGACATCAATAGAATGTCTATCAGAAGCTTCAGAATAGAATGTCTATTAAAAGCAATAGAATGGCTCTAGAAGTTTCCCAGATAATTCTAATGAGCAGCTGTTAGAGATAGTTTTTGCATAGGTTCTTCAACTTTTCAATATACTATCATCTGTGTATTAATAAATTAGATATAAACTTAATTTTGTATGAAATAATGTGAAATCAAGCATTTAAATATTACTTTTTATATTTTCTTTTAGTTTGTTTTTCTCTTATCCAAAATTTCTTTTTACATTTATTTTAAAAATGAGTGACAAATCATATATATATATATTCCATAGTTCAGCTTTAATTTTTTATAATTTATAGTTTTGTTGTTTTCAGCAGTGGAACAGACACTACAAGATATTTACATTAAATTATATGACCAGACATTGATGAAATCAGATGTTCTGATACTCAAACATAAAGATTTTTCAAAGGTCCTATAAGTTGTGAGCTCAGTCTTTGAAGTGTCCGAGGCTCTTGGTGATATACCTGTCAACTCAGAAATTTTTGCTTAACAGGGGGAAAAGTGGCTTCTGTGCACACAGGTGAGTTTTTAAGTGAAAATTTAGTTTCTTTTATTTATTTGAAGTGCTAGTTTCTTCCCAGTTACTAGGATTGAATCCAGCTGAACCTGGGTGAATTCAAAGGCCATACTCAGCAGAGGCCATAGTTTCTGCTAGAATCACAACTAAAAAGATAAAATATAGTAATGTAAAACTCTCATTATTAGGACAGGGATGGTGTAAAATATTTCTGCTTTGTGATTTGCTTTGTGATTTCTGTTTTTTGTTTGGAAGCAGGTGCACAATGTTTGGAATATTCCTGCTGCTGATTCTTCTTATTAATTTTAATTAGGAATAATGCAACATTTAGAAAGTTGGGGATTTCTTGAAATAGGAATTGATTTATTGTGAAAGATTTTTTGAACACAAACAATATAGCTAGTTCATATTTGTCCAGGTATATTCCATAATTGATATATAATAATTTCCTTAAAGTTAGTAACTGGAAAGTGACACAAACATAGCTGAAGTATTAAAACATATGATTTTAAAATAGAATAAGAAAATGAACTCATACATCCCAAATATAAAGTCTACACTATGTTGTAATAAATCATAGTCCCTAAGGGGATAAATAAAAACTAGTCGTTGTTCTAAAAGTTGTTATACTTTAGTTGGCACACAAAGAAGAATAAATAGGTCTAGGACATAACATGCTAACTGATGCTAGAGAATTAGAATGTTTATTTCTATTTGGACTATATTTCTAAGTTTTAAGTTTAAGTTTTAAATCTATATGTAGCCATATTAAGTGATTGGGTTTCAGAAAGCTTTTATAGACATATTTGCAACTATTTATCTGGCTAAGTCCTGGAAAAAATACAAAGAATGTTACAGCCATGCTGATAATTTATTTTTCCAAATTGTGATAATTGAAAATATTGATTTTTTTTAGCACTGACCTCTGTTATAGAGTGGATGGAAGTAGGCTACAAAAGTAAGTGCAAGAACTATAGAGATCTTAGAAACTGAGTGAAATAAATGAAGTTGTTTGTTCCTGTAATTGTTGATTTTGTAGTACAAATTTAAGTTTTATTCAGGTAAAATATCTTACATTTCGTTCATAATCTGAAAGCTTTGGACAAATGTTTTTAGTGTTTTACCCCCATTGCCTGGACAAAAAGCAAAAAAGCACACTATTGGTGTATTTTTGAATTAATAAATACTGAATGTATTAATTTGGCTCCATAATTCCTCTTTTCCAACAAGTTAGTACTGTTCATGTAATTACTATAATGATGTTGTAACCTCAATGTTTTTACCTTATGGTTAAAGCCCCTTGTGTGAAGATGGGATATACAGCTTTCCTTTAAGGCCATAATGACCTCTTTACTGAGTAGGTCATATGATACAGGCAGGCATCCTTCTCAAGCTTTTTTTGTGTAGATGTGGCTAAAGAAATACAATTTTATTCAGTAACTGGAATGTGAATTGCATTCCAGATGGATGAACCTGGAGAGCAGAACATCTTTTTTTCCCCAGTAAGTTTTATATCTTACTTTCTTACTATGACAATTCAATCTCTCAAAGACAAAACTATTTTTTCTAGTTATGAATTCATTGCTAAAATCTTTCAGGCCATTGGTAGGAGAAAATAATTAAGCTGGAAAATTGCACACTCGGAGGATAACAAATATTAAAATTTTTAGTCTAGATTTTCTCATCAAACATTTGAATGGCTATTTGACTTTTTAAAATCTCTGGCTGCAAAAACGTTGACAAAACACCCCAGTTTATATAAATATAGGCCTCCTAATTTTACTTTATTGATTTTGCCTCTATTCTTGAGATTGTTATAGTGGAATCTTTCTTACCTGCCCCCCATCATTTGAAGCCTGTGTACATATTGCCAAGCTGTCTGAAGTTATAAGGAAACCCAAGTTTAATGCCACATTAAGAATCACATAGTGATGTTTGATTTTAAAGAAAATACATTTTTATAATTTTTTTCAAAACTGACTTAAAGGTTTTTATAAAATTATTAGAGTTTACCTTCTCAAACTTGGGAACAAATAATAGCGTTTTTAAAGATTAGATGTGAATGAATTCATTCATTTGATCAATAAATATGTATTGAGAAACTATTATAAACCAGGCTCTTTATTAAGTACTAAAGGTAAACATCCCTAAGTAGTATGAGTGTCTTAACAATCATACTATTAGTCTGGAAGAATATTTTATCAAAAATGACCCATGGGGCTTCCCTGGTGGTGCACTGGTTGAGAGTCCGCCTGCCGATGGAGGGCACACGGGTTCGTGCCCCGGTCCGGGAAGATCCCACATGCCACGAAGCGGCTGGGCCCGTGAGCCGTGCCCGCTGAGCCTACACATCCAGAGTCTGTGCTCCGCCAACGGGAGAGGCCACAACAGTGAGAGGCCTGCGTACCGCAAAAAAAAAAAAAAAAAAAGACCCATGGACCATCTCTTTCAGACTCTTGTGATGTAATAATTTAAAACTGATGATTTTTGTGTTGCACCTGAGATCAAATGAGTTATATTATCTGCTCATAATTCCTAAGAATATGCATTTTAGCAAACGCTCCAGGTGTTTCATGACATAGGAAGAAAAACTTTTTGTTTTGGTTCAAGTTTGTGTTGTTTTGAAAAGTAGGCTCATATTAGCCTAGGGCCTGATTCTATATTAAAAGAAGACTGGACCAAGAGAAGAAATTGAAAAAAATGGCAAGCTTCTGACTGCGTTAAAAGTTTCATTTAAATATTTCTGTTTCAGGCTTCACAAACAAAATACCAACTCTAGCACTGGATCTTATTTTCTTCTTTGGATATTATTTCCTGTGAAATGGTTCTGGACTTCACTCAGGTTTCTTCTCCAGTTATTAATGTATGTGAGTTCTGCAGGTGAATTATTTTACTGCTAATACCCAAGACCAGATTGATCCAGTATGGTCCATTACAAATCCTCAGTAATCATGGAGTAATTGTTCAGAATATCATTAGATTTTGTTTTCATAATTCTAACAATTGAAAAATCTCATCAGTTGACGTCTACCAAATATTGCAGTGAAATTGATACTAATCCAAACAAATACTGTTTTGTAGTCCTGGGGAAGCTGAAAGTTTTATGGGTTCTAATGCTCCTCAATGAAATAAAATGACATTTTAAAAGAAGGAGATCCAAGTATTCACAGTAAAATATCCTTACCATATAGTTAAATGAAATTATGTGCTCAGTGAATATTCACCAGAAAATTAACATTTTCTAAGCAACTGACCAACTTGAAGGAAACAATTATATTATATTTTATTTTATTTATTTATTTTTAAAACCCCATATTTGTTTATTTATTTATTTTTGGCTGTGTTGGGTCTTCGTTTCTGTGCGAGGTCTTCCTCTAGTTGTGGCAAGCGGGGGCCACTCTTTATTGCAGTGCGCGGGCCTCTCACTATCGCGGCCTCTCTTGTTGCGGAGCACAGGCTCCGGACGCGCAGGCTCAGTAGTTGTGGCTCACAGGCCTAGTTGCTCCGCGGCATGTGGGATCCTCCCAGACCAGGGCTCGAACCTGTGTCCCCTGCATTAGCAGGCAGATTCTCAACCATTGCACCACCAGGGAAGCCCAACAATTTTATTTTTAATTAAAATTGTGGTTCATGAGAAAAGTATAGTCAGGGAATAAGGGGTGTGTGTGTGTGTGCGCGTGTGATATGCTTCTTGAATACAGCAAACAGTTTGACACGTGCAGAACATTCTGTTTAGTCTTAAGGCCCAAAAAATGACATTAGAAGGATGACATTTTCAGGCGTAACCCTTTAGATGTATGGGGTTCAGAATGAAGACCAAAGCATACACATTCATTTTTATTGAAAGTAAAATTTGTTTTAAACCTGTTGTGTAATGTAGTTGTAGATATTCAAAAATGATTTATTAGATGCTTCATTCATACAACATGAAACACAAGAAGAGGGAAACAACTCATAAAGACCTTCTAAGCACTGCTTAGTGAGCTCAGGTTACCCCTGGTAATCAATCCCGATGCCTTCAGGGACTTCATGACCCTGTTGGACTCTGTTGTATTATTATGGCTGAGTGGACCACCAATGCAAAAATAGCCTTTGTTCTGTTCTATAGTATAGCTCATCAACTGTCAACAGCCATGACTGACCTGGTGAATAGCTAATTATTTATTAATTTCAGATTCTTCCTTAATTATACTCCTTTTATTATTCCATCTCTAAGCCTTTGGATACATCATACTCTTCAATGTATATTTAACAGGTTAAACTGTTAAAACAGTTTCTTTCCTAAAGAATCATCCTTTGCATCACTAAATTCAGTCCAAAAAGTAAGTTATTGACAAAACACTTCTTTTTCACCTAGACAAGACTTCAAGTAAATAAAGAATAAGCTGGTGAAGAAAGTTATATTAAAATTATTTGAATATTTGTTGGCTTTTTATAGTTGGCTTAGTAGATATTATGTGTAATTTGTTTTCCCACTTAAAAATCCCTGTGTTTCTAAGTCACATAACTGAAATTTTTAGAGGACCCTGTCTTAAGAAGGTTATTATGTAGGTGACCTAATTCCCCAAGGGAATGAAATTAATGCAAAGACCAGCAAAATATTTCTCAGGCAATTCTGCAGAGCAAAGAGCTTTATAAACCTGATATATACAAATAATTATAGTAATAATTACAATGGTAATAAAAGTAGCTAACTCTTATTTAGGTCTTAGTATGTCCCAAAGAGTAATTTGCATTTTTAGATGTAAACTTATTTATTTTTCACAGCAAAATCCACAAGATGAGTACTATTATTATCGCTATTTCACAGGAGAGAAAAATAAGGCATAGAGAGGTAAAATATTTTACACAAAGTTTTACACAAAGTCAGACATCTAGTAATTGGTAGGGCTAGAATTCAAACCCAAGCTATCTGGCTCCAGAATAAAATTTCAAATGTTGGATTAATCACCATTTGTGAGAGAGGAATCCTGGAAGAAAATGAAATAAAAATAAAATGAAATAAAATAAAAGTATTTGGTTCTTGCTAAATGGTAAAGACTTTGAATTCCTTGTGAGTTATATACAAAAATTACATAGTGATTTATAATTAGGAATTATCTTATGATGTGTCAGCTGGTAAATTGGTTAGGTTCTCCTGTAATTTTGACCAAAGCAAAGAATTGCAGATATTTGAGTTGTTAAAGACTTGTTACTAAGTCATTAGGCTCATTCACTCTCATAAGATTGATACCAACATTTAGAACCCTCACTGAGAAACAACAGCCCACAGAAAGATTAGGAATGGTGGCAGAAGGGTAATTGTAGAAGAGGAAGTGAGAAAGTTTGAGCCAAGGGCATGAGTATACTTGGGCAGATCAAATTTAGGAAAGAATATCTGGGGGAAGTTAAGGATCTTCACATTTATTCCATTAAAGCTATTCATGTGTCTATGTTTATCCTTTGGAAAGTATTCATGTAACCTGGGAAATGTGGGTGAGTACAAACAAGTAGTCTAATATAAAAGTTGTTCAACAGAAGTTCCATTTTCATGTGGCTTCTCCATCACCACATTAAAACAATTTTTTTTTAATCCTGGTAACCAGGATAGGTCCAGGTGTAAATTAAATTTTGATGTGATTTTTTTCCCCCACATACCATCTATGTGTATCCTTGATTTACAGCACTCGTAATGTTGTCATATCATAAATATTCTACATCCTCCTTTCCGTTTTCTTGCTAACCAGACCAAAGTCATCACTACACTAAATTTTCTCAAGTGTTTGTGTTCACAAGATCACCTTCTTCCATTTTACAAGGTTCCCTACCAAATTCAAAGTATAGTACAAGAATTTGCTTACTCTTATACTGGCTTATAAGCTCTGGATCTAGGCATCTCTGTTCTTACCTGTCTTCACCACCTAATAGCTGTGAGATCTTGTCACCCCTCTGTGCCTAGGTTTACTCATTTGAATCATGGAAGTAACAGAAGTATCTACATTTTAGGGTTGTTGTGAGGATAAGTAAATTATCATGTGTAAAACAATGAGAATAGTGCCAGGCATTTAGTAAGTGCTTAGTAAAAAGTTAAGAATTATTATTACCATTTAACTCTATGTTATAACTGTTCCTATAAATTTCCTTCTTTAATTTATAATATTCTATTATGGATACCATTTATTGAGTACACATTGCCTTCTAGTCACTGGGCTGAGTTTTACATGCATCATCTTATTTCAACCTCTTAAAAATATTCTAAGGTAGAGGTTATAAAAATTTATTTTCACAAGTGACGCTTAGAAAAATCAAATCGTTTGCCTAAGTTTATACTTCTAAAACTATGATTAAAATTCAGATTGGTCTGTCAACATTTTAAACCCTTAGATAATACTGAGATAGATAGATAGATGGACAGATTTTTTTTTTTTTTTTTTTACAGATCCTATATGAAAGAATGATATTGTAAGCAAAAACCAAGAAAATGTTATCTGTGCATGGACTCACCTAATGCATTTAGGATCATAGATACACCACCCCAATTGTCCTTCAGGACTGAAGCTCTCATTTCTCCGGTGACTGTGAAAGGTGACTGCTGATAGCTCACAGCTGAGTCCCGCTCCAGGAATTTCTGTCAGCAGAGAGGCATTGCCTTTCTTAGAGATTAAGAACTTCCCAGGGGCAGCCCTCATTCAATAGCCGGTCAGTGCAAGAATACATAAGTTTGGCTCCTCTTATTCCAATTCAGGACATCTCAGAAGGACCATCCCATGTGATCTGCCAGGACCTCTATTAGAACTTCACTGCAGTTCAACTCTTTGATCTGCTCAACCTTGCTTCCCTTATCCTTCTAGTTATAACCCCTCTAGCTCTCTCCCATAAGCCACACTCACTCAAATCTTTGCCTCGGAATCTGTTTTTTGAAGAGCCCAAGCCCTTCACACTCTCTGCTGTTCTGGGAATTAATGGATTAAACCCCAGCTTCAAAGGAGAATACATGTTAGAGAAATTTTCATCCAACTAATCATTGTACTAGAATTAAAAGCCATGATTTGTTTTGAAGTTTTCTCTAAATAGCCTTAACTTCAAACAAATATTTATCAGTAATGAGCTAATTGTTTTTAAAGATTTATACTGCAAATGTAACAATAATTCTGAATTCAGAAATCATTTGTTACTGCATGATAGTGTAAAAAATGTTTTTCCTTTATAAAATGGGCTAAATAATACCTAACCATAGATTTGAGAAAATGAAAAAAAAAAAAGAAACAAGTGTGTCCATCCTAAATTCCTCCTTTAATTTTCATGCCCATGCTATAAATGTGAAAAAGGGAGAGGCACAATACATGGTGTAAAAACAGATGTACTTAGGCATAACTCTGGTAAAGGAAGTGGTGATTTCTGTTGAAATTAAAAATTTGAATGTCTCTAGTATTTCAGAAAACAGTGTTTTCTCTTCACATGATTTAGAGTTCTGGAAATCATCTGGTCCAAACTCTGTATTTTATAGATGAGGAAAATGAACCTCAGTTCAAATAGCAATTTTGTGACAGAATAATTACAAACATATGTCTCTGGATTCCTCAAAGATCTGCACTATCTTATGAATATTCTTATCATCTCTGAAGATACATATGTATTTAAGCAATATAAAAAGTAAATAAAAACAATGAGATACTACCACGCATCTATTAGAGTGTGTCAAATCCAGAACCCCGAGAATACTAAATGCTGGTGAGAATGTGGGAACAACAGGAACTCTTATTCATGGCTGCTGGGAATGGGTAAGTGGAGCACAGAGGGTTTTTCGGGAAGTGAGAATACTTAGTATGATGCCATAATGATCAGTACATGTCCATATACATTTGTCCAAACCCATAGAATGTACAACACCAAAAGTGACCATGATGTGAAATATGGATTTGGGGTGATTATGATATGTCAGTGTAGGCTCATCAATTGTAACAAATGTACCACTCTGGTGGGGAATGTTTAAAATGGCGAAGGCTATGCATGTGTGGGAAGGAGAAATACACAGAAATCTCTTCACTTTCCTCCTAATTTTGCTATGAATCTAAAACAAAAATGCTCTTAAAAAAGGAAAATATCTTTAAAAATTTTTTAAATAATAAATAAAGTGTCCAAAACTTATAAGGAATTCCTGAAAATCAATGAAAAGACCAAAAAAAAGGGGGGGGGACAAGGATATAAACAAAAGGGAAAATCTAAATACCAATAAATAACTTAAAATATTAAAATATTTAATCTCTCTTGACAATCAGAAAAACATATTAAAACAATTGTTAGAAACTAATCAGGTTAGCATATAGTATATTAAAATTAAATTATATTCAATTGACTTTGAGAAGGAAACATTTTTTTTCATTCCTATTATGTCTGGCATGATTCCAGGTGCTTTACCCTCATTGCCTTTCTTCCTGAAGTCTTAGGGTAAACAAATGAATGACTTTTGTCATCTTGATACAGATGAGCAATTTGAAACTCAGAACAGTTAGGAATTTGCCAAAGAAAACACAGCTTAAAATTCTAATCAGGTTTCAAAAATTATGTTGAACTTTGGAGTCCGTAATTTTTCTGTTTGGACATGTGTGTATGTATATGTGTTGGCCAAATGGAAAGGTACAATTTGGTGAAAGAGAAAACTATGAGCCCATATCTTTTTTTTTTTTAGAACAAGCATTATTTATTCAGAGCTGACTCTGTTCAGCAACGTAGTCAGCCACAACCACTTGCATTTGGCAGAGATTCAAAGGCAGTTAGAGGAGTGGGAAAGCTTTCTGATGGTAAATAAAAGGAAGACATATTATCAGAGGTTGTGAATTGTGGAAGCTGGAGGTAGCTGTATCTTGTTAACTCACAAGGATAGAGACTATGTTGTAACCATCTTCATATTCCTAGAACCTGCCATAGCAACAGGAATAAGGTTAAAAATTGAATAACCCAGCATTGAAAGACTGGCATCATATTTTTATATTTAAATTTTGTAATATTTTGGAGAAGATATTCTAAATTTTAGAAATATATTACCTGATTCATCAAAAGTAGTTTTAACCTGCTAAAATGTTTGGCTTACCCAATACACACACACACAAACTAGAATACAGCTCTCCAAGCTAGTGGTTATGAAAATAGATAAGACAACTATATCAATGTAAGTGGCATATTTCTTCCAATATATTTTGACATGTAGCTATTTTTACCCCAAATAATTATATCAGAACAAATCAAGTTTCTAGTGGCAGCACGCAAAATGAAAACACAGCTCATTCTTTCAATCAAGCCTTCATCTTGGCCTTGGGGAAAACATTATTGAGAAAGAGCTGTTAAAAAGAACATTTTTCTGTTGTATTCTGACTATTAGAAACCAAATCAGCAAAACATCCAGAAACCATTACAAGTAAACAGACTTCATGCAAGAAGCTAGTTTTGCACATTGAGGACAGGAGACTTCTATAATACATGTTCCAAAATTTGAAAGGAAAATATAAAGAAAATCTTAGCTATCAAAAGAAATATTGGATGAGGGGTAATTCTTGGAAGCAATACCTAGGTCAAAAGATATATTCAATTGCTAAAGACACCAAAGATGTTTATATAGAATAATAATTATAACAAGTATAAAATTTAACCCAATTCACTGTCACATTCCTATTCGGTAAGAGTATCTTCTCACTTATTTTGCTTACCTAGCCCTTGCTGGTGATAATAAGGTTTAGTATACTAATAAATTGATTTAGTCAGGGTTCGTTAAGGAACTAGATGTCACACTCAGTGAGTAGTTTGAGGAGAGTTTAATTTAGGGATTTTTTTTAAATGTCAGCAGAATTTAAAAAACCAGCAAGGCATCTTTTGGTACACCAGGGCTAGTCAAAGAGGACAAAAGTAAAGGAGCTTTTGGAGAAGGACATAGCCCACAGAAAACTAGAAATGATGAGATCTGATTCTCTGGAAATTACTTTGGGTAAAGAACTAAAATCTTATAAACCACGGAAGGACAGTGTATTGCATTCTCCATTGTACAATCACCCAGCAAATATCAGCAGGTCATCCAGGGAGAGTTGGAGAAAATTCGCAATGTTTACCTGAGGCCATGTTGCAATGTCTTATCTCAAAAAGACCCAGGTTCCCCCGGGTCAAGGCACTCCAAATCTGTGATTTGGCTTATACCTAGGAACTGAGTAAGAGGCTACGAATATTCACTGAAGTGAGTTGAGTTAGGTTGCTGCCCACTTGATGTAAATATATTTTTGCTATTATATGACAAACAGCATATTAGTAACTGATGGTCTATTTCATTTCTAGCAGTCCTGTAATGAAATAGGCAACACCATAGATACATGTAGGCACAGACACTGACCACCAGTTACTCTTTATAACTTAATGTGATCATTCCTCTCACCTTCTCTCTGGTAGTTAAGAGCTGTCACCTGCTTTTACTACTTTATTATCTCCTTAATTTTAGAGCGATCAGGAAATTCAGTTTTATTACATCATTCCCACAGTCAACCCTGTTACACAGAAGACAGCTACCAGTGAACATTTCAAAGATGTTCATAGCTCTCTCATCAAAGCATTTCTTAATATCTTCTAGGTAGTAGCCTCTTATTATTTCTGTTGGTAAAAGAAGGGAATGTCTTAACAGGTTGAAAATAACATTTTCTTTTCCCCATGCTTTGAATTCTTTCCTAACAGCATGCCTAGATAGTTCTGGCATTTCTCTCTCATTGACTATAAGCCATTAAAGAGTCTAGGCTTCATTTAGACTTATGCTACACCAAAGCTAATATATTACGTCTTGAATTTGGGGTTTGTGAAACCATGTCAATAATTTCAACCAAATACAGCATTATATTTTCATTCTTGACTCAATACCTTAGAATCCACTCTTATGCATGTTTTCCCAAGCCTGACTAATAGAAATTGGGAAGTTTTTACAATTAGCTGGTCCATGACCTCCAAAAATAGATTGCAATTGCATGTCACTGTGATCCCTGGTTATGTGATCCCATGTTACCTGTGATCCCTGGCAAGAAAGCTACAAGTGCATCCCTCAAATATATGAGCAATCCAATCCCAGAATCCCTTCACGAAAATTTGTTTCCTGGGGACAGTCTTAAGTACTGATTGTTGTATCAATCAGTATATTAGCAGGTAACACTTAAACTGGGTGATTCTAGATGAGTGTGATAAAAAAAAAATTACAAAGGAATGAGAGGAGTCTATGAAAATAAAGAAAAAATGCAATATTCTTGGATTAATATGGTAGCTTTCATATTGAAAAGATGGTCATCCTCAGTTCCTGCAGTTCTATGTGTACCTACCATACCTCCCGTTGAGATGGAGTATATTTTATCTTCCTTTGATTTTGGACTGGCTTATGACTTGTTTTGACCAAGAGAATGTTGTTAAAGTGATGCTGTGTCATTTTTGAAACTAGCTCTGAAGAGGTCTGGCAGCTTCTGCTTTCACTGTTTTGGAGCCCTGAGCCACTATGTAAGAAGCCTGGCTACCTCCTGGAGAGAAAGGCTCATGTGGGTTGCAGCATTTCCTGCTACCCTAGCTAAAAACCCAGCTGAATTTTGCTGCAGGTACTACCCCAGCCAATGCTACATGGAGCGATAATAAATTGTCCGAACATCCCTGACACAATTGATGGTCCATGGGCAAGTGAATGGTTGTTGTTGTGTTAAATTATAAAGTTGTGGGTCTGTTTATTATTCATCAATATATAACTGAATCAGCTAGTAAGAGTGGAACATTGTAACACCTTCAGATCTGAAGGACATGCCTCGTGTATACCCTTCTAAGCTGAGCATAAGTTCTAGATTCTCTTTGAGAGCCTATGCAGAAGTAATCTATAAAACTTCAAGAACTCTAAATAACTTATTGTCACCATCCTTATATCCTTTATATCCAACAGCTTGCATTGTAACTCCTTTACCCAATCTTTTCTCGCCAATTACATTATTAATTTTTGGTGTGGGAGATCACTATTTTTTGACTCTTGATATTACTATAACCCCTGGAAAATGACTCTCGGAAATAGAGTAGGCATTAAGATAGAGAAGACTTTGCACAAGAACACATGACAAGGATGTTTATCTAAGAGTGGTCACAATATTTTTAAACATGGCTTTAAATTCCGTCAACAGAATATTAATTAAAGAAAGTTAATACATTTATATATTCAATGACCATTAACAGTTAAAGGGTAACTACTACATTCATAAAAACTAATATTTTTTCTTTGTACTATTTAATAATTGCAAACTACTTTCCCAAAGAATAATATGCCTCTTTTACTTATATCACTGTTAAAGACACTATTCTAAGAGATTTACACAGGATTTATAAATTTTACTGAGTCACTAATGGCCATCCGTACTATGCATCATATTGTAATGAAAAGCGGCTTTCATAACTGTGATTTTGATCCTTAGTAAAATATCACCTTTAATATGATGAATAAATACTCAGTTTGGCATGATAAAGATAATCATTTTTAAATCTGAATAGTACTTACTATGCACCAGGCATTTTTCTAAGAGCTTAACCATATTAACTCATTTAATCCACAGAGCAGTCCAATGAGTAATATTGCTAATGTCTCCATTTTACTAATGAGAACACTAAGGCACAGAGAGATTATGTAAATTTCTACATATGTTGATTGACTACAGAGTCAATTGAGAGGATTATTTTCCATAAGGTTCCAATAGCTATGTGGACACACCTTGAAGTATGAGTTATAAATGTCCCTATTTTGTTATGAATGTTATCTTTGAGTTACTGTAAAATGAGCTAGCAAAGAAGCTCAGTGATATTCATCCTCTTCTCTACATTTTGGCTTTTTGTATCATTTCTTCCATTCCACTTGGAAAATGCTATATATTCCCAGAAAGTGTAGAAAGACAGCTCAAGTCTTTAAAATTTTCAACAAACATATTAACAAATTGCATCTGATATATACAAACCTGTTTGTAACTCTGGCAAGAAGATTAAATGAGTTCACACTTTGTTATGATTTAGATAAGTTGAACTCAAGATGATCATGCTCAATAAAGACAAATAATCTTCCAACAGAGACACAAACCAAGAAGAGGTATGTGTTTACCTGAGGAAGGAACTGTGGAGGAGGCAGTTCTCCCATTTAAAAGGCTACAGACCATATTATGGTTTCCCCCATACCTATTAGAATTCAATACACTGAAAATTAGAATCTAATTTTCCTGTACATGGTTAATTAAGTCAAGATTCAGTGCAAAATACCATAGTGATATAAAACAAATTTAAAATGTCCTATTTATCTTTTTAAAAATAAATTGAGTCATGTGTCAACAGGTGTTATATATTTATGGAATCCTGGCACAGATATAGTTTTTTAGTATCTGTAAATGCTGGTAAATATCATTTGTTATTTTCATGCAAAGGTAGAAAGAAAACATTCCAATTCCAGTGCATTAAAAATGTTGATATTCCATAAAAACAGCCTCCTATAGATGAATAGTCTATAATAATGTTTTTACCAGCTAAGTAATTATCACTCTTGGAGTTAACATACTCCATTCAATTGAATGGAGAAGATGTCTAATTATGATAAGCTGGAATGATTTCCATTTGGAGGCAAGAATGGTAAAAAATTTTTCATCCTTGAAACATATAAAGGACTTTTAAAAATTATGTCCAAGTTTGTTATCTATGTATGATTTTTGTGAGATCTTGAATGACTCCTGTTCCCAAACCTCTCTGACACTCCCAGTGTGGGTTCACTGAATAGGACCTATGCAGCTGATTCTAATGCAGAATTTGAGGCCAATTTTGTCCTTCAGTAACTAGGCAATCCAATCTAGCACCAAATTTGTTCTTCTTCACATTCTGTTCTGTTGTTCAATGTCACTTCTACTTAGTGTCCTAATTCTTTTATGACTAAAATCTCCACTGTGTATTTTATTTCTCTGGTATCAATAGTCTTTATCCAAATACCCATTACATGGATTCCCACCCATGGCTAGGTCATATGCTGGTAAAAAAATATACTACTGATATCATTACAAAAGTCAATATGAAACCCTTACATGAATTCCTATCTATAGCTCTTATGTTTGACTCAAATGAAGAAGAAAAACAGTCCTCTATATTCAAATATAGAACTTCAGTCAGAATAGAGTTAAGCAACAGAATTAGGCAACAGAATTGCATGACTAAGAAACTGATTAAGCCTTAAATAGACCTAAAACATATAAAGAAAATGAAAAGATTCCCCGTGGGTTAGTTTAGCAAGTGAAAATACTGTAGGATGGTAGTAAGGTGGATAGAATATAAATCACTGATATCCTTCTTATTGGTTGTGTGCCTTTGTACTTGTCAATTATACTCTCTGAAAATTAGTTTCCTTATTCTAAAATGTGCAAACTAATACTTATAGGATTATTATATAGACATAATATCCATCTTTAACCAGGTTTATGGTAAAGCCTATATAGAGCAGACATTCAATAAAGTGTTGTTACTGTCATTATTATCTTAAATATCAATAATAATATAATTATATAATAAAATATAATTGTATTATTATAAAATGATTACTGTAGATAATAATATAACACTAATAATACCTGAGTCTCTATTTCAAATATTTTTAGCAACATATAATTAAGGAAACCCCTGTCTATTAATTAATTCATTAATAGATATTAAATATCTATATGTTATACATGCTGTTTATCCAGTGGAATTGGTCTTTAATATCATGGGTATTTCATTCTGATGAAGATAACCATAAATAAATAGCAATAAATAAGTAAAAAATAAATAGATTAGAAAATATTAGAAAGCAGTAAGAGTGCTTAGAAAAAGGCTTTACAAAGAAGTGATGATATGAACTAATGCCTGCCTGATGAAAAAGATCAAGTTAGGCAAATCTCTTGACGCTGGGAATATAGTTCACTCAAAACACTCTCTAATATATTTCCCAACTTGTTTAGGTTTGAATATTTTAGACAAATGTACAATGAAGCTAGATTTATTAATTATTAGTAGTGGTAGGTAGTGAACCTATTCTCACTAATGACACTAGACTTATCTTAATTGGTATTCATTCTTTCATTTTGCTAATGTTTATGAAACACTTATTGACCATTCAACTTACATTTGTTGTCTACTGTCAAAGGAAAGAGACAAAATATCTAGGAATTTCACAGGTACAGCTGACTTCCTACATTTGTTACATCCTCTTCTACAAAGAGTCCTGTGACTTGGATAAGTTGTTTAAAATCTTTATATCCTCATCATTAAAAATATGATAATAATAGTACATATATTACAGTCTTTTTGAAATTATATGAAATGATGCATATAATCTACCCTCAGAACTTGACATGTATTGATATCGATTTATTTTAACTAATATGATTTAAGCAGGTGAAGGAAAAGAACTAGGTCACCCATTTTTTTTGTAGTCTAAGAGTTACCGTGATAAAGACATGTAGTGCAATGAAAGACTTAGAAGGATCCTTAGCTATTATTGAAAGGGTCAAATGAAAATTCCTATGAAAGATTTTAGATAACAATGAATGGGAATGGTAGACATACTACTCACACTTGTGGTGTTCCGAAAAGCAGATGCCACTCACTAAAGTAAACAATGAAGCTTGTACATTGACTTTTTTTACAGAGGTTAATCACACATATCCTGTCCGAAGCTATCAGCCACTAAAATAGGAGGGAAATTATGAAATATGAACACAGTATATGTGGTTCATTCTAATGTTTCCTTCTGTGCAAGAAAATTTGTAAAGACCATTACTTCCTAAAGCAAAGGGAGATGACGTAAGAAAACTGTCACTAGTCCAAACCATTGTACACACTAAATTCTCATTTATATCACTTCTAGATAAAGGTTAAAGCAACTTATTGAAAGACCTGAACTTAAAGAAGAAGAATTCATAAATATATCTACATTTACTGTTTTGAAGAAAAAGTTTCTCTTGTGCCTTGGGGTAAAAAATAAAATCAAAATCCAGATGGAAGCCTATTGAGGATCTTCTTGAATAAAATTAGGTACTCAAGAATGGACACTGTGTGTCCATCTTATAGGGAGAAAGATGTTATGAACTCTTTTTTCACTATAATTCTTATTTAGAATTAATTAAAATAACATGTCAAGTAAATCCATTGTTCTAGCTCTAGAACTGATCCAAAATTAATGGAAACATTTCTACTCCACTAAATGTGTACCCATATTTATAGCTTTAATTGTTGAAAGCAATTCTCAACCTAAGCAAGGACATTCCAGTGCGCTTATCAAGTTGGTCTTATAGCTGATCCTTCCCTGATACTTTTCTGACTTTGGTATCCTAGTTCCCCAATTGCTGTATGTCTGCCTTATAGCATAGTTTCAAAGCATAGGGTTCTCACTGTATAACTCATCTCCTTTGTTGCAGGAATAACTTATTTGAGAACTTGAGTATCTTGTGAATAAAGTTCTATGGTCAAACTGAATACTACTAATAGCTGCTCCATAAATCACTTATTCTCTGTCTTTTTGCATAAAATTCTATATCTTATGTACTCATTTTTATGTAATGAATGCCTACCATGTTCCACTGACTGTAACATCATATCTTTCCTATCTGGAGTGACATTCCATTCTTGAACCCACATTTTGGCTCAAACCTATGTTCTCATCATTCAAATAACTGCCCCAGGGCTTGTTTCTTAGTGAACTCAATAACATTTTTGAGTTGGGGAAACACAAGCAAGCCACCCACAATCAAGTCTCATGATTATAAAACATATTATTTGATTTATACCATAATAATAGTATTTGAAATCATTTTCATATAAAGGGAATATTTAAATCTATGTTTCATATTCTCTAAGTGCTATTCTGGTTCTTTTTAATTTCAGCCACTGAGTTGATAGGACTCAAAGGAAAACAAAATGGATTTATCCATCACTGAACACAATTAATTGTATATTGGCTTCTTTAGGAATGAAGTTAGATAAAATGACTTAATCACAATTTTTCAGGGGAAAATTATAAATAATTAACTACTCTATGACTCTGATAAAAGAAAGTGAATTTCAGCACATCTAAGCAAATGACAATCAGATAAGGAAATTACTTACGAGGATTATTTCATTATTTTAACTGATTCTGCCCCATATAGCAATACATACTGGCTGAGGCTATTATGTTTTAATATAGAACTATATATAATAAGCCTGGAAGTCAAGTTGAGCTACATAGTTGCACACACAGCTAAATACATTGCAAATACCTCTATTATATATTAATATCTCTACTTTTCATTCTTGCACATCTCAGAAAACTTCAAAATGAATATGAAACTGCATTATAGTTAAATCACTGAAATTGAAGTTTTTATGTCTGAACTCACTGTAAAGTGTATATTAGACATAGCCATGGAGAATTATTTGTGCAAAGATTTGTCAAGTATAGCTATTTTTTGGTACAGTTGCCTCGACCTGAAAGCTTAGAGACCCATATTCTGTAACATCATGTTTTTCCTATCTGGACTGACATTCTAGATAGTAGATACATGCCTCCAGTTAGATGTAGTTCTGTGAGATCTTGAAGGTAGAAGTGTGGTGGTGATCCTCTTCCTGCAGGCTTTGGTTGTTTTCTTCCTGTATGAAAGTACATATATATGGTGGGTCTTCTTGGGGTGTTTATTCTTCCAATATTTATTCTATATATCCTGGATTCTTAACAAGAATTATATAATCTATATATTCCTGCTAAGTACTTCAACAGCCATTCTCCAATATCATGACAATTGTAGTGGCAATGACTTCTTGTTCCTGACCTAACTCCAGAATTGGTTTCAAATGAGGCATCACCCATAATAAATCAATTTGAGAATGTTCCAGAAATAATTCCAAGATATCAATCTAGAATTTGTTTCTTCAGCTCTTTCTATTGTCTCAGAGACACCTAATTCCTGTATTAAAATTCTTCTTGCTTAAAATACTTGAGTGGATTTTATTTCCTGCACTGAGTTCTCATTGATGCCGACGTAAAACTCTTCCTCTCACAATCTCATTCTACAACTGTATTCTGCACTCTCTATCTGGAAGATTCTTCTTTCCATATTTATTTTGGCTTATATTTATCTCTCCATCAATATTTAGATTAGAAATTATCCTCTATATATACTTTTAATAGCCCAACTACAAGATCACAGCTATAGCAATTTATCTGGGTTAATTCCTCTCATGTTTTATAAACTCCCATCGTGGAAACAAACGGATATTGTTGGAATGAGATTCTCCTGGACTCCATTAACTGAAGTGCCAGTATCATATAGAATAGAATTCCAAAACGAGTGTGGGATAAAACTCCTCCTTTATAAGAAAAATTGAAACAAGAAGGTAAATAATTTCTTCTACAATGTGTTGATAACTCAGATAGATGACATACCATTGGATCAGAGGGAAAGAAAAGAGAGAGCTGTTGCCATGTGGTGCGTGTGAATCTCCATCTACCCTTTGGGAAAGGGGGAGGAATATGCTACAGTCTAATATCAAACCTACTGAAAGAGGTTTCACGACGAGCACCTGACAAGTTTTAAAAGCGTTCTCTTTAGATGAGAGACACAGAGACTGGAACCTACTTGCATCTACAACAAGTAAAGTGGACTGAGGCAGAAGGTATGACCCCTACCACTGAAATATAGAGTGAGAAATGGTGCCTAACTGCATCAGTGACTATGAACAGAGAATGATGCATGTTGGGAACAGAGCGTTTTTTCAGATCTCAAGTAAACTAAACATACATGGGTGTTCCCATGAACCAGATGCAGGCCTTTTGCCTTGTAAAAAGACAGTGTGCATGGTTGTCTTGGGACCTAGAGGGGCAAGGAAATATGAACAGAAAGAGGCCAGAGGTGCACCACTAGATACCAGGGCTAAAGAAGGATTCATGAACCATCATTTGGAATAAGGATGCGTCCACCCAAGTCAAAACAATTGTAGTAGAGAGAAGCCAGACACCCTGGTAGAGCCAAGAGAAGGCAGAAACTTACAGAAGTTTCCTGGGGAGAAAGGGTTATATATAAGCAACTGTTAGATTCCAACACAGCAAAGATAGCTTAGGGAATTTCTTAATTAAACAAGAACTGTCCTGACTCCATTTCTCTCTGCCCAGCTGTAGGTGTGAAGAATTTGGAGTTTTGTTTACGATGTGGAATTAGACATTCTATTTTCAGAATCAAGATTGCTGTGCTTATTTCTAAAAGTATCTTTAGGACAGTATCTTTCTTAAGAGCAAACAGTAAAGCCTTGGCTCTACATAAAGTTGTCATGCAGAAACAAGAGAAGCTAATTCTCTGAATCACATTTAAGTAAAGGGGAGTAGATGAAAATATGCTGCTATTTTTATTACTTTATGAATTATATACATGGACATAATGAAAACACAAAAACAGCCATAATGTAGATAATCCACTTCCTTCCAGCTATTTCTCTATTTTTCTACTCCTTTTTTTGTAGGCAAACTTATCCAAGCAGTTATTTGCTTGTATTTTTCTAATATCTTAGTTAATTCTTCAACATATGATCTTGCTTCTTACCCACAATTCCTATTTAATGCTATTTCCAAAATTTTCAACAGGATTAATGTTCCCAAATGTGATGGACACACCTCTTTACTTACATAACTCAGTCATTTAACTACAATTGACACAGATAGCCATCCTCTTATTCTTGACAAATTTTCTTAGTTCTCTTAATTTCAGAGGCCATTCCTTAATCACCTTCATTTTTCAAATTTTAAATGTTGTTATTTCAAGTTTTAAATGTTGTTATTTCTACAGAGAAACTTCTAGGACTATACTCCTGTCTTTGTTTTCACTCTTTCTATTAGAATGTATCTGTTCAGTCATTTATGTACCCTTTGTTGATAAATTCCATCCTATCTTCTGAACTTCACAACTACCAGTCTACATCAACAAGTGTTTTTTTTTTTTTTTTTTTTTTTTTTTTTTTTTTTTTTTTTGCGGTATGCGGGCCTTTCACTGTTGTGGCCTCTCCCATTGCGGAGCACAGGCTGCGGACGCGCAGGCTCAGCGGCCGTGGCTCACGGGCTTAGTTGCTCCGCGGCATGTGGGATCTTCCCGGACCAGGGCACGAACCCGTGTCTCCTGCTTCGGCAGGCGGATTCTCAACCACTGCACCACCAGGGAAGTGTTTTATCTCAGAAACATCTCAAATGTAATGAATCCCTATCTGAATTATTGATTTAAATGAAACCTATTTATCTGCTTTTTTCATACCATTAAATTACATCATCATCAAAGAAACCCTGGATATCAAAATTCAGTTCTGTCCCTAAACACAGACATTCAATCATATGCCATGTCCTATTAAATGTTCCTTTAAAGTGTGTCTTGATTTTACCCACTTTTCTCCATCTCAACTGTTGCTACAAACATCTCTCACTAGAACAATGATAGTCTTTTTTGAACAGAAATCATTACTTTCCACTTTTATTTGCCATAATTTATTCTCTGTAAAGAATGCCTATAACTTTTGGAAATGTAAATCAGAACACATTGTTTCCCAATTACAAACTGAGAGCAGGACTTCCAGAATAGAAGGTGAGGTATTTGGGAAAACATCTATTAAACTGATCAACTTTAGGCGAAGACAATCATTCATGTTATCTTGAATGAACAGATACTCCCTATCTGGTTGTAAATTGACAAGCTTTTCCTAAAATTCATCTGGAAATGCAAGGAACTCAGAATAGGCAAAACAAACTTGAAAAAAACAAAGTTGTACACACACCTCTCCATTTCAAGACTTATAAAAGCTACAAGACAATAACTTACTGGCATAAGGGTAGACATATACATCAATAGAATAGAATTGAGAGCCCTAGAATTAAACCCTTAAATTATGGTCAACTGATTTTCACCAAGGGTGTCATGACATTTAAATGGGGAAACAATAGTCTTTTCAACAAACAATGCTAAGACAACTGGATATCCACAAAAGAATGAAGTTTGACCTCTTTATCATGCAATATCCAAAGTTAATGTATAGACCTCAATGTAAAAGGTAAAACTGAAAAATTTTAGAAAACCTAGCAGTAAACTTTCATACCTCAGGTTAAGCAATGGTTTCCTATACAAGACATCAGAAGCACAAGTGATAAAAGGAAAAATAGATGAATTAATTTTGTTTTAATTAAGAATGTTTGTACTTCAAAGAATACCATCAAAAAAGTGAAAAATAAATCTACAGAATGGGAAAACAACACATGAACATCATATACCTATAAAGAAATTGTATCCAGGATATATAAAAAATATTTATAACTCAATAATATAAGATAAAAAATTTTTTAATGGGCCGAGGATTTTAATAGACATTTCTCCAAAGTTATGTAAATGATCAATAAGCACATGAAAATATTTAATAAGCACAAATCTCAACATTATAAGTCATTAGGAAAATGAAAATCAAACCCATATTGAGATAATACATCATATTCACTAGTATGGCTATAATAAAAAAGACAGACAAATCAAGAAGTGTTAAAAAGTATGCAGCATTATTAATAATAACCAATTGAGGGACCCAAGTGTCCATCTGCTGATGAATGGACAACAAACTGTGGAAAAGCTATACAACAGAATATTATTCAGCATAAAAATGAATGAAATACATAGTATAAATGCTAGAACATGGGAACTTTGAAAATATTATGCTAAGTAAAAACAGCCAGTCACAGAAGACCATATATTGTATGACTGCATTTATATGAAACACTCAGAATAGGAAAGTTTATAGATACAAAAAGCAAATTAGTGGATTAGTTGTTGTTTATGTTGCAGGGGAGTGTTTTGGGAGAGAGCGACTGCTGGTAGGTACAGTGTTTCTTTTTGAGGTAATGAATAAGTGTAATCACCATGTGATCTTCATTCACCTCTGCATCCAGTGTCTTGTATTATATCTGACATGAAATAGGTTCAATTATTACTTGTTACATAAATACAAAGAAAATCACATCTACTGCATTAGCCATACCTACCTAGCACATAAGTCTAACAGTGAAAAAAGAAATGCTGGGCTAATTATTAGAATGAATAGTAATTCCACTGTCAGGAGAGACTGGATAAATAACTTTGGAAGAGGTTTTTGAAGTCCATGTTGTCATTTTTCTCCACTCCAAAATAATAATCCTGTTACCTGGTCCACCTACAGTACAAGATGGATAGAAGTTTCAAATAAGATAAAAAAGTCAGGCTTTTATAAATCATAAAATAATGCTTGAATAAAACTGATGTCACAACAATACACTGAAGTACTACAAAGCAATTTTAATAATCCCTACCTTGTTATCAGTGGATTTTTTTCCTCTCTCAGGAATTTCTTGGTCGTAGATGACAATCTGGATCTCTTCTGTATTACTCTACTTCAAAACTAAGGTTAGCAATTGCTATGCCATTGATTTTATTTTAAGAACACTACTAACTTTCTAATAGGTAATTATCTCCATCCAGGCTATCTATTTACCATCAGAACTGAGTTAAGTCTTTTGGGAAATTCATGAGTATAGAACAATTCAACAGTTATTTTGACCATTCAGTTTTCTATCACAATTCTTATAAAAACTTATTTTCTTTCTTTCAACCGGTAGATTAAAATGTCTGAATGACAATGTCAATCATATACCCTTATCACTATCTATAATTATACAAAGGATGGTTTAGAGAACACTTCAAATTCATTATGATATAAGATTTTAACAATAACTTTTATTTTTGCTTTACAGATGATAACATTGATGGTCAAGAATTTTAACATTTTTGCTTGGATTCACAAATAAAGTAAGTAGAGTGCACAGCATTTAAACACTTAATTTTTTAACTCATAAATTGCTATGAAGGAATTAAAACAGACCCCAGTTCTCCTAGCTTCATCCTTTGCCTCCTTTCCTTTCCTTTTTTTTTTAACTTTTGTCTCTCTTCTCTTCCCCCTTTTTTCCCCTTCTAATCCCACTTTCCTGAAATTTAACTTGAATTAGATAGTTTACAGACAACCTGCAAGTCTTACAAAGATAGTTCTCAAAGTAACTCTTCTGACAGCTACCAAAATGAGATTGTACCAAAGATTCTAAGCAAGAAACATGAAAAACAAATCATCTCTCAACTGTACCAACCACAACTTTGCATCAGTTAAAGAAAATAGCAACCTGGGAAAAACCCCAACTCACAAAACCTTCTCTTCCCTCACAGCATACAACTCCAGTCCCACTTAGCTCTGTTTGCTCCAGAAGTTACCTGGGTTTAGGTTCCCTCTCAAGTTTATCAGCTGATCAAAGCCTTCAACCTCTATTTGAGTAATTTTACTGTTTTTTGTTTTTTTAATTTTTCTTTCACCTTGACAATCTTAAGGGAATAAAACATAGTTCATTTATTTTTGCATATCATTTGCACTCCCTCAGACCTAATCAAACTCCCTTGTTTACAGTAAGGTCAGAAAGTTTCATAATAATTTTGTAGTTCAATGAAACCAAGTCATAATTCCATGCCTTGTGCATTTTCCAAATATCATTAGAAACTAGATAGAATGAATTATTACTTTACATGCTCAATATATTTTCCATATTTCTCTAGATAATATATATCAATATAAGCATCTGTGTGATCTTCTGTGACATTCTTTTGCTATTACCTTTCACTGAATTTAAGAATATAAAACCTTGACTTGAATTCCCCCTTGAAAATCAATTACTGTCCTAAGAGTGTCCCTGTACACTTCTGAAGTAGGGTATGTATTGAAACCTCAACTTCTTCATAACAGTGTTATTATTATGGTCTGATTATATAATTTATGTAAAAATCCCTAATTGTTTTGTAAAACTCTGAGTTATATAGATCACAAAGAATATGATTTATAATCATTTTTTAAAAACTTCATAAAATAGGGTGGGGAACTTGTCAATAGATTATGAGAATGACAATATGCAAAGAAAAAGAAAAGGACCTGAAACAAGTGGATATTCATGCTTTTAACTAATCCTAGTTTTGTGTGGTAACATTTAAGAATACTAGCCAAGATTGAAAGCTTAACCCTGAATATGTTTTCTAGTATTTATTATTTGTGAACTAGCACAAAATGCAGTTATTTGAAGGTACAGTTAATTCAATTGGGTTCATAACCATATGGAATCATTTTTATAACTAAGTATAAATATTCCTAAAGAAAATAGAAAATCTTTATATTAGAAGGCTTAACCAAAGTAGTGATAAGAAATAATTTTCCAAAGAGATCAGAGTCCAGATTTCTGGAGAGATTAGAAAATAAAATATTTTAATAATTATAATGGATATTTGAAACTTACTTAAACACCTTAAAATTCCTATTCAGTTGAATTTATGTAGTTTGCTTTTGTATTGTCAATATGCAGAAAAGATATATTTAGATAGAAAATTTATTTTCAATATAAAGATGCTCCTTGAAACAAAATCTTTACAAACAAGTTATAAAAGTTTATAAATCTTATTAGAAAATACACATATATGTGATTTACTTTTAGATATATTTATGAAATTTAAGTAAATAACTACAAAATTAAGCACACAATTAATTATATTCATAAGCATAGTTGATAAAGTAAACATCATTTAAAACATACCCATAGTTCTAATGTCACTTAAAACAAAAATAAGGGGACTTCACTGGTGGTTCAGTGGTTAAGAATCCACCTAACAATGCAGGAGACACAGGTTTGGTCCCTGGTCCAGGAAGATCCCACATGCCACAGAGCAGGTAAGCTGGTGTGCCACAACTACTGAACCTGGGCTCAAGAGCCCATGAGCCACAACTACTGAGCTCACATGGCACAACTACTGAGCCTGCGTGCCTAGAGCCTGTATTCCACAACAAGACAAGCCACTGCAATGAGAAGTCAGCTCACTGCAACGAAGAGTAGCCCCAGCTTGCCGCAACTAAAGAAAGCCCACACGCAGACTAAAAAAAAAAAAAAAAAAAAAAGTCAGTATTAAAAGTCTACAATTTCAGGGCTTCCCTGGTGGCGCAGTGGTTGAGAGTCCGCCTGCCGATGCAGAGGACGCGGGTTCGTGCCCCGGTCCGGGAAGATCCCACATGTCGCGGAGCGGCTGGGCCCGTGAGCCATGGCCGTTGAGCCTGCGCGTCCGGAGCCTGTGCTCCGCTACGGGAAAGGCCACAACAGTGAGAGGCCCACGTAACGCAAAAAAAAAAATAAAAATAAAAAAATAAAAGAACATAAAAGTCTACAATTTCAATGTAATGGAAAAAAGTTATGCATTATGCTGCATCTGGTAGCTATGTGAGCCTGAACAAAGATTATAAACAAGGATCACGAATATCTTTTAGGTAATCTAAAGCATATTTTTTTTTCAGTTTGCATTAATAATAACACCTCTTGTCAATTCACAGAAATTAACTACATTACCTAAACTACAGATTTAGTTAGTACCAGAATGAGAATTCCAGCGCTAATGTGTATGTTCCAGGGTTTGAGTATTGGTTCAAGGAAGGACTTTAGTTTCTATTTGAAAGGAGGAAGAAATCTAAACTTTTACAAATAATTTGTTTTAATGATTTGAAATATAAGCTTGTCTTAGTCAGCTCAGGCTGTCATAGCAAAATACCATACTGGGTGGATTAAACAGCAGAAATATATTCCTCTCAGTTCTAGATTCTGAGACAGCCAAGATTAAGGTGCCAGATGATTCAGTTTCTGGTGAGAGCTCTCTCCTTGGTTTGCAGATAGCTGGTTTTTTGCTGTGCTGACATGGCTTTCCTCGGTGCCTGCGTATGGAGAGATCTCTCTTTCTAGTCTTATAGGGCCACTGATTCTGTCTAATTAGGACCCCACCCTCTGACCTTATTTATTCTTAATTACCTCTTAAAAGCCTTATCCCTAAATACAGTTGCATTGGGGATTAAGACTTCATTCAACATATGAATTTGAGGGGGGACCTCATTCTGCCCATATGAAAGCACATACTTACTTTTGTCACCACAATATAATCTCTAAAAAGATTCTGTTTGGTAGCTGGAGAAATTCCTGGAAAACATACGTATTATCTTACAATAATAATTTTAGAAGATTACATTCTTCTTACCAGAAAATCAGATAAGACAAAGTTTGTTATTTTTAGATAAAACTGACCTTTAATTGCAAAATGAATTGGCACTCAATGGTCTCTTATGTAAAGTACAGCTAATAAGAGGAAAAATGAAGTGATTAAGAAACACTTCAGAATTAGGACTTGGACCATAATTATCCACAAGTCAAGACCAAAACTATGAATAATGAATATCATATAAGAGAGGTTAGAGATAATGTTGGAGGAAAGTGTCATCTGACTTAATTAACAGTACCAAGATAAAGAGTTTTCAATGGGAGAAAGATTTGAATTTCTCATGGGCTGCAATATCTTCTTTGTTAATTTAAGTATAATTTTACTAACATGGTAGCTTCTACACTCAGAAAATTTTCATTTATTTACTTATTTTTTAAAAAACATGTACATAGGGGTAGACAATTGGAATTATCAATGGAACAGAAAATGTAATAATTGGCCTCTACTAAGTTGGAATGTGTGAAATTGGAAAGAAGTCTAAAATATGTCTCTCTGGAAGTTGCAGTCACTCTATTTCCTGTGCGAATATGGAAACATCATTTTATTGTACTTTAACCTCAAATATCTAATGAATATCTCTATGTTATAAAATGCAATATATCTATACTATGTAAGGAAAACATCTTTCACATTATAATTCCACTGGAAACAGTGATTGAGGAATATTTCCAACAAGCTTGAAATGACAACTAAAGTAAAATAATATCTATTAGTTGTTCAAATAAAATAAAGAAAATATTATCAGGATAAGAAAACAATATTTACCATAAATTTTCATTGACAACACAGCATAGAACCCACTGAGTCTGTATACAAATGTAGCATACAGCAGCATAGAACCTTCAGTTTTAATTTCCATTTAGAGTGATCTGAAGTGCTATTCCATAGTAACATGTGATAACACATTTGCCAAAATGCCTCTCAATCTGTTTCAACAGATGTTCAAAATGAGCTACTGTATTTCTAGTTTTATAATATGTGGTGGGGGTAGGGTAGTTCAAACAATTTTATTATCTGGCCTGAAGAAAAAGGAAAAAATAATTATAACAGAGACTATACAGACTTGGCACTGTATTACTCTCAAATATTCATTGAACTTACAAAATGTGCCAGTGTTGTGGTTAATACAAAGCAATAGGTATTCTAAACAAAGCAGTTCCATCTGGCCATGAATTGTACTTTTGCGGAGCACTTAAGTGTCTGTATTTTATTATGCCTCAAACCAAATTATGTGATATTATCTTGGAAACTCTACTTTTCCATATTTCAAAATAGTTTGAAATACCTCTATGTATCCTTGGAACAGAGGACTTTTCTAAGACTATCATCCAAAACTTTTATATGTCATATAGTATCTCTCAAGAAAGACTCTTAAATGGCACTGTGATTTAAAAAAAAATCTCAGAAGACAAAGTCAATATTGGAAAAATGCTTGTGCATAACAAGTAACATAATTCTAAAAGTCAAGTCTCTCAGCCTATGCTAATAAGAAAAATCCGTCAGATGAACGATTTAATTGGGTTTAACAAGGCTGTTTATAGCTAATCCTAAATGCACTAATAGGAAACTGAAGGCCTATACTCAATGTTAGTTTTGCTCCCTTTAGATCTTCCTCATAATTACAGTTTGGTCTTTAAACATTCTGCTTCTCATTTTCAATTTATGATTAAGACCAGTAGCATTCCCTGGAGACTAAAAGTGCTGAGGTGGACAGGAATAAAACAGAGGACAACAATTCCTTTAGCCTGTTGGTCCAAGAGGCCAAAACAGATTCTTGTTTAGTTTTCTTTTGTTTTTAAGCCAGTTGTTCCAGAATATAAATGAAGAAAAAAAATTCAATGGAAACCAATGTATATCTTTCCAAAGGCAGGCCAGAGCAATATTTTCATAACATTTTAAATATATTTAATTGTGATGCTACCAGTGAAAAAGTCCTTGGATCCTGGGTTCATAATGCAGTCTAATCCCAACTCTGTAATTTCCTGGTTTCATGACTTTGCAAAAGATTCTTAAGCTGTCTAAGGTTTGGTTATTGTACCTTTAAGAATGATATAATATGGCACTAGGTGCAAGAGTTGTTTTGTTAATTAGCTTAGTATGTACAAATCATTTTGAACACTACCTGGCATATTATAAGCCCTCAAATTTATATAAGATATTACTTTTGTAATTGATCAAAATACTTTGGTGATAATGAGAAGGTCTCACTAACTACAAATTGGAGATGTTTTCAGTTGACTTTAACACTTTCCTCCAAACAGATAGAGCTTAAAATTATATAGTCAAATATTTTAAGGATAAAACTGAGAAGTTTAAGGAGAGTTTTAAAAATGCTTTTAACTTTTAACTATTTTTAGTGTGATTATTCAAATAACCACTTAAATTCATGGCATACTTTATAAACTGCCTTCACATCCTAAACTAGAAACATCTCCCTAAACTCTGCTTTAAACAAGCATCAGTTAATTGTGACAAAAGAGGAATGAATGCAAAAATCCCAAGAAAAGTATGAAAATGTTATTAGACTCTAAGAGTAGCACATACGCTTGACTCTTTAGTGATATGAATAATAAAATGGGTTTAAGAGATTAACAGAACCTTATTAAGCAGTGAGGTTAAAGCCAGAATCTGTTGATGTTATTTTAATTGTCAATCAGGGCAAACAGAAGTAGCCAGGGCTTGAATCAGGAACATTTACTGAGTCATTTATTTAATCATGTTATCTAAAGGATTAAAATGTTGAGCATTAGTTATTCCATGTAATAGACTCATGTAGGCCCATTCAATGTCCTAAATCATGTTCTCGTGGAATTTGCAAGCTTTCTGTGGTCCCCTTTAAGTGTTCACTTAAGTGTACACTTGTAGTTCCACAACTAACTGTGCTTTTATTTCCTTGCTCTTGGGTCTTCATACAGCCTGTTCACCTGGCCTAGAGCAGTCTTCTCTCCCTCGCTCAATCACCAAGACACTTAACTAATACTCATCCTTCGATTTTCAAATTAGAGCTGGATTTCTCTTCACATCCTCTTAGAAATGGTTACTGATTCAATTCAGTACCACTCCACATTTCAGTACACTTAGCTGTCATTTTTTTTCTCTCTTATACACTCCATTTAAACTAATTGAGGGAGTTGATTAACATTTTTATCTCACTATTGCATTACACATACATACTAATTTCATGCTTCAAACTATATTCAATGACAGAGATTATCCAGCATGTGTCCTACCAGCTAGTTTTCTGCTGAAGTGTTTCACTTGATTCAAATTATTCCACCTGTCCTTCATGCTTTTGTTTTCCACATGTACTATAGAGAAATATTTACCATTTAAACCCTTTCCTTATTTCCCTATATCTCAGAAATCTTATCAACACTTGGACTCAGAACCATACTAACTTCTACTTGAATTTTTCTATTAATCACAATTATATGGTGATCTACACTTCTATTCAGTTAAAAGTTTTAACAACGGATTCTGGCTTTAACCTCACTGCTTAATATGGTTCTGTTAATCTCTTAAACCCATTTTATTATTCATATCACTAAAGAGTCAAGCGTACGTGCTACTCTTAGAGTCTAATAACATTTTCATACTTTTCTTGGGATTTTTTCATTCATTCCTCTTTTGTCACAATTAACTGATGCTTGTTTAAAGCAGAGTTTAGGGAGATGTTTCTAGTTTAGGATGTGAAGGCAGTTTATAAAGTATGCCATGAATTTAAGTGGTTATTTGAATAATCACACTAAAAATAGTTAAAAGTTAAAAGCATTTTAAAAACTCTCTTTAAACTTCTCAGTTTTATCCTTAAAATATTATCCCCTTTAAGTGTTCATGTCAGTCTGATGTGTAAATTATGGATCCTTCTAAGCAAGCCCTGATGAAGAAATCTAGTCTTCTGTGTCTCCTGATGTAGTAATACCCCAATGGAAGTAATCTTTCCCTTATCTAAATTCTTGTTGCATTAGATCCATGAATCTCTCAATGCCTCTCATCATACTCTAGAGATTTATGTAACACTGTTTGCAACCAGTATGCCACTGGTCCTCATAACCTTTGATAGGAATAAGCCATGATGAACTAAGTTAACTCAGATTGAATTGGCACGTTATCCCATAATGAACACTGTTGAGCCTCATCTTTCTCCCAGAAAAGCCCTAAAGTTCTTTTGGAGTCCTCCGCCCTGAGTCATCGTGGTGCCAAAAAGCCTAGCTGCCTGTAGCATACAAGAGTGGTGAGCGTCTTCTTAACACATATTATAGAAAAAGCAGTCATATATTTCCCTAATGTATTACAGAATTTAGTAAGAGTTGTTGCTTCAGTTTTTACTGATAGCCATTGCACCCCCACAGCCTCAGCAACTATACTAATTACAAATGTTTATTGATAACTTGCTAACTTACTTTGTGCCAAACACTGTTCTAAATTCTTTCCATGGATTATCTTATTTATTCCCAATCCATACCTTTTGAGCTAGGCACTATTATTTTCACTCCCTGCCGCCTTTTATAAATGGAGAAACTGAGCCTCAGAAAGATGAAGTAGCTTACCTCAGGTCACATTCTTTCAAAGTGTCAGGGCCACGATTTGAACACAGGTGGTCTGACTCCAGAGACTGCAGTCTTTAAGGAAAGAGGGGGTTGAACTTGGAGCAGATTAAAATATCAGACACTCTACTCAGAATTTTTTTTTTCTTCTACTAAGTTTATATTACTAGGTCCATCTTCATGATCAGTATTTATTCCATTAGATATTGTCCTAAGGACTCAGAAACTGCAAATAGAGATATAATTAATGATAGTCCATCTTTTGTCCAGACCTCTGAAAATTTATGACTCATTTAGACTCAAATAAGAATTCTTCTAAATCAGGAGTTAGCAAAAAATTGATGTGAATGACCAGATAGCAAATATTTTAGAATATGCAGGCCATACAGCCTCTGTGGAAATTACTCAATTCTGCAGTTGTAGAAGAAATAAATAAGATAAGATAAATGGTTGGATGAGAACACTAACTTTGTGTAAAATCAAGCACAGGGTTAGGAATTCTAAACAGAACTCCAGACAGCCAGCGTTGGTTGCCCCCCATAATATCCCTTCTGTACACTTAGATGGAGGTTCAAACTTGAACATAACACTTGTTCTACCCAGGAATCACATATTGTCTCTTATGTTTGCCAGGTTTAGGAACAGTCTTACAAAGAGTTTGTGAAGCATTTTCCCCCATTGCCATGAGAACACAAAATGGACAAAATACTGTGAGGTATTTGGCACCTGAAAGAGGAATCACACATCACTGCTGGTGTCCCCCATTAGCAGCTATAGGAGATTGTGTTTATCCAAGCAAAGTGGGAGTAGAAAATAGCATTTCAGGTGCAACCCCGTGAGGGGACACAAAAAAGGAAATGGTAGATGCTGCGAAGCATTGGACATAAGTTACATGTTATTACATGTTATCAGGGATTTCCAGAAATAAGTAAAGGGGTAGATCATCAGAAGACATACTTTCAATGAGTATCTGAGATCAAGAACCAGGAACCCTGGGACTTCCCTGGTGGTGCAGTGGTTTAGAACCTGCCTGCCAATACAGGGGACACGGTTTCGAGCCCTGGTCCAGGAATATCCCACATGTTGAGGAGCATAAGCCCGTGTGCCACAACTACTGAGCTTGCGCTCTAGAGCCCACAAGCCACAACTACTGAGTTCATGTGCCTAGAGCCCATGCTCCACAACAAAGAGAAGCCATCGCAATGAGAAGCCCGTACACCACAACAAAGAGTAGCCCCCGCTCACCGCAACGAGAGAAAGCCCACAAGCAGCAATGAAGACCGAATGTAGCCAAAAGTAAGTAAGTAAAAAAAAAAAAAAAAAAAAAAAAAGAACCAGGAACCCTACGGTTTTATAATGACAATCAAATGATGATTCAGTTAAAACCTTTTTTTTTTTTTTTTTTTTGCGGTACATGGGCCTCTCACTGCTGCGGCCTCTTCCATTGTAGAGCACAGGCTCCGGACGCGCAGACTCAGCGGCCATGGCTCACGGGCCCAGCCGCTCCGCGGCATGTGGGATCTTCCCGGACCGGGGCACGAACCCACGTCCCCTGCAACTGCAGGCGGACTCTCAACCACTGCGCCACCAGGGAAGCCCCAGTTAAAACCATTTATGTGTATCTTTTCTGTCAAATATTTTAAAACTATATGAAATAAAGAAAAAATCATCTCCTCTGAAACCTCATACAGTAAAAGGTAGATGATAGACTAAAGTATATTAAATATGATTGTCAATACACTTCACTTATCCCCCATTTTCCATCCAGAAGTGGCATCAGTGTCTACTTGAGACTTATACCTTCTTTTAGTGACTTGCATTTTAAGAAAGTCAGAGAAATACTCAAAAATACAAAGACTAAGAGAAACTTTGGAGTCCTTCACATTGAGTCTCGCCTTAAGATAGAGGGTGTAACAAGGTAAAAGTTGGGAAAAAAGGAAACCTTGGTAAGTCATTATAGTTTGAATAAGCATAAAAATTAAAGCTCACTTACTATAGTTAACAAATACATTTTTAAATTTCTGTCACTGGGAACTATTTTAAATTCTGAATAGTGCAGCAAATTCTGAGGGAAAATAATCAGAAGAGAACATCTATACTATAACTGGAATATACCTTAGTATACTAATCAGTTCTAATAAGGAAACATAATACTACTTTTCAGTACATCTGTCCAATGATTCTCACAGTCATGATAAACTTGGATATCAGAACCACTAGACTATTTTGAATCCTTGGAAGAGAGTAAGACAGAGATTGCCAATGTCATTTGACAATTTAAGAATTGTTTAATATATTTGAAATTAAATAAAGGGCATAAAAATAGTCTTATGCATTGTGTATATGTTTTAATTCTCCCTGAAAAACCTGAGTTAGAGTCCAGATTACCTTGGGTTCTCTCATCTAGAATTTTAAATGAACCCAATAGTTAACTTTAAGTGAATCCTGTGAACAATCTGACCAACTCCCATTAGCTGCACCCTAATGATAATATGCTGAATTTGGAGACTATCTCTCATTACAGCCTGTCAGAAAGAGGAAAAAACGGTGGTCGAGAAGTCATCTCACAAAAATAAAAATGCAGAGGTGAGATGGATTTTGATGTCTCCTAAAAAGTTGTTTTCATTTTCTTTCTTCTTTAGAGCTGACTACTTCAGCCTCAAAAAACTCACTCCTTTTTCAAATTATATTTTGCATTGTCTGCTTTTTCATCAGTTGCTTAAATTTCATGTCACTTCTTGACTGGCTAAGAGAGGGTCAAAAAGTGGTTCATCACATGCCCCTCACACACTGTGCTTTCTTCTTACTTTATTTACATTGATTTATATATTATGAGGAGACTCAAGTGACCCTATGCAGAACAAAATGACCATTTCCCTTATTAAATCAAAGGGAAAGTCTTGGTGGTATAGCTAAGGGCTTTTTGGAAAGTTTATTACAAATTTATATATTTGTTCTTTCTAATAGGCTTAAAATAACTGGTATCTTTTATAGTTCTCCTTTTTGCCCTTACTTCTCTACTCATTTAACTGGTATGAATGTATAGTGTTGGCAAACTCAAATTGGGTCACATCCCATAGGAGCTCAAGTTTAGAACCTTTTTTTTTTTCTTTTATATCATCTGTGTTTTATGATGGGCATAAGATAATTGATAAATGTGCCCCTTCCTGGGATGGAAGGCTACTATGATACAACCTTTTTTAAAATCACCTATATATTATAAATCACAGCAAAAAGTAGGATATATATCATATTTACTTGAAAAACCTGACCACTTTTAAAATCTTGTAATATAGTTAAAACACAGTTATAAGACTTTTACAAGTGCAAAATAAAAACACATTCTAGCAATGGTCTCACTAAATAGTATTGCTCCAAGGCATCATCTCCCTTTAAGTCTACCCAATCGCCATTTCTGTAAGGAAGTCATTTGACTAACTACACAGCATGAATTGTAAAACCTCATAGCCAGTCCTGGGGTCTGTGAGCCAATCCAGGCAGGCATCACAGATCCAAAAGGGACTTTGTAGTCTGTTGAAAGGAGGAAGGTCTATTGACTGCAGGTCTATAATTGGCTCTGTATCCATCATGATCTTAAGATGGAAATCTTAAGAAATCCTTGGGGATTTAATGAATGAAAATATTTTGTGGGAGTGAGGATTCAGGGAGTGAAAAATATTTGATGGAAATCAAATGTGCAAGAGAATGTGTATAGGAATAAACAGGAGCAGAACCTCAAAGAAGAGATTCTTACTACTTTTTAAGTGGTTGAATTTTATCTGAGTGCAGAAGTGAATGAATCTTAGCTTTTTTTTAATGAAAATTTCAATCCTAAGTCTACCTGAGGTTGATTTATTAATTTGGCATGTATTTATTGAACACCTATTTGCTAAGACCTCTAGGGATTCAAATGTGGACAAAAGCCATGATTACTATTTGTGCTTCAGGTAGTTTATGCCCTTGAGCAGGTGAAATATTAATCAAATAATCAAAAGAAAAAATATGATAAGTTCTATGAAAAGAATGTTACCTGTGTCATGAGATTATCTAACAGAGAGTTTCACCTAACTGATGAATAAGGGAATACTTGGTAGAGGAAGTGACATTTGAGATGAAATATAAAGGACAAATTAGAAGTTCAAATGATGCATTAGAAATAAAAGACCACTCTAGGCAGAGGGGAAAGCGTGTAGTAAGAGAGGACAAGGCACATTCAAGGAAGTGAAAGAAGGTTAGTGTAGACGTTAAATGAGGAGTGGAAGTATAGTACAAGATGAGGATTGAGAAGTAAGGATGGGCCACATCTCCAAGTTCCTTTGGAAGATGTTTATACCTTCCTCTTTATACCAAAGGCAATAAAAAGACACTGAGTGTGGTAGGTAGGGATGGGTGTAGGACTGGAAGTGGGGATTGACACAATCAACATTGTATTTGGAAATGATCACCTTGTGGAGTAGGCACATTAATTCTATAGCTCAGATAAAAGATATTTTTTGTGGACAAGTTGGGGTAGGTGACATCTAGGGAATTGGATAATCCTGAAAACTATTTGGGATATAAAATGGACAGAACTTGTTGACAGATTACAAATAGTGAGGGCAGGGAAATATGGTTTATAGGTTTCTGGTTTGTGAAAATGGTTGTACATTCATATTATTCAATTGATATAAGAGATTCTGGGATGGGACAGGATAAGGATGCTAGACTGTAGCAAAAAATAAATGGCAGCAAAAAGACAAAAAGATATGTAGGAAAACATGTGCTGTTAACAAAATAATCTGTATAGCGCTCCTGAAACTTCTTTAATATATAGCCCATGTAAGACATTTTATTATCTATATCATGAATATATATTATCTATATCATGAATAAAAAAATAAATAAGTCTAAGATAAATAAGTCTAAGATAAGTTACACAGTCAGGTTTAAAATCTAGAAATGGTGATCTTAGATTTCAGTTTTTAATAATTTGTAGCTGACTCTGGATTTTGAGGGTAAGATCTTAAAAAAAATTATGAATAAAATATCCAGGTGCCACTGAAGCTACCTTATATACTTGTATAGAATGATCTTATCTCTTATCTTATTTAATATAGATGCCTCCCAAGTGTAGAAACTTGAAAATGATTTTATTAGAACCTTGAGAATAAACCAATGGAATGTCTCAAAACCTTTGAACCCAAAAGTTCTTTATTTAATATCCTCTTTTTCCCCCTGCTGGTTTCCTAAACGTGTTTATCATCATCTCTCATCTAGAATGCTGAAATTATGTCCTAGACAGTCTCCCCATTACTCTCTCAAACCCTTTCTTTTCTGACCTACAAATTATGCTAACTCTCTCCTGCCATCCAAACCCTTCAGAGCCCCTCATTGCTCTTAAGACAATGATCCAAATCCTTCTCTGGACAATTTTACCTGTGGTCCTGGTGTAATTATTAATAGCTCCTCCTTTCACTTTTAAAAATGCATCAATAAATATATTCCCAGCCTACCTATAAGTTCTTGCAGGGTTTGACCTCTCCTTATATCACCATCCTTATCTCTTACCCCTCCCTCTCTCCCTTGCTGAACCTACACACTGGAGTTTACATTTCTCACATGATCCTTCCTTTTTCAGAATACTTGGGCATACTTTGTCTTCTGTCTTCCGTTCCTTCAGACCTGCCTCTGAGGCTCATATTTTGTGAAATTAAACACTACTCAGCCTTTAAATATTAAATCAATAATGAATTTTTAAATAAAGCAAAATAAAACAAATTTATTTGACCTGTTATGTATGCCTCATATTTGATAAAAACTGGCCCTAGACTAAAGCAGATACCTCTGACATGAGTCCTCATAGTTCTCAGTATGAAACATAAATAATAAATCACATAAATTGTCCTCTAATGGGTTTTTCTCTCACAGAATATAAACTCTATGAGATCAGAACTAGGTCTGTCCTATTTAATATTTAACTTCCTTAATAGAATAAAAACTCCTCCAGGATAGGGGTATCATCTCTTTCTTCTTTACTCCAGTTGTTTCAAGGGCTTGATACCACTCTTGACAGATGGAAGCCTATCAGTAACTATTTGCTTAAAGAAAAAATGATGGATTCAAGGAGAGATTGGGACACTCAGTGTCTCAAATTAGGAAATGTGAGTTTCATTTTGAGTCAGGAAATTGATGATCCTATTTTCAATTTAGGGAAAAATATGATGGGAACTAGGCAGTTCCCAGAGTATGACACATTGCAGTGTAAAATGGGTAAAGTTTTTCTGATGCAACTTACAGTAGAAAGATCTATAGAGGTCCAACAAAATAGTGCTGAGCAACTCTTCAGGTAAACAGCAGTTGAAAAATGAGACAAATCAGACAAAGAAACCAATTCTACCAGTAGACATCATTGTCTGAAAGAAACTGATAGAAGGCATTATTGAATGGAGGTCTGGAAGTTCCCTCTAACTTGTAGTACATTGGAGAACAATCAGAATCAGACTGGGACATGTTCCTACTTAAAGGTTTATGCTCATCCTATTTCCCCAGTCTTAGCTAAAGATGATATTTTATTTATTCTCAATTGGTATAAATTGATAATTTTCTTTCTGTAAACTCATTTGTGTGTCAGAGTCCATAAAGTAATTTTTCCACCTGGTAATTGGTGCAGTTGGAGAAATAGCATCTCTTGATGGGAGCCCTAAGGCAACGGACAACACACGTGGAAGGGGCATTACACCTCTTTACAATGAGCTGTCAAATACTTAAAAGCGTTTACATTTCAGAAATAGGAAACCTAACTATAACATAGTTTTAATTATATATTACAAATCATTCTGATCAGCTCTTTAATATGAACATTATGGTATCTAATACTTCTCAACTTTGAGCTTTTTTTGAAAAATACAATTGTATCGTCAACATCATCTACAACTCAGATTTCTATTCACCGATGCAGCCTAGAAGCATAAGCCAAAACATAACGTAGCCAAATGAAATATTTGTGGTTAGAAGAAATGAGCTTATAAAGCTACACACATACACACACACATACACACACACACACACAATGAGATCAATGAAATGTTCTTTTGTAGTTTCTTCAAATTACATTATTTTTAAAAAATACATCATTCTGAAAGTTAGAAAATATGCTTTTATTTGAAATGTAGAAATTCCCTACTGCTTTGATAAAAGTTGTATTTCTATGAAAGATACATGATTATTGAAAGATGTGAATATGTTTTAACATTCCAGGAATGAAATGGACATTAAGAAATAAAATATAAACAAAAATGCATTGTAATTCTTATTTTTGGTAAAACTCAGAGCTTTGGGAAAAGGTGGGTTTTTTTTGTTTTTTTGTTTTTTTAAATAATGAATGTTTATATTCACCAAGATTTAGCCTTTGGCTAGTTTTTCCTACTTTAAATTGTTTGAGAAACTTTTTCATTTTTATGACTTCAAATTTACTTCTATATGTACAATATATAGTAAATATAAAATATATGATATTAAATATATACATATATATGCACAACTTGGACGTTAAAATATGTATCGCTGCCCTATTATATCCAAATGCCAGCTAATGATTCTCACTAGGATTCTTTACTGTCATCTAATTGCAGCATATTTTAATCATCATCTTCCTCCCATTCTGACTTTTCTATTTCTGATGAGCATAATAGTCACTTAAGTTTTAAATCCTACTTTTTTTAAGCCCTGTCTTTCCACTAACTTTACCCCCATGCCTAATAAACCTGTAACATTAGATTCTCTCTATATTAAACACTCTTTGAAGCAAGGCAAGTTACAAATAAGTAAAGAAGCAAATGACTTTATCAATAAAAGCAAATTTCATTTTTGTATCTTAATAAACAGGAATCAAACATTTTTGTAAATATATTCTCTTCATTAATGCTTGATTAATCCTCCATAGTGACTTGAATCCATCACTTTCATCCTTGTCACACTTGCTTCACTCTAATTCACAGCATCACACCTCAACCACTCAAGTCAAATCCTCATCTCTTTTCTAAACCACACTCTATACCACTGATGTATTCATCTTACCACAAAACAGAACAAGGCAATCAAACAAAACAAACAAGCAAAAAAGAAAACAAAACAACTGAAAACAACAGCAACAAAAACAAAACCTTTATTTTGGCTTCTATAACATGTTCAGCAACTTAGCATCTTGCTTACCCTAACTCCAAATTCTATCTTTTTTGGATGTTATACTGCAGTCACACTTGTAGTTTCACAACTAACTGTGCTTTTATTTCCTTGCTCTTGGGTCTTCATACAGCCTGTTCACCTGGCCTAGAGCAGTCTTCTCTCCCTCGCTCAACCACCAAGACACTTAAGTAATACTCATCCTTCGATTTTCAAATTAGAGCTGGATTTCTCTTCACATCCTCTTAGAAATGGTTACTGATTCAATTCATTACCACTCCACATTTCAGTACACTTAGCTGTCATTTTTTTTCTCTCTTATACACTCCATTTAAACTAATTGAGGGTGTTGATTAACATTTTTATCTCACTATTGCATTACACATACATACTAATTTCATGCTTCAAACTATATTCAATGACAGAGATTATCCAGCATGTGTCCTACCAGCTAGTTTTCTGCTGAAGTGTTTCACTTGATTCAAATTATTCTATCTGTCCTTCATGCTTTTGTTTTCCACATGTACTATAGAGAAAGATTTACCATTTAAACCCTTTCCTTATTTCCCTATATCTCAGAAATCTTATCAACACTTGGACTCAGAACCATACTAACTTCTACTTGAATTTTTCTATTAATCACAATTATATGGTGATCCACACTTCTATTCAGTTAAGTTTTCAATACTGAATTATATTTATGCTATATTTTCAGGTGATTTTGTGTTTGTCTTCATATAACTTGCAACCTATTTGAGGTCAAAGACTGGGTCATAAATATGTATACATTTTGTGATGTCTTTCTGTTATCACAAACAAACCTGTATAAGTTGTGTTTCATTTAATATGTGATTGATATAGTTTTCTTGATTTTCAAAAGTGTATATATTTTTTTAAAGTTTATATAAATTATCTACTTGCATCAATAATAGGGTATCTTATATTGAAGGAGCACTCTCACTATAGATATCTAATGACTAGATAGCTTTAAAAAATATATAAAACAAATGATGTAAGCAATAGAAATGCCATGACTTCTCATATAAATGTACTTTCTGTGTTGCTGTGCAGGGAAAGAAAACTAAAGCAAAGAAAACAATCTTGCTGGGCAGAGAAGAGAGTAGGATTCAAGGTGGCTAAAGTATCTGGAATTTGCAAGGCAAAGTACTGGAGAAAAGACAATTATACAAAGAGCTTTAGAAATATGTACAAGTCAATCTTTCAGAATGATACTCTTGATAAGTGAGAATTCTGTTCACTGCTTAAGGTTTTCCTATTTTGCTAGAAGAGACAGTGGCAGAAACTGGAACTAAAAAGTGAAAATTTGCAGTATCCATCAGGACAAATTTTAATGCAACTATTTGTAATGATACTCCCATAATAAAGGAAAAGTCCAGAACAAATTCTGGATTTGAACCACAAGTGTGACCCCAGACTGTTTGTGCAAGAGAGTATATATGCTCACCTATAAAAGTATAAGCCTCAAAGTAATCAACAATAAGAAGAGGCTTAACAAAAAAGGAGGAGGGGAAGAAGGGGTGGGGGAAGCGGAAGGGGAGGGAAGAAACAAAGAGAAGGAAAAGGAGAAAAAGGAAACAAAAGACCGCATGAGAGAAAAGAAAATCTAATATTTAGATGCCATAATGAAGACAGAGCCTCTAGAATGAGTGGGACATCACTGCTTTTTCCAAGTCAAATTAATTTTATGCTGCAATATGGAAATCTACTATTCACAACTAAATAGATGTAAAAAATGAGCTTGTGATCATCAAATAGTTTTTGGATTATGTTAAATTGAATCCAATTTTAATAAAGGGGAATGGCCAGGATCATACAATGAAGTTATTGCATATGAATAGCAACAAAGGAAATGGGAAGATTTGCTTTGTAATAAGAGTTGCTTTTAAACATTGGAAGGGAATGAGTTAAACTCATACTAAAGGCTATCAAAGGATTTAACTAAGGGAAAAGTGGAACACTAAGATGAAGTCGATTTCAATTTCACATAAGTGTCACTTCAAAAAAAAAAAAAAAAAAGAAAAGAAAAGTTGTTTAAAATAATAGGTACTGCCATGGAATGCAATAAAATTTCAGTCATCAATGTATCCATTTATTTCTGTATCAATTAACATTTATAGAGTGTCAAATGACAGACAGGCATGATGAGTAAAGTGGGTTGTCCTGACCCACCAGAAACTTATAGTTTAGTTGAGGATATGACCATCTAAAAAGATATTCAAAAATGAAAATTAAATATGTGTGCAGGACAGTATGCACAGTCACTTTGTAGCCAGATGGCTTGGTGTCAATTCCCAGCTTAACCACCTGTTTGTCCTTGGAGAAGTTAAAAAATTCCTGTGAGCTTCTATGTCTCATCTGTATAACTAGGATAAGAAATTTATTATAAAATAAAATGGTGAAAGTTTAATGTGTTTTGCACAGAGACTGGGATTTAGAAAGCAAAAATCAGCACTTATTTTCTGGAAGGGAGAACCACTGAACTGAATCATGAAGGATGAAGAAAACTGAGCAGAAGATAAAGTAAGCCTTTTAGGCAGAGGAAGCACCATGGGCAAAGGTATGGAGAAATGAGAGCTCATGTTCATTGAGAAATAAAACATTAAATTATCAGAAAACTGTGGAAAGATCATCTATACCTCTAACTTACATGTAGCATTTTATAACAGCATACATATATAAAATGACATATTCACAGGCAAAGTCATCTCTTGGTATCTGCGGGGTATTTGTTCTAGGACCCTCTGTGGATTTCAGACATTCAAATCCCTTATATAAAAAGGCATAGTGCAATGAATACAGGCAGCCCTTCATGTCCATGGACTTGAACCAGTGGATATGAAAGGCTGGAGGGCCAACTATATAGGCTATAATTTAGGCAAATTATATGGGAACATAGAGGGGTTTTCTCTTACAATATTAGTTTAATGTGTTGCTTAACTTCAGTTATCAATGGTGTGTGCAAATTGCAAAACAAAATTAGTAAAGAGATTGTGGACAAATTTTGAGATGCTTCGGTAATGTTCAGGAAATCTTAAACACAATCATGAAATCATACTTGGTATGCTCACCAAATAATTACACTTTAGAAGCTGGACAATTGGCATAAATTCAATGATGCAAGTTTAAAATAAACCAATTCAAGAACATACACATACAATGAGTAATTAATTTACAGCCTTTACTATTCTAAGCTAATAATTATTTCAATAATAAATGCCATTTCCTATGATTTTACTATGTAATTATTTAATGATATACAGTTATATATGTGTATACATATATGTATATGAATGGCAGTAATAATTCAGAATGAAAATAACCTGTGATATATTTACTTTCAATACTGGCATTGGGTATACTTCCATGAATTCAGGTACTCTTTACTTTGTTCACTGCTCTTTCCTTATTGTTTAAAACAGACCCTGGAATTTTGCAAATGCCAAGAAATATTTGCTGAACAAACAGTTCAATTTTATAAAGAGAAGTCATCGCTTAATTCACCCTGAGTCTGATCCAGCATGACAATTCCCAAGTTTCTACCAATGAAGAATTAATGTGCAAATGATTCCCTATGTTCAGCTTAAATTCCTGTTGCATTTGGGAAACTGGCAGAAGATAAACTTTTCTACATTAAATTATATGCATTCCATAAAATAGTATCAATTTTAGGTGCTAACCCAGAAGTTATTCCTGGACCCACAGGATCCACTCAATGTATTTTTTAAAATATTTGAATATGATGCTATCTACCTCTGATGTGGCAATTTCTCTTACAAGTTGAAGTAAATTTGAGAAAGAAGGATGAATTGAGTATTGCAGGTCAAGGGACTAAATTACAAAATAATAAATATGTATGAAGTTCTGTGCTGTACAATATCCTAGTTGGATTTAAGAAAAGAACTGTTGATTCCGTGACAATTTTTTAACTGGAGTGGTATTCCTTTGATGAGTATCTAAGCTACAGGGATTGTACTTAACACTGCCGTCTCCTGACCCTTGCAGAACTCTCGATTGCAATCATTACACCAGAGAATTAGAGACTCAGTGAACATGTATTTCTAGCGTATGGCGTGAAAGTTTTTATTTTCTTCTTGTGTTTATTATCAGATCAAAATTCTGATATGAGGAATATAGTCTGAGGAAATTCCCATGAGTTGGTTAGAGGGAAGTATTTGGAAACCCATGGGAAAATGGAAGAGAGAGATTGAAATGTGGGCAATAATTTTGTTTTTCATACCATTTTATATATGTTTATAAAAATGTAATGCAGGGCTTCCCTGGTGGCGCAGTGGTTGAGAATCCACTTGCCAACGCAGGGGACACGGGTTCATGCCCCAGTCCGGGAAGATCCCATGTGCCGCGGAGCGGCTGGGCCCGTGAGCCATGGCCACTGAGCCTGTGCTTCCGGAGCTTGCGCTCCGCAACGGGAGAGGCCACAACAGTGTGAGGCCCGCATACCGAAAAAAAAATGTAATGCAAAATACGTTTTCAGATATTAATTTCCCTGTCTTGTTATATACCTTTAATTTCATATATGAGGAATTCAATAAAATGATTAAAAACTAGAATGATTTTTACTAATATATAAAGTGTTCTTTCAGGGAAAGGAAAAACCCAGACCTCTCACTTGAACTGGGATTTGGGGAGCTGTGAGTGGTTGCTGAATTGTGCCAGGGTGGGCTTTTTCTTTATATTGGTGAACAGCATCCCCAGGAAAGTCAATATTTAGAACCAAGAGATAATAACCCAAAGAATAAATGCAGTGGTTTGTGAATGGGGACAGCCAAAGGTATGGATTGATTCTGAAATAAAATCTCTACAAAGGAGGACATTATAAAAGAGAGCAGATTCAGAAGGGTAAGCAGGAGATGAAACTAAGAAAAGACATAGTGGTATGCAGTGGGAGAACAACTTTTTTCACAGAGTGCTCATGACTTTACCTATGGTCTACCAAAAGATACACTCGAGTTGCATGAACTCCCTCAGAGAAAAACAAATCAAGCTTGTCAATAAATGGGAGAAAATATTATCTTCCCCAAACCGAGTGAGGTAAAAAGGGAGAGGAATTATTATATCTATGAAAAAAAAATGAAAATGAAAAAATGTTTCATATGCAAGAAGACACAGTCACTGGCACACCAAATCAAATCAAACATTGTTTGATGTCCACTAATGTACCACAAATGTTAGCTTCTATAGTTTCTGTAAGGTTGACTGTCTTACATATTAACTCAGAGGAGGCATCATTCGTTTTATTTTATTTTTTACAAGTTTTTATTGGAGCATAGTTGATTTAAAGGTGATTTATGATATTGTATTAGTTTCTGCTGTACAGTGAAGTGAATCATTTATACATACACATATATCCATTCTTTTATAGATTTTTTTTTACCATATAGGTCATTACAGGGTATTGAAAAGAGAGTTCCCTGGGCTATATAGTAAGTCCTTATTATCTATTTTATATATATTAGTGTGCATATGTCAAGCCCAATGTCCCAATTTATCCCTCTCCCCTTTTCCCCTTGGTAACCATAATTTTGTTTTCTACATCTGTGACTCTATTTCTGTTTTGTAAATAAGTTCATTTGTACCACTTTTTAAAATTCCACATATAAGCAATATCATATGATAGTTTTCTGTTTTAGTTACTTCACCCAGTATGACAATGTCTAGTCCATCCATGTTGCTGCAAATGACATTATTTCATTCTTTTTTATGGCTAAGTAATATTCCATTTCATATATATTTATAAATAAATAAATAAATACACACACACACACACACACACACACACACACACACACACCATATCTTCTTTATCCATTTATCTGCCAATGGACATTTAGGTTGTTTCCATGTCTTCGCTATTGTAAACAGTGTTGCAATGAACATAAGGGTGCATGTATCTTTTCGTATTATAGTTTTGTGTGGGTATATGCTTAGGACTGGGATTGCTGGATCATATGGCAACTCTAATTTTAGGGTTTTGAGGAACGTCCATACTGTTTTCCACAGTGGCTGTACCAATTTACATTCCTACCAATGGTGTAAGAGGGGGTCCCTTTTCTCCACAGTCTCTCCAACATTTGTTTTTGCAGACTTTTTGATGATGGAATTCTGACCAGTGTGAGGTGATACCTCACTGTAATTTTGATTTGCATTTCTCTAATAATTAGTGATTTTGATCATCTTTTCATGTACTTTTTGGCCATTTGTATGTCTTCTTTGGAGAAATGTCTATTTAGAACTTCCACCCATTTTTTTGATTAGGTTGTTTGTTTTTTTTATATTGAGCAACAAATGGTATCATTGGTGTTAGATGTGAATTTGAGATTACCTCTCTTTTCCTAATGATTAAAATCTCAATGGTGTGAACACAGAAATAGCTAAAGAAAGGTGGGCATTTTTGTTGTTTAGATAAGAATGAGGATGTTTTAACATTCCATTCCTATAGTAATAAACCTCTACAACTGAGACACTGATTGACCATGTTACAAAATTTTTATTCATGGCACCAAGCTAACATTGTGGGAATATACTCTGTGTATAATAAAGAGAAATAACTAGTAAAAGGAAAATAACTGACCTAATCAATCTCCTCTAATTTTGTAGAGGAAGCAAAATCAACTAACCAACTAACTAATCAGCTAAACAAACAAACAAAATACTTTTGTCCTATAGGGGATGAACCAATTGTTTCATTCAACCAATGACAGATGAATGTCACTGTGATCTCCACTTGAGGCTGGATTTGAGTGGTAGATTCTGAGCATCCCTGTGTTTAACAACCACTGTTTTAACACCTTGTAAGGGACTATTAAGGAACATGGCACATAAGACACAATTTGACTTTCAAATTAATTTATAAAATATCTACACCATTGAGTTCCAGAATAGATCACTGAACCAGACCCTTATCCTCACAGAGCATGATATCCAACTAACACTTTCTCTCTGTCTTGTCTTGTATTTAGTTACTCTAATGTATGATGAAATCTTGATTTGGCTGTCTAGTATAATAATTTTAAAATGATGTAAAGAGGTCTAAAATTTATGATCCTTTTCCAGATAATACAAATTTAGAATAACTAGAAAGTGAAATGATTATATGCTGTATATGGAAACTAGGAAGATGTAACTCATCAATCTGTTTCAATGAGCATTCAAGTCAGTGCAAATCTTGCTTAATATCTTTGTATTTTACTCCTGATTATATTAACTTTAGTGTTAACTTTATATAAACATTAGGACTTTAAGGATACTACTTATATTACCCAGTTATACCATCTCATAACTCTTCTAGAGGCTATTAAATTTCTCGATTTCCCATTATTGAAAAATTATTGAAAAATTCCTTGAAAGAGTTGTCTAATCTCACCACTTTCAATCCTCGCATCCCATCCTTTCTTGAATCCACACCAGTTGGGGTTTTGTGCTCATGTCTCTACTGAGACTATTCTGAAAGGTATTGATTCTGAATCCTACTTGATTTCAGCAGGTATGATTGGCAACAGTTGTTTGGATCCCCTCCTGAGACACTCTCTTCTCATGGCTTACAAGAACCCATGCTCTGCAAATTTTAAGTCTTTTAAGAGTCTTTTTCAGTCTCCTTTGATCATGCTTCTTTCTTACCTCTGACTATCAAGGAGCTCAGTGGCTCAGACTATGTACTACTTCACTCATTTAGTTACATTCAGTCTCAGTTAATCTTATTTATTATTATAGCTCTAAACTCCTATTGACTGGGATGATTCTCCATAGCTACATTTGTAGCTCAAATATTTCCTCTTAAATACAGATACATATATTTATTTCCATTTAGTGATAATAGTTATCTCAATTTTAATATATCCAAACCCAAAATGTTGTTTTCACTCACCAAATCAATTTTCTCCAAGTGTTCTCCATCTAAATGAAAGCTAACATCACTGATTTATTTTGCTCTGCCAAAATTTATTGTGTCATTTTTATTCCTTGCTTTGTTATCTAGTCTTAAATAGTTCTCTTGTCACTCATTTTACCATCTTTTTTTCTGGTCTATATATGTCAATACACTTGTTACTACCAGCGTAATTATATATTCGTTAGCTTATTGATGTACTATCTATTAGATCTACCATAGAATAAAATCTCTATGAGGTCAGAGAGGTTTACTTTCTCTTTGGCTATTTTACCAATGCCTAAAGTATTATGGAGATTGAGTATTATTTTTATTTGAATAAATTAATATGCTCTTGAGGCATATGAAGTTTTTACTCTGTGGCATAAAAATACCCTTCATATTTTGAGGTAATCTACCATTATATGAATCTTGGTAGGAGGCAGGACATATATTCCTGTTATGGAAACTTAAGATTCCAGATTCACCTTCTCAGTCTATGAATCTAGATGCCCAATCAGTTGCATAGCCCAGGACTTTGAAATAGAAGGAAATAACAATCACAGATATTTGAGAAATCATTGGCTCTACAGAAAAATTACTAATTGTACACAATTGTGTTAGAGGTACTGAGGTTTTGGCAGGGTTATCGGTGGTCAATGGCATCAGCTGTGGATGCACACTGACCTGCTATTTTCCTGCTACTAGACAACATTGACTTCTGTGTATTCTCTATATCTGATTCTTTAAACTTCTAAGGACTGCTACTTTTTTCGTAAAGATAGATGTATCACTTAGAATAAGGTACCCTGGTTGTTATATAGGAATGTTGGAGTTTCAACTTTTAGAAAGTGTGATGTTGATTTTATTTCCTTTGGTTATACACCCAGAAGTGAGATTGCTGGATAATTTAAAATTTTTTGAGGAACCTCCATACACTTTTCCATAATAGTTGTACCAATATTTACATTCCCAACAGTGTACAAGTGTTCCCTTTTTTCCACATCCTCACCAACATTTATATTTTGTCTTTTTGGTAACAGCCATACAAAAAGGTATGAGATGATATCCCATTGTGGTTAAGATTTGCTTTTCTCTAATGATTAGTGATGTTGAGCACCTCAACGTACCTACTGGCCATTTTTATATTGAATTTTATAATACAAAATAAAATATCTATTTGCAGCATTATTCACAATTGCCAAATATGGAGATAACCTAAATGTCTGTCAACAGGTGTGAATGGATAAAGAAAATATGATATACATACACATATATATGATGGTATATAATATCAAATATAATCAGCCTTTAAAAAGAAGAAAATTCTACCATTTGCTACAACATGGATGAATCTAGAGGACATTATGGTGAGTGAAATAAGCCAGATACAGATAGACAAATACTGAATGCTCTCACTTATATGAGGAATTTTAAAAAGTCAAACTCATAAAAGCAGAGTGAAATGATGGTTGCCAGGAGCTATAGGGAGTGGGGAATGGAGAAATGTTGGTCAAAGTGTACAAAAGTTAAGTTATGCAAAATGAATAAGTGCTGGAGATTTAAGGCACAGCATAGTCAACAATACTGTACTGCATATTTGAAATTCTCTAAGAATATAGATATTAAATTTTCTCCCACCCCACACACATGCACACGCAAGGGCAACTATGTAGTGGTGATGGATAAGTTATTTAGCTTGATTTGGTGATTCTTTCACAATGCATCCATATATGTAAAAACCAGCAAGTTGCCAAACTTAAAAATATCTCAGTGGGGCTTCCCTGGTGGCGCAGTGGTTGAGAATCCGCCTGCCGATGCAGGAGACACGGGTTCGTGCCCTGGTCCGGGAAGATCCCACGTGCCGCGGAGCGGCTGGTCCCGTGAGCCATGGCCGCTGGGCCTGCACGTCCGGAGCCTGTGCTCCGCAATGGGAGAGGCCACAACAGTGAGAGGCCCGCATACCGCAAAAAAAAAAAAAAAAAAAAAAAAAAAAAAAAATCTCAGTGAAGTTTTAAAAAAACGTTTGATGCAAGGAAATACAGTTAGTCCCCTACATATGAAACTTCAAGTTGTGAATTTTCAAAGATGCAAACGTGCATCTGGTTCCAGTAAGGAACCGGAACCTGTGCCATCAACGTCAGGCACGAGTGAAATTGCAGCTTGCCCTCCATCTCCTATTGCTGACGATCCTTCAGCTCTACCATCTCCCACCTCCTCTCCCTCCTGCAGTCACTAACTCTTCTTGCCTGTTCACTCGATGCAAGCCCCTGCATGCCAGCTATTGTACTGTACTACTGTACTTTTCAAAGTACTGTTTTATAAGATTAAAAATGTTGTTTTTCTGTGTTTGCTTTTTATGTATTATTTGTGTGAAAAGTATTATAAACCTATTACAGTACTGTACTATATAGACAATTGTATTAGTTGGATACCTAGGCTAACTTTGTTGGACTTACAAAAAAATTGAACTTAGGAACTCACACTCAGAAAGGAACTCATTTGTATGTAGGGGACTTACTGTATGTCTTTTTACACTCTTTTATATGATAGCTACTTCAGGTTTGTGTCAAAAATTATTACATGTTTATCACATAACAAAACTAGCACATATCTCAAATAATTAGAACTATCATTTATTATTTACTGTCTACAAAAGTCTGTGTTAAAGGCTTTTCATGTAAATACTTCAGCTGAAAGTATTAAATAGTATCTCACTATAATCCTCCATTTTGTAGGTGAAAATAATGAGAATCAGAGTGAACAAATAATATTATGAGGTTGGTAAATTGGAGTATGAACTAGGTTTTTACTCCAGAATATCAGTACACCTGATGTAAAAAACAAATGAAGGCATGCAATGATTCTAAGAATGTCTCCATGGCAACAGAGCTTTTTGCTCTCCAAAATTTTACAGATCACAACACATGAAATATCATAAAACAGGGAGTAAACTAAATCACATTTTGTGCTAGAAGTTTGTGGTAGAGTTTATTTTCTCTGAAGTCTGGACAGCAATATCACCGGTCAGGCCCTTCACACCTGCGAAGCCAGGGTTGCCATATGAGTTGATATACCTTCTCTCTAGGGTTTGACAAAATAAAATAATTCTCAAAATGAATATCTAGTTCACGATCCTGCTTTCACTCAAATATATCATTATTGTTCCTATTTATTAGAAGATTTTAAATGACTTGCTGAAGTTACACAGGTGATGGGAAGAAGGCATGGATATTTATCCAGGACATAAATGTAAAAAGTACTTTCCTACTGACCACACTGAGGAAGATATTATTACTTTTATTTTAGTTATAATTGTAGCTGAGGCTCAAAGGGCTCGGAGGAAGCTGTGTAAGCTTACAAAGTGTATCAGTTGTGAAGCCTTAATTTGATCACAGGTCTTTCTAACCTGAGCCCACACACTCATAATTCATCTCCAAGAAACAAATTCTGGTGACCTCCAGCCCCACACGACAATCTTCAACAGTCTGCTGAACAGCACAACTATCTGAAAAAGTACCTGAATTAAATCTTCAAATCCTGGCATGTAAAAATTTGAAAATATCATAGAAAGTATTTTTTCTCATTTACAGAACTGAAACAGATTCAGACGTAGACTTGTTGAGTGGGAATTCAACAGCTTATTGTTTATTTGAGGCTATTTTCTTCCTAAAATTCTCGTCACTGTTAAAACTGAGCAGCCTCGCAAAATGGTGACATTAAACAAAGGGAGCCAATTTGAACTGTTTAGATATTCCAGGGTAGCATTTTTCTATCAAAGTGTAGAAGCTATTTTCAATCCATAGTGTTTAGTTAGAAGGAAAGAAATGTGCAGTATCTAATACTAAGGTTAACGGCAAGTGAAAACATAGTCTCAGAAAATTCTGAATAAGATGAGTTAAACCATTCACCACATTTGCTTTTATTAACATCACAATTATTGCTTCTGCTTTCATTTGTTTTTTTTTCTTTTTCTTTTAAACACTGGTTTAAGTGGTTAAAGAAATATTATATTTTACATATTTGGGACAGTGTCTAGCATAAAGTATATGCTCAATAAATATTAGCCATTATTACTTTATTAGCCCTCATTGAAGTATATGTTAGCTCTGCTGAAAGCCAACTCCCTTAGGGTTTTTGAAGATTACTAATATAATATTACTATAATAATAGTGATGCCATAAAAAATAAATAGAAGAAAACGTAACAGGAGAAAATGAAGCTTGAATTAAGCCAAAGATATTCTGAAGCTCTTTATGTAACCAATATTATAGGCCATTATAAACTGGAATCACTTTCATTTGTGAGTCAGGCCTGCTGAATATTAATATGCAATTAATTCCCTGCAATTTGGTTCATTGATCCACAGATGGACAATGATATTTTTGGAATGTATTGTCTTAAAGTATATCCACAATGTTCCTTTGAAAAGGAAGAAGGAAGGCAGAAAGGAAGAAAGGAAGGAAAAAGGAAGGGAAGGAGGGAAGAAGAAAGGAAGGGAAAAAAAAATTCCACCACTCCAAAATGTATCTTTTGAGACTCCTCCTGATTTAATAGCTGAATTTTGTCTGCTAACTTTTTGTCTTATAGTCTTCTAAGGAAGGTTTGGCTTAGCAGCAACAGACTTAAACTCTACATGTGCCCTTTCTCTACCTTAATTTAGCCAGAACTCCTGACAGAAATACAAACTATTGAAATTTTATAGTTTTTTAATATGGAATAATTTGCTTTATGTGATTTAGAGTTTTTGATCCATCAGAAAAGGCCAGATATTAAAGAACTAATCTATATATTTCAAAAGCTAATGATAACAGTCAAGATAACTAAAGCTCAGCTGGTACCTTACTATTTTAAATACACGGGTTTTGTTAGGAATTGTTCACGTATAACCTTAGTCTCCTTTGATGAATTAATTTATAAAATTAGCTATGACTAAACTGTGTCAATCTCCACAATTTAAGACTCATTGAAATATGGATGAGTATCAGTGATTAGATAATGGAAACAATTTAAATTGCAAATAAAGTAAATCTATGTAACATTTACAGACACACAGTGGCTACAAACATGAGATAATTACCCTTATAGATACATTCAAAGATGTAAAAAATTATATTGCTTAAATATTTTCCAAAAATGAATACAGGAAAAAAATCTGTTAGTTGGAAATACAAGCTGATAATTAAAGAACTGAGACTGTTTTGAACTATTTTTTATCTTTCATTGCTGGCAGAATGATTCTTTATCCCATGAATCTTTCTACCTCCAAATGATGCCTGCCTCATGGTCTGTCTTTTGTAATCACTTCCCTCCTACTTGGTTGTTTAGCACAGTTTCAAAAACCAATTCATCCCATCCTTGAAGAATTTCTTCTGCTTGTCTTGCTTACAAAAAGTCATTACAGAGTACTTTGGAACAATCCCAAATTTTCAGATATAATGAGGGAGAACAGGTGCGCAGAGAATGAAAAGAATTCATTATGCACATTACTGAATTTTTTGGGGGGAAGATAGGCTGAGTCTAATTCATTAAATCCATCAAAATAAAACCTAGTATCATATTAAAGGACTTATCTCTACATACTTAAAAAGGTGAAGAAAAAAAGTCTGGATGAGTGAGTCAAGCAATGAGCTAGAAGCATCGTGCCTGTGAAGTATTTACTCACTGGTCTTGTGACTTTGGAATGTGACTAGATATTCCGGCCTCCATTTCTCTTAATGTGCTCAGTAGAAAGAAGGAATTCAACATATGTGGTGAATGAAAATGACCTAATAAACCCCAAATATTAGTTTTTTAGGGTTCTTTATATATATATATATATATATATATATATATATGTTTATTTATTTATTTATTTATTTATTTATGTATGGCTGTGTTGGGTCTTCGTTTCTGTGTGAGGGCTTTCTCTAGTTGCAGCAAGTGGGGGTCACTCTTCATCGCAGTGCGCCGGCCTCTCACTGTCGCGGCCTCTCTTGTTGCGGAGCAGAAGCTCCAGACGCGCAGGCTAGTAGTTGTGGCCCGTGGGTCTAGTTGCTCCGCGGCATGTAGGATCTTCCCAGACCAGGTCTCGAACCTGTGTCCCCTGCATTGGCAGGCAGACTGTCAACCACTGCACCACCAGGGAAGCCCCAAAATACTAGTTTTAATTAAAGTACTGTGGTAAACAATGATGAAGTTTTTTTTGCAGAAGTATGTTCCTATAAATTATGTATATGCGGGTAAATTGATGAATTTGTGTTTGTTTTATAATCTCAGTTACTACATTAAGTGTATCAATATGTATTTCATGAATAAATACAAAATATTTTATGCAATATATCAGAGACAATATAAAGATATTTTGGTATTTGTAACTCAGTTTTATATTTATTTTATGAAGTAACCTAAAACTATAAAACTATCTTTTTAAAAATTTCATTCCAGTATAGTTGATTTACAAGGTTGTGTTTAATTTCTGCTGTACAGCAAGTGACTCAGTTATACATATATATATTCTTTTCATATTCTTTTCCATTATGGCTTATCACAGGATATTGAATATAGTTGCCTGTGCTATACAGTAAGACCTTGTTTTTTATCTATCCTACATATAACAGTTGGCATCTTCTAATCCCAAACTCCCAGTCCTTCGCTCCATCCCCACTGGCAACCACAAGTCTGTTGTCTATATTTGTAAGTCTGTTCTTGTTTTGTAGATATGTTCATTTGTGTAGTATTTTAGATTCCACATATTAGTGATATCATATGGTATTTGTCTTTCTCTTTCTCACTTACTTCACTTAGTATGATAATCTCGAGGTCCATCCATGTTGCTGCAAATGGCATTATTTCATTCTTTTTAATGGCTGAATAATATTCCATTGTATACATATACCACATCTTCTTTATCCATTCCTCTGTCAATGGACATTTAGCTTGTTTCCATTTCTTGACTATTGTAAATAGTGCTGCTATGAATATAGGGATGCATGTTCTTTTCAAATTATAGTTTTGTCTGGGTATATGCCCAGGACTGCAATTGCTGGATCATACAGTAACTCTATCTTTAGATTTTTGAGGAACCTCTATACTGTTTTCCATAATGGCTACACCAATTTACATCCCCATCAACAGTGTAAGAGGGTTCCATTTTCTCCACATCCTGTCCAGCATTTATTATTTGTAGAATTTTTAATGACGGCAAGTCTGACTGGTGTGAGATTTGCATTTCTCATATTCATTGTAGTTTTGATTTGCATTTATCTAATAATTGGTGATGATGAGCATCTTTTCATATGCCTATTGGTCATCTACATGTCTTCTTTGGAGAAATGTCTATTTAGGTTTCCTGCCCATTTTTCGATTGAGTTGTTTGTTTTTTTGTTACTGAATTGTAGGAGCTGTTTATATATTTTGGAAATTAAGCCCTTGTCCATCTCATCATTTGCAAATATTTTCTCCCAGTCCATAGGATGTCTTTTCATTTTGTTGTGGTTTCCTCTGTTGTGCAAAAGCTTATAATAAAACTATTGTATGTATTAAAACATCAAATGTGCAAACTCCTCAAATTATTAAGAAAATATTATCTTCCTTAAATGTACACACATACTTTTATTTACATTTGATTTTGGCTATCTAAGGGTGACTTTATAAAATAGAGAATTGTTAGAAAATCAATTAATACTAATGAATTTATACTGAAAATGCTTAAATATATATTTGGTAGAATTTTACATATAATTTTGAAAAACAAGTACAATGGATCTCCTTGAATATATGAGCTTTTGCCCTTTAATGTTCTAACTATTCATTACCATAATGATTTTGTCTTCTAATCCACAAAGTCTAAGCAAAAATAAAATAATTAATTTTTTACTTTAATGTAGTACTTCATGTACACTTTAAAATCACAGACAGTAACCCAGAATGTAAAAGCTATATATACATGCAGGAGCATAGAGTTGAAAAACAGGTGTCTGGAGCCCTATTGCCTGGTCCAAATCCTGGCTCTGTCACATATTAGTTGTATGATCTTGCATAAATTCTCTGTGCTCCAAGTTTTACTCCCAGAAAATGTGATAATACTGTCCTCATTGGGTTATAATAAGAATTAAAGTATATAGTCCACTAGGGTTGAACACAGGGTCTGGAGGACAATAGTTATTCAATAAATATTAGTTACTATTATGAACCATGCCATTTGGCATACTCTCATTCTCATATTATTTGCCCAACAAATTATTTTCAAATAAATATAATATTTTCTATTTTTATACATAAAGGAAGTAAATGACTTGTTCAAGATAAAATTTTTAATATAAATTTCTGTAACCAAGCCCAAGAGTCCAGATTGGAATAGTCAATAAATTTTCTAATTATCATTCTTTTATTTATTCATCCATCCATTCACCTTCTGACTCATTCGTTCAGAAATATGTTTGATCAAATAATGCTTTGTGATGGGCACTTTGATAGGCCCTCGAATACATGGTAAACAAAATGGACATAATGTCTGCTAGAATCAATGGAAGGTGGGAGAGAAGGCAGGCTTTAAACCTACAATGTAAATGGGGAAGTAAAAGGGCAAAAATTCTCATTAGGATTAAATAACCAAATCAGGAATAAGAAAAGAAACACTAGGAATAAAATTTAAGCTGAGACCTGCGGAATGTCCCATTGTTAGCAAGATTATTAACAATACTACTACTATAAAAATCAGGTTTTTTGAACTCTTCCCATGTTCTAGTCTCTGTGCTAGTAAGAAGCTGGGCTAAGATTTAGACTATCATGTTTAGCAGTAGTCATCAATCCAAGGGAGGCAGAAGCAGAACCGAGAGCCCAGAAAACCCAGGCAGAGGAAACAACATGTGGGAGACATGCAAGGGACCCTCTGAGCCAGGTTAAGAGGTTTGAATTCTAACCTAAGGGATATGGAATGACAAAGTAGAATTTAAAGTAGAGGACTGTTAGTCAGGTTTGTGGTTTCAGCAGGTCACACAGATCAGGTAGGAAAGAGGAGGTGGGCAATACAGAATTTGAGGTTAGTTATGATTAAATACCCCCTACAAAGACTGAGATGAGATATATTATTGCAATGGTGGCAGAACTGATGAATATGAATATTCAACAAAGAAACAGTAGGAGTAAGGGAGAGGATAGAGCCTGGTTTAGACTGAAGTAAGAGAAGGAGGATGTTTGAGGAAAATGCAGAGGAGTTAAAGAATTTTATTTTGAGTATGTTGAGTTAAATATGTATTTAAGCTATGTAGGCAGAAGGTTTGTTATCATTATGTCAATGTTTATGATGTTGAGGTGGTGATGATGATGGTGATGATGTCAACATTTATTTGGGGTGAACTGCATGCCAGAGTTTGTGCTTTACATGCGCTATATCATTGAGATATTCCACTGAGTACAATAAATGTTTAAAAAAACTTTATTGAGAACACAATTCATGCTAAGGTTATTAGGCAGCCAGAAAATATTAGAAATAAATATCTTGATGGCAGAAAAAAGTTCTATGCTGAAGATAAGAGTGTAAGAGCTTAAACTAGTAGGTTAAACTTGTAGTGTGGAAAAGAAAACAAAAACAAAAAGAGGTTTTATCAGGAGCCAATAACAACACCAATATTTTTGTGAAAGATAAAGAATGAAGACCCTGAACAAGACACTGAGAAGATGCTGGCACCAAGGAGAGAGTGTTTTAAGAATAAGTGAGGGGCTTCCCTGGTGGCGCAGTGGTTGAGAATCCGCCTGCCAATGCAGGGGACACAGGTTCGTGCCCCGGTCCGGGAAGATCCCACATGCCGTGGAGCGGCTGGGCCTGTGAGCCATGGCCGCTGAGACTGCGCGTCCGGAGCCTGTGCTCCGCAACAGGAGAGGCCACAACAGTGAGAGGCCCACGTACCACAAAAAAAAAAAAAAAAAAAAAACGAATAAGTGAGTAATCAATATGTCCTATACTTTTATATATTAAGGTTTAAAAAGTGTTCGTTGGAGAACAGTATGGAGGTTCCTCAAAAAACTAAAAATAATGTTGTCATATGACCCAGAAATCTCACTCCTAGGTGTATACCCAGACAAAACTGTAATTCAAAAAGATACATGTACCCCTATGTTCATAGCAACACTATTTACAATAGCCAAGACATGGAAACAATCTAAATGTCCACTGACAGATCAATGAATAAAGAAGATTTCATATATATATATATATATATATATATATATATATATATATAATGGAATATTACTTAGCCAATAAAAAGAATGAAGTAATGTGATTTGCAGCAACATGGATGGACCTGGAGATTATCATACTAAGTGAAGTAAGTCAGAAAGAGAAAGACAAATATCATATAATATCAATTACATGGAATCTAAACTAAAAAAAAATGATACAAATGAACCTATATACAATACAGAAACAGACCCACAGACATAGAAAACAAACTTATGGTTACAAAGGGGAAAGAGGAGAGGGATAAATTAGGAGTTTGGGATTAACATATACACACTACTATATATAAAATAGACAACTGACAGGGACCTACTTACTGTATAGCACAGAGAACTATACTCAATATTTTGTAATAACCTATAAGGGGAAAAAATCTGAAAAAAGAATCTCTTGCTAGAGAGTGTGTGGAGAAAAGGGAACCCTCTTGCACTGTTGGTGCGAATGTAAATTGATACAGCCACTATGGAGAACAGTATGGAGATTCCTTAAAAAAGTAAAAATAGAATTACCATATGACCACGCAATCCCACTACTGGGTATATACCCAGATAAAACCATAATTCAAAAAGACACATGCACCCCAATGTTCATCACAGCACTATTTACGATAACCAGGTCATGGAAGCAACCTAAATGCCCATCGACAGATGAATGGATAAAGAAGATGTGGTACATATATACAATGGAATATTACTCAGTCATAAAAAGGAATGAAATTGGGTCATTTGTAGAGATGTGGATGGATCTAGAGACTGTCATAAAGAATGAAGTAAGTCAGAAAGAGAAAAATAAATATCGTATATTAACGCATGTATGTGGAACCTAGAAAAATGGTACAGATGAACCAGTTTGCTGGGCAGAAAGAGAGACACAGATGTAGAGATAAGACATATGGATACCAAGGGGGGAAAGTGGTGGGGGGTGGTGGTGGTGGTGGTGGTGGGATGAACTGGGAGATTGGGATTGACTTATATACACTAAATATATAAAATAGGTAACTAATAACCTGCTGTATAAAAAATAAATAAAATAAAATTCAAAAATTCAAAGAAAAAAAGAATCTGTGTGTGTGTGTGTGTAACTGAATCACTGTGCTTTATACCTGAAACTAACACAACATTGTAAATCAACTATACTTCAATTTTTTTTAAAAAAAGTGTTCATTGGATAAAGCAACAAACATTATTTTCTAAGGACTTATTGAGTAGATATAATATTGTAGTTGGGAGAGAAATGGCATAAAAGTCGGTTTTTGAACAGCGATTCAAAACGTTTAACTTTGAAGGGAACTTTTTCAAAACTAAATCAGAGGTAAATTAACATCAGGAAAGGAAACAAAGAAATATAGGGTTGAAAGAGTTTGGTTTTACATAAGAAAAAAATTGGGCATACTTACCTATCACTGGAAAGAAGCTGAGGAGAAACACTTCTGGTTGTCACAGCTAGGGGGGGTGCGCTCCTGGCATTTAGTGGGCAGAGGCCAGGGATGTTGCTAAACAACTTAAAATGGAAGGACAGCCACTGGAAACAAAATGACAATAACACCAAGTTTGAGGAACCATGCATTAGGGGCACAGGTGAAGGAAATGGCCTTATTCCTAACAGAGGGAAGATGAGATGTTGCATCTTTGGGAGATGATGGAGTTGTTCAAGACATCTAATGACATTAGTGGTATAGGACTGTAGGATAGAGACAACTACAAATGAATTTTTTAAATAATAGAAAAATAGTTAAGGACATATATGAAGATTAGCAGGTGATAATGAATGTCAGTTGTTATTCATGAATATACTGGCAGCAATCTTAAAGTTTATACGTATTTTAAAACTACCCAGAAATCCTGATGGGTGATTTAAAAAGGCTCGTGGATGGGGTTTGATTTGTGGATTTTTTACAGGCATTAAAATGAAGGCTAAGAGGGTGAAACTAAGAGTAATCTTATTATAAAGTTAAGCCATATAGATAGCAAATTAAGGTAAAGAGATAACTGAAAGCTGGGAAACAAGTCAAGTCAACACACTGGGTGTTATCAAACTGGTATACTGGGATTAATTGGTGACTTACTATTTATTGTTTATTAGCTTATAGATAACTACTCTGTAGATTGTGTTATGCTTCCAAATTTTTTTATATAATACAATTTATCAATGATGTGGCTCATTTTGTTCATTCTTATCATGTTCCAAGTGACTCATGAAATATTATGAAATTTATATTTTATATAAAGTATATATATTTTATATCATATAATTTTACAGTAATAAGGCAAACAATTCCATCAAGATTGGTAAATATAGCCTTTAGCATATATACCTATATAAATTATTCAAATGCATTATGAATATTCATATTATACAATTAATGTTTGCCAAAAAAGTTAAATAATGAAAAGATAAAAACAAAATAAAATTTTGAGAACAGGGAATTTTTTTTCTTTCTTTTTTGTCTTTGTAAAAATAATTTAAGCAACAAAGAAAATTTGAATAAAATATACCTGGAATTGTCAGTCAGAAGGAGAGTGTTGAGATACTTAAGCACTGACCATATTCAAGTGTCCTGATATATTGTCCTCCAACTTTTCTTTTGGAGGGTTGAATATCACTTATATTTTAGGTCCTTGGGATACAACAGTGAATGTGAAACAGAAAGTACCTGCCCAAATAGACTTTATATTCTAGCCAGGCCAGCATATAAGCAGATATGCAATTGGATATATAACATGATTTCAGATATGATGAATACTAGGAAGGGAAATGAAGCAAGATAAGGAGATAGAATATAATAGAGTGGGGCCTGCTGTTTCAGATGGTGGTCCAGGAAGGACTTTCTCAGGAGTTAACATCTGAAAAGAAACCTGATTCATATGTGCTGAAGATGGGAAATAAGGAACTATTTGTAGATTCACAAGATAGTTTCTTTTAGCATTTGCCTATAAAGCTACAAAATTTCTCTACTTATCTAGAACCACAATTTGATAGTGTCTTTGTAAATATTTAAAAGTACTACAACTTCAGTAGTAGCAAACAAGACACATGGCAGTTATCATTTAATTGTTATCTGATTTTGAAATTTAGATTACTCTAAGCTAATGGAAGAAATTGAAAATAAATTTATTTAAATAGATATTTTAAAATATGAGACGGTAGCATAGATTTGATAGACATCAGTTTTTTTAAGTCTGTACAATTTTTTTCTCATAGAAATCACAAAGAGTGTGTGTGTGCGTGTGTATGTGTGTGCTTTCTAGTTTTTTTTTTTAGTGCTTAAATTTTTTTCTTTGGAAATTCTAAAAGCCATACTTAATTTCTAACACCTAGTAAAAGTTTCTGAAAAGCGATGCCCATTAAAGAAAGAATGATAATCCAACGATCGTGGTAGCAGGTGGTGCCATAATGAATTCTCCTTACAGAAAAGTACATTCCTAATTATCATTTGTCCTTAGAATTCCATTATACTATGAGAAGTGAGAGTAATTCTCTCCAGAAAAAGGAAACAGTTATTAAATAATTCTTCATCTCCAGAAATGGCATCTATATTGGGGACCTTTTTTTAAACATCTTTATTGGAGTATAATTGCTTTACAATGGTGTGTTAGTTTCTGCTTTAAAACAAAGTGAATCAGCTATACATATACGTATATCCCCATATATTTGGGATTATTAAATGAAGCAAAAAATAAGAATAAGTAAATAAACTTTAAAAGCTTATCACACCTTCAAAAATAAAGTTCTGCATATAATCAAAATATTTTTCCCTTTTCAATTAGTCAAGTTGTGGCTAAAATGTCTGAATACATATTGTTCTGTAACAGAAAAAGAAATGAGAAAAACAAGGAGAATGCACAGGAGTTTGTACAATGGAATATGTAATATAGAAGAGTTATCTCTGGCTAAGTGGAATTAACTATGTATAATATCAAAACAATAGTGTTGCTCATTAATGGAAAAGTATTTCTAGAATCCTTACTTTGTGCAAAGTATTGTGATAGTTACTATCTGTACGTTGAGATACGGTCCCTGTTTTCATAAAGTTGACATATTTCTAAGTGCAGGGAAAAGGTCTGAAGATGATTTAAACTAATATATGCACAATTTCTACCTATATTTAAAACATCATGACAGCCCTACTCTAAAGGTTGAATTATAAGGAAGGTTGAGTGTGTATTTGAGAGGGGGTGGAATCCAGTGGATTTTTGGAAGGTAGATAAAAGATGTTTAATGCAAGCTAGAAACGATAGGGCCCTAGGCTAGTGTAGTGGAATAGAAATGGAAGGAAGTACATGGATTAGAGAGATATCTTTGAGGACCTATTAATGATTAGTGGAGTTAATGGAATTTCAGAGATAATGAGGGATCAGGAATGGATTCTAGGTTTTAGGTTTGAATATAGGGTAGATGGTTACGCTTTTGATTAAATATAGAAGATAGAAGGAAAGAGGTAACTATTAGGGAGATGAAGGCAAATGTGGTTCTAGTTTTGAAATATGCTTTTACACAGTAAGTGAGAGAAAGGGGTTGGAAGAAATAGAGTGGAGTTGACAGTTGTCTCTGTGGAAGAGGAACTCTGGAGGTACACAGCTAGAAGTTGAAAAGCCTTTTACTGATATGTGACTGATTTTTAGCCATTTTGTTTCCAGGATCATCTGTGTAAATCTCTCTAGGGCAAAATGCTCATTCTAAGGACTTACCAAATCGAAATCAACAAGTCTCATGAGGGTACTAACAAAAGCTTGTTAATTAAGAATGGGAAAAACTGGCTCCTTGTAAGCAGTTAATCCCCTTGGAGCCAACTGTGAGCTGTACTGTGAAAGACATTTTCAAAGTCTGCTGTTAGAAAATCTTTCAAAATATTGAAATCTGAGCTCCTGTTGGTTTGAATAGCAAAATTTAGACTTCAGACCTGTCACTTCTGTACTGCTACTCTCTAACAAGTTTAGTGTTCAGTAGATTACTCAGAATGCACTTTTGTGAAAATAATTACCCTTTAAAGTCAAGATAACAAGAAAGTTTAAAAGAGTTTATTTCTGGGTATTATTTCCACTCATTTCTCATTTGTTTCAAGTTTCAACTTGTATGGACTGCTCATAAAACAACTGACTTTTATAAATATATAAATCATTCCTGTTCTTCCAAAACCTGAACAACAAAAACAGCCACTCGAGGCTCCAGACTATATCAAAGATCGAACGTCCACTTCAAATGCCCTTACATTTTTATTTTTATCCATCAGGTTATACTCTCGTATCTCAAAACTGACTCTCAGGGAACCTTTCTTGTCTGTGTGGTCAAAACGGAAAGATCATATACAACTAAATAATAAAGCAGAAACATAATATGAAAATCATCCTTCCTCTTCAGTTTAATTTTTACACAGCTAAACAAATGGTTAGGACCATGGTTTGAATCTCTCTGAGAATTTATAGCCAAATTTCACTATTGACATGAAGTAGAAAATACAAAATAAAATAACTCCTATTATGTTCTCTTATAAAACTGTAATCCATGCAAAATCTCATACATACTATGTGCTCTCCATATATTATGTTCTCCGTTTTAGGTGTGAGATTGTTCATTTCCTAGGTAGATAAAGAAACAGTCATATTTTAAACTTGGCTATGCCCCTGGCAAATCTATTCACTCCACGGTTCAGAGTTACTCCAGTCAAGCTTAATTGCTGGGCATGTTATAAATAATATTGCTTTAATTTACTTCATTGACAATATGCCCACTTAGCAGGACAAGTGAGGAATCCTGTTAAACAAGAAAAAACAATATGAGTTAGTTAATCTTTTATTTTTTGATTTCCCAAGATTGCCTTAGATTTTACTTTTCTTAAATATTTTATTTCTGTGTTTTATTTGTGGCACTTAGCAGAGTGTAGGAATTTGACCACTGTTTGTGATAATGAGGACTTCCTTCCATTTAATAAATCCCTGAGGGGGAGTAACACCAACAATTTGATAAATGATGTGACACTATAGTAGTTAAAGATTAAAGAGAAAAGATTACCCCACATGATTTACCATATTCTATCTTCTTATTGAAAACATATTTCATTTTAAATGAAAATGATCACTTTAATTTGGAAATATATGCTTCAATTAAAAAATCTTGTGAATGGGATATATTCTCAGATGTGTGTGCAATTTTTTTGGTGTTGTTTATGATAAATTATTTGGAAAAGACAATAAGATTATTTGGGAGACACATGTTAGTGCTATATACTATTTGACTTCTGAAGTAATTGCCAATTTGTAATTTGTGCTTTCAGGAATCAATATTAGGCTTATAGGTTAAGGTAATATTCATCTCAGTTGAAGCATTTCCAAACTATATTATAAGGATATAAAATATGGCCTGTTAACTTTCTAGTACTACCAGATTTCAGTTGGCAAAGGAATATCCTTAAGTATGTTTTTTCACCCCTAACATGTTCCCCAAAGCCTGTGCATTTCAATTCTTAAAGTGTCAGAGTTGAGTTTTTAAAAATGACCTACCTGGCAGCTGTTGCTATTACTGTGTCAAATAACTCATCCATTGTCTAGATCTCAGTGGATGATATGTGGGAGGTCCCATAGTTTCTTTCCAGCTGTTACTTAGTCTGGGATAATGTTTTTGGTTTCATACAACTCACAGTGTGCGTCTGCTCCTGACAGCCTCAATAAAATTCCGTTTAAGCAAAATGATTTAAAAGTTGGTGTGAACAAAGTTTAGAAAGAAACAATTAAGAACTCCTTTTGAACTGGCTTATGCCTTGTAAAGTTTCATCTTGAGGAAACCTGTCACCTTGCAGGATAAAATACCACAGGCAGCTTTGCAGTAGCCTGATCCCACCTTTTGCTTTTCTGAGCAAACTCTTAAAGGAGTTAGAAGAGCTTCTACAGAAATAGCTGGAGCTTAAGAACTGGCAGCATCTGTTCAGTATGATAACAGTAGCAGCCTTCTTGGCGGCAGTCTAAACCCTAAAATCCCCAAATATACCCCAGACCTAGAATCAGAGAAAAAAGATTGTGTTAAACCATCATTTTTCAAACATTCCGAAGGGAATCACATCTGAGAGCTGCAACTCACTCTCCCCTAATTCCCCATCCCCTCATACACACACACACACACACACACACACACACACACACACACACACACACACATAAACGTGCACACAGAATAAACAGGGAAGATAAGATGGTATAAAGAGTCAAATGTGAAATGAAAATGAAAAGAATAGAGTGTGTTTTAGGAAACTGACAAATGGGAAGACAATGGTTGCTCACTGAATTATTCAGTTGTGATGACTCATGGATAATCAAACCAACATTGGACCATCAATACACTTATAAACATATATTGCCAAGAAATCTTAATTTTCAACAAGCTTTGCCTACTCCTAGTATATCTTAAATAGGCTCTGCAAATGTGTATACATCAAACTGTGTATTGTTTCTTACCTGTGCTACTAATTATACAGCAAGATTCCTTGTGTTTGAATCTCAACTCTGCCCCTTATTAGCTGCCTCTGTGCCTCAACTGGCTCACCTGTAAGTGAAGATAATTATAGTACCATCTCTTATGGTTACTATACGGATTAATGAGTTAATACACATAAAGATCTTAAAAGAGTGCAGAGTACATAATAAAGCCATATAAGGTTTGTTATTATTATATCATCTATCATTTTTTCTAATAATTTCTTTTGTTTATTGGTATCATAGACTTAGATGAAAACATCAGCAAGTGAGCTGCAAATGACTAAAGTACATACACATCTTATTGTTTCCCTTTAAAATTCTTTTGTTCAAATAAACTAATAGTCCTATTAAAATGGGAATGCACTGACATCGTCCCTAAATGAAACTATTTACAAAACAGAAATAGAGTCACAGATGTAGAAAACAAACATGTTTATCGGGGGGAATGGAGGGAGAGAGATAAATTGGGAGATCGGGGCCCACATAAAGAATACAAAAAAAAAACAAAATTCATAGCATTTAGCTATTTTAACAGGTTTCCTGGATTTTTTCATTGTTTAACTGTTAGAATATTTAGAAACTAAAGGATGACTAAAAAAATGCCAGTTTCCCCAAAGGTTGGCTGCTTTTAGTGGCAGCTTTCATACTCAGTCAACTATAATTACTGAGTTCCTTTGTTATACCAAAAATGGACAAGGAAATATTCTAGTATAATTAGTTAAAAGGAAATAGACACAGCAAAATTTTACCTTAAAAAGTATTTTTTTCTGAAAAGACATAAGATAAACCCATTGAAAAAAATACCCAGTATAAAAATGGGCTTTATTGTTTATCTATGTCTAATTGGCTTAAATATGATGTCATTTAGGGTTTGAAATGTGAGAAGAGGATGATGGCCCTAACTTATATTATTGTTAGTATTAAACTAATAAGATTTATTATTGATGTGAGGGGTTTAGTAGAGCCACTTTGGCCCGGGGCTGCGGGAAGGCAGCCGAGCTGGTGCTCCCCGGCCGGCAGGGGGCGTGCGAGGTTCTTGAGCTCCAGGGTCCACACACAAAATTCTGCAGATGCTGAGACGAGCGAAGACAGCCTCCAAGAGCCTTCCTATCTGTGGTCCCTGTGTTCTTGAGGAAACTTTGAAGACTTTCAGAGACTTCAGTTCCAGCTTCGTGTCTTCTGTATTTTTTTCCTTAGGTTCTTAGCAGATGGATTTGAAATGTTCCGTTTGTAAGTATCCAAATGTCGAGGAAGGAGCTTCAGCACTTCCAATCAATGAAGCTTGTGATAAGGCCCTGTTGGCAGTCACCATGCAACTCTGATTGACTGTTCAAGTATTTAGTTTGTCAAAAAATGCCTTTGTAATATTATATTTTGAGCTCTCTTTAACTCAAAAGTCCCCTAGTTTGAATGACAAATTGCATAGTTACTCTACCTATTGAAGTTTAAAGTCTTAGCAGTTATAATATGCTTGTGCTTCCCTAAAAATAGCCTTTCTTCCGAGCTAATAGTCCATCAAGGAAGACACATAGTCACTGAGTTCCGGAGCTCCTTTAGCTTCTCGTGTTAGTGCAGTGAATAGGACTGACACATTCTCTTACATTGAATTGCCCTGTATCGTATCCCAGGCTCCTTATTAATAAGAATGCCCTTGGGCTTCCCTCGTGGCGCAGTGGTTGAGAATCCGGCTGCCGATGCAGGGGACACGGGTTCGTGCCCCAGTCCGGGAAGATCCCACATGCCGCGGAGCAGCTGGGCCCGTGAGCCATGGCCGCTGAGCCTGCGCGTCCGGAGCCTGTGCTCCGCAATGGGAGAGGCCACAACAGTGAGAGGCCTGCGTACCACAAAAAAAAAAAAAAAAAAAAAAAAAAAAAGGAATGCCCTGTCATCAACCTCATTCTATGGCTAGGGAACTTGGTCCTCTCACCTGTCTGTGCCTTCCATTTCTGTAACTGTTGCAAATCCTCCATAGTAATTAAATCCCCTATAATTGTCTAGACTAGGAATGTATTCAGAGAACATAAACTTAATAAAGTTTGCTGAAGTCTTTCTGTTTGGATGAAATATCAGGAAAGGAAAGAGGAAGTGCAAAATAAGAAGGTTCCATGGCGCTGATCTCTTTTCTTCTCTGGTATTTTGCATTCTATAAGTTCTCAACTTTTTTCCCTTTAAATTTCAGTTTATTTTGTTTTTGTCAAATTTACACCTCAATTTCAAGTTTGCCTCTAGTCACTCATTTAATTCTAATGCCCCTTCCCCTCTAATTCAAAAGGGGAAAAAATGTAGATTTTTTTTGAAAAAAGTAATTGAAGAATAATGGATGATTTTGCATAGCTTCTTTCTACTGGGAGATTATCAATGGAAAAATAATGTATCACTTTAAATTTCACCTGAACAGATGACATGGGACACTCCAAAATGTCCTTCTAAACTCTTATAAAGAAATAAAAATATCTTTGGATTTAAAAACATATTTATAAAAGCATATGATTCTCTGTTGTCTATCAAATTGGGTATGCATTTTAAATTCAGACATTTAATGTGTTCCAACATATTATCTTGAAAAATAGCGTGGCTTGTGAATGAGAAATGTTGATGGAGGTCCTAAAATAATGGTTTGCTCATTTCTATGTTTAACCCTTCTGTCCAGGTAACTTACAGTATAGTTTAGTGTTTTCTATATCCTATTATAAGCATATTCTTTTATTTTTTGGCTTCTATGCTTCTTCTCAAAGTAATCTCCTGCCTGAAAACGCCACCATTTAACTTTTAGCTACTGGTAGAAAGACTATCCACTCTTCACTATCCATTTCAGTATTCATTGTCTCCAATATGCTTTTCTCAATGCCCCAGAAAATCGGATTGCTGATCATTTTATACATACATCAACATAATGATTTTCTGAAAATATTTTTGGGCTCTCTTTGGGGATCTAAAATTCTTTGAAGACAGGGGCTGCACCTTATTAATCTTTGCAGTGTGCAGATTGTATAGTATGTAGAAAATTGTGCAATGCAACTTGTAAACTTCAGATATTTGTTGAATTGAATTCGAATTTTTTTATAGAAAGAATATAATTTGGGGTCAAGCATTTTTAAAGTAGCCTTATATCATGTATAAAAATACTGTGCAGGATTTATAGAGCAGTATAAACAATAGCTGCATACCAGCTATTGTTTCTATCTATATATCTATAGATATATCTATATCTATACAATTTTACTAAACGTTTTACACTTTTACATAATTACAATGTCTTAGAGTTATTTCTTTGCCTTTATTCTTTATTTTAACTATTCTGTTATGAACCTGATCTTAAGTTTTCAGGCCAAATATATGATTTCCAAAAATATACTTTTCTTTTGAGAAAAAATGCTTACCCGTATTATGAGACATATCCTAAGAAAAATCAGAAAAATAAGAAAATAAGAAAATAAAAAATAAGAAAAATCAGGTAATTTTAGTGTTTTCTTTCTATCCTCCTCAAAGTCTCTTATCTTTCCTGAGGATAAGAAAAATTGTTTTTTAAATAATTATAATTGAGATTTGTATTAAAATATTTTTTCAATAAAGAGATTTAATACAGTACATAATTAACAAAATTTAATGTTCATATATTTCTTTTATACTTTATATCCTATTATAAAATAATCTGACTTAAAATTATTTTGTGGAAAAGAAAACCTAGGTTGTTGGGCACTTAAGCAAATGCTTCATCCTTAAAGTGGTTGGTATTTATATCTTCAAGTCTCTTTCCTAGGCTTCATCTGCCTCTATATCTCCTTGTCTGTTTATTTATTCAAGTTGGAATGAGAAAGAAAACAATTAGTTGTCTTTAAAAAAACTGTGATTCCTATATTTTTCAAAAATATATTTTGTTGTAGATAATGTATCAGAAATATCTTTAAAACTTTATTGGTTCAGGAAAGTTGTGTACTACCAAATTTATCCTGGCACCTGTAATGAATTTTTGATGTACCAAATGTTCTTTTGAAGACTCTTCTTGTGTGTTGAATGCAGCATTTCCATTTTCTTTTGAGAGTTTGAAGAAGAGGAAGTGAAGTCACTAAACAGTTTTTTAGAGGTTAAATTTCTCAGTTATAAAAGTAAGCCTAATTACTGCTTAAACACAAAATGTACTGAACAAACAAGACAATTTGTGTGAGTACTCCAATTTGTGAAAAACAAAATAGTCAAAGCTTTATTGTCAAGATTCCATAATTGGGAATCTCAAACTGGATAATCACCTTATATAGAAATGAGGATAATTTAAGCATGTAAGATTTTACCTATATTCTAAATATTATAGCCAAAGAGCACACAATTATCTTCAGGTTAGTAACTGAAGTTTTAGATTCTCTCTGGCAAAAGGTAAGAATGAATACTCATCTGAAGATGGTCTTAAAAGTAGATTTAAAAAATGTCTCTACCTACTCGCTTTCTTATTAAGATTTTCTGATACAAGTTGGCAAAGCAAATTAACATCATACATATTATATGGGCATGCACATAAGCACATATGATGGAGATATCATCAAGAAATATTAAGCTGATATTTTTCCATTTCTGCAGCAGACAGATCAGATCCCTCTAAAGCCATCAAATTTTATAGCTAGTACAAGGGGTCAAGGACAAAAACTCCTTCATGAAAAATGAGAAAATGATATAACAAAAGTCCTTCCCACTTGGAAAGACAAATAAAACACCTTCTATATAGGAAACTATGAGAACACAAAAAGAAGAGGTGAAGGAATAAAGTAGTTAAGCATGAATATTCTAGCTCCCTGTTCAAATACACACACTCACACACACACACACACACACACACACATACACACACACACACACACACACACAAAGATTGGGAGACTATAAAAGAAATGGAGGTGAAAGGAATTTAAGGTAAACCCCATTGCCCTTTTGGTATTCTTGAGAAAGTCTAATGCCATGGATAAACCCTCTCTAAAATAAGCATGAGGTGATTAGGCATAGAAAAAGCCTCAGCTATTCTCACATGCCTCCTTCAGCTACCACCTTGTGTAGTTAAAGTCCAGAAATCACAAGTATTTTGTGACAGACATAGAAGGGGCTGATGTGAGAGTCAGTGCCTCGGGGGCTGACTTGGGCAAGAGCCAAAAGGCTTACCAGTAGCTTGAACATCTTAAAAGAAGGACCAGTTAAGAGAATGAAGGTGTGATTCACAAGAGTTGTGCAGTACTGTGCAGAGCTAAGGTTTGACTGTGCCAACAAACCTTCTATGCTTTAACTAAGAATAATCCCTCCATACTTCAAAAGTGAACTGAGGTAGAGCCATCAGTGACTAGTTAGACTAGAGGCATCTCCCAGGGAGAAGACCCAGCAGACAACATATAGCTGCTCTCACCCTTGATGATGGAAGTGTGACCCCATTTCCCCATTGCTACAAACCTAAAGCCTCATTTTTCCCCAGATATGAAATGTCATATGTATCCAACCCTGCATATTGTTCGCCCATCCTTGTGCAAGCAACACTGCAGAAGTGAGAGATCTTGACTAATGAGTAAGATTTGTTCTCTATGTTTATTCAGGAGCCCTGGTTCTTCTATCTTGCTGTTCCTCCTTTCCTTAAGCACTAGGGTGATTTCTTCATCTACATGTTTGAAACAAGCTCTCAAATCATTATGCTTTCTAGCTCAAAAGGAGGGGAAATGAGGAATTTGTGGTTAAACAATTTCCATTAAAGAAAATGATGCAGAAATTTGCACACATCAGTCTGTGCACAACTCAGTAGAAAATCCAAATTGTAAGGAGGCCACAAAATCTTGTTCCTAACCTTGGTATCCATGTTCCCACTAAAACTCTATTATCATGAAAGAAAAAAAAAAATTGAGAAGTTGCTTGTCTGCCACACTTAAGATTTGTCAAAAAGCCATTGAGTTTGAAGAGATTAACTTCCTGCTCCACCACCAATTCTGTACCTCTACTATTCCTCACTATCTATCATGATGAATAGCATAGAAGATAGAATTGACTACATAAACTAAAAAAAGATACATTTTATTTGCTGATTTGATTGGAATAATGAAACAGTGTAACCCTATTACATATATATTCTATTGACTTGCGTGTTTAAATTAATTGGGATTCTTGGAGAATGATGTGTTTTTGATAATTTAATACCATTTCCATACCATGATCTGAGATACTTAAATGATTATGGTTCTGTAAATTTCTCCAATATCATCTCACTTCACTCTCCAAATTGTTCCCTCAGATCCAAGCAAATTGGTCTCCCTCTCTATTCCCAGAACATGCTCATCCCTTTCTGTCCTCTAAAGTTCTGCAGTGTTTATCTCCTCTATCTTTATCTTCTACTTCTTCACCTACCTGGCCCCTCCTTCTCCTTCAGCTGTCCTACATACCACCTCCATAAAGAGACCTATCTTCTTTGACCATCCAATCTAAAGCCATCCCTTCCCCATTTACTCAGTCATGTCAACCTAGGTATTCCTTTTCTTCACTGAACTTTTCACAATCTGTAATCATCTTACTTATCGATTTATTCAACAGTGCACTGTCTCCCACACACAAATGTAAGTCCCATAAGTGTGTAAGGATTCTATGTCATTGTAATCTCACTACCCTCTCACCTATTTCCGGAGTGTCACAAAATTGGGTTTAAAAATGTCTGCTGAATGAATGTATGGTGAGGATAAGCTCTTTGCAAAACAAATATATGGATGTGTGTGTGCTTGTGCAGTGTGTGTAATGTGAGCTAAATCTTACTATTCCTCAAAAAGCAGACTAAAAGAATCTCATTTACAGAAATCTCAGCCAATTTTTTCGTAGTAAGTACTGATAATATACGACTATAGAATACCATCTTGTTGCCCTTGAGATGTTATGAAATCCAGCCAATAAATGGATTTTTGGTGACTAAACCAACACTGTTTCACATTCTGCTCCAAACTCCAAATAGAACGTGTGCCATGGTAGCCCCTGCTTTATGTAAATCTGTTTTGTTTTATATTAGTTCTTTGATTTTATTTTTATGTTTGTATAAAGCAGTTTTATGGACAAAATTTCCATAAAGATGTGGCTTGAATTACTCTAACAGCAGTAAATACTCTGTAGACTACATGATTAACAGCATGATTGCAGAGAAGTTTTATTACTTTGTCTTATGGGATAGTATAGTACAGGATTTTCTAAAGAGTCCTAGAGGCAGATGTGCTATATTTTTAATGACCTTGGGCAAGTGATGAAAACTCTCCAGACTTCAGTTTTTGCATCTACAATAATATCAGCTTCAATATCTTAGAATCGTTGTGAAGAACAAAAGTGATATATTGGGTTGGCCAAAAGTTCCGTTCGTTTTTTTCTGTAAGATGGCTCTAATAGCACTAAGTTGTCTTTAACTTCATTGGAAACAATTTTGTTAGATTGTATGTGACAGCTGTCATATCAGTGTGCCTTTAAAAAAAGACATCAAAATTGGTGACTTTTTGTGTAACCATTTTAATATTGAAGATGGAAAAAAATTCAACTTTTTTGGCTTATTATGCTTTCTTATTTCAAGAAAGATAAAAATGCAACTGAAAGGCACAAAAAGATTTGTGCAGTGTATGGAGAAGCTGTTGTGACTAATCGAATGTGTCAAAAGTGGTTGGGAAGTTTCATGCTGGAGATTTCTCTCTGGACGATGCTCCACGGTCGGGTAGACCAGTTGAAGTTGATAGCGATCAAATTGAAACAATAATTGAGAACAATCAACGTTATACCACGTGGGAGACAGCCGACATACTCAAAATATCCAAATCAAGCTCTGAAAATCATTTGCACCAGCTTGGTTATATAAATCGCTTTGATGTTTGGGTTACACATAAGTTAAGCAAAAAAAAAAAAAAAAAAAAAAAAAAAACCTTCTTGACTGTATTTCTGCATGCGATTCTCCACTTAAATGTAATGAAAATGTTCTGTTTTTAAAACATAGTGTGACAGTGATGAAAAGTGGATACTGTACCACAATGTGGAACAGAAGAGATAGTGAGGCAAGCGAAATGAACAACCACCAGCCACACACCAAAGGCTGGTCTTCATCCAAAGAAGGTGATATTGTGTATATGATGGGATTGGAAGAGAGTCCTCTATTATGAGCTCCTTCCAGAAAACCAAACGATTCATTCCAACAAGTACTGCTCCCAATTAGACCAACTGAAAGAGACACTTGAGGAAAAGCATCCAGAATTAGTCAACAGAAAGTGCATAATCTTCCATCAGGGTAACACAAGACCACATGTTTCTTTGATGACGAGGCAAAAACTGTTACAGCTTGGCTGGGAAGTTCTGATTCATCTGCCGTATTCACCAGACATTGCACCTTTGGATTTCCATTTATTTCTGTCTTTACAAAATTCTCTTAATGTAAAAAATTTCAATTCCCTGGAAGACTGTAAAAGGCACCTGGAACAGTTCTTTGCTCAAAAAGATAAAATGTTTTGGGAAGATGGAATTATGAAGTTACCTGAAAAATGGCAGAAGGTAGTGGGAAAAAAATCTCAATAGGTCGTTCAATAACGTTCTTGGTGAAAATGAAAAATGTGTCTTTTATTTTTACTTAAAAAACCGAAGGTAATTTTTGGCCCACCCAATACCACGTTTGGAGATAATACATAGCAGAGGGTCTGCCACGGAACAAGGGGTCAATAAATCTTAGAATATTACTGATAACTAGCCAGGTATTCCCCAGATCCACTTTGGTAGTATGAAAGTTGCCTTGCGTAAATCTGCTAAAATCTATGTAGATTAGAAACTGTGATCTTCATCCTACAGATGAGAAAATTGTAGCTCAGAAATATAAATTCCCTACTGTCACACAGGTAGTGGGCAGCAAAGCCAATTTATTTTCAATTTACTTGCATTATCTTGTCCTTAATTAATAACCTACCTTCAGAGGTCTTTCGTTTTAGATAACCTGGCAACAAGAATGAGAAAATAAATCTTTGAATTATTCTTTCTTTTGTTTGAAACTGTTGGTGTGTGGATAGTTAAGCAAGAGAGGGTGAAGATAAGAGAAAGTGAGAAAAGAAAGAAAGAAAATAGCAAAAAGTTAGAAAATATAGTCTAAAGTGCTAATGATAGTGTATATTTTAAGGAAACTAGACAAATAAGTCATTTTAAAATTTCTTTCTTTTTCCTTAAAAGTGCCCCAATAGTAAATTCTTAACTAATTACTGGACAGATCTTTAAGATGTAGAAAGAAATCAGAGGAGTATGTGAAAAAATATATGCCTTATTATATTATTCTCTTTTAAAAGTTTAAATTAAAAACAGTGTTTCAATTCCAAAGATGTGGAGTGGGGCAAAGATTTGACTATTCCACTCTCTCACTTTAAAAAATATATTCTGGAGCCAAATTAAAACGTTCTATGTTGCCCTTTCTATGTCTCTTTCTACAAGCACTTTTCTCCCATTCTTTCTGTCTCACTCAAAGGCAAAAGTAGCTATTAGGAAAGAATGTAAAGTTTCGAGGGCATCAGAGGTGGAAGCTATTCCAATTATTGTGCTGCTCTGACATACTTTCAATTATGAATCAGTCTGTGAGCTCATTTTGTTAATTAAACATCTACTCTGTCAGAAACACAATCAACATATTTTACAAATCACAGACCCAGGGTACACTAAACAGTTGAGATAAATGGAAATTTGATCCATGAAAAACCACATTTGAGATTTTTCTCTGTATTAGTATTCTCTCCCTTTGGCAGTAGGACAGTGTTCTGTTTCATTTAAATATCATCATTTAAGATTTAATAATATCCATCTTTTCTTGGTTTCTCCGCTCACATGTTGGTGTGGAAATGAATTACTCATCTCTGGTCCTGAAACCTCTCTAGTCTAGGCTCCCTGACATCACCGTGTGGTTTCTTTTTACGAGTTAACTGCTTCAGTTTTTTTTTTTTTTCTCCCGTCTTTTAGTTCCCAAAGGGCACCAGAGGCAAACAGAACCTTGAATTATCAGAGATAAATTATTTATCTTCCAAATAGTTCTCTCTGGGAACAGAGGAGTCTTCTTCTTACATTTATGTGAAGGGCTTATGGCTGTGTTACTCTTTCACCACTTCCCACAGAACAATCCTGGGTACCAGCAGATCCTCCTCATCCTCTCAATCAACATGCAGGCAAAGTGGTCCAAAAGCAAACTACTCACATGATTGTGGGGGGTACACATATGTTCGTGGGACATGCCCTTAGCCTGTACTAGTTGACTGTCTTTGAAGAATTTTTCTAGGTTCTTCACTATTTTATGTCTTCTATTCTTAAGACTGAACCAGATTACTGCTAAGTTCTGATTGTTAAATTTACATATTGTAAACCAAATCTCTTAAAAAAATTGGTGTTTTTTTTAATCATTTTAAAGTAAATGTAAGTAGGACATCACAAACGCAAGTACATTTTTTTGAAAACTGAAGATACTGAAAAACCAAAAATGCAGCTAGTCATAAAACTTTCTCACTGTTCCAGTCTCTGAAAGTGATCTATCTACAGGAAAATAATTCTGGGCATCATTTGTGTAAATGAGAAAAGAGTCATGGGAAAGAAGATTTACTCCAGTGTGACACCATAGAATAGAAGCATAATCACCTACAAAGAAATCTCAGCTGTTAAGATTCCCCGTACAATAATAACTTACAATGTGATTGCACAAGTCACCAAAAATGTCCAAAATCACAGCACTAATAGCTGCTCCAGGCTCAGATCTAGAGAAGAACAGCTCGTTATGTTTTTTTGCACAGATGGCTCTGTTGCCTCCTTGAGGCTACTTTCATAAAAGCTTTTTGATCACACTCTGCCTATCAGAAATATGGTAGAACATATGCTAATGAAAAGCCAAGATTGGGCTGTGGTTCTCGACTTATCTGGATTGGATATCTAGCTCTGTCTCTGATTAGCTTGCTTCCTTGGGTTAGTTATTTTACCTTTCTAAGTGTCAATTTTCACATTTCTAACTAAAAAATGGATTTACCTTATAACTTTGGCATATTCTAGTGATTTTAAATAATGTCTCCATGTAGAAAATGCTAAATAATTTGTAACTATTATTATAATGTAAGTTACAAATTCTGAATCATTTTTCTTGTGTTTTTGGCGCTTATTTATTAGAAATGTAATGACTGTTCTTTTAAATTTAAATTCATCAAATTTATCGATTAAGATTATGTTGAGAGGGACCAAGAAAAAATAAAATAAAATTAGAGCAGCTAGTAATTATAATTTTTTAGTTGAAGTGCTTTTTTCCTAATTCATAGAAATTAAATACAGAAGAAGCAAATTCAGGACTAATGTCACAGCTCCTAGAAGGCCAAGAATTTTCTGCATTATTACTCTACTACCTTAAAAATATAACTTCAGTAATAGTAGTAGCGAATATGTTTTCAGTGCTTCCTATGCATCAGGAACATAGCAATTTTATTTGTACTTCATTTAAAACCATTACAATCATAAAAGTATTTCAATGTTATACATGAAGTAACTGAGGCACAGAGGTAATACATGAATTGTCCAATATCACACAATCCCAACATTTTTCTTGCCTAAAGCCACTGCATCTGCATTCAAGCAAACAAGGAGGATGGACGCAAAGAAAGTCATGATTGGGCTTCCCTGGTGGCGCAGTGGTTGAGAGTCCGCCTGCTGATGCAGGGGTCGCGGGTTTGTGCCCCGGTCCGGGAGGATCCCGCATGCCGCGGAGCAGCTGGGCCCGTGGGCCATGGCCGCTGAGGCTCAAAAAAAAAAGAAAGTCATGATTTTCAGGACACTTCTTAGGTGTTGCACATAAAATTCCACTTTTATCCCATTGGCCTCAACTTAGTAATGAGGAATACTTAGTTGCAAGGAATGTTGGGAAATATAGTCTTTATTTTTAGAAACAATGTACCTATTAAATATTGGAAGTTCACCTATTTGGGAAGAATGGATATTGAGGGACCACAGGCTGTTTCTGTTACACAGATGCTTGCAATTCTGTTGAATTTTGTCCCCATGGATATTTAACTATAGCTTCTTAACAAAAACACACTTTATTCAAATCTACTTTTTTTCTCTCTCCTCTCTGTGTCCTGGAAGTATCCTCCTGCTAACAGCAGATCTTAGACAACCATTCCCAGAACGTGAAGCCATTGTATATTCCATACAAAATATGTTATCCCTCAAGACAAATCTCCTTCAAAACCTTTGCTGCCAGTGATCTTGTATATATTTTAAATTTAATCTAGAAAAGTTAGTCTCTTACCTACAAGTTCAGAAACTTGGAGTTTCTGATCATTCATCATATATTTTTAAAGAATATGCTATTTTCCAGGAATTTTTCAGCACTGGGCTTGTAGAGAAAAGTAAGACAAGTCCCCATTTTCACAGATATTACACTTAGGTGAGAAAAAAACAAAATAAACATATAAGATAATTTGAATTCTTATATTACTTACTGGATGATTGATATATGTTACATTTACTACTTTTGCATAATTTAAAATTCATGTGAGAAATAAATATACCCATAGAATTGCAAACTTAATCCTATGTTATTACTAAATAATGTAAGTGACAATCATTGTGGATGGCATCAAGAGCTATGAAGGGTCTGAAATTTTATCCTACTTGCAAACCAATAAGTTAGGCTGCCAGGGTTTCACAGATGCTGGCTGAAGATGCCAGTTTTCTCTATCAGAAACAAAGAACACCACTTTTCACAACATGCAGCATGAGATGTATCTTCATGTCAATTCTCCTTGCTTTCCGAGTCCCATGAGGTTGATCTAGAGTAGTCCAAGTGGAGGCTGCAGGTACAGTAGATCTGTGTCCAACTGAGTAACCCCAAGCTTAGGAAGCCTGGATTCTTTCAAAGGGTCTGTTAGCAAATCTGCTCATGTTCTTTCTTGAAAGGGGTCATTATGTTTATTATACCAGTTAGGAAATAAATCTTCCCTCTATTATATGAACATCCTTGAAAAGATAGTCCAGAACAGCAGCTGATTCAAAATGTGCAGAGACATCATGGAGAATTGTCTCTCATCAGACATGTAAGACCAAAAAGATAGTAATTGAGCTGGGTTTCCACAAAATTATGAGTGGTTCAGGTATTCAGATAACCCAAAGAAAAGACCACTACTTCAGTCCAGATGCATAGAGTAGAGATCCTTATGGTAGATTATAAGAGTTGATGAGGATAAAAAGTAAAATAAGGATATAATTAAGTGTGTTAGAGAAATCAGACTTTATCCTGGGGAATACAGAGAGCCAGTTAAACAAGAAAAATGATGTTGAAAGCAAAATTTGGGGAAAATTTTATGATGAACCTGCTGGAGTGGGATCATTACCACGGATCCTGGTCAGAGACATCTTGCATAGGGAAAACCCACTGATCAGATAAATAAGACAAAGAAAAGGAATACATCCAATACATTTCCAGTACTTTAAGCCTAAATAATGATGAGAATTATGGTACTACAGGAGAGACAAATACATCAGAAGAAGTTGTTTTACAGCTGTGAGAATCAGGTTGATTTGAATTACATTTAATTTGATTGAGTCTGAAAATATCCAAGTGGAAAACCTCCAATAGGATATGGGAGATTTGAGATTAGAAGACATGTTGAAATCAAACCTTTGATGGATATGAAAGTATATCAAATCCACTTGTGAGCTTGCAAGAAAAAGAGTCTCAGAACTTTCACAGTTCCTGACAAATTGTCAATCTTGGATAGGGAGGTGATATCAAGAAGGATATTCTGTATAAATTGAGATCACTTTCTGACATAAAAGAGCTTTTTCTTCGAAATGTTAATAAGTTTCTGTATTTCACAGACCTTAACTCCAGTTTCAGCCTGAAAAAAATAAAATCATACTTCATCCAGTCTGGCAAGTATGGTCCTCAGTTTCTTTTTGCCCAAGAGCATATAAATATGCTGGATTCAGTTAATTAGTAAACTAAATCTTCCCTGTCTAAAAAGCCCCTGAATATTTCTTCATTGCTTTCTATACTCTGTGGAGTTGTATCATAATTTGAGGAAGATTTAACTGTAATTTGAGTTAGCTGAGTGGCTAACTCGACTGTTCCCTCTGACAGTACATTTATCCATTCCTTCACCCACACATTTATTCATACAACATTCTTCTTTATCAGCAAATTGTGGCAGTACATTTCTCTAGATATTGTCTATTAAACAACAACGAATCAACATGTTTATATTTCATTTCATGTGAAAAATCCTTGCACTGCGCCTCAGGTCTAGTCATTGAAATCATTTGGTTGTGCCTAAAAACCTCATCATGCCTACCTCAAGGAAGATTCTTAGTTATAAGCAGCATCAACTTACTCTTGCTGACTTAAGTAGAGAATATAATTTTTAAAAAGGAGGATGGGGACTGCCATGCCACACTGGGAAGCCTGCTGAACTAGTGTCAGAACATGAGCAGAAACAAGGGACCCCGTGTGGTCAGAGCCATATGACGGTTTCATTGAGGACAGTATATTTTTCTTATCTATATTCTGTTGCATATCCCCTGTCAAAAGCCAACCACATAGTAATATTAATGGCCAAAACCTCTATGGATGCATTTGTACATCATGTTGCAGGACATCTCTTGTTCTCTAAACTTATACCCAAACACCCGCTTCCATCCTCTGGTCCCTATCTCCTGATGTGTTCCCATTCCATCCTTTCTGATCCTCCCCAGCACTGTCCCATGGGGACCCCTCAAAACATTAGCAGGAATAGAAGACAATTAACCACCCATGAACAAATCCAACATCTAGATATTTTCTCTTACAGTCCTGAATTAAAATAATTTTAAGTAGTAGTTAACCTTTTACATATAATTTGGAGAGTCCAATAAACTCTTGGGCTGTAATATACGTTTTAGGTACCAAAAACCAAAATCACTCTCCTTGCCTTCAAGATAGTCACTGTCTAGGAGGAAGAAGCCATATAAAAGCTAACTGTGCTATGATGGAATAAGTGTTTTCATGGAGTTTTGTGTGTTATAAGAACACAGTTGAGGGACTTCCTGTGGTGGCACAGTGGTTAAGAATCAGCCTACCAATGCTGGAAACATGGGTTCGAGCCCTGGTCCAGGAAGATCCCACATGTCACGGAGCAACTAGGCCCGTGCGCCACAACTACTGAGCCTGAGCTCTAGAGACCTTGGGCCACAACTACTGAAGCCCATGTGCCACAACTACTGAAGCCCACACACCCTAGAGACTGTGCTCTGCAACAAGAGAAGCCACCACAATGAGAAACCCGCATGCCACAACGAAGAGTTGCCCCCATTTGCCGCAACTAGAGAAAGCCCGCACACAGCAACAAAGACCCAATGCAGCCCAAAATAAATAAATTAATTAAAAAAAAAGAAAAAGAACACAGATGAGACACTAATTCTGCCTGCAAGTAGTCAAGAGAAGCTGCCGAAAAAGAGTTACAGACAGTTATCAATACACTGTTTAGGAATGAATATAATTTCTCTACTTGCTTAGGATGTGGATCTTCAACTGTATTTTCAATCAAACATAAACATTTAATTTTCTCTACTCCACAGGTTTGAAGTAGTAAACTGTACCTCAATGAACAGAATTTGGCTAGCTTCAAACAGTCTCCTCAAATCTACAGTCGTATAGCATTTTGGTCCTATCCTCTCAAGGCCCTGGGCTACACAATAAATTTCCTTAACATTACAGTTGTTGGCTGATAAGGGAAAATAACATGTAACCAGAAAATAGAATTTTAAAAGCTGTTTTCAATGTACCAAGGAAATGTATTCTGGAAATGAATTCTTTATCTTGAGATTTAATCTGCCTGGGGTACATTCTTGGAGTGAGAGGAAGACAAGGCAAAAGTAGATGTAAATGGAAAAGTATTCAAAAGTTTACATTTTAAGCTTTCCATTTGATACTTTAAGGTGTCGTAAATATTTTTTCGAGCTCTCTCTGTGTGAGCTGAATCCATCAGCCCGCTTGTCTGAGGAATGGTGCAAACAGTTCAGCACTGCTCTCAGTAAGGATCATGCAGTTTTGTGCTACAATCCCTAAAATGCCACCAAACTTTGGCACTAACATGAATAAGGAGGTGTTTTATTTTTTAATTTCACAAAGTGGAATTCCTGAAATAATGGCTTTATCAGCTTGTGGACAGACTCCTGCAGGGACTGGGCCCCTGCTTCAAACTGCCTCACTGTTCAGCTCACCTTCTTACTCCGAGAGGGTATTGGACTTGTTCTTGTCTTAGGGTATGAAGTAGTTGACTCTTGTGGAGTAATTCCTGGTATTCTTTACTTTCCCTTAAAGGGAAATGCTGATTTTGCTTCTGTTGAAAATCATTTCTTTGGATTATAGAGTTGTTTCTAAGAAGACACATAGATATATGAAAAAATATATATATAATATATTAAATATGTACATATGAAAAGTCCAGTATTCCAGGAGGTAGCATTTTTCTAGAAACATTTTACTCACCAATAAATTACGTTATATACACCATTAGAATAAATCCAGGAATGGAGGTGTGATTAAATGGATAGATGAAAATTAGTTGGCTTTAATTTTAGATAGCAAATCAGATTTCTATATTGTAAAGATTGGAATATTCCTAAAGCAAGGGGAATTTTCCAGAAATAGGAGGCTCACAGAATGCATCAAAATTAAAAGCAAGCCAAGACACAGATATCTGTCTACAGGAAATGAGTTGAATGAAAGAAAAAAATCCCCTGATTTGACAAATACATACTGAAGGATTGACAGTACACTGTGTGTGCATGTGTGCATGAGCGTGTGCGTTTAGCAATAAGCAGCGCCAATGCATTTTGATTGCAGGTGTTAGTCCCTGAAAGGCCATGACCAGATCCCTGCAATTTCCAGTTAATATTCTATTAATATATTCAAAAAATGCTTTGCTCCCTTGATTTTCCTAAAATGAATTTTACAAAAACACCATCATGATGCTAAGGATTATCTTGCAATTCAGATGTGTGTGTACACTGATGATTGATTATTTGATTAGCTTTTTGAGCCTGACTTCCCTTGCTACAGAGAGAAGATGGTGAAAAAATCCAGGATTGCAAATTATTTTTGTAGGACGTCCTTTATAACTTACTCATTCAAACAAAAAGCATAGGTTATTTAGGCACCTTTTGTGATACAAAATAAGGGGATTATGCAGCTGTACAAATTCAAATTGGCCTCAACAGGGTTGGAATTATTTTCTTCATCAGAATGAAGTTGGCTGATAATCTTTTCTATCAGACCACATAATCCTTAGCCCTCGGGTAGGCAGGGAAATAGGAAAGTAGGGGATATTTTAAGATGTAGTGAGGACATCACGTTTGAATGAAAATGATATTTTCATAACTGTACAAGTACTAAAAAGCTGTTTTACTCACCAGTTCTTTAGTCAAAACTTCCCATTAATTATCATTTCTTCACATCTTTCAGTAAAATGACAGTGTTAGACTTAGTGATGGCTCTAATATATTGTGAGACCAAAAAAATGCCTTCTGTGTTATCATGGCAATGAAATAATTCTCACCATGGTTTTCTCATTGATTATATTTTATTGTAAGTTTAGGAAAATTACCGGTTCACATATCATACATATGATAACTTCATTAACGCTAAGATTAGATTAGAAAAGAAATTTCATTCTTCAGCCATGTGTGCAATAAAACAGGAAATTACTATAAAAGCAGCTAAGTGCGTATGTGTTGCTTCCATGGGTGAACAAAAGAGGTCAAATAGAGAAACCTACTGAAGTTTACTGCTATCTCATAAAGTGTGTATATAGAACCCATGAAGAATATGGTAGGAAAGTAAATTATTTACTGTGAGCCTTGGCTGTGAAATCATTCATATACCGCTAAGGGATTTTGCATACAGTGGAGGAAGGAGAGCTTGAGAATAATATTTCTAGGCATCTTTTTAATTCTTCCATCTGAGAATAAGGCAATAAGCTTCTTAGATTTTAGGCACACAATCAAAATGTCTATCATAAATTTTCTGGGGGATAATTGCTTGAAGGGGATTCTGACATTTTAAAATTTAATTGTGGTTTTCTTTGTTCTTTAAACAGTATATTGGACTTTCTAGCACTCTTAGTGTGCTTTAAAGTGTATTATCAGGCAATTTAAGTGCATTTTGTGTAAACTGAAATATTTATTAAATACCTGCCACTGTGTTCCTTAGAGAATACACAGAGAACCACCTACATAAGAAACAGAGAGATAGTCCATGCCCCTGGGAGATAGACTGTGGGTTAGATGAGTCTTCCTTACACCACTTAATGATAGTATAAAGTCAGTCCCACACTCTTGGAGAGTATTTGGAGGAAAGAAAAAAGATCAAATGATGATTAGATTAGATTGTCTCTTCACAGAAAAGTGAAATGTCAAATAATTATTTGTGCTTTTTAGAGCCACTCAATGTTAATATCTTGGCACATTTGAGAAGGAACAGCAAAGAAACATAGGTTTTAAATCCCATCTTTTTGCATAGCACAGTAGAGTTAACAAAATAATTAATCTGACTTGTTTGAACCTCAAAGTAAACTCTGGAATTAAACATAAACATTGTTCTAATTTTCACTTCACAAATGGAAAAAAAAAAAAAAGACTCAGGAAAGAAAAGTGACTTTTCTAAAGGCAGAGAGAGAGGTAGGGGAAAACTGGAATAGAACTGATTTATTTCAACCTGTGCATTGTTTACCTGGTAACACGTTCACCCCTGCCCACCCCCCAGCAATCTGCCATGAGTACACAGAGATAAGTAACTGCTCCCTACCCCCACCCTCTCTGTTAGTATAAAATCTCACTTTTTTGTTAGTGTAAAACGTCCTTGCTCTTGGGTTGCCCCAAGTGGGTGAGAAATTCCGGAAGTGATTTTATTTTCTAAAAAAAAATTGTATTATTTTTCACCTGCAACTTTAGCTCGTCAGTTGTCATGTTATGCACAACTGTTCTATGGAAATTTTTAAAAAATAAGATAGCAACAATTTTTTATTATACATAACTAATATCAGAGTAGCAAAAAACAAAGTTGTGGGATTTATTCTGCCTTGGTAGTAACTGGGTGCTACTCACAGAAAAAGTAATTCCACATAAATTACCAGATGCTTCTGTATTCACAATTGAAATATAGAGTGATGATATTTAGGTGTCTTGATATTAGTCATACTAATGTGTTTAAGGGTATCTCTCTCTGTCTCTGTCTCTCCTTCTGTCTTTCTCTCTCTCCCTCCATCCTTCTTCCCCTCTCTCTTTCCCTCTTAAGCCAGACAACTTTATTATAACTTACTGCAGTAGGTGTTCTGCTTTCCCTTTTTTTCTTATGATAAATTTTATTTCACTTTTTTATTGCCTGTCATTTTCTCAGGTAACTCCAGAGTATAAACTAAGATTGGAATTATAAATGTTAAGGTTGCACTGAAAATTGTTAAGCTAGTTAGGAAGCATACTCATAGGTGATGTGTTATACAATTTTTTATTTCACACATTAAGAGTGGTCTAGCGATCTTCACGAGGTCATGGGCCAATAATGGTATACCTTGGGATTGACACCCAGTCTCTTACCCTCTAGGAAAATTTTTTTCTTTTCTTTTTTTCTGTACTATGTGGCCATTTCTAATGTGCTTAATTGTAAAGTCATTGAGCACAAATTCTGTATAGGAGGGGGTTTTGGTCAGAAAGTAATTATTAACCCAAAAGAAGGAATTTTGAAGGGTTACTCTGAAAATCATCAGTGAGTCTGGTGAATGATGCTCAGAAAATTGCTAGGAATCATAGTAGCTAACATCCCAAATGACATCAAAACCATATGCCAGGCACTCTATGAAGACACAAGCACACTCCTGCCTTTGGACACTGGATGTTACTAATGCCACTCCTTCCCCAAAAGGAAAACAATACGTTGGATTTTTGGTTTTAATCATGAAAGGGGCTTGGTCTCTTCCTAAAAAAAAAAAAAAAAAAAAAAAAAAAAATTTCAAGTGCTATGCACCCATGAAAATAGATGATAATTACCTATACATTAGAGCTGTATCAATTAAAAGAAATATTCAGTTCCTAAACAATTGAAAGATTTATTTGTGTATTTATAAAAAAATGTGTTGCATTTGCATATTAAAATTAACATTTTAATATAATTTTACACCTTTAACTTATTTTTTCTTCTCATAGAACTCCTAGTAGGTACAGGGAATAGTTTTTCCTCTTTTATATAAATAAGAACAGTGATATCAGAGTGTTCTAAAAATTTGGGCAATTTTTGACTGAAAGTGATAACAAAGAAATGACCAGAATCTGCAAATCATTTTGTTATATTGAAAAATGAAGGCACAAATGTAGAATCAGTGTGTAGAATGTGATGGCATTTTATCTCAATATTTCTTAAAATCAAGTATGCAAATAGGCATATTAAATTCATTGTATGTTTTTAGAGTTGCAGAGTCATCAAAAATTCAAGTAGTTGTTATTAGAAAAAAAGATGAAATAAAAATCACTTCTCCTATATCTTGTCTGTATGCTTTTCATTCTCAGATTGTTGTGTACTTTTAGGCTATACTTCTTTCTAATTTGTGCTACAACAAATAGAAGACATTTGCACATCTTTTTTTGTAATCCTTTAGAAAATATCAAAAGCTTTCAGTTTGCATTGCTATTTTCCAAAGTCGAATGCTTTGTTTGTAAATAAGGATAAAATTCAAAAAATTTGAATTTGTAAAATTAGCTCCAAACACATACTATAGTGTTTCTTCTTAGCACAACAATTTAATATACTCAATATATAGCTGCCTATACGACTACATTTAATATTTGGAATTCTGTAGTAACTTCTTCAAAACTAGCAGTGAATGGGATAATCTTTAGTCTTTATTTTTTATTTTTTTTTTGTGGCACGCGGGCCTCTCACTGTTGTGGCCTCTCCCATTGCGGAGCGCAGGCTCCGGACGCGCAGGCTCAGCGGCCATGGCTCACGAGCCCAGCCGCTCCGCGGCATGTGGGATCCTCCCGGACCGGGGCACGAACCCGTGTCCCCTGCATCGGCAGGCGGACTCTCAACCACTGCGCCACCAGGGAAGCCCATAGTCTTTATGAGAAGTCTTTTCAAATAAAGTATTTTTTAAAAGTTACATTAAATTAAGTGCAACTTAATTAAATAAGCAAAATAAAATTTACACTCTTACTTTCTTAGGTGTAAATTGCAGCAGGAAAACATAGAGAGAGAAAGAGAGAGAAGGTGTATTAACTTTCACTTACCCTACTCCAGTTACTGGTCTCTACTCCCCTGTAAATGCTCACTGACTGATGCCTACAGCACACCACTCTCCAGGAGGCCAGTCCTAGGCTTGCAGAGTCAGATTTTTGCTTCCAAATCTGTTGAAGCCAGTTACATTTGTTATTGTGATGAAGCAATTTAATTAAAATTGTGTAAGCATATGAAATATATTTGAAATGAAGATGATCCATTTTAAACTCCATGAAACAAAGATGAAAGGTTTTGGAGGACTTGACAAAAGTTAAAATGGTTTGCCAATGAATTTTTGTGGGAGACAACTGTAAGAGGTTAGAAAATATACCAATTAGAAAGTTTCTACTTTCAGATTGCTTTATAATGTGTAAGTCCTAATGCTGCTGAAAAGACATTTATACTAGAAATGGTAGAGATGCATTTGGGGCTGAATTTTTTGCAAAATTGTTATCAGCAGGTGAAAATAGGGAAGAGAAGAGCCTTGTTTCCATATTTAAACATTGGTGAATAAAAGCATGTGTATGCATTTTATGTGAAATTAAGTATTTAAGATATTGTAAAAAGGCAATGTTTAGGTTTTATTCTTCACTTAAGTCTTGATAATCTTGTACAAATTTAAGCTTAGTTCTCTTGTGAATTCCAACAAACTAGGTCACCCTCACTTACTACTGCAGACATGTGCCATTTCCAAGATTGTTATGCATACTACATGTGCCTTGGACACTGTGGAAAACACATGCATTTTGTGAAATGAATACATGTTTATTGAATTTTAATTTATTTAAACTTAGGATGATAATAATACATGTATAAATTATTTATGTTTAATAAAAAACAAATATAGTACATTTATTTAGTATAAAATAAGTTTTCTTCAAATTTGGAAAATAATTTAAAATATATAACATTGCCTTTTGAAGACAAAGCTAGAAATGTGTTAATACACATTGGGCACACACTATGTGCTTATTATCTATAATTACTTTTACCTTTAAAATTGTTCATATTTGATTTGTCCATGATATATATAGTAGAGTTGATATTATATATATATATATATATATATATATATATATGACTTGAGTCTAATAGATTTTGAAGTGTCCTAATTTATCAAATACATTCTTCTAAGTGAATCCTGAATCTTTACCTTTAAATCTGCAAGCTAAGTTTCCCTTTGAAAAAAATGTTCAGTTTGATTTCTAAAACAAATAACACATTTTCTGGGAGTGAATTTACTGCAGTCTACTTGTTTTGGTGATGCTGTCTGCCTCAGTGTTGTAGAAAGTCTTTATATTAAATATGACTTGGTTTGATTTCTGGGATACTTGGCAAGATAATGGTTAGGATCTTTCTTAAACCCCAAAATATCTAATTTAATTAAATATAAATGTGGTATTGTTCAGGTCTGTTGTGCTTCAAAATGCAACTTGGTTCTGTATCCAAAAATTTCACAAACACAGAAGACTTGGAGAACATTGAAACTAGGAATAATCATCGATAGTAGAATTGATTCAGCTCACCAAACATGTACAAATATTCATCAAATAAAGTAGTCTCTCTACACTTAACATAATTATTCAGTTGCAACATTTTACAAAAATGAAACGGTTAAGATCTCCTGCTATTTCAAATAACAGTATGAATGGAAACCAATTTAACAGTAAAAAAGTAAAAAAGATAATTTATTTTCTTTTTATGTTTTTGACTTCAAAAATTTGGTGCTTTAAAGATTCCATTTGCTTATTATTAATGTTTAAAGGATCGACTAGGGAATTTGGTCTTAAATATGCAATAAATGAAAATTGGTGAAAATCTCTTGTGTGGCCAAAGTCAATATCTGAGTGTGTATCTCTTGCAAAAGGCCAAGTGGCTGTATCCCCAGAGCCTGAGTGACTATACCATAGCCTAGGTTGTTGACCATCAGTATTTCAGGGCTGAGATATGTCGATTTGCCAAGGGTAGACTCACAGTGATAAAATTCATCAGACTGGGGATAAAATAAAAAAGAAAATTGATTCATTTATAATGATAAATAGATCCTCTAAGGAAACACTCTTGGATACAACAAATTCATTCAATATGTGCAAGATGAATTTGCATAGTTCTTCTATGGTTCATTATGCATTGATATGAAAATATAAGTTTTTAGGCCACTTTCCTTATTTCCATATCCTTTGGGAATTCTTCACTAAAGCCTCTCCCTCATTCGCCACAATGTAACATCCTCTTCTTTCCCCTCCCCAAAGGAGAATAAAAATCAAATATTACTGACAAGTATAAAGTCTATCGAACCAATTTTTAAAACTTTATCTATTGTGAGATTGTTCAGCCAAATTTCCATCTAAAAAGAATTTAAATCTGTGCTTACATCTATTTAATTTTATTCTGACTGACAGTCCATTTTATGTGGTCTCTGTTTGTTTGTTTGTTTTTAATTTGAGCTGCATTGTCCCTTATAGATGCCTGAATTCCAGGGCACAGAATGGCTGCTCAACTTCCATTATGTCCCTTCAGAATCTCAGCTTCTCTTCATGTTCTGGGGCTGATGTTTCTCACCCAGGGCAGCCATGTCATTTCCCAATATAGAGGACACATGCTCCTACTTCCCACCTATTTAAAAAAATATTATGGGAAATTTATCATCTTTATTGATAAAGTTTGAGATTCTGGACCAGTTCAAATTTAAAGTGCCCTCTTTCTATTTTATTTTAAAACATTGCATGTTCTCAAAGCAGAAACAAATGTGTTTTCTTATTCTTAAAATTTTTTAACAGCATTCTAATTTAATGAATGTCTTTAATAAAATCTTTTGGTTTGAGAGGCAACAAAAAAATTGACATATTATTAAGTTCATAGTTTGTCCACTTATGGACATTAAAAAGTTCAACTATTTATTGTTTCTCATGAAGACATCTTGTTTAAAAATCTTGTCATGTTTCTGAATTAGTTGGCAACGTTTGAGAAAAATGTTGAAGATTATCAGTAAGTTTTTTGTTGGCAGCACATGGCCAGTAGTAGTTGGAGAACAACACTGGCAAACACATTGCCATCTCAAATACAAACATTTTTTCATTTATATCTAGGTGTGGAGAAGGAGATTTTAACAATGCATTCAATAAAGCATTTAACACTCATAAAGTGTTTCCATTTTTTTCACAATGAAATTTTTAGAGCCTAAAATGCAAGTTTAGTTCTTTTACAATATGCTAAGCATGTTCAAGATGATATAAACTTAGTATCAATGCAGCAAACCTGCACTAACCTCATAATCAATCCAATTGCAGCTGATATAGAGAGAGTCAATATTACCTCAAGGAAAGTTTTTGAACAACTGGAAAAAAGGCATTAAAATTGCAGTTGTACATCCTATCAGCTATCTAATGAAAAATTTTATTGCAATTAGGATGAAATTATCCTAGGGATCTAGGAAACTCTAACTACATAGTTCTCAATAAAATAACCTTACCCCATGAGTTCACCCAAAGGGAACTATAGGCAAAATAATAGAGTAAGACAAAAAATAAAATAGACTATATTATTAGGAGACATTACTGCCCCAATCATACTATAGAATCCTATTAAGTTAGACTGGATCATGTGGAAGATTCTTTTGTCCTAACCTAGGTAATCTAATTAGCCCAGTGTCAGAGTAGGCTATTTGCCCAGACCAGTGCTGTAGGACTTCCTAAAAATGCTTTAACATTGTTCTCAGAAGAACTTTCAACAGCTGTGCCATTCCTTTAGCACTTCCTCAAATGTATAGGTATGTCCCTGTCTGAGGATCTTTGCACTTGCTGTTCCTTCCCCTGTCTGCCCCTTAGTTTTCTTTATGTCTTAATCTCTTACTTTGTTCACATCCTAATTCAAATTTCCCCAACTCAGAGAGTCTTTTCCTACCCATTCTATTTAAATTCACTCTGTTCTCTACCTCTTTAAATTTTTCTATTCCCACTCTCTTCCTTTTGTCATTATCAGTTATATTTTACGAACACCTAATACATCATATATTTCACTCACTTATGTTTTAAATCTACTCCATCTAAGATTATCTCTTTTAGACAGGATGGGGGGGTCGAAGGTATATCTCCAGATAATACTGTATACTAAATATTAGGATTTCTATCTAGCACTCACCTGAGTCACTAGCTGGTAGCTCAGTCTTCACAGTCTGTGGCACATAATAGTTACTCAATAAATAATTTGTAATTCATAGATAAATTTCTCTCTTTTATTATTTTAAATAGTCTTATTGGAACAGTAATTTATGCATCTTCATGAAAGGCCTTTATTTTTTCAATGCAATCATATATGCTTTCAGAATAACATATGTCTTTATAAATGTGTATGAATATGTGTGTGTATATATATATTTATAATTCTATACACAAATGGGAGTGTTCTAAAATAAGGTAACAGTGTATCTTGGAATTTATTCTATTTTAACATACAAATATCTATCACGTTTTTTATAACAACACTATATCTCATCCTTCATGTGGATGTATCACGAATTGTTTAATGTCTCTAGGAGTCCTTTATGAATATTTAAAATAGTGTTACTAATAAAAAATGCTTAACTCTTAGATTATTTCAAACGTAATAGCCCTGTGTACAGATGCAGAGAATAGTGACAATTTTAGATGGAAAGGTGAGAAGAGACTCTCTAAGTTGGTGATATCTGAGCTAACACCTGAAGGAAGTGAGGGACCAAGATAAAAAGGAGTCTACAACACAGATTCCCAGCACCGGAAATATCAAGTGCAAAGACCCTGAAACCAGAAAACATTCCTGTTGTGCTTTAAAAAGATCAACAGGAACAGGGTGGCTTTTACCAGTCTTCTTGAGAAAGAAGTTGGACCAATCCTAGGAAATTGTAAGGCATGTTTTTTGGAGAATGACATCTAAGAAAACAGAAAAAAAAGATAACTTGGCTTAGGAAAAATATATAGTTTTTCTTTTTAATTACTCTAATTATTATAGTTTATTTTTTAAGATAATACAATATACTGTTTCTCTGCGTCCATTCTATTACCTTAAAAGCATGCAATATTTTGGGCAAAATGGTCTCTGCAGTCTCCTCCATATCTGATATTATATACATTAATAAACATATTAGGTAAATGGATATAGATTTCTAAACTCTCATGAAAAGAAAGTGAAGAAATAAACTACTCAAGTTCACTGTAGAAGTTAGTGGAAGAGAAGAGATTCAGACTCAGAGGTTTCTAAGAGAAGAATCTGTGAACTCGATCACTAGTACATTATAAGAGCATTTAAGACTTTGATTATAATTAGAAGTATCCATTTCTACAAAAAGGAAGACAAATCATCCTTGCCACTGGATGGACACTGCCAGATTTGCCTTTAAGAATCTCTAATTTCCAAGTGCCTGGGGCCAACACATTGTCCCCTTCTTTTGCTTCTTCTTCTTCTTTTAAAATAAAGATGTACGAAGTTGTTTATTTATTTATGTATTTGGCCGCACAGCGTGGCTTGCGAGAAATTAGTGCCCTGACTGGGGATTGAGCCCGCTCCGTTGGCAGTGAATGCTGAGTCCTAACCACTGGACCGCCAGAGACAGAGAATTCTCAACACATTGTCATCTGTGAAGCAGGTTTTTTCCATCTTTTTTTTTTTTTTTGCCCATGCTGCTTGGCATGCAGGATCACAGTTCCCTGACCGGGGATCAAACCCATGCCCCCTGCAGTGGAAGCACGCTACTGTACCGCCAGGGAAGTCCCTTTTCTACCTTTTTAAGTGGACATTTTGCCTGGTCACTACAAAAGACTCACACATGTGACTAAACAAATATCTACCCAGGACTTTTCTATCAGGTTTCTAAGAACAAAAGTGCTCTTTTTGGGGTGAAGTGGTGAGATGTGAGTATTGAGGGACCCTCATGACTACTATACATAAAGAAAGTCTGTGCAAAGAATGGAGATACAGTCCTATGGAGCCACCAGATACAGTCCTGGAGCCACCAGGTCAAGACAACCCTGAAGTTTACCATATGGACTTTCTTGTTTCATGAGCAATAAAACTACTTCACTGCATCATTTCCTTCCTTCCCTCCCTCCCTCCCTCCCTTCCTTCCTTCCTTCCTTCCTTTTTCCCTTCTTCCCCTTCTTCTTCTTCTTCCTCTTCTTCCTCTCTTTCTCCTTCCCCTTCTCCTCCTCCTCCTCTTCTCCTTCTCCTTCTCCTTCTCTCTGTTCCATTTGGCTTAAGTTATTTTAAACTGGATCTTTGTTACTTGCAACCAAAGTGTCCTAAATACTAATTTACTGATCTGTGTAATATTTAATTTTGTCTCATATCATGTGAGACATGTGCCTAGAATAGTATCTAGGAAATAAATATTGCTGAAAAATAAATGAATTTATTCAGGATACAGTTTAGTCTTAGTCATCTCCATGTATTTCTTCCCCTTTAATGTGACTTTGCATATCTCTGTTTTGATCTTAACCTCAGAAGCCCGTCTTACTCCTCTTATTATGAAGTTCTTAAGAAAAGAGTCACTGTAAACAACAATTTGATAACATTGATTAAATAATTCATTTGTGCCTAAAAGTAATATTTAATTACAAAAACTTTATAAGCAAAAGGCCCTATGCTTGGCAATGAAGATAAAAAGTTTTAGACTTTGACCTAAATGGTTTTTTCAATGTTCCACTGAGTTTTTTGGGGTTTTTTTGGTTTTTTTTGCAGTACGCGGGCCACTCACTGTTGTGGCCTCTCCCGTTGCGGGGCACAGGCTCTGGACGCGCAGGCTCAGCGGCCATGGCTCACAGACCTAGCCGCTCCGCGGCATGTGGGATCTTCCCGGACCGGGGCATGAACCCGTATCCCCTGCATCGGCAGGCGGACTCTCAACCACTGCGCCATCAGGGAAGCCCTTTTTTTTTTTTAATGAAACTGTTAGAAGGTAGAGTAATGTAGACAGATAGACTGCTGTAATATAAAGGAGGAAAGTTTATTGAATAACTGTTGGGATATTGTTAAATTGCCTCTAAGAAGGCTAAAATGCTAATTTCTCCATCACCAGACATTACAGCCATATGACATGGGATAAAGTCTCTTAAGAGAAATGAAAGATATAAACACAGTTTTACAGCATACTTTCTGGAAACAATCTTTACTGTCTCTACTGCATTCCATATCCACTGTCTACAGCTAATAATGTAGAGCTTAATTTCTTACCAATAGGAGGTTATAAGTGGTCTATTCACTTTCATTCATCAGTCATTTCTCCCTAGTGCAATGATAATAATATTTTTAAAATACAGATGTAAATCTATCACTCTCCAGCTTAAAGGCTTTCCATAGCAGGATGGTGAACTCGGGATAAAGTCCTCATTCCTCTTCCCTGCCTCTTCAAGTCTTTCTCTCACAATCCATTACCTGGCATTGTGCCATCTCAAATACTCCATGTGTCTTTCTTCTCCAGACTATGAACACATCTTTCTTTGGTCTGTAACATTTTTATGCTTCTCTCCTGGTCAAATGTCTTTCATCATTCAGGACTCTATTTACCATCTTTCTTTCCCATCTCAAAGCTTTTCCTCATTCCCTGTGGGTTTCTTGATGGCAAAGATTTAGAATAATGACCCTGCATCTCCAGTACCCAGCACTTAAGACTCAATTAGTATTCATCAAATAGGTGAATTGGTGAATGAGTGAATGAATGATGATGGAAAAGGACTAACTTGACTTTCATCTTAGGCCTTGATTCCTCTCTCTCTGCTGTTTTTAGGTTTATCCCTGATTAGGGAAAAATGACAAGATTAAATAACTTTCTGAGGCTTCATTTAGCTTTTGCCTGGAAAGTAAATTATGTATTTTTTTGCCTTGCTAGATATCAAAATGGCTCTAATCACACCTGGAAAGAGCAGAATGATTATCTATACACCTCAAAATAAAATTATAAAAAAATCTGGCTCTTTCCTAATCTGTGTTTTCAGCTCAGCAGCAGAAAATGCAAGGCTTTTGTCATCACCAGTTTCTGTCACTGAAGATAATAGCAATGCTTGGTTAATGGTTCAAGGAAAATAAAATGAACCCATTGAATTCTCTGTTTTATTTATTCTATTATGATATTTTATAGTATGCAATTTCATTTATGGCACTATTTATCATTAAGTAATATGCCATAAGTGATGTGACAGGGCTTGAAATAATGAGAAAATATAAATATAATATTTTAGCTGTTTTAACTTCAAATTTAGTATTGAAAAGCATGCTAAGCCATCTGAAGGTGCAATTTCTAGGGGATACTTATTCAAACAAACAAATTGGAAAGGTCTAGAAAGAAAACTTGTTCTTAGGTGCCTTTAAGCAGGTTAAACTAATAACCATATTGTCCACCCTGAGTAATCTTAAAGGATTTAAATGCATTTGCTCAAATAATATAAACAATTAATGCTACTTTCTTCCAAAAACAACTTTCAAAATATTCTTCTGCCATTAAGCATTTTGAGATTACTGTTATTTCAGCATCTTTAAAATATCAATGGTTTTTATATGTTTATTTTTTTCTTTTTGTTGTTCACATGAGCTAATGGAATAATCATTTGACTTTACAATTAGCTCTCTGCATTTCCATTCATGTTAATTCTCAAATTGTCTAGTTTCCTTTTAATACATTCAGTTCACAATGTAAAAGAGATTACTTTTCCTCCCAGCCCCCTCATTCTCTTGAGAATCAGCTAACTGCAAAAGATGCTCTATGACCCAATCTGGTAGGTCATCTGCTAGGTTTACTTTGGGGCTGCCTTTTCCACATGTAACACTGTTCCTGTATAGCTGTTATGAGGAACCAGCACAGGTTGTCTCTGTTGATTGACCAAACGCAGCGATTTTTATTTTCCTATACATTTTTTAAAAAGGAGAGTGGGTTTAATCAGACTGTGCATGATATTTGTTCTTTTTTATAACCATATTCCAATTCTGCTTCTCTGGATCTCAGATTCCTAATTTGAATAGGGGGGAAATAAATTTTACTGCTATAAAAGGGAAAATTAAATGATATAACATACCAGGGACACAATAGACACCTAACATGTATTAATCACCTCTGCAGATTGTGTCCTAGGTTAACTCTATCCAACAAATTGTAAATTTCTATCCACAAACTGTAAGTTTCAGCGAGTATCTTTAGAATATTATTTCCTGTGATGAAAAGGGAGCAGAGTAGGAAAAAAACTATATAAATGGATGTGTGTTAACTTCAGTGGGCTGGTCCTTCTCTTCTGTCTTTATTTAGCTCTCCATCCTTAAAGCAACTTTTTCTTTAATTCTTACTGCTTGATGCTGCCTTAGCAGCTTAAGCTTCCAAGCAACGTAGTAGGATTTGGATGCATTCTCTTCACTTCTCCTAATAGATGAAGTTTCAGACTGCATGTGAAGAGAAAAAGTCAGGAGTTTTGTTAGATATCAATTAGAAATTTAACTGGAGATATCTAGTAGGGAGTTTGATAAATAACTCTGCCTTAAAATACAAGAGTGGATCAGAACTCCAAGAGAAGCAATGCTTTAAGCCAAAATTAGGAGTTTCTGATGAAGAAAGCTCAGTCTTGATGACTAAGCAATGGGGATGATAACCCTGAGCTGAGGGCATGTTAATTGTACCTCCCAGTTCCACCCTGTAATTGAGTGGGGCTTCATATCACTTCCCCTATAAGAGTACTCTGAGTAGGTCAAGAACAGATCTGAAATGAAAATCCAGTCTTTGGGTGTTCTGGGAAAATGGCTCATAATTCTAAAAAAGTCTTTTTATATTCAACTAAGATCTATTTGCTAATAGCTATGTGGCAGACTGAAGAAAAAAAGAAAAGGAAAATGAAGACTCACTGTTTGTCTTTAAATTGCCTCACCAAGAAACAAGGTTCTACAGCCTGGGTTTTTACCTGTTTTGAGTGATTATTCTAAGTACAGTCTGAATAAATATTTTTCAAATAAATATATTTTCAATTTGCACTTATTTGGAAAATAATCTTTTTTTAGAGAAATACATTGATAGTTACTAACCTTCACTTAAAAAGTAGCTTGCCAAGTTTTTAGTTTTGTTTGTTTTCTTTTATAGCTAACTTTAGAGTATCAATTAAGTGAATCTCACTTGCAGGTTAGTTTAAAAAGAATGAGTGACAATGAATTTACTGGCTCATATTTATAGGCTTAAGATAGTATAGTTAGAGTCATTAACTCAGAAATTATAATTTTATTTCCTTCTCTTGGGTCTTCTGCCCTTTGTGTGAGCTTCACATGCTTCTCACAAATCTAGGTTTCATATTCATACCCAGAAAAAAATTGATTTATTCCAACAATCCCAGCAAAAATCATATTATATATTCCTAACACTTGTTGGACACATGTCTGTCCCTGAAGCAAAGATAAAATGATCCACGGTCAGACCTGAGTCATTAAAAGGAACATGAAAGTATGATGACTAGTCTAAAAAAATAATGTTCACGACGGATAAAGTGTGAGACTGCAGACTTCCCTGGTGGCCCAGTGGTTGAGAGTCTGCCTACTGATGCAGGGGACGCGGGTTCGTGCCCCAGTCCGGGAAGATCCCACATGCCGCGGAGCAGCTGGGCCCGTGAGCCATGGGCGCTGGGCCTGTGCGTCTGGAGCCTGTGCTCCGCAACGGGAAAGGCCACAACAGTGAGAGGCCCATGTACCAAAAAAAAAAAAAAAAAAAGTGTGTTACTGCAACACAATTTTGTGCCAATAATTTAAATATGTTTGTGTGTGTGTGTATATATATATATATATAATGTTAAGAAATATACTATATTCTTAGAATTATGAATAATTTGTGGTTTTCTTACTAAAACAGATGTGTGCCAACCACACTGTCCCAATTTACCCTAAATGTGCTTATATAGCAACATTTTTTTAAAATCACAATGTTATTTTTTCACTGGGTATCATTAGAGAGGAGATAAAAATTTCTAAATAAATTAGACAAGAGAAATAAAACAAAACAAAAAACACAGAGACATTGATATACATATGATCAGTTCCTTTGGCAAGTTGCTATTATCTAAACATATATCTTATCATGGTGTCCTATTCAAAAACAGCTGTAGTAAAATCTAAAGAAAATGAAATATTATTGATGTTCATTTAATTTTCAAGTTTATTCTCTACCAGAAAATGTGTTTTAATAACAATGTTATGCTAGACTTCGAGTTTTTAAACCCTCTTTAATGAAAAAATGGATATATATTTCCTATTGTCTAATGATAGGTTTCTGAAAGACAGCAACTAAAATCCTCTGCTGTATAATATACACTTTACAAAATGTATTTAAAAGATTATTTTGAGGAAAACAATATAATATATTAATTAAGAAAATGTGTATCACCTTCAACAAATTGCAAGGTGTTTGGTCATTCCAATTTTGTTCAATTAAATTTTATTTCTTATAAACTTCTATTTAGAGCAAAATTTTAAATTTCCTTATATATTTTTATAATAGATCTGAAAGGATCAGGCGTCAGGTTGGCATAAGTAAAATCTTTGATTTAGAGTGCCCAGAATTAATAAGATAGCAATCAAACATTTTTCATATACGCAAATAAATAAATAAATAAATAAATTGCTGCAAAGGTTAAATGGTTCTATAATTAAAATATTATTTACTGAAAAATTTGCAATGGAACATTGGATAAACAAATATGAATACATAAATGAAGTTGTCTCATTGAAACTTTAGAATACGTGAAGTGTTGGTAAAAATGATATCTTCACCCAGAGATATTCCCATCAGCTGAATGGCTAAATACAAACTTGATCAAGACTTTACATCCTCTAACAGTGCAGTAATAAAAAAAAATAATGAGGTGGGATAAAACAGGAACACGTAGAGTCCTTCACAGAACAATTTAGTGCACTGTAAGTACAATGAAAATAACCAAATGCCATGGAGAACATTAGCATTTGCAAGTGCTCAGTTGATATTTAATTACTTGAGAGCATTCAAATGAATGTCAGGTTTAAGATTAAAAGCAGATGACTTTATAATGAGTTCACAATAAAAATATTTAGTTGACAGAGTTTGCAGTATGTTGGTAAATTATTCCCTCATTCTCAAAAGGAAATCATCATCCTCATCAGTGCTAATTTAACTCATGGGTATTTTATTTAAATTTAAAATAAATTTTTAAAAATGAGAAGTAATATAACTTCCTTATCGTCACAATTGTCAGAATGCCTAAAATGTATATATTTCTTTCACCTACCAATAGAGGTATGAGAGAAGAAACCTTTCAAAAGTTTTTTTTTTTAATTTGTCAGTATATGCATAATAATGGCAGATTTTTTAAAATCAAAAGTGCTTCATTTATAAACACGCATAAAAATAAAGGACAGATGATGTAACCTGCAGCTGTAGGTTGATCATCTGGAAGAATAAAAGGATATATTTGTAGCAGAAAAAATAATATGTTATTTTCCCAACCCATCGCAGTTTCATATTTTTAGAATTGATGTTTATAACCTGCTGGGGAATTTTGAAAATGGTTATGATTGTAAATAAAATAGCAGTTCAGTACAGATTATATAAAATTAAAATTATTTTGCATGCATATTGAAGTTGTATATTCTTTTTAATATGGCTATGGTTATAATATTATAACTATTAGGTCAGTTAAATTAAAATATAATATTTTAAAATAGACACTAAATTGACTATTATGCTGACTCCTATCTCAATATAAACTTTAATCAATAGGTGTGAATACCATGGACTATTCCTTACATTCTTTTATATATATTTACTATTGATTTATGCATTTTTGTATACTGAATCTCCATTCAATATGCAAAGGTCAAATTAAACATAAAGCTAAGATAATCATAATCAGGCAGAAGGGATTAAAAATTACTTATTGAGCAAATAAATAAGCATAGTTTTAGTCATCATCAAATAGTTTCTATTTAATAACTTTTAAGGATATAACAGTTTAAACTTTTATTTCTTATAAAATATGTTCATTCAGATAAATGTCCACTTTCCATATTCAAATAATTAAATTCTTGTTAGGAACTGATGGGGAGGGCAGAGAAGAAAATTGAACATGTGTGGTAACACTATCCCCAGAATTAAAATTACACAATTACTAACATGGGTTTTGGGTGTTTAGGAAAACTCCTCTTATCAATATCTTGTGACTAACAAAAGGTTGTTTTTTCGTTTGTTTGTTTTTTAAATAACATAAAGTGGAAAATCCTAGTCAATGATACAAAATATACTAAAAGATTTTATTTAAAATTCACATATGGAGAGCTTCCCTGGTGGCGCAGTGGTTGAGAATCCACCTGCCAATGCAGGGGACACGGGTTCGTGCCCCGGTCCGGGAAGATCCCACATGCCGCGAAGCAGCTGGGCCTGTGAGCCATGGCCGCTGAGCCTGCGCTCCGCAACGGGAGAGGCCACAGCAGTGGGAGGCCCACGTACCGCAAAAAACAAAAACAAAACAAAAATTCACATATGGAAATGTACTTCCATTCACCATTTTTTAAATAGAAAAATAAGGACTTGTCTCTTAGAAAGATAAAACTTGAATTTAAAGCCACACTGAAGCATGCTTTGTGACTTTTATCTTTTTATTCCAGTTGGTTTCAGTGTTATCCCCAAACTTCACTCTAGAATATTTTAATAACTTGTCTTTATCAAGTCTTTCCAAGCTTCTACTTCCTGTTTGAGTCACCTTAGCCCCCATTAGATGAAATTATTTGTTTCTTCTCAACACATTATACATCTTAACATCCACGTTCATCAAGTTGTGACGATCCTTATTCCACAGATCCATATATCCCTGAATCCAGTTCCGTCAGTAGTATCAATTTGTTTGCTCATAAACGTGACCCTTTGTTCTCCCTTCAATTTCTATCATAAACTGTGTAATTTAAAAAATTTCTGTTGGTAGAATATTCTTACCAACATCGTTAGCTTATTCTACTTTCATTGTTTTTATAACATACTGTGTTCCCATAGCCATTGCTTTTAATTTTAATCCCTTAATATCAAATTTAGTGCACAGGTCTCCAAACACTTCCCACCCTCCACTCCCATTAAGTCAGGCACTGCTAGTTTGTTGTGAAGGGGTTTGCTTGCTTTATACTCACCCCTCCCTTCTTATTTGTGCCTCATAGCCTGTTTTACAGTGGACAGAAATGGAAGGCAAAATATTTTTTTGTTTTGTTCACTATCATCAGTGTCCAGAAAAGCACCTGGCACATATTAATTAGTCAATAAATATTTACTTAATGAATGAAATAAATGAAACAATCTAGTTTTATCATAATCCTTATGGCTTATCAATATAATTGCTTATGAATAGGGAGTTGCTTAACAGTCCACTGATTCAAATAATTATTATTGTTCTGTAAGACAGAAACATTTTTGATGGCATATTACTTTTCTTTCTTTCCATCATCTATCTTTTTCAGTACTAAGAATTACATTAGATGACATTTTAACTGATGACAAAAAGGAGGGCTTCATTATTGTGTTTAGTACAAACACAAGGTTTATATCAACAACAGGATTGCTGTAGTGTTAGACTTATGACAAAAAATACACTCAAGAAATCCACTAAATCTTTTTTCAAGGTTCATTGACATTAAACAATTATAATTTTTCTTTAAATATTTAAATTCACAGCATTTTCCTTTGTGTTAATTAAGCACTTACAGTGTAAAGATTGCTGTGAACTGAATATATGTATAATAAATTCATAACAAATAAACACTTTTATTCCTTTAATTCATTTCTCTTGGGATACAAGTGGAAGTCACGCATTTAATAAAGTCCTGACTTCTTACAAGTACAATAAAATCGAATTGGAGCTTATAATCACATCCTTTAAAAGATTTATTTCACATGCACTGAAAACAAAATCACCCTTAATTACAAATGTTGATGTGTAAATATGAAAGAAAACGGTGTAATAAAGGTTAGGCTTTGAAGTAAATGGAAACATATGAGTTAAATTAAACTCTCTTAGTGACAGAGCCAGTGAAGCGAATAAAACCCATTACTACTCTATGTTGTGACTTTTTTAAGGAAAGCAGAGAAAAGAGTGACAAAATAAGAGTGATAATGCAATTAGACAACTGAAAAATACAGAAATATCAAAAAAGGAAAAAAGTGATATACTATTTAAGGATTTGCTAGTATTTTATAATCTTTTTACCAGATCAGTATGATCTCTATAAACAATACATTTTGGAACACATTAAGTGATGTCCATTTTTCCATTTGAGTAAGACTACAGACACTGTTCAGAATAGTAACCAGATTTATTCTGTAAGTGATTAGAAGAATAAAAATGAATGAAAAGTAAACAACTTGACTATGTATACAAAAATTGTTGACCATTTTTATAGTGACATCTTTTCTACACTCATGATACAGATTTCTCTATATTCAGAAATGTGTATTAATAAATATACATTATCTATTAAAATATCTCTATTTTAAAATGAGACAACTGTATTTTGTTATGAAAAAATAGCTCTAAAAATACAGTTCTGTAATACTGCAAGAGTTTAGTTAAAAAACTAAACAGAGCCATAGATAAATAACTGAACTGTTTATCTACAGGATACATATTTAGGGTGAATTGGGAAGAATATTCCAGTTAATACTGAGAATAATACAAAAAAGTATATTTAAACTCAAAATTAAGTAGCTTATTTGGTATTTCCATTAACCTCATACTAAGGATCTAATAAGAAACTCAGTGATTTTAACAAAGAATTCTGGTTTAAGAAAGTCTACAAAAGTGAAAACTTTCTTCAAGTTTATCACATGTATGTTTTTACAGTATACACAACATGACCAAAGTACTTGCAGACTTATTACAGCTGTAACTTATTATTTTTATTATTTATATCATTATTATTTTAAAATTCAAGAAATTTTTCTGAAGACTATGTATTCAAACATACAAAGAAAACTGTCACGTGTCAAAAAAAAAGAACTTTATAATAAATGTTATTCCCTTACCTTATATGTGGATGAGAAAATTGGTACTCAAGTGGTTACTTATATTAGTCAAAGCAAGATTAGAATAGATAAGAAGATTCCTATTGATAAATAATTGTACTTGACACTATTTTTGCCTGTGATGATTGATAGTCATATTATGATATCCATTGTTTTAGAGTCCATCAGACAACTGAGCAGTAGAAAACTAGAGCAAAATTAAATAGAAAAAAAATCTTTTCATCTGTATACATAGAAGGAAGAACTCCTTTTTCTCAGAAAATAAAAGAATCAACATATCACAATGTTCTATAATGTTTCTCTCTCTCTAAATGTGCATAAAATTCACATATATTTTAATAATATTTAATATACCATAATAAAATGACTGAACCATCCTCCAGTAAATGTTGTGGCATTGCAGAACTTCATATATAGATATTGGTATAGAGGATATAAATATGAATATATAACATTTCAAAAATGGAAATTAGAGTAGCCACTTTTTGAAATATAACCTTTGAGGAAGCATATTATTCACAAATTCCTTTCTGACCTATCTTCTGTAATCAAAGTAATATAATATAGGAATAAGCCCATATATTTAGAGCAAATAATGAGGGCAATCAATACGGAGGTGTTTCAAGAAATTTCGGACTTTTGCTTATAGCATTACCATGGTAAATATTTTTAGAAAGATGTCCAACAGTGAAAATCTTGCAACTGCTAGATTAATTATGCTAACAGAATAAACAAAGAGTGCATAATTCCAAATCAGAAAAAAAGGGGAAAAAAGAAGAAAGGAAAAAAAATAATCCAATAGAAAAGAAAATTAAAACTGATAAAAAAGATATGATCATATAAATAAATTCAAATATACACATAAGCAAAACTAATGTAAATTTCCTAAATTAGTCAGAAGACAGAGATTATCAGACTGGGTAAAGAAAGAGAAAAAATAATTACCTAAATGTTTTCTAGAAATAAATGTTTTCAAAGAAGCTAAAAATAAAATGCCTAGATAAAATGTTCTATTGCTAAACAAATAACAAACAAAGAAAAACTGAAATAGCTTTGTTAATATCTGGTAAAAAGGATTTTAAGAAAAACAAGATTTTTTAGAACACATAGTTATTTTATAATATAATCTTTCATTTAGCCAGACAATATGCTAATTCTAAACTTCAGTATGATTTAACATATTTGAAATAGAAATTTGTAAACATTCCTTCATAATAAACAATTTTCTCAGAACAATTTTCATTCTTAAGAATGTGACATTGCCTTATCATTAGAAAACTTAATGTAAATTTATACATTTAATACATATTTATATTTTTTGAAACATGTTGACACATATCCTAACAATTACTATCCCTGGTATAGTGGAAAAACTAGAAAACTCTTTAACCTATAAAACTTTAAAATTTTACAGAGAAAGATTTTCTAAAATAATTTCACAATGATAAGTAACTGAAATCAATGTGAGTTTCTGTTGGCAATAAATCCAATGAAATCTATTGCAGCAATGAAAAAGAATATTCTAATGATTCACAAATAATCATGTATGAATGTCAAAGTGAAAAATCAAGATGGAGAAAATATTTATGTCATGTTTCCATTTATATAAATCCCAAACACCTATAAGACATAAAAATATATATATTGTTTAGAGATACTTATATATTTAGTAAACCTGTAAGAGAGAAATATACTTTAGAAGATGTATGCAGAAAGCTTCAGAGGGAAAGTCATGCTGTATTTTTTAAACTATGCATTAAATAAATATGAAAGAAAAGAATAAAGACACAAAGAAGGTACAGGACTGAGAAGACAGTGGATCTTATCCAGAAATAGAGTAAAACAAAATCCTGAAAAAACAGCACTGCATTGAGGCTAGAAAACAACCAATGGAGAGAAAAGTTAAGTAGCTTTTAGAGTACTATCTTTAGGAGAAAAGGAATCTGTAATGGCAAGATAAATTTGAGCTATGCTAAAGATACATTATTCTTTAATTAAAGAAAACAGTAGGTACTTATAATCTCAAGGAAAACAAACTAAATTCTCATTTTTCATAATGGTGAACCAACAGTTTTGTAAAGAATATGAAAGAAGAAAGAAAACCATAAGCATATTATTTATAATGACATCGGCAACAATTGGAGGTATTTAAATAGATATTAAAAGAGGTTTCTCTGGGAATGAACAGAGAAAAGAGAAGTTTCATTGTATTTTTATTTTTTATATTTTGGAATTTCAACCTAAAAGTTAATTATTTTATTAAAAATGAAATTTTAAATGATAAAGCTGAGCTTCATTCAGAATACTGGAAACTAAATAAATAAAAAGTTATATCCCCAACTTAATCTGCAGATTCAGCAAAATCTCAATAAAAAGCCCAGGAAGATACTTCATGAACATAAAAATACTGAAGAAAAACAACTGAGAATAGCCAACACAATAATGAAGAAGTACAAGGTCACAGGAGTAACACTACACAACTTCAAGTCTTACTATAAAGCCACAGTAATAAAGACAATGTGGTATTAATGGAAAAATAGACAGATTAATGGAACAGAATAGACAACCCAGAAATAGACCAACACAAAAATAATACATTGATCTCTGCCAAAGGAGAAAAGGCAATCAATGAAGAAAGGATAGTTATTTTGAATGCAATTTTTTGTACTTAGTCAAATTGGCTGACACCTTAACTCATTTTTTTCTTCTTGTTTTTTCAGAGATATCTATAGATTACCACTTTCATTGTTTATGCTAAACTTAATTAATGGAATACATATTAAATAATCTTTTGTTGTTGTTATTAACTATAGGACAATTCCCACTTGAAATTTCCACTACTTTGTTTAACAACCATTTCTGGAGCAGAGGCTCCCTAAAAAAACTTACTTTATTTGTCTTGGCTCTTAATTAATGGCATCTATAAACTATCAGTCATTTATTCCCATTGTCTTTCCTTCTCTTATATTACATTTTCCAACATTTTTCTTACGTCCGAGGATGAAGAAAATGCTAGTGCAGAGGCTAGAAAAATCACACTGCTTTTAATAAATTTGGAGTTTATGTTTTACTTATAAAACTTAATATATGCAATAATACATGGAGTAGGAATGTCTTTAATTTTTCTTTTGAGAAAACTGAGGGTTAGATTCTTTAATATTCATCTCAAATTCACACAGCTAGTAAGTCAGAAGCTGACTTTTAAATTCTGCTTGCCTGAACCTAAAGTTCAAATTATATCTCCTGCATTTTATTCTCACTGTGCACAGTGTTGCTAATGCTCTTTCTGTCTCCAATATTCTACAGTTCAAATGTGGTCAATAAACAATGGAAGAAATGGTTGAACATGACCCGTGTCTTTAAAGGGTTTACAGCTAGTCATCTGCTTTCTTAAATATTTGTGGGTCAAATAAATAAGATACACAAGAAATTTTCAAATTACAAAGAACTTTCACCAAACAAGAAATAAATATCAAAGTGAAAGATTAGATATGGGAGCCAGAATCTCTCCCATTAAACAGCCTACACACACATAAACATATACACAGAGGGAAAAAGAGAGAGAGAAGAAGAGTGAGAGTGGAGAGAGGGAGGAAATAAAATATTTTAAAATTAGTCATTACTAACTTTGAAGGTCATCAGAAGGTACAAACTTCCAATTATAAGATCAATATGTTCTGGGATTGTAATTTATAGCATGGTGACTAGAATTAACAATACTGTTATTGTATATTTGAAAGTTGTTAAGAGAGTAGATCTTAAAAGTTCTCACCACAAGAAAAAAATGTGTAACTATGTGTGCTAATGGATGTTAAGAAATGTATTGTGGTAATCATTTTGTAATATATACATATATTAAATCATTATGTTATAATCCTAAAAATAATACAATGTCATATGTTAGTTACATCTCAGTAGAAAAATTAAGGTTATAAGGATGGCTCATGGAACAGAAGGATGGTGAGAAATAAAAATTAAGACTCTTTTTCAAAAAAACATTATAAGGAATATTCACAGTAACACAGAATATGTGAGACTAGAGATAGGACCTCAAAAATAAATAGTATCTAATAAAAAGAGAAAGACAAGGAAAGGAATTCTAAGAACAAGAGGCAACATAAATAAAAGGTCAGCGGCAATATGGGATATAATACAACAGGGGAAAAAAATAAAGTAGTAAAAGAACTGACATAAGCAAAAATTCATTAACAGCAACAGGCAAGGAAATTAGATAAACCTCATAGTATTAACCTCATGACTTTGGACTACCTAGAAATCTCTCCACTCCCTTCCCACACTTCCTCCCAGAAGCAAATGAGGAAGGGGCTGATTAGATAAAATCACACCAGATAGAAAAGTTACTTACTTTGTACTACATAGAAAGTAATTTTCATTTTTCAAAAGTCAGTGGTCAATAAGCAAGTAAATTTTATCTTTATTTAATCGTGCTTTCTAGATCCTGTTGCTTTTATAAAATGGCCTTCATATTCTGGTATGATTTGGAGGATAAGAATAAAAGTAGCTATCATGAAAAAAGGTGGTGTCTTGAATATATTTTTTTAACCTGTACATTTCATTTTCATCTAAAGTTCACTAAAGTGATATCAGCATTTTATTTCTGTTAAAAATGGTTCAGTATTCCTCCCACATCAATCTTCTTACACATTTTGGAGGTTTTTTTTTTTTTTAATTCCAATTAAGTTCTAATGATGGGAATTTGATGCCACATCCCCTTTTATCTGTTCTTAAATTAGCCAATTTTTCCAAATAAATTAACCTTATAAAACCAAAAATATCTTGTTTTTAAAATAAATTTAATATTATTCTGGTTATTTAATAAAAGTCAGATTAACTAAACCTGAATTGATGTTTATTAATTATTTTTTTCTTAACTAAATCGCTGGAAATAAAAACACTTGGAATAAATTCTTTGGGAAGCCTTTATTCAGTACATATAAATTTAATCCATTCATTCAAAAGGTGACTTTAATAGAACAATCTGCATGTTACCCAGCTGTGTATATTTAAAATAAGCACAATGCAAAGCCGATTGGGTGGAACTCATGCTTTGCACCTTACTATGGTATCCAGCAAGTCTTCTATCCATGCTATCAACAAATTTGGACATTTAACTAGTGTGATAATACTCATTTCAAGTGTTCTATTAAAAAGATCCACAGGCTGGACATTGCCCAACCTCAGGTTAAAACGAGGCTCAGATAATCATGATCACTTTTTTATACAAATAAACCATTGGTAAGTTGCCTGATTATAGAGGTTATGTAATAAGTTACATGTTGATCATAGAATACTCTAAAACAGGGGTTCCCAAACCCAGGGCCGCAGACGGGTACCGGAACCTGGCCGCACAGCAGGAGGTGAGCGGTGGCTGAGCAAGAGAAGCTTCATCTGCTATCCCCCATGCTGCCCATCGCTCACATTACTGCCTGAACCTTTCCCCCACCCCACCCCATCCATGGAAAACTTATCTTCCATGAAACCAGTCCCTGGTGCCAAAAATGTTGGAGACCGCTGCTCTAAAAGATCTCACTGAAGAATTATATTGCCTTGCTGTGTTTAAAAATGTTTCCATAAATGTTTCTTCAGAGATTGAAAGAAAACTATAATTTTAGAAAGTTATAACAAGAGATTTAAATAGATCTTTCTGTCAAATCATATGAGAATTATACTTTCTATATTCAGCTAAAATGATTGAAAGAGATGTTTATGTATAGCAGCCCACTTTGATTTGGTTTTATATGTTTTCTATCTTATTTTCCACTTTTCATCTTTAGTATAGGCTTGCTGAATTCATTATAAATATTTATACAGAACCTGAATGTTGATTCTTTAACTTATATGATTTCCTCATCCTCACCCTTTGATCCAAGTTTTCACAATGAAATTCTATCCTTGCTTTCACCAGCTAACCATCATTTCCTCTATGACGTTGTATTTCTCTCTCCTGATATATCATAATGCTTCACATACTTAGTTTTTAACACAAATATTTCCACTTTAACCACATTAAAATGAATGCATATGTTGATAAATCTTTTTTCATAAGCTGTGCTGAGGACAGAATTAATTGCTTTGTTTTTGGAGGCACAAACTACTTTGTAAAATATTCTGTGCACAGTAGGTGCATTAATTTATTTGTCCAATTGATAGTGTTGATACATGTGAATACTTAACTGTTCACTTACTTACCATGCTATATGACAAATACATAAAATAGGAATGTCCTCTTAGCCTTGTAAAATAGCTCTTTAAAAGAATCCTTTTGTATAAAAACTGGATCTTTTGGGGAAATGAACAGCTTTTATTTAGAAATTATTTGTAAACATTTGTAAACAAACTCAATATTTGTTGACACTGATTTAACCTAAATTTTTTATGAAACCCTTCAAACTAGAAATATTAATCAATAGGAAATATTTTTGAAATAATGATTAATAGCTTTCAATTTAAATGTTACAACTTTAAATAGAAAATGATTCAAGAAGATATCTCATAATTAGAGTGATGCATACCCATGTTCTATTTGTCAATATACAGATTAACAGAAGGTAGTTTAGAAGATGGATAAATAAAAAAATAATAGGCTTTGAAGTAAAATCCAGTGTACTACATATTAGCTGTGTAACTTTGAGCAAGTTACGAAAGTTTGCTGAGTTTTTGCTCCTTCTTAGAAAACTGACAAATGTTTCATGAAGTTTTAAAAATATTTTTTATGGAGATGTATTGTACATTGTGTGAGTTTAAGGTGTACACCCTTTTGATTTGATACATTTAAATATTGCAATGTGATTCCCACCATAGCATTAACTAACACCTCCATCACATCATATCATTATCATTTCATTTTGTGGTAAAAACTTAAGATCTTGTCTCTTAGCAACATTATAGTATATAGCATATCATTATTGACTATAATCACAATGCTATGCATTGGATCTCCAGAACTTAGTTATCTTCTAGTAGCAAGAATGTACCCGTTGACCAACATCTCCCTAACTCCCCTAACCCCGACCCCTTGTAACAACCATTCTATGTTCCTAAGAGTTCAGCTTTTTTAGATTCCACATATTATTAGTGATATCATACAGTATTTGTCTTTCTCTGTTTGACTTATCTCACTGAGCATAGTGCCCTCAAGGTACATTTATGTTATTGTAAATGACAGGATTTCCTTCTTTCTCATGGCTGAATAATATTCCATTGTATACACATACCACAACTTCTTTTTCATTCATCCATTAACAGACACTTAGGCTGTTTCCACATCTTGGCTTTTGTGAATGATGGAGTAATGAATAGGGGAATGCAGATATCTTTTTGATATCACATTTTCATTTCCTTTGGATACATAATCAGAAATAGAATTGCTAGATTTTATGATAGTTCTATTTTTAATTTTTTGAGGAATCTTCATACTGTTTTCCATAGTGACTGAATCAATTTATATCCCAACTACTGTGTACAAGGTTTGCCTCTTCTCCACTTTCTCACCAATACTTACTACCTCTGCTGTTCTAACAGATGAGAGGTGATACCTCATTGTGATTTTGATTTGCATTTTCCTGATGATTAGTGATGTTGAGCATCTTTTCATTTACCTGTTAGCCATTTGTATGTCATCTTTGGAGAAATGTCTATTCAGTTTCTCTACCTACTTTTTACTAACATTGTTTGTTTGTTTGTTTTTCTATTGAGTTGTATGAGCTCTTTATATATTTTGGATTTTAACCCCTTATCAGATATATGGTTTGCAAATATTTTCTCTTATTCCATAGTTTACATTTTCATCTTGTTGATTGTTTCTTTTGCTATGCATAAGCTTCTTAGTTTGATGTAGTCTCTCTTGTTGATTTTTTCTTTTTTGCTTGTCATTTTATGTCATATTAAAAACAAAAACAAAAACAAAAACAACTGTTGCCAAGACCAACGTCAAGGAGCTTTTTCCCTATGTTTCCTTCTTGGAGTTTTACAGTCTTAGGTCTTATGTTTCAATATTGTCTTGAAAAATGCATACATACCTAACCCAGTCAAGGTCACATATTAAATATCTTATGAATGCTAGGACATTTCTTTTCCTTTCATTTCACATATCTGAAATGTCTGTATGCCTGCTTAATTATATTATGCCTAAAGAGCACACTGTGGTTAATATCGAGAGAGAAGAAAAACATTCCCAATGTATGTAAAGCTTTGTATAAATAAGAAACTTCTGGCTTGACGAAATGTCAACAGATAAAAATGTGTTTGCTTAGCTGACTTCCCTGGTAATAAATTCAGACTTGTAAAATTCAAGGGCATTCTTTGCATAGTTAGCAAAATTATTTAGCCTTAGAGAAGTCTAGCAACTCAACAGTTAATTTGCTAATTGATTTTCCCTTTTTGAGCATCAGCTGGACATAATTAAGATATTTTTGAAGTATGTATATATGCATTTAATACAGTGGATCCTACTCATGTCTCATTGAATATTTCTTTGTCTACTATTTATATTTAAGTATTAAATATAAAAATATAAAATACCTTTAGTTAATATTAATTCTCCTATAATTCCTCTTTAAAAATATTTTTAAATTAATACATAAAAACACTATAATAAATTAAATTTAATTTTAATACAAATAAAATTCAATTCTATTATGGGGTATTCCAACCCCAGCTGAGGGGTATACAAACATGAAAAAAATGCAAAATTTTAAATAGATATGTACTTATCCTCACCAAAACCTACTAGAAATGTACTATTAGCCTGGTTACCATCTTGCACCACCATGAAGGCTCACTCAAGATACTTCACAGATAAAGCAGGTGCAGCCAAATGTCTGAGCAAAAGAAAACTCAATATAGAAGCGCTGACACAGTAATGCGGGAACTCTGGCAGAGGGGTTAGCGTTTTCAGTGCTCCTATAGTTGAGCAATATTGAGATTATTTTAAAGGAAAAATAATGCATTGGCAAATCTAAATCATCCTCATTTCAGAGAGAGATGGCTGGGGCAGTATTTTCAAAAATAAAGAATGTATACAGTAAGGATTTGTAATAACCTATAATGGAAAAGAATCTGAAAAGTATGTATATATATATATATATATATATATATATATATATATAGAGAGAGAGAGAGAGAGAGAGAGAGAGAGAGAGAGAGAGAGAGAGAGAGAGAGAGAGAGAGAGAGAGAGAGAGAGACAGAGAGAGAGAGAGACAGAGAGAGAGCTGAATCACTTTGTTGTACACTGAAACTAACATAATATTGTAAGTCAACTATAGTTCAATTAAAAAAAAGAATGAATATTGCATATCTTCCTATATGACCACTCTTTAGATCAGAGAAAACTTAACCACACCATTAGAAGAAATTGCAAATATTTAAACACTCAAATATGTGAGTGAAATACTATTGGTACCATTTTTTTATAGCTAACAAAGAAAAAGGAACATCAATATTCTTTCCCCAGCTTTAAAGAGAGCTATGCACACTCTGACAAATTATCTTAACTACCATCAAATATGTAAGTCATCATCCTATGGAATATCACCAAGAAAAAAATGTGGTCAAAGCAAAATAATCATATTTTTGGCATAAGAAATCTTTGCACACATAGGAAAACACCTCTTATCTTTACAAGATATTTTATATTTAATAATCTTGCCATTGCACTCCTTTGTGATGTGCCTAAGTCTTTTGTACATATTATTTATTGAATTGGTTGCCTTTTTAAAACTTGATTTGTGGTTATATATAATGCAAATGTCTTCTCCTAGTCTGTGGTTTACATTTTCACTGTCTTAATTGTGTCTTCTGATAAACAGAAGCCTCTAATTTTATTGGAGACCAATTAAACAATCTCTTAATTTATGGTTAGTGCTTTATGTGACATAGGAAATATTTTCTATCACCAAGTTCATGAAGTTATTCTTCTATGTACTCTTTTGAAAGATTTACTGTTTTACCTTTCATATTTATATCTATAACCTGCCTGTAATTGATCATTTTTTTCAGTGTTAAATAGGAAATAGGAAAAAAAGTCTTACTGTGTTAGAACATTGGCAGAATGTTGAAGGAAGTGTACATCCTTGATTCATGGAAAATTCTGAGAAAAACATTCAGTAATGGTCCATTATGTATGAAAGCTACTGTAGATTTTGTAAATACAGTTTTTCACATTACTGAAGCTCTCTTTTATCTCCAGTTTTCTAGAAGTTGTTTATTTTGAATGGTTGTTGGATTCATACAGATATAAAAGTGTTATACCTTGCTGAGAGACTGGTGATTTTTAAAAATTATTCTGAAAGATCATTCTTTATTTATGGAAATGTTTTACTTTTAAAATCTAACTTGTCTGATACACACATAGCTACAGCAACCTTCTTTTGATTAGTGTCTATAAGATATACTTTTTCCATTGTTTATAGGTTAGTTTTTCTGCATTTTTAATTTAAGTGTATCTCTCCTTGGCAGTACATTGCACCCCCTACCTTCCAATGTGAATATTTTATTGTTCAATTGAAGAATCTGGTTTAGTTTAAACTAAAATTAAAAATTTTCAATCCTGTTTAAATTTCCTGATTCTCTCATTTCTTGCTTTCTTCTGGATTAAATTACCTTATTTATAATTCCATTTATTCACTCTTAGTTTTTACTTTATTAGTTTAATTCTATTAATTTTTTTAGATATATGCTTTTAAAATATACTATTCTACTTGCAGGTACCCTAAAGCTTACAAGATTCATGATTAATTCAAGTATACTTGTAATTGTTCTTTTTACAACTTTCAAGATGATATAAAGAACATAAAACTATTTATTAACTTCTTAACTTTCATGCTATCACTCTCATGTTTTTAGATTATAGATATATTTAAACTGTATGTTTTTCTTATTATTGCATCAATACTTACTTTTTATTTATTACTTAACACTCTGTATTTCTCTTTATTCCATCCTGCATTTCTATACTTCCACTCAAGATCATTATAATCATTTTTCTTTTTTTTTCAACAACACTTTAATTTAGCAGAGTGAAGGGAAAATTTATAATTATAAATTAAATGCATACTACTATCATCCATGTAAAATGCTGAGAAAACATCAATAAAATTACAATAAAATTTAACAATGGATACGGGAAAATAGGTGACTTTTTCTCTTTATACTATGGTTTCTTTCCATTTTTCAACAATGCACATGCATTATTTTTATAAATAAAAACACTTGAAAAAATATATAGCCTAAGTTTTTGTGGAACTCTCAGCTGAAAAGCATTTGGCTTAAAGCCAGAATTTTTCTCATGCTCTTAAAAGAATCCAGACTTCTGGCTTTTTTTTTTTTTTTTTTTTTTTTTTGGTTGCGTTGGGATTTCATTGCTGCGTTTGGGCTTTCTCTAGTTGCGTCGAGTGGGAGTGACTCTGTTGTGGTGCGCAGGCTTCTAATTGTGGTGGCTTCTCTTGTTGTGGAGCACACAGCTCTAGGCATGTAGGCTCAGTAGTTGCAGCATGCAGGCCCTAGAGCACACGGGCTTCAATAGTTGCGGCACATGGTCTCAGTAGTCGAGGCTTGCGAGCTCTAGAAAGCAGGCTCAGCAGTTGTGGCGCACGGGCTTGGTTGCTCCGCGGCATGTAGGGTGTTCCTGGACCAGGGATTGAACCCAGGTCCTCAGCATTCTTAACCATTGTGCCACCAGGGAAATCCTTATTATTACTTTAATTGTTTGTTAATGATAAGTTATTTCAATATTTGTAGAAACAAGTCGTTATTTTACCTTCAATTTTTATGTATTTTTTTTCTGGCTATAGAATTCTAGTTCAGCAGGTATTTTTTCAGAACTGAAAAAAGTTCATTTAATCTGTCTTTTTCATTAATTCTGTTCAAGTGAGTTGTCAGCCTTACAGCAGATTTGTTGAAGATAATGTGGCATTTTATCTTGTGTGTTTTTTTTTTTTAAGTTTTCTCTTTGCCTTTAACTTTCAGCAACTTTACTATTATTTAGTTGAGTGTATTTTTTGTGCATTTTCATGCTTTATAGAATTCTTTTAATACATGGCTTGATCTATGTAATTAATTTCAATATTTTTACCCATTAGCTTTTAAAATATTGCTTTTAATTCGACCTCTCTCTTTCTCTCCCACTCTCACTTTCACTACCTCTTCAGTGCTAAAGATACATAGTACTCAAATTTCCAGTAAGTTTGCTCTCTTCACTATGTGCCATATGTCACTTATGTTAAATTTTGAATTTTTTCATTATGTTTTCAACATGCTTCAGTCTTCATATATTTTTCTGATCTATCATCCAGTTTACTAATTCAGCTATAATTAATCTGTTATTAAATGTATTTCCTAAGTTCTTAACCTGTTAAGGTATTTTTCATTACAATTATTCAATTCTTCATGTATAGTTTCATTTACCTTGCACTCTATTTCATGTGCATATTAAATATGTGAGAAAACTCCAGTGGGTGTGTCTCTATTGTACGCTTTTTGTCTCCTGGTTTCCAATCATGGGTTTATTTTCCCCTGCAATGCTTGGTAAAATTTTCATAAATGCCATATTATGTATGAAAATTTTAAAGAAAATTTGAAATCTAGATACCATCCAAAGAGCATTTACTGCTGCTCCAGACCAGAAAATAAATGCAGTATATATAATATATATGTATATTTATGCATATGATATATGGAATATTTATATATAGAATATATAGAGATTATATTAATACTTATACTTTAACTTATATTGTTTATCTTTCCATACCAGACCATGCAGACTTTTTTAGCTTTTTTTATTTCACATTATTTTAAATTTACGTGATACAAATATACTACATAGAGTTTTAGTGTATACTTCATCCAGCTTTTCCCAAAGATAGCATCTTACACAACTATTACCTGAATAAATATATTATCAAAACCCTAAAGTCTCCATTGCTACAATGCCACCAACTACATTACAATTCACACCATATAGACATATAGCTCTTTTTAACTGGTACATTTTATGTAATTTTATGAGTCTACCATGGTTTAGTTAACCAATATTATGATAGACAATCATTCTACTTCCTGCTGTTTTTGCTATTACAAACAATGCTGCAGTTATATTTATCTACATAACATTGTGAATTTGTATGAGACTATCTGCAAAACTGACTGAAGAGATTGCTTGGTTTAGCTTTTTTATTTTTCATAAATATTGTTAAAATATTGTGTAAAAATTCAATGGATTTATAATTCCTGCAGTTAAACTCTCTTCAATGTTGTAGTATCAAACTTTGTCAAACTAAGTAAAAATATTGCTTTATCTTGCATTTCCTTGAGTAATATTGCATATAGTTTTATATGTTTAGTGGTCTCTTGTGTATTGTATTCTAGGAACTGTCATATTTTTTCCTATTGTTTCTAGTTTGATTAACCATAAAACCACTTTGTGTGGTCAAGAAATTAGCATTTTGTCATACAGCCTGAAAATATATTACCAGTTTAAAACTTTTGCAACAGCTTATCTACTTTTCTATGAAGAATGCATTTTATGTAAATTTATTAATCTTGCTCTTTATGACTTCTGAATTCAAGTCATTTTTCTGTCTTTTAGTAAAGTTTTAAATTTATCTCCATTTACATCCAACACCTATTTTAGTAAATTTTTTCCTATTATTTTAAATTTTTTCTAATAAAATTGGAATTTTTTTCTCCTTTTCCAGTTTTTATATGGCTGTAAAATATTAAAAATCAATTGATTTTATATAATAATTATTTTACTCAAATGTTCACTGAATTTGCATCTTCTAAAACAACTTTCTCACTGATTATCTTCAATTTTTCAGTTATTCAATCTTATCAACTGCAAAATGCTAATTTTGCTTTTCCTGTGTAATATTTACATACCATATTTACTTTTCACATCAAAATGTCCTGCTAGAACTCCCAGAGTAATGTTAAATAATAAAGATCAACATAGGAATCTTTGTACTGTCCTAGACATTGATGGGAAAAGCTTAGTGATTCTCCATTTAGAATGCAGCTGACTTTTGAATATTTATATATCTATATCCATACAATATATCTATGTATATCCATGTGCTAAATAAGAATCCATCTGTTCTTGTTTCATTAAATGAAAGTCAGCATTGATTCCTAATTAAACATCAGAAACTTTTTATCATTCATGGAGTTCATTGATTTTTTTCTTTTTTGATTTATTTCTTTTTTCTTTTATTCTTTTTGATTTATTTTCTTTATGGCATGTACGCATTCTTAACAATAACCTTTGAATTACACATATATACATATACACACATGCACACTGGATTCAAATTGCAAAACTTTTAGTAAAGATAAATATGTTTATTAGTAAGCTGAGTATATAATGTTAGTTTTTGTGTTTTAATTGTGCTTTTTATAAATTTTGGTATTTATATAAAAGCTTAATTCAAAAATTAATTAGAATCTCTCTTGATGTTTTTGTGCTCTGGAATATTTTCAATAGCATCAGAATTATTTTCCTTTTGAAATTTGAGAAATTGTACCCAGGAAACCATCAAGCTTGCAATATTTTTCTAGTAACTTTTGTGTGTTTTTTCTCACACATTTTTATAATTAGTATTCTAAGTTTTCTATATCTTGTTTAGTCATTTTCTTTAATTACCTGAACAAATTCATGTTTTCAAGTAAGTTTGAGAACAGGCAATTCTACTTTTAATGTAAACTTAAGCTTTGGCATATCTCCTGAACTTCAACCTTACGTATTCCTTTATACAATCAATGGCTCCTCTTGACTGTTTAACATACTTGAAAGACTTAATACATTCCAAACCAAGCTCTTGATATTTTTCCGCAAACTAATTTACCTTAGTGGCTGCTATGTCAGTAAACAGTAATTCTTAACCCCCGGGTTCTTAAGGTGGTAAAAATGCTTTGGTGTCATATTTCACTGTTCTCTTCCTTTCAAAATCCATCAGCTAGTCCTGTTGGCTCAACCTTCAAAACATATCCAGAAACCAGACTCTACTTACTTTCCTTTCATTCACACTACCTAAGGCAACATCATGCCTCTTCTAGAGGGCAGCGTTTGACTTCTGAAGGTTGTCCTCACTTTGGTCTTAGACTTTCCACTGTGTGGCAAATGTCATCTATGAAAATGTGAGATCATGTCACAACATTGTTCCAAACTGTACGGTGTTTATTCCTCCGCCTGCTCCCACTGCCTTCATTTCCATTTAGTCTTTTATCCATTTCCCTTTCCTTCTAGAAAATTGAAATACAAAAGTCACTATGTAGGGCTGCAGGCCTAGCAGTTTTGTTTCCCACCAAAGTTCAGGAGGGCATTCTGTGGTGGCCCTGATCGTGGTGTTAAAGACTAAATGGGAATAGTCTACAAAGTGGCAGAGTGACTGGCTGATGTGGAATATTATACCATGAGTAAAGTTAGAAGGCACAAGGTCAGAAAATGTAGGCAGCCTGATAATAGGGTTGGATGGAGGGTTTTGGGTGGGGAGTGAGCAGTGCACAGTTTTAGAAACTGGATGAGTGAGAAGCGTGTCCAAAGTAGGGTGGGGTAAGGAGGATTTTTGCAGGCAGTGGCCTGGGGAGGAGTGTCCAAGCCTGAGCTGAGTAAACGGGGTCTCTGTGGAGGGGACAGGGAGCAGCTATGACAAGAACAAAGACAACCACCATACCATATTTAACCACCAAACCATATTTAAAGCATCTGCTAATGTCACCTTTGCTAGTATCTCAATTTAAAGCAAGTCTCATGGCGAAACCCAAAGTCCATTAGAGGTGGAAATAAGTACTCTGAACACTATTGCAAATCACATAGCAAAAAGTATATATATAATATATATGTATATATGTATATATATATATATATAATTCTATTGCATACTCAGACTGAAGAATCTGGAATACTAAGGCATTCTTCCTCATCCATCCATGCCATTAAACTCATTTTTCTCCATTAATAATTTATGATTTTTTCAAGACTATATACTTTGCTTTTATAGAAATATATGTGTCGTGTAAAATCTGAAGGAGTAAATGTAAGATCTCAGTATCCTTCATTATACAATCTGTATATTGCAATATATAATTCACAATCATTTGTTCCAAACCTAGTTTTATGAGAAATATTTTTCCTATTAATCAGTGTTTTTTATCATTTTTCATCGGTTTTAGGAAATTTAATTAAAATCTCTTTACTATGTCACTTTTTATGTAAATTTTTAATTTTTAAACATCAGTCTATTACCAGAAAAAATGCATTAAATCTTTAGTTATGTAATCAGATCAAAATATTTCACTCTTTTAGACCACATTACAACTAGGTCTTGATTTATTTATCTTTTTGATATATCTGTTTTTAAAAACATTTTCTCTAATTAGCTCCAGAATTTACTGCCTCTTCTTCCTTACAATGGATTCTTTTATTTAATGTAGTTCTTTTAATGACTACATTTATATTACTATTTTAAACTGAAGTTTGAGTCACATACTCAGTGACAGAAGAGAAAAAAAAAGAAAAAATTCATGGCTATTTTCAATGGGATTAATAATATCTTTCAGTGTCTCTGAGGCTATATTCACAGTCTCAGACAAGGTCACACCAAAAGTGGAGGTGAACAATTGAGTATATTACCAACAAATTAATATTGGTTCACATGATTTATTTAATTACACTAGGGCCACTGAAAGATAATTAACTTGCAATCAAGAAACCTTAATTCTACTCTTGATACTGCCCAATAATTTATGACTTTGGACAAGTAGCTTAACATGTCTTTCACAGGTTTTTGACTGTTCTGGATTCTGTGTGAAGTCCATCCCTAACTCTCTAATAGACTTTTTTATTTTGCCATCTGAAAATAAAATAATTTAAAATGATGGATAAAATGACTGCTATTGTCAAGGTCTATATTCATCATTTTATACTCTATGTATAAACAAAATAATAAAAACATGAAAGTTTGAGAAAATTTTAAGCAAAGTGAAATAACTGAATCCAGGAATTTTAGGAGTCTTACAACTGTACTAATGGTAGCATTCATAATATAATGTTTGAGGATTGATTTAAAACATCTTCTAATAATCACATGGTAAAATTAGAACCAGTTACTTGAAAATCCTTACTGCTGACTTTGATCAAGAAGGCAATTTTGGTAAAAAGACAATGTTATAAATTGAATGCTTATGTCCCCCCAATAATCACATGATAAAAACCTAATCTGTAGTGTTTTGTATTTGAAGATGAGGTCTTTGGGAGATAATTAGGTCATGAATGTAGAGCAGTCATGATGAGACTAGTGCCCTTTTAAGAAGAAACATGAGAGAACTTCCTTTCTGTGTCATATGTGAGGACCTAAACAGGAGGAGAGTTCTCTCCAGGGACCAAATCAGCTGGCACCTTGATCTTGGACCTCCCAGTCTCCAGAACAGTGAGAAATACATTTCTGTTGTTTAAGCCACCCTGTCTATATAGCAGCCCAAACTGAATAAAACAGACTGTATATAGTTCTCCCACATATAGACTCTGTATAGAGTCTTCCTTTTAAAAATTAGGACCATAGGTTATTTAAGTTATTTTACTCTGTCAAATTGATAGAAGTTACTTGATAATACAAAAATTATAAACCTGAAAATACAGTATACAGAGTTAGTTGAATAGACAAATGAATATCATAACCCTTTTTAAAGGCAGCCTAAAAATATATCCTGAATCCTGTGCTCTTAAATATATGGCATGCTGAAGACATATGAATATTGAAACACTTAGTGGGTCTATTTAGACATAAGGCCCTAAGCATTAAGAAGTATCTATTTATTAATACTTTCTGCACAGAACACTAATTCATGGAAATGGCAGCTACACATGGATCAGGAAATGACTCTAAGTGCATTCTTACAATGATAAAGCACATTGGAAGGATTTCTGTAGCACTGGATTGCTAAGCAGATTCTTGAACCAAAATATTTTATGCACATAGCAGCATAATAACACTGTTGTCCACAAGTAGCTGCTGGGCCAGAGACATTTTAGAGTTTCTTAAAAAAAAAGGAAAAGTGAAACTTTAAACATTTTATTATTTTAGGAAAAGCACACAGTTTTGGGTGTGTTCAGAATTAGCACACAGGTTAGGAAGAAAGTAAAAATCATCACAGTGCTGTAATACAATGTTTATGCTATTTATCTGTAGAAGAGATTATTTAAGGAATGTGTTAGGGCTCTCCATTAGGAGATATATATATATGTAAAATTTATATATATATATATATATATATATATATATATATATATATATACATATATAGTGTGTGTGTTTTCTACACAAATGGAAGTTTCCTTAAATTTTAGTTAGAATTTTAAAAGGCATTATATATTTAGATTAATGAAACACTTTATAACTTAACAAAACCATTTTCCAAAACAATTCTGAATGATAGGACTTTTTCCTTGTAGTTTTATTTTAGTTGGGGAAACAGTCTCAGATTGGAGAGCACAAAATGCCCAAGGTCAAAGGACAATGGTGGAATATAGGGATTTATACTCAGGTCTTATGACTCCCAGACATGTCTGTTCCAATATCCGAAGCTCATGTTAGACTTTAGGTGAGGCAAAGTTTCATATTTTTCCCTCAGCACTTATTAGAAAGATTATATAATTTATTTTTTAAAAATTTATATTGTACTACAGTTGATTTACAATGTTGTGTTAGTTTCAGGTGTACAGCAAAGAGATTCAGTTATACACATACGTATATCTATTCTTTTTCAGTTTATTTTAACTCTGCTCAATAATCTGTAGAAGGATTATCTTGAATAAGATCCAACATCTCTGACCTCAGGATCATCATCTCATAATAAGGATAATTCTATTACCTAATCCAGATGATTATTCTAGATACTAATTGATTTAAAATACAATTGGTAAAATTATTAGACCATCAGTACATAATAAAATTTTAAATGTCAATTAATACTATCATCATTGTTAATACAATTTAATAACAACAAATAACTCCAGTGCAATGATGGTATATGTCAAACAACTGATGCTCCAGGGGAAATTAAAAGCCCAGATTTGCTCATTTTCATTATCTAAGTGCCCCTCTTTTCCCCTCCTCCCCAACATCCCCAACACTGATTTAAAGCTCCCAAAGTGACTTCACTGACTGTTGAGTTGGGAAAATATCCATGAAATTTGTGTGATCTGGTTCCAGCATACCACTGTCTAGCACCACCATTTCTTTTAAGCAAGGAAACTGTTTGTTGCAAAATACATCGTGATAACTTACTTTGTATGTGATTTGGAGGTGAGCAGGAACAAAACAACAAAAGAGAGCATGCAAAGTCTTTGTAGGGAAAACAGAAAAAGAAAGAAAATTAAAACAGGCAAATTTGTCTGTGTTTCTCCATGGGAAAATGAGGTAAGAGGAAAATAATAGAAAAGGAGGATAGGGAGAGTCCAGAGGGGAACCCGGGACGTGTCAATGGCTGCGAGATAAAAAATTAACTTCACAGTAAATGTTGTTGGCAAAGGACTTATATAAACAAGATTGTCTGATTTTTTTTTTTTTTTTTGAAAATGATTTTTCTGTAAAATATTTAAACTCTTTACAATTCACTCCAGTTAACCCTGATTATTTACAACTCTTGGAATCATTTGCTATGTACCCAGGGGTAAAATTTTCTAAAACTCTTAAAAATGTGTTGCAGCTAATGGTGATTATAAAATTTTAAAGTGATAAAATTTTTAAAACCATATTTTACAACTGTTCAAAACTTTACAGTTGTTTACATTATATTTGAACACTGTATTTGGACTTATTTTGCAGAATTCCCAGATGTAAAATATTGTTATTTTGGTGGCTTATCAATTATTGGCAGGATTCACCACCAGAGATCAGTGAGTGTTTTACTGGCTTTCTTTAAATCATCCCACCGTGTCCTATTATTAGTTTAGCCTGAATGTATTTATGGTCAGTAAACCTTGTTGCCTGTAATTTTAAAACATTTAGCATTGCATTCCACTTAATTTGCAACCCTGTTTTATTGCAGTTTGTCTTATTAACAAGGAAGACATATCCAATTATTATTATAGTATTAATAATATTTGAAGTATTAGATATTTCTACATAAAAAAGTCTTGTTAGTGTTCTTATTTTTTCCTTCATTCTTTATTCTTTCCTTTATTGTTCTTTTTGATGTCAATCAATTTAGTTTCTTTGGGCAAAGCAAAAATTCAATATCTATTTCTAAATTAAATAATTATTGAAAGTAATTTTCAAATAAATTCATACATTCAAGGGAACTATTGCTAGTACAACTTCAAAAAATCAATATTTCAGAATAATTTGATACTACATGACTCTACAAAATATATATATATTTTTTGTCATTAAGATTTTACCCATCCTCAGAAATGGTGTGTCACATGCACAAGGAATGGCTACTCAGAATTCAGATGGGCAAGAACTTCTCCTCATTAATCTAAATTCCAGCTCCATAGGGAGTCTGTTAGTCTGCTCAGGCTGCCATAACAAAATGTTATAAACTGGGTGGCTTAAACATAGTTGTATATTTGCTCACAGATCTGGAAAGTAGAAGTCCAATATCAAGGTACTGAAAGGATGCGTTTCTCTTCAGACTTCTCTCCTTGGCTTGCAGACCTTCTAGATATGTCCTCACATGATCTTTCCTCTGTGCACATACATTCCTGGTGTATCCTTCTCTTCTTATAAGGACATCACACTTACTGAATTAGGACCCCACCCTTACAAACTCATCCAACCGTAACTACCTCCTTGAAGGTATTATCTCCAAATAGAGTCACATTGAGGGTCAGTCTTCAACCAATGAATTTGGGGAGAACACAGTTCAGTCCATTACAGGGCTTCTCATCTATGTTTATAGATTTTAATTATTTGAAACTCCTCTCTTTGTTCTCTTAGGCAGAGATGTGATAGCTTTCTGTTATCTAATTAATATCTTTATTAGATATCAACAAGACATCATCAAGTCTTTATTAAATTATCTTTGAATAACTAATGTGGATTCTGGCTCCTGACTGAACCTGACACATACACCACCCTACTAATGTTGGCCTTGACCATTTGACTTGCCTTGGCAAATGTGATGGTGTCTCACCTGGTAAAGTTGTAGTTGTGTTTCTCCCTTTGAGCCTCATACAATTACTACAAGGACTTAGAGCTTTCATTTAGTAGCTGCTGGGCCTTATGTCTAGGTTCTAAAATAAAGACTTGTAGAGTCCCAGCCACTGCAGCACAAAGCAGAGCTGAACAGATGAGACCAACATACATCTAGAAGAATAAATCACTGCTATTATAAATTACTGAGGTTAGGGGTGGTGTTTACTGAACATCATTTTGACAATAGTCCACTGATAAGATCCTTTTCTACATGTTCTTCCCTGTATTTCTACGGGGTAATTCTTTGCTCCAGAAGGGAGTGTAATCACAACAGAAATATGACAGAGCTTAAATCAGTGTCTCAAATTGTGGTCGGTAGATTATTTGGAGTGCCATTTATTATTAATAAGCACTCAATCATAAGTTATCTATTATTATTATTGTTCTCTACTGGGACTTAGATTACCTGTTAAATATGCAGATTACTCAGTTCCATCTACTCTTTCAAATCTCTGAGGTTGGGCCCAGAAATTTGCATTTGAACAAGGCTCATAGTTAATTCCAAATGATTTCTATAACTGATCCTCTTTCTGTGAATAATTTCTGATGCTCACATACCATTTTAGTAGATTTGGTTATTCACTTTTCTAATGTCCCAAAACACTTAGTATTTAAAAATCAATAAGCCATTGTTCATGTTGAATGTATACCTTATTAGCCACAGTTTTTCTACATAGGAGGTATGTTTTATTCATCATTTTTATATGTAAAAACTACCCCCAGTGGGTTTAATAAAAGTTTGCAGAATGATACAGATGGGGAAAAGAAAGTAAATGAGAGGAATAGGGAGATAGATAATTTGGAGGTGGCCTTGGGGACAAGGGAGAGGGATGCCCTGACTGAGAGAGTCTTAAAAGGTAGCAGTTTGACAAGGATAAATCTTGCAAACTTGGTGAATTTGTCTAAGACCATATCATCTGATTAGCATTGACAACCAGGTCTCTGACAAGTATGCCATTAGTTTCCACTGACTACACTTGGAGAATCTGAATTGAACTACCTAAGAGAATAGATAAGAATTCAGTAAAGGCCCTCAGAGTTGACATATAATTTAATTTAATTTAACGTTTAATATTTTTTCAAGAAATATTTTGATCATACTGTGTCTCATGTCTACTCTAAGAATTTTGAATTCTCTCTTTCCCTCTCCATATATATATATGCATATGTGTGTGTATATATAAATACACACACACATATATATAAAATATATGTACATATATTTTTAAACACTGAATTAAATTTACACCTCATTTTTCATTGAATTCCCAAAAGACGGTTAAATCTTTCTACACTCTTACTCCTGGATTCATATCTGGAATGATGATATTATCTATCTCAACATTTACACAATGTCTTACTGTGCTCTGCCATCATAAGGCAGCTGCAAAGCATTATTCAATGTGTAAAGACGTTATTAAGTCACATCTCAGTTGTATGAAGGTGGAAGAGAGTCGTGAAAGCAGAGGGCTTGACCTAAGACTTTAGCATACAGCCTTCTTCCTTTTTGATAAATAAGTTTAAACTTAAAGAGATTAATTCAACTTATTCCACTGTGGCCTGCAGCCTTGAAAGTGTACAGAAGATGCCAAAGGCTTCACAATCAGATAAAAACATGCTCTTGTTATTTTCTATAGTGGAGCAATAGAGTGGCAATGCTATTTGTAAGGAAATCCCTGACCTACTTGAGTGCTTACCTTTTTTATCCTACTGAGAGCATTATTCAGCCTACAGAAATGGATGCCCAGAGGCCAGCAGGAAGTTATTTGATTTTATAGCTTTATATCATGTAACAGACTTTGAAGGATTAAAAAAAGTCAGGGAAGCTTCATTAGAATATTATAATTAATGCCACAGTAAAAACACTAAGAATAAAGGAAATTGGAGGATTTAAAACACAAAAGTAAAAAATATGCCAAGTATGTGGGAGAATGAGGGAATCTCTTTTGGTCAAAGAATGTGGTTAGGAATTTAATTTACTGGAATGTCTTCACTCAGTGGGGATTAGGACAAAAGAAGCTAAACATACAAAAAATATATCATCTTAGTTTAGGCTGCTGTAACAAACTACCTTAACCTGAGTGGCTTATAAACAATAGAAATGTATTTCTCATAGTTCTGGAGGCTGGAGTCTGTGATCAGAGTGCCAGCATGGTCAGGTTTTGGTGAGAGCTCTCTTCCTGTTTGCAGACTGACAACAGTCTTGTATCCTCCCATGGTAGAAAGCTGAGACAGGAAGCAAGATCTCCTGTGACTCTTATATGGGCACGAATCCCCTTCATGAAGGTTCCACCCTCATGACCTCATCCAGCCCTAATTATTTCCCAAAATCCACCTCCTAATATCACCACTTTGAAGGTAGGGTTTCAATGTATGAATTTTGGAATGGCACAAATATTCAGTCCACAACAGGGCACAATAAATATGGGATGCTGATAAGAAATAAAATTTAAATAAATTATCACAAAAGACAGCTTGGGCATTTTAAATTCAAAATATTATTTTATAAATACATACTAAACAATGTGTTCTGAATTTAACTGACACCAAGCAGGATCCTGTGGGGCCCCTGAGCACAAAAGCCTTTCTGTGTCCACAGTTTCTTGATTACAGGAAATAGGCTTCATTCAGCCTCCATGACTTTCCTTGAGTTCCTAAGAGCAGGTTCAAGCTGTTGCTAATTAGGGAAGGGAGGGGATGTGGAGACAAGGGAGGAACAGTCAAGAGAAATAAAAATGCAGCCTTGGGGCAAGGTCCTGGTTCCCCCTCAAGGGGAACAAATCTTTGAGCTGTTTTACAGATACTGAAATGCCCACCAGGTAGGTTATACTGCCCACAGCAAGCAGACTCAAGACCAGTTGGAACCAGAGGGTTGATGATGTTGACTTCCACTTGTCTCACCACCAATCAATCAGAAGAATGTCCACGAGCTGATCATGCCCTCTTTGAACAATTACTATAGAACTTCTCACTACCCCCTCCAAGTTGGGACACACAGTTTTGAGGGCACTAGCCCACTATGGCTCCCTTTGCCTGGTAAAGCAATAAAGCTATTCTTTTCACCCAAGACTCTGTCTCTGAAAATTAATTTAGTGTCAGGGTACAGAGGCAAGATTTGACTTCATAACCAAAATTACATTTTATCCATCTTATAATTTCAGTATCAGCAATCAACTGTGGACATTCTTGTATTCAATTTTCATCAAAGAGGAATTCACTCATTTTTAGTTCTTGTCAACTTTAGAAACTTTCTTTTCCCACTTTCTTCTCTTTCTCTCTCTCTTTTTTTTTAAATTTGAGATTTGTTTTGACTAATAATGAAACCTACAATGTAATTTTCTTATCACATGACAATAAAAGCTACTATTTCTTTGAGCACTAATAAGCTGCAATGATAATTTCCTTTCCATATGTGTTTAATTATATGTTACAAATATAAACCAATGTACTTTCAAACAGAATCTTAAAACCTACAAAACAACAAGCCCATCCTAATTCTTATTAAAAATACATATTTATAACCATATTTTTGCTGATCCAGGGCAATCCCTTTATTTAACCTCATCTATTATTGTGTATTATTGTGGCAATTACTAATTTTTTACCATGTAAAACCTTAATAAACTTTTGCTAAGCTCAGGATGTTTCTACCTGTGAATTATTTAATTGCTAATTTGATCTCTTCTAAAGGAAATGAAGCATCCACACCCAATCAATCTACTGAAGTAAGCATGGGATGAATGCCTTTTTTCAGAAATCAAGAGAGCATATCCTCCTCCCGTATTTCTGATGAAGGATGTGAGACTCTATAATAGAATTGGAATGCTTGGTTAATTGCCATTGCTTGCATAAGTGAGTGCCCTCATATGTCTACTTAGTAGGACAAAGCTACTTCAGTGAGTTTGCATATAAATGTTCAAGAGCTTATACATGTTTAATAATATAATTTGCACTAATTATAATGATCATTGTCTAGGTTATTGATATAATAATAATAATCACAAGGATTTACCAAAAATTTCATGTTGAATTCTTATGTATGTTAACCCTTTATCCCTCCATTATCCAATAAATGATCTTTTCTCAATCAAGAAGGAAAGTTAAGTTTTAGAGAGGTGATATAGGATAAAGTCACACAGTGGTCAAGGTCACACAGAACAGAGTTAGAAATGGCAACAAGAAGTCTAAATGAATCCAAAACTGGTGTCCTTGAGCACTTCAAATTATTTATCATAGTATCTGCCTCCTACTCTAGAACTACAGTATCTGTTTCCTTAGTTCAAAGATTTGAAAATATGCATCAAAAATCTTTTTTTAAAACACAGTTTGAGACAAGAATTTCTAACAACTTATTTCTCTCCTGCTTTTACAAATTATATTAATTTTAGTGCATTGGTTGCAAATAAAGGATGGATCTGGAAGATTATTGAATTACAGGGGTCGATTACAATAAGATAAAAGATATCTCTTTTGCTAATACAAATTACTAAATTTAGGTCAAACAAAAGTAAACACCATCCTAGAAATACAAATAATCATACACATTTATTGAGAGTTAAGCACTTATTGTTCATTTCTCATTAAAATTTAAATTAAACTATACAATACAATGTACATATTGGGGTGGAAATGTTGACTTTAACTCATTCTAATAGCATTTTAACACCATACAGATTTTGGCCTTTCCCAGACATTTACATTTCCATATATTTAAAACCTACTCTAAAAAGAAGAAAGTAGAAAGCATAAACAAGGCACACACCTTTTCTGTTATATTTTCCACAGTTTCTATGAAGATATTTTGCACTTTGATTAGATTCTCAAAAATATTTGTTGCAATGAATTTAAATTTCACAATTAATGTCTTGGAAAAATACTTACATGCATATTTTTATTTTAGTCGACAAATCTATAAGAACTTGTTCTAGGACATGTACAAACAGGCAGGAGTAAACGATGTGTTCCCTGCCCTCAAGGAACATTTAGTCTAACCAAAGACATCTTCTGTATTATACTCTGAAAGGCAACACTCATATTCCTGTGAGTTTGAGATATAAATAATACATCATATAAATCAGATTTTAAAAATTGTCAGCAAATTTGGTCTATTAACTTTTGAAGTTGAGAAGTATCAGTTACTGTCAGTATCTCTTCTCCCATTCTTATTTATTTATTTATTTATTTATGGCTACACCATGTGGTTTGCAGGATCTTAGTTCCCCAACCAGGGATTGAACCCAGGCCACTGCAGTGAAAGCACCAAATCCTAACCACTGGAACACCAGGGAATTCCCTCTCTTCTCCTATTCTTATCTATCAGTGGAACCCTAATGATTTAGATGAGCACATGTTCAATAGGAATAAAAAATTATGTTTCCTAGCTCATTTTGCATCTTGGTGGGGTAAGGTAACTAAGATTTTGCCAAGAGGATATCATCCAAGGTCTTCTGTTTAACTTTCAGGAAATACCTTTAAGGGAGTGAGGACATGTTTTTTTCCTGCTTTTCTTCTGATAGAATTCAGAAGTGACAACAGGAGTTTTATCTGCTATTATGGGTAGAGAGATCATATAACTTATTGTTCAATCTGGAATATTACAGAGTGAAAGGAGGTATTTCTAATAATTAATACAATAGGTGTAAAGTATAAATGTACTGAGAAAACCAATATATATTGTCACTCTAAATTTAGGCTTGTAAGAAGAATCCTACTAATGAGGATTGTGGAGGCACATAATATTGTAAAAGCTTACATACTTGATATCCTGAAGCCTCAATACAAGATTTTAATTATCTTGTAGACATCTCTTCTGTGAAAGCATAGAACATTTCAATCTTTTTAGAACTCTTATTTGATACTTTCTTTCACATGTGACAGACTGTAATCTTAACTAGGACAGTATTTGAAATAAGTACTTTGTGCTACTTAAGACAGAATCTAAAATATTTTCATTGTCTAGAAGAGGGTCAGTGAAGATATTATTGTAGTTTGGAGAGCTGGGAACCTTGTTTAAGTCTTGGCAAAATATTTCGTTAAATTGTCCACAACTGTTTAAATAAAATTAATCTAAATTATGCTACACAAAACAAAACACCAAAATCTCAGTGGCTCAACACAATAAACATTTATCAGTGTAACAGAGTTCACATGTGGCTCTAAGCAGCTGTTATCCACATTTCACACTACATAAATTTGGGTGTAATTTCATCTAAACTCAATGTAGGAAAGGAGATGTGAATATTATTCAATGGCTCTTCTACCTATAGGTGACTTAAATCAAACCCACTTAATTTTCAGTGAAAATGGAAAATCACGTGGCTATGTTTAATTTCTGAGGGTGGGTTATGCAATCATTCTGTATAAATCAGAAAGGAAAGATACCACAAATATTGGTAAACACTAGTGAATTCTTCTATATCTGCTAGTAAACAAAGCTAGAACATTGAGGCAAACGTTAGGAAAAATTCAGAAAGTTGGAATTTGTTATTTTCTTCTTGCTTTTTAAAAGTAAATTCTCATGAGAGAGAGATAAAATTAGGCTAAGATGTATCAGTGAGCAGAAATAAATGGAAACAAATTTAGATTTTCTTGCACTTTACAGTACAGATTTATTCCCATAATTTGGAGCCTTAAAGGGATGTGAAAGAAAGAAAGAAAGAAAGAAAGAAAGAAAGAAAGAAAGAAAGAAAGAAAGAAAGAAAGAAAGAAAGCCCAAAACCTGAGGTCAGAAATTTTATGCTTAAGAGACATTAACCTTCTCACTCAAACTTGCATTGAGTTGGGGGAAACAGTTATAAGGTAGAGGCCAGTGACTAATAGACTTGAATTTCCATGCCTGTGACCATGACAAGATAATAACTTTGACTTTAGTTATATTTATACATGGAATTGATCAAAAGCCAGGTAGACAAGCTTCCTGACATTTTGGAGCTGGAATTCTAATGGGAGATACACAGAATAAACTATAAGTAAATTGCATAATATTTTTGAAGATAAGTACTTTAGGAAATAAAGCAGAAAATGTGGTCTATGATAAGGGATATTAGTAGCAATGAAGTACAGGTAAATTTTAAGATAGATTAAAAAGATTAGACATCTATAACAAGTTGGCATTTGAGAAAAGCCTAAAAGCAAACAATGGATAAAACTTCTAAACACCTGGGTGGATGATATCTTGTCATCGTGTAGCAGCCAATGTAAAAGTAGACCCACCATGTCCAGTAAATATTACAAAAGAGAGGACAGTGTGACTGGAAGTGTTGGCTGCTCTTGAGATCTGAGAGCAAATACTGAGGCATATCATGCAGCAGCTTGTTGGTCTTTGTAAGGACTTTGATTTTTCCCTCAATGAAATGGGAGGCTATTGGTGAGTTTTGAGCAAAGGAGGTGCATGACCCGATTTGTCTTTTAAGAGAATTGCTCTGGCTTGAGTCATGATTTAGACTCTATGCAGTAAAGGAAAGTAGCAATGGAAATAGAATGTTTTTACATTAATCAAGGAAATAAATGATGAATAGGTAACATTGAAAGTAGAAAAAAAGAAACCTGATCCTGAATATATTTTGAGGGTGAAGTCTTCCCTGATGGTTTTCACATGAAAGAATGAGAAGATTTGAGTATAAGCCCATACTCCATATTTTTGTCTGGAGTAATTCAAAGGTTGATTCAGCATTCACTTAGATGAAGAAGATCACAGGTAAATATTTGGGGGACTAGAGTATAGGTAGGGAAGAAGAAATGTTATTTTCATATGGATAGGCTAGGTTTCAGAAGTCTACTAGATGTCTAGGTGGATGAATTAAATAAGCCATTGGATATACTAGTCTAGGTTTGAAGAGAGAGGACAGACTAAAGATATGTATTTGGTACAACACTTTGGCAAAGCAATGATACTAAAGGGCTTGAGATGATCAAAGCAAGGGAGAGTTACTATAGATAAAATGTAAGAAAGGAGGAAAAAAGAATTAGTGTCAGAACACTACAATATTAAAATATAAGGGAGAGGAGACAGAAGCTGAAAAAGAAACTGTGATAAATGAACAATGGAAGTAGGAGGAAAACCATTAAATCATGGTATCCTGGATGTGAAGTGAAGAAAATATTGTCAAAAAAGGAGTACCCGAGTTCTGAGGGAATAGTCCCCAAAGATTGTCCTTACTTCTGACACCCAATGTAAGTTTAGAGGGTTCCCCAAACTACCCTCAAATACAATAATTGACTAGAAACATCACAGAACTCACTGAATTACACTCACAGTCATGAATTATTACAAGGAAGTTATACAATAAAATTATCCAAGAGAAGAAATGCCATGGGCAGAGTCTGGAAGGATTCCAAATATGAAATTTCCATTGTCCTCAGGACAGATTACTCTCCTATTGTTGATGTCTGAAAATCTGCATAGAATATTTCCAACTGGGAAAGCTCATCAAGCTTCAGTGTCCAAGACTTTTTATTGGGGAATCATTGTAGTAGTAAGGATTGATTGATTTTCCACGTGGTAGAACTCAGTCTCCCATCTCCCATTCCCTGGAGATTGAGCTGATATCAGGGTCCCACCATGAATCACCTTGTTAACATAAATTATCAGGTGTGGTCCCAGAGGCCCATCAAGAAGAACAAAGACATTCTTATCAGTCATGAAATTCCAAGGCTTTAAAGGCTATTTCCCAGATGCAAGGGACAAAGGTCAGACATCTCTTTGGACAAGGTCAAATTCTTTTCTACACATGGAGTGAATGATTAATATCATATGCTGCTGAAAGGTCACATAATTATTGAAGAAATACAACATTTTTATACGTTGATGGTAATGATCCTCTAGGAAGTAAATGTTGACAATGTGTAAGGAAGAGGGAAGAATCTCTGGAGCAAAGTTTTTAAGTATATAAGATCAGATGGGATCTGACCCCCATGAAGAAAGATTGGCTATATGATAGTTTACTCAAGTTAAGGTAAAAGACTTGGTACGTGGGTGCAAATACTGGAAAATAGATTGATGTGGTATAAGTCTGTAGAAATTCTTTTCAGATTATTATAATATTTTTCACTGACATATGAAGCAAAGTCATTAGATAAGTGTGAGGATGGGAGAGGAGGTATTGACCATTTAAAAAGAAAGCAGAAAGTGTGGAAAAGACTTCTAGGAGTACAGAAGAATTAATGGATTAAAGTATGGTATGATTTCCTTCAACAATAAGCATTCACTTGAAGTTAGTTGTCATACATTTAAATGTTTCTGTTTACTGTGGTTTTTAGGGTTACCTCCAGCTGAATTGAGACGCATGATGCAGGTGCGAAATAGACAGAGCGGGATTTACAAGGACTGTGATTTTGTCAAGTGTACAAGTGTTTCATCGTTTGGCTCACTCTTTCTCTCCCACCCAGATTTATCATTTACATTTCAATCTATTACTTTGCCTCCCTGGAGGTTGAGCCCTATAAATGACATCACAAGGACACTCTTTGCAATTGCCTTCAAATTGAGGCTCAACCAATGAAAGGCTCTGAGAGGAGACTGGAGAGTAGGAGAAAAAATAATTCAGGATATTTCTTTCTATGCCCTCTCCCCTCTGGAAGGTCTTTTCTAATAGGAGCAGTGTCTCTGTCATTGTTATAGTTCTCAGTGGAACAGCATTGCTATTTGATCTTGTTGCTTCAGTCTCAAGACTGTCAATGCCTTTCTACAATTGGCAGGCTCCAGCTGCTTCACCATCCACAGCTGGTTCCATTAGTACTGCTGACACCTCCATAAATATTCCCTCCATGGAAAATCTTGAACCATATGAGTCGGAGTCTGTTTCTGTCAGTGCACTAGTACTTCACATGAGTATGACAAACAAAAGTCCTTTAGGGTTTATTCAAAGATGGAATTATAATAACTGACCATAGAATATATTAAGTGAATATTTGTTATACCTCTATTATGATTGCAGATTTTGAATCAGAAAGGAATTTTTGAGACAAGATCTTTGTATACTATTAACTTGACCTCAACTCTATACAGACAAGGCAATTAAGATCCAGATTGCTTTGCTTCTTAGTTTTCCGGTTTTGTTTTTTTGATTTTTCATTTGACAAAGGTCTCAGACAAGGCAAATGGCAGAAATAGGACTAAAACTAGTGTCTTTTGATTCTTAGTTCAAGGTGTATGTGTAATGTGTCTGTGTTTAAGAATCCCCTGCTTCCTCATAAACAACAGAGATATATTGCATTAGTTATAGCTGTAGAATAATCCAATATTCATGCCAAGTGACCATCAGGTGATAAAGAGGTGTTCAGGGTTAATTCAGTTTATATGGGGCCCTTTTTAAATGTAGATTTACACTTAATATATTCACAGTATTTGTGCATGTGTTTTTTTTAGTTCTGTGCAAATGGGTCAACACATTCTCAAGGTTGCTGAATTTATACCTAAATCTTAGAGATAAAAAAATTGAAGGCACATATAAAGTTGTAAGTTCATAAATCATTTTTGACATCTTGACTACTAAGACACTACTTCAAAATTTCAATCCATACCTCTACATTTTTTCATCTAAAATTCCTTTGTCTAGTATTAAGAACTTAAGAAAAGCAAACTCCTCCTATGCTGTTTGCTACACCAAAAACATATATTTTAAACTGACTTACTATAGTTGTAAATTGAGGTTTTTAAATTTTTTAAATTTTTAATTTAAACACCTTAGGGACTGAGCTACCTTTAGAGCATATTTTTATTGAATGTTTATTTTTCTTTCTCTTCAGGTTTCATGTGACATATTGAATTGTCAATGCAAGGGATTTTATGTATAGAATGCTTATTTATGTCAGATAAAAAGGAGTATTCAAACAGACAAAAGAAATAAATATTGCCTGATGAAGTCTAACTACAAACTACGTCTCATTTAGTGGTCACGCCATGTCCTACAAAAATAAAAATGATTGTATAAGCTAGTTTATATATTACTGTACTGCTTCTATCCATTGCTGCTGAACTATGCAAAGGACTGAAATAAATGCACATTAGTGGAACACAAAATGTAAATGAACCTAATTTGAAACTAGGAGAAACAAAATTGTAGAGAGTTAATTGCTTTGTTTGTGTAGGGTGATTGGAATAGGACTTCTCGCTCAAAGGCACACCATAGCTTGGAACTTTTACATGCTTTTTAAAAATCTGTACACTGGAGTTTTAATAGAAGGAGTAGAGTGATCTGGGTGCTTTTAAGGACATTCTGACTTGCTGATTAAACACCACAGACTCAAAATATGGGTATCATCTTGATGAATTCACCATATTCTGTGGTTTGGACTTAACTTTTCAGGCACTATGTCATCTCTTCATTTATTTGGAGTTAATAAGACCTAAGGAAAATGAAAGAGTAACTATATAAGAGTTTGAGTTGGGAAAAAAAAAAAAAGGTGTATTGTTATAGGTTGAATTGTATCCCCTCAAGTTCATATGTTGAAGCCCTAACTCCCAATACCTCAGATTATGACTGAATTTGGAGATAGTATTTAATGAGGTGATTAAGTTGGAGTGAGGTCATTAGGATGGGTCCCTAATCTAATAGCACTGGTTTTCTTATAAGGAGAAGAGACTTCAGGGTGCTTGTGCATAGAGAAAGTTCATGTGAGGACACAGAGAGAAAGTGGCCATCTGAAAACGAAGAAGAGAGACCTCAGAAGAAACCAAACCTGTTGACATCTTGAGCTTCTAGCCTTCAGACTGTGAGAAAATAAATTTCTGATGGTTAAGCCACCCAGTCTGTGGTACTTTGTTATGGCAACACTAACAAATTAATACATGTATTAATTATTACAAAATAAGATATATAAATATGAAATGGACCAGATACTATATCATCTGACCAGTACTTTTCTCCATAAAAGAAACTTACACAGGCAGAAAGCAATAAGCGGAAAACAGACTCCTAGTTATGTAATTAAATAATTAAGATTTTCGCACCAGGAGAGCCCAGTTTGGGACTCACAAATCCAGGTCCAGTAATGCAAACCAGTAATAATCTCTGGATAAGTGAAAATATTAAAGATCTTAGAACAGATTTTCTTACTAAATGTAGTAAAATAACTGAGCTATCACCTTAATATTGTTTTGGTTTTTCATTTAGTGTGTATTTTTTGTAGACTTGAGTTTGAATGTGTATGAAAATGGGCTATGGTAGACTTTTAATGGCAAAATAGAAAAACTTTATCTCTCCATTATTTAGTTTATTTGTTCTTGTGTATCAGGGTTTCCTTTGGATCTAATTTTCTTGTGTAACAGTTGCTCAGAGGTAGCAGTAACAATGTAGGCCTTTTTTTATTTTCCTGCTCTTTCATCCAAAACATGTAAATTCATCCTCAGATGATTCTAATATGATTCATTTCTTTTTTTTTAGACACAAAAATCAGGAAAATATTATTAACAAATTTAAATGAGACATGTCTTTTTACAAGAAAGGATTCCTTTACTAGGAATTTCCATACACATTTCACTGTTCCTAATTATATCACAGGATGACACCTGGCTGCAAGATGTGCAGACCTTTTTACAAGAAGGAGGTAAGAGGAAGATGGCTGTTGAGGGCTTCAGACAACCATTGGACAGACTGAGTCAGCCAGTCCATGAAACACATAACCTATACAAACCAGTCTTGATGATCCTAACCTCCCATTCATGTCTCTCTGGATGCAGCTCATTTACATCAAAAAGTGGCTTTCTTTTATTCTTTATTTCTGATAAACTCTCCCTCTCCACCTCTTAGTGCTGATCTTTTCTATCTTTAGATATGTGAATATATTCAGTTAGGTTTAAGTAAGAAGTCATTCTGCTTTGTGAAATTTGAGTTCTTTATTGCTACCAAGACTCTTCATGTGTTGAGTTAGGCTACCTGTCCTAAGGTTTCTTAAGTGTGAAGCCTGCCTATACACTGTGAAGTGTGTAAGACATTACCTACCTGGGATCTAACAAGTTAGCCTGACACAATTTTATGGATGCTGCAGAATATACAAAACTCCTGGGTTAGAGATTAAGGACAGTTTACTTTGAACAACAAAAGCAGTAGCCAAAGTATCAGGACTATTTTTATCCACTGGTTCCTCAACCAATTTCTAATTTCCACAGGGTGACACAAGATGGTCAAGAGACAACTGCACATTCCATGTTTTTTTTAGAGGAAAAGGATGTTGAGTTTAGGGGTCTGGAATATTTCAAAATGGTCAGTGAATATGCCTGCCTTTTGCTCTGGAGGAACTCACTATACATTTGAAGGTTATTTGTAATATGAACATCTACAAAAATATTGTCCAAAGGGAAGTTAGAGCCATGCTCACAAGACTTTCAGAAATATAGGAGAACTGTGAGAAAATGTGTCCCAATATACGAGATGACTTCCTCAGAACTAGACATTTAAAAGTGGTTGCTGGGAAGTGAGAATCAATGAAGAGAAAAAAATCTCTTACAATATCAGTGACCCAGTTAAATTAAATATATATATTTTTATATTGAAATATAGTTATTTGAATATTATATTATTTTAGGTTTACAGCATAGTGATTCAATATTTTTATAGATTATACTCCATTTAAAGTTAATACAAAATAATGGCTGTATTTCCCCGTGCTGTACAATATATCCTTGTTGCTTATCCATTTTATACATAGTAGTTTGTATTTCTTAATCCCATACACTTATTTTGCCTGCTAGTTCATTCTCTATATCTGTTAATCTATTTCTGTTTTGCTATGTACATTAGTTTTATATTTTAGAAGCCACATATAACTTATTATATGTAGTATTTGTCTTTCTCTGTCTGACTTATTTCACTAAGCATAATATTCTCTAGGTCCATTCACATTGTTGCAAATGGCAGAATTTCTTTCTTTTACATCACAGAGTAATAATCTACTGTGTGTGTGTATATAAGTGTGTGTGTGTGTAAACACACACACACACACACACACACACCACATCTGCTTTATCTAGTCACCTGTTGATGCACACTTAGATTACTTCCATATCTTGGACATTGTAAATACTGCTGCTATGAACATTGGGGTGCATGTATTTGAGTGGCTTGCAGGGATTGAATTTGTGCCCCCTGCAGTGGAAGCACAGAATCTTAACCATTGGACCACCAGGGAATTCCCCAATTTTTTTTTTACATTTTTTTCTTGGGGTCGTGTCACAGGCTAACAGGATCTTAGTTCCTCAGCCAGGGATCGAACCTGGGCCCCTAGCAGTGGAATCATGGAGTTCTAATCATTGGACAGCCAGGGAATTGAATTAGTGTTTTCATTTCTTCAGATAGATACCCAAGAGTGGAATTGCTGAATTATATGGTAGTTTATATGGTAGTATTTTGAGGAATCTCCATACTGTTTTCCATAGTGGCTGCACCAATTTACAGGCCCACCAACAGTGTAAAAGTGTTCTCTTTTCTCCACATCCTCACTGACATTTGTGTGTTCCCTTTTCTCTGCATCCTCACTGACATTTGTTATCTGTAGTCTTTCTGATGGTAACCATTCTGACAGGTGTGAGGTGATATCTCACTGCGGTTTGGATTTGCATTTCTCTGATGATTAGAAATGTTGAGCATCTTTTCATTTGCCTATAGTCCATCTGTAGGTCTTCTTTGGAAAAATGTCTGTTCAGGTCTTCTGTCCACTCTAAAATCTGGTTGTTTGGGTTATTATTATTATTTTTTTGATATTATGTTGTATGAGCTGTTTATATATTTTGGATATTAACCTCTTATCGACCATATCATTTGCAAATATTTTCCCCCATTCAGAAGATTGTCTTTTTGTTTTGTCAACGGTTTCTTTTGTTTGTAAAAGATTTAAAGTTTAATTTAGTTCCATTTTTTAATTTTTGCTTTTATTTCTTTTGTCATAAGAGACAGATCCCCCAAAATATAACTATAATTTATGTCAAAGATCATTCTACCTATGTTCTCTTCTAGGACTTTTATGGTTTCAGGTGTTACATTTAGGTCTGTAATCCATTTTGAGTTTATTTTTGTATATGGTATGAGGAAATGTTCTAATCTCATTCTTTTACATGTAGACAAAAAGTAATATTTCATTGTGTGTGTGTGTATATATATTTACCAACACCACTTGTTGAAGAGACTGTATTTTCTCCATTGTTTATTCTTGCTTCCTTTGTCATAGAGTAATTATCCATAGGTATGTGGGTTTATTTCTGGGCTCTCTGTTCTGTTCCACTAATTTGTGTCTTTTTTTTGATATCAGTACCATACTGTTTTGATTACTGTAGCTTTATATTATAGTCTGAAGTCGGAGATCATGATACCTCCACTTTGTTCTTTTTCTCAAGATTGCTTTGGCCATTCAGGTCCTTTTGTGGTTCCATTAATATTTATGAGTATAAGAGCAGAAGGAATGGATCTCTTCAGTAAAGAAAAGGGAACTAACAAAATTTACAAAATGTCCAAGGACAATCATTTATTTTCCATAACTTCTATCCTTAATTTAATGTACAAATACATTATCTTGTACATAGAATAAATTGCATCTACTATCTTACAGTTCAATAAAATAAGAAGTTAAATGAAATGCTACAAAATAGTTAGATGGAATCAGCATTATATAACAGAAAGTAACATTTACTTACTATATTAACTGTGAATAAAAATATTTAAATACAAGAACATAACTTTATTTAAAATTGTAAAAGCAAATTAACACACATTACTTTAATAAATATACCTCATTTAAACACTTTCTTTGAAGGAAGGCTTTTTCAATTAACTTACATTTTTGAATGATGGTTCAATATATGAAGCAAAACTTCTTGAGGAAAAAGGTCAAGTCTGCACATAGGATGGATAGATTTGGGTCTTCCCACTACATTATTTACTTAGGATTGTACAATTGATCATCAAGAACTGTGGAGGGTCTGGACTTTTTCCTTGCTTGCAAAACAAAAAATTAGGCTGTAGCACTTTCATAGATGCTGGCAAATGACAAGAGACTCCTGGCTCTGAGACAAATGACTCTTAGTCACGACACCACAGACACCATGAGGTTCATGTTAGTATTTGTTTCTTGTGCCCCAAGTGAAGGAAAGGAGTGACTCAGCAGTCTTAGGTTGTTCAAACCCTGCACATTCCCACAAAAAAAGCTATTTTCAGGATCTTTGGCTGACTGCTGAGAACTAAACTGTTGAAATGGTCTGATGAATACCTTTGTACATTTGAGGCTTTGACCAAAGCTGTACTAGTCTGCCCAGATTGTTTATGCTTTACAATATGATTTACAGTGAGCATCTGCTTTTTCTCCAAGGGTCTAGAGCTTGAGGCTCTAGGCTCTGTACAGTCACCTAAGCACTGTACACCCCAATGAGTATCCCCCAGTTTAAACTCTGCACATCCAAACTCAGGTGAGCATCTCTGGTTGGCAGCACTTTGTATGTGCTCGTTTCTTACTCATTTTTGATGGAAGACTAAGTGTGGTCTCTGCACCTCCACTGGGAGGGGAGGGCCTGCCTTCCTCCAAGCTTTGCCTCCTGTGCCGTTTCCTTTTGCTGATTCTATTCTGCATCATTTAATTGTAGTAAACTATAACCATCCATATAAAAACTTCTAAGTCCTGTGAGTCCTTCTAACAAATCACTGAGGCCAAGTATGGTCTTAGTGACCCCTGACACATACATCAAACCCCAGGGCTACAGTGCAGAGTGGCCCAGGTCATGTTGTTATACAGTGAATCTGTGTAACAGCTGAGGAGCACTACGTTTAAGAGACTGAAATCTTTTAAAGAGCTAAAGCAATTCTGCCTAATCATTACCATGGAAGGATAAACTGTCTTTATTACCTTGTTTGGGAAACAAATCTGCCTTCTGTCCTTGAGGGAGACGCTATTTCTATCTTTCACGGCTGCTTGCTATTCAAATAACATTTTAAAAGATCATATTTAAAAACATATTTTAAGTTATGTTGTTATGTTAAAACATTCATATCACCCAAAACAATCTACAGAGTCAATGCAATACCTATCAAAATTTCAATGACATTTTTCATTGAAACCATAAAACTCCTAGAAGAAAACATAAGCAATAAGCTCCTTGACATTGGTCTTGGCAATTTTTTTTTTTTTAAATCTACCCCCAAAAGCAAAGCAACAAAAACAAAAATAAGAAAGTGGGACTACATCAAACTAAAATGCTTCTGCACAACAAAAGAAACCATCAACAAAATAAAAAGGTAACTTACTGAATGGGAAAGAGTATTTGCAAACCACATATCTGATAAGTGGTTAATATCCAGAATATATTAGAACTCAAACAACTTGTGAAATAAAATTCATATTTTATAGAAAGACAAGAAAAATTTAAATGTAAAATTTTTATCTGCCCTTTGGCCTCCTCTCTCCCTGCCACTGTGCATTGTGTATCTGCATTATGCATCAACCAAATCTTCCCCATCTGAAGAAATACCTGCTCAACCATAAAAAGCAATATTCTCCTAGACCAATAAGACAATTCCTTAAAAGATAACATTCCCTCTAGATTTTGTAAGGGGTCACAATGACCCACATCTTCATACTTGCAAATCTGGATTTTGTAAACTGTCAATAACACATCATTTAGAGTACAGCCTTCTGTCTCAAAAACCTATATAACTGTGCTTTGACCTTTGTTGGATGGAACAGTTCTCAGAGCTTTCTGAGGGGCTGTTCCTGGATTATAATCATCAATTTGGCTCAAATAAAATTTTCCATTTCTTTCTTAGATCAACCAATTAACATTTTGCTGACAAACTTAATAAAAACAAAAAAAAAAGAAAGAAAAAGAAAAGAAAAAAACCCAAAAAACAATTCAGTTAAAAATGGGCAGAGGATCTGAACAGACATTTTTGCCAAAGAAGGCAAACAGATTGCCAATAGACATATGAAAAGATACTTAACATCACTAATTATCAGGGAAATGCAAATCAAAATCACAGTGATATATCTCCTCACACCTTTTAGAATGGCTGTCATCAAAAAGACAAGGGATAACAAATGTTGGCATGGATGCGGCCAAAAAGGGAACTCTTGTGCACTGTTAGTGAAAATGTAAATCTGTATACCCACTATAGGTGAAATGGGTTAAGGGGTCAAAAGGTGCAAACTTGCAGTTTTAAAATAAATAAGTAATGGTGATCCAATATACAGCACAATGACTATAGTTTTGTGGGTTTTTTTTTTTTTTCCCCTAAAGGGATAGTCCAGAAAAAGTAAAAGCTGTTATTATTTGTTACAAACACACTGGAAAGTGACCATAATCCCTGCCACATGAGTTGGGCAGGAACTGTGACTCTCTTCTCACCAATATAATGTGGCAAAGTTGATAGAATGCCACTCTTTAGATTTGGCTGCAATATAAGCCACATACATGTGGTGTACACATGTTAGGTTATACATTGTATGTTATATATTAAATTATAATTTATAATTAAATTATAATATGATTATACTATACATTATACAGTCTGTTATGTATTACACCTTCCATATGCTATATGATATATCATTATATTATACATTATGTTACATGCTATATGATACATGATATATTATGTATATGACTCCATCTTGATAATATGCAGCTGAGAAAAACTTTCCTGCTGGCCTTGAAGAAGCAAATAGCGATGTTATGGATGATGGAGAAGAACATGTAACAAGTAATTCTTGATGTCCACTAGGTCATAAGAACCTCTACCCAAATCCAATAAGAAGCTGGGACCCTCATTCATACAGCTACAGGAAAATGAAATCTGCCAGCAGCCTGAATAAACTGTGAAGTAGATTTTTCCCCAGCTGAACCTCCAGGAAAGCAGCTTGACCAGTACCTTGATAGCAGATTTCTGAAACTCTGAGTAGAGGACTCAATTAATCTGTGCCTGAACTTCTGACCCACAGAAAATTAGTGATAATAAATGTATGCTCTTTTAAGCTGCAAAATCTATGAAATTGTGTTATGCAGAAAAAGAGATAACTAATGCAATGCCTTTGTCATTAGTGATGCAGAAGCACCAGAGACCCATGAAAAATCATCTCCTAATATTGTACTGAGGTGCTGTCAATTATACATCTTATAAATTAAATAACTTTCCTAATTAAATAACAAACCATCAAATTCAACCAAACAATTGAAAAGAGGCCTTGAAGAGTACAGTTATTTCTGCCATTTTCTTTTTTTCCACACAAATGTTGAAACATTTCTTTTTGCAAGTGTTAAGATAGTATGTAATATACAAATGGATGAAACATGGATAATGCCTTAAAAAGGTTACATAATTAGTAGCACAGGTAAAATGCTGACTTGCAATCCAATTGTCACATCCTTTGTTGGGAAACAATCTCAGCCCCATGATCAGCTAAATGTGACCCCCCCCACCCTGACACATACACAATTGTATAATATATCCAATTCAAACTTCAGAAAATGTAGTGTACTGAGTACACACAAAGAGAAAAATCTCATTTTTTCTTAGCATTGAAATTTCCAACTACCCTTCCACTCCATCCCCAGAATAAAAGAATATGTTTCAGGTAATATTACCCTTGAGATACTTAGGACACAATGCATAAGCAATTGAAAGCTTTCCTAGAATACTGGATTTTGCCAGTAACTAGACAACTTTTGTTTTGCTGCAAGGCATGTGCAATCTGAAAGATAGCACTGAATTATTTAGGAAGGAAGAGCAACTTTAGATGCTATTTATGGACAGGGAAAGGGAAAGATAGAAGGTAATGTAGAGATGTAGCTGGTGGCCAGAGAATATCTCTTGAGAAAGCAACAGAGATTATTTATCTATGTATCTATTTAAACACCTATCATTTATATTGTGTGTCATATGAAAATAATTTTCCATGAATTCCTTGATATTTCAATAGAATCTCTAATTCTGGGTATGATGTTTTTTAGATTATTTTTTGGTCATCTAATCTTAGCAAGAATAGATTACTTGCAAAAGGTTACTTTCACAAGGTTACTGCAGAGTGAAATAAACCAAGGATTCCATTGGGAGCTCAGTTACATGTGAAATGCAATTTTAATGTACTTTTAAATTTACATGTCAGTCTCTTATCAGATAAACCGATAACTTCCTTAGAATTCTTTAAGATAATATGTATACATGTTATTCATGTCTGTATGTGCTGTACTTGACACAACACCCTGTATCATGGCAGGTATATACAAATGTTGTCATTATTTTATTTTAAATAAATAGATAGATAAGAACTTTACAGTCAACCTCCAATAGGGGTATAGTGGCCATAGGCTAAATGAAACCTAGTTGTTGTCCTTTGCATACATTGACGTCCTTGGCTTTTCTTTTGTTTTTCTAAATCTTGTTAATTAATATTTAATACATTATCATTCTATATTCAGAATAACTAATTTGTGCCAGGCACTATGCTAAGTGCTTTACATTCATAATACCATGCTTTATTAAGAATAACTAATTTAGCAAAGAACAAAGATCAGGTTCCTGAAAACTTGCCAAATGTTATAATGTTGTTTTGATTCATTTAAAACAAGTATATTATCATGTGGCAGAAAGTAATATAATTAATAGCATAGTGAATTGTAAATGGTATCAATACTAAAATACAAGTCAACTAAATATATTTGAGAAATTAAATTACCTGTCAGTGATTTTATTTAATTAATTTTTAAATTTTAAAAACAATAATAACATAAAATATAATTTTTCAGAACATTATCACAAATTTAATATTTTACTTTGCTTATATTTGCAACCAAAATAAAATCATACTTTAACTACTTAGGTGAAAGCAGTGTTTGCTCTCAAAGAAACAGCAAGACAATGTATACGTCTGCATCAAGATTCCAGTATGTTATGTTTACTTGTAGGGATGCAAAATCTAGAGTCTTCATTATAGCCATGATATAAAACTACAAAAAGATTTATTTTACTTGGGGATTTTTGAATAACATCTTATCAAAATCTGAGTGTATTAGGCATTATGGTTTGAGGTTTTAAAAAATTGAGTGAACAATGTCTAAACATTGTATGCATGAATTATATGCTATATCATAAATTATAAAAATGTTATGTGATAAATTATACATTAGATTGTATGCTGTATTATAAATTATACATAACTATACAAATGTGAATTATATATTTATTTTTCATTTCTAGTGCAGAATACTGATCACAAATAATTATCAGTCTGTATAACATAAATCCATGTGAGATATCTGCAACAAGATTTCAAGCAAAAAAACACATTAATTATGTTTTTAGAAATTTAAGAGTTTTAAATTGAAGAGTTTATATTATGTAAATAATTTATAATAGAGCAGACACATAAACTAGAAAAATTGTAAAAACAAAGAACAGGATATTTGTTAATCACTGTGTTAGTCACAACACTTTGTCGCAAGTTACCAAAACCCACTAAAACCATCTTGGGTCAGAAATGGAAAGAAAATGGGAGTTAAGTCTGGTGGAAACACCAGGACAACTCCAGGAACCTCAAGGAAAAGATGTTTGTACTAGAAAACACACAGAAAATTGTAACATATTTTTCTTGAGGTTCCTTGAGTTGTTCTTTGTCTCAGCTCCCAGCCATTGCAGAAATTTGAAGTCTGGTTAAGGGATCCATCGAAAAAAAATCAACTGCAGCAAAAGCAACTTAAAAAATTTAGTAAAACAGCCAATGGGATTGTTCCACTGGGTGTATCAAATTTCTGTGTATGCTTTTGTTTTTTACGTCTCTACTTATATCTGCCATATAGATAATAGAAACATTACAGAATTTACTTTTTCCTGTTTAGATACATGAGCATAATAAATAAACAATTCAGTTTCTCTTTTGGAAACACAAAATTGGGAGTTAAGAGTGTTCTTAGGTAGATTAACTGAAATGTTTTGAAAAACTTCAGTAAGAACTAAAATTTACTAACCAGGAACATTTATGACAAAAATGGTTAAAATCTCTTTTGGTTTAGTTAATTACCTTTTAGAAGAAAGTCTATACAATTGATATAGTTTTAAAGATAATGGAAAAGTGAAGATAACTGCATAAAACTCCTCATTATACAATTGAAGAAACTGAAACTCATAGAAATAAACTGGTTTTATCCTGGTCATCCAGCTAGTTAATAAGAGATCATCAACATGGTACATATTTGGTACGAGGGGAAAAATCTATACGTAATATAGGTTTATGTATTTGTATTTATACGTGCGTATGTACGTATATACATTCATAACTTCATTTATAGCATTTTCTTTATATTTCAATATTTACACATGTTGGCATCTATACAGGGCTAATATGTTTTAAATGTTCAATTTGAAGAACATTTCAATATGTTTACTGTTTTCTATCCCTTCCAAATTTATGTCATTTATTCTTTTTGGTCTGTCTTTATCTACCCATCTAGCTACCTATCCATTTACCTATCAATCTATGTATTCTTCCATCATATTACACAAATTATATGAGATGTAATGCAATCATATAGATGAAAAATATAAAAATATAAATATGAGTTGAGAGAATTGACTTATTCAATTACTTTAAAACTATGTTTTATGAGATAAATCTAGACAGTAATATATATTTCTAAGGGCTGTGCTAAGATCTCTTAAGATATTATAGGAGTTTCCCATTACATTGATTTCAAATTATTTGACTTGTACTTGAAAATCTACAGCTTTATCTCATGAGCCATAAAATATATACAATGTATGCATTTCCATTTTTTGGTTTCCCATGTGTTTAATAGTATCATTTTTTAAAGTAGTTTATATCTTCTTAGGATGAAATAGGCTCTCTACTTTTATAATTTGGAATTTTGTGAAGTTTATATTCACTCTATATTTTTCTAATTTTATAGTCAATAGTTTCCTTCAATTTTTTTATTAGAAAAATGTATTATCACTTTTGTATTTTCATAGGTAGCAGTTTTACTTGGAATGAACATGAGCACTGATATCTGTTCTACTCATCTATACCTGCTTAACAGACTGCCCAAAACTTACTGATTTAAAAGAACTATTTTACTTTAGTTCGGATTTTGGTGAATCAGGAATTCAGGCAAAGCTCAGAAGAGGGATTCTTCTGCTCCACATGGCATTGGGATCACTGTGTTACACGACTGAAGACTGAGCTGTTCTGTCAGCTTTAAGACATTCATACCCTTGCCTCGTTCTTTGCAGAGATGAAAGGTAGGTGGTATCAGTCAGGTGCTTCTTGCTCTTAGGTCTCAGGGCTTCTCAAACGGTCTCTCCAGAAGGGCAGTTGGGATGTTAAGTGATGGCTCAGATATTCAAGAGCAGGTGCTTTAAGAGCAAGAAGTAAGAATAGCCAATGTCTTGAGATCTGGGCTTAGAAACTAACAGAGCATCACTTTCACTGGTCAAGAAGTCACAGAGTCCAGATTCAAGGGGAAAGCACATGGACTTCACTTCTCATAGGAGACATAGCAAAGAATTTGTGACATCTTTTAAAATACCAGTGTCAGAGTTGAATGCCAGTTAGCATCTTCAACGGCTAACTAGCTTTTGACTTTGAGCCTTGGATTGATAGCTGGAGGAATTGTTTTTAACAACACTAAATATCTCCTATGAATTTATGTCTTAATTTTATTTTCAATCTTGCTAAATAAAATAACTCTTTGGATTTACCTTTTTATTAAGGTGAAATTTAACAATAGCTAATATTAGGATAGGTGATGTAAAGAAATAAAGTATCCCTGCCCACTGAGTTAAGTAAAAGATTGCCCTATTCAGATGAATATTTATCCTCATTATCAATGTAGAAACAATAAACAACTAATTTGTAAAAAAACAAATAAAACAAGCCTAATTTTTCAGATTTTTGTTTCTTAATTCATGAAAATAATATAATTGATTCACTGCATGGAGTTTTGGTGCAAGTTAACTGAAGATATGTCTGTAAAAACAGCAAACCACCTCTCCTATGGTAAATGCTTATTACCTGAGTTTTCTTCCCTTTATCTGCACTCTATCCTTATACAGATATTATCTTACTGTCATGCTTTTTCTAGAATTCTACAAGTACATAAAATGTTCATGTTGTTAATAAAACTTTTTTTTTGTTTTTGCTCTTATGTTGATATACTATTATATTGTGTAAAGAGATAGGCCAGGAAATAATTGCAATATTGAAATCTCCTGTTAAAAGTATGGACAAAAATAATTCTAAATAATATTAAAATATACTTCTCTATACTGAGATTAAGAAGCAATTACAATGTTTAAGTTTTTTTTTTTTTTTTTTTCCACCCACAGTAAACCTAGTTATGGGACAAGGTAATTGCTCTAAGTAATAGGAAATTGAATTATCTATCAAAACCTCAGGAATGCACACACTAATGGACATCGGACATTATCTAAGATCACCTTATTAAAATGTGTTTAATAGAGATAGTTCAAATAGGTCTCTCATGGATATAAACTACACAGAATTATCTTAAATCAAACTAAAATATATATCTTATCTCTTCTTCTAAAATAGGCAATGTGCCTTTAAATGTATTAATACTAGTAGACATAGGAATTGAAAAGTTCATGTAATACCATGACTTGAAATGAGAGCTGTTATATTCTCTGGTATATTCTTTCTAACAAGCTTAGAGTAAATTAAATTTACAAGATTTTCGTTTGTGAGTTTATCATTCTGATATACAATTAAGATTGCAGATATTGTCTCTCTTCTTATTAAATCCTGTAAATGTGCCCAGAGGCTACTGCAAAGGGAATATTCACAAAATGAGATCAAGAAATACATAAATAAGAAATGTGAGTTTAGTATTCATTACTCATGATTTCCAAAGTGTGCATAAGTGTGAGCAGAACATTTATTCATTCTGCTTTACTAATATTGACCTAGCAGAACGTTTTCAATACAACATTGTGACGCCAGGGACAGTAGGAAAAAAGAAACTTAGAGAACACTGACCCTAGACTTTCATTATACAGATGAAACAAACAGATAAATAAAAACAAGCAAACAAACAAACAAAATCTTGAGGCCCAGAAAAAGAAAATGCATTTTGAAAATTCAAAGACCTAGTAAATGACAGAGCTGAAACTTTGAATCTGAGTATATCATTTATAAGTTTAGAATTCTCTTTACAAATCCATAGCTAATGCTTATTCTGAAATGCAATTTATTAAGAACTTTACAACATACATTCCAATATTATAAACTGCTTTTAATCCCACTCTGATGACTCAGTTGATAATCTGACAACCTATATTTTCATGAGAACTAAGGTTTCTACACATATTAAATATAACTAAATATATTTTTCTCTCACAGTCTACAGTAATAGAATCACATTGCTCCAATAACAATTTCTCTTCTGGCGGGAAGACAAAATTGGAATTGAACATTTGGGTAATTTAATGTAGCATTCAACTAACACAATCTTGAAAACAAAAGCAATACTCTCAGAATGCCCAAATCCATGAAAGGTAATCAGAAGCATGTTTTTAGGGAATTTTTTAATCAAAGCAATTTATATGATATTTCAACATACTGTGATTAAATACACTGGATTATGAATAAGACAAATTTGAATCATAATCCCTTTTCTCTTACTATCAAAACGATCCTGAACAGTTATTTAGCATAGTTAATTTTTTATTTAATCACCTGTTTAGGTAATTACATCTACCTCATGAGATTATGTGTTTGGTGTATGCCTGTGTATGTGTGTATGTGTGTGTGTGTGTGTGAGAGAGAGACAGACAAATGGACACAGGGAGACATTGAAATTGATTGCTTTGTGGTAAGCACTCACTAAGTTTTGAGCAGGCAGCATGTTATAATGGTTTAGTTTGGCTAGAGTTGTATAAGCAAGGGTTTGAATCTTGTCTTCATCACACTAGAGCAGGATATAACCTTAAAGAGAAAAAAAATAATAATTCTTTGAGTTTGTTTTCTTGTGGGAATAAAAGAGATAATTATTGTACATATCTGTGAGTTTTTACAAGCATTGAAAACAGGCTTCTCATTTGAGATGGACTCAAAAAAGTTGATGTGTACCAACATTATTCAACAAACGGGAGGTATCTCAGAATCAAAACTCTCAACACACTGTACAGACATTCAAGTTCTTGTTTAATTTCATTCTTCCTCAAAAATAATTTCTTCCATAAGGATTTAGGCATTTACTGCAAAGTACAATTCTTTCTCTGTGTTACTGCTTATAAATATTATCTGAATATACAAATATGCATAGAATTAGTAGCCACATTCCAAAATAGTACTTAAATTTGCATTCATCCTACAGAGGAAAATGAATATCCTTCTGGGTCAAGCACCATGTTTGCATGAAGAACCACTCATTATAATTATAGTTTATCTCCAGAGAACATTAAGATGTTTACGTTGTTAAAGTAAAAAAGGCCACTTTTTTTCCCCTTTAATTACAGAAGCTAATGCAGCTTGTAGAAAGAAAAGAATGGAAACTGAAAATCTTGTGGAGTTTTGAAACAATATATGAAATTATAGGATATTAATATATGGATATTCAGGTCTATTTGGCCTCTTGAAATTGTGATACACATAACTCAGATGCAGGGAACACTTATTCATCCATTCAGCAAGCATGAACCAATGCTTATTACGTTCTAGGCATTTTTCCAAATACTGAAAACAAGAATTAAAAAGATTCAGCACCTGTTCTGAAGTTTTCACAGATTTGTGAAGGAAATTGATATAGAAACAGGTGTGATGAGAAAGAAGTAAGGGGCAAATGTCACGTGAAAAGCCCTTCTGAGTTTACTATGCCAACTTTGTTTAAGCAGGCAGGGCAAATGTCTGATTTTGCAACTCTAGTCATTTTGCAATATGCCACTTGGCATTCAGATTGTTTCTGAACACATCAGTTGGATTGAGAAGAGAATTTTATTTAAAATAAAAACTTGAGGGTCAGGAAGACTCTCCACAGATTAACAGTAAAGGGGGTTTCTCATCTTTGCCTCTGAGCTACCCTCTGCCTGTAGTAGACCAGGCTGAATAGAGAGGTACCCTGTCTGTTCCCATGAGGATACCAAGCTTCCAACCTCACTCTACCACTATCTAGTACTGGAAATGTAGCTGTCTCTTATGTTAAGTGTAAAGGGCTCTTCTTAGTGCCTTTCATAGAAATATTCTATGTGTGGTAACATTAATAATTATTCTCTGTGTCACTATTTGTGGGTTTTTATTTTTTTGCTTCAAATTAAAATAGCAAGCCTAATGAATTAATGGAGTTGTCAAGAAGATTAAATAAGTAGTACCTTTTAAATTTTTATATTCTTTATGGTAATAAAATATTTTCCCCTCCATGAATTGTATTCAAATAAAGGGAATGTTGGAAAGATACAATATTCTCTATTTTTAATACTAAGAGAATTTCAGCTTTCTCTTTGAAGTATTAGATTTATTTATGTTTTTGATGTCATAAGAGAATTGGGACCATATTGTTTGTTCTAGTGCATTTTTTCAAGTAAATAATGGGAAATGTTTAAGACAGTTAACATGACATTTTTCTTTCTGGTTGTTTATTCAATTTTTTGATCCAGGATTTATTGAGAACCAAAGTTTTTAATATCAGGGGTCAACAAAAGAGAGCAACAGCAACAAAAACCCTTGCCCTCCAGGACCTTTTATTGTAATTGGGGGTGAGGGAAGGGTGCAGATGACAAACTAGTCAAATAAAATGTTTAGCAAGTTAGGTAGAGATACTTAACAAGGAGAAAAAAATAAATATTAAAGCAAAAACAGTGAACAGAATGTGTCAGGGGGGCATCAATTATATTTTTAAAAATGGTTTGGAAAAGATTCCATGATCATGGTGACATCTGGGATCTATAGCAAGTGAGAGGCAGACTAGGACCACTGCATGTAGAGGAAACTGCAATGGCAAAGACCCAGAAGTGGGTGCGTACTATGCTGGATATTTTTAAGGAACAGTGAAGCAGACAGGGACAGAAGAAAAGTGAGGAAGAGGGAGAAAAGTAAGACATGACCTTAGAAAGTTAACAAATGAGGGTTGAGGGGGCAGATGTTGTTAAGCTTTGGAGGGTTTTTTTAAATTTTTACTAAGTGAAATTTGAAAAAGATGCAAGACTTTGAGTGAATTTCTAGCATAATCTAAGTAAATGTTAACAAATCATTACAGTGCAACTTCTTGTATAGAGTCTAGCCTTTATACAGTAAGAAAGCAAGAGAAGAAACAGGAAGATGGTCTGGAGGCTAATGCAAGAATCAAGGCAAAGGTTGATGGTCACAGAATCAAGTTAACCAAATTCTGTATATAGTTGGAAGTTAAAGCAAAACAAGGTGTTGGATTGCTTAGATTGGGGGTGAAAGAAAAAGGAGCCAAGGATTGACTTTAGCATTTGGAACCTGCTCATCAGAAAGAATGATATTGCCATTTACTGAGAAGGGGGTACAGGGTTGAGATCAAAGATCAGGAACTCAGTTTTGGTATTATTAAATGTGAGATGCTATTAGGCATTTAAATAGATGTACTGAGTAAATAAATATATGTACTCTTCTGAAAGGAAAGTTAGTAATAAGAGATGAAAGAGATAATTTCCAGGGTAATATTTTTGAGTCACCGAGAGATGATGGGGTCTAGTGTACTGTTAAAAAACAAGACAACAAACAGATTTAAAATGGAGTGGCTTATGCTAAGCTCCAGGTCAACAGTAGAGACTTGACTTAATTACTGTTTTGACTCTCCCAGAAATGAAATCTTAAACCAGTCAATGAGGAATCACCTGATCAGCACTAGCTGGGTCATCTGCCTGAATGACCCATTCCATTCCCTAAAGGACAGTAACCTTGCAATATCCAACCTGCTTTTTGCCTAGTATAGCTTCCTTGTTCCCACTCCCTTCTGCCTATAAAAGTCTTTCATTTTGTACAGCTCCTTGGAGCTCCTTTCTATCTGCTAGATTGGATGATGCATGATCTGAATAAATTTTTGCTCAAATAAACTCAAAATTTGTAATACACCTCAGTTTACCTTTTAACAGTTCACATTGAGAGTTTGGGCTTAGCTAGATTTCATCCATAAGAACAGAAGAGCATTTTTGTGGGTGTCTGGGCACAAGTGTAGGTAGGTGGAATTTTTTTTTTTCTATTTATTTTACTTTTCTCATTAAAGTAGGAAGTACAGCCACCAGGTGAGAGTGAAGAAGAGAAATGAGGTGGGAAATAGTTGGGAAGAGGAAAGAAATCAAGAAATAGATGTTTAAGAAGTTGGGGGAGTGAATTCAGTATGGAGCAGCAGTATACTTACTAGAAAATTGTAAGACCCCGCTTGAGATAAATGAACAAGAATATAAAGCGAGAGCAGTTGTACACATATGACAAGAAGTTTAGGAGGAGAGTTAGATTTTAAAAAGGCTGGGTTTGGCTATAAAAGTAACATTTGAGAGAGGCCAAAGAATTGATTTCACATACAAAACAGTGATTGAAATGACTGACAATGGAATTTAAATATGATTTTTAATCAATTTTGCAATAAGCACTTAGGGTCCTGATGGAAAGATAAGAATGTGATGTTTTTGAGTATCCATGCAAGACTTGTTCTGTGCTTGGAAAAACTAATTTCTAGTGGTCAAATGAAAATATAATAGACTTTTGAGCAAAGAATAGAAAATACATTAAATAAAATTATAATTAAAATATTGGCTAACTACAACGAATTAGTTAAATGCAACTACACAAAAATGCATTAAATAATTGCAATACCAACTGTTTAGTGCATTAGACATTAGATTGTACTTTATAATATTGAAAAATTATAGAGTTGTATAATAGATTCATTCACTCATTCATTTCATAAATAATTACAGATTTCCCACATTGCGCTAAGCAACTGTATTACTTTTCTGTTACTTGCTTTAACAAATAAATTACCACAAACGTGGTCACTTAAAACAATACACATTTACTATCTTACAGTTCTGTATGTCAGAAGTCCAAGACAGGTATCACAAGCTAAAATCAAGGTATCAGCAGTTCTGAATTTTTTTCTGGAGACTTTAGGGAAAAATCCATTTCCTTTACCTTTCCAGCTTTTAGAGGCATTTCTTGGCTTTTGACCCCTTATTCCATCTTTAAGGCTGGCAATAAAACACATCTCTGACCTTTCCTTGGTAGTCACATGCTCCCTCTCTGACCACAGCCTGGAAAGTTTTGCCACTTTTAAGGACTCGTGATTAGAATCAGCCCATCTGGATAATCTCCCATCTCAATGCTGCTAACTTTAATGAAATCTGCAAAATCTTTGCCCATTTAAGGTATAATATTTTCCTACATTCCAGGAATTATGATGTGAACATCTTGGGGGGGGGTGCCTTTTTCTGTTTACCATAGCAATGAAGATATTGTTCTACCACGATGGGGTTTACATTTGAGTGGGCAAGAATATTTCTATGTAGTGCATGATTCCCATTAATTTATGTGGTCTAGTCATACGCCATTGCATTTGTACGTTAATCAAGCGGTTTTAGAATTCTGAATTGTGGTGAAAACTAACTGTGGTGCTACATTAATAAGCAGAAGCAGTAACTCATAAATATGTGGGGAACACCAGAATATCAATAATTAAGGTGACAAAGTCATAATATTCAACCTCACCAGTCTCTTTTTGGAGAGAATTGAGAACCCCTAAGTGGAGAGAAGTGAAGAATTCTTAGGGCACTCTAGACAACACCCATCACACAACTTGTGATGCTGAGGGACCTGTGACCTGAATACTGGTGAACTGCAGAAAAAGGAAATGATGCAAGTACATCAAGGAACAGGCTAAATTTCGTCAAGGCACCCAGCATATGCAAATGCGGAAATCCTATGTGAGACTGGGCTTCCTTAGAAGACTATGGTATTTTCTTTTTCTGAAAAGACCCCTTTTCTACAGGCATTGAGAGAGGGAAGTTCAGTTCATTATTATATTCTCTAATTTCACCCCCATGTCAAGTGTTCTCCCAGTTCCCTAAGTCCCTGACCTTGAGTAGTCTGCAATCTCTTTCAGAGACAAGGTTACATCAAATAAAAAATTGGAATAAATACTTTTAGATTACAGGCAATACTGACTCTAAATTTGAGAGAAAGTGAGAAAAGGGAAAGATCTAGATTAGGAATAATGAATCTTTGGATGCTCAAGCCTGTGTCTATTTGAACACTTTTTCTTTATGGTCTTTTGAGAGAGAGGAGGGGATATAGAGCTTCATCAGATAGAAGAGATTCATTTTCATTATGTCGAAGGTTTTCTATGTTACCTAACCTTACAAAAGTTTTGTTTGTTTGCTGAGGAACACCTCAGCACATTTGTGAAAGAGCTTTGGCAAACACACTTTTCTTCATCAACAGAGGCAGCAACTGTCAAGTGCTTTGTCTCCAAATTCTGTCATCTCTCTTTCTGCCTTTTCTCACCATATTACATAGAGCTGTTGTTCAGGTACTTTCAGACATGCCCAGTGATTCAGGCTGACTCAAGCAAATTTGATCTTGACAACTCTTAATAATGGTGGTTGCCAAGTGAAAGCTGAATGAGAGTTAGTCACTTTCTCAAAATCTCATCACCAAATAAATTCTGCTTTGTATAAAACATTTATTAAACAAATATTTAGTATGAAAAATATTGTTGTGGCTTGTTCAGTAAAGATGATGAAATTCCTTCTTTCTGTTGTTTCAGATTCTCCCACTATAATTTTCCTGAAAAGTTTACTTGTGTCAGACACTATAATATTTTGGAAGCTGGATTTAGTTAACAGGATGAGGCAACTAGAATCTTATGAATAAATAGCTGGATTTAGACACATTTTGGAATAAATCCTTTGCACCATCCCTAGAGATCAGACCCTTAGGCTTGCTATATATGCAAGAGTAAAAAGGGTCTCTAAAATAATTTATTAATCCACATGCCCTGAATACCTATAATTTTGCCAATGAACACCCATTTCTAAAAACTGTTATGATAATTAATAAGCTTCAGATATCACAAATAAAAATCAATTTCTAAAATTTGCTATAAAAATTGACAAAGTTTTGGTGGTAAAGATATTTGAAACATTTATAATACTGTCCTCTGGAGTATGAGCTTTCTTATGGAATACTAGTTGACTTCCCAGAAAGTGTGTACATTTCTGATTAGAGAAAATGATGGTTCTTGCAGTATAAGTTGACAAGGATTTATACCCATATACATACACACAAACACAAATACACATATACACAAATATGCTGATGTATTTAAAAATAAGTTACAAGAAACTTATTACCCATTAGCATTCAATATCTAGTCATAAAAGAATCATGTAATATGAAAATCCTCATTGCAGCTGGAGGGCTAATAAATATTATGAAATCATAAATTCATTTAAAAATTTGATTTAGTTCAAAAGAATTTGAAGCATCCAATGAGAATTGCTTCCTTTCTTTTCCTGCACATAACCCCCTTCTTTTATATCCTTCCTTCCTGAGCATTTATGTAGTGCTTACTATGTGCCTCATTCCATATTTTGGAGATCTGAAGGTAAAATAGAATTATATTTTCCCTGAAGGAACTTGAGTTGAGGAAATCGATACAAACAAAGTATTTTAATAACCATCCAAAACATCATTAGCAATACAGAATATTAAGAGAGACCTTAAGTTTTCCTGTAAATTTCAAGGATTTCTTCATTAAGTAGTTGACATTGGAAAAATCTTGAAAAATTAGTAGGCAGTGAAATAAGTCTATATAGCAGGAATTATATATAACTGCAAAAGCATAAAAATTGGAAAGCATGGTGTATGTAGGAAAGCACAGAATAGTTCATGATGTTTGTTGTATAATGTTAAGAAAATGTCAAGAGATCAACTAGAAAGGTAAGCCAGGGCCGCCATTTCTGTATTTAAAGTTCATATACTACTGTCTCTTTGATATTTCATCAGGATAGCCAATTGTCTTCTCAAACTTACCATGTCCAAAACTGAGTTCTTCCTGCAATATTCTCCCTCTCATAAAGTAACTTTATTCCTGTCGGTGGCTCAGACTCACAATTGACATTCTCTTCACCTCTCTGTCTCTTAAAAGCCTGTATATTACATCTGTCAGCCATCAACGTTGCCATATTTTTCTCTTGACTAGTTTCCCAGCTTCCATATTTGCTGCCCTTCAGGTGTCAACACAGGAGTCAAAAACAATTCAGTTCATGTTACTTCTATGCTTGAAATTTGATAATGGCTTCTCTTATCACTCAGGGGAAAAGGCCAAGCTCTTGCACTAAGCTATTCCTCAGTGTATTAATCTTTACCTTTCATCAGTGAGATGGAAATGCCTACTATGTTATCTCCTATTCAGACCTCCTTCTAAATTACAGACTTGAACACTGCTAAATTCCACTGCTTCCCACATACTCCACAAGAGTCTCTAATAACACATCCAGTCTAATATATCCAAATAACATTTTGATTTATAATCCTCTTTCATACTCTGCCTATTTTCCTATGTAAAACCAGCATGCACCAATTTCTCTGGTCGATAACAAGTGTGCCTCGTTTATCTCTTTCCCTCGTTCTCATCTTCTCAACCTGACCTTCTAGAAATCCTGTCTATGCTGCTTAAAAGTCTTTCTACTTTCACTGACCCCCTTGTAGTTGAAGACACCATCATTTCCTTTATGGTTTAGTCAAACAGTCTCCTCACAAACTTCCGTTCCTTCTGTCTTTACCTAATCCAGTTGCTACATAGCAGACACACTGAACTCTTGAGGGTTTAAATCAGAAAATATCATTCCAAGCTTGAAAGTAATCAAAGATCTTCATTACTTTTAAAATAAACTCAAGACTCTTTATTTTGATCTATAAATTCCAGAACGAACAGTCCCTGCCTCATTTCAATATCATTTCACATGGTTTCCTCTTTCTCTTTGTTCTCCAAGCATGTTGACTGTGTTTTATGGAAAAAAATAATAATTCTGACACTTTTAAAATGCTTAGGTCTGTTTTACTGTCAGTGATAGAAAATAAAAATGAGGTCACTGTTTTTAATAAAGCTGGAATAAAGATGATTTTTATTTACAAAATCGCTTTATCTGAATCACATGCAGTCGGTGGCCTCTTTTCAACCGTGTAAAACACTGAATGACTGGTCTCTAAGCAGAAGGTGCTGCTTTCACTGTGATAAATCCTCAACATTCAGAAGCAGCACAGATAAAATATACCAGCAAAGTTTTCACATTAAAAAATAAACATGCTCTTTAAAAGGTAAAAATTGAGGAGAGGAAAATATATCTATGCATATCATAACAGAAAAAGAGTAACCTTTTCCCCCCACTAATTAAGGATAAGCTTATTCATGCCAAGCCCTCATTATGAAGTATCCCCATTATAATTTTTATTGGATTTTTTGGTTGATTGTAATCGTTATTCCAGTTATTTCATGAAAAAGAAGATGGAGTTTGAAGGCCACTGGCTATGAATGTATATTTTTTAAGCAGAAAATTGCCAAAACACTGATAAATCTATTATATTTAGGAGTTTGGGAAAGTCCAAAAACCTCTTGGATGATAAAACACCATATTTGATCCTGAAATTATGATGCCATGGAAGAACCTCCCAGCTTGGGCATTGCGATTGTTAGGAAGTGACATTTAATTAATTTTACTGATGGGAATATCCTATGGCACACACAACATCACCTGGGTACGTAGAGAAACTTCATATGATTTTCTCATGAAACATTATTAAAAACTTCTGAAGTTCAATGAATGCCAGAAGCATTTGAAGATATTTAATTTGAATTATATGACAAAGTAATACTTGTCAAAAAAAAAGAATTTTCTAAACTAACAATTTTATTTTAACATTTTTCTGTCATCATAATTAAGGGATAATTATCATATACTTAAGGGAATCATAACTTTCAATGCATCTAAGGTCTTTCTCCCTCTCTTTTAATATATTATTAAATAAAAGAAGATGCTAATACATTTTAATTCAGTACTCTTTATTTCTTCATTATTTCTATCTTTGAATTCTTTTGCTCCTAGGGTAGCTAGTTTTAAAAATTTATTTTTAGTGAGGCATTGTCAACCACCTTTTTAAAAAAGCAGTGACAACTTTTGCTTTCCTGAAGGCTTCAAATTGTTGGTTAGATTTAGTACAAACTTGTAATACTTTAATTGGAAGCTAAGCTTATTTTATACTTGGGCGGGGATTTTGCCAATTACAGTGTTTCAAGGACATTTAAAAATCAGTTACACACTTTTTTTTTCTTACTATAGAACTAGGTCTTCTTTGGAAGAAATATTGATATTCAGGAGTTCAGATTCACAAACAAAATGGAAGTATTAAAGATAACTATTTATAATAAAAACATATTCATGAGAGGATTGCATTGAAAAAAAAAAAAAGTGGACAACCTGGAAGAAGTGGAAATTTCTTAGAAATTTCTTAGAAAAGCACAACCTTCTGAGACTAAACCAGGAAGAAATAGAAAATATAAACAGACCAATCACAAGCACTGAAATTGAGACTGTGATTAAAAATCTTGCAATGAAAAAAGCTCAGGACTAGAGGGCTTCACAGGAGAATTCTATCAAACATTTAGAGAAGAACTAACACCTATCCTTCTCAAACTCTTCCAAAATATAGCAGAGGGAGGAACACTCCCAAACTCATTCTATGACGCCACCCTGATACCAAAACCAAAGATATCATTAAGAAATAAAACTACAGGCAAATATCACTGATGAACATAGATGCAAAAATCCTCAACAAAATACTAGAAACAGAATATTCATGAGAGGATTGCATTGGATTGTACTTTCTTCTGATGCATATAAAATAGGATTTCATTTTCAGAGTTAATATGAAACAATCTTGCAATATTTTTTACTTCAATTTAATCCAGGGGGAGGGAGGGGTATAGAATGCGGGGGCAAGCCTGCAGTTGCACAGGCCGGCGTGTGGTTGCAACAGCCTGAGGCACGGCCTGTGTTCTCCCAGGGGAAGTTGTCCCTGGATCACGGTACCCTGGCAGTGGTGGGCTGCACAGGCTCTCGGAAGGGGAGGTGTGCATAGTGATCTGTGCTTGCACACAGGATTCTTGGTGGCTGTAGCAGCAGCCCTAGCATCCCATGCCTGTCTCTGGGGTCCGCCCTGGTAGCCGTGGCTGGCGCCTGTCTCTGGAGCTCTTTTAGGCAGCGCTCTGAATCCTGTCTCCTTGTGCACCAGGAAACAATGGCCTCTTGCCTCTTAGGCAGGTCCAGACTTTTTCCCAGACTCCCTCCCAGCTAGCTGTGGCACACTATCCCCCTTCAGACTGTGTTCATGCCGCCAACCCCTGGGATCCACCGAAGCCTGAGCCTCAGCTCCCCACCCCCACCCACCCTGCTGGGTGAGCAGACAAGCCTCTCAGGCTGGTGAGTGCTGGTCAGCACCTATCCTCTGTGTGGGAATCTCTCTGCTTTTCCCTCTGCACCCCTGTTGCTGAGCTCTTCTCCATGGCTCCAAACCTTCCCCCCACCCACCCTCCATCTCTGCCATTAAAGAGACTTCCTAGTGTGTGGAAACTTTTCCTCCTTCACAGCTCCCTCCCAGAGGTGCAGGTCCTGTCCCTATTCTTTTGTCTCTGTTTTTTCTTTTTTCTTTTGCCCTACCCAGGTATGTGGGAAGTTTCTTGCCTTTTGGGAAGTCTGAGGTCTTCTGCCAGAGTTCAGTTGGTATTCTGTAGGAGTTGTTCCACATGTAGATGTATTTCTGATGTTATTTGTGGGGAGGAAGTTGACCTCCATGCCTTACTCCTCTGCCATCTTGAAGGTCTCTCCCCTGTTGTTTGTTTTTTTAGTAATGCTACTTGAAATATAAACGACCTGCTGTTGAGAAAAGAAAACAACAACAACATAGCAACTAGACAGGAGTTGTTCTGTTTGAATATGAACTGATAATATGACCTAAAATAAATCATCGTCAAGTGTTGTTATTTTTTGGTAACTAGTATGTGATAATCATTAAATAACCAAGATGGTCTTACTGTTTCATTTAGTTTGAGTAAACTTCAGACAGTTTTCTTCCTGACTATAGACCACTGATACCCTTCTTCTTGGAGAATTTATCTTGGCAAACTTACAAAGGTAAATTTTTTCTCATTACTTTTGAGATGTAAATCTTTTTAAAAGCCTCTGGCCAGTTTCACGATGCAGGATGGTCTTTCTCAAGGATCAGGGAATCATCCCTTTGAAATGTGAACTTTAAGGAATATATTGCTCTATTCTCCCAGTCTCTGTGTGAGGGTAGGAGCCTAACTTTTACAAGAGTTAATTAACAAACAGGGATGATCTAATCACATTGACCAAACCCTCAGTAATGTCCTCCAGTACTCTTCTGAGAGTTCACCTCAGTGCTTAAAAGCTCTCCTGCTTTTTGTTTCAGCAGTGTTGAATTTAATCTCTCTACCCAACTGCAATAGCCTTGACTTCTGTTGCAATAGTCATGTATAAAGTCTTCCTTGCTTATGTAACACTATCTGGTACAATACTGTTTTTTGTTTGGTTGTTTATAGGGTTTTTTTTTTTTTTTTTTGGTTGTTTATAAGGTTGGTTTTTTGGACACAGGCATAGGTCAAATGATGCTTCCTATTGAAATATAACCACAAAGTGGGTTTCGCAAGCCTCATTTCAGTCAATTAAGACTTGTTTGAGCAAAGCCTCTATGTAGCTATACTTTTTATGGCTGAATAAGTATTATGCTTATGATTTCTACATTCATAAGTATAAAATTCTGCTCAGGACCTTTTTACATGATGAATATTCCCTTTCAGAAATTTCAAGAGTGATAAAAGAGTAAAACAAATTCCCTCAGTAACACTAATAAATCAAGGTTAGAAATGAATGTCGTAATTGGGAATAGTCTACATTTGCTTTTGCTTTTCAGTTAACTGCTCAAGCTACTAAGTAATCAGCTCTGTTGTTGATTTTTTGATAGATAATTGGAACTTACTTACACAGCATAAAGAAGAAAGACATGTAGACCCTGGGTTTAAGAAAACTCAAAGTGAAAGTTCAGTCTAATTATTCTGGAAAAGTTATCTTTGGAAGACCAACAATTATATAATTGTCAATACTTGATTTATCTCTCTTTTTAGAATTCAGTTGAATATGTTCCATTTTTAAGCATCACATTCAACTTCATCTGTATACTTATCCTTTATATTTAATATTGAATGGAATTATTGTTGTTATAAAGAACTAAATACAAAAAGTATGGCTTGCAGGTTTATTTTCATCTATATAGTAGTAAATGGTGTTAAAATTTGTGGAATAGAATGACCATATCTGGTTCAAATATAGATATGGTGTAGGCCAGTGGATTCACTTATGAAAAGTAAATGTTAATTCATTCTCAAAACTGACCAGTCTATCATTAGAAGTTGAAAAATGCTCAAAAAGTAAAGAAAAACAATTCTTCTGGAAGTCTTCTCTACATAGGCAATTAGAGAAGATTTAAGGAGACTATTGCATATCTAGAAACTAGAAATTCTTATCTAGGTCTTCTGTCAACTTCAACAGATGCATCTGGAAAACTGGTGGTTGTGTTTTCCTTTTCTTCATCTCAAGAGGATTGCTAATTGTCTTATCCCCATTTCCTAAAGTGTTTCAATATTCTTATTTATAAATGTATAGTTTACCTTATACTATGACAACACTATAAAAGTTGAAATGTAGGTAAACACATTTGATGTTACCAAGGAACTTCTTTCAAAATGACAAAGACTATATCACCTCTCTGCATTTTTCATTATATTTAGGTAACTGCAGCATCCACAGTCTGTGATGATAATATTACAATTTTAATCTTTTCAGATTTCTTCTGGAAAAAAATATTTTAATACAAAGAAGACAAGTGGCAAATATATAAGTTGATGGTCAATAAATGAACAGCATTATGAGTCTCAACTGTGATAAGTTGACACTGCTTTAGCCAAGATGGTATAGGTTTGTGGAAGTTGGACATGGTTCTGACTGATTGGGCTATAAATTTTTCATGGCTATCTGAAAAACTAGGCTGTGAACATGGAGAATTGAAGGGTTACAGATTATCTTTGGTCACTTGAAACTCAATACAGCCTCAAAAATCTAAGATGGATCACAAAATATATTTTGTGTAGGCAAACATCTAGGTTTTTAATAGTGCCCAAATTCTGGCTCAGCAAGTTCAAAACTTACTCCAATAAAGTATTCAATATTCTGTGACATGTCTACATCTCTATGAGCAGAGATAGCTGACAAAATGTAGTTTATTGTGAGTTATTTCCCACAAAATATAGGAATTTTTACCACAACCAGTTTGGACTATGTGATAAAAGGTTATCCACAATCATTATAAAAAAGTATTTTGTTTTGTGTAATAAATGTGTTCATTGTTTTTATATTGCTGAATATACATTAAATGTATAGTAAATACCTTCAGCTGACATCTCAGCACCCTGAACCTAAGAAAGCATTACATCTTAGGATGGGATAAAAGGACTGAGCTTCAGTGATATAATATGCGTTACATGGAATTCAGTAATGATGATTATACTAAGTCTAAATGGAATACAAAATACCAGAAATTGATTCTAAAATATTAAACATCCAAGATAAATCTCAGATATTTCACCCAAAAGCCTACTTTGGGCTCAGATTTGGGCTAAATTCTCTCTTTCCTATCTTTCATAACATCATCTATGTATCAGTACTTTGCCACTTACAATATTAAATTCACTTTACTAGTTTCTATATCACCTACATTAGATTCTATACACCTTTATGGAGAAAATCCATGTCTTTTAATTTTTGATACCTTCAACCAAGATCTGACAGAAATAATACATGCAAAAAATAATGATTGAACTCTTTATTCCTCTGTCTTATTTACTCAGTTTTGGTCAAATTCTTATAAATTACTATGCTCTTTTATATGTTGGTGTCTAGAAAGAGAAGAAACTTGAACACTTACAAAACAAATATAAACATAAACCTTACAAGAATAGATGAAAGTGAGAGAAACATCTAAGTGTTAATGTGGAGGTAGCCTTAAACAAACAAACAAACAAAAAACCTAAAAGCAGGGCTCAGACAGGTAAGGGTGTGATGGAAGGTTGGTGAGTATGGGTTAGCCAATGTATGCTAGAGCTCAAGCAGGGCATGAAAGGCATCTGTATGCAGTGGAGGATACTGGTGTGGAGCTCACACATGGAGTCTCAAAGCATATTTATATAGATTACTTTTTAATTGCAAAACAATGAAAGAGTACCTCTGCAATAGATAAGGCTTATGGAAGACCCCACCTAAATCAAAGGATCTAAGTTAAAAGCATCAGTGCTAGGATAAAATGAAATTGTAAGCCAGTTATTCAAATGCAAGGAAAAGAATAGCATCTTTTCTCTGACACTTTTTGCTAATATGAGGAGACACTGGACAGACCTAAGTTGAGTGTCATTCTTCAAAATAATTGGCCTGTGATATTCAAACTTGTCAGCATCATTAAGTCAAGGAGAGACTGAACAATGGTTCCTGATTGAAAGAAATAAAGATTCCAACTAAATGCAATACAGATTCTGGACAGTGTATTTTTCTTTAAAAGACATTATTAGGATAACTGACTAAACTTTAAATTTCAATGGTAGTAATGTATCAGTGTTAACCTCTTGATAATGATGTGTGTTTTGTAGTTATGTAAAATAATATCCTTTCTTGTAGGAAATGCACTTAATTATTTGAGATATTGCAACATTATCAGCAACTTACTCTGAAAAATTTCATGGAAAAACTTCTTTGTACTTTTCTTTTCTCAAAGTGTAAGACTATTTCAAATGGAAACATTTTAAAGAGTGAAAAGGTAGTATAAAATTGTTGAATATTTATACATCACATCCATACAAGAGAAATGAAAAAAAAACTATGCTTCAAGAGACATTATTAGAAACGTGCATTAGATCGAGTGTGGAAGTGAGAGGCATACTCTTACCTTGGGTGAACTGAATTTTCTCTTAATGTAATATTATTTTGTAAAAAAAAAAAATTGTCAAATTTTCTAATCAAATTTGACAATCTATGATGTGACAATCTATGATGTGACAATACCTCTCTTCTTTCTCGCCACCTCCAAAGATAATAGGGATATAAAAAGCATATCAAAAAGATGTACAATGGAAGAATTTCTCATGCAGGCTACTGGGTACTTTGACACTCCTCGAAAATCAATATAGGTGCAATTGTTTGTGTGTAAGGGTGTGTGTGTGTCCGTCCATGCATATGTAGCTTTGAAAAGCTTAGGACTAGTGGTACTTGAATATCCCTAGTCTTCTATAAAATGGACTATGTCAGGAGTATAGTAAAAAATGTGACCATAAACATTTTGTTAAACCAGAAACAAGGAAGTGCTCCAACATGACTGAGGATATGTCAGAAGGATATAGCCCAAGTGTAAAGGGCACCATGGCTGAATTCAGTACAATTTGAGCACCCAAAGGAATAATGATGACAATATTCATATTGAAACAAAAAGACCAAGAAGTTTATAATAAATCACAAAGTTAGGAAGAAAGAAGAATTTTTTTTTTAGAAAAAAAGTTAGACTTAAAATCATTCTTTTACATTCCTTAATGTATTAAAAGATTCAGGCATATATCGAGAATTGATTATAAAATCAATATATGCAAAAGTTTGGGAGAAGGATATACTGCCTTGAAGTACCACCTTATAGTTTACTTATTATTAACAAAGTGAAATAAATGATTCTCAGAGAGGAGAGATCATAGAAAGTACATCCTTGAGCAAGTAATGTAAATTAATGTCAATCAATATAGGAAAAAAATAACTTCCTATGATTTTGGTATTATATGATGAGGAGCATACTAGATCAAATGCAAGATTACCTCTGTAATCTTTCCATCAGAAAATTTTACAACTAATCTAATCAGCCACAACAGTGAAGCACAGCTGAATTGCTGGAAATTCCATAAGGCAACTAGCCTCAACTCTTAGTATCAATATTGTAAATTTTTTTTTTTAAAGTGGGAGCTCTTCTAGATTAAGAAGACTGAAGATAAATGAAAATCAAATGCAATGCATGATATTTAATAGTATCCTGGGTTGGGGAAAAAATGGGTAAGGGATACTTTGGGGATAATTGGGAAATTTTGGAAAATGAGCTATTTAGTTAGATAATATTATGATATCAATATTTATTAACTTCCTTATGTATATAATGCTATTGTAATCATGTAGCAGATTGTCCTTATTCTTAAGAGTTAGGTACTGAAGCTTTTCAAATGTTTGGATTAAGAAAAAATATTCAGGGAGAGGGGAATGAGAGAGAAAGAGAGAAGTAGGAGGGAGATAGATGGGAGAGAGAGAGAAGAATGATGGACAAGATAAAGCAATATGGCACATGTTAACAATTAATGAGTCTTAGGTGAATATTATGATACATAGAAATTACTCTCTATGCTCTCATTTTCTGCAGAATTGATATTTTTCACAATAACACGTTAGAAAATATGTTAACATGTGAGTCATCTAATTATAACAATGCACACTATATTCATTGTGATTCATAATATTTCTAACTGTCCACTTTAGAAATCTTGTAAAAATTCAGGTTCATACACCTTTATTAAAATGTTTTCTTCTTCTCCGTCAGAGATATTTATACATACTCATAATTTCTGTGAACAGAAATTGCTATTTGTCTAACACTGATCATTGTGATGTCATCTACATTTATGATGCTATTTAGATAAATAATGTTTAATTTGTTATGTATTTTATTGCACTCCACTGAAATAAAATAAGCATTTAGAATTGATGTTTCACATATTTGGTTCATATTTATTTATTATCTTTGTCATACATTCATAATAACATAACATATTTTTTTCTATATTTCATGACATTACTTTTAGAATCTGAAAAATCACTTCAATTAATTTATGAAATATTCACAACTGTTATATAGCTGAGGAAAAAACCTATATTTTAGAAGTGTTTCACATCCTTAAAATTTTCCTGTTTGAAAAATTGATAGGATTAATTTAAGTCTCTTTTTCTATAAAAACAAATGTTTCACACAGCACACTGATCCTTTTTCACACAGTTTGGGCTTTGGAGAATATTAGTACAGTATTTTATAAAATGCAATAACCAGGAGAATTAATCTTCTGTGGTAGATTGCAAATATGCCTGCAGTTCTTCACTCCTCTTTGGATCTTCATCCTTTGCATTCTGACAGCATGTTTACTGTACTTAAAAGGCTAAGTCTATTTTCCCATCTCTTGAATCTGGACTGACCTTGTAAGTTGCATTGGCTGATAAAATATGGCAGAAGAAATTTCATGCCAGTTCAGAAGCCAGGCCTCAAGAGGACTCATGGCTTCCCTGAGAACCACTATCGCTAGAGAAAACTGAAACTGTGTGAAAGCTGCCATGTTTCAACAAAGTAACACCAGCTTGGTCAAATATTAACACCCAAAGCTGTCACCCCATTTTTATTCAGTGTCATTTTTTTGTTGCTTTTTTATTTTTTACAAGGGTCTTTTTATGTCTAAATATTATGATTTCTGTTTTATATACTGCCTACTAAATCATAAGTACATTTCAAGAAAACCTAGTTGATGCTGCCTATCTTAACCTTTACTGTCTCTATTTCTTCCAAATTATTTATATATAAATAAAATATATTTATATATAAAATAGTATATAAATTATATTTACAATATAAATATGTTATAATGATTATATATTATATGATATAACTTTATAATATAAATAACTATATAAAATATACAATCAACATATAAATTGACATATTTATATATGTAAAATTATTTATGTATATATAAATAAAAGCACACACACATATATAAGTAGAGAGAGAGAGATGGAGAGAATAAATCTATATTTAACCAATTCAAACACATAAGCTCTGTAAAAAGTTCAGGCCACCAGGATGAGGTCACCTATCCCACAAGCTCTGTTTAGCTCTATTTGCAAAAAAAGAGCTCAAAACCTGTAAAGGAATATTTTTCTCTCACTGGAGAAGATAATAATGAATAGGAAATATGCTTTCTTGGTTAGCTAATATTATATTATTAATTCTTGGTTCATTTTAGTGTTTCCCTTTTCAAATCCCCTGTTCATTTTAATTAAATGAGTTAGAAAAAAAAAAGTGCTGAGGTAGAAGTAAAAAGTAGCAATTATCTCACCTTTCAGGTGGAATTCTGTGTCCTTGGTTCTAATAAGTTATAAAACTCCAAAGCTGCCATTAATCTTCATAAGTTAAAGTGGACCAGTGTGTGAAGTTAAAAAAAAAGAAACTTGGCTTAATAAAGCCAAACAATTCAGCAAAAATAAATAAGTAAATAAATATTTACTTTAAAAATATCTACATGGCTGAAAAAGTAAGCTTAAAGCCATACTTTTGACAACATAGAAAAAATTAAAGATGTATAGCTGTTAATATTGTTAATCTGTGTTTGCTGAAAAGTTCTCAAAAGGTTGTAAAATCACCATTTAGCATATTTAAAATAGAGCTTTTGGGGCTTGCCTGGTGGCGCAGTGGTTGAGAGTCCTCCTGCCGATGCAGGAGACACGGGTTCGTGCCCTGGTCCGGGAGGATCCCACATGCCGCGGAGCAACTAAGCCCGTGAGCCATGGCCGCTGGGCCTGCGCGTCCGGAGTCTGTGCTCCGCAACGGGAGAGGCCACAACAGTGAGAGGCCCGCATACTACAAAAAATAAAATAAAATAGAACTTTTATATGTCAACTTCTGGGAGTTGTTGAGAAGGAGAAAACCTAGACTGGTAAGAAATAGCAAGAAACCCATGTTAATTTTTTTTCTGAGCTCCTGCCCTTCTAGGTTATAATTTTCAGATTTTTAAAACTGCTTTTGATTAATGATGCTTGGAATTAATGAAAGCCATTTAATGAAGTTTACTTAGGAATGATTTTTACAAACTACTACTATTATTGGGAAAATTTCTGCCTGACATTTTGTGTTTTGACTGGCATTTTCTTGTTGCCAGCTGTCATAAAAAGGACTGCAATGCATGCCTTTAGCAGCATATGCCTTTTGGGGTGCAGAATAGCATTTTCATACAAAAAAATCAAATGATCCATAACATATTATACTGTCATTTGAAAACAGCATCAGAAATGAGACATTTTTCATGCCTGTAATATATTTTGTTCCCCAAGGCTTAATCTAGCATTTCCGTACTACATTTAAAAATATAATGTGGTGTAGGTTTATTCTTTTAATTGACACTATTAAGATTTTAAGAATACTATTTTTTTTACAAATAGAGATTGTAAAAATACCTTTAGAAGGTTTAGTATATTCTGTTTATTTTACTAGTGTTTACTTAGCTCTGTTTCTCAGGAACACCTTTTCAAATACTTATTATGTATAAGTCCATATACTTATTACTATGAAAAGTGACATCTAAAGGCTACTTCGTACTTTGGGTTGGAGCTCACTTAATAAAATATATGCAGATCAGTACAAAAGTATGTAGCAATAGATTATATAGCTTAAATACATTGTTAATTCTACTTAATTTGCTATGTAATATGTATCAAATAACAGTTTAGAATTTAAATTATATGAATATCACTAAAATATTTTTAAATGGTTTGAAATGAGCAAAACACCTTTCCTAGTCCTCCCCAAACTTTTTTCTTTGTGAAGTACTTTATTATTCTCATAGATGTAGCAGCTTAAACTAATACAAATGACATAGTGATTAGAAAGTTTCTTGATTTATAGTTTTTTTTTTTTTTTTTTCTGTGAAGTTTAAAAATCTCTCAGATAACATTTGGATGCTTTCAACAAATACAAAATGCTTTTATATTTAATTGTCATTCATTTCTAATAGGTACTCCTCAAGCTTTTCATATCATATAATTAAATATGATTCATTTTTAATTTCCTTTCTCTATTTTACCTAACAATCTCTAGAAAATGAATGTATTGTTTTTTCTAAAGAATATATATTTTTGTTAGACCAAAATATAGCTAAGTGTAGAATTACCTCTGTTCTATATTTCTGAAGTATGATGACTAAAAAACGTGTACTAAGTTTGTATAAAAATGTCTGTCTGATTTTTACATTAATTTCCTTTGGTTAAAACAGAAGATATACCTTAGCAACTAATATCTTACTATTGCTCTTTCTTCCCAGTATTTGCTTAGGACAAAAATTCTGAATGTTATTTGAAAGATTAGATGTGTGGATGATAGAAAGAACCCATAAAGGTGTTAGACAATGCTACTTTTTAAGAAAATGTTAGAAAGCTCACTGATTACTGCATGGAAATGGTAAATATAAAAACATCATTAAAAGAAGTATTAACATGATAAAGCTAACTATGACCTCTGAGAATGATGTGATTCTTGAAGGGACTTACTGATCAAACCACTTCAAAATGGGCAGTTGGAAACTCAAGTCTCAAACATATGAAATTGAGGGTTCGTTTATGCATAATCTAAGTAGATTTTGATTAGGCAGTCAAGATGCTTACTCTCCCATACCAACATTGTAGAACGTGAAATTTTAAGTCCCCATTAGGACACCAAGATTTTTCTGAGATGGGTCTTGAGTGTGACATCAAGCAAAGATAAAACAAGCTCCTAGTTTTCAACCGTTGAGAGCAAACATGATTCAAACTGGTGGATCCCTTACTGAAAAGTTTGTGGGTTTTTTTAACATCTTTATTGGAGTATAACTGTTTTACAATGGTGTGTTAGTTTCTGCCTTACAACAAAGTGAATCATTTATACATATACATATGTTACCATATCTCTTCCCTTTTGCATCTCCCTCCCTCCCACCCTCCCTATCCCACCCCTCTATGTGGTCACAAAGCAGAGAGCTGATCTCCCTGTGCTATGCGACTGCTTCCCACTAGCTATCTATTTTACATTTGGTAGTGTATATATGTGAAGATAGATAATTCACAAATGTGATGTGAGTTACTATTTGTCGAGCTACTGCCAAGACTGTGGTTATCATTCTCTTAAGAAGAGAGATATGCAAAGAAAGTTTGAAATGCAGGTTGAGGAATGTACCTTAAATGTCTTATGACAAGGATGTTAGGGGGTTTAAGCTCTTTGGTCTCTGCACCTGTCAGAGGAGATGGTTCAGATAAAATAAATTAAACTTAGAAAGTGTTTAACTGAAGGTATCATTGAGCAGGCATTTGGTTATAAATCAAAATCTTTTATATTTCATGAGAAAATTTGTGTTTCTCTTGAAGCAAGACTGATTTATGTCAAAACATTTTACTAAAAGTACACTAATCTCAACCATTTTGTGTGGTTGCTAACTAAGTTTATGGCATGTAACCAAAGAGAAGGAGACCAGTAATGAGATTTACTAAATAAAATGACAAAAGTGATTAGGAATTAAATATATAATTACAAAATAATTTTTGAGGTGAATAATCTACATGATAATTTACATTTGGTACAAATGGGATCGGTTATTTGATATGCTAAAGCAATGCTCTCACACATTACTTGAAAGCATTTCAATATAGATTATAAGTTAAATTTTGTATTTAGTAATCATCAAGATATATTTTAAACATAAGAGATAATTTAAATTAAAAAGCTAAAGAGTGACAAGATGGTAAGGGATTTTTAATATAATAATTATTTAACAATTATTGCCTGTGTGTACCTACTACACATATATGTAAAGAAACCAATTTCTTTCTGTCTTTAAAGAAGTACACTAAAATAAAGGAGAAAAATAAATGTTAAATGCTACATTGAGGTTATCATCTATCACTTTATTTAAAAAGGAAAGGTTTTCAAAATTCATGAAATTCATCATTTTGCATCTGATTGGATTCATCATTTTGCATCTATGGATTAAAGGAGAGGATCATTTTTGGTTAAAATATTTGTAAAAGAATATGGCTTAGGATATAACTGGGTATAACTTAGGGTAAACTTGAAGAAAATACAGACAATTTAGTGAGAAAATGAAACAGAATTTTCTAAGAATATTCGATTTAATTGGAAAAAGAAAAAAAATGACATTTAGCATCTGCCCATTTGTTTATTTTCTTAAATATTCAATGAGGCTCTTAACACTAACAGCTTTGGTAAAGTAATGTAAACATACGGACAAAAGTAAGAACAAGCCAACAATGAATGTATTTTCCAAGGGAGTGCTATGACTAAATTACCCCAAATAAGATATAATAATAATAAAGGCTTTTAAAAACATCTTTTAGGTGTTAGCCTCTGTCTTAATTTCTGATGATAGAAAAATCTTCAGATTGAAGAAGAGGTATCTGATAGACTCAACAAAAGAGTAATGCCATTATCTACTTGTCATTTGTAATATTCCCCTATGGGAAATTCATTCTTATTTATTCATTCTCATTAATTTATTATAAGAGTATCTTCTGGAAATTGAGAATACATCTGTATCTCAGCTTTTTTGTCCTTCACCTTGTGTCTTTTTCCATGAGTTAGTTAATATACAAAATATGTATAAGATGTAAGCTAAATAAGAGAACGTTTTTGAGATCCATGCACACACACATGCACACACACACACACACACACATACATATACACACGCATACTCGATATATAAGATATAAGATACAGAAAGTATGAAATCTGTGTGAACTCTTTGGTTCACCAAGAAGACTATTGCACTGATCAGTATATCTGGATATGAGGACAGGACCATAAATTGAGAAGAATTGCCTTGTTTTTTTCAGTATTTTTTTTTTTTAATCTTTTGGCACACCAGCATGAACAGGTGTCACAAAATGTACACAGACATGGAGAGCCAACGTGCACATTTGTCAGAAAAGAGACTTCCTTGCACTCTTCCAATTTCACAGATGTCATAAGGAAAATTCTGCAAGATGTCTTTCTTAAGCTTAGTATTACCTGGCACCTCAGGCTGTTGCCACTGCTGCCAAAGGTCCTACCAATCCTTGAGTAGGCAGTATGCCATGGAAACAGATGGGCACACATATAAGACACCAAAATATAAATCCTAAAGATGAAATATGTGTTTCTAAGGATTGTCCTCTTAGATGGGCACCCTGATGTGACTGGTATGTTATGGATTAAGCATCTTCCACATTGTTAAAAGCAAGTTACCTTTAAAGGAAACCAAAACTAAGGAAAAAAGTTAATTATAAAACTATTTTCTGTATGAGCAATCTGATTGCTACTAGTTACCCTAGTTTTCAGAATACTAATGGCATCCATTCTTCTTCCATACTTTTAATTGTTTTGCAAAATAATTAAGTATTGCTTATTAAACAGAGCATTAATTGTTCCCTTTCTCTTTCCATTTTTCCTCATACCCATATTTCTTACTCACTCTTGCTTCATCTAACTTATAAAGTGTAACACCAACAATATCACTTTTCTACACAAACATTGGATTTTTTTTTTTTTTTGTATAGTCTACAGCTTGTAAGATAAATCTTAACTTTTGTTACAATCCAGCTTCAACAGTTAAGAATGTCTACTATGCTGTATGACTTAGCAAACTCTTAACACAACTGGATAATTTTTACCCGTTCTGCACTGGTAGTCTTATTTAATGTTTTGTTGTTGTTACCCTTTGAGTGTTTCCCATCTTTGTTTCCAACTCATGTGCCATTTTTCTTGGCCAAAATAACTCATCCCTTTTCTCTTGATTCTCATTGTATTTTTGTTAGAATATCAACAAAATCTTATTTCATTCTGCTTTGTACTATAAGCTTATTTTAGTACCTCTCTTTCGCTGCAGTCAAGAAATAACTATTCTAGCAGGGAAAGTGTTTAGTTCAAACTTATAGTCTTAAAATTATAAGGCAGAATGCTGGTGTGTTTTAATTATTCTATCTGGGAAATCTCATTAGAGTTTCAAACATGGAATTTCAGAATTTTAAGAATCTCTCTAAAGATTTTATAACCACATTCATCAGTTAGCATTCAAATTGATCAAGGGCTAAAAGTCAGTCTAATGCATCCATAAAGGGAATAAGTTTTAACTTAACCATTAAATATTTGCTTGATTTTTATCATAGAAATAAAAACATCCAAATAATGAAAAAGATATCTATTTATGAAATGTAAAGTAATAAAAAGTAACTAACATACTTCCTGGCAAGCATAGCAATGCAGTTAAAAGGAAGAAAAATCGAGTAGTTTACCACATAAAATGAATTAATGAAGTCACTGAAACATTGTGCCACTCTATAAATTTACAGCTGAAATTTTTCAAATATTGAACAACAAAAACCTATTCTACTTATTGCTTGTATGCATGTTTTCTACATATTATCTCATGAATTTTGACAATAAATAAAAAGGTAGACAATATTTTTACATGTTAAAGTTGTGGAAACAGCATCAGTGACACAGTCCATATAAATGCTCAGGCTTACACACCTGTGCTCATCTGCATAAAATCTAGCCTCCAATCTCCAGTCTAGTTTTAATAAGCTCCAACAGAAGTTTGCAGCCCTGCAATTTTTAGAGCTGTGTTTTCATTCTGCCTCCAACTCTCTTTTGTTAGTGAAAAAACAATTACTTTATGTCCAATCCCAAAATATATTAAAATAACAATCCTACCCAAAACATTTGGGCTATATTAAAAGTACTAGCTTTTTAATTTTTTAAATAAATAAAATACGTGGCAGACTTAAATACTTTTACTATTTTAAGATATTGTGAAATTTGTTAAGATGCAGATGATTCCTACAAACATGAGTGACTTCTTGCAGAAGCACCTATAACAGTTACATAAAAAATATATATATTTTTTATAGTATGTTTGATATTATATGACTTTTTTTGATGTGGACCACTTTTAAAGTCTTTATTAAATTTGTTACAATATTGCTTCTGTTTTATATTTTGGTTTTTTGGTCACAAGGCATGTGGGATCTTAGCTCCCCGACCAGGGGTTGAACCTGAACCCCCTGCACTGGAAGATGAAGTCTTAACCACTGGACCACAAGGGAAGTCTCTAAAATCTATTCTTAATATTATAATTTCAGCTTGAACGTTGAAAACTTGAATTCTAGAATATAGATCTCTGCTGGCATAAAAATGACACTTACTTCAAAAACGTGGTTGTCAGTTAAAAATAAACAGAAGGTATAAGGTGACTTGTGCAAGTTGACTGTATGGTTAAGTGAGATAAAATCAAACAGTGAGCAGAGAAGAAAAAGCACTAGAAGACATTGAAGAATAAGTTGTACAAAGGGAGTGACATGCTAGAAAGCCGGAGAAGAGAATAGCAGGAGAGATTATTCCCACTAGCAGGCAACAAAGAGCTTATTTAAACACTGCCATCAAATAACCAGTGTGAAAATGTGTATGATTTTTCCCTCTTGAGTTGCAAGTATTTAAAAAATTATATATCTATATTTCAAAAATATGAGATTGGCCGAAAGGTGACATCTTTTGAGTTGACAATTACGGCACCCTAAAATAATAAATAAGTGAAACAATGAGTGGAAATAAGTATTAGTAGTACTGTCCAATTATTAACTGCTTACTCAATAGCAAGCTACATACCATGTACATTAAATATTTTCATTCATCTATTTATGTAACTAGACTGTGCAGGTAGTATCAGACACAAACTCCCACATCTACATTTTGCAAATGAAGAAACAGACTCAGAGAGTTTAAGTAGCATGCTCAAGGAAATTTGGCTAGCAAATTGGACATTCAAAATGTTGACTCAGATTTATTGGTTTCAAAGCTTTCACCATAAACCTAAGCAGTAGATGTACAGAATTATTCATTTTCATGAGTGGATTTGGGGTATTAAGACATTGGTAAAGACCTGCAGGTTGTATATTTAATTATAATTAATTGTATATTTAAACTATTTATAAAAGTGCTAGGTACACAGCAAAAATCCAAACATATTATTTTAGTTTTTATTATTAATATAATGCTGAACCATTGAAACGGCAAGATTAAGAGAAGCAGAAAAGTTTGACCAGGCCATATACTTGCAAAAGGTTGGACAATTCATGCCTAAAACAAATTTATTCTGGTTCTTAAATGATTTAGTTACATTGGGTTGATGACCAAAATGAAGCATATAATGGCCATGTAGTTCCCATGTTCAGAGATGTTTATCCAAAGCTTATTTCTTTACAGCGATAGTGAACTAATATAGGTTAGTGTTACCTCTATTTAGCTCTAAGGAGAAGTGACTGATGAAAGGGCATGGAAGCATCAAAGAATAGACTTGATGGCATAGATCAGGCAAAGTCAGTCATTTGCCTGAATATCATTCACTTGTGTGAGCTGTGGTGATGGTTGCATAGACCTGCAATTTAGAGGAATTTTCTGGCACTTAATAAACTAAATATTCAATTTTTAAAATTGTTAAGGATGAATTCTCATGAAGATATAAGATTTTTAAATTAAATTTGTATATAAAGTGATTAAATATTTCTACTAGAAAAAAGTGTAACCCCTTTTATTCATCAAAATACAGTATTAAACTTACTAAATATTCTTATAATCTCTAGTATATGCTTTCTGCAGAATATGAGAGCATTTCTGTTCTTCCTTTACTCTAAAACCAAGTAGGAATACAAAGAATCAAAGTTAAAATGAGGCTGTTAGAATTTCTTTGAAGAATGTAAAAAGACTCAATTTTTGCTACCATGGCAGTGAAGTGAAATCGGAGGTTACCCACTGTGGGAGTAACAAGGTTTTAAGGTGAGACATTCAAAAAATTCTTCTTTGAATACACTTGTTGTGCTTTTGATCCTTTCTGAGGAATAGAAGAAGGGAGAGAGAAAAAAATAGTGTTATACCAGATATGGCACGAGCTCCAGAAATAACTGGAATTGCACTGAATTAAATCTATTGCATTAAAAGATATAAATAACACACAACTGACGATTTGGAAGTAGTTAAATGGTAGTCAAGTGTGAAATGTACCTGGTATTTTTTTGCTCAGTTTCTCAAATGACATGAGCAGTACAACATTCAGTGCATTGGATATAACCAATTTTATGAATTTCTTTAACAAGTAAAATAGTCTTAAAGTAAGATAAATTCTGTCAGCTGTCCTCTGATTTGATTTGCTTTCCAGATGGCAGACAAATGACAATTATTTTTTTCACTACTGCTGTTGTATTTTCTGTAGCTGTAGCAACACTGCATACCTAGATAGTCTGTTGTTGATATTGAAGATAAAAATATATAATCAGACCACCTACTGCTCAATTTTATTTTCAATCTGTAAGCAATGGAGGTAAATTTACTTTACTTTTACTGAATCTGTGTTGTAGTGTTCCTCTTTCTCTCTCTCTCTCTCTAAAATGCAATGAGGAAATAATATTTCAAAGAATAAATGGGGTTCACTATAAGCTTGAAAAACAAGACATTTACAGGCATCTAAATTGCCATTCAACTGAATAGGCTATTTCAATTAAAAAAAAAAATCCATTTTAAAAGAGAACGGTTTCAGTCCTTGTTATAAGGAGTCATGAGCATTCAAGGAAGATCAGTTTCATTAGCTCTTACAGGAATTACCTTTCCACATGAATCCTCTGTCTTTTTCATATTCAAAATAATTGTCATTTTTCTTCCAAAAGAAAAGGGGAAAAAATGTAATAACTTTAGAGATTTTGACAAACATTTTCTTAAACGTTGACTGGCAGACATGTTGATGATTCCTGCAAAAAAAGATTACAATGAAAATGCGTTAGAGGAAAGAGGGGAGAAACAGTAGTGCTCAGGTCCTGGCAGAAACATCCTCTGTTGTGGTAAAGTCAAGGCTGGAGACTCGCTCTAGGGACACAAGTATTTTCCAGCCAAAACCCTTCAGTGAGGCCAAAATTAGTCCTGAGCTGGGAAAAGACAGCATGAATCTCACAGACCTTGCCAGTAAGTTGCAAAGTGTATCCAAATTGCTGTGACAGAGTATGCTTACAAGAAAGAATATGTGTGTTTGTGAAGCTGCATCAGCAATTGATGGAAAAGTATAACATTCAGTCATGAAATTGTTTTATCTGTATAACTTCTACCAGACATCCAGCTAGTATGGAAATAAAGAGACATTTTAAAATTACCTTTTAAGGTGACTCTCAGTATGTGGGAATACAGGAGACCACTTACTGACCACTGCTCTAGCAACCAGGTCTAACAGCTTTGAGTTGTTCTGTGTAGCTGAGACTTGACTGCCTCTGCTAAGGCCTGCACGCAGTCCCTCTGGCCTCCTGTCCTGGGCACTTGCTCGGATGTTGCCTTGTGGAACATCTGCAGTAACCCTTTAGTGTTCAAGCACGTGCAACCTGCAATTGCAGCTGTGTTAACCCTTGACCAGTAGGGGAAAGAAGCCAATGGATAAGTGCTTCTCCTTAATGAATGCTGGATCAACATCTGTGGGGTGTAAAATGCTTCTCAGACCTTTCTGTGAGATTGAGCACTGGGCCCACACAGGTGGCCGACTCAATAATTCCTTGCATACTGTGTTTTGGTTCTTCGGTCTCTCATTTTTTTTCAGTCTTCTCAGCTTTTTATTTTATTTATTTTTTTATCTGGCCTCTCATTTTTACTACAGAAAATAGCTTTCCAAATAAACTAGTCTCCTAAGCTTTCAGTCTCTGCTTTGGGGAGAACCTCAGGTAACTTAGTAGATGCATCTTGTTGGAGTGAGTGGGAGTAGTTATTTCTAGGTAATGACTTTTTCTTAACTAGCGTGCTATCTGGAGGTTCTTCTATATGTGAAAACCTGTGTATAGTATTATTAGTTTTTGTTTATTTGTTTACTTTTAATGATTAAACCACATTAAGCTGAGCAGATTTTAAATGACATTATGCTTTGCTGTTGTCTATGAAACAAAATCCAAGGACTTTAATATGGCTCACAAACCATTCAGGATCCCCAGGACACATTTCATGTCACCACCAAGCACTACTTCAACACACACACACACACACACACACCACTCATACACATACACACAAAGCCTATACTTTACCAAATCAAACAAAATTAATCAGTGTTCTCAAAGTCCATGATGTCTCATGTTTCTTGGCCTTTCTATACCTATTTTTTTCTATGAAAAACTCTTTCCCTATTTCATCATCAGATACACCTACTATTTCTTTTCAATATCCTTCATGGGATCCTTTCATCTATATTAGTCAGATAAATTTATGTGATTCTCAGTGGGTTTATAAAAACATTTTCAATACCAGCTTTAAAATGCACTATTTAAATAAGTGCTGACTTTAGTGTATTTTATATTAAATTGAGGGCAGAACCTTTGTTCTATTTATATTATATCTCCAGTACATCAGAGTAGATGCTCTATAAATATTTGAGAATACGTCAGTAATTGAATTATGATAAGTATTTAGCCTTCACTTAAATATCTAATCCTTCTCGAAGGTCTCTTATCATGGTGACACTGGTTGAATTCTTGTTAAAGGAATCAAGTGGCATAGTTTCATATTGTTGCCAGGAAAAAAAAAAATTGTTTTACCAGCTCTGATTTCAATTCTTTTTGATTATGTCCTTCATATCATTCACTCATTGGAATAACTGTGTGCTCACCATGTATCAAGCACTGAGACAGTGTTTGGGAACAAAGATGTAAGTATAGTGCTTCCTTTATTAAACCTTCCATTATAGCCTAATGGAGAAACCAGGAATTAACACCTGGACAAGTAAATACAATTTATACAATTAAAAGTTGTGATATATGATATAAAGATAATGAACAGCTTGTGAATAGAAAAAATAAAACTCTGCTTTAGAGAGGTGAGGAACAACTTACCTAAAAAATTGGCTTTTGTACTATAAGAAGAGTAAGAGAACGAAAATTCAAGGCAGAGGGGACAGCATATAAGAAAAATCTGACATGGGAAAGAACTGATTCTCTTAAATGAACTGAAATAAAAGTGGTATGGATGGACCTGGTGAAAGGGAGAGAGGGGCTGATATGGAATGAATTCAGAGAGGAAAGAAAGGGCAAGAGCAGTGTCAGAAAAGTCATCACTAAAACTGGGTTTTATTTGGGTTGTAGTGAGAAGATACTGAAGGTTTTAAAGGACTGGCATTATAACATGTGATGAATAGTTTATAAACAATTAGGTTATTACTCTATAGAGCAGCGAGTGGAAGGCAATAAGAGTAGAATTGAGAAGAGTGCCATTAGATCAATGTGTCTGTAGACTATCAGAGAAATCAAATCGTACATGAGATATAAATTTGTGAGTTAATATTTAAATTATATTTAAGTATAAGGAAATAGATTAGATTACCAAGGGAGAGAATAGAGGAAGAAGAGAAGCAAAAACTGTCCCTGAGTGGATTCAACAAAGAAACACTCAGCCTGTTAGAAGGAATGTCTGGAATATTCAGTGTCCTAGAAACTACAAGATAAAAGTGTTTAAAGATGTTTTGAGGATCATTAACTATGTCATATGCTCCCAAGAGTTGTAGAAAGTTTATTACCAAAGTGCATTATTTGAAATTTGTAAAATGTATGTCATTGCCAAGCCTAAAAGAAAAATATCGTACTGACTTGGTGTCGAGAAGCCAGATAAGAAGGATATAATGAGTTGCAGTATCAATTATATACATATATATATATATATATATATATATATATATATATATGTGTGTGTATATAGTTTTAAGTTTGTTGTGAATTTGTCCTCGAAGAGGCAAATACTGGGAGCTTGAGTACAATTGCAGCAGAGATATGAAAATCACAGAGAGGAAGTTACAGAGTCAGAGAAGACTATTTAGGAGATTAATTACTTAAGTCCTGAGGAATAAATAGGAACCAGTCAGCCATTCTTGACAGACGAACAACAATGGGACAAAGTGAATGAAAAGGTGAGATCCTATTGCACTGGGAGTTTTCACAAAGCCCTCATCCATCAAGGTGTAGAAATGCAGAGCTTACCACTTCTTCGTAGCAGTATCCAAATTCATAAATTCAGATCCACATTCTTCTCCATGTATTCTCCTTATAATAATGGGGAATTAGAGAAGATTGAATCTCTGCAGGAACACTAGACCATAGGTTAATTTGAAAAGTAATTTTTAGTAAGTATCCTTGTTGTAATTATTTAATTACATTTGATCTTCAATTTTTGTGTGATTTTTGTGATTTAAAAAAATGTAATTTTTTAAAGTTTAAATCAAAATACCTAATTTTTCATGTTATAGTTATACCTGCCCAGTTCAATTTGCAATCTAACTATATAAATTTAAAATATGCAATCATTTCAAATACTAGAATTAAAATCTCATACTAATTTTGTCTATACCATTTTAAGATCCTTTAATTGAGAAGAATATTGGTACTCAATGTGCAGGTTACTTCTACTATTTTTCTTAAAGGATCAGTGTTAATAAGATGTCCAGGTACACTGAAGAGTGAATGATGTGCTGAGTTTTTAAGAGAACATAGTTGACATGTGGTCTCTACAGGAAAATTACACTCTTGGGAGAGGTTTTTATTGGGTATTTTGGAAAAAAATGTACAGTTGTCAGAATGTCTTCAGTAACAGAAAATATTTTCTAAGAACTACCTTGGCTATAAATTCCAGAAACAGCAGGATTAATTCAGTGACTTTGATTTAGAACCCAGTGAACTGAAAAGAGAAAGACTCATTTTCATTTCAATGCTCTGGAGAATAAGGCAGCTGGACACAAAAGTCATACAACTATATGACCTTATGTTGAGGAAGTAATATTAAGAAGGAATCCTGCCAGCAGTTATATGACTTGGGATTCAACATCTCTAGACCTCAATGTAATATTGAAATATACCTTATTAAATTCATTATTGTCAATGAAAGTAAGAAGCATATGGAAAATTATTGGTAAAATAATCTTAATTAATTGCTTCTCTGTCTTTGTAAAAAGCAAAGTTTAATTGCTGCAAAAGACAAAAAAAAAAATCATACCTGTAACCACTGTAGTTACAACATTTGCATTTAAGTCAGATTGAAGTCAGATTGATTTCCTTCATTTTATAAAGGCAAGCATTGTTACCCAGATAGTTTAAACATAGTAACTAATTTTTAATAATGAAAGTATTATGCACTATGGCCTTTTAAAAGTCTTTCAGCTGTTTTAAATATATGATCTGTATGAGTTTATACACACTTATTGAATAAAATGATGTTAAAGATCAAGCAATTACTTTTAGAAAACTGTCATGGTTTTCAAGACCTAGGACAAAAATGATGACTTTTAACTGACAAATATAAAACTTAGTTACAACATATTTTGTACAGATAAAGTGTGGGTATTTTTAATGTAGAGCTGCATATATTGGAACCTAGATATGAAGTCAGAGGAAAGTGAACAATCTCAAGAGTCAAATTGTGCAAATCAAAGAACCAATATTACTTGGTGTATTAGTCTTCTAGGACTGTGAAAACAGAATACCACAGGCTGGGTGACTTAAAAAACAGAAAAATATTTGTTCACACTTCTGGAGCCTGGAAGTCCAAGATCAAGAAGCTGACAGTATTGGTTTCTATAGTGAGACTGCTCTCCTTGGCTTGCAGATGGCAGCCTTCTCCTCATATCCTCATCTGGCTTTCCTTGAGCTCGCACTGACTTTTGGTGTCTCCTCCTCTTCTTATAAAGAGACTAAACCTATTGAATTAGAGCCCCACACTTATGATCCCATTTAACCTTAATTATCTCCTTAAAGGCACTACCTACAAATACAGTCATATTGGAGATTAGGCCCCAATCTATGAATATTTTTTTTGTGGGGTGGTGGGGATGGAGAGAGCACAGTTTAGTACATAACATTTAGCAAATTTTTCTTGGATCAGCATATTCCAGCGATGTTTTCACTGACCAATAGGCCACAGTAAGTGAATAAACTGTAACCTTAACAAGTAAACTGAGCTTTATATTCATTTGCTTCTTCCAAGCTCTTAAATTTATTCCAATGTCAGTTGTGTCATTTATTGGATTTTTGAAAATGATCTGCAGTTGCTTACTTAACAATGTTTTTTAGTTAATGATGGTATACATATTTCTTCCATAGAGAGTAGATATTTGATATACTTAAATACCAAATTAAAAAATAAAAAGGGTGTTTTGACCTCTATTTTTTTTCCAACTCCATTTTCCATCATGATATTTCCATTATATCCACTATTGAAAATAAAAATATAGGAAACAAATTTACCTAAATATGGCTTGTGTGTTACTTGCACCTCTGGGCTCCCTGCTTCTAGTCAGGCATGTAGAAAATGCATCTGGTTGAAAGACTTAATAAATTACTAGATTTTTAAACAAGTTGTAGCTACAAATTCTTCTTCCTTCATCTTTCTAAGGGCCTTAATTATGTAACCTATCTTAGAAGATGTGTAGATCATGTCTTTTTCTTTATATATAGGATATATTATATTTACATTTTTTGATATTTCAGTATTGCTGCTTTAAAAAGCCTTCAAAATAGTGAGATAAGACATAGGGAAAAAAATAAAGGAAACTAATTATGGTCATAAAACTGTAAAATATACCAGAGGTATAGGAGTCACAGTGAATACCTAGGAGCTGAAGAACTTGAAGAATTCTTTAAGAAGACAGTCTTATAAGTTGAACTTATACAAAGAGCATTTTAATAGACAAGGAAGTAGTTACCAAAATATTTCATCTATTTTTTCCAAGGGTAACAGAAACTGTATGATACTCTGACTTAATGAAATTTTATTTAAAAGTGAGAAATTTTCATATATATATGTATAAAACATGAGGATTTAAAAGAAACATGACGATTTCACATAGAATTATTATGTCACACTTTTCTGGAATGCTGTTTTCAACAGAAATTGAAACTTGAAAATTACATTAAATAGTACAGAACGATCTGCTTATAGCTTTGCCGGAATAACTGGTAGTAGACCAGACCTGCCATGTTTACAACTATAAAATTTGACAAAATAAATAAAACAACTCTTCAGCTATTGAGAAACAAGCAGCATTTGACTGTGATCTTTTGGATGAGAAGACAATTTTTCTGCCTAGAGTCAGTCTTGGGACTGCTGCACAGAGTGGGGGTGCCCAAGAAGAACAACTCATATTTGCTGAGCTGCGGAGAAAGATTTGGGTTCAAAGCTACTGAGGTGGTTGAAAATTTCAGAACAGTGGAATAAAAGAGAAAGAAGCTGAGGAGCTCTTTAACTCTAAACAGTTCTCTTGAGTCTTGTCTTAATACTATAGCTGCACATGTACAAGACAAGAAGCCACAGATAGGTAAAGGACAACTACCATAAAACAAACAGAAACAGGAAACTATGATTTGAATACCTAATAGTTACAAAGGGCTGTGAAAGTTTTTGTTTTATACTAGAATGGACATACAAGTTTGATTAACCCAAGAATTCAATCGTGATTACAGAAATGTTAGAAAAATTTTGTCTAGTTAAAAATCTCAAAAACAATCTCAAAAGGGTTAAGTTGATCAAGATGTAAATTAACTACTTGTTTGAACAATCCCAGTATCATGTAAATGGTGATAACAATATCCAGTGAGTTAATAAGATAATACAATATGTCCACTAGCCAATCGAAAATAGCTAAACATGCAAAAAAACAGAAAGTGTGAACAATAGTTGGAAGAAAAGTCAATTAAAAAAAAACATGAGGGCTTCCCTGGTGGTGCAGTGGTTGAGAGTCTGCCTGCCAATGCAGCGGACATGGCTTCGAACCCTGGTCTGGGAAGATCCCAAATGCCGCGGAGCAACTGGGCCCATGAGCCACAATAACTGAGCCTGTGCTCCACAACAAGAGAGGCCGCGATAGTGAGAGGCCTGCACACCGCCATGAAAAGTGGCCCCCGCTTGCCTCAACTAGAGAAAGCCCTCTCACAGAAACAAAGACCCAACACAGCCATAAATTAATTAATTAATTTAAAAAAAAGAAAACTTTGGTGTGTAATTTCAAATTCTACAAATTCCTGCAATTTATTAAAAAAAACCTGAAATGATAGAGATAATGAAATTAGTACATGAATTGTTTAAAACAACTATAACAAATATATTTAAGTTCATAAAAGAAAATAAATTGGTGATAGAAGTGGAAGATATAAAAATAACAAAATGAAATATCGAATATTCAAAAATATAACATTGGAAGTGGAAAAAAATGATAATATAGGCTTAACAGCAGTCTAGTCTCTCTTAAAAAAATATAAATTAGTGAACTTAAAATATATCTAAGTAGATTCCACCAAGTAGCTTCTCCCAAGTAGACTCTACCTAAAACAAAGCACAGAGAGAATGAAAGGCAGAGAAATATGAAGAAAAACACAATATAATGTGTATAGTATTAAACAGATTAACATAATCATAGGTGAAGTGTTTAACAGAGTGTGGAGGAAGATTGGAGCAGAAAAATATTTATAAATAAGGTCTGAATTTCCCAAATTTGATAAAAATGTAAACCCAAGAGTTATTAAAGTTATATTAATGAATAGTATGCCTTTAGCATAATGAAAAGCAGACCAGATCAATGAGACTCAATTGATAGTCAGAAATAAACCATATTTTTATAATCAGTTGATTTCAATGAAGCAAATCAGAGCAAAGAGGTTAAGTTTAAAAAATGGACTTTCTCAAAATTAAAAAAAAAACAAAAACAAAAAACAAAAAAAACTTCTGTTCATCAAGACTCCAATAAAGAAATTAATAGTCAAGCCATAAACTGAGGAAAATGTGTGCAAAATATATATTAGACAAGGTATTTGTACCCACAATATATAATCTATTCTTAGAAGTCAATACTGATAAGACAAAAATCCTAATTTAAAAATGGACAAAGGAGTTAAATAGATATTGTACATAAAAAAGTATTCAACATCTTGTGTCATCAGGGAAATGCATATTAAAACCACATGAAATGCCATTATATACCTCCTAGAATGGCTAAACTTGAAAAGATTAACAATACCACATGTTGGTGCCTATATGGAGCAACCAGAAATCTCATGCAATTCTGGTGGGAATAAAGAAATGTACAACCTCTTTGAAGATCAGTCTGGCAATTTTTTGTAAAGTTACACATACACCTGCCTTATGACAAACAATTTGGCTTCTAGAATTTTACCCAAGAGAAATAAAAACATATTTTCACACACACAAAAAAATATTTGCACAAGGATAAACATATCAGCTTTATTCATAATAGTCAACACTGGAGAAAATGCAAATGTCTATCAAAAAGAAAACACAGAAAAACATTCGTGTATATACATTCAAGGATTAGTCAACAATAAAATATATTTATACACACAACAACATGGATGGATGGATGGAACTCAAAAACATGTTGAGTGAAAGTAGCTAGACAAAAAATAGTGTGTGATATTGTGATTTATAATGAGAAATATGTATTTTGTCTTTGTCTCTGTTTCTGACACAGAACTTCTAAAACTCTTAGAATTTCCTGAGTGATGAAAACTATAAAAGTATCTTTTTTATGTTAATGAGGTGGCTTTTGGAAAGCACCTAAGGATGAGGGCAGGTTGCAAGGAGAGACAATCCTGTGATTAGAGGGTTTGAACTTCCAATTCCACCACCTGACCTCCTGGGGAGGAGAGAAGAGCTTGAGATTGAGTTCAATCACCAATGGGCAATGATTTAATCAGTCATACCCATGTAATGAAGCCTCCATAAAAACCACAAAGGAAGGAGCTCAGAGAGCTTCCGGATTGGTGAACACATGGAGGTACAGGGCAAGTGGCTTACCTGGAGAGAGTGTGGAGCTCTGAGTCCTCTCCCCATATCTTTCCCTATGCATCTCTTCCATCTAGCTGTTCAGGAGTTATATTTTTTTATAATAAACCAGTGATCTAGTTATGGGTTTCCTGAGTTCAGTGAGTCACCCTAGCAAATTAATGAAACCCAAGGAGGGGGTCATGGGAACCTCTAATTTGCTGGGTCAGAAGCACAGGTTACAACCTGGGCTGGCAACTCGAGTCTGAAATGGGTGGGTGGGGCAGCCTCTTAGGACTTAGTTCTCAATCTGTGGACTCTGATGTTATCTTTGAGTAGATAGTGCCCAAATTGAATTAAATTGTAGGACACTCTGTTGGTATCCAGATAATTCCTTACTGTTGGCATGAGAAGTCCCCTCCACACACACACTGAATTGGTTTCAGAACACCAAAAGAGAGTGCATACTATATGATTTCACTCATTTGAAGTTCTAGAATAGAAAAAAAAATCCATGTTTAAAGAAATTAAAACAGTGGTGGCCCTCTTGAGGAGGCTGGGAAGGTAAGTGGAATTTCCTGACAAGGCTCTTGAGTGATGTTTTTGAGGTCTGATCAAATTGTTCTATATCTTAACTCAGTTGAGAGATATATGGGTGTAATGCAATTAGCAAAAATCACACAGCTGGACTCTTAATCTGTACATTTCACTTATGTAAATAATTCCTCAAGTGACACCAACAATGCCATCTTGTTATCACTAAAATTCTTATTAAATACACTTCCACCATTTATGAGTTAAAATTTTAAAATATCAATGCATTCCATGCTTATATGGGATTACCTGCTGTAATAATAAATGATAAGTATAGAAAGATAGATAGATAGATAGATAGATAGATAGATAGATAGATAGATAGTGTGGTCTAATGAGCAAGTATTGACTCTGGTGTATTATTCAGTATAATTTTCTGTAAGTTATTTTATAATTATTTTATTCTATACTGTGCATGCTCTTGGATCAATGGTTCTATTAAAGTTAATATTTCATTTTCTATTTCTCTGAACAAATGTGTGGCCCCATAAGTGAAAAATACTCTGAAGGAAAATCTTTCTGAAAATATACAAGAGGAATATAAAATTAAGTTCCTATAGCCTAACTGGACTGCTTATTCTATGATTAGCTCTTTGTAGTTTTTAACATACCTCTAGAGCATTAAAAAGTAAAAAGGAAATATTTTATTTTTCTCCTGAAGCAAGATTCCATGGGCATAAACTTACCCAAAGGAATAAGGTAACTTAAAGGAGAAAAGAATTGTGTAAAAAATATTCAGTAAGAAATGTGAAATATAAATAAGTTAATGTACCAAGGAAACATAATCTATTACAAAGTTGAAACTGTATTTTTCAAGATCCATGAAAAAAAAATTAGAATTAAGCTAAAGAATACTTTCTAAGGAAACTGACTTAGAATATTTACTTGTTTTTGTACATGTACAAAGTGAGATCATAAAAAGAATATTATTTCAGCTTTTTTATTATTAAATTTCTGCATTCTAATATTAGCAATGTCATAAGTTTCCCTTTAGCATATGAAGATTTATTTATTAGTACCTTTGGCTATGTATATGATTCTTTATTCAGAGAAATGGTCTTTGCCATATAAATTCCATTATGCCACTCTAGTTCATTATGTTCTACAGAAGTTGTTGAAAAATAATCTATATAAAAGAAAATTGGTACAGGTAAAAAATGTTAAAATATGTTCAGAAAATGGATACATAGCTCACTCATTTATATGGTGGAAATATTTTGTTGAAAAGTAATTAAGTTACTAAACGTTTATGTGCCTGAGTGGTGTAGATTATGCATGTAGTTGTTCTATATTATATAAGGACATTTATTAAATTTGAAGATTCATTTAAAGTATCACTGTATCCCAAATTATCACTTTCCATTTTCTGTCCTAAAAAATTACATTGAACAAACCTCTGAATTTACTAATCTGGTACTACATAATCCCTAATTTTTGTCACTAAAATTAGGATGAAATCCATGTAAAGTTATAATGATTGTCATAGAAACTGTATTGCTAAAATTATTCCAGAAAACATTTTTCTATGGCATTACTGCCTCTCCATCAATATTAGACATAGTGATTTAATTTTACGTGTATTGATAAATATTTGGGGCTTGATTTTCACAATCATATTAATAATACTAATAATTAATATTAGTAATACCATTAATAATTACAACTTAAAATATTTTAGTGTGTATATGTATATACATATACACACACATATATACATAGTTCAGTGTATATATCAATATATACAAATATGGCAGAATTAATACGGTTCACTTTTTATAAATCTGAATAAACGGTATTTACAGGAAAATCTTATTCCTTATTTTCTCAACAAAATTTAAATCCTCACCAATCATCGTCACTAAATAGAAAGTTAAAAATATATATATTGCCAAATGATTTATTTACCTGGTACAGTTAAACTGCAAACCACATAAGGCTAAAGCAAACAAAAGCAGGGGGAGAGAGTACACAATGTATTTTTTAAGACTGCATCATATTCAAGTGTTTCTTCCGTTCTTTGCAGTAGGTCCCTTTCCCACTATTCCATTCTTCTCTTCTCAGTGACCAAAAAGAAGAATTTTAAAAAGAAACCAGGGCTTCCCTGGTGGCGCAGTGGTTGAGAATCCGCCTACCGATGCAGGGGACACGGGTTCGTGCCCCGGTCCGGGAAGATCCCACATGCCGCAGAGCGGCTGGGCCCGTGAGCCATGGCCGCTGAGCCTGCGCATCCGGAGCCTACGCTCCGCAATGGGAGAGGCCACAACAGTGAGAGGCCCGCGTACCACAAAAAAAAAAAAAAAAAAAAAAAAAAGAGACCAGAAGCAGGTGACAGCAGAATTATCATTTGAGATAGAAGTTTCAGAAAGTTGTTAGTTCTGATACTTTCCCCTGCCTACCTCTTCCCTATGTTGTTGCTTCTAAAATGGTCTGAAATACTTATCTTCAAATTCACAGGCTGGTAAATAGTGAATTAACAATCATAACTTGGAGTCATCTTGATAGATGACTTTTATTATGTAAGTATAAACACATTATATGTAATGTATTCTATTAAATATTTTATTTCATCATTATATATTCAAATTGCATTATAATGGCAAATAATGGTTAAAAAAATTAGTTGCTAAATGACTTCCTGAATAGATAAAATACCTCCAATAAAACACAACCTTTCAAGTTATTCCAGAAATTTATCTCAGAGTTCTTGTTATTCTTCTTTATTTCCTTCTCCTGCCTTGTTCTTGTTCTCTGAGAGCTGGTGATTAGCTGCCACATTTGGAAGCTTGGAGGATTGGGAAGAGAAATGGGGGATTGGGAAGAGAAATTGGCATTTCTGTTATCACAATCACAATCTTAGTTGTCACCAAAATTGATCCAACCACTGTCCCTCCTCCACAACCAAAATCATTGAAATAAATGTCATCGCTCCCAGAAATAGTAGCTTATTTTAATATATAAGGGGCACAATGAAAATATACCTCAAAATAACTTGGCAGCAGAGAAAGGTGACATGTAAATGGGGAATCAAGGGGGTGGAGAGGTGTAATACAGACAAATGAGATAATGAGATCAGTGGTACATTGGCAAGAAACCAAACAGAATGTGTAGATTTTTTGTATGATTGAAGCCTAAAGGGCACGGCAGACAGCCAGAAATGATGAGGCAGGACTACACCAAAATTGCATCGTTGATGGTTCTAAAAACAAGAAGAGTTTATAACTGTGCAGTTATTTATTGAACAAATATTACTCAGTTACTGTAGTATTAGATTCACATCAATAGATTTCAAAAAGAGAGAATTCAAATATGATTAAATGATGAACCACAGTTATTTACGGAAATTTCCCTAATTGTGAGCCATACAAAGGCAGTTCCATAATAAATAATGTATCCTGCTTAGAATATTCTTAGAGTATCTTAATTTTTTAAGTCCTTATTAATTTTTTAAGTAATGTAAGAATATAGAATAAGTGAGGGAGTACAAGTCTTTCTAAAACTAAAAAGTCTCTCTTTATCTTGCTACTAAGTTGTTTATTAAGATGTCAATGTAACCAATCATTCAATACTTTGCTATATACAAATATTTCCTCCTAAAACTCTTTGGTTCATTTTATTTTAAATTGCATATCCACAGTTGCAAACAGATTTCCAAAATAAAAATTCTCTACATTTGCACTTGGACTTCAAATTTCTTTGCCTTTTGTTCAGTTTTTAATGTACATGTACACTTTAAGAAACATTTAGCTGTATCTACATATAGCTGTATATTTCCAGCTCTTTTATAAAACATGTCTTTATTTTTCAATACATACAGGAATGAATTCTTTATACCACTGAAGTTCACAGGCTTTCAAATAACCACTATAAACCTTAAAATGAAAAGAGTTACTTGCTGTGAAATAGAGACATAAAAATATGTTAACCGGGAGTTATTGTAAAGCTCTTTTTTCGAAGCAATATATTCTTGATATAATTACCTTTGCTACATCTACCAGACAAACTCAGAATTTCAATCGTTATGAGAAAAGTAAAATAAAACATTAATCCTTGTAAACTGGAGATAATAATAAAGCCAATTGTACCGTTGTAAAAATATACTATAATATAATTTCTTCTAGTAGGAAGACATAACTAGGATGAAGACACTGAAGATAAGTATTATTAAACTAAAACCAGACATGGAAGATTTGAAAATAAGTTTTATTTAATTATTTGGAAATATAATCAATATTAAAAATAATATCCTGCCAAACAAAAATGAAAATGTTGAGTTAGAGCTGTTATTACTTGCCTCCAAAAAAATAAAAAAAATCTCCAGAGTTGAAAATCAGATGGGAAAGAGAAAATGTAAACTAAGTATGCAACAAGGAAAGGTTCTATACATTTTATAACATGAATATCAAAAGTGGCTTGATCAAGAAATTGGGGATTTCACTTTCAGCTGTTTGATGGACTTGCTATTTTGGAAAACCAAATTTTATAATCCCTCTAAAATATACCAACACATTCTGAATACATTACAACAAACATTCTATTAAATGCATAGCTAATCTAAAAAAAGAAAAAGAAAAAAAGTGTGAGGCAATTCCCGGGATGAAAAAGAGGAGTGTTTGAAACCAGTGTTAACTGAGTATTCAAACTCATAGACCATTTACCAATATTAGAAATCTTGATATTTGAGTTTACATGCAGATGTTGGAGAGAGGAAAAATGCATAGGTTCCATTAATGGTGGTGATTGTACCACTACAGAGAAGCAGGAAAGGTTATACCCTGGGTGTGAAGACAGACTAGGTGAAAGTTGCCTGACAGCAAAAGGAGACAACATGGTAAATTGATCACATGGTAAATATATCGCATTCTGGGTATCAGGCCCCAGGAATTCCACATCCAACAGTCATAAGGCTGCATACAAGGCTTTTCAGTAACCTATTCTCTGGTCCCATCCTCTCAAGGCAGAGCACACTAAGTAGGCTTACTGCTTGGCCAAGGAGAGGCTGGCTGTTCACCAGGCCGAAGGTTGGATGAGGTTTATGGACTGAAGACATATGTGCTACACAGTTTTATTGTTCATATGATGTTGTGCAGGGTCCTTGTTTGTAAGGAAAAGAACTGTGGGTTGGCAGAGAAGAGCGGACTACAGGCCAGAGTCCTACATCTGTGCTCTGATCCCTGCCACATAAATGTTAGAGATGCACACGGTCTCAGGAGTTATTCCAGTTTGTAAAATAAATAATTCCCTTAGGAATTTATCTTCAGAAGCCTCTTCTCGTACATGCAAATTTACACTCTGTAAGTGGTCGGAGGCATACCAAATTGAACAATAATCTTTAAGATATCTTATGTTTATAGTGATTGGAAATGACTACACACAGCAAAAGTAATCTCTGGAAAAATGCAACCCCTCCTTACCACTAATCAAAAGATGAGCAACTCCTCCTCCTCCCCTCACATCAGAAGACTTTTATGTCATAGTTTCCAAAAGTAAGATTAAACTTAAAAAAAAAATTACCTCTTAATGTTCTACTCCATATATATCATACTTCCTTTGGCCCTCTAAATCAGATTTTTGCAAACCATCGCATTCTATCCACTTGCTTCTTGTATAGTCTGCAAACTAAGAATGGTTGTTATGTTTTTAAATGTTTTAAAATAATCAAAGGAAGAATGATATTTTGTGACTTGAAAATTATATGAAATTCAAATTTTAGTATCTATATATAATTATTTATTAACACACAGCTACTCTCATTTGATAATGTATTGCCTGTAGCTGCTTTTGTGCTACAACACCAATATCTAAGAACCAAAATCATCTACCCCACACCTAGCCTGGACAGGAGAATGTAAATGACACCTAATTGTCTACTTTGACAATAGTTTTCTCATCCACCCTCTTCATTAGCATACTTTTGCTTTTTTAGGAACCCTTATGGAGAGGAAAATGGCTTGGTTGTTCATTCTGAAAATCCCATTAACTTTTCAAGAGAAAACATCAACAAAGTTTGCACCCTGAGATTCTTTGAGTTCTTTAGCTCAAATCCTGACCCTGTTATTTTCTCCAATCCTGGACTTTTAAGTTATCCTTACCCAATTCTAATGTAATCAAAGTCTCACAGTGAAAGGCCTACATACTCAAAATTGCCAATTATCAACAGATTCAGACCTTACCTCTTTCCCTCTGAAATGCTGCCAAAGCTTTGTGGAGGGGGTGTTCTTTCTCACTTTGGTAAGCAATAAACTCAGCTTTACTTTATCAACAGTCTGTGTTGGTAATATTTAGGGAGACAGCTTTCAACAATTTAGTAGTTGCCACATAGACCACATGGCCCACAAAGCCTAAAAAATGTATTAACTGTCCCTTTACACAAAAAGTTTGTCAACCTCTATTCTGTATGAATAATATTAGTTCAAATGTAATCAAAATGTCCAATTGATATTCTTTTCAAAGGTGTACTACTGGTTTGTTTTCTTCAGACTACAAAAGCCTCCTTCCTTGTGGATTCTAAAACAACTTTTGGGAAGGTGATGAAGGTTAAGGAGTAGATCATGGATTAAATTCATATATAAAGGAGAATCTCTAAGTCTGATGTTAAAAATGAGGTAAAGTAGTCACCTGGCTTTTATCTGGTGGAGATTTCCCTCATTTCTTCTTGTATATAGAAATTTTAGTAATGGTGAAAATTATATTTCTAAAAATTCTAAGAGTGTGGTATCATTTCCTCCAAAATTTGGTACCATCTTAGTAAGACTTGAAGCAATGTGAGTGTAAAATGTAGTGGAGTGGGTTACAGGGCAAGGATGAGGTTTGCACATAGTCAAGACCCTTTATTTCTTACCTTTGTTTCCTTCTGTGGGAATATACGAAGACCACAAGGATGAAAACAAACAGGCTATTTATTCAGAACTGGCTAAAGGGAGGAAGTCAGCCACTGTTACTTGCACTTGGATGAGACTCAAAGAGTGGAAACGCTTTATGATGAACAAAAGGGAAGGCTTCAGGTGGGCTCTGATTGTAGGTTGTTGGAAAAGGGAAACTGGATTTGGTCTAATTAGCAGGTAATCTTCTGCAAGTGGCTTGGGGATCATATCTGTCTTTCTTTGGTTGGGTCCTGAGTTACAAGTGAGGTCAGGCAATAAGAAACTTGGTAGGTATTAACTGCATCCTGACTTTCCTGGGCCTAGTTCTACAGAGGTGGTGGTTTGACTTCCTGAGCTGGTTGCTGCAGAAGTTGTGGGTCAGAGTTCTATTTTCATATTTTGTTCTAGACAATGTCCATTTGTACGTTCAGATTCTCACTGCTCTTTTTCTCTTCAACACTGAACCATTTCCATTTTTTTCAAAATATTCCACTTTCAATTCCTCAAAGTTTTCATTTCAAGACTCATCACAGTTTACACCTGCAGGCTTGTTGTCCAGTTGCTCTTAGCAATCCCACTCTAAAAACAAAAAAAAGTTGCATTTTTTCTCATTTTTTTCTGCATACCTAATTTACATCTTTACACTGCTTTATATGCCTGCTTCTCAGTGTAAGATTAGGAGAGTAAAAACCAATCCACATTCAGTTTTTTTGTTAATCAATTGTGGTCCCTGAGCTCTAAAATAAAATGTTATACTATATTTTATTTAGTGTTCTAGAGATGATTCAAAAGCAATTGTTTGGTGAGGGCACCCAGGATTATTATGTTCTGAATTACCTAAGATAAAACTTGTTGGGGGACAACTTCTTGAATTACAGAAAGACGAAGCTTAAAAAGGGATAAAATCCTTAATTGTGCCCTTTAAATATACTCAAATGAGGATATAAAATGACATTAATTATCTCGAAAGAGAAAATAAATTCTTAGGAAAAAACTTTCTCCAATGCCTTGAAAAAGGCAAAAAAATGAAAGTTAAAACCCTAACACCCATAGACAAGTTTCAGTCCCTGATCCCTTCACTAAATCACCTAGGCAAATTATAACTATTGAAAAATGAAAAGAGAGAAAATATGTTTGTCAGAACCATGACAACACAGTATATATTTTTTCATTTATTGAAAAAAGAGTAATATTCATTTTGTTAGGAAGCTAGATATTCAATATGAAGCAAAAAGGAACATTTATGTGTAAGAATTAATATATAGTACTATTAGAACTAGATTGGAAATATCATTATGAATTCATACAATTACAAAACCTGCCATTTAAAATTATATATTTACTGTGTCTACAGAAATGTCCTGGTAGTAAACCCACATAATGCACCCTAATGCATAGCTTCTGGTCTCCAATCTTATTTTTTCCACCTGAAGGAACCAGAGTTCTTTGAGACAAAAGATGGCTAAATCAGTCTCTAGTTTAAAAAGGTACAAGGTGAGACTATAACACTTTGTTGTACCACAAAGCAACAAAGCTCTCAAAGATTAATGGGGTCATGTTGAAAGGACATAGGAGTCAATAAAAAAGAAGCTCCCACTGGCCAAAGTTGAAACAATCTGAGCATCCAAAGAAGACTGCTGGGAGAAGCTGATTGACATATAAGAAACCTGAAAATCCACAAATACATAGAAACTTAAACACAAAAAAGTTAACAAAATCTTCTAAATAATGTGTTTCAGTTGAGTTATTTAATAATTTTAGTATTGTAACCTCGTTTATTCTATCAAAGAAGGAAAGAGAAACTAAATATAACTAAATCAAGTATTTCCTGAATCAATAAATTGTTAATAGGATGACCCAAAATATGGTGATCTAAAGTCAATTGAAAATATCAAAACTTAGAGAAGCAAGAAGAACTACAATCCTGTAGCCTGTGGAACAATAACCACATTCACAGAAAGGTAGACAAAATGAAAAGGCAGAGGACTATTTACCAGATGAAGGAACAAGATAAAACCACAGAAAAATGATTAAATGAAGTGGAGATAGGCAACCTTCCAGAAAATGAACTCAGAAAAATGATAATGAAGATAATCCAGGACCTCAGAAAAAGAATGGAGGCAAAAATTGAGATGAAAGAAATGTTTAACAAAGACCTAGAAGAATTAACAAACAAATACCTAGAAGAATTAAAGAAAAAACAGAGATGAACAATACAATAAATGAAATGAAAACTACACTAGAAGGAATCAATAACATAATAATTGAAGCAGAAGAATGGATAAGTGACCTGGAAGACAGAATGGTGGAATTCACTGCCATGGAACAGAATAAAGAAAAAAGAATGAAAAGAAATGAAGACAGTCTTGAGAGACCTCTGGGACAACATTAAATGCACCAACATTCGTATGATAGTGGTCTTAGAAGGAGAAGAGAGAGAGAAAGGACCAAGAAAATATTTGAATAGATTATAGTTGAAAAGTTCCCTAACATGGGAAAGGAAATAGCTACCCAAGTCCAGGAAGCTCAGAGAGTCTGAAGCAGGATAAACCCTCAGAAAACCACACCAAGACACATAGTAATCAAATTGACAAAAATTAAGGACAAAGAAAAAATTATTGAAAGCAACAAAGGAAAAATGACAAATAACATACAAGGGAAAGCCCATAAGTTTAACAGCTGATTTCTTAGCAGCAACTCTACAAGCCAGAAGGGAGTGGTGCAATATATTTAAAGTAATGAAAGGGAAGAACCTACAACTAAGATTACTCTAACCAGTAAGAGTAATGGATTAAAAGCTCTAACCGAAAGACACAGATTCACTAAATCTAAATAGATATAAAAACAAGACCCATATATATGCTGTCTACAAGAGACCCACTTCAGACCTAGGGAAACATGCAGACTGAAAATGAAGAGATGGAAAAAGATATTCCATGGAAAAGGAAATCAAAAGATAGCTGGATAGCAATAATCATAGCAAACAAAATAGACTTTGAAATAAAGACTGTTACAAGGGACAAGGAAGGACACTACATAATGATCAAAGGATCATTCCAAGAAGAAGAAATAGCAATTGTAAATATTTATGCACCCAACATAGGAGCACATCAATACATAAGGCAAATGCTAACAGCTATATAAGAGGAAATCAACAGTAACACAATAATAGAGTGGTCTTTAACACCTAAATTACTCCAATAGACAGATAATCCAGACAGAAAATTAATAAGGAAACACAAGCTAAATGACACAATAGACCAGATAGATTTAATTGATATATATATAGGACATTCCATCCAAAAACAGCAGATTACACTTTCTTCTCAAGTGCACACAGAACATTCTCCAGGATAGATCCCATCTTGGGTCACAAAGCTAGCCTTGGTAAATTTAAGAAAATTGAAATCATGTCAAGAATCTTTTCCGACCACAATGCTACGAGATTAGAAATAAATTACAGGGAAAATAACATAAAAAACAAACACAAGGAGGCTAAACAATATGTTATTTAATAACCAATAGATCTCTGAAGAAATCAAAGAGGAAATTTTTTAAAAATACCTGGAGACAAATGACAATGAAAACAAGATAATCCAAAACCTATGGGAAGCAGCAAAAGCAGTTCTAAGAGGGAAGTATATATCAATACAATCCTACCTCAAGAAACAAGAAAAATCTCATATAATCTGACTTTACACCTAAAGGAACTAGAGAAAGAAGAACAAACAAAACCCAAAGTTAGTACAAGAAAAGAAATCATAAAGAGCAGAGCAGAAATAAATGAATTAGAAACCAAGAAAACAATAATAAAGACCAATAAAACTAAAAGCTGCTTCTCTGAGAAGATAAACAAAATTGGATAAACCTTTAACCAGGCTCATCAAGAAAAAGTGGGAGAGGACTCAAATCAATAGAATTAGAACTAAAAAAAGGAGAAGTTACAATGGACACTGCAGAAATGCCACGCTTCATAAGAGACTACTACGAGCAACTCTATGCCAATAAAATGGACAACCTGGAAGGAATGGACGAATTCTTAGAAAGGTATAACCTTCCAATACTGAACCAGGTAGAAATAGAAAATATGAACAGACCAGTCACAAGTAGTGAAATAGAAACTGTGATTTAAAATCTTCCAACAAACAAAAGTCCAGGACCAGATAGCTTCACAGATGAATTCTATCAAACATTTAGACAAGAGCTAACACCCAGCTTTCTCAAACTTTTCCAAAAAGTAGCAAAGGAAGGAGCACTCCCAAACTCATTCTATGAGGCTACCATCACCCTGATACCAAAACCAGAAAAAGATACTACAAAAAAAAGAAAATTACAGACCAATACCATGATGAATATAGATGCAAAAATCCTCAACCAAATACTAGCAAACAGAATCCAACAATACATTAAAAAGGATCATACACCATGACCAAGTGGGATTTATCCCAGGGATGCAAGGATCCTTCAATATATGCAAATCAATCAATGTGATACACCACATCAACAAATTGAAGAATAAAAACCATATGATCATCCCAATAGATACAGAAAAAGCTTTTGACAAAATTCCACACTAATTTATCATAAAATCTCTCCAGAAAGTGGGCAGAGAGGCAACCTGCCTCAATATAATAGAGGCCATATAAGACAAACCCACAGCAAACATCATTCTTAATGGTGAAAAACTGAAAGCATTTCCACTAAGATCAGGAGCAAGACGAAGATGTCCACTCTCACCACTATTATTCATCATAGTTTTGGAAGTCCTAACCATGGCAATCAGAGAAAAAAAAGAAACAAAAAGAATACAAATCAGAAAAGAAGAAGTAAAACTGTCACTGTTTGCATATGACATGATACTATACATAGAGAATCCTAAGGATGCCACCAGAAAACTACTAGAGATAATCAATGAAATTGGTAATGTTGCAGGATACAAAATAAATGCACAGAAATCTCTTGCATTCCTATACACTAACAACAAAAGATCAGAAAGAGAAATTAAGGAAACAATCCCACTTACCATTGCAACAAAAAGAATAAAATACCTAGGAATAAACCTACCTAAGGAGACAAAAGCTCTGTATGAAGAAAACTTAAGACACTGATGAAAGAAATCAAAGATGACACAAACAGATGGAGAGATATGCCATGTTCTTTGACTGGAAGAATCAATATTGCAAAAATGACTATACTACCCAAAGCAATCTACAGATTCAATGCAATCCTTGTCAAATTACCAATGGCATTTTTTACCAAACTAGAACAAAAAATCTTAAAATTTGTATGGAGACACAAAAGACCCCAAATAGCCAAAGTAATCTTGAGAAAGCAAAATGGAGCCAGAGGAATCAGGGTCCCTGACTTCAGACCATATTACAAAGCTACAGTAATAAAGACAATATGATACTGTCACAAAAACAGAAATATAGATCAATGGAACAAGATAGAGAGCCCAGAGAGAAACCCACACACCTATGGTCAACTAATCTATGACAAATGAGGCAAGGATATACAGTGGAGAAAAGACAGTCTTCAATAAGTGGTTCTGGGAAAATTAGAGAGTTACATGTAAAAGAATGAAATTAGAATACTCCCTAACACCATACACAAAAGTAAACTCCAAATGGATTAAAGATCTAAATGTAAGACTGGAGAGTATAAAACTCTTAGAATAAAATTTAGGAAGAACACTCTTTGACATAAATCACAGCAAGATCTTTCTTGACCCACTTCTGGAGTAATGGAAATAAAAACAAAAATAAACAAATGGGACATAAGGAAATTTATTTTTATTTTATTTTATTTTTTTTAACATCTTTATTTGAGTATAACTGTTTTACAATAGTGGGTTGGTTTCTCCTTTACAACAAAGTGAATCAGTTATACATATACATATGTTCCCATAACTCTTCCCTCTTTTGTCACCCTCCCTCCCACCCTCCCTATCCCACCCCTCTAGGTGGTCACTAAGTACAGAGGTGAACTCCCTGTGCTATGCTGTAGCTTCCCACTAGCTATCTAATTTACATTTGGTAGTGTGTATATGTCCCTGCCACTCTCTCACATCGTCACAGCTTACCCTTCCCCCTCCCCATATCCTCAAGTCCATGCTCTAGTAGGTCTGTGTTTTATTCCCTCCTACCACTAATCTCTTCATGACATTTTTTTTTTTTTTTTTTTTTTTTTAGATTCCATATATATGTGTTAGCATACGGTATTTGTTTTTGTCCTTCTGACTTACTTCACTCTGTATGACAGATTCCAGGTCTATCCACCTCATTACAAATAACTCAGTTTCATTTCTTTTTATGGCTGAGTAATATTCCATTGTATATATGTGCCACATCTTCCTTATCCATTCATCTGTTGATGGACACTTAGGTTGTTTCCATGTCCTGGCTATCGTAAATAGAGCTGCAATAAACATTTTGGTACATGACTCTTTTTGAATTATGGTTTTCTCAGGGTATATGCCCAGTAGTGGGATTGCTGGGTCATATGGTAGTTCTATTTGTAGTTTTTTAAGGAACCTCCATACTGTTCTCCATAGTGGCTGTATCATTTTACATTCCTACCAGCAGTGCAAGAGTGTTCCCTTTTCTCCACACCCTCTCCAGCATTTATTGTTTCTAGAGTTTTTGATGATGGCCAATCTGGCCGGTGTGAGATGATATCTCATTGTAGTTTTGATTTGCATTTCTCTAATGATTAATGATGTTGAGCATTCTTTCATGTGTTTGTTGGCTATCTGTATATCTTCTTTGGAGAAAGGACATAAGGAAATTTAAAAGCTTTTGCACAGCAAATGAAACTATAAACAACATGAAAAGACAACCCTCAAAATGGGAGAAAATATTTGCAAATGAATCAACAAAGGATTAATCTCCAAAATATATAAGCAGCTCATGCAGCTCAATATTAAAGAAACAAACAACCCAATTAAAAATGGACAGAACACCTAAATAGTCTTTTCTCCAAAAATGACATACAGATGGCCAAGAGGCATATGAAAAGCTGCTCAACATCACTAATTATTTGAGAAATGCAAATCAAAACTACAATGAGGTATCACCTCACATCAGTTAGAATGGGCATCATCAGAAAATCTACAAACAACAAATGCTTCAGAGGGTATGGAGAAATGGGAAGCCTCTTTCAGTCTTGGTGGGAATGTAAACAGATACAGTCACTATTGAGAACAGTAGGGAGGTTCCTTAAAAAACTACAAATAGAATTACCATATGATCCAGCAATTCCACTACTGGGCATATACCCAGAGAAAACCATAATTCAAAAAGACACATGCACACCAATGTTCATTGCAGCACTATTTACAATAGCCAGGTCATGGAAACAACCTAAATGTCCATCGACAGACAAATGGATAAAGAAGATGTGGTACATATATACAATGGAATATTACTCAGCCATAAAAAGGAACGAAATTGGGTCATTTGTAGAGACATGGATGGATCTAGAGACTGTTATAGAGTGAAGTAAGTCAGAAAGAGGAAAACAAATATTGTATATTAACACATGTATGTGGAATCTAGAAAAATGGTACAGATGAACTGGTTTTCAGGGCAGAAATAGAGACACAGATGTAGAGAACAAATGTATTGACACAAACAGGGGAAATGGGTGGGGCGTGGGGGGTGTGGTGGTGGTGGGATGAATTGGGAGATTGGGATTGACATATACACTGATGTGTATAAAGTAGGTAACTAATAAAACATGATATATAAAAAAGAAAATATCAAAACTTCAATTGGATATAGTTTTGTTTCTTTAAGAGTTAATTGATCCTGGTAATAAGAAAGTATTCAATATTTCACAGATTCAAATGCATTAAAATTATTTTCTTCTTAGAATCTCATCAAGTTCTAGAGTTAGGACGTGAAAGACTTAAGAACTAACCAGTGTGGGCAGGTGAACAATAGTTTATAAAATAAAGAATTAGGTATTGTTTGTAACTTAATCTGGGGAAATTCGCTAAGATAGTCATCATTTTCCAGTTGAAATTAGACAATCAGAAATAGCGAAGTATAAGGTTCAACAGATCCTATTTCTACATGAACTAGGATGTCAGCAGTTTTTCTGTTAGTAGTAGATAAAGGGAATTTCAAAAAAAGAAATGAGAAAAAAGGCTGCATTTACATTTAACTAACAGCTTCTCCAATTGTCACAGTAAATACAGGCTGCAGATACAAAGATGAAGAGAGACAAGCCCCATGATGGGTTAAACCCCTTTTCAGATCATTACCACCCAATATATAAGATCACAGTTGCTCTATTCTTCAAATGGTCTGTGAGCTGCCAGGCTGCCAACACTGGAGGAGATTAGTTTATGTAAAACAATCATGGAGAAAGAACTGCCTGGAACAACCACATCAACATTGTCATCAAAATAAGATGAGCCTGCTTCTTCTGCACATCAGAGAGGGCACTTTAATCACTGAAAGCCTGAAGGAAACATTATTTTTCACAGCTCTCTGGAAGCTAAACTGGAAAGTAAAAGAAGGATACCTCATAGCACTTACAATTGACCAATGAAAACCACAATAAAGTCTGTCTGGAAAAACAACATGAAGATGCAGATGCACATCTTCAGAATTAGTGTTATGAACCAATGAGCCGCTGGGCTGATGTTGATAGCAGCATTGATTTGTCCTTGCATTGCTTAGGATGGCAGTTTGCTGGTCTGTTGTAGAAATCAGCTCTTCTGTCTCTTTCAGATATCTCTTACAGTTATGGTGAATAATCACAATCCCCAGACAGGCATCATCATGGTCTAATGGATGGATAGATAGATGGATAGATAGATAGATAGATAGATAGATAGATAGATAGATAGATAGATAGACAGACAGATAGATAGGTAGGTGTAAATACGTGGAGATATATGTACACACATGGGAGGAATATTGAGGAAAACCAAAACCACCTTTAACTGAAAATTTTTATGTGTTTAAAGAGTAACAAGCTCATTTGAAAAATAAACAAACACAACTTAATGCTTTTTCCCATCAAAGTCATACTACCTTAACTTTTTGAACAGATAGTGTAAGTTTTTCTTCTAAACATATATTTATTTTCAGATGTATAAGTTTTCTCTCCATGGTTTAAAATAAACTTTAAAGGTTTGTTTACTTGTAAGTCCAAGAATCTCCCTCTTCTGTGAATCCCGAAACAACTTCAGGGGAGGTAAAGTGGGGATGGAGGTATAAAAATCCTAGGTTGTGATCATGAATCAAAAAGAACACTTAAAGCCCATAAACCTGGTGTGTTTAAAACCAAGGTGAGGGACACACTGATTTCTAGCTGGTAGATGCACCTCTCATTTCTTCCTGGTGGTAGACTTATAGTAAATAACTTGAGTGTTATTTTTTAACAACAAAAAAAAATTATCAAAGTGTATTCTTATTTCTACAATAATCCTCAATACAGATGCCTCAATATTTTCAGAAAGACTGGCAATATATGACTTAGAATCTAAAATTAGACAATAAACAAGGAAAGAAACTACCATGAAAGAAAGTTAGCAGGCAGAAATAGACATCAAAAAACTTTACATATTAAAATTGGAATGGTTTAAGATGGAGATTAGATGCATAAGAAGAAAGGATAATTGAAGTGAAGATTTAAAGTGGATGCTCATGGTCATTTTGGAACTATACTTTAACAAAATTAGGATTAAACATAAGTTTGTGTCAACTCAGATTGTTCTCTGCACACACATACACACACAAGGATGAAGAGAGAGAAGAGTAGAGAGATTTACCCGATTGAAGTATAACACATGTAAAAAATAAGTATTTTTCTGAACAGTATATTGTAATATATTATATTATATTTTATTCTATCATATTTTATTTTAGTGCTAGAAAAATTTGTTCATGACTTCATAAATATACTTTACAACCTGATATATCAGTTACCACCCCATCTGGAAAACACTTCCTTTTTGTGAAATTTCAAATTTTGAACCACATATATGAATAATCTATTCATAATATGAAAAAATTTATAATCAACTCCCAGAAGCACCTTTTCAGTAAAAATTTTCATTCTGATTATCTTCATATATATAGTACTTTGCTAAGATAAACTATTTTAAAATTCACTGATATTCTCAATACAGAAAAATATTACAGATAAATATAAATATTCAATAATTAGATGATAGCAAGAATATACACTTAAACTTTCAAAATTAATTTATCTAATTATATTTAAAATCATAAAAGCAAATCAGAACCTCTCAGAGTAGATGAACATTTCAAAATCTGGCTCTGTGTTTGGCAGGGATTATTGCTTCCCAATATTTATTTCCACTTTCATGAATGAAGTTCAATCCTAGATCTTCATTGTGATATTATATGTCCAGTCCTTATACAAATGAATTTCCAACCTCTCTTGAAGCAAAGTTTTACCATTTGACTAAGACCTTGCCAATAGCATATAAATGATATAGAGTGTATCAGATTTGTACTGTATCAGAACGTGGACCCTCTACTTCTATGTTTTCCTTCTTCTGGCTAGAATGTGGACATCTTCAACTATCGGAATAAGGACCACACATATATATTTCCAAAGAAGGAAAAGGAAGTAACCAAGACCCCAGATATCTTTAGAAACAACAAAGCTGGACTTTTACATGAAAGAAAAACTATTTTGTGTACACCATTTTTTTCTGTTTATTTATTAGAGCAATTTAACTTTATTCTTACTTATAAAGTTGAAACTTGTCAAAGTATAGCCACAGCTGTGAACCTATATTTGCTTGAGACAAATCAAACTAATGATATTTACAGTCAAATGTACCTAAGCAGTTAGCATCTGTAAGCCTCAAATTTCTCATTTGTTTAAAGAAAAAAAAAAGGAATAAGAGCAATGCATACTTCATGGGATTACTGTAAATATTAATGCTCTAATCTAAAAAATTTATTAATGAAGTCCACAGTAAATTCACAATAAATGTAAGCTATTATTATATCATAAACTGCAATAATCAAAGTGGTTTGAAATTGAACACAATTTAAATTGCCTATGTATTACAGGCATTATGGAACACTTGAGTTATAAAAAAATACTCAATTAAAAAAAATAAACTTTTAGGGAATTCCCTAGTGTTCCAGTAGTTAGGACTCTGTGCTTCCACTTCAGAGGGCATGGGTTTGATCCCTGGTCAGGGAACTAAGATTCTGCAACGAAAAAAATAAAAATTAAAAGAAAAATAAACTTTTAAGTATACTCAGTAAGAAACACTTTCACAATTTGGTGTTTATCTTCTATTTTTTAATATTTTTATGTGAAGATATACATTCTGCTAAAAATCTGGATAGTTTTCTTCTCCATATACCCTAAATATTCTCATATTTATTTCAAAATGCATTTTTAATAGCTAGAATATAGATAGAGTTTCTTGCTATTGTAAATATGTGTTTGCCCAGTAGTAAATTATTAAACTTTTGAACTACCTATTTTTATCAATATTAAAAATACTGGGCTTCCCTGGTGGCGCAGTGGTTGAGAGTCCGCCTGCCGATGCAGGGGACGCGGGTTCGTGCCCCGGTCCGGGAAGATCCCACATGCCGCGGAGCGGCTGGGCCGGTGAGCCATGGCCGCTGAGCCTGCGCGTCCGGAGCCTGTGCTCCGCAACGGGAGAGGCCACAACAGTGAGAGGCCCGCGTAGCGCAAAAAAAAAAAAAAAAAAATACTGATTCAGAATACCTTTTGTATGTAAATGTATACTCACTGCTAATAAAAGAAGTGCAGTGTCAAATAATATAAACATGTTTAATTTATAAATATTTGAATATATGTTGTCATAATTCCCTCTCAGATTTTGAACAAAGTTACACTTCAAACATAGTATGAGGATTTTATTTTTCCTGTGTGCAGGCACTAAGAATTATTCCTGAATATTTGATAGGCAAATGCCTTTTCATTGTAACACAATGAAACTCAATGTTACGCTTTATATAGTTTAGTATAACCGTTAGTAAAAACTGAATAAAATATTCTTAGACTCAGAAAAGTGATTTGTGATATGTGGTGAGTGAATTCCACAGCTTCAAAGACATAAAACATAAACTGTTTCATCTCAATAATCCTTAATCTCTTCAAAATGAACTGCTGAATAACATAGGTTAATATAAATTAAACTCTCCTGGCATTAACCTTAGTGGATTTCAAATTCACTATTATCAGTATCAAGAAAGTGTTTATGAAATGATTAAAAAAGCTTTTACCTTATGATATATTGGTTAGTTTTATAAGAGCATTCATTAGTATGTTATATAAGTTTGACATATCATTTTGGCTTTCATCTTTAGGGTTTCAAGAATATTCTTTGAGATATAGGAATAAAACATACTGTAGTATGCTATTTCACTTTAACTTTTACTAAATGTAATGACGACCTGACAGAGATTCTTTAGAGTTTTGAGGAAACATCTTTATTTATATTCTGAAATCCTATGGGTTTTACTTACAAAATAGCAAAATACTAAGGAAGCATAAAACATATTATATGCTTAATATATTACAGTGCTTTACCCACCAAAGGAGAAAAACCCCCAAAGTAATATGTTATCACACAGGAAGGAACTTAGACTGGTAATATAAAAGAATATAAATAAAATATTTCAATATAGATTCAATTGCATCAATTTAATCACGTATACCACAAACTTTGTGAGTATATCATGTGAAGGTTGTTTGTATGCACCCTGCAAAAAGTTGTACTCCTTATCATTTTAAAATTACTCAGAAGCTCTTCTTCAAGGAGCGACAAAGACACGGCAAAGGAGAAAATAGAGTTCTTTATGTATACTAGAGGACACACACACACACACACACACACACATATATGAGTTTGTTAAAATACCACAATCTTTAGCAACTTGGCTTCAGTTACAACCTGAGATATAAGAGGAAAAATATCAAAAAATATTTCTAGTTGCTAAAGACATAGAAAATATTAGGGCTGAGGTGGTAAGGGAACTAGATAGACTATCTTACACTGGAGTTCTCCAGAAGCAGAGCCTGAGACAAAAATGCCAAATGAATAAGTTTATTTTGGGGGTGAATGGCACACAATCAGGGACTGAAAAATGAGGAGGAATAAATGAAGTGTGTATCATCAAGGTGGCTTCTATTGTATATGACTGGAGTTTAATCCAACAGAGAAAACTAATCTGGAAACTCATGTAAAACCCCAGATATGTTCTGAGAGAATGAGTTACTTATTCACTTATTCTTGTCAATCCTAGTTGAGGGTTGCTTTCAAGGGCATTAACTATTGAGCTCTTTCAGTCTACCATGTTCATCTGCTACAGCGAGATAACTTTTAATTCCACAAAGACTATAATAATAACAACAAAAAAAAGGCTGAGAAACAAGATGGTGGTTATTCCATGTTGATCTTATATACAAAATGCCCTCAAACTCTTATTGCTTTATTCTCCCCTTCTACTTAAAAGCTTTTAATAAAAGCTTTTACATAAACATCTGTAACCTCTACAGGACTAAGATTTTGTTTTACTAATACCGGTAATATGCAGGCTGACTTTTGGATAATAAAGTGATTAATATGAGCTTCTCTTTAGATAGAACTGAAGGACTCTGGGCTCCAGGCAAGAGTAGGAATACAACACCAACAAAATGAGAAGTTAATACAATTCTACACAAAAAAGCAAAAGATATTCCTTCTGAGCTACTTCTCCAACTTTGTTGCAAAAATATTGGAATTGGGTATTAGCTACTAATTTAAAAATCTATATCTATATATACATATATATGTGTATGTATATATATATATTTATACACACACACACACTAACTTTTAAGGATCCTCCAGTGAATCAGTCCTGTCAGATAACAACAAAGTCCACAAGCCCTGACCCTGCCGTGGTGACTTGATCAGGTTTTATTACCTTATTTGTAGATATGATTAGTTAATCAAATGTTGCCAGAGATGTGAGAAACTGAAGATTTGAAATGTGAAAGAAAAGCAAATAAATACTCAGCAAGATGGTAAAAATAAATTTTCAGAAGCAAAATTATTCTGTTGTCCTAAAGAAAAAGTCCAGAAGAAATGTCTTCAATGAAAACAAAAACAAACAAAACAATTAGTAAACAAAACAAAACAATAACAAATTGTTGGGATATAATTTTCTATGGGTTTTTTGTGTTTCTTGTTAGAAAGGCATTGATGCTTTCTTCTGGATTATCTCTTCAAGGATTTGTTTGTTACATACAACCTTGAAAGATAGAGATAGTAACTCCTTCCAGGGTAGAGGACAGGCATGCTTACTCCCATTATACAAAATATGGGCTCTCTAAGCTCTAGATACCTTTTCTGTAACACACTCCATTGTATGTTTAATTGTCATCTAGCCCTCTTCACATCACTTTGTGGGAACTGGAGCTCAGTGAAAAAGTGTAAAATACTGACCTCTGGCTACCTCTAGTGTTGTAAATTAAGTCCTTCATCTCTGACCCCAGCAGTCTGGGTCTTACACCAACAGCCATGCACCTTGGCAGGCTCACTTGCTAGCTTGAAAGCAGAGTAAAATTTCATATCCTTCACCCTTCCTGACAGATCTACCATGGATTATGTTATGTGTTTGAGTGTATTGGGACCTTCTGAATTTTGGCAAGGAATTTGGGGATGAATTAGTGATAGATACAAAAATATCTAAGCAAAGGCATAAAAAATCAGGGATTTTCTTTTAACTTCAAGTGAAAAACATATTGTAAAACTGTTATACCATGTTACTCTACTAATTGGCTGGCAATGTATAGTATTTACATAGTTTTTATAATTAAAAGACAGTTCACTGGGTAGAAATGTGTCCCCAAACAGATTTGCTGGAGTTCTAACTTCTAGTAACTGTGAATGAGATATTATTTGGTAATAAGTTCTTTGCAAACATAATCTGATTAAGACTGGGTCCCAATCCAATGCTGGTATTCTTTTAAGAGGGTAATTTGGACACAGACACAAAAGCACAGAGGGAGGATGTCATGAGACAACAGAGTAAAAACTCTGAGTGATACATTCACAAGCCAAGCATCACTGTTGACTGCCAGAAGCTGGGAAGAAGTTCAGATTACTTACATCCACAGCATTAGCTTTCTTATTATTTTTTTAATTTAATTTTTTTATAAAGCAGGTTCTCATAAGTTATCCATTTTATACATATTAGTGAATATATGTCATTCCCAATCTCCCAGTTCATCCCACACCCCCCCCACACTTTCTCCCTTTGGCGTCCATACATTTGTTCTCTACAACTGTGTCTCTATTGCTGCGCTGAAAACTGGTTCATCTGTACTATTTTACTAGGTTCCACATATATGCGTTAATATACAATATTTGTTTTTCTCTTTCTGCCTTACTTCACTCTGTATGACAGTCTCTAGATCCATCCACGTCTCTACAAATTACCCAATTTCATTCCCTCTTATGGCTGAGTAATATTCCATTGTATATATGTACCACAACTTCTTTATCCATCCATCTGTCGATGAGCATTTAGGTTGTTTCCATGACCTGGCTATTGTAAATAGTGCTGCAATGAACATTGGTGTGCATGTGTCTTTTTAAATTATGGTTTTCTCTGGGTATATGCTCAATAGTGGGATTGCTGGGTCATATGATAATTCTATTTGTAGTTTTTTAAGGAACCTCCATACTGTTCTCCATAGTGACTGTATTAATTTACATTCCCACCAACAGTGCAAGAGGCTTCCCATTTCTCCATACCCTCTGAAGCATTTGTTGTTTGTAGATTTTCTGATGATGCCCATTCTAACTGGTGTGAAGTGATACCTCATTGTAGTTTATTGGGTTTTATTTTTTTATTTTTTATTTTTTTTTGCGGTACGCGGGCCTCTCACCGTCATGGCCTCTCCCACTGCAGAGCACAGGCTCCGGACACACAGGCTAAGAAGCCATGGCTCATGGGTCCAGCCACTCTGCAGCATGTGGGATCCTCCCAGACCGGGGCACGAACCCGTGTCCCCTGCATCAGCAGGCACTCTCAACCACTGTGCCACCAGGGAAGCCCTCATTGTAGTTTTGATTTGCATTTCTCTAATAATTAGTGATGGTGAGCAGCTTTTCATGTGCTTCTTGGCCATCTGTATGTCTTATTTGGAGAAATGTCTATTTACATCTTCTTTCCATTGTTTGATTGGGTTGTTTGTTTTTTTAATATTAAGCTGCATGAGCTGTTTATGTACTTTGGAGATTAATCCTTTGCCAATTGACTCAATTGCAAATATGTTCTCCGCTTCTGAGTGCTGTCTTTTCCTTTTGTTTGTAGTTTCCTTTGTTGTGCAAAAGCTTTCAAGTTTCATTAGGTCCCATTTGTTTATTTTTGTTTTTATTTCCATTACTCTATGAGGTGGATCAAAAAAGATCTTTCTGTGATTTATGTCAAAGAGTGTTCTAACTATATTTTCCTCTAAGAGTTTTATAGTGTCTGGTCTTACATGTAGGTCTCGAATCCATTTTGAGTTTGTTTTTTGTGTATGGTGTTAGGGAGTGTTCTAATTTCATTCTTTTATCTGTAGCTGTCCAGTTTTCCCAGCATCAATTATTGAAGAGATTGTCTTCTCTCCATTATGTATCCTTGTCTCCTTTGTCATATATTAGTTGACCATAGGCGTGTGGGTTTATCTCTGGGCTTTCTATCATGTTCCTTTGATCTGTATTTCTGTTTTTGTACTAGTCCCATACTGTCTTGATTATTGTAGCTTTGTAGTGTAGTCTGAAGTAACAGAGTCTGATTCCTCCAACTCTGTTTTCTTTCCTGCAAGACTGCTTTGGCTATTCATGGTCTTTTGTATCTCCATACAAATTTTAAGATTTTTTTGTTCTAGTTTGGTAAAAAATGCCATTGATAATTTGACAAGGATTGCATTGAATCTGTAGATTGCTTTGGGTAGTATAATCATTTTTGCAATATTGATTCTTCCAGTTGAAGAACATGGTATACCTCTCCATCTGTTTGTAACATCTTTAATGTCTTTAATCAGTGTCTTATAGTTTTCTGCATACAGGTCTTTTGTCTCCCTAGGTAGGTTTATTCCTAGATATTTTATTCTTTTTGTTGCAATGGTAAATGGGAGTGTTTCCTTAATTTCTCTTTCATCATTAATGTATAGCAATGCAAGAGATTTCTGTGCATTAATTTTGTATCCTGGAATTTTACCAAATTCATTGATTAGCTCTAGTAGTTTTCTGGTGGCATCTTTAGGATTCTCTGTGTATAGTCATGTCATCTGCAAATAGTGACAGTTTTACTTCTTTTCCAATTTGTATTCCTTTTATTTTTTTCTTCTCTGATTGCCATGTCTAGGACTTCCAAAACTATGTTGAATAATAGTGATGAGAGTGGACATCCTTGTCTTGTTCCTGATCTTGGAGGAAATGATTTCAGTTTTTCACCATTGAGAATGATGTCTGCTGTGAGTTGGTCATATATGGCCTTTATTATGTTGACGTAGGTTCCATCTATGCCCACTTTCTGGAGAGTTTTTATCATAAATGGGTGTTGAATTTTGTCAAAAGCTTTTTCTGCATGTATTGAGATGATCATATGGTTTTTTTCTTCAAATTGTTAATATGTTTTATCACATTATTGATTTGCATATGTTGAAGAATCCTTACATCTTTGGGATAAATCCCACTTGATCATGGTGTATGATCCTTTAAATGTGTTGTTGGCTTCTGTTTGCTAGTATTTTGTTGAGGATACTTGCTTCTATATTCATGAGTGATATTTGTGTGTAATTTTCTCTTTTTGTATTATCTTTGTCTAGTTTTGCTGTCAGGGTGATGGTGGCCTCATAGAATGTGTTTGGGAGTGTTCTTTCCTTTGCAATTTTTTGAAAGAGTTTGAGAAGGATGGGTGTTAGCTCTTCTCTAAATGTTTTATAGAATTCACCTGTGAAGACATCTGGTCCTGGACTTTTCTTTGTTGGAAGATTTTTAATCACAGTTTCAATTTCATTACTTGTGATTGGTCTGTTCGTATTTTCTATTTCTTCCTGGTTCAGTCTTGGAAGGTTATACCTTTCTAAGAATTTTTCCATTTCTTCCAGGTTGTCCATTTTACTGGCATAGAGTTGCCTGTAGTAGCCTTTTAGTATGCTTTGTATTTCTGTGGTGTCTGTTGTAACTTCTCCTTATTCATTTCTAATTTTATTGATTTGAGTCCTCTTCCTCTTTTTCTTGATGAACCTGTCCAAAGGTTTATCAGTCTTGTTTATCTTCTCAAAGAACCACCTTTTAGTTTTATTGATCTTTGCTATTGTTTCTTTGTTTCTATTTCATTTATTTCTGCTCTGATCTTTATGTTTTCTTTCCTTCTACTAAATTTGTGCTTGTTTCCTCTGCTTTATCTAGTTCTTTTAGGTGTAATGTTAGATTGTTTTTTTGAGATTTTTCTTGTTTCTTGAGGTAGAATTTTATTGCTATAAAATTCACTCTTATAACTGCTTTTGCTGCATCCCATAGGTTTTGGATCATCGTGTTTTCATTGTCATTTGTCTCTAGGTATTTTTTTATTTCCCCTTTGAGTTCTTCAGTGATCTCTTGGTTATTTGGTAACGTATTGTTTAGCCTCCATGTGTCTGTGGTTTTTACATTTTTTTCCCTGTAATTGATTTCTAATCTCTTAGTGTTGTGGTCAGAAAAGATGCTTGATATGATTTCAGTTTTCTTTAATTTACTGTGGCTTGATCTGTGACCCAAGATGTGATCTATCTTGGAGAATATTCTATGTGCACTTGAGAAGAAAGTGTTATCTGCACTTTTTGGATGTAATGTCCTATAAATATCAATTAAATCTATCTGGTCTATTTTGTCATTTAAAGCTTGTGTTTCCTTATAAATTTTCTTTTTGGATGATCTGTCCATTGATGTAAGTGTGGCATTAAAGTTCCCCACTATTATTGTATTACTGTCGATTTCGTCTTTTATAGCTGTTAGCAGTTGCCTTACGTATTGAGGTGCTCCTATGTTAGGTGTATATATATTTTTAATTGTTATATCTTCTTCTTGGATTGATCCCTTGATCATTATGTATTGTCCTTCCTTGTCTCTTGTAACATTCTTCATTTTAAAGTCAAATTTCTCTGATATGAATATTGCTACTCCAGCTTTCTTTTGATTTCCATTGCTGGAATATCATTTTTCATCCCCTCACTCTCAATCTGCATGTGTCCCTAGGTCTGAAGTGGATTTTTTATAGACCGCATATAGATCACATATAGATGGGTCTTGTTTTTATATCCATTCAGCGAGCCTGTGTCTTTTGGTTGGAGCATTTAATCCATTCACGTTTAAGGTAATTATCAATATGTATATTATTACAACCATTTTCTTAATTGTTATGGGTTTGTTTATGTAAATGCTTTTCTTCTCTGTTTCCCATTTAGAGAAGTTTCTTTAGCATTTTTTGTAGAACTGTTTGGTGGTGCTGAATTCTCTTCAGTTTTGCTTGTCTGTAAAACTTTTGATTTCTCTGTCAAATCTGAATGAGATCCTTGCTGGGTAGAGTAATGTTGGTTGTATATTCTTCCCTTTCATCACTTTAAATATATCAAGCCACTCCCTTCTGGCTTGTAGATTTTCTGCTGAAAAATCAGCTTTTAACTTTATGGCAGTTCCCTTGTATGTTATTTGTCATTTTTTCTTTGTTGCTTTCAATAATTTTTCTTTGTCTTTAATGTTTGTCAATTTTTTTTTACTATGTATCTCGGCCTGTTTCTCCTTGGTTTTATCCTGCCTGGGACTCTCTGTGTTTCTTGGACTTGGGTGGCTATTTCCTTTCCCATGTTAGGGAAGTTTTCAATTATAATTTTTTCAAATATATTCTCGGGTCATTTATCTCTCTTTTCTCCTTCTGGGACCCCTGTAATACGAATATTGGCCCAGAGGTCTCTAGGCTGTCTTCATTTCTTTTCATTCTTTTTTCTTTACTCTGTTCTGCAGCAGTGAATTCCACCATTCTGTCTTCCAAGTCACTTATCCGTTCTTCTGCCTCAGTTATTCTGCTATTGATTCCTTCTAGTGTAGTTTTCATTTCAGTTATTGTATTGGTCATCTCTGTTTGTTTGTTCTTTAATTCTTCTAAGTGTTTGTTCTTTAATTCTTCTAGTTCTTTGTTAAACATGTCTTGCAACTTGTCAATCTTTGCCTCCATTCTTTTCCTGAGGTCCTGGATCATCTTCACTATCATTTTTCTGAATTCGTTTTCTGGAAGGTTGCCTATCTCCACTTCATTTAGTTGTTTTTCTGGCATTTTATCTTGTTCCTTCATCTGATATATATCCCTCTGCCTTTTCATCTTGTCTATCTTTCTGTAAATGTGGTTTTTGTTCCATAGGTTTCGGGATTGTAGTTCTTCTTGATTTTGCTGTCTGACCTCTGGTGGGTGAGGCTATCTAAGAGGCTTGTGCAAGCTTCCTGATGGAAGGGACTGGTGGTTGGTAGAGCTGGTTCTTGCTCTGGTGGGCAGAGCTCAGTGAAACTTGAATCCACTTGTCTGCTGATGGATGGGGCTGGCTTCCCTCCCTGTTGGTTGTTTAGCCTGAAGCAACCCAACACTGGAGCCTACCTGCCTCTTTGGCGGGGCTAATGGCTGTCTCTGGGAGGGCTCATGCCAAGGAGTATTTCTCAGAACTTCTGCTGCTAGTGCTCTTGTCCTCACAATGAGCCACAGACACCCCCCACCTCTGCCGGAGACCCTCCAACACTAGCCGGTGGGTCTGGTTTAGTCTCCTATGGAGTCACTGCTCCTTTCCTTGGGTCCCGATGCACACGTTACTTTGTATGTGCCCTCCAAGTGTGGAGTCTCTGTTTCTCCCAGTTCTGTCAAAGTCCTGCAATCAAATCCCACTAGCTGATTCTCTAGGAATTCCTCATCCCATTGTCATACACCCAGGTTGGGAAGCCTGACGTGGGGCTCAGAACCTTCACTCCAGTGGGTGGACTTTTGTGATATAAGTGTTCTCCAGTTTGTGAGTCACCCACCCAACAGTTATAGGATTTGATTTTATTTTGATTGTGCCCCTCCTACCATCTCACTGTGGCTTCTCTTTTGTCTTTGGATGTGGGATATCTTTTTTGGTGTCTTCCCGTTGATGATTGTTCAGCAGTTAGTTGATTCCAGTGCTCTTGCAAGAGGGAGTCAGCACACGTCCTTCTACTCCACCATCTTGAACCAATCTCCTTAGCTTTCCTTAATAATTATGCAATTTTACCATTATCATATATACATTGATACCTTTTGAGGAGCAGAATATAGATTTAATTAGTAATAGATTCAATTCATGCTTTGATAATGGAGTAAATTTGGAAAAATAATGTTCTAATAGAATTTAGTTGTAGTATGAATTATCTAATGTAGGTTAATTTGCTTTACAGTTTGCATTAAAATTCTGCAATAAGGCTGCTTTTAGAAATTATCTCTTGGAATTAAAATAATAAATGTCTAAAATCAATGGTAAACAACTATATAATTCTCAAGGATTGTAGTAATCTATATTTCTCTTCCTCTTCCACCTCCTTCACTTCTTCTTCTTAGTCTCTCCTCATCCCCTTTATTATTATTATTATTTCTATTAATATTGTTATTTAACTTCATTTATCTTAGTGCACTGTTGGGGACAAAATAAATTCTCAAGATGAGTTCACTGATTTACTCACTGCATGTCATGACTTTTAACAAAATTGTGCATGAAATGGTTGAATAGCACATTTTGTGCACAACCACTGGTTATTTGTTACTAATTTTTAATGATATTACACTCCATCTAAATATTTAAATTAATTTATGAACAACTTATTACTTTAATTCAAGTAAAACTACTTTTTATCTAATTATTAATTCATTTTTTAATGTTTCAGTTTCTTTTCAGATTGGATTTTTAAATTGTAGTCTGCACAAAGGTAGTCTTAACAGTAATGGTATTAGGAACAATATGCTAAAAGACATCAGCCTAAAATTTCTATAATTATTTTCTGACATATTGATTTATACAAATCCTAAAAAATGTACTGTTATTAGGACTCTGGTATCTTTAAAATCCTGACATAATTCCATTCTTGGAATTTCTTGGATCTATTTCAAATCCTGAACTATACAAACTAATAGGAAAACAGCTGAGGAATGAGTTTTAAAATTCCATCTACGCTATTTTATAAAACCTAATTTATACACATTCCTAGGGAAAAAGCTTCATAAAGGCATCATTGATAATTTTACTCTTTTCAATTTCTGAGAGCTCACACTTTGATTTATCAATTTTTTAAAGTGAAAGGATTATGGATGTGAATATTTCTTAAAAATATTCATATTGAGGATCTTTGATGATTAAGGACAATATTTCACTAATGGCTCAAACTTACATCTATGAACTTAATTTTTCTATGTAAATTAACTGAACATATAACACATTACCAAGTGTGTTATGGGTTTTCAGACAGTGACTGTCTAGAGTACTTAAATATCAGCATTTTTAAAGAATATATTTCAATAGTCATTAATTATATTTCACTGTGACTACTGTTTTGCACTTTTACAAATGATATTGTATAACAATTTATAATTTAGCTCATCTTCCTGTGTTTCTTGGGCAATACCTTGTTCACGTTCACATAGAATATGATCGTTTGGCTCAGAGTGAAAGAATAACTGAACAATCTTAATTTTTAGGAAAATTTGTATTAATATTGGTGTAATTGCTTTTTAAACACTTCTTATAAAGATTCTGCTTTCTAAGAACTCCTTTAAAAATGTGATGTCAGGTGAATTCATTCTTGACAGAAGTAGAAGGTTTTGAAAGACAGTAATTAACCAGACTATATTTTTAACTGATTCACATAAACATGCAGACACATACACACACACTAGTAGAAATGATTTTATAACCTTTGAGTTGTCCAATTATGATGGGATGACTAAGAATAAACAGTAGTGAGTTTTAAAAAATTTATTCCAAAACTAGACTTATAACAAATACTTTTGTGAGGAGTTTTCCATGTACTATATATGAGATTTTGGCAAATAATGGTAAAAGCATAAACAAACTGTACTCAATCATTTTTCTTTTTAAATTTTCATTCTGTTACCTTCTTCCTTGTATCTAATAATATCAGCCATTAACCATCATGTGTGTGAAGTCCATTCCTCTACTCTCCATTAAACTTATTATATATACTACTACTCTTCATACTATTGTTTAATATTTTATAGAACATTTATAATTTACATAATTTTCTATTGGATTTTAATACATTATGGTGTATTTTATTATATTATTGACATAGGCTAAGAAAGTGTACAAGTAGCATCACTTTAAACCCTCCATTTATGATTTTTATGGAAGGACTTGTTTTGATTTAATCAAAGGTAAAAAACAAGTAAACACTTAATTTTGAGACATTAAGAATCAGCAAAGAGAGAGGGGATTAAAAAAAAAAGAAGAAGAAGCAGGCTTCTGCTTGTCAACTCATATTTCCCATTAAGGGCAAAGACTGTTTTATGTTTTCCTGAATTTTGATGAGAAGATCAAGTACAACATGTTTATGGTACAAAAAGAAAATCAAATATGGCAAGATTCTCCCTTGTACAGACTATAATGCTGCTGTGTATGTACATTAGACTTTGGAGTCTAAAGAAAGCTATAGAAAGGACCAGTAAGGAACTTACACTAAGGTAGATCTTTCTTTGAAAACTCTATGATAAAACTATTTCCTGTTATACCAAACATGTCTATAAATAATTACATTCTTCTAAAATGTTTTATTCCTGGTATGGTACAAGGATGGAGTTTCCAATGTGCCTTAAAGTCCCAAGATCTCAGATCCTTTCACATAAAGGAAGATTCAGTCTCATCACAGTACATCTGATTAAATGATGGACGAAAGGGAAAGGCTCCTGATGCTTAGCAGTGAGCATGGGTAACACAAAATAGTAGATCTTGAACAGAGAGGGAAGAGGCTGTTGGATAACTCACAGAAATTATTGATCTTCTTAATTGGGAAATAACTTCAGAATTTTTCATGATAAATATACACTAGTTTCCTAACCTATAAGGATGAGAATTTGAGGACCATATTTCAAATCTTTATGATAATTATTAGGATAGACTTCATTGATGGGTTACAGTGCTACAATCACCTGAAATTTTTAACATCACTTTTAACTTGTCTAATCCATGTTGAGGAAAATCCCTATCTTATTAACTTTATTTTTTTTCTTATGGAATAATTATAGAAACTATAGTAAAGTATATTTTTAGCTGATATTACATTATTTGTAACAAACATGATTGCTAAATCTCACTGGTAATGAAAAAATAAACACACAATTCTTCTGATTAAGTCTTTACACTTTCACAAAAGATAGTATATTGTAGCTTACTGTTTAGATCATCTACTTATCTAATTATCAAGTATACATTTTATTCTGAAAAAATTTTTGAGTAAATTTCATGATGCATATTCTTTTAAAATTTATTGTATATTCATATAAGGTTAATTTTGAAACTAGGATCTTATTATTTATTTAATAAGAAATTTTCACATTTAAATGGAAAAGAATTCTATTCTTAAAAATCAAGCCAAAAATCCTGATTAAATGTGAGGAATCCTTGAACAAAGAGAATGTATTCAAGTTAGTTACTCAAAACCCTATCTTCCTTATTAGAAGGAAATATAAATATCTCCCTTAAATTCTACAAATCTCTACTATTTACAAATTCCATACACATTTATGGTCAAAAGGGATTACTCTTTCTGTTCCACACCATATGAAAAAGTTTGATTCAGAGTACAGTATAACATTGTTCTGCCTGCAATTGACTATTAACTCATAGTCTCAGTCCAAAGCAAGGACACAAGCAATTCTCCAGATAATGCTCATCATTGTCAAACTTTTGTCCAAGCTACCATATTGCCTCAAGCAGCATATCCAGCTTCTTCAAGAATAAACTTAAGCAAGATTGCCCCTCCAATGAGTTCCCAAGGTAATAGTTGATTATGCTTAGCTTTCAAATTACATGCATTTTAAACTCCTAGAAGCACCAATCAAATTGAAAAGCACTGACTGGGGAATGGTTCCAGTGTCATCAAACACAGCATCTTAGAGCCATTAAAAACACAAGCCTTTCCTGAGATCAAATCTTGAACAAGGGGCCAGTTTATATTTTAAACTTATATAATACAAAAGCTTTTGTTATATTTCTTTTCCAAGGTCATTTAGATTCCTTGAATAACTGCCAACTTGACCTTGGGGAACCATATGTTTACTCACCCATGTTGGACCCTTTCTGTGAGTGGCTCATGGTACTTTCATCACTGTAAAGGAGAAATACAAATATTTAATCTGTAATGGGGCACCCTTTCAATAGGACATGAGACTAAAATTTAGACTGCAATGTTAGTATAAGTCTGGTGAAAGTATATCATGATATTTAAATCCAGAATGGTAAGCATACCTTCACAAAATGTATAATGATAGACTTTACCATTATGGAAGATTATATTTCCAATAAAATAGAAACAACTCTATGTATATGTCAATATTTCCAACTGACTACATTATCTATTTAGCTGAAGAAATCTTTGGCAGAATTCAATATTATTCACTTAGAATTGTGTTCAACTGCAGAGGAAACAAAGAACCTTATGAAAAGTGCCATTTTCTTATATAGCAGTTATGTCTATTACCTCTCAGCAGCATGTGACTAAAATTTCTATTCACAGCCCAGTTATTTTTTATTCCCTTGAAAATTCATTCAAAAATATGGAGTTAGTCTCTCTTACACATCAGGCATCCCTCTAGTTACTTAGTTACAGTGATGGACAAAACAGACATACATTATCCAAGATATTTTTGAGCTGTTGTTTACAAACTCACAGCTCCTCTAGCACCAATCTCTTAGAGTGTTCTGAGTTCCACATGATATCTTTCTGTATATATTAGTAACAGTTCCACAAAGGGGATTCTTTTCTTGGTTGGTGTCAAGCTACATGTCATATTTTCTGTGATATCTGTATCCTACTCCAGTGATCACATCTTGTATATGATTAATGGGGTTCTTAGGCTGCTGCTGCTGCTTCCTTATTGGCTCCACTTCTCTCCACATTCTTTTCTATTCCATCAATATGGAGAAGTTTCTTACCATATGCCTCCATAGCAGATTTGAGAGTAGGTTGCAGCTTTCAACAGATTTTACTGAATATTCATACATAATAGAAGGACATTATAATTGAACTTCTAGAATGTTCTCTTTTCAGAACGTAAAGGTCCAGTGTGTTGTGTCCAGGTCTGGATGTATCTCTTCTTAGCAGGACCACGTGTTCAGGTCCACCACTAAGAAGGTGCAAATGTGTAGATTTCTATTTAGCCCAAATTACCAGGCATCCCAAGAGAGAAATTATTACCAACTTCCTGTACTCTACAGTAGATTTCACAAAGCTAATTTCCTCTCTCAGGACATACTTCTTATAAAACTCCACTCCCTTTAACTACCATCTTCTGTGATGTCATACCCCCTCTGGATAAGACAGGAAAATTATATTACAATGCAAGAAACCAACATCAGTAAATTTGGAAATATCCAATCATAAATAAAACCATAAGGCTCTAACAGTGTAGTCCAGTTTCTTAATATTGTCCCGACTTTTGTTTAAAGTAAAAATAAATTACTTCATATTCTTCCTGCAGTCATTATCAGCTCATCATCTGTACTCACCTGCTCAGTCAAGAACACAAACTGTAAAATAAAAACAGCCAGTGATTTTAGGCAGAACAAAATATAAATTTACATAGAATAAAGAAAATTCATTCTTCTATACAAACATATATCAAAATTTATAATAGCTTCTCCGTTATGTATCAGGCTACTTCTGTCTTTCTCAAGATATGTATGTGGGCTCTCTCTACACTTCTCCCTCCCAGAATAAAAGAAAAAAAGAGGGTAAAAATATCAGTCTAAGACATTTAATTTTATATAGTCAGAAATTATTAGTTATTTAAATAACATCTTCTGACATTCTTTAAATTATTTCCATGATTAGACTTAGTCAAGATTTTCTGCCTTACTTATTCTTAATTTTAAAATATCAAATTTGTCGGGAACATACATTAATAAGCTATGAGTGCTCCCAGCATCTCTCTCCTTCATCCTTAAATGGAGATTCTATTTTAGAATACTCAGTACTCCCCAAATCTACCTCTTCTTTCTTTCTGTGGAATTTCTTATGTTGTCAATTAATGAGAGAATGAAAGAAGAAAAAGTAATAATGATGCTAAAAGCTCGGCCTCTGTACTCCAGTGACAAATCAAACCTCAGAGGCAGAGTTCTGGATGAAGTAGAAAAGAATAGTTTTATAACTTTGCTCAACAAAGGGAGACACAGTGGGCTGTGCCCTTCAAAAACTATGTGTTCCAAGATGGGGGAATTTAGCGAGGAGTTTTATAGCAATGGTTCAAGGGCAGGGTTGCTGATAAGGATCAGGGTGTGTGCAGGACCTGCACTCGTTTAATCTAGCCTCAGGTGATCTCCTGATGAACTTCTGTTGTTCCTTTAATCTGGCCTCAGGTGGTCTCCCTATGAGCTTCAAGGTTATCAAGCTGTGACCTCCTCTGTGGAACATCTTCCATTTGGTGGGGTTTTAGTTCTACAGAAGAGCTTAAAGATATTGTTATGTGTATCCCTTGAGGTGGGACCAGGACCCTACCCCAAGGCTACACTATTGTTTCTTGGCTGTTCCTCCCTTGTCTCTGCATCCCCTCCCTTCCCTGATTAGCAACTGTTTGAACCTGCTCTTTGGAACTCAGGCCTTCTGTGCCCAGGAGCCTCACAGCGTCCTGCTCAGTTTCCATAACAGAAGGTATGAGTGATCGAAGTTAAGACAGGCTTGGGGTGTGGAGGATTTTGAAATGAGAGGGGCTCAGATGTATCTGCTCTGTAAGGAAAGAGGGAAGAAAAGGCAGGTAGAATAAGATGTCTGCAGAGCTTCCTTGTGGAGAAGAAAATGCACACATAAAAGCTTAAATTATTTTGAAATTGTTTCTGTTTTCCATACTGTGTGCTTTATATGCAAAGACTAGACCTCATAGGTCAATGTTATATATCACATAATATAAAATTCTGGAACATTTCTCAGATAAATAATTTATAAATCATTTTAAGTTTGAAACCATAGTTTTTTGCAAGGTTGAGTCCAAAATTTTCATCACATTGGGATGAACAAGGCTTTCAGGTTTCAATGAATTATCTTTCTTCCGCTTCTAAGGTAATGAAATGTCTAGAACTAGATATTTCCATGCTATTCTCTAGATTCAGTTTAGGACATTTTCTAATATATCAGCCTTATCTAATATTCATTTTTATATCAATTGTAATTAATAATAATATATTTACATAGACTGTATCAACTACCAAAATAATCTAAAAGGTGATGATTATTTGTTTTTTTGAATTTTATGAGATTCAGCAGCATGTCCTTTATACCCCTTTGTCAGATTCTTTACTTTGAATGGATTTTTCTCTTGAAAAGTAAATTCTGTTTATGATAGGGGAGGTAATTTCTACACATTTCACTTCTTTAGGCCAGGACATCATATCAACTCTGTTGATGCTGCCTGGAGCCTCACCTTCAGGGTGGTTTAGAATTGAAAGGGAATTGCAGAGATCTGCTTTGCTCCAAATGAGATTAATTCTCACTAAGTGTTTGTGGTAGTGGTGGATACTATTGGTGCCTTTGGAGGTGCCTCACAGAGAAAGATACCACCGCCCACTCCACCCACCTCCGCCCCTGCCACAAAAACTACACCCAAAACTTCTCTCCCAAGAATCTGGCCAGGGAAATGAAGGGGCTGGTTTCCTTACCTCAAGGTGAGACCAACTCTGCTGCACAATTTTTGCTCTGGGGCTTCCCCTGGGAGTAGACTTAAACTGGTCTCCATCTGTGCAAACTCCCTTCTTCCCCCCGCAAAAAAAAAAATCACAGGTTTTGCTTCTAGAAATCTGTTCTAAGTATTTTTTCAAAAATATTTATGTGTGAAGATGTATGTTTTATTTCATTTAAAAATGATAGCCACATTTAAAAATAATTATTTTAAAGTATGTAATTTATTAATATTATTAATATTAACCATTATTAACTCACCTTTAAAATAGTGAATGTGTGTACTGTTGTGTATGTGAGTATTTTCTTATGGTTTATTCTAGATTATCTTAATATTTTGTACAAAAAGGTTATCTTTTAATATTTTCCCTTATTAAAACATTTTTGTGTGTATGTGACAAGCAAGGCACAGATTAAAGGTGTTATTCCACGATTTACACACAGCATTTCACAGTGTTAAAGCTCAGAAAGCAGATGTCCAAAAACGTAGCTTGTAACCATTTTGTTCACAAATTCAAATTTGGCAAATATATACTGAATGACAGGTTAAATTTCTAGCACACAGTAAATGCTCACTAAGCGTTTGTTGAATGAACAATACAGGGTCAGTTAATAAGTATGTGGATTATTATGCTTTCAGACTATGATTAAAACAGATTCACCTTGCTTGTCTTTTCCTAAAGAATTCCTTCAGCAATTTAATCTCCTCTAATCTCTTTCTTTATATACTCAATCACAAAACAGACAACTCTTTGTTTGCCTTTATTCACCTTTTTCTGAAGTAATTTCTTCCAGAAAGACATTCATTCAACCAAAATACAGGGTTCACAGTTGTGAATGTGGCTTACTCTAAAAAAGAGCCTCAAAAGAACCATTTACGAAAGGGGCATGTACATGGAAAATGCTCTGGTTCCGGCTCTGTGCGTAGGAATCAAGAGGATGATTAGTTTTGCATTTTTGAAAACCTGAAGTGTGTGTGACAAGCCATCTCCCACGGAGTCATCTTCTCAAATGTCCTTCCATCTCCAAGGCAACCAGATGATTTTTGCAGACTTTAGAGAACTCTTTTCAGCTTGGATTCAACTTATCCTCACTAACAACTTTGAACATGAAATTAATCCTTATAATGGACTCATGCATTATGTTTCTCATATAGTAGCTTTTTTTGCATTTGAATATGGTAACACAGTAGTATTTGACTAACTGTTTATAAGAAGTTCACTTAATCTTTTATGGATTTATCTTCTACATACTCCCCACCTGGATCTTTTTTTAACCAAAGGAATCTCTTAAACTCTTTTGTATTTCTACTTATTTACAAGTAATGCCATCCTTTGATGTCTTTCATAGGATAATACATAAGTAGCATGAAAATAGTCTGAGAGATGATTATGTCAAAAAATGTTTAACTTTACTTTCCACTGGTCCTGATAGATGAGAAGATGTAACATAACTTTTTCCTTCAAACAAAAATAAACATTTTTGGGATTATCATGCTCTTAGACTATTAGACATTCTTCAGTTGACTCTGTTTCAATAGTTCCTAAAGTTTCTGTTCTTAGTACAAAGTAGAAAAATAGAGCATACGGATAATAGGATTCCTAATCTCTTTCATTAAGTTTGGTAGAAGTCTTTCCTTTTTTCCTCTTTACTGAATTCAAACTGCTGTCATGTTGACTGAGACGATAGCTTACCACATCATGCAAAATAAAATTTTCCAGAAAACAGAGCTGAAAATTAAAATAACAGTTTCTATAAGAGGAACCCACAGAGATTGGCTAGTTGTGTTCTTGTTTTTAGCTATTGTTATTAGGAACACCAAAAGTAATTTTCACAATCTATATGAATCTTTTAAAATTTGAATACATCTAAGATTATGATTATAAATTATATCTGCCATCCTGATTTAAATGAATTTAGTCACAAATGCTTGAATTACAAATATTTGGAACATATTCTAAATATTTGTGTCAATAAATGCCAGAAGAAGTCATATAGATGCTTCTTTACTCAAGAAATGGATATAAGATTTTATAGTTGCAGACAATGATGTAAAGATGCAACACAGTTTTCTCTGCCTTTTAAAAATCAAATGAAAAAAATTTTTTATTGGAGTATAGTTGTTTACAATGTTGTGTTAGTTTCTGTTGTACAACAAAGTGAATCAGCTATATGTATACATATATCCCCTCCCTCTTGGACCTCCCTCCCTGCCCCACCACCCTACCCATCTAGGTCATCACAGAGCACGGAACTGAACTTCCTGTTTAAACAAAACTCAATTCGAATACGGACTACATTAAGAGACACAACATTCCTCCCAATATCTCAGAATTTGTTTTGGTAATGAGGTATACATGTGGGATAAGAGTTTGCTTAAATTTCTTCAAGAAAAATCTGACTCCAAGTTACCTGTACGGATTTGTTCAGTTTATGAAATATTTTCTCTTCTTGTGTTTGCTATCCTCTTTTCCTGCAGTATTCACATGAGACATCTCCCTTAATTCATTATGCCCCTCTAAACAACCAAAACAAGAATAGAATATAAAATTATAGAGGATGAAAAAAATATAGATGCCATAAAAAAGAGAAGATTGAAAAAAAAACCCCTCCAAATATAAATTTCATTATTGCTTTCTTTTTTCAGTAACAGGATCATCAGCCATTTCTCACTGATTACCTTTACTAAAATGTAAGGCAGTCTTATATTCTGCTTCTTTGTCCTTCCATTCATATTTCTCTTTTTTATATCCAAATCCACATTAAAGTTCTATGTGTAAGTGAGTGGCTATCTCATTCTTTCTCTTTGTGTTCAACATTTGTAATTCTTTGGATTCTCTGAATACTCTACTCTATGCTAATAGCTTCCCATTTCCAACTCGGCTTTCTATGTATTGTCAGATGATCTCTTTTCACTATGGATGCTAAAGGGTCTACGTCTTTCCTTTCTGCAGTGGAAGACAGACAGCAGTGGGGTCCATGAGCACAGCTCAGCAAAACAATTATTCTTTTCTAGGTTTTTAACAAAAGAATGACATAAGAATAAGAGGGAAGGTTAGTGAGATTTTCCAACAGAGAAGGCAGAATTCTGATCAGAATTTTGTCTCTAAAATAGTGGCTGCATTTTCAGAACCATGGTCATTTGGAGTGCTCAAGGTCCATATGTGACCTAAGAATTCTATAAACAGCCAAGAAATCATTCTCCTTCAGGTCAAAGGAAAAATATTTACAGAAATGGAGAGTCAGAAAGTAGAATACCTGTCTAAATCATCTAAAGAAAATCCTTGATATATGGCATTAAGAAACATCAAAGAAGAAAAAAGTCAAGATGCAGTAAGATGTAGTACTGTCTTTCTGTAACTGCTAATTTATAGATAACCTCTACTTTTATACTCTCAACATTTCTAGACATGTATAATCAATTCCCATACTCAATTTCCTCTGTTTGAAATATGTAGAATGATCTATGTTTTTTTGATCTACACTGTTATGAAGAGCCATGTAATCTAAGTATAAGGATGGTAGAAGTTTTTACATATATCTTTGATATTTAATTTAGGATGGATTCCCATTCCCAATTTTTACAGATCTGTAATGAGTTTTTTAAAATGTGTTTACTATGTTTTGAATAAGGTTAGGGTTGTACCACCTCTGTAATGTATAGTATATAGGTTGTATTAAATGTACATGGCTTTATTCAAAGTTTCTTTAGGATGTGGACAAATATTCTTTCCTGATATATTGTCAGAGGCCTTTATTTGTTCAGAGGCCTTTATTTGTACGTGTGTGTACTTACTGTGACTTTGCTCAATTAAGGTGATATCCTCTCCTCTTTCCATTGCCTGAATTTTGACATTTCTGAAACTTATATCTTCACCAAGAGATCACATGAATGACATAATACCATGTATTATTCTAAGACACTAGCATTTTTTTTGTTATTTGGGGATGCACTTATCTCTGTGTAAACAACTAGTTTACATGTAAAAAAAACTAGTAATGTAAAACAACTAGTTCAACCTATTTTATGATATTTCATTACTGGGAGTTTCGATGTGTGATTGTGTATAGAAAAAATAATATTGATTTTTCCTATGGGAGGACAACACAGGATTTAAAAAAAAAAAAAAAAAAAAAAAAAAAAGACTCCAGAAACATTACTTACACAGTTGAAGTACAAATAATCATCTATTTTGTTTGTCCAAAGCATCTCTAATCTATGGGCCAGAGATGAATTTTGTTGTTGTTATGTTCATTATGGTGACTGACACTTGGTTTCAGAGATACTTAGGTGGTTTACAATAATAGTGTAGTTTTTAACAATTTTTTTTCTTTATTTTTTAGAATTGGGTAGGTAATTTAATGGAAAATTGAGATAAACTTCTTGGAAGGCTTAAATGGTTAACACTTAAACTTTCTCCTTTAGAAGATTCTTTGGTGGAAAAAAAATCGTTTAATCTGACCACTCCTTTGATGTTTGTGATCCTTTCTGGACCTCCTAGGCACAAAGTATTTTTATCTTTGTAATCAACATTTTAATGATCAGAAACTCACTAAATCCTAAGTAATGTACTCTGATTTTTTAAAAATTTCTGAGCAATTATTTATCTCATAGTGACTTACATCCCTTTAGGCTAAACAAGTTGATTTGATTTTTTTACTTGGAATCTCTCCAAATATTTGAAGAAAGTTGAGTTAACCAAGCAAAAAAGGAAGGGGTATATGAGACCAAAGAACAGTTAACAGTTTTTAAGACATACCATGCCTTCCAAATAAATCTTACAAAGGTTTTTCAGGGATATACACACCCATTTAGGTTCTGTGTGAAATGGTTAAAGTTTGGGGAAAGAGAAAATAAATTGTTCTACTCTTATTAAAATTCACTGAACCAAGAAACTAACCAAATTGCCAACCACACACTTAGAAACTCTCAGATGATTCTATGTTTACAGTACAGATGATGTAAGCACCACCCAATGACTTGATTATAGGAGAAAGTGGGCACGTACATTATTTCCGAAAGACTAGTCATGGAATTTATATTGGGAAAGATCGTTTTTCTGCAACACTGACTTTAGGAGATTGTATACAGCAGTGGTTTTAATATTGTGGTCCCTCCAGCAGCATTTTCATCACCTAAGAATTTGGAGGAACAGAAATTCTCAAGCCTCTCAGCAATCCCACTAAATCAAACATTCAGACTGTGGGGCCCACAGTGTTTTAACAAGCCTCCAGGAGACTCTGAACCATGTAGAATTGAAAACTATTGATATAGAATATAGCCCTACGTTTTTATTATATGTGCAACTTCAAACAACAGCATTGATGCTACTAATATTTAATCCAATATTAAGTCCAAATGATACTCAAACATATAAATGTCCCTCCACCCACAGTCAATAAAAATGGTAAATAGGGAATGCAAGATCTTGGTTTTCCTAATTTGGGGAAAACAAATCACCCTTTTCCCTTTTTCCCTTCTTTATACTTTCCCAGAGATGGTTTAAAATTAAGGGAAAGAAATCCCTTGTTCTGTTCTTCCTAGAACCATCAACTTCCTTGAGGATAGTGTTGTAGTAGTATGGTAAATGTATCATCAGTGGTTCAAAAAATGACATTTATGTGACATGCAGCTAAACTTTTAAAAAGATATTGGTTATTTATTTGTGTATTTCATATTCATTTGTGTTGATTATAAGTACTCATTTATATTTTTCTCTCTTTCCTACATATTGACTTCTTGGTAAATTCTTTAGTAGTATTCTCTGTCACCAATTCTCTTAATTTGTATTTTTCTAGACTTGATTCCTTCTAAGTGAACTTTTATTCCAATGACTATGTCTCCTACCATTTTGTTTTACCAGTTATTGCTCTTATTAGTGAAATTGTTCCTTTATTTATTTTGCTGAGTATCTTAAATATATGTATTTTGAAGACTTTGAAAATGTCCAATAAATTTCACTTCATCATGAATGATTTTATATTCAAATTAAGATTGTTGACTATTTTCTTAAACAAAATAATTTTTCATGTTTTGGAATTACTTTCTAGGATGATTTCCACTGACATATTTTAAGGGCAAACATCATTTAATCTGGCCACTCATTTGGTGTTTGAGTCCCTTTTTAAAAGTCCTAACCATATAGTAGTTCTACATCCATACTCACTATTTCCAAGATGGGCAATTGACTAAATCCTCAGGAATTTTGTTTTTAAGCAGTTAATTCTCCCTGTGTTTCTTTCCTTTTCTCCTACTGTAATCACCCTTTCATGGCAATAGTTTTGTGGTTGCCCCATCACTGTGCTCCTCCCTGTCATTCCAGATGGCACCTCACAGCTTCTGCCTACAGTGGCATTGGGGACAATATAGACCCAATCAGAAAACCAGTGGACAGCTTGGTTCACTTACTGAGTGTAGCTATGCATGAGTCCTCTTGCTTCACAGGGCCAACAGCTTGCTAAAACCTGGAGCATTAGGTAATTGGAACAGTTGATTTGTTTTTGTTTTTCATCAGAATTATTTTTCACAATGGGAACACATACTCTGTAAACCCCTTTCTGGCTCACTTCCACCTTTGAAAGAGTTGTAGTTCTTTGATCTTGCAAATGCCAAATTCTGAGAAACTACTGCCTGTCCCTTGACTGAACCTGGCAGTTCCACAGCTTCAGCCCTGATCTCCTTTTACAGTGTTGTTCCATCTTCAGCTCAGAAATACATTTATCTCTGCTCTTAGTATCACTTTAGCTATATGGTTTTCTGTTTCATACTTTATCTATTCTTATTAGGTATTTAAAATAGAAAGAGTGTATCAAAGAATGAAAAAATTATGAACATCTTAGCTGTAAATCACTTACTATGAATTTTCAAACTTGAGTCATGACTTTCTATGGAAAAAATCACTAGGTGGACAATAAATCCCTAAGTTAATGTTTATATTCAGCAACAAGCTGTAAGAGATGAGTCAGAAGCCAAGCTGACACTTGAAATATAGAGATATTCAGGCCTCAGGAGGACAAACAGGGCTGAGACAGCACCTGGGGCCATCTGCTATGTGGTCGAGAGATAGCAACAATTACAGTTAATGAGAAAATTCTAATATCTCAAAGCTAATTTAGAATATGCTACAGAAGTAAGGGGGGATGAATAAGAAAAAATCTCTATACAGCACTAGTACAGCTGCCAAGATAATTCACTGGTCCATCTGTAGTCATGGATGCCTCTGATCTGTGACATGTCACAGTCTGTGGATGAGACCAAGATAACAGCATTAGAATCCATTTTAAGATGGATTTAGAGAGAGGTACTCAATATTTTCACATCAAACACTTTTATAAACAACACATTTAAACAGCATTGTGTTAAAATAGATTTCTTTGGATGTCAGTTTCATATTTGAGATAATAACAAAAGCAATTTCTAGCATATCCATCCCAAGAATAAAATATCTGCAAGAGGAAATTTTTTGAATCACACATTTATTTTGATTAATAAATTTATCTTTTGTATATTATATGTCTGCATTTGGTAAGTTTTAGCAAGTTCTGGAGCTGTATTCCAGTATCCTTATCCATTTTGAAGTATCTGAATAGCAAAAACTATTAATTTTTTAAATAAGACTCTGCCTTTTGAATCTATTCCTTTAGCAGAAAAAAAAAAAAAAAAAAAAAAAAAAAAAGGGAAAACACTTCTCTACTGCCTCATAGAGACGGAAAAAAGGCAATGAAATTTTTTTGTGTCCAAAGAAAGAACAAATAACATTATAGAAAGAGTAAGATCATTGAAGAAGTCGATCTCAAACCAATGACTTGGAGGGGAAAATAAAGCCAACACCTCCATGATTCCATCCCAAAGGGAAGGCACATGGCAGACACTCTCAGTGCTTCACCCGGTCAATCCCTTACAAGTTGCATGCTCACCAGATCTTGCGATTTCATTCCTGGTGTTTTGCTCCCATAAGTCTCTGAGTCTCATTGTCTCATTGTGGGAGGGCTCTCCTCAGGCAGCCAAAGTCTGCTTTTTCTGCAGCAAAAAGAAGGTGAGTGCCTGGGAGATGATGTCCCTCCAGGACTATTCCTTAGTCAGTAATGACTGACTCCAGAGGGAGGACATATAGGTAAGATCTCCCCTCTTAATCAATCGACACTGAGGTGTTAAGGCAGAGGGTCTCCAGTGCTCCCTTCCACATGGGATTGAAAGAAAATGACCTTTTGTGGGACTTTGATTGAAAGTGTCTATTTACTTGAACTCTTTTGCTTTCCTGCCCATTTCTTCACTCTTCTTTCAGATTCTTCCTGGAAATGTTTTTCTAATAAATCAGTCTTACTTGATTTCTCATCTTGAACTCTGCTTCAGGAGAACCCAACCTAGATAGTAAGAATGTTTATGCATACAAGGCAAGGGTGAAAAAGAAGGCAGAAATAAGGCACATCTAATTGATTTTCTTCTCTCACATTACAGCTGGCAGCATTGACCTTTGTTTCCTTCCGTTTAGATGCTATGAAAACAATCATAGCGAGTATATCAAACACTCAAATTTAATTGTGAGCCGACTGAATCATTTTTCATATAAAAAGCATTAATCGTATTACTACGGGACTCACTGTAGGTGGGAAGACCCTTAACTTCTAACCTGTGTTAAGTTAGAGTTTAAAGTTTTTTGGAATATGAAGACTGATCAGTGAGTAGAGTACCGATGTTAAAAAATCAAGACTTGCAATTTTAAATAAGCATAAATCATCACATATAAAATAATGTTAATAATTTCATAATATCAAGAGAAATGATAATTTTGTATTTCAACCAGAGTAACTGTGGCAGCCATGGAACTCTGTCACCTCTTTCACCTCTGTCTTCTTTCAGAAAGAAGTTGCTGAGAACCATGTAGTTACTGACAGCATCAAACTATAGCATTCATGCCAAGGCTAAGCATTAGAGATGTTCACTAACAAAGCATGGCATGGGTACTGAACTCCAGGTTGTTGCCACCCCAGTAGGGTGTAGGCTCCTGTAATGAGCAGTCTTTGCCATGAGACCCTGCATTGGTCTGGTTGAGAAATTCCCAGTCTGAGGCTCCTTGTACTGAATCTTCTTTTCTTCTACTCAGGTGGCAGGTTGACTACCTGCATCATACACTAAAGGCTTTCCCTGACCACTGCTGTACCATCTCCCTTTCACCAGTCACAGGGCTTCCCAATCAAATTTTTTGCACTTCTAATTCCTTCCCACATCATTCAAACTATCAGAATATTTATGCACAATTTAATTACAGTTAACTTTACTAATAGGTAAATTCCACAGGCAGTCAATTTCCTCCCTTCTAAATTAGAAAATTTAATGCTCAGTTAAATATTGGCAGCAATTATTTGGTGGTATTGAATCATTTCATATATTCACATGAAATTGATCCAGAAGTTTTGGTGAGACGTCACACTGAGGTGTTCTTTATCTAGTCTGGCTGATGCTAAATCAATAAGCAATTTCGTCATAAGCAAAAGTGAGAAAAGTGAACATTTCAGCTGGGGAGCACCCACAATTAGATTCTTCCTAATGCAGTCTTTGGCTTCATTTGACTTGTGGAAGTATTTCTTCCTGTCCTGCTGAAGAATTTGGACAAGGTTCTTAATATGCATTGTAACATGTCTTGGTTTCTTTGTCTAAAAAATGAAGAAAATAAAATGTTGGCAAAGTGTCAGCCTCCAAACAATCAAGCTATTTGTTGGTAAGAAGTTACTTCTGACCAAGTTCCATCTTCATAAGAAATCTTATCCTGAACATTAAAATTCATGATAACTTGACTCAAGTAACAAATTCAGGTGATTTTAGAAAATGAATATATCACTTATAGGCACCACTTCTGCAAGTCATTTAAATATCATAAAAAACTGTGTGTGCCAGCATTACCAGTGTCATAAGAAATGATATTATCTCATCTTTCGTGTCATATCTCAGGGGAACACCTTTACCCTTGTCAAACAACTTACTTCAATATATTCCCTTTAAAAAATGGGTTTTTTTTAAGGGTTTTTAAAAATATGTTTTAGATTTTCTCTAACTCTAAATCTTGTGTAAATATATACAAATTCACTGCTCCTCAAGAAATTTAAAAAGAGAGACCAAATAATACCTGGCCTGACTTTTTCTCAAGGACTAATATTCCTTAATATTTATTTATCTTTTCCTACATTACTTAAAATGTATAGCTTTTCTACACACTGAAATCACCAAAGAATTTTTGATATAGTTGAGTATAGGTTGAAAAAATATGTCTATTTAGAGCCTTACAAAAGCAAAAAAAAAAATGTCCATTCCTTGGATTATTGAGAATAATTAAAATGTACTGTTAGATAAATGCTGTCTCTATAATTAAACTGTGAGTGACTATTTTAATATATTTATAAAAAGTAAATCACTAGAAATTATTTATTTATTGTTCTATCATCTTTGCATTCTTTTGACAAAGAGTTAAATTTTTATTCTAAACATGTTTTATTGCTGTGATAGAAATGATCACAATTCCAACATATGCTAATACCTCATCAGATACTAGTATGCCTAGGAATTCTGTAGATTTTGAAGATTTAAACATTTGTTACTAATAAAGTAATGCTAAGTAAGTTGAAGTATTTTGAAAGCAGTTTGATGGTGAAAATTATTTAAATTTAAAATATACAAGTGGTTTATTCTCTTTCTCTCTCCTTCTCTATCTGCTTAAAACTATATTCGTGACTCAAAAAAACTAAACTACAAGTTCCTTAATTTTATTTAAGGTTCAAAGTCTCTCTTTTCAGCATAGACAGTATTTCTTAACAACCTCATAAATATTGCTCTTGCCCCTGCAATATACTTCCCTAATTTCCTTAACATTTTAATGAATAAATTCATAATTATCTTAGTGTTATGAGTATCTTCCTTACTAAAGGGTTTGGATTGCTTATTGTTATTAGTCATCTAAAGAAAAAAGAAAGATATAGTGAATGAATCATGTAAACTAAAAATAGTATGCATAAGTAAGCTAAAATTATAATTATTTTGTTCATCATAGTCAATAAAATGTTACTGAGCATTTACTATTTATGTATCCTTAGTCTAGGTCCAGAAGATAAAGAGAAAAATGTGACATGTTCACAGGCCTCATACTACTTACATGTTAAAAAAAATTCACAGGACAAAAATGCTAAGTGAGAAAGTAGAGATAAAAGTTTAAAAATATTTTAACTGGAGAATAGGAGTTTACCTCCTTTCTACATGTTTTCATCCTTTCTTATTATACTTATTTAGCTATAATTCTCAATATTTCATTATGGATATAGCATTTTATTGAGGAATCATTTAATAGTGTATGTATTCCTTTATTAAATTATTAAAATATTTCAATGATCATTGTCAACATACTTTTTTAACACGTGTAATGAAGAAGTCCCTGTTATTTTATTTTGGTCCTCACAACCCTTGTGAACTTAATTCAAAAAATATTTTTTGGCATGGCTTGGCAGGGAAATATCTTACCCAGAGTTTTGTCCAACTACTGATATTATGAGATATATATTTGCTCAAAAGTTTTCTTGATAATTTCAGAATATAATTCAAATAATTCAAGATTATTTGAAAACATTAATCCCATCTATCTCTAAGAGTCCCTCGGCTTAATATAATCTAAACAACAAACTCTAAAGTTAAGGGATATATTCAGTATTTAGATTATGATCTATCAAATAATGGATGCCAAGTGTTGGATGAATGATGGCATATGCATTAATGAATATGTTCTTGAACATTAGAGATAACCTCCTTAACATTACTTTTTAATTTCTATTAATAAATTACAGTTGACCTTTGGAACAACTTGGAAGTTAGGGATGCTGATGTTTTGTTTAGTGGAAAATCTGTATATAATTTATAGTTTGCCCTCCAAATACACAGTTCTTTCGTATCTGTGGTTCTGCATTCAGCAAACTGAGTATCTTGTAGTACTGTAATATTGACTATTGAAAAAAAAAATCCAATAAGAAAGTCCATGTGTAAATAGACCCACACTGTTCAAACCTGTGTTGCTCAAGGGTCAACTGTATTACTAAAAATTTTTTTCAAAAATGTACTTACATACTTATTATGCAAGAAGGTAATAATACTTTCTTTAAACTAATTTTCTTGTTCAGAAAATCACTTTTCATTTGTGAGTATAGCCTTCTCAAGCTTCAGAAGCTAATTCTAGTTGTCTGGAATGTGTTAAACTAATATGTGAGTTTTCATATTGCATCACCCTAGATTTGTAGAAGGCTTCTAACTATCACAAGCTTTATAAGGCAAAAGGAGAGAAAGAAAAAAAAAAAAGAGAGAGAGAGAGAGAGAATTCCTTTCCTTCCTAGGATGTGCTGAAATGCCAGAAATAGAGTTTTAAAGGTGGATGAGAGTTTAGATGTTATCTGAGTAAAACATCGTTCTACATCACAAAATACTGAGATTTGTGGAGGTGACTAATTCACTTTTTCTGAGCTTGCTCTGTATTGATCACAGGTTTAATCCAAGATCACCTTGCCCAGATAGAGTCTATTCTCATTCAATTAATTCCCTTTCAGTTTTGTCCTTCCACATTGAAGTTTCTTGGTAGTTTTGCTTGTTCTGCTACAACAATTTCTCACTATCCTCAATCATCTAGAAAATTAAAATTAAAATTGTCCTTGCTTTTATATACTGTTGAGTTTTCTTTTTTTTTTTTTTTTTCTGCTTTGTTTACTAGAATTACAAAGATTATTTGGGATTTGAATGTGCTTTACAAAAAGCCACTTAACTATTGCCTTCTTTGATGACGCATTGGAGTTTAGACTTTTAGGGAATTCTTTTATATTTCTCTGTCAAGAAGCAGCGTTCTTTCAAAGTTTAATTTTGAGTCATGGCACAGTTTAAAAGGAAACACTGCATGAAGAAATAAATAGGCAATGAAAAACAAAGCACACTACAACATGAACAAAATAAGATCATTAATTAAAACATAATTATATAAGCATAGAAAATATCTCAGAGAAAAATAGTAAAAAAAACCCAGGTGAATCCCAGGTACTGTATTTCATTAGGCTATCCAGAATTTTTTTGGACTTTCAAAGCATATGTATTTATTTTTTAATAATTAAAATTTAATGAAGTGAACAAAAGTCAATTCCATCACAGAGAAAATAATGGTTATTTTTAGGTATTTTCAATAATTTCTTTATTAATAATCTATTAATGATATTGTCTATGTATTTATTAATAATTTATTTAATGTATTTATTAATAATTATGTATTACTAATAAATAATAATTTATTGATAATTTGTTTATACATATATATTTATAATGTTAAATTCAAATTGCAGGTTCCATTTAGTGCCCTAAATTTGTACTGTGCATTATATTTACTGTACATTATAATAGCATGGAGTTAACAAGTTTCCTTAAATTTAATTGTGACTTACAACAAGTTTATTCTACAGTGTTTCACTCACTGGGGGTGTCTTGTTTTTCCCTGGCTTCATGTTTCTCTGAAGTAGAAATCTCTATTATGATACCTTTCCTCAATTATTGCTCCAAAAAATTCATGAAGTTGAGAAAATCAACAACAACAACAAAAAAACAGAGACCTGTATACCTCAGCAACTTATGGGATATCTTTTGATATCTATTTATATACATATATTATATGTTATAGTCTTCTCTTTGTGTGTAGTAAACAGACTAGTCCCTTTTCTACAGAGGCCTACAAATCTAAGGCAGTGCCTGAGTGGGTGAATTTGTCTAATTTAAGTTTCCTGCACATCTAAGGCCTATTTTCCAAACAACTTTATTTCTAAAATACAGAAAATTTTGATTTCCATTTGCCTGTCTCCTTTTCTGTTTCTCAATTGGTTCCAATTGTGGTGGGGAAGAGGACACATTTTTTATTAGGCTCTTAAAAAAACATCAAACAATCACAAAGTTATACATTCATTTTAAAAAAATATTCATTGTTTCTAATGTTTGACTACTCTAAATAAATCTGTGATAAAATTTTCAAATGAATTATTGTATGTAATGTTTTAGACCAGAATTCTAGAAGGGACTTATTATGTTAAGAAGCATGAAAATATGTACTCTTGATAAATAGTATAAAATTATTTTAAATTATAATTTAAACAGCATTTGAAGAGACAGCCCATTCAATATCCTTATCTATGTTGATGTTTGCTATATTTGAAAACCTTGCAAAGTTGATCAAATATGTAATTATTTTAATCTGCATTTTATCAATTAGTGACATTGTAAAATACAAAATGATTAGCAATTTCTTTCTTTAATCCTCAAAAATACTAAAAAAATTTAAAGAACTGCATAATTTAGCCTCACACTGTTAACTTTTCTGTTCTCATTTCCTCTTACTTTCCCATCAACTTATTATGACCAGAGTAGTTGGTTTTTAATGTGCACCTAAAAATATATGTGTATATATTTTTATTTATTTCTCCTGAAAAAATTTTGATAATTAATTATATAAAGCTTGTAGTCTATTATGTTCACATACATTAGCCTTTTCGTATTGTGGTCCATTTGCTTTTGCAAATAAGGTCTGTAAAACTTGCACTATCTACATTCTACTATAATTTTTTTATGTTATTTTTTTCCAGTTATTTATGGAAAGATATTTAGACACAAATAAACATCCCTAATTTTTCTATAAAAAATTAAAAACCTTTAATATATATCATTAATTTATTTTCAATAAGATGGTTCACCTAATCACAACTTCCCAGTATTAAGATATATCTGTTATTAAAATATATTTAGCAAATTTATTATAAAAATGTTAGGTATTATTTATATTTTCATCTTCTAACTGCTAGTATTGTTTTATTTGCAGTTTTCTTTGTGAAATGCCTGTTTATTTCATTTTCACAGTTTTTCAATTAATGTCAGCATTTATTTGAAGTTTTCAAATACATAAGTAACATTTTTGACTTCTTAATTCTTCAAAATATTATGTCACTTTTATTTCTTTGCTCTGTTTACACATTTTAAAATTGTAATAATATGTGCACAGTTTTCTTCTAGGATACTAGGACACTTCTATGTCTTTCATACTCATGACATATTTTCCCAGGCTGATTTATGATAAATTATAATTATAATTTGAATCTAGCTGTTTTATGCTCTTAATTTTACATTCAACTCTTTAACTCAACTGATATATACTTTGAGTCATCGTATGATCATCTGTTTCTTTTCAAAAAGATCATTAATAAACAATATACTTTCTGCTTATATGATCATCTTATTTAGAGTATATTTAACTCATATATAGTTAGGGCTTTTTTTTGTATTTTATCAATTGACTACACATGATTCAGTACTGTATCATTTTAATTAAGGTTATTATATATTGATTATACTTTCCTATTGCATAGGAAATACACATGATAACTTCTAAAATTCTTTCTTTGGTATATTCCATAGAAAATATGGACTTCTTTCTGTGGAGGTATCCAATATATTTTTAAGTGTTAGATGCAAGTATTAAATATTTTCTAAGTATTTAATCATACATATTATAATTGCATGTAATCATCATTTGTGTTTCGTTATTTAGTTTTTGTCATCGTATGTATTTTGATGATTAGAATTCTAATAAATATTATCTAAAAATGATATCAGGATGGCTTTAAGAACAAATCTAAGTATTTAATTTTCTTCTTGATTAGGCATAAATAATAGTCAGGAAATTGTTATTAAAACACAAGTTAATACCCACTATGATGGAAATAAACTACACAGATTTCCCCTACATAGATGAGAAAACAGCAAAAAAGATCAATTAAAGAAACAATGATAAGCCTCTTAAGATTATGAAGACATTATATAATTCAAAATAAGAAGTCATATTTAGGAATAAGAATAAAAATCTTCTTATTAAATAAATTTCCTAAGCAACAAGCCATAGAATGTATGAAACAAGAATAGGCAGCCTTGAGGACAAAATGTATCTGATTTAAACAAAACTATCACATAAAGAAAAAAATTATCTTGAAGTATTTGAAATGTACATAGAGAATATAGACATCAAATTAAACATGCAGAATATATTGGCATTATTTTAAAATATTATAAAGAGACATAATTACTGAAAGATTATTCATTTAAGGTATTATATAAAGAAACTCAAAAGAAAGAATTCTAGCTTCTAAAGAGAAAAGAAAAATTTAAATGGTGACACAGAGAGAGAGAGAGAGAGAGAGAACATGCCACAAAAAAAATTCATGACAAATTCAGCAGATAGAATATATTTATAGTCAAATACTTAGAAGAATATTTGAGGAAATTTATTAAAAATATTAAGAAACAAATTGAATTGAGAATAATCTCTGGATCACCCAAACCAACATATAAAATTAAATAAAATAATTTAAGAAGATCAAGACCTATGTATAACTAGATGAAAAAAAATCACATATCAAAAGTCTTGCAACTATCCTTCATTAAAATTAAGTTTAAAAAATGAGAAAAACACTCAGGCTTCCTGTTCCACATGTAAGTAGCTTAGAAGTCACCAATCTGTCCGATAACAAAGAAGCTGAACAGTATGAAAAATCAACTCTTCTTAAATACTTAAGATGAGGAAACAGGGCAAACTTCTGCCCCCAAGATTAGAGAAACAGATAGAGGAAGACAGAGCAAAGGGTCACAAGTGGAAACTGCTGTGGGAACCAGTGCCAGGGGTGGGGAAGACTGAACTGTAATTTATAAATTGCTGGAGGCCCTGTGTAGACAACTCTGAGAGCTAAAAACTCCAGGGAGATCCAGTCATAGAATGATGAAATACCACTGCAAATCTACTGGAATGAATAAAATTTAAAAAAATTGACAATACCAACTACTAGCAAGGATGCAGAGAACAGGAATTCTCATTCATTGCTGGTGGGGATGAAATATTATACAGTTCACTTTGGAAGATAATTTGGTAGCTTTTTACAAACCAAAACATAGCCTTATCATATGATCCAAAAATAGTGCTTCTAGATATTTACCCACCTGTTATGAAATCTCTAGTCACACAAAATCCTGCATGTGAATGGAAACACTAAGACATCATCCAATAGGTGAAAGGATAAAACAACTATCATACATTTATACAATATAATATTTTTAACAATAAAAAGAAGTGAGCTATTAAAATATAAACGGACAAGAATGGACTTTTCATGAATATTGGTAAGTGAAAAAGCCAATCTGATTTCAACTATATGACATTTTGGAAGAGTCAAAGCTATAAATACAGCAAGCAAATCAATGAATAGGTATCAGGGGTGTTGGGGCCATAGATAAGGTAATATAAGTGAAGTGCAGGAGATTTTTTTAGGCTGGTGAAACTATTCTGTATAATATTGTAATGGTGGATACATGACATTATGCATTTGTCAAAATCCAAAGAACTTTATGTCACAAGAAATGATACTTAATGTATGTTAATTTTGAAAAATTTATTTAAGATTTTGGGGAATGTAGGAAGAAATGCAGACTGTCACAAGAGACTAACTGTATTATAAATGCATGCAACAACTTTGTTGAAGCAGATGGAGAGAAATGGTGCTAACATATATAATTATAGAAATGTTTAGAATCTGTAATACTAAAGGCAAAAGGAGGTGCACATAAGCATTGTATCCTAATTGATAACATTTTCCCCCATGGGAGTAAAGGTTAATAATTCTAATACTGCTATAAATGTATACAGAAATTGAAAAATTGAGTAAGTAGAAAGTGGTTTAGGGTAACCAGGGTTCTCACTGTTAGAGGGAAATTTATAGATAAGCAAGGAGAAGGCTACAGTGATTCATGTGGCAATAAACTGGAGTTATCAGTATAAACTCATATTTAGCTTAATATAGGTGCAGATCATTGAATTGAAATATATATTGTCACAGTTTAGTTTACACATAGATATTGCCTTTCTCTGCCAGCTGAGAATCTCTAAAAGAAATGACACCCCTGTAGCACTCAGATCTTGGTTTCTAATAGCATTCTTCAATTAAAGGAGTCAGAGTTCCTTGAAGATACGGATGATTCTAGGAGTGAGTAATACAATGTACAAGATGAGCCTGGAGCATTTTGTAGTGTCTGAAAGCATAGAAGTGCTATAGAAGAGAAGAGAGGAAAAAAGAAAGGAAAGGAGACAGACACCATATAGATGGAGGTGTGTCAAAGGGACAAAGGACCCAAATGAAATAATTTCCAAAGGGTAAAACTGGAAAAAAATGAGGAAGAAAATATGTAAAGTAACATTGGAATATAAGCCAAAATATAAAATAAATATTTCTAAGTCTAAATCGATATAAATGAAAGACTGAATAAAGAAGTGAAAACAGAAAAATCTCCCACATAAAGCATTATAAATAATTTATGCAAATACTCTATCCTAAAGGAAGGGGTAGCATAACTACCTCTCCTTAATGTGGGCTGGGCATAGTAACTTTCTACCAAAGAGTACAGTGTAGAAAAAATAAAAGCTTTACAGTGGAGAAAGTTGACAAACTCTACATCAGTAAAACAATCGAGGTCAACGTCAAATGAGCTAAAGCATGTTGATAGCACTTAACCATTACAGGATGTGATTAAACTAGTACTTTACCTTTGTGATTTCCTCTCCAAAGGCCATAACCCGAATCTAATCATGGAAAAATATCAGGAAAATTTTAATTTTGTAGGGACATCCTACAAAAAAAATAAGGCAACCAAAAATACAACTGAGCAATACTCTTCAAGAAGAGTCAAAGCCATCAAAAAGAAGGAAAGTTTAAGAAACTGTCACTAAAAAAAAAAAAAAAAAAAATGTCATGAAGAACCTAAGGGCAGGACGGAAATAAAGACACAGACCTACGAGAGAATGGACTTGAGGATACGGAGAGGGGGAAGGGTAAGCTGGGACAAAGTGAGAGAATGGCATGGACATATACACACTAACAAATGTAAAACCGATAGCTAGTGGGAAGCACCTGCATAGCTCAGGGAGATCATCTAGGTGCTTTGTGACCACCTAGAGGGGTAAGATAGGAAGAGTGGGAGGGAGGGAGATGCAAGAGGGAAGAGATATGGGGATGTATGTATATGTATAGCTGATTCACTTTGTTATAAAGCAGAAACTAACACACCATTGTAAAGCAATTATACTCCAATAAAGATGTTTTTATAAAAAAAAGAAACTGTCACAGATAAGTGAAGCCTAAGGAGACATGACAAATGTCTCTAAGGAGATGTGATGGTATCATGGAGGAGAAAAGAGGAAATGAATTAACACCAAGAAAATCTTAATAAAGTATGGACTTCAGTTAATAATAATCTATCAATATAGTTTCATTGGTTGTAACAAATGTATCATGCAAATATAAGATACCATTATTAAAATTTGGGTGTGGGAGTATGAAAACTCTACTATTTTCCAGGTTTTTAAAAATAAATCTAAAACTGTTCTAAAGAATAAAGTCAATTAAAAATAACTTTAAAATTAAAAAATATATAAAACTTACAGGCAAGTGTAATAGCAAAGCTTAATTTCCAAGACAATTCCAAGCTTCTTCCCCTCCCCAGCTTTGATTTTCTCTGGCCTATGCTGCTAAAGGCTAAAGGGAAATTTGGTTTCTCTACTTTAACCCCTTTTATCTTCTACTCTTTGATAACAATTTACTTTGCTTCCTTTGCATTCTCTAAAGTAAGAGTGGAAAAGAAATGATAAAGAGATAAGAATGATAAAATTCTGACATTAAGAGACCACAAAAGAAAGAGGGACCTGGATTGGAATATGGAAAGATTATTTTCAGAGAACAATTTTGACATTGTATATGTGACCAGTATATAAGTAATGGGTATGACTTATATTAGCCTAGGATCATGTAGTCAATTAATTTGGTACCTGCTAAGATTTCCTTTATGGGGTTGATGCCCCACCTACCAGCCTGTGACAGTGTCATCTGCAGACAGTGCACAGTACAACTAATTCACAGAAATTAACCTAAGTCATCTGAGCTGCTTTGCCTGTTGCCTTGGAATTTATGCCACTCCTGAATGGGGATGCCTCTTGTCAGTGAGTAATGTGAGTATCTAAAAGTCCCCATGGGGCTTTCCTGGTGGCGCAGTGGTTGAGAATCCGCCTGCCGGTGCAGGGGACGCGGGTTCGTGCTCCGGTCTGGGAAGATCCCACATGCCGCGGAGCGGCTGGGCCCGTGAGCCATGGCTGCTGAGCCTGCGCGTCCGGAGCCTGTGCTACGCAACGGGAGAGGCCACAACAGTGAGAGGCCCGCGTAACGCAAAAAAAAAAAAAAAAAAAAAAAAAAAGTCCCCATGTTAGAACATTTAACTGATGCCCTTTATGCTCCTAAGCTCTCCTTGGGCTCAGGATGAAGCTAGATTTCGGCTAGACCCCTAATTTTGTTTATCTTCATCATCTGTCCTATCCTTACTCTCGCTTGTATTCAGTTTTCACCTGAGTACATTCCCTCAGTAATCCCTTGCACAAGAATCTCTATTTCAGGATCTACTTGTAGGGAATCAACTTAAGAGGAAGTGAAAGAGTGCTTTTAAACTTTGTACCTTCCTCTCATTGCTTTCAATGGTGTGATTTCATATAATAACTGTCAAATTTTTTTGATGAAGCCACCTTGCCTCCTCAGAGTAAGATTTCATGGCCCTTAATAAAAAGAAATCTTAGAAATACTCTGTTTAATCCATCCGGATGAAATTCAAAAAGAATAAATAATTGAGTCAACACGGACAAAATTTAAATATATTTATTTAAATATATATATCTATAGCTATAGGGCTTCCCTGGTGGCGCAGTGGCTGAGAGTCCGCCTGCCGATGCAGGGGACACGGGTTTGTGCCCCAGTCCCGGAGGATCCCACATGCCACGGAGCGGCTGGGCCCTTGAGCCATGGCCTCTGAGCCTGCGCGTCCGGAGCCTGTGCTCCGCAACGGCAGAGGCCACAACAGTGAGATGCCCGCGTACCGCAAAAAAAAAAAAAAAAAAAAATCTATAGCTATAGTTATATATTTATGTATACTATACAGTCTCAATGTGAATAAATATATGCATACCTATGTGACTATATATATGAATATATCAATATATAAATATTAATTTACAATAAAGATATAATGCATATATATTAATATAGTCACAAATTTTAAGTACAATTTAAATTTAATATCACATAGACTAAACATTATTTATTATTTCTAGGACACCACTAATAAATTCACATAATTTAATATTAGCTTTATGATAGCTGTAAGTAAAGGATTTCTGAAAAGTTTAGAGAATATAATTTCCAAAATTTCACTTTTTGCTTCAGTTCTCTTTGGAATATGGATTGTTTTTATATAGAGAAAGAAAACTCTGAGGCTTTTTGTCTTAATAATGAAATGTAATAACATTCCAAAAATGCAATTGCATCTAGTATGATAATATATTCCTTTGAAGACTGTTTTGCTGTGGACAGAACATAGTTTAAATCCTTAGTACACAGGAGACAGCAGTTGGCATGAGCTCTTCAGTTTCACAACTCAACTTCGTTTTGACATAGCCCAACACATCTTTATTAATACATCAACCACTGTTATTGCTCAGAACAGAAGGAGTCATGCTTAGGTATTCATGAGAGGTGGAGTAGTTAAGCAGAAAGATTCTATTAAATGTAGACTGGTAAGTGGCATAACATTTTGTGATTTCCTTCTCTCCTTCTCCCACCCCAGCTGAATAGTAATTCCAAAATTAACTTGTTAAAATGATTATTTTGATTCAAGCAATAAAAATATATTCTGTAAGTACTAAATATATTCAAGATACTGTGCTAGGCTCTGGGTTTGCAGAAATATATGACATTATTTTTCATTAAAGATATATGCGTTCTTTAAAATACCTCCTGTTTTACGTCTTTATGGAGTGATTTTTCTCTGTTTTTTTAATTCATGTAGAGGAATTGTTTGGCTTTTCTAATTTCATAAGAGATGTTTTCTGAATCTTGGTTGTCTTCTTGAAAAATCATATTACTCTCTCTTCAACAGAAGGTATATTGAAATTATAATCCAAACAATTGTCAAATGTTATAAATTTGGATCCATTGCCATCTTTCTAATCTCAATCTTTCTGTATAACCAAGCAGCGATCACATTTGCATGGAACGAAAATCATTATACATTCGTTGTTTTGCCAAATAAATATTTGAATTCATCAGCATAGTGTCATAATCTATAGAGGCAAGACTTGGACCTGATAACCATTAATACAAGTTACTGCACTACATTAATGATATTGTGATAATTCCCTCCTTAAAGGAAGAAGCTCAGGAAAAGTTAAGAACCTTAGTCACCGATGTAACAAACAGAGGTTTGCTGAAGAACTTCAGTAAATTCAGTGTCCAATACAATTTATGAAATCCCTGGGAATTATTTGGTCTTGAGGAGCTAGAAAAGGTCCTGAAATTGTGAGTAATAAGTTATTATCTTGCACAGATAGTGTCAATAAATCAGAACCGCAGAGGCTCACATGTTTCCTTCATTTTTGGCAAAATTATATTTCTCAAATAGAAATCCTGTTGGATCTCATTCACAGAGTTGTCAGAAAGAAAGTCTAATCTGATTGGGGCAGAGGAAAACATTAAATAATTTACAAAGTGGTGTTACAGGCAGTCACACTAGGACCCTGTAATCCAGTAGCTCAGACAGTGTTAGAAGTATCTGCATTCAGAACATGTGCAGACTAGACTTTGGGAAAAGAGTGCTACTCTTAGATTTTGGACTTCAAGTAGACCATTTGAAAGATAATTGCTAGCTTATTATTGAGATTTAGTCCAAACTGTCCACACTTCTGAAGGGCATCAGATAATTCTGAAACAGAAGTACCCACTTATATCTTGTGTAACGTTAATATGGTCTGGGAGCAGCACACCAAATGTCACCCATCACATGAAAATAGTATATTCAAAAGCATGCTAAAAGAATAAATTAAGCAGCAGTGCACTGCATTCTCGAGAATGTAGCCTCACTGACCATAGGGTCAACTATAGAACACTTCAAGGACATCCCTACTATCATTGCTGTGTGGTCTGAATTCTATGATTCTCTTCTAACCAAGGCAAAATAATCTTCCTGGTTTGCAGATGGGAGTGTCCAGACTCCCATGTTTTTCTAAAGACCATGTTGTTCTTTAGAAATCAGTACCATATGACTGCATGCAGTAAAAACTTGACAGATGACAGTAAGGTCAAGTCTCTGCAAGGAGCAGAGATACAAGCTGTTTATTTATTAATAGAAGAAAAATTAGGCTCTGATTTTTGGGGAACCATTTGGATTTTTATAGATTCTTGGGCTCTAGCTAATAGATTTACTATATCATCACCCAAATAAGGTTCAATGATTGGGCAAAAATGAATCCTATATATGGTACTCATGTATGGAGAATGTGGGGGGTGTTTATAGGAAGAAATAAAGTGGGTTATGGGGATGCCCTCCAAGAAAAACAAAAAATTAGAAAAATAAAAATAAATATAATCCACTTCCCAGCTTAGGCAGAGATTTGAACATTAAGGCTAATGTCTGAATCCAATTTCTTAGTAGTTACCTGGATTCATGAAATAATTGGGTATGCTGTGCTTAGGCTGTGCACTCATGGTCATAGACATAACATTTATCTTAGACTGAATGAGATGACTGATATAACGAATATACTCAATGTCAACAGGAGAAAAATAATTTGAAAATAAATAGGGTAAAAAAAATCTTCCAAGGATACAAACCAGTGCAGAGCCAGCAAATGGATTACATCAGACCACTAATGATAGTCTCATGGATCTACAGGTGGGTGAGAATTGAGATTGGCACCTAATATACTCTGGATGCTACTTATCCCATAACAGAAGCAACCTTGGAGACCAGAATTAAAAGTTCGTAACAGCAAATTATTAACTCAGCACCTCCAAACCCAAAGATATATTTCTTCTGACCAAGATACATATTCACTGTCACCAATGCACAGAAAAGGGTAAAGAAACAATATTAAATGAACTTTCTTTACCTCTTACCACCCACAGTGCAAATAAAATGTTTGTGACTTAAAATATGTGATGCAAAATTCATAGTTAAAGTAAGTAATCTAAATTGAAAATGAAGGAAATATTTATATTGGGGAATAACTACCTTGGAGAGGTTTCTAGAATCAAGGAAGCGTGAATAAAGGAATAAGGGAGGATGTAAGTATAAAACTAAATCTCTTTTTCATATCACAGCTTTAAAAAAAAATTTCCATTTACTTTACTCAGTGGTCCTGGGCAACGTTTAAAAGTATGTGTATCCACAAAAGCTTATATTAGTGTAGAAAATAGACTTAACAGTGTGTAACCCTAAAGGTACTTGGGATGAATCATGATTTCAGCTCATGTAGCAAGTTAAGATGAACTGTGAATGCAGCTCCATTATCAACTGGCAGGGACAATCAGACTCTATGCCATCTGCTTGGGTACAGAACAAGGTAAAAGAATTAATGATTTTGTTATTACCAGCTCTGTGGGTGAACAGTACACCTGATAGGGCAGAAATCCTAACAATGGCAGGAAATGGTGAGGGTCAAATGGATAAAAATAAGAAAACAGGTGTACATCATATCAGATGGAAAAGATGGTCATTAGTAGATTTCAATCTCCAGGGAGAGATGCCATCATGATAATTCCTTGTGCCCAAGTTAGTGCAAGAGACTATTACTCTTAGCTATCTCTTGTTGGCTTATAAACTCTCCAAAAATCTTCCACTCATAACCTGAACAAAAGAAGTGAAACACTATGCTAATAGCTCACTTTGTGGAGAGCTAACTACTACTCCTTGTTCATGGTTTTCAGGTTGTGTTTACCATTCTGGAAATCTTTCATACGACCTGGGGACAATAGTTACCAATGAAGTAGATAGGCTGGAGGATGGTGAACAGCAGAGCTTCTGTTCCTGGGTATAGAGAAATTAAGTAGCTATCTATCCAGTGATTTATATACAGGAGAAGTCTGGGGAAAAAAGAATGCAGGTGACCAAGTGTAAGCTCTGAAAACTCTGCTTTTGGGTAAATAAACTAATAATCTTTGATAGAGAAGAGTCCTCACCAAAGGAATACTTTTATTAGGACGTTTCTAGTTTAGTATTTTTATGGTAAATAAATCATAATCTATAAATTTATAGATGAGCATGACTCCTTAGAAAATGCCACATAAGCTATTCAACTGTCTGAGTATAAAATGGAAATTTATAGTAACCTGAGTTAGATCAATCACACTTTCACTCTGGGAATTGTGCTCAAGGAACACACATAGAAAAACGTGACAATGAGATATAATTTCCCTGATCACTCCACATAAAATTGCAACTTATTCCCAAGCCTATTTCTGATTCACCCTATCCCTCTCCAGCACTTTTCATAATGATCACGATTTCCTTACCTAGTATATAATTTACTCTTCATTGTTTATTGTTTATTGCCTGTCTCTCTTCATTGGAAATATAAGATGCATAAAACAGGAATCTATTCTTGCTTCATACTAAACACTTCAGTACTGATAAGTGTAAAAATAGCTGCACAAAGTAGTACATGAATTAATGTGTTCAAGGTAAGTGTATGTGCAAAATGAAACTATGAGGATTCAGGCTGGGGTTAAGAGATTGTGTTCATATGAATTATACAAGTTAAGAAGGAGAGAGAGAAGGAGGAACAGAAGAAAAGAAGTAAGAGAATATAGAAGAAAAGGAAAAAGGAATTGATCGGAATGGGGAAAAGAAGAGAGGTAAGAGGAAAGAAGAGTGTAGGTTTAACTCATCTCTAAGAGCTCTTTTAGTTCTTTCTTTTTTTAACATCTTTATTGGAGTATAACTGCTTTACACCGTTGTATTAGTTTGGCTGTATAACAAAGTGAATCAGCTATATGTATACATATATCCCCATATAAACTCCTTCTTGAGCCTCCCTCCCAGCCTCCCTATCCCACTACTCTAGGTGGTCACAGAGCAATGAGCTGATCTCCCTGTGCTATGCAGCTGCTTCACATTAGCTATCTATCTTACATTTGGTAGTGTTTATTTGTCAATGCTACTCTCTCACTTCATCTCAGCTTACCCTTCCCCCTCCCATTGTCTTCAAGTGCATTCCCTACAACTACATCATTATTCCCATCCTGCCCCTAGGTTCAGAACAATTTGTTTTATTAGATTCCATATATATGTATTAGCATACAGTATTTGTTTTTCTCTTTCTGACTTACTTCACTCTGTATGACAGATTCTAGGTCCATCCACCTCACAACAAAAAACTCAATTTCATTTCATTTTATGGCTAAGTAATATTCCATTGTATATATGTGACACATCTTCTTTATCCATTCATCTGTTGATGGACACTTAGGTTGCTTCCATGGTCTGTCCATTGTAAACAGGGCTGCTATGAACATGTGGTAAATGTCTCTTTTTGAATTATGGTTTTCTCAGGGTATATGCCCAGTAGTGGGAATTCTGGATCATATGGTAATTCTAGTTTTAGTATTTTTTAAGAAATCTTCATACTGTTCTCCATAGTGGTTGTAACAATTTGCATTCCCACCAACAGTGCAGGAGGGTTCCCTTTTCTCCACACCCTCTCCAGAATTTATTGTTTGTAGATTTTTTGATGACGGCCATACTGACCAGTGTGAGATGATACCTCATTGTAGTTATGATTTGCATTTCTCTAATGATTAGTGATGTTGAGCATCCTTTCATGTGTTTTTTGGCAATTGGTATATCTTCTTCGGGGAAATGACTGTTTAGGCCTTCTGCCCATTTTTGAATTGGGTTGTTTGTTTTTATGTTATTGAGCTGCATGAGCTACTTGTTAATTTTGGAGATTAATCCTTTGTCAGTTGCTTTATTTGCAAATATTTTCTACCATTCTGAGGGGTGTTTTTCTGTCTTGTTTATGTTTTCCTTTGTTGTGCAAAAGCTTTTAAGTTTCATTAGGTCCCATTTGTATATTTTTTGTTTTTCTTTCCATTTCTCTAGGAGTTGGGTCAAAAACGATCTTGCTGTGATTTATGTCAGTGTTCTGCCTATTTTTTCCCTCAAAGAGTTTTATAGTGTTTTGCCTTACATTTAGGTCTTTTATCCACTTAGAGTTTATTTTTGTGTATTGTGTCAGGGAGTGTTCTAATTTCTTTCTTTCACATGTAGCTATCTGGTTTTCCCAGCACCACTTAGTGAAGAGGCTGTCTTTTCCCCATTGTATATTCTTGCCTCCTTTATCAAAATTAAGGTGACCAATTGTGCGTGGGTTTATCTCTGGCTTTCTCTCCTGTTCCATTGATCTATATTTCTGTTTTTGTGCCAGTACCATACTGTCCTGATTAATGTAGCTTTGTACTATACTCTGAAGTCAGGGAGCCTTATAACTCCAGCTCTGTTTTTCTTTCTCAAGATTGCTTTGGCTTTTTGGGGTCTTTTATGTTTCCATACAAATTGTTAAATATTTTGTTCTAGCTCTCTGAAAAATACCATTGGTAATTTGATAGGGATTGCATTGAAGCTGTAGATTGCTTTGGGTAGTATAGTCATATTCACAATGTTGATTCTTCCAATCCAAGAACATGGTATATCTCTCCATCTGTTTGCATCATCTTTAATTCCATTCATCAGTGTCTTATAGTTTTCTGCATACAGGTCTTTTTTCTCCTTAGGTAGGTTTATTCCTAGTTATTTTATTCTTTTTGTTGCAATGGTAAATGGGAGTGTTTTCTTAATTTCTCTTTCAGATTTTTCATCATTAGTGTATAGGAATGCAAGAGATTTCTGTGCATTAATTCTGTATCTTGCTACTTTACCAAATTCATTGATTGGCTCTAGCAGTTTTCTGGTAGCATTTTTAGGGTTCTCTATGTACAGTACCATGTCATCTGCAAACAGTGACAGTTTTATTTCTTCTTTTCTGATTTGGATTCTTTTAATTTCTTTTTCTTCTCTTATTGCCATGGCTAAAACTTACAAAACTTTGTTGAAGAATAGTGGTGAGAGTGTACAACCTTGTCTTGCTCCTGATCGTAGAGGAAATGGTTTCAGTTTTTCACCACTGTGAACAATGTTGGCTGGGGTTTTTCATATATGGCCTTTATTATGTTGAGGTAGGTTCAACCTATGCCTATTTTCTGGAGAGTTTTTATCATAAATGGTGGTTGAATTTTGTTGAAAGCTTTTTCTGCATCTATTGAGATGATCATATGGTTTATATGCTTCAATCTTTTAATATTATGTATCATATTGATTGATTTGTGTATATTGAAGAAACCTTGCATTCCTGGGATAAATGCCACTTGATCATGGAGTATGATCCTTTTAATGTGCTGTTGGATTCTGTTTGCTAGTATTTTGTTGAGGATTTTTGCATCTATGTTCATCAGTGATATTCGCCTGTAGTTTTCTTTCTTTGTGATGTCTTTGTCTGGTTTTGGTATCAGGGTGATGGTGGCCTCGTAGAATGAGTATGGGAGTGTTCCTCCCTCTGCTATCTTTTGGAAGAGTTTGAGAAGGATAGGTGTTAGCTCTTCTCTAAATGTTTGATAGAATTCGCCTGTGAAGCCATCTGGTCCTGGGCTTCTGTTTGTTGGAAGATTTTTAATCACAGTTTCAATTTCAGTGCTTCTGATTGGTCTGTTCATATTGTCTATATCTTTCTGGTTCAGTCTTGGAAGATTGTACTTTATAAGAATTTTTCCATTTCTTCCACATTGCCCATTTTATTGACATATAGTTGCTTTTAGTAATCTCTCATCACCCTTTGTATTTCTGCACTGTCAGTTGTTACTTCTCTTTTCATTTCTAATTTTATTGATTTGAGTCTCCTCCCTTTTTTTCTTGATGAGTCTGGCTAATGGTTTATTAATTTTGTTTACCTTCTCAAAGAACAAGCTTTTAGTTTCATTGATATTTGCTATTGTTTCCTTCATTTATTTTTCATTTATTTCTGATCTGATCTTTATGATTTCTTTCCTTCTCTAACCTTGGGTGTTTTTTGTTGTTGTTGTTCTTGTTCTTCTTTCTGTAATTGCTTTAGCTGTAAGGTTAGGTAGTTTATTTGACATTTTTCTTGTTTCTGGAGGTAGGATTGTATTGCTATAAACTTCCCTCATATAACTGCTTTTGCTGCATCCCACAGGTTTTGTGTCATGTTTTCATTGTCATTTATTTCTAGGTATTTTTTGATTTCCTCTTTGATTTCTTCAGTGATCTCTTGGATATTTAGTAGTGTATTTTTTGGCCTCCATGTGCTTGTATTTTTTACAGTTCTTTTTTCCCTGTAATTGTTATCTAGTGTCATAGTGTTGTGGTCAGAAAAGATGCTGAATACAGTTTCAATTTTCATAAATTTTTCTAGGGTTTATTTGTGACCAAGATGTGATCTATCCTGGGGAATGTTCCATGTGCACTTGAGAAGAAAGTGTATTCTGTTGTTTTGGGATGGAATGTCCTGTAAATATTAATCAAGTCCATCTTGTATAATGTATCATTTAAAGCTTGTGTTTCCTTATTTATTTTCATTTTGGGTGATCTGTCCATTGGTGAAAGTTGGGTTTTAAAGTCCTCTTCTATTGTTGTGTTACTGTTGATTTCCCCTTTTATGGCCATTAGCATTTGCCTTATGTATTGAGGTGCTCCTAGTTGGGTGCATAAATATTTACAGTTATTATATCTTCTTCTTAAATTTATCCCTTAATCATTATGTAGTGTCCTTCTTTGTCTCTTGTAATAGTCTTTATTTTAAAGTCTAGTTTGTCTGACATGAGTATTGCTACTCCAGCTTTCTTTTGATTTCCATTTGCATGGAATATCTTTTCCTTCCCCCCAGTTTCATTCTGTATGTGTCCCTAGGTCTGAAGTGTACCTCTTGTAGACAGCATATATATGGGTCTTATTTTTGTATCCATTCAGTGAGACTGTGTCTTTTGGTTGGAGCATTTAATCCATTTACATTTAAGGTAATTATTGATATGTATGTTTCTATTACCAATTTCTTAATTGTTTTGAGTTTGTTTCTGGACGTCTTTTCCTTCTCTTGTGTTTCCTGCCTAGAGAAGTTTCTTTAGCATTTCTTGTAAAGCTGGTTTGGTGGTGCTGAATTCTCTTAACTTTTGCTTGTCCTAAAGGTTTTCATTTCTCTTTTGAATCTGAATAAGATCCTTGCTTGGTAGAGTAATCTTGGGGGTAAGTTTTTCCCTTTCATGACTTTGAATATGTCTTGCCACTCCCTTCTGCATTGCAGAGTTTCTGATGAAAGATCAGCTGTTAATCTTATGGGGACTTCCTTGTATGTTATATGTTGCTTTTTCTCTTGCTGCTTTTAATATTTTTTCTTTGTATTTAATTTTTGATAGTTTGATTAATATGTGTCTTTGCATGTTTCTCCTTGGATTTGTCTTATATGGGGCTCTCTTCACTTCCTGGACTTAACTGTATTTCCTTTCCCATGTTAACAAAGTTTTTGACTATAATCTCTTCAAATATTTTCTCAGACCCTTTCTTTTTCTCTTCTTCTTGTGGGACCCCTATTATTTGAGTGTTGGTGTGTTTAGTGTTGTCTCAGAGGTCTCTGAAACTGTCCTCAATTCTTTTCATTCTTTTTTCTTTATTCTGTTCTGTGGCAGTTATTTCCACTATTCTCTCTTCCAGGTCACTTCTCTGTTCTTCTGCCTCAGTTATTCTGCTATTGATTCCTTCTAGCATATTCTTTATTTCATTTATTGTGTTGTTCATCATTGTTTGTTTACTCTTTAATTCTTATAAAACCTTGTTAAACGCCTTTTGTTTTTTCTCTATTCTATTTCCAATAATTTGGATCATCTTTACTATCATGACTTTAAATTCTTTTTCAGGTAGACTGCCTATTTCCTCTTCATTTGTTTGGTCTTGTGGTTTTTACCTTGCTCCTTCATCTGCTGCATTTTTCTGTCTTCTCATTTTGTTTAACTTACTGTGTTTGGGGTCTTCTTTTGCAGGCTACAAGTTCATAGTTCTTGTTGTTTTTGGTGTCTGCTCCCAGTGGATGAGGTTGGTTAAGTGGCTTGTGTAGGCTTCCTGGTGCAGGGTACTGGTGCTTGTGTTCTTGTGGGTGTGGCTGGATCTTGTCCTTCTGGTGATAATTGCTGCATCTTGTAGTGTGTTTTGGGGTGTCTGTGAACTTAGTATGACTTTAGGAAGCCTCTCTGCTAATGGGTGGAGTTGTATTCCTGTTCCTGTCTTGCTAATTGTTTGGTCTGCAGTGTCCAGCAATTTCCAGCATTGGAAATTGCTAGCCGTTGGGTGGAGCTGGGTCTTAGTGTTGAGACGGAGATCTCTGGGAGCACTCTCACCAATCAATATTACATGGAGCCAAGAGGTCTCCGGTGGTCCAATGTCCTGGACTTGGCTATCCCACTTCAGAGGCATAGGCCTGACACCCAGCCAGAGCACCAAGACCCTGCCAGCCACACGGCTTAAAAGAAAAGGAAAAACAAAAACGAAAACAGAACAGATAGAACCCTGAAACAAATGGTACAAGCAAAACTAAACAGGCAAAATTATACAAAGAAACATACACACAGAGTCATAAGAAAAAAAAAATTAAAAAACAAAACATAAGTACAAAACCAAACAAACGAAAACAAACAGAGAGAACTCTAGGACAAATGGTAAAAGTAAACCTAAACAGACAAAGACACACTAAGAAACATACACATGCACAAAAAGAGAAAGAAGGAAAGAAAAAAATAAGAGAGCAACCATAACCAATAAACAAATCTGCCAATGATAACAAACACTAAAAACTAAACCAAGATAAACATAAATACAAAAGCAAATCAGATGCAGAAAACAAACCCCAAGTATACAGTTGCTCCCAAAGTCTACCGCCTCAATTTTGGGAACATTTGTTGTCTATTCAGGTATTCCACAGATTCAGGGTTTATCAAGTTGTGGCAGCAATTTAATCTGCTGCTCTTCAGGTTGCATGGAGGAATTTCCCTTTCTCTTCCTTGTTCACACAGCTCCTGGGGTTCAGCTTTGGATTTGGCCTCACCTCTGCATGTAGGACACTCTCAGGCATCTGTTCCCCACACAGACTAGAGAGGGTTAAAGTGTTGGCTGATTAGGGCTCTCTTGCTCACTCAGGCTGGGGACAGGGAGGAGTATGGTAGTCATAACGGGAATGTGGGGCGAGCCTACAATAGCAGAGGCTTGTGTGACATTGCAACAGCCTGAGACATGCTGTGTGTTCTCGCAAGCAAGTTGTCCCTGGATCACAGGACCCTGGCAGTGGCATGCTGCACTGGCTCCCAGGGTGGGGTGGGTAGTGACCTACGCTTGCACACTGGATTCTTGGTGGCAGTAGCTGCAGCGTTAGTGGTCCATGCCCATCTTTGGGGTCTGAGTTGATAGCCATGGCTTGCACCCATCTCTGCAGCTCGCTTAGGCTGTGCTCTGCCTTCTGTGGGCACATGGAGCAGAAATCCCCTCTCCTCGTGCACCACAAAACAATGGTCTCTTGTCTCTCTGGCAGGTCCAGACATTTTCCTGGGCTACCTCCCATTAGCTGTGGCACACTAGGCCCCTTCAGGCTCTCTTCACACAGCCAGGCCCAGTCCTCTCCTTGGGGACTGACCTCCAAAGCCCGAGCCTCAGCTCCCAGCCCCCACCCACCCCACTGGGTGAGCAGACAAGCATCTCTGGCTGGTAAGTGGTGGTCAGCACAGATCCTCTGTGTGGAAATCTCTCCTCTTTGTCCTCTGCACCTCTGTTGTTGTGCTCTCCTCTGTGGCTCTGAAGCCTCTCCCCCACTGCACCTTTCCCCACCGATGAAGGGACTTCTTAGTGTGTGGAAACTTTTCCTCCTGCACAGCTCCCTCCCAGAGGTGCACGTCCTGTCCCTATTCTTTTGTCTCTGTTTTTTCCTTTTTTATTTTGTCCTACCCAGGTACGTGGGTATTTTCTTGCCTTTTAGGAAGTCTGAGGTCTTCTGGCAGCATTCAGTATGTGTTCTGTAGGAGTTGTTCCACATGTAGAGGTATTTTTGATGTATTTGTGGGGAGGAAGGTGATCACATCTTACTCCTCCACCATCTTCAAGGTCTCTTCCTGGAGCTCTTTTAGTTCTTGTCCTTATGATCATTGGTGTTTTACCTTCTTGGATCCTTAAAGAATTCTCTAAGAGACCTCTATATACAACTACATTAAACCACATATTTCCTAAACATTTGAAAAGTGGATTTCCAGTTCTTGACACAAAACTCTCATGGGAAAGAACAAATGCCCGAAATCTGCAAAATATTTTTATCTAATTCAATAGTAACATGGATAATAATGATAATAAATTCATTTTGATGACAAAAAAGTATTCTCGTTTTTCTTTAAAATAAATGAAACCTATTGACATTTCAAACTTTTATAAATCTGATACTTTTGGAAATATGCACATTTTTAAAATTTCTAATAAAAACTGAAAATAAAATAGAGAACATTATTTCTTTTGTAAAACATTTCTTCTAGTCCACAATACAGTAGCTATAATTAATGGTGACTCTGTTCTCTTTTGACCTTGCAGAAACAATATATGTTAATGAGGCACTCTTATTTTTTTTTGTATGGAGTTTTTCACATGCAAAAAAAAAAAGTATATATATATAAAATTCACCTGCTAACATCTGTGGTGCCCACAGACTTTACAAAAAGAGTTGAAGGCTTTACTCTCAGTGATGCATAAAATATTCCTATGTTGACAAAATATAAACTTGTAGCTCCAACATCTCATTATTAACAAAAGATAATAACAAGATTCAAAATCAAATACAAATTTTCACAAGTTTTTGTGGTTAATGTAAGGATTCTATGAGGATAACTAAAAGAATCAGATAGATCATATGATAAAGAACATTGCATACTAGAATTTTAATTTTTTCTCTTATTCAGCACTTAACAATTAGACCTTGAAACGTTTTCTTCTCAATTTGTTTTAAGGATATTATCCTGGGTGAGCTCTTGCAAAATGTCTGAGAGAATTGAAGGGAAAGAGATCTTCCTTCTGGCCTCGAAGGAGAAAGCTGCCATGAAATATGGAGAGGGATGTGTGGCAGAAATGGTTAGAGGTTTCTAGGAGTTCAGACAACCCTTGTCAACAGCTAGCAAGAAAGTGCAACTCTTAATCCTATAATCAAAAAAAATTAATTTCTGCCAAGAACCAGTGAGAATAGAAGAGGACTCTGAGCCTCAGGTGAGATGACAGCCCTGGCTTACACCTTGATTGCAGCATGTTGAGACCTTGAACAGAGGATCCCATGAAATATTTTAGACTCCTGATCCATGGAAACTGTGAGATAATAAATATATGTTATGCTATCATAGTATTTGCCCAACAAACATCTCCTACTGCATTTTCTTTCCCTTTACACAACTACCCACTGCACAGGCCAAATACTTACATTGAATGGAGATATGATAGAACTCACCACCCCTGCACCCTTCAGGTCCTTGATGGTGGCACTAATCTGCAATCCCTCCAGCAATATGGTATTGCTTTTGGTTTACTGTTTTCCTAGGTAAAGCCTGTTCTAATGTTTCCATTTGGCATTTCCCAACATAACAGCTTCAGTTCAGAGGTTAGGAAATGAATGCTGTGATTCTCGCAGTTGCTGAGGATATCTATTCCAATTACACAGTTTGGAACTGGGAAAACAGCCAACAGATGGGTTTGGGGACCCACTGAACCTACTGTGAGATGAACCTCGGATAAAACTTTATTGATCACTTGATTTCCAAAAGCCCTTTCTCTGACTGGTGCACCACAGTGATATTTTGGGTCTCCTAGAATAAGTGTCTGGTCAGAGCATGTGCCCAGAAATTCCCAGGAGGACTAATCATTTAATTTTTCCAAAGCACAGCTGCCCTGGCAAAAAGATGTAGGTCCCTTTGTGGAAGGTTGAGAGAAAGATTAGTAGTATAAATTTTTGGCAGTGTACCAAGGTCCTGCCTCCCCTTTATTCAAGGAGCCCTGGGTCTTAAACTGGCTGAAGTCTGGAAATTAATTGATTCATGGCTCTCTGTTTTGGTAATTCAAGTTAAACTTCTGTCTACATGGCCTAGAACTCTTCCCCATTTATAGAGCAAGTACATATTTATGTGACTGCCCATCGATTTTTCTCCTAGGGACACCATGATCAACTAACAAGTGTCATAGGTTTCAGGGAGTCAGACTATTCTGATTACTGCTTTGACTCTGCTGTTCATTACAACAACCATGTCCACCTGCTCTTTTGCAATTAAGTGCTACCACCACTTGAACCCTTCCTCCTTAACATCAAATTATGCTCATTACATTTAAGGATCTCAGTTCAATGGCAGCAGTTTTCACTGTAATTTCTGACCTGTAGAAAAGAGCAACCACAGAGCTCTTCAAGAATGCTGGGGCTCCCTTCACATATGTATTTCTCACAAGTGTGGTAAAAGATGTGCTTTCATAGGTGGATAAACAAGTCTTACATGATAAGTCCACTCTAACATTCCAATGTCCTTAAGTCTTTGGATACCTTCTTCTACAGTGTACCAAGGTAGTTATGTCATTTCAACATAATTTAGTGTATGCTACTTTTCAGTGTATATTTCAGCCAGCCAGCCAGTGAGATAGTTTAAGATCTTTGAACCCTTCAAGCTATAACAATGAATCCAGAATCTGCTTAGTATGCATGCTCATATCAACAAATTTGGTTAGATTCAAATTTATGTTCTTTCCACCATTACCTTACACTCTTAATATCCATTCCCACACCTATTTCTAGCATTTCTGTCTACATTAATTGGAAAATTCATGTAGTTCTTTGGGAGTGTAGTAACCTCACGGGTCACACTTTGTACCTCATTTTGGGGTCTTTCTGGTAGCTGAGTCTAGTTATAGGTCTAGAAGCAAAGAGTAGTAAAAGTAGGTCCTGATAAGAATCAGCATTGTATTGCACTAACTACCTAAAAGGAAGACGTTGCAAATTCCTTGGCCAAGGGGTGTTAACCTCCTCAGACAAGGACTTGGCAGAATTTATAGGTTCAGTGTCCCCAGCTACACCAGGAACTGCTCATATGTACCCCTTCCAATTTTCAGAAGACCATCTGTTCTCAATCAATGCAGCCATTTTAGCAGCAAACATCTAATGAGGTTGGGAATTCAATTTGTGTTGTAGTTCAACTACTTACAGGAAGGACTTTATTTTAGAAATTTTACCTCCATGGACACAGGTGATAAGAGTTTCATTCAGGGCAGACACAGAAATTTTCAGGTTATTCATGCATGGAATTTGAAACCCTGAGCTCATCCTTTTTTTTCCCCTGTACTCTGTCTGGCAGTTAGGAGCAACTAACCAATCTCATTATAGTTATTAATTTGAACAAAAAAATGGTCTAAGATAGCAAATACACAGTTACTCAGAGACTTACCTCTTATAAGTATTTGATTAGGAGCATGCAACAGTGATAATTTGTGTTCTCTGTATCCACATCACACCATGGATTATCAGCACCCTCTTTACCACCAGAAATGGAATAATTTATGCCTTTAATTAGAACCAGATTAGTGAGTCAATTCCATAAATTCCCAAATTACTTTAAAAAACTAAACTTTAAGAGTCTGTTTCAGTACCAAAATCTGTGACAGTTAAGGTTCTCCAAAGAAACAAAACCAGTCGGAGATTTATTTATTCATTTATGTATAGAAATTGGCTCATGTATTTTGGGGGGCTAGCAAGTCCAAAGAAACTCAGACAGGATTTCTGTTATAGTCTTGATACAATGTTCCTTCTTCTCTGAGAAACAGCTTTTGTTCTTAAGCCCCTCATCTGATTGAATGAGGTCCACTTATAGGGTTGAGGGTAATCTCATTTATTCCAAATCATCTGATTATAAATGTTAACCACAACTACAAAATATCTTCACATTATCATCTAGAGTAGTGTTTGACCAAGTTCTATGCTTTTGGCACTACAGGCTAGTCAGGATGACACATACAATTTAACCATTACGTTCAGCAAAGACATTCTTAAGTACAACTGGCTTTATTTTCCCTCTCAGTTAATAGTGTAAAATAGAGTGACTACGAATGGTCTGATAACACTGACTTTATTCATGTTAAGGTGATGGCAATTTGTTTGGGATTTTTTGTGTGTGTGTGGTACGCGGGCCTCTCACTGCTGTGGCCTCTCCCATTGCAGAGCACAGGCTCCGGACGCGCAGGCTCAGCAGCCATGGCTCACGGGCCCAGCCACTCCGCAGCATGTGGGATCTTCCCGGACCAGGGCACAAACCCATGTCCCCTGCATCAGCAGGCGGACTCTCAACCACTGCACCACCAGGGAAACCCCACACATATTATTTTTGAAAACTTTTTTGTTTTCCTTAACTAATTAGAAAAATTCTTCCTAAAATGTAAATAGTAGAATTTTACTTACATAGTTAATAGTATGTAATGTATGGTTACCCTTGTTGTCTTTTCCAGGCACTTATATCAAGTATCATTGCTTCTTTCAAGGTTATTCATTAAACTTTAACTAAGACTTCAAGATCATTTTTGCTTCAGATACGGTTTTATTCTTTTAGCCAAAGCTGAAAATAGTAACATGTGCTATGCAATGTGCTTTTTCTACAATCAAGTAAATATTATTTTTATAATAGTTTTAGCAAAACAAAACCTTTTCTACTCATAATATTATCTCTAAATTGATAGTTTACAATTATTTACTACTATTTTAATACATTTTTAGAGCATCATTTTGGCTGAATAGGTCTCATTATTATTTACAGTCTTCTTTTAATGCTTTGGGATACATAATTCAAAATCTAAATCTAAGGTCAGTTTATTTCAATATTTGGTTTAACAAGTGTCACAATTGTAAAACATAATTCATAATATATAGATATGTAAATACAAGTAAAATATTTGGTGTACTTATTAAATTATGGTGTTTTTTTCTATCTAATTCATCAATTATATACATATTTTCTTTTTTATAGTTGGTTACTTATTTTTCATAATGCTTACCTTTATCTGTTAGGGCTGCTATAACAGAATACCTTAGACTGGGTGTGTTATAAACAACAAAAATATATCTCCTATAGTTCTAGCGGTTGGGAAGTCAAAAAATCAAGACACTGACAGATATGGTTCTAATGAGAACCTACTTCCTTATTCATAGCTATCTTCTCCCTGTAATTTCACATGGCAGAAGAAGTGAGGGAGTTCTCAGGGGTCCTCTTACAAAGGTATTGATTTCATTTATGAGGGCTCCACTCTCATGATATAATCACCTCCTATAGGCCACCATCTTCAAATGCCATCATGGTGGGGATTAAGTTTTAACATATGAATTTTGGTGGTACCTAAGCATTCAGTCTATAGCAATGCCTAATGTTAATGAAGCATATTTTTAATTAAAAAAATGTTGCTTTGGGCTTCCCTGGTGGCACAGTGGTTGAGAGTCCACCTGCCAATGCAGGGAACACAGGTTCGTGTCCCAGTCCAGGAAGATCCCACATGCCACGGAGCGGCTAGGCCCATGAGCCATGGCTGCTGAGCCTGCACATCCAGAGCCTGTGCTCCACAATGGGAGAGACCACAACAGTGAAAGGCCCGTGTACCACAAAAATATAAAAAATAAAAAAATAAATGTTGCTTCTTTTTAACATTTATGAGATGCTGATAAGAGGAAGGCACATAACTTTTGACAATAAAATCCCCTAATGAAAGAATTATTTAAAACACTTATTTTTAATACATTTTAAATCACTATTAAAATTTGGTTTTGTTTGAATAAATAGGTTAAAATATATTCATTTTTCAAAACTATGTTAGGTATTCATAAAATATACTATCTTTTATCTCCCCAGTAGATAGTCTCCACTTTATTTCCTTTTTATGAAATCACAGTTTGTTTTGAGAGTGGGTGGCATTTACTACTTGATTTTAGGGAGCCTAGACTTGTATTCTACAGTGGAGAAGCCATGACTTTCAGAAAAAGTTTTGACAATCTTATTTCTTTTGATTTTTATTTGTTTTCAGTTAGATATGTGACTAACTCTGGTTCTTATGATGAGAAATAATAACAAGTATTTTCTTTGCCCCTCACTGATTCAAAAATAGTAAATAAATGCATAGAAAAATATAAATAGATAATAGATAAAGTAAATAAATCAAGACTTCCAAAAGAAAGGAATTTTTGTTTTTACTCATTCTTTCTGCCTGGAATCAGTTGTGATGCTTCAGCAGGAGAAAGAGGACACAGATTTCCACATTAATGACAGAGACGTAGAAAAATAGAAAGTGTTTGTGTCACAGATGACCACATGAAGTTGTCAAAACATGGCATACACATGCATTCCTCCAACAAGCCCTATTTTATTTATAACACTCTAAGCCTGATGTCATTGCCTTGGAGTCAAAAGCACTTCTAACTAATGGAGAAATGTACTACTCAGGGATATTGTCATCATAGAGAAGATCACTACATTTTGCTTTCTTGTCTTGTTATAAAGGACAACTCTCTTGACACATCTTCATCCTTGACAACTTTTTGAAATGGAATTGCCAGGAGATTATTAATAAATCTTAAGATGGCTGAAAAAGAGTTTTGATCATTCTTCATCTCAGGAGAAATTACAATATAGTAATATTTGCCATCTATGATAATAGAATCTGTCACCGACTTAATGGGACATGAGTAAACAGAAATATATTACAATCTTCTGGAATAAAATAAGAGAAGAAGTTTCTTTTCTCATACTTCATGTTACTAGAATATATTATTTTTCTTTCACATAACTCATTTAATATATGTAATATATAACTGTGACATTCAGACCAAATGAGTGTCCTTGTGTTAATATGTATATTAAATATAAGTACCTTTTGTTTCTTTTGTATTCTTAGTTTAAAAAAAAAGCAAAACTAACTTCAGGTTAAATATTGTTGATTGAAAAAGCATTTATCTCCATTACTTTCCTAAACCCTACCAAAATGAAAGTAAGAAATATTGTTAAAGTTACATCTGCAAAGAGAACTATAACAACAGAGAAAATAATAGCAATGGATGGAAGATGGAAGGCAGTACAATATTACTGGTTTAGCAGTCTCAGAAAAGTTAAATTCTAAGCCCCAAATGGTGAAAACTGAGAAGGAATCCAATATGCATCACAGAACCCTTATTTGGCTCAGGAATTAATGATATTTTGATTGTATGGAAATAAACGTGAAGAGCATTGCTGGGTGGGAAAAATAGCATTTGCTGAAGATCTGTGTTTTAAAAGAGTTTAAACCCCAAATATGCAGTTACTCTGTGCCCCCTACACAATGACAGAAAACAGGAAGATTTATTCTCTAAACAGCATTCAAAAGTAAACATAAGTCTCTTGATTAGAACAGAGGAGCATTTCAAAGATAATTAAGAAAGTGGATATTATTTCTCTTAGGAATTTGATCAGCCCATGAGAAAAGTTGGCAATAATGCAGACAACAGACATTCCCCAATGAAACACCAACCTGATCAAATAAAATAAATAGAATAATCAGGTCTGAAGATCCCAGAAGGGCATCTGTGCAATAGGTACACAGAGAAAGCCAATTAGAAACCCAGTTAGAGCAGATTGGAGAGCAGAACTATCTACACGAAAAGGAAATTTAGAGACATCTTGTGGATTTGAATGTATTGAAAGTGGGTTAGCTAATTGGAGGCAGAAGAGTGTGTGAGCAAATTAAGAATAGTTATTGGAGCAGATAGGGTTATTTTACCCCTCCAATATCAATTTTCATCATTGTCCTACAGTAATAAAATATTTATCTTTAGCTCAACATGTGGTTGCATGAAATATAAGTGTTTCCCATTCTTACTAGCTGTTATGTGTGGCCATATCACCAAACTGTTGAAAATAAGATTCATGTAGGTCTAAGTGTGATCTGTGGAAAATTCCGTTAAAACAAGGGTAAGCCATTCTTTTCCCTTTTTTGCTGGGTGAGATAGAAATATGATGACCAGATATCTTGGAACATGTTGTGACTGTGCAAATGTAGGCTTCACACAGCACAGTAATATGATTGATTGAAAGATCCAGTGTCCTGACACTATGGAGAAAAATGTTAGCTTTGGATATCTAAATATTAGATATTAAATATTTAAATGAGAGACAAATGAACATCTTATGGTTTAAACTATGGGTATATTGTGTGATCTGTAAGCAGAGCCTATCAAACTGATAATAGAATATATTACTGGAATGGTGAACATGGAAGAACCTAAAATATTTGTCATTGGCTTAGTGCAGGTAGGCAGAGTGGTGCCCAAGAACTCAGATATTGTAGTCTGAAAAGCTTGTGCCTTTTGATGTCTACACAATGTGCTGAGCATTTTACTACTTTCTACCACAAAACAATTTTCCAGGCTCATCTTACACTTTTCTTCATCCAGCTCTGTAATTAACCATTTAATCAATTAACATTGGTTCCATTTAGTGGAGATGCCATTTTAAAATCAAGATCTGGGGCTTCCCTGGTGGCGCAGTGGTTGAGAGTCCGCCTGCGGATGCAGGGGACGCGGGTTCGTGCCCCGGTCCGGGAGGATCCCACATGCCGTGGAGCGGCTGGGCCCGTGAGCCATGGCCGCTGAGCCTGCGCGTCCGAAGCCTGTGCTCCGCAAAGGGAGAGGCCACAGCAGTGAGAGGAGGCCCACGTACCACCAAAGAAAAAAAAAAAAAAATCAAGATCTGGTTCTCAATACATGCTCATTGCTACGGGGTGTTAGTGTCTCTAGACTCACTCAGTCGCTAGAACTAGAAAACATAACTATGCATATACTTACACTTATAAACCTCTGCATTTATCTCTATTTATCTATTTACAAGGAAATAATACAATTTTAATTCAGCACTTCAGATTTTATTCTAACTTTTCCCTTGTCATGTTTTAAAATACTGTTTCTAGCAGTGAGAAACTTGGCTTTAATTATCTTCAGCACATCTAGATTTTTTTTTCAATTAATTTATATATTTGCTCAATGAAAACAATCTTATATCAACTATTTCCATGTCCCCACCTTCTCCCATCACTTCAAGTCCTTGAACTCTGGGCCTCCAAGGTTGTCTAACTCTTTGTATTTTAGCAATTTGTTTTGAATGCCTCTTTGGTTGCTTACTCAACACTTAACTAGAACTCTGGTAAAGGCATTTTATCTGGATTGCTTCAGTTTTCATGATAGTATTATTGTTAAATAGTTATAACAGTCTAAAGAAAGCATTTAAAAATAATATGCACAATTATTACTCTGTTTCTATATTTATAAAATTATATATATATAACAAATATAATCATAAGGGCAGCTAATATCTACTGAGCATTTTCTACATGCTAGACACTATATGTACACATTCTAATCACTTTATTTTTGTTCTTTCACTGAATTATAAAAAATATTTTTCATTGGGAACAACTAGTAGATTTGTTGTGATCATGAGTAGTGAATCTAGATAAGAATAGATTCAGATTTCAACTCTATCACTTTTTAGCTGTGACATTTTGTTATTTAACTTATTCTGTGTTTCAGTTTACACACACACACACACACACACACACACACACACTCACACAGATATCCTGTAATTAAGAGAATTAAATGATTCAATGCTTAGCAGAATTCCTGTCACATACTACTCACTTTTTAGAAAAATTGACCATCATTATTATTTGCAAAAGAAGAAGTTGAAGCTTAAAAAGACTAACTACGTTGCCCTAATTCACACTTCTAAGTGTTCAATCACGAAATCTAATGAAGGTCAAAATTAGTTATTGGTATATATCTTATAAGTATGTATCATAATTGGAATGAGAGTATAAAAATAACCTAAAATTTGACTACTAGAAATATCATAAAGTTTCTAGTCATTTTCTAGATTTTATGTGTTAGTTTATGTGTCGAGATATCTGAGGATTATAATGATTGAAAGTCTTGTTTTATTATGATTCTATGACTTTCTTGAAAGCAAGTCTGTAACTTTTTATACTATTATATAACCAGCATATGTTCTAGTATTTATCATTCCCCATCTATGTGTTAGACCAGCTCAATAAATATTTTTAAGTGACTAAAGGGACGCATATTTCTGTGCTTTTTTAGTATGGTCTTTAAGGTAATGAGGTACATATTAATTGCCTCCTAACAGTGGTTAGCTTTTAAAAATGATTATAAATAAGGTGATTTCTATGCAACATAGATGATAGGAATTCAGTGCAAAAACTGTAGGTTTTCTCAGAAACATTACCTAAATAAATATTTTTTTCAAGATACACAGATAAACATTTATAAACCATAGGGCATAAATTATGCAAGAAAAATAAGGTAGTAAGATATATCTTAGGGAAATTAATAAACTTTCAGGATATGGGTAATCACTTAGAGAAAGGAACTTACATTTAGATTTTTTTAGTACAGTATTCAATTTCAAAAGAGCGGAACAATTCTTATAAAATTCTCAAGGGAAGAAAAAATTACCAGCAATTTATAAATAGTGGGTTGTTATATTCTCATAAAAATAAGAATTCTGGGAAAATTGTACCCATGAGCCATGCTTCAGGGGAAAAATAAGGATTTGATGATAACATACTGAGAACTGAAAGATGTATCAAAACAAATGACTTCATTGATGGAGAAGTCACAAGGAAAGTGAAATTGTTGATAATTCAATGCATTTGTATACCAGTACAAAATTGAAGGATGCTAGATATTATAGTTTAAAAAGGTTATTATTTTTAAAAAAGGTTATTATTAAACACTTGGACGTTGTAAAGTTAATAACAGAGCAAAGTAAGGAGATGAGGGAGAGAAGGATGAGATAAATAAGAAGTGTGCTAATTCCACATATTTACTATCAGAACCTAATAAGTGCTTGTAAAGTGTGATTTAAAATAAGTAGAGCCTTTGGAAGTAAGAAACAAAATTAACCCCCCCCCAAAAAAAAACCATAAAAACAACTAGCTTTTAAAATAGAAGATATTTTAGGAATAATGTATTTTAAGATTATTTATTTGAAGTATACCAACATCGCCACATTAACTTCAGTTCATTCTTGTTTATACTTAAAATTAAGTAAGTTAATTTATATTATATTGGTATGTATGGTATTGCATCATTTTCTCAATTTATTTGAAGCTCTCTATTTCTTTGTCTGGCTTATCTATTTTTTCTTTCTGTAAATACACATTGAGAGATAAAAGATACAATGTCCACCAAAAGTTACCAATAATTATTTCTAGACGGTAAAATTTAACAAATTTAAAATTTTTCTTTTCTATACATTCTGAAGTTCTTATAAGTGTCATGGTTATTTTTTTAAATTGTTAATCTGAAATAAAATATACAGTTTACAATCGCATACTGTTGGCTTCTAAACAGCAAAATGGTTGACTTTTTAATGAAAAAAATATAACTTTCCCTGAGTAATTTCTAATAACTTCTCAATTAAAAAAATAGTTATTCCTCTCATAAAAAGGGCTTTATGTAGGTGCCAAAGAAACCTGAGTATTAGTAAGTGATTCTAATACATTATTACAGTTATTGAACTGAGTTTGGGCTAAACTCACAAAATAATAATTTAGATTTCATTACAAATATTAGCTATTGTTTCTAAGAATTTTGCAAAATTAAGATGCTATATTTAAAACTGACTTAACTTTTCCAAGATTTTGAGCTATCAGGATTTACTTTAACAGCTTATATTTATGTTTTCCAGATTTTCATAACTCTTTCCATTTGTGATCTCTACTTCTATAATCTTTTTATGAATTGCTTAGTATTGAATACACATGCCACTTATTTTTCACTTATATCCAGATAAATTGATTTTAAACAATTTTTACCTCTTTTGGGTGTTCTGTTTGCCCAGGAATTTTTTATTTGCAAAAATCTTTTCCAAAGTTTGCAGAAATTGTATTTTATGTTTTCTTTTCTTTTTTCTAACTTTCAGATCTGGTCTTCCTTTATAAACTAATATCTATTCAATTCAAAAGAAGACTTCTATATCTCTAAATTTATTCTTCTTACTCTGCAACAACCATAAAATGAAGTTTGCACTCTAAGATCTAAAACTTATACTTAGAATTAATATAGTGATACCCAACTTTTGCAATTGTATATTGCTAATATTTTTTTTTTATTTTTAATGACTTTACATTATGTAATGAGAGACAAAATGATATTTAAAGGTAAAATTAAGCCAACTGCTACTTATATAAATCTTACTGATATGTTTAATTGTTACTCCACTGTTTATTTCTAGTAGGGCTTTTCTTATCTCTTCTCTCCAGAAAACAGATTGTTTTTAATCTAAATAGCAAGTTCCCCCAATACTGATAAACATATTTACATAAGACAAAAAAGAATTGAACGTTACTGCAAATTTTAAGATTTTATGTGACCAATTACAATCATATAACCGTGGAACTATACTATTTCTAGGACCATCATAATTAATAGTCCCACATAATAGTCCAGTCTGATCTTTCAGCAAATGTCAATTCTGTGGCTATATTTTCACAATATTGGTGAAAATAGCGACTCTACTCATTAGGTTACTTTAAAAAAAAAATCTTATACTGTTATGGTGTTTTTAACTGAATTATTTCAAAATAACCATGTGTTATAGTTTTCTTTCCTTACACTATTTTATTCTAGTGTTTCCATATTACTTTGGAACAATATAAAATAAAATCTAATGAATGTGTATTGCAATTAGTGAAAAGTCTTGAAAATATTTATTAATTTTCAATTAGATTTAAAATATCTGTTCTCTATAACTGTAATATTTTAATTCAAAATTTTATTATACACAATAGATATTTTTTTAAAATACTAAATCATTTTTCCACTAGCTAGCTTTAAGAATTATATTTAATTCCCTAAACAGTAGCTATTCTTTTTTGGGTATTGTCTTACTCTCATTTTTCTACAGATTGAATAGTTGATGAGCCTAATTAATTAAGTAAATCTACAAAACCAGTTCTGAGTAACAATAAAATTAAAATAGAATATGAAATAAAAGAGCTAAGGAGATGAAGTATAAAATCTTTCAGATAATAAAGATGGATTTGGCTTAGTAATGTGTCCATCTGGTAGATCAAAGAAAGAAAAATACATGAGAGCTTTTTTGGGCATTCCATTATGACTTTGAGGAAAGCAATAGCAATTGTTTCTCAAGGAATAGTAATTTATAAAATGTAAAATATGTAGGATTGAAAATGTGTTTTAACAAAGACCTATGTGTCAGGAACCTGATTGTAATCCTGGCTTTATTAGAGTTTTCTTACCTGTAATGTAGAAATAATATCATTTACTACATAATGTTGTAGCAATTTTTTTCAGGATATCAAGCACCATACCAGGTACTTAGTCATCACTGAATACAGATCAGTTTTTTCCTTGTATTCCTTGTAATAACATCATCATACTTAAAAGTAAACCACGCTCAATGTCTTCATACTGTGTTTTCCTATCAGTGCACTTTCATCTTCAATAAATGCACAGTTTTCTAATACTTCAATGTTCAATGCATAGTAATCACAAATCTTTTTATACTAAATGTGGCAGAATGACAAGAGTAAAAGTAAAAAGTCTTTCATTCATTCATTCATTCATCCATTTATTTGTTCAATAAATATTCACATTTGTTAGTCACCATCTTATACATTGAAAGTTAAAACATGAGTTCAATTATTTCTGTTCTCATGGATATTATAAACTATTTTGATCTTAACCTTATTAAAGGCTTAATATAAATGCAAATATTCCTGAAATTTCAGACATAAAATGAAGGTTGGGGGAGGACTGAAGAAATGGGAAATTTTCTCAGGGCCTCTAACATTACATTACAATGGAAATTGAATAGTGGACACTTATTTATAACTTTATTAGCAGTGTAATATTGTTCCAGGTCTTCTTTGCTATTTACTTCTGTTGATAATACTTGTAATAATCAGAAATTGTTGTTTTCTTATATCCACTCAAGTACCGGTTATTGACTACCTTCTAGGGAACAGAGTTTTAGGTGCTGAGGATATAAAACTGAAGATGACAAAATTGCTGTTCACAAAGGATTCACTGTCTGATATAGGATGGAGAATGAAATTAAACAAAAATTTAAAGTTTATCATTACTATTATTCATAAATTTGATGTACCCATTGTAGAAATATATAAAATAAAAATTATTTAGTAAATTCTATAAAATCAAAAATATATCTTTTTGAAAGTTATGTTCCTTCAAGTTTATTCAACTAACTTCTTATATCATTGTTGTCACATACTTTTTTAGCATAATTACAAATAAGACTTCATTTCTGTTTGTTATATTTAATGCTTCAGAGATGGTGGAGTAAATCTAGAAAGAAAAATTAGAGAAGGAACATATTTTTGTTTTCCGTAAACACTGAAAAAAAATCTTGGATCTTGAGACTATCTTAGTGTTTCCTGTCAGGATTAACCTTTGTTTAGATGATGAAATGACTGAATAATCTACTAGCTTTTCTCAAGATTTTCATTTTTTGTGTCATTTTAACAATGCTCTTTGTTACTTATGCATGAGAAGACAAAAGAAACAAATGTAATCTAAGGCATTGATTCAGGTGCCTGAATCCATGCCCCATAACTTTAAAGGTGTGCTCAAATTTAGGATGCTTTTATAGTAGCAGAGAAAAAACTTAAAATAGTGTAGTAAAATATGAAATCATTATTACATATTAACTACTTTGATCTATCAGCTGTAAAATATAGACTTGCTTAAATACTAAGAACTTAAATATTTGTATACCAATGAAGTTAAATTAAAATGACAAAAGGATAAAAAAAATCTATTGCTTAAAATGATAATAGATCTAGCATAGGGAAATTTATATATTAAAGCACTTTAACTGGAATTTAAAAATATGAATTATATTTTTTTTTTTAGTTTTGCTTAATGTGATGCATATTCATTTGTATATTTGTTACTTAAAAACACCATATGTATGTATGTTAACCCATAATCTTATTATGTTAACCCTGAACATTTTGTTATATATATAGATATACATATATAGACACATGAAACTACATAGATGTATATTTCATATACTTACTCACATATATTCTGTGACATTCTACCACAAATCATACTATATTATACCCATACTATAATAAATATATATATACATATAATATTATATATTCTTCTTAGAATGAAAGAGAAATTGGAAAATTATGTAAAATTATAAAGTTTTAAAATTATGTTCTAAAACTCAATATACACCCTGAAATCACAGTTGGTGTATTTTTCTTGAGAAAATAAAATCATATATCAACATATCTATTTATTTTTGCCTTAAAGTCATGGCTTTTTTTTGGTTATTATACTCTACTATGGTAAAAATTATCCTCATCGTATGAATTGAGTGAATCCTTGAATAATACACTGGGAACTTTTTTTTTTTGCTAGCACATTTATGAATTTTTGCCAGGTAGCTCTTTTTGCATCACTGTATTTAAGTTAGCTCTGGGCCAACATCACTGACACAAATGAGTGACAATTTTCTTATATGCAATACATATACATCAACACTGTGATTTAAAATAATCTATACCATTTTTGTTAGCACAGGAATACGTCTTGATGCTAATATTAAGTGTTGTCTAAACCAAGCTTAAAATTAGTTTTTAATGCTCTACAAGCCATTCCATCTTGAAATATAATATCTTCTTATATCTATAAATTGGTATATCATAGCCATCAGAATATGTTTTTACTTGATAGATCAAAACAATTTACAACTAAAAGTAATTCACAAATCAAAATTCTGAGATGTTAAGTAAAATTGAATCTAGATCTTGGTGTCTGTGTCTCACAATTGCTAAAACAATGAGTGTGGCTTTTGATTTAATGCTACAACACAGCAAGCAAAAAAGTAATGATAAATTGAATTGATAAAAAGAACAGCAGATGTCTCATTGTTTCTATGTATTACTTTACTAAAGACTATAGTTGCAAACATTCTTTGACAGCGTATTTGCAATGATGTGGATGAGAATCTATTTGTGAATTCAACTGGCTGATCTTTGTTAACCTGAGAAAAAGATAATAAAACCTGTGAGTATATGACAAAGTGAATCTGAGGCTGTGATTAATGGAACAATTCTATTGTTCTTGAAGCTGACCCAGTTATGGTTTATCTTTAGTTTACTCTGTAAAAATGGTCTTATTTGTTCTGTTTTAAGATAATTCTTTGTGTCCAAAGTGTAAATTCACGTTAAGAAAAAATATGGAATTTTATATACTAAATAAAAGAAAAACAAATGTTCTGGATTCATATATTTATTTGTCTGTTGTATTTCATATAAATGTAAAAGGAAATTGGTATAGAATAGTTTTCTCATTCTATTCATTTTGAACCTAGGGAATATCATGTTATTTATTGCATTTGGAATATAAAAGAATCTATCTCTTAACCATAGTAAGCACATGACTCTTTTGAAGGTTTCTGTCTTTCAAAATTTTCAATGGGGAAAAAACTTAAAGAATTTCTTAGTTCTGATGACACCAGGAAGATAACTGTTAGACTTGCCTTTGGGGAGAGTCAATGGCAAATTCTGAATATGTGAACAGAGTACAACACTATCTATTGCTATTAAAATGAATGCATTTTAATAATGGGTAATTATACCTTACATTTATAGTATTGTACCATGTGAGAAAGAATTACTTGTGAGTTCCTTGAATGGCAAGATCACGAATGTAAAAGTGCCATCAGTGTGCAGATCTATATGACAGCGACAGGGCAAAATAACTCTCCAAGGAAGTGACCTTTAGCATAGGTCTGCTAAAAGTTGGGGCAGGGGTTGAGAGACACTTTTCCCTTCTGGTGCTCAGATTTAACTCAAAATATTTCTAATGTGGAAGATGCTCAAATCTTTGAGATTGAGGTACAACAAACAGCAAACAAACAAGCAAAAACCACCGTCATTTTTTATTACAAAAAAGAATGTATTGAATAACAAAATAGCTTATAATATTTCAAAATTAAGAGTTGAAACATAATTGTAATTTTAATTTAATTAACATTAAGAGTGTGATACACTTATTGTTGTACAATAGGCAACAATATCAAATGTATTGAATCACTGAAGCTGTAGTGTATAGATAACTTGAAATGCAATAATAATAAAACATACAGCTTATGCATTGTTATGTAAATAATAAATGTCTTAAGTTTGAACCACTTGCATATAATTTATCCATACGAATATTACACTACTGCTATCATAGAAGACTATCTCTTTGCAGGGTAATTTTTAAATTTTGTCTTTTACATTTTTCAAAATACAGAATTCACTAATATTCAACTCTGTGTCATCATAACTGTTGGAACACTGAGGTCTTTTAGCAGTAATCAGGGGTTAGATTCAGGTTATAAGCTAGAGACATGATCATGGCAAACAGTTAAGATTAAGTGAATTTTGGAAAAAATTGCAGAAGGAATAACACAGAACATACATTAAAAGACACCACCATCTAGAAAGAGTCAAAGAAATAGGATGCATGAATTTTGGGAGGCTTCGTTAAGGAAATTCAAGCCTGTTTCTTGCTAACCTATGCTAACTTGGAATAAATTGGTAACCTAAACACTAGAGTATGAACTAAAGCATCTGCAACTTGTCAACTGGTTTTTGAAGACACATTATATATGTGTATGTGTGTATATATATATATATATATATATATATATACATATATATATACATATATATACATATATATACATATATATATGTATATATATATATAATGCACTCTTAAAATCAGTTTAAATTGTCAAATAAATGTTTTTATTCCGTTGATGCATAGTAAATTATTCACTTAAGGAATTTTTCTTGCAGGTTTCAAACATAAACAAGGTCTAAATCTGTGGATTGCTTAGGTTAGTGAACATCTCAGAGATGCAGAGGTGAACTTATTTTGAGTCTTTTTAAAGTTAGATACATGGTATGTATCAATTCTTTCTCTATGTTCTTAAACTTTCACCTCCTATCAGTTTTAATGATATATTGTTTGACTACTTGTTTCTAATAGAGGTGAAATTACTTGAAATTAGAGTGGATTATATGTAATGATGGTTTATATTTTGCTAAATTATTTAAATGTGATAATTTAATTTATCACAGTTAAATTATACACCAGGGTTAATTAGCTTGGCTAGAACTAAGATTCATAATTATCCAGGTTATGTTGATTGTTATTTCCTCTTCACCCTTACAATATATATTTGTATCAATTGAAATGCATAGTAGCTAAACAGACTCCACAGGAAATAATTTAAATCAGTCTCACAAGTGGTATTCATACATACATAGAGGTATAGGTGATGGAGTGGGAGTTGAAGGATGAGATAATATGGCAAAATTATGGAGATAGACTAAGTACCCTTGAATTATATTTTGTCAAAAGAACAAAATTCTTGTAAGAACCTCAGAAGTGAGGTTGGTGGGTCAGGCAACACTAAGACTCATAGCAGAGCCTAATTTTAACAAAAGCAAGGGCAAAGAATATGGTTGAATTTTGAGTCAGCAAAGTAATGGCAATTGTTGCAATGGTACCTTGGTTTGCCAGAGCTTAGTAATGAAAGTGGTTTCAGGGGACAATTGAAACTGATATAAGAGGACATGTAAAACTATCTATCGTTTAGAGACAAAAGTAATCAAATAAAAAGGCTTAACTTCTTTCAATCATACAAGGGAGCAACAAGGCAAGCAAAGTTTTAGAATTAATGTGATCTAATAATTTGCAATTTTGCTGATGTTTGGGGGCATTTGGCACAAATATATACAGCAAGTTTATATGGGTTAGTTTGATTAGAACAAAATGATAACATCTTTAAAATCACATAGGAGGACAGAATTGTTCCTAGAAAAGCTGGCATCTTTCATGATCTTACTCTCAATAATTATTCCACTGAAATAGTGATTCTTTCGGAACTTCCAATTGCTTCAGAATTTTTTCTTTCTTTCTAATCTTTCTACAAAGCCTATGTCTTATGATGAGAAAATATGGTCTTAAATAAGCAATTTTTAGCAATTATTATGGCTATAATATATGTAGTGATGCCTAACATTTCAAATTTATACACAGACTGCCAACCATACCACTCACAAAAGCCTCCTTTATCTTTGTTCTGAAAATTGTGGTTTTATGTATTTATGCTGACATGAAACAATGCATAAGTGTTCTTTCAACCTAATCTCTCATTTCATTAAGTTGCAAAGAAAAATTAACATATGTGGTGAGTATAAACATTACTTCAAAACTCATTTTTAATCATTATACTGCCACTGTGGAAACAAATTTTTAATCTGGAGTCAATCTTTTAGTTTCAGTTCTGGGTACATAGACTGTGTCATGGAATCAATAAGGGGGGAGAAGTAAAACTTGTTCTCTTAGTCAAATAGACACACTATAACATTTCCACCAAGATCTTTATAGTTGTCTCTAGTCACTGGGCATTGATCCATACAAAATGCTGTGGCGACACTTTCAATTCCTATCTTTTTAGCTCTTCCAGGTTTTGTGGGTACCTCAATCACTACCTAGCCCCAACTGGCTATATTGGAATAATTTTGCTTCCCATGACAGGCTAACAAAATACTGTTTAAGGCTCAGCCGATATACACCATGCAAGCAATTCTCTGTTGGAGCGTTGCCACCCCTTTACCTTCTGGTTCCACCAAGACAGTTGTGTAAAATTGTCTTTATCTCTAAAATTCCCCAATATTATAAGAAAACCCCTCTTTCCTGGGTCCCGTTCCTTTTTCCTTTCCCACTGAATTCCGTTGCTTTTTCAAGCCTATAGAGGTCTTTTCTAGTCTTAGAGCAGAGTGGGGAAGAAAGTATTGTTTTTATTCATTTTGTATCCTGATAAATATTTTGTCTCTGCTCTGACTCCTTTACATTCCTTTAGGTGAATAGGATTTAAAAAATTAAAATCCAGGAAAGCCTCCCATTTTCTATACTCTATTCTATGGCATATTTTCACTGAGTCAAACTAACGTAGAATGGCTTAGATGATTTAATAGAAAAAGGACAGTTGGGATAATAGGAAATTATATTTCAAAAACATAATCTTGAGTCACATGTAATACATATGAATATTAAGACTGAAGGGGAAAAGAAAAAGAAAAGTGGTTAATAATTCTTGGAATAATTTTGACAATGTATAGCAGTGAATTCCTAAATAAAATTCAGAACCCTTGGAAAACTGACATGGAAGGGGGAGAGAAAGGAGGGGCAATTATAAATGCTAGGAAGAAAAATGTCACAAAGAAATATGTTAAATTAATAAAAATTACTTATTGACCAAACATTTTGTTGTTGTTTACCTGCTGTATGTCAGGCAATATGACAGTGCCTGGAAATCAAAGCATCAGCAAGACACGATTTCTTTCCCCAAGTAGTTCAAAGACCAGTGGCAAAGACAAGGAAGTAAAATAGCAAATATAATGCATCACAGTAAGTATAAAATATAAACTTAGAAGGAATTATCTGAGAGCAGATGTACTAGTGGTGGGGGTGGGGGTTATGGGAGTGTGTATGTATGTGTGTGTGTCTGATGGTTTCCAGGTGAAATGGCACCTGTGTTGAATCTAAAAAGGAGATAAGAGGCACAAGAAAAGATGCTCAACATCACTAATTATTAGAGAAACACAAATCAAAACTACAATGAGATATAATCTCACACCAGTCAGAATGGCCATCATCAAAAAATCTACAAACAATAAATGCTGGAGAAGGTGGGGAGAAAAGGCAACCCTCCTATGCTGTTGGTGGGAATGTAAACTGGTACAGCCACTGTGGAGAACAGTATGGAGGTTCCTTAAAAAACTAAAAGCAGAGCTACCATATGATCCAGCAATTCCACTTCTGGGCATATATCCAGAGAAAACCATAAGTTGAAAAGATACATGTAACCCAATGTTCATTGCAGCACTATTTAGAATAGTCAGGACATGGAAGCAACCTAAAGCAACCACCTCCATTGAAGGAGGAATAGATAGAGAAGATGGGGTACATATATACAATGGAATATTACTCAGCCTTAAAAAAGAATGAAATAATGCCATTTGCATCAACATGGATAGACCTAGAGATTGTCATGCTGAGTGAAGTAAGTCAGGCAGAGAAAGACAAATATCATATGATATTGCTTATATGTGGAATCTAAAAAAATGGTACAAATGAACCTATTTACAGAACAGAAATAGAGTCACCAATGTAGAAAACAAACTTATGGTTACCAAGAGGGAAAAGGGGACGGGAGGGATAAATTGGGAGATTGGGATTGACATATAAATACTACTATACATAAAACATTACTAATAAGAACCTACTTATAGCACAGGAAACTCTAATCAATACTCTGTAAAGACCTATATAGGAATAGAATCTTAAAAAAAAAGTGGATATAGGTATATTGTATATGTTCACTTTGTTGTACAACAGAAACTAAAACAACACTGTAAATCAACTATACTCCAATAAAAATTAATTTAAAAAATAAAAAGGAGACAGAAAGGCATGTAAACAGTGGAGAATGTGGCACATTTACAGATCTGCAGGTGACCTGTATATAAACTAAATATAAAGCCATCTTAGAAAAGAACTGGCTGACTGTTAGATTGTTTCTCTCTCTCTCATAGATAGATAGATAGATAGAGATATACACATACATATATACTTATATATTTTATTTTATGTTATTATCTGTAGAATGCAATTAGTAATGTGTTTCCTTTTAAAAACTAGTGTAACACATAAGACATTAGTTTTGGTGGTTAGCTGCTTGGATTTATTTCTTATTGATCCCTGTTGATGGGTGAAAACATGTCAAGGCAGAGGAATGACCTAGAATGCTTGAGGAGTGAGGGAATTCAGTCCCCTTCCTCCATGTAGTATCACCCTTAGTGTTTACCAGGAGCTGGGATACTGGGAAAGATAGACAAGTCATAGTCCTTGTTCTTAGAGGGCTCATCCTCACAGTGTAATGGGGAATAGAGAGTGTTAAATTGATAAGTTTGGAATATAATATGTATAGACCTGTGAATAAAATACTGAGGACATCTGAGGATAAATCAGCTATCTCACTGGGATAGTTCTCAAAGTTTCATACAGGAGTCTATACTGTAGCTTACACTTTGTGTAAAGAGACAGCAAGAGATAGTCAAAGAGAAGAGAGAGTAAAGAAATTCCTAGCAGAGGAGAAAACATGAGAAAGGGAATTTCTGATTCTAGCTGGAACGGCAAAACCAGTACTAAACTAGCCCTAGCACTGTGGGCAACAATGTAATTGGATAAACTATGAAACAATTGTTTGCAGACATTAGACAGTAGGTGGAACAAAATTGTTTTCCAAGGGAGAAGAGAAACAAGCAAGGTGAACCTAAAAACATACCCCAAGAGAGGAAGTAATTATTAATGTAATAATTAAAACTTTTTCCAAGTTTTTTAAAATGAAAATCTCAATATTCCCCTTCTTTAATTGTTACTAAGGAACAAAGTTAAGTACATGAATGTACAATTTGTAACTACATTTACAATTTGTTTCATACTTGCTACATGACAAGAATGGTATTAACTATTACATATACACAATGAAATATTACTCAACCTAAAAAGAACAAAATAATGCCATTTGCAGCAACGTGGATAGACCTAGAAATTTTCACACTAAGTGAAGTAAGATAAACAAAGACAAATATCATATATCACTTCTATGTGTAATCTAAAAAAAAAAAACGATACAAATGAACTTATTTACAAAACAGAAACAGACTCACAGACATAGAAAACAAACAAGGTTACCAAAGGGGATAGTGGGGTGGAGGGAGATAAATTAAGAGTTTGGGATTGACCTCTACACATTACTATGTATAAAATAGATAAACAACAAGGACCCACCATATAGCACAGGGAACTACACTCAATATCTTGTAATAACCTATAATGAAAAGGAATCTGAAAAAGAATAGATAGATAGATAGATAGACAGATGATAGATAGATAAATAGGTAGATATCTATCTATTTATCTGAATCACTTTGCTGTATATCTGAAACTAACGCAACATTGTAAATTAACTACACTTCAATAAAAATGGTTTACAAATATTTTATATACATGTGATCAACAACTGCAGTTTATATGGATGTAACAAAATAGCTGGAGTTAGATTGTTGACTCAATGGAGCCAAGGTGATGGGAAGCATTAAAAGAGATGGACAAATTTTGAGGCTTAATATACCTTCAGGAATATTGAAATAATCTTTCAAGATGGCAGGAATGTTTGTATTTCCAAGACTCTTTAGAATGAAACTGTATATATTTTATAACAGGGAAAGTTTAGCTCATATATTCTTCAAAAATCTTGAGTTATTTAGGATTATTCTTCCTGGTTGATAATGTTACAGCTAAAGCCTTGCAGGGATATTCATTAGAACACCCAAACCACACTTCCTCTTAGGCAGAGGCAGAAAAGCCTGTGTTAACTGTGTTACAAGTAATATTCATGACACAAATTTCAGGTAGACTAGTTCATAAATTATGGTTTTATATTGACTCTGCCCTCCTAGAGCATCTGTTCTTTTCAGACAAAAATGCAAGGAAGCATGTTTATGACACAGGATGTGAGAAAGATTTAATATTTTGGCTTTATCTGCCCATTTGTAGACTTCAGTAATTTTTATATTACAAGGAAAAAATGGGTACAAAGCCTCTGATATTGAATCCCTAGCAGGGTTCCAAAATGTCTGTTGGATCTTAAGCTAAGCTGTGCTCCTGTGTAAGCTCCATAAAGGGATTCTGTACCGGGGTATTGATTAGCCACCTGTGGGAGATTGCAAGCACATCTACTTAGGGTCCTATTCTTTGAAAGAAGGCACTTCTTTAAGTGAGGAAATCTAAAGCTATTTTTTACTAATTTTGACCTTGACTTTCCTAAATTATTTTCTTTATTTTCTGTATAATTAATGAGAGGAAAATAAAATGTGGCTCACCATATTCCTCAATTTTACAATTCCTGTTATCATGTAATGGGAGTAAAATATCCATAAAGACATCTTAACCTCACAAATAATTGACCTCTTCCACTCTGATTACCTTCAACTCAGCTTTCTGTGAGCCACAAGACTCCAGGACTATAATGCTACATATGACATATACAGGCAGAAATTCCAATCTGTGACCATCACCTCACATCCTTCAGCTTGCAATCTGACACTTTTAACTCTCAGTGCATATTTCTTTGTTTCGTTCAATCATTCATTCATTCATTTATTGGATCTGCAGTAATCAACCCCCTGCTATATGATAATAATTTCCTAAACACTCCAAGTTGGTTTGCTGAAAATATGAATATGGACCAAACTATGTATCCTTAATGAGCTTTATCTAATATGTGTAGTTTTCAAGTAACCAGATGGTATGAGTATTAAGAATGATTAAAGGATTTATTTGTTGTGTGCTGTGGGAACAGAAAGGAAGTAATAGCAAACTGCCTAGAGATGTTAGGGATCATTTTAAGAGAATATGGCCGCTGAACTGGGTCTGAGGTAGGTAGGAGAAGCAGAAGGAACTATGCTGAATAGGAGCCCAAAGCCCCTGTGAGTTCAGGGGTTCTACTGGATTCTGTAAATATAAAAGATGAGATTGTAAATATGAGCTTTATTCAGATCATAAAGGACCCTGTGTCCCAGGCTAAGGATTAGGAATCATATGCTACTTTGCAACCTTTAGAATTTGGCTTTAGTTACCATTAATCAGAACTGAAGTCAAATTCAGGAAGGAAGGAAATATAAATCTATTTCTCACTGTCCTTTGTGTAACCTATTCTGACCTTCAAATTCTATTTCAGAAGTGTGAACCATAATACCTGGCTGTAAGATAGAATAAAATTTCAAGTTAGACAACATAATCATTGTGTTGTTAAAACCCATTAATCAAAGTGAGTCTACATGTACCTGCTTGATTATTAAACAATAAAATATTGAAAGATTGACCTCCCCTTCAAATAAAAAGAAAAATGACAGCTTCTCCCAAGAAATCATGTTTGGAATTTATTGTCAGTTGTGTCCATACAGAAAATAAATATTTCAAAGAAATATTAATGTCAGAACTCTTCTTTAAAACTGTTAGTGCCATTTATCAGAGTCTATATGTGGGTGTATAAATGCATATTAATTTATCTTTTGATCTCTCTCTCTTTATCTCTTTCATCCACTCTTTCCTTCTCTTATTGTCTTGATATCCAACTGTTTTACTGATAAAAAAAACTTCATCATTCCCCTATGAATGTTTTTTCTTTATCAACATATCTTTTGCTTCTGTCCACTTGATTGAATTCCATGAATTTCCAGATTGTCCTCCTATGTCTCTATTGATATTATTATTTCATGTTTCCAATAAAAGTTCTCTAGAGAGACAATCTGACAAGCTTGACAGTTAATGAGTGATAAGCATATTTTTACTTCTCCAGCTTCTTGTCCCATATTATCTACTTCCTGTCTTTATTATAGACAAATTTTATTCCAGTCTTCGTATGGGTGCCTGCTCTGTTGCACTGTCCACAACCCCAAATCCCATCCACACGTTGCTTCACATACTCAATTCATCCTTGGTTGAGATAAAGTGCTTCATAAGTCTTTCCTGGAACCAGTTTTGTGTTTTTAAATTATAATACACTTTCTTGATCACAACATTTAAAAAAATTAATTGCCTATTTGCTTTATTGTATCTTCCTCTGGACTATAAGGTTTGTGAAGTCAAGGCACTGTCTGCCTTGATCAAACTGAATCTATGGAGTTCAGTTTCATTTCCTAACATATATAAGTATTTGCTAAATAAATATATGATTCAAAGGCATGAGGAAAAACTCAAATCTTACTTCAAGTCCCTTATTAGCTTTGTTATCTCAAACTTCACCCCTGAACTTCTCTGGGCTTCAGACTTCTAAGCTACATATGAGAGTTTTGAACTACATGGCAATTATAGACCTTTCAAGTTTATAATTCATCGACTTTATAAATGGTAATATTTAGAGGGAGCCTACTTTCTATTGGCATCACATTTCTGTATTGTAGGATCTGCAGTAGAAAAATATTCCTGACTATTTCTCTTCAGACAAGGAGATATGACTTGGAGAATGAACTGGCCATTGGCAAGTTTGGGAGAAGGAACTGGTCATTGGTCATGAGTGTGTTTGATGGTGGAGACATCATGTTCACTCCTGCTTTCACCAAAATGGTCAGAGCAGGTTCTGTTTCTGCCAGTAACGGTCTGCAGTTGACCAACAGTCCTGTGATCAGGGAATTAAGTGCATCTAACTTAGGCCCATTTGCCTATAATCTAACGCTTATTACTAAGTCACCGTATCAGTAATAGAGGCTGTATTTTAATGTTCTGAATCTTTTGTCTCTTAGTTCTGAGCTTTGGAGGAAAACACAGGAGTTTTATGTATGAGACCTCCAAAATCTCATGAGGTTAGAGCTAAACAGAATATTAGCTATGTATACTCATTTTAAATCCTTTCAGATAGGCAGAAGTGTACTTTGAATGTTTGTGCATCTGTATTCCTATATTTACAAGGATATTTAGTGTTTATATGGAAAATTTAAACTTGTATACTTATACACTCAATCTATAACTATTGGATTTAGTGACATTATTGTCTAGATTTTTCAGAGGTTTAGGGAAGAGTATATATCATGAGAGAAGACAATTCCACAAAGGAGACATGTATGCACATTTTGAAAAGGGAAATAGTCACAGACAAACTGGTAAAATAAATGTTTTAGAAAGTTCTATTTTCCTATGCTGCTTTTAAAATGCTTCAAATAATAAAAATCCTTGTTTTATGAAAAATCAAATAGTGGTAAATTTTTTTAAGCAAAGACTGAGGAGTGGTCATCTTTCCTTCTTATTGTGTTTCCATAAACATTTTTGGAAGCATGTGATAAACTGCCTACTTATTCCCGTTGGGTCAGCCACTGAAATGACTGGCAGGCCCTGGAGGATGCTATCTCCCTGAATACAGGGATTGTTTCAGGAGTGAGCTTATGACTTAAATAGAGACAAGTTCCATTCACAGGCATTTATGAAGATACTGGAGAAGATGAGAATCGATTACTGAGCTCATGGACTTGATTTTTCTATTTCTTTAACATCTTTATTGGAGTACAATTTCTTTACAACGGTGTGTTAGTTTCTGCTTTATAACAAAGTGAATCAGTTATACTTATACATAGGTCCCCATATCTCTTCCCTCTTGCATCTCCCTCCCTCCTGCCCTCCCTATTCCACCCCTCTAAGTGGTCACAAAGCACCGAGCTGATCTCCCTGTGCTATGCGGCTGCTTCCCACTAGCTATCTATTTTACGTTTGGCAGTGTATATATGTCAAAGCCACTCTCTCACTTTGACCCATCTTACCCTTCCCCCTCCCCATATCCTCAACTCCATTGTCTAGTAGGTCTGCATCTTTACTCCCGTCTTGACCCTAGGTTCTTCGTGGTCAAGTTTGTTTTTTTTTTTTTTTTTTAGATTTCATATATATGTGTTAGCATATGGTATGTTTCTCTTCAGACTTACTTCACTCTGAATGACAGTCTCTGGGACCACCCACCTCACTACAATAACTCACTTTCATTCTGTTTTATGGCTGAGTAATACTCCATTGTATATATGTGCCACATCTTCTTTATCCATTTATCTGTTGATGGATGCTTAGGTTGCTTCCATGTCCTGGCTATTGTAAATAGAGCTGCAATGAATATTTTGGTACATGACTCTTTTTGAATTATGGTTTTCTCAGGGTATATGCCCAGTAGTGGGATTACTGAGTCGTACGGTAGTTCTATTTTTAGTTTTTTAAGGAAACTCCATACTGTTCTCCACAATGGCTGTATCAATTTACATTCTCACCAGCAGAGCAAGAGGATTCGCTTTCTCCACACTCTCTGCAGCATTTATTGTTTGTAGATTTTTTGATGACGGCCATTCTGACCAGTGTGAGATGATACCTCATTGTAGTTTTGATTTGCATTTCTCAAATGATTAATGATGTTGAGCATTCTTTCATGTTTGTTGGCAATCTGTATATCTTCTTTGGAGAAATGTGTATTTAGGTCTTCTGCCCATTTTTGTATTGGGCTGTTTGTATTTTTGAAGCTGCATGAGTTGCTTGTAAATTTTGGAGACTAATCCTTTATCAGTTGCTTCATTTGCAAATATTTTCTCCCATTCTGAGGGGTGTCTTTTCATCTTGTTTATGGTTTCCTTTGCAGTACAAAAGCTTTTAAGTTTCATTAGGTCCCATTTGTTTATTTTTGTTTTTATTTCCATTTGTCTAGGAGGTGGGTCAAAAAGGATCTTGCTGTGATTTATGTCATAGAGTGTTCTGCCTATGTTTTCCTCTAAGAGTTAGATGGTGTCAGACCTTACATTTAGGTATTTAATCCATTTTCAGTTTATTTTTGTGTGTGGTGTTAGGGAGTGTTTTAATTCCATTCTTTTACATGTAGCTGTCCAGTTTTCCCAGCACCACTTATTGAAGATGCTGTCTTTTCTCCACTGTATATTCTTGCCTCCTTTACCAAATATAAGGTAACCATATGTGTGTGGGTTTATCTCTGAGTTTTCTATCCTGTTCCATTGATCTATATTTCTGTTTCTGTGCCAGTACCATACTGTCTTCATTACTGTAGATTTGTAGTATAGACTGAAGTCAGCGAGCCTGATTCCTCCAGCTCCATTTTTCTTTCTCAACATTGCTTTGGCTTTTCGGGGTCTTTTGTGTTTCCATACAAATTGTGAATTTTTTTGTTCTAGTTCTGTAAAAAATGCCGGTGGTAGTTTCATGGGTTTGCATTTAATCGGTCGATTGCTTTGAGTAGTGGAGTCATTTTCACAATGTTGATTCTTCCAATCCAAGAACATGGTATATCTCTCCATCTATTTATATCATCTTTGATTTCTTTCATCAGTGTCATAATTTTCTGCATACAGGTCTTTTGTCTCCTTAGGTAGGTTTATTCCTAGATATTTCATGATTTTTGTTGCAATGGTAAATGGCAGTATTTTCTTAATTTCACTCTCAGATTTTTCATCATTAGTGCATAGGAATGCAACAGATTTCTGTGCATTAATGTTGTATCCTGCTACTTTACCAAATTCATTGATTAGCTCTAGTAGTTTTCTGGTAGCATCTTTAAGATTCTCTATGTATAGTATCATGTCATCTGCAATCAGTGACAGCTTTACTTCTTCTTTTGCAAATTGGATTCCTTTTATTTCTTTTTCTTCTCTGATTACTGTGGCTGAAACTTCCAGAACTATGTTGAATAAGAGTGGTGAGAGTGGGCAACCTAGTCTTGTTCGTGATCTTAGTGGGAATGGTTTCAGTTTTTCACCATTGAGGACAATGTTGGCTGTGGGTTCGTCATATTTGGCCTTTATTATGTTGAGGAAAGTTCCCTCTATGCCTACTTTCTGGAGGGTTTTTATCATGAAAGGGTGTTGTATTTTGTCAAAAGCTTTGTCTGAATCTTTTGAGATGATCATATGTTTTTTCTCCATCAATCTGTTACTTCGGTGTATCACGTTTATTGATTTGTATATATTGAAGAATCCTTGCATTCCTGGAATAAACCCGACTTGATCATAGTGTATAATCCTTTCAGTGTACTGCTGGACTCTGTTTCTTCGTATTTTGTTGAGGATTTTTGAATCTATGTTCATCAGTGATATTGGCCTGTAGTTTTCTTTCTTTGTAACATCTTTGTCTGGTTTTAGTATCAGAGTGATGGTGGCCTCATAGAATGAGTTTGGGTGTGTTCCTCCCTCTGCTATATTTTGGAAGAGTTTGAGAAGGAGAGTTGTTAGCTCTTCTCTAAATGTTTGGTAGAATTTGCCTGTGAAGCCATCTGGTCCTGGGCTTTTGTTTGTTGGAAGATTTTTAATCACAGTTTCAATTTTAATGCTTGTGATTGGTCTGTTCATATTTTCTATTTCTTGCTGGTTCAGTCTTGGAAGGTTGTGCATTTCTAAGAATTTGTCCATTTCTTCCAGGTTGTCCATTTTATCGGCTTAGAGTTGCTTGTAGTAATCTCATATGATCCTTTGTATTGGTGCAGTGTCAGTTGTTACTTCTCCTTTTTCTCTTCTAATTCTGTTGATTTGAGTCTTCCCTTTTTTCTTGATGAGTCTGGCTAATGGTTTATCAATTTGTTTATCTTCTCAAAGAACCAGCTTTTAGTTTTATTGATTTTTGCTATTGTTTCCTTTATTTCTTTTTGATTTATTTCTGATGAGCAAGATACCTTTAAGAAATTTTCTGAAATATGTGTTTACTCCTCTGGAATAATCAGGGACAGATTGTAGATCTTCATAATAGTGATGTAACCATTTGCTTTCTTTGCCTTTCTTAAATGAGTGCTGTTAGTTTTGATATTTTCAATTATAAAATCCCCCATTTGAAAGCACACACCAAATATCCACATGGCAGTACCTAGAAGTGAGTGCATACTGCATGGTGACTGCTAAGCAAGGCTTTATTTGTAATGTGACTTTCTTGGAAACATCACCTCTCTGTATCCATATTTCTCACTCTAGCTTTTGTTAAAAACTTTACAACTGTGTCTTCTGCATAAGGCCAAAGAATTACATTAAAGTTGAAGTAGAAGCCCTTATCCCTATTGCATTCATTGGTTCAAATCAGCACCATCTGGAATTTGTTATGGTCTGTGCTTCTCCAAACCAACATATTGAGGTCATTTTTGCTTTTTTCTGTCAGTTGCATATGATGGAAAATGTCAATTTGTGATGAGAAACAACTCCAAAAAGTGGCATGGCCAACTAATTTAAGCTGACACATGTGGCTCCTATTCACTTTGATGGTTTCATATATGCCCAGACATAATGTGCCTTCCAAAAATGCTGAAGGTGCTCTCTTTTAACCTTTGTGAGAACATTTTACCTCCTGGCTTTGATGGCTTATTATAGTTTCAGCCATTTTTGAAATTTCAAGATATATGTTATATTCTGAAAATTTTATATATATATATATATATATATATATGTATCTTGATATTTTAATCTGAATATTATTTTTGGAAAATATGAAGTTCTCCTCATTCTATTTTTAATGTCCATTTTTGGATTCTAAAATCTGGCATAGAAATGAAAGAAACAAATTTAGAATTACTTAAATGGTCTTCCTAACACAAGAGACATAGCAAAATTTGATCACAATTGCCTTCCACCTCTTGATAATTGGTTTTAATCAGATGAAAGTCCAATTTCAAAGTGATGTTGATGATAACTAACTTACTTACTTACTTTTTTCTTTCTTTTGAATTTTTCAATGTTATTTTATATCTTTTTAATACAGCAGGTTCTTATTAGTTATCTATTTTATACATATTAGTGTATATGTGTCAATCCCAATCTCCCAATTCGTCCAACCACCACTCCCCCTGCCACTTTCCCCCTTGGTGTCCATAGGTTTGCTCTCTACATCTGTGTCTCTATTTCTGTCCTGCAAACTGGTTCATCTGTACCATTTTTCTAGGTTCCACATATATGTGTTAATATATGATATTTGTTTTTCTCTTTCTGACTTACTTCACTCTGTATGACAGTCTCTAGATCGATCCACATCTCTAAAAATGACCCAATTTCATTCCTTTATACAGCTGAATAATATTCCATTGTATATATGTACTTCATCTTCTTTATCCATTTGTCTGTCAATGGGCATTTAAGTTGCTTCCATGACCTGGCTATTGTAAATAGTGCTGCAATAAATATTGGGGTGCATGTGCCTTTTTGAATTATGGTTTTCTCTATGTATATGCCCAGTAGTGGGATTGTTGTGTTATATGGTAATTCTATTTTTAGTTTTTTAAGGAACCTCCATATTGTTCTCCATAGTGGCTGTACTGTATCAATTTACATTCCCACCAACAGTGCAAGAGGGTTCCCTTTTCTCCACACCCTCTCCAGTATTTGTTGTTTGTTGATTTTCTTATGATGTCTATTCTAACTGGTGTGAGGTGATACCTCATTGTAGTTTTGATTTGCATTTCTCTAATAATTAGTGATGTTGAGCAGCTTTTCATGTGCTTTTTGGCCATCTGTATGTCTTCTTTGGATAACTAACTTTCATTCTAGTAATATAAGTTATGTGATGGGCTGAAAGTAAATTCTGTTTAATTACATATTTAATGTTTCAGCAGTAGTCTTTCATCTTTGCCAATTCTTTTTTTAGCAGATATGTTGTACTTTTATTATAGTGATTTTTACAGATGTTTTTAAACACTTGTCTAAATGTATTATAGAATAGTTGCCCATCCACTCCATGAAATAGCACTTTTGTCAAGTATCTTGAATGCAATACACACGTAACCAACTTTAGAATGTATGGGGTTTTTTAAAATTTTGAATTATCAGTTTTAATTTCCAATACAGTAAATGTCAATAGAAATATCCCACATAAACAACAACTTTTTGATGCCTTCTCTATATTTTAAGGGTATGAAGAGATCCTGAAACAAAACAGTATAGGACCCACTGGCATATCTATTTGTAAAACTGAAACAAAAGTCTCACAAGAGAACAGTTACCCATCTATTAGGTGATACACCCAGTTTTCTCCTCTATTCTTTTCTATTTCATCCTATAACAAATGCTGGTCATGCCCACAAATGGTTCATTAGCTACAGTTTGACAACATTCTAGTAAAGCATGGGGGTAGTATAATGTCTTTGTGGGCACTTTTTACTTAAATTAAACATGGTTATTGTTGGATAAAGAAGTATCTAAGGTCACATTGCCCGTGAGGATCAGGTTCTCACTTCTATACTGTGACATTAATGAAGTTTGGCTTTATGGCCCCTCATGTACACAGGCCCATTCTAGGGTCCTGCACCTATTTTTAATGGGTAATTTGGGATTCTTTTTTTTAAAGATGGCCACCCAATCTGTATAAGCTTCAGGCCTCACCAAACCTAGATCCACGCCTGCTTCTAAACCATTTTTCCCCCCGTATATAAGCTGGATTGTTTTAAAATAAATGCTTTGCTTTCCTAACTAAAATAATGGTAGCAATTAGAAACACAGCTGTTGTTTGCATCAGGTCCCTTTAATGAAACCCACACGAGTTACTTATCTCAAGAAAAAGGGATTTGATTCTAAGAATACATGTGCCCTGGAACTTGGGAACCATCCAGAACAAGTTGTCCCTTTTTCCCTTAGCAGCCCTATAGACTCTCTGCTTCTTTCTTTTTCTTTTTTATTTTTTTTAATAGCTCTTTACTGGAGTATAATTGCTTCATAATACTGTGTTAGTTTCTGTTGTACAACAAAGTGAATCAGCCATATACAGAATGTGTGTTTTTAAACAATGATTCTAACTGCATTACAGAAGGGCAGTCACAACCTACCCCTCAAATAACACTTTTCTCTACATAGCAAGTTGGTTGCATTCTTATAAACATCTTTATTTCAGTCATTTTTAAACATTTACATTCATTTAAAAAGGCAATCACATCAATTATAATCACAGTTATGCTGATTAATACTTTAAGAAATGAAGATTTTTACATTAAATTTTAATAAAAATACAATATCTGAAATGTAGAATTCTATTTCTCTGGCTCCTTTATTTTTTTTTCACCTTTTCTAATTCTTGATATGGGGTTTTTCCTTCATTAAGTTCAATACGGGAAATATCAGTATCTACTAAAGAATGGAATTTATTATCTCATTAAAAAATATAGAGAGACACCATGTAAGGAGAACAACAACAATGAAAACACATAGTGGAAACACAAAAGTATAGGCTACTTATAATATAATTGAGAATACAAGGCAGTATTTTCTTCTTCTGAAAAAATGGTATGAATAATTTCACATGTGTAGAGGGAAATTTCTCATAAATTCAAATCACAAATGATATACTGGGAAACACCTATTACCTCTTTCCTTTATAACCTATCAGGTTATAACTTGTGAAATATCAACCTCAAAGTAAAATCAAATAGAGAACAGACATAAAATTCTACCTAGTATAACCAATTTTTATTAATGCAATGGACTGTGATAAATAAAATTTTGGGGAAAAAACATGTTTTCTTAAACATCTACAGCTCATTTACCTCTTCCATGATAAAGTCAGAAAGGCTTTTGTGGATATAGAAAAGTAAGGAAGGAGAGGAGATATAGAGAACATGGAACTCTACATGTAGAAATAAGACCAAGAGGCTAGGGGGTCTATGCAAGATCTAATTCATGTTCCCTGTTCTAGTCAGTGTCCCTTGCTCCTTGCCTTTGTGTGTGTGTGTGTGTGTGTGTGTGTGTGTGTGTGTGTGTGTGTGAGAGAGAGAGAGAGAGAGAGAGAGAGAGAGAGAGAGAGAGAGAGAGAAGGGAGTTTCTAAATTCCACTATTGTTATTTTCTTTAGAGGTTTATTTTTGCAGGCTCTCTCTCCAGGTTGCCTCCATCAAAGACTGTCACATTTGAGCATGCCCTCAGTCAGGTTGTGATTAGAAGTCAGACTTTATGGGCTTTTCTCTGTGGTCTTCTAATTGCCTACATGAGAACAATCACTCAAATCAGCTAGAACAATAACCTTTATCAGCTGGACACCATTTTTTAATTTAAATGAACACATCAGTTTAAACACATTTATTTGAACAGTTATTTCTGCTGGAAATAAATCATGTGTTATCCCAAAATGTCTTGAATAGAAGAATGGGAAGCATGGTTTTAGGACCAGAATGTGTGGAGATAATTAGATGTGCCTTGTTCTCTTTATGTTGCTAATTGAAATGATGTGAAAATCAATATTTGGTGACCCCTTTGAGGAAAATCTTCAAATCCCAGCCTGTCAAATATTGTTTAGCATACTTGCAGCCTTTTATCCTTCATAATAAACAGAATGAAAAGCTATTATGGATTTAATAAATAGATTTTCTTTTCTTAAAAAAAAGCAGAAATCCACCGATGACACCAAGTAACTCCAGATCACTGTTTTTACCAGATTCAACTTTTGCAAATTCAGCAATACCAGCAATTATGGTCAGTGACACAAATAGGCTTTATAACACAAAGTGCGTGACTGGTTAGTCTAGAATATGATTTAAAGGGACATAAAGGATTTTGATAAATAAGAACTTGTAATTTAATAACATTACTGATACCTCCTTTGATCTTAAAAACATACACCTAAGGAAAATGAAGAAACCATATTACTTAAATCTTCTCTGTGATTTTTCATACACCCTAAATATGTGAAAAAAAATGGAAAGGCTAAAAGGATAAAATTAAAACACTAGATCCTTTGTACTCCCTGTAAATATATCTCTTTTCAGAACATACAAAACGGCCTTCAGTTCATTAAATTACTGAGTAATGCACTTTAGACACTTGTTAAATAAGCTCAAATAATCAACTGGGATTATATTTATCAAACTAGTTCCTTGGTTTTAAGCTCTAAGTTTTCTAGAAATTGTCAGACCATGGGAAGAGTGCCAGTGACTTATTATCTTTGAATCTTAGATAATTTCTGAAGATTGAAAGATATTCAATTAATGCTTCGTGAATGAATCAAATAAAACTATGATTACACACACATACACAATCATACAAGACATAATTCATTCACTATTCTTGGGTGGATCCCTGAACGCATAGTTACAGCAACTCACCAGAATGATAAGCTAGGGAACAGGAAAGGTCTTATATACCCTTGATCAAGAAATATTTTTTAAAAGACATTCTAATATCTTCAACTCAATTTTCTATTTGGTACTTAATCAGTATATGCTTGTTTGATGAATATGTTATACTAAGCAATCAGGTGACAAAGAGTATTAAATATTCTTCTAGACTTTGCAAATACCAATGAGACAGAAAAGTTGCTATATGAATTTGCAGTGTTCAAGTTAAAATGAAGTTAAGCATTTATGTTTCATTAATATTACATTTCATCCCATTCAAATAAAATAACTATATTATAAACTCTATTTTGCTAATGCACTTTAGAGAAATAAAGACAAAATGAGGTGAGGAAATTTTATTCTCATCTATTACAAAAATATCTCATAAAAATAATTTGCAAAAGAATAGTCATTTAGGAGAACTGAACTAAGACTCATTTTAGCTATCTTTGTGCCCACACAGAAATATTTTTGTAGCACATAGTGCGTAGTGGTTGTTAAATGAGTTTTTATTAAATTGTGCTGAAATCACAGTTTTTCCTCCTCAGTTTTGTCTTTATTTCTTCAAAGTTATAATAGGCTTCAGAAACACATGTAACTAGAATATCAGTTTAATTTTGTTCAATGCAGCACACATTTAAAAAGAATACCAACCCACAGCTCATTGGTTAGATAAATTCCCATTCTTAACTCCCTTCTTCCTTGACAATTTTAATGCAGAGCACGAAAATAAAATATTTTAAGATAATAATAGGTATGTACCACGATTCTAGCCAATGAAATCTAAGTGGAACTCTATTGTGGGCATTGTAGGAGAGCTTTAGCCTCCCTAAAAAATAAAAGGGGGAGATTCTCGTCTTCATTCTTGATGCCTTGAACATAAAGTAATACCTGGATCTATGGCAATGACATTACTGATAGGACTAAGAAAATGCAGGGATGCTGAACGAATACCAGCAAATGTGTATTTCTAGATGACTTGTTAATTACACAGGCTCTCTATATAAGTTGCTATAATATCATCAAACATTAATTACATTTGTCAGTTATTATTTAGTTTATCAATTCATTCTCATATCTGTTTATTAAATTCAGTTTTTAGTAAAAATGGGAAAATGATGAGTATGGTTAGGTTATTCATTTTTTTTCCCAAGAAATGTTATTAAGTGCTGCTTTTATTTTCCAAGTCTGTTCCAGGCCTGATGATGGATGAGACAAAAATGAACATATATAAGACACTGTTATTCTAATAATATATAAACATTTACAGACACTGGCATATATTATCTAACAAAATGAAGTTTTAAATGCCAGAAAGTATAATTATTAAACATAATTTGCTCTAACAAAAAATGTATTAAAACCAGAAATCAATACAAATCAAGATGTAATAACTTGAAAACATTTTAATAATAATCTAAATATCATTTAAACTAGAAAGGAAAAACAAAATTAATTTTGGATAGTTTAGACATTAAAGAAAGTTAAAATATTACATATTAAAATCCATGATAAATGGCCAAAGCTCTATTCAGATAAAATTTATAGCTTTAAATATTATATCATTAAGCCAAGATTAATAGGATTAATGTTAGAAGCATTTAAGTTAAGAGATTAGTAAATCTCTTAACTTATTAATTAGGATACAGGGAAATGAAGATAAATTTATAAAATATATAAATTAGGGGAAGAACCTGAAAAAAAAAAGCCTGTAAATTAAATAAACAAAAGCATGGGCTGGATTTTTTTTTTTTTTTTTTTTTTTTTGTGGTACGCGGGCCTCTCACTGTTGTGGCCTCTCCCGTTACGGAGCACAGGCTCCGGACGCACAGGCTCAGCGTCTATGGCTCACCGGCCTAGCTGCTCTGCGGCATGTGGGATCTTCCTGACGGGGGCATGAACCCGTGTCCCCTGCATTCGCAGGCGGACTCTCAACCACTGCGCCACCAGGGAAGCCTAAATGGGCTGGATTTTTAAGAAACAAAACATACACAAATTCAAACACAAAAATAACTTCATACGGAATGAGAAGATGCATTTAACCACAATACTGAAGAAAAAATAACATTTTAACAAAATACTATGTAAAAGTTATTTTAATTAATTTGAAATTTTTGAAGTAATTGCTGATAATTTGAGTACAAAACACTAAAATTGATATGGAGATGTCAAATATGAACATGTATAGGACAAAACCATTGAAGAAAGAGCAAATCTAGCTAAAGTGCTAAGCCCGGAGAGCTTTACAAACATTTATATCAAATATCCAACATTCACGGTACACATAAATTACAATTAAAGTTTCAAAAAATAAATATATTATGAGAGATAAATATATGATGTAAAGTTTTAAAGAATAAATAATAAATTCATTTATGTTAATTTAGCAAATAAGCATCTAGTGCCAAACATCGTCCCTCTAGTTTGATGCATATCGATGCATATCAATTTTAAAAACTCAATAAAATAAATACAAGATATAGAGAGGTACTTTTTATTAAAAATAACAGGCAGATATTTTGTAAAAGCCATTCTCATTAATGATGAAATGAATTCAAACTCAGTTAAAAAATGAGATATTTTCATTTCACAGGTAGGCGTCTGAGTGCACTATGTTCCCAATGTACAAACGAGTTCCTTTCCGAGAGTGTGTTCATAAGTCCAATTTGTTTGTAAGTCCAACAAAGTTAAATTAGGTACCCAACTAACACAACTGGGTATATAGTACTCTACTGTAATAAGTTTATAATACTTTTCACACAAAATTATACATAAAAAACAAATACAAAAATAAAACATTTTTAATCTTATAGTACAGTACCTTGAAAAGCACAGCAGTACTCTACAGCTGCTGGCATCCAGAGGCTGGCATCAAGTGAACAGGCAAGAAGAGTTACCAATGGAGGAGGGATAGGAGGTAGGAGATAGTAGAGCTGAAGGATAGTCTGCAATAGGAGATGGAGGGCAAGCTGCAATTTCACTCACGCCTGACATTGATGGCACAGGTGCTGGCTCCTTGCTGGATTCAATTCTATCTACTCTCTGGAAAAAAATGATTCAGTGATGTCTGGGTAGTAGCTCTATTTTTCTCACGGTAGCATTGGATTGCTACATCACTCCTGCTTTTATGCTTGCTTCCAGACATTGTGGGCTTGAAATAAAGACATTGTACTACTGTACTCTATACAGTACTGTACAGTAAAGTACACAAAAGCATAACCACTTGTAGAGGATGCACGCACGTGAAAATGTACGCCAGATACGTGAACTAACTTACATGATTGGATGTGCAAATGCATGTTTGCATTTGCTTACTGTATATCATCACTTACTGTATATCATCACTTTTCAATGTTTCCTTCACCATTAATTCAAACTTCTCAACCCCAGGCCCATATATTCAACCTCCACCCTACATTCTGCACTTAAAAGTTCAGACATCTCAAACTCAGCAGGTATGTACGAAACTCATACTGTTCTCTTCTGAAGGTCTTCTGAGTTCCTGACCTCAGGTAAGAACACATTCCATGCAAAAGTAATCATTAGGATTTATTCTGAATGTATTACTCTGACTCCGATTCTTGTATTATAAGAATAACAATTTTCACTTCCTAAGTATCTCTTAAATTTATCTTCCTTTCCATTAAAAACAACCTCAAAAGCCAGTATTACTTCTTATCCACACTACTGCTTTTGTTTCCTAATCTGTCCTCTTGAATCCAAACTGGTTCTCCCTACAAACCACTCATTCCACAGTACACAGAAATGTCCCTTTTAAATGGAAAACTCATCATGACACTTTTCTGTTTAAAACCCTAACATGGCTTCTCATTGCTTTTTGGATGACAATCAAAATATTTAACAGGATTTACAAAGCTCTGGGCTTTGGCTTGATTCCAGTCCCCATGGAAACCATTCCTCTGCCCCTCCCACTCATCTCTGTGCTGCAGACAAAATGATCCCTGATCACAGAAGACTGTGTAGTGCTGAGCCCTTGTTCCCTTCAATGTTGAAGCATTGTACAACCCCTTACTGGGGTAAAGGCAACCGAAGAAAACTAAAAGTAGCAAGACACATGAGGGTTATTGGCATTGAAGGAAGGACTAGAAAATAAAGGTCAACATTACTGTAGACACATTTCATCTTTTTTTGCATATTTCCAAGGCAGAACTTACCTGTTTCTACTTGTAGTTGTTCTTAATGAGCACTGTTCTGTAATTAACAGTAATGTCAAATATCACCTGTCACGGGGGTAAAACCTACCCAATTATAGTACTATTATTTAGCTTAACTTGGTATGGACATTATATAATTTTATATAAAATTATATCTGATGATGTTACTACTTCTATGTGAAATAGATAACACGTGTTAAAATAAAATTGAATTATTAAATTAACTGAAGATGGTAAATTCTCAAATTTGAACAGCAAGTTGTTCTCTGCTAGTCTTAAAAACCAATAGATATAATGTTGCTAAAAGCACATAATGTTAAAAAATAACTGATGGAATATTTATAATTTTACTTTTCTCTGTCAGCGTTCTACACTTAAGGGTAAGAGGTATTTTGCTAGAGCTAAAAGGGAAAATTGATCTTACTGTTTCCCAATCTTTCCATCTGGGAATGGATTTGATTGTGGGAGGAGAAGGGAGGACATCTGGGTAGAGAAGGATAGTGTCTATTTCCCCAAAAACATGGTTGATCACTATTATAATCTGGTTGTGCAGGAGTCAATCAGTTTTCTTGTTCATTATTAATTTTGAAGTAGGTGAGAATGTGGCTATTAACATATTTACAGGCTCTAAATGCATGATTTTACTAGAGTCTCCCAGGCTGTCAGTTCTTCTGTCATACTAAATGACACTAGAATATGTCAAGTTATGTTTCATGAGAAGAGGCAAAGGTTTTTCATTTCCTGCTTTTCCATCCAAGACTTCCTGGAAATTAGAGTTGTTAGTTCACTGCCCATTTCTTTTTTCAAAAAAATTAATTAATGTATTTATTTTTTAACATCTTTATAATTGCTTTACAATGGTGTGTTAGCTTCTGCTTTACAACAAAGTGAATCAGTTAAACATATACATATGTTCCCATATCTCTTCCTTCTTGTGTCTCCCTTCCTCCCACCCTCCCTATCCCACCCCTCTAGGTGGTCACAAACCACCTAGCTGATCTCCCCGTTCCATGCGGCTGCTTCCCACTAGCTATCCACCCTACGTTGGTAATATATATATGTCCATGCCACTCTCTCACTTCGTCACTGCTTACCCTTCCCCCTCCCCATAACCTCAAGTCCATGCTCTAGTAGGTCTGTGTTTTATTCCTGTCCTACCCCTAGGCTCTTCATGACTATTTTTCTTTTTCTTAGATTCCATATATATGTGTTAGCATATGGTATTTGTTTTTCTCCTTCTGACTTACTTCACTCTGTATGACAGACTCCAGGTCCATCCACCTCACTACAAATAACTCAATTTCGTTTCTTTTTATGGCTGAGTAATATCCCATTATATATATGTACCACATCTTCTTTATCCATTCATCTGGTGATGGACACTCAGGTTGCTTCCATGTCCTGGCTATTGTAAATAGAGCTGCAATGAACATTTTGGTACATGACTCTTTTTGAATTATGGTTTTCTCAGTGTATATGCCAAGTAGTGGGATTGCTGAGTCGTATGGTAGTTCTATTTGTAGTTTTTTACGGAAACTCCATACTGTTCTCCATAGTGGCTGTATCAATTTACATTCCCACCAGCAGTTCAAGAGTGTTCCCTTTTCTCCACACCCTCTCCAGCATTTATTGTTTCTAGATTTTTTGATTATGGCCATTCTGACCAGTGTGAGATGATATCTCATTGTAGTTTTGATTTGCATTTCTCTAATGATTAGTGATGTTGAACATCCTTTCATTTGTTTGTTAGCAATCTGGCTAACTTTTTTGGAGAAATGTCTATTTAGGTCTTCTGCCCATTTTTGGATTGGGCTATTTTTTTTTTTGATATTGAACTTCATGTACTGCTTATATATTTTGTAGATTAATCCTTTGTCAGTTGTTTCATTTGCAAATATTTTCCCTCACTCTAAGGGTTGTTGTTTGGTCTTGTTTATGGTATCCTTTGCTGTGCAAAAGCTTTTAAGTTTCATTAGGTCCCATTTGTTTATTTTCCTTTTTTTTTCCATTTCTCTAGGAGGTGGGTCAAAAAGGATCTTGCTGCGATTTAGGTCATAGAGTGTTCTGCTTATGTTTTCCTCTGAGAGTTTGAGTGTCTGGCCTTACATGTAGGTCTTTAATCCATTTTGAGTTTATTTTTGCGTATGGTGTTAGGGTGTTCTAATTTCATTCTTTTACATATAGCTGTCCGGTTTTCCCAGCACCACTTATTGAAGAGGCTGTCTTTTCTCCATTGTATATTCTTGCCTCCTTTGTCAAAGATAAGGTGACCATATGTGCATGGGTTTATTTCTGGGCTTTCTATCCTGTACTGTAGTTTTATAGTAAGTCTGTGCAATGTCCTTCCTTCTCTTGTGAAATCAAGAAGAATTGATTTTTCAGTCTGTTGAGCTTTTTACTTGTTATTAGGACAGAGAGATGATTTCCAAATTTAAAAATTTCTGACATTCAAGTATAATCATGTTGATCAATAATTTATTTCATGACAAAACAGTCTTTTTTTCAGGAAAGTTTTGTTGTGAACTTATAAACTGAATGGGTGGTTATTTACAAGGTTTTCTGATACACTTTCATTTATTAAAATAATAACTTGGACTTCTTTTTCTCCTCTACCTCTTGAGCCAACTATCAAATGTTATAGTTGGCTGTTAATTTGAGCACATATTCTGGAAGAATTGTATCAAAATAAATGAAAATGAAGCACTATAACAATGATGAGAATTGTTATTTTTCCTGGTTTTAACTTTAGCAGGAAAACTTTGCCCATTGATGGTTGGGTACTACAAAAGCCTCAAGGAATTACTGCTATTACCCATGAAGAAGTTAGATACAGTGAGAGAGGAAATACAGAACTTGAACTCTGAACACTTGTCCTTATTAAATACCCCATGGGATAATTGGTGTGAGCAGAGTTGTTAAAACGTTGTCTTGTGTAATATCTAGTTTATATAATAATGGTCTGCTCAGCCAAATTCCTCAGTTGCAAGTGGTTTTTTTTTTTAGACTTCTTGTTGTACATTGATATAAAGTCCTTGTATTTTGTATTGTGTTGTATACTGTAAAATTATGGCGTTTCAATCCAATAGTGAATATTTTTGCTTTGCAGCATTGTTCAATGTTTTGCCTCCATGAAATTAAATTGATTAAGTTCTCAGGAATCTTTGGGATATTTGTATCAATTTGTAGCCAATACATTCTCAATTAGTTTATTGTTATTTTTTATATTTAAAATATTATTTAAGCTAATTTCTTTTAAAAATTGTTTATGAAAGAAAGAACCCATCACTTACTCTTATGTGTTTGGCATAATGGGGGGAGCAATTTTTACCTTGTGCTTTGCTTACATTAGAAATCTTTGAGAGGCCTGAGTATTTATACCATTCCTGCTTCAGAAATGTTGGGATTACTCATTATATCCATTACATTTTGCTGTACATCAACTCACCCAATATTTGTTGCCATACAATGACAAGTATATTTTAGTTTATTATTCTGTGGCTTGGAAAATGCGGCTGGGCTCAGCTGGATGTTCTGATGAACTGAGCTGGATTGGTTGATCTTGGTGAGGCTCACGCGTGAAGCTAGAGTTAACTATGGATCAGCTGTAAGCTGGACCTCTAATACTCCAGCAGGCTAGCCAGCTCTTCATATGGCTATCTTTTCAGTATGCCAGGAGTGAGAGCAGAAGTACAGTAAGCCTCTGCAGGCTTAGATTTAGATCTGATACAACAGTAATGCTACCACATTGCTATTGACTAAGCTGAACATAAGCCTGATTCAGATTCCAAGGCTGCAGAAATAGGTTCCAGGGATAAACTACAAAGAATTGCAATAATTTTTGCAATATACTGCCATAACCTTCCTCTCTTTCTTGTCTTCAGTGTACATGCTAGAGTTTTTTATCAGAGGAAAAAAAAAACTTAATGAGAAGATATTTGAGAATTTCAATATTTTATTATTTTTGAAGTTTATGGAAAACAGTGAGAAGTTATGAATGTCTTTCACAGTTTAAGAAAACCATGGTTATTGATGAGGTTTATTCTTTATCTGTCTTAAGAGGGGTTTGATTAGAATCAATCCTTGGCTTACAAAAGCCCTTAGAGCCCAGAAAGGAAGGAGCAGAGTTATCATAGCCTAGAATGTTCTGATCGTCTGTCACCAGATCCAGGCAGTGATGCCTAAGCTGAAACAAAACCTAGGAGTAGACCATTGCTCTGCAAATGAATGTCAGACATCATACATAGGAGCTTTCTCTGTGTCTCTGTGTGTGTGTTTGGGGAAGGGACAGATTAGGCCACTGTGAACTGCTGGCTGCACATGTTTGTGGACCATTCAGCAGAAGTATCCAAACCAAGTGTAATGGCCGAGCCCTATTTCAGGTGTTCTGTGTATGAGATATGCTTGTAATATCACAGGGCATGTAACACTCTTTGAGAAGGGTTACAGTGTTAAAAAGGATGAAGGTCTACATCCTTGAGTTTGAGTGACACCTCCTGTTAATACAATATACCTATGTTACATGGTTATTTAACATTTGCATTGTATTTAATATTTTCTATTTGTTTTATAAACCTAATGATCTATGTGGGTTCTTTATTTCCTCATCCACGTTTAATAGATTCACCTGTTAAAAGTGGCAATTCCAATGATAAAGAATCAAGGAAAAGTAAACGAAGATAAGACCAAGCCCAGATAACTAGCCAGAATGTGTCATGATGCTTTTGATTGTTTTGGGGCCATCAGTACCAATAGAAAGAGGGTACAGAGAGGAAAAAGGAAGGACACTAGATGTTTGTTTTTTGGAAAAAAATTCTAATTTAGTAGGTTGCATAATGCAATCAAACATACTATAATTATTTTCTTTCATTCAAGAACTTCAACAGATCCTTTATGCTTATTAGTGAATATTATATTTTGTAAAATTATAGAAAAATCTCTGCTATAGACTCTATTTTAGAGCTGATTTCTGATGAAATCCATCAGAAAAGAAATATAAAGAGAATTAACAAAGTAATGAAATACAGCAATCCAATTAAAATTAACATCGCTTTTCCTCATCAAGTGGAAAAATGAAACAGTCTAACAGCTTAACAGCATGAGACACCATTGAATGCTAGACATGTGGGGAAGCAGTAACATTGCTTACCCTGTACATGAGCAAGGGTACTGACACAGTGATAATAAGAGTATTTTGCATTTAAATGGTGCCTTACTTTTGGAAAAAAAAATAAAATTTAATGATAATTTTCATTCTTAGAATGCTTTTAAAATGAAGATAGATAAGAAGAATATCATCCCTATCTAAAATGAATCTCAAACTAGGTTAAGAGAGCTAACATGCTTATCAATTTTAATTCTCTGGGGCTTTTAGTTCCTAGAGTTGGTAATAATTACTTGTTAAATATTTGTGGGAAATTGACAAGTATCTCTAAATTCCTTGAGAACATATGTTTTAATCTACTTTGGAAGCAGTTGAATACATGACTTTTAAATTGAATTTATACTTTTGAAATTCCAAAAAGCTTATAAAGACTACTCAAACTGGGCTTCCCCGGTGGCACAGTGGCTGAGAGTCTGCTTGCCGATGCAGGGGACACGGGTTCGTGCCCCGGTCCTTGAGGATCCCACATGCCATGCAGCGGCTAGGCCCATGAGCCATGGCTGCTGAGCCTGTGTTCTGTAATGGGAGAGGCCACAACAGTGAGAGACCCACATACCGCAAAAAAAAAAAAAAAAAAAAAAAAGACTACTCAAACTATTCCATGTATTGGAGCATTTGTGAATCAATAATTGACAATATTCTTCGGCAACTTAAGACAAAGCAAACTAAAAAAAAACTCTCATAATCTTTGCTTAGGTTACTAAGGAATATAATATGATTTCACATTGAAGAAACTTTCTCTTACTCCTTAGTTAAGGATTATACATTGAAAATAGGTTTTAAATGGTTTCTGCAAAATGTTGGAGCCTATGTCATTTTGCATGACTTACCCTTAGAATGGGGAATTCAGGTTTTGATTTTTCACCATAAGTTGCTTAATATTTCTTTCAATTTTCTGCTCTGAAAAGTTATCATATGTATTCTATCTCCTTCCACAGTTATAAGACTAAGTAACTGGAATTATTTTTAAACATTTAATGTTACACAAGTATAAACAAAATTTAGTTACTTCATATACCATACTTTTAATTATGAAATTACTCCAAGATTTCCTCAGAACTCTCTTTGTTCATTGACTTCTCAGGATGTTTATTATGGAGGCACCCAACCAAGAAATTCTCAGCTCTGTAGATTTTCATTCTCAAAGCCATCTTTGCAACCCTCCCATAAAACTAATGGAACAAAAATTGTTTTCATATGTACACTTTTATTGACAGAATAAACAAATACTTCTATTGATAAAATGTAAAACCATAAGGGGAAGTGTTTCTTGACACATAGACAATACACATAAAAAGCAGGTCAAAATTAATAAGCAGTGAGATGGAAACAAATCACTGTACTAAGAGTTAGGACATCTAGAGTTTCCACTCAGTGTAATGACCTTTAGCAACACACTTCACTTCTCTGGGGCTGCTTTTCTCTTTTCTAATATGAAAAGGTAACCCTGGATCTTTTGAAGGTCTACTCTAACACTAAATTCTATGAAGCTTTACATCATTTTCTCACAACGCTTCATATTTTGTTGACATGTCAGCAGGGAACTTCACACTTCATTGGAAATCTATTCAAACAATTACCATGTCATTAGTGAAGACTTTTAATTATGAGCTTAGTAACCTAAAGAATTCACTGTGATAGGCAAGATTAAATCCGTTAGCATGGGCTACATTGGTATCTGTTGAATGGAGAGATGTCTTTCCTTTGGAGAATTTGAAGCTGTCAGTCATAAAGCGGTCAGCATTGCTGATTAAGCACGTCAGTTAAAAAGTCAGAGATTTGGGGAAAGACTGATAAACGTTCAGATAATTTCATGACTAGAAAACTCCAAAAAATGGATGTAACCTTGTTTCGTTTGACTGATTCAACAAGAGAATAGAGGATGACAGCACTAGGAAGGGACATTCCAAAGATGAAAAGGAGAAGGAAGGAAAAGCTGTAGGTGTAAATTCATAATTAAAATAAAGAGATCACAGTTATAACTATAATTGTTCTGAACTAGAACTTGTGAAAAGCCCTGATAATAACCAGTGCATGCCTGCCCTATTTTCACGTATTATGGGCTTTCATTAAAATAAAGATGGCCTTCCACATAGCTCGAGACATTGATCAAATGAGAGGTATTTTTTTCTTCCGCTTTTTATACCAAAGTGGAACATCCTATACAGTTCCAAATCAAAGCCAAATATATAGTCTGGAAAAATGGCTGCAAATGTCATCTCACTCATAGTGGCACGACTGTGATTGTACTTTCCTCATCTCCTGCTGTGCCTCATTATTCAGACACCTTTTAGTACTCATTTCAGGAAATCCCCCAGTCATCTACAACTAGAAAAGTGAGATTACCCAGGGTTGCATCCTTATTCACTTTTCTCATTCTTCTCACAATATTTCTGTTTAATAAAAACTTTTGATTCCAAGGTAATACACAACCTCGTTCAATAGGAGAGAAACATTGACTTTGTGAGATTTAAGGAAAAACATAGGGCAATAATTTTAAGTATGGACAGAGGAGGTAAATTTTATGAATCCTGGTTCCGATTTATTTGCTCTAGAAAATTTGTCACAATGTCTATACTTTCTTAAATTTGGTTTCCTCTGGTATAAAATCAAAAGTTCTTATATAATTGGTGCTAAGACATATCTGGATTATAGTTAGTGCTCAAAAAATGCTAGCAAGATAATCCTATATCACCAACTGTAAATGCGTTTTGGACTCTAAGAAATGGTAGCTAAGGACTGGGATGACACCAGGACATGAAGCAATTTCACTTCTCCACCTCTTTCTATCTCTTCTGAAGTACATGTGATGCCACATTTTTTTTAACATCTCTCTTCTTCCTATCCTGGAAATATATAATCAGCTTTGTTCCCTAAAGTCAAGCCATATGTGACAGGGAACACCTATGGAACAAATAAAGCCCACTAGCTCTTTCCTAAAACTTCAAAGAAGAATGTATTGAAGAGTACCACTAACATAAGATTGGTTCAAGATGGCGGAGTAAAAGGACATGTGCTTACTCTCTCCTGTGAGAGCACTGGAACCACAACTAACTGCTGAACAATCATTGACAGGAAGACACTGGAACTCACCAAAAAAGATACCCCACATCCAAACACAAAGGAGAAGCCAGAGTGAGGTGGTAGGAGGGACGTAATCACAATAAAATCAAATCCCATAACTGCTGGGTGGGTGACTCACAAACTGGAGAAAACTTATACCACAGAAGTCCACCCACTGCAGTGAAGGTTCTGAGCCCCATGTCCCAACCTGGGGATCCGGCAATAGGAGGCAGAATTCCTAGAGAATCAAACTTTGAAGGCTAGCAGGATTTGATTGAAGGACTTCAACAGGACTGGGGGAAACAGACTCCACTCTTGGAGGCACACACAAAGTAGTGTGTGCATTGGGACCTAGGGGAAGGAGCAGTGACCCCCTAGGAGACTGAACCAGACTTACCCGCTAGTGTTGGAGGATCTCCTGCAGAGGTGGGGGCCAGCTGTGGCTCACTGCAGGGACAAGGACACTGGCAGCGGAAGTTCTGGGAAGTACTCTTTGGCATGAGCCCTCCTGGAGTCCACCATTAGCTCCACCAAAGAGCCAGGTAGGCTCCAGTGTTGGGTCACCTCAGGCCAAACAACTAAAAAGGAGGTAACTCAGCCCCACACATCAGCAAACAAGCAGATTAAAGTTTTACTGAGCTCTGCCCACCAGAGCAACACCAAACTCTACCCACCATCAGTCCCTCTCATCAAGAAACTCTCACAAGCCTCTTAGATAGCCTCACCGACCAGAGAGTAGACAGCAGAAACAAGAAGAACTACAGTCCTGCAAACTGTGGAACAAAAACCACATTCACAGAAAGACAGACAAGATGAAAAGGCAGAGAACTATGTAACAGATGAAGGAACAAGGTAAAACCCCTGAAAAATACCTAAATGAAGTGGTTATAGGGAACCTTCCAAAAAAAGAATTCAGAATAAAGATACTGAGGATGATCTAGGACCTTGGAAAAAGGATGGAGGCAAAGATCGAGAAGATGCAAGATATGTTTAACAAAGATCTACAAGAATTAAAGAACAAACAAACAGAGATGAACAATACAATAACTGAAATGAAAACTACACTAGAAGGAATCCATAGCAGAATAACTGAGGCAGAAGAACGGATAAGTGACCTGGAAGACAGAATGGTGGAATTCACTGCCACAGAACAGAATAAAGAAAAAAGAGTGAAAAGAAATGAAGACAGACTAAGAGACTGTTTTCATTGTCATTTGTTTCCAGGTATTTTCAATTTCCTCTCTGATTTCTTCACTGATCTCTTGGTTATTAAGTAGTGTATTGTTTAGCCTCCATGTTTGTAGTTTTAACAGATTTTTTCCTCTAATTGACATCTAGTCTCATAACGTTGTGGTCAGAAAAGATACTGGATAGGATTTCAATTGTCTTAAGTTTACCAAGGCTTGATTTGTGACCCAAGATATGATCTATCCTGGAGAATGTTCCACTGGTACTTGAGAAGAAAGTGTATTCTGTTTTTTTTGGATGGAATGTCCTGTAAATATCAGTTAAGTCCATCTTGTTTAATGTATCATTTAAAGCATGTGTTTCCTTATTTATTTTCATTTTGGATGATCTGTCCATTGGTGAAAGTGGGGTGTTAAAGTTCCCTGCTATGATTGTGTTACTGTCAATTTCCCCTTTTATGGCTGTTAGCCTTTGTCTTATGTATTGAGGTGCTCCTATGTTGGGTGCATAAATATTTACAATTGTTATATCTTCTTCTTGGATTGATCCCTTGATCATTATGTAGTGTCCTTCTTTGTCTCTTGTAATAGTCTTTGTTTTAAAGTCTATTTTGTCTGATATGAAAATTGCTACTCCAGCTTTTTTAAAATTTCCCTTTGAATAGAATATCTTTTTCTATCTCCTCACTTTCAATCTCTATGTGTCCCTATGTTTGAAGTGTGTCTCTTGTAGACAGCATATATACAGATCTTGTTTTCGTATCCATTCTGACAGTCTATGTCTTTTGGTTGCAGCTTTTAATCCATTTACATTTAAGATAATTATCAATATATATGTTACTATTACCATTTTCTTAATTGTTTTGGGTTTGTTATTGTAGGTCTTTTCCTTCTCTTGTGTTTCCTGCCTAGAGAAGTTCCTTTAGCATTTTTTGTAGGGCTGGTTTGGTGGTGCTGTATTCTCTTAGCTTTTGCTTGGCTGTAAACCTTTTAATTTCTCCATTGAATCTGAATCAGATCCCTGCTGGGTAGAGTAATCTTGGTTGCAGATTTTTCCCTTTCATCATTTTAAATTTGTCCTGGCACTCCTTTCTGGCTTGCAGAGTTTCTTTTGAAAGATCCGCTGTTAACCTTATGGGTATTCCCTTGTATGTTACTTGTTGTTTTTCCCTTTCTGCTTTTAATATATTTTCTTTGTATTTAATTTTTGATAAATTAATATGTGTCTTGGCATGTTTCTCCTTGGATTTATCCTGGGTTGGACTTTCTGCCCTTCCTGGACTTGATTAACTATTTCCTTTCCCATATTAGGGAAGTTTTCAACTATAATCTCTTTAGATATTTTCTCAGTCCCTTTCTTTCTCTCTTCTTCTTCTGGGACCCCTATTATTCGAATGTTGGTGTGTTTAATGTTGTCCCAGAGGTCTCTGAGACTGTCCTCAATTCTCTTCATTCTTTTTCTTTATTCTGCTCTGCAGTAGTTATTTCTACTATTTTATCTTCCAGGTCACTTATCTGTTCTTCTGCCTCAGTTATTCTGTTATTGATTCCTTCTAGAGAATTTTAAATTTCATTTATTGTTTTGTTCATCATTGTTTGTTTGCTCTTTAGTTTTTCTAGGTCCTTGTTAAATGTTTCTTGTATTTTCTCAATCATATTTCCAAGACTTTGGACCATCTTTACTATACTTATTCTGAATTCTTTTTCAGGTAGACTGCCTATATCCTCTTCATTCATTTGGTCTGGTGGGTTTTTACCTTGCCCCTTCATCTGCTGTGTGTTTCTTTGTCTTCTCATTTTGCTTAACTTACTTTGTTTGAGGTCTCCTTTTCACGGGCTGCAGGTTCATAGTTCCCATTATTTTTGGTGTCTGCCTCCAGTGGCTAAGGTTGGTTCAGTGGGTCATGTAGGCTTCCTGGTGGAGGGGACTAGTGCCTGTGTTCTGGTGGATGAGGCTGGATCTTGTGTTTCTGGTGGGCAGTTCCACGTCTGGTGGTGTGTTTTGGGGTGTCTGTGGCCTTATTATGATTTTAGGCAGCCTCTCTGCTAATGGGTAGGGTTGTGTTCCTCTCTTGCTAGTTGTTTGGTGTAGAGTATCCAGCATTGTAGCTTGCTGGTTGTTGACTGGAGCTGGGTCTTGGAGTTGAGATGGAGATCTCTGTGAGACTTTTGCCATTTGATATTACATGGAGATGGGAGTTCTCTGGTGGACCAATGTCCTGAACTTGGTTCTCCCACCTGAGAGGCACAGGTCTGATGCCCGCCCGGAGCATCAGACCTTGTCATCCACACAGGTCTGAATAAAACAGAGAAAAAAGGAATGAAAGAAAGAAAAAATAAAATAAAGTTATTAAAATAAAAAAGAAAAATAATTATTAAAAATAAAGAAGTAATAAAAAAAAAGAAAGAAAGAAAGAAACCAAACCAAAAAAACAAATCCAGGAATGAAAACAATTGGTAAAAACTATACTAAAAAAAATCAACAAAAAACCCCAGAAAAACGGACCGACAGAACCCTAGGACAAATGGTAAAAGCAAAGCTATACAGAAAAAAATCACACACGGAAGTCTACACATACACACTCACATATATATATATATATATATATATATATATATATATATATATAGTTGCTCCCAAAGCCAACTGCCTTATTTTGGGTTGATTCATTGTCTATTCATTTATTCCACAGATGCAGGGTACATCAAGTTGATTGTGGAGATTTAATCCTCTACTCCTGAGGCTGCTGGGAGAGATTTCCCTTTCTCTCCTTTGTTCGCTCCGCTCCAGTTGTTGCTTTGGATTTGGCCCCGCCTCTGTGTGTAGATAGCCTGAGGTCATCTATTTGCACTCAGACATTATGGGGCTAAAGGAGCAGCTGATTCAGGGGCTCTGGCTCACTCAGGCCAGGAGGATGGAGGGGTACGGATGCAGAGCGAGCCTGCGGTGGCAGAGGTCTGTGTGACGTTGGTTGCAACAGCCTGAGGCACGCAGTGTATTCTCCTGGGGAAGTTGTCCCTGGATCACGGGACCCTGGCAGTGGCAGGCTGCACAGGCTCCTGGGAGGGGAGGTGTGGATAGTGACCTGTGCTTGCACAGAGGCTTCTTGGTGGTGGCAGCAGCAGCCTTAGCGTCTCATGCCTGTCTCTGGGGTCCATGCTGATAGCTGTGGCTCAGACCCTTCTCTGGAGCTCGTTTAAGCAGCGCTCTTAATTCCCTCTCCTCATGCACTGCAAAACAAAGAGGCAAGAAAAAGTTTCTTGCTTCTTCGGCAGGTCCGCACCATTTCCCAGACTCCCGCCTGGCTAGCCGTGGTGCACTAGCCCTTTCATGTTGTGTTCACACCGCCAGTCCTCTTCCTGGGATCCGACCTAAGACCCCGCCCGTCCCAGCCGGTGAGCAGACAAGCCTCTTGGGCTGGTGAGTGCTGGTCGGCACCGATCCTCTGTGCGGGAATATCTCCGCTTTGCCCTCTGCACCCCTGTGGCTGTGCTCTCCACGGTTCCGAAGCTTCCTCCCTTTGCCACCCGCAGTCTCCACCCGTGAAGGGGCTTCTAGTGTGTGGAAACCTTTCCTCCTTCACAACTCCCTCCCACTGGTGCAGGTCCCGTCCCTATTCTTTTGTCTCTGTTTATTCTTTTTTCTTTTGCCCTACCGAGGTACGTGGGGTGTTTCTTGCCTCTTGGGAAGTCTGAGGTCTTCTTCCAGCGTTCAGAGGTGTTCTGTAGGAGCTGTTCCACATGTAGATGTACTTCTGATGTATTTGTGGGGAGGAAGGTGATCTCCGCGTCTTATTCTTCCACCATCTTGAAGGTGCTACCCAAAACATAATGTATTTTTATGACATTGTCTCACTAAATAAAGTGAGCTAAATGTAAGGAAGTTGCTGCTTGAATGAACTTTTAAAAAATCTTCTATATAAATTAAATATATTCTTTGACTCAGGATACTGTATTTAATAACACACATTACTGAGAGAACATTAACTTAGTTGATCCTCAAATATAAACTGTTGTTAGTATAAATCTGTGGATCTATAATTGTTAAGCATTGTTATATTTTCACACATTGAAAAACTAAAGCCCAAAATGTTACACGTATATTTTATTGATAATTTGGCATTAATTTCAATGTGAAGTAATCACCTCTGTACTGTTTAAAATAACCAATGGTGCTTGTTTTGTATTTTCCTACTTTTATGTTCCTATCACACACATATGCATACCTACACACACACAGACACACACATACACAAAGTCATACATACATTTAGGTGCTCTTTTTTATTTGCCCCTGCCTTCTTATTCTTTGCTTTTCCCTCATTTTGTTCATTTGTTGATGTCTACAGAAACAGAAAGACATCAGATCTTCATAGTTTGAACAGTCATTCTTGTTCTTACAAATGTATTAAGAATCACTTTATCTTGTGTTGTAAACTATTGTTCTTTCTGTTACCATGTGGTTAAATAAAAGCTTATTATAATTTTTATATGATAGTAGAAAAATTTGAAAATATGGAAGAAGATACAGAAGAAGGAAAAGAGGTAGAATGAAAAGGTAAAAGAGGAAAGGAGGTACATTGTAGATGAAGATAATGTAGTGTGTCTCTAAGTAAAATCCAACTGAAACCCTTTGTTTCACTCCACCATTGATTACAAAGTAGAAAACAATTATTGAAAACAGAGTTATCATTACACAATCCTGGGCATGTTATACTGTGTCTTCTATACTCAGGTCTTATTCAGTACCCTGTACTGGGGTACTGGAGGTGATAAAGAATAAGCTCTCCAGTGCTCTCAAGAAGCTCACAACATATTAGGAGACACCATGCGTGAGTGGGAACCTATCATAGCAAGGTGAGGTGCGTGAGAAGTTCAGGAAGAATACAACAGACTAAGCAATTTATTCTGTCCAGAATGTTACGAGAAGATTTCCAGGTGTGGGAAGAGGTATTTGAGTTGGAATTTTAAGGATAAAAGGATTTCTTCCAACAGAAATGAGGAGGAAGGGCAAAGTGAACAACTTAAGCAAAAGCAGTCAAACTTAAGCAAATATAAGGCATATAACATTTAAGGCAAAATGAAAACAAACAAACAAAACCTAAATTTCTTGGAGGAGAATGACAGGTGATAAATCCAGTATAGATTATATAAGGATTTCATTGATATTAGATCAGTTTCCAGGTTTCTTGTTTAATGGTGCCTGCTATATTGAAGGAGTTTGATAATACTGTTGAGTTCAGTTACTTGAATTAAGTTGATCTAATTTACAGATTATATTTCACATTTTCTTATACTTCTAAAGATCTGTTATGCAAAAATGTTGTTTTATATTTAGGAGTTTATTTATTGTGTTCCTAGGATTTTTTCTATATGTAATTTTAGCAAAGCTTTCTGCTTCTCTGATTTGCACAGGTCACTGCCACATTTCCAGAGCTCCCCAGCATGTCTTTGAAGGTGTGCACACAATTTTGAACCTGTTGTTGACATTACTTCCTTATTTGCCACCATGGTTGAACATTTTATTTGTTGCTCTGATCTGTGTTTCAATGTACGGTGCCCAGCATGTCCACAGTACTTAATTTTTAGCTCTTTAATTAGCAGCTGAAATGATCTCGTAAATAAATGAACACTTATTGAGCACTTACTATGGCCTAGGTATTATGCTACCTGTTTTATATTTGTTAACTCAATAATTTCATAAATCTTTCAATGGCAAAAGACAAATGGTCAGAGAAGTAAGTCCTTGGCACCAAATCACACTACAGTAAGTGATTATATTGAGATCTAATCAAATTTTGTTAAAATCAAGGCATTTTCTCTACACTTTACAGATTCTCCACTAAGAGGGACCTAAGGTCAGAATTCAAAATACACAGGGAGGACTTCCCTGGTGGTGCAGTGGTTGAGAGTCCACCTGCCGATGCAGGGGACGCGGGTTCGTGCCCGGGTCCAGGAAGATCCCACATGCCGCGGAGCAGCTGGGCCCGTGAACCACGGCCACTGAGCCTGAGCGTTTGGAGCCTGTGCTCCGCAACGGGAGAGGCCACAAAAGTGAGAGGCCCGCGTTCCGAAAAAAAAAAAAAAAAAAAAAAAAAAAAAAAAAACACAGGGAGTGTCAAGATAAAGGCTGTAGAAGATACATATGCTCCACTAAATCTTCCAGGATTGCTCATTACAGAAGTAGAAGAGTTTAATTGGGCTAATCACTAAAATCTAGTAATAATTCAGAGACAAACTGGAACAAATGACACAATAATTTATCAGTGACTGGACAATAAAAATGAAGCTACTTAGGAGCCCAGTGATTCTTAAACACATTTAAGTTAGCAAGATTATTCTCGTATTATGGAAGATGTTTCACTGTGGTTAGAACTGTGGGAGTCTGATATAGAAAAGGAAGAGAACAGATGAACTTGACATACTGTAATATATTAAAGTATAACAGCTGTCATTAATAAATCATTTTGTAACATCTTCAACCTCAGTTTGATTCTATATTGAGGATATGGTTAAAGGAGACATAAAAGAATGAGGTTACCTAGTTCAAAAGAAAGGAAGAAGACTGGAAATATAATAACGGTTTAGGAAATAGATATTCAAAAATAAATGGCAGATGCACAAGGAAAATCTGAGTTGTATATAGTGCTGTTCTACATAAAATATAGAAAACAATAGTATTCTTGTAATTGCTTTTGGGTATTGATATTTACATCTATCAGTAATTTGCTTGATAAAAATAGTTGTAATGTATTATTGAAATATAGAACACTGAATCCTTTGAAATTCTATTTTACAAATAAAAATAATATATTGTAATTATTACTTTGCTTTCACTGCTTATTTCAATTCCCAAGTTACTAAGAAGGAAAAACTTCTTATTTTGAAACATTTAATGGAAGAATTTGTGCATCTATATGTGTGTGTGTAAAAAAGAGAAAGAATAAATGAAGTTATTTACTCTAAAATCATATCACATATTTTAATAAATTTACTTTCTATCCTAATTGTCAGAAATATGTTACCGAATTTTGATTCTCAATTTGAAACACTATGCCTCACAAATTCATCTTTCCTTTCATATTAACTATTTTCCCCCTCTGACCCCAGCAATGTTTTCTGATTCTCTTTAAGAAGTTAGTCCCCAGAATGATCAAGACAAACAGAATTCCAGACCCAGATTTGAGAAGCCATGCTTTGTTTTAGCTGAGATGATTCTGTATTGCTGTAGTGAGATTTCAGCTCATTACTTATTGTACTTAGTCAACTCAAATTCGGAATAAAAAAGCTTGTCATTCACCAAAGGATTTATTTTTGCCATCTTTAAAAATAACAAATGACTTACATGGGCTTTTATCAAGCTCTATTTTTGCCCCTGAAGATTTGTATCTTGACCAACAGCATTGCTTCATCACTTACACTGCCCTTTTGGTCAATAAAATAAAATTCAAACCCTATGAAGGTTACCAGTTAAGTTCTCTATTAAGAATAATGGGAAAAAATATCAGGGCCAATATCAAGGAAATAAATGGAGTCCACAGAGAAAGATCTTCTTACTCCCTCAGCCACATGCAACCTTTTGACACTATTTTTGAAGTAAAGGATTTGTGCCTGCCAGGAGCCAGAAGCCTCTCACTATTATTCTTCCATTCACTACACAGGGCTGGTATTTGCTCTTAACCTGTCACAGCTCCATACAAAGGAGTGGCTTTCAGTTCTGGACCCGGATGAAATAGATCTGCATATCCACACAATGTGCTCAGGACCCTGGATTCAAAAATTCCTTAAGTGATTCTCATGAGTGGCATAATGTGGGTACAATTAACATACATTTGTTCCTTCTATGCCTCCATGCCGAAACAGAACCACTCTGTCTTCATACTCTGAACATATGACATAAAGTGTGCAGAGGATGGGTAGGGATTGTTCTGTGATGAAGAGGATTGGGGTAGCTTTATATGTTGCTCCTTGAGTCATCCCCACTATGAAAGTGAGGCAAGACAGAACAAGGGGGCAGTACTTTCCAGTACTGTTTGAAGAATACCTCCTCACCCCATATTCTTAAAGACATAAATTCTCAGTTACCAGATGCTACTCTAACCAAGTGATAAAGGTTTACATCACAAGTAATAAAAATTAATGACATTATGATCCCCATGATATGAGCCACTGAGAAGAATGCTATATAATTTCTATGGTATCCTTGACAAAAAATAAATAGCTTCATTCCAATCAAATGAAAATATCAGAAATACACAAATCAGGGACATCCAACAACATATCTGACTACTTTTCATGAATATCAAGACCATTGAAGACAAGCGAAGACTGATTCATTGTTACACATCCAAGGACACCAAGAAGGTCTATCAACAAAGTACAAGCTGGGGGCTTCCCTGGTGGCGCAGTGGTTGAGAGTCCGCCTGCCGATGCAGGAGACACGGGTTCGTGCCCTGGTCCGGGAAGATCCCACATGCTGCGGAGCAACTAAGCCCGTGAGCCATGGCCGCCAGGCCTGCGCGTCCGGAGCCTGTGCTCCGCAACGGGAGAGGCCACAACAGTGAGAGGCCCGCATACCGCAAAAAAAAAAAAAAAAAAAAAACAAAGTACAAGCTGGAATTCTGCATAAGATCATTAAATAGAAAAAAAATCATTAGTGGAAACACTGATGACATTTTAATAAGGTCTGTAGTTAATTATATTGAACCAGTGTTATTTTTATGATCTTGATCATTTTACTAAGTTTATGTAAGGTGCTGATCTCAGGGGAGCTTGGGAACAAATGTACACAAGAAACTGCTATATTATGTTTGCAACCTGTCTGTGTCTAAAATTAATAAAAACTAAAAAAATTTAAAAACCAAATAAATAGACAAATTCTCTATTTTTCACAAGCAAAGCAATTTTCAAGGGGAGAAAGCAGTCCAAATCAGTACACACAAAATTCAACAGTGAGTATAGTCTACTACTTATCTTCTGATAATGAAATCTACAAGTAGCACATTTTATCAGAAGCAAAGTGGACACTGAAATGGGACAAGGGCATTTCCTGTACCAGGCATACTGATAAACACAAGGTCTTCATCTACTCTGCTTTGCTAGATGATAAAAGTGGTTATTAGAAACAAAACACTTACAACACTGCCTGGCATGTCATAAGCATTATATAAGTGGCAGCAATTATTTTAATTGCTAAAGAAAGAATAAAAATGAAAACAAGCCACTTTACTGCAGTAGTAAAGGCTGTTTTCTTAGATATTCAAAATGAAAAGCAAACTGCTGGAAACCATTTTATAGAGTAAGAAGAAGCACATTTCATTTTTGCTGTTAAAATTAATTTTAAATATATTTAATGAGCAATTAGTATGCATCAGACAATGTTTTGGGTACCAGGGATGTTAAAAACAAAACAAATCCATTCTGTACTTTCATTGGGAATAACTAAAAATAAGCAATAATTCTCAATATGTCCTATAAAGAGATTCAATACAAAACATACAAATAAGCCATACTTAAATGCATCATGGTAAAACAAAAAAAAAAAAATGCTACAGTTAGTATCCAGAGAACAGAATTCAGGGAGAAAGCTATCTTCAAAAAAACCAAAATGATTCAGATTTCTCTTATTTAAATTATCTGAAGCATATGGAGAAACTTTTGAGAATTTTGAGTAGCCATGCTACTTTTATGGATAAAGATGATAATAATACATCAGAAAAATAATTATTGTAATCTACAGTTGATTACATGTCTTCTTTATGAAGGATATATAATTAAAACTTCAAAACAATCCTATGAGTTGGATGGATATTAGTTCTATTGTTTGTAGATGAACACTGATTTCAGACAGGTCAATTGCCTGTTATTACACTAATAGTAGGATTCAATGCCAGTATTATTGTAATAATAAACAAGTATCAATTCAGATGGAAAAGCCATAGAACAATATTATCAAATACAAAGGGGATCATAAGATGCATTGCCCAGCCTATTTACCCTTCCTGGAATGATTATCTGAAAACATACTATTCTGCAAAGAGATGGTAATGTTGGAGAAATTCATATAGGGGAAAGTTTTAGAAAAGAATGGAGGAGTTAGGGCTAAAGAACTAGCAATCTTACAGAGGAGTTAAGAGTTCATGGGTCATATTGACTTGATGTAAAAATCTGTTTCTGTTAAATAATGGCTATAGAAACTTGGATAAGTTCTTTAAACTCTGATTCAAGTAACGTGGGGACAATAATAGCCCCCACCCCATATCCTGAAAAAATAAAGGAAAAAAACTTTTAACACTCTTAGAACAGGGTCATGTATGTTGTAAGCCTAAGTTAATGTAAGCTTGTAGTATTATTACCAAATCTTGGAAATGGTTAGACAAACACGGAGGCCCAGATGAGTTATGTAAACATTACTACAAAATTTAGATTGTTAATGTAAACTGAAATTATTAAAAGAAATGTAATAAAATCATCATTCTAGGGACAGGCTTGAAAAATTCCTTTTAAAGAATTTGTTTACAAAATATATTATAATTTTTCTCAGATTATTTTCTTCATGTAGTCTTTTAGTGACTTGTGTAATCATAATTGAATCATTTTATACTGAGGGCTTAAATTTCATAACAAAAAGAATAAAAAATTTAAATAAATGAACTCAATTGTTTATGAGAAGGATTTTTTAGAGATGATGCAATAATTACTGCTTGAAATGCTAGCAGAAATAATTTAAATATTTAATTGTATGATTCTGAGAAAGATAACTAATATTATGTAAAAGTTATTGGCTACTCCTGCAGTGCTAGGTGCAACATTCATCTCTAAATGAAAAGGAAGTAATTAAATCCATTAAGAAAAACAAAAACGAAACAAGATTTTTCCAACTTGAGGGAACCCTGAGAAACAGTCATAAATTCTGTTTCCAGCAGCTGGTGAGCTGCTCAGGGCCTTTTGAGAGAAATCCTTAAAAAATCGTTAACAATTTTAAAATTGTATGTTCAAATAAAAGCTAGGTGTAGGAGAGGGTCAGGTAAGTGTACTAAATCTTATAGAAAGATACATAACATATACACGTTTGCATGCACACACACATACACATATTCTATAACATTTTAGAAAACTATGTATATAACCCCAAATTAAGTGAAAGTGATGTACACATTTGGTATCTTGAATTAAGAGAGAGGAGATAAATATGTATATTTCTTAAAAGAGAAATATTGTATTTGAAAGTGTCAGACTGAAAATCAGAAATGTTGGATTGAACTAACACATATGAGATTTAAGGAACACATAAAAATATGAGTAGAATAGGAATACAAATAATAACCATTTCAAGGAACATTCTAATTAGTTAATAATCAAAATATGAAAGTTAAAACAAGATGCCAGCTTTATATATTTTTAAATATATATGTTTAAAGTAACACTTACCTCTGGAGAAAGTATGATGAGAGATCATAAAATATAACCCAAACTCTTGTAAATTCAACTTAAAGTTCGACAACTAAGTATATATATATATGTGTGTGTGTGTGTGTGTGTGTGTGTGTGTATATATATATATATATATATATATATATATATACACACATATATATATATGTAATAGCCAGAAATGTGTTTATCTATCTATCCATACATAATTCTGCCATTCAGAATTTTTTAAAATAGAATCTGAGGGTTAGGGAAACCTAAATTCTACCAAAAGAAAGATGGTAAATAACATATGACATATCCATATGATGGGCTACTCTGTAGCCATTCGAACTTATGTTTTTCAGTTTTGCGACCTAAGGAACACTTATGATCCCATGTTAAAAGAAAAAATTAATTCATACAATTTGAAATATAGTAATTCTCTTGAGACAGTGACATTTAGTGTAATGTTTACTATTTCTCTGTATTATTTTCTATATCCTTCAGGTTTTCACAAATGATTATACATCACTTTTGTAATCAGAAAATAATAAACATTTTAATAATATAAAACTTTAGTTTTTTCCAGAAAAAATATACGGAAGCCCATGTTAAAAATCCATTTTGTTCTGTTTGAGACCACAAGTTCCCTACAGGTATCAAAATATTTATTTGACAACTTTCATACTTGTTCACAATTCTTTTTTAATGGATAAAAAAGTGAAAGATTTGTGCCTTCTATGAAGATAGATAATTATTTGTGGGTGAACGAATAGATTGTGTCAACCAAGTACCAAAACATAACAAAACAAAATAAAACATCTTTGAGAAATTCAAAGGAAAATGAAGTAAATTATTTCCTTTGCATGATTTAATCTAACTACTAATTTTTGTACTGTATTTTTCAGTATTAATACTGTTTACTTTTCCTCAACATTTTATGACAATTTATAAAATATATTGCAAAGGTTATAACATTTTACAGTGAACATCTTCATATCAATCAAGTAGATTCTACCATTAATATTTTATTATACTGGATTTATTAAATCTACCCAAATGTCTACTCTTCATCCATAAACAATCTTGTTTTGGATACATAGCAAGATAAATTGCAGACATCAGTACAGTTTTCCTGTATATTTTAGCAAGTAAATCATTGACTAGAACTCAATATTTGTTCACAGATTTTTGTTGTTGTTTGGCCTTTAAATTTAAATAAAATGTTTCAATTGTCACTTTAATTTTTCCCTTTTATTTAACTTTTTATTTTGAAGTAATTTTATGCTTATAAAAATTTACAAAAATAGTACAGATAATTCACATAAACCTTTACCCAACTCTCCCAAGGATTAACATCTTACTTAACCACAGTAAAGTTATCAATACTAGCAAAAGAGCATTGATAAAATACCATAAATAATTTATATACTGCATTAAAATTGCACCAGTTTCCAACTAATGTCCCTTTTTAATTTAGGCTCCAATTCAGGATCACACATTGCATTTAGTCATGTGTCTGTTTTCTTACATAACCTTGACACTCCTGGAGTGCACTGGTCAGTTATTTTGTAAAATATTCTTCAATTTGGTTTTGCCTGATGTTCCCTCATGATTAAATTCATATTTTCCTGCAAGAACAGCACAAACTTGCCTTTATAGTTGCAGCATATCAGAGTGATATGATAGATTTCCATGGAGAAACTTGACACACACCAACTTTACTAAGTGGTCTTATCTTTTTGAAGGAGAATTCAGAAGAGGATATGTGGAGCTAACGTCTTACCTATACTTCCTGAAATTATAATTGTTTAGGTGGTTTTATCTCCAGGCTTCCATTTGACTTTTTTTTAAACATGTGACTGACAGTTTAATTTGCCATCACATACACCCAGCATTACTCTAACTTTGTAGTTCTGCTTCTAGAAGCTTATTTCAGGAATCACATAGAAACCATATTTTGTACTTAATGACTCAACTTTCCAGTACATATACCTATATTTTGTAAGCTCCTAAAGACATATAGTATATATGTTTTATATCTTTTTGAACTCTCCTTGGAAATAATTTGTACACAGTGTGTACTGAATGAATGACTCTGAACACCGAATGGCTACCTGACTAACAAGTTAAAAGTGGAAATACCAGCTTTAGAATCTGGTGAAAATATTTAGGTTTTCCAAAGAGCCCTCAAAAAATCTCTATAGGCTTCCAAAGCAAGGAACAAGGACTGTATAAGCTTCCATCTGAATTTTTTTCTTATGTAATTTAGAAAACAAATGGACTTGTGTTCTAATTACACTTTTATATGGCTGCTTACATTTTTTATACCACTGTTTTTTCCTAAAATGCATTATGCAAAATGTTCTTAAACAGTTATCATAGAAAGAGGGAATAGAAATAAAATCAACCTAGTCAAATCAGCAAGATACAGTATTTTTGTGTCTTTATATTATCACACTTATTTCAGTTCAACATCTGTTGAACAACATCTCAGGCTATATTTTGGGATGTGTGACAAGTATTTTCATGAATTCTTTACTCGCAACTCAGGATGTTTCCATTAATTGTGATCTGTAAAGGAAGCATTTAATTCAGGGCAGATGCTGAGCAGCATGGGTATGGAACTATGGCAGGTACAAAATGGCCCATGAAATTCACAAGTAGGCATGGATGGCCAGATGGTATTGGCATCTGAGAGATTTATTACACCAACTTGGCAATAAAATATGTGTGATTACTAATTTGACATACAAAACTGGTCCAGAAAAGTGTTTATGTTAAACAAATTTCCTCTCCAAATATCAGGTGCAACATATTTTATATATAGTTTCATTTCCCTGTTGAGAGAACCAAATACAGAAAATTGAATCCCTCCTTTCCAACAAGAGTTGATTTAGGGCAAGTCATGCTTATACAAGTAACCTGAAGTTAAATAGATGCATAATCCTCAAGATACTGCAGGCCAGTGAAACCAGAGAGTAGGTAAATCTAGATATGATTTTACTTGATTTGTCTAAATTATTACCTTGGTCTCACACTTGATCTTGTTTACATACAACCTCTGTTTTCATATATCACACTAGCTAAAATGTTTGAAATTCCATATGAGGAAATGTAAACTTGGTTTTAGATTACCAGAAGACTCTTTATGCTACTCACTAAATCTTTTCTTGGGAAAGCAATGTATATATATAACAATTCTCCAAACTGAATGAATAAGCAAGAATCTTCCCGGAATACATTTTCTTGTTTTTGATTCCTAGCTAGCTACAACTGTTTCATTAAGCATCACCTCAGATGTTATAATGTACATGAAAACTTCCTAATTTCCTCCACCATGGTTGGATGCTCCTTTCTCAGAGTTCCCTGGCAAGCAAATAATATCTCTGTTATAGGTCTCCTCTCAATCTTCCAAAAGGGCACAGTAGAGCTAATATAGCATTTAGTGTCAGGTGTAACTGGTTTCTATTTTGTTTCCTTTTTTCATTCCTTAATTGGTAATATAAGGATAATAATACCAAATCCATAAGTTTAATTTTTAAAATTATGTTAGGTATTATACATAAAGATCTAGTAAAATGTATAGAACACCATACATAGTATTTGTTGTTGTTATTGCTGTGTTGATACACATCAACACTAGATTCTAAGCATTTTTTTATGGCAGAGACTGTAAATTCATCTTCATATCACTGAACATGCTACACCCTATTTGAAACACACAATATGCATACACACATACTTTTGAGTAGGTGTGTGTGTGTGTGTGAGAGAGAGAGAGAGACAGTGTGTGTGTTTAGATTGAGTAAAAAAAAAAAATTAAAAAAACAGAAAACAAGTATTTTCAGGTGACATATGAAATACACTATTATAGTTCATGTTCTGAAGCTTCTTTTCAAAGCAGCATTTGTCAAATAGCAGAATTTAAGAGCAAGATCATGGCCACAGAAATGTTACCAAATATCATATATTCTACATTGATCTGGGGGGTTAGATATAAAGACTAAAGTTAAGTTTATCTTTATAATTTCCTAAGGCAAACATACAAAGATCTTGATCAGGAATCAGGCAGCCATTGACAGGAAAATGAGTACATGTAATTATCTATATGAATTATAATTGGACCATTCTAAAAATCGACTTTGTATGAATTATAATTTGACCGATTTAAAAATAGATTTTTTTTTCATTGAGTTTTTTGTGATGTCAAATAACATTGTAGTTAATTATATTATACAACTGCAGTCCAACTATAAGACCATAAAAGCATGGTTTGTGTGGTCCAAATAGCCTGTCACAGACCAATGCATTTCAGTTTTCGGTAATAACGGAATGCTAAGGTGATTTTGTAGTGGTGAAAAAGATGAAATAAATCATTCATTTTCACTGATTCTGGTTACTATATGAGTATTTTTTTTGCCAAGTATCTAACTAAAAAATGTAAATTTTGAAGCTACAATGAAGGTCTTTTGTATGACATTTGGATGTTCTGAAATACCTGCACTGTTTTCAGTTTTTATCCCAAAGAGTCTCAACTTTCAAAAATGTTTCTTTATACAGATAAAATATTTGTATGTGAAATTTGAATTTTGATGGCTGTAAATGGAAAGTATTTCAGGAAGAAGGGATGTTTTATTTTATTTCTGATAAGATGTATATCTTTAAAAGTATTACCAACTCTGGAAAATTCTCATGGCACATAAAAAACCCAAGTTATATAAAATGAATAAATCACAATATAAAATAATGAATTATACTATAACCACAAAATGAAAAAATATGCCAAAATGCCAAAATCTATTAATTGCATACACAGTTCTAGACTCTGCTCTGAGCACCTTACATGCAAAATTTTGTTTAATCTTCAAAAAGAAACCTATGATATAAATATTATTATCACCATTTTTCAGAAAATACAAGTCAAGGAGTGGCTAAATAACTTACCCAATGTCATGCAGCTGGATCCAAGATTAAAATCCAATTTTGACTGCAAAGTCCATTTGCTTTGCCATTGCAATACAGGGTCTTGAAAAAGAAAATCGAGAGAGTCTACCAAAATGTTAAAGAGTTACCTTTCAGCCGATGTTCATGTGTAAAATAATTTAGCAAAATTTCTACACTGGACATGAATTACTATCATCATAAAAATAAACTTTATTGTAATAACACCATCATGCAATTTAAAAATTAAGTATACTGTCAGAATGAACAATAGAACCTATCTTTATAAATTGCTTCCAACAGATGAGATGGGAAGCTGTGGAGATTTAAAGACACATTAAATTAAAGTAGAATGCTTTATTGTCATAGCTATACTGATTTGTGTTCTGATTCTAAATGGTTAAAGGTAACTCATGACTGCAAAATTTATTCTGTTCTTTTGATTTTATGTCTAAAACAGGCTGATAATATCTGATCAACAAAATGAATAAAAGAGTTTAAACAATATCCAGTGAATTCTTTTGTGCTCATATGAATGTGCATCACACTGTCAATGTATATTATAATCGTATACTTGCTCTCTGTCAGCTTAAATTCACTGCATGTCTCCAGGAGACACCAATCAGGTCATACTAGTCAGTAACTACTATTATTTTATCTGATGAAATCACTGAGAAACTGCTTTAATACAGACAGGGCACAGGAAAACTGTGTCTGAAGTAGTGTTGAAATGTGCCCAAGCTAATCAGGACAGTTTCGCAGAGGAGGTAGCATCTGAACCTAAATTTGAGGGAGAGTTTATACCAGATGAACACTCAAGTAAAGAACTTCCAGGCATAAATAAATATAAATATGAAGCCTTGAGAAACAAGAAACATACGTTGTTCAAAAAAATACAATTACTATTCAAGGGTAAAGAGTGATGGAGCAAGTAGAGATGAGTCTGGATTAGTATTCACAAAGCAGATGAAGAATCCTGTTGTATGTCATGCAGAGAAATTTAAAACCTGTCTTGAAGACTATAGGGTGTAAATGAAGGATATTGATGAAGGCAGTGAAAAATAAGATACATAAGGAAAATAAACCACTCTTGTGCACACTGAGGACTCTAAGGGAGCAGGTTGGTCTAGATATGAGGAAATTATTACCCTTGTCCAAAGAAAGTAGTGGATTATTTGGACTTAGCCAATGTCAATAGTGATAAGCAACAGAGAGCAGTTTGTTTTTTGGGGTTTTTTTTTTTTTTTTTTTTGTATCATTCTAAAGGTATAATTGCAGTATTTAGAGATTAATTCGAAGTGAATGGAAAGTGAGTTGGGAAAATCTGGTAGGATTTCATTGTTTAATGAATATTGATGAGTAAATACAACATAACTAGATGAATCCAAATATTTTTAGTAGGGAATAGGGAAGATATTTACATAAATAAGAAATAAATGAAAATGAGTAGGTGTGGGGATAAAATAATAAGCTCAGTGTTGGATCTTTTAAGCTAGAAGGATTCTTGAAATATCCAGGTAGAGACTGCTGGCAGATATTTGGATTTAGAGATCTGAAGGCAGGTTGAGTTAGAGATGTAGGTTGAGAGTCATTTCTACAAAAATGAGAGTACAAATGTTGGAGCCAAATGAAAACACGCCATGAAAAATACATAAAGTGGGAGGAAATATGGGATGAAGACAACAAAGACTTTTATGAAATGGACAAAGAGAATCTGGCATAAAAAGACAGAAACAACTGAGAGACAAAAAGTTTACTAGCCTGTTTTATTTATTTATTTATTTATTTTATTTCATAACATTGCTGTATTTTTTGAAGTTCCCGGTCATTTGTTTTACAGAATGTCCCTCTATTAGGCTTGCTTGATTATTTCTTCATAATTAGATTCAGTTTCTTAAGTTTGTTTTTATAGGAATATCTTATAGGTGATATTGTGTTATTTTCAGGGTATCACACCCTGAGGCATGTGATGTCAATTTGTTTCATTGTTGGTGATGTTAAATTTCATCACTTAATTAAAGTGGTGGCTGCTTGATTGTTATATCATAAAAATGTACAATTTCCCTTTGTAATTAATGATCAATCTGTGAGGTGATAACTTGAAGGTATGTAAATAGTCTGTTCAGTAATCTCCAGTTCAATATTTAGCTTCAATTCATGATTCTTTCATCAACCAAATTTTGCTATAGATTTTGTTAAATGGTGATTTTACAAATTATATTATTCCTTCCATATTTATTAGTTCATATTTCCTGTGAGAGAAATTTGAGCAGGATTTAAGCTAACTGGCAAGCAAACAGTATTGTCAACATTGTGGAAAATATATAACCATTTAAAATTTTTGCCATAACACTCAGTTGTACTGTATATAAATTTCAAAATACAATCCATCCTTATTTTAGAAAGAGCATTGTTTCTAAGTTTAAACTTAAGACATACAATTTCTTCTCTAGCACTACTTTAGTCAACCCTTGATTAAACTATACACATATAAAGGAAGATAAAACAAACATGATTTTTGAAACACAGGAAACACCTACTTTCCAGAGATGGTGTAAGAACTAATTCATTTACTTTAGTGAAGAGTGTTAAAAGTGAGGTATGACACAAGTGCTAAGAACTATCTCTATCATTTTTAAGCTGAAGACCAAAATTGGAAAGAATCTATCTTCTCCTACATACTTTCATAGCCAATCAAAATATTTTTCCTATCTCCATGGTAACAATCTCAAGGACCAAGTGGAATCAAATAATCAAAATATGATAACTTCACTGGACTAACAATATGTTGAAAAATACTCCTGTCGCCTATAACAACAAATGATTTTGTTATAGCTCATCAGTTACAAAAGACTGCATGAGACTGCCTAGAGGACTCCCAGAAAGAACTTTAAAGTAAATTCATAAGATTAGACTAAATTAAACAACTTGAAGATGTAATTGGAGTCTTATGAAGAAAAATTAAGCATAGTAACAGCAGATAGATTCTTTTGTTGCTGCTGTGCAGAGTTATGTCTGGAGAACATTTTCTTTCCCCCCATACGTTGGGATACAACTTTTATTGAACAAGTTGACCTATGCAGATATTTTCAAGAATAATTATAATCTGTAAAAGTTTAAATGGAAAGATAATTACAAAGTTAGTTTATTCTCAGAGCCATGGTGCTAATTCTGTCTCTTACTTCTCTTCACCTAAATTATATTAGAATCTTACTTCAAATCCAGTTTTTCTTTTTGTTCTCTATTTACACTACTTGCAGGCTAACATTCCTTTTAGTTGCTATTTTGGAGCAACTAAAAGAATTAACTCTCTCTGATCACTCTTTGCAACTCAAAAAAAGCCGAATTGCTAAATGTTCTATAATCTGACCACATTTTATCTTTTACTTCAATTAGTTTCAATTCATTTCAATGAACTTTGTTAAAATCATTATTGCAACTATATATTTTGCCAGTTTGTTAGATCTTGATCTAAGTGAACTCTCCAGTAAAAGTTGCATATGTTTAAGTAAGGATTACAATACATGATGAACATATACACATAATTATGTCACATGGGTTACAAGGAGATGAAATACTTATTTCCTTTGTGGAGACAAGTAATAAGTCAGATAAGAGGCTACTTATGAGTTGTGTGTTAAAAAATTAAAATATTTTTACCAAGAAAATGTGAAAGGAAGCAGGGACTGAAAATGGCCCTTAGCTGAAAAGCTGAAGGTGTATGTGGTGGACTGGGAAGGGTGGCGAATTATGATAGTGGGTTAAATAGAATAGAATTTTGTTGCAGGTTTGGTTGACTACTGTCTTAGCAAGTTCAAACTGCTATTACAAAGTATCATGGACTGGGTGGCTTATAAATAGAAATGTATTTCTCCCACTTCTGGGACTATGGGTCAGCTTGATCGAGTTCTGGTGTGGACCCTCTTTGGGGTTGCAAAGTGCTTGTTATCCTCACTTCGTGAAAAGAGAGCAAGAGAACTATCTGTGCTCCCTTTTATAATGAAACTAACCCCATTCATGAGGGCTCTACCCTAATGATCTAATTATCTTCCCAAAGTCCCACCTCCTAATACCATTCCTATTGAGGATTAGAATTTCAACATATGAATTTGGAGGAGGGACACAAACATTCAGTCCATAACAACTACAATAGACATGTTCCATTGTAAGTGTTTGTGAAGTTGAGGAAGAAACAATGTAGGATGTTAGAAAAATAGGCAGTTCCAGAGTTATAATAATAGATTTTTCTTTTAGAAAATACTTTTCGATACTTCTCAAACCATGTCCAAACCTGAGTGCTTTCAAATACTCAAGTATAGAGGCATGTGCATGTGTGTGCATTACCGTGTGAGTGTTGTTTGCAGGGGTCAGGTGGTGAGTAGTGTTTAGGATTTGTTAAATTTGAGAAGTGTGAGTTTATCTAAAGAAAGTTGTATCTGGACTCTGAGATTTCTACTTAACTTGTCTAATACAAACTCCAGTTTACTATTAGACAAAGATGATGCATTTTTGAAAGATGATCCTTGCCTATTTTTTTTTAACACATGTGCTGCAAGATATTTAGAGGGAGGGGATAATGTTAGGCCCATCTGTGGCCTAGCAGAATAACTGAGACATGGTAGACTGTTAGTGTTTTCGAAAGAATGGCTGGGGAATAAAGAAAACACATATAAGTGTGAATCTTTCTTGTAATGACAATTATTGCTTGTGATTTCCACCATCATTTTGTCAGCACCCCACATTTATTCTGGGAGAGATATCTTCTCCATATTGGATGAAATCTGTTGTCACTGTCAGTCAGGGCCCTGCACTCTTATAGACAATATAATTCCCTCCAAAGTTGTCCCTTTGCCAGTCAATCAGTAGACCCACAGACCAAGCTAAAGCAAAAGGACACTTACTCCTTGAATAATTAACAGTGTTGCTCAAGGATGACAATAATTGAATCTGTGATAATACTCTGAAGAATGTATGTTACTTCTAGAGACATTACCAGCACTTTCCTATTTCCTGTTATCTTAATTTGGGTTTCTCCAAAAGCAGAGCTGAAATGAGAATTTGAATGAATGCGTATAGCATGGATGAAGAAGCAAGATTAATCTCCATCTCTGAATTAGGTGTAGGAGTAGATGCTAGAGAAGTATGGAGAATACCTTAGACATTGGTGTGTCTGAAGGCTGGGAGATTCATCCTCTGCAATTATTCCCTATTGTCTGAGGGCTGCACCAGAGGCCATTCATTTACCTGCCTACCCACTTAGACGACACCTGAAGACAGAACAGACTCCCAAGACTTCAGAGAAAGCCCTGAGACAGAAAAAGTGAAGACACTTGTGGAGTACTAGCTTCAGGCAGGAACTTTCATCACACAAAATTGTGACACAAATCACAGATTAGCCCAGGGGATGTAACGTGGGCCACCCAAAGCATCCAAGCTCCTGTCATCTATAAACCTGGTTCCTGAGCTCTGTGTTCTTTCTGTGAACTGCCCCAATTCTCTTTTTGCTTAGGCAAGTTGCAATTGGGTTTTTGGAGTTTGCAAACAAAAAGCCTAGGTGATATATGTTTCCTAAGTGATCCTTCCATGGTTCAATCCATTCTTTTTCTAAATTATTTCAATCTTAATCATGCTAAGGATCATTTATCTAAGAATTGTAACCATTATTTCTTGCATATTTAGCGTGAATTTTCAATGCATTTCCTTCCCCTCTGTTTATTTGATTCACGTGTGTGAACCTTACATATGGGGAAGATGTCAGAAACAATTTAAAATATGTTTAAAATACAAAGTCATAAATGAATATGACATTGCTTTGTAAAATTTCTGTCATGTATCATACTGAATATTAAAAAGAATCACACTATATTCTCAATGCCAGATTGTGGTAATATATAAACTCTGAAGACGTTAGAGAATGCACAGTTTTATAGTAATTTCTATTGCATAAATTCTTTTAATTTTGTTCTACTTAAACTCTTATTGACGCTAATGAAAAAGAACATTAAGCTTTCAACTATATGAACCATTTCGTGAAGTTACAAAAACCTGATTTGTGGAAATCCTGCAGTCAATTCTCAATGGTCTCTCTCTCCCAGCCTAGTGCAGTGTTGCTCTGTCACACCCTGGCATAGACAATGACAATTAAGCTGTCCTGGGCTGGCTGTGCAGTCTGATGGCAGGAGTGGAAACTGTCAGATCGAATGATACTTTCCCACAGTGTGCCTGTCCTGGCATCACACACATGCTGTGCATCATTTTTCTTCTGCTCTCACTGCTCATGGTTCAGATAATTCTACCTCAGAAAATCCTTCTCTAAAGTACTGAATACTAATTAACCCTCCTTCTCCTCTCTTTGTCTCTTTCAATTCTTGCCTAATAAACTATGGGAAACCTCCCTTTTGCTTCCTTCACATTTTCCTGGGTTTCATCATCTACCTTCACCATGTTTCTTTCTCTTCTCTTCCTTCCTACTTCTTTACTTTCCTCTTTCCTTTTGTTATCTTTTTATAGCCACTCTTTGTTTTTGCATTCTCTATTAGTCCATCTTTTCCTTTCTCCTTTCTCTCTTTATTAATTTTCCAGCTGAATAGCTATCTCTATTGAAACTCTTAAACATGAGAGAAATATTAGTGATAAATTTCTTCAAGAAAAACCAAGCAATAAATTTAGAAATTATTCCATAAACAGGTACTTCCATTAAGCTCTAAAGACTATTAAATTGTTCAACTCTTACCCTCCCCTTACCAAGCCCACACCCAAATAAAAATATTTTCTGAGTTTTCTATTGATGAACTGGAAATGTTTTTGGAAGGTGTTCAATCGCTCATTTTAAAAAGCAGTAACATTTTATAATTTAAATGAACTTAATTAATGGAATTATATGAAGCTTGCATATATTATTCTCTTTGCAATATGGATCCCTCCATATTGCTATTGTCTACAGATTTTGGTCACTCTGCCTCATTCCTTGATATTTTTTTCTTCTGATTCAGTGTCTCATTCTCTAATGTTACTCCTGTCATTATTCTTGGTAATTCTCGGTGATTGCATTACTCACATAGATGATTCCTCAATTACCCCGGCCATTCACTAACTTGAAGTCTTCTTCCTATGATTTTGTGCTCTACTGTACACCCCCTAATTTCCAAAGTTATATCTGAGTCTTTGACATCCATAGTAACTGGAATCTCTTCATAATTTAATATTTGAGCATCAGAATCTTAATCCAACACCTCAAATATTTCCAGTTTGATATTTCCAGAATCCTAAATTCTATAATTATTTTATTCACCAGCACCTACAGTATATGGATCCTACCTCATTTTCTATGTCACTCAGCTTATGATGTCCTCAATTCCTTTTACATCCAGCTTAAAAGATTTCATGGCTTATTATTAAATTCAGTAATTTTTATGTATGTTCCAACTCCTTTTGTACTTTTCTCCCTTCATTTACCTCACCTGGGGAAAAAAAAATTGCTCAGGTTAAATTTAGGTCTTTGTCTACTCTATGTCAGTAGAAGCAGAGTTGGAGTTTGCGGGGGAGAAATCACAAACATGCTAACTGACCCCATTTAACATTTATGATGTCAAATTACAAGCTCACCCTAGTGTTGCCCAACAAGTCTACTGCATGCTCCTAGTCTATGTATTCACTCATTTCTCTCAACAAGAATTTTATACTTTTTTCTCTCTTCAACATTGTCTCAGGGGTAACACACTCAATAGTAATGCTGTTTTCTATTTTACTGAGAAAAGGGAATCATTCAGAAGAACATGTCCACGTGATCCCATTAATTCTATCTACTAACCCACTTTCATCTGTATCCATAAGTTTTCCCTCTCTCCCATACCATGAAAGACTATATTCATCTCCTCAGACCACACTCTTCATTTGAGCATCAAGTGACCTAAAGAGTGAGTGGTCTCAGTCTCATTACGTGACAGTAGAATCAAGTCTACCCTCTGATGGAGATCTTCCAATAATTTCCTGTCTCAATCAAAATAAAGGTAAAATACCCCAATATTCCCAAGGGGCACTGACCGGATCTGGTCCCCAGCTAGCAGTTTATATTTGTCTACCTGTAGCCACATTGGGTTTTTTTTGCTATTCCTCTTCAGACTCACCAAACACACTCCAAATTCCAGGCATATGTACTTGTTCTTCTCTCCAGTATATGGTTTCCTCCCTTGTATATTTACCATCTTTTCTCAAATCTTTATAAAGATGCTCTTTTTCTGATTAACCATAAAACATTAAGTCCACCATCCAATTCACTCGTACTTTGCTTTACTTTTCTATAAAGTATAAACATTTAAGATTTTAATTTATTTGTTGTTTTTCCCCCTCCCCCTACTGCCATTGCACCTAACATACTAGAATGTAAGCCATGCAAAGGCTGGTGTCTGCCTAATGCATTAACTACCATATCTCCAATGCCTAGAACCATATTAAGATTTTAATAAAAGTGTTTTGAATGACTGAATAAATGAATGGATAAGTGAGTTGTTATAAAACCTAAGTGAAGTTCCTCAAAATGTTTTACTAGATTAGTTATTTCAAATTACTAAAGGTGCTTAATTTAAATGCATACTTCTGTGCATAATCTTAATTAAATCTTAATCACCTAGTTGAGATTCAATGATTTGTTACTTTAAAAAAAATTATAGTTGTGGAAGATTTATAGTCAATTAAGCTTTAGGAAGCACTGGTCTACAGGATTAAATCCAATTCTCATAGCCTAATAAACAGTTCCTCCTGATCTAACCCTTGCTAACTCTTTTGCCAGCCTTATCTCCAGTGATTTACCCTTATATGCTATGTTCTCCAAGCACTCTGACCTGCTAGGTTGAAAATCCAACTGACTTTATTATTTGTGATGGCTTTCATCCACCTTTCTTACCTGCACAAGCCTTAGTGTGTACTTGACTCTTCCCACAATGATACTACAGAGAAAATAATGTAAATAGGGAAGCTTTTATGTATCATGTGTGATATCATTTGAGGATCAGTATGAAGGGGGCCATGCAGGGAGGTTTGAGTGGGATTAAGCATTTGTATAAAGACTGTGTATGCTACAAGTCAATCAAATTGCACATGTGTCAGCAGTCACACTGTGAGATTTACATCAGTCAGATTTTTAGATGTAAGTATTTATCTTTGATCATTTTAAAGAATAAAATAATTTTTTGAAAGGATTTATGGTGGTTTAGAGCATCAGTGGGAGTGGTGAAGAACCAGGCTTGGTAAATTAGACAGATGTAGAACATGGCTGGGAAGGTAACCTTCCAGCACATATCAGCCCAGGGAGAACCATCTGGTGAGAACCACCATTACCACTGCTGGATACCACATACCATAGCTTTTACTCTAGATGCTGCCAGTACTTGAGAGCACCATTTGCAAGGAACTCTTGATAACTTAATAGTAATACCACTTCCACAGCTACCACTACAATGAACTGTCCACCATCTTTATTCTTGTGTCATTAGGTATTGAATAAACATGCTAGGTTGCAGTGTCTTATTGGCTCAGTCATGTCATGTCCTTGCACCAAACATGAAGATTTGGTTGAAGGAATTACTATCATGAGAGATGAAGTCTGCTTCCCAAAAAGATTCATACAATGGGGAAATTTCCAAATAAGTTATTTTGATGCTGAGTGGCCAATCTTATGACAAGTGTCCAATTCCAATACAATTAAGAAAATTATTTCCAATCACAATTTTCTTCCAATGATTGAAGTGTGGCAGATATGCCAGTATCTCGCTATGAGAAAGGTAAGACCTGACTGGCTCCTCTCTGAGCTTTATTAAGAAGTTAGTTCCTTAGTTTTGGTGAACCTTTAGCATAAACAACATGAACAGTATTCTATAACATAGTTGTCTGCCAGCATGTGCATTTGTCCCCTGTTCTTGGAATATATCTGGCATTGACTTCTCATTCCTTCTTCTAATGCCACTTTACACTTTCTCTCCTTTCCAAAGTCATTTTTAATGCTTAGAAGCCAACTAGCTGCACCCTCTAGTGGTGTATCTCCCCCTAGTGTACCCACACCTTGAAAACAGTGATGCCTATCTATCTCTTTTTTATTTGTATCCTCAGCACTTCACACTAAGTCTAAATCAGAAGGAGCGGTTCTATATATGCCTTTCACATAACTGAGTAGAGTTTGAAAGGAAATCATATTCCATTGGGTTGTTATTCTTGGTCTATATTTGGTACTGACTAAGAAAACACAATTATCAGGAGTGAGAGAGGTAGAACCTCTTACACAATATAATTAAGTTAGTATTTTCATGGGAGGTAAGTCAAGTATATTCCAAATTCTCCATTGCCTGATTAAATTTTATTGTTCTGCTTTTTTCTGGATGTTTGAACTAAAATACTAGAGGGAAAATATCTATGGAAATAACTCAAATATAATTATTTGTCAGTGACTCTTTGCTTAGAATTATTATTCTATTGATTTACTGTATGTTACACCGAGAAGAGAAAGTTTGCCATGAGATAATACATCATGCTGGTTATTGATCTTCTGTGATGTTTTGTTTCATCCACTCATAGTGCTCATTTATGAAGAGTGCATTCCTACCATCAGGGACACTTTTGTGCTAAACTTCTGAAGCTTCATGAGTCTTCTAAAAAATCTCTTCCTTCAATGAACATATATTATGACTACACAGATGCGACTCTTGATGGAATTTCCAGAAGCTGAACTTCAGAAATACAGCTAGTACTCAAACAATAAAAACATAAAATTTTAGAATGAAGTTGAAGAATAATGAATTTTGCAGGCTGTTTATTCTCTCTAATATATTCAGACCATGCTTGATCATCCTTTAAAACTAGTATGAATATCTCTTAAAATAAAATTAGTCTGCATTTTGACTATAACTGATGCATGTTTAGAGCTTCTCCACAACTATCTTACATTTAGACACAAATTTTCATTAAATAAAAGTAATTTAATACAGACATTGTGCCCTACAATTAGTATGTGATTATAAATATTGTTTTCTCTTGATTTAACTTAAATACTAAGTCACAAATCAGACAAATTTTACAAGGGACATATTTTCCCCTCAAGTTTAAAATGAACAATATCAACAAATTTAGATTAAGGACATTTGGGAAAAATCCTGTTTCTAGAAAAGTATACACACCAGAAATTAGTATCTACTTGCCTATTAAATGTTTTGATATGGTACACTACACTTTATTAGTTTATTCTAGCAACTTTTCCTTAGTAAAACACTTTTTATCCTTCTATTTTAAGTTCTTAGCAATAAAAATATATAAATTATGATAGGGCAGTAAATATCATGTTCTGTTCCACGCATTGCCCTATTACTCTATAAACAGATAACTTTTCCAAATGAATCACTTGTTTTTTGATCTCAAAATTCCTTTCTTTGAAAGAGTATAGAAAACCATGTAATCAGTCATTCTCCTGACTGTCGCATTCATGATTGCCACAACTCAAATATCCAGGGCATGCAGGATGGGCAAATCAGCTCTTTCTGCATGATTTTTTTCTTATATACTAAAATTAAATTAAATTAAAATATACTAAAATTAAATTTCTTATATACTAAAATTAAAGCACAAGTTCATTACTTCATTATTTTTCCAAAGCTTATGTAAGTTTTTCTTATTATAAAGTAGATAAAGATACTTGGCCATAATTTATTTTCCAACTTTAGGGTTCCACATAGTATGTTACATTGTATACAATAGTGGGGAGGGGGGATTGCAACAGGACATATGAATCACAATATTAAACAGATAATACTATCAGCTAAATTTAAACCTAAGTTATCCGTCTGAAAATCAGCTGGTGACAACAAAAATATGGGAGGCCATATATGCTATAAAACATGGCTAATAAAATACACTGAAGTATTAACAGTAATAGGATCTGTTAGCATGAGTCATTTTATATAAAAAGGTATATATCTTTATTTAAACACAGGAAATTTTAATCACTAATTAACATACAGATTCTTTAAATAATGGAAGATTTGACTTTATATTCTAAATTAAATTAATTTGTGATTTGTGGAAAAATTAGAAAAAATAAACTGCTAAATATTTTAGAATTCATTGCTAACTTTTACATGTCATAAACCAAAATAAGCTGTAAAATCATAAAAATTAACATGTAAAGCTGATATCATAAAGTAATGATTTAATATCAATATTAGTAAAGTCTTTCTAAACATTTATGAAGAGGATAGATTCTTAAGAATGAAGTATAGGGGACTTCCCTGATGGTGTAGTGGTTAAGAATCCACCTGCCAATGCAGGGGACATGGGTTCGAGCCCTGGTCCAGGAAGATCCCACATGCTGCAGAGCAACTACGCCTGTGTGCCACAACTACTGAGCCTATGTGCCACGACTACTGAAGGCCACGCACATAGAGCCTATGCTCTGCAGAAAGAGAAGCCACTGCAGTGAGAAGCCCATTCACCACAACAAAGAGTAGCCCCCACTCGCTGCAACTAGAGAAAGCCCGTGTGCTGCAACAAAGACCCAAAGCAGCCAAAAACAAAAAGTAAATCAATCAATAAATTTATTTTTAAAAAAGAATGAAATATAGCTCATATCTAAACTATTTCCAAAAGATTGTCCTAAAAATGAAACAAATATGACAATTTGGAGGAAAAAATTTTAGTATAAATGGCAAATAAGTGAACATAAACTACTCAGAAAAAATTAAAATTAAAAACATATATATATATATTATGCACATACACATGGAAATACAAGTCAGGACATTAAAATAACATAATCAGTCAAATTTAGACTTAAGTTGCACTCCTGAAAGTCAATGAATACAACCAAAATATGGGATAAATTTTTTACTGAGTGAAATGGCTGGCTAATAAAATCTACTGAGATTAAAATGATTTACTGACACTGGAATAAGTGAGTGTGTATGTATACACATAAATGTCTCTATATATACATACACAAACATATTGTGTCTACATATATGCATAGATACACATGTGTACATATATCAGTGTTTATTCATGTATACGTATGAATATATAAATATGACACTATGTGTGTGTGTATTTATACTCACATACAAACGTTCCATAAAAAGAAAATAGCTAATAAAAATGTTTAAAATTAGATTGTGGTGATGGTTGCATAACTCCATGCATATGCTAAAAACCAATGATTTGGTTTGATAAATAAATGAATTGTATGATACATGAATTAGATCACAAATTGTTTTTAAAAAGAAAGAAAGAAAAAAGGAAACTTCTGGACCATCACTTCTTGAAATTTCACAAAAAATGAAGTTTTAACTTGTTTTTCTATAAACCCTAAAGGCAAAGAAAGATAATTTACAATAAATTATTGGGATCTGGAAAGCAGGTCGACAATACCAAATTATTCAGTGAACCTAAGGATGTTGAATCTGAGTTAGCAATGAGGAAAACCAAAAAGTAAACTGATTTATCCATGGAACCTTCAGGAAGTAGAAGAATTGGGATACCCTGAAAAGTCAGGGAAGTTTTCTGAAATTTAAATAAATGTTTTGGAGTTTAATACCCAGATCTCCTCCCCAGTTCACCACTGTTGGGGAGTTGTTCCACCTATGTTCCTGGAGATAAATGGAAACTTATTCAAATAAAGGAAATCTGGACTAGTGCCAAAAGGGGTAGCTCAGTAGAATGTATTCAGACTTCTGACCAATCTTCTTCTCATTCTCACGTTCCCCAACAGAGATGATTTCACAGAAGCTGTCATTAAGATTCTGAGGAATCTTAAATAAATTACCTCTAAGAAAGAAGAATGATATATACATCTTTCAGAGAATTAAAATAAAGACTTTGTAGAATTAAGATTATAGCACAACTGAAAAATAATCCAGCAGATAAGTGAGAAGATATAATTGAGGGAAGACTTACTGAAAATAGAGCACAAACAGAAAAAGAAGTACAAAATATAACATGAAATACTATTTAAAACAAATTTAGAGGATTAGCTCTGGAATTCCAACGTCTGAATATTAGGAATATATCCAAAGCAAATTGTGTTATGAAATTTAAGAACATTGCAGACCAAAAGAACATCTTCAAAGCTCCAGAGAAATGTATGACAAAATGAAGCAAGACAAGAAACAAGTATCAGAATGGCATCTGCCTTCTAATTAATAACAATGGAAATGAGGAAAGACAATGCTTTCATTCTTTAACACTTGGCAATCTGTCATCCCTGTGACTAATGAAAAATCAGACTATTGGTATCCTGTACATGCTAAATATCTTTTTCTGCCCTCATCCTTTTAAAGTAGATAAATTTTGACAATGTTGATCATCTCCTTACAATTCTTGTTTCTTTTCTACCTCTTCCTGAATACCTATATTGGTTAGGACAGGCTAAGTTGTGCCGCAGTAACAACTCCAATATCTTATTGTGTTACAACAACACAGATTTATTTCTACTTTTGCTCTATGTCCATCTGGTCCAGTTGTAGGTCTTTCTGATGTGAACCTCATTTAGGAACTAAAGTTGGTAAGGCATCATTCACCTGCAACAGGGGAAAGTAGAAGAGCATATGCTGGTTCTTGAAGCTTCCACTCAAGGCCACTACTTGTCACTTCTACACAAAATCCATAGGCCAAAGGAAGTCATGTCTGTGTTCAACAAAGCTAGGATGTATAATCCTCTTTTTTGGAGGAGCTCTGAATTCTTATGAAAGGTGATAGTGTCTACCAGATCCACATTTCTACTCTTGATAAAAAGCTCTTTCTATTCACTTATGTTGTCTCAAACTTAGCACATAAAAAATTTAACGTTTGAACTGCATCATGAAAACAAGGCCCATTTCTATCTTCATTATTTGTTAATGGCACATTCTTTTAATCACCCACACAGACTTGCAGCCATTTTTTTTTCACTTTTCTCAATTTTGGACCAAAGTATTACTCCATTTTCTTCTAATCCTAAAATCACCATCACTTTCTTCATCATTATAACTATTAAAATAACAAGAACAAATTTTTTTTAATGAAGGGAAGTTTCATATTTTATTTTCTATGTGCCAGTTATTCAATTTGTTAAACATTCTCTAAAACATCTTATATATCATTGCAAAAACTAAAGTAGATACTATTATAATTCAGTTGTTACACAGGATGAACATTGATTTCTCCATGTATGGTACAACCACAAAGTTGAGTTCATCTTCTGGCTTCTTTTCTGGACTCTTGAAAGCTGCCTAACAGCTTTCATACTTCTCAGGTGAACAAATTAATTCTAAAAATCACTGCCATATTAAATCTCCCAAATTATACTTTTTTCCTAATGTATCCTACTTGAAATCCTTCATTGACTCTCCATCTCTACCTGTATTAGACATAATTTTCCCTGTACCAGATTTAAGAGCCTCCCTAACTTCTTCTCCACTCAAATCTTACCACATCTCAGTTTATACAAACTAGCTTAAATGTTCTTTTCTAAACACATTTCCTGTATTCTGAACATTGCTTGAATTTTTTCTTCACTTAGAACATCTTTTATTCATTACTACTGAATCCTCATTCATTGGAAATGGTCATAACTGAAAGTTATGGTGAATAAAAAGAGAACAAAATAGTATATTATGATAGTATCTTATGCACCACCCAAGATTTATTTTAAAGTTTTATACACATTCATGGTATGAGCCATTGTGCATTATTTTATTCTCTTATTTACAGTTTTTTTTTTCCCAGAATTTTACTACCACAATGACTTTCACATATTTTAGGGAAAAAAGTAACACATAATCAAATACGAGTAGTATGTGTTGTATATATCAAATTTTGTGACATTTATTTCAGGAAGCATTGTAAAATTTTCAACTCTGCTTATAGCATTCACTTTGAATTTTATCTCAATGATGGTGCCATTGTCGAATAGAGAAATAGCACAGAAATTGCAGCATATATTTTCTGTTCCTATCATAGTATGATTACATGAAGTTGTTTATTCCTGCATAGTGATATTATCCCTTGTCAGTTGCATATCAAATATGATGACATTGAAACAAATGAAACATAAATATGTATAATGCTTCCTGTTACTTCATCAAATCTCAAGGTACATGTGCAAAAAAATTGACATTAAAATACTGATGGGAGAAGGTTCCCTCTGTACTGTAGTATACTAAATGAGAAAAACAAAACAAAACAAAATGCATTTAAGCCATTTTCTGAATAGCTTCTATCAAAGTTATTTGATAATGTAAATATTTTATATATCTCTGTATTAAAATATAAGCATTTCCTAGTGAACTTCATAAAATAAGACCATTAAAAATTTTTTTTTGCATTGTTTCATGAAAAGAATCCATATTTAAGTCATAAGAAAAGGTAAACACCACAAAGAATTTAATCTTTAGTAACTTATTTTTATAAAATGGCCTAAAACTCAATTTTAGGAATTAGTCCCCCTACCTGCCAAAAACAGCAGAGTAGAAATGAATCAAACGTTTTTTATTAGTTAAGTTCCTTTATGACAATTTTCATTTCAGTTGAAAATAAAAGTAGTTTTCAGGCTATATGCCATAGGAAAATCAGAGTTTATAACAAAAATCCTACAGCTGGACTAACTTATGTTTTGGTGACAAGACCAGAAATCTATAATTATCTAAATGCTTTATATTTATGCCTTCTAAGCTACTTGCTCATTTTTGCTTTCTTTGAACATAATACAGTATCCTGATTCAAAAGAAAAGATGTTTGGTGCTATTCAGGGATTAGTAGAGGTTTAAATGTTAATACTCTGAAACACTATTTCTTCTGAAGAATTCTCATTTAAATTCTTACAGGGGCCCTCAGAGCATATGCTGTGCTTAAAAAGGGCATTTGTGGAAAAAATTCTATCTTGGGAATGCAAAATGCAATACACTACAATAATCTTTGAACATTACAGCACTCTTCCTTTTAAAGTATTCTGAATACAGCAAACTCAGTAAATACAGCTTAATGGGTATAGTTTACTTAAGCAGATATTTACCAGAGGTGAAATGTGATTTTATTTTTTCCTTAATTATTTATATGTATAAAATAAAATATAATTTTATTATTGGTAAAAGGAGAGATCCACTTTCTTCACATTAATATACAGGGTAAGAAATTTCAAGTAAGATTCATTTTAAGCAGATTGAAAATGCTCTCTCTCTCTCTCGTTGTTTCTCTCTTTCTCCTTCTTCCTTTCTCCATTCCTGCCACCCTCCCTCCTTCTTTTCCTCCCTCTCTTTAGTCCCCTTCCTTCTTTCCTTCCCTCTCCTTCCTTTCCTTTTCTTCATTCTGTTTTGTTTACATGCTTGATTATTATAAACAGAGGCACAGTACTTTAATCAACAGAAACTCTATAAGAGAAATGTTTATTGTACATGAATTTTTTAAAAAATGAAGATAACCACGACTTTAATTTTCACTTAAATCTAGTTTATAGTTCTCTGAAAATGTGTTATAATTTTCTATTGTTCTATGTGCCTTAGAAAATAAAAATTCAGGGCTTCCCTGGTGGCGCAGTGGTTGAGAATCCGCCTGCCGATGCAGGGGATACGGGTTCGTGCCCCGGTCCGGGAAGATCCCACATGCCGCGGAGCGGTTGGGCCCGTGAGCCATGGCCGCTGAGCCTGCGCGTCCGGAGCCTGCGCTCCACAACGGGAGAGGCCACAACAGTGAGAGGCCCGCGTACCACAAAAAAAAAAAAATAAATAAAAAAAAAATAAAAATTCAGAGAGAAAATAAGTTTTCTCAGCTCTCCCATAGTTCATTTCAGAATCTGTTTTTTTGCTCTGTTCTGAGATTAATATATTTTCAAAACAGCACATCAGGCCATAACTAGTTTGAGGACAATCTCTGGGAGTCTACTGATTCCTGGATGAGTGAATGAAACCTTAGAATGGTTGCCTTTGCCTTTAATTATATGCCAAATTGTGTGCACCAACTCATTTCCAGAAAACCCATGAGGCTGCAGGAGCTCTTGTGTTTCTCTAGACCCCAAATTATGTTATCTTGGTTGGTCAATTCCAGTTTGGCCTATAACAGACATGTCACATAATTTTAGATTTTAAAATTATATCTTTTACAGTTTCTTTAGGTTATAAATAAGGACAGTGAAATCCAGTGTGCTTAAAATACACATGCAAGGTCACGAATCTGGTTAAAGTTTAGCTTAAAATAAAATGTCCTGGGCTTCCCTGGTGGCGCACTGGTTGAGAGTCCACCTGCCGATGCAGGGGACACAGGTTCTTGCCCCGGTCCGGGAAGATCCCACATGCCACGGAGCAGCTAGGCCTGTGAGCCATGGCCACTGAGCCTGTGCATCTGGAGCCTGTGCTCTGCAACAGGAGAGGCCACAACAGTGAGAGACCCGCGTACCACAAAAAAAAATAATAATAATAATTCCTGACTCTTAATCCAGTGCATTTTCTTATCTGTACTCTTTTTTTTTTTTTTTAACATCCTTATTGGAGTATAATTGCTTTACAATAGTGTGTTAGCTCCTGCTTTAAAACAAAGTGAATCAGCTATACATATACGTATATCTCCATATCTCCTCCCTCTTGCATCTCCCTCCTACCCTCCCTATCTCAACCCTCTAGGTAGTCACAAAGCATGAAGCTGATCTCCCTGTGTTGCTTCCCACTAGCTATCTATTTTACATTTGGTAGTTTATATAAGTCCATGCCACTTCAGAGTGTCACTTCGTCCCAGCTTATACTTCCCTCTCCCCATGTCCTCAAGTCCATTCTCTACACCTGCATCTTTTTCCCTGTCCTGCTCCTAGGTTCTTCATAACCATTTTTTTTTTTTTAAGATTCCGTTTATATGTGTTAACATATGGTATCTGTTTTTGTCTTTCTGAATTAATTCACTCAGTATGACAGACTCTAGGTTCATCCACCTCACTACAAATAACTCAATTTCTTTTCTTTTTATGGCTGAGTAATATTCCATTGTATATATGTGCCTCTGAAAATCTTTTCCAGTTTTAACATTAAATGTAGAAATGAAGGATGGTCCATGTAAGCCAGTAATGCTCAACTTTATACTGAAAACATTCACTCCTGGAAAAGCATAAATTTTAATAACCACAGGGACAGGGTCTTTGAGTGACTGTTCACCCACCATGGATAGCTCAACAAAGCTCAGGAGATCAATGAATTGTAAAATAAAGTAACCACCTCTTTGGCCATCTATAATGGTAGTTATAAGTTATAAAATGATGTTTAAGAGAACTAGCATGTGGCAAATTATTAATAGAAACTGATGTGTGTCCCTTACCAATATAAAAAATAGCTTTTATTTTCTTCTACTTTTCTTCTCTGCACACCACTCTCAAAGATAAGCACATTATTATCTTTTATCAGTACAAAATCTCCTTGCCCTAATATTGTTGAGGCTCATTTTTCCATTGGGTCTAACAAATATGCCTTTCAAATTATCAGGGGAGGGAGAGATATACCTTTTAACTTACTCTGCCTGTATATGTATCTGGCCCATGAGGACTTGATTGAATATTTTGAGTTATAATGTGGCTACTGAGCATCCTTGGCAGAAAAATGCAACATAGAAGTAAAATTTATCTATTAATAAAACTCAAATTTTCAAAATAAATAATTTGAGCTACCCTTGAATTGCCTTACCCAAACTGGAATAATGACAATGTTACCAATAGCATCAAAATTACTAGCAACAGAGAAAAAAGAGCAGAATAAACCAAGATTAACGAATGAAAGAACTCTTTGCCCTTTCTCACCATTTAAGCTTTTGACACCCTATGAAAAGGTAGTCAATACATTGAGACATTGATACCAACCCCAAGAGGTGAGACAATCTCACTTTCAGAGCAATGCCTGGTGAACAAACAATGTTCCAAAGGTCAGTGTAACAATGAAATATGAATGTTGTCAGCAGAGAGCATGAAGACAACAGGTTGACATTGATGAAGAGTAAATGTTATGTCACTGAAACCTTGACCAGAGATTGTCTAACTAAAATACGTGACCAGCTTCAGCTACTTTTTAATTTTTTTCTGTTGTTGTGTTTCTCACCCACATTTATAAATCAAACATAATCAGAACATAAGAGAGTAATGATCTAAAATACAGTAACAATAGTGAATCTGATTCTCCCAAATCAAAGTAAATTTGCTGTGAATTGCTGGGTTTTTTTAGGAGCTGTGGATAAAAAATTCTTGTATTTGCAACACCTGATGTTGGGTGTTATAAAATTTCCAGCCGAGTGCCTTGCACGTAACAGGGGCTCAAAACTATAAAAATTTAGGGAACAAATAAATATTGATATTGAACCTGTGCTCTGACTCTAAGTACTTATACCACCAAATTTATCTTCAATTCTATATTAACACTCCACTTCCGGACAAGTTGTCTACTGATACTTTCCCAAATTTTTATTTTTCTTACCTCTGTTATTCGGTTCTCTCAAAGCACCCAATTCTCTTCTGTGTTCTGCTTACCTCAATTATACTTTTTTTTTTTTTTCAAAATTCAGCTCACCAAAATTATCCATTAAAATTCTCCTGTCTCTTCAAACCTGGATGCCAGAATAGTGCTTCTCAATCAGCTTGTCCTGGAATGAACACATCTTATGAAACACTTACCCTTCAAATGTGAATCACAGTTTATATTATTTGGGTCCTTTAATGATTTCTTTTTTATTGGTATGATGATATATATGGTATGTACACAGTGAGCTTTCTTAGTAAATACTAACTATTCTTTAGACACCCAGGCTTTGGAATTCTTTGTGTCAGAGGAACATGCAAAGGGAAGACAAGACCATTGCAGAGACTGCCTGGGGTCACCTGATAAGTAGAAGCTTTAATTTCCCTGCTTTAATTTTATCATTATCAAATGATAATGTCTCATTTGATATTCTGATCATGAGACCTTGATAAGTAGGTCTGCTATAAGAATCTTGGTGTCAGGAGTTCTTAATTCAATAAAAATAATACAAATTAGAGAGAAAGAGAAACATAGCACTGGTGCTTAAAGTTATAGCATCTGTTGCAATTTATTTGATATTTGATCACGTTCTGTTACTGATGTCTCCTTTGCTACATTTGTGGTTGTCTCACAGATTTCTAGAAGAAATTTTGGAAGAAAACTGAGAAATAATCTTGGTTTATCCCCTTTCCCAGTATTTCCAACTTGTACAGTAGAACATCTGTGATTCATGATCTAGTAACCTAAAAATACACTATATGGACAACTAAGTTTAAGAAATAGTGCACACTCCATCCCATTGTTGGATATTCATAACATCTATGTGGACATCAAGGATTCTGAGATGTATATTTATTACACAAAGACATGTTTGATCTAGACACTCTCCCTTTAGCAGATTAATCCATTTCAACTTAGAACAAACCTATGAGAGCTACCATTATTATCCCATTGCATATAAGAGGGAAAGAGAAATTAAATCATTTTTCAAGATCACAAATCTAGGATGGGGTAGAACTGGGGTTTGTACCCAGGTTCTCTAGCTCCTGAATCCATTCCCTTACTCACTGTGCATGCTACAACTCTATACCAAACTGCAATTAATGTTAACTCTTTACACAGATTTTACAGCCGAAGTGTCGATATCTTCTGTAAATCAATCTTTCTAAAATTGGAAGTCAATTTTTTCTGCAAGTTAAAATATTTTTTATGATAGTACTTCTTATTAAATTTTTTCTTAACTGTAAAATAGAAAAGAAAAAAACATAGAGATGACTACAATAGTGGCCTACAGATGAGATCTGGCCTTGATTGTGGCTGTCATTTAAAAACTCAGTTTCTAAACTTATGGTTACCAAAGGGGAAAGGTGGGGCAGGGGGAGGAATAAATTAGAAATTTGGGAGTAGCATATACACAGTACTATATATAAAATAGGTAAACAACAAGGACCTACTCAATAACACAGGGAACTATACTCAATATTTTGTAATAACCTATATGGTAAAAGAATATATAAATAAATAAATAAATAAATAAATAAATAAATAAATATATATATATATATATATATATATATATATATATCTTTGAATCACTTTGCTGTATACCTGAAACTAATACAACATTGTAAATCAGCTATTCCTCAATAAAAAATTAATTAATTAAAAAATAAAAAATAAAAACTCAGTATTTGGTAGTATTGGTACTGTTCTATTATAGAGCAACAATCAGCCAGGAAGAGGATACAAGTTTGGAATTTTTTTCCATATTACATTTATATCTTATATCTGGTTTGCTACACACAATTTTTATGCATGTATCTGTATAAATATCTGTATGCACACACACACAAACACACACACTTAGTATGCAGTGTTTTAAAATTTGCAGTAAAAATGTACAAATCAGGAAATGTATATATCTTACAATCTTCAGGCCAGATTTTGCCTGTGGGTCACTAGTGTGGTCAAAGCCTTCCTTGACCAACTCAAAATAGAATGAACTCTATCAGGTCCACTGAATTAGTTTTATGTTTGCTTTTGGCAATTGCATGCATATATTTTTTCTGCTGACAGATTTTATGTTAAAGAAAGGCAACAAGCATTACTTACCCTCTTGACGTTACAACCTTAGCAGCAAGTGAATAGGGTGCTCAGCTAAGTTAATTAAGTAAGTTAAGTAAATGATTTTATTCTTTTAAAATGCATCTATCGTAAACTACTATGGGAAATGCTTGACTATATTGCAGAAAAGTACTCCCATTTTTCTTTAGGTTAATCAATGTATTCCACCACTTTAAAACCCTGAGTAGCTCCTTGTAATTACATATGAAAATGAATTTGTTGTTGTAAGCAAATACACCTTTAGTGAGCATGGCTTTGCATGCACACCCCAGATAGAAGCATTAAAGCACAACACATTTAAATGATCAGTTTTGATGTCATACATCTTTTATCCAAAGTAGCCTGCTTACAATAAATTATTTTAACTTTGGTTTCAATCATGTTCTCTCACTTAACTTTCTGAAAAATATATAGATGTCATAACTAGATAAAACAGACTGGAAGTTACCTTTCTGCTGAACTCAATTATATTTTTTACCTCGTAAAATAATGTGAGAGAGAGAAAAAGAGAGAGAAGAATGTGACTTAACATAGCCCAAGATAGCCTACTGCTGCCATGAATGACAGATTCCTGGTGCCATGAGACTCTGTGGAAATTATAACCATGTCAAGGCTGTGGGTTGCAGAACATTAAATAAAATGGTCTTTCAAGGTGAATCACACAGAAAGTCAGTGGGTAAGGTTTGGCATTCCAAGACTTTGCTCAAGAAAATCCAGCATCATGCAATTGCCTGCCACCATCTGTGACTATTTTAAAGAAATAGAAGATTCTCAAATTTACGGGGGGCATATGAAGATAAATAGCACTGTGCTACTCACAAAACAGAGATAGAACTGGTATCTCTTGTTTGTAATCAGCAAACATCCCTCCATTATCAGGCATTCAATAGATTTTGCTATTTTTAAAGTCAAATACAATCAGAGGCAGAAAAAGGAATTGCTTCTGAAAGTAAATGCACCAGAATCCTGTGTTTTTAAACCAATTTATCTGCTCAGATTTTAAGTGTCTGTCTACAACAACATGGAAAAAATTGACAGATTTATGTCATCAGCAAGGCTACGTTTACTGAGTTACTGATTTATCAAGCATGTGTGTGATGGGGAAGAGCTCTGTGGCTTCACTGGCAGCTCTGGCAAGATAATTCAAAATGAGTTAGACAGCCAACACATATTGTACTAAGTCGATTAGCTTATGATTAATTGAAAAATGCTAGATAGGGTAAGACTGCTGCCTTTTGTTTCAGCTTGGAGGCAGAGGTCTATTTTGGGAAACACAGTACATATTTGGTCCTATTTGCTTCTTGGTGTTACCAGTCACTGAAGTAATTGACCGTTTATTGCATCTGTTCAAAAATTCAGGATACAGGGTGTAACAAAATGAGAATTTGTGTAATTACATGAGCTCTAAGACTCCTTTACTTAGAGACAACTGCCATCCATCACATTGTCCTTTAATTCCTCAGTGTTTGTTTAGGGATGCAGTACTCCAAAGCAAATGTAGGGGTATTTGAAGTGGAAATGTGATAATCGACATTTGTCACATTACAGAAACAAGATAAGTAGAGGGAAATTAAAAAAAAATATCCTACCACTAAATGAAAGTGACACTAAAGTGTTACTAGCAGCAAATCAAGAAAATAACATCACTTTTTCTTACAACTCTGTTTAAGAGATGAGAGCCCCTGCAGTCTAATGAAAGAAAGTCAACACATGTAGTTATCATTATATCCTAATCTCCTCTACTGTGGTTAATTCCTAACTTAAACCATAAAGCAACAAAATGTGACTTACTAAGAGACTCACCCTTGAATCTTTGGGATCAAAGAGAAGAAGAGAGAAATTTCATTATTACCACTTGCTAGTGATACTAGTGTTACTTTTGGCTTATTTAAACATTTTGAGTTTCAATTTCTTTCCAGATGTATTATGTGGATTATATTATATCTCATGTTATATGGCACATATGTATGCTATATAACATGCTATATATTACAAAAGGTATGGGGAAATTATAATATATATAATATTTTCTTTATGATATTTTATGTTACGAATTACTTCCCCAGCTCTCTGTCAAGAATAGATGGTAGTACACTAGTGACAGGGACTGGGTATTTTTAATGAATGGAATAATTTTTACTCCAGTTTAGAAAGTAAATAAAGTTGATCTTTTATTTCTTCTTCATGTGTAAATTTTACTCTTAATGAAATAATTCAGAGAAAGACAAATACTAATGAATACACTTGTATGTGAAATCTTTAAAAAAAGAAAAATAAAACCTCATAGATAAAGAGAACAGATTGGTTATTGCCAGAGGTGGTGATGAGAGGTTGGGTGAAACAGGTGAAGGTTGTCAAAGGTATAAACTTCCAGATATAAAATAAATAAGTCCTGGGAATGTACATACAGCATGGTGACCATAATTAATAATAATATATTATATATTTGAAAGCTGCTAAAAGAGTAGATCTTAAAAATTCTCATCATAAGATAAAAAAGATTGTAACTGTATGTGGTGATGGATGTTAATTTAGATTTATTGTGGTGATAATTTCACAGTATACACATGTATCGAATCATTATATTATGCAACCAAAACTAATATAATGTTATATGTCTTAATGAAAGAGCTCAATAAAACAACAACAAAACTTTACACTTACTTCTAGCTAATTCTCCTGGTCTATCCATCCATCCATCCATCTATCCATTTATTCCACAAATAATTTTAAGTAACTCCCTGGTATTAGGAATTCTGAGAGTGTGTCAGCTGGGTCTTCAGATGTAAAGATGGAATTAGAATTGCAAGAAATTTATTGAGGGAAAATGCCTGTGAAAGACAGGAGGGGGCAGGAGTAGACAGGAAAAGGCTTTACCATGGTGCAGTATGACATCTGTGCAAAGAGAGGAAGAAGAAAGGAAAAACCTCAACCTGTGAAGCTGCTCTGAGAGATTCTCAACAATTCCAAGGGGAGCCTCAGCAAAATGATTTCCTACAGAGTCATGGAGGGCAGAAATGAGCAGATCTTGGTGTCCCCATTGCGCTGACTTTGCCTGAAGGCTGCCTGAGAAAGTGTAGATGGCCTCAGCTCAAGTACTTTGGTAGGTCTTGAAAGCCAGCAATTCTGTGGTGTCAGATAACTGAAATCCTTATAGCTGATTGGCAAGTTCTCTTGAAAGGATATAGAGCTACACGTCTTCATGACTACCATGGAGAGACATTGGAGATAAAACAGATCTAGCTCTGATAAGGCATAAAACATGATCATTTCTCTACTGAGGAAGTGGCAGCTGTAAATAAACTGAGTTTGAGTGAGATGAGTATTAATAAAGAAGTGATACTGAACTGCTCCCAAGTGTCTAATTGTGCCTAGGGAAATGAGAAACTCATACGTTCCAGTCAAAACCACTGAATAAATTTAATAAAAATGAGGGATGAGGAAGGAGTGTTACAAACTAGCCAAATAGAACAGGTAACACAAGGATCACCTACTGATTCCTGAGAAAAAAAAAATTCAAAGGTCTATGTTCAAGTGATCCCTAGTTCCTTTATTCTTCTGCTTTCACTCCTCTCTTTATCATGGACAAAGTATAGGATTCAAGAATTTCTTCATTCATTATACCTATAAAATATATATCCCAACCATGCCGAAACTCTAGAATATTTCTAGTAGAGCAAATGATGACTATTATATTTTACTTTATGATTACCTTTGATTTTTACAAATGCTTGTCAAATTGCCCAATAGAGAAAAATAGGAAAAAAAAAAACTTCCTCTAAAGTAGTTTGAGTAAACTCTTATTTTTTTTCAGTCTCAGTCCATTTGTGGGGATGTATATGGTGCCTTTATATCCAACCAGGAATATTTATATGCCATTCCTTTATCAGGACTTGCTAGATTCTCTCTTGACCCTTTGAACATGATATTTTATCAAATCTAATTTTGTACTCTTTTTATGAAATAGGCCATAATTCTCTCATTCAAAATTCCTTTCGAATAACTTTCTCCTAGAATAATCTTCCTAATGGTAGTCATTCCCTGAAGCTAAATGTAAATAGAAATTCTTCAGGGCACAGCTCAAATGCTTCTTCTCTATGGAGAATTTACTTTTCTTTTTTATGGGAAATAGTTTGCCACCCTGACAATTTCTACATTGCATTTTTACTATGTCTCTTTTAAAATATGCCTTACTTTCTAATGTAATTATTCATGTCAAAAACAATAATAGTTCTTAAGTAAACAGAATGCCTGAGTATATAAGAGCCTTTATGTATATATATTATTCTATATCTACAACAACCCCATGAGGAGGGGGATATTATACTAATTTTATTAGCTCTAGCTCAGAGGATTTGTAAATTTGCTTAGATCCACAAATTAATAAATAGCAAAACCAAGAATCAAACTCTGATATTTTAGCACCAAATTAAATGAACCTTCTATAATTCTTTGATGTAAACCCTTTGAGGGTAAATTGATGTTTTTCTGTACTAACCAAATTTCCATATAATCACTATTCAATAAAAGAGTTAAATGAATGAAGAAATGAATAGGATCCAACCTACACAAATCATTTGAACCTATCTCTCACAAATAGCAGATAACTGGGTTTATTTCCTCCTTTGGACCATACTCTACTTATTTGTCAATTGTTTGCTTCTGTCAGTAGCCCTAAGTAATTTATGCATGTATAATTTTCACCTGCAAAGTTCTGTTATTTTCATAAAGGGCACGACAGAGTTTTTAGTTATTGTTTATTGGGTGTTTTTTGGCATCTATTCTGTTATTTCACAACACAAGAGTGAGAGTACATGTATATTGTTAGCCTCCCTTGGGAAAATGGAAGAATAGCCCCTGAAAGCTGAAAAATTATGTATATGTTCTTGAGGAAATTTATCTCCAGAACCATGACTTCTATAATAAATTTATAAAATGTTTGTAAAATTTTCTAAAAATGGCAAATCTTTATAACATCATAGAATATTAATAGTGACATACTGAATTAACTTTTAATAAATTGCATCTTTATCTTAAACTGAGAAATGCATTGTAAATTTTCATGACTGATTTATTATTTGCTGATAAGAATCCTAGTCCTTGCAAATACACTTAATAAATATATTCTTAGTAAAATTTTTTTGAAATTAAGTGCATAGGATACCAGAAAAAAATTTATTTAAAATATTTATACATATAACAAAAGAATCATTGCTTATAATTTATGTATATAAATTAATATATTTTACCTTACACTATTTTTGTTATTTTGGTTTAAGATGTTGACAATCAAAGCAAAATATGTTTATTTTATGAGGGGATTTTCAAAATAGAGTAAAACTTGATTGTTCGGCACATGCATTCTTCATGTTCTTTATATAGGTCAAGAAAAGATGTGTAAAAGTGAAAAAGTGTGGCTTAACATTATATTCCAGTAAAGATATATTCTGACCATTTTTGAACTGTGCATCTTACAGGAAATTTCCAGGTCTTTAAGTGACACACACCTAGAGTTTTGTTCACTTCCTGAATAAAAGCCTTTTTTTTCCCCCCAAGTGGTTTAAAAGGTTTTAGATGGGGAGGTACCAGATGTCAGCAGTTCTAATTTTTTTAGCGCAACTATAATGGAGCACAGCTTAGTGATTACCGCAAAGTGGAATTTAACCTTCAGGTCACTGATTCAATCCCTTAGTGCTGCTGGCCTTTTGATAATAATAGATCTACTCTTGGGTACACACACACACAACACAGAGACACACACACCACTTCCACAAAAGAGACAAGCAGTCAAGGCAATTTATTAATAGAATGTAAAAAATCAGTTTCTTGAAATGAATTGCAAAGAATAAAAGTGAATACCATTTACTCTTCCTCATATAAAAAAAGTTAATGGGTGCAATAAAGTAAGGTTTAATAAATTAAAAATATGTTAAGTGACATTACTGCAGAATAATATTCTGGATTTTGAATTTCCTTAATATTCTTTCACTAGGATTTAAGGGAGTTTGCTTCCACTGATTTATTGCCAATTCATCTTGGTTGTGGTATTAATCCACAAAATAGTATGGAAGGTCAAAGTTAACCAAACTCTGGAGTGTTCCAGGAAAACAATGTGGATAGTCAGTAGATAGTGTCCTTCCCTGAGTCAGGATAAACTATGATTATTTTAAAACAGTTTTTGACTGTGAATGGTTTGGGTTTTATGTCAGAAAGAAGCCAAGCTACATATTCACACATGGAACATCAAGGAGCTACCCTAGATTGCAGAGTAAATTGCAGGTGCCTTAGTAATGATATTTCAGCATGGAAGATGTAATCAGAAATACCTTTGCTTATGTTTCAAAAAATAGCACGAGCTAGGAAAAAAAAAAAGCAATACAAATAAAAACAGCAACCAGCAATAACCATCATGATACAATATATTGACCACTTTATTTGTAATAACAGGGCCTCCACTAAAAAGTTAATATTATTTAAAACAGATTTCAAATCAAGGACACACATATTAAAGTCCTCCTTTTTTGGTGGAAAAAGAGGTTTCCAGTGGTCAAATACTTGCTAAAAAAGGGCATAAGGCCAGTAAATGGAAGAGTCCAAGGTGAGGTTCAAGTCTAGGTACATCTGATGTTGATATTTAACCGCACTGCTGTATTGAAGACATTCATTAAAGATGAGGTGAAGAAATGTGACTGCCAGGCTGTTTGACATGTATCTAATGAGGACGCTACAAAGTTTTAGAAATGTCATTTGTGTAAAGGAAAAGAAAGACTACAGGTCCAGGTAGAGTCCTCTTAACCTGAATGAACTGGTCAACCAGATCTAAGCAAGATTCAGCCTTTAGTTTACTTTATCATTCAATTGTTTATAGCATTGCTTGTAGTTCAGTGACTTATATTCATCACTATGCTGGGAGTAGACACCACTCTATCACTTGCTGATTGTGTATAACTGTGGGATATTCTCTCACTAATTTATATAAGTATACCTTGTGTCTCTGGCTCCATTGTACAAATTCTATGATCACTTACTTTTTATTTTTCTCTTCTTTTTCTTCTATATGTTTGATATAAGTATTAAGCAAAAAATATTTCTAAATGAACAATTATCTGTCTATGTATCTATCTATCTGTCTAATTTACATGTGGATTTTGATAGCACTGAAGTAAAACTGTTGCTATAGTTAGAAAGTCAAAGTGCAATCTTTTAGGGTAGATTCCAATTCTTAGTAAAAAAACTAAAAAAAGAAGTAAAAACTAAGATAAAATAACCTTGTGTGTTTTGCCTAGAAAATTCCAAAAACTTCCTAACTGTATTTGGGAAAATCCAGTGAGACTCACTGAGTCTTTATTCAATAGTATTACTTTCAGTAAATGAATTTATATAGATAAACAAGAGAGTAACTTTGTTAAATCTTGAGAACAGTTTTTTTGCATTTATTGCATGGTTCATTACGTAACTACATCTTTTGTCTCATCTGATGGGGAATGGAGCATATTTCAAATGTGAAATAGGAATAACTAGAGAACCTCAGGCAATTATCACAAAAACAAACACAAAAATGAAATAGAGCTATTAAATCCTAGTGTTTTGGTCATCTACCAGTTTGGGTAATATGTTGCTCTTAAAGTTTTAGCCTGCTAGAATGTTGTTCTTGTTGTTATTGTTTTACAATATTCTATCAATTCATGTCAGATTGCTTGCTGCTCTACTAAGCAAACTACAAATTTTATTCCACAAGAAGTGCAGTGTATACCAGGATAAAAAATGGGATGTATGTTATGTATTATGTTCAAAATTTTAAGTTTATTATAGGCCTTTCTCCTGTTCCCCATATTTTAAAATCATTGATATGGTATTTACTTTTAAATTTGCTATGCAAAGGATTTTTAAGTTACAATATTTTTACAACATTCTGATGATAACATAGAGGGAAAATTCTGGAAAATGTTGACACATGACCACTAATTATAATTGGCAGAAAATCCATTAAGGTACTATGTGGAACACATGAGATCCTGGACTCCTGCTATATCACAACATATTGCTGCGTGAAATTCAGTATAACAGGAGTCCATCTTAGGCACGAAAGATGAGAAAGAATTTGTAACTGATCTCATAATGTAAATATTTTAATATTGTCCTTTAACATAGATGAATAATATCTAAAAATATCTTATTAGGATTTTTTAAAGCAAAAACTTGATTATTCTTTATGATGATTTATATACTTTTTTGTAAAGAGCTTGTGACATTATCTAATTTAACAAGTGTTTGGCACCTATTATGTGCCAAGCTTTGTGATGATTTAGGAGATACAAAGATAAGTGAGGCATGATATTAACACACCAATATTTTACTCTAGTAAAAAGACAGATTATGAAACAAAGTTATAATACAAGTTACACTAAGTTTTGGGTACATTAGTAAGCCATATAAAAATCCTAAATAATGGTTCATTATTCAGCAAAATAATACCATTGATAATAATCACACATACACAGATCATTGAATATATCAAATTAGCTACCACATGCTCAATGACACATGCCACACTGGAAATAAATTGTTGACCACTAATGATTAAAAAGAGAGAGAATGGTCCACATGCTAAAGTATTGTGTGATATCACCTCCAAGAGTCATACCAAGTCTAATATTGGTTAATATTAAAATATTAAAAATGTTTATTATATAAGTGTGTGAAATATTACATTTCTGCAAAAAGTATCCCAGTCAAACTTCATAATACCTATTTGTGGCAGGAATAATTGGTTTCATTTTACTAATAATGAAACTGGGGACTTTGCTGGTGGTGCAGTTGTTAAGAATCCGCCTGCCAATGCAGGGTTCGAGCCTTGGTCTGGGAAGATTCCATATGCCTCAGAGCAAATAAGCCCATGCGCCATACCTACTGAGTCTGCGCTCTAGAGCCCGTTACCCACAACTACTGAGCCTGTGTGCCACAACTACTGAAGCCCACGTGCCTAGAGCCTGTACTACACAACAAGAGAAGCCACAACAATGAGAAGCCCATGCACTGCAACGAGGAGTAGCCCCTGCTCACCGCAACTAGAGAAAGCCTGCATACAGCAATGAAGACCCAACACAGCCATAAATAAATAAATAAATAAATAAATAAGTTTACATTTTAAAAAATAATGAAAACTGGACCTTATAAATACTGCCCAGATGAAATAACTTAAAAGAGTCTGACTGGTATTTTCACCTATATATATACTTTTTACTTTAGTTTGACTTCACATCTCATCTCCCAGATCTGTTATTTGCCTAGAAATTTTAAGAAACAGAGAGTTCTTTCTATACTTTTCAAATGGACATAGAAAGAAATTCTATCAAAATTCCTTCACAGGGGCTTCCCTGGTGGCTCAGTGGTTGAGAATCCACCTGCCGATGCAGGGGACACGGGTTCTTGCCCCGGTCCGGGAGGATCCCACATGCCATGGAGCGGCTGGGCCCGTGAGCCATGGCCGCTGAGCCTGCGCGTCCGGAGCTTGTGCCCCGCAACAAGAGACGCCACAACAGTGAGAGGCCCACGTACCGGAAAAAAAAAAAAAATTCCTTCACATATTTAGAATTGTTCTCCCATACTAAGTTAAGATTTCTTAAGATTTCTGGTTATTTCTTTCACGCAATTTAAAAGAAAATATCATCAAGTCATAAACAAATTAAAAGAAAGAATAACTGGAAAATAGTTATACTGCAATAGCATTAGATTTAAAAAATATTTATCTTTTTTCCCCTAAATTAGTGGTCATTAGCATTCAAATAATGTTAATGTACTATCACTGACAAATATGGAAAATTGAGATTTCTAAGTAGAAATGAGTCATCATTTTTAAGTCACAACAGAAATTTTCACCTTATTTTTGCTTGGCTATACAGTTTACATAACTGACTTCTTAGAAGATCCATTTATGATGATAAAAGATGCTGGCCACAAATTTGGGAACTTCAAAAATATAAACTGTTAGCACTAAATAAATACACAAGAAAGACATTCTAAATTGGAATTAAAAAAAGAAAGGGATAACTTCTAGTATCATTTATTTACTAAATTTTTCCTTAATCTCTCTGTTGCTTAGTCATTAAAACAAGGAGTTTGTGTTAGATATATTCATTTCATTTCTAATATCCTTTCTTATATCCTATCTGAACTGAGTCAAATTTTCTTTAGATAATGGATTAAGTTTCAAGTGTAATTAATACTACCAAACAGTCTGCTAAATACAGTTCAGTGTTTTAGTACATGACAAATTATGACTACAAATTTTCCCAGGTGATTGGGTGCAATTCTGAAAAAAGAATTAAAAAAAAAAACTAGTCCCTAGGAGACAAAATTGTGGAAATATTCAGTTTTCCATTAAAAGTCTTAAAATGACCGAAGTCAAGAAATTTGGGGCAGCCTTGAATTATGTAACTGTTCTAGACTTCCTCTCCAAATACCCTAAATCAAAGGCTAAATTGACAATCCCTCCTTTATGCTCATATTGTATAATTATATTAATATAAATCTGTAACTACTGTTACATTGGTAACTAATAGCATATGTATAATGCAATATTTCATTTAGTTGAAGTTTCGTATATTTTGACTTAAAGCTCAGTTAATGTGATTTTGAAAAAAATCTATTGTAGAGTTTCAACAATCACACATCAACTCTATATAGATTAATGCCTACCTCCATGTGATATCTGAAACATGTATGGTCCATGAAGATGGTAACTGACATTCATAAGATGTACTTTTGAAAGTCTAACACTTCATCATGATAAAATATGGTGAAAACCTTTCAAATGCGAGAAAAGACCACATGGTCAGGGTCAGATGTCAGCTTTCATCTTGACCAAAGCATGTACCACAGAATCTAGATGAAGACAATGAGATAGAAAGGGACATATTTAGAATGCATTCATAGTGTAAGCACAATGATATACAACACTTATTTTAAAAAATACTACCTTTAGAATGTCACTGTAGACATAAGTGATTTCTATATAACCTTATTAAATACTTCAACTTTGATACATACCCAATAAAATATTTGAAACCAAACTTATACTTTTATTATATAACAAATAAACTGAACACTATTTTACGCTGCAGCAGAGGAACTGAAGAAGGAAAGGAAGAGGAAAGGGATGAAAATGAGTTTGCAAGTTTCTTAGAATTTTGCATAAACATATGTTGCCAATATATAAAGAACTCCAGACTTATCTGGATGGACCAATAGTAAAGGAGAAAAGGAAAAGAGGAAAATGAGCTAGCATTACAGACAAGTTTTAATATACTTGTACTTTAATCTACTTAAGCAAAATCTTTGTCCAAATATTAATAAAAATCAAAAGAATTGATCTATTGTCCTCTAACCTTTTGAAAATATTGTTATTTAATAACTATCTTGGAACAAAGAGGATGTTATTACCTTAACAAAGAGAAACCTTTGTTTACAGCAGTAGTACATATCTTAAGCCAAGGAAAGCAAACCTGATATTGAGGCTAGCATAAGTTAAGAAAATTAATATTTATGTAAAGTGTAACTAACTGAGTCAATGGGGCTCACAAGAAAAATCAGGCCAAGGGATTGAAAATATTTTTATCCAAAATGAAATGGCTAAAATAACCAACCAAACATGAGGAAAGCATGTCTCAAATTCTATTTTGTGAAATAATAGTTTCAAGTTATAAATATTAGTGTTATTTAGGTAACAAAAAATTTTCCTTAACCAAATAAGGAATATTTTCCTTAACCAAATAAGGCAATGTTGTATTAGAAGAAGTTTAACATTTTCTTTATTGTATGCCTTATGAGAACATGCCAGTGTGTTGTGCAATCCAAGAACAGAACATATCTACAATTTTTTAAATATTTAGATCACCGTTTGTACCATGAGCTTTGTATGATCACCAATCCACAAAAGTCACTTTGAAACCATGTTTATAATCAATATCACATGCAAATATAGATGTAATTATCCTAAATAAAATTATTATTTTTTTTTTTTTTTTTTTTTTTTTTTTGCGGTATGCGGGCCTCTCACTGTTGTGGCTTCTCCCGTTGCGGAGCACAGGCTCCGGACGCGCAGGCCCAGCGGCCATGGCTCACGGACTTAGTTGCTCCGCGGCATGTGGGATCTTCCCGGACCAGGGCACGAACCCGTGTCTCCTGCATCGGCAGGCGGACTCTCAACCACTGCGCCACCAGGGAAGCCCTAAAATTATTTTAAAATGCAACTAAGTTAACAGTGCATGTAAGAGTCATTCATGATATGCAGGTAGGTTTTCTCTCACGATTGCCCTCTTGATAGCTGTAAGTAAAGTATTTCCTTTTACAACTTTCAAGAATGCTAATATTATGTTTTCTTTAATGTTTGACTGTTATACCAAAAAAGGTATTAATGTTGTCAATGTATGTGACACACAGATGTCCTATATATACAGTAAAACATTTAAAAATAAAAGTTAGCTATATACCTTTAATTTGATAACTTTACATTTAATCTTCAACCTCTGCTATGAATACAATTCCATAATTTATCTAATAACAATCTTCTGAAAAGTTAAATCAAACAGTAAAAATGATACTAATAATGATACATTTTAAAACATGATATTACAACAGGCAATTTTGATGCATGTAGATGAAAACAGCACTGACAGGATGGAAAATTATGAGGTATTTTAAACCACACTTGACTTTAGCAGTTAAGTTCTGTAATTCTAAATTCCTCTTAGAGACAAGGTACTCTAGAAAGTCCAGGTGCAAAAGGTTGTTGGATATTTCTTAGTTGCACCTAGAAATTAGAGCATTTCTCTGCAGTCATTAACTTTTTCCTACAGAAGACACTGAATTAATAAAATTTTTCCATTTAGGAACTTGCTTTTTACTTCAGTATTGCTCTTCTACTTTATTTCCTCTCTAGAACAACCCCCCCACACACACACAAACACACACTCTGGTTGGCCCTATATTTTTTCTTAGCTACTTAGACTTCCACCTGTTGGCTTCGTTCTTAGGCTGTCTCACATTCACCAAATGGCGATATGCTTCTTCATGCATGTTGTTACGAAGAGAAAATGTTTTCAGTCACAACTATTTTTTTTTTTTTTTTTTGTGGTACTCGGACCTCTCACTGCTGTGGCCTCTCCTGTTGCAGAGCACAGACTCCGGGCGCGCAGGCTCAGCGGCCATGGCTCACGGGCCCAGCCGCTCCACGGCATGCGGGATCTTCCCAGACTGGGGCACAAACCCGTGTCCCCTGCACCGGCAGGCTGACTCTCAACCACTGCGCCACCAGGGAAGCCCTCAGTCACAACTATTAAAAACTATTTTCATTGACTGAACCACCCTTCAGGGATATCTACCTTCAGGTAATGTCATATACAGGTAAAATTAAATTGAGGTTTCCTGAGCCAGTGACCATGGACAAGGGAATGTGATCACCCTCACTGCACCACCAAAACGCCAGCCTACTACCTGATGGAAGAAATGGGAAATAGCTGCTGCAGAGAAAAGCAAATGCCTCGCCCAGGATCAGAAAAGTATAGGCTAATGATTCTGATTGTGAGAAACTTCATTTTCTTTAAAAGAAGTAGCATGAAACCTAACCTATGCTGATATTTAAATCTCTATTCCAATGTTGACACTGGATTCCCTTAAGCTTCAAATTTGAACTCAACATATTTGTTTTAGGCTAGAAAATTCTGTGTAGTCCAGGTTTTAGAAATTATAATACATTTTTTTCTGCCTAAGTTGTAAGCATCTCCCCAACGGTCCTCTCCAAATTTTAGACGATGACATAAAAATACATATCTTCCATGGAGTGCCTACATTCTTGTACTCCTTCACTCACTGTAAAAGAACAATTATAGTATGCTATTCAAAAGTCTTCCTTTTGAATATTAAGAGCGTTACAAATTAATACTCAATTTTAACTCTAGTAAATATATAGATGAATGTAAAACACTTTGTTTTTTCATTTAATTATAGTAATTGTAAATATTCAAGTCTTAAGAGATTTAAGCACTGTCCGAAATGGAATTTTTTTAAAAAGGTCAACTTAAATTAAATAGCCATGGTGAGGAAAAATGAATATTTAGACAGATAGATAGATATAGATATATGCGATTTATCATTTATTTATTTATAAATGGTAAGATTATTTTATTCTCCATTCACTAAATACAAAGAGATGCATCAAACACTGCCTCCACCCTCTGTTCTGCAAAAGTCCTATTCATGCATCAGAATTAACTCAGCTATCACTTCTCCCTGATTCTTTTCCTGAACAACTCAGCCAGAATCAATCATGCACTGCCTTAATGCCTTCTCACTGTATGCCCATTTCTATTGTTAAATTTGTTTCACTTTATTGTAAATACTTGTTTTCATATCTGTGACCCACTAGATCAGGCCCAGAAAACTTTCTCTGTAGAAAGCCAGAGAGTAAATATTTTTGGCTTTGAAGACCATACAGTCTAAATTGCAACTACTCAAATCTGCTATTGTAGCACAAAAGAATCCATAGACTATACGTAAGGAAGGATGTGGCTACGTTCCAGCAATATTGTATTTGCACTAGCAGGTGGCAGACTGGATTTGGCCACAAACTGTTCCACAGTTCCTTAAAGGTAGAAACTGTGATTTTCAGTGCTTTCATCTTTGTTTTGCAGCCGTAAGCACATGCTGAATATGCAAGGGAAAGTTGATAAATGTATTTTTAATTTTAGTTCAGTTGAATCAAGTTACAGCAACTCAAGTTCCAATGATTTCCAGCTGTAAGAAGTCTGGCGCTTAAAAGTTGAGCTGTGTGCTGTCCAATATGTAACCACTAGCAATGTGTAGTTGTTTAATCTTAAATTAATTAAAATCAAACAAATTAAAAATTCAGTGCCTCAGACACATTAACCACATTCCAAGGGCTCACTAGCCTTATGTAGCTAATAGCTACCATATGTAAATAGCACAGACATAGAACATAACTATCATTACAGAAAGTTCTTGGGCAGTCCTGGCTCGGATGATGTGAATATTAACACAAGGAGATATCCTCAAGAAGAATCCTGGTGGTGTATAAAATATGGTTCAGTATAGCTCAAATACACTATCTTGACAAAACTTCAAAAACTGAAATTACATTATGCACAACAAATAAAAAGGTGTGAATTTACTGAATATACTAGGTAATTAGAAACAAGTATTCTACTACTTGAAGCAGATTCAGTAGACCTTTGGGTGTATGTGAATTTGCACATGTGTGTAACTAAAATTCAAGATTCACAGTAGATTTTATGCAATTAAAAAGAAAAAAAAATGGTTCCTGTTACAGAAGCCATAGAAGAGAAAGTGGATTATACAAAAGAGAACCATCAGTGTAGGCAGGAGAGGATAATATTAGGTGCTCACTAACTCAAGAAGTAGAACAACTTTGACAATATCAGGAGAAAATGCAAAACAGGAACCACCAAAAGCGTTTAAACTGCAAATGCAGGAAAGAAGACAGTTTTCATCTAATTGATTCTCAATTCTTACTAAAGAAAGGGGCAAGTTTAGATTTTTTCTGCTGAAGGAGGCATTTAAGATCATGAAGTTCCAAGATCAAATTCAAGCTTAAACTATTATTCATTATAGAAGGTTGACATTACTTTTTATCATTCTCACCTTCAGTTTACTCTCAGTACAATGATAATAATAAAATCGCTTCAGCAGACTACTGAGAGGACAAAATGAGGTGATATTTGTCGCAGGCTTAGTAGATTGTTCAACACATTGAATACCTGGGAAATTGTAGCAATTTTATTACAGAGGTTGAGCATGGTTTGGTGGGATAAGAAAGCTGAGGACAGTGGGGAAGTTTTAAAATTGCTTTGTGAAGAATAAGAGAGGAAGTTGAGTGAGAGAATATGAAATAATTCCTCAAAAGCTTCTAAGGCTCAGATAAGATAGGAAACAATGAATTTCTTCTAATAGCAATATTTGAGGTTATGTGATTATTTTGTGCTAGCTGTGTCAGGATGTCAATTATAGGAGAAGAGAATGCTGAGAAATGAATCCTGAACAAAATACCTGTGGGCTATTTGTGATCGAGAAACATGAAGCAAAGGCCTTGAGGCGTAAGCAAGGGAGTGACCAAAGAGTCCAGGATTAATAAAGACCAAAGTAAAGCCAGGGAAAAGTCATAAAAAGGATGAACTAGAGAAGCCAAGGTAAAGAAATTCCCACTAATGCCAAAGCCATGCTGGGCTAAGAATAAAACATGAGGCAGGGAGAAAAATGGAAAACTGTCATCACCAACTTTGATGCTCAAAGTTCAATTTTTAAAGGTAAGATAGATAAATGCAGGTCAAGAAAAAAACTTTAAAATTCTTAAATGTTGTCCAGGACGATGGTAAGAATTGAGGTAATAGGGAATACCATAAGCCCGGAACCAAAGAATTTTAAGCAAACATGGAAGTGACTTGCTGGCTGATAGAAGACTGTGGCAGAATGGTAAAGTGATGTAATCAAATATTCTTTTAACCTCAAAGGAAGATTATTATATTATTGCACTTTGGATCTTTGAAAGTATTTGAAATAAATTGGTTTTGAAATACATATTATTTTATGTTTAAAAGTTGAAAACTTCAGGAAATATTAATGTTTGCATTATTATTATTATTATGTTTATGTTCATTATGTTTTATGAAGTGTTCTTCAATAAGAATGACAGTATTGCTGAAATGTAGCTAGCATTACAAAGGAGTGTGGACACTAGTGAAATGTGAGTAAAATAGAGGTACTTTCTGAGTTTTTCATGTATAGAGGGAATCAAAAAAATGTTAGTTTTCCTAGACTATTTGGAGTCTACAGAGTACTAAGGCGCAAAAAATTCTTTCGATTTCCAACTGTAAATATACAAGTATTATTTCCTCCTATCACTTAGTTAATAGAAAATAATAATAAATTAATAAGTTAAATAATAAAATAATAATAAATTAAAATAAGTTAATAATAAATCTGTGCTACAGATCCAAACATCTTTAGTGACTTGTTACATAATTGTCTTCATAATGTATCATTTTTCCTCTTTCAAAAGCGAGAGGGAATGGGAGATGGGAGGGGAAATCTCTGCAGTATACTTCCTTAGAATTATTTTCACAAATGCCAACATCTCTTTTTCTTTAACTTAAGATGGCACCTGCAACCTCTTTCAGTCCTGGTGGTGAAACTGCACGGTCTCACAGAAACGTGCTTGCCAAAGAAGTCTGGAGGCTTGTGACACAGTTTACACCTGTTTAGATGTCTTGTCACCTCACAGAGTTGCTTTCAGTTGCCACCTCATGTAAATTTTGCATTCAAACTGCTGACTATCATTCTTTAGCAAGAGTGTACTTTTCTCTTATTTTGGAACTTGACTGCCTTTTCGAACTCAGCTGCACCTTCCACAATTAAAAAACAAAAGTTTCTGTCAGTTTTTATAACTGAGTTCTTATGACAGTAGAGTTCCCACCATGTGACCATGTAATCAGTCAGCTATCTTCCCTACTGTGTCTTAGTTATAACTGAGACTAGCTTTTGATATTCAAGCTTAATCACTTTTACAGGTCAAGGATTCCCTTAATAATCTTTGGTACGACTCATGCAGTAGAAGCTATTTATTCTGCATGCCAGTGTGCTGGAATGACCAGGGCCTTGCTCTCAATTTCTGAAGCTATTGCTTCTCTCAGGCTTCATGAAAACAAATAATAAAAGTAAAATAAAATTGTGTGGATTTTTGCTTTTCTTTTTTTCTACTGTACCAATTGGAGCATAGTAGCAAAATCAATAAAGATTCCAAATTGGGCCCATTATGATAACAATATTTTCCATTTATTGGGGAATAGCCTAGCTTCTGATGTTTATGTAATGTGAGGTATAGACTGAGGATTTTTTTTTGCATATCACTATCCAATTGTTTTTGTATCATTTTTGAATACTGTCCCTTATCCATTCAATTGCTTTTGAACTTTTGTCAAAAATCAATTGACCATATACATGTAAATCTATTTTTGGATGCTGTTCCATTTATTTGTCTGTCACTGTGCTTCAATACTATAGTTTGATACTAAGTGCTAAAATTGGATAATGTAAGTCCTTCCAACCTTGATAAAGTTGTTGGGCTATTCCAGTTCATTTGCATTTCTATACAAATTTCAGAATCGGCCTGTCAATTTTTACAGAAGAAGGCTTGTAGGATTTTATTTCTTATCACATTTAATGTATAAATCAATTCAGGAATCGTTTCAATAGAGAAAAAAAGGTTTTAAACTTCCATTTAAACTCATGTTCATAAATAGCAAATCAAATATTTAACATCTTATGTTAGACTTAATTGGAACAGGTTTTATTGATTAATAATAATCACTGATTCTTATCTAACATGCAGTGTGCACCAGACATTGTAATGTTGCATGTGACATAATTAGGCATTTAGTTGCTAAGAGTAGATCTTAAATGTCCCCAACACAAAAAAGAAATGGTAACTATGTTACAAAATGGAGGTGGTAACTAATACTATGGTAGTAATCATCTTGCAATTGATAAATGTATCAAATCAACACATTATTGTATACCGCAAACTTACACAATGTTATATGTTAATTATATCTCAATAAAGCTGGAAAAAATTAACTAATTAAAAAAACATTTACTAGTTGATGGACATCTAAACTATTCTCATTGTTTTGCTCTAATACACAATATAAACACCTTTGTATAAATATTTCTAGACATAAATACTAAGATTTTGGTAGGATCATTTTCAGAAATAAAATTGCTGATTCAAAATATATGTATTTAAATCATAAATAGATATTCCAAATTACCCTAAAATTAATATTTCCTAAACAGATAAACATTCCCATCTCTCTTTATCTTTGCCAATATGTGTTATTTTCATTTTGTTTTATTTTTGCCATTTTGTGGGACAAAGGAAATATTTTATTTTTGTTTTATATTGCAAATATTTAAAAATACAAAATGAAAATATTTAATATATTTTCTCTGTTAATAATTCTGTGCATTTGTTGTTAATATTTTTGGTCATTTTTCCTTTTCTGTCATCTTTCTCTTTGATTACAGGAGTTCTTTGCATTTTACATCAATTAATTGCTATATATGTTACAAAAATTGTATTGCCTATGTCATCACTTTAACTCAGTATTTTATTTCACTGATACTTTATAACTATATAAAGGCAAATATTTTTTGTCTTTGTTTTATTTTTATTTTTTTTGGCTTAGAAGGGCATTCATTATTCTGCAAGTAAAGCACACACAAACACACATTTTTCAATAATTTCTATAATGTAATACTGTAATGTATTTACTATCACAATAATAAATCTCTACTACAAACAACTATAAAAATCTCTTTAACAACACATATTTATTTTCTTTAAAATAAATATGAACTTTAAACAATACATATTTATTTTTCATGCACATGGGGCTGTGAGTCAGCAGGAATCCTGCTAGACTAATCTGTGATTCATTGGTTTTGTTTTAGGTCATAGACTGGGTTGAAACATACTCTAAATATTTCTTCATTCTGGAGCCAGAGTTCCCCTGGACATGTTCTTGCCATGTTAGATGGAGAAGCAAGAAACAAGTCAAACTGCACAACCACATGTAAAACACCTACTCATATTTTGCCTACTAATTTTCCATTGGCCAAATTAAGTCACATGGTCAAGTTCAAGTAAATTAGAGCAGGTAAGTACATGCTGCCAACACCAAAGCCAGGGCAAGGACAGGTAGAGAAGAATTTTCAATATATAATCCAGTGTGACTACAACTATTTCAAATGTTCATTTAAAGTTCACTTTCATTTTGAAGTTTATAGCTTTAATTTTATATATGATACTATGAAGAGACCTATTTTATCAATAGTATTTCTTCACATATGATTTAATGCATTATATTAATGTAATATATTAATATGATACATATTAAATACTATAAGTATATAAATATGACATATTAATATATTAAATTATTGCAACAACATTCATTAAATAGTTTATCTCTTATCCACTGTTTTGAAATGATCCTTCAATCATGTATTAAAACATCATATATTTTTAATTCCTTTTTTAATTTAATTTTTATCTTATATTGGAGTATAGTTGATTTACAATGTGTTAGTTTCAGGTGTACAGCAAAGTGATTCAGTTATACGTATACATATATCCATTCTTTTTCAGATTCTTTTCCCATATAGGTTATTACATAATATTGAGTAAAGTTCCCTGTGCTATACTGTAGGTCCTTGTTAATTGTATATTTTATATATAGTAGTGTGTGTATGTTAATCCCAAACTCCTAATTTATCCATCACTACCACAATTTGTCTTTGGTAACCGTAAGTTTGTTTTTGAAGTCTGTGAGTCTGTTTCTGTTTTGTAAAAATGTCATGTGCATTATTTTTTAGATTCCACGTATAAGTGATATCATATGATATTTGTCTTTCTCTGTCTGACTTACTTCACTTAGTATGATAATCTCTAGGTCCATGCTTGTTGCTGCAAATGGCATTATTTCATTCTTTTTTTATGGCTAATATTCCATTGAATGTGAGTAGATATAGCAGGTTATTAAAAATTTCTTCATGATTCTACATTCCCATAAACATTTCTAAAAAAATACTCTCAACACTTGCTTCTATACAGTTTCCTAATTTTTGCTACTCTGGTAGTCTAATAGGTCTTTTATATCCTAACATAAATTTTGTTTCTCTGGTATCCAAGCATTGTTAGCATTTCTTCAAACTCATATTAACATTTTGTTTCTTTTCTCACACATTGGTTTACTTACATAAATTATAATGTTCTTATTTCTCGCACATTTTTCTATTGAGGCTGGTGATTCTCCTTGTTGATATAGCATAGGTAGAAGCATCTTGAAGATTTTGAATCTCTCGTTTTGTTATTGTCTCTTACTTTTCTAGTTATTTCTTTGTAAAACAGAAATCCTTAATTTTGATATAATTGAATTCATCATTTTGTGCCATATAATCTGGCTTTGGAAATTAGTTTGAGAAGTCTTTTTCCCCTAAGCTGTTATATTTTTAAAATAAAGAATGTGAAAATACAATGATAATGTTATATATACTAAGTAAGTTGATTGTAAAGTTTGAGTATTTGGTAGGATAATTTATTTGAACAACTCTATCTCTTTAATATATCATTTAATTTGTATCTCTGGCTTTCCAGTCTGTCTATCATTATAAGTTATACACTACTAATCATAGAAACAATTGAAAAAATGATACATTTATAGAAAAGTAGCTTTGAAATATGAAAAGTATGAATCATAATCTTATTCTAAGAACAAATAAGGTTCTATAACTCTCACTCTGACTCCTGTTATTTCATTGACTCATCTCCTGCACATTTCCTTCTTACACACTAGTTTCCAGTAACACTGGCCTCCTGTTTTTTTCAAACACACCACGAGTTCCTTCCTCAGGGCTTTCACCCTTGCTTGGCTATGGCTAGAAGTTTCTTTCAGACTGAAGCATAATCTACTCTCTCACTCCCTTCAGGCCATTTGCCACTGACATCCTTTCATAAAACTGGCCCCAATCCAACTTATTTTCTTCCTTGCTTTATTTTTTCATCTCATCACATATTACTCTATAACCAATAATAATATTAACTATATATGTCATCTATTGTCTCCCAAACTAGAAAATAAGCTCCATGAAGCCAAAGTTTTGTGTTTCTTTTCTTTTCTTCTGTTTTCTTATCATATTAAACAAGAGCTGAATGGTAATCTCTTAAATATTTATTGGTTGACTGAACCAATCAATCAATAAATCCAAGTTCATAAAAACTCAATTATCCCTTTTTAAGCTAGGAATTGTCAGGTGTGACTGAAAGCTACTGGTACACTGGTAGTACTCCAGGGAAAACAAAACAAAACAAAACAAAATTGAAAACAAACATCAAAACTTTTTTGGTCATTTTGACCTGCACTTTCATAATTTAGCTTTTATTTTTAGCATTTTAAAATATGGTAACTTGACATTAAAAAAGAAATGATTAGAGATCACTAATAATATAAATAAATATTTAATTTTCCCCTTTGGGCTCTAAAAGCATAGGAGATCAGACACAGAGATCAAAATGTATATTCAAATTTAGTAGGACTTCCAAATTTGTATTTGAAATCTTTCCATTTAAAAAGTTAAATACACACACAACATATACTTAAGTACATATCTGTTCATAACATGTACTATGTGTGTGAAGTGAGGTAAATCTATTCTCATGAACCTTATTTTCTAGTAGGGGTTACAGACAATAAGCAATAAGAATGACTAAAACAATATCATATGTAAGAGATATATTTTTTTCTGGACTAAAAGTTATACAAAACATATTAAATCACAGATTTGTACTTTTCTCCAAAAACTGGGACAAATTTAGCAAACAATTTTTCCACTAAGATTTTATAAATTTCATAAAATATGGCAGTGTGTTTATTAGCATACTGTGAAACATTACTATAGATGATTATAATTAAACTACACTTATCAGAATAATGAATAAAGCACATTTTGTTGTACAGCAGTGTTGATGTTTTTTCATATTTATCCATTCACTAACTAATCTGCCAAATTCAGTAATCTCTAGTGAGCCTCTCAGTTCTCAGTGTAAATTACTGAGGGTCTACTCTGATAATAAATAACAATAGCAATTCTGGGAAACAAAGCATTAGCAGTTTAATGTCTAAACATTTTTTTTCTGGATAGTATAAATTAAGAATACAATAAAGCATTTTTCATTCAATTAGAATATGTTTCCAGAGGGTTATAATACAATTTAAAAGACTGCTTATAATGGATATATCAAAGCACCTGAATTTTAATGCTATCAAAAAGTGTTCAGGATGTTCTAATGAAGAGAATTAGTTCCATAATGCATCAACCAAAAGAGAGACCATAATATGAAAATATCTCTAAATCTAAGATGTGTGAAGTGACTTTTATTAGTCCATCCATTTTCTTAGACTCTGAAACTTAAATCTACTATGCTTAAGTTCCAGCATGCACACTACTATATGTAAAATAGATAACTAGTAAGATCCTATTGTATAGCACAGGGAGCTCTACTCAATACTCTGTAATGACCTATATGGGAATAGAATCTTAAAAAGAGTGGATACATGTATATGTATAACTGATTCACTTTGCTGGACAGCAGAAACTAACACAGCACTGTAAATCAACTATACTCCAATAAAAATTAATAATAAATAAATAAATTCCAGTATATAGGTGCCCAAAACATTGACAAAATCTGGACAGTGTATTAATTAATTGATTGATTGATTTATGTAACAGATATCAATCGAATAACTACTAAGTTTCTGGTACTCTTTTAGACACTGGAGGTACACTACCTAAAACAGAATAAATTCTCTGCCTTTGTGGAGTTCTCAATCAAATTTGGAGTGAAAGAAAAATAACATAAAGTGAATAAGTCAAAAGATATATCAGACAATTCACACAATCAAGGTTATATCAAAGGATATATCACACAATAAGCCACAGCTAGCTGGGTTCCTAAATCCACTGGCCTTCTTCCTGAGCATACGTGGACCCTGTATTTTCAAGCTTCCCTTGCAGTTAGGTGCAGCTGCAGATAAAGCACTAGAAATAGTGTTAAGGAGGGTCTTACATAATATACTAAAAACAGGTGAATTAGTACATAAGTGAACATGTTTTTCTTCACATTATTTCTCACAGTCAAATTCCTTTCTTTTAGTCACAATGCCAATTCTGTAAGTTAGGTCCCTGTTACCTTATGCCTGAATTGTTTAAACAGCCTTCTTATCTAATCTTCAGTACTTCAATCTCTTCCAATAAACTGGATCTTAAACATCATCACCAGTTTTATATTCCCAATACAATTTTTATATTGTGTTACTATCCCAGATAGTGTTTTTCAACAATTTGTTCATTAGTTTAATCATCCATCCAGTCTGCTCCTTATGGAGCAGAACTATGTTCTGGTGGTTGATATCAAGAGTAAAAAGGTGTATGATTTCCTTCAAGAAATAATTTACAAATTGGTAGCTCTTTGCTCCTCTAGGATCAAGTCCAAATTGTTTCACTTATATTTAACTAAACCCTCTTTACTGAGTTTTAGCACCAACATATTAACTTGCATTGCTATCTGCACTCCAGAAATTCAGTTCCATAGTCTACCCTCTGACTCATCCTGACATTTCCTTTGCCTTAAATTTCCCATCTCCCCATTTACTGAAATATTGACCTTTAAGAACAAGCTCAAGTGACATTTTTGCTTTTAAACTTTCCATTCTGAATCATTTAAAAATAATAGCAAGTTCAATAAATAGTTCATTTTTATAAGGGATTACTGTGTACACAACTGTACTAAGAGCTTATATGGATTATCTATTTAATCCTTGAAAACACTCATTTATTCATTCAACAAATATTTATTGAGCACTTTTATGCTATAAATTGACCTGAAGCTAGGATTTGGTGTAGGCATTATAGTGAATCAGACAAATAAGGACACTGAACTTATGAAACTCTTCCAGATCAGGAAAACAAACAAGCAATATAATTCCAGATAGTGATAAAACTTCAAGGAAAATTAAAAAAGAAAAAGAAAACAAGCTATAGGAATAATTAATATAAATGTTACACTTGTCTTCTTTTAAAAAATAATGGTATATTTGTGTATGTACAAATTTTTTATATGAACATAATTTATTTGTGTTTTTAATTATACTTATTGACTCCTTCTAGATTTAAATTCCTTGAGATGAAGATTAGCATGCTCCATGTTAATTATCTTTGTTTCCTTCATGTGGCCTAGACTAGTATCTTCACCTAAATAAATCTAAACAGAAAATTAGTAGATAATTTTATTTCTTTATTTTATGTCAGTATTACAAGGCAGAATACTGGAAGGCACATGGAAAGTACAAACAGAGAAGAACATTCAATTAACAATACTTGAAAGTTATCATTGTTTCCATTTTAGTTTATAACATGTTTCTTTGCTTAAAAATGTAAATATTTTCCCATGTCCATATGATGAAGATGACTGAAAAATATCCCATGATATAGAAAAGAAGAGATGCATTTATTCAGTTTCTGTTTGTCTTAGGTCCTGTTAATTTGTCGTTAAATGAAAATAGCTGTAACTCTACCAATGCACACTAAATTTAGCCAATATACGTGCTGAAATTTTAAACGGTAAGTGGAGATTTTAAATATTACATCATCTATTGATCAAGAGAAAAAATGTTAGAGTTAAACATATATAAACTATGATGTGTGTTGTCACTTTTTTACATGGAGCTAAATGTTTACTTTTGTTAATTTTTCTTTCCTCTCCATCTTCTGTAATACAGAATTATACTATAGCTTATTATAAAAACGAAATAGGCTTAATCCTTTATTCCTTCATAATTATTAAGTTTGGCTTTGAAATAGCAGATTATAAACAAATTTTTATTTATTAAACTAAATAAAAGTCAAATAATTTTCAAAATAATGCAAGTTTTTTCTTCTCTCTCTTACTATCCTTCTCTGTCCTTTAGTTTAGCACATTGTCATTTTCTTAAATATGAATTATCTCAAAGCTGGCTTGATTATCTACATAGTTTCATTATATCTTGTAACTATTTAGCAAGGGTATATTTAAAATGCCAGAATTGTGTTCTTAAATTTAAATGCCAATTATATAGTTAAACAAAGTCCCTGGACTCTTCTTTTTTAATGTTTAAATGAATATAACTGCTGGGCAGTGAATTTAGTGTTTTAATATTATTTTAATAATAATCATACAAACGGGAAATTTCTTGCAACATTGAAAAAAGTCACGATTGTATTCTTTTAAATCGCTGTGTGTATTATCATTTCTTATACTATTCAGCCTTTGTGACTTATTTAAAATTTTCAATCAAACTCTTCTATGTGATTTTATGAATATATACACATAGGGATTTCATAAAACATGCCATTTTGTTTATTCTTCGCTAATAGATAAGATAGTATCACTTGATCTCACAATCATTTAATATTAAATTTGCCAGAGTAAATAAACTTCCATGTCTGCAGGATCTGGGAAGAGTTTTGAGTTTTCTGTGGTGACCATATGAAGACTCTGAAGTGCATTGTTGGTTTTGCTGTGGTTCTTCCTGTTTCTTTTGGATCTAGTATCTTCTCCAGTCACTTAACTGGATATTCTTATTTGCTGGAACATTTTCTCTCAACTTAATCTATTGTTTCTTTAGGTTTTGCAGATCTTGGCCTTGCTTACCTTTGGTCAGAGTGCCCCCCTCACTCGGGTACTACCTCTATATCCTTGAACCCTGACCAGTGCTTTTCCTCAGAATATCCTGCTGCTCCAGAATCAGTCCTCCTTTATAGCTAATTGTTTGACTTCTAAAATGAAATGGTTCCTGCTTTGATTACCAATACTTCCATACAATCCACCTCTTCCTCCCAGTCAGTGTGGCTATTCTGCATCATGTTCCCTTTCAAGTATAAACAAAGCATAGGACAATCTCGTATTCCTGAACTTTCATTTATAAGTGCATGCTATTTGAAAATGTTTGTTTTTGTGTTCTACTACCAAGCATTTATGGTCAGTAAGATGTCCACCATTTAGTTAACAACATTTTCCTCAAATTTATATAAATAGGAAGAATGGTATTTTTTTTTCATATTCTCTCCAGTACAAAATCTGTTTCTTTTTTTTTTCTTCTCTCTCCAGGGAAACCCCTGTTTGGATAAAAGAAAATTCATTACATTCATTTGATACATTTAAAATACATATTCCACCACTTCAGGTTGTTGAGAGTTTAAAGGGTAAGGTAGACGCATTACATAAATACAATAGCAGGGTTACTAGACATGTATCCCAAACGCTATGTGAAAACCTTAGGTAAAGGAGCTTAAAGCTCAGGATGCCATGGATGTGAGACTGAAGTAATTTCCAAGAAAAACAGGGTGATTAAGAGCATGGATTCTGTCACATAAAAGCTCTTTAACTTTAGAAATGTATTTAATCTTTCTAAGTTTCCTCAGCTATAAAGTAGAGCTAACAATAGCTCCTACCTTATAATATTGTTTTTAGGACAAATGCATTAATCAATGTAAAGAGCTTGGAACAGTGTGACTCATTTTAAGCCCATGATAAATGTTGGCTGTAATGATGAGGACTATTATATGAGAAAGAGAAAGATTTCCTATGTAGAAGAAATCTCACAGGGAAAGCACAGATACAGAAAACTTTATAGTACACTCAGGGAAACAGTAATTACTTGGTTGGCAGGAGTTTGAGGAACAGTAAAGAATGGAAAGAATGAATCAGAAAGATAAGCAGGGACCAAAGGTGAAGGACTACTTACTGAGCCTATTAATATTATTGTGTAAGTTATGGAGTGAAGTTATTGAAGAATTTCATGCAATGGGATGATATGGCCAAATGTACATTTTAGAAACTCAAATTTAGTAAGAAGTGTATAAAATGGATTTGAGAGAAAGATTTGAAGGAAGAGTTGAGGGCAGAAACTAACAGTGACAGAGATTATTAACAGGTAATTTAGAAGCTAGGTATTTTTAGGATGTGAAAAAATAAAACTTGATATGTGTAACTCCTGGGACCATGTGAGTATTAAGCCCAGTGCTTAGTCTAGAGCTAACACTCAATTTATATTAGCTATAATTACAACTAATATGATTTTTTTTTTTTTTTTTTTTTTTTTTTTTTTTTTTTTTGCGGTACGCGGGCCTCTCACTGTCGTGGCCTCTCCCGTTGCAGAGCACAGGCTCCGGACGCGCAGGCTCAGCGGCCATGGCTCACGGGCCCAGCCGCTCTGCGGCATGTGGGATCTTCCCGGACCGGGGCACGAACCCACGTCCCTTGCATCGGCAGGCAGACTCTCAACCACTGCGCCACCAGGGAAGCCCTAATATGATATCTTTAAACAAGAATTATTGAATATTATGACTTAAATGACTCCATTATTAAATGATAAATGGCTAAATGGAAGAGTAGTTTGGATCAAGAAACACTGATGTAATTTTCAACACATTGAGTATGAGATTTCCACGAGATATACAGTCAGATGTGTGCAGAAATCAGATGGAAATAAAGATTAAGAGTTCAACCGAGAGGTTTGGTTATGTGGACAGGGAAGTGGTTGTATCCATGATAACCAACAGTATATGGAGTACAGAAGAATAATTAGGAAAAAACAAGATCACTTAGGAAAACAGATACACATAAGAACAGGATAAAGAAAAAAGTAAAAACATAACCTCAGGGTTCACTACCTCTTTCTTATCATATGGATGAAGATTATCCAGAGAATGAATGGTCAAGGAGATATGAGAAGAACCAACAATTAGTGTTTTAGTAGGAAATCGTCTATCAGCAACACTTTGAGTGATTACTAATATTTCAGGTAGTGTAAGTAGTGTATAACCATTAACTCCTTTAATAATTAAAAAAAAGACTTTCATGTAGGTCCTATTATTTCATTTTTTTACAGGGAAGAAAACTCGATGCACAGATAAGTAAAGTGCCTGAGATGGGAGAGATTAAAGCAGGACAGTCATTACTGCATGCAAATACTATTAGAGCAGTACAGAAAATGGTCCGTTGCTTTGGTAAATAGAAGGTGTAGCCATCCTATAGCAGAATAGTTGTAGCAGTGGGGTAGAGGTGGAAGTCAAATTGCAATATAGTAGGAAGTAGTAGGTCAAAATCAATAAAGGAGAGAGTACAAATACTTTGTCTAAAATTCATCAGTTCTCTTTCTTTAAACAAAGGTGAACACACTTAGTCATAATCAGAATAAACTTCATTTGTTTCTCTGATCATTTAAGGATGTGGATTTTATGTATGAGATTACTTTCCACAAGGATAATTTTATTTTTCAGTCTCTTCTAATTTCTTGTTTTCCAGACCTGCTGACTATAGTGTCTAGGGAATAGCCTTCAACACACTTTGTACATCCTAAAGTGTTTCAATAATTGAGTTTGATGAACCCCTAAATAAGTGTCATTTATTGAGTTTAATATGGGCCAAGTACTGTGCCAAAATCTTCATAGGGAATATTTTATTCATCTTCACAATAGCTATAATTGAAAGTTATGCATTTTTCAGATGAGGAACTTGAGAACTAAAAATTCCCAAGGTCACATGACTAGAAAATAATGGAGCTGCTAATTAATCCAAGAGCAAGTCGTTCAGGGCCTATGTGCTCCTTCCCTCCAACCAAAATCTCGAAAGACATGGAGCTTATTTTTCCTCATTTAATGATTCCAACTGGTAACACATTCCTACAAGCAGTGAGTTTTAATAGTTTTACATTTATATTTCTGAACTCATTTTAATGAGTCAATGATAAATTTTGCATCTCTTTGTAATTTTATTTTGTCTTAAGTTCTTGTATTTAAAAAGTTTTAGGAGGATGATTATATTTCATACACATTTAGGTCTCTTTAAGGCATTTCTATTTTAAAAAGACAAAAATAATCAATAATTCAAGATTACCATTTATCTTTGGAAGAAAATATTTGACTTTTAAATTCATTTTAATAACTAATACAAATATGATATAAAGATTAATTTTCACACATCTGTCTCTCTTTTTTAAGTTGATCTATAGAGATATATTTGGAAAAGGAATTTTATTCTCCCCGTGGTTTTCCAATTCTCTTTCTGAATTGGATTACAATAGGCTGGGATTTGGGAAATATTCCTTGAGGGCATATCATGTGACCAATTACCTAAGGATTTTGCACCAGTCACCTACCCTCCATTTGCCTGCATTTAACACACTTAGGGGAAGTTTGGTTCAAGGTCTGTTCCAATTTAATATTGCGAAGTTCTATGCCACTGATGTACTCACCTAGATAAAATGCCATGTATATTTTTTATCTGTTGGTTTGGAACTTGGAACAAGCAGTTGAAAACACCTGTGATTGATATTTGCCTCCTCTGATATAAATTTCAATTAGACTGATTAACAGTCATACAAAAATCATAATAAATTGATATTGCAGATGATGTATCCATTGAAACCAATGATCATTTTGAAGTTGCTATGTAAAATGATTTGCTGTCATTTTAATGTGCTTGAGCATTTTATACTGAAATCTTTTACATAGAGAATCTTATTTTAAAAATAGCAAACAACTTTTTTTAAATCCCCGAAACAGGTAGAATTCCTGTTCTGCTTGTTTAAAACTTTGAAAAGATTTTTCTTTAATTGTTCCTCAAATTTCCACGGAAATCAAGGGTTACACCCTCAACAGCAACTTTGACCCTTCAACTTGAAATCACCTAATTCAAACTATGTTAAATCTTTCTTAAGGGATTTTTCTCATTTGACATTGAATAACAGTTGAGTGTGTGTGTGTGTGTGTGTGTGTGTGTGTGTGTGTGTGTGTGAGAGAGAGAGAGAGAGAGAGAAATTCCATATTATATTATGGATACCAAATGAAAAAGATTAATTTTATCCTCATTGTACATAGTAGACTTACAAATATCTGGCAAACAAACATTTTAATTAAGTCAAATACATTTGCTAAATACTATTACCTGTCCACATTTATAGTGAAGATTTTTAATAAAATTCCCTATTGAACTAAAGAAAAAGCTGGGATAGTTGTCTGAATTTTTAAAATAAAACTGCTACTGCAAATCCTGTATTTTTCTATTACTAGATTCTAAACTTTCAAACATGGCGCACTGCTAAGAGACTAACTAAATCCTAACCAGCAAAAAGTAATGAACCAAATCCCAACAAGTGACAAAATTATGTGGGATTGTGTGTTTTCTATGTGATGTATTAGCAGTATTTTTAAGAACTGAATATTGGCTTAGTAGGAACACAAAAATTGAAACTTTCAGAACATTTCATATTAGCCTTCAGTAAGGTGTGTTATAATGTATCACAAAGGACCAGGGATCATAAGTTGATTTTCACCACACGTAGTCCTTTTTCCCTTTGTCCTTCACTGAGTCTTATGCTTCTTTTTTTCTACCTCTGAAGCACTCCTGAGGGGCTAGTTAAACCAAGATAGAACATTCACCTCCTGACTGCTTCAGTCCTTGAGAAGAAACTAACAGATTTAAGGAAATGAAAAAGATAGAGAAAAAGGAAAGGCTTAGAAAAATCCAAATTTGATAAAGAAAAGGGTAATTATCAATAATTCAAAGTTATCAATAAACTTTGTCATAGATAATTTCAAACCCACATGTGAAAACTAAACACCCATTAGAAGATCATGTCAGACTTATCCTGTAATTTTTTAGTGAGTTAACTTTAATCCTTCATAGTGCAAATATTATAAATTTACTTTTACATTCCTTTACTTTTAGCAAAAACTGAGTTGATGTTGTCAGAAGCCCCATGCTGGAGATGTTTTTTGTAGTTTAAAGAGATGGAAAAAGTTTCTTGTGGTTTTACATAAAAGTAACTCACATATTGCATATCAGTTGATAATCAAAAGGATAGTAGTCACATTTAAAATCTGTCCTGTGTCAATGTAATAACTACACAAAGAGAAATTTGTGATGCATTAAGACATAATTGTTCAAGAGAATTCTCCAAAATTATTCCACTGCTTCCCTGCTTTTGTCTGCTCTAGTGTCATGTGGGGTCCAACCCATTCAGGTATAAACAAATAGAGAACTATATACTTGTAATTCTAAATTAGTAGGCTTTTTTTTTTTTTTCTGTGTTTCTCTATGAAAAGCTTTTCAAGGACTACCCAAGGAATGACTGGACTGACATTTATAAGAGGAGTAATGTCAAGTGTAGTTCACATACTTTTATACACAAAACATAAAGGATGTACACAAGATTCTCATTGCAGATACTAGTTTTCCTCTCACTAAGCATCTAGCGATAACTGGCATAGCTAAGAACATGGCTCTGATCTAGTTGACAATATTTTACTTATTTTCCAAATACTATGGCTTACATTTTCCTTGGGCTTATTGCTTCAGCACTCAAATTACCCTGGTTTAGTTTTGTTTATACATTTGCACAAATAATAGCTTTTAATAAAGAGCTTTTATTGATTCCTAAGAAATACTTAACTCCCTCCAATATGCTATAGTCATGCCTGAGTCACCTGTAATTTTTCTCTAATTGGAAACCTCAGTGTTTAGATCTGTGTTTCCTTTGGTGGTTATATTTTTGAAACATCAGCAATTTTCTGTGCAGTAGATACACAATTTCAAATCTCTATTTAAATAATCCTCTATTTAGGTAATCCAGGTTGTTGTTTAAGTTTTGATGTAGTTATATAAGAAGAATTATATGAGCACATGTTAGAATTGTTTTCTCCAGAAAATGAAATGAGAAAATGTGAAAGTGTAGACTGAGTTGGACAGGTGCAGAAATTCCACTTTTCTCAGATTTTTGATCTCTATATCCATGATAAAAATAGGATAGATCATTGACTTTAAAGTCTACTAACCTCTATAAGCTTCCTGACTGTAGTTCTGGGTTCTATAAGACAATACAGAAAATAACCTAAAAGTTTTGATGTTAAGGGATGAGCTTCTGGATTCTAAATTCCAGTTCTGTCACTTTTCACCATTTGTGAGTTTGGATAGATTATCCAATATCTCTAAGTCTGGTAGAAATCTACATAAACCTAAATAAAACACATGGCAAGAAATATGAAAGAAAAATTATATAGTTGAGGATAGGTAGAGAATGAAACAAACTAAGAAGTGAAAAAGGGCTAAAATAATTCTCTGATTTTTTGGAAAAACTGAGGTTTCACATATAAAGAACCTGCTATGTGCTGAAGAGGATAGATTATAATTGACAGAATAACCTTATAAATTATGAAATGATAAAAGTTTCCAAAAAAGATAAAGCTTATATATGAAAAACAAAAATCCCAACGGAATTTTCAACTGCAATGCTGGCTGATCAAAAACTACAGATCAATAACCTTAAATTTAGGATTAAAAAACACAAAACTGAAAACCTTTTAATTTTATACCCAAACTCTATTTTAAGTATCCATTATTAAATAATGAATTTTACAGTTAAAATTGTAATTCCAGTACAAATATAAATTTAACACATTTCAGATAATTATTTGAGTAAATTATTAATGAAGAAGCCAGTAAAATGGAAAAATTGGTTCACCATGATTCCAAAAAGCCAATACATGTATAGGAAATCAGGTATCTGAAAAAAAATTTGCTTTATAAATGCAAAACTAAATTTTTTGTGTGTGTAGGGAGGGTAAAAATTACATTTCCAATGCACAAATTCATTTGTATATCTATAAAAAAACTAAATAACACAGACAATGAAAGGCACAAACTCCATATATTATTTTCAATGAAAAGACACTGTTTAGTCTATTTTGAAGTCTTTCACAAGAATTTTAATTAAATGACATTGTGGAATGTGGAAAAGATTCTGAATATTTGCTATCCATGCACATTTTAATACAGCAATAATGATTGTGCTCTGTGCAGAATCAAAGTGAAATTTTGTAGTTAAATATGATATATGGCTAATTTAAGAGATTGTTTTAATGTGATTAAAGAAAATACTACATATGTTTCCTCCTGCTCAACTTTCTTCCACTCCCACTTCTAGTAATAGCACCTCTACTTGCCCTTAGGGAAAATATACTTCAACTTTAGGCCATGCTTTGATCATGGAATTAATATGTGTATGCTTTAATTTAGAGTGTTAATTAGTGAAATGCAGGAAATAAATATAGTAAATAAATAAGCTAAGTAAACTTAGAAAAATATAGCATACAGCCAGCAGAGGGAAAAAAAGAAGAAACCTTTGCTGACTGAATATAAGTCACAGAGAAAAGAATACAAGCAAAGAATAGCATGCAAAGCATAAATAAGTCTAAATATAATAAAGACTGAAACAAATTTTATTAGATTGTACTCTTCCCTTAAAAGAGTATAACTGTATACTTTAACAAGGAACACTTAAAATATAATGGCACAGAAACTTTTGAAAATAATGAGGGTAGATTACATAAATTATGATTCCATGATTTAATAGATTATTATATGATTATACAATATAATTTGCGGCAAATCTACCCTTCCAATTGCAGAGGCACAAAAAACTTAAGAGACATCACTGATACACATAGCCAATCCAATAGAAAATGCCATTAGCACTACTTCAAAAAGCAAACAGAATACAGACATAGAGAATGGACTTGAGGACACAGGGAGGGGGAAGGGTAAGCTGGGATGAACTGAGAGAGTAGCATTGATATATATATACTACCAAATGTAAAATAGATCACTAGTGGGAAGCAACTGCATTGCACAGGGAAATCAGCTCGGTGCTTTGTGACCACCTAGAGGGGTGGGATAGGGAAGGTAGGAGCGAGATGCAAGAGAAGGGGATATGGGGATATATATATACGTATACCTGATTCACTTTTTTATATAGCAGAAACTAACACACATTGTAAAGCAATTATACTCAAATAAAGATGTTAAAAACAAACAAACAAACAAACCAAAAAACAGAATAAAATCATTTCTCAACATTCTCCCGGTTTGTCCTGAACCAAACTACCAACATTTCTCATCTGAATTACAACAGCTTTGTAAATGGTCTCCATAACTGATGATGATCTTTTCCAAATAAAGTCAGGCTATTGTCTTTCTCTACATCAAACTGCAATAGAGCCTCATTTCAAACAGTTATAGCTTTGTAGGTTATTGAAAGAATTTGGCATTTCCTGTTGAATTGAATACATGTAAATGACTTCAAGATTTTCTCCTCATGAACAGCTGAAAGGGTGGATTTCCCACCAGTTTTACTCCATATGACACATTGAAGTTGCTCAGTAGACGGTAACTGAATGAGTGAAAAAACAACTGAGCAAATAAATCTTCTGGCATGATTTTCATAGAAATAGAGAGACCAGGAACATTAAAAGATAAGAGATATGGGGCTTCCCTGGTGATGCAGTGGTTGGGAGTCTGCCTGCCAATGCAGGAGACATGGGTTCATGCCCTGGTCCAGGAAGATCCCACATGCTGCAGAGCGGCTGGGCCCGTGGGCCATGGCTGCTGAGCCTGTACATCTGCAGCCTGTGCTCCACAATGGGAGAGGCCATGGCAGTGAGAGGCCCACGTACCTCAAAAAAATAAAAAAATAAAAAAAATAAAAGATATGGTAAAGGTAAATTATCCTAGCATTAAAATTGATGTAATAGGTATCTAGAGTAACAGTACCTCTCCAAATTAGAAAGTACTTACTTTTCAAACATATATGGAAATTTGGCAAAAAAAAAACAAGCATAATAATTCTTAAAGGGAGTAGCAAATATATTCCCAATACCCAACATCAAATGTCACATTCTAGGCAATAATACAATAAATTTGATGTTAAAATGTCTTACTCTTCCAATACCTAGATATAAACAAATTAATATAGTTATAATTCATAGATGAAAAAGAAAAGAAATGATGATGCAGTTAAGAAAAAAATTACCAAATATTTTTAAATGAGAAACAAAGAAAATACTAGATATTAAAAATTATAAGATATACCCAAATTATTTCCTAAGAATTTTTATGTGTATATATATATATATATGTGTGTGTGTGTTTACATTAAAAACAAGCTACCAAATAAATAAAACTAGAACCACAGACTAGGAAACAAAGTAAAAGAAAGTAACATATGGGTAAGAATAAACATTAATAAAAGTGATATTCTAAATGAAGATCTCATTCTTAGAAAAGACTGATGAAATGGACAGATGTCTGATGAAACTTATCACAAACAAAATTGAGATAATACACACATACACACACATTAATAGAAAAGAAAAATTGTACAGAATAAAACAAAATAGATTTTCAATAGCATCAAGAACACTGAAGAAATTTATGGCAAAATTTAAGCTTAAAAGAAACACATAATTTTAAAAAACAAATATAAACTAGCAAAAATGGCTCAAGAAGAAATATTAAGTCTGAACAATAATCAACACTCAAGAGACCTTCAAGAAGGAGGAGGAGTAAGAGGTGGAGATCACCTTCCTCTCCACAAATACATAAGAAATACATCTACATGTGGAACAACTCCTTAACCTCCTTAAAAGATTTTAACTGTATACATTAACAAGGAACACGTAAAATATAATGGCACAGAAACTTTTGAAAATAATGAGGGTAGGTTACATAAATTATGATTCTGTGATTTAATAGATTATTATATGATTATACAGTATAATTTGTGGCAAATCTACCCTTACAATTGCAGAGGCACAAAAAACATAAGAGACATCACTGATACACATAGCCAGTCCATGAACAGAAAGCCTCAGACATCCCAAAAGGCAAGAAACTCCCCACATGCCTGGGTAGGACAAAAGAAAAAAGAAAAAACAGAGACAAAAGAATAGGGACAAGATCTGCACCTCTGGGAGCGAGATGTGAAGGAGGAAAGGTTTCCACACACTAGGAAGCCCCATCACTGGTGGAGACTGGGGGCAGGGGGCAGGGGAGAAGCTTCAGATCCACAGAGAAGAGTGCAGCAACAGGGGTGCAGAGGGCAAAGCAGAGAGATTCCCACACAAGTGCCGACCAGCACTTACCAGCCTGACAGGCTTGTCTGCTCACCTGCCACGGCAGGTGGGGAATGGGAGCTGAGGTTCCATCTTCGGAGGTCAGATCCCAGGGAGAGGACTGTGGTTGGCTGCATGAACACAGCCTGCAGGGGGCTACTGCACCACAGTTAGCCGGGATGGAGTCTGGGAAAAAGTCTGGATGTTTTCCCAGACTAAGAGGCAAAAGACCATTGTTTCAGGGTGCACAAGGAGAGGGGATTCAGAACACTGCCTAAACCAGCTCCTGAGATGGGCGCGAGCCACGACTATCAGCATGGACACCAGAGATGGGCGTGGGACATTAACCCTGCTGCTGCAGCCACCAAGAAGCCTGTGTGAAAGCACAGCTCACTATCCACTACTCCCCTCCTGAGAGCCTGTGCAGCCTGACACTGCCAGGGTCCTGTGATACAGGGACAACTTCCCCCAGGAGAACACACGGCATGCCTCAGGCTATTACAATGTGACACCGACCTCCGCCACTGCAGGCTCGCCCTGCATACAGTACCTCTCCTTCCCCCCAGCCTGAGTGAGCCAGACCCCCTAATCAGCTACTACTTTAACCCTGTCTTCTCTGAACGAAGAACATACACTCTCAGGCAAACAACATGCAGCAACGGGGCCAAATCCAAAGGTGAACCCCAGGAGCTGTAAGAACAAAGAAGAGAAAGGGAAATTTCTCCCAGCAGCCTCAGGAGTAGTGGATTAAATCCCCACAATCAACTTGATGTACTCTGCATCTGTGGAATACCTGAATAGACAATGAATCATCCCAAAATTGAGGTGGTGGACTTTGGGAGCAACTGAAGACTTGGGGTTTGCTTTCTGCATCTAATTTGTTTTTGGTTTTCTCTTTATCTTAGTTTAGTATTTAGAACTTATTATCATTGGTAGATTTTTTTATTGATTTGGTTGCTCTGTTCCTTTAAAAAAAAAAAATATATATATATATATATATATATATATATATATATATATATATATACTTTTTTCCTTTTTCTCTTTTTTGTGAGTGTGTATGTGTATGCTTCTTTGTGTGATTTTGTCTATATAGCTTTGCATTTACCATTTGTCCTAGGGTTCTCTCTGTTAGTTTTTTGTTTCTTTGTTTGTTTTTAGTATAGTTTTTAGTGTTTGTTATCATTGGTGGATTTTTTTTTTTTTTGGCTTGGTTGCTCTATTCTTTCTTTCTTTTTTAATTATTATTTTAAAATTTCTTTTTGTTTTTAATTTTTTTTTATTTTAATAACTTTATTTTATTGTTTTCTTTCTTTCTTTTTTCTTCTCTTTTCTTCAGAGCCATGTGGCGGACAGGGTCTTGGTGCTTGGGATGGGTAATAGACCTATACCTCTGAGGTGGGAGAGTTGAGTTCAGGACATTGGTCCACCAGAGAACTCCCAGCTCCATGTAATATCAAATTGCAAAAGCTCTTCCAGAGATCTCCATTTCAATGTGAAGACCCAGTTCCACTCAACAACCAGCAAGCTACAGTGCTGGACATGTTATGCCAAACAACTAAGAAAACAGGAACACAACCCTACCCATTAGAAGAGAGGCTGCTTAAAATCCTAATAAGGTAACAGACACCCCAAAACACACCACTGGAAACAATCCTGTCCACCAGAAAGACAGATTCAGCCTTAGCCAACAAAACACAGGCACCAGTCGCCTCCACCAGGAAGCCTACATAACCCACTGAACCAACCTTAGCCACTAGGGGCAGACACCAAATATAACAGGAACTACAAACCTGCAGCCAGCGAAAAGGAGACTCCAAATACAGTAAAATAACCAAAATGAGAAGACAGAGAAACACACAGCAGATGAAGGAGCAAGGTAAAGACCCACCAGACCAAACGAATGAAGAGGAAATAGGCAGTCTACCTGAAAAAGAATTCAGAGTAATGAAAATAAAGATGGTCCAAAATCTTGAAAATAGGATTGAGAAAATATAAGAAACATTTAACAAGGACCTAGAAGAATTAAAGAGCAAACAAATAATGATGAGCAACATAATAAGTGAAATTTAAAATTCTCTAGAAGGAATCAATAATAGAATAACTGAAGCAGAAGAGTGGATAAGTGATCTGGAAGATAAAATATGGAAGTAACTACTTCAGAGCAGAATAAAGAAAAAAGAATGAAGAGAATTGAGGACAGTCTCAGAGACATCTGGGAAAACATTAAATGCACAAACAGTCGAATTATAGGGGTCCCAGAAGAAGAAGAGAAAAAGAAAGAGACTGAGAAAATATTTGAAGAGATTATAGTTGAAAACTTCCCTAATATGGGACTGAAAGTAGTCACTCAAGTCTAGGAAGCACAGAGTGGCCCATACAGGTTAAATCCAAGGAGAAACATGCCAAGACATATATTAATTAAACTATCAGAAATTAAATTCAAAGAAAAAATATTGGGCTTCCCTGGTGGTGCAGTGGTTGAGATTCTGCCTGCCAACGGAGGGGACACGGGTTCGTGCCCCGGTCTGAGAAGATCCCACATGCAGCGGAACGGCTAGGCCCATAAGCCATGGCCACTGAGCCTGCATGTCTAGAGCCTGTGCTCCGCCACAGGAGAGGCCACAACAGTGAGAGGCCCAGGTACCGCAAAAAAAAAAAAAAAAAAAAAAAAAAAAAAAAAAAAATTAAAAACAACAAGGAAAAAACAACAAATAACATACAAAGGAATTTCCATAATATTAACAGCTGCTCTTTCAGAAGAAACTCTGAAAGCCAGAAGGGAGTGGCAGGACATATTTAAAGTGATGAAAGGGAAAAACCTACAACCAAAGTACTTTACCCAGCAAGTATCTCACTCAGATTCAACAGAGAAACGAAAACCTTTACAGACAAGCAAAAGCTTAGAGAATTCAGCAGCACAAAACCAGCTTTACAACAAATGCTAAACGAACTTCATTAGGCAAGGAACACAACACAAGGAAAAGACTGACAATAACAAACTCAAACCAATTAAGAAAATGGTAATAGGAACATACATATTGATAATTACCTTAAGTAAAAATGGACTAAATGCTTCAACCGAGAGACATAGACTGGCTGAATGGATACAAAAACAAAACCCATATATACGCTGTCTACAAGAAACCCACTTCAGACCTAAGGACACATACAGACTGAAAGTGAGGGGATGGAAAAAAGTATTCCATGCAAATGGAAGTCAAAAGAAAGCTAGAGTAGCAATTCTCATATCAGACAAAATAGACTTTAAAATAAAATCTATTACAAGAGACAAACAAGGACACTACATAATGATCAAGGGATTAATCCAAGAAGAAGATATAACAACTGTAAATATTTATGCACCCAACATAGGAGCACCTCAATACATAAGGCAAAGGCTAACAGCCATAAAAGGGGAAATAATAATAGGAAATAGGAAATGTAATAGGAAAATAGGAAATAATAATAATAGTAGGAGACTTTAACACCACACTTTCACCAATGGACAGATCATCCAAAATGAAAAGAAATAAGGAGACACAAGCTTTAAATGATACATTAATCAAGATGGACTTAATTGATATTTATAGGACATTCCATCCAAAAACAACAGAAAACACTTTCTTCTCAAGTACTCATGGAGCATTCTCCAGGATAGATCATATCTATGATATGATAGATCATATCAAATACCTTTTCTGACCACAATGCTATGAGACTAGATATCAATCACAGGAAAAAAAAAAAAAAAAACTGTAAAAAATACAAATATATGGAGGCTAAACAATATACTACTAAATAACCGAGAGATCACTAAAGAAATCAAAGAGGATTTCAAAAAATACCTAGAAACAAATGACAAAGAAAACACGACATCCAAAAACCAATGGAATGCAGCCAAAGTGGTTCTATGAGGGAAGTTTAGCAATACAATCCTGCCTCAAGAAACAGGAAACATCTCAAATAAACAAGCTAAACTTACACCTACAGCAATTAGAGAAAGAAGAACAAAAATATCCAAAGTTGGCAGAAGGAAACAAATCATAAATATCTGATCAGAAATAAATGAAAAAGAAATGAAGGAAACAATAGCAAAGATCAATAAAACTAAAAGCTGGTTCTTTGAGAAGATAAACAAAATTGATCAACCATTAGTCAGACTCATCAAGAAAAAAAGGGAGAATACTCAACTCAACAGAATTAGAAATGAAAAAGGAGACATAGAAACTGACAGTGAAGAAATGCAAAGGAACATGAGAGATTACTACAAGCAACTATATCCCAATAAAATGGACAACCTGCAGAAAATGGGCAAATTCTTAGGAAAGCACAGCCTTCCAAGACTGAACCAGGAAGAAATAAAAAATATAAACAGACCAATCACAAGCACTGAAATTGAGACTGTGAATAAAAATCTTCCAACGAACAAAAGCCCAGCACCAGATGGCTTCACAGGCGAATGCTATCAAAAATTTAGAGAAGAGCTTACACCTATCCTTCTCAAACTCTTCCAAAATATAGCAGAGAGAGGAACATTCCCAAACTCATTCCACGAGGCCAACATCAATCACCCAGATACCAAAACCAGACAAAGATGCCACAAAGAAAGAAAACTACAGGCCAATATCACTGATGAACATAGATGCAAAAATCCTCAACAAAATACTAGAAACAGAATCCAACAGCACATTACAAGGATCATATACCATGATCAAGTTGCATTTATACCAGGAGTACAAGGATTCTTCTATATACACATATCAATCAGTGTGATAAAACTTAGTAACAAACCGAAGGAGAAAGACCACATGATCATCTCAATAGATGCAGAAAAAGCTTGCGACAAAATTCAACACCAATTTATGATAAAACCTCTCTAGAACCTTGGCATAGAGGGAACTTACCTCAACATAATAAAGGCCATATATGACAAACCCACAGCCAAAATCGTTCTCAGTGTTGAAAAACTGAAACCATTTCCTCTAAGATCAGGAACAAGACATGGTTGTCCAGTCTCACCACTATTGTTCAAAATACTTTTGTAAGTTTTAGCCAAAGCAATCTGAAGAGAAAAAGAAACAAAAGGAATCCAAATTGGAATAGAAGTAAAACTGTCACTGTTTGCAGATGACATGATACTATACATAGAGAATCCTAAAGAGGCTACCAGAAAACTACTAGAGTTAATCAATGAATTTGGTAAGTAGCAAAATACAAAATTAATGCATAGAAATCTCTTGCATTCAAATACAATAATGCTTAAAAATCTGAAAGAGAAATTAAGGAAACACTCCCATTTACCACTGCAATGAAAATAATAAAATACCTAGGAATAAACCTACCTAAGGAGACAAAAGACCTGTATGCAGAAAATTATGACACTGATGAAAATAATTAAAGATGATACAAGCAGATGGAGAGATATATCATGTTCTTGGATTAGAAGAATCAACATTATGAAAATGACTATACTACCAAAAGCAATCTACAGATTCAATGCCATCTCGATCAAACTACCAATGTCATTTTTCACAGAAATAGAAGAAAAAAAATCACAATTTTTATGGAAACACACATGACCCCGAATAGCCAAAGCAATCTTGAGAAAGAAAAATGGAGTTGGAGGAATCAGGCTCCAGGACTTCAGACTATACTACAAAGCTACAATAATCAAGACAGTATGGTAGTTGCACAAAAACAGAAATATAGATCAATGGAACAGGATAGAAAGCCCAGAGATAAACCCACGCACATATGGTCACCTTATGTTTGATAAAGGAGTCAAGAATATTTAATGGAGAAAAGACAGCTTCTTCAGTAAGTGGTGTTGGGAAAACTGGACAGCTACATGTAAAAGAATGAAATTAGAATGCTCCCTAACACCATACACAAAAATAAACTCAAAAAAGATTTAAAAACTAAATGTAAGGCCAGACACTATAAAACTACAGGAAAACACAGGCAGAACACTCTATGACATAAATCACAACAGGATCTTTTTTGACCTACTTCCTAGGGAAATGGAAGTAAAGACAAAAATAAACAAATGGGACCTAATGAAACTCAAAAGCTATGTACAACAAAGGAAAACGTAAACAAGACAAAAAGACACCCCTCAGAATGGGAGAAAATATTTGCAAATGAAGCAACTGACAAAGGATTAATCTTCAAAGTTTACAAGCAGCTCATGCAGCTCAATATCAAAAAAAAAAAAAAAAAGCAACCCAATCCAAAAATGGTCAGAAGACCTTAATAGACATTTCTCCAAAGAAGATATACAGATTGCCAACAAACACATGAAAGGATGCTCAACATCACTATTCGTTAGAGAAATGCAAATCAAAACTTCAATGAGGTATCACCTCACACCATTCAGAATGGCCATCATCAAAAAATCTGTAAACAATAAATGCTGGAGAGAGTGTGGAGAAAAGGGAATGCTTTTGCACTGTTTGTGGGAATGTAAATTGATACAGCCACTATGGAGAGCAGTATGGAGGTTCATTAAGCACTAAAAATAGAACTACCATATGACCCAGCAATTCCTCTACTGGGCATATACCCTGAGAAAACCATAATTCAAAAAGAGTCATGTACCACAATGTTCCTTGCAGCTCTATTTACAGTAGCCAGGACATGGAAGCATACTAAGTGTCCATCGACAGATGAATGCATAAAGATATGACATATATATACAATGGAATGTTACTCAGCCATAAAAATAAACTAAATTGAGTTATTTGTAGTGAGTTGGATGGACCTGGAGTCTGTCATACAGAGTGAAGTAAGTCAGAAAGAGGAAAACAAATACCATATGCTAACACATACACCTGGAATATATATTTTAAAAAATGGTTTTGATGAACTTAGTGGCAGAACAGGAATAAAGATGCAGACCTAGAGAGTGGACTTGAGGTCACCAGGAGGGGAAAGGGTCAGCTTGAACAAAGTGAGAGGGTGACATGGACATATATACACTACCAAATGTAAAATAGATAGCTAGTGAGAAGCAGCCGTATCGCACACGGAGGTCAGCTCAGTGATTTGTGCTCACATAGAGGGCTAGGATAGGGAGGATGGGAGGGATATGCAAGAGGGAGGAGATATGGGGATATATGTATATGTATAGCTGATTCACTTTGTTATAGAGCAGAAACTAACACACCATTGTAAAGCAGTTATACTCAAAGATGTTAAAAAAAAAAAATCAATACTCATTTGAATAACTAAAATAGAAGTTAAATAACTATTTGCATCTATGTTTCCCAGATCGTGCTAACTGGAAACTTTGATCGAATCTTAAAGAAAGAAGTGAACCTTGCCTTATGAAAAGAAGAAATCATTTTATTAGAGTATTATGACTTTCAAAACCAAAATGGGACAAGAAAATTTGTTGGGAACACAAAATTATAGGCCAATTTCACTTCTGAACATAGATACGAAATTAGTAAATTATTAGCAAACTTCACCCTGCAATGTATATTAGAACAATATATCAAGATCAAAAAAAATTAAGTAAAAATACATATTTTATTTAAGCTTATAAAAGAAGACCTGAATTAATGCTGATGATTTATCATGTTTCTTTATAGGAAGAATGAAATTCCTTTCTAGTTAGTTAAGTAATAAATGTAAAATTCATAACAATTTTAGTCAAAATGTAGACAGAGATTTGTACTAAAAATTGAAATGAAAAATATGTAAAGATATAGAAAGAGCCCAAAAATAGTAAAGAAAATTTTGAAGAAGAAACAAAGAGGCAGAACCTAACCTACTTAATATTAAGATAAGTCTATCAAAATTGAAATAGTGTGGTTCATTGAAGCATTATTTAGAAAGTAATAAGAAAAATTATATGTCAATAAATAGGGACTGCACTAATAAATGATTGCAAGCAATATTTCATTATATTTCTTTTAACCATTACCAGGTTATTTAGAGGTTGGATTCCAGAACAGGTAGAACGTGCAAAATGTAGCTTTCAGTGTAATTACTATAATATATATGCATATATGTAATATATACACACACCATGAGTATATATGTTTTATCTATAATATTTAGTTATATTATAGATATATTTATTTTATTTACATATATTTTATACTAATAATATACATTTCTTATTTTATAAAATATGTATACTATCACTTGTACATATTTTAAGCAGGGGGGTGGAGCTGGAGTTTTGAAAATTCATCTTCTAACATCACTCTCAATTTCTAAATGCACATGATATTTCAAACGATGTATTTAGTTGTTGCAAATTCAAGCAGCCACTTTAGATTGGCATGTGCATAGGTCATAATGTTAAGAGAAGGATAGGAGTGGGGTTATGAAAGAACAGGGAAATCCCTGAAATGGGAATGGGGAAAATAATCAGCTTTTTCTGAGTAGCAAGAGAAGGTCTCCTGGAGAAATTAATTCTCTGTGATAAATGTTTAAGGGCAGAGTGAACAAGCAGTGCAATTATAGAGTGCATTGTGTGACTTTTACAAACAAGGGGTGAGAGGCCCCTGAGCTGGGTTGCCTTGGATGGAAGGACACTGGTCAGATGGATTCTCCAATTGGCTTTCTAAATACTTTATGACAATTGACTCTGTGTGCTTTGTAATTGGGCCTGATGGCTTTGTAACTACTTTTTCTCAACAAACATTGAAATGGTGAATAGGTTTTATTTTTTCATTTGTGCTTTTCTTGCCGGTTCCTCCTTTGGGATCCTGTGGCTGCAGCAATTTAATGAGAATGTGTTTGTGGGGGAAGAATGTGTCCAGTGATTGTTTATCTTTCTTATTTCTGTTTTACTCAGCTTTGCTGCATAGGCATTGTAGCTCACCCTCCAATTCCCCAGGAAGACAGTAATGTCTTTACTGAGTTTACCTTTGTTACCTAGCTATTGGAGATTAATGTTGGAGAGAAATCTCATGTCAACTCCACCTGGGAAGAGGGCTTCAACCCAAAGCAGAGAAAGCCTTTCGAGACAAGATAAGGTCCTGGCTTTCAGATGTTTTAAGTTTGATAGATCAGCATCATTTATGTAACTGCTCATGCTGCAGTTTGCTCTGTGTATATATTTTTGTTCCTCTGTGCAAACTAACCAATAATGGTGCAATACATTCTTATCCTATCTTTTCTGAATCCTTCAGTAAGATACTACCCTCACATCACAGTTCTGCCTATAGCTGGAGAGACTTAATGCTCACAGGCAGGGTCAGCTCTACCCTGGGCTTCAGGACATACATTTATGTATGATTATGAAATTAAGAAAAAGATATCACAGGATGATACTCACTGCTGAAGCAGTCATTTTCCAGTGGATATGATTATTTGAACTTTGATCATCCCAGAAAGTTCTATGTCATGACCCAAGCCATATCTAAATGTTTTCATTTCCTTTTCAAGGAATCTATATAAAAACCTCCTATTTTGTATGATTGACATCATAATAAAACAGAGATAACTGTTCAGAATAAAGTAGAATTTCCTGAAAATTTAGAATATCTTTAATGACTGTAATTTGCACCTTATATTTTTTCTATAATATGCGGTAACAAATTAATTGACTTGTAGTCAGGCAGAAGTACAGGATTATATTTTTTCCAATGTTTTATTACAGGACTGTTGAATTTTTTCCAATATAGTCCTAAGCAGTATGTAGATTAATCAACTAGTGATCTAGCCAAACTCAAATATATGATTCAGTATGAATACAATGGGACTTGAACATTTGCATTAAAAAGTTAAAAACACTCTAGGTGTTCATTACCACTGGTGTTCTGTGAGCAATATTTTGAGAAATATAGCCAAGAATTCCTGTGCCTACACAGAGATCCTCTTGATTTTAACATAAATCACATCAATGGCTAATAATTTCTTTAGTCATAACTCTAGGGCAAAAGCAACAGTATTGAAAATACAATCTATGCAATGTTCTAGTCCACTTTAACATAATTTGATGATAGGTTTTCACAAATTATTTTGAAAAATTTATTTAACAGCTCCCCCAATAAACAAATAAAATATTTTAGTGTTTCACCAATGAACGAGAATAATGCAAAGTATAGTTTTATCTGCTCTTGTGTCACTATTGTTTCTCTTTAATTTAATTGTGTGCAGTTAGCCTACATTTATTAATGCTTCTCTAGACAAAAATATGCACAACATCTATAAGAACAATGGACTAAAGAGCCTAGCAGGGCTGAAAGGTGATGGCAAATCATCCCCTGGGATAGGACAAGGTGTTTGGCTGAAACAGATTGGAGAAATCTAATCTAGCATTGAGAAATTGGCACCCTAAAAAATATGAACTGACCATAGATAGAAAGAGGGTACCCTAATAGGGAAACAGAGTTTAGCAACTGGAGATGTAAGAGCAGTTATTCTTTATCCAAGTTTTTATTATTAAATCAACAGATGCTGGGAATCAACATCAGGGTTAACTATCAACTGGCCACAAATTCCCATCTCACCAGCTAATCAAGTCAAGTCTCTGGTGCTGGATTAGAGAAAGGGGAGTTTAGACACCACAGCATTCCAACCCATAGGTTTCTAGTTGCAAATCTCATGCTCTTTAAACTCCCTCAGGCTATAACCACAATAGGGAACAGGAGTCACAGAGAATATAGCAGAACTTCAGTAGAGAGGAGAAATTGCTTTCCTTGAAGAAAACCGATAATCAGATACTAAAAAAGTGCACATGTTTTGATCAGACCAGCAGCCAGTTTTATAAAGTTGGGAAGGGTCAATTCTGAAAGGAAGAGTGGAAAGACAGGTGATAACTGCAGTAGTTGATGCTATAGAAATGCATTTTTATGTGGTCAAAATGATTGGGCTGTTGAATTGTTCAAGTTTGGCTTGTGTAAATGGATCAATTTATAAGTGAAGATAACATCTTATTCAGGCACAATTATATAAATTTAATGCATAAAGTAAATTTCAGATAAACTTACTGTTACCCTTAGAATGTTCTCTCTATTTTTTAACCTTTGGGGATGGATGTACAGCTCCCCAATAAATCCAATAGCCAGTTTTTCCTCCACTACTATAAAAGAGCACTGTTTCTTCAGATATATTAGGTGAAGTGTTTGCCATGGTGATGTTTAGATGCTAAATTGTACCAAAAATGTGTATTTTTCATTGCAAAATTTTAAGACTACAAGATACTGCCATCATGGAGGGTAGAGTCAAGGGAACTGAAATACATGGAGAGAAGAACAAACATATTTACCTCATCTCAAGCTTATTTAAAGGCATAGGTTGATTCTGAAACATTCATTCACACCACCCCTTCTCCAACATGTCTAGATATTCTTGTAAATTAATGAAAATAGCCAACATGTATTGAAGAGTTAATATGATAATAACTCATCGCTGCAACAATATTTTATCAATTTTACAAACAATGAGGATAAGGAAAGGATAAATCAAATGACTTTGTCCACATCACATTATTATAAATCAGCAGAGCTGAGATGTAAAGACCAGTGCTCCACTCCAAAGTCCTGTGCTTCTTCCCTGTGGTAAATAGAATCTAGAATGGCACCCTGCACAATCCCTGGGACTGTGAATTTGAAGGCTTTTGCTCCTGTGATTAGGTTATGTTATAAAGCTCAGTTGACCTTCAACTAGGAAGTTTATCTGGATGGGGCTGACTTATTCACAGGCGTATTTAAGCCCTTAAAAGCAGAGTTTCCTCCAACTGATCACAGAGATGAAGTCAGAAAGATACACTTTGCCTACTCTGGAAGAAAGCAGACACCCTGGTTCTAAGTTGCTAATGGAAAGAGGCAGCTTCTATCAGCTAAGAGCAATCCTCATCCAAAGGCTGTCAGGGGAATGGGGACCTCAGTCCTACAGCTACAAGAAACTGATTTCTGCCAATCATTAATTAACTTGGAAGTGAAATTTTCCCCTGAGCCTCCCAGACAACAACTCAGCCTGGACAACATCTTGAGTTCAGGCTTGTGATACCCTGAGCAGAGAACTTAACAATGTCATGCCAAACTTATGTCTTACAGAATTGTGAGCTAATAAATGGCTATTGTTAAGTTTGTCATCATTTGTTATGAAACAATAGAAAACTAATGCATCTCCTATTTTCCACCTATATGAGGGAACTCTACCCACTTTGTATTTCTACATGCTGGTCTTAATGCCGGGCTCTAAAAGTATAAAAAACAGTCTGGGTTGTTTTACTGTCAGTTAATCAATTCACAGTTGGTGTCAAAAATAGTCAAAGGTAGTATAACATAATTATTTTAATAGATACATTCTTTGAAAAAAAATTTTAAGGCAAGTATCAAATGCTTTTCAACATTTCCCGACTATGGCTTTATCTCTCTCCGTGTAATCCTATGGTAAGAATATACCTATCTCAGTGTTGGCACTGATACTATATAAAAAAAAAAAAATCTCAGTCTGCCACTTATCCCAGAAAATCTGTGCTACCCTGAGGGAATGATCTAAATTTACCTTTGCCTACAAATTTGAGGTTTTCCAATCTTCTTTCCATATTATCTGTTTATTTTGGTTCTTTATTAAATGAAAAGATAATTATGAAATATATCAAATTCTTCATCATCAGAGGAGTATCCTTATTCTAGCATGGTCTGGTCAAATTTTGCTTTCAAGTAAATTCGTAGGAATCACTGTGAATCACTGAAATAGCAGTTATTTCAATATTTTTTAAAGTTGGAGACCTACTTTCTATAATCCTGAAGGCTAACTGTGCTGATCTTCAGGAATCGTCTCCTTCCTTAGAACTGGAGCACAGGTCAATTCCTCTTTGAAACTCAGGAGAAGTACTCCATTCTTTGCTGTGTTAACCACTTAATAAATTCACTTATGATAACAAGTTTTTCTACCCAGCCTTATTGTGTGTTCCTTATGAAAAGGACTTTGAGTTTTCATTAACATAGTAAATTATACTGTAATCATTGTTAAATCATTTGGGGGGTTGTGATATTACTTCTGAACAAGAAAAGTAGTTTAAAATGGCAAATTGGTCATTTTATTTATTTATTTTTTTACTTCTGATTTCTTTTATTTCTTTCACTTTCCTGTTTTTCACTTTCTCTACTCCTTACCACGTATACAAATGACTGTCCAAACTCTACACTGTAGTCATGGGTCTGTCCTTTCCTTAATTCAATAATGAATTTTCAAGACCCTAAAATGTGGAAATAACTGTGACAAACCCAATGTGGTAAAGAAGATGAAGAAGGTGTGGTCTCTTACCTCAAGGAGCTTACAGTCTAATATGGAGGTCAGCCAACTACAGCCTGTGGGCCAAATCTACTTCACCACCTATTTCTGTAAATTATTTTTTTATTGGAATACAGTCATTGTTCTTATGTTATGTGTTTTCTGTAGATGTTTGTGCAGTCCACAATGACAAGGTTGAATAGTTGTAACAGAAATAGAATGGCTTGCAAAACCTAATATGCTCATTGTCCAATCCTTCACAGAAAAAATTTGCCAATCCCTTGCTTACTAGATATTACAGCACTGAAATACAAGAACAAACAAAATGTTAAAACTGGGCTTGAAAATGTTATGCAAGGTAGAGTTTAATTAAAACTGTAGGAATGGAAGAAGAGTCTATGAACAAAATTTATGTGGACTCTGAAAAACAAGTAGGCTTTCAACTGAAAGAAATGAAGAGAGAGCACTTGTTGCTAATAATTTTGAAGTGCTATCAAAGACAAAGCACGTATCTCTACCAAATGCATACCTAATTATGGCCCAGTAGGGGACGAAGATTTTTTTCAGGCAATAATAAAAGGAGTTTTCTTGTATCTTTTACCATGTATTACAGGTGCCAGTTACTTCTAGATGTTGTGATTAGTATACCAATTTCTTAGAGCCTTATCAAATGTGTGCTAGAACTTTATTTATTATTAGAGATTATTTCAACCATTAAAATCAACATTAATATTTTTCCTTACAGAAATAAGAGCTTATTTTAACTCTTTATAAGGTATAGGCCTTTGGACTTTCTAAACATAAATTTAATTAGTTTAACTGAAGTTTTTATTTTAATAAATTCATAGAAAATATCAAAATAATTATTGGGGAGAAAAAAACATAATTAGTGAGAGGTTTTGGATGTGTAGACATTTTAAGAGTGATGATGATAGGTAAATATTCATAATGGTTCAAGGGTCCAAATATATTTGTGGGAATTATATACTAGAATTAGTATTCTCACTTTTGCTTAATTATCTATTGTCATTATTCTTTTACTTAACATATCTCTTCCAATTTATAATGATATCTTTCAGAATAAGATTAAATATTTTAACTTAGATTGTCTACTAAATTGTCTCCAGATTTTCACTATTTTGTGTTCATTTATTTCCCAGAAATTAAGACAGAAATTCCATAAATTATGTTTTATTTATGGATCGCACACTAATTAACAATTTACATAACAATTTATTTGAATCAGTAGTTTAAGAACATGAATAGCATACAATAATAGACCAGTTGTAGTACTGAGAACATACTGTCTTGATAAATATAATTGAAAACTATAACAGAGTAGAAAAATCTTGCCACAAAATATTATAATACATTTTGAAAATGAGAGATACATGATTTTAGAGAAAGTATAATTTCCAAGTAAAAGAATTCTAAATTGTTAAAATATTTATGTTATCTTCAGAAAAGGTTAAACATGTCAGTCTCATATATAAATCATAGTTCTCATGCATTTGGTGTAATCTTGGAATATTTGATTTTTTGCTCAATCTAAGCCAATAATGTGAAAACAAACCTTTGACAAGAATGAAGCTATTATCCCAGCATTGAGCTCAGTTAGCTTCATTGGGGACAACAAATAATGCTATCTAATTAATTAGAATGACAGGAAACTGCATGACACATTTCTTATGGCTGGCTGGTTTAACACTCTAAAACCCTCCTGTTGATTAGAACTTGTATGTTTTAAATAGAAAAGGATGTTAGACATCCCATCTGTTGTGTAGCAGAGCTTCAGGAAAAAAATAAAAAGGTACACTCAAGTCTTGATAAGTTCAAGTCAGCAGAACAAGACAAATGTAACGTTATCTGATATCCACCATAACCGGCTAACGAATTGTTTCTAAAATTATTTTGTTTTCCTTCAAGCTATAATTAAGGGAAATGACTATTTGAAAGCTTAGCAGTTTGACCCTATTTGTCATATTGCAGAACACCTAGCTCAAACTCAAAATTTTTCCTCCATGTTTGTATGTGTCTACAACAGGCACAGTTGAAGAAGTACAATTTGTTTTACACGCAACACATTATGCTATGATATAGACTGTTACACAAAGCTTCATTCCCTATTATGCACGTATTCTGAAGAAATTTGTTAGAAAACATGAATTTAAAAATATACAATTCTATTTTGTGGCTGAAAACACTAATGGAAAAATCATATACTTTTTGTACATTTCACATATATTTGACAAGTATATGGATGGAAAATAATTGGATATATTTAAATCCATCTGAATTAGGCTGAAACTAGACTCATTGTACATTTGTGTGACATCATATGCTGTCTCCTATAAAATATGAGTGTGTAATTGTATTATTTGTTATATGTTTGTCCAAAATCATAACTGAACCTAAATCCACAATTATTTACCAAAACAGTATTAGCTGGTACTGAGGGAGGACCATATATAATGTCAATAAAACTCTCATTCTCATAGAACTACTCATGAGAAATAACTAGGAGCAAACTCTAAAAGTGAAATTAAAAAAAAAAAAAAACACTTTTATACTTTTCCATTTTAATTCAATGGAAGTACCTTCTTTTAGTTTGAAAATTAAAGGCATCCGGGTTCGTGCCCTGGTCCGGGAAGATCCCACATGCCGCGGAGCAACTAAGCCCGTGAGCCATGGCCGCTAGGCCTGCGCGTCCGGAGCCTGTGCTCCGCAACGGGAGAGGCCACAACAGTGAGAGGCCCGCATAGCGAAAAAAAAAAAAAAAAAAAAAAAAAAAAAGAAAATTAAAGGCATCAACTATTCAATATTAGATTTTTCAATCTATGGCTAATATCTAACTCATATGTAAAGCAGGAACTAGGACCACTAGATAGATAAAGGGCAGAAGCTGAGAGGGAATTATCTGGAATATAATGAAAGAGGAATAATGGTGATTAATTGCTACTAACAAAAGTTTAGCTCATCGAGGCAAATCTGCCAAATGCTATACTTATCTAGATATGAGATGAAAACAAGATATCATCAACCAGATAATGAAAGTAGATTAGAAGGCCAACATGTAAGTCATAGGTATTCAAAATGTAGATCTTATAGAAAGCATAAACATAGGAGGTAGCAAAAAAAAAAAAAGATGATTTAGAAAATAAAGTGCTAGTAGAGGAAACAAGACTCTCTCTCTCTCTCTCTCTCTCTCTGTGTATATATATATATATATATATATATATATATATATATATATATATGTATATAGATAGAGATACATATATACACACACACATATACGTATATGTTCATTTGTAAACAAAAAATACTTTATGCACACTACACCAGCAATGGGTGGATTCTTTATAAAGGGAGGACCAAAGGAAACTGACACTTTGGTGTGGTTAATGGTCTCCAACTTAAATTTGTATTTTTCTAGCTCTCTTCTCTCTTCCCACCATTTCCTCTATCTGGTAAGTTTTTTTCCGATAAATATATCTCAGCTGTTTCTATGTTTTCTTTTCCAATTTCTCCAAGCAAACACCACTCACACCCACTATACTGAACTCTTCAGATACATGTATACTTTCCTGTAATCTCTTCTTTATTCTCCACATAAAATGAGATCTTTTAAACTGAATTGAAATGAATCATATTAGATGAATTAGTCCTCTATTTAAAATCTTGTGAATGGCCTCTTTGTTTCCTTAAAATAAAGATCAAAATTATTAATATAATCTATATGACCCAGCCTGTACTACTCTAATATTATACACATACACCAGAGAATAAAACACTAAGAAAGATGGTTCAAGTTCCAGTCTGTCACTTTGTGACTACATAATCCTGAGCAGATTTCTCAGTTCTCTGAGCCTCAGTTCTAGAATCTCTAAAATGGGAAATTATAGAGGTAGTGTGTCAAGATGGTAGAGTAGGAGGACACAGAGCTTTCTTGTCACCATGACACATTACAAAAAAAACATAATATTGGAAATCAACTGTACTTTAATAAGAAAGGTAACTACTTATTTCTTTCAGCATTTATCTTTTAAAGTTTTATTTTTAATTATAGTTAGAGGGGCTTTTAGTAACAAACAATTTATTTCAACAGGAACATTTAAAAAGTCAACTCCATGTATATTAATTAATTTGGTAGTCCATAACAATATATTTAATTTCTTTTGAGAGAACTATTATTATTTAATAAGCTGTACTGTGCCTTGAAGTGACCTAAAAAAGGAGTTTGGATAGAATCTTCTGGATAACTGTGAAGCAGAGAATGGCAAATTTATTTTTATGTAATTAACCATCACTTAGAAGTTCAGTGTATTTTTTTCACTGATGAAACATGCAAATATTTTCTTTCCTACTAAAAATTTTTAGTCTAGTGTAGGTTTCTATCATTTGAATTTGTTACATGCATGATCGACTGAATTAATTTATTTTCAAATAAGAACTATATTTCTGACATTAAAAAATAAATACATTTAAAAAATGAAAATAAAATGGGAAACTGTAATAAACTGCCTTGAAGAATAACTGTGAAGATTAGAGATTATAAGTATAAAATGCTGACTTTGTAATTAAAATAGCCAATCTATACAGCACTTTCCAAAATAAGTTAAGTTTTTGGAGTTTTAAAAACTTGACCAAATTCACATAACTAACAGATGATAGAATGGGAATATCACACACATGCATATACTTTTTTCCCCTCAGAATGCACTGAGACTACCAACAATACAGCTTTCTAAAGAAGGGAAAGGAAAGAGTACATAGTAATTTTGTAAATGATAGCTGCTAGTATAAGATTAATCTTTCTACTTTTTCCTTCTTTGCATACTTCTTTGTACACTCATTATCTTAATTCTACAGGACAAGTTTTCAACATGGACCTTCTGATTATAAAGGTGCCTTTGCTGACTCTTACAATGGTGAGTAAGTGCAAGTCTGCGACCTTACAAAGGAGTGAAAGAAACATGTATCTCCCTAGAAGTTAGTACCCTAGTGACTTTTGATCATAGAGAGCTCAGGAAACCGCATTTTATTGCTCATGTGAGAAATGGTTATGATTTAAGAGAAGGTTTGCATCGGTAAGAACATAGGTTAACTAAGCCAATATCCACTAACTGTTCACATAACCAATTTCTAACACTGACACGCATCCTACTCTTCATCCACAAACTTCATTTCTAGTGTGCAAGCTAGAGATAGTTGAATCAAATATTAACTTCTAGATCTTTTGCACTACATAAGGAGAGGTGTGTGTGCATGCATGTGTGTACATGTGTGTGTAAGTAATCTATAGTTAAAACCTAAAAGGTGACCTTAAATCAGTAAGAAAGTGATGGATGTGTCACACCCAGTAAAGCTATTTCCAAGTGCTTTAGATTGGAGGAGTTGTAGAGATTCTATTTTGGTTTTTTGAGTTTCACATAGATTCTATTTTGGATCCAAATGTTTCACAGGATGATATTTTTGTGTTTTAAAAATAAAGAGGTTTCCTTAGCTATTTAAAAAGACACTAATTGAGCAAAGTAGGTGGATGTAAATTCAACCATGGTATCATGCATAGCACAGATCAAGACATTGCATATGCAAGGTACAGTGTCTACACTTAGAACTTGAACACAGATGTATTTATAATACATCTAGGATTAAAGGGAATTGTAAAACACTTGCCTAAAAAGTCCTTTCTTTCTTTTATTATTTCTGCTATTTATATTATATAATACAAAACTCTTAAATAATCTCACATTAAAAAATACTTCTTTAGTTAATTAACTCAATCAAGAAACTATAATGCACAATCAAGTCAACTCTTCCCAATTTTAAAGAACTAAATCTTCAATTCTATGAAATTGAATAAGAAAGGCATAATTACTGTGTATCTAGCTTGGTTGCATTAAAATCATACCCTTACTGTAGCCTGTACAAAGTGAATAGCTTAGAAATTACCCAGTAGTTGAGAACAAAAGTTTTCAATCATCCTGTCTAAACTACTATTATTCAATACTTTGCTCTGGGTTACTCTCAGTATCCACCCACAGGATATATCTCTATCCTCTGCTCTTTTATTTTCTGTTCTGTGCTTGAGATGAAGATGGAGTATGGTTGACGCCTGTGGACTACATCGTCCAAGTTACCTAGCCAGTTGGCTTCGGTTGGTGGAGGCAAAAGCAGCAGACCATTGGATAGGAGAAGAGATAGGTTTATGACCCCATCTTGTCAGCACTGCCTTCATATTTCTGGCAATAGTATCATTCCTTTAGAATATCACCAGGTAACCTCTCCTCCTCTCCCAATATTACTCATCTCTGGTCACACTATTTCCATTCCTGGGTACTTCAATCCCAGTGGAAGCAATGCTTCCCCAATGTTGATATGTAGTCTCAGAGATCCTCGCCATCCCTTGTTTGTTCTTTTAACTTTGTCCGTGCCTCTTTAGATCCTAACATTTTAGACATCTGGGGTGAATCTTGTTTCCTTTTGGGATGCTGATTGATAAAGTCTGTATATCCAATTGATGAGATTCATTTCTGATTTGCTTTTTGCTATAATTATACCATAAACTGATGAAAACGTAATCATACATGAATGAATGTTTCACACTGGATTTCACACCATTTTCCTAGATAATAAATTATTCAACATGGTCTAAGGATAAGCATTATCCTTGCAGACAATCACTCTTCATCTCAGGTTGTATGAACACAGATCACACTTTTATTCTAAGGTGATACCGTTGTCTTCAAAATGTCATGTGTGACTCATGCTTTCTCTAGTTACCCTTCCCCAAATAGTAATGTGAGATTGTGACCACCCTGACATATCTTATTCTATAATTTCCAGATGTTACTAATACTGTCATATATGTTCTCATGAGCAAACTTTCTCTTTGTCCAATGGTATTCTATCACTTACCCTAGTCACCTTCATTGCTGAAGTGTTAACAATCTAAACAATATCATGTGCAGAACAGATCTATTCTGACTGCTTTTTCACTGTCACTGTGCTAAAACTTCCAACAGAAGTAATACATGCACTGGAGTCTTCTGTTGACCAAAACCATGCCTCACGGAAGAGACTGACTGTCTCTAATTTTGCATCCACTTTCTTACCCAAACTTAAGAGCAATATTGCCCAGACCCCCAATTTCTCCCTAGAGTCTTAGTAAATATAACTTTTTTCAGCGTACTCATCTCATTAGCCGGGAGTTTCATTAAGAATCAAGGAACTCGGGCCAAGGACCTAATATACCAAACATGCACTACAGGTTGTAAGAAACCTTTTGGGGGGAACTTTCTTATGTGTGAGGATTTTGTTATACCCTTTATGGCAAACCCTCATGCAAATTTTTACTCTCCTACCCCAGTTGGCAAGACATGCTTAGACCTCTCGGAACCCAAGTGATGCAGCTGAGATCACATGACTTACACAAGTTGATGTATAGGGTGTCAGATTCATGAAACTGTCTTTGTAGGTATTTTCTTCCTGCTTTTGGATGCATAAAATCCTATTGAGGAACACTCTTAGGATCAATAATGTCTTACTTACACTCAGATTCTGATATCAAGTGGGCAATACCTAAATTAACAATGGTGGATGGCTATTTCTTCTACCTTCATTACACACAGGAACTGAGCTTATTCAGCGACTCTTCATAATTTGTCCTGTTACTTGATTATCTTTATGGCCAAAAATTCTTCTTTTAGGTTATACCTAACCCAAATCCTCCTTTTACCAAACTATTTTTGCAATTCTGTTATATCAGTTTATGTCTTCCATAAAATATTTGCCTATAATGAATGTAGTGATTCAATTTTATTTTCCACTCTTCAGGATAACAAAAAATATTTCCTTAAATATTTCTGAAACACCATGTAGCAGTTGATAATCAGGATCTTGAACAGTGAAATGGAAGACAAGATGATACATGAAAGATATTCAAGTCTATTTAATTTAACTTTTTGATTCAAAAATCTGAAAGAACTTTTTAAATTAAAAGACAATTTCATATTTAAAGCTCCTTTTGCAGCTATGCTGCTCGGAGAAAATTCTATGCATAGTCACCAAAGCTGTCTATTTAGAAGAGCAGTCCACCAGTTTCCCCCTCATAATCATGTATTTTGCTGGTTAAAAAAATATTTTTCTGGACAATATCTCACACTAGCTAAGTTTAAAACTATGTGAGGTAGAACATGAAGTGTTTTAAGAAGCAGCCTAGCTGACTTTAATGCCTTCTAAAGTTAAAGTAGTTTCTTTAAGGAAGAAACTATTTTGCATGTGTCTTTGTATTGCCAACACCTACTGCAATGACTAGAACAAAAAAGCAAATCAATAAAGATTTATTAAATAATGGAATTGGTTAATTTCTTTGGCTGCCATTTTCTCCTCAATGTGGTTTATCCTACATGGCATACTTCCTTTATTTTATAACGTTTTACAGGTAACATCAATTATCTTCTCCCTTCGCTCCCATGACCTGCGACACTTGGCTCTTATCCTACCTCTTATGCCACTTCTTTTTATTTTTATTTTCTTCTTTTCTTTTTATAAGGTTACTATTATTCCCACTTTACAGAGAATATACAAGAATCAAAAAGTTTAAGTAAAATTTTCAAATATTAAATGTTATGTTGCAAAGCAAGGATAGTGACTCACTTTTTCCACTATTTACTTTTGCATTTTTGAACTCATCCTTAGCACTTACCTAGCATCAAACCATTTTAGTCACTTAGAAAAACTTTATAATATTAATGAGTGAATGAATGAATGTCTGAATGAGTACGCTATAGGGTCTCTGGTTTGAAAGAACATTGAAGGTTGTCTAATTTAATTTCTCAATAGTTAAAATCATAAGTTTAGTATGTACGTGTGAGGGCTTTTAGATTGAATATTAAAGGTGTTGGTGTCTGTGACTGTTATTGTACAAGTGCAGAGAATTTTAATAGTTTGCCTATTAGTAGTCTATCTATATGGGGCTTAATGAACTCCTAAGATGTTTTAAACTTATTTTCCCCAAAGAGGAGGTATGCTCCCCTGACTTGACCTAAGGAAATTCTTAGTCATTCAAAGTGATTTTCCCTAGGATTAGTCTCCCTGGCTAGCCTTCCTGGGCTCAGTTGTGGACACAGATATGGATAAGACACATTCATCCATCTTTGTAGACATCAGAGATCCCAGCAGCATGCATAGCCAAAGAGGGACATGACTGTTGATGAAGAATAATAAGAAAGTCACACGGTAGCTGAAAGACTTGCTCATATAACAAAGCGAATCCTCTGAAGCCTTCTAGAATAATTGGGGAAAAATAATTTGTGCAACAAAGATTTGAAGGTCTCTTAATAGTAATTGAAGACAATATTCAGGAAAATGTGGGTAATTATCTTGGTAATTATTCCATTCTTTTCAATATCGAAAGAATAATGGGAAAAACAATTACATATTTTCAAGCCACAAATTTAAACACCACCACAATATTCCTAGGTTTCCTTTGAGGAATGCAAGCATCTCAAATTCTAGATTTGAGTCTTTTATTTGAACATTTATTAATTCATCTTTTAATAAGCATTTTCTGAATACAAACCATGGGTCAAGCACTGTGAAAGATTTTTCAATACAGAATTGAATAAAACAGAATACTTCTTATCATGTAACTCATAGTCTAGTGGATGATACAGAAATATAAACATATAATTCCACGGAGATAACTTTTAAAAGAATATTATAAAAATTAATTGTGACAACACAGAGGAGGAAGCAATAAATATGCTATTTTATGAGCAAATTACAAATATTTTCACTATTATTTCTCACAGCCTACTTTTTCTCTCAATGTTCCAGTTACAGATCTTTTTTCAAAATGAATCATATCAATAAAGGAACATTCATTTCAACATCTGGGACTTCATTATTAAAATTTACCTTAACAAACATAAACTGAATGTCTATTATGAGGAATTACTAGTTATTTTTTATACAACAATCCACCTATAGAGGTCAGTAGGAGTTCGAACTGTATCTGGAGAGATAGATAGCTATCAATGAACTTAGATAAGAGAATGATTTTCCTGTAAAAGTTATTCTAATAATTTGCAAAAAGAAAAGAAGAGTGAACAGGTTTAACTCAAACTGAGGAACCTGGAAAAAAAAAAAAAAGGCATGTAATGGTAAATACTGAAAATACCAGTAAAGACAGGTTGACCTTTGACAAATACCTTAGGAGAGTGCTTTCTAGGTAAAGGGATTTGTGCAAAAGACAGAGCAAAAAAGTGCAGAGCATGCTAACTGATCAGTTCTGGATAATTAAAGAAGAAGCTGCACAAGTACAAGAAGATTTAACACCAGGTAAGTGTGTATAGACAATATGTGGCATACACCCACACACACACACACACACACACACACACACACGGTGGAATATTATTCAGGTATGACAAAGAAGCAAATCCTGCCATTTGCAACAACATGGATGGACCTACGGGACAAATCAGACAGAGAAAGCCAAAAACTGTATGACATCATTTATATGTGGAACGTAAAAAGTCAAATTCATAGAAGCAGAGAGTACAATTCTGGTTTCTAGAGGCTAGGGGGTGGGGAAATTGGGAAGAAGTTGGTCAACAGGTACAAATATCCAGTTATGAATAAATTCTGGAATTCTAATGCACAGCATTTTGATGATAGTCAATGATAGTGTATTATATACTTGAAAGTTGCTAAGAGACTATGTCTTAAATGTTCTTAACCACAAAATGAAATGATATTTTTGTGACATGATGGAGATGTTAACTGATGCTATGGTGGTAATAATATTGTGATATACAAAATAATATTGTGATATACAAATCAACATGTTGTACACATTAAACTAATATAGTGTTATATGTCAATTATATCTTAATTTTTAAAAAAAATAAATAAAAGTTTGGAAAATCTGGTTGGGCTTGGATTATGGAGGACTTGGGAGGAATTTGGCTTTTGTTCAATGTGTAAATGGGAATCACTAAAGGTTTTAATAAAATATGTGAATTAATAGTTTAGAGAAGGAGAAAAGGTAGAGCATAAATGCAAAGGATTAAAAAAAATGGGAAACATTTAATTCAAAGAACTAGAGTAAGGAAATAACCCACAAATGAAATAGAGCATTCAGAGAGTTAGGAAATAAACAGAAACAAAGAATTTATGGCAAGGTTCATATATCCAAGATTAAGCCTAAACTCATCTATTAAAGTTATCATTGCCAGCAATGCTAACTAATAGCCTTAGACCAATTAAACAGCTTGTGCTCTCCATCGTATACATTTTTGGACGTAACTGAATTAATTCTACTGAGATCAAATGTTTCAAACTGTCAGGCAATAAAATGGATTGGCATGTGTCATTTCATTTTCAGTGTTTCTTTAAAAGTTAGACAACATGAAGAAAATTTGGTGGGTTCACATATAAAGAAATCTGGAGGTCTGTCTTCTCAAAAAATATGAAAATAATACAAGACGATCTGACAGGCTTTGCCTTATGTTTTTCTGTGTGTCAACAACTGATTGTTGCCATTAGACACTACAGTGCACTACAATCCTTACCACCCACTATGGAATTCCTGACATCACTGCAGGATCCATTATCCATTATCATCAGGCTTTCTATCATTATATTCATAGAAAGGAAACATTTCTCTGTAATCACGCTTCTATCAAATGTGTAGACACTAAACATAGACCAAGTGAGAATATATTTCTCAAGATAATTGTGACAAAATCAATTTCAGTACTTAGAACAGTTCCTGGAATAAAATAGGATTTAAACAAATATGTATTCAGTGAGTGAATAAATTTCTACTGTCTATCTACTTTTAATTACCTGCCTAGGCCACAGTAGGCATTTGAATGTTTGAATCAATGTCAGGGACGTACTGTACAGGCTCTGCGTAACTCAGTTTATCCATGACCAATAAGAAGGAAACAACTAAGGACCTCATGGGTCATTTCAAGAACAAAGGAATTCAAGAATTCCAAAAATATAATAGGTTTTTTTCTGCCTTTCACATTCATGCTAATGGATTTTTTTTTTTTTTGGCTCTAGCCCCAAACAATTTATATCAATAGAGAGATTATTGACCCAACTTGCCAGTCACAATAGTAAACATTTACTCTAAAATAATTGCAATGTAAAAAATAAAAAGCTGTATTGAATATATATAGAATCGTTTATAGACTCATAAGAAAGATACTGGCATAAGAAATCATCAAATACTACATGTGAAACGATTTAATGGAAGCAAGAAAAATGTGCCTGTGGTGTCTCCTCTATCAGTTTGATCAATTTCTCTTCCCCTTTTCCTCCCTGTTTCTAACAAAAGCATGTTGATTTTTAAACAGTGTTTTTGTTTATCGGTTCATTTTCTTTTTCTCTGCTTGGGTATGCTATTAGAGGAGAAAGAAACTTTCTGCCAAGATATAATCCTCCTGATTGTTTTATTATTCATATGCAGAAACTAAAGTCCTTCATGAAACCAGAGAATGTTTATGGAAATGCTATCAGCACTTTGATATGGAAATGGGATAGAACACTGCTAGAAACTGGAAACAAAGGAGAGGGAATTACAATCAGTGTACCAGTGTAAAATATAGTGTATTGTTGAAGAGAAACTGAATATACAAATGGACTATAGCCAGACCATACATAAAAATGGATCTTGGACCCAGAACTTGCAGCAATCTGCCCAGGAAACCCATCCTTTATCTATAATAAACAACCCAGGAGGCAAGCCTGCTATAAATGAGATTTGCCAGAAGACAGATTGCTATCTCTAGTGATAATCCAGGAAGTTAAATAATAATTCTGAAAGAAGTGGCCCCAAATGGCCACTTGATTAATATCTGACAACTTCCTTAATTTTTGACCCACTTCCAACTTAAGACCAACCAGAGAAAGCCATTTATGCTCCCCTAACCAATCACATAAGATGCCCTACTTCTAGTTAGCCTACCTACAGCTTCCCCTACCAAGTCTCCATTCAGGACACACCTGAAGGCTGCCCTCCTTTTCACTATAAAGTTTCCTCACTCCTCTGCCTGCCTTTGAGTCTCTGCCCAAATACAGGGGATGGTGGCTGACCTCTTACTATATCAAACGCAGAATAAATCTCCTTGGCTTTTCTGATTTGGTTGGTCTTCACTTTTTCTGCATTGAAGATGTTTAAGAAGGTGCCTAGGGCTTCCCTGGTGGCGCAGTGGTTGAGAGTCCGCCTGTTGATGCAGGGGACACGGGTTCGTGCCCCCGTCCGGGAAGATCCCACATGCCGCGAGGCGGCTGGGTCCGTGAGCCATGGCCCCTGGGCCTGCGCGTCCGGAGCCTGTGCTCCGCAGCGGGAGAGGCCACAACAGTGAGAGGCCCGCGTACCGCAAAAAAGAAAAGGTGCCTAATTCAAAAGTCAGTAAACAGGAAAAGTCAAGAATTCCATTATAATTTATGTAACATATAGGTGAGAATACTCTATTTTTGATCTCTCACAATCGATTTTAGACATTATTTATGAGGCTAATGTCAGTAGGGTTTATTTGTTTTTTGGTTTATTGAGCTTTCAGTTCCCCAGCTGCAGATGAAAAACACAAGTAAACCACTCATACCTCTTCCTCTCTCTTCCACTTACTATCAAAAGTCCTTTTCTCCAAGATCCTTCACTTTGCCTCTCTTTTCCACTTCTCACCCTGTATCATCTTCTATCCATCATCATTTTCATTTTTTTCTCCAAGAAAATAATATTCAGAAGTCCATACAAGTACCAGTACATCAGTGAAGATCAAACCATATCAGGATTTAACAACAACAACAATGTCCCAAAATAGATCACAGAGAGAAAATAATAGGGAATTTCTAGTAGTTTATTATTCTGTTCACAAACTCTCAACCAATGATCCATAATAATAATGTGGTTAATAATTATATAGCACTCATAAAAAGCCAGGATCCCTTTAAAAAGTATAATAATTATCTATTGCTGAATAACAAATTACTCACAAAACTTAGTGGCTTAGGACAATCAGCTTTCATTCACCCAAAATTTCCATGAGTCAGGAATATGGGAGAGGCTTAGCTGTCAAATTCTGACTTAGAGTCTCTGATGAGGTGACAGACAAAGACCAGGGTTTCAGTCATGTGGACATTTGACTGGAGCAGGAGGAGCAGCTTCCAAGAGGGCTCGTTCTTATGGCTGCTGTTAGGGGCCCCTCAGTTTCTCACTGTGTGTTGTCAAGATGCTTCAGTTCCTCATCACATGGACCTCTCAAGAGAACTCCTTGAATCTTCTCCAAAGAGATCTGGCTTCCTCCACAATCAATGATCCAAGAGAAAGAAACAGTAGGAAGCCACAATGCCTTTGGTGATCTCATCTCTGAAGTCACACCTGTAACTTCCACCTTATTCTAATTGTTAGGAGTGAGTTACTAAGTCTAGCCCACACTCAAGTAAAAAGGACTTCTGCTCCACTTTTTGCAGAGCATGTCAAAGATTTTGTGGATGTATTATAAACCACACCAAATTGTTTTATACAACTATTAACTCAATCTCTCCTAAAATTCTGTGAAATAGGTATTACTATCCCTGTTTCACAGATGAAGAACTGAGGCTCAAAGAAGCTAAGTGATTTGTTCTCACAGCCAGCGCACTGCAGAGCCAGGATTTGGATTTAGACAATCTGGTTTGTGAGTCTCTACCTTTAACTTCGGTGCTAAAATTGTCTTTCTGGCTACAATCTGCACCCTCATTTGACAACAGATTATTTTTCAGTTCTGAGAATATCTTCTGCTAGATCCATATCACTTGTGATTCCTGATTCCCACACTTCCTCTCTTCTAGTTTTTTCTCCCATCTGCTGGAGCAGCACCCTTCTTTTGAAAGTTAACAGGTAGGATTCGCCAGTGCTTTTCAGAGCTCTGATCTTGCTTACGGAGGAAGTTACCTCGCCCAACAGCACAATTTTCTTTACTCCTCTGATTGTGTCTCTTACAGTCAGAGAAAAAGTGAGCTCACTCCTCTGAGAGGCATGGCTGATTACATTTAGAGGTCCAAGACATTGAAGGGATTATTGGCTAAAACATGATGGGAGAGGCCCTGGTAAATCAAAATAAAAATGATAGTTAATTGAAAGATATGGTAGTGCAAGGAAATGCCTAGTTCTTTATTTTTCCATTTTGACTCTGTCCATGCTTCTTTGGAAATAGCCAACAACAAATACTTCCATTTTGTTTTCATGGCTCTGTTCTGTGAGTTCCCTAAGCCCCCATTTGATTTGAATCTTAAATATTACTAGTACTGAAAAGAGGTTTATGCCTCAAAGAGACATAGGCACAGAACATTGTCATCCTAATTCTTAGGACCCATACTAGCAATGTGTATTATATAAATGGTACTGTGGGTTAACTGAACAATTACTGATAATATTTCTTCAATGGAGAAAATTTATAATCTAAAGAGATGACATAAAACAATTGAGAACCAAATGGTTATTAATAGTAGTCCAATGTAGAAATCCTCCTATAATTAGGAAAAGTATTTCAATATGTTCAGTGATCCAGTATTTTAACATTGTTAGATTCAGCAAGCACAATTCTTTCTAAAATATTTCTGAAGTACTTTGTCTGATATAATTCATTTAAGAATTTCAAGAAAACAAAGAAGCTAATCTAACATAATAGCAAATCAGTGTTAGGAATCAATCCTAGAGATTTATGCACATTTCAGAATTTTTAAAAAATTACTGGAGAAAAGCTTTAAATGGTACTGATTTTAATATATTTTCTGTCCCCACGTATGAAAGCATACACACATCTTTCAAAACATAACTTCACTAAGACAAATGCATAATTTAAATGTTTGTTTATCTTCTTAATTGCTGGTCATTTTTAACAGTTTACCTGGGACTTCCTTGGTGGCATAGTGGTTGGGAGTCCACCTGCCAGTGCAGGGGACACAGGTTAGAGCCCTGGTCCATGAGGATCACACATGTCACGGAGCAACTAAGCCCATGCGTCACAACTACTGAGCCTGTACTCTAGAATTCCCGAACCACAACTACTGAGCCCGTGTGCAACAACTACTGAAGCCGCGTGCCTAGAGCCCGTGTTCCACAAGAAGGGAAGCCACCGCAATGAGAAACCTGCACACTGCAACAGAGTAGCCCATACTAGCCACAAATAGAGAAAACCTGCACACAGCAATGAAGACCCAATGCAGCCAAAAATAAATAAATAAATTTATTTTTTAAAAAATAGTAACAGTTTACCAGTGTCTGTGTGATGCCTGTCTAATAAGATTTCTCTTCCAGTTAGTAATTTTGATGAAATCTTCCGGTAGGCTTGGTCAGACTTAGTCTTTATGAACCTCAGACTGATGGATCATTCACCGTCACACTCTCATAATTTTGATCAGTTTGTCCTATTTTAATTGTGTTGTGCCTCCTAGTGCATAAAATGTGTTGAACAGTGTGGATGATCTCTTAGGAAATGTTAGGCCAAGCCCTCCAGAGGCAGCTCATGTTAATGTTAATACAAATTACACCCAAAGCCAAAGAAAACGGTCCATACAAGGGGTTAGGTGAAACTAGATAGGATTTCTTTTTTCTTCGAATATACATTTGTGTGTAACATGGGAAGAAACACACTTTTTAAACCTAATATTAAACAAGGTATTCATAGTCTCCGTCTTCTAGAAACCCTAAAAATCATAAACCTCACCTCTTTAAAAGTGTGCTGTCCATCCCACTTAGAGAAGGTACATCCTGGGCTTAAATGTGGTGGGATTATTTACATGAACACCTGAACTCCATAACCTCCCATTGTCCTAGGAGCTTATTACTAAAGATAACCTGACTTTGATTGAATTCAAGAAAGGCTGGCAGGAGATTGGGATCAAGATTACAGGCTTAGCATGTATATCATCTCTCAAAATGGCAGATAATATTTTTCTTTCAAAATATATATTAACAGCAGTGCCAGAAAATAAGAACTATTACCATCCATGGGCCAACATTGTTTTGAAAAATTCCTAGAGGATAGAAAGCAGATGGAATCAGATAAATGGAGTAGAAAATCCATGAAGTATTTGCAGGAGACAAGTAGGGTAGGCCTGCTGGGAAGAAGGGAGTGGTCAGAGGGAGGCCTGGGGCAATTGACAGAGTGATGTATGGACTGACTGCCCTGGGCTCTGTTGGGTTTCTAGCCACAGGCTCTCCACTCTCCCCGGAATTTAATGATTAAATGACTGTGCCACATCTGCCTCCCTGACGATCAAGTGAATGTGGGTGCTGGGCTTCCAGAGGCACAGGGAGGTCACAGCTGGCCAGCATTCTCAGGGAAGATAGAAGCATCATAGAGGAAAGTAAGCTATATAGCATCCTTAAGTGTAGAACTTTTCACTCATAACACTAGGGGTGGTCCTTCTAATCAGGTTTTACTCTGCCTACTTTTCCAATGTTTAGATAGTTTATAAGACTATTTAGTCTTATTTATTTCTGTTTAGCAAAGAAGTCTCAACCTAAGAAGGCAGAGAGAAAAGCAGGAACATAATGCATTCTGATCCTAGAGCAACAGACCGTGCTCTTAGTTATGTGCTGCAGCCTAATGGAAGATCAGACTTCAGCTGACTCTGCTTTCCTGTCATGCCAGGTGCAACTTGGACAGGTGGAGTCTGGATTCCTGATACAATGCTCCAGTCAGCCTATGACTCATTTTTTTTGTGTCAAGGAAGTACTTTCCATTTGGTTTTAAGCTCAGAAATAGCATGTTCCTTGAATGATGAAGGCATGTAGATTCACAATTTTTTTTTATTGAATTTTAAGGCAGACTTGAAATGATGCTTTACATTATTTACTTTAACCAAGAGGTGAAAACACCTCTTTGGTATTTCAATAACTTTGAAGTTTTTGCAGATGGATAATTGGAAAAATCAAGTCAACTTATTTCTTGCTAATTTTAGGTCATGAACATTTTTCATCTTCCAGTAGAAATAGATGGGATCAAAGGAACTAGGCAAAGACATGGTTAGAATCTTTCTATTTCTGAATCTGTACATGTGTTTCTTCCATCTGACTGTGTCGTATGCTCGACTCTGTGATGACATTGTTACAGTTATCATTCTGCTCCTTCACTAGCTTATGAAATCCAGAATCATGAATTCAGCTTCGACTAGATGCAGAGCGTCATGCTATTGTTAGGTCAGACTTCACCTAACACATATAAAATCCCAAGTATGTGAGAGGCTCCTGTGGTGTTGCTTCAGGTTTAATGGAGCACATGTGGTTGAGGGAAATGGGAGCAGGGGCTCTGGAATTCAGATGGGGACTGTAAATTTGAAGTGTTTGCTTCTTGTTGCTTTGTGAAAAGTAATGAGTGCTCTTCTCACTAAAAATATTTTGCATAATAAGTTTTACATTCACAAGAAAAGCAAGGCAGTGACAAAAAAGCAAGGTAGACAAAACCACCTCAACAAAACATAATTAATAAGGAGCTATCAGTTTACATTATTACATTTCTTAGGTGAGATTAAGGCCCATACTATGAATTTATACTAAAGACACCACTGAGAATATTTCAGTCAGGATGCTTTAGCCTTCAGATCAGGTTTGAAGGAGTATCACATATAAAATGACATAAGCAACAATAACTAACTCCACATAGGACCAGTTTGAAAGCTCAATAGAACCCTTAAAAGAACACACAGTTTGTGTGGTGGTTTTTATAAAATCATGAAGAAAAATATCCATCTTCCTGACTCTTTGCTTTACTCACTCTCCAGCTTTCCTCATCTCCTGTTATAAAGATTAAACACATACCTCCCAGCCCCTCATTTTTCCCTTCTTGTTGTTTTCTGACCATTCAAAGACCCCTGTCATCAGTCTGACCTATTTCAAAATACCTGGCTATGAAATTAAATCTATTCCATTTCCATCCCTTCATTAACTCCTATTTCCTCCACACAGCTGGATCTCATGTAGTCCTTTGAGAAAAGAAATATTAACAAATGAACTGGCTTTATTGTTTTGTATACAGAAAAAGCAGCTTTTACAATTACATTCCTCCAATGGACACATTTTGTTCTCTGTGTCTCAAGATGTATAGAAAAAGGTCCCTGCCATTGAGTGGTTAGTAACTTAATTTCACATGTTTATCTGTAAGTGGTGGAATTGCTGAAAATATTAGCAGACTAAACTGACTAAGTTTCAGAAAAGGACACCTTTCCAACATTAGTAAAATCAGACCTCAAAACAAGTAATAGTAGCCCTGGGATGGGTAGAAAGGAAGGACACATTCTGGGGAAGAGAAAATCACTTTCATTTATTTATTCATACCTAGAAATATGGTCTCTTGTAAGGATTTTTGAGCTTTATTATAAACATTTATTTTTACATATTTATATAGTACTTTATATTAAAATCATAAATTTATATCTTAAAAATTGTTATATTAAAAATCTCAACGTTGGGCACTAAGAGGGAAACAGAGATAACTATGACTTAAATACAAAACAAACAACAACAATAAAACTGAGTGAGAAGAATTTACAGTTCCAGAAACAATCTCTCCTGGCTCCCAAACATTATCTGATGGAGCATCTGACAAATAGAGACAATGGTTTCAAAGATCTGGTTGTCTCTATCCTCCTGGATAGCAGATCTGGCTGATTTAGAGAGAACTCACTCCCCAGTGCAAGTTGGTCTCATGCTCTGAGGATGTCAGGTGTGCTCTCAGACACAGAGCTGCTTTCTTCATGGCAGCCAGGCCCAGTTCTCATTCTTTTCCAGGGCCTTTCTGACTCACTGGCACATGGTGGCTCCAAATTGTTATAGATTTTCTCTCATCAAACATTTTTGGCTATAAAATTAAGACAAATGGTTTGTAGAAGGTGAGTTAGGAAAGAAGTATTAGATATTGGCCTCTGGATCCTAAAGTAAGAACTAAATTGAATTCTGCTCAACAGACTGTGCTCAGCTTCTCTGATTTGTAGTGAAATGTTTCACAGAACAATGCCAACTGCTCAAAACTTGACATGAGAGAGGGAATGAGAGGGAAAGAGAGGGAGGGAGAGAGAGAGAGCATTATTGACAGTCATAAAAATATAGTTTTTGCCCACATGTTTAATAGCACCAAGCAATTTAAACTCATTCCAGAAGAAATGTTAATTTTTGATTAAAGAAATGACCTATTTGAATAGACTGACCTGCTACCCTCTGAGGTCTCCATGATTGTGTTTACTCCTGGGGTAACTAATTGAGAGAAGTTGCATGCATTCTTTCAACCTACTTATATGTGAAGGAAGGAAGGAAGGACATGGCAAATTAAGGGTGGCTACTGCATAGTAAATGTTGGTACACGTTCATACAAACTGTTTTGGGAAATAATTTGCAAGACTCGAATTGCAAAGGCTCAAATATATATGGTCACAGTTATGTAAAAGCCATCTGTACTTTAGTTACTCTACCTAATTATATTTTGTTAGACTTACTGTTGACCTAGATGCTGGTATACTGTCATGAGTAACTTACAATTTTTATCAATATGTTCCTGTATCCAAAGAAATTACTACCTTTACCAAAACTTATGAGAGAGGTACAACGACAGAGAGAGAAAAATCCAAATCTTTGCAGATCCAAAGATAGTGGGCCTCAGCTTGTGTGAATCATCATGATTTAAAGACATTGCCTGGGCTTCCCTGGTGGCGCAGTGGTTGAGAGTCCGCCTGCCGATGCAGGGGACACGGGTTCGTGCCCCGGTCCGGGAGGATCCCACATGCCGCGGGGCGGCTGGGACCGTGAGCCATGGCCGCTGAGCCTGCGCGTCCGGAGCCTGTGCTCCGCAATGGGAGAGGCCACAACAGTGAGAGGCCCGCAAAAAAAAAAAATTAAATTAAATTAAAAAAAAAATAAAGACATTGCCTGCAATCTCCTGATATTTCTTCTGCCTAATTTTAATACCAATTGCTTACCTATCTCAAAAACAAAGCGATGAGTAGGAATTCTAATCCTGAACTCTCTATTTTTCTTCTGTAATACATTCAGCATTTTTGAGAAAACAATACCTTTATTTTGGTGAGTGAAAAGGCCTTTCGAGACATTTCATTAACTCATCCCCCCCACACACACAAACCTGTGACAAAACTACAGTGTACTGTTACTATCTTCAATTTCCAGATGGAAAAGTGAAGGATAGAAAGAATATAGTTACCTTCTTAGTAGTACCTAGTGGATGCCTGAGAAGCTGGCCTTGAAGGCTCCATCCTGTACTCTTCGTCCATACTCCAGGCCTACTTGAGTCTGCCTTTCTAATATACTACACACCTTCATGTTGGAATCATACTTATTGTTTATATATTGCTTCTGAGTACTTAGTCATCAAGTGCTTTGTGCATTACAATTTTTTTAAATAGATCTTTATTGGAGTATAATTGCTTCACAATACTGTGTTAGTTTCTGTTGTACACCAAAGTGAATCATTGCAGCACTATTTACAATAGCCAGGACATGGAACCAACCTAAATGTCCATCAACAGATGAATGGATGAAGAGGATGTGGCACATATATACAATGGAATATTACTCAGCCATAAAAAGAAACAAAATTGAGTTATTTGTGCATTACAATTTAATGTGAATGCTTGGCTCATAGTATTTCCTTCAGTGACAATTTCTCATCCACTCTGCTCGTGATGGATAACTGAATAAAAACTCCTGGAGTAAATTAAGCCAGTCAAATTCTATATCCATTAATAATTTGAAGCATGAACAAAAAGACACATACATTAAAATTGTGTTGATACAAAATGAGAGTGCCCCAAAGCAAAAAGAAGATAGACATGCTTGTACAGCAGAGCACTTGGGGACAACCTGGTCTCTAGCCTTTCTGCCCATTTCACTGTTCAACATTTCTATTGGTCTACGATTTACAATAATTTCCACCCATCATTTTTCCTTAAGAGGCATATAACCAAGAGAAAGTTATAATTCAATATAGTTTGTGGCTCTCTTATAAAAGCTATTCTATTTATTGGCATCTTAACTGAAGATTTAAAAAAATCCTTTAATCAAATCATTACTAATATTGCCAAATGATGTTTCCTCTATTATCACCAAACTTTGTTGATTGCTTGCTTCTTAGTGTTCTCACATAATTTAACCTCCTTTCACTAAGAAGTATGCTATCTTTCATCTAAGGAAATATTCACTCAAAAGCACCTGGTCTACAAAGTTCATTTTAGCTTGAACTCATTCTTCTATTTATTGATTTGTCAGCAAAATTAAAGAAAAAATAGCTAGATTAAAATGTTATGTCTACCAAATTTAAGAACAATACATTTTTGTTGAAAATATTTTAAACCTAAAAATATACCATTGTTAACAATGTATGCATTCATTTTCTAAATATAAGAAAAAATTTTGGGTAAAATAAGTATATTTTTCTCAAAATGCTTAGAAATAGCATAGGATAATGCAAAATTATAAAAAATGAGTTAATTAGTCTTGATTCAATATCTGAGTCTGTCACTAAGTCCCTTTACTATCACTTCTTTGGAGTACAAATTCCTGTAAAACAATGAGGATGAGAGATTAAAAAGACTGGGGGCAGGGGCATTATGAGATCTAGATTAAATCCTTCTGGCTGCAGCATGCTTAAGAACGTTTTGAAAGACTACAAGGTCATATATGAATCTAACCTTTGTATTTAGCATAGTGACAAGACATAATATTGATAAATATTTTTATATGTAGCTATTATAATTACTATAGTTGATTTTTACTGTTTTCAAAAGCAATTATGAAGAAGTTTTGACAAAAACCATATAAGCAATTTGAGGAAAAGCATATATACAATTAACAACCATTAAAAGTGATTAATCAGAAAAGATGTAATTGATATTATATACATATGTAAAAAACAGCCTATACAGATATGCATATACGTAATTAACACATGAAATACATGAGGCATTATGGCTATGAGTATTTTAAAAGATGTTTTCACATTGTCATTATTTTTTCTATTCTATTCAGAATGGAGGGGTGTAAAATTAGTGGATATGCTAAAATTAATTTTGTTGCAATGCAGAGGGTTTTGACATACATTTTGAAATCAGTCAGACTGAGCACAAATGCAGGCTCTGCTTCTTACTACTGTCCTCATTCTCGGTTTCCTCATTTGTAAAAGGGAGATAATAGCCATGTCATAGGGTTGCTGCAAGGAGGAAATAAAAGAAGTACATAATGGGCACAGCACAGTTTAAGCCTTATTCATTATCATTACTGATTACATGGAATATTGCTCTACACAACCCGGTTTGGGGGCGAGCGGATTAGATCTTTAGCATACGAGAGGAGGGACTAGTATTCCAGGCAGAGCTAACTAACTATTCATAATATTCAATGTGTCCTTGGGTTTATTATATGGTTTTAGTGAGACTAACTCAAAATCATGTGCAGTGTGTTGATCTAAGAGTCAGTGAGAAGAATCATCCTAGAAACTTTGACTAAAATGTAGTGAAGTTACATATATTTTCAAAGCTAGTACATTGAAGTATGAACTGTCACAAATGACTTAAGTTGCCTAAGAATACCTATGATTATCCTATTTATTAAACAGCAACATTATTGCTTTTCACAATATAATATTCATATGACAAAGAATTAATCATCATAATTAGGGGAAAAATATAAAATATTCATTTTATTTTCATTGTCCTTTTGAAAGGGAAAAGAAACATTATAAGGGGAAGAAGATTTGATTAATATTTAAATGATAAATATATTATTTTTATTAAAGTCAATTTACATTAAAGAATTGTGATAAATACAATTTTTTACTTTTAGTAATTTTTCAAATATTTCAATAAATGTTATAGCTTTTTTTTGTCATTTATTCTTTATCTTCTTCCTACTTGAGTGTACATTTGTCATGCAGGGTGTTACTGCTGCAGCCAAGAAAAAAAAAAATAGAAGGAGAAGATTTCTACTTCTCAATGCTTGTGAGTATGAGAATGACTTTCTATAACTTCCGGTTTCCAATATACAGTTACATGGGTCAAGCTATGCACTGACATGTGAACTCACTGTCCTCATGGGATACATAAGAAGTGATGAAACATCAATTTGCACATATATAAACCAACATTTCTTTTAAATACTATTGCTAGAATGCCATTCCAGTAACAAAAAAAAAGAAACACATCTTTGAAAATAATAAACTGCATCTCAAAACTTCCTTCCTAATACAACAAAAGGAAAAACTTTACAATTACTACTACACTGGCTTATATAGATTCTAAATTATAATAAAATTGTGTATTTCTAACCATTAATTAACAGGCCATTGTTGAATGAACATTGTTCATATGTAGAAAAATACCGTGAGCGACATGAGGGGAACAAGCAAAGTAGAAACTTGCTCCACAGTTTGAAGAACTTCATCTACAGTCTGAATCAAAAGCATGAACGTTGGTAATACCACTGAATTTTAAATTATGTGCATATGTTTTTATTCTAATATGCCCCATTTGTTGTGTAACTTTAAATAAGTTAATTTATCTAAATATAAATTTTCATCTAAAAGTGTCTAAGACATTTTCTCTCATTCTGAGAGAAGTTTTTTCGTCTTGTTTATGGTTTCCTTTGCTGTGCAAAAGATTTTAAGTTTAATTAGGTCAAATTTGTTTATTTTTGTTTTTATTTTCATTAGGAGGTGAGTTTAAAAAGATCTTACTGTGGTTTATGTCAAAGAGTGTTTTCCTCTAAGAGTTTTTTAGTGTCTGGTTTTACATTTAGGTTTTTAATCCATTTTCAGTTTACTTTTTGGTGTTAGGTAGTGTTCTAATTTCATTATTTTACATGTAGCTGTCCAGTTTTCCCAGCATCACTTATTGAAAAGGCTGTCTTTTCTCCATTGTATATTCTTGCCTCCTTTGTCATAAATTAGTTGACTATATGTGTGTGGGCTTATCTCTGGGCTTTCTATCCTATACCATTGACCTATATTTCTGTTTTTGTGCCCATACCATACTATCTTGATTACTGTAGCTGTGTAGTATAGTTGAAAGTAGGGGAGCCTGATTTCTCTAGCTCTGTTTCCCTTTCTCAAGATTCCTTTTTCTATCCAGGGTCTTTTGTGTTTCCATATGAATTGTCATATTTTTCATTCTAATTCTGTGAAGAATGCCATTGGTAGTTTAATAGGGATTGCATTGAATCTGTAGATTGCTTTGGGTAGTATAGTCATTTTCACAATGCTGATCCTTCCAATCCAAGAACATGGTCTATTTCTCCATCTGCTTGTCATCTTTGGTTTCTTTCATCAGTGTTTTATAGTTTTCTGAGTACAAATCTTTCTCTTCCTTTGGTAGGTTATTCCTAGGTATTTTATTCTTTTTGTTGTGATGGTAAATGGTATTGTTTCCTTAATTTCTCTTTCTGATTTTTCGTAGTAAGTGTATAGGAATGCCAGAGATGTTTGTGCATTAATTTTGTATCCTGCAGCCTTACTGAATTCATTGATTAGTTCTAATAATTTTCTGGTGGCATCTTCAGGATTTTCTAAGTATAGTATCATGTCATCTGCAAACAGTGACAGTTTTACTTCTTTTCCAATTTATATTCCTTTTATTTCTTTTTCTTCTTTGATTGCCATTTCTAGGACTTCCAAAACTATGTTGAATAAGAGGAGCAAGAGTGGACATCCTTGTCTTGTTCCTGACCCTAGTGGAAATGCTTTCAGTTTTTCACCGTTGAGTATGAGGTTGGCTGTGGTTTTGTCATATATGGCCTTTATTATGCTGAAGTAGGTTCCTTCTATGCCCATTTTATGGAGAGTTTTTATAATAAATTGGTGTTAAATTTTTTCAAAAGCTTTTCCTGCCTCTATTGAGATGATCATATGCTTTTTATTCCTCAATTTGTTTATATGGTGTATCACATTGATCAATTTGCATATATTAAAGAATCCTTGAATCCCTGGGATAAATCCCACTTGTTCATGCTGTATGATCCTTTTACTGTGTTGTTGGATTCTGTTTGCTAGTATTTTGTTGAGAATTTTTGTATCTATGTTCATCAGTGATATTGGTCTATAATTTTCTTTTTTTGTGCTCTCTTTTTCTGGTTTTGGTATCAGGGTGATGGTGACTTCATAGAAATTTGTGAGTGTTCCTCCCTCTGCATTTTTTTGAAAGAGTTTGAGAAAGATAGGTGTTAGTTCTTCTCTAAATGTTTGATAGAATTCCCCTGTGAAGCCATCTGTTCCTGAACTTTTGTTTGTTGGAAGATTTTTAATTACAGTTTCAATTTCATTACTTGTGATAGGTCTGTTTATATTTTCTAATTCTTCCTAGTTCAGTCTTGGAAAATTGTACCTTTCTAAGAATTTGTCCATTTCTTCATGGTTGTCCATTTTATTGGCATATTGTTGTTTGTAGTAGTCTCTTATAATCCTTTGCATTTCTGCAGTGTCAGTTGTGATTTCTCCTTTTTTCATTTCTAATTTTATTGATTTGCATCCTCTCCCTTTTTTCTTGATGATTCTGGCTAAAGGTTTATCAATTTTGTTTATGTTCTCAAAGAACCAGCTTTTAGTTTTATTGTTCTTTGCTATTGTTTTCTTCATTTCTTTTTCATTAATTTCTGCTCAAATCTTTATGATTTCTTTCCTTCTACTGAGTTTGGGTTTTCTTTGTTCTTCTTTCTCTAGTTGCTTTAGATGTAAGGTTAGATTGTTTATTTTAGATTTTTCTTGTTTCTTGAGGTGAGATTGAATTGCTATAAACTTTCCTCTTAGAACTGCTTTTGCTGTGTCGCAGAGGTCTTGGGTCATCGTGTTTTCATTGTCATTTGTTTCTATGTATTTTTAAAATTCTTCTTTGATTTCTTCAGTGATCTCTTGGTTATTTAGTAGCACACTGTTTAGCCTCCATGTGTTTGTGTTTTACAGTCTTTTCTCTGTAATTGATTTTCAGTCTCACAGTGTTGCAATCAGAAAAGATGTTTGATATGATTTCAATTTTCTTAAATTTTCTGAGGCTTGAGTTGTAACCCAAGATGTTATCTATCCTGGAGTATGTTCCATGTGCATTTAAGAAGAAAGTGTATTCTGCCACTTTGAGTGGAATGTTCTATAAATATCAATTAAATCTATCTTGTCTGTTGTGTCATTTAAAGCTTGTGTTGCCTTATTTATTTTCTGTTTGGATGATCTGTCCATTGGTGTAATTGGGATGTTAAAGTCTCCTACGAACCAGCAGCATAGCACAGGGAGATCAGCTCGGTGCTTTGCAACAAGCTAGAGGAGTGGGTAGGGAGGGTGGGAGGGATGCTCCAGAGGGAGAGTATATGGGGATATATGTATGCATAAGGCTGATTCACTTTGTTGTACAACAGAAAGTAACATAGTATTGTGAAGCAATTATACTCCAATAAAGAGGTATAAAAATTTTTAAACAATTAAAAAAATAAAAATGGCTAAGATGATGATGATGATGATAGAGATACATATCTCATGGTTTTGTAATGAGAGGTTAGTGAAGTAATTTATGTACAGGGTTTAGAATACTGCCTAGTGCATAGTAAGAATTAAATAAAAGGTGATTTTTTAAATTATGAAACCAACAGTTATTTTGTAGTATATATTTTAATAAGTAGATGCTATTTAAATGACAATTTTTGCCGATATACTGAACTCAAAATATGCACAAAGAAATATGAAGAAAATGGAAGGGCATCACCACATATTTAATCACATATTTATCTTCATTTTAAGAGAAATGTTCTTTCTTTAATTTTATGAATACTGTTATAAATATTCTATAGAAAGTTAATCCTTTCAAAGGCATTTGACAAAATACACTCATTCATGATAAAAAACTCTCAGAAAACTGGGCATGTGGGGGACTTCCTCAACTTGATAAAGAATATCTACAAAAAGCCTACAGCTAATATCATATTTAATAGTGAGATACTTGAAGCTTTCTCACTAAGATCAGGTACAAGACAAGAATGTTCTAGCTCACCAGACCTTTTCAATATTGTGTTGGAAGTTCTAGCTAAAGCAATATGGCAAGAAAGGGAAATAAGAAGGCAAAAATATTGGGAAGGAATAAATAGAACTTTCTGCTCTCAGGTGACATGATCATCTATGTAGAAAATACAAAAGAATTGATGAAAAAACAACCCAAAATAAAAAAAAAAATACCAACCTCCTGGAACTAATAAGTGACTATAGCAAGGTTGCATTATACAATATTAACATTCAGAAGTCATTCATTTTCCTATACACTAACATGAACAAATAGAATTTGATTGAAAACAAAATTTACATTAGCACCTTCAAGAATATAAAATTTAAGTATAAATCTAACAAAATATGGCAAGATCTTTATGAGGAAAACTATAAAACTCTGATGAATGAAACTAAAGAACTAAATAAATGGAAAGCTATTCCATGTTCACAGATATGAAGACTCAATATTGTCAAGATGTAGGCTCTTCCAACTTGACCTATAGATTCAAGGAAATCACAATCAAATTCCAACAAGTTATTTTGTGGATAACAACAAATTGATTTTAAGGTTTATATGGTGAGACAGAAGACCCAGAATAGACAGCACACTATATAAGAAGAAATTTGAAAGACTGACACTACCCAACTTCAAGCTTACTATAAAGATACAGAAATCAAGATTTATACAGTATATATTGTACTGGTGAAAGAACAGACAAACAGAAGAGTGGTATAGAATAGAAAGCCCCAAAGTAAACCCTCATAAATATAGTCAACTGATCTTTGACAAAGGAGCCCAGCAATACAATGGAGCAAATATAGACTTTTCAACAAATAAGACTGAAACAACTGGATATCCACATGCAAAGAAAAGGAATTTAGACACAAACCTTATTCCCATCACAAAAATTAACTCAAAATGGATTAGAGACCTAAATGAAAAACAAAACTATAAAACTCCTAGAAGATAGCAAAGGAGAAACCTAGATGACCTTGAGTATGGTAATGACTTTTTGAGACAACATCAAAGGCATGATCCATGAAAGAAATCATTGATAAGCTGCACTTTATTAAAATTTTAAACTTCGATTCTGGGACTTCTCTGGTAATTCAGTGGCTAAGACTCTGTGCTGCCAATGCAGGGGGCCCAGGTTCGATCCCTGGTCAGGGAACTAGATCCCACATGCCACAACTGAGAATCTGCATGCCACACCTAAAGATCCTGCATGCCACAATTAAGACCTGGCACAGCCCCCCCCAAAAAAAAAAAAAAAAAAAAAAACAAATTCTGATCTGAAAGACAATGTCAAGATAATGAGAAGACAAGCCACAGACTGGGAGAAAATATTTGCTCAAAAGACACATTTGTAAAGGAGATTTATCCACAGTATAATTTAACATTAAGAAAACAGCTTGATAAAAATAAAGGGAGGGACAAATACTTTAACAGACACCTTAGCTAAGAAGATGTATAGATGACAAATAAGCATATGAAAAGATGCTCCAAGTCATGTCAGTAGAAAAATGTAAATTAAAACAACAGTGAGATACATCAGTACACACTTATTAGAATTGCCAAAATTCAGAACACTGCCAACATAAAATGCTGGCAAGGATGTGTAACCACAGCAACTCTCAATAATTGCTGGTTAGAATAGAAAATGGTCCAGTCACTTTCGAAGACAGTTTGGCAGTTTCTCAACGGCCATGGCTCACGGGTCTAGCCGCTCCACGGCATGTGGGATCTTCCTGGACCAGGGCACGAACCCATGTCCCCTGCATTGGCAGGCGGACTCTCAACCACTGCACCACCAGGGAAGCCCCAGCAGTTTCTTATAAAACTTACTTTGGTGTCTATTCAAGGGAGTAGAAAACTTATATCTACACAAAAACCTGCAAATGAAAGTTTATAGAAGCTTTATTCATAATTGTCAAAACTTGGAAGTAACCAAGAAGTCCTTTAGGAGAAGAAAGTATAAACTATGGCACAACCAGATAATGAAATATTATTCAGTGCTGAAAATAAATGAGCTATTAAGTCATGAAAAGACATGGAAGAAACCTAAATACATATTACTAAGTGAAAGAAGTAAATCCAAAAGGGTTATATACTATGTGATTCAAACTATATGACCTTCTGGAAAAGGTAAAACTATGGAGACAGTAAAAAGATCAGTGGTTGCCAGGAACTGAGCCTGGGAAGGGAGAAGTAGGTGGAGCACAGAGGATTTTTAATACAGTGATAATATTCTGTATGATACCATAATGATGAATACATGTCATTATATGTGTATCCAAGCCCATAGAATGTACAATGCCAAGATGGAACTGTAAGGTAGACTATGGACTTTGGGTGATTATGATGTGTTAATGTAGGTTCATCAATTTTAACAAATGTATCACTCTGGTAGGGGATGTTCATAATAGGAATGGCTATACATGTATGGGACGTAGGAAGCGCATGGGAAATCTTTGTACCATCCTCTAATTTTTCTCTGAACCTAAAACTGCTCTAAAAAATATTGTCTTAAAAAAATGTTTAAAAAACCCTCATAATTCAAATGAATGGCAGAGACTTTTGTTCTATAAAATTGCTCAATAGCAGGGCAAACATATTACATAGAAAGCTGTCTACTCTGTTTTGTTTATTTGTTTTTGTTTTTGTTTTAGGATTTCCTTGTATCAGAACAGAAACCTATATTTATTTTGCTATCACCTCTTCCACAAGCCTGACAGAAATGAAGCCATCATATTCAATCCTGCCAGTGGCTAAAGAAGTAACTGTAGAGTGATGCTGTCTCTGTCGGTGGTACATTCCACATATTTTGTATCTTCTTGACAAAATTCTAGCCCAATGGAGATGTACTTACAGCTTTTAGAATAAAGCTAGGACTTTTCCCCTTACTTTGGCTAAGTCTAAAGAGAAAATCAAATGGGCTTTGATTTAGTTTATAAGTTAAAAAATGTAAATTTAACTCTAAATCAGGTATATAGACACTTTCTCCACACCACCCACCCCCAACTCAAGTACACACAGACATACACACATTTTTCATGGAGGTTGAAACTTAGTTATTTTCACCCCTTGTGTAATGCAACAAGGGTTTCTCTGTTTGTTAGCTTGTCTTCTTTGTTAATATGTGATTAATGCATTCCAAAATACACCATCCAGAAAAGGTTAAACTGGGATTTGAAATTATTTTAATGTAGTCCCTCATTTAGTGATTCCCATAATAAAATTGAATTGAAACCAAGTTCAAAAGTACCATAATGAACATATTTAAATATTTCTCTGATGAACTATGAGCATTCACCAATTAATCCTCTAAAATGTTTCCAATCCGTTAATTTTCAAGCAGTTGAAAAGAACTACATAGAGGCACATTCCCAATTTGATGTGTGTGTTTTATCCATGTACTGTGAGAATAAGTTACTTTGTTTTGAACTATTTATCCCTTTTGTTCATAAGTTTTTCAGTGTAATCATATTCTTTTCATTAGAGATTAGAAAGTTAAAACTTGATATATTGTAATGTGAGAAAGGCTTGGTGTTTCATGTTTTTCAATTTCAAGTAATACTGAGACATGACTTTTGTTCAAAATCTTCAAAAGGCACAACATGATAAAAACTATAATCAATCAACTTTAGTGCATATTCTTTTTCATTTAACTTTTTTTCATTTTTGGAAATGCACTGATATCAGTACATTTCACTATTTGGTCGAAAGAGTAGATATGCTAATCTCATTATATGTAGTTATTAAAAATAACATATTTTAATGTGTTTCCTTTTGGAGAAATTAATCTAATTTAAAATTTAAAAGACTAGTTTTTGCTTTGCTGTATCTTTTGTGTGTAGCACATTTCATAGGTTTCCTTGGTTACAATCAGGTTTATATCATTATTGTTTAAGCTTAATTTAGAGATAAAAATAATAGTACAACCAGTGACAAAATTTGAAAAGAATATAATAGTAAAATATGAGTGGATTAAGCATAAGAAGAAAATGAACTTGAAGATTACTTAGTTTACGAGGATTTTCTCTCACCAACTATTTCCATTAATATGCTGTGCGTTGCTGTGTTGTGGTTTTTATTATTATTTTTTTTAACCAACTGTTTCATTTCTTTCTAGGAATAGCAAATCCAATTAATATAGTCTTCCACCGAATAGGTAGAGACCATAACAATGTAAACGACAATAACAATCATACATTTATTTAGTGCTGATTCTTTCCCAAGTTCTCATTATGTCATTTAAACCTAATTACAAGCCAGTGAGCTAGGTCTTATTATTAAATTTATTTTATTCATGAAGAAACTGAGGCTCAGAAGATTCCTAAATTGATCAAGGCCACAGAGCTAAATGCAGAAGGAACCAGGATTTTAGGTTAGGGTTATCTGATTCTAGAGCCTATGCACTTAACCATTTAATATATTACTTATGTTAATGTCTAAAAGTACAGTTTTTCTGAGTGATAATTAACTATGAATAGATATTAGCACATTATTCCTTCAATTATACTTTTTGGTATCAACATTAGGTTTCTTTATTTAACTTACATATTTACAGAAAATTAATTATTAAATGAAATCAATATAATGTTTTGTTATAATATACATTATAATGTGGAGCAAAATTTAAAGAATATTAGTTACAAATATTAGTTACAGCCTGTGCATACAATCTCTCATCAGTGAATGTTCTAATGTTTCTACAACTGTGTTTTGTATTGATTAGATCTCACTTCTCTCAAACACTGTGGTTTTAAGATCTTACTGGGAATCTGTGAAGTTCTTAAACAATGACTATTTTTACCAGAAATTTTAAGGCCAGGGCTTCCCTGGTGGCGCAGTGGTTGAGAGTCCGCCTGCCGATTCAGGGGACATGGGTTCGTGCCCCGGTCCGGGAAGATCCCACGTGCAGCAAAGCAGCTGAGACCGTGAGCCATGGATGCTGAGCCTGCGCGTCCGGAGCCTGTGCTCCGCAACGGGAGAGGCCACAACAGTGAGAGGCTCGCGTACCACAAAAAAAAAAAAAAAAAAAAAAAAAAAAAAAAAAAAAAATTTTAAGGCCAGCAGCTTATCTTTACCATTGCTATGCTGAACTCAGTAATAATACCTGTATTAATAGTGTAAGAGGTTTTCTGCCTTATCAGTAAATTTGAAAGTATATTTTCTTTCCTCAGGGGAAAGTCAAGTAGACGTGGTAGCATGTTGGCTAGATAGAATCTTAAATCCCAATAGGGTTTTTAGCAAAACATCAATAGCTTTACCATTTAACAATTTGGTCATCCTACTCTCTTCCAATTAGATAACTTAATCTTAAATATATATTGATTATTTTCATCAAATAATTGTTAGGTCCATAGTTTCTCAGCTTTCCTTTTAACAATAATGACCTAAAAAACTGTGTGGTAAAAAGACTTATTCAAAATAATTTGCAATACATCAAATATCTTTCTTGTTTTCAGAAGCTATAAAATGGAAATATCAACAACTGTTGGTTATCAGGATAAAAATGTATGTGAAAATACTTTTTACATATAAAATGTATGTGAAAGTACTTTATACGTATTGATCACATTTATAAATGCACTAGATAAGTGGCTTTTGATGAACTTTTTTCTGTTATGAACCAACCAGATAGCAAATATTTTGTGCTTTGCAGATCCAATGGTTTCTGTCTTGACTACTCAACTCTCCTATTTTATTATGAAAGTAGTCATAGACAGTACATAAATGAATGTGGCTGTGTTCCAATAAAATTATATTTTAAATAAGAAGCAGTGGGCACTGAACTATATTTTATACAGCAATTTTAATATTTAAAAAATTAATCAATAGTCTATACTATACTATATAACATGAACACATATAAGAAAATCTATATAGAGTTCTAACCAACAGAAGGGTAAAAATTAAATATTCATATACACATGTACAAACCAACACCATCCATAATTGTATTGTAAATTATGTGCTGTAGGTACTTTAGTGGTCAAGAGATCAGTGAAGATTTAGGTAGTGGAGAGAATCAGCCAGGATAGAAAATTTATTCAGATATTGAGCAAGGAAAAGAACTGGTCTCTACATGATTTTACACATCTTTTTTGGAACCATTGTTTCCCTATATTTGCTTCTCTCTACAGCCCAACTAACCTACTTACTATTTCCCCAACCTCTGGAATGCTTATTTGCCCCCTTGCCTTTGATTATCTTTCCCACACTAAGGTTCATCTCTTTGCCTTGATTTTATATCCATTTCTTATTTTCGGTTTCAAAATATACATACTGCAGAAAACATTTTCTGATTCTTTTGAAGTATTCCTCATTGCTGAATACCCAGGCCATTTTCTACCACTCACATTCTGTATATTAATATCACTTTGTGTTTCTCCCCACGTCCACATTAGTCTTTGAATTACTTGAGGGTCTTACTTATTTGTATAGTTTGATGTTTTGTAGCCTCCAGACAAAAAACATTGAGATACAGAATAGTATATCTATTGAATTGAATTAAATGTCTTCAGTATTAATTGAAACAAAAGAGTAAACTCTTATGCCCAGGGAATCAATAAGTGCTTGAAATATAGTGCTACCAAGAGCTGAATAGCCTATGGCTTACAGCTGTATCTAATCTTTTAAATGACCAATTTTAACCTGCTTAACTGGATCACTATCATGCTGGTAGTATCCATCTTGACCAACATCTTTCAGCATTTTTGTCTTCATCACTGATGTCAAAGTATTAATTCTGTTGAAAAATATCCCTGTTTAGTTACTGGCAAGGTTGTCTGAACTATCTAAATGTGAAAATATCTCCTACTCTATTGGAGCACTGCCTTTTATCTCCACAGGAACTTTTCAGCTTATCATTTAACTGCAAATATTTTATGAATTTGGTAACAATGTCATTATCTAGTACTTTACCAGTTTATGCTTTTTGGGTTGGAGAACTTTCAGTTTCAAACAAATGTTTGCATGTGCTATCTATCTTGTACATATTTCACTGCTATTTTAAAAATCCTATCTGTTATTTTTGCACCCATGACCAACACAGAATACATATATAGTTCACATTATTGCTGCTCATAAATTTTTTTTTTTTTAGTTTTCCCTCTTTCCTGCCTCAGAGTAAGTAAGAATTCATTTCCTGCCCCATGTGAGGATGGGTGAAGACTTGTAACTACTTCTAGCCAAAGATTCATGAGCATAAGTGAAACATGTCACTTCTGAGCAGAACATTTAAGTTTTATTGTGAGATCCTTCAGAGCTCCATTACCACTCTGGCAAGGTCACTGGCAATATTCAAAGTGTTTGCTCTTCTGGCAGTCATGGTCTCAGAATGACACAAATAGCAGAATTATTCATCTATGATGAACACGTAGAATGAGCAAATATAAATATTTGTTTCTTGAGCCACCATGATTTAAGGATTGACTGTTGCCACAGTATAACCTAGTCTATCCTGAATGACACAGAAATCAAAACCAGAAGAGAGATGTTTCTGAAGAAAACAAACAAACCTGAACACATGCAGTGTCTTAAGGATGGGTCATCTGAAGATAAGGAAACTGAAAAATGGAAATGCATGTAATGTAGTGCCAATACATTTGGCTAATTGATCACCCAAGATAGTTTGAAATTCAGAATATATAGTTAATAATGTAGTGTTCAGAAAAAAAGATTGGACATTAGAATGATAGTTGCCAATGTTGGATGCTATTAGGTGCATTTGACAAGATGTTGCAATTAATAAATGACCTCAGTAAATAATTAGGCCATTTGAAAGCAGAGATAACAGGGTGTATAAAGATATTTCAGATATAGGGAACATTTTAAGTAGGAAGTGGCTACAGCTTCTCAACCTAAGGAGATGGATATTAAAATGAGAAATATAAGCAAAAATATTAATTAAGGTATAACTTGCAGAAAGATCACATCAATTGGAGAACCATTACACTGATTGTTAAAACCTCTGAAAGAATTAATATTGTTACCAGAAAATCTCTTCTGTTGAGAAAATGGTTTAGGAAAAGGTTTAGTGGTATAACATACCCACTAGAGCTGATAAACTTTTTGTGATTAAATCAAGAGAAAGGGGTGTCCCAAATAGAACTATGACTGTAGTTATTGACACTGATTGGACTCCAATTGTTAAAAAGGTAAGTTATTGAAAGGGTTGTAGTGCCAAGAGAATCATAACCTAGACTAAAAAAAGACTTTTGACTGTCCAAGGCTTAAAATGATTTTTCTCCGGAAAGAAATCAGGCTGACAATGCTACTCAGCCCCCGGGAGGATTTCAAATTTTCAAATTTGAACTTCAGATGTGGCCTAGAATGATTAAAAAAAGGGTAAAATCTCTGAAAGAGCTTCAAAGAGCCATAGAGAACAAGAAACTAAAGCACTCATTCCACAAAGCCAAATCAGGGAATATTCAAAAAACATTCCTTACCTCTAGGGTAGTGATACCTCAAAAAGTTTGCCCAGTGTTGATTTCAGAATTGCTGTAGATTACTACATGCTGTGTCTCACATCTTCCTTTTACTAAATGAGAGTATTGATGGCAGTTTTCCAGTATTTGTTGGACCATTACATATCGGGTTGTGGGGACAGATAACATGTATTTATCTGGATCAAGGTGAGTCATTTCTAATTTTAAGATAGAGGATTTCACATGTCACTTGCATGCAAAACCAGCATGTATCACCCAAAGATTCTCAGATTTTAGACTAATATTGTGATTAATTAGTGCTTACCTGTTGTGTAGTTTGAGAATAGAGTAAGTATACATTATATGCAGAAAGGAGAGTGAATCAGCTATTTGATGAGCAGAAAGATAAGTTGTGGTAGTTATAAGTGCTGTTCAGAAAACGTTTCTAGTTCTTCTTTTCGGGATTTGGTAGGATACACTTTTTAACCCACTTCTAAGTGGGTATAGTCACGGAACTTGATATGGCTTTTAAGTTGTGAGTGGAAGGGCTTATGTATAATTTCCTTTGACTCTGAAATAGGGACCAGTAAAATTTGAGATGGTGTCCAAAGTCATAGGTGACTGAGGAGTAGAGTGGCTGAGCAAGCCTCAGTGGGGATCATCGACAGCAGGAAACTCAACTGTGTGATTTTCAAGTCACTGAGATTTTTGGAGGGTGTTTGTTACTACAGAGTAATTTAGCCTGTGCTGACTGACCTTTTCCAAATCAATAGTATAAGCTGTTTCTTTGATAAGTATGAATATTTTTCTAGAAAGAACTAAAAATAGATTTTTCTAGAAAGAACTAAAAATATTTTAGTTCTAGAAAGAACTAAAAATAGATTTTTCTAGAAAGAACTAAAAATATTTTAGTTCTAGAAAGAACTAAAAATAGATTCTATGCATAAAAACAATTTTAAGGACTTAATATAAAGAAAGAGAAAGCATGTTTTTATCAAGCTAATACACAACCTTCTAATGTAAAATATCAGTACTATGTATACGCTTAATTTTAATATATCTATTATTAATGCCTTATATTTTAGTACCACATCAGTATAGGCCATAAATAATGGCACACAAAGAATAGAATTGTCACAATTGAACTTAGAAAGGAAGCCAGGCATTTTAAGAATGAGGTTTGTGATTATTTCCACTCTGCTTGAATTTTTGAATCTAACCTAAGTTAGCCTGAAAATTGAACCAGTGTATTTTTAAAAATACACATCTGAAGCATTATTGCTGTTTTATTCCTGTGGCATACTGACAAAGAATGTTATCTCTGAAAGGCTTTTATTTAACTGATTTCTCTTTGAAAATGAGAAATATGTAAACTGCCCAATATTGTTCAGTGTCTCAAAAGAGCTAAAAGCTCTACTGTTAATAGTGCTGATTGTCAAAAAAAATCTTATCAAGATAAATTCTTTAGCATTGAAATTTCCCTAAGATAATTGGATCAAAGCCTTCAAATTCTGAGATATTTCACAACGGCAATTTTTGTTCCCAGTTTTTGCTTATGCTTTTTCCACTATTTTCCTATAAAGAAGATAATAAAGGTAGAATTTTGAAAACATTTTACACCTATTCAACTAGATGTGTAGCTCCAAAATCAGCAAGCATCTTAAGGAAAATTGGTAAAAAACAGACCTACAGATGTTCTGCAAAAAAATGAAAACAAAAACTTAGTAAAGTGGTTATACACATATATGAGTCACGAGGACACTGGCCATTGACTGGATGCATTTTGCTATGTATACATATACACTGTTACAAAGTCATCATTAAATCATCTAAATACATATTTTTTGTCTTTATCCTTTCTTTCTATCTTTCTCCTTCAGTCCAATTAAGGATACAAAACTGAGATTTTAATCTCTTAATATTAAAATAAAACGCCTCATCTGTCTCAGAAATAACATTCTTGACTCTTCTGGGATGGCACTCCACTGTACCTCTAGAATTTAGATAAATTTCAAGAACGCTAATAATTTACTCAACCTAAAGTGTGCGTCCTAGTTATAGTGGAAAAAATATATAAATGAGGTCAGTTCATTGGTGACTAATTTCCCTGCTGATCTGTTACTTTTACTGCCACCATAACTAGTGTCAGCAATGCAGTAATAAAGAAAAATAAAGGAAAAGAAAACTGTGAGTCTTCCTGGCTCTGGCCTTCATCCACAATTCTGTTCCACCATATGTGCAGCATCATTCTTAACTGCTCCAGGTTTTCTCCAGGTAAATCCTTATTTTTCTCAGCAGTTCTTCCACTTTTTATTCTAAATTCCAATCTACATAGCTCCTTTATTTTCAAAAGTGGAGCTATTGGCACATCATGTAAAGTCTGTGTTGGGGAAAATTTTTTTGTGAAATTATTGTATATTCTTTCTTTTTCCTATTTTCATACTGAAAAAAAAACTATGCATACTAAAAGTCACAATCTGTGACTTAATGTTTAAGACTAAAAGTCTTAAATCTACTCAGTCTTTTCTTGCCTGTATCTCACTCTTCTTAACATAAGAAACAAACATGAGTCCAACAAGTTCACATTTTTGTAAAGATTTACTTCCAACCCTCCTTATTTTGCTACCACTCAGGCTTGGAAAACAAAAACTCTTAGTGAAGCATATAAATTTTGGCAATAACTTTATTTCCAGAATTATAGCTGACTACAACCAATGAATAATTGGTTAACTCTTCTGCTGAAACCATTAAAAATGCTTGATTATTAAACATTTAAAAACTCTTTTCATTTTATCAATGGCCAAGAAATTGAAATCTTAAGGCCAAATAATAAGTGAACTCACAGAAGTAAACCATAAGGTCAGCCTTCATCTTGAGGCTATTTGCCCAATTCTGATCTTTAGTTTTAGTTTTTGCCTCCTTTTGGGAGAAAAGACAGAGGTGGTAAAACCTAGGTTTCTCCCAAACAAGAACCCCATGAGGTTATTTATTATTGGCCTAAGAGTGAAGCAGAAAGACATTATTCACCAACTCCCATATTCCAGTACCTGTTGGTAAGAAGGGGAGAATACGCCTGTCTTGGGCACTTGTGCTAGCGGTAGAGGGGAAAAAAATAAATGAGTGGAAAAAAAATCTTCCTGTGAGATATTATAGCTATAAGCCAAGTCTGAAATTAAATTCACAGTGGATAGAGGATGTGGAAGAAAAAAAAAAATAATGCAACATTTAGTTTAAAATTTTCGTGGGTGGTCAGTGTCCCCAGTCCAGTAAGTAGGAAATATAAGTGGTCTTGAGAAATAGAAAAAAACTACTTCACAATCAGGTTTAAAATAATTCTCACTAGTAAAATTCCAGTGAATAAGAGCTCACAACACATGCAAAGACTGCCAATTCAGAAATTTGTAACTAGCAAAAACAAAACAATACAAAACAACACTTTCAAAATGAGGGAAAAATGAGAGTAACATAGACATTTTCAGACAGGTAAACCCAAGAGTTGCCAAGAACAGATTTTTTTCAACAGGAAATTCTATAGTGTAGAATTTTTAAGCAAATATAATTTAATAATTAAGAATATTCTAAATAAGAGTACTTCAGGCAAAATGACATTAATTTCAGTGAAAGGTATTAAAAGTAAGATATGAATAAGGAAAAGGTAAGCATATGGATAATTCAATTAATTATATAATATACTAATGTCTTGAAAGTCTATAAAATAATAGAAATAATTAATAACAATATAATTTTATAAATTAGAGGGAGGGTGATTAAATTGTTCCAATATTCCTGAAATATCTGGAAGAAGGATGAAGTTTTTAAAAACTTTAGAGTTTGATATATTAAATTGTCAGGTTAATGTTTCTAGAATAATCATTAAAAGAAAAGGAGTAAAGGGAGAAAATGAAATAAGATAAAAAAATTTTTTTAAAAATCCATCACCAAAAAAACCGAGGAAGGGAAAAGCAAAACAGAAGAGGAGAGGCAAATGATCAATGATGTTAAATAATAATCCAGAATGGGCACCATTTCACAAACACCAGACTGACAAACATTTTAAACTACAATAATAATGTACTATAGAGGATATGAAGCAGTGAGACCACTTACTAATTACACACAGGTGTGAGTATCAGTTGGGGTAACTACTCCTGGAAACAAGTCAGCATTAACTTATAAAATGAAATATATAAATACCCTTTACATAAGCAAGTCACACCTAGTTTTACACTTAGAGTAGCTCTTACATGTATGCACACCTCAACATGTATAAAAACATTCAATCCCACTGGTTGGGTGAAAACAACTTGGAAACAACCATCATGAGTATAATGGATAAATAGAGTGACATAGTTAATCAAAAGAATTCTATACATCTGCAAAAATGAATTAATGCTGCATTCAACTACATGGATGAACATCAGAAACACCATTGAAAGAAAAAGGCAAATTATTCCATTTTTATGAAGTTCCCCAAACTTCTAAAATTAGATAAACTTTCTAGTGATATAAACCTAAGTAGTAAAACTCTAAAAAATAAATTAAAATGATAAGTCCCACGTTCAGTTAATGGTTAATGCTAAAGTGGAAAAAGATTGAGGTGTGTATACAAGGTGATTTTATTTTATTTATTTTATTTTTTATTTATTTTTTTTGTGTGTGGTACGTGGGCCTCTCACTGTTGTGGCCTCTCCCGTTGCAAAGCACAGGCTCCGGACGCGCAGGCTCAGCGGCCATGGCTCACGGTCCCAGCCGCTCCGCAGCATGTGGGATCTTCCTGGACCGGGGCACGAACCCGTATCCCCTGCATCGGCAGGCGGATTCTCAACCACTGCTCCACCAGGGAAGCCCACAAGGTGATTTTAATGTTACTATTCTCTCTTCTTTAAAATGGATTATTATATTTTTATTTTTAATGTTTACTACTACTTTATTAGTATTTTTGTATGTAATATTGAAGAGAAATGAAAAAATAAAAATTCATGTATAAAGTAGAGGTTAATATGAGGTTGATAATTTTGAGGAAAAGTTGTTTTTATTAGTAGAATCTGGGCCCCTGTTATCCAAACTCTCCCCAAAATTCTGTAAACATTTTAATATTAATCTAATCCTTAAGCTTGTGGTTTGCCAACTTTCCTTTCTTTTTCTTTTTTGCCATCATGCCTTTCATCCTTTTAACTACCATTGTATTTATTGACAGTGACGAAAATTCTAAGAATTCTAAGGCATATATGGGAATTTTAATTTTTTTATATTGACAAAATAATGATGATTTTTCCCCATGTGATACTAAAAGTGTAGTCACATCATATTTCTTGTGTGGTTTTATTTTTATATGGATTGTTGATGTTACATGCCTTGTTTGCCTCTGTAAAGTTTTGATGTGATGCTGGCTATTGAATTAAAACATAAGAATGGTCTGCCGGCTTTCAGCTTATTTGCAGAAGCATTTTCTCCCCACACTATAAATTTTGAGTTAGAGGATCAAGACTTCACATGTACTAAAATGTGCTGTAAACCTTAAAGTGCTCTGTGTTTAGTGATTTTTTTTTTTAATGTAAGCCGTGGCTGTTCAATACATCTGACATTTTTCCAATTTTGTCGTGAAAAATGAAAGATTAGCATTTTATACTGTATTATCGGGCTTCCCTCGTGGTGCAGTGGTTGAGAATCCCCCTGCCAATGCAGGGGACATGGGTTCATGCCCCGGTCTGGGAAGATCCCACATGCCGCGGAGCAGCTGGGCCCGTGAGCCATGGCCACTGAGCCTGTGTGTCCGGAGCCTGTGCTCTGCAACAGGAGAGGCCACAACAGTGAGAGGCCCGCATACCACAAAAATAAATAAATAAATATACTGTATCATCCAGTATGTAGCTGTTTATATTTATTTTTATTCTCTTCTGACAGGCAAAAAAAAAAAAAGTCTAAGCATTTCACAATAAACCTTTTGGTTTTATACCATTCTTTTTGGAAGGTAAATAATTTAAAAGTAGACTACAGCACTCCCAAAACTTACCCTTAGGTCAGTGTGGAGCAAGTATAAAGGGGTTGATATCTGAATGTATATATTTTTTAAAGTCAGACATGCTGTTGTTTTTTTGGCCTTTAGTCTAAACAAAAATAAAACATTCAAACAGAATGCAATGTATATACTCTGGATGTCAGTGCTTTGTTGGCAGAGTTATTCCTCTTCATGTCCTGATTATTTTCAGAAGTCTCCAAGTAAGTGTTAAATCCTGTTTTTATATCTTACAAAGGACTTCTACAACCATAAGCACTTTAAAATCCATTTGGTAAAGATACTGTGGAAGATGATCAAGTATTACCTTGCTATGATCAAGCTGTCTTCATCAGAAATTAAGAAGACACTTCTACTTTCAATGAAGCAGGAGTGATCGAAGCTTCATATTAAACTGAGTTTATCCCAATTTTGGAACACTGAGGCTATTCACATGACAGGAAATCACCAAAGTCTCATGTTCAAGTGCAAGAATTATGTTGCAGAAGAGAAGAGCATAGTCCAACATGACAAACACTTGAAGATCAACAATGGAAAGAAGGAAAAAAAAAATACTCAACAAATGGATACATGCACTCCTATGTTCATATCAGCATATTTACAGCAGCCAAGCCATGGAAGCAACTTAAATGTCCATCAACATATGAATGGATAAAGAAGATGTGGTATGTACATACGATGGAATACTATGCGGCCATTAAAAGAATGAAATAATGTCACTTGCAGCAACATGGATGGGCCTAGAGATCATTATACTAAGTGAAGTAAGTCAGAAAGAGAAAGACAAATACCATATGATATCACTTATATGTGGAATCTAAAATATGACACAAATGAACTTATTTATATGAAACATAAACAGACTCACAGACATAGAGAACAGATTTGTTGTTGCCAAGGGGGAAGGGGGTAGGGGAATGATGGATCAGCAGTTTGGGAGCAGCAGATGCAAATTATTATATATAGAATGGATAAACAACAAGGTCCTACTGTATAGCACAGGGAACTATATTCACTATCATATAATAAGCCATAATGTAAAATAATATGAAAAAGAATATATATATATATAAACTGAATCACTTTTCTGTACACCAGAAACTAATACAACATTGTAAATCAACGATACTTCAATAAAAAATAAATTTAAAGAAATGGAAGAACTTACACTCAAAGAAAAATACTTAATATAACAATCTGAACAGGATTTTCAAAAAAACATTCAGAAAGACAAAGGAAGGAATTACTTCCTTGAAACAATAAATGAAGATTATGAAATAAAAACATAAAATTATGACAAAAGGGAAAAGGAGCAATACAATAAACTATAAAGAGTTCTTAAAAATAAGGTATAACTTCTGAAATAATTAAAAATATGAGGCAAATAGGCTGAATGGACTAATAGGTGACTAATGATCAAGCTTAGGAATTCTTCTGGAATTCAGGGCAAATATATGCACAGATGAAATCAAGAGATGTCCAATGAGCCAGACTAGCAATAGGTATCTAATAAGATTTTCAGAAAAAAAAAAAAAAGCAAAAATATGGGCGGAAAGATAGATAGTTAAGAATTTTCTAGAACTGAAAAAATGAAGATTTCTTGTACAAGAAAACTCAGCAAGTGTTGAACGGTAACTGAGAAGAAGAAAAAAAGGAAAAAGGAAAACGCATACATTGACACACTGTAGTAAATCTCATATAAACTTTGAGGGTATATCAATAAAATTCTAATAGCTACAAGATGTAAAGACACATTACTAACAATGGAATGAAAATGAGTAGTATTGTATTTTTATCAGTAATATTTGATACAAAAGGAATGAGAAAATATTGTCAAAGTGCTACATAAAAATAAAGCTAAAATACATTTAAAGTCTAAATGTTAATAATAAATTGAATTTATGAATTATACATGAATGAATTTACAAATGGTATAAATATATATTGATGGATGCCAGTGAGACATAAAATTATTCAAAGTCTGTTGATTTCTAAGTGAAAGAATACCAAATCTGATTTGTTCCAAAATACTTTAAGAAATTAAAGTTTGCATGTTAAAGATATAAGCAAAGTCCAGGAAGAACAGATGTGGAAACTAGAACTTTCAAATCAACCAAAAAGAATAGGAAAAAGGAAAAAAGAAGAAAACATGGTAAATATACATTTTTATGGAGAGCTATCAATAATAGAAATATTTATTCAAGAAATGATGAGGACTGGTGTCCTTTGGTATATTTAAAGCAATCCTGATCACAAGCAGAGAATACTTCCATTTTCTAAAAAAAAAAGAGACTGTTTAGATTTGAGTCAATCTTAGTGACTCAAGGTTATGAAGAACATGCTTCACTGTGTTATTTTACTGATTCAAAATTGAAGGGAAAGTCTACATTCTATTAAATGCTTAGCAAGATCCTCATTTTTTCACTTGACAAATTAAAAATGAAAAAAACAAAAACAATCTTAAAAATGGTCATTACTCTCTACAGCAGAAGTACTATTCTTTTTAAAAAATAAAATATTTAGAAATGAATAACAGGAAGCTGGAAAGTATTTTTAATTGCTCTCTATTTGTAAACTAAAATTAATGTTATTAAAAAACCACATGAAAACTTCCAGTTTACTTTATCAAAAGAACACTGCCCATCATTTGGGTGTGCCTAAAATCCCAAGGTACAGATTTTAAGTATGAAAAATCAGAATCACTTCTATCAGGGCAAATACAACACATTGAACTTCAGAGTCTCAGGACATCGAGAACTTTACAAGAATAAAATGATCGATTTTAAAACCTGCACTACTTCATTCAGTCTGAAATAACTACTTTGAACGTGGCATTTCTTATTCTGCTTATGATTAAACTAACTGGGCTACTGCAGAGCCATTTTAATCGTATTTTTCCTATTTGGAGAGAGATGATCACTGGTTCTTTACTGATTACCATATTCTCTGATATTATGTAAAAAGTGTACTCTAAATTGTAAAGCTGGTATCAAATCTGATGGGATATAATTATTATTATTATTTTTTTTTTTTTTTGCGGTATGCGGACCTCTCACTGTTGTGACCTCTCCCATTGCAGAGCACAGGCTCCGGACGCGCAGGCTCAACGGCCATGGCTCACGGGCCCAGCCGCTCCGCGGCATGTGGGAGCTTCCCGGACCGGGGCACGAACCCATGTCCCCTGCATCGGCAGGCGGACTCTAAACCACTGCGCCACCAGGGAAGCCCAGATATAATTGTTTTTGATGTAATTTGTTTTAGTCATGCAAATACAACTTCTAACAACTTTCAGATATAATTCACATACTATACAACTTACCCACTTAAAGTGTTCATTTCAATAGTTTTAGTACATTCACAGAGTTGTGCACCCATTACCATAATCAATTTAGAGCATTTTTTACCCCTCCCACCAAAATCCCAACTCTACCTAGCTATCACCCTGCAACCCCCCATCTTCCCAGTCCTAGGCAAGCACTAACCTACGTTCTGTCTATAGATTTTCCTATTCTGGACATTTCATATGTGGAATTACACAATATGTGGTTCTTTGTGACTGGATTTTTTTCACTAATATTTTCAAGGTTCATCCATGTTGTAGCATGTATCAGTACTTCGTTTCTTTTTATTGCCAAACAATATTCTATTATGTAGGCATGCCACATTTTATTTATCTTTTCATTGGTTAATAGACACTTGGTCTTTTCCACTTTTTGGCTACTCTGAACAATAATGCTATAAGCATCCATGTGGAAGTTTTTGCCAGAATGTATGTTTTCAGGTCTCTTTGGTCTATATATCTAACAGTGAAATTCCTGGGTCATATAGTTTAACCATTTGAGGAACTGCCAGAGTGCCTTCCAACATGGCTGCTCCATTTTACATTACTACCAGTAGTGTTTGAGAGAGTCAGTTTCTCCACATCCTTGCCAACACATGTGATCACCAGTCTTTTCTCTTGTAGCCTTCAGAGTGGCTGTGAAGTGCTATCGCAATGTGGGGTTTTTGTTGTTGTTGTTGTTGTTGTTGTTTTTGCGGTACGTGGGCCTCTCACTGTTGTGGCCTCTCCCGTTGCAGAGCACAGGCTCCGGACGCGCAGGCTCAGCAGCCATGGCTCACGGGCCCAGCCGCTCCGCGGCATGTGGGAGCTTCCTGGACCGGGGCACGAACCTGTGTCCCCTGCATCGGCAGGCGGACTCTCAACCACTGCGCCACCAGGGAAGCCCCGCATTGTGGTTTTGATTTGCATTTCTCTGATGGCTAATGACATTGAGCCTCTCTTCACGTGCTTTTTAGCCATTTGTGTATCTTCATTAGAGAAATGTCTTTTCAGATACTTTGTTCATTTTTAATTGAGTTATTCTTTTTTAACGTTTGAGTTTTAAAATATCTTTTTGTATATGTGAGATATAGGCACAAACAATTTTAATGCTATCCTCAAATTCTCAAATCCTAAGAATTAATTTAAAATTGAACCTTAGATAGGTAAGATCTTTACTTTTGTGACAACGTGGCACAAACTTCTCCTATAATAATCTGCATTCTGACTCACACACGTTTCAATCAGTGTATCTTGACTGATTAATCTTTTACAAAATATGTATAGAAATTGTAACTTTTCTCATTTGTTCAATTATCAACAACTGCTTCTCTTTCCATTTTTCATACTTGGCTGTCTCAGTGTTAATCAGAAATGCTTTTTAGTAAGAAGTTCTAATAGAGCCAATATTTCACAATAAACATAAAATGTGTTCACTTCTCCAAAAGGCAAGCACCAATAATTTTTAAAATAATCTATCTTAATTATAGTTTTTCATCACTTAAATTAACCAAAGTTATGTCTTAGAGTGCACAGTATTATATAAGGTATTATAAATTTAGAAACATCTCTATCTTCTTTTATTTTAATTTAGAGTAATATTCTTTAATCATTTTGGTTACCTCTTTATTGATATTGTCACTCTTTGGGATTCTCTATAATCCTTACTTACTTGCCTCATTCATTTTTATCATCTCTCTCGCATCTCTTTGTATTAATTTTGTAATTTCAAACTTGGTTGTTTCCAACTAAGAGAGATTTTTTTTCTAACTTATTAATCATTCTGGCCATCTGTTAACCAGCTCAGGCCTTTGTCTTGACAAATATCACATTTATCATTCTCCTAGTATTGTAATTGATCCAAATTAAACTGAGATGTGCACTCCACATTTCCAATGTCCGCACCGAAGTCCTTCCAGAGAATCAGGCCATGCCTTCCCTATAAAGTGTAATTCTTCCTTTGCAGAGTAAACTCCTCTGGGAATCATCATTTTGTTTATTTATTTATTTATTTATTTATTTTGCGGTACGTGGGCCTCTCACTGTTGTGGCCTCTCCCGTTGCAGAGCACAGGCTCGGGACGTGCAGGCTCAGCGGCCATGGCTCACGGGCCCAGCCGCTCCGCGGCATGTGGGATCTTCCCGGACCGGGGCACGAACCCGTGTCCCCTGCATTGGCAGGCGGTCTCCCAACCACTGCGCCACCAGGGAAGCCCCATAATTTTGAATGTGTAGTTTTCACAAATTTAACTCCAGGAAGCTAACCTTTTTAGAAGTGTCAATATCACTACTATCTTAAATGTAGTTCTAAAAGTATTTTTAGTTTCTAAGTAAATTAAAACAGAAATATGTGTATTTTTTTCTTTTCATAATATAAATAAACTATAAGTTTATTAAGCACTTATCTTGTACTTTGAACTGTACCTAAATGCCTTGAGACACAAAAGTTCTGATAGACTTCAGCTCAAAAGCCAGTGCTGGGGAAAAAAATTAAAAAGTCAGCATCTTAAGAAAGATGTATCTGGTCCCTAAGAATAGTTAAGATGTCTATATTATAAGCCATCATAGTACTTTGTCTTCTTACTTTATGGTTTAAATTATGGCATATAATTTTATATATTTTGAATTTTTATATATTTTTGAATGTTTGAACATATATATGTATATTTTTATATATCTTGAATTTATATATATATATGATTATGTAATATACATATACACACACCATTCATATATTCAATAGTCTATGTGATTTGCAGAAATCATGTTTGGCTTGCTGTTATTATTACTAGGACTTTACATTATGATAAATAGATCCTCAAAAATACATGATGAATCAACAAATAGGAGAAAGGAATCAATGGAGGCTTGAATAGTCTCAGCATTTTTTGCAGAGGTGGTAAGGCTAGAAGGAACCTAGAAAGATGTTGAAATATAAAGAGTCCAAGAAAAAAGTGGAGGTGAAAGGAATTCCAGATTGAATGACAAATTAAGCAAAAGAAAGCATGACATTTTATGGCAATCTCATGGGATAATGGGAAATTGGCAAGACTGGAGAGTAATGGTTGTGTGTGGGCAATTAAGTTAGATATATTGTATGAAATCAAATTATAAACAGCTTTAAAATTAGATAATTGAGACTACTGTGATAGGACAAGGGAGTCATTGAAGATTTTTACCCTGGGGAGCAACATTACTTAAAACATTTCTGGCAGTTTTCTGTCCTGAAACTATGTGCAGAGTGAATTGGAAGGTTTTTGAGTCTGGGCCATAACTCAAAGCTAAATGTTCTCAGATCTAAAATTTCACTTAGCCTAGATATTTTGAAATATATATATACATATATAACACCCAAACTATTCATTATTTTACACTTGTCCTTACTTATATCTTCAGTTTCATTTTATCTGAGAGATAAAATAATACACATCTTTTTTTGAATTGGCAATGTATAAATAAATGAAAGCTATAAATAAATGGAAAGGGAATGAATTATGGTTGCTCACTAGAAAAGTGCTTCCACATCCCTACATGAGTCCATGAAACCCTGGAAAACACTAGTGACAAAGAGACTCTACAAGAATATAAGAGAGCTATTTCAAAAGATAAATCATAAATATCAATATTTAGTGAGAAAAAGAAGATGCATTAGGTATAATCAGAGGACGAGTTAAAGATGGCTTTAATTACCTACTGGGAATTTAACTATTATTTGGAAAAAGAAAACAAAGCTAAGATGAAGAACTGATGAAGTAATTGGGGTTTAGTATTTCATGTGACCATGGACTATACAAAAGAATATATCCAGGAAACAATTTCAAGTTATTAGAGAAGAATTTCAATGAGAGACTTGGGAGACATCAGCAGAGTGAAAAAGGCGATGTGTATGTGAAACAATTAAAACAGATCAGGTATCCAAAAGAGAAGGGACATATAACAGAAAGAGCAGAGAGTTATGACTTATTAGTATATTACTTCGTATAATGCCCATAATGACTATGTTGAAGTAAGCGGTGCATATTTCATTTTTCAAACAAGAACATTAGGGCTTCCCTGGTGGTGCAGTGGTTAAGAATCCACCTGCCAATGAAGGGGACATGGGTTCAAGCCTTGGTCCAGGAAGATCCCACATGCCACGGAGCAGCTAAGCCCATGCGCCACAACTACTGAGCCTGTGCTCTAGAGCCCGTGGGCCATAACTACTGAGCCTGCGTGCCACAACTACTGAAGCCCACACGCCTAGAACCTGTGCTCTGCAACAAGAGAAGCCACCGCAATGAGAAGCCTGCGCACTTCAACAAAGAGTAGCCCCTTCTCGCCGCAACTAGAGAAAGCCCACGCACAGCAATGAAGACCCAACGCAGCCAAAAACAATAAATAAATAAATAAATGTATTTTTTTCAAAAAGACAAGAAAATTCGAGGCGTTTTTTTTTGTTGTTTTTTGTTTTTTTGCCTGTTGGGCCTTCATTGCTGTGCATGGGCTTTCTCTGGTTGAGGCAAAAGTGGGCTACTCTTCGTTGCGGTGCAGTGGTTTCTCTTGTTGTAGGAGCACGGGCTTCACTAGCTGTGGTGCACAGGCTAAGTTGCTCTATGTATTGTGGGATCTTCCCGGACCAGGGGCCGAACCCGTGTCCCCCGCACTGGCAGGCGGATTCTTAACCACTGCGCCACCAGGGAAGCTGCTAGAGGATGTTAATAGTATGCCTAAGGTAACACAGTTGATAGTGGCACAACGAGGGTGCACTGGAAGAGACTCCTTAGATACTACTGGTGGAGCTGTAAACTCTAATAGACTTTCTGTTGGAAATGGAGAAGTGTGTATCAGAAGTCTTATAAATGTTTATATCTTTTGATACAATAATAACATTCCTGTTAATTTTCCCAAGGAATTGAACACCCACACAAATTTATGTGTGTCAGCATTTACTGAAGTATTATTCATGAGTAAAAATTAAAAGTAGTATCTAAGTCCAACAAGACAATATGTATGCTCGTTATCTCACATCTCTGTAACAGAGTACTATGCAGCCTTTATAATCATGTTTTTAACGTATATGAGAGTGTGGAAATGCTAGAAGTATATAACATGAGAAAGGCAGTATAAAGAGGAAAGAAACTGTCTAGTCAAAGTGCTATTTCAGGAAAAGTTAAAAGGTTTACAGACTACTTGTTTTTAATTTAAAAAGAAAATAACTTTATTATATTCCATGAAAAACATTTTTATTAATAAAGGTTAGATTACGTCATTAAATAAATATCAATAAGAAAACGGCACTACTTTCTAGCTACTACCATAGGATTAATAACCACAAATATTTAAACAGCTACTGAGAGGCTCTTTTCTAGTTGTTAATGTGTTCAGTGTTTCACAATTCACTAATTTCATTCACCAGTCTGTGGAGTCAGCCTTGTAGAAGGTATGAATGTAGAACTAAAGGTCAGAAAGATGAAGTCCCTTACCCCCAATCACACAAGGATTTAACAGTAGATTTGTTAGGTCCAGAATCATCATTGTTCTTTAGATCCTAGGTATTTTAAAACCTATTATTTTAAAATATTTTTATTTTGCATAAATAGTAATACATTTATTTCGTGAAAGTAGTTCTTATTCTATAACAATGTAAATATTATATGTAATATACCTACCTAACTTCATAAAAAAATTCCCAGATAACAATCTACTATTACATAAAATTTCTCCCATTAGTATCTTCTCCTGTTAGTAACAATAAAATCAAGTTTAAATTTTATTCAAATTCTTAAGTTTTAATAGTCTTCTGAATTACTTGAGACTTCACAGTGACGGGTTTTATTTTCTATACCTTGTTCAGGGCCTTGACTTCTTTATTTTCTTTAAAATGCATGGTATATTTTCAAAGCAGGTGAGCAATTCTAGGATTTTGTCTGCATTTCCTGTTAGGTGAAACAGTTTCACTTTATTCTGTTAATTGAACTACACATAATTAAAAGTTAAACATGTGGGCTTCCCTGGTGGCGCAGTGGTTGAGAGTCCGCCTGCCGATGCAGGAGACACGGGTTCGTGCCCTGGTCCGGGAAGATCCCACGTGCCGCGGAGCGGCTAGGCCCGTGAGCCATGGCCGCTGGGCCTGCGCATCCGGAGCCTGTGCCCCGCAGCGGGGGAGGCCACAACAGTGAGAGGCCCGCATACCGCAAAAAAAAAAAAAAAAAAAAAAAAAAGTTAAACATGTGTGTTAAGAGTCATCCAGAGGCTTTTAACAGATGTTCAGTATAAGAATTATGCTTTTGCCAGACATACCAACATGGCCTTCTAGCCATGATTTTTCTGGGATCTACTATGAAAGACATAAAAATACGGGCTTTCGTTTCATTGCCTGGTTTGTGACATTCTTCTCCAGGCTCCTACTTCTTTCAGTACTGCACCATGTTGTGATTTTTCGAAAACATTTAAAGTAACATTGCGTTTTACTAATTTAAATTTAAATGTATATGTGGTGATAGCAATGCAAACAATCCAAGGCAGCTGATGGCTGACTACATAGATATGTGTTTAACATGACTAATTTTGCCCATGCCCAGGTAATAACTATTAACAGTACATCATAAACTGCTTCTCTGAGTAACAACTGATGAACTGTTTAAACCTGACTATAATAAAAATTCTAGTTTTAAAAATATAATATATTAAAGGGAGAAGGCTCTTTGGGATCTAGCATATGTAACAGTTTATTTAATGCTAAATTTATTACATACTGTTGACTATATATGTTATGCTACGTTTAGAAATGCTGTGATGAGTAAAGTGGTCCCCTTCCTTCCCACCACTCAGCCATTCTTCCGTGATGAGCCTACCTTTCCTGTGGTCAAAAGATTTGCTTTTGTCTTATGCTGGTTGGGCAGAGCAAGCTGTACAAACAGGAGCATCTCCAGCAATGCCAATTTCACAAATGTACTGCAATGCCAGCCATCTGCCAATCTATCTGTGTGCTCTTGAGCTCTGAGGCTGCTCCTGAGGCCAGAGGACACTGGACTACTCTCATGTTGGCTCCATCCTGGTATGAACAAGCATCACCTCTCCTGCTATGTGGCCCTTTCACTGATGCTTATCTTCTGCCTGGGCAGCAGTCTAGCCCTGCCACAGAACATGTGCCTGGGCATAAGTATATATGTCCTTGTATATCAAGGGGGGAAAGTATGTCCAAAATATACACACATATTACCCATCTCTGTCACTGCAAGCAGGACCTCTATTCAGCCATTCTGTAAACACAAAATCTAGGCATTGTCCATGATATCTCTCTTCTTGCCATCCCTTGTATACAATCCATCAGCAAGTTCCTTCCACAACTCATCCTGAACTAGTCCATTTTTCACCTTGTCTATTGCTACAGGTGAAATCACAGCCTTTTCTTTTCTGAACTATTAGAACAGGCTTCTAATATTTTATTCATTATTCTTGCCTCTGATTATCCCTTTTCAGATAACATGGTCTTTTTAAACCTAAATCATACCTTAAAATTCCCTTTCTTAAATTCCCCTAAGGATCCCCATCACTTGTCCAGACATATTATCCTGGTTTATGTCCAAATATAATATCCTGTTTTGTAAAGCCTTCCTTGGTCCCGTTCCTTACTGTGTCTCTAACCTCAATTCTCTCTGCCTTACTTTCTGGTCTTTATTTTGCCAACCTAGTTTTTGCCCTGTGGCCTTTGCCCTGATCTTTGACTTGGAAGATTTTCCCCTTGACCTTCACAAGGCTGACTACTCGGGCTACTTCCTATTAGGGAAATCTCCCTTAACTGCCACTTTTATTGAGACTTTTTCCTCACCCACCCAATCTATAATAGTTTCCCCTTAATCACTATAATATCACCGTAGCATTTATTGCTATCTAGTATTTTGGGCACATTTATATGTACTTATGCATTTATTATCTTTCTCCTAATTAAAATATGAACTGCTTTATTATCTGTTTCTCCTAATTAGAATATGAACTGTTTTAAGGCAGACCTTGTCTGCCTTCTTCACCATTGTATTTCCAATAGTAAGTCTAACCCCTGAAGCAGTTTGGCTGTGACTCCTGTGACAGTTGGGGTCCTCTGGAAAACGGTACCTTGAGGGAAAGAGAGAAAGAAGGAAAGAAGGTAGGGAGGAGGAAGAAAAGCAGGGAAAGAGGAAGGGAGAGGGGAGGGAGGGAGGAAAATTTGTTGGGCAGAAACATCTTAGCTGCAGTGAGGTCACAACATCAGAGGGGTCATGATCCCCAGAAACTGGCTTGCCTTCATATCTGTGCCATGCTTAATCATCAGCTGAAAGCAGCCAGAGGGAAGCACAGCCTTGGTGCCAATCAGGTGATGGAATTAAGAGCCCAGTTCTGGGCTGCATTGGGAATTTTCTTTCTGCAGTTGGAAATCCGAAAAGTGCATTCTCATGGTCACTACAGAAGATAAAAGTGTTAAAGATTTTCATTCTCTCATTGTAGATGGTTCCACATAATAATTTGTCTGTGTTGGGAGCTGGGGGTGTTTGAAGGGGATTTATATTCACCTATACACATACACACACACACACACACACACACACACACACACACACATACACATCCCTTAATAAAAATATAACTTTTTACAAAAAATTCATCGAATACAATGAAATGAATTGAAGGAAATGATCAAAACATGTTAAAATTCTTATTTTGAGGTGGTGGAATTAACAATATTTGTTTTGTGGTACACGGGCGTCTCATTGTTGTGGCCTCTCCCGTTGCGGAGCACAGGCTCCGGACGCACAGGCTCAGCGGCCATGGCTCACGGGCCCAGCCGTTCCGTGGCATGTGGGAACTTCCCGGACCAGGGCACGAACCCGTGTCCCCTGCATCGGCAGGTGGATTCTCAACCACTGCACCATCAGGGAAGCCCCAACAATAATTTTTATTTTCTACTTTCTTCTGTTCTCCATATTACAAGTTTCCTTCAAAAACTACAGTCTATTCTGAACAGGAAAAGATTGAATTTAAAAGAATAAGAAACAATGTGACAAATAAATGAATAAAGTGGGTATTTTTTTCCCTTCAGGTCCATATCATAAAACCCCAGAACTTTGAGGTTAGAAAGGTCCTAAAAAATTGTATCTTACATTCAGAGAGTATGGAACTGTATTTAAGTATCGAACATAGGAAGTTCAGTTGAATTCTGTCCATGGAATTTTTTTAAAGTAACTGTAAATACAAAATATAAGCAAATATAAAACACTTGAGTTCTCCCCTTCATGAAAGGGAGATTAGAATCTGGGGAAAATACTACAAGTATGAATGTTAATGACAATAAATTAAAAGCTAACGTGCTTTCCTGGTTCTTTGCAAGTATTGCCTTCGCTATATTCAATTACAACTTTTTGTAATTAGGATTGCCAATTTAGTAAATAAAATATGCTGCATTCATTTGTAAGGACTTTCAAAACAAAATACCACAGACTGTGTGGCTTAAACAACAGAAATTTATTTTCTCACATTTCGGGAGCCAGAGGTCTAAGACAAGGTTTTGGTTTGCACGACCGGTTTCTTCTGAGGTCCCTTTTCGTTAGCTTGTAGGTGGCCATCTTCTCCCTATGTTCATACATGGTATTCTTTCTGTACATGTCTATGTCCTAATTCCCTTTTCTTGTAAGAACACCAGTCATATTGGTCCATCCTAATGACCTCATTTTAATTTAATTATCTTTTTATAGGCCTTATCTCCAAATACAGTCACATTAGGATGTACTGGGGTTTAGCACTAAAGTGCATGATATTAGGGGGAATGCCATTTAGCTTGTAACTTATACTAAACAAGTATCTGTTGTTTGTCTGAAATTCAAATGTAACTGTGTGTCTGGTACTGTATGTGGCCACCCTATGGGAATCCTGAAATTGTTCATCTAATCCACAATTTCATGTATTTTCGTTTATTTTTGTATATTCTTAGGATCTATTTTTGGGGTGGTGGTTATAAAAGCCTCTGAAGAAATTTTATTTGAAATAAATATTCCATTCATATTGCTAAAAAAGAACTTCCTTTGAATTAAAAATGAATGCTCGTTAATTTGAAAGCAAATACTTGAACCTGTATCTTCTTATCTTTAAAGGTTAATCACATGTAAACCACGTAAAATAATACCATACTTAATTCACCTTTTGCATGGTCTTCCATTGATTAAAACAAGAGAATCTCTTGGAATACTCATATCTAATCACTTAAGAACCCAGTCTAATGGTGTCAGCATCACCTACTTTAATTATCTGAGTTTGTAAAATCTGGAATCTTTGACATTGTATTTAAATAATCATCTGAACAGAAGAAAATTTGTGCTAAAAATTCTTTTTTATCTTTAGTAAATTAATGGCTCTGAGTTTTCTTTACAATTCTAGTTTTCTTCCATAATCTCAGCTAAGGTTCACTTAGACTTAGATATAACATGTAATTCCAGATGCTAGAAATATTGACTTTATCTGAGCTGCAGACACTAACAGTATTTTTTTACCCAGACCCATTCTCTTAAAAATAAGATTTCTCAGTTATAATTTATTTTATATTTTTAAAGACTCATATATTACAAATGATGTTGATATTAATACACTAGAATTTTGCAGTCACTTTCCTAAGAGCTAACATCACTATATTTTGCTTCCATTTCAGATATATTATCAATTGAAACTGTTTACAGGCAATTCAATGTCAGTTATAATAAATGGAATCAAAATAATAAAAAAAAACACATATTGAAAAAGAATTGTGTGTGAAAAACAATTTATTAAATCTAAATTTGTAGCAGCAGTAAAAAGAGCATGGGTATTTGGATGAGAGAGTCCAAAATTCTCTCAACCTTGAAGCTTAGTATCAAAAACAAGACAACAGGCCCAAAATGGATTGGCTTGTGCTAAGCCCAGGTCACCAGACCAATACTTAACTACAGTTTTGGCTCTCTCAGAAATGAAATCTTAAACCAGTCAATCAGCTTTCTGATCAGCACTAGTTAAGTAATCTGCCTGATAGACTCCTGCCATACCCTACAGGAAACTAACTTTACAATCATTGACCCATTTGTTTGCTTAGTGTAACTTGTTCCTGCTCCCTTCTGCCTATCAAAGTCTTTCATTTTGGAGGAGCTCCAAACCTCCTTTCTCTTTGCTAGATTGGATGCTGCTCTATTCAAATCAGTTTTTGCTCAAAGAAACTCTTAAAAATTTAATATACCTCGGTTTAATCTATTAATAATAGCAACTTTCACTCTCTTAGATTTGGATCCTTCACTTTTTAAGTGGAAATAAATTTGATTGAAGAACAAAATGAGATAAAGTATTATATATTTTAAGGCTCTTATGGCTGTAGTTATTAACACTCCCTATAGGGAGAAAAATTCATCAATGCCATACTGATAGAATTATTTGTTTATAATTTTAATTGTCCACAATCTTTGAGTCTATGATTTTAATTTAATATGAAAATAATTATGTTTAATAATATTATCTCAGGAGCTATGATTATTGGTTATAGAGTTTGTCAAGATAAGATTCAATGCTGTGGTATTTTTGAATGGCACATTTAAACCAAGTAAATATTCCTTAGGATTTTAGTGTTTTCATTTTTTTTCTAAATGTACCAATCATTTATTTTCCAGAGGAGTGCTTTACTTAACGTCATATTTGAATAAGGTGAATAAGAAATTGACATTAAGAAAATTTGAATTAATTAAAATTTTTCTTATAAAAGAATAACACATAGAACTAGAGAAGTATAATCATAATAGAAGAAAACATAAAGATGTGTCCCTACACACCTCAAAATGTATATTGCAGTACATTTCTCTTAATGATTCATATTAAGCATTGATGGACCTCTTATTATGTATCAGATACTTAATATGTGCTTTATGTAGTTTTCTTATTTAATCACCACAAAATCCAGGTAGTGATTGTTATTTTCTTTAATTTTTTGATAAAAAAACTTTTACTGAATCACTTTCTCAAAGACAAATTGAAAGTGGAAATCAAGTATTTGACTATATTTTTCCAATCAATTATGCTAAATAATCTGTCAAACTAATAATTGTAGATATTATTTGATATCTTATATATGGTAGCATTTTTTTAACATTATAAAATTGTTAATCCATTTTCCAGATCTTTGACAACTTGAACCAGAAAACAGTTGTATAAGTTGCACCTAGGACTTATTTGCTGGTGATTCATTGGCGAGAGGCTAATGTATCTTAGCTTCAGAGAGTAAACACCAGTGGTCAGTCTGGAGTAGCACAACTCTATATTTTGTTGAAACTACACAAAGACGAATTCTGTAGCGTTAAACCCACTTTACAGATTCTATGTGTTATAAACCCATCTGCAAAGGTTGCCAGAGGTACTTCCACTGAAGCTCCTAAATTGTGGGAGGTTAAGTTTTTCTCATTCCTGTATCTTAGAAAATGCCTCTCTGTGACAAACTAAATGGGTGGCATGGCGGTGGGGAATGGGAGGGAGGTCCAAAAGGGAGGTGATATAGGTATACATATAGCTGATTCACTTCATTGTATAGCAGAAACTAACAGAACATTGTAAAGCAATTATACTCCAATGAAAAAAAAAGAAAATGCCTAGCAACGATTTGAATTACTCTCCTAGGGCTGCCATACTAGAATACCACTGACTGGGTGGATTAAAGTACAGAAATTTATTCTCACATTTCTGGAGGCTGGAAGTCCAAGATCAAGGTGGCTGCTGATTCTGTTCCTGGTGAGATCTCTCTGCCTGGCTAGAAGATGGCTGCCTTCTCACTGTGTCCTCACATGGTCTTTCCTCTGTGCACAGGAAAAAAATGACTTCTCCTGTCTCTTTTTCTTCTTGTAAGGACAGTAGTCCTATCAGATTAGAGGCTCAGCCTTATGACCTCATTTAACCTTAATACTTCATTAAAGTCCCTGTGTTCAAATACAATCACATGGGGGACTAGAGTTTTAACACAGGAACTTTTGGGGGTGGTGGGGGATGACACATTTCAATCCATTGCAACATTGAATTGTAATCTCCCATTTACCATGTAGCATTTAATCATTCTTGTTATTTCCATCTTTAGAAAGAGGAGAATAACAATCCCTTTGGAAATAACTGGCTCACTAACAGGGGCTGATGATTTAAGTATGGATGAGGGCACAAGGAGGAGTAAATGATGATTGCAATTGCTCAAACAAGCTTTTGGTATAAATGAAAATATTCTTGAATAGAAATACATGCCAAACTGGAAAGATGAAGAGTAATCTTGGCTTTTGATAAAGCATTTGGATGTTATCTACTGCAAAAGAAAAACACTTTTGGAATGTCAAAATATGCAAAGAACACCTAAGTTGATGTGTTTTGCTGACAACAAAATAAGCTTACATTCCTTATAACTATTCAGTGACAGAGGTAACTAATCCTTCATTCTGTAGCTCATTATGCATTGTCATGAAATAGATAAGACAATTTCCACAAACCGCTTTTGATTTCATGTCAAACAAATTCTCCCAAAGCCATTTAATAAATAAATAGATAGAAAAAGCAAACCTGAAACTGCAAACAATTTGTGTAATCGATTGCTTTGAGTCATCTATTACTCTTTCCACAAAACAGATGTACATTCCTACCTAACTGAGAGACTTTCTCCAAATTGAAGTTTAGATAAATTGCATATTAAGAAAGAAATATTTTTTTTAAAAAAGAAAGAAATTAAGACAGCAGACTTCTTTAAAAATTAATAATATATTAAATTCTCATATTGAGAATCAACAACCAATTATTAATTAAAACTCTACTACTGCTTGCAAAGACATTGGCTCTCGAGCTCCCTATATATTTTTTTTCAGAAAAATTTTCTAATAATACATACCATACTTCAGTTATATAAGTCTCCTTTGAGTCCTTAATTTTACTTTATGTGTTACTCCTCCTGCCCGCAATGTCCTTTCACATGCAGCTATTTTCTACAGGGCAAACTCCAACTTTTAAGATTTAGCTTAAGGGTGCCTCTTCTGTGAAGACCTTTTGAACCCTCTAACCCTTAGTGATTTGGCACTTCTGCTTTTCCTCTCTTAAAAAATTATTGCTGTCTTTTACTACTATGTGTATCTAGGATACCGCCCTGCAGTCAGGACTCATATCAAACTCATCTTTATTTCTCTCTTGCCTAAAATAACCTGTAGTCCAAGGTAAGCATTTAATAAATGTTTGTCAACGCACAACCAATCATGTAAAAGTACAGGAGTTTTATCAGAGAGAATTACATTTGAATTTCAGCCTGTGCCACTTACTGAATTTTTTTTTTCTGAGCCAATTACTTAAAAGTCTCAAAGTTTTAGTTTGTCAAACAGGAGAAATTATGCTACTTATATATTGTGTTATTGTTTGAATTAAATGAGATTATAGAGAGATAAAGAGATAGAAGGAGAGAGAAAGAGGGAAGGTGAGAAGGGAAGAGAGAAAAAGAAAGAAGGAGAATGAGGTCAAGCTTAACATTACACTGGCATATATGCTAACTTTCTTCTCTTCTATTATTGTTATTATTTCTCTGAAAAGACAAGTTATATGATTTACTATCTGTTTACTACTCACTATTGCCTCAATACAAAACAGAAACTTTAATGCATCTATTTTGACTCTGTAGTGAAGTGTATCTCTCAGTTGTATTTGCTTATATTTACATTATCATAGACTTTATGTTTCAGAAAGGCAAAAGCTAAAAATCAAATAAAACTCTCCTGTTTTACTAACTTCATTTAATGCAATTGGATACCAAAATTCTTTTCTATGAAGAGTTTTGCAGAGAAATTGTATGTTTTGAACCTTTCCAAATATTTTATATATGTGATTGATACTTTTATATGTGACCCTTCAGACTAGATCTCCCTCTACTATACCTATCTAATTGGTAATCACAACTGTAATTAATCAGTTATGTGATTTTCTGTTCATTGTCTACTTTTCCCACCAAACTGTAAGTTCTATAAAGGCAGAGACCATATCTATCCTGTTCATTATAGTGGCCTTGAATTTCAGAGACATGGTTGTTCAAAATATGTTTTGAGAATGAGAAAAAAAGAGAAAATAAAACTTAAAATGTTTATAAACAATATTTAGTGTATCAAAGTCTTTTCAGAAATAATTTTTGCATAGCATTTCTCACCATAAAATTAAAAATTCTGCCTAAACTTATATTCAGACCAAATGACTTGTTATTATATGAAAAAAAACTCTATAGTAGTAAGAAGAGTGAAAAGAAATGATTTTTAAACTTTCATAAAGGGTGAGGTCAATAGAAGAAAAAAATAAAGAACCACCTTATTAGACAAAAAGTGATTCCTATGTGGTGTAACAGTAGAGTTAGAGATGATAGGGGCAGATGGATAGTGGGCTAATTATGAGAAGAGTCAATGTTGTAGGTGATGTCTGAACATAAACACCATCATGGTTAGACAATTGACAAGAGTTAGAATGATGAGCAGCAACTGTAGCAACAACAACAAAATTGATTCCAGTTCACTTGTAACAATCAGGGTTGTTCAAAGATAAAATAAGCTTTCTCAAGAGGAAATGAGCTTTCCATCCCTAAAGGTTTTCATATAGGTTGAACATCTATTTGAAAAGAACATATTTTGGAGAACTCAAGCATCAGGTTCCTTTTAAGTCAGGAACTTCTTTAATATAGTCTTCTTTTTATTCTGGAGAGAGCAGAAATCTTCTTTCTCAGGAAACTTCTAAGTACGCAGTAAAGTAATGAAAAGAATCTTTATGTCTTCTCTGACCATTTATGTTATATAAAGACAACAGAAGTAGTAGCAGATTCCAGAGACTGAAAGAGTAAAGAAATTTTAATCCATGTCCTAATGGTGAACCACTCAGTGAAAAGACATCAGAATAACATTAAACCCATCATTGATTTATTATATGTCATTATCTAGAAAGACTGTCATTTGCTATTTGTTATTAAATAGTTTAATTTTTTTCATTTCATAAATATTAAAAAATCAGTTCCAATTATTGCTTTCAAGAGGTCTGTCATTACATTTATGTCTCCATATGCAAAGTTTAGTTACTGACCTGTACCTCAAGTGTTACCAGAAACAGGGAACTTAGAAAAAATAAATATCTGCTAAAATTTTAAATTTTGTTAGATTTACTTTACCATGAAAAATCTCCAGACAATGGTAAAATATGTTAGATAATGGAAACTAACAAAATAAAAAATCTTTGTATGCTACCCCAAATCCAGCATAACATTAATCTGTACTTAGTTGCAGTTTTGGGGTATCATTGGAATAGAAATAGACATTTTGGAAGATTTGGTTTTTCTGGTTTTGATTTTCATTCAGTTTAGGTTTAAATAACTTTTTAATTGTTTTTATTGCTTTAGTAGTGACTAATCCATTGCAGAGACTTAGTTTCTTTTATTTTCCTCAGCAAAGCACTGACATTTCTTTCAAAAGGTAGTTCAATTTCTGGCTACCACCTTGAGCTTGTGTAAGTTTGCTTTAATATTTTGTTAAGGTAGATTTGTGGAAAGCCCAAGGTATTTACCAATCCTCTAATTTGGCAGGACTCAGAGTGAAAATCCTTGTTTCCCTGTCAATCTGTTTAGATTTGATTTTAGAATTTCTTAGACTAGGGCTAGAGTAGACCTTTTTCTGGAACTTGCACATTCCTCCAAAGGTTTGCTCCTTCTCAGGTGCCGGCTAGATTCCTTGGTACTAATGAAGTCCTTCCATTCTGACTTGGTAAGAATTCTAATACCTCTAGGAACTGCTTGATCTTTAGTACATCTATTCTACTCTTACCTCTATAAGAACTACTTTCTGGTAAACTTTATATTTTATCACCCTGAATCTATGCAGCCCAGTCCTTATCCAAGTTCTGGCCGAAAATCCCCAATTGGAGTTGAACACTGACCTGTTTCCTTCTCTCTAGTGCCATGTTCCAGAGTTCCCATCAGCAGCCTCAGTCTCTGAGCTCATTCTCTTCTCTAACAGGACTACTGTGGGGTACTTCCTTGTGCCACAGCCAGGAAATTATCTACAGATAGAGATATGGGCCAAATACAGAGCTCATAATGTACATTTCCCTTTTCTCCAATGCCTGAAAACAGTTGCAGCATACATTTTGTTCAATTTAACAGTTTTTAATGGCAGGGGGACTATAGAGAACCAGTCACAATTCACTGCAGGTAATTTTTAATGCCATTTTTAGGACCATTTTCTAGACTGAGTGAGCTTATGAAGCCACGGTGTGCACAACACAGATTCATTTTAACAAGTGTAGATAAATTTAGCATACCTCACAATTCAAGTCAGTCCCTTTCCTTAAGGTCAATTTACATGACAGTAAATTTTTTGAAGTCCAAATATACTAGTTAGCAACTCTCAGAAGCCTGACCATACTGTAATCCTCATATCTTTTTGTCACATTTGATTTCTGAAAAGTAACTCCTAATCCATTTTTGTCAACATAATCACACATTTACATTTCAACTGGTATTGGTTATTGAAACAGTTAAATGATAATTCTATTTGAGCATTAAATGTAATTGAACTGTAATTCGTTCTGTTTAGTATAACCATGCAAATCAACATAATTACTTTGCCCCAAGAGTTTTCTACCCTTCACTCAAACTACTTAATAATAGTAAAAAGAAGGATATTACTCCTATCTGTCATAATGCAAAAGGATTAACCAAGTGTCAAGTTCCAAAAAGGGGGTTGGATAAGGTAGTGATGGTTACTTCCTAATGACATATAGAAGGAGAATCCTAGTGGGTATTTTTCAACCAGGTATATCAGGTAGCCAATTTATTATGTCCAAGAGTGCTTGAATACAAGCACAAGTCATGTTCTGTCAGGACGGGAAACTTCAAAGAGCAGCTGATTCGAAAGGGTTGGACCCATGAAGGACATATAAGATAATTATAGTCATCATATTACACAAATAAAAAGAAAATGATCTACTGTGCAAAATCTTACTCATCTCACTTAGCCCTCTCTGGTCATCAAGTGGTGCATCCCATTACTGTGGAATGTGTGGTGTTTGAGCCACAATATGGACCAATCCATATTGTCTATCCATGTATCTGTTCAGCAAATATTTTTGGTAACCCGCTCTGATCTAGACAGAGCAATTCTTGAGGAAGCTGACATAATTCCTGTCTACTCTGACAGGAAGCCTATCTCAGGTAAGAGCGTAGACACTGAAGCCAAAATCCTGTAAAGTTAGGAAAGTTAGAGTAGATCTCAGAGAAAATGGCACTATAACCTTAGACAAAATATTTCAGAAACACATTGGGAAACCACAATTCTTTCAGCTGTCCATGTGGGACTCAGAAGTAAATTGATTATGCATTTTCCCTACCAGACAGCTTATAAAAGGAGAGAGAATTTTGTCAAATAAAATGTTATAATTTTTGCCAGAGTTCTGTTTATTTGGAATTATAAAACATATTATACTGAAAGAGAATTCAACTTTCAAAACCGCTGGCCATTGGAAAGGTGGATGGCATGGAAAGAGGGCAAGAGAGTGGATGAGAGAGAGAGAGAGAACACTATGTCTTTTTTTAACTTTTAACTTTGTGGAGTAAACTGTTTCCAATTGACTTGTAGTACTCTCTGAAGTTCAAAAAGATCATTTAAAAAAGATACTTGCCCTCAGAGCAACTAAGCCTGTGCTCCACAACTACTGAGCCTGCGCTGTGGAGCCCACAAGCCACAACTACTGAGCCCATGTGCCACAACTACTGAAACCTGTGCGCCTAGAGCCTGTGCTCCACAACAAGAGAAGCTACTGCAATGAGAAGCCTGCACACCACAATGAAGAGTAGCCCCTGCTCACCGCAACTAGAGAAAGCCCACACACAGCAACAAAGACACAACACAGCCAAAAATAAAATGAATAAAGTAAATAAATTAAAAGATACTTGCTATAATATAATTCAACTTAGATGAACACATATTTACATTCTCATAACTGCAGTTTCTAGAAATAATGGTAATCTAATTAATTAGTAAATTAATTGAATTAGTAAATTTTAAAAATAAAGTTTTCCATATAAGAAGTTTTAATCACAATGTGAGATTTACACCGTATTTCTAAAATTTATCAAATTACATACTCATGAGATGTACTTCTTGGATAACTAAGTTTAGTCCCCTCCAGTAAACGTCTTGATGGGATCTTCAGCAAACTGTCAAACAAAAGCGCATAGCCAATTTTTGATTCCCAAGGACATTTTACTTGCAATAATAAAATCTAGTGCAAAGAAATCCTGCTCTAAATAACAATGAACTCAAAAAGTAAAGAGAGAATATGTGCATATATATAATATGAATCATTATATAATAGTCAAAATTCTGGTTGACTAGCTTTGGGCTCAAATTTGTAAAAAAAACATTAAAATGTTTATAGTCTTTGATAACTTGAAGGAGAAAGAGAGAGAGGAAGGAAGGGAGGGCGAAAAGAAGGGAGGGAAGAGACAAGTTGAGGAGAAAAGAGGCAAATGACAACAAAACAAAGACAATAAAATGAACAAACAGGCATAAAATAAATAAGAGTATAGATTATTTCAGGATTTAACTCTTTCAAAAATGTCATGTTATCCTTTGGAATTCAAGGCTTTTAGGAATATAGATGTTCTGGGATCTATGGTACTTGATATGTTCTAGGTCCAACAGGGCTAAGACTAATCCATGGGAATATAAAACACGAATTTCACTGTTTCAGTTTTAACTTGAGAAGTAGTTTTCCTATGAAAAGATAGAGTAGTACATAAGCTCAGAGACATGAAATGCCAGTGTAAGCATTCAAGATTGTTTCTTTCTTAAAAATTAGAATGGCAGTGTTAGAAATAATATTCATATAAGCTGAAAAGTGTTAAAAAAAAGAGATACCTTTGTGTTTATATTTGCTAAACTTTTTCTTAATTATATATTATCATTTATTAATAAGTATAAAGTAATATCTTGTTGTATGCATATGTCCAAACTCATCTAATTGCATATATTAAATATGTGTAGTGTTTTGTATATCAATTATACCTCAATAAAGTGGTAAAAATATAAGCTTAGTTGTTTCGATAAAAACACTATACTATTTTTTTTTTCTGGCACCAGAGTTTAGGACTTTTAATTTGTCCCAAAATTGCTAAAGCAAAAATCATGATAAAACATTCTGCTTTCCTTTATAACCCACCAACGCAAAAAACAACAACCAAAAAAAACTCCGTAGGAAAATAACGGTTTTGTACATGGGAAAAACAATATAAATTCAAAACTTACAGATAAGGGTTAGCTCTATCACTCATCTCTTTAAAAAGTTTATACGAATATCCAGTCCACACCAACATGGTTATCTCCCTTGAAATGTTATCTATACGGATTTCCAAGTAGACCACAGGGCTGTATACTGTCTTGGAATGTCCTCAGAAGGCTCCGTCATTGAGCAGGTAACAGAGTAAAAACCTCAGAGTCCTTTCTTTAAAATGGAAGAGGGGAAAACACTATACTTTTGACTAAAAGAAATCACTGAGTGAGAAAGCATACAAATTCTGTTTCTCAGTTTAACCTGGCTCAAAGGGGAAAAAAAAGGAGTTTGGACTAGGCGGCCATAACCACACCTTGCTACAGGTTACTGTAAATGCAGGCAAATGTCTTCAGAAGAAATAAATGCCTCCATCTGTGTTGATCTTAAAATATCTAAAAAAGTAAGTGATGTCAATCATCATACAGACAGGACAGTAAAAGTTAAATCTGGTTTGAGGGTTTGCCCACTTTAATGCTCTTGGGAAATGAAATGATTTACCTTTCATTTGAAATCCAATAATATTTTAGAAGTAGTTTTGTAACTTTCCAGGTGGGAAAAATTATTTTAAATACTCAATGACAAGCACCTATGGTCATCTTTTAGGATCATTAACTTTTTCTTCCTATAGTATTAAACATACTTTATCCTTTTATTAATGCATCCATAATGCTACTACAAAGAAAATAAATTTGATGATAAATAAGCTCAAGGATAAGAACTTGACACTATCATTTAATGTTTTGCTTGAATTGAAGCGCTCCTAACTAGTCACAAAGTAATTCCTTATCCTCTACAGAACAATTCAAGTTTAATGCTTATTCCATTTTATCTGGATTTTAAAGCATTCCATGAATGCCTTGGAAGATTCTGCATATTTGTTTTGAGGGTTTTAATAATTGAAACAAATCATTTATTTTCTATTTCAGTTTATGCATTTTGAATATTTGCCAGTATTAAAAATCACATGCTAATATGCACAAGCAGGAAAGATGCAATGGAAAGAGAATTGAATGTACTGTATAATATATTATAATTATGTACTATATATAGTCAAACGTACACATGTATACACATACACAAGCAGAAAAAGAAAAATTGAGAATAGTAAAATATGTTACATATATATGTGGTTATATGTATATGAACATACAAATATGTATATATAACCACATATATATTTATACATATAGTATGTATTCATATGTATTATATTATAAGTATATATTATATATATGTTAATCTGTTTTTAAGTATTTTTTCTGTTAATATTACATTACATTAGAAATGAAATAAATCATAGATTTTATATTTTCATATTAAGAGTATCATATTTATACATCCTTTCAATCTGAAAGTTAAAACGTTCCATTCAGAAAAGAATATATACAAGATTGTATACTTTCCACCTATCTTCAGTAGAGATAGATGCAATAAAAATAAGAATTAATGGCCTTAATAATTACAATGCATGAATATGGATTATACGTTAAAGTTTCCTTTAAAATTTGAACTTGTCCTCAGTTTTATTTTTTCTTAAGATGGACTTTCAATTTCTTTCTGCAGTGTTTTAAAATATACTCCATCAGAAATAGAACATCACATATATCAAATTAGTAGTTGTGCACCTGAAATTAATATAATGTTATATGTCAATTATATCTCAATAAAAATGAAATAGAACATCAAATTATAATATTTTTGTCAAATGACCATGGCAATTATCATGATTATGTCTGAATTTCAACAACATTGGCATATGCTTTTTTGTGTATTTTTTACACTATTAACACATATACATGACAAGGGATAAAGCATCATTAAGTGATTGTACTGACAGGTGTAGAAGGTAGAATAATGACTCCCCTACAATGCTTGTACCTTAAACCCTGGAACCTGTGAATACATTCTGTTACATGGCAAAGAATGGTGTTAACAGATGGAATTAAGGTGGCTCATTAGCTAACCTTGAGATGGAGAGAGCTTCCTGGATATCCAGGTGGGCCCAATGTAATCACGAGCATTCTTATAAGTAAAGGAGGGCACAGGAAGTCGGAGAAGCTGCCTCTAGAAGCTAAAAAATGCGAGAAAATGGACTCTCCCCTAGAGCCCCCAGAAAGGAATGCAGCTCTGCTGATACCTTGATTTTAGCCCAATGATGCTCATTTTGGACTTCTGACCTCCAGAACTGTAAGATAATAAATTTTTATTGTTTAAGTTCACTAAATTTGTGGTAACTTGGTATAGAAGCAATAGGATACTAATGTAGCAGGCATTACTCAACTGTGTAGCCTCAAAACTTTCTCCTGCTATGGAGAAGTAGACCTGAAATGTCATAAACCTCATGGAAATTTTCATCACTTATGTTTATGTGAAAAATGCCTAGCAAGGTGTTAAATGATGAGAAATTGTACATCATTAAAATTTTACTACATTATAGGTGTGATGCCCTAGACTTGTATTAAAAAATGATGATTTAACAGTAATTTATTTTACCTAATAGTAAAGTAAATAATGATTTAATCTACATTTTGTTTTAAAATATATCACAAGGGGAACCACGTTTCACATCCATGTTGTTTATTTGAGCTCTTTAATAATATGAAATTCACAAGTTTATATTTTTTTATTTGGGGTGTGTGTTCTCAAGTTGCAGGAAATATTTGCATGGGTTTCTTTCCTTTGCTTCCAGGTGTAATTTCCTTGCCCATCTTCTAATGATGGGAAAGGTGGCAATTTGGAAGGGGCAGGATATGTTAAGCATGTAGGTTCTATTTAACATTCACTGCCACAGTAAATAATAGTGCAAATAATAAAGTGCTTAATAAACACTTGATTGCAGGATCCGACTTTAATTTTCTTAGGAGTAAATATAGGTAGGGTTTTATTTTTTATTTTTTTAATAGCATTAAATATTTGGTATAACTCACTGGTAAACTGGTGCAGGTGTTGGGGGGAGGAGTTTTAATAGAAAGCTTTCTATTGAAATGTATGAGTGCAGGCAAGTGCTCGTAAGAATCCAGCTTGGTGAATTGTCAATAACCGAAAAACCAGAACACAGCTCAAGATACAGAAACTAACATCCCAGAAACCCTCACCTGCTTCTCCTCCTCTGGGCTTTGCCCCAAGTGAAATGTAATCACTTTCCTGCCTTCTGATACCATGGATTGATATTGCCTGTCTTGAACTTATAGTAATGAAAACATGCAGTAAAAACTATTTCATCTGGATTATTTTGCTTAAAATTATTTTTTTGTGAGATTTATCCGTGAAATTGCTTGTAGTTGTAACTCAGTCATTCACACTGCTGCATAGAATCTGCACTGCATCACTGTACCAAACTTCATTTATGTATCCCAATGTTGATGAACATTGAGTAGTCTTCAATTTTCAGCTTTTAAAGATCAAGTTGTTATAAATATTCTAATACAGAACTTTGAGTGAGTACCTGGGCTCCCATTTCTGAAGTAGATTTCTAGGATTGGATCCCTAAATCATAGGGTAAGCATTTCTTTAGCTTTACTGCTTTCACATGGTTTTCCAAAGTGGTTTTACACGTTTACACACTTCCAGTACTGAGACCAGTTCCAGTTGTTCCCAGTGCTGGGGTGGGCCTTTTAATGTCTGTTTTTCTCATTTTAATCATTCTGGTAGGTGTTCAGTGGTATTGCATTGGGTTTTTAGCATTTATTTCTTTTGTAATGAAGCACACATTTAATAACTTCTCATATGTTCAAGTATGTGTAGTGATCGAATGAGCCTTTTGGCCATTTATAAATTCTTTTTTTCTTAATCATTTGTAGAATTCTGTTAAATATTCTGAGCCCTTTATTAATTATATATTAGAATTATCCTGTCTCAAACACTGGCTTTCTTTTTCCTCTATTAATAGTTTTTTTGATAAATGCAAATTCTTAATTATAATGTTTAATTTTTTTCCTTCAGGTTAGTGGGTTTTTTTTTAATATAAATGTTATAATTAGATTCTTCTGTTTCCTTCTAAACAAATAGTTGTTTCATGGTCTCAGGATAACCTCCTTATGTTAAGGTTTTTAACCTTTCCACATATCTGCAATGTACCTTGTGGCATGCATGTAGACATATTAAGACATAGACCTATTTGGGGAGGGGATGGTCATTATGCTACCCCAGTGGATAATTATACATACATGTGAGTATAACACAAATGTTAAAATAATTACATATAATGTATAAGATATTTATATATATGGACATAAATATCAAAAAGAATTACTAAATAAGTTAAAAGAGGTTCTCTTGGGGAACAAGACAGGAGAGAGAGTTATGATTTTGAGCTTTTATAGTAAAAGCCCTTTGGAAATATTTTCTTTTTATGCACAATAAAAATTTTAAGCATTAAATGGGCCCAAGGAACCAGTTTTTATTGTTGAAGTGCAGTCCAGCTAAAAATGTCATGAATTTTTATTCACTAAATTGCATACCATTGAGACACATAAAATAAAGCCTGATAAAAATATTAAGCAAACTTAAATACCCTTCTTAGTCTTTAACCAATTAAGTACACACACACTCCCACACACAATACTTATACGTCACAGGTCAGAATTTTTTTTAAAGTGGAACACTAAAATCTTATAAAAGTCACTTAAATTTACCATTAATTAGGCTACAAGTAAAAATTCAATTACATCTTAAGCATAGCAAATTAAAAATAGTACTGGTGACTTCAAATTAAGCACGTTGATTAGGATGTAACTTTTAATCTATATTCCTTCCAGCAAACAAAAAGAAAGGAATCTTACAAAAACTTAAGTTCATAAAAAGAAAATAGAAAAGGTCAATCAAGCAACCAGAGATGTTAACACATTCTTGAGAGGACAAAAGTGAACAGAAGGACAGTAAGTCTTTTATCAAAAAAAAAAAAAAAAAGATGATACCAAAGTGCCTTACAAGACCAATGCCATAAAATAAGAAGTTGTGCTGCCTTTTCCTGAAAAGATGGAGGGAGGCATGAATTTTTTTGCCTGAATGGCAAAAGTGAGAGGTGAGACTAAAAAGGGAAAAGTATTGGGGCAGGTGAACTCACACATCTTCTTCCATCCAGTAAGGACAAGATCTACCTCCCACACACCCATCAGGGGAATGCATGTTCCCTGTGTGAAGTTAAACCAGAGTTTACTGCACTCCAAGTCACAAGGCAACAGGGATAATGGCTGAGAGCATCCATATCAGAATCAGGGGGCCATATATTTTCTGTAAAGAGCCAAATAGTTAATACTTTAAGCTTTACAGTTCATGTGGTTTGTTGCAATGAGTTAATTGTGAAGCTGTAGCATGAAAGGGGTCATAGATGATATGTAAATGAATAGGTATTGCTGTGTTTTAATAAAGTTATACAATAAAAGGCTAGGTTTGGCCCACAGGCTGTAGTTTGCTGAACTTTGCATCAAATTAAAGTCAATACATTTAAGAGTAATATCACTAGCAATCTTTCCCAATTTGGTAATCAAATGTATATTAGCCAGACATAGAAAAATGTATGCTATCCAAGTGAAGACTAGAAAATTCCTCTGAGGATACTAACTATCCAAGGGACAAGAACTACTTAGAACTGCTTATAACTGCTGCTTGGGAGACCACAGACAAACTCTTCCATCTCCACCTGATCAATCTAAAGTGAAGTCCTACAATGAAAACATGCATTTAGAGCATTTAGCAAGCTTTTTAATACCTCACTCTTAAGTATTAATGAAGAGAAAAAGCTCATTAGATATTTGAGAAATCTCTAACAGGAAAAATCAAAAGAAAACAAGAGTAGGGAATTTGGAGGCAAAAAGATAATATAGTTTAAAATTTCTGCTCACTTAATTATCAAGAGATAGTAATATTTATTTTCTCGGAGATAGATATGAAAAATAAAATTTATTAAGCAAGAAGATATACAATTGGACTCATTCGTCCTCTTAAACAACAAAGGTTTATTGACACCTACCATGCTCAAGACTCAGTTTAGGTATTTGAGATAAAGCAATAAACAAAACATAAAAATCCCTGCCCTCATAGAGTTGCTATTTTGATAATGGGAGATAGAAAAAAACCACTATATTAAATGTAACAATAGAATGTAGTAAACGCTATGAAGTATGTACAGAACATGATAAGTCAAATTGGCTCTTAGAGTTGCAGTCTTAAATAGCGTGGTTAGAGAAGCCCCATTGGTAAGGCAATGTTTGATAAGGCAATGTTTGAACAATGGTTGAATTAGCTTTAGCCATTGAAGAGTGAGCCCTTTGGACATATTCAAAGACCCATCTAGGCAGAGGAAGCACCCAGTACAACTTCTAGAGGCAAGGCTAGATTAAAAATATCCTCACAATAAGATAATTTTGTGATTTTTAATTTTGACATTTACACCGATGATGCAGAGTGAAGTCAGAATTGTGCTGCCCCCCACCCCCAGAGGTGGGGAGTGGGGAAAGGGGGAATTGGATGAAGGTGGCCAAAGGTACCAACCTCCAGTTATAAGATAAATAAGTACTAAGGATGTAATAATACACCATGATCAATATAATTAATACTGGTTTATGTTATATATGAAAGTTGAGTCTCATCAGAGGGAAAAATACTTTTTTTACTTTGTATTTTTTTGTATTTTATTTTGTATCTATATGAAGTGATGGATGTTCACTTAACTTCTTGTGGTAATCATTTCATGACATATGTAAGTTAAGTCATTATTCTGTACACTTTAAACTTATACAATGCTGTATGTCAATTATATCTCAATAAAACTGGAAGACAAATATTTGGACAACCTCTAATGTACACTAACCTGAGCCAGTTTACTAGTCAGAGTCCTTCATTTTGGTTTTCAATAAAATTTTTTGCTGACTATATGAGGATAGGTTGGGGTGATAAATATGAGCTCCCACAGCACCCAGCACTTCTCTTATATTCCCATTTAGCATACTGTTTTTTTTTTAATGGGTCCATATCCTAATTTGACTGTAAATTCTATAAAGTCTGGTGGCATGTCTGCCTTGGTCATCACTGTATTCCCAGTACTTAACTACCTTTGGGAGTACATATTTTAGCATGGTATAGGGAATTTTAACCTGTTTTTTCTTTTTTAAATTCTCACATTTCATTGAGGTAGTGGTTGGTATTCATTGTCTCAGAAGGAAAGAAGGCAAGTTATGGGGAAAATAATATCATTCAGCTCTGATTTATATATGTATATATTTTAAATTATCGTAAAACAGGAAGGTGAAATCCAATGTGCTTTTGATTCTCAAGAGCTATGCAATTGGGTGAGAACATTTTATTTTAAAATGGAATTCTAAAGATCAGGATTTCTTTATCATAAGCTAAACCTGAGAAGCCTAAGAGTTAGAGTTTATAACCATGAACTACAGGATCGGGAATAATGTGCAATTAAATTAGAGCAGTTTGCCTGAAAGCAAGAATAAGACAAATCTCTGCTGGGATTAGAAGCTTGAAGAGGACTAGTAAAATAGAATATAGTTTAGATTCTGGCATAGGTGCTGATCTCTTATCCTCCAACCACCATTAGGGGCCAAACCCTGGCAAGGTAGTGGGGATGACATCTCTTGAAGTCAACAGTTAGGTTTGGAATCTGAAAGAATAAGGGACTTCTGGGCTACTGATCGTCTGGCTACTGGTCATCTGGAACTCTTGAAAAGGATACATAAATGCAGAAAGCCCTAGGCCAATGTAGCAGCAGTAGAGTAGAAATGGCAATGAGAGTCTGATATAGACCTCCTGCATTCCAAATCTCCCTCAGCTTACATTAGGCAGAGATAACATCCCCAAATTTCTAGGATCCAAGTCTCAGAACTAGATACTAACCCAGCTGCCATAAAATTGTGGGGATTACAGATTCCATGGCAGGAGCTATAAAGAGATCAGGAGCCAAGTTTGGGGCAAAGTCATCCAAAGGGATAATTGTGTTATTTCCAGAAGTGTCACCATGTTTTGCCTGTTCCATACGTTGGATAAAACACAAGTCGGTGGCTTTCATGATGAAGACAAAAGCCAATTGTCAGTATCAAGTAGTAAAATCTAGACCATAGAGAGGCCAGTGAGGACAGAAGTACTCAAACCATAAGCATTCCTCAACTGGAACTATAAAGAGTGGTATACTGGAGCTGGTGCAAACCAGCTCATTAGAGCCCATGTGGCTACCTCTTTCCAACTCTGCATTCAGTGATGGCTGGTTGGACGTTCAAGACTGGCCATTGTAAGGGCATTTACACCATGAACTTGGAAACTTGACAGATCGGGGCTTTTCCCCACTTCCCTCTAGAGAGTCAGTTGTTAAACATTTACCAGCACACCACAGATGATATGTAAGCCTACTGTGCATTTAGATTAGCTTGGGAAGAAAGAAAATAAAGGGAGTAGATCATCAGACACTACCTTGAATTGAGAAAAATAGTTTTCCAGCCCTGCAAAATTAACACCTAATAGCTCAATGAACTTTGACTATAAAGAAAAATAAGAACATTGATTTTATTTCTGTCAGAGTATAAAATTATGAAAACAATTTACCTGTTAGGTTAATATTGAGATGGCATTATGTTATTTATTCATTCCACTATCAGAATTTCAGGCAAATATAATACCCTATTTCTATTCAATTTATTCATAGTTACCCAGGTGTCTCTTTTTCCCTACTGAGAAAGCTTTCTGCAACAGAACTGCTTTTGTTTCAAATATGTGATTTAGCCATCCAGATGGTGAAATACAGCCTTCCCCATGGTTAATACATGGCTTATTGTCCATTGTACTGAAGTACTGTGCTTCCTAAGATATCAATGTTGTCAATGCCATCAGCAAGATTTAAAAAAAGAAAAAACAATTTATAGATTGGTGCCAAAGTGGCTTACATATTGGTATCAATTACTAGCTTGTCATAGTGGTTTCTAGGAGAAAGCAACACCAAGGCCTTTGGTAAAGTCTGGAGTTTTCCTAGATGGTAACTTTGCCCTGGTATGAGCTATGTGTAATTTTCCCTGGACTGTCAGAAAGCAAACTTGAATTAGTTTGAGAAACATACAGGGAGGGGACACCTTACTTTTGGGCTGACCAGTCCCTTGGAAATGCTCTCTACCAATTCACCCATCGGCTTGTTCTAAGCATAAAATTACTGGGAAGTCTTTCCTGATTTATCAAGTCTAAGTATTGCCTTAAATTATGTTTTTAAAGGATAGCAATATTTCAATCAAAATATATGTATAATTTGCATTCATTTTCAGTGATTATTTAATTAATAACCACCTCTGCCCCATAGACTGTAGGCTCAGTGAGAGTGGGAACTTGTTAGCTTTCCCTATCTGTTGTTCAGTGTCACTAGGACACTGTGTAGCTTATAGTGAATGCTAATATGTGTTTGTGAAATAAATAAATTATCAGAAGTAACAAATTAATGTTTTTATATATTTCTAAACAAATCTTACAGATTCAAACCATTAGTAGGAATATATAATTCAACAAACAGTGATTAATAAATAGAAATGAGAAACAAATATATACAAAGAAAACCTTGGCATCACTATTAATCAACAAATATTAATTCAAACCAGCCTTTAAATAAGTCAAATTTAGATACTACTAAGTGGTAGTGAACTTTTAATAAGCAGGTGCTCAAATTCCCAAATGAAAGGAATAGAACTTGATGTAAATTTTCTTGTAATTCATTAATACCAATAAAAATGCATACTTTTACTCAACAATTCAATTTTGTTGGTATTGTCCTCAGGAAATATATGCAAAGATGTATGAAGGTGTTAATTAAAACATTATTTATAATATTAGAAATAATTTAAGCGTTCAAAAATACAGGATTAATACAATAATTTATAGTTATGAAAAAAGTAGTAAATGCCATTAAAGTGACATAGGACATATCAATTGATTTAACTATCTGTTGACAATATATATAAGTGAAATTGATAAGGAGGAGCTTCAAATGTTTTACATATCACATTCCAGAAGGATTTTCACAAAAGTATTATGCTTATCTTTGATATTATGAATCTTCAGGCATTTCAATTTTTTTCTCTTTTTGAGTTTCTATATTTTAGATTGTTATCTACCTTGATAATGCATTACTTGAATAAATTATTGAGAGTATTAAAAGAAGTGGTGGTAAAGCACGAAATCATTTTCATAGGCCCCTGAAATTGGCTTAAAGATAAATGTTTTAAAAGAGAATTAGTTTTGAATATCGAATCAGGGATTTGAAACTGAGAATTTTATGGATAGGAGTTTAATACTTCTGCATCAGTTATCTCAACTTTAGTATTCTGATGTATCAGAAATATTATCTTAGTATATTCTTAAGAGACAGACAGTTGGTCAAATGCTAAGGTCAAAGTTTCAAGTAAATTTACTTATGCTATTTTTCCTTTGGGTAATAGAAAGGACAGGATGGTTTTTCCCCCAGGTGGTAAGCAGCAGCAAATGATTTTTGCTTTCTACGGGTCCGTCTTTTCCCTTTTTTTTTAACTGTCAGGGCAAAGACACGTTAAGTTCACATAAATGGAGAGCACCCGCTGTGAAAAACATCTCTTTTGACTTAAAAAGGAGCATTAAAGCCTCTGTCACGTCAGTGAATCGACGATTAAAAGAGCAAATGTGCAGTACTTAGATATCCAGGTTATAAAAGTTACAAGGTAGAAAAGTTTCAGTTTTGCTGTTTGTTGTGGGGCAGTGGTTATTTCTGACCAGTCGCATCTGTTCTGGTCAGGATAGTCAGTTCTCCTGGCTAGCCAGCAAAGAAAATATGTCCATAAAGATTCTTCCTTCCTTACGTCAGCTTCCAGGAAATGCTGATGGAAGAATGAAAGGCCATCCTTTCCCCTTTAAGAGCAAACTTCTAGGACACTCCCCATTTGCACACTGCTAGATCGAATTTGGCTACCTCTTTTCATGCACAATTCCCTAATTTCCACATTTAAGAAAATGCTTTAAAAAATGCTGATGCAGGTTCTTTCTTCAATATTTTAATTCACGGTTGTCTGTCAAGTGTTGTAAGCTCCAAAAAGTTTCCTTCTATTAAACCATGTACAGCAGCTAAAAGAAGATAGAAAAACATTTGGAATATAACTTTGGTTTTGATCATACAAATATGTCTAGAATAAAGTTTCCCAACTTGGAACCTTTGACATTTTAGACTGTCAAATGTTTTGTTGTAGGAAGTTATCCTGTGTATTGTAGGATGTTTTGCAGTACCCTGGCCACTGTAGTCTACCCACTAGATTGTTTGTTTACTAGGTTACAGTAGCACCCCGTCCCCAGTTGTGACAATCAAAAATGTTTGTAAACATTGCTCAATGTCCTCTGAGAGGCAAAATATCCTCTGGTTGTAAACTATTGATCTAGAAAAATTAGATAATTTAATCCACAAAAATTAATTTACTGTGTGTTTTGTTAAAAAAAAATACAATCATTCACAGTAAATTTGACTGTGTCATAACTAAGAAATGTTTTTGTTTGAAGATATCAGTTATTAATCAGGAATCAATCTATTAAATCTTCATGTAGATATCAGTTATGAAAGGTTGATTTTCTAAATACATGGTAAAGGACAGGAAGAAATCTCATAGTTGTCAGTTTTAAATGAGTCACTCCATCACAGATCTCATTGTTTGTCCTTATGTGTGACATACTGCTGTGATGCTGTGACACAAAACCAGCCATACTTATATGTGCCAGGAGAAAGGCTGCCCCAGTGCCTCGGGGCAGGATTGAACCAAATCAGAGGGCTCTATGTGCACTGTATTCTCCAACATGCTTTAGTTTGCCCTCAACACAAATGACAAATCCAAATTTTACTTAACATATGGAAAGAATCTTGCAGAATTAAGAATGAAAAGACTTAAATTTAACAACTATTAGAAGCATGCTAAAAATTACATTTGTGGTGATATAGGAAGAACATGGATTTCAGAGAAAGAAATCCTTGAGTTAAATCTTTATGAACACTAACTAGTTGTGTAATGTCAGGCAAGTTTTTTTGTTTTAGTTGTTATGTTTCCAGCTTTTTTTCATCAGTAAAATGGGCATAATAATAGTTTATAGGATTATTGTGAGAACTAGATTTTAAAAAGACAAGTTATCTAGCATAATTAAGCATAATATATATTCAATAAATGTTTGTCAAGTGATGGAGTAACATGATTAAAATGATTCTCAAGAACCTAGAAATTTATCAACTATATATATTCTTTCTTTACTTTCTATTCTAAAAATTTGTTTCAGAAAGAAAAGCAGGGAGATAAAAAGAAGAAAAAAATATTCAGTGATTTCCCATCCCCGCCCCTTGGTTTAAGATGTTGGTAAGAACAGTACTTCAGTGCAGCCACTAGTTTATGTACCATGGAACTTCAAATATCTTTCAGAAGAAAGTCACCTATATTCATGTCATGTTCAAAATATTAAATCAATTCCAAGTTGGCAAAGATAAAAATAAAACCTTCAGTATGCTTTAGTCAGTTGCCTCCCAAACACTGCATTGGATTTTTTTTTTTTTAAATCAGATTGTTTATTTAGATAGGAACCCCACAAAAATAGTTGCCTGTGGCCTGACACACCCTACCGGTGGACCTGGTGGAGAGAGTGTGCAAAATTTATAAGACCTGGTCTCTGCTTACAGATAGATTTGAATCAGGCTACACATATGTAATTCAAACTTTTGCAATTCATCTCCATCAGGAAGCCTTCTCTTCTTTTATTTTTTTATACTTATTACTTTACGTTTTGTTACTAAATATAAAAGCATTTTTATGGAACTTCCAAGTATTCTTGCATGTGGTATACTATTTCTTTCTTCACTGGACTTCTTAAATTCTGTGCACATAACACCCTCTAACTACCAATAGTGTTCATATAAGAACTTTAATTTTCCCACTTACTTTGTATTGCAGCATGCATTTTAAGGTCTTCAGCATGTTATTGGGAACAGTTTGAATTATCTGGAAGGAAACGTTTTGTACTGGGCAGTCAGAGAGTGAGTTTGCCTTTAACATATCCTATAGAAGTAATAATTTATTATGATGTACACTCAGCTATAAGACTACAAAACTCAGCTAGTCTTAACAATTTGTGGATCAAACATTTCTAAAGTACCTTTTAAATAACATTTCTAAAGTATCTTTTAAATAGTGGAAACCAAAGTTATAAAAACCACAGGGCAGAACTTCCAAATGCTAGCAGTTTTCTGAAAGGAAAAAGAAACAAACAAGGAATTGCTATCTGGCATGATAAAAGCTACAATGCAGGTAAGCAGCTAGGGAATCTATGGAAGGACAGAAAAATGACTTTATCTTTAGGTAGGCTATCCTAATCAACTAAGAGAACTGTTTTTTTTTCTGGGGTATAATATGTCAGTATTTATTAGTTCCTAAAACTTTTGAAAGGATTTGAGAGGGAAACATAGAACATCAACGAAAGTTCTCAAATTTGTACCTTAGAATTACTAGGAGATCTGAAACTCCTGATAATCCTGGCCAAAACTCCATCCATTAAATTAGAATCTCTGGAGCTGGAACCTGGGAAGCAGGAGTTTAATCATCCTCAGATGATTTCAATGGACAGCCAAGTTTGAGAACCACTGATCTAAAAGGAGAAGAGGGAATTTGCGTCCTGGTGTCTGAAGAGAGTCAGCATTTTCACCGGCCACTGAATTTGATTACTAATTATGTGACTGAGATAAAACTAAGGTTAACGTTGACTTTTATTATAGTTTTTTACAAAATCAAGCCTGTGAATTTGCCAGGGGGAAAAAGTGCATTTCTCTTCCTTTACACTAAACTTTACTAAATAATAGTATATTTTATTTGTAAATATGGTTAAACAAAATTGGCCATATTATCCTTGTTTTTGGTTATTTCAGATGATGGTAGTGATGGTTTGCCAGTTAATCTGTTGTCCAATCCACGTAATTGAGAATCTTTCCCAAGAATTTGGCTAAGGTTGTGGGATATTTTTCTACAGCAAGGTTCCAATAGTCTTGACCAGTTGCTAAATTGTAGATTGAATCTTCCAGTGTTCACGTCTGTTTCCTTATGATAAGTGTTTATCTGGAAGTGAGGAAAGAAGAGGGGAAAAGCTCATGGTGGGAGATGCTGGCTTTCAGTGAGTACCTGAATCCACTGTGCAGGATTTATCCTAAGGAAATTTCCAGTAGTATAGAAAAAGTCCCTTTTTTTGCCTAAAGCCCAGTTGAGATGGATTTCTAACTCTTGCAGTTAAAAGCATGCCAATAATAGACATGAATATATTAAAGTATTTAAAAGCATGATTCCTGTAGTTTTCTGTAACTGATTAGGTTATAAGGTTAAATAAATTCAGTAAAGGTAATCTAAGTGAGGGGAGATTGAAGTGAGGGAAAAATCCAAGATAATTGTAATCCAGGTATTTTCATTTCTTATGCCACTAACATATGCCACAGAAAATGAATAGACAATGGGAAGTATTATCTTATTGATGTCATTTTTTATTAGGGGAGGATTATTTGTTTTGGGGCGGGATGATAGAAATGAGGCTAAAACCAGTAGTAATTACTGATAGTTCAGTGTTCCATATAGGATACTAAGGTATGGAAAAGAAGATAAGCAAGCACATTGTAGGATTAAGACTGATACAAGAGCAAAAATACTTTTAATACAATCAATATCAAACGAAAGAGAAACTCTGCAGCTATAGGTTATTATCCCCTTTTGACCAATATGAAAACATTATCATGTAATGCTGTTAGACCTATCTCAAGGAATGCTTTTATGCATACCAAAAATAAGGCTTAATGCATAGAGTTGTCAAGAATGTCCTACAAGGGCTTCCCTGGTGGCGCAGTGTTTGCGAGTCCGCCTACCGATGCAGGGGACGCGGGTTCGTGCCCCGGTCCGGGAGGATCTCACATACCGCGGAGCGGCTGGGCCCGTGAGCCATGACCGCTGAGCCTGCGCGTCCGGAGCCTGTACTCCGCAACAGGAGAGGCCATGATAGTGAGAGGCCCGCGTACTGAAAAAAAAAGAATGTCCTACAAGATGAATGAGATTATGTCCACAATTTCATAGGTAGAAGTATGACGATCTATTTCTGAAGAAAGTATCATGGTGTTTTTAAATATTTTTAAACTAAAATAACTTGGAGGAAGATGAACATTGAGAATAAACTGAGAATTTCTGTTAAAAACAAATATGTGACTCTAATAAGTGCAACTTCTCTTTATGCTGTCCCAAATCCTTTAACAAGAAGATTAGTTTAAATGTATTCCTAGGTTTATTTATTGTTTGGGGACCAAAGTATGATATACATTTCGTAATAAGAGAAAGTTATCTTTTGTGATGGATTATTCACAGACAGGATTCCTACAAGGTGAATTTACAATAAAAGAATTGACTTTTCTACAGTGAAAGAACAGAATTTTTCATTTATACATAATAACAAAGCTTTTTTTTCTAACTTCATCCCCCTTACCACCAAGAAGTCTGAGAATTTCAACTTCTTCCTCTTCATGTTATGTACCATTATATCTATACTTTTTATACTTTTCACTCTTTCAGCCAGTGGAAGGACCACAGACTTTACTGTCCAGCAGATCTTGGCTTCAAAGTTAATTTGCCAATGACAGGACTTTTGACCTTGGAAGATTACATAAAGAGGCAGAACCTCAATTTCCTCATTTGTAAAATAGAGATAGTAGCAAGTCTTAAATAAATGGCAACTATTTCAATTTGCTTAGGTTGAAACTTACATGAAGTAGGTTGTCTCATAATTAGGCAATCAATTTATTAGGCTATCATATAGGTTAAACTGTCATTCTGGTCTAGCACTGTTATGTATAATAAAACATTTTACTACTTTAACAAGTAAATCTATCCTCAATCCTTAACTCTGCTTCTTTTGAGTTCACATGTAGACAAGCCACCTGCAGACTGATATTTGTTTATTCTCAACTTTAATGTGTCCAAAATTAGCTTATCAAATGGCCCTTCCATTTCTTCCTTACTTCTGAAATTTCCCATCTCTTACTATACAAGTAACTATTTTGTAACTTTCACAGGTGAGATTATTGGCCATTTTTTGTTCTTCCTTCCGCATGTTATATCACCTGTTATCAATGTTGCCACAATTTTTTCCTCTAAAAAACATGCCTATAATTTTGTCTCCCTGTCATTTTCACTGTCATTTTAGTCCAGGTCCTCATCAGCTTATTTCCTCTCTCTTTATATCCATGATGAGACTTAATTAATGAAACAATGATATACATATAAAAATAAATTTGGAGGAGATATATGTTCTGAGAGTTGAAAGTCTAATTAGAAGCAATAGTTTAAAATAGTAAGAGTTTCAAATCTGACTAGTCTTCTTTCATATTAATTTAAATCATCTTAAATTGATTTGGTTAGATCAATGAAAAAACTCTTTTTACCCTTTACTCAGTTTTTAAAAACTTTTTTTTACCCAGTCTATGCACTTGTTAATAGTTGAGCTATCTTCCCTGACATTTTTATCTACTGTGTCTCATGGCTCACTACTCATATTTTCCTAGGATTGTGACTTTCACCACTTTTTCTGTATTTTGTGTGCTCTTCAAATGTAGACAGGTCCAGGTTTCCACCTAGACTTTTCAATCTTCCCACATACCCCTTTCTTTCTTTTCCTCTTTCATTTATACTATCTCCCAGGAAATATCTACTGCCCCCAGTACATCAGCTACTATTTCTGTGTGTGAACCTTTGGGTGTGGCCTGTTTCCTGGGTTCTAATCTCATTAACCTGCTGCATAGCACTAGGAAGTACTCACAGCATTTCTTGTTAGCCTTTTAACCTTTTCCTGTTAACTTTTTAACCTTTTCCTGTTAACCTTTTCTTTTGACAGATATTCAGAAATTCTAGACCCAGATGTAAAATTTTAAGGTACTCTCTAATAGTTTCAGTAAGAATTAATTGAGCATAGCTTTTAGTATATAACTTTACATTTGCATAGACAGATGGACTTTTTTTTTTAAATTTTCCACTTGAAGCATTTTTGTTTGTCACAACACCTGGTAGGTAAAACAAATATTTTGATTCCCATTTTATGAATGAGGAGGCTACGAACAAACATCTTTAGGAAACTTGCCCAGTCTTTTGAATTGCATGATGATGTTTCCCACTATTTTATCCTGCTTTTCTTATCTTAAAACAAACTATTCAAATTAACCAATAATGATTCTATAGCTTTTGGTTTTCTATCATTGTTGACAATGCTATATTTTAACATACCAAACTAAAAATACTGACCCTTATTTATAAGACTTATAAGAAAGTGTAGACGTAATCATGACTTGCATAAGCATTACATTTTGTTTTAAACAGTTTATTTTTTTAGTTTTTAAATTCCTATAATGCAATGAGTTTAACCATCTGTAATCATTTCTATTTCCCTTATCTATTCCCCCACTGATTCCTGTATTCTTTGAAGACAGGGACAAGATTTTGAAAATATTCTTCTTCTTCCTCACTTCGTCTGTACAATATGATGTTGTTGACTGTGTTTCCACCTCCACCCCTGCCAAACTTCATGTTGGGACCCTAATCCCCAAAGTGTATGTATTTGGAAATAGGTCCTATCAGAAGGTGATAAAAGTTAATTAAGGTCATGAGGTGGGCCCCTGATCTCATAGGACTGGTGCCTTTATAAGTAGAAGAGATACAGGGCTCCCACTCCTCCATCTGGAACACAGTGAGAAGGCAGATGACCATCTGCAAACAAAGGAGAGTGCTCTCTCCAGGAACCAAATCCATTAGTTCCTTTATCCTGGATTTTCCAGCCTCCAGAACTACAAGAAAATATATTTCTGTCTAAGCCATCCAGTCTTTGTATTTTGTTATGGCACCAAGCAGACTGAAACACTCAACAAATTGACAGTTTCCCTTTTTAATTGGAGAATTATTATCAATGTGGGACAGGAAAGGGAGGAAAATACCATAGCCAACAAAATATTCTAGTTTTATGTTTTTAAAGTGTATATCAGAGTTGAACTCATAGTTTAAATGTTATCCTGAAGTTACATTTTCTACAACTATCTTTGCCCAGTGAATCAATGAAATTTATCTTAAATGTAAAGATTCTATATATAAGCATATGATTTAAATGTGGCATATTAGAAATATCTAATGAAAAGTATGAGTTGTTATAAGACTTGCACTTATGAAAGTGATGAGAAAAAAGGAAACTATTAACGTTTCTTTGAAATATATTTAAGGACTAATATGGATTCCAAGAGGATAAAACCATAGATAATATAGATAATATATTATTAGCTACCTATGTTTTAAAATTTTTAAAAGAAAATGGATCACAAAGAACTTGTGTATAATAGGGTTCCAAGATCTATAAAATGGATAACAAAGAGTAGGGTGTGTTGGGGGGTGAGGGTGACACAGAAGTGCCTTTTTCCTCATCTAATAATGGTTAGATCAGAATACAAAACCATTACTTTAATCTTTACCTAAATCAAAGAATCTACAGTATCTGTTCTCTAACTTCAAATATATTCATTTTCATATCTTTCCTAAATGGTCTTTAAAATGTGTTTATGAAGATTAATTATATATTTAAGAGAATTCATGATGTGTTTTCAAATGAAAGAAACTTAAGAATAAAAATCAATATTGGTATATACCTCAAGGAAGCTGAATTTTAATAACACAACTTTTTGCTTAGTCCCTTTTTTGGGGTTTTTATGAATCTTCTCTCCCAAACAAATGTTTCAATATGATCATCTCAATTTGCTAGCTAATGAGCCCCTTTGATCTCATTCGGGAAACTGCAAATTCTCTGTCCTTTCCTATTTAGGACTTAAGGCAAAAATTAAGTCTCAAAATTGCTAATGCAAGAAGTATATTTGTAGGCTAAATGTTTTATATGCAAATTATGAAAAGAGTCTTGAACCTAAAGAAAAATATTATATCAAAACATTCTGTTTTGACTTTTAGAGATTTCAATTGCCTTTAATAGCATAGACATTATTTTAAAATTTTAGAAAGCCCTTCTAACTGGAATTTCACTTACCTAAAACTTCACTTTTTAAATTTGATCTTTTTGGAAGATCAAAACAAAGATTACCACTTTACCAGCTAGTAATAAAAAAATTTTAAATTAAATTGAATATGACTTAAAATGTTACCATAGAGAATCAAAATTGAATGTTTGTTTTTTAAATCGAATTCTCTTTTTTTTTAACATCTTTATTGGAGTATAATTGCTTTACAATGGTGTGTTAGTTTCTGCTTTATAACAAAGTGAACCAGCTATACATATACATATATCCCTATATCTCCTCCCTCTTGCGTCTCCTTCCCACCGTCCCTATCCCACCCCTCTAGGTGGTCACAAAGTACTGAGCTGATCTCCCTGTGCTATGCGGCTGCTTCCCACTAGCTATCTATTTTACATCTGGGAGTATATATATATAAGTCCATGCCACTCACTCACTTCATCCCAGATCTGATTCTTTATATGAGGAAGGTTTTGTTTAAAATTTTTTAAACAATTTTTTCCCTGATATAGTGGGTTGAATGATGTGCCCCCACTGGAAATTGTGAATGTGACCTTAATTGGAAAGAGAGCCTTTGCATATGTAATAAAGAATCTCTGGGGACTTCACTGGTGGCACAGTTGTTAAGAATCTGCCTGCCAATGCAGGGGACACAGGTTTAAGCCCTGTTCCTGGAAGATACCACATGCTGTGGAGCAGCTAAGCTGGTGTGCTACAACTACTGAGCCTGTGCTCTAGAGCCCGTGTGCCACAACTACTGAAGCCCATGCTCCACAACAAGAGAAGCCACCGCAATGAGAAGCCCATGCACCACAACGGAAAGTAGCCCCCACTTGCCGCAACTAGAGGAAGCCCACATGCAGCAATGAAGACCCAACGCAGCCAAAAATAAATGAATTAATTTAAAATAAAAAAAGAATCTCTGGATGATATCATAGTGGATTATCAGGGTGGGCCCTAAATCAAATTACAAAATGCCCTTATAAGAGACACACAGAGTAGAGACTCAAAGAGAAGGCCACATGGAGATGGAGACAGACGTTGAAGTAATACAGCCACCAGCCAAGGAATGCCTAGAGCCACCAGAAGTTGGAAGAAGTAAAGGATACTTCCTCAGATCCTTTAGAGTGAACATGGTCATGCCAAATCTCGATTTTTGAACTTCTGACCTCCAAAACAGTGAGAATAAATAGCTGTTTTTTTGAAGGCATCATGTTTGTGGTAATTTTTACAGAAGGCCTGGGAAACATATATACTTGGTGAATTCCCAGTTTTTATAGTTCTCTTCTTTATATTACTGGTCTAAAACAAAGTTAGAAAATGTTATAATGATGCTTGCAAATCCTATTGACTCCCCACTTCAAATCTATTCTTTTGATTAGAATCCTGTTCAAAGGGCAGAAAAAGTAAGTTGAGTTATGTGCTTGATTATAGATCCCTAGACATTTGCAAGCAAAAAACCTTGCAAATAATAGATGCAATCACTTAATATTGTAGAGAAAATTAACTTGAGAAACCCAATGACCTGTTACAGCTCACAAACCTACACTGAACGCCAGCTTTTGTATGAACCCATTTGCAATGTAAGCAAATGTCCCCTACTACTCACAGCTGATGTTACAGATTGCTGCTTTTAGTCTTCTAGGGCTGCCATAACAAAACAGCACTGACTGAGTAGCTTAAACAACTGCCATTTATTTTCTCACAATTTTGGAGCCTGGAAATCCATGATCATGCTGAGAGTTCTCATTTGTCAGTAGTCGCTTTCTCACTATGTCCTCACCTGAGCTCTCCTCTGTGTTTGCATGGGAAAAGGGGCTGTGCTCTGGCCTCCCTTATTTTCTTTTCCTTTTTTTTTTTGGCTGTGCCGTTTGGCCACATGTCCCCACAGTGGAAGCCTGGAGTCCTAACCACTGGATGGCCAGGGAATTCCCTGGTCTCCCTTCTTATAAGGACACTAATCGTACTGGATTAGGGCCCCACCCTTATGACCTAGTTTAATCTTAATTAACTCCTTGTAGACCATATCTCCAAATATAGGTCCTACAGTGTCATACTGGGGGTTAGTGTTGCAAAATATGAATTTTGGGGAAACAATTCAGTTAATAATACCACTTTTACTGTGCTTAGATAAGAGCACATCATTGTGCTTCTTTAATTTTGAAAGTGGGAGAACTGAAACAATTAATTGGATATAAGTTCTGGCTCTTTTATCAAAACCTTTTAGATGGACCTGCCTTGAAATCTAAGTCATGCCCAAAGAAGACCTAATTATCTTTATTCATAGGAAACATCTTTGAAGTAGTTATCAAAAACAAAGGCGAACTCCATAACTTTTCAGTTGTGACTATAATTTTCAGTCAAAATAATAAACTTGTTCTGTATAATTGCATTTATAAGACATGCATATAGGAATTCCATAGTAGATATGAAAGAGAAACTAAAGGAGATGGAAAAAATATGAACATTTTTAGCTCATTTAAGAGTTAGTTCCTCTTGATGTTTTTTACTGCTGTATTCACCCTAATTTTTTTCTTTTGTCACCATGAATTGTGCTCAGTTTTCTGAAAACTCTGCCTGATTCAGGATTTTTATATAGGCAGGGAAGGTCAGTTATGGATATTTTCATCTTTTTTTCCAGAAAGAACAGAAAAGAATCTTCAAACTTTATAATAAACAGAGCAACCTTTGGGGATCAAAACAGTCTCTTAGATTCAATGACAGGTGTCTTTCCCAATCTTAGCTTCACAACTTCCACAGTCATATCTGCTACTTACTCTGAGCAGGGAGTCACTGTTCCTGCTGTCAGAGTGTCTAGGAAAAAAAGAAAAATGGCATAGCTGCTAGAGGCATATACTGTACCTGCCAATTTAACAAAATGAAAATGAGGATGATATGTAGTGTCCACAGGGTATTAAGTTATTTTTTCTCTCTCTCCTTTCTCTATTTTTTGTCTGAATACTTTATATTCCCTTTTCTCCCTCAATATATTTTCTCTGAGCCTTTGTCCTCTCTTGTCACTCAGATAGGTGTATCAGAATCAGAACTGGAGAGTCCCAAATCAATACCTTTGGTATTTCAGCAGACAATTATGATAGTAATATCTTAAATACACATATCTAAAATAAGGTATTTGGTATAAGGCATAGGAGTTACACATTTTTTAATGATGGGAAATTAAAAGAAGAGTTGTAGTCATACTAATAAAACAAGTTAACTAATGAGTTAAATATATTTTATTGGATTTTCTTCCAAATATAAGTATTCATGATGAAAAGCAAGATAATACACGCACAGAAAGGAATTGTCTTACCTGTTCTAAGCACACCTAATGAAGTTGCCTTAAAAACATATGTAAGAATATGACCTTAAAGTCCATCTATGGGAATGGTGGAATTAATTATATTTGCACAGTATCTCTCAGATCTTTAAAAATAATGGATCAGCTTTTAGACTTTGAAAAAAACTCTACTGCACTATTCTTAAGATGTACTTGATAAGTAATCATACATTCTTTGTCGAGGTAATATAGTCTCTGGTAGGTAATTCAATACATTTTAAGTTGTCAATCAAAATAATGAAACATTAACAAATTATGCTCTTGAGTTATATTATAAATATGATTACTAACAATAATATACACTATTATGTGTGTTACAACTGTATGGGAAAAAAATGAGAAAAAAATCTCCCTTTATAGACAGCTCATTCCATCTTCAAATATTGAGATAGGCCTTCCTGAAAAACAGAAAAGTTCATTTCTTCCTTGATCAAGACATAAGATTCTCAAAGGAGTATGTGCATATATGTGTGAGAGAGAGACATTCAATGACTTAAATGCTTTGTTTCTTCCATAAGCTCACTAATTCATAAAACTTAGTATTTGCATTGCTCTTAATTGTTAAGAGGTAATCAACATATATTTTGCTTTGGAAGGATCCCACCTATTTATCGAAACGTAAGACAGATTTGGTCATTGTTAATGTATTCAACCAATGTTTACTTTCATCATTTAATATGTAAGTTATGCTAAATGTTGCTGTGATATATATAGTAGAACCTCTGATGAGCCTCTCCTAAAAATGGTAATTTGGTAAAGGACAATATGATATGGGATAATTACAAATTATCGTTGCATGTAATGTGTACTGTATGAGTAATAGAATGTAGAAGCACATAGAGTTATTGAGCATTATTAGTCAACGTGCTGAATGGGAAAATATAGGTCAAACCTTCTCTCTCCACATACATATACGTAATATACCTACAAGTATTTAGTTATTAGTACATAGTATAGTTATAATATATATATATATATATAAAACAGAATTCTGTTGTTCTCCTTATGACCATATTCACTCCAGGACCTATTTCTTGGCAACTTATAATAGTGTCTTTCTTTGCTTTTTTACTCAAACCAAGGGAAAATACCTTTTGCTGTTGCAGCATGCCAGCTTGGTCAGTCATATACCATGGTTTCCCTGCTGGCCACCACTCTAGTGTTTCACTGGAAATTGCATTTTCACGTACCAAAGCTTTTTCTCTTCCCTACCTCCATTCCAATTTACCATGTAACAACTGTCAGCATATCCCATTGTGATCCATGTTCCTCTTACTGCTCTGAACACAGATTCAGAGTTGATGTTCTGGATAAAGTCCAGGACCTCATTACAGGTAAACCTGTCTGGCAACTTAAAGCTAATTTTTACTTCATGTGAGGCTAATAAAAACTGTTCAAGAGTTTACAGCATGGTGATTTAGTCAACTGTCTTTGAGTCAAATGACCCATAAAGGGAATCAATGGTACAGCCAAGGAATGGAGTAAATGTGTCTTATCATTAAATATCTGGCATCTGGAAGCAGGGTTATTTATTAGCTGTGTGACTCTAGATTAGTTATTTAACATTTTTGTGCCTCAATACTTTTTATTTATATCAATGGTTTTCAACCCTCACGACCTGTGGTACATTTAGCAATATCTGGAATCATTTTATTTGTGGGTGCTACTGTCATCTGCTGGTACAGGTCAGCTATGATGCTTGACCATCCTACAGTGAGGAAGACAGCCCTGCACAACAAAGAATTATCTGACCCAAAAATGTCAATTAGAGCCAAGATTCAGAAACCCTGATATATATAATGACCACTAGAACATCTTGTCTATATAGGACCCTATAAGATGACAGGTAAGTCTTCACATATTTCTGCAAAGGTCTATACATTCTCTCTGCACAGTTCCCCTCCTCCCCTGAGTCTTATTTCTTTCTCTCCAAACTCATTCTGATCCATTCCCACTGGGCCTGGGGTGCCAGGAACGCTCCTGCCTTAGGATGCTTACCCCTGATGCTCTTTCTTCTAGAAGAAATATTCCCTTCAGATATCTGAATAACTAACCCTTTTCTTTTCCTTCAAATTAGTGTTCATATGTGAGCTTCCCCATGGGGGCCTGCCTTGATCACCCTGCTTAAAATTACACCCACCAGTCACCAAGGATAATATATACACATATATTCCTGATACATTCCTGTTTCTTTTATTGTCCAAGATCACTTAACCCCATATATTATATATATATTTTTTTTCATTGGTTATTGATTGTTTGAATGTAAGCTTCAAGGAAGCAGGGATTTATGTCTTTTCCTCCCATTGTGTCCCAGGAACATGATATGTGCACAGTAGATTTTTAATAGATATTTGTTGAATGTGACTGACTCCATTAAACACAAATATATTTAATAAATAATTAAATGATTTTAATTTTGAGTGCTTTGCATATCAGTCATCTAGTAAGCAAAAAAAAATGGTATATGTTATGATTACCTATTATACAAAATAACAATGTTCAACTTACTACATTATTGTAGGTACAAAAGGAAAGAAAGCTATAGGCACCCCTGAAATGAAGAAAGATTTAGAGATTATATCTCTTTAAGTGTATGTGAGGCTAAACATGAAAATTATTTGATATGCTCTTGTGCTTCTCAGATCAGACAGGACATTTCCATCTTTAGTTTGGAAATGCTTTCTAGATTAGCACTTGGCTTTCTTTCTCCTCAATTTCCCTTCAATACTACATCCTGTACTCTAATGATATCTTACCAAGAATCTTATTTTTGCAAACCAACATTCTAGCAGTTTACCTAATTTTTATGTCATTATACCTGGGTTCTGATAACCATTTATTCTTTTGAGTAAGAGCTGTAGTGATAGGGAAAATTCTTTACCTTGCTATGCAAAATCCATAATTCCACACATCAGTAACTGGGAATTGACATAGAAAATTATGTCAATTCCAATTTGTACATCTAAAATTTGCATAAAAGATTGAACAATTGAATTCTCTTGGTTAATTATAATAAATGTTTACTAACCTTCCCAAACAAGTAGGTTTCTTACTCTGACTCTCAACAATTAGGAATCTCTGGAAAATGTAGTATTTATTAGAAACTTTAGCATCATCAACTCACTAATTATTTTAATGAAACCTTATTCACTTCCAAGCTGTAAAACACTGCCAGAGAAAGCCATATGAAATGAGGTACCTTGTTTTTATATCATTTATTCGTGTAACAAGTATTCTTAATCCAGATTTACCACTGAGTGTTGTCATGAACAAATTTCATCTCATAATGTATTAGAAAGCAAATTTCCTAATGACTCTACAAAGGGCAAATGATTAGCAATATAAAGCAACTTCCTCACGAACGTTTTATTTTGCACCAAATCCCATAATAGAATCTATATGATCTCAGATTATTATCTCAGACTATTTGCCTAATCCTTTAGTCTAACTCTATTCCCTTGTTATCTAGACAAAATGGATAATTTTACTTATGACTTTCTCTACTAATTGATTGCTTCCCCCTTGACCTTTTCAGTACGTGAAAGTGTAGCCATGGGAGGGAAAAAAGAAGCAAACCTTATTTGTACACACACACGGTGTGTATTTTTTTTATTACAAACCCTTGTGCTTTGCAAACTAACATTACTGACACCTTGAAACTATTGATTTAAAAATGTCAGGGAATCAAGAAATACCTGCCATGCATACTTGAAATGCTGAAACCATGAAGGCTTCCAAAGTTATACTTATCTAAATTAGCAATCCCTTCCACAATTCAGATCTAATTTGAATTGTTATGAAGCAGCCCTAATTGCATCACCTTCTGTATCCAACTAGTGAGTGACTCTTCTTTCATTACCCACCTCTAGCTGCTGAGAGTAATTTACGTATTCCAACTAGGGTGATTTGCTCTTTTAAGGCAAAATGGTGACATACTGATTAAATTTAAACTGTCAGATTATATTTCATTTATTTCACTTTCTGGGGAGTATAGCCAGTTATCTTTTCCCCTCATACTTCCATTGAAACTTTTGTCTTTAGAAACTAGAAACAACTATGCTAAATATGAATTTCAAGCTATTAAAATAGAATTTAAATAGAAGAATGTAATTTTTCTAAAAAGGACTCACCATCATATAAGCCTAAAGGTTGGTAAATTCATAGGGCTGCAGGAATTGAGTGCATGCCCCGATGTTTGTGGAAGTGGGTATATATTTAAATGTCAACATTTTATCTTCTTCAGCAGCTCTCAAGTTTTTAATCTCTGAGATTCTTTTATGTCACCTTACTCCTGGCTGCCTGAATAGCAGGATATGAGTTCTCTAAATTTGTTACCTTTTTTTGTGGAACACCTCCATCTTTAAAAGTTAAATGAAGAATGTGAAAAATCCGGAGATGTTAAGAAGTCTAGTATAATCCAGGATGCAGATTTATCAATTTTTTTCTAATCTCTAAAAGTAAATTTCAATTGCACTCTTCATAGTTTCATTATGACCTCTCGTAGTGACCCAATAGTATTTTGGAAAGAAAAATGATTTAGTAAACTTAAGGAATTAAAACACTTTAAAAATTATTACAATGTAATGCTTCTTCCATTTACTTTGTATAGGAGAAAATATCATTTTTCTAGGCTGTTTTAAATGTAAATCATTATTTGGAAAAGTCTTTAATTACATACAAAGATGAAATATTGAACAGAGTGATTTCTCCGAAAGATTTCTTCCATATTAAGGGCAAACTGTGAAGTCTTATAGTATTGTGTGTGCCTTAGAAAGGAGGTGACAAACCTAGACATTTTGGCAGAGTACGGTAATTGTGAGATTGTCAATGAGAGTTAGAAATAATAAAGTAAAACAGGTCTCCTAATGAAATTTAGACACTAGAAATGCAAAATTTTGTCTGTTGAGATTTTTTAGTAACAAATTTTAGCTATAGTTTCTGGCCAACATACTTCCCATTAATCTAAGAAGGCTTAGAGTGTGTTTTAAGAGAATTATTTCCTCTACCATGTATTTAAAATATTTCTATCCCTTATTTCATCTTTCCACTTACATGTCATGTCAAGCACTAAGTGTTGAACATGTTCCCTCTATAATACATCTAAGCCTGCAATTCATTTCTAAAGTAATAACAGGGCTTCCCTGGTGGCGCAGTGGTTGAGAATCCGCCTGCCGATGCAGGGGACACGGGTTCGTGCCCCGGTCCGGAAAGATCCCACATGCCGCGGAGCAGCTGGGCCCGTGAGCCATGGCCGCTGAGCCTGCGCGTCCGGAGCCTGTGCTCCGCAACGGGAGAGGCCACAACAGTGAGAGGCCCGCATACCGCAAAAAATAATAATAATAATTTTAAAAAAAATAAAGTAATAACAGTTAACCACGATTTTGATTTCTGGAAATCCCATACCATAACTCTGAATTTGGGAGATTTTAGCAAGATATTTTGGCATTCACACTCTAAAACTTTTAATGCTGAATTTAACGCTAAATATAATATTTATTTTTTTCTCATTTATTCTTATTTGTATTTCTTCCTTGACTCTTTTCCTTCTCACATTTCTATTGTTTAGGTTTCATGGAAACATAACCTCTGTGGTCTTAATATATCTTCTTAAGTACTAATAGGAATGACAGCAAAGAAGTGAACACTATAAAATAAAATGACTTAGAAAAAACAAGACATGTATTGCTAGCTACTGTTCTGTGACTGTGGTTTTCAAAGCAATCTCTTGTCTTTTGCCAATGTTAAGACAGCCATTAGTTAGTGATATAATTTTTTTAAAAAGACTTATGAAGGTCCAAATGGAAACATATTTGATTATTTTCCAAAGTTTTGTATTGATCCTTATATCAAGGGAAGTTTCTTTTTGATATATCAACATAGTACTCTATTTTTTATATGCATCTTAAGTTACTATGAAATAAAATGAAAGACCTTACTCCATACGGTCAATCACATTATTATAATGGTGCTTTATTCCCTGGGTAACTATTTAAAAGCAACAGCTTTACTGTAAGATTGTTCAACTTGATATTTAAACTCGATATGTGGCTTATCAGGTTACCACATGACATTCATGTTTTATTGAGGAACTGTGAGTGTTTAATAAGAAAAAATAAGAATGGGAATTGTAGAAATAACAACTTTAAAACAGCAGGGAGACAAAAATCTTTGGGTCCCAAAGGACAGTGGGTAACTCATCACAGGTAGAAAATAGAATCTTAAGTGGACAGAAGCATGGTTTCCTAGATTGCCTTCATCTTACACTTTAAATAGGCAAATAACTCTCCTGTATAATATGTTGCTTATGAGGGTAAAGTTTGTAGCCAGTTAGTCCTGTGTTTAAATTTCATTTCCACAGTGTATTCATGTGGCTTTGGAAGAGTTATTTAATATCCCTGGAGCAGTATCCTCTTTTGTAAAATGAGGGTATTAATACCAATTTCATAGGATTATTGAAAGGATTGAAGTGAGTAGAATTTACTGTGTGAATTGTTAAGAACATGGGTAATGCTAGAGTTGGAGAGGGTGACTTTGAACTCTGATTTTTCTGGCTTCATCAGTAATAAACTATATTCTTGGAGCAAGTTATTTAACCTCTTTGAGCCCCATATATATCATATGAGTGCTAATATTTCCTTTGCATTTGATTTTTACAATCCTTCTACTATAGAGTGAATGTGTCCCTCAACTCATAGGTTGAAACCTATTCTCTCAATGTGGTGATATTTGGAGGTGGGACCTTTAGGAGGTAACTAATGTTCTTATAAAAGAGACCCAAAAGAGTACCCTTGCCCATTTCACCATGTAAGAAAACAGGGAGAAGACATCCATATATCAACCAGAAAACAGATCCTCACACCAGACACTGAATTTGCCAGTGTCTTGATCTTGGACTTCCCAGCCTTGAACTATAAGAAATAAGTTTCTGTTGTTGAAAAGCCACCCAGTGTATGGCATTCTGTTATAGCAGCCTGAACAAGCTAAGGCACCTTTATAAAGATTAAACAAGATGGTTATATTCATTTTCAATTGATAATGCATCAACATACTTAGTGGCTTAAAGCAATATCTGCTCATTATCTCAGAGTCTTGGGGTCAGGAGTTTGGGCATGTCTACCTGGGCCCTCCACTCAGGGTCTCATAAGGCTACAATATAGGTGTTACCCAACCTATTTCTTTCTGAAACTTGTGGTCCTCTTCCAAGCTCATGTAGTTGTTGGCAGAATTCATCTTCTTATGGTTATAGGACTGATATCTGTTTTTTTTTTCTAGCTCTTAGTTTAGGCGTACTCACACAGGCCCTTTCATAATATAGCAGCTTACTTCTTCAAGGCCAGCAAGATAATTTCTCTTCGGAAATGGCCCTGCCCATCTTTTAAGAGTTTTCACCTGATTAAGTAGGCCAACTCAGAAAAATTTCCCTTTCTACTCCAAAATATTTTGATCCTCAATTATAGCTGCAAAATTCCTTCATCTTTGCCTTATACTGAACTCAATCATGGTAGTGATATCCCATCATATTCACACATCCCAACCAAACTCAAGTGAAATGATTATGTAAAGCAAGATAGGAAATCTTGGGGACAGTATTAGAATTTTGCCTACTGTTTTTATGAAGAAAAAGTAATTAGCACAGAATCTGACAAGTAGTGACTATGTAGTATGTTAACTAGTATCATGTAAAGTACTTAGCATAGTACTTAGCCCATGGTAAGAACTCCCTAAAGAAAACTATTACAATCATGACTATTTCAATTTCTCAGTGACTTGATATAATGTATTTTCCTTGTTAACATATTCAGTCCCAATAACAGTTGCATTGTAATCAATCTGGGTTTAATACCTTCCTTGATGAATTGGGAATTCTGTACTTTTAGTACAGAATTTTAGTCTCAAAAGAAAAATCATATATTGGCTACTTGTATCTTGATGTTTTTTATTTCACCTGGCCAATTTTTTTAAAAATGTCATTTTACGGAGAGAAGCTCATGAACATCAGAATAATTCAGTATTATGTTTATCTGGTATTGGAAATGTTATGTGCCAGTTCAGTTAACTTTTCAACTCTGTATTGAATGTCATATACAGTGTCTCTGTTCCTTTGGTACTTGGTTAATCTAAAAAGTCAATATAAATTTTGATTTTCAAAATTAAATTTCTGCTAAGTGGTGAAAATATTAATTTATAAAGACTACCCCGACTGACTTGTATTCAAATCATCAAAAGCCCACTCCACACTGTGATGTATTAAGAGGCAATCAGTTGTTGAAGAAATGGTCTCTGATTCTCCTTAGTCAAACACCATCTCTTTTCAGCTTCTTACAAATTGTGCCATATATTTTAAACATTCTTTGAGCATAGTAATTTCTAGTTATGTAAAAAAGATATTCTATGTTTATTTTTTAGCACTGTGTTAATTTTTTTTTCTGTTTATAATTATCTGATGACTACATTAGAGAAGATCTTTTTTCTGTTTATAATTTTCTGATTATAATCAAAAGAAGATCTTTTGATTCCCAGAAAAAATTTACAGCAACATTGAGTTTAAATAGCAGCCCTACTTAAGGTCATTTTCTAAAATTATAGCTCTAATATGAGCTAAATTTCATTAATATCTAGATGTGTTAAAACTAAAAGCAGAGTTAGGGTCCTACACTTTGTAATGTTGAGCACTTTTTATATACCTGTTGGTCATTTATATGTCTTCTTTGGAAAAATGTCTATTCAGATCCTCTGCCCATCTTTTAATTGGATGGTTTGTTTTTCTCCTGTTGAGTTGTGTGAGTTATTTAACTATATTGGATATTAACCCCTTATCAGATATTATTTGCAAATATCTCTTTTCTTTCAGTAGGTGACCTTTTCATTTTATTGATGGTTTCTTTGCTGTGCAGAGCTTTTCAACTTGATGTAGTTCCAATTGTTTATTTTTACTTTTGTTGCCTTTGCTTTTGCTGTCAAATCTAAAAACTGATCATCAACAATGAGTTCACGGAGATTACTGCCTGTATTTCTACTAGTAGTTTTATGGTTTCAGGTCATAAATGTAAGTCTTTAATCCATTTTGAGTTGATTTTTGTGTGTGGTGCAAAATAGGGGTTCAGTTTCATTTTTTGCATGTGGCTGTACAGTTTTAAAAACAACATTTATTGAAGAGACTGTTCTTTCCCCAGTGTATATTCTTGACCCCTTGACTATAAATTAAGTGACCATATACACATAGGTTTATTTCTGGGCTCTGTATTCTGTTCAATTGATCTATGTCAGTTTTTATGCCAATGCCATACTCTTTTGATAATAGTATCTTTGTAATATAGTTTGATATCAGGAAGTATGATGTCTCAGATTTGTTCTTTATCAGTATTTCCCTATTTGGGGTCTGTGGTTCCATGCTTATGTCTATTTCCATGAAAAATAACATGGAAATTTTTATAGGGATTGTATTGAATCTGTAGATTGCTTTGGGTAGTATGAACATTTCAACAATATTCTTCTAATATTCCATGAACATGGAATATCTTTCCATTTATTTGTATACTTTTCAATTTCTTTCATCACTATCATAGTTTTCAGTGTATAGATCTTTAATCTCCTCAGTTAAATTTATTTCTAAGTATTCTTTCTTGATGAAATTATATATGGCATTGTTTCCTAAATTTCCTTCTGATAGTTTGTTTATAGTGTATGAAAATGCAACTGATTTTTTTTGTGTGTGTGTGGTACGCGGGCCTCTCACTGTTGTGGCCTCTCCCATTGCAGAGCACAGGTTCCGGACGCACAGGCTCAGCGGCCATGGCTCACGGGCCCAGCCGCTCCGCGGCATGTGGGATCCTCCCGGACCGGGGCACGAACCCGTGTCCCCTGCATCGGCAGGCGGATTCTCAACCACTGCGCCACCAGGGAAGCCCATATTTTTTCACATCTTTATTGGAGTATATATACTTTACAATGGTGTATTAGTTTCTGCTATACAACAAAGTGAATCAGCTATAGGTATACATATACCCCCATATCCCCTCCCTCTTGAGCCTCCTTCCCACCGTCCCTATCCCATCCCTCTAGGTCATCACAAAGCATTGAGGTGATCTCCCTGTGCTATGGAGCAGCTTCCCCCTAGCCACCCATTTTACATTTGGTAGTGTATATACATCAGTGCTACTCTCTCACTTCATCCCACCTTCCCCTTCCCCCTGTGCCCTAGAGTCTGTTCTCTACAACTGCATCTTTATTCCTGACCTGCCACTAGGTTCATCAGTACGACTTTTTAAAATTCCATATATATGCATTAACATATGGTATTTGTTTTTCTCTTTCTGACTTACTTCACTCTGTATGACAGATTTAGGTCCATCCACCTCACTACAAATAACTATTTTGTTTCTTTTTATGGCTGAGTAATATTCCATTGTATATATGTGCCTCATCTTCATTATCCAGTCATCTGTGTATAGACATTTAGGTTGCTTCCATGTCCTGGCTATTGTAAATAATGCTACAATGAACATTGTGGTACATGTATCTTTTTGAATTATGGTTTTCTCAGGGTATATGTCCAGTAGTGCGATTGCTGGGTCATATGGTAGTTCTATTTTTACTTTTTTAAGGAAACTCCACACTGTTCTCCATAGTGTCTGTATCAATTTACATTTCCACCAACAGTGCAGGAGGATTCGCCTTTCTCCACACCCTCTCCAGCATTTATCATCTGTAGATATTTTTGATGATGTCTATTCTGACTGGTGTGAGGTGATACCTCATTGTGGTTTTGATTTGCATTTCTCTAAGGATTAGTGATGCTGAGCATCTTTTCATGCATTGGCCATCTGTATGTCTTTGGAGAAATGTCTATTTAGGTGTTCTTCCCATATCTGGACTGGGTTGTTTGGTTTTTTTTTTTATATTGAGCTACATGTGCTGCTTGTATATTTTGGAGATAATCCTTTGTCAGTTGCTTCATTTGCAAATATTTTCTCCCATTCTAAGGGTTGTCTTTTGATCTTGTTTATGGTTTTCTTTGCTGTGAAAAAATTTTAAGTTTCATTAGGTCCCATTTGTTTATTTTTGTTTATATTTCCCTTACTCTACAAGGTGGGTCAAAAAGGATCTTTCTGTGATTTATCTCATAGAGTGTTCTGCCTATGTTTTCCTCTAAGAGTTTGATAGTGTCTGGCCTTACATATAGGTCTTTAATCCATTTTGAGCTTATTTTTGTATATGGTGTTAGGGTGTGTTCTAATTTCATCCTTTTACATATAGCTGTCCATTTTCCCATCACCGCTTATTGAAGAAGCTGTCTTTTCTCCAATATATATTCTTGCCTCCTTTGTCAAAGATAAGATAACCATATGTGTTTGGATTTATCTCTGGGCTTTCTATCCTGTTCCATTGATCTATGTTTCTGTTTTTGTGCCAGTACCATACTGTCTTGATTACTGTAACTTTGTAGTATAGTCTGAAGTCAGGGAGTCTGATTCCTCCAGCTCCGTTTTTTTTTCTCAAGATTGCTTTGGCTATTTGGTGTCTTTTGTGTTTCCATACAAACTGTAAAATTTCTTGTTCTAGTTCTGTGAAAAATGCCATTGGTAATTTGATAGGGATTGTGTTGAACCTATTGATTGCTTTGAGTAGTATAGTCATTTTCACAATATTGATTCTTCCAATCCAGAAGCATGGTATATCTCTCCATCTGTTTATGTTATCTTTGATTTCTTTCACCAGTGTTTTATGGTTTTCTGAGTCCAGGTCTTTTGTCTCTGTAGGTAAGTTTATTCCGAGGTATTTTATTCTTTTTGTTGCGATGGTAAGTGGGATTGTTTCCTTGATTTCTCTTTCTGATCTTTTGTTGTTAGTGTGTAGGAATGCAAGAGATTTCTGTGCATTAATTTTGTATCCTGTAATTTACCAAATTCATTGATTAGTTCTAGTATTTTTCTGGTGGCATCTTTAGGATTATCTGCAAACAGTGACAGTTTTACTTCTTCTTTTCTAATTTGTATTCCTTTTATTTCTTTTTCTTCTATGAATGCCATGACTAGGACTTCCAAAACTATGTTGAATAAGAGTGGCAAGAGTGGACCTCTTTGTCTTATTCCTGATCTTAGAGGAAATGTTTTCAGTTTTTCACCATTGAGAATGATGTTTGCTGTGGGTTTGTCATATATGGCCTTTATTATGTTGAGGTAGGTTCCCTCTATGCCCATTTTCTGGAGAGTTTTTATATAAATAGGTGTTCAATTCTATCAAAAGGTTTTTCTGCTTCTATTGAGATGATCATATGGTTTTTATCCTTTAATTTGTTAATATGGTGTATCATCTTGATTGTTATGCATATATTGAGAATCCTTGCATCCGTGGGATAAATCCCACTTGATCATGGTGTATGATCCTTTAATGTGTTGTTGGATTCTGTTTGCTAGTATTTTGTTGAGGATTTTTGCATCTATGTTCATCAGTGATATTGGTCTATAATTTTCTTTTTCTGTGATATCTTTGTCTGGTTTTGGTATCAGGGTGATGGTGGCCTCATAGATGAGTTTGGGAGTATTCTTCCCATCACAATTTTTTGGAAGAGTTTGAGAAAGATAGGTCTTAACTATTCTCTAAATATTTGATAGGATTCACCTGTAAAGCCATCTGGTCCTGGACTTTTGTTTGTTGGAAGATTTTAATTACAGTTTCTATTTCATTACCTGTGATTGGTCTGTTTATATTTTCTAATTCTTCCTGGTTCAGTCTTGGAAGGTTGTACTTTGCTAATAATTTGTCCATTTTTTTCAGATTGTCCATTTTATTGGCATATAGTTGCTTGTAGTAGTCTCTTATCATCTTTTACACTTCTGTGGTGTTAGTTGTAATCTCTCCTTTTTCATTTCTAATTTTATTGATTTCAGTCCTCTCCCCATTTTTTTTTTTTTTTTTTTTTTTATGAATCTGGAGTTTAACCTAAAACTTGTTCAACATATATGAGTTTGCTGATAAGTGAATTTATCAGCAGTATAGTAAGTGTGGGGAAAAATGACTGCACTATTTGTAGTTCTTTTAATCAATGATGTGGTTTATTTCTATGTCTCTTGGATCTGGGCTGTCTTGGTGACTTCCTCTGAACTGTGGAATTCAAGAGAACTGATGTAATAAGTGTAAGCCTAGACCTCAGGAGGCTTTGCCATTTCCACTCTTGCTGTTGTGGTGAATCTCACCACCATTTGCATAAATCTGGGCTAACCTACAGGAGATTGAGAGATCACATAGAGCAGAAATAAAACATCCAAGGAGAGACTCCTCTAGACCAACTGGCTGCCAGCCACGCTGACAGCTGACTACAGATTTTTGTGTGAATCTTGCAAGACCAGTGAAAAACTTATACAAATAGACTCAACCCAAACTGCAGGTTCATCTACCATGGATCTGAATAAATGATTGTGGTTTTAAGCCACCACATATTGAACTGAGTTGTTACAACACAAAGTTAACTATTGGTATAATAATCAAGAAAATCATACGTATACACTCAGATAGTTAAAATGACAGTTCCAAAAGTCCAGAAAATAACATAGGAACTTATTTGAGAAAGTTTGAATTTCAGATACACTAGCTCTGCTTGTTGAATGCAATGGCAGTCATCTCTTCCACTACATTTTCATCAAGAATTGTCTCATATGAGCACATTCAATGAAAGTGTTCTATCAGGTAGTTCCTTTTTGCATTATCAGCTTCCTCTAGCCTTTTTATGATCATCTGTGAAATCAATTGTGTCTTTGAGAATGTTGTTGGCAATTGCACATTTATTTATTTAAAAGAAGAATCAAGACTTTCTACACAAAGATATAAATGTAAAATATAGTAATTCAGTAAGAAAAAATATTGAATAATTTTTCTTAGTATAAATGGCCTTTATTTTTCAGATATGTAAAACTAGAAAAATAAAACACATAGATATTCACATTGTTAATAATGAGTTGTTTAATATTCAGCAGTAATTTGGCCAGTTTTTTTCTTATATGATAATGTAAGAAATATATAATGAAAATAAAATGGAAGATTTACTATCTCTGAAAGAGTTAATGTGTTAATGAAATCAGATGTACAACTTTAGATCTGGAAGGAGCTAACTCATATAATTTAATTAACCCTCTTTATTTTGTGAAAAGAAAATAGAGATTTATGGTCATTTCTTTCCACAGTGGCAAAAACATTTAGCATTACATGATTGTTCAGGATCTAAGTTTTAAGATTTTCAGTTTAGTAATTATTCTTATATGTTTTTGATTAATTTGATAATTTTTACCATAAAATTCCTATCCAATTTTAGATAGTGGTAAAGACATAAATATTTAGAAATCTTAAATAATTTAAAAGTATTTAGTGTGGGTTCACTTAAGAAAAGACTTCAGTGGTCTTTAATATTCCTTCATTTACATTGTTTTCTTTATTTTACAAATTCTGAGGTAAACAAGACTTTTGAATATACTTTTGCATTAATAATTTTGAATATACTGCTCTAAGGGACCAATTGTTCTACCAATTGGAGTTTTTGCCATTTTATTTTTATTGAAATGTCCAGTCAAAAAGGAAAAAACATAATTTCTTCTGAAAGCTAATTGTAGCCATGAAGATAGTGGTCAGCTTCACATATTTTGGAATTAGATGGTTTTGTTTTAATATTTAGTTCTACCTTTTACTAACTCTATTATTTAGACAATTATTTTTTATCTGTGTCTAAGTTACTTTACTTTTATGAGACTCAATTACTTCATCATTGAAAAGGCTTAAATAGATTGTTTTGAAAGGTAAATATGCTTATGCATATCATGTAATCATATCATTAAACTAGTATCAAGAGTAGAAGGAGCAGTAGCCAAAGCCGCAATAGTAGGTCAAATGCAAAGATGAGAATCACAGGACCCATTTTCCTTGGATTTGAAGCCTTTGCAAAGTTTGTCAGCAGGTGTGGTTGATTTTAACCTGGATATCAGTGAAAGAACTCCTGTTTCTGGGAATAAGAAGAGCCTTGGAGTAACTTCAGGGAAGAATTTTGAGAGAAGGGCTTTTAAAAGAGTCTATTACCCCAAACAAGATAGAGCCTCAGTGCTGGATGACTCAAGATAAGGTGGTTGATGCTGAGGAGTGATCTACACAAAGTCTTCCAATCCAACTCCTCATGTGTTTAAATAAGACACATTTTAAATGATACATATTAATTTTTTTAAGTAGAAAAAATTAACCTTTAAGTATGTAGAAATTAACTATTATGAATAAAGTTATGATTCCCCAGTGAGAATAGAATAATGAAACAATAAAAAACTAATTTGAGAAGGTGAAGAACTTCAGTATGAGTCGAGGTACTGGGTTTTTTTTCTATAGAGCTTTTTGCTTTTTCTTTACCTTGTCCATTTTTTTTTTCCTGCAGTCCTTTAATTTTAATGTATTTTTCTGGTCAACATTGTCAAAAGTGAATTAATATCTGCAGGAGTATTTCTCTAGGGAGCATTGCAGTATTCTGGTTTTGCAAAGCTGTGGCATTATAGCCAGTACACTAGGATTATATGCAAGCCAAAATATATTTTATCCTATGGTTTAATACTAATTTAATTCAAAAAATGGGTACATCAAGCATACAAATGCACACCATCACAGAAAAACAAAACTAGACCAGTGCTCTAGTTCAGTATTTCTCAGATTTTTTTAAAAGTTTAATTAATTTTGATACATTACTTATACACAAATATAATTGAAATATTTCTTTCTTTTACTAAATATGATGTACTCTATTTTAATCTGTTCTTCTTCATTTAAAAAATGTACTTTTTGTGTCTTTAGTTCCTAGGTAAAGAGCTTCGAAGACATCATGCCAGTTCTAGTTTTTTTTTTTCCTAAAAACTCTTAAACTAAATATTAATAACCATTCTTAGACTCATCAGAGAACTAAGGTCACAACAATTTGACAGCCTGAATATATGGAGAGACAAATGATTCTAAAATTCACAGCCAAGGTCTATTCACCTGGAGCAGAATTAGCTGGAGACATAAACAGACAGGAGTAGGTAACTTTGAGTGCCAAAGACTGACTGTGAACTAGAGCTAGACAGAGAGTGAGAAACTCCTGGATACTGTAGTGTAAGTGGGGAACTCCCATTTCTCTGGGTTTTACCTGCAGGAGCCCTACCAGTCTCTCACTGTGAGGAATCCAGAAAGTTATCCTCCTGGCTCTAGTCATGTATAGGGAAAATTAACCTTGGTGGAATACACCCAAAGCTTTACCCATAACAAAGGTCTATTCTGAGGCGGCGGTGGGGGGGTGAGATAAGATAGTGCTGTCCCATCTGGGGGAAGATCACTTCTCAACTCCATCCCTCTAGCCTTCTTATCTTACATAATTGGGGATAAAAAGTTAAAATATGTGTGAACACCATGGCCAAGGAAATCAGGCCACTAAGAGGCTGAGATTTAATTATAACATTATACAACACTTTACTTCCTCTTCATATAATCAACAGGATTCCAGTGTAATAGCAGTGCATTATAGCTAATAAAGCTGCTACATGCAGACTCACCCTGAGAAGGAATTACTAGGGAAGCCCAAAGACAATGTTGGAGATAAAAACAAGAATAGGAGGGAAATTTTTATTCTCTGGCATGTATACAACTATAGCAAATATTAAACACAACACTACTTCAAACCAGAGTAACAAAAATCTTCACACTAAAGGCATATATAATGCCGTATCTGTTTCCTGATACATCATGTTTTGATTCAACAGAAAGGTACAAAGCATGCCAGAAGGCAAGAAAAAACACATTCTAAGGAGACAAAGTATTCATCATAACAAGACCTAAATATGACATAGATGTTGGAAGTCCGACAGAGAATTGTAAATAGCTATGATTAATATGTTAAGGGAGTAATGGAAAATGATCTGGAGCAGAAACTCAGATCTACATGAGGAAATAAAGATCATCAAAATAGAAATATGTGAAGTAAATATAATTTGAAATTTTATCGTTCTTAATCTGAGAACTGATCAAATTACTATAACAATGTATTGGATGGTTATAGCATGTAGATAAGTTAAAAGAATAACAGCAACATCAAAAGTGACAGAAGGAGGAAATTGGAAAATGTATTATAAGATACCTACACTATAAATGAAGTGGCATATTTACTTATTTGAAAGTAGATTTCGATTAGTTAAAAATTTATATTGCCAATTCTAGGACAACAACTAAACATTTATTTTAAGTAAGCATAACTGATATGCTAAGAAAAGAGAAAAAATGCAATAATCTTGAATGCTTAATTTAAATTAGAGATGGCAGGTGAATAGGAAGAAAAACAATGAACATATAAAATGAATAGAAAATAGTTATAAATATGGTAGATATTAATCCAACTATATCAATCATTTTATTTTGTATCTTTTTTATTGAGCTATAAACATATATTATTTTTAGGTGTACAACATGATTTCATATTTGTATATATTATGAAGTGATTACCACAATAATTCTAGTTATCATCCGTCACCATACAAAGCTACACACTTCTTGTGTTGAGGATTTTTAAGACATACTCTATTAGCAAATTTCCAATATGCAATGCAATATTAATTATTGTTGCCGTGTTGTACATTGCATCCCTATGACTTATTTATTTATTTATTTATTTTTGCGGTACGTGAGCCTCTCACTGTTGTGGCCTCTCCCGTTGTGGAGCACAGGCTCCGGACGTGCAGGCTCAGGGGCCATGGCTCAAGGGCCCAGCTGCTCTGCGGCATGTGGGATCTTCCCGGACCAGGGCATGAACCCATGTCCCCTGTATCAGCAGGCTGACCCCCAACCACTGTGCCACCAGGGAAGTCCACTTACTTATTTTATAACTGAAAGTGTGTACCTTTTTACTCCCTTCATCGATTTTGCCAACCTCTCTGCCCTTTGTCTCTTGCAACCACTAATCTGTTCTCTAAGTTCAGTTTTTTTTTTATTTTTTTACTATTCCATATATAAGTGAGATCCTAGGGAATTTGTCTTTCTATCTGACTTATCGTAATATACTCAATGTCCAACCACATTGTCACAGATGGCAAGATTTCATTCTTCTTTATAGCTGAATAATATTCCATTGTGTATATATATACCAAATTTTCTTTATCCATTTACCCATCAATGGACACAAGTTATTTCCATATCTTGGCTATTGTACATAATGCTGCAAGGAACATTGGGATGCAGATATCTTTTCTAATTAGTGTTTTCATTTTCTTTAGATAAATGCCCAGAAGTAGAATTGCTGAATCCAATGGTAGTTCTGGTTTGTTTTTGGGTTTTTTTGAGGAAACTCCATACTGTTTCCATAATGGCAGTACTATTATGCAGGAGTGTTTCCTTTTCTTCACATCCTCATCAACAATTATTATTCCTTTTTGAAAATAGCCATTCTAACAGGTGTGAGATAATACCTCATTGTGGTTTTGATTTTCATCTTCCAGATGATTAGTGATGTTGACTATATTTTCATGTGCCAGTTGGCCATCTCTATGACTTCTTTGAAAAATTGTCTGTTTAAACCTTCTGCACATTTTTATTTTTAATTTTTATGAATTTTTATTGTACTATAATTGCTTTACAATGTTGTTAGTTTCTGCTGTACAGCAAAGTGAATCAATTATACATGTACACATATCCCTTCTTTTAGATTTCCTTCCCACTTAAGTCACCACAGAGCACTGAGTAGAGTTCCCTGTGCCATACAGTAGGTTCTTACTAGGTATCTTTTTTATACTTAGTAGTTTATATATGTCAATCCCAATCTCCCACTTCATCCCACCTCCCCCTTCCCCTGCTCATTTTTAAATTGGATTATTTATTTGCTGTTGAGTTGCAAGTTCTTTATATATTTTGGATATTAACCTCTTATCAGGTAAATAACTTGCAAATATTTTCTCCCATTCAGTAGGTTGCCTTTTCATTTTGTTGATTATCTTTGCTGTGCAGAAGCTTTTTAGTTTGTCATAGTTCCACTTACTTTTGCTTTTGTTGCCTATCCTTTTGGAATCAGATCTAAAAAATTATCACCAAGACCATTGACAAGGAGCTTACCACCTATGTTTTTTTCTAGGAGTTTTAGGGTTTCAGCTCTTGCATTATACTCTTTAATTCACTTGACTTAACTTTTGTATGTGGTGTAAGCTAGTCGTCCAGTTTTCTTTTGCCTGTGGCTGTCCAGTTTATCCAACTTCATTTATTGAAGAAACTGTCCTTTCCACAGTATATATTCTTAGGTTGTTTGTCATAAATTACTTGACCATATGTACATGAGTTTATTTCTCATCTCTTGGTTCCGTTGATCTCTGTGTCTGTTTTTATGCCAATATCATATTGTTTTAATTACTATAGCTTTGTAATAGAGTTTATTATCAGGGAACATGATGCTTTCAACTTTGATTTTTTTCTCAAGATTGCTTTGGCTATATGGGATCTTTTGTGGTTCCACACAAATTCTATTTCTGTGAAAAAATGCCAGTGGAATTTTGATAAGGATTGCATTGAATCTGTAGATTTCTCTGGGTAATATAAATATTAACAATATTAATTCTTCAAATCCATGAGTATAGAATATTTTTCCATTTATTGGTGTCTTCAGTTTCTTATGTCAATTTCTTATAGTTTACACTGTACAGGTCTTTCACCTCTTTGGTTAAATTTATTCCTAGGTACTCTTTTTTTTTTTTTTTTTTTTTTTTTTTTTTTTTTTTTTTTGCGGTATGCGGGCCTCTCACTGTTGTGGCCTCTCCCATCGCGGAGCACAGGCTCCGGACGCGCAGGCCCAGCGGCCATGGCTCACGGTCTTAGTTGCTCCGCGGCATGTGGGATCCTCCCGGACCAGGGCACGAACCTGTGTTTCCTGCATCGGCAGGCGGATTCTCAACCGCTGCGCCACCAGGGAAGCCCCCCTAGGTACTCTTTTTGATGCAATTATAAAAGGAATTATTTTCTTAATATCTCTGATAGCTTGTTGTTAGTGTATAGACATGTGACAGATTCTTGTATATTGATTTTGTATCTTACAACATAACTGAATTTGTTTATTCTAACAGTTTTTTGGTAGAGTCTTTAGGGTTGTTTATACATAACATCATGCCCTCTGCTAATAGTGACCTAATTTCTCTGGCTAGGAATTCCAATAATATGTTGAATAAAAGTGACAACAGGGGCATCCTTGTCTTATTCCTGAAGTAAACCATTATTAAAGTTGTTAAATATACCTCTTTAATTAATTGATAGATTAAACCAGCAGAAAATCAGTAAGGATGTATTTGACTTCAAGGATGATATCAATCGCTCAATCCAATTAATTGGCTTTTATTGAATACTCCTTTTGAAACAGATTAAACATTCTTCTTAAGCTCCCATGGAACACTGTCAAAGACAGACTACATTCTGGTTAATAAAACATACCTTAACACTTTAAAGGTTTAGGTATTATATAATGTAAGTTCTCAGACCATAGTAGAATTAAACTACAAATCGATAACTGAAAGATAGCTAGAAAATCTCCAATATTGGGAAACTGAACAACACATTTCCAAATAACACATGTGACAAAGAAGTTTCACAAGAAATTAAAAAGTATTTTGAACTAAATAAAAGTGAAATTTAAATGTGTGACATTTGTAGGATGCACCAAATTTTGTAAAAAGCCCCCAAAGTGATATTTAGAGGGAAATCTAATATACAGCATTAAAGGCATGTACTAAAAAAGAAGAAAGATCTAAAATTAATAGCCTAAGCTTCTGCCTTAGGAAACTAGAGAAAGAAGAGTAATTTAGTCTTAACATAAAAACTTACTTGTTTGTAGCAGCTTTAGGTATAATCATCCAAAACTGAAAGCAGCCAAGATGTTCTTCAGTAGGTGAATGAATAAACTATGATACAGCCTTACAGTAGTAATTATTTAGTTATTAAAATAAAATACCTATCAAGCTATGAAACACTCGGTGAATCTTAAATGGGAAAAAAGTGTGCCAAAAACTTTTGTGAAAGAAATCAGTCTGAAGAGGCCACATACTTCATGTTTCAATTTTATAACATTCTGGAAATGACAAAACTATAATAACATTTAAAATCTCAGTGTTTACCAGGAGTTTAGGTGGAAGGTGAGGAAGAATGAATAATTGAGCCAAAAGGGAATTTGGGGGTAGTGAAATTATCCTCTATGATATTGTAATTGTGAACATATGATATAATGAATTTGTTAATATCCATGGAAATACAGCACAAGAGTGAAACAGTATATGAAAGTTTTTAGAAATTGAGAAGATTTACAATGTTGGAGAATTCATGATGCAATGAAGAATATGATAAAACTATATAATTATATTTAATGTGCATGCAATAACCTCAGTGAAGTGGTGGTGGAGGGAGGAGGTTACTGACCTGAGTATCTTGGGAAATGAGCAGAGTGTATATGATTTAGTGTTAAAAAAAAAAAAAAAACAAGAAAAAGTACATGTGTTCTGTGTTCTAGTTGATAAAATCGTTTCCCATTGTAGTACACATCAACATTTCTGATACCATACATATATAATATTATATATATGTGTGTGTGTGTGTATGAATTGAATAATTAATTAACTGGATGATGGGAGTCATGTTTCTCACTTTTGGAGTGGAATGTAACAAATAAGTAAGGGGAGGAAGATACAGTGATCCTTGTGGTAATAGATTAAAGCTGGGTACATCAGTATAAACTCATGGGTAACTTAATATAGATAGAGATGGTTACATTTAGAAAATATTTATTTGTACATACAGGGCCTAGTATACACATAGTTTTTCTGCTCTGTCAGCTGAGAAAGCCTAGAAGAAGTAAGCACACATGGAACTCATATCTCGATTCCTAATACCATTCTCTAATAAAAGAAAACATTGCTCCTTAAAGAAATGGCTGATTCTAAGTCTGGGATAGGAAATATACAAGATGAACTTGGAGCTTCTTGCAGTCTCATAAAGTAAGGATGTGCTAAACACACACACACACCGTCTTACGCACAATGACGGTGGTTTGTCAAAAGAACACTGAAGCCAACTGGAAAAACCTGTATTGTCCAAAGGTGAAGCACTTTGAATATCAAAGTACTGAATTATAACCAAAACTATTAAACATCCATGATTCTATTTTGATAAAAATAAACATTTGTTTAATCAGATAATTAATGAGTAAGAATGAAAAAATCTCCTATGTAGAAAAATTCCAAATTTATGTAAATACTCCAGCCTTGAGGCGGTGAAATGCAACTTCCTACATCTGAAGGGTGGGCTGTGCAGAGTGATGTATTTCCAAAATGTACAGTATAGGCAGGGTAGGAGGACAGTAAGTTTGCAGTAGAGAAAACTGACAGGTACTACTTCAAACCAGGTGTTCAAATTCAACATCAATAATGATGTCATATTACTAGCGTGTACCCTTGGTGTGATGTGATGAAAATGGCAGTTAATTTCTGTGGTCTTCCTCTTGAAACCCATAATCCTATCTAATCATGAGAAACATTTCAGATAAATCCCAGTTGAGGGATATACTACAAAAGACCTTACTAGTAGTCTTCAAAACTATGAAGGCTATCAAAAACAAACAAAGTCTGAGAAACTCTCAGCCAAGAAGAGCATATGGCAAATGAAAACTAAATGTAATGTGGCATCTGGGGGTGGAATCCTGGAAGAGTACTGAGACATTAGGTCAAAACTAAGAAAATCTGAATGAAGTTTAGACTTTCTTTTATAATAACATATCAATATTTGTTTATTAATTATAATTTACCATACATTTGTAAGACATTAATAGGGGAAACTGGCTGTGGAATGGGAGAAATTCTCGATACTATCTTCTCAAATTATCTATAAATATAAAACTGTTGAAAAATTTAATTAAAATGTAAAAAAATAAAAGCCCTTCTAGTAATAGTGCACTAGGTTGGTGATAGTAATAGCAAACAATTTGTGCCCTGTACTAATCTAGATACATGGAATACCATAACATATATTTAAACACAACAAACCCATAGGGAGATCATATTAATAGTTGCATTTTATAGTTGAGGAAACTGTTGCATAGAGGGGTTATGAATCTTATCCAAGGTAATAGCAATTAAGTAGCAGAGCCAAAACTCAAATTCGGTTGTTATGGCTCCAGGAGTCATGGTGTTAATGATTTTCACTATTCTATCTCTTGAAGAAATTGATTGTATACTTAATAAATGGGTTGAGTTTGAAAACAGTGATCTATCAATAGATTAGGAAACAAATAAGTAGACCCTTTGAGAAACACCTGATAGAACAAATTTGTGGTATCTCGGAAACCTCTGGGTCTGACTCCCTTTTAGAAAAACAAGGATACAAGATATATTTTTATCTCCTACTTTTCCATCTCCCCAGTCCTGTTTTTCTATTTCTTCCCTCCCCTTTCCATTTCCCTTCCTCAATTTCATCATTTTAAACTTTCAAACAATTTACCTTTTCTTTATTTAAAAATTTCCTTTTTTTCCTATAAATAAAAATACAGTATAGTTGAACCCTCAGTGGTTTGTTTTTAAATTTCTTTTATTTAAGTATAGCTGATTTTCAAGACTTAATTTCTACTGTACAGTAAAGTGACACAGTTATACATATATACATTCTTTCATATTCTTTTCCATTATGGTTTATCACAGGATGTTGAATACATTTCCCTGTGCTATACAGTAGGAACTTATTGTTTATCCATTCTATATATAATAGTTTGTATCCGTTAAATTCCTAATTCATTCCTCCCCCTACTCCACTCCCCTTTGGCAAGCACAAGTCTGTTCTCTGTGAGTCTGCTTCTGTTTTGTAGGTAAGTTCATTTGTGTCATAGTTTAGATTCCACTTGTAAGTGATATCATATGGTATTTGTCTTTCTCTTTCTAACATAGTATGATAATCTCTAAGCCCATCCATGTTGCTGCAAATGACATTATTTCTTTTTTTTTTATGGCTGGGGAGTATTTCATTATATATATGTACCACATCTTCTTTATCCATTCACCTGTCAAAGGACATTTAGGTTGTTTCCACAACTTGGCTATTGTAAATAGTGCTGCAATGATCATTGGTGTGCATGTATCTTTTCAAATTAGAGTTTTCTCCAGATATATGCCCAGGAATGAGATCACAGAATCTTATGGCAACTCTATTTTTAGTTTTCTGAAGAACCTCTATACTGTTTTCTATAGTAGCCACACCAATTTACATTCCCACCAACAGTGTAGGAGGGTTCCCTTTTCTCCACACCCTCTTCAGCATTTATTTGTAGACTTTTCAATGATGGCCATTCTGACTGGTGTGAGGTGGTACCCCACTGTAACTTTGTTATGTATTTTTCTAATAATTAACGATGTTGAGTATCTTTTCACCCGCCTCCTCTTGACCATCTGTATGTCTTCTTTAGAGAAATGTCTATTTAAGTCTTCTGCCCAGTTTTCGATTGGGATTTTTTTGTTGTTGTTGTTATTGAATTGTATGAGCTGTTTGTATATTTTAGAAGTTAAGCCCTCGTCAGATGATTGGCTGCATCATTTGCAAATATCTTCTCCCAGTCCATAGGTAGTTATTTGTTTATGGTTTCTTTTGCTGTACAAAATCTTGTAAGTTCAATTAGGTCCCATTTGTTTATTTTTACTTTCATTTTATTGCCTTGGGAGAATGACCTAAGAAAACATTGGTATGATTTATGTCAGAGAATGTTTTGCCTATGTTCCCTTCTAAGAGTTTTATGGTGTCATGTCTTATATTTAAGCCACTTTGAGTTTATTTTTTGTGTATGGTGTGAGGGTGTGTTCTAACTTCATTGATTCATATGAGGCTGTCCAGCTTTCCAAATACTCAGTGGTTTGTTTTTAATCTCGCTCATAGCAGCAGACTCATCCTAGAATTTAGCAGAGAAGAAAATATGGTAGACTTTGTCCTCTTAACCCACTTTGCAATTCTACAATCCAAAGCTCCTTTTTGCCTAGAGCTTGTGTCCTGGATAGTTACATTGCTAGTAGTCTTTATTGATTAAAACGTTTAGGCATTGTATCCTGTCAAATTAAAATAATCTGATTATATGCAAATGACTATGTGGAAGCATGAAAAATATTCTAATTTATCCTAGGGCCAAAGAAGTGATGACAGAATACACATTAAAAGGATTTGGCCTATATTCTTAAATGCTGTCATGTTTCTACATTCTAAGAAACAGACAATTCCAAATGAGGTTAATAGAACCACTAGGATTTATGGTCATGTTTGCAAAGTAACCCCATAAAGTTCTTTAGGTCAATTTTAACAAATCTTCCTGTTACATTAGTAAGTTTTCAGGACCATGCTAAATCACTTATCATCATTATCTATTTCCAATATAGCAAAATTTTTCCAGAGTTATATGGCCACAAAGTTGCTTTAACACAATCACTTTAGTATTTTAAGCTCTATGCTTAGTCAATTTTTATGCAATAGTTTGGATTGGCTGCTATCAATATGACGTATTTCTTTAAGTAACCAATTTAGCTCCGTCTTTTATTTTTATTCTTCACATCACATATTGTTAAAAAGTATACAAACTTATATACTGATCTCAACTTTGGCAAGGCTACAGATTATCAATAAACTAAGCTAACCAACTGTATTATCAGTCCTTTTCTCTCCCCTCCTTCCCTCCTTCCTCTCTAATCTACATCTGCAAATACCAACAGATAGCACATGTCAGTTATTTATGAAGGCCATGCTGCTTATATATTTAATCCAATTAGATCTTTTCCCATGAGTAAATTCCTTCAAATAACAACATCCTGTATGAAAAACTCAATGCATGAATCAACAAAAAATCATTGAATACATAATATAGTTGGCTATAAATATATGAGGTTATTTTCCTGCTGATCTGAAAGAAAAGAGTAATTACTGAGAAACCAGTCCCACGTTTATGGGCTGTAACTTCAGAGTTATAGAGCTGATAGCTTTCAGTGGGAAATATCACTAGTTACACTCATGTTTCAAAGACGAATGCCTATCTCTATCACTTTTTAATAGTGTTTAAACCTGTTAATGCATGTAGTCTGGTGAAATGAGGCAGACAAAAATACATTGAATGGAAAAATAGTTTCCCTGGATATGTCTGTCCCTGAAATATGATCTATGGAATTCATTTGGTCATACCTTCAGATAGAATTTTACATATCAAATAGACAGTCCAAAGGAGGCCTGTGCAATTCTTTAAGTGGAATGCCTTTCACGAAATTTTTCAGAGCTCATTTACTATGATTCAAGCAACTTTAGTTACTCAAGTCATTGCAACTATTTTTTTCTTTCCATTTTGTAGTCACTTCATACTTGCACATATATATTTTTCCCAGTCTCTAATTTGAAAAATTATTCTTTTCTATGTATGCAGAGTGCCTGCATTCTGTTGTTGCCTACCTCCTATACATTAAACTGTTCACCTTCAGAGGCAGGTGTTTCAGTTGGCATCCCCAGCATCTTTTCCGCCTTGAGCATCAATCCCAATTTTTATTTGGTTATCCACTTATCTAAAAAGTGAGGATAGTTAGCTCACATAATCAAATTGAGAGGGTTCTGCCTCCCTGTACTCTGTTCCATGCCTTGAGCACTTGACTGACAGCAGACCACATTCCTCTATATCCAGCTACTGGTTGAGGATTGGGCATGCAATGCAAGCCTTTCAAATCAGACTTACTCTCAGGAATTTTGCAGACATTATTGAAAAAATTGAATTTACCTTTTGATAACTTTCTTTTTGGAGAGGCGACAGCCATCTTCCTCTGACCACAGGATGTACGTTTAGAACCAGTTCGGGATACAGCTCTGTGCCTGGCAATGAAACAAAATATAAGAAGTATTGATATTTATGAGAAATTATGTGAAACTTTTTCTTCTTAGTCTTGAATCCAATCATTCCTGAAAGACTCCCTAATCTCAGGCTGTTACTACATACACCAATAAAATATCTTTTAACTCAAGCTATTTTAGGTCTTACTTTATTTCTCTTACAAATTAAAGATCTCTAAAAGACTTATTTAACTTCAGATTTTTAAAATCCTCAACTTTAAAACAATAAACTACATCCTATATACTGCATAAGGATCTGAGAAAATGTTTGGAAATTTGTTTTCTTTTAAACAATGAAGCACTACAGAAAAACAAAACATTACTATTGTACTGTTAAATATTTACTGTTAGTTTTGTCTGCTCTCACCATTAGACTTTCAGATCTTAGGCAAAATATGCTCTGTATTCAAACACTTATAAGTCCACTTTGCATAAAGGATGCTAATAAATTATGCTAGCATTTTTATTCTCCCCATTTTGTAGATAGGAAAACTCAAGGATCAGAGTAACTGTTGCTTGCCCAAAGCCACACTATTATTACACTATTATTATGTGATAGCTTTTCATAGTCTGAAATTAATTACCTTAAGTGGATTTACTCATGTCTTTTGGGATATTTTGCCACCCTATTGTGACACCTGTTATTGACTTCCCAACTAATGTGAAAGGAACCTATCTTGGCATACAGTTTGTACATGTAGCTTTGGCTATCAGGTTGGACTTTCCACAAAAAGCCAAGACTGGCAATGCTCTCTACCTTCAGATCTTTCCTAGAGTCTCAGTTTATTGCTCTAAAGTTGGGACTTTGACAATTGCCCCAGCGGACATCAGAAACCATACTAGTCAGTTCTGTCCATATGCCCAGAAACATTGTAAAGAGCATTTTTCCATACCTAGATGATTCCAAGTGCATGATTAGATAGCTTCTGAATTGACTGTTGTTTCACTGACTTGATTGAGAAATTCATTATAAAATGCCAGCATTAAGAAGCATGCAGATATGGCTTTAAAAAGAGGAAGGAAAATAAAAATGGAAGCGAGGACTTCCTAAAGCTTATTATTTTTATAAGGTGAAAATGTTGGCCTTAAATTGAAAACTATAATTCTATTATCTTAAAAAGAAATCATCAAACCTCAGTAAAATAGACTTAGTGACAGTTTGTATCTTTAACACTCAGTGGAATATACTCAGTTAGCAAAAAGAGTGGGGGCTTGCTGTGGGGCCTGGCCACATTTCCTTAATGACATCATTCATAGGAGAACCAGCAAGACTAAGCATGCCAAGATTTTCTTTGTTACAACAGGCTTTAGATCATAGGATTTGGTCATCTCACTTCCTAAGGGAAAAGAAAGTATTCCTTTTCTTATCCTGAAGCAAACTTGCCACCGAGGCAGTATCTGGGAATAAGCCTACTTAAGGAGACGAAAGACCTGTACTCAGAAACCTATAAGATACTGATGAAATAAATCAAAGACAACACAAACAGATGGAGAGACATACTATGTTCTTGGATTGGAAGAATCAACATTGTAAAAACGACTTTATTACCCAAAGCAATCTACAGATTCAGTGCAATCCCTATCAAATTACCCATTCCAGTTTTCACAAAATTAGAGCAAAAAATTTTACAATTTGTATGAAAACACAAAAGACACCAAATAGCCAATGCAATCTTGAGAAAGAAAGGCTCCCTGACTTCAGACTATACTACAAAGCTACAGTCATCAAGACAGTATGGTACTGGCACAAGAACAGAAATATAGATCAATGGAACAGGATAGAAAGCCCAGATATAAACCCAAGCACCTATGGTAACCTAATCTATGACAAAGGAGACAAGAATATAAAATGGAGAAAAGACAGTCTCTTCAATAAGTGATGCTGGGAAAACTGGACAGCCACATGTAAAAGAATGAAATTAGAACACTACCTTACACCATAAAAAATATAAATGCAAAATGATTTAAGACTTAAATGTAAAGTAGGACGCTATAAAAATCTTAGAGGAAAACATAGGCAGAACACTGACATAAATCACAGAAAGATCTTTTTTGACCCACTTCCTACAGTAATAAAAATGAAAGCAAAAATTTTAAAAATGGGACCTAATTAAATTTAAAAGCTTTTGCACAGCAAAGGAAACCATAAACAAGACAAAAAGACAACCCTCAGAACTGGAGAATATATTTGCAAATGAAGCAACTGACGAGATTAATCTCCAAAATATACAAACAGCTCATGAAGCTCAATATCAAATAACACAAACAACCAAATCAAAAACTGGGAAGAAGTGCTAAATAGACTTTTCTCCAAAGAAGTACAGATGGCCAAAGGCATGTGAAAAGATGCTCAACATAAATAATTATTAGAGAAATGTAAATCAAAACTATAATGAGGAGAACAACAGTCAGCTCTACCCACCACCAGTCCCTCCCATCAGGAAAATTACCCAAACCTCTTACATAGACTCATCCACCAGAGGTAAGACAGCAGAAATAAGAAGAACTACAATCCTGCAGCCTGTGGAACAAAAACCACATTCACAGAAAGATAAACAAGATGAAAAGACAGAGGGCTATGTACCAGATGAAGCAACAAGAAAAAAACCCAGAAAAACAACTAAATGAAGTGGAGATAGGCAACCTTCCAGAAAAAGAATTCAGAATACTGATAGTGAAGATGATCTAGGACCTCAGAAAAAGAATGGAGACAAAGATAGAGAAGATTCAAGACATGTTTAACAAAGACCTAGAAGAATTAAAGAACAAACAAACAGAGATGAACAATACAATAACTGAAATGAAAACTACACAGGAAGGAATCAATAGCAGAATAACTGAGGCAGAAGAACCGATAAGTGACCTGGAAGACAGAATGGTGAAATTCACTGCTGCAGAACAGAATAAAGAATGAAAAGAAATGAAGACAGCCTAAGAGACCTCTGGGACAACATTAAATGCAACAGCATTTGCATTACAGGGATCCAAGAAGGAGAAGAGAGAGAGAAAGGACTAGAGAAAATATTTGAAGTGATTATAGTCAAAAACTTCCCTAACATGGGAAAGGAAATAGTCACCCAAGTCCAGGAAGTGCAGAATCCCATAGAGAATAAGCCAAAGGAGAAACACACCAAGAAACATAATAATCAAATTGGCAAAAATTAAAGACAGAAAATTATTGAAAGCAGCAAGGGAAAAACAACAAATAACATACAAGGGAACCCACATAAGGTTAACAGCTGATTTCTCAGCAGAAACTCTACAAGCCAGAAGGGGGAGGCACGATATATCTAAAGTGATTAAAGGGAAAAACCTACAACCAAGATTACTCTACCTGGCAAGGATCTCAATCAGATTTGATGGAGAAATCAAAAGCTTTACAGACGAGCAAAAGCTAAGAGAATTCAGTACCACCAAACCAGCTCTATAACAAATGCTAAAGGAACTTCTCTAAGTGGAAACCACAAAAGAAGAAAAGGACATGCAAAAACAAAAACAAAACAATTAAGAAAATGGTCATGGGAACATACATATCGATAATTACCTTAGAAGTGAATGGATTAAATGCTCCAACCAAAAGGCACAGGCTTGCTGAATGGATACAAAACCAAGACCTATCTATATGCTGGCTACAAGAGACCCACTTCAGACCTAGTGACACATACAGACTGAAAGTGAGGGGATGGAAAAAGATATTCCATGCAAATGGAAATCAAAACAAAGTTGGAGTAGCAATACTCATATCAGATAAAATAGACTTTAAAATAAAGAATGTTACAAGAGACATAAAAGGACACTACATAAAGATCAAGGGATCAATCCAAGAAGAAGATATAACACTTATAAATATATATGCACCCAACATAGGAGCACCTCAATACATAAGGCAACTGCTAACAGCTATAAAAGAGGAAATCGACAGTAACACAATAATAGTGGGGGACTTTAACACCTCACACCAATGGACAGATCCTCCAAAATGAAAATAAATAAGGAAACAGAAGCTTTAAATGACACAATAGACCAGATACATTTAACTGATATTTATAGGACATTCCATCCAAAAAAAGAAGATTACACTTTCTTCTCAAGTGTGCATGGAACATTCTCCAGGATAGATCATATCTTGGGTCACAAATTAAGCCTTAGTAAATTTAAGAAAATTGAAATCATATCAAGCATCTTTTCTGACCACAACACTATGAGATTAGAAATGAATTACAGGAAAACAATGTAACAAACACAAACACATGGAAGCTAAACAATACATTACTAAATAACCAAGAGATCACTGAAGAAAACAAAGAGGAAGTCAAAAAATACCTAGAGACAAATGACAATGAAAACACAATGATCCAAAACCTATGGGATGCAGCAAAAGCAGTTCTAAGAGGGAAGTTTATAGCTATATAAGCCTACCTCAAGAAACAAGAAAAATCTCATATAAACAATCTAACCTTATGCCTAAAGAAACTAGAGAAAAAGAACAAACAAAACCCAAAGTTAGAAAAAGGAAAGAAATCATAAAGATCAGAGCAGGAATAAATGAAATAGAAACAAAGAAAACAATAGCAAAGATCAATAAAACTAAAAGCTGTTTCTTTGAGAAGATAAACAAAATTGATAAACTATTAGCCAGACTCAAGAAAAAGAGGGAGAGGACTCAAATCAATAAAATTAGAAATGAAAAAGGAGAAGTTACAACAGACACCAAAGAAATACAAGGCATCCTAATAGACTACTACAAGCAACTCTATAACAATAAAATGGACAACCTGGAAGAAATGGACAAATTCTTAGAAAGGTATAACCTTCCAAGACTGAACCAGGAAGAAAGAGAAAATATGAACAGAAAAATCACAAGTAATGAAATTGATACTGTGATTGAAAATCATCCAACAACAAAAGTTCAGGTCCAGATGGCTTCACAGGTGAATTCTATCAAACATTTAGAGAAGAGGTAACACTCATTCTTCTGAAACTCTTCCAAAAAATTGCAGAGGAAGGAACACTCCCAAACTCATTCTATGAGGCTACCATCACCCTGATACCAAAACCAGACAGATACTACAAAAAAAGAAAATTACAGACCAATATCACTGATGAATATAGATGCAAACATCCTCAACAGAATACTAGCAAACGAATCCAACAACACATTAAAAAGATCATACATCATTATCAAGTGGGATTTATCCCAGGGATGCAAGGATTGTTCAATATACACAAATCAATCAATGTGATACACCATATTAACAAATTGAAGAATAAAAATCATATGATCATCTCAATAGATGGAGAAAAAGCTTTTGACAAATTTAAACACCAATTTATTTTTTTTTAATTTTTTAATTTTTTTATTTTATTTTTTTTTTTGCATTTTATTTTATTTTTTTTTAACATCTTTATTGGAGTATAATTGTTTTACAATAGTGTGTTAGTTTTCCCTCTACAACAAACTAAATCAGTTATACATACACACATGCTCCCACATCTCCTCCCTCTTGCATCACCCTCTCTCCCACCCTCCCTATCCCACCCCTCTAGGAAAACACCAATTTATTATAAAAATTCTCCAGAAAGTGGACATAGAGGGAACCTATCTCAACATAATAAAGGCCATATATGGCAAACCCACAGCAAACATCATTCTCAATGATGAAAACCTGAAAAAAATTTCCTCTAAGATTAAGAACAAGACAAGGATGTGCACACTCACAACTATTATTCAACATAGTTTTGGAAGTCCTAGCCCTGGCAATCAATCAGAGAAGAAAGAGAAATAAAAGGAATATAAATTTGAAAAGAAGGAAAACGGTCACTGTTTGCAGATGACATGATACTATTCATAGAGAATCCTAAAAATGCCACCAGCAAAGTACTAAAGCTAATCAATGAATTTGGTAAAGTTGCAGGATACAAAATTAATGCACAATAATCTCTTGAATTCCTATACACTAATAATGAAAAATCTGAGAGAGAAATTAAGGAAACACTCCCATTTACCACTGCAACAAAAAGAATAAAATACCTAGGAATAAACCTACCTAGGGAGACAAAAGACCTGTATGCAGAAAAATATAAGACAGTGATGAAAGAAATTAGAGATGATAACAACAGATGGAGAGATACACCATGTTCTTGGATTCAAAGAATCAATATTGTGAAAATGACTATACTTCCCAAAGCAATCTACAGATTCAATTCAATCCCTTTCAAATTGCCAATGGCATTTTTTATGGAACTAGAACAACAACAAAAAAATCTTAAAATTTGTATGGAGACAAAAAAGACCCTGAATAGCCAAAGCACTCTTGAGGGAAAAAAAAAAAAACAGAGCTGCAGGAATCAGACTCCCTGACTTCAGACAATGCTACAAAGCTACAGTCATCAAGACAATATGGTATTGGCAAAAACAGAAATATAGATCAATAGAACAAGGTAGAAAGTCCAGATATACACCCATGCACCTATGGTCAACTAATCTATGACAAAGGAGGCAAGGATATACAATGGAGAAAAAACAGTCTCTTCAATAAGTGGTGCTGGTAAAACTGGACTGCTACATTTAAAAGAATGAAATTAGAACACTCCCTAACACCATACACAAAAATAAACTCAAAATGGATTCAAGACCTAAATGTAAGACTGGACACAATAAAACTCTTAGAGGAAAACATAGGAAGAACACTCTTTGACATAAATCACAGCATGATCTTTTTTGATCCACCTCCTAGAGTAATGGAAATAAAAATAAATAAACAAATGGGACCTAATGAAACTTCAAAGCTTTTGCACAGCATAGGAAACCATAAGGAAGATGAAAAGACAAGCCTCAGAATGGGAGAAAATATTTGCAAAGGAATCAATAGACAAAGGATTAATCTCCAAAATTTATAAACAGCTTGTGCAGCTCAGTATTAACCAAACAAACAACCCAATCCAAAAATGGGCAGAAGATCTAAATAGACATTTCTCCAAAGAAGGCATACAGAAGGCCAAGAAGCATATGAAAAGCTGCTCAGCATCACAAATTATTAGAGAAATGCAAATCAAAACTACAATGAGGTATCACCTCACACCAGTTAGCATGGGCTTCATCAGAAAATCTACAAACAACAAATGCTGGAGAGGGTGTGGAGAAAAGGGAACCCTCTTGCACTGTTGGTGGGATTGTAAGTTGATACAGCCACTATGGAGAACAGTATGGAGGTTCCTTAAAAACTCAAAATAGAACTACCATATGACCCAGCAGTCCCACTACTGGGCATATACCCAGAGAAAACCATAATTCAAAAAGATGCATGCACCCCAATATTCATTTCAGCACTATTTACAATAGCCAGGTCATGGAAGCAACCTAAATGCCCATCAACAGATGAATGGATAAAGAAGATGTGGTACATATATACAATGGAATATTACTCAGCCATAAAAAGAAACGAAATTGGGTCATTTGTTGAGGCATGGATGGACCTAGAGACTGTCATACAGAGTGAAGTAAGTCAGAAAGAGAAAAACAAATGTCGTATATTAACGCATGTATGTGGAACCTAGAAAAATGGTACAGATGAACCAGTTTGCAGGGCAGAAGTTGAGACACAGATGTAGAGAACAAATGTATGGATACCAAGGGGGGAAAACTGTAGGGGGGTGGGGATGGTGGTGTGATGAATTGGGCGATTGGGATGACATGTATACAGTGATGTGTATAAAACTGATGACTATAAGAACTTGCTGTATAAAAAAGTAAAATAAAATTCCAAAACTTTAAAAAAAAAACTAATACAAAACTTTCTTTGGGTTATTTGTATGGAAATATGTTAATAAAAACAAACAAACAAAAAACCTACAATGAGGTATCCCCCCACACTGGTTAGAATGACCATCATCAAATAATCTACAAACAGTAAATGCTGGAGAGGGTGTGGAGGAAAGGGAACCCTCTTGCACTGTTGGTGGGAATGTAAATTGATACAGTCACTATGGAGAACAGTATGGAGGTTCATTAAAAACTAAAACTAGAACTACCATATGACCCAGCAATCTTACTCCTGGGCATATATTCATAGAAAACCATAATTACAAAATTTACATGCACCCCAGTGTTCATTGTAGCACTGTTTACAATAGCCAGAACATGGAAGCAACCTAAATGTCCATCAACAGAGGAATGTATAAAGAAGATGTGTTCATGTGTACAATGGAATAATACTCAGCCATGAAAAGGAACAAAATTGTGCCATTTTCAGAGACATGGATGGACCTAGAGACTGTCATACAGAGTGAAGTAAGTCAGAAAGGGGAAAAAAATATTGTATATTAACTCATATATGTGGAATCTACAAAAATGGTACAGATGAACCTATTTGCAAAGCTAAAATAGAGACACAACTGTAGAGGGCAAACATGGACACTAAGGCAGGAAAGGGGGGTGGGATGGCTTGGGAGATTGGGATTGACATATATACACTACTATGTATAAAATAGATAACTAATGAGAACTTACTCTATAGCACAGGGAACTCTACTCAGTGCTCTGTGGTGACCTAAATGGGAAGGAAATCCAAGAAAGAGGGGATATGTGTATATATATATATATATAGCTGATTCACTTTGCTGTACAGCAGAAATTAACACAACATTGTAAAGTAACTATACCTCAATAAAAATTAAACAAACAAAAAACTTCAATTATCTATGTTGCAAAGGCAAGCTTGGTACTAGAGAATCCAGTGGGAGAGACTGAGGGACTCTCTATGAGCCAGTTCACTAGGAAAAATGAAGACTTGTGAAGAATGGAAGGAAGATATCAGAGAGAAATAGAGGGGAAAAAACCCATAACAAGAATAGATAAAATTTTTTTTTAATGATTTAACACTGGTTTTTATTTCTGAATGGTAGAAATTGATACAGGAAAGACAGAGAAAATACTCAACTGCATTAAAAGTAAAAGTTATGGATGTATTCTCATAAAGTTAATCTCTTATATTTCAGAGCCACTCTCTGATGTCTTCGTGGCTGTTAGCTTGTTTGATGATGAATCACAGGGTTCCTGTCCATGAGGCACTCACAGGCATAAGTAGAAACAAGGTATATAAATAAACAAATTCCACTAAAATAAAAGTATGTCCTGTTAACAGGGAGCACTTGATTATCTATATGGACCTAGTCTTCAGAGATGCAGGCCTCCACATGGCCTGAACTACATGTTTTTTTAATGTCTTTATACATTTTCGCATGCCAGAAACATGCCCCCATGCTTGCTGAATACAGATATCACCACGGTTTTATTTACATTTCCAAGTTTATATTCATTAAAATATAGGAGGCTTGAAATAGCAAAAATCTGCATCTTGCAGATGCGATATGTGATATTGCCCTTTCCTAGATGTTGGCCATTCAAATAGGTGTGTTATACCTTTTTCAAAGATAAGAAATCAGAGGGGGAGAACTCCCATACTGAGATCATGGGTAATTCCAGAAAATGGCAGATTACTAATCACCTGGCAATATTATTATGGTTATTAGTTTTATGATATCAGTTATTTTTTGCCTTCCCCTGCTAGAGTGCAGGATGGTATCTTTTTCTGTTATATTTACTAATATCTACCAAATGCCTAGAACAATGCCTGGATTTGCAGGTAGTCAGTGAAAAACAAAATGTATCGTTGAATAAATAAATGCGTTGAGGGTAGAACCATGGCAAACATTAGAGAAGAATATGTTTATATGTGCATACACACACACACACATCCTAACTAAGGGGAAAGTATGATTGCCTTTCATTTTTCAAATGAAAAAAGTGTGAAAGAAAAATGTTGACTGCCATATCAGGAAACAAAGGGTGTTTCAACCTTCAAGCCACTGCAGCCACCCCAAGTGGTGCACCCTGAGGGGACACAGGATTGGAAGGAACAGGATACTGACCCTAGATAGCTAAAGTGAATATCAAAAGAATTATTTCAATCAGCCCAGACTCTTGCATCTTCCCACACATAACGTACTACATTCGTTAACTTTAGATGTCTGGTTTTCTTTAACAGTAATCTTTTGAAGTTCAGACTATCTGATCTTTATTGCAAAAAATTCCTATATATCCTGGCTCCTCCCTTACCTCTTTGGAGCAGTCCCTCAGAGTTATCTGAGAGGTTGCATCCTGGGCTTAAGTCCTCAGTTTTGTCCACCAAATAAAAACACAATTCTCAGTTTTTAGGTTGTGCATTTTTCTTTCAGTCAAGAAAAGTAAAGTTGGTTGATGGGACTTGGAGACTAAAGAAAAATTTAACCTTTTTTTTCATATTACTTAAGACAATGTAATTAACCTGTCTTTGGAATTCCGATTAAATTTTAATAAGATTACTTTTTTTGTGGGAGTGCAATTTATTTATTTTTAATTAAAATATAATTGACATACAATATCATATTAGTTTCACATCTACATCATAGTTATTCTATATTTATATACATTTTGAAATGGTCTCCACAATATCTAGTGACCATCTATTGCCATACAGAGTAATTACAATGTATTGACTCTTTCCTATGACTTAGTTATTTTATAACTGGAAGTTGTACCTCTTAATCCACTTCACCTATTTTGCACAATCTCCCAATCTCCTCTTCTCTCTGACCTATACCAGTTTGTTCTCTGTATCTGTAAGTCTGTCTCAGTTTTGTTCATTTTTTGGGGTTTTGGCTTTTGTTTGTTTTTTAAGATTCCACATGTAAATGAGATTGTTTAGTGTCTGCCTTTGTCTGATTTATTTCACTTAGCATAATGCCCGCAAGTTCTATCCATGTTGTTGCAAACGGGAAGATCACGTTCTCTTTTATGACTGAATAATATTCCACTGTATATGTAGGTATATATGTGTGTGTGTGTGTGTGTGTGTGTGTATGTGTGTGTATATATATGACATTTTCTTTATCCATTCATCCATCAATGAACACTTAGGTTGTTTGCATACCTTGGCTATTTTAAATAATGCTGCACTGACCATATGGGTGCAGATATTTTTTCTAGGCATGCAGTTTTCATTTTCTTCAGATGAATACCCAGAAAGGGAATTGATGGATTCAATGGTAGTTCTATTTTTAAAATTTTCCTGAGGAAACTTCATACTCTTTTCCATAGTGGCAGCACCAATTTACATTCCCACCAACAGTACAAGAGGGTTCCCTTTTCTTCACATAGTCACCGACACATGCTAATTTTGTCTTTTTGATAATACCATTCTGACAGTTATGAGGTGATGGCTCATAGTGATTTCGATTTGCATTTCCCTGATAATTACTTCTACCCTTTGCCTCTCCCCATTCTCTAATCCCTGCCAATCTTATCCTTGTACACTTCATGATCATAGCATTACAAATTAACAACCAAGAAGGTATATTTTATTTTATTCAGTTGCTGATGGAAAATTTATTCTTTAGAATTCCAGTCTTTTCCTAATTTAATTTCAACTTTATATTAAAATACATCAATTTTAACCTAAAAAAAATCCAAAAAGAGAATACATATTTCCCTATATATATCTTATACATTTTGGTCTTTGTCTCTTAGTATCACACTATCATCTATTCCAGATCTATTTTCATTACATTTGACTAAGGAGTTGTTCTACATGCCTATTTTAAGGATGCTCACTTAGACTTTGTCATACCAAAAAATATAATGCAAAGTCCCAGTTCTCAAATGTTGACTTTTTGTTGTTGGTCTCTTTTGGGCTTAGAAAAGAACACAAAAAATATTCTCTGTTTATACTATTAAGATATAAATGAGCCCTAACAGAATGCTAGGCAATTCAACAGTCACAGGGCCTTTCTTAGTGCAATTTAAGAGCTGACAAATATCTACAAACAATAGGAATTAAAATTAATATTTTATGTATATAAATTTTGCATTTAATGGTAGTCTCTCAACGGAACTAGACTGGACAAATCATATTTCAGAAGACTTGGATGGATTTCTCTGTTTTCCACTGGCAGCAGGAAAAGCAGGAATAAAACAAATCCAAAATGTCAGGATTTCTTCTTACCTAAATTTACCTACAAAACTTGCACCACTTCACTTATTGAAGAGGCTGTCTTTTCTCCACTGTATATTCTTGTCTTCTTTATCAAAGATAAGGTGACCCTATGTCTGTGGGTTTACTTCTGGGCTTTCCATCCTGTTCCATTGATCTATATTTCTGTTTTTGTGCCAGCACCATACTATCTTGATTACAATAGCTTTGTAGTATAGTCTGAAGTCAGGTAGCCTGATTCCTCCAGCTCCATTTTGCTTTCTCAAGATTGCTTTGTCTATTCAGGGTCTTTGTGTTTCCATACAAATTGTGAGAATTTTTGTTCTAGTTCTGTGGAAAATGCCGTTGGTAATTTTATAGAGACTGCATTGAATCTGTAGATTGCTTTGGGTAGTATAGTCATTTTCACCATGTTGATTCTTCCAATCCAAGAACATGTATATGTCTCCATCCATTTGTATCATCTTTAATTTCTTTCTTCTGTCTTATAATTTTCTGCATACAGGTCTTTTATCTCCTTAGGTAGGTTTTTTCCTAGATATTTTATTCTTTTTGTTGCAGTGGTAAATGGGAGTGTTTTCTTAATTTCATTTTCAGATTTTTTCATCATTAGTGTATAGGAATGCAAGAGATTTCTGTGCATTAATTTTGTACCCTGCTACTTTCCCAAATTCATTGATTAGCTCTAGTAGTTTTCTGGCAGCATCTTTAGGATTCTACATTTTGAATTGATGTCATTTAATCCTTGTAACATCCTTCTGAGGTAGGTTCTGTTTTCATCTGTACTTTAAAAATGAGGAAGTTCAAGATTAAGTAGTAAGAAACATTGTGTAATTATTGTGTGACAGGTACAATAAATATGATCTCATCTAAACCTAGTAAGAGCTCCATGAGAAGGGTTCCACTTTTACTCCCATTTGTCAATGAAAACACACACACACACACACACACACACACACACACACACAGGAACTTGTCCAAGGTAACATACCTAGTAGTAGAAAAGACTCAAATCCAGTTGTTTCCCACTCTAGAAATTCAATTATTAACCACTTGTAATGGCTTTCACTGAATTTTTACTAAGATGCACCAAACAGAGTTAGGTGTCAAATAGAACTGACATTGTATCCTGTCTCTGACATAGAGCAGCTGTCATTTTAACCTTTTTGAAACTCAGTTTCTTCTGTAAAGTTAAATGTCTAGCTCATAAGGTTGTTTGATGTTTAAATGGCATTGATATATAAAACATTTAGCACAGGGCTTGGTACTTAGTAAATACTCTATAAATGATAGTTGCTATTATTTTTAAGTATTAAACCCACTATTTTCTTAATGTAAGGTAAATATTAAAAGATGCTTAATACTAATGCAAAAATTAATAACCATATTATAAAAGGCAATAAAATTTTAGAATGATAATAAATCATAAATCTTACAACTACATATGCTGGAGAATGTACACTGTAGAGTATAGATGAGTATCAGACAATGTATTTTTCTACTTGAAACTAATTAGTTTCTCTTGCATTAGTTAAAGCTCTTTCTCTACCACCTGGGAAAAACAGAGGTTATGAGGGATTAGTCATTTCTGCTTTGAATAATGATTGAGCTGGGACTCTCCCAATCAAGTCTTTTAATACATACCCACAATCATCCATATAACATGTACAGTATACCAGAATAAACATCAGGCTACTGGTCTTATATATAATTGAATTAGAAATACAAAATTACTTTACATACTTCTGTATTAGTATTGCATTATGAAAACTTAATATGTATACAAATGACAGTTCTCATCAAGAAGCAGACTGTGTAGCATCAATACAATTTTATGTATGTACATCCTAAAAGTCATATTCACTGTTACTTAAAATAAATCTGGCACTACCTACCATAAAGGAAACAGAAAAATATAAGCATTCAAAAATAGGAGAGGTCTTTGAAAAGTATCATGATTATAAAGAAGTTGATTTTCTTCCATTTATCTAAGTCAATGAAATTGAGAGGAAATACTTGAGTCTGGAGAAAAATGCTTATTAAATAGCATAAATATATTTAATTAAAAAACTATTTTCTTGAACAGATATTATGTGGAGTAGCAAATAAAAATCAATTAGGTAGATATTCCTATTTTTTAAATATGCTTAACTATAGTTTTTGTACACACTGGTGAGAATGCAATATGGTACTACCACTTTGGAAGACAGTTTGGCAATTTCTTACAAAATGTACTCTTACTATATGATACAGCAATTCTGCTTCTTGTTATTTACCCCAAGTTGTGTAGGTTACACAAAACCTACATACATGTGTTGACAGCAGCTTTATTCATAATTGTCAAAACTTGGAAACAACTAAGATGTCTTTCAGTAGGTGAATGCATAAATAAACTGTAGAAAATCCATACAATGGAATATTATTCAAAGCTAAAAGAAATGAACAGTCAAGACATAAAAGAAACTTAAATGCCTATTGCTAAGTGAAAGTAGCCAATCTGAAAAGACTTCATACTGTATGACTTGAACTATAGGACATCCCAGAAAAGGCAAAACTAGGGAGAAAAAGTTCAGTGATTGTAGGGGACAGGGGCAAGTAAGGGGGAGAGATGAATAGGTGGACCACAGAGGTTTTTTAGGGCAGTGAAAATACTATTTGATAATGATGGATATATGTTATTATACTTCCGTCCAAACCCACAGAATGTGCAACACCAAAAGTGAAACATAATGTAAACTATGGACTTGGATGATTATGACGTGTCAATGTAGGTTCATCTTTGGTTCAAAAGAAAAAAATGACCATTCTGGTAAAAAATGATGATGTGTGAGGCTATGCATGTGTGAGGACAGGGAGTATATGAGAAGTCTGTGTACCTTTCTCTCAATTTTAAACCTTAAAAACTCTCTATTCTTGGAAATATACGTGTTAAGCAAGTTTTGAAATGCTACCAAGTAGGATTTGTATGTCATAATTTTGTATCGTTTTGACTTTTTCCAGCTAAATGAGCTAGGTGACAGAGTTTGAGAGATACTTGCAGATAAGAAAATCAGCAATAAAAACAATTACAACAGCAATTTACATGCTTTCGAATCCTGAAAGAGGAAGAAAGGAAAGCTAGAATATAGCTAATAGAGTGGTAGGAAACAAGTTGGTGAAAAAAAGGATGTCTCTGAGTTTAAAAGTAGATATATTGAATAGGAGAGACTGAGAACTAGAAAAGCATGAAATCAGATAATGCAATTTTGTAGTATAAATTTTTTTTTTTTTTTTGGTACACGGACCTCTCAACGTTGTGGCCTCTCCCGCTGCGGAGCACAGGCTCCGGACGCACAGGCCCAGCGGCCACGGCTCACGGGCCCAGTCGCTCCGGGGCACGAACCCGTGTCCCCTGCATCGGCAGGCGGATTCTCAACCACTGCGCCACCAGGGAAGCCCCGCCCCTGTAGTATAAATATTAATTGGCTATTTCTGGATTATGACAAAGTTTTAGATTGTTGCCAAGAGGTATATGAGGATATATGTGGCATGAAGCTTAGAGCCATTGATGTTGAGGAAGAGAAACAATTATAAAAAGTGGATTAAATATCAATTAATGAAGACACTTATCTCCTAAAATAATGGTGGTACTTAAAGACATCCATAAGACCAGTGACTTAATCTTCAGTGAGTAAGAATGATGACAAAGAGTGAAAGACAGTACTATGACCAGATGATCTGAATTCAACAGCTTCTCTCAAGAATGAAAGATTAATAGTTTGAAATAGTAACTATCATAAGAACAACATCTGCATTCCTGTTCTTGATAGCCTCATCCCTGCCATCAATGTGTGATTGCTAGAAGGTCATCAACATCAAGTTGAATGGACCACAGGAGAGGGCACTGATTTCGCAGAGACTAGGGCTTGTATAAGAAAAGGAAAGAATGGACAGAAAGAATATCCATTGTAGTTGATTTATGGTGAAACCAGCTAACAGATCAAAAAAGCATAAAACTGGCAGAGAGGACAGAAGTGAGAGCATAAATTAGAGGAATAATAGGTATTATTTCAAAGAGAATTGATTGTTAAACTGATTTAGCATCTCAAGGTAGTGAAAGGTGACAGAGATAAGAAGTGTTGGAATTAGCTGATATATAAGTATCTATTGGAACTTTGTGCAAAAGTCCATCCAAGATAGTTACAACACAACCAGAAGCATTTGGTGCTGTTTGAGAGTAATGTTTTATGTTTGTTAAACAGTTGCTCACATTTCTACATAAAAGTTTTGCTGAAAAAATAGATGGTAAATCTCCTATTAGCTTTTCTTCCAAGGAGAAAGATGTTTATTTAAAAGAGAAAAAGTGATCAGACAACAATGATCAATTCTTTTAAATATTATATAAATTATATAAATATTATATATAATAGTATATATATATATAATACTTATATAATATATATATATAATTTGTAAGATATCCTTTAAAAAAACTCTAAATTATTTTTCAGGAAGAAGCATATTTTTCTTATTTTCATACTGCTATATCTGTTTTAAAACACTGGTTTCTCTACTATTCCTGTAAATCACCCAGAAGCAGCTTATATTTGTGAGACTCTAAGCCACATATGTTTCTCATTATTGAATAGTACCCTTTTCTGACGTTTTCTGATAAGGCTAAATTGAACTGATGTGAGAGAAACATACTTCTTACTGGAAATATTCATTTTTCATAGGCAGCATTCCAGTATCATGCACCAAACAAATGTAGAAACAAATTCTGAATTCTACACAGGCAGTTTTGGGAAAAACAATCACAGTTTCACAGTATTGTTCATAAGCAGAAATATTAAAGGTTGTAAAGGATGGAAATTGTTCTTCTTTCTCCAATGCTGTTTAGTTGGTTCTCATAGTCATGCTTTTATTAGACCACAGAAGGTTAGACTGGGACAGGCATGTGATTTTCTGTCAGGCAGTCTTGACTCTTCAGGACTCTGTGGTTGATTTGCATGTACTGGTGATATAGGGCTGCCTGACCACAGAGCCTGGACTATTAATTATTGCACTGTACTGCCCCTCATAGTACCAAGTCATATGGCTGGAATGAGGAATAAATAAAGTATTTATCTCTCTTATCCTCTCCCTTCATTTTACTGTATAGGACAATAATGTTATTTTTCCAGAATTTTATAACTATCAGGTGGTAGAACCAAGATTAAAAAACAAAAACAAAAGCCATGCCATAACTTCACACTCAGTGCACTTTCCAATATAATGTAGTTTTCTCATCTTTGAGAACACCTTTTACGTAAAATTGTTTTACTTAAGAAAATAAAAGGAAACTTGGTGAGGGCTATAATCATTCAGTTTTTAGTCCTGGAAAAGTTTAGTAGTGGAAGAAATTAGCAATCGTGAGAATGGCATTGTGCCTACTCTACAGTTTCACAGTAATTATATGTATATTGGGAATATTGGTTAATTTCTCTTTCCCTCCCTTATAATTTCATATATTTAAAAATAGTATCCAAGAATCAGAGAGCTGTTCTTTTGTTGTTAAGATTTAAAGATCATCTGTTGAAATGATTACTCATTAATTTATTCATACTCTACTTAAAACAAAAAATACAAAGTATTTTTTATTTTTAATAAAGATTGGATATATTTATGATTTGATATACATAGACTGAAATGATTACTAGTCAAGCTAATTAACATATCAGATCCTCAAAAGGTTACTATTTTGTGCATGTGATGAGAGCACAATAAATCTACTCTGTCAGCAAATTTCTGACAGCAGAAACTAACAACACTGTAAAGCAATTATACTCCAATAAAGATGTTTAAAAAAAAGAAAAAAAAAAACTATAGTCATCATGCTGTACATTAGCTCTCTAGACTTCTTCGTCCTGTATCACTGCAACTTTATGCCCTTTGACCAACATCTTCCCATTTTCCTCACCTCCCCTCCCCAGTTTGACTCTCTGCTTCTTCATCTTCAAGGAGATTTTGCCTTTGGCAACAACATGAATGAACCTAGAGTATATTAGCCTGAGTGAAAATAAACCAGACACAAAAACAAGTGAGATCATGCACTTTTTTTTCTAGGTTGAATCTACAAAATTGTGTTTTTTTAATCCAAAACTAAATTGAGTGCTAGAATAAGCCAGACACTGATTTCAAAAATATATAGTAAAAAAAATGGCCATTACAATTACAGTTTTTCTATCTTTGTATGGGTATTTAGGATCTAAATCTTTTATTTATTTTCCTGCTCCTTAGAATAATAGGAAATTGACATATTGCCAAGACTATCTCATGGAAAAATGCCTCTTCCCTTAAATTCCTATAACCGGCATCCATTGGCCTCTTAGATTATAGTTTCTCTAGATTCCAACTTGTCTTTCCTCTACTATAAGAATAACCTGAATTTATGTTGTAATAAATATCCTTTAGTAAGGGATTAAGACTCTAGTGGAGATTCCTGCACCAGAATACAATGAACTACTTTAATACCTTGAATTCTAAAGAGATCCTGAATGAGTATAATCAGAGAAATTTAAAGCTCTATTATCATGGGGTGGCAATCTTTTGAGTGCCCACTAGGTTCCAGACATATGTTCCTGAAGATGAGCTATTTATGTTTTTAAGAGTTAATTATCTGAATGGTTCTGCATTGGTTCATCCCTAATTAGATGCAGCCTTTCCTCTCCATAGGGAGGATACAAATACCACGCAGTTTTATTTACCTTAGAGATAACAAAGAACAAAGTATATGTCTTTTTAAATTTTGAATCGATGGGTTCATTTTCAACTGTATGATTGTCAAATTTGTGCCTTCTGAAGAAATTTATGCTTAAAGCTATATGATTTTTCACATATAATTTGTGAAACGCTGCTTGCATATGCCCACCCTAACTAATTTCGTGAAGTTGATCTGAAAACTTCATTTGCCTTGACACTGTTTCAAGATTCATTAATAATGAGCTCTCATGATTTTATGGAGATGGTACGTCAGAGCCTGTAGCATCTCTGCACTGTTTCTGGATAGGCAATGAATATCTATTAATTTGTTCTTAGTCTCCAACCTGGTCTCTTAGCATTGAACATTAACTAGTTATTTATTTATTTTGACATTGAAAATAGAAATATCACTTTTATTGACAAGATAGGGCTACAAAGGGCAGCTCCACAGAACACAAATAAGACAATCCTAAGACAAGAGTGTAAAACGGTAGCAGACAGGTTAACACTCTTCACCCTCATCCTCTCCCACCTCTGCTCCAACCTCCTTGTAAACCTTCTCAAGGGTAGCCATGTCCTCACAGGCTTCACAAAACTTCCCTGACTCCATGCCCTCACCCACATACCACTGAACAAAGGCACGCTTGACATAGATTAGGTTAAACTTGTGGTCCTGGCAAGCCCAGGCCTCAGCGATGGCTGTGGTGCTGCTCAGCATGCACAGAGCAAGCTGTTCTTTGGCCAGGTTTCCACCAGGTACCACAGTGGGAGGCTGATAATTACTTACAACTTTGAAGCCTGTCTAGTCCACAAACTGGATGGTACGCTTGGTCTTGATGGTAGCAATGGCAGCATTGACATCTTTGGGAACCACATCGCCACGGTACAACAGGCAGTAAGCCATGTATTTACCATGGTGAGGGTCACATTTCATCATCTGGTTGGCTGGCTCAAAGCAAGCATTGGTGATCTCTGCTACAGTGAGCTGTTCATGGTAGGCTTTCTCAGCAGAGATGACGGGGCATATGTAGCTAGAGGGAAGTGGATGTGGGGATAGGGCACCAAGCTTGTCTGGAATTCTCTCAGATCAATATTCAGGGCTCCATCCAATCTCAGAGAAGCAGTGATGGAGGACACTATTTGGCTCATGAGGTGATTAAGATTAGTGTAGGTTGGGTGCTCAATATTGAGGTTTCTACAACAGAAGTCATAGATGGCCTCATTGTCTACCATGAAGTCACAATGAGTGTTCCAGGGTGGTGTGTGTGGTGAGGATGGAGTTGTAGGGCTCAATTACAGTTGAGGAAACCTGGGGGTGCTGGGCAAATGGAGAACTCCAGCTTGGACTTCTTGCCATAATCAACAGAGATACGTTCCATCAGCAGGGAGGTAAACCTAGAACCAGTTCCCCCACCAAAGCTTTGGAAAACCAAGAAACCCTGAAGACCTGTATACTATTTTCAAATATGGTTCAAGCCAAGGTCAGTGATCTCCATGCCAATGGGGTAGTGACCGCGGGCATAGTTATTGGCAGCATCTTCCTTGCCTGTGAGGAACTGCTCAGGGTGGAAGAGCTGGCAGTAGGTGCTAGTGCAAACTTCATCAATGACCGTGGGTTCCAGGTCTACACACACAGTTGTGGGCACATGCCTGCCAGTGCCTGTCTCTCTAAAGAAGGTGTTGAAGGAGTCATCCCTTCCCCCAATAGTCTTGGCACCTGACATCTGGCCATTGGGCTGGATGCCGTCTTCCAGGCAGTAGAACTCTCAGAGGGCATTGCTGATGGGGACACCAGCCTGGCCAACATGAATGTAGATGCACTCACACATGGTTGAGACTTGTAGGGTTCTGCGGCACTGGAGGAGACGAGGGGACAGCCACAAAGATCTCCCTCTAACAAACTACCAAGGAGTCCGGGGAAGAAGTAGTCAAACATTATTTAAAAAGCAGTTCACTAGATATATTATTTTTGATTTTAAAAGTATACATGTGCATTCATATACATATTATATATAGGAAGATAATGTGCAACAAAATAGCAATAATACTTTTCACTGCATAAGAAAAAAATATTATTATCCTTATTTCTATATTTTTAAATTTTTTTTACTCAAGTTTACAAGAAACAACACTAATACAGTTATAACAACAATACAATTTGTTTTTACCAGTGATTTTTTAACTGACCGGTACTCATAAACGCATTTAGAGAGCTAATATTATGACTGTTTTGTATAAGAGAATCCACCCTCATCTTGATTGCCTTACATGAATAAGTGATAAGATTGAATCCATATATTCCAACCATAAATCTTGTACATTCCCCACTATAATTTTAAAAGAAAAAGAAAAAACAAAGTGCTGACCTTTTTAGGGCTGAGAATAAATACCTAAGAGCAGGGAGAGAAGAGAAGCTCAACCATCAGAGAAAGATAATTGGGCAAATTGAGACTCAACGTATACCTTCCAACACAGCCAGGATCTGGGTAGCTGGGCATTCAGAAGGGCAGGCTTTCTGGGCAAGGGATAGAGCACCAGGAAATCAAAGCTATGGACAAAAAATGATAATGGGATTGATGGAGGTGTAGGAAAATTTAGAGAATACAATTTTATTAAATAAGTGCCTAAATCATATTCACATATGCTTTTAATACAATTTTGGTGAATAAACAAAAAAAGTAATTAAAAAGTGAAGAAAATATATCTAGATAGTTAGGGGGGATCTGTTTCCTCAACTATATATTTGTTGCCTAATTTCTGATGAAAATAGATAAATTTTATTGTGTACTTTGTATATGCTTGTCAGTATGCTAAGAACTTTAGACACACTTTTATTTAAATACCTGAACAATTCACTTAAATAGATATTATTGTCCTCATTTTTAAATGACAAAACCAAAACTCAGAAGATTAAGTAACTTGGCCAAACTAAATCATTTAGGTAGTGGCAGAGCCAGGATTTGACACTGTATTGCCTGAATTCCAAGTCAAAGGGATTACTTTTTTTAGTGTAAGGACCCGAACATTCAAGAAATTTGAACGCCAGTGACTTCATGGTTACCAAGTTTCACTATTCAGTTATGTGTGCTTTAGAAATACTTTTTCTTATCCTGTATATATAATCTTTGCAAATGTCATCTGTGTATTATGCTAATAAAGCAAGTTGCATAAAAACATGGTATGACTTTGCAATTCAATCCAGACAAAAACTTTAATTAGAAAGTCATAGAAAAAGTTCCTCTTACAAATTATCCAAAATTTGCTCCCGCACAACCATCTGCTATTCATACTTCTGTTACATGGAAGTCAGATATCTCGGTTTGTGAAAATTTAGTTAGTGCTATGGTAATGCCAGTATCTACCATAGCAGTAAGTATGGTAGAACCAGGATTTTTTTTTTTAATATGCCATGTACCTTAGTCATAGCTATAGCTATGATTATCTAATACCTTCAGCTAATAGCAAAAGGGTCTGCAAAAGAGATTTTGTATTTTCTGTTCTTTTTTCAACATCTATAGCCTTCTGACATCATCTGACTGGAAACAGCTTTTATGTTATAGTATGTATAGTATGAAATAAAAGTACCCTGAAATTAAAATACACATATATTTTTGAGCGTTGTAATTTTACATTTATGAATATTGTTATTACAATTACAAAAGTTGTTCATCTTTACATTTGAAAATAATTCTTAATACCAACAAAAAAAACAGTGCCTACCTGTCTGGTTATTTTCTTCAATGATCAGCCTAGCTGGCAATTTAAAATTTTTAGTTATAGAGAATTTTATAAATTAAAGAAGCCCTCACCACTCCCTATTGATCCAACTTCTTTATACTAAACAAGGCAAGTGATAATGTACAATTTCTTATTTGACAAGACACTACTAAAGAAAAAGAAGAGTAATGTATTTCAGTACATTAAGAAGTAGAACACATATCATCAGTTTCAATACTTTTCTCAATTTATTTGACAAATATTTATTGGATAACTACTGTGCATAAAGATCTGTGCTGGGCACTAAAAATACAGCAGCGAACCTGAATATCTACCCTGATAAATAAAAATATCTACCCTGATAAAGCATAATTTTGAGAGAAAGACAGGAAAAAAGATGAGACAAGAGTCAAGTAACAATAAGTGCTAAGGCGAAAAAGAATGGGGGAAGAAAGAGGGAAACAGAGGGAGAGATGCATATGAGGTTAGTAGTTTAGGAACAGTGGTAAGGGAAGGCACTATTTATAAAGTGATGTTTGAGCACAGATCTGAATGAGATGAGAAAATAAGCCAAGGAGCTCTGGGGGAAGATTCCAGACAAAACCCAGCAAAGATGCCACTGTGGCTGACAAGAAGAAAGTAAGGGATTTGTGAGAGATGATGTCAGATACATGGGGGGTGGGGAGAGGAGGTAAGGGCTGGAAGCACATACTAGGGACTTTGGTTTTTTCATCTGCATGATATAGCAACATACCAGTTGATTCCAAATAAGTGACTAGCATGTTATAACATTTTAAAAAAATCTTCTGGCTGTTGTGTGGTGAATTGACTGTAGAGGACAGATAAAATGCAATAGTGGTAAATCAGTTCTGAGACAACTGCAAACTACCAGGAAACAAATAAAAACTACCTTAGAATATAACTTGATCATTATAGGTGTTAATCCTTACACTTGAAAACAAGAAGTAGACAGACTCATATATTTTCATGGTAGAACCAAAAGGCTTTTCTAGCAGATTGGATGTGGTGAGAGAAACAAAAAAGAGAAACCAAGAGTGCCTCCAAAGATGGTGAAGATACTTATTGAGAAAAATAAGACTTCAGAGAATTAGTATTTGATTCTGGAAATGAAAGTTTGAGCTGCTTATGAGGTGTGCAAGTGAAGATGCTGAGGAAGCAATTGAATATAGAAATCTGAATTTTAGTAGCATGTCTGGCTGGAGATGCAAATTTGGGAATCATTGTATAAATAGAACGTAACATAATAAGATTAGATGAAATCATCAAAGGACTGAGTGAAAATTGGGGTCAGGAAAAAAAAAAAAACAGAAGAGTTAGCAAAGGTAATAAGGAGAAAAACTTAGGAGTATATGTTTTCCTTGAAGCCCAATGAAGAAAATGTTTCAAGAAAGAAGTGATCCAATACTCTTGGCTGTGTGAAGATGAGAACTGAAAACTGCTCATTTAGCAATGGGGATGTTGTTGATCATTTTGACCAGAGCTATTTTACTAGAGTTCTAGGAGAGAAAGTCTAATTGCAGTGGGTTCAAAAAACAATAAATGAGCAGGGTAGGAGATAGCATGTATAAACACTCGCATTATAGAGTGATGTTAGATGGAGAGGAATATGGATACAGAGAGGGAATTTTTGTTTGTTTGTAGGATTTGTGTGTGTTTGTTGATGGGATTGATCCAACAGACAAAGGAAAAATAATCAAAGAGAAATGAGAATTGCTAGAATAGTATTCTAGGGACAATATTAGGGCTCTAGTGCAAGAGAGGAGTTGGCCTTTCTAGAAGGACTTTTTTTTTTTTTTCATAGTATTAGAAGGAAAGGTAGAAAAATTAAGTCCAGGTACAGCTATGCTGGTACATTTGGTGATGATGGGGGCTTGTGTAAAGTCTCTCTTGATTGGTTGTATTTTCTCAGGGAAAGACAAAGATTTCCTGAACACCATAATGAGAGGAAACATCAGGGGTTTTAAAAGTGAGGAGAAGGTATAAAAGAATCTTCCCAGAGAATGGAAGAATGAAGGGTTAAAAATATTTAGTCTAATTATTGGGTAAGATTTGGGGCCAACTGAGATCATTAGTTATAATTTTAATATGACAATATTAACCTGACCTGTGTAATTTTTACATAGTTGAAGAGTAAAAGTGAAAGAAATTTAACAGAAATGAGTCATAGCTTCATGTTATGACAGTTGAGTGTCAGCTAAAATAGCTCACTCACCAAGAAGTTCTAAATGTACAGCCAAATCTCACATCTGTTCTAGGTATCTCAAAACAATCACTTTTTGAATTTTTATATGCAAGATATGAGTGCCTGTGTGGCAAACTCCAGTTTGGAATTATTTTATGTATTCTAGATAATGGAATCTAGATAATAGAATTTTGATATTTGCCTCCATAATATTTTAAGAGTCGAACTTCAATAGATGCATATTTATTTATAATGTGGTCTATGTATTATACATATTCATATATATTAACATATAAATGTGCTAATTTATTATGTATACTATAAAAGTATGAATTTAAAAGGTGAGATATAGTTAAATTATTTTACAATTATTTTATTGTATTTATCAATAACACTGAATATTTTCACTAAAAGGTACCATTAATGTATTAATGATGAACGTGGTTGCTTCATTATTTTTAAAATTTTTCAATGAACATACAGTCACTATGAGGAAATATTTTACAGCACAGGGAATATAGCCAATATTTTATAATAACTTTAAATGGAGTATGAACTGTAAAAATATTGTATCACTTACTATGTTGTATACCTGAAATTAATAGAATATTGTAAATCAACTATACTTCAATTAAAAAAATATGCAAAAGGCAATTCAGAATTCTAAACAAATGTTGTTTTCTTCTGTGTTTGATGATACTGATTATCATAGCTGAAAAAGACACCACAACATTATGAAATTCTGATGGAAGAATTACAAATTAATTCTTTTTGATTATATAAACACATATTTTTAATTTTAAAATATTTAAATTGTAAATATTATAAAAGTCTTTTTTAGTTGTGTGAACATAACATAAAGTTGACCACCATAACCAGTTTTAAATGTGTGAAGTACATTCATATTGCTGTGCAACAAATCAGAATTTTTTTTCATCTTGCAAAACTGAAACTATATACCCATTTAGCAACTTCCAATTTCCCCTTCCCCAAGACCTTGGCAACCACCATTTTATTTTGTGTCTCTGTGATTTGACTGATCTAGGTACCTCATGTAAGTATTTTTCTTTTTACAACCAGTTTATTTCACTTAGCATATGCCGTCAAGATTTATCCATGTTATAGCATGTGTCATAGTTCTCATCCTTTTAAGGCTGAATAATATTCCATTTCATATATATACCATGCTTTGTTTACCCATCCATCCATTGACGGACAGTTGGTTTGCTTCCAATCTTTTGACTACTGTGAATACTGCTACTACCACCATGGGTATACAAATATATATATATTTGAGACCCTGTTTTCAATTCTTTTGGGTATATATCCAAAAGCAGAACTGCTGGCTTATATGGTAATTCTATTTTTAATTTTTTGAGTAACTGCCATACTGTTTTCCATAGCAGCTAGACAACTTTACATTCCGACCAACAGTGCTCAAAGATGCCTAGTTCTCCCCGTTCTTGTTAACACTTTTTGTTGGTTTGTTTGTTTGTCTTTGTTTGTTTGTTTTTCAGTATGCGGACCTCTCACTGTTGTGGCCTCTTCCGTTGTGGAGCACAGGCTCCGGACACGCAGGCTCAACGGCCATGGCTCACGGGCCCAGCCGCTCCGCGGCATGTGGGATCTTCCCGGACCGGGGCACGAACCCATGTCCCCTGAATTGGCAGGCAGACTCTCAACCTTTAATCAGTTTTTTGTTGTCGTAAAGTTGTAGGAGTTCTTTATAAATTCTGGATATTAACCACTTACCAGATCCATGGTTTGCAGATATATTCTCCCATTTTGTAGGTTCACTGTGCCCTTTGAGGCATGCTTTTTAATTTTGATGCAGTTCAATTTATATCTATTTTCACTTTTGTTGTCACAAATTTCTTTATTCTACATTTCAATTGTTTGAAAATTTTAATTAAAATTCAGCTAGTACCTTCTAACTTCCCTAAGTCCATACATTATTTTTTCACACTACATTTTACTTTGAACAACATGGATTTGAACTGCACCAGTCCACCTATACACAGATTTTTTTCACTTTGTATGTACTGTGGTACTCCATGATCTGAGGTTGGTAGAATCTGTGGGTACAGAATCATAGATATGGAAGGAGGGCTGTGAAGTTATATGCAGATTTTCTACTGCACAGAAGGTTGGTGCCCCAACTTCTGCGTTGTTCAAGTGTCAACTAGAATTAGATTCTGTTGCATTTTAATATTTTTATCAAGTGCATTCAAAACCCAGTGACAGGGCCTTCCCTGGTGGCGCAGTGGTTGGGAGTCCGCCTGCCGATGCCGGGGACGTGGGTTCGTGCCGCAGTCCGGGAAGATCCCACATACCGCGGAGCGGCTGGGCCCGTGAGCCATGGCCACTGAGCCTGCGCGTCCGGAGCCTGTGCTCCGCAGTGGGAGAGGCCGCAACAGTTAGTAGGCCCGCGTACCGCAAAAAAACCCCACAAAAAACCCAACGACACTCTTAATTTGAAAGCTTTTTAAACAGGTTAGAAATCTCTTTTTAAGTGTTTTACATGGACAAAAAAAGTTTTTACAGATGATACCATTTCTGGAAGAAAATTATATAATTATAGAAACATTTCCAAATACTACTTGTTTTCAAAAATCTTGTCTCCATGACATTTGTTTCTTCCAAAAAGAGGCCTTATTTAAAACCTTATCTTCACTTCAGAGGAATAGATAGTAATTTTTTTGTAACTATCAGCTAAGCAGTATCTAGTAATAGTACTTATTAAAATCAGCAAATTTCCAACACATATTTTGTAAAAGAAAATCTCCACTTTCAATTTGACAACTTTAAGAACTTCACTAAGTACTATCCAGTGAACTTCTATGTGCTACGAATGCTATTCACAATAAAAATATTTCAATAATTTCAAGATATACTTATTGTTAAAGGTTTTTTTTCAGTAGACTTATGACGCAGTGAAGGATGATGGCGAGAGTACATTTTATGTGTAGTACCATATATACATATATATATATGTATATATGGTACTATATATATATATATATATATATATATATATATATATATATGAACTTACCACTGTTTTTTTTTCCACTCTTTGGTACCCAGTCAAAGGTATTGCCTCCTCAATGGTTACAAAGTTAGACTTGTACAATTTTTATTAGAAAAAATTTATTACTGAGAATATTTTTGATACATGATTATTTTGGTATTTCACACACACAAAGTGGCATTTTATATATTTCTTTATAGAAGTAGAATCTAGCAAATGCCATAAGTTGAGACATGTTTAAAACCGGTATTTTTATCCAACTGTAAGTATTTAACATTGCAAAGATAACAGTTGATTTCTCAGTGATATTTGGATTATTTTCTTTACACCATTAAGTTAAGAATTGATAGCATAATTTTGTTGAGTACTTAACAGCACAGATATTCATCACTACACTGGTTGGCACTTTTCTGCTAGGTTAAAAAAAAAACTACCAAAAATGCCACCCAAAAATCCTGAGTAAAACATACAGTTTTTAAAAAATTGTGTAGTTAAAGCATTCTATATCATTACAATATTAATACCATGTATTCAATTTGATAGACTCACTACTTGGATTTTTTTTTAATAATATAGATTAGTTTAGTTAACTTTGACAGGTTTTTCCACCTCTTAGATAATACTAAAAACCTAATGTAGTTTGATCAATTTTGACAAGTTTGTCCATTTATTTCATCATTACTTTGCAAAACTTAAGAAAATAGTAGAAAGTTTTTCACAGTTGAATTTTATTTCTGTACTAATATATTTGATTTTTTAAAGTAAATAAAAATTAGTTATATTATATATTGCTTTTTAGGATTTAAAGGGACTAATTTTGTCTAAAGCAGTTGTTGAATATATTTAAAATAGAGGATGAATTTGTTTTTTCTTAGAACTCTTCCTTATTCAGATTGGAATAAAATGAATTGTGTGGTTGATTCTTGTCTGTGGAAATATTCTCCCCTTTATCACATTATAATATTTTGGGAAAATTTACTACTGATAGTGAATTTGATGAGTATTTAAAGCCAAGAGAGCTTAGTCAGTGCACAGGTTTCCTAGCATAGAAAACCATTCCAAAATGCCATGAAAAAGATCAGTTCTGGGTACAATAATTTAAAAATAAATTTTTATCATGAAATCTTTTTCGATTTACAAAAATTGTAAAAATGGCACAAGTAGTCCCCATATTCCTGCACCATTTCCCCAAATGTTATCATCGTAAATAACTATGGTAAACTTGTCCTAACTAAGCAACTAACTTTAGTGTATTACCATTAACTAGAATCTAGATTTCATCTAGGCTTCCATAGTTTTGTCACTAGGGTGGTTTCTATTCCAGAATTCAATCCAGCACACCACAAAATTGCATTTCATCATCACGTCTCTATACTCTTCTCCAGTCTGTGACAATTTCTTTTTTTTTTTTTTTTTTTGCGGTATGCGGGCCTCTCACTGTTGTGGCCTCTCCCATTGCGGAGCACAGGCTCCGGACGCGCAGGCCTAGCGGCCATGGCTCACGGGCTTAGTTGCTCCGCGGCATGTGGGATCTTCCCGGACCAGGGCACGAACCCGTGTCTCCTGCATCGGCAGGCGGATTCTCAACCACTGCGCCACCAGGGAAGCCCGACAATTTCTTTTTGAGTTTTACAGTTTCCTTTAAAACATACTTAAAAGTAAATTATCTAGAATTCTCTAGTATGGCAGTATCTCTTACTTGTTAGTTAATTACTTTGTTTTACAAAGCAATTGAGCCTTGTCAAACCAACTAATTTCTTTGCACAATGCAGAAGTAAAACTGGAATTCAAAAAGCATGCACAGGGCTTCCCTGGTGGCGCAGTGGTTGAGAGTCCGCCTGCTGATGCAGGGGACACGGGTTCGTGCCCCGGTCTGCGAAGATCCCACATGCTGCGGAGTGGCGGGGCCCGTGAGCCATTGCCGCTGAGCCTGTGCGTCCCGAGCCTGCGCTCCGCAAGGGGAGAGGCCACAGCAGTGAGAGGCCCGTGTACCACAAAAAAAAAAAAAAAAAAAAAAAAAAAAAAAGCATGCACAAATGTATAAACTTCAAATCTGATGTTCAGAACCACTGATGAGAAGAGTCATAATTATCAGACTCAAAAACATGCAAAAACAAACAAATGAAAGAGTATGAATCAGGAACATAAATCAATGAATCAATTTTGCTGGGAAAAAAAATGATGAATGGGAAGTGATATGTCCTAGGAGAGATTATAGTTTTAAGATAACTTTCAATAAGGGCTTTATTTTCCTCCTCAAGAAATAAACCTAGAAATGCCAAAATAATCTTGCTTCAGAAAGGATAAAGCCCTACAGATTTTTACAAGGAATGGTTGTTTAGAAAATAGAACTCAGATAAATAAATAGAGATAAATAAAATGTACTTATCCTTTCCTGTGAATTTCTTGTTTTGAAAGAAGCAAACAATGGCAATAAATCTAATTTAGAAATTTTATTTTGAAGTGATCTTTGAAGCCAAGTTGCAGAAGTGTGGAACTGGAAAGAATTTTAGGTACCACTGAATTTAATTTGTTCCTTTTACAAATGAGGAAACTGAAGCCCCAGAAGGCTTAGTGACATTACCAGGACCCCAAAATCGCTGAGCAAGGACACAGCAAATATCCGGTTTTCCTTATTCATGACAAAAGAAGTAGTGCTGTTTTCCTGTTTACTTAATGGACTAGTCTGGCAGGATTTGAGAATATAGGGCTAGTGACAGAAATTGCCCAAGTTGTTAGGAATAATATTACAGGATGTGTGGAGACTAATGAACTAGCTGAATACAGAAAGAAATTACATCCGCAGAGATGGGTAGCAATTTTTGAGAGTGGAGCAATAGATGAAAAAATGAGGCTTAGCTTGGGTGAAGCAAATTGTAAGATATAAATATTCAGTATACATTTTTTTCTTCAGAATTTGAGATTGTTGTAAAAGTGACTTAGGCAGTTACGAAAATTTTTGCTTGAACTGTGAGAAATATGGTTTGTAGCTTTACATGATAGCGGTATGTTATTGAGGAGATTTTATTCTATTAATTTAAGTCAGTCTTAGTTAATAGGTTGATGTTTAGATCATGGGAACCCTTGAGAAAGTCAAAGAAAGAATGAGAGAATAAGTATTTCATGAGGGACATTGTGGAGTTGTGATGTGGTCTCAGAATATGAAGCAGAAGATCTTTCTGAGGCTAATTCTGTCACTCTTGCCACCAAATGCCTGGATCGGAAAGATGGAAATAAAACAAAAAGCTTCCAATTATTTTGAAATCATTTTAATGAAGAAGAAAGGCTAGGGAGAAAATATACCTGCAACCAAATACTCCAATTAATTCATGTTCAAGAGAAGGTAAAGAAAATTGATGCATTTGAATTAGGAACTTTCCATAAGTAAGCTGGCATCCCAAATCGGTCCAGAGAGATGTTAAACTTTACACATACTCTATCCAATTATAAGGGCATTTCAGGCTAAGGACAAAACTCCCAGGAAGATACCAAAAAATACTTGTCCATGCAAATCAGTAGTTTTTTGGGAGAAGAGAAAACATGGTATGGTTCAGAAATAACATTCTTTATTGCTTACCTTGAAGACATGAATATTCTGTCGGTATTTTTATAAGAATAACTCTAAGAAATTAAACATTGTTATCATATTTGCTTCATAATTTCTCAGGAAAAAGATATTTACAAATGTTGCAGCTGGTCTTGAAGGATTTCTTCAATCTACTTTTTCCTCTTCACCAAGGATTATCATTTTTGTGTGTTTTCACCATATTACATCCTACGCATGCTCACTAAACATATGTAGTTCTTTGCATTATTCAAAAATTATAGTTAAATGGTACTATACTATATAAATATATTTTTAATACTTGCTATTTTCACCTTACATTATGTTTCTACAATTTCATGACATTGATACATGTAGCTCTAGTTGATTTGATTTCACTTCTCTGAATGTTTGTCACTTTTCTTTTATATATTTTCTTGTTTAAGGAGTTCAGATTGTTTTAAATGTTTCTATTACAAACACTGGACATTTTTCTATTGTGTTGCTTCATACTCACAAACACTTAGAATCTGAAATGTATTAAATGTTGTAAACTTTATTTTTAACCTCTAATTAGTCATAAATTTAGGCATATTTCCATGCTTATCCTCCGGTAGAGATCCTCTTATATGAATACTTTGCTCATGTCTGTTATTTATATATTGCCATTAATATTTGTATTGACTTAGAAGTTCTGTTACTGTTTTGGTTTCTATTGCTCCATAATAAACCACTCTAAAACTCAGTAACTGAAAGCAATAATTTATTATTTCTCTGGCTCATGTAGGTAACTGCACTCAGCTGGAAAATTCTTTGTTCCCTGGGCTATAGCTGAGGTTACTCATGCAGCTGCATTCAGCTGGTAGTTTGGCTGGATGGAGACTTAGGAAAAAGTTGGGTTCTCTGGAAAAATATGATGGGCTCACATGTGCATCAAGACCTATGAAATTTCTGAGGTTTTACCCTACTTGCAAACTAAAAGTTTTCCCACCAGTTTTCAATTCTATAATACTGTGCAGATAGTTTTAAATTCACTTCCTTCTAGGTAGTTAAACAAGAAATATTCTCAGCTACATCAAGCTTTTACCAAGAATTTAAATGAGTGGAAAGGAAGGGAGAAAGGGAAGAGAGGGAGAAGAGGAAGAAAAAGGAAGGAAAGAAGGAAGAGAGGGGGGAAAGGGAGGTGAAAGGAGGAAGGGGAGGAAGAAAGGAAAGAGAAGGGAATTTTTAAAAAAGATTAACATTTGTCACAATGAATCAATATTGATATTTACTGATAAAAAGTTCATACTTTGTTCAAATTTCCTCAGTTTTTCCCTAATGTCTCTCTTCTGTCCCACAGTATCATTAGAGATATTTTATTACATTTAGCCATTATTTCTCTTTAATCATTCCTCATGACTGTGACATTTTCTCAGATTTTCCTTGTTCTTGGTTACTTTGATATTTTTGAGGATTACTGGTTAGGTATTTTTTAGAATGTCCTTCAGTTGGGATTTATGTGTAATCATGTTTTAATTAAGATTATACTGGGATAATGTGTTTTTTAAGAGGAAGATCACAGAGGTCATTCTCATCATATACAAAAGGTACACACAATTAACATGACTTATTGTTGTTAACCTTGATCTCCCTAGCTTGAGCTAGCATTTGTCCGGTTTTTCCAATGTAAAATTACTCTTTTTTCTTTTTTTTCCCCCTCCCTTTCCATACTCTATTCTTTGGAAGAAAGCAACTATGTGCAGAGCATATTTAGGTAGTGGAGAATTATGTTCCACTTCTTTAAGAATAGTATATGTACAGAAATTCTTTGGAATTCTTCTATAGAAGAGATTTGTCTATTCTCACTCATTTATTTATCCAATAATGTGTTTATGTCAGTATAGTTTCAAGAATTTTTATTCTTTGGGTTATAATCCAATACTTCTTTACTTGCTTTCTTGCTCAAATTGTTCGTTTTAGCTGTTGGAATAACTTTCATTTGGCTCATGCATCCCTTTGACATATTGTATCATTGGTGGGTGTGGAAATTGTTTTGGGGGGGTGGCTTTATTTCTGCCACTACAAGATGCTCCATCTCCTGTTGTATACTTCTTGACTCATTCCTTCAATCAGCTAATTCTTCAAGGAACCTTGGTTTCTTTTGTTAGATAATATTATTAAAAACCAAGATGTGGATGCTAGCTGTACTGATTGCTACTGGGGTATAATTTATTCTAGGCCCTCTCACATAAATATATGCAAACTGTATCTATATTAATCTAAACATGAGTCCATACTCCTGTCTCCAACTCTAATACTAATATTACCACATGTATTTATTCTAACCTCCTATTTCTTGCCTATATATCTTTTGTTTTCTTTTTTTGCCACATGGCATGCAGGATTTTAGTTCCCTGACCAGGGATCGAACCCATGCCCCCTGCAGTGGAAACATAGAGTCTTAACCACTGACCACCAGGGAAGCCCTCTCATGCCTATCTTTAACCTCCCCCTACAATAGAGAGAAATCTGGCTCCCATGAGTCACCAAATATTTACTTACTTTTTCAGTTTCAATCTACACTTATAACAGTATCAGAAAGGTTAAACACTATCTTCTTGGGAAACAAATTTATCAACTAAGTGCAGTGATTATTTACAGTTCTACTAGCCTTTTGTCTTACACACTCCACTCATTTCCAAATTTACTTATATCAGCACCTTCCACCATCCTCATCCCCTTCAGTAAGGGGGTTTCATTGCTTTTTTAATACATGTGCTTTCTTTTGTCACATCTACCTTCTAAACTGGGATTCTTTGACTTCTTGTTTGTTTTCATTTGCATACCTTAAGATTTACTTTTTTTTTTTTTTTTTTTTTTTTTTTTTTTTTTTTTGCGGTATGCGGGCCTCTCACTGTCGTGGCTTCTCCCATTGCGGGGCACAGGCTCCGGACGCACAGGCCCAGCGGCCATGGCTCACGGGCTCAGTCGCTCCGCGGCATGTGGGATCTTCCCGGACCAGGGCACGAACCCGTGTCTCCTGCATCGGCAGGCGGATTCTCAACCACTGCGCCACCGGGGAAGCCCAAGATTTACTTTTTGAGGGGCTTCCCTGGTGGCGCAGTGGTTGAGAGTCCGCCTGCCGATGCAGGGGACACGGGTTCGTGCCCCGGTCCGGGAAGATCCCACGTGCTGCGGAGCGGCTGGGCCCGTGTGCCACGGCTGCTGAGCCTGCGCGTCCGGAGCCTGTGCTCCGCAAAGGGAGAGGCCACAACAGTGAGAGGCCCGCCTACCACAAAAAAAAAAAAAAAAAAAAAAAAAAAAGATTTACTTTTTGTGCTGTGAAGTTCTGTGGATTTTGATGAATGTTTAATACCTTGTATCATACAGAACAGTTGCATCACCTTGGAAACAGCCTGTGCTTCATCTATTCAATCTACTCCATCCTCTGCTCTAAACTTCCATCACCTCTGATCTGCACACCATCTCTATAGTTTGTGTTTTCCAGAATATTATATGTATGGAGTCAGAAAGTATGTAGCATTTCAGACTGGTTTCTTTCTCTTAGTTTTCTCTTAGTTATTTGCATTTAAGATTCATCAAGTCTTTTCATGGTTTAATAGCTCAAGTTTTTGCTGTTGCTGCTGAATAATATATCATTGTATATATGTACCACAGTTTGTTTATCCATTCACCAGTTGACAGACATCATGGTTGTTTCAGTTTTGGGTAGTTATGAATAACACTGTTTTCAAAATGTATGTGCAGGTTTTTGTGTGGACATAAGTTTTCAAAAATATGAGTAAAAACTAGGATCACAGTTGCTAGATATTTTGGTAAGACTATGTTTAGTTTAGTAAGAAATTGCAAAATTGTCTTCCAAAGTGGCTGTATCATTTCACATCCCTACCAGCAATTACTAAGAGTATCTGTTGCTCATATGAGTAGCTGATATTGACATCTTTTGGGTTTCTGCCATTTTAATAAGTGTAAGTTAATTCTCGTTGCTCTTTTAATTTCAGTTTCAATATCTAATAACAAATGATATGGAGGCTGTTTCATATGATTATATAACATCTGTAAATCTTCAGTGAGGTGTCTGTTCAGATTTTTTGCCCATTTTGTAATTGCATTGTTTGATTTCGTTCTGTTGAATTTCTGTTGTATATTTTGGATACATATTTTTATCACATAGGTGTTTTGCAAATAATTTCTCCCAGTCTTTATTTAGCTTGTCTTTTGAGTCTCTTAACAGCATCTTTCAAAAAGCAGAAATTTTAATAAAATCCAGCTTATCAATTATGGCAGATCTTGACCATGACTCTCTGGATTTGCTGCATCTGTACATTTCCAGATGGCAGTTTATTCTGAAATCTCAGTGCATTCATGGATGCAAGAAAAGGTGTTGCTTTTCAGTTTATTCAGGGTTTTCTTGTTTTAAGAAGATAATTTATAACATCCAAGTTCTTTACAAGATGAAGCTGAAACTGGAAGAAAATTTTGTTCATTTGTATTTAAAATTCAAAACAAGCTAATTTTTAAAAATATCTTTTTCTGGTAGAAGATCTTGACACATTAGGGAGGGGGTAAAATATGTTTCAAAATGTAAAGTTCTAACAATCACTCTGATATTCTTAGGAAAAAGTAAAATTATCTGATATAGTCTGAATTTTGAAATAGTGGTAACAAATCTAAATTAATGAGATTCCCTTGTAAACTACTCCATAAGCAGTCTGGACTTCTTTCTGTTAGCACTTAGAAGCATACCTTTATTTTATACTATGTGTTTACCTGCCCATGGATATATGACAATGATTCTTGTACACCCCTTATTCATATTTTCCTTCCTGTACATGTATTGATGTATACAAATTATTACTTATTTGTACTCATACATACTTGTCTTCATAAAGAGAGTTAAAACTGAAGCTGTACTATAAAATTAATGCTCTCACTAAATCTCTAAGAGGTTTTATAATCAAGTTTCATCTGAAGAAATACCTACTACTACTCAGTGTGTATACTTTCAGTATACCATAAAGCATCTGATAAAAATAGAAAGAGGTTCATGAGATTTTATATCATAAATAACATAACTATGCCACGTATTCCTTCTAAAAAGATTTCTAGTGATCAAAAGTAGAATGAAATATCTAGTTGTCATAAAAGGGTTGTTATGAGTAATAACAGATGATCAGATGATCATTAAACTTCTTAGACAAATGAAGACATTCTGGATAGTGAAAGGGGACACTTTTTAATAATTATGCTGGTACTACAGGCATAATCTGAAAATGACCCAAGTAAATTGGGACTTGTCATTCTATGTAGAGTACCACCATATTTCCTTTTGTAACTCTGGAATTAGTCATATTAAATTTCATTTATGCAGCACATTTATTGACTATATCACCTGCTGATTTCTATTTGGCAGTTTAACTTTCATATTAAAAAAAAGAAAAAGCAACAAGCTGTATTTCTTTTTGTACCCATTGTAGCCACATGACTAGACACCATTGGATACCTGAACTGGGCACGTGCGCGAGCACACACACACACACACACACACACACACACACACACACATACACACACACTCTCTCTCTCTCTCTCTCTCTCTCTCTCTCTCTCTCTCTCTCTCTCTCTTTCTCTCTCTCTCTCTCTCTCTCTCTCTCTCTCTCTCTGTGATTTCCTAGCTTGGTATATTTTAAAACATGTTTATACACTTTGTTTTTCCTTATTTTTTTACTGTGATTAAGAATTAGAACTTTTCCAAGTTGATCGGTGTTACTGATATAGGGGTAAAGATAACATTTATTCAGCAATTATTTAATAACATACACTGTAATTGTCAGGACTGGGCCAGATGCTGGGCATGTATCATTGACTAGCACAAGCATAGTCTCTGTTCTCACTGAAGAGAATTCAATAATGTATATCTTTGTAGTGTTTCATGCATAATACTCTTAAATAAACAGTTTTCCCTCTTGAAATTTTCTTTATCAAAATCTTTTTTTTTTCAAATAGTAACATACTGATACTACTCCACAAAAATATCATTGTAAAATAGCAATCCTAACTTAAAACAATTTCTGGCACATATTAGGAACTCTGAAAATAAATATTCAGTGATGGAATGAGTGAATAAAATTCAGTAAGTCTTTGGTATTTGTCTATAGGAATTTGATATTGATAAGTAAAATATAACTAAACTAAGTAAATAATTCTAGCCATCTTACTATAATTGGAAATTACTCTGAGTTTCAAATATTGTCTTTTATCCTTTTTCACCCTCAGTAAATGAGGTACTATGGAGACAAATAATGTAAAGTTAGAAATTACTTGGAAAGGGGTCTGAATATGAGTTGACTAGAATATCATTTCCAGTAAAGATGCCAACAGCACTTGCCTTTCATGTTAAAATGTAAGAAACCACAGTCAATAAACTATCATATTTCATGAACTGCAGATGTCATCAAATATAAGCTGCACCTTATTTTATGAACAGTAAGAAAGAAAAAATGCTGACATGTAAACAATGTACTTATTTTTTTCAATTGTATTCTTGTCAAAAGAGTTCTTTTTAGAATTACTGAGATAGTTCTTTCAATTGTGTATCATTCTTTTATGTATACACAATAGAAAATATGAGCAAACTAAATTGGTTCATATGTTTCTAAATCTTCTTTGTATCCAAAGGTGATTTTTCTGAATTTACTTTTGATTCAGAATTGTCACTGAATCACAACACACGACATTGGTCACTGTGTTGTCAAGAGGGTTGATGATACAGCATTTCCTAAGACTTTTCCATAATTGTCTCCAACATTTCCTTCTAAATCACTGATGACATTTCTATACATTTTTAATGCTGGTACATTTTTGATCTACTGAAGAATTTAAGGTTCTCATACAATAGCCAGGGTTCTCATTACTATCTCAAATAATTTTTAAGTCTTCCACTAGTGTAAGACATGTCTCAATTGCAGAGATATGTAAATATTATATGTGTGTATTTGGATGAATGTGTTTGTTTACATTCATACATATATATTTATGTATGTGATATATACATGCATACATACATGTATATATTTTATACCATTGCAATGAAATATATACAGTAAATGAAATAAAATACAATAAATCTCTGCAGTTACTATTCTGAATAATGCAGAAAGCTTTAACTCAGTGTATAGGTATGAATGATTGGTTTCAAAAGTAGAAGCTATGTTGTTTAATTGCAAATTCATGTGCTTATTTAATGTAATCTTAAATGGGAAAATTTTAAATTTTCCTAAAATACATTGAAAAGTACTATAATTTAGATTATTCATAGGAAAGCTTAAGTATTGTGTTACTTCTTTAGTTATGTGCCATAATAAAACTGATTTTAGTATAAGCTTATTGCAAAGAGAAGAAAAATGTCCCATTTTGTAGCATTGGCTTTCTATTTCCTATCTACTTGGCCACATGAAATTTGGGTGCCTGTAAAGGCAGGATAATAACTAATCCTCTTTGGTGTTTGACACTTAATCCTTTCTGGTACTTATCCTATTAACATTTCTTCTCTTGTATTTAAATGCCAGTGCAGAGCACTCAAATTACTTGCATTTATTTCCGTGCTTCTGAATTTCGCAGTTAGAGAAAGCACCTTCAGAAAAGTTTGATTAAATATATGCATTTATCTGAGTCTATATTCATTATCAAGTACTTATTCTAGTTTAAAGACTTTTAGCTTGGATATTTTCAGCTACCAGTTTATGTTTACCATTATTTTATGACTGTAGAATTCATCTACAATGTAACATAAGCTCTTTAACTGAGCTTCCCAAAGAAATGTATAAAACTTTTGCATACTTTAAGATTTTAGTTAAAACCCTACTCTAAGTATGTGAATTCTTAAAGCATATTACTGGGCATTACTTATATTAAAGGGTATAAACCAGTAAATCATATTTCGAAAAACTCTATTAGTCAAATCAGGCTAAACTATGCTGTATTAACTAGCATGCACAAAATCACAATGGTTTTGAAAAATAAAAGCCTATTTCTCACTCATAACTCACGTCCATGGTGGATTGGCAAAAGAGTCTGTTTCAGCTGGACTTGTATTTCAAGATCACCAAGACAGAGGAGCTGGGATGTGGTAAATCATGTCTAGCTTTGAAAATTTTAGTCTCAAAATATCACATTTCATTTCCTTCTTGTTTCCTTTCCCAAAGCAAGTCATGGGGATAGCAAATCATCTCAAGGTGGTTGGGGAAGTACAGTTTCACCATGTGTCAGAAAGAGAAGAGGACATATTTGTAACCAGCCCAAATGACTACTATATTCACTTTCATGCAGCTTTCCTTTAAAGGAACACAGAGTAACTTAATATAAAATCAAGACACTGAGGTGTTAATATGTCTCTTTTGAAAAAACTGAAGAGTAGAGAATTTTTTGTGATATTTTTTGTTTTAGTTTTTTCTTATATATATATAAATGATTATACATGTATATGTTTTATATATCTATATATTTACATATATGTGTGTATATATACACATATATATTTTGATTACCACTGTGCATTTGTATGCTATTTAATAAATACTTCAACAAACTTAGTGTGTAAATATCTTTATCCTTATACTTTATAGTGATTGAGCAATAAACTTAGAGAATTTAAGTAAACTTTTCTAAATTACATGGCTAGTAATCACACTGAAATTTAGTTACATTAGTTTCTGGTTTTCCAACTACAAGCTGTCTTTTAGGACAAGTACCATTTAGACAAATGAGGAGACATTTGTTTTTGACTTTTAAAATTATTCTGTTTTCTCCTACTTACCTACTCTTGCATGAGACTCAAATATAAAATATTACAAGTTGGGCATTTCCTGCTACAGTGAAATTAAAAGTTTGGCAAATCACCTCTCCATAAAGTAATTATGAAACTGGACACAATTGTCAAAAACAACAAATTCAGGGCTCTGAAAATAGACAAAAGACAAAACAACAAATAGACAAGTGTTTATTCATACAAATCTACTGAACTTGAGGACAAAACTGATTAGATGGACAGAAGAGAAGAGACATACAGAGGAGAAGATGAAGTTGGAGGCAATGATTGTAGTGATAATTTCTCTAAGCCAAGCAATACCAAGGAATTTGGGGCATCCACCTGACAACACCTTGATTTCAGAATTCTGGTATCTGGAACTGTGAGTGAATTAATTTCTGTTGTTTTAAGCCACCAAATTTGTTGTTATTTATCTCAACAGTCCCAGGAAATTAAGACAAATGTCAATATTTTTTAAAAGTGAATTATATCTAATCTAGAAATAAATAATCCAAAAATAAAATTAAGCATCTAATTCCATATACAATAGGATGAAAGAGAATAAAATACTGAAAATAAATTTAATAAAAGTATAAACTTGCAAAATAAAAACTACAAAACATTGCTGAGACAATTAAAGATCTAGACAAATTGAGAGACATTGCATGATCATGGGACAAAAAGATTCAAAATGGCAATTCTCCCCAAGTTAATATACAGATTCAAAACTATCTCTGTCAAAATTAGTTTGCCATTGCAGGGGACGCGCGTTCGTGCCCCGATCCGGGAGGATCCCACATGCCGCGGAGCGGCTGGGCCTGTGAGCCATGGCCGCTAGGCCTGCGCGTCCGGAGCCTGTGCTCCGCAACGGGAGAGGCCACAGCAGTGAGAGGCCCGCATACCGAAAAAAAAAAAAATTAGTTTGTTTTTATTCATAAATTGACAAGTGAATCCTAAAATACATACGAAAGTAAAAAGATCTAGCATAACCAAAACAATTTTGGAAAACAAAAAAGTTATATGACTACACTAATCATTTTAAAGACATACTATGAGTCTACAGCAATAAGAACAACACGGGATTGGTGTAAGGGTTGTCATACAGATTATATAAATCTATGTAATAGGACTGAGAGTCCAGATATGAATCTGTTTTTGTATCTTCAATTTATTTTTAACAAAGATTCCAAGGCAATTGTTTAAAATAAGTGGTACTGGGACAATTGAATACCTCACTTTATATAGATAAATTAACTCATTTATTTGCTAGACTTGTTTCCGGATTATATAAAGAACACTTAAAACTCTGTAATAAGATGACAACCTAATTAAGAAATGGGTAACAAATTCAAATAGATGTTTTACCAAAGGAAATCACCAAAGATATACAAATGGCAATTAAGCACACAAAAAGATGTTTAATGTCATTATTCATTAGGAAAATGCAAAGTAGAAACACAGTAACATACCACTACAAGTCCACTAGGGTAGTTATAATTAAAAAGACAACAAGTGTTGGCAAGGATGTTGAGACACAAGAACCTTCATACATTGCTGGTGGGAATGTAAAATGGTTGTACTGGTTTATTACAAATGTAACAAATTACCAAAAACATATCAACTTAACATACATTTATTATCTTACAGTTCTACAGGTCAGAAGTTTGATATGGGTTTCACTGGGCTAAGACCAAGGTTTTGGCAGTGCTGTGTTTCTTTCATGAGCTCTTAGGAAGAATACATTCCCTTGCTCATTCAAATGATGGCAGAATTCAGTCCCATGCCATTGTAGTACCGAGGTCTTTGCTTTTTGCTGGTTGTTGGCTGGGGTGGGCATCCTTATCTCCTAGAGGCCTCTCTTCAATCCTTGTGCATAGCTCCTCCCACCCCTACATCTCAAACCAGCAAGAAAGTATTGAATCCTCATGTTGCCATCTCTCTCTGCCTCCTGCCTCTGCCTCTCTTCTTCCATTTTTAAGGACCCTTAGTGTTAACATTGGGCCCACTGGGATAAGCTCAGCTATTTTCCCCCTGCTACCTTAATTCCCTTTTTCCATGTGATATATCATAGTCACAGGTTCCAGAGAGTAGAACATGGCCATCTTTGGGGGATTGCTATTCTTTTGCCTACCACAATGGTATAGCTACTTAGGGAAGTAGTGTCTTACAAAAAGTTAAACTTCATATGTGACTTGGAAATTTTCCAACTAGGAATTTATCTAAGAGATGAAAACATAATGTCCACAGAGAAGCCATTTTGCAAATGTCCCTAGCTGCATTGTTCATAATAGTCAAGAACTGAATCAAAATGTTCAACTGGTGAATGAATAAACAAAATGTGGTAAACCTATACAATGGAATACTACTAATGAAAAGAAGCAAACCATTGATATATGATGAAACAAGATATGATGCTCAACACATCACAGTAGTTAAAAACTCCAGACACAAAAGGCTATATATTGTACTGTTATGGTAAATATGTAGAAAAGGTAAATCTATGGAGACTAAAAGCATATCAAGGGTTGCCTTGTTCTTAGGGCAGAGGGGATTGACTGAAAGAGAGCATGAAGAAACGTTTTGGATGATAATGTTCAAAAACTGCATTATGATGACTGTCACAAAACTCTGTAGATTTATTTAAAAATTACTGAATTTTACATATACAATGGGTAAATTTTATGGCATGTAAATTATGCTTCAGTAAAGCTGCTAAAATTCTCCTTTTATAAATTCATATTTCACAAGTAAGCTAGCAATTTCTAAAGAACACTTCTGTTGTTAGCTAATTCATGGCTTATTTCTATAATTCTGAAACTTAACACCACCACCTCCAAAATGTCCACCACCTCCCTCAGACAGAGGGCTCCCAAGGACAGGGAAATCTCTTTGCCTACTCTCAGCTCTGTACTTGGCCCAAACCACCCCGAGCAGATTTCACCAAGAGTATCATGCCACAGAAGCACTCTTCTGCAATAAAGAGAAAAAAAAATAAAATAAAGACACAACATCCAGACTCTGAGCTTTAACCATGTAGAGATGAAATCATGAGCAAGCTACCCATATTCCACAGAGCATAAGTTCTCAACTAGGAACTTTCAGATTGGGTTACTCAACCTTACCACAGTGACTTGTTATCAGAATTAGATGGAACAATGGATGAACAATGTCCAGCACAGTGCCTGTCATTTCCTACATATTTAACAAGGGTTAAGCAGCTTTCCTTTTCTTACAACAGGACTTCATTACTATGTTTTACTTTCAGTCAATCCGTTTTTCAGCAAATACAAAAAAGAGCTCCTCTACACTAAAGCGTTAGATCTCTGGTTTATTTCATGGATTTGCAATATTTATCCATTTCAGACTCTTCACAAACGTCAAGCAGGCTCAAAATGGTAGCGAACCTGTGTGATAAAACACGGAGGGAGCATCCTCCAAACTAGGGTAAACACAATTGAACTATTAAATCACAAAGAGATATGGACCAAAAAAAATGGGCAAGAAGAAAATCATGATTCTAGCAAACTACGAGAATTAATGGTACAGCAAAACAAAGACCTATTTTTATAGAATACATTAATATTCCAATGTTTTATGACAAATGTGAGGAAATGTAGAAATAAGAGATTGAGTGCATTGGAGTAGTTCACCAGGTTAGTGACAAGGTAAAAGGCTTATACTAGAGGAGCCCAGAGTTAGGAAACTTTTATGTTCTTCCTATATACCACATTCCTGATGGAAAACATTGCCAAAACAGCAAGTGGAGCTATGGAATCTGGCTTTTTTCAAGATTGTAAGCTCCAAATTCACATTCCTCACTTAAAAGCTCAGCAGAGTGTCATTGCAGCTCTGGGAAGTCAGTTGCTAATTAAATAAAGCCCTACCCCTTTGAGATGTGTATGGCTGAAATACCAAGCTGTGAGCCTTGCCTGTCTGTGCTTTAGCTTTTTAAGTGCCAAAGAACCTGAAAAATCATGAACTTCAATTGCTCTTTTTTTTTTTCTTTCCTGAGGCTCTGATGCATTGAGAAGTGAGGCCAGAATAGAGAACACAAGACTCAGAGTCAAAACACACATGTTGTATCTCTTGTAATACCTATGATGGGTCTTCAGAAATAGAAAAGTAAAAATATGTAAAATATATACGTATATATACTGTATTTTTAAAATTTATATAGTGTTTATGCTAGGCTTTTACACTTAACCTCAACAATCTACAAGGCAGGTATTACTTTTTTTTTCACATTTTACAACTAATGAAATTGATATACAGAAAATTAAGTAACTTGTCCAATATCAAAGTCACCCAGTAAATGCCAGAGCCTGAATTCATACCCAGACTGGAGTTCTTTCTCTGAACCATTTTACACACTACCTCCATATATGTTTTATATACATGTGTGCAGACATACACATACACACACATACATTTGTAATCAGTGAAAGAATTTATATTTTTCTCAGCACTGAGAAGTACTGACATTCTATTTGTTGATTTAAGGTATGCAAATTTTGTTGATTCATAATTATTTTAAATGTGCATACATTTTGCTCCTGTCTGTCGCTTTATTTTCCAAGCTCATAATTAAGAGTTAATAATAGGATACGCTTTACATTAGTATCACCCAAATTCTTCTGATGACAAATTGGTTGAATAATAATCTTTTATAGCTGTCTTTCATTTTATTTCATTAAGAAAAAAATGTTTCTCCATTATTTCTCTCAACATAGCAGGTTTATAACTCAAATTTTTTCTAAGTTACTTAATAATAGAAGTGTCAGAACAAGCAAGAAACTATTGAACTGCCATCCTTATTCTCATTTACCTTCATACCAGGAATAAAATTATAAACTGAGTTTTGACTGAGATCTCTTATGGAGACCCTGCTCTATGCACTCTTTTCCATATCTATTTGTCCAATAGTTTTCAAAGAGATTTTTATATGAGATCACTTTTATGTATCAAGTGACACAACTTGTTTGACGATCTAATGTTTGTAAAGTTTATATTTTTCATTTTGCCAAGAAAAACAAAATCTCGTCCATTTTATATATTGTGATAAGGATTTAATTGAAGAAAAAGATACTTTTAAACAAATACACATTCAAGACAAAGGGTTATGTGGCAGTATTCTTTCACATATCAGTAACATGTTAGAGTTGAATGTGTGTTTCCATTCACTTCTTTTACTCATAAAAGAAAAATCTATCACTAATGAATAATGCCACAGATACTTTGGACATACAGTACCTCTTAAGTTCATAGATCTATTGACAACTTATTTTGGTAGAATATCAAATATGAAAGACATTTTAGCATAACTTTGTGTTTTGAGTAAAAATGTTCTAACTAGTATTCAAAGTTTTAAGGCAACTTGCAACCAAAATTTAAGTATAATCATTAGCTTATTCCCAAGTGAAAACATTAATATTGGATGTTTGGCAGATAAAAGGTATTGCTGAATATCGAGTCCATATTAGCCTAAAGAGAAAAATAAAGTTGGAACAAAAAGAGTGTGTTGGTTGGATAGTGTAGCCTACTTCTATAAACCCATAAATTGGACAACTAATTTTAGCTACACCAAAATACTTTACATTCTTACCTTTCTTTTGCAGTGTTTTTCATATTTAATCCCTGCACACGTAACTTACCTTACTCTTTCAGGAAACTATGAGCTCTTCATAAGAGCCTAATACTCCAATCCAATTAAGAATTATCTATATCTGTAGAGAAGCCATAACTACGCAAATCTAAATTTTAAAATATTCTCTGTAACAAACATCTGACATTACAAATGTCTGTTATGAATAATGCCTATCAGTAGATAAAAGCCATTAGAAACACGTTTTTCTAATTTTCCTGCTCCGGTTTATTACTTTAGTGAAAGTAGAAAATTTGATAAAACTTCTGGACTTACAATGTGTGGGGCTATGGTATGTGATTCTCCAGGAAACACAAGGCTAAAGTATGCAGAATGAAGATATTAAATGGTTAATAAATGTAAAGAACTGTCTTTCATTTAAACCATAGACCAGGATAAAGTAAAGTAAAAGAAATCCAATTTAGGAGAAAAAAGCATAGCTTCACAGTGGCTTGGCAATTTGATAGCTACCACTTTAAAGGTTCTTAATTTTAGGACACTCATATAATGGAAATAGTGGCCTCCAATTTTTGTTTAGATTAATTATACTAACTCATGTACCCAAGAGTCTAGCACTAGCAGAGTGTGTACTGGTTGGCATTGGAACACCTGATTTTTTTTTTCTAATGAATTGCACTTTTCTATAGTAATGCCCACTCTCCCCTACTGACTTCACAGGATTATCACGAGAACTTCCATTAATCATAACATTATCTCACCCATTGTCCCCAGTTGATTAGTCCTGGAGTAAGTGCCTGAGCCAACCTGGCCAATAAAACTTTTCCCAGGGATTGTTAGACTCCAAAAAGAGTCACAACATTCTTTGTATTGCCACTGGAATTGTAAGATGTAATGTGCAGCATCTGTCACCAACTATATCTTATGACATGTGGAAAAAGCATAAACTAACCTCCATAGAAAATAAAGATGAAAGACAGAAAAATATTTGACATCCTTGACTTACAGATGTTTAGTTGTTAAACTCTCCTTTGATTTCAAGAAATGCCCTAGTTTTATTCCCATAAAGCTCATCTTTTCCTTGAATTATTTCCATTTGGGTATTTTACCAAGCTCAACCTAAATTTTCATAAATTGTGAATGAGCTATTTAGAAGTGTGAATAACTACAATGAAGGGTTTATTTTTCTAACTGAGAAATAAAAGCATTAAAAATATTTCCTAAATATGTGTCTTTCCATAGGGAAATCAAGACAGCAAATGTGAGACAAAAGGAGAGGATTCTTATTATGTAAAACAAGGGAGTAGTTTTAGAAATACTTAAAATCATCCTTTCTGTGATAGTTCTTATTTCATGACTATACATGAATCTTTTTATCTCTAATTTGAGAGGCTGAGGAAAAGGAGGTCATGAGAAAGATACCTAGGTTATAATCAGCAGAATGAAGAAACTATAGGAAAGTGCTATCTATGCCTGCTAGCTGCATATAAGCCAAGGAGGACATCAGCCAGAACTCTAAGACTTGTATTTCATAATATGCAACAATAATTGTTAAATACTTGTGGAATCCAAAAATGTTATCTAACCAGGAATAATGTAACCCTTTCTGAGCTTTAGTAATACAGCCAGGTTAGGCTCCATCTAGAATTTTCTCAAATAACATTTGGGTCAAATAACACATGATTGGAAATAAGGCTTTTCTCTCCTATGAAATCATAAGTAATGTGGAATAAAACGTGTTCTGAGCTTATTCAAACTTTATTATTTCTAGGAGTCCTCAGAGATGTCTCACTTGTGCTCCTTAATATATCAGTTAGATTGGATTTAAGATGTATGAATGGCTGTTTTATAAATACAGAGAATACCATTCAGTGTTAGTCAAGAAAAACAACAATAATTAACAGAAAGTATTTCAATGGTAACCTACTATCCTAGAGAGATTTGTCATGTCCCCTCTCCCCATGCCCTGCTCCATCACTCTGAGGGAGCTGAGGCCCAGGTGAAAAAAATCAAGGAGTTTGACCAGCACTCTATTGTGTTATCACATTAAATTCTTACAAGAATCTCATGCAATTATTAACCCCATTTCAGACTTGAGAAAACTGAAGTTCAGAGAACCTCAACTTATAAATGATAGAAGCAGGATTCCAACTCAGATCCATCTGCTAAGTAAATAAACTCCTTTAAAGTTTCTGCTTTTGGGATAAGCATAAAAATCACACTCCCACACTTTAACTTCCCTGAAGAAACTTGGTTAGTATGAATTCATAGACTTTCAATTAACCATTTAAAACATATTTTTGACATTTCCTTCCTGTATTTTTCATTATAAAAATAATAGATTTTCAATTATTCAAATATAAATAGGACATGCTATTTCAAACCATTTTCCTACTTTAGTTTCAGATATATGCCTTTTCCACTGCAAAAATGAAAAATATATTAAGCAAATCTTCATGGTCATTGGATAATATTGCATGGGTGGCTGGATGAAAGTAAATGTATAATTATTCAGAGTGCCTGGAAAAGGATCATAATTGTGTGCTATTTAATAAAATTTAGGATGAAGTTTGACACTCACTACAAATAATTAAAGCACGGGTTTTTTGGCATAAATTGTCTCTTAAAAAAGACCCAGGCATTCTAGTTATTTGTTCTACTTTCTACAGCTGTAACTATGAAACTAGAAACTTAATTTCCAGTGGGATACCACTTACTGAGTTTGTTTTTCATATAAAGATATTTTCTGAAAACACAAAATGTATCTTCCTATTTTTCTTAATGTCTGGGGGAAAAAAGCAAATATTTCTTTGGAAACAGAATAGGACAACTTATATAAGAGAGCCCTCAACAATATTGTTCTTTCATTATCTGCTAATTAGTCCACTGAATTTGTCTGTCTTTGTCACTAACCACTTGTGAATGATCTGGAAAAAATCAAGTGGGAAATGTATACCATCTATCTGATTTTGCTAATTAGCTAATGATGCCTTTTCTTCCATGGAATAATTGTTTTGGAAAACATCATCATCATTTATAAATCTGACACAGATATTTGAGCAGAGTGTAAAATCATATTTTACTTTTCCTTTTGTATATAAGTAATCCTTACATATTAAAATCTAACTCTAATAGTGCATTAGCAAATCCAATTAGTGCTATCTTCAAATATATCCAAAATTTATCATTTCACATTTTCGCCACCAGCTTCCTAACTGGTCTCCCTGCATTTTCCTTTGTCTGCAGGCATTTCTCCACGTAGCAGTTAGATGGTTTCTTTGCAAACAATCTTTTAATGGATTCCCACTTTAAGTAAAATCCAGAGTTTATATTATTGACTACAAGCCTCAATGTGACCAGGCTCCCATCTACTATCTATGACTTTGTGTCCCCCTACTATAAAGATAACCAGAGCCAGACATTAGTTCAAGTGGTGAAAACAGACTTATTCAGTTTACTAACAATAGACAAAGAGCTAAGTTCCATTCCAAGCTGTGCAGAGGTGACTGAGCATTTTAAAGGGAGGATGAGGGAGTAGGGAGGGACTATGACAGAGCATGAGTAGAGTCAGGGATGTTAAAATTACCAAAAGTGAGAGAGGAGATGCATGGGAAACCCATCTAGGTTTACTCCCTGGCACTTATCAAAGTTAAGCTCCCATTCTGCCATCTATCATCAGTTGTTGGCTAGAAAAAACAGTAAATTCTTTTGCCAGCCTTGAGTTTTCTCAGGGAGGCTAGGGTTATCATAGGGATGCAGCTTTGTGTTGTTAGAAACTATGCCAGTATGTGTTCATTTCTTTATAGGCCAAGGTGGAGGGCTCTAGAGAAGATGGTTCAGAGGAGCCTGGCTAGGGTTTGGTCAAGGAGAGAATTTTTGTCACAATACTATCCTCTGTCACTCATGCTGGCCTCCTGCTATTCCTCAAACATGCCAAGTACACAGGATGCCTCAAAGGGAGCATTTCCTTTTCCATCTGAAATACTCTACCCCCCAGAAAACCGCACAGCTTTCCTTCACTTTATTTTTCATCTTCTCAAGGAAGCTCCTTGATCGTTCAGACTTGCTTATCTCACCCTCTTACCCTCTATCCTCCTTCAGATTGCACAAATGCCTTCTGGCTAGAGTACGTACTGTAGACTCTAATAGCATTACATTTCTGCCTTCCTTAGAACATTTAATCACAGCTGAAATTTTACATTAATTTGCAAATTTATCTAAGATTTGCTTTATTTTCCTCATGTGAGATCCATGAAGATGTTACCTGAACTGATTTTTTTTTTAATTTTAGAGTTCCAATACAATGCCTGACATACAATGTACACTTAGTGCCTGTTTCTAATTAATTAATGGCTAATTATATACAAATGATATTGGATAGTTACGACATTCACAATACAGTCACCAAACCTCCATCTCATGGCTCAAATTGCAATGCAAGTTCAGGAAGAGTAAAAGGTTTTGGAGTATCCCAGGTATCCTAACAACAACAACAAAAAAGTACATACAGATATATGTATATTGTGTGTGTACTGGAATTTGTTCAAGGTCTTCTAAGAAGAAGGGATATTATGGTTTAGTTTTGTCTGACGTACTATCTTTAAATGAAGATAGGAAACTAACTTACTTCAAAAGTTCCATATGCAAACTACCCCAAAATGTTAACAAAGCAGTTTACAGATTTAGTTTTATGTAACAACTAAACAATAAAGACATCAATGGTTCTTTCTTCCACTATTTACTTTGATAGACAAAGATTTCCTGAGGACCAGTCATCTTGCAACTTGCTACCTTGGTTTTCCCCACTGGAAAAAATAAAAAGTATATGTGTATATATCACCATGCCCTCATAATTGGCCTGCCTGTCCTAACAAATTAATTCTAGTATTTGCCTGAGGCATTTTTACACTTTTCCTTTCTCAGCCAGTAGAAGCCATATGTAGGAGTTTGACTAAAATAGGCAGTAAGTACACATCTACAGGAAGAAATGGGACACTATGGAACTAGTAGAAGAAAAACAGGGGAGAACTTTTATTTTTTCAAATGAACTCAGTCCTATGAAAATCCGTGGAATATATTACAATACTCTAAGTTTACATATGCCTCAAGTAATACCCAAATGAATGTAGAATTGGCAAACTAAAAATGTTTAAAATTGATGGGAAAACAGAGTCAGCCAGATTTTCTCACTTAACATATTGGATTTAAAACATCAGCTCAGACAGAGAGCAAGGAAAACAAGAGATTGACACTGTAGCCAGAGCATGGATATCAGCTTGATTTTATAGTCAAATAGGACGGAGAGTTAATTTTCCTGAAGACCCAAAGGAGCAAGGAGGAAACATAGCAATGCAAGCCAGGGAAGGACAATGGCCTCTGTTTTGGTCTCCTTGTGTAGTCTCTTCCATTGTTACAGTTTATATGCTTTCACATTGGGTATGAGTATTCTGTGTAACCTCAGGCAAAATGTTTAACCTCAGTGTGCTTCTACTTCCTCATTTGTATAATGAGTATAATAATTTTACCTACCTCACTGGGTTGTTGTGAAATTTTTTTAAATCACGGGGTTGTTTTCTGGACTCATATATGCAAAGCACTTAGAATAGTACCTGGTATTATTTTAAGCCAATTGTTACTATTATTCGTAACCCTTATAAAATTAGCAAAGCATGTTAGTGATGCATGATTTTATAGAGTATCTAGTCCTGGTCTCCTCACTTTTCCTCATTTTACACATCTGAAAATTCAAGGAGAGCAACAATTTATATCACTTCTATATTAAACTTGCTCAATCTCTAAAATATAAGGAACCAAAAAAGGAAAAACTAAATGAAGCTGAGGAGACTTGAGTGTTTTTTCTAAAATAAAACTTGTAAGTAAAGTATGAAAAAAGAAACAAGCAAATACATAGCACATGAAAAAGACACACACATGCACATTCTTATTTAAAGGTGACCTTTCTGGAAATAACATCAGATTTTACAGTTACATTTCAACCTCAGTATCATCAGGAGAATCTAAAAGCAGAATATACAAACATTTGAGGGTTTGCAGAGGTCTAAGTGATATACTCATTTGTCAAAAGTATGACAATATTTAGGAAAATATCTCCTTTACCTAGTACATTCCAAAACCACTTTTGAGTGAGAAAGGGGCCACAATCAATTCTAAATTGATTATAATTAAAATAAAGCATAGTAAATATATACACAGATTACTGGAGGCATATCTAGATGCTTTGGTTAAAAATAGTTTACCACACTACACCTGAGATTTGGTGCACTTCTTAGCCACAGAGGATGCCATCATATAGACATAAATATAAATATGGGACACTGCAAGATAAAATATAATAAAAATAATATGAGAAAAAGAAATTATGTATCCTCATAAGAACATGGTTTTGACAATTTGGGAAAGATTTTGTTTCTATTCTACTATAAGCTAAGCAAAGAGCTTCTAGAAGAAAGAAATATATTTTTAATTATAGAAACTTAAACTCAAACCACCTTTTAGTCCAACCTTTGGTCTTTACCACAAGAGCTGAGAAAACTGAGGTCAAGAAGCATTGAAAGATGTACACACTACACACTGTAGTGGGGATGGAGGAAAGACCAGAATTTTTCTCTTAATACATAAGTCAAGATTTTTTACTGAACCCCATTGTTTCCTAATTTAGCCCATTGTGTTGACTGCACCATAAGCAGTTCAAGAGCAGTGATACAGATATTAGTAGGACTTGAATCATGAAGACAGCCACTAATTGGAAAATATAAGGTGAGCGAATATGAAAAGTGATGAAAATCCCCTATTGTAAGTTTTTTAATAAAATTTTCTTTCTGTTTTTAATTCAATCCAAAGAATATATACACAGGCCTGGGATAGCTACGTTCTCTCTTATCTAGAACAGAAACCCCATTCCAGACAAAGTATTTCTAATCCTTTTGATATCATTCAGTCTTAAAGTTTAGTGTGCAAGGCAAAGTTAAAAATACCTACATAAAACAATAATTATAAAACTGTGTTGATGGACATATGGTATATAAAAAAGTGATTTGTGTAATAGTAATAGCACAAAGGTGATGTAAGGGAATGAAACTATATTGAAGCAAAATTTGTTATGCCATCAATATTAATTTGAATTAACTGTTCTTAAATTAATATGTTAATTTTAATCTCCAGGACTACTACTAAAAATAAAAGTAGAAATCATAGGGTTATTAAAATGGTACACTAGAAAGTATCACTGGTAATGAAGAAATAGAAGAAAATTAGGACATAAGATACATAGAAAACAAAAAGCAAAATGGCAGACAAATCCTATTACAGTAATGTAAATGGAGTAAGCACCCTAATCAAAAGGCAGAGATTGGTAAATGGATAATTGTATCTATCATCATATAATTGTGTTTTAAAATTTGTTTCAGATTTTGGCAACATTGAAAACATTTCATCAATAATTTACTAAAAAGGGTTATGACTACAAACTCTGACTAAGAGCCATTGTTTAGAGAAGTTATCTGATTGGCTTGTAGGACTAGCAGTCATTCATTTTGTAAGTTTCAGTAAGCTTACAAGCACTTGTGTTTATTGAAATTTAAAGGAACTAAAGGATGACTTAATAAATGAGTTGTTACTATTGCTTCTATGGGAAATATATATGTATGGAGTTCCACAATTATATTTACCCTAAAGTAATTTTAGCAACACTGCTATCCTTGCAATTATGGCAATTAAACTCCAAACTAGTTCCAAATGGATAAGATAAAAGCATTAAAAAAAGACAGAAAATGAAAATTCTCCCAACATATTGGAAGTAAACTTTGGAATTGGATTATAAATCTTTAGTTTAGCCAACCAGCAAGACTAGGAGAGGGATATTAGGTCACTGGGAAAAGAGTATCTAAAGAAATCTTAGAATTGAAAGGGAAATAACACTTAACAGTCAAATGACCTTTATTTGATCATAATTATACCTTTTCTGTGGAGCCTGTTTAATTCCATTGAAAAAAAATCAACTTCATAGAATCTTGTTTAGATGAAACCAGGTGTAATATTGTTACTGACAGTCCACGAAACATCCAAAGGTTATTTGCCCAGAGGTGAAAATTCAGAATGCCAGACCCTGCTTTATAATACCTTTAATAAAAATTTAAACTTTGTCAAGAATAAAATATTTTCTAACACTGGAGTTTTATTTAGCAGCCTTCAGGGCAATCTGTTTGTATTTCCCATCCACAGTTTAATAAGAAAAAATATCCATTTGAATCATGAAATTGTTATTAAAATGCAGATGATTTTGTTATAATGGGTAACAAGGTTGTTCTTTTTTCAGATGGAAAAAATATATAAAATCACTAAGTCTGAACAATTTTTTTTTTTTTGTCGGTATGCGGGCCTCTCACTGTTGTGGCCTCTCCCGTTGCGGAGCACAGGCTCCGGAAGCGCAGGCTCAGCAGCCATGGCTCACGGGCCCAGGCACTCCGCAGCATGTGGGATCTTCCCAGACCAGGGCACGAACCCGTGTCCCCTGCATCGGCAGGCGAACTCTCAACCACTGCGCCACCAGGGAAGTCCTGAAATTTTTAATATATGTCCAACCATGACATCAGCTAAAAAATTCACTTGCCTCTGGATTTGAATATTTCCTCTCCTTCCTTACAACTGCCTCAGGAAGGACTAATACATCAGATTCAGATACCCGTGATCTTTGCTCCACAAGCTTTTTGTTTTTAATGTGGCACAAAGAGAGGATATCAAACAAAGCAGAGTGACTTCACCAAGATAATGGAGATATTTAACCTAACATCTCTCTATTATTTATAAATATGATAAAATTTGGAAGAGTAAATATCCTCCAGAGAGATAACTGATCCAATAGAAAACATATTGAGATATTTCTTAGGTGATTCTGTCTAAAATATTTTGTTACAAGAAAAGTTATCTTTAAAAGCACTTCAAACTGGTAAAATTTTGCGTTTATTGCTTAATTCTCCCATTTAATGTGCTTTTTTAGAACTATGATTGCATTCTCCTTCTAAATCTCACACCATATATTTTATTCCTTATATTCCTTTGTCCAATAAATACAGAGGAAGAGATAAGAGAAAGGATGAGAGAGATTGTGGTCTGAGTATTTAAATTCTGTTAAAAATACATAGATAGCCATGTTTGTAGAGGGTCTGGCCATTTGGTAGAATCCATCTGTGCTTGGGCTGTTTTGTTAGGTGTTCTTCAAATAAGTTTTGTGAACCCCTCCAGAGACTCCCATTCTCTACATAAAGAAATCATAACTCCTTATTATTAAATATTCAGGAATTTTCAAGCTGACTTTTAAACTGCCAGAAACTTTGACAGCCATGATAGAAATATTTACACCATAAATATTGGCCAATCAGGGCTCTTCCCCTCCCCCCACCCCAGAGCTGGTTTCCTGGCACACTATTTCTTTGCACATAATTTTATTATAACACATATCCCACCAGTGTTACAGTTAAAAATCAGCCCTCCTATGAAGTTATGAGCTCACTGAGGGCAGAGTCATATCCTAATTGATTTTTCTACCTCCCAGAATTCAGAAAACTCTTTGGCAAATGACAGGTGATCATAAATAACTTTAAATGGAAATTGAACATAAAAAATACAAAACTAGGTTGTTTTTCTAACTCATTCCTAGTGACACATTAGACACATGGTAGAATCACTTAAATACATTTCCAATTTTGCAACATGTAGATAAATATATCCATGTTACCCAGTTGTTATGAGGAATAAACAAGATAATTGTTAAAGAAACAATTTGTAAATACTGGAAATCTATTTTACAAATAGACCAAGAGCCTAAAAGCTATTGTTAATTTCATTGTGATGGAGACATTTTACCAAGTGCTGTTAACGTCCCCTTAGTGTAAAATTTTTCTTAAAGTACTCGTAAAAATAAATAACACTGAAATTAATAAACTATTTATTATACCTTAATTAATAAAACTTTTTTCAAAGAAAACCCCACTATTATTTAACTCAATCTTTTTGAATTCGAATTTCTCAAATTCTATTGGCTGTATAGAACTTGCTGGGGCCATTTAGTGCAAGAGGCACTATGGAGGAATTTGTGTTCTAATCTTACAGCCCAGTTTTGTCTGCTTTTTAAAATAGACTTTTAAGTATGATTTCCTTCGAATATTGTTTTACGCAGTCCAGTTAATTTTTGTCTTATAAATGTTAACATTTAACATTTATAACTAAATAACATAATAAAATATAATAAATAAATAACATATTCTAAGAGTTAATTTGGAGCAGTTTTACACTAAATTTGGGCATGTCTACTTTGGAAATGTCTACACTGGATTTCTGATCAAATTAAAAATAATAATTCCAATGCCAATTGGATCATAAGTCAATGGGTTTATTCAAGATGAATCTAAAAGTTTAGTGAAGAATAAGAACTCTTTTCGACAAATTCTCACTGACAGTTTGTTAAAATAGGACAAGCCTACTGACATAGAAAAACATCTCTTTCTTTTTTACGAGACAAATAGAAATGCTGACACCGATACTCAAACTTCAGATTGTGTAAGTGAAAGGAGGAGAAAAGCTAGGCAATAAAGACAAGAAAAAATTTAAATGTGGATTAACAGGTGTGACAGTAACTAATAACTGTATTTTTGTTTATAACTAAATGTGGTTTTTTTTTTGTTTGTTTGTTTGTTTTTGTGGTATGCGGGCCTCACTGTTGTGGCCTCTCCAGTTGCAGAGCACAGGCTCCGGACGCGCAGGCTCCGCGGCCATGGCTCACGGGCCCAGCCGCTCCGCGGCATGTGGGATCTTCCCGGACCGGGGCACGAACCCGTGTCCCCTGCATCGGCAGGCGGACTCTCAACCACTGCGCCACCAGGGAAGCCCTAACTAAATGTTTTAAAGCTACATATTTTAGGCCTGTGAACTAATGAATTGTTTATATTTGTGTCTACTTTTGCTGCTTCACTAATTCCTGTTAACATTTTTTTAAAGTCACACACTAAATAAATAAATACATAAATAAATAAATAAGTCACACATTACAGAGTGAGGGAAATCTAGAATAGGGTCTTAAAACCATGTGTTGCTATGGTATAAGAGCAATGATATATAGCTATAGGTTAAACAGAAGAGAAACAAGCAATGATATATAGCTATAGGTCAAACAGAAGAGAAACAAAGTCAGTGTAAGAAAGCTCAGTAAATATTAGATTCAGTTATTTTTTCTGTGTGGCAGGAGAAAAATTAAGGTCAGATTAACAATGTTGTGAGTGAAACTTTATAAATACTTATCTATTTGCTGAAAGCATTTTTTGGAATCAAGCTATGAGAATGAAAGAATGGAAGGAAGAGATAAAATGAAAGTGTCTATGCAAATATGCTTGATTTTTAACAGCAATAGATTTAGCATGGTGCCATTTTTCTCTAAAGCTACGGACATGAAAGCTTTGGACTCTTTTCCCTTAAATATGTACAGAAAATCAATACTGTCATAAATTTCACAGAATCCTCTCTAGGAGCTGGTTTACAAATGGCCCAAACAGCCTTACAAAATGGGACTAGTACCAGGAAGCTCAAACATACTGTTTTAGAGTAAGAGTGCTGTTGGCCAGTATGTTTGTTTTTCCGAAGAAGCTAGAAATTCATATTTTTATGTGAAGCATTCTGATTTTTCAGTGACAGCAACTAAAACATACACACACCTATATGAGCCTAAAAAGCATATACATAAGCATAATATACCACGAGGACAACCAATTTCTGACTTTCTTTAAATTCCCTGTATAAAGATTATATGATTTTCTCAAGGAAATTATACCAACATGTTTAGATTAGTGCATGAGCAAAATGACCATTTAAAAAAGCTAAATAGGGCTTCCCTGGTGGCACGGTGGTTGAGAATCTGCCTGCCAATGCAGCGGACACGGGTTCGATCCCTGGTCTGGGAAGATCCCACATGCCACAGAGCAACTGGGCCCGTGAGCCACAATTACTGAGCCTGAGCTCTGCAACAAGAGAGGCCGCGATAGTGAGAGGCCCACACACCGCAATGAAGAGTGGCCGCCGCTTGCCACAACTAGAGAAAGCCCTCACACAGAAATTAAGACCCAACACAGCCATAAATAAATAAATGTTTTAAAAAATAAATAAAAATTAAAAAGCTAAATAATTCAGTTTTATATCTGTGGCCTCAAGGGTCTTTGTGGCTTTTCTGAGGCCATAATTTCTCAGTTATCCCTGAGTCATTGGGTTTAAACACCAGATCTTATTTTATTAATTAATTAATTTTTTTTTAGTTAAAAAGAAATAAAGTTGAAAGAAATTAATAGCAGACATATAATAAGCAAAGAATTAAAGATCTGATTACGTGTTAAACACACCCAACTCCTTTGTCAAGAATAATTCATATTAAAACAAAACAAAACAAATAAAAACAGAATCTCACATATGTGGTCCTAGTCATAAATACATTTTTAAAAATTGTATGAGTGTTCATCCTTACCCCCAGCATCTGAAGTGATCTGTCAATTTGGCATTTTCAAAATGAGAGATTCTTAGGATGCAACAGAGATTCACTGACTCAAAAAATTATTTTTAGCTGTTGGGAATTAACCTTAATCTGGACATTTTAGTGGACTTTTTCAAATCGGCTAGCAATGAAAGAAACATTGAAAATTAATCTGAAGGGCAAAACAACCCACTTATATATATTTTAAAGTCAATTTAAATGAGAGGATTTTACCATTTTGACCAAGTTGGCTGCATATAAGACAGGAGAGTATTTACATACATGATGGGAGACTTCAAGTTAATGTCTTCCTACTTCTCTCCAGATCTGTGTAGAGCCCAAGAAATGTAACAGCATAGTTTGTTTTTTTAACCTTATCTCATTATTTTGAGTGTACATATATCTTTCTCCAAAGAGTCCATTTATAATATTTGTGCCATCAGTCAGACTTCAAAGACCTTAAAAAGAAGATAGTAATCTCCCTGTTATTGGAATTTATGCAGTTTCAGGATGTCCAAAATATTTTAAGACAGAACAATATTTCACAATGGTTATTTAAAATATTTTCTGTGTTTCCTGTATATTGGCCCTGATTTGGGAGATTGACCCAATATATTATAAATTGCATTTTAACTTTACATGATAAGAAATTCCTTAAAAATAATAAATAAATATTTTGACTTTCTAAAATTTTTAAAACTTTCTACATATACTAATAACAAAATACCATTTCTTCTTGGGCATGCTCTTCGGACTGTTAAGATTAGCGTATTAATTATATGCATTAAGTTGTTTTATTTGATCTAATTTTACAGCAAAATGAGACAGAGGTTTGTTGGTGAGTCACTGGTTTGTCGAATGTTATATATAATTTGTGAAACTAATAACACATTTTAAATAAGTCATTTTAAATGTTTACTTTTTCATCATATATTAAATGCCAAGCCATTTCCACATATTATATTTTTAATAAACTTTTTAAAATAGTTTAAGATTTATAGAAAATTTGCAAAGAACTTTGAAAGTTCCCATAAACATCACAACCAGTTTCCCCTATTAGTAACCTCTTATATGAGTATGGTTTATTTGTGATAGTTAATAAAAAATATTGGTACATTAATATTAACTAAAGACTCTATCAGATTTTCTTAGTTTTCATCCAATGTCCTTTTTCTGTCCCAGGGTCTCATCCAGGACACCATGTGACTTTCAGTCATGTCTATCAGTCTCCCCTTGGTTATGACAGTTTCTCGAACTTTCCTTGTTTTTGATGACATCGACAGTTTTGAGAAACACTGGTCAGATATTTTATAAGATATCCTGAATTTGGGATTTCTCTGAATGTTTTTCTTATGATTAGACTGGGGATATTGGCTTTGGGAAGGAAAACTACTTCCTTCCCAAAGGGGTAAATAAATTACCATTTTTATCACATCATATCACCATACTGTCAACCTGACCCATCACAGCTGATTTAATCATTGATCATCTGGTTGCAATATTGTTGCACAGGGACCTGCACTATAAAGTTACTCTCCCTGGCCCCCTGACCTTTACTTACTGTATTCTGTGAAGGAAGTTACTAGAAGCATTTTACACTTAAGGAGTAGGGAGCTATGTTCCACCTTCATGAGGGTGAAATACTTGAATCAATTATTTGGAATTCTGCTGCAGAAGAGATTTGTCTATTCTTTCTGATTTATTTATTACTCAATCACATATTTATGTCATGGACATTTATTTTATACTTTGGGTCATAATCCAATATTACTTTATTTTGTGATGCAAAGTTTTCCAGTTTTGACTACTGGAGGCTCTTTCAGTCTGCTCCAGTATCCAACTGACAACCTCCCACACCACTCCCCCACCTATAATTCCCATGACTGTATGTGTGTGTATGTTTGAGCACTTTCGTACTTTCTTGTGCTGTAGGATACTCCAGGCTCATCTTGTATATCCCCTGTCCCAGTTCTAGAGTCAGTCATTTCTTCAGGGAATCCCAGTTTCCACACTTGAAGAATATTATTAAAAACCAAGAGCCAGATGTGAGGTTTGCTCATAGCTACTTTGGTATGGTTGATTTTAGAATCTCTCATTTTATCCCCTCTCATACTTTAAAAAAAATTTAGTACTTTCCCTAGAATTTGCACTATACATTTTTAATGCATCTGCATTCACCTTCAAGTAGCATTCTACCACTTCACACGTAGGGCAAGTACTTTATAACAGAGTATTTCCGATCCTCCCTCTTTTCCTGTGACATTGATGTCTTTCACTTCTTCATATTTTATAATCAAGTAATACATCGCTATTATTAGTACTATTGCTTTTCAAAGTTATCTTTTATGTCAATTAAGAGTGATAAAAAAAGTCTTTCGTTTAGCTTAATTTACGCCTTTGATGCTTGTCCTTTCTTTAAGTTTATCCAAGTTTCTGGTCATTTTTTGATCATTCTGCTTGAAGACCTTCTTTTAACATTCTTGGAGGCAGGTGTGCTGACAATTAATTCCCTAAGCCTTTATTTTGTTTTTGGTTTTTTGAGAAGTTTTATTTCTCTACTTATGAAATTAAATTTTACTGGCTATAGAATTCATGTTTGGTGTTTTTCCCAAAATTTAAATACTTCACTATATTCTCTTGCTTACACAGCATCTGACAAGAAATCAGCTATCATTCTTATCCTTGTTCTTCTATAAGTAAGGCCTTTTATTCATTGGCTCCTTTCAAGATTTTCTTTGTTTTTAGTTTTCTGCATTTGAATAAGATATGCCTATATATGATTATGTCTTGGTATTTATCCTACTTGTCACTCTTTTAGCCTCCTGAATCTCTGGTTTGGTGTCTATCATTCACTTTGGAATATTATCTGCCATTATTACTTAAATTTGTTCACTCTTCTGCTTTTGCTATTCCAGTTTTGTGCATTTTTATTGTCTTGAAATCTTCTCACAGTTCTTTCTTATTCTATTTTTTATTCCTTTTCACCTTCCATTTCAATTAACCTATTGTCAAGCTTACTGATTCTTTCCTCAGCCATGCCATGCCTACTTATGAGTCCATCAAAGGTATTCTTCATTTTTCCCACAGTGTTTTTGATTTCTAGCATTTTCTATATCTCTGCTTATAATACTCATCTATTCTTGCATGGATGTTTACTTTTTCCAGTAGTTCCCTTAACATATTCATCATTGTTATTTTAAATTCACTGTGTGATTCTTACATGTGCTGTTATCTGGGTTTGGTTATGATGATTCCTTTTTCTTTTCAGACTTTGTTTCTTATTGCCTTTGCCATGCCTTGTAATTATTTTGCTGAAAGCTTGGACATATATTAGGTAATAGGAACTGAGGTATTTAGGTCTTTATTGTGAGCCTTCATGTTAATCTGGCTAGGAGTTGGGGTGTGTTTGATGTTTGCTGTAGCTGTAGGTGCCAGAGATTCAAATTCCTTTAATGTTCCTGTTTTTGTTGACCCTGCTGACTTTGGGTTTCCCTAAGTACTCTCCCTCAGAGGAAGTCTATATTTTGCAGCTTTTTCAGATATAGCCCATTGTTATTACCTGAAGTCCTGCTGATGTGGCAGTAAGGTATGGGGGAGGAGCTGCATTTTATCATCTGATAACATCTCAGTCTTTTAATGGGCCAGTGTCTTTGGGCTATGACCTCTACAAGGGTTTTTTCAGTAGGATAGCTTTTTCCTCCTGTTACCTCTTCTCTTCCCTGGGTATAGAATTCCTAAATATTCCCAATCTATTTCCCTATTTCCTTGAAACTCTGACCCCTGTTGGCTATGTTTTATTGTTGCTGTTTTTTGTTTTGTTTGGGAGTTTGTTTGTTTTTTGGTCCCCCCATCCCCCCACTGTCAGACAGACAGGAAGCCTGGAGGGATTGAAGGGAGAGGAATTCCCTTGCACAGCTGGAATAAGGCCTAGGCAATGTCCTTTACCTTGGAGAGTATTTGTGTGTTATTGAGAAGGTTTGGGGTATATTTCACAATGATCACTCTTACCCTTTTCTCTGCTAGAGTCAGGAGGGAATCTTTATCAGATATTCATTGTGAGAATCTAATATGATTCCTGGAAGCGAAACACATACAAGTAAGACTTCAGCTCCCAGCAGTCTCTCATTCTCAAGCCAGTCCACACTAAGCCTCTAGCAACTAGACAAAATTACCATTTAAGAATCTTTATCGGGTTAGGTCTCCAGTGACTCCTGATCCAGGTTAGCAGATTCTGTCTGTCTCTCAACAGATGGGTCTGTCTCGCCAGATTTCAAGGTGGCAGTTTGCTCTGCAACCTCAGTTCTCTAATGGGTACAAGAAAAATCATTGATTATCTATCCAGCATTTTTGTTGCTGTTTTAAGGAAAGGAACAACAACTTCCAAGCTCTTTACATGTTGGAGCTTAATATGGCAAAATGATTACCTTTTTTTTTTCTCACCCCGGTACGCGGGCCTCTCACTGTCGTGGCCTCTCCCGTTGCGGAGCACAGGCTCCGGACGCGCAGGCTCAGCGGCCATGGCTCACGGGCCCAGCCTCTCCGCGGCATGTGGGATCTTCCCAGACCGGGGCACAAACCCGCGTCCCCTGCATCGGCACGCGGACTCTCAACCACTGCGCCACCAGGGAAGCCCTGATTACTTTTTAAACGTAAAATTTTATTACTCTATTGTGGGTCATTCACTCCACATTATTTGTGGGAGGAAAAATACAATAATAGTGTTTTTTTCCCTGACTCGGTTAAAACATAACATGTAGGAGTATAAATTTAATAAAAATGCCTCCTATGAAAATAAAAAGATAATCTGGAGATTTCTCCTGAAAAGCAGCAAATGTTTGAGTACTTACTTTAAAAAAAAGAGAACACTTTTTTTAATAATTAAGTTTATTTCAAATACATTTACTCACATAGCATCAACCCACAGAAGTTCCCACACCTGGGGAATATTGAGGCTGATGATGTCTACACTAATTACAATTATACTTAAGCTAAGGAAAGGACAAATCAGTTTTAGCTTTTAGGAATAAATCATTAGCTGATTTATTCAGGGATCAAAATAGGAACGTTCCCCTGAAAAGCAATGAATCGACTTGGTGCATTCCATACACAATATATTATTTTTTATAGCTAAGGAGTCCTTGATATTTTTAGGATTGCCAATAGTTTTTTATGTGTGTGTGCCTCTATATCAGAAATTAGCCAAAAAATATATAATACTTGGCACTTCAGTCATTTGTCCATTTTATGTGTGTGTGTGTACATTATGTTTTTTATAACTGCTCTTTCAAGATTTAAAGGATTTCTCAAAATGTTTCTGCAACATAAATAAAATAGGTCAGACAGTATGTGAGCTCAAATGAAAATAACTAAGGAAAATAACTAATTCTGCCACAGACTTACTTCTCCTTTTTAGCTTTCTAGATGTATCTATCCTGCTGAAGGAGACTTTCAATAGGGGAAGAAAAATACAGGCTATTGTGTAGGTGTCTACACTGTGTGCACTGACCTCAACCAAAATTGTTAACATAATTCAGAGTCCTAAGTTTTGGCAGATGAGTGTGTGACTGAAAAATGCACAGTAAGTGGAATACAGGGTGAGATATTTATTCTCAACTGGCTGGTTAATGCAGCTGTGTCCTGTCTGTCCTATATAAGGCCGTATTAAAATTTTGAAGGGGATATTCCGTTATAAAAACATGATTCGTCTTTTGGGCTATATGACTTGATATTGTACTAGGATATTGAAGTTTACCTTATACTTACTGTTACATGAGAGAGGAAAAATCTAGATAGCACAAGTAATCAAAATCATGAACTGACTGATAAAGACTTATGTGTTTTAAACTTTATGTAACTGGAGAAAATAAAGAGCTAATAGAGGAAAGAGGATATAATTACAAAATGGATCATAAGGACTGGTTAAATGAAGTGCTGACAACAATGCAAATTTACGACTAAAATCTATAATCTTCTGATTATGTCTATACATGTAATACATCTTAGAGAGTCAATCATTTATACGGGACTCTGACTGATGCAGAAGTGGGATCTAGATCAATCAGCCAGAGAAGCATACCTGACTACATTCAGCAGCAGGGAAATTTTGTAGGTTACTCAAGTGCTGCAAAATCTCTAATTTTCAATGTCATTTGGTCTCCTTGCTCACATTTAAATTTGATTTATAGTGTGAAAAAAATGGCACATACCCTTATTGCTATATAAAGGTCACTTTTAAGAAATAAGTATTTTTAAGCCTGATTTTTTTCCCCTTCTTTTCCAAATTGCAATTTAGAAGGGGAGGTTTTAGGGGAAAAGCCCAGGTCGGCTAACTTGAGGAAGAGTTCGGGTTGGGGAGAGGGAAGGCTATAAAAAGAGAAAAAGGTTTAAAATGCCTCCTAACTCCTTTAAACAGTAGCCAGCAGTTAGAAATGGAAAGAAAACTACAAGATAATTAAGATTTAAATCACATCCTGAAGCCATTTAATAGTTTTGCCCTAGGATTTAGAACTTGAGAATTTAATTTTTTGAAAACACTTCTATGATGCCTGACATTTAGACAACTGTTTAAGAGAAGAAAATACTGTGACAGTAAAAGATTAGCTAAACTGTACTCTGTACATGGAGAAATGCAAATGAGAGTATGCAGCTCTAAAACAGTGCACATCAAAAATGCTGTGGAGACAAATAAGCAGACGGAGTGACTTTCAAACTAAGAAACTAGGTCAAAAATCAGATAAAGCATGTATCTGTAACAGCAGCATTTCCTTATCTGAATTGTTTAAGATTTAATATTGAATTTTACTGTGCTTACTTTTGTTTAACCATATGTGGTTCAAAATCACATTTACAAGTTAACTTTTTTCCCCTAAAATACTTAAAGCAAGATAATAGCACAAGTAAGCAGCAGTTTCTAGAATCACAACTCAATCTAATGTTATTCACCCTGGATGCTAATTACAGATCATTTGCTCATTTGAGAGTCTTCCCTTTAGATCTTAGAAAAGTGTTTTGAGATCCAACACTAGCTTAATATAATGCAGTTCCCTGAGAAGAAGATCAATAAGAAGCACTGTTCATCATCTCTAACCTTAATTACTAGTAAATTCCTGTCAACAAATACTTGGTAAAGGGTTAGATTGGGGGGATAAAAAGTCTTGCAAAGATGAGTGACTTCAGGAAGACACAAAGCTAAGAAAGAATGGACAGAGTTTAGGAAAGGAGCTAGTATTTGAAAAAATATAGAGAGAGATAGATATTTACATAATGAGCTCATATTTAGGTATTATTAAACATGCTGGAAGAGCTTCCCTGGTGGCGAAGTAGTTGAGAGTCCGCCTGCCAATGCAGGGGACATTCGTGCCCCGATCCCACATGCCGCGGAGCGGCTGGGCCCGTGAGCCATGGCCACTGAACCTGCGCATCCGGAGCCTGTGCTCTGCAATAGGAGAGGCTGCAACAGTGAGAGGCCTGCATACCACAAAAAAAAAAAAAAAAAAAAGAAACCATGCTGGAAGTAACCTCAAATGTTCAACAACTATCATCAACACCTATCACAAATATTGAAAATGTTATAAACACCATTCGTACCAGATTTTTCCAGAACAAATTTGAATTTAAATAACATCTTTCATTTTCTTGTTTCATTATGTCCTTTCCCCTTTACATGAAATTGGCCTGCAAAAACTGGTGTTCTTTATACCCAAGCTCACCGGGTTGTTGTCCAGTGGACCCACTGCTCTTGGGTCTGAAAATCATCTTATTTCAATCTTGGAGTCTTGCAACTTGTTTCTGACTCAGGCCTCTTGTGGTTTAAAAAAAAAAAAAAAGAAAAAGGTCTCTACTGTAACTTGCTGAACTAAGATCTCCCTTTCAATTACTCCCGCATCCTTGAATTTGACCAGAACTAGTACGTACAGAGCTGAGCAAGAGATATTTGCTCCTGTAGCCTCTCTTGAGATACCTGCATCAGCATTCCCCTCTTGCACTCTAATCTTGGCCTCCTACTCTGCCACCCATACATCTACATGCACCAATTAAGGAAATGAATAGAACATAATTTACATGCATGTTCATAAATATCATTTTGTCCTGAATTTCTATTTGAAAAATATGACCCATCATTCTTTGAGGATTTTGGCAGCCGCCAGAATGCATCACTTAGGTCTCCTGCTGCAATCAGTGTAACTGTCATCCCCAACACTTTCAAGCTGAGACTTGGTTCCTTCAAGCTCCTCTCAGCACAGTGTGTTCATTCTGGCAAGGTGAGGCAACTGGCTCAAGTGCACACTCATCTCTGCCTCCATGAGCCTTTTTTAGAAGTATACTATAGTCCAAGACTCTTAATACCCAGTTTTTCTTCTTCAGAGGTGCCAGACTTGCATCAAACCAGTAAGCTCACCTTGCTTCTTCCCCCTTATTCTTCACAGCCATTTCACCCAGTCTTTTCCATCTTTAATCCATACTGTGTTTGCTTCTTAAAAGCCCCAATCTGACACAAGAATATCAAATATGTGGTCTGTTTTCCAAGTAACATGCCCATGAATGAATTTTAATGTAAAGTAGTGAACAATTTCATGGCTGCTTAAGTTGGAAGCATTTGGAATAAATTGTCACTTCTGTAGAGTACTAGCTGTGTAATTTTAGACTAGCATTCAAGCCTTCATTTTCTACTTTCTAAAATAAGATATCAATAATTATCTCAGGGGGACCATCAAGATGGCAGAGGAGTAAGACAGGGAGATCACCTTCCTCCACACAAATATATCAAAAATACATCTACATGTGGAACAACTCCTAAAGAACACCTACTGAATGCTGGAAGAAGACCTCAGACTTCCCAAAAGGCAAGAAACTCCCCACGTACCTGGGTAGGAAAAAAGAAAAAACAGAGAAAAGAATAGGGAAGGGACCTCTACTTCTGGGAGGGAGCTGTGAAGTAGGAAAAGTTTCCACACACTAGGAAGCCCCTTCACTGGTGGGAATGGGGGGTGGGCAGGGGGAAACTTCAGAGCCACGGAGGAGAGCGCAGCAACAGGGGTGCAGAGTGCAAAACGGAGAGATTCCTGCACAGAGGATAGGTGCCAACCAGCACTCACCAGCTTCAGAGGCTTGTCTGCTCACCTGCCAGTGCGGGCGGGTGCTGGGAGCTGAGGATCAGGCTTTGGTCAGATCCCAGGGAGAGGACTGGGGTTGGCTGCATGAACACAGTCTGAAGGGGCTAGTGCGCCACAGCTAGCCGGGAGGGCATCTGGGAAAAAGTCTGGAGCTGCCAAAGAGACAAGAGACCATTGTTTTGGGGTGTGGGAGGAAAGGAGATTCAGACACCTCCTAAACGAGCTATAGAGACAGGCGCAAGCCACGGCAATCAGCATGGACACAAGAGACGGGCATGAGATGCTAAGACTGCTGCTGCAGCCACCAAGAAGCCTGCGTGCAAGCATAGGTCACTGTCCCCACCTCTCCTCCCGTGAGACTGTGCAGACCTCCACAGCCAGTGTCCGATGATCCAGGGACAATTTCCCCAGGAGAACACACAGTGTGCCTCAGGCTGTTGCAACCTCACGTCAGCCTCTGCCATCACAGGCTCACCACACGCACATTCTATACCCCTCCTTCCCCAACTCGGCCTGAGTGAGCCAGAGCACCCTAATCAGCTAATACTTTAATGCTGTATTGTCTGGGCAGGGAACAGATGCCCTCAGGCGACTTACAAACCCAGATGGGGACAAACCCAAAGCTGAACCCAAGAAGCTGTGCAAACAAAGAAGAGAAAGGGAAATCTCTCCCAGCAGCCTCAGGAGCAGCAGATTAAATCTCCACAATCAACTTGATGTACCGTGCATCTGAGGAATACCGGAATAGACAACAAATCATCCCAAAATTGAGGCGGTGGACTTTGGGAGCAACTATAGACTTGGGGTTTTCTTTCTGCATCTAATTTCCTTCTGGTTTTATGTTTATTTTAGTTTAGTATATAGAGCTTATTATCATTAGCAGATTTGTTTATTGATTTGGTTGCTCTCTTCCTTTTTTTAAAATATATGTATGTTTTTTCCTTTTTCTCTTTTTGTAAGTGTGTATGTATATGCTTCTTTGTGTGATTTTGTCTATATAGGTTTGCTTTTACCATTTGTCTTAGGGTTCTGTCTGTTTTTCTTTTTTTTTTAAAGTATAGTTTTTAGTACTTGTTATCATTGGTGGATTTGTTTATTGGTTTGGCTGCTCTCTTCATTCTTTCTATTTTTATTATTACTTTTATATTGTTTTATTTTTAATAATATTTTTAAATTTTTATTTTACTAACTTTTTTATTTTATTTTATTTCACTTTACGTTATTCTATTCTATTCTATTTATTTATTTATTTTTTCTCCCTTTTTTTCTGAGCCATGGGGCTGAAAGGGCCTTGGTGTTTCAGCCGGGTGTCAGGCCTGAGACCCTGAGGTGGGAGACTGAGTTCAGGACTTTGGTCCACCAGACATCTCCCGGCCCCATGTAATATCAATGGCAAAAGCTCTACCAGAGATCTCCATCTCAATGCTAAACCCAGCTCCACTCAACAACCAGCAAGCTACAGTGCAGGACACCATATGACAAAAAACTATCAAGACAGGAACACAACCCACCCATTAGCAGAGAGGCTGACTAAAATCATAATAAGTTCACAGACACCACAAAACACACAACAAGATGCTGTCCTTTTCACCAGAAATACAAGATCCAGCCTCATCCAACAGAACACAGGTCCAGTAGCCTCCACAAAGAAGCCTACACAACTCACTGAACCAACCTACCCATGAGGGAAGGCACCAAAAACAACGGGAACTATGAACCTGCAGCCTGTGAAAAGGAGACCCAAAATGCAGTATGTTAAGCAAAATGAGAAGAGAGAAAAATACACAGGAGATGAAGGAGCAAAGTAAAAACCCACCAGAACAAACAAATGAAGAGGAAATAGGCAGTCTACCTGAAAAAGAATTCAAAGTAATGATAGTAAAGATGATACAAAATTTTGGAAATAGAATGGAGGAAATATAAGAAATGTTTAACAAGGACCTAGAAGAACTAAAGAGCAAACAAACAGTGATGAACAACACAATAAATGAAATTAAAAATTCTCTATAAGGACTCAATAGCAGAATAACCAAGGCAGAAGAACAGATAACTCACCTGGAAGATAAAATAATGGAAATAACTACGGCAGAGCAGAATAAACAAAAAACACTGAAAATAATTGAGGACAGTCTCAGAGACCTCTGGAACAACATTAAATGCACCAGCATTCAGATTATAGGGGTACCAGAAGAAGAGTAAAAGAAAAAGTCTGAGAAAATATTTGAAGAGATTATAGTTGAATACTTCCCTAATATGGGAAAGGAAATAGTCAAGTCCAGGAAACAGAGAGAGTCCCAAACAGGATAAATCCAAGAAGAAACACGTCAAAACATATATTAATCAAACTTAATTAAGTTTGATTAATATTAATCAATATTAATCAAACAAAATTAATCAAAATTAAATGCAAAGAAAAAATATTGAAAGCAACAAGGGAAAAGCAACAAATAAAATACAAGGGAATCCCCATAAGGTTAACAGCTGATTTCTCAGCAGAAAATCTGCAAGTCAGAGGGGTGTGTCAGGATATATTTAAAGTGATGAATGGGAAAAATTTTAAACCAATGTTACTCTACCCAACAAGGGTCTCATTCAGATTCCATAGAGAAATTAAAACCTTGACAGATAAGCAAAAACTAAGAGAATTCATCACCACAAAACCAGCTTTACAAGAAATGCTAAAGGAAGTTCTCTAGGCAGGGAACACAAGAGAAGGAAAAGACCTACAATAACAAAAACAAAACAATTAAGAAAATGGTAATAGGAACATACATATCAATAATTACCTTAAATGTAAATGGATTAAATGCTCAAACCACAAGACATAGACTGGCTGAATGGATACAAAAACAAGATCTGTATATATGCTATCTACAAGAGAGCCACTTCTGACCTAGGAACACATACAGACTGAAAGTGAGGGGATGGAAAAAGATATTCCATGCAACTGGAAATCAAAAGAAAGCTGGAGTAGCAATTCTCATGTCACACACAATAGACGTTAAAATAAAGACTATAAGAAGAGACAAAGAAGGACACTACATAATGATAAAGGGATCTATCCAAGAAGAAGATATAGTAATTGTAAATATTTATGGACCCAACCTAGGGATGCTTCAATATATAAGGGGTACTTATATATATTATATATTATATATATATATATATATATATATATATATATATATATAATGCTAACAGCCATAAAAGGGGAAATCAACAGTAATACAAACATAGTAGGGGACTTTAACACCCCACTTTCAATAATGGACAGATCATCCAAAATGAAAATAAATAAGTAAACACAAGTTTTAAATGATATATTAAACAAGATGGATTTAATTGATATTTATAGGACATTCCATCCAAAAACAACACAATACACTTTCTTCTCAAGTGCTCATGGAACATTCTCCAGGATGCATCATATCTTGGGGCACAAATCAAGCCTTGATAAACTTAAGACAATTGAATTTGTATCAGGTATCTTTTCCGACCACAATGCTATGAGACTAGTTATCAATTACAGGAAAAATTCTGTAAAACATACAGAAAAAAGGAGGCTAAACAGTATGCTACTAAATAACTAAGAGATCACTGAAGAAATCAAAGAGGAAATCAAAAAGTACCTAGAAACAAATGACAATGAAAACACAATGACCCAAAACCTATGGGATGCAGCAAAAGCAGTTCTAAAACAGAAGTTTATAGCAATACAATCCTACCTCAAGAAATAAGAAATATCTCAAATAAACAACCTAACTTTACACCAAAAGCAATTAGTGAAAGAAGAACAATAAAACCCAAAGTTAGCATAAGGAAAGAAATCATAAAGATCAGATCAGAAATAAATGAAAAAGAAATGCAGGAAATGATAGCAAAGATCAATAAGAGTAAAAGCTGGTTCTTTGAGAAGATAGACAATATTGATAAACCCAAGAAAAAAAGAGAGAAGACTCAAATCAATAGAATTAGAAAGGAAAAACAAGAAGTAACAACTGACATTACAGAAATACAAACAATCATGAGAGATTACTACAAGCAACTATATGACAATAAAATGGACAATCTGAAAAAAATGGACAAATTATTAGAAAAGCACAATGTTCCAAGACTGAACCAGGAAGAAATAGAAAATATGAACAGACCAATCACAAGCATTGAAATTGAAACTGTGACTAAAAATGTTCCAACAAACAAAAGCCCAGGACCAGATGGCTTCACAGGCAAATTCTACCAAACATTTAGAGAAGAGCAAACACTTATCCTTCTCAAACTCTTCCAAAATATAGCAGAGGGAAGAACACTCCCAAACTCATTCTATGAGGCCACCAACACCCTGATAGCAAAACCAGACAAAGATATCACAAAAAAAGAAAACTATAGGCCAATATCACTGATGAACTTAGATGCAAAATTCCTCACCAAAATACTAGCAAACAGAATCCAGCAGCACCATAAAAGGATCATACACAATGATCAAGTGGGGTTTATCCTGGGAATGCAAGGATTCTTCAATATACACAAATCAATCAATGTGATAAACCATATTAACAAACTGAAGGATAAAAACCATATGATAATCTCACTAGATGCAGAAAAAGCTTTCAACAAATTTCAACATCCATTTATGATAAAAGCCCTCCAGAAAGTAGGCATAGAGGCAACTTACCTCAACATAATAAAGGCCATATATGACAAACCCACAGCCAACATCATCCTCAATGGTGAAAGACTGAAACCATTTCCACTAAGATCAGGAAAAAGACAAGGTTGCCCACTCTCACCTCTATTAGTCAACATAGTTTTGGAAGTTTTAGCCACAACAATCAAAGAAGAAAAAGCAATAAAAGGAATCCAAATCAGAAAAGAAGTAAAACTGTCACTGTTTTCAGATGACATGATACTATACATAGAGAATCCTAAAGATGCTACCAGAAAACTACTTAGATTAATCAATGAATCTGGTAAAGTGGTAAAATACAAAATTAATGCATAGAAATCTCTTGTATTCCTATACACTAACGATGAGAAATCTGAAATAGAAATTAAGGAAACACTCCCCATTTACCACTGCAACAAAAAGAATAAAATAGATAGGAATAAATTTACCTAAGGAGAAAAAGACCTGTATGAAGAAAACTATAAGACACTGAGGAAAGAAATTAAAGATGATGCAGGGGCTTCCCTGGTGGCACAGTGGTTAAGAGTCTGCCTGCCATTGCAGGGGACATGGGTTCATGCCCTGGTCCAGGAAGATCCCACATGCCACAGAGAGGCTAGGCCTGTGAGCCATGGCTGCTGAGCCTGTGCGTCTGGAGCCTGTGCTCTGCAACGGGAGAGGCCACAACAGTGAGAGGCCCACATACCACAAAAAAAAAAAAAAAAAAAGATGATGCAAACAGGTGGAGAGATATACCATGTTCTGGGATTGAAAATGTTATGAAAATGACTATACTACACAAAGCAATCTTCAGATTCAATGCAATTCCTATCAAACTACCAATGGCATTTTTCACAGAACTCGAACAAAAAATTGCACACTTTGTATGGAAACATAAAAGATTCCGAATAACAAAATCAATCTTGAGACAGAAAAATGGAGCTGGAGGAATCAGGTTCCCTGACTTCAGACTATACTACAAAGCTACAGTAATAAAGACAGTATGGTACTGGCACAAAAACAGAAATATAGATCAGTGGAAAAGGATAGAAAGCCCAGAGATAAACCCATGCACATATGGTTACCTTATCTTTGATAAATGAGGCAAAAATATACATTGGTGAAAAGACAGCCTCTTCAATAAGTGGTGCTGGGAAACTGGACAGCTTCATGTAAAAGGATTAAATTAGAACACTCCCTAACACCATACACAAAAAATAAACAGAAAATGGATTAAATACCTAAATATAATGTCAGACACTATAACACTCTTAGAGGAAAATACAGGCAGAACACTCTATGATATAAATCATAACAAGACACTTTCTGACCCACCTCCTGGAGAAATGGAAATTAAAAACAAAAATAATCAAATGGCACCTAATGAAACATAAAAGCTTTTCACAGCAAAGGAAACCATAAAGAAGATGAAAAGAAAACCCTCAGAATGGGAGAATATATTTACAAACAGAGCAACTGACAAATGATCAATCTCCAAAATATACAAGCAGCTCATGCAGCTCAATATAAAAAAAAAAAAAAAAAAAAAACCCAACCCAATCCAAAAATGGGCAGAAGACCTAAATAAACATTTATCCAAAGAAGACAGTTGGCCAAGAAGCACATGAAAGGATGCTCAACGTCACTTATCATTAGAGAAATGCAAATCAAAACTACAATGAGGTATCACCTCACACTGGTTAGAATAGCCATCATCCAAAAATCTACAAAGTATAAATGATGGAGAGGGTTTGGAGAAAAGGGAACCCTCTTGCACTGTTGGTGGGAATGTAAATTGATACAGCCACTATGGAGAACACTATGGAGATTCCTTAAAGAACTAAAAATAGAACTACCATACGACCCAGCAATCCCACTACTGGGTATATACCTTGAGAAAACCAAATCCAAAAAGAGTCATGTACCACAATGTTCAGTGTAGCTCTATTTACAATAGCCAGGACATGGAAGCAACCTAAGTATCCATTGACAGATGAATGTTTAAAGAAATGTGGCACATATATTCAATGGAATATTACTCAGCCATAAAAAGAAATGAAATTGAGTTTTTTGTAATGAGGTGGATGGCCCTAGAGTCTGTCATACAGACTGAAGTAAATAAGAAAGAGAAAAATAAATACTGGATGCTAGCACATATATATGGAATCTAAAAAGAAAAAAAAATGGCTCTGAAGAACCTAGGGGCAGGAGAGGAATAAAGACGCAGAGGTAGAGAATGGACTTGTGGATGTGGGGAGGGGTAAGTGTAAGCTGAAACAAAGTGAGAGAGTGGCATGGACATATACACACTACCCAATGTAAAATAGATAGCTAGTGGGAAGCAGCCGCATAGCACAGGGAGATCAGCTCTCTTGGTACTTTGTGACCACCTAGAGGGGTGGAATAGGGAGAGTGGGAGGAAGATGCAAGAGGGAGGAGATATTGGTATATATGTATACATATAGCTGATTCACTTTGTTATACAGAGAAACTAACACACCATTGTAAAGCAATTATACTCCAATAAAGATGTTAAAAAAAATAAGTATTCTGGTTCAAGAAAAAAAATAATAATTATCTCATATAAGGTCATTGTATGGAGGAGGATTTCAACATATAGAAAACACCTATTAAGCGGTAATGTTAGAAGTAATGAATGAAGAATGAGAGATATTCAGGAAAATCATTTTGCAAACTTAAAGGAATGAGTATTGAAATGGAATGTTTATATTTCTCTCTGGTACTAGGGAAAAGTCAGTTTGAGTAGAGAAGAAGAAAGATTGACATTGTTAACAAGTTCTCTTAGAATTACCTCTCCAGAGCTAAAGTTTTCTAGGAAATCTTGGGTTGCTGAAGTCCTAACTTGCTCTCAGAAATTTTAGTAGCTCTCACTTTTTAATAGGAAAGCATGATAATTTTAGGGGAAATGTGTCAGTAGGACCCCTACAGAACTGTGGAATCTGAAATTTGGAAATTTAAAATATAACGGTGTTTTTGGCTTGGACTTGAAGGATTATAGAAGTGATCTCCGTATTTCTAAATAGCCCCATTCTAGGCATGATCATTTAGGTTGATTAGTGCTGGGTCCTCAGGTGGTTAAATCCTCAAATAACCTGACTAAATTGAAAGAAAATAATCATATGGCAAATCAGAGTCTTTAGGATCTTTAAATATAGTGGAAATAGTATTGAAAAATAACACTCTCTACTATGAGAAAGAAATAATAAGCTTGTATTTTATATTATTATTAAAACCACTTTTTATGTGTAGAACTTTAATATTTTATACAGAGAAAATGAACTTAATTATTGCAAATTCTTAGTCTTATATGTTAGAATGAGATATATTAAACATGAAATGTCCTTCTAGTTTAAGAACACTGTCACATGCATGACAGAAGAGAGGTTCTGAGGTCAAATCTGTCATTTCATATAATGTGACTTTCTTAAAGATCAGATGGTAATGCAGGTCAGTGATAAGAAAATAATGGATTCTGTACATTCAGACAGTAAGTTAACACTTTAAGAACCAATCTGGCTTCTTTAAAGAATCAGAGATTGTCCACATTTTGATTATCGAGTTAAAAAGTAGATGTCACTTCCTAGATTACTGGTGCTATCTAAGGTAATGATTCACTTATGAAAATAACACATTAAATCCTAAAAGCAAAGTGACCAAATAGAAATTCTTTTTAACAGATCTATATGCAATTATATTCTGAGGGGTTGTATATAAACAGCAATGCTGTGTGAGCAAGTGTGTATTATTTTAGTAGATTAAATAAATATAAAATCCACTAAACTACTGGCTGAAATCAGTTTCGATGGAGTAAAGAGCATGAGCTTTCTGAAAAACTGAGTAATAACAAAGTGACCACACTGTGTATGTACACACAAGTTGGTGAGTTTCAGAAAATAAACAAGAAAAAAGTATACTAGATTTTTTATTAAAATTTTTTTTTAAAGTCATGATCAAAAAGTGTCTACACAAAGGAGGCTAGGCATGAGACATTGTATCCAAGAATAACACTGTCAATTTAGGATTTTTTTTCCCCTTAAATCAGGGATTGGCACTTTTTTCTGTAGAGGGCCAGATGGTAATAAAAAATTTAGGTTTCGCAGGCCACTTATAGTCTCTGCCCCATACTATTTTGTTTCCTTTTTTTTTTCTAAACCCTAAATATTTAAAAATTTTCATAGCTAGAGGTAGGACATACAAAGGCCAAGCACCAGATTTAGCCATAAGTCTGTCATTTGCCTACCCTTGATGGCTATTCTTGAAATAAAGATGTCCACACACTACACAGAATGGGTGCAGTGGATGAGATGGAATTAATGAACTCTGATGGTAAGATAATGTGTCCAAAAGAACAGAAAATTCAATCACCAGGTTTTAGGATAGCTCACTTCTCTTAAAGAGGAATGGAATACCTGTAAATGAGAAACTTAACTGATTGGACTATAATATGAAAATGCAAACTATACTGTATATTCAATTACATATTCTAGCAGGTACATTTGATTCTAGGTTTTTGGTCTTTCCTCTGCCTCCCTGCTCATTTCTCTTTTATGATTTTTAACAGAAATAACTGAGTATCTTTCCTTGTATCATATTAATGTAACAGATGAAGAAAAAGAAGTTGGTAAAGAATTAGTAGTTATAATGTGATTTTTATTTGTTATTTTCCATAGAGAATTATTTGACATGGCTTAAACTGAATATAGCAAAAATGTCTACACTAACGTGCAATTAAAAGACTGCTTTACTTTGAGATATTTTAACAAACATAGAATCATCTACATTATATCTATAGAAAAGAAGGCCAAAGCCTTAACTTCTTTTAGCACTCCCACCCCACAAATCTGATGAAAGATTTTAAAAGAGCATAAAAGAACACATTTTGTGTGGCATTCCAAAATACCCTTATTTAGGATGCTAATTATAATCACACACATTACAGTGTTTCATCTGGAGAGTAATATATTTCACTTTTGACCTTATAGTCTTCTATAATGTCCTTATGCAGGATTCACAGTTCAGTGACAAAGGCCAGAAAAGTCTGTTGAAGTATGTTAAGAGCTTCCTGTGGATGCACATCATAATACCTTTTGATTACTCTAGGTGATGTTTTATGCAAGATTCTCCACTTCAATAGATGTCATTTTAATCCCCAAATGTTTGCAGTTTCCAAACAACTAAGGAAGAAAGAAAAAATAGGAAGCTGACACAAAAAAGTGAACAAAGAAATTCACTTAAAACTTAGAGAAGAGAAGGCTAAAAGAAAGAAGTGAAGAGTAAGATGGATTTCAGAAAGGATAAAATTAACAGTGTAAAAATAACATAAAACGACAAGCAAAGGCACAAGTAACAAGGTATGGAAAAAAACAATTAAAATTTTTCATTTGCTTGAAGACTTTGAGTAAACCATGAATTTTATATTTTTTTCTAATTTGAAAGTAGCAACAGCAATTAAACCTATATGTTCAACAAACACATTTGAGTGTTTTTGACATTTCAGCACATTTAGTATTGCACTGACATCATCAACTTTGTAGAATATAATAAAACCATCTAGAACTGGCCTGAACAATACAGTAGCCAGTAGGCACATATGGTGACTGAGCACCTTAAATGTGACTAGTGCAGCTAAGGAATTGAAAATTTAATGTAATTTAATTAATTGTGATTTAAGTTAAAAATGGAATCATTGTGTAATATTTTTGCATTACATACAATGTTGCTGTTTTTGTTGGATTATATTTCACTTTAATCATAGTATTGGGTAAGATAGCATTGCTGTGTATTGTAGGGCCATGTTGAATGCATGCATTGTTTCTAGCATTACAAATAAACATATCAGCAATCTAGTTGGTGTTGTGAATGAAAAATATTGCCTGTCATATCAGTAAACAAAGGATATTGCAGCATCAAGCCATCACATTACAGCTTCCCTGATGGTGAGCCCTCAGGGAACTCAGGATAGAAACACGATGTCTGCCATCTAGCTGTCAACTGCTGCAGCCACCCCCAATGGTGCACCTTGAGGAGACTCAGGATGAGAAAACACAGGACACTGGCCCCAGATAGTCGAGGTGCTTATCAAAGGAATTATTTCAGCGAGCCCAGATTCTTGCATCTTCCCATACATAGAAAAGTGCTAAATACCTTAACTTGAGATATCTGGTTTTCTTTAATTAACAATAATCTTTTGATGTTCTGACTATCCGGTCTTTGTTGCAAAAGCTTCTATATATTCTGTTTCCCCTCCTTGCTTCTGCAGAGCAGTCTTTCAGAATTATCTGAGATGCAATGTCCTGGGCTTAGATCCTCAGTTCTGTCCGCCAAAGAAAACATGATTCTCAACATTTTAGGTTGTGCATTTTTTAAATTGACAGTGTAAACACATTAATTCAGTTCAATTGTTTTTTGATGCACAGATGTGATGTGACGTTGTAATATGTTTCAAATATGCTACGAAACAGCATATTACATCAATATGTATATAAATTATAATTAATAATTGAACAGAAAGATTGATTCTTTTAATTAAATTATTTTCCAAATTGAAAAAAGTATAATCACATTTTAAAATTTAAAAAAGAGGCATAGAATTGATGCAGGACACCTGAACTTATACCACAACTACCATATCTGTAATAAAAATAAAAAAGACTGCAAAGGTGGCTTCAAATTTCATGATTAGTGGCAAATGCAATTGGCTATGACAGAATTAAATGAAAACCTTTTGGTGTGTTGGGTAAAATAATATTAAAAATAATACGGGGGCTTCCCTGGTGGCACAGTGGTTGAGAGTCCGCCTGCCGATGCAGGGACAGGGACATGGGTTCGTGCCCCGTTCCGGGAAGATCCCACATGCCGCGGAGCAGTTGGGCCCGTGAGCCATGGCCACTGAGCCTGTGCGTCCGGAGCCTGTGCTCCACAACGGGAGAGGCCACAACAGTGAGAGGCCCGAGTACCACACACACACACACAAAAAAAAAAAAAAAAAAAAGGTATACAATAGCAGCAGAGCTTTTCAGCAAAAAAAAAAAAGAGGTAAATTTCTTGAGAAATTTCCTCTCAATAGTAAAAAAAAATGATAAAATTATAACCTGAATTCAAAATTAAATATTAAAAAAATTTAACAGGATCTGAGCTTATATGTTTGACTAGCTATAAAATAGATGATTCTTAGGTAAAAACAACATTGTTTATAGAGTGACGGTAAAAGAAATTATCATTTCAATATTGGCGATTTTTAAAGAAAATTATGAAAAGCTTGAAGAAGATATCCTATTATTTAAAAAAGAATTCAATTAAGCCACCAAGCAATTACCAGTAGAACATAAGACCTTTTTTTAAACAATATCAAAGGTCAATTGACTCAAAACTTGATAAATAGTAATTACTTTTCTTTAGCTTCAGATGAGCCATGTTTTGTCTCAAAGGACTTCCAAATTTATGAAGAAATATCAATAAGGCCTATTTTTAAAACTCATGGGGCTTCCCTGGTGGCGCAGTGGTTGAGAATCCACCTGCCGAGGCAGGGGACACGGGTTCATGCCCCGGTCCGGGAGGATCCCACATGCCGCGGAGCGGTTAGGCCCGTGGGCCATGGTCACTGAGCCTGCGCGTCCGGAGCCTGTGCTCCGCAACGGGAGAGGCCACAGCAGTGAGAGGCCCGCATAGCACACACACAAAAAAACTCATGGAATAGATATTTTCAATACTTTTATGTCTGCCGAAGAAAAATTTCAGTGAGATATGAAAAAACATTTCTGTCATGACATAAGAAACCCCAAATATCTAAGAGACTGAAGTTTTCTTTAGTGCTTCCCTCCACTGTTTAATGCATATGGAAAATACCTGTACTCGCTGAACAGAAGCAGAGTCTGTGAAAATCATCACGGGTTTGGTGGTTAAAATTGTTCCATATATATATATGTGCAAGTATTTTGAACCATCACCAGTTTATGGAACTGTAGAAAGAAATAAAAGATAATGATGGTGTGTATTTTGTCAAGACTCACTGTTTGATTAGTGGAAAAGTTTTACAAGGATTCACAGTATTGTTAACTCCAACTCACGATTTTCTTGAAACAAAAAGAATGCTTGCTAACAATGCTTTCAACAATGAAAGGCAATTTTTAAAAGGCACTGTGATTTGCATTTTCTCATCAGTATCAAATGAATACAAATATGCTTCATGTAGAGGAAGATCTTTGTGTTACCTAGAGAGACAAGTATGACAATTTATGATGAAATCTCAACTTTTCAATACACTAATAATGATTTTACATAATATTCTGACATGAATCAATGGCAAACAATTTCCATTTTAACCAACAGCATTATATAAATTATCTGCAAAACTGTAAGAAAAATTAGAAGAATATTCTGTTGATATACTGAGTTGCTTTTTAATTTAAACAGTATTGCTTTGAATTCAATGTTAATAAAACACAGTGAGGGGGAAGGGTAAGCTGTGACGTTGTGAGAGAGTGGCAGGGACATATACACACTACCAAATGTAAATTAGATAGCTAGTGGGAAGCTGCAGCATAGCACAGGGAGTTCACCTCTGTGCTTTGTGACCACCTAGAGGGGTGGGACAGAGAGGGTGGGAGGGAGGGTGACACAAGAGGGAAGAGTTATGGGAACATATGTATATGTATAACTGATTCACTTTGTTGTAAAGGAGAAACTAACACACTATTGTAAAACAGTTATACTCAAATAAAGATGTTAAAAAAAAAAAAAAAAACACACAGTGACCCAGGAGTACATTTATTTAACTACGTAAGTGTAATTTTTAAATCATTGTCTTTGCTTAAAACCAACTACTCTTAAAAGGATAAATCAACTTTATCAAATAAATGCAAATAGTAATGGAAAATTATTTTAATCTATTCTTTATTGGATAAATACATATTTGGAAGAACTTGGATGTCCAATTTTATATATTCAGCTGAAAATTTCATGGAATCTAAATAGAGGTAAAGCATTTCTGATGAAAATTTAGCATCTAAATTGGGATATTTTTAAGTATAAAATACACTGGATTTCAAATACAGTATCAAAAAAAGACTATAAAATGTCAATATTTTATATTGATTTATGTTGAAATAATGTTTTGGATATATCAGGTTATATATTTTATTAAAATTTATTTTATTTGCTTTTTACTCATAAAAATAATTATAAAATTTAAAATTATATACATGGCCCACATTTTATTTCTATTTGATAGGACTAATCTAGAGCAGATAAAAAAATCAGTGCAAAACATAGCAGTCACTGTCTTTGTCATAGCATTGTTCAAAGATTAACAACAGAAACATAAATACTTAAATTTTTTCTCACTGTTCAACCACTGATTTTAGCTTATAGAGCATTGAAAGTATTTATTCATAAGTGTGTGTATTTACTTGTTTATATGTTTTCATAAACAGGGAGCAAAATACAAATTTTAAAATTAGGGTTTAAATCTTGGTTATTTTACTTAAAATTGTTCACCACTGAAAATACTACTTCTCTGAATAACATTATGAAGTGAATAATATCTATCCTATAGGGTAGTTCCACAATTACCAAGGGGGGGTATTAAGAATTTGTAGTACTAAATATTAAATTTACCTATGAGGTCCATAAACATTTTAATGTGCAGTGCAATTTCCTTTAAAGAGATATATAACTCATAAACCATCTGTTAACCAAGCCTACATAATATATAATCATATGCTACCTCTATCTTTATCAAAATAAAAGAAATCAAGTCATGTATTTTGTACAATGAAATTAAATATATATGGAAACAAAATATGCTTAATCATAATTTTTTTCATGGATTTCTGGAAGAAAGTAATTCTAAAATATGATATTAAAAAAAGATTTAGTAAAAATCTCCAGTACTTAGAAATTATACAGGACAATTCTGATTAACACATAGGTCAAATAAGAAATCTCAAAGGAAATTTTAAAATATTTTGAGCTAAGTGATAATGAAAGACAACTTGTCAAAATTTGTGTGATGCAAATTAAAACAGTGCTTGTAGGGAAATATACAGCATTGAATGCATATATGAGAAAAGAAGAGAGAGCTAAAATCCGTAATCTAAGCTTCCACCTTAGGAAATTGTAAAAGAAGAGCAAATTAAATCCAAAGTAAGCATAAGAAAAGAAATAATAAAAGTTTGAGCAGACATTAATGAAATTAAAATTAGGAAATTAATTAAGAAAAAAAAAAAAACAGTGAAACCAAAAGGTGGTTTTTTGAAATGGTCTCTAAAATAAATATGTTTCTAGCCAGGCTAACTAAGGAATAAAAGAGAGGGGAAGGGGGGGAGAAGATGACACAAGTTGATATCAGAAAGGAAAGAGGGGACATCACTACAGATACCATGGACATCGAAAGGCTAATCAAAGAACACTATGAACAACTTTATGCTCACAAATTTGATAGCCTAGATGAAATCGATTAATTCCTTGAAAGACACAATCTGCTAAAATCCACACAAGAAGAAATAGACAATCTAAATAGGCGTATATCTATTAAAGTAATTCAATCCATAATTAACATTAATGTAAGTGAGTGAAACCTAATATAAACTATAACTTTGGGTGATAATGATATGTCAATGTAAAATCACATATTGTAACAAATGTATCATTCTAATGGAGGATGTTGTTAGTTGGGAAGACTGTTTATGTGTGGGAGAAGGGACTATTGGGAATTCTGTACTGTCTGCTCAATTTTGATGTGAATCTAAAACTGCTTTAAAAAATAAAGTGTATTTAAAAAGAAAACATAAAAGAATTAGTTCTGAAAATCCAGATTGATGCAGTTCCACAAATTAAACTAGAAATTGTTCTACTATATTTCAGATTGTCTGTTAACAGAGCCTAAAACTATACATTGGAAAGGGAAGTATGTAGGATAGCCTGGTGAAAGGTCAGAGGCAAAATAAAATTCTTAAGAATGAGAAACAAAAAGGATGTCTTTGCATAAATGTTTTAATCATTTCCAAGGTAAAAGCACTTACTATTCACAAATATTTCAGTTGTTTCCAAAAAATTATCTAAATCAACTTCATTATTTTGAAGAATGATGCAAAAATCAAACAAATTGCCTCTTGAATCCTGTTGTGTGGAAGTGGAGAACTAAAAACACAGAAAAATTTCTCTTAAGGATTTCGTTCCCTGAGGACATTGATGTCTCTGATAAGCAACCATCTAAACTTCTAAAATTTAGAAAATTATTTTCCTAGACAAAAGATATTTAATAAAAAATGATTTGTCGGGCTTCCCTGGTGGCGCAGTGGTTGAGAATCCGCCTGCCGATGCAGGGGATGAGGGTTCGTGCCCCGGTCCGGGAAGATCCCACGTGCCGCAGAGCGGCTGGGCCCGTGAGCCATGGTAGCTGAGCCTGCGCGTCCAGAGCCTGTGCTCCGCAACGGGAGAGGCCACAGCAGTGAGGCCCGCATACCACAAAAAAAAAAAAAAAAAAAGTTAAAAAATAAAAAAATAAAAAAATAAAATGATTTGTCCCTCTTTATCACTGAACTCTCAAAGGATAATTCCAACACTATAGTTGGGAAATTGGCTGAAGATTGGAGGAGTATGTTGGCAGCTGGTGAAGCTTCTTGAACCTTCAAATTTTGCAGCAGTATTTTATGTTTGAGGATCACACAAGTATGTTAGAAAAATTTACTGTCCCTGACTGTTTGCTAAAAAATTCTCTACATGATTTGAAGGAAGTAAAATATACCAGATGATATATTTGTTTTAACGTTTTTTGAATATATATATATATATATATATATATTTCTTAATATACAGACATTGTATCAGTGCTTGGTAGTAGATGAAATGTGTTCTTGTTGTGTTTTCTTTCCAGGTTAAATAAAATTTAGATGAAGGTATTAAAGTTCACAAGTACCTCCATTATTGATTGTCCTAAGTTTTATAGATATTACACATATTAATCCACTCATGCTTATATGCATAATTAATAAGTATTGAAAGTATGTTATATAACTATTAAAAACATTCCAAAGGCTTATAAATTTGAATGTGGTTATGTTTACAAAATATGGTTAATATTAAAAGTTTTCCAATTTTTAAAATTAGCAACTACTTTTCAAAACTTTCAGTAACAATAATGCATAATGTTGCTATTTTCTTTTATAGAATCTGGGGGAAAACTGACTTTAACAAATAGAATTTTACCTTCACTTTTAGGGTTGCAAACACTGAGAAATAACATTTAATCCTCAGTCACAAGGTTGCTGGAAATCAGTAGGCTTTGAGCACTAACAACAACAAAGAAAATCTGAAATCAGTGCAAATATCTAGGACACAAAATCAAAGTTACATACTATGGATTCCAAATTGACTGCTCTTCCTCCAGTACTCTTGAATCATACAGTTGAACACATCGCCTGTGCCACAATCCACCATATGTCTGACAAACTATTTCTTACACTGTAGGGAAATACAATAGAAAATTTGGTAAAAATTTATATTATAAAATATAGGATTTCTGTCATATCTACATCTGACTTATTGGGTTTTTCTCATTTTTCTCTCACTGAAAACATTTATTTTCTTAAAATCCCATAAATCAAGTCTTAAAGTGTAGAATTCCCCTTTATGTTATTCCTCTGCTAAATTCACATTTAGAAAAAAAATCATGACTTTTTTTTTTCATAAGTATTAAATTTGACCTGTGTTTTATGCCTAGACATAAATGACCAGACAGGCCCTCAAATTCAGAATCAGGAGAAATTATTTTTTAGGTCATCAGTTCTGCAATGTAGAGCATTATATTAACAAATAATACTACTAAAGGTAAAATCCATGTGGCCTATACCACACACAACCAAAGAACATAATTTCAATTTACCCTTGTAACACAAGCTTCAAATTTTCTAACTTTGTTCAATTGAATTTGCAAAACTAATGTTCCATTAACTTTTACTTAAGCTAATTCTTACCTCTTTTTCCCATTTGTATTTTAGAAAGCTCTCAGTGTTGAAATTCTATCCCAATTTAAACAAATTTATTCCAATAAAATGACTTCCTTCAATTGGATTATTTGCCATACAGTATTTTCTCTTCCTAAATATTTGATAAACATTATCTGGAACCAATTAACACATTGATCATTTCAATGTTTATTAAAATCCTCTTAATGACTTTTAAAGAAGAAACATCGTTGTATTTACAAACATAATGCATTAATCTAAGACATCATGCAGAGAGAAAAAGACATTGAAAGCATAATTCATAGGTTATATAAAACAGAGCCTTGTAAGCAGCTTGGTGAAATATTCTCAGGATGCTGTTATAAATATAATAACAATTTTCTGGTAGAGAAGTCAAGACAGCTTAGGGAATTGGTAAGGAGTTATGGGTGAAATTCTCAAAGGGTGCTATAGAGGCCCCAGGAAAGGGTTTAAATGCACTGGACCGAGGTAAGCAGCTGCAATTGATTTAGTAAGTAATAATGCAAAACAGAGGGAAGGAAAAAACAGAGGAACATGGAGCACTTCTGTCCTGGCTTCTGTGTTTTCCTGAAGGCCAAAGGCCTAATTCTGCCAAACTTTTATTTTTTATTTTTTGGCTGCATCCTTGCGGGACACGTGAGATTTTAGTTACCCGACCAGGGATCAACCTGCAGCCCCTGCAGTGGAAGTGCAGAGTCTTAACCACCAGACCACCAGGGAAGTCCCCTGCCAAACTTCTGAGATTGCTTTTCTTTTTAAAATGTATCATTTTCCTTTTTGACTAGTAAAGGTGCATCAGTTTCATACAATATTGGATTGCAGCTTTCTCAGAAGAGAATGAGACTGTCTTATGTAATTGAAAGCTCAAAATGTACCTCTCCCTTTCTCTGACACACCTTGAGAAATGATTTTCATCATCTGCTTCACCTTCTCAAGGATGAAGGTACTCAAGTCAACCATTTTGTTCAGTAGCTTCTGGGTGGATCTTGACGGTGACAGAACTAGGAAGAAGCCATGATATGTGGTGTAGTTAATGTTTACCTTTGCTCCAGGAGACAGTTATAACCAGTGTATCCGACAACATGCAGCATTATTTTAGAGCCCCATATGTTAAGAATGATTTCATGCAGTCGTTTAAGCAGAACCTTCCCGGGCTGCTTGAAACTCAGCAGGATTGTTTCAGGGACAGGCGAGTCACAGTTCTTCGTGTTCAGACAGCTCTGGTGACCTCTTCAAATGTCTCACAAAGATTAAGCTGTCAAATCTTGTCAGGTGGTCTGTGCTTTCAGAGGTTTGTCCTTTTAAAAATTTAAAGTGTCCTCATGGCTGTAGAATTTCTTCATTCACATCTTCCAGCGTTAATGTCCACTTCTCCCCTCTACACAATTGACCCTTAAACATCTTGGGCGTAGGGACATTGACCCCACACTGTTGAAAATCCATGTACTGCTGTCTCTGCCTCAAAAACAAAGGAACTGATAGATGACCCACCCAAGGGTCAGAAAATAGTTTGGATAAAATCAGGACTTAAACTGTAGTTCTGTTTTTTAATCTCCAACTTTTTTTCCTTTTTTTTCAAAATTTATTTTTATTGAAGTATAGCTGATTTACTATATTGCGTTAGTTTCAGGTATACAGCAAAGTGATTCTGTTATACATACATGCATATACCCTAGTTCTTTTGATTCCACATGTTTTGATTTCTGATTGAACACAAACTTTCCCCCACACTTAAAGATCTATAAAACAAAAATGTGGGCAATATATGTATTGAAAAAAATCTGTGTATAATCAGACCTATGCAGTTCAAACCTGTGTTGTTCCAAGGTCAAGTCTATGGCCTTTCCTCCATCCAAATGTCACTGTTTATAGATCACCCCTGCAACATTTTACTGTGACACCACTGTTCAGACTTTCTCTTCGGACTAAAACCTTTCCATCCACATACCAACTACTCCTTCCATCTGGCACACCAAAATTATGCTTATCATTCAAAGTGCAACCCATATGCCACCTCAAAAAAGAAAAAAAATAAACTATTAGAAGTCTACAGTTAATTCTAATTGTATTAGCTGTGTCATATATATTAGATTTTTTTTTTTACTTTTTTTTTTTTTTTTTTGCATTTATCAGTTGAAATAGGCAATGTATCACAGTGGTTATGTTGGGATCTGGAGTTCAATTAAACGCACTCAAATCTGGATTGCTAAATTTAGTAGCAATATGATCTTGAATAAATTATCTGACTTCTACACTTCAGTTTCCTCATCTGTAAAATTAGAATTATGCAATCTAACACAGGATTTTTAAGATGATCAAATTGATATACAATGCAGATACCTAGAGTCATGTTTGGCATAACTTAAGTGTTCTATAATGTTAGAAATCACTACTGTTCCAATCACTAGTGTTATTGGAACTTACAGTCTCATATGTACCTGATTCTCGTATGTAGTTACATATAATATACTTGTCAATCATACAAAGCTCTAAGAATCATTCTATTGTCTTAATTTTTGTATCTTCTACAATGTTCAATGTATTTCCTTGTACACACTGGTCCTCAGAAGCATTTGTTAAATTCAGTCCATTGTGAAACATACTCAGGTAATTTAATTTCAGCTCTTTGGGAATAGGAACTATCTCTTCTCTGTATCGTCCAATATATTTTTATCATAAGTAGTCAAGAAATGGTGTTTGAATGAATGATTGAAAAAAGCCTTAACAAATAAAGAAATCTTGCTCTCCAATACTTACATGTTTATGTTCATGCCTCCTTGGTCCCAGCATATCTATCTTACAAAAATATGACATCAAATGCAAATATAATGGCATTCAATGTCATACTGGACCAGTGTTTGGAGAGGTAAATAAAATGACATCTGTGATGTCCAGGAAAATTCTTCTTATTGACTCAATAAAATTGGTGGGATCTGAGGAAGGAGAAACTTGGAGAGATGCATATGGACAAATTATAAATTAAAGTGTGTTTTGTATAGCTTATCTACAAAATAATTTCAATATTATTCAGAGCCCTTCAATATTTTCAAACTGAGAAATTTTCAAATGAAACTGAGAATACAAATAAATCAAATTTTAAGTAATAAGGAGAAGATATATTTTAATAAGAAGTTAACAATGACACCTGGTTGTAAGTGTGTTTAATCAATGATCACTATATTTTATATATATAATATATAAATATACACTATTATATATCACATAATAGGTTATATAATATGTATAAATAACATATATACAAATATATGTAATATGTTCAATTACTTGAGAGACGTTTAAAGAATATCTCAATTTCTCCTACCTATAGCCCTGCAAAGTCAGTTTTATTGTTCCAGTTTTACAAATGAAGGAATTATAGTCAAGGAGATGAAGTCAAGTCCACAAGGTAGTAAATGGCAACATTGGCTGCCGATTCAGAGTTTGAGCTGCAATCAAAGTCCACATGGTTTTTAACTACATAATGTTTAGAAATGACTTATAGGAAGTGCTTTGGCTCATCAGCATGATTTAAGTCAAGAACACTTAGGGAGCATATTGTCTATGCTACTCTAATTCATTTGAAAGAAACATTTTATAGCAATGATTCAAATAATAGTGAAATAGAGAAGTAGCAATAGTTGGTCCTTCGAGGGTAGACAATACCACCCAAAAGACTCTTTTCTCAAAGTGAGGATTTGGGATTTGAAACCTCATAAATTGTACTGCAAACTCTGTTATTGCTCAGATGAGTTTGAGACCCTCTTAATAGCGTTACCTGTTCTTAGCAAGTAATAATGATTATTGTTTAAGAATGCCTTAACTGCATATACTGAATAATTATTGTGACACACAGGGAGCCTCTATAACTAGCATTTAACATGCTGGCACAGTTTATTCAAGTATATACTTTAGCACTGTATTTAAACAATTTATAAATTCAGAAAGATGAGGAAGGAAAGGAAGGCAGAGATTTGGCAAAGAGAAGGCCAAGGAGAAAAAGATGAACATGAAGAACATGAGGATAAGCAGGAAGGGTTGGGAGGTGGATGAGACAGGCACAGGTGAAAAGAAGAAAAAGGATGGGAAAAGGAGAAATGAGTAAGGTTCATTACCTTACTCATTAAAAGGTTCAAACCTTTTAGTACTTTGAAGAGAACAGAAACATTATGAGCATTTTTAAAAGAATTTTGGGGTCATAGAGGCACTCCTATGACTGAAGTAATTGAATCAAAAGCTATCATTTTCACATGTTAGGGATGTTATAATTAGCAGACTAAGAGATGTTCTCTGAGAAATCTGTCCTAGCTGGCACACTTTTATTAGGAGGGTAAGGCTGTGAGCAACAGAGACCCTTTTAAGGTTACCTTGGTGACTGGAGTGTGTAGTAAGGAAACATTAGGAAGAAAGTGTCCTAGTAGTTGAATAACACTCTTTCAGAAAATGGGAAGAGAATTTGAGATAAGAGTAACGTTATATTGTACCCCCAGAATCAGGAATTTTCCAGTCCCGTCTATCTCTTACTATACCTGCTTTTTCAATTTTTAATTTTTCTTTCTCTTTGTGTTTCTCTCTAGATTTCTCACAATTTATAGTCTTTCTGCTCACTGTCTTCTCTGTGCTGCCTCTCTTCTCTTTCTTCAGCATCGTTTGAGTCTTGGTTCTTGCCCTATTTATTTAACACTCACATGCTCCATGGCAAATGTTACAATTCAGAACATCCATATAAGGTAGAGTTTCCACGCCTGGGTCTAAAGTCAAAGAGTTAGCACTAAAATGATACTGAAGATAAATGTATCTTTTCCTGATGACAGAAAAGACACTTCATGGTCTTGAAGTACCCCAGAGTCATCTTTAGGTGTATTAATTATTTTTCCTATTATTATAATTTCTTTCTTTCTCATGAAAGTCAAGTGGGAAAATAAATTAGTGAGGTGAGCTTTCTACTATCTCAGAACCCAGATAAATGAAAATGTACTGTAATTGTGTATATTGTAAATTAAGAAATAATTATTTCTTCAGAGATTAAATGACCTCTAACTTCCTGTTTAATTCCAATTCTAAGACTTTATGATCTACACAAATACAGTTCAGAGTTTCTCACCACTTTTTGATGATTGCTTCCCTGTAGTCACATTTATAACTATTTATAACTTGGATGTTCTTTCCTATATTAAATACCTGGGTTAATCAAGCACTTAAAAAATGATTCCAGTATTTTTTATTTATGTGATAATCTGAAGAATTTTCTTTAAACTCTGATGAGTCCTTGAGGACACTATAATCCCCAGGAGAACATACTAATTCTGATCTCTTCCCTATTTTAGTAACCAACAGAATTTCAAACTATTGTACATACTATAGACGTTATTTGGGTTTTATTGCTCAGATTTTTACCATTTTTGAGGAGTGATTTCAGGCAGCTAATTATTACTATCAAATGCATTTTATAGAAAATAGAAATAATTCACAATCTCATTTAAATTAAAAAGTAGTTTATTCACATGATTTAGACACTTTTTTGGTCTTTTAAAAAAATTGTTGTTATCTAAGATGTACTTGGAATTGTTCTAGGCCCTCAAGATACAGCAGTGAATAAAACCTGTGAAAATCCCTGTCTTTAAACAGTTTACCTTCATGATATCCTGTAGAGTTTTTAATATGTTAATATTTTATTTGGGACTATTATTTTTCAGAGGTTATTTTATGTTTTATTTTTTGTTCGTTGGTTGGTTGGTTTGGTTTGATATTTGCATTTTGAGTCAAGTATTATAGAAGCTATGTGGATTGTTTACTGGAAAAAAAGATTGAAATATTTCACCTACTTCCTAAAAACCACTGAATAATAGATCCTTTAAACTTGAAAGTAAACTCAAGAATGGGCAAAATAGTAATGTATAGAATTTTATGTTGTTTTCAAATTTAATATTTATGCAAAGGATACAGGGAGTAGTGGACAAAGAGCTTTTCACAGCAATTTTCAGATTAATTGAAAGATTACAAATAGCCAATAAGCAATGAAGCCAGAACAAATAAACAATTTCCCACTAGACATTATGAAGGAGAACAAAACCTTTTTTGTTGTTTCTCTGGGATAAACTAAATGCATAACATGTGTTTGTAGGTATGTTGTAATTGATTTCATCTGAGAGCTAAGACCTTTATAACTCACTTGTGGCTTTGGTTTTGGCTGAATTAGAAAGTTTTCTCATTGCTTACATAAAGCACTTGATACTTTACCAATAATGGGTCAAACTGCATTTATCCTGGCCACATATTAAATGTTGAAGAATTGTGGTTTTGCCTTAAAGAACCCTTGACCTAAAACACGTTATTAGATTTTTCCAAAGCACATCTTTTCTCACATGGTAATACACATAATAAACTATGCATAAACTCTACTACCGGGGCTAAGCTTCTATTTAATTTGGATAGGGCCAAGACAAAAACTGCACTACAAGAATAATGTTAAACAATAGGTTTTTTTCTGTAAATAATGACAGAAAATATTTTTCAAAGGCAAAGTTAACAGAATGTCTCTTCTATCACCTTTGCACATTATTATTAAGTCCAGACAACTCAATAAGACATAAATATTGACATGAATTTTTTCCTGTGGTGATAGCAATGCAATTTTCCTAAAATAAGAATTCTCTTTCTTTTGTTACATCCACAGAATTTCTATTACCTTGTAAATTATATGAAGTGACTTCACTCAACCAGTGCAGTAAATTAAGCACATTAATTTCCCTTGTAGTTTCAGAGAAATTAAGAAAAACAGAAGTTTTTGAAAATGTATACAATTATGTTTTTATGACACTATTAATAGATTATATTTTTGAGTGACCTAATATTCTACAGACTGATGAATGAGATTAATAGCATGAGGATAATGACCACAATCTATCAACATTTTGTTTCCAGTTGCTTTTCAAACTTGTATCAGTTCACCAGTTGGAACAGATGTTTGTGATTCTTGTTAATTACTGTACATCCACACAACTTAGACTCTTACACATGGTTTGGATGAATTCAGAGTTTTATTTTAAATAATGTCAAATCAAAAAATTAACTACTAGCCATAATTTTCAAATCACTAGCACATAAAGGCCAAGATATCTCAGTCTAGTCAACTGAAATTTTCCGTTTCACCTGCTAATTGATGGGTAACCATTTGATTGGTGGAATAGCCCTAACCTAAAGAATGTTCTTTAATGCTACTTGAATTTGAACTTTCTAGGGACTCAAATAAGAGGATCTTAAAAATTTTTAAGGTAAATATTCCCTGAATTGTAAATCAAAACTACCCTTGTTTTATATGGAATTTTTTTTCCAATATGGGAATTTTAGGCTTGGAACTTGACCCTTTAGAGTTAGCATATTCAAATTTGCTGTCTTATAGAAGCTTTACTGTAAATAAAAATCTAGGTAGTCAGTAATTGTGCTGACACTACTGGCTTTACTGACCTGACTGCTGATATTTGATAAGTCAGTTAGATAAAGGATGATATCTGTTTTAAATATGTTACTATGAAGGGGCCATGGAAGATCAAAGTAGAGATGTCCAGTAGGTAATCAAAAGACAAAATTCATCAATCAGTTGATAAATTACTCAGTCTCTTTTGGAAACACAGCTTTGAGAATTATAACATGTGTACAACAATTGAAGTTATTGGAATGGGTAAAATATTGAAGTTTATACAGAGGACTACACTTACTGATCTGGCATTGATGCTGCACTAGTCTGTTTCTTTGGTAGTACTCATTGTCTCCAGCCATCAAATTAAACAGTTTAACAAAGCCAGAGTAAGATTTTTCCCATGTAATTCCTGTGAAAATAATGCAAAGAATCAATAATGAGAAAGGAGTGATTGAGGTAATGACCTTTTTAGAGAACATTGTGAAGATGGAACAGAGTTGTTAAGAGAACAGTAGAGGAACCAAGGAATAGGGATGTCAATGAATTCACAGGCCAATTATTTCAAGAGTTATTGAGTAAGAAAGTGAAACTTTTTGATGTTATGGTGATATTGTGATCTGCAAAATGTAAACTAAGAACTGATACACTTAAGAGTGAAGACAAGGACCAGGCAGAATTCATTGCTCATTGTCCGGTGTTCCCACAGCAGTTTGTACTTAATTCTACTCAAAACATCATTACATTATATAGTAGTTGGTTTTATGAGCCTTTCTTTCTGACTCCAATGGGAGTCACTTCAGGGCAGGGAAAATTACTTAGTCCTATCTATTTCTGGGACATAGAAGAATTTCTGGTATATAGTGGATGCCCAACATGTGTTTGAATTGCCTGAATTGAATTAATGAACTACCAACTCTTAAATTTAATTCTATGGTGTGAGTGTAGGTACAGGTATGCATGTGTGAACATGCTCCTGTTTTAATAGTGTGCTATTGCATATAGCTAAATTTATTTTCCATAAATGTAGACCAGTGTATTCACTCTTTGATGCAGTCATCATATGCTTTCTAGAGCTAGATGAAAAGCACTTCAGAACTTTGACCTTTTAACAGAAATTTCTGACAAACTTACATGTATTCTTCTTTACATAAACTTGGATAGTTGTTATATTAAATTTCTCCTTCTTTTATTAGTCACGTGCATTTTCCAGATAGGCAATATTTTTTTAACTGTAAATTTTATACATGATCCTATGAGCCCATGCACTTTTTTATTGAGAAAAAAAAATGAGTCGTATTCTTAGGTCTCATCCATTCACTGAGAGAAAAGTATGTCTTATCCCTTGATTTTAACATATTCCATTATTAACAGTACCCTTAAAATATTGCCAGAATGAGCTTATTATTTATTATAATTTAATCATCACAAGAATAGTTGTGAATGTGGCAAGTTTTACTTTAAATATATAAATTACAATCTATTACATCTATGGGAAATAATCTAAAGGAGTGAATACAAGGGCAAAGTAGAATAAAATTTCACTTCTCTACATTTCAGCTTTAATCAGTCAAGCTCTGCTATTTCTTATTTTAACATTTTAATTTTATTGGAGTATAGTTGATTTGCAATGTGTTAATTTCAGTTGTACAGCAAAGTGATTCAGTTATACCTATACATGTATTCTTTTTTTTTTAGGTTCTTTTCTCATGTAGGTTATCACAGACTATTGGGTAGAAGCTCTGCTTTTACCAAAATATACAAACTTGGAAGATATTTGAAAATTTTGTTCTGATATTTTCCTAAGAGTTAGGTTTCACTCAGCACTAAAAGCTTAGTAAAAACTATTTTTATAATTATCATCTTCAGACATAAATTCGTTGTCTTATATAACAAATCACAAATTAAGCATCTAAAAACTCGTTTTGGTTACATTATTACATAATCTAAAGAGTAATTTTAGGATTTCATTTTTTTTCCAGGACACAAACCATGTGATTGAAAATGAAGAATTCAGTCAAATCAACTGTCTGTTGTCTCAAGGCCTATATGTAAATACAGGTAAATACATTACTTCACTGTTTGGGGCAATGAGTTTGTTATTTTGTGGATAGAAAGCTGATGTCTTAGGGTTAAATGATGATTGTTTATTACCATAAATTTTTAAAGAATAATTGGTAAGAATACTGTATTTGCATGTTCCTACATAGACCCTGTGTTAGAAAAAGATTCCTAGAATTATGGATTTCACCATGTCTCTTTTCTATTATTGAGTGACAGTTGTAACTAACTGTGAATATCTAGATTTCATTTATGATGCTTATGTTGGGTGTTTATTCATGGATCAACAAATATATTTTTTGTCCTTAGAGAATATATAGATAAACCTAATTTGAATTTTAAATAGACTATTTTTTCATATTATATGCAGATTAGAAATCGAAAGTTGTCAGAGAAGAACTGAGGGGCATTATTGAGTAGCCTTGATTTTAGCAGATAAATAGGAAAACTCAATACTTGTGTGTGTGTTTGTGTGTGTGTATTGGGGGAATACGTGGTTTACTGGGGTGATGATATTTGTGCTTCTTTCCAAAATTAAAAAATACCATGTATATAGTCATAATCCATGGAATAATGCAAAGTGGATAACTTGGTCCCAGAACTGCACTGTTGCATTAATTTCTTGAATGTGTATACATCTGGCAATGGGTATAATTTCAGTATTGCTTGAACTTTAAATACGTACCATCTTGTTCTCTTTGCTTTTATTAATAAGCTTCTTATGATACCCTCTCCCATATCAAAATGATCTATTGAAAAGTGAAAACTTTGGTTAATCCAGTAACTGTGTTAAGGTATTACTGAAGTAAATGACACATTTCCTTCCTTTTTATGGATTCCAACTTCCCTTTAACCACCCACCACATACACAAACACAGACCCTTTCAATCAGCACTTATGTCTGTCTGTCTGTATGTCTTTCTCCATCTCCTTTTGTCTCTTTTTTTATATTTCTGTCTTCTCTCTCTCTCTTTTTCTCTCTCTCTTACCAGTATCCATTTATCTCTGTTAATAGTTTAGAAGACTAAAACTGATGGTATCATGAAAAAGAAAATTTGTGAGTCTCTAAACACAAGTAGAACTGCCACAGTAGTTCACTGGATAATGCGTAATGCCAAGTAAGTGTCCCTCTCCCCAGTTCTGTGTACATGTGGTGTTTCTCACTGTCCACCACTGCCAATCAAGTATCACTGGGAGTATTTGCATAAATCTAGAGATGGAGTCCTTGTCGTGGACATTGCCTTTCTCTTGTTTGACACTGTCAATATTTAAGTTTCTTCAAGTATTGTCATGATTCCTTAAGTGGAAATAAAGAATGGGGTGACACTGCCATGGTTTGATTTGTGATTACTTATAGTATAAGTTTTGGATTCTCAGAAGTTGAAAGACATTTTCCAAAGAGGCAGCAGAAACTCTAGTGAGAGAAGATGACTGGGTGACAATTCCATTGCATCAAAGACACTTCCTGGAATGAAGGAAATGCTCCTTGAACTGAGCAGTCTTCTTTTTATCATCATCAATTTAAAATTTCAATTTGGATAAATCCAAGCCAAAGCATTTACATCTTTCTCATGTCATACCTCACCAGTTCTAATAGTACAACTATAAACTCATTTTTTGCCCTCAACTGACAATCTTTTTTCCTTGATTAATACCACAAACTAGCTTTGTAGGAAGGTAATAAAAAAAGATAATTAACACACCCAAATATGTTCCCTTTTTCAAGATAAGCATGTTTTAACACTTAAATTCCTTCCTTCATTGTCTTACTATTTTTAAAAGCCAAACAACCAAGAAAGCAGTAAATATTATATGCTTTGAGATCTCAGAAAATATGAGGACAATATAATGGGTTTATTTTTACTACAAATAAAATAATCTTTATTTTAATACATATACCCATCATGTTAAATTATGTTAAGCAAATATAGTGTTTCTATGAAGGCTTAGCTCAAGCTGACATCTTATTTGCTGAACCCATGTCTGAGAATGAATTACAACATAATAGACAAGTTGGCCTGGCAGAGAGAGGTAATGGAGTAGTCAAGATACTCTAAAGAAACCCTTGCTTCTTCACAGTGTTTACACTTTTTCATATGAAAATACTATAGTCATTGTAGTAGTATAAAATAAATGCTATTACTAGTGAATCAGAATTGAGTTCTTCTGAAAGCAAAGAAAACATTTATATGTTGTGCCCATATTCCAATAACAATATATTTGGATTCTGATAAATGTCAATACTATTACTTCTCAAATATGATTTATAAAACTGGACTTAGTATTAACAGTAAACTTTTATGGGGTTATTATTATATTTTATTAAATATAAGCTGTACTAGATAATTAGTTTAAAATCATTCAACAACACAAATATTCTTCTAAATATGACACATAATAGACCTCATTTAGCAAAGATTACAGTGCAGCTAGATCATTATTTCTTACATTCATCAGTCAACTCCAACATCATTGCTGAAGATCCTTTTCACAGTAGCTAAACACTTGAAAATAACAATTGTGCTATCAGAGCTTTCATGAATAACACATGAAGCTGGAATTTACATTTTTTATTAGTAAAACTGCCTGTTTTCTTATAAAGAATGTTGTTTATCTGGGTAAATAATACAAAGCCATGGCTTTTATATGATTCCTGTACAATTGGAAAGTTTCAGTAATTTACTCCTTAGACGGTGGATCTGAAATTTTAAAGGTCCAGCTTACCATCTGACAGCACCCTCCCTTCCCCAAAACTAATTGTTAAAAATGAAAAGAACAAAAGGAAGGTTCCTCCTAGTCGATGTATTATATAGATATATCTGACAACATGGACTGTGCAAACAGCCCATTGAGAAATGCCTGGTCTCTCTAGTCTAGCACTTTTCAACTTGGTCAATCACCAACCAGTACAAAGTATTCTTTCATGGCGCCTGTTAGTTCTGTGTGCAGTTGAAGAAGTTCAAGAATATTTATAAGTACAAATGATGAACAACAACAAAAAGCCACAATACTTCAACATTAACCTGAAATTTCACAATACTTTCTAGGGCATTTGCTTGTCTGCTTACATTCTTTCAGAAACATTCACAGTGGCTTGCTTTAGTCTGCCCAAACCAAATGTCATTTCAAGGCTGTTTCCTGTTTAGTCTTTTTCTTTTTTGATGCTTTTTAATAAAAATTGATTTCCTACTCCAAAGACGACTCCTCAAGTAAAAATAATGAAACTGTATTTAAACGAGGTCTTGTGCCTATATTATATATTTACAGGACTGAAAAAATCCATCTTTCTATACCACAGTTGCCCTTAAGTTCTGAACTACCCATTGGTGTTATCACACCTTTGCTTGGAAGTAGTTAGTGGTGTCCTTCTACTGCAAGACAGGGTTTTATTTCCCTAGTCTGTGGCATAAAACTCTTCCACTTATTTCCAGACTACTGGGGTTCAAATCCCCGTTCTCCCATTTAGTAGGTATATGACCTGTGCAAGTAACTTAACTGTTTGTACTTCTGCTTTATTATCCATATAGTGGAAATGAAAATCATATATAGATCATACGACTGTCACTGGTTTTATATATATATATAGTTACATAATTGTTCTATGTTATCTTTTAAGTACATTTACAGCTAGAATTTGTTCTTATATGAATTAAACACAAAGTATAATTTTATATATATACATATATATATAAGGGAATATGAATACATATATGCATTTTAACTATGTAGTTGGGTTATTTTATCTTTTAGGAACATCGTGGCCTAAAAGTTTCATCTCATTATATTAATATTTTTCCCTGGTAACTAATATTACTGAATTTCAAAAAGATCTTAGGCTTTTTCAGTCTCCACCCTCCCAAAAGGCAACCCCTTGTGGTAGCCTGATTTTATCTCTCTCTCTTAATTGTAAGTTATTCAAGGGCAAGATCACTTCTCATTTATGTTTATAAATTTTTGCACAGAACAACAATCACACAAAATTTTTAAGTGGTCATTGAATGAATCTTACATGGGGCCCTGATTTGCTAGTATTGAAGAGCACTTAGAATGTTCCATTGTCAAAATACATATGGCATGTAGACAAGTAAACTTTCCACATGTAAATACAGTATACATATCTTATTATTCTGAGAAGTAGTGCAAAGTGCATTGGTATAGTACAAAACCCTAGGGATCTTCAGAAAACATTTCTGAATCACCAGTAAGACTTGTTTTTAAAAAGTTGGACAAAATATGTTAGTGGGTCATTCTTACCAGTTGGCACTTCTGAAGTTAAGAACATTATCTCTAAGAGTAAAGGATAACTGATTGCATCACTAAGTGAATAACTGAACACAATATTAAGTAAATTTTCACTGATTTAAATCACAACAGTCACACTCAAGAGGGAAATAAATGACCTAAGAGCTTCCCATTATGCAAACTAAAAAGGGAAACCAGAGATTACTAATATTTGTGTGAACTCAACATTTTAACATTTTTGAGAATATACAAAAAATATAAAGTAAAAAAGGTCATGCTAGAAAATTAATTTATCTACAATAATCTGTGCAGATGGAAATTGCATAGATAGAGAATCAATAGCCACACTTTGTATAAACTTCAATGGATGGCAAATTAAAGTCCAAATGAACTGTTCCTAACTTTTTAAATAAAATGTCAAGTGAATTCTCAGTCTGTCTCTTTGGTCCTCAGCAATATTTTCAGTTTTCACAAAGGCAAACCGCTTAATAAACGCATGGCCACTTTTATACAAAAAGAAAATATCATTTAAAACTATATTCCATATTTGTGAAAACACATTGTGTCACCAAAGATTAAGTTTTCCAATTAAAATGACAACCTTTGATTCGTCAAAATCCCTATTATTAAAATTGGGCAGAAAGTTCAATATTCCATGTTGTCATTTTAACTTTAATTATAGTCACATTTTCATACAAGAGAAATAAACAAATGTCAAAGATATATTCACTTTCATTTTTTTCTCTTTTTAATTAAACATTCTTAACCCAATACACAGAGGGAAAAACGATTACATAATTAATTTTTTATTCTTTGGAGATCCCTGTGCATTTTAATTTACATGTTGATTATGTAGCCAGGAAAATCTCCCATGTTAAATTTGATTAAGCAAGGCAGAAAGTGCCTTAAAATGAATAGAGGGCTGAAACTGAAAATGCATTTTGTCTAATTGTGTTAATGAACTTCCCTGATGAGACTTGTATAATACAAAAGGCTCCCTGACCTTTCGATTAACTGTAAAACCGGATACTTCTCTAATATCGCAGAGTTTTACTCCATTTTCACATGTTTTTAAACCAAACACTTAAACCACTTGAATACTTTGGAAAGTAATGGAATGGGTAAAAGAGATAGGCATTCCTGCCTCTGCTGTGAAACTACTGTTCCCTATTCATTGCAAAACATGTAATTTTGAAGCCACCAGTGCTTTTGAATTATTTCCTTTGTATCCCAGACTAAGATAGACATTGTTGGAGGGATCCATGAGAAAAGTAAGTTATATAAACCATTACATTGTCTGTGAGGGCTATGACTTAGGTACCCAAACAAAAGAATATCTGATGATAAATTGTAATAGTATAATCCAACATGAGTGGAATTTATGTGTCACAGTTTTCAAAACGGACACGATGGCTGGGTGTAGGCATATACCCCTCTCATGTGGGAAATGTACTGTCTGTCCATGCAATGTATAACTTTCCCCTGATACTGAAATATCACATGTAATAATCTAGTACCTTGAAAGAATAGTGTAGCTATTCAATAACTATTTAAACTAATTTATTTGGGCCAAAGTCATTGTGGACGTCTTCATTACTAGGTGGTTTCTTAAATGTTTGCGTATTTGTGTTTGCGTGTATCTGCATGTTTTGAATGACATATATTAAAAGAAACTGAGTCTTCCAGGTGGTTAGAGAAAATTTTGTCAAGAAGTCAAGCCATGTTATTCCCATTACATTGGGAGGGCTTTCCCTGCCATAAATTACTGTATATGTAAGTATCTCTTACTTACATATAGTAAAAATTTTAATTTTAGTTAAAATTATTTGTGTAATTTTAACTAAACAAAATAACCATGGACACCAGCAAGCTGACTTCTGTGAAATGAATGATAAAGTAATCATTGCTCCAAAGCCTCAGTGTTCAAAAGAGTAATAGTTAAAATATATTTATCCATACTATAAACTAATACTAAATTGTCATTAAAATGGAAAACATCAACAGAGGAGGGAAATATTTTGAGGTAATATTTGATTTAATTTTTATGCTGAGAAAAATACTATCCAAGTGTCATTACAAGTTTAGGAAACCAAAATATATTCATATATTTAACTACTAGAAAAGAAAGTCAAAAGTTACAACAGTAATCTTTGATTTATGGGATTGCAAAGTGACTTTTAAATCTTTTTCTGTACATTCTATATTTTCTGAACTTTCTACAATGTATCTTTATTTTTTACATTTATTTAAATATATATTTTAAAATCAATACATCTCCTTGATAAAATATTCATCAAATATAGAGTGAATTTTTAACAAAAACTTTATATTTAGGTTAGTTCTATAAATTAATTTTATAAGTTTTAATAATCTATTATTTGGTCTATTTCCTATGTGTATAAATGTTGAGCAGTAATCATTAAGAGCTTTGTAAGCTGAATATTACAATGTTGCTTCATTTCTTACAGTTCTTTGTTCTATCTACTTCCAATTCTAAGTATCTGTCAAGTATGCATTTACATACACATAACAAGTAGTTATGACAGAAACTGAGTTTCTGTCTAAAAAGTATAATATTTACAAAACATATCACCTGTGAATTCTGTTCAGTAACTGAAATTTCTCTTCCATACTGTTTGTGAAGATTTATTCAAAAGTTTGGTTTTTTTTAATTGAATAATATCTACATTGTTTTTACTAAGTAAATATTGTTACTGCAGAACCAATTACTATATGTTTGGGTACATATTGTTTCTTATTGTTCTAATTTTACAATTCCTGTGCTACTCAAGTACATTTTTATTGTATGAATTCTTTCATTCCTCAAATAGTTATTGAGCACCTACTATGTGACAAATTCTGTCTCAATTCCCTAATATTTTGAAATCAAATAATATTACAGTTTTCTTCATATTCAGACTATACAAATTCTTTTACTTCCATTTTACCGAAAATTTTAATTGCCTCTTTATCATTATTAGAAGAAATTACATGTTCTTGCTTCCCCACTTTTTCAATACCTTATAATTTATTATCATTATATCTTGATACTTTAATCAGACAAAAATTTATAATACCATGACAGTAACTGTTTTGTTCATTGTTGTAATCACTACTGCTCACCTAACACAGAATTTGGTGTATTTTAGGTCCTCAACAAATACTTTTATAATGGTTAAATAGGAAAAAGCAATAATATGGTTATTATTTTTCCCTTTTTCGTCTTTCCATACCATCAAAATTGGGGGTATAGAGACCTAGTATCTCATAAACTTTTTGGTTTTATAATCCAATGATTATTGTTTCCAGCTAGAAACCAGTTGAATTTGTTCCAGAAAGAGGCTAAAGCAGATATACATTTATTTTTTCATTTATTTATCAGACTTTGATTTATTGTAAAAATAAATCTTTGCATTCAACCTTTGCATGGTTTTAACCTGAGTGAGGTAAATTTAGATCCAGATGTTAAAAAAAAAAGAAAAAGAAAAAGATTATGATACTGGGAAATACCATCCTATTTAAAATTTTAGTTATTCCACTTGGTTCCATGTTTTACCTGAAAGATTTGTTTTTGTACCTATTAAATGGTCTCTTTCCCTTGTCAATTAAACAAGATTTGAATTCCGTGGCATTGCTAGCAATATTCCCATGGAGAATGAAATACTTTCTTGGTGGACCCCTGGGAATCTTCTTGATGTGAAAGAAATAAGTTCCAAAAGCCACAAAACTATGGAGATACATTGTATAAGGGCATTTCTACCAAGATGTTTAAATGGTCACAATATAAAGATGTAAATCACTAATAGGAAATCTCAGCATTGTCCTCTACATATTTATCTATGAGACCCCGTATTCATAGGTGGTCAAAAACCACTTCCCACATTTGCATTACCCCATACTTGCCGTACTTCTTACCCCCGTGTTGAACTGCACCCTTAATATCACATATTTTTTCCTATCTTCAAACTTCCACTCTTTCATTCTGCAACAAAACGTTGACTCCTCAGTGTTCCTTAAATAAACTTCCTGAGAATGAAAACACCTTAATCCCTTCCATTCCTTCTCACCTCAAGCCAGAAACATTAAAGATACTGTGTAGTCAGTTTAACATGAGAATAAAATGTAAATATTGAGATATGATGTAGTAGTAAAATCAACAGTCCCTAGTAATAAAATGACTGCTGAGGGCATTAAAAATAATCTAGCTAATATATAATTGGATTTAATTGATCTAGCTTTCACTGAATAGAAAGTGACTGTGCATTTGTAGTTATTTTACTCATTTGACCTAGAATTCCATAACAATTCTCTTTGGAGTACATTTTTTTGATAGTTTCGACAAATTTAAGTTTCGCAACTTTTTTTTTTTTTTAAACCAGGAATAGAACCCATGCCCCACGCAGAGCTGCAGTGGAAGCGGAGAGTCTTAACCTCTGGACCACCAGAGAAGTCCCCAAGTTTCCCAGTTCTTAGGTCTGGCATCCCTTGATTTTTTCTCCTATTTACAGATTTAGCTAAGAATTCATAGTATTAATATTTGTACCAAGGTATCTACCTGTTCACCTGAATAATAGTAACACTAAATGGAAACAAAATTTAAGGGTCTTTGGAATGTGATGCCCTGAATAATACTACTGATGGACTTTCTCCAGCCCCACTCTTCCTTCTGCCTCCCCAACCAAGGTGAAAATTTAATACATTGTGTTTCTGTTATACAATTAATTTTATTACTTGCTTCTGTAAAAACAATTTACTTAGGATGAAATTTGAGAGAGAGAGATCAAGCAATGCAATACCCAAGAAAGAAAGAAAAAGTGTTCGTCATGAAGATACTAGCAGCAAACACTGTTTCTCTGAAACAGATTAAGGATGTTAAGCAGAGGTTAGATGCATTACTATCTTAATTTTGCAATTAGAACAATTAAATACTTTTCCCCAAAGCTAATAATCATTAAAACTGGGACTTGAATTCAGGCTTGTCTTACTTTAAACTCTGTGTATTTTCCAATATTTTATGACTTTCCATTAAACTAAGGAACACCTTAAAGATAACCACTTTTCAGCAGGCTGAAAAAGGCATGGAACTTCCAGTGCATCATTTTTAAAAGTGTCCTGTTAACAAAGTGTTTGAGCATTTAACTGCCATCTGTTACTCATCAAATTTAATAAATTGGGATTCTCTGTGCCTAGGTGTCTTTTAACTTGTAGGGAAATTGTATTCCTCAATGGTTCATTCTTAGCAAAATGTTGATACCAATTAAACAAGTAACAACTGCCTGCCATACATTCTATGTGCCCCAAACCTTTATCTATCCAGGTATGAAGAATCCATTACAACTAGACATTATTATACATAACCTGGTGTTTTATTTCTTAATGTTAACAGAAATGGCAATTTCCGTGAAATATAAAGGAATAAAATTTTATATAACATTCTAAATAGCATGTATATATTCATGATTTTCAGCATCACTCAACATCAGAGACAGGCATTGTACTCAAGATAGCAATCAGAGTAAAGGAAAGGATATGAGAATCAGAAAAAAAGCCAAAAAGATGACTAATAGAAAACTTATTTGCTTTTGAGAAAAAGGAAAAACACTGAGTATAAAAGAACACATCTACGTGTTACACACAGGAAATTTTATGTGAGTAATATATGTTTGAAGCAGTTTACACAGGTAAAATTAAAGAGCTATTTGTGAAGGCAGGTTCCATTTTATGCCAGGTATGCTAGTGCCTACCTCATAGACTTGTAAAATTAAAAGAGAGTGCATAGAAAGCACTTATCACACTGCCTGGCTCATATTAAGCAGTCAATAAATGCCAGCTCTTATGATTTTTTATTGTGATCATTATGCTGGAAGCCCAAGATGAACACATTAGAGGTATATGCATTAATGGATTAATGAAACAAATACAGAAATATTTATATCCTCAAAATTTGTATTGAATACACATGCGTAGTTATCTAGACTATTCAGTTCAGAATGTTCACTGGGGGACTGGGGTTATTTTGTTTGGCTATCATACATTGAGATAATTAGTTGGATAATTGACAAATGTCTCTAATTCTTCTACACCAGCCAGCAGTCTGGAATAGATTTGTAATAGTTGACTCAGTGGCTATCTTTTCTATGATATAGGTAATTAAAACAGCAACAACAAAACAGATATACATGTTTTCCTAAAAATCAATTAGAGACTTCATAATGTTTTTTATTAGAAAGGAAATAGAAATAGTGTAAATGTGATCATGCATTATAACTGTTAGTTCTATAGAATGGTATAATGAATGTCTAGGAATGGTTAAGCATATATTGATTTCGTACATACATGGAGGTCAGAAGCTTCAAACTGTGTATACCCTGAAAATCCGAGGACATGGTGAAGAGGTGTCACTCTTTTGGTGATGATTTTTGAATGTATTGGTGATGAGAACAGCATGGCAGTATGGTCATTTTTATCACATAGTTATTTTTCTCAGTGAAAATTATACAATTGCCTTTAAGGCTTATAAATTACTCTTTCATGAAATTAATTTGGTTATATCAGTTCCTCAGGAACTAGTGATTCTTAATGAATTGGTGTTTGCTCTCCAGTAGCTGGGAAAATGAGATATAGATTCAGAGTCAACTGCCTTATTATTGCCCATCCCCCACTACCCACTTGGAAAACCGTGGGAGACTAAGCCTCTTACTGCTGTCTATGTGTGGCTCCCTTCATGAAGGCTGTAGGCCTGCCAATAACAAAGAAAGTAGAACTGAGTGGGAGCATCCTAGGTCAGCAGCAGGTTTGGAATATTTTATTTTTGCAGTTATTATGGAGAGAACATGTTGGGCAATTGACCAGCTCCCTGCAGAAAAGATGGTACTCACCCTATGAAGAAAACCACAGAAGCAAAAGAGCCTGTAGCCAAGTAAATTGCCTGCAAAGTGGCTCCAGCCATTTGAGGCTGGAGCATAACACTCCTGGGGAATAGAACAGGAGCTTTTTGCCTGGTAAGCTACTTAAATGTTGCAGGATCAGAAAACTGTTTTTTTTTTTTTTTTTTTTTCTAAGCCAGTGTAGTTTTTAATGCATCTTGTACATTATGCATCCCTTTGTGTTCTTCCTATGTATTTAGTAAAATTCCCTTTGAAAAATGTAAGCTTGCCTCTGATGTGTTACGGGGGAAAAAAGGAGAAATAACATTTGTTTTCACAAAGAGACTCATATTCTGATATTTTTAAGGGAGAGTCATGTAACCCAGGTGACAAGAGAGTATCATGACAGAAGTATTGCATGTAAATGAACTTAAATAAGGTGTCACTTAAGGGGAGAGAGTTAGGAATAAGTGACTATTATTAGTTTAGCTCTTTCCATCAGTGAAGAAATTAGAGGAACTGACTTTGGTCTGATCAAAGGAGATTTGTCCAATTGCTAGATAGTCTGCCTCTCTACAAGAGTTTAACTACAGCAGTTTATATGTTGTGTGTGTGTAACATGCACCTGTGCATCCATGTTTATATCAATAACTTTCAGAAATTGTGAGTATATCCCAGTATATGACAACTTGGGAACCAAAATACTGGGTTCAAATGCTAGTACTACTTCTCTGGGCTACAGTTTTCATCAGTAAAATGAGAATAATAACAGAATATGACTAACGAGTTAGGTAAGAATATTCAAGAATTTATTTCTTAAGATCTTATAAGAGGGTTTGGCATAAGTGAACAAGAGCTATTAGCTATTATTTTTATTATTTCTTGTGAATCTATTTAGTTACCTAGGAGTTTTATTTAATTGTTAAATTTAAGCATTTTTAAATTAATATAAACCTGAAAAATACCAGGATGTTATATAAATCCAGGTCCTAAAGGTGGACATTATTTTCATGTAAATATAGAATTATCAGTTTCAGTAACTGAAGAAAAGGAAATGCAAATGAATCCTAAAATTGACAAGTATAAAACCAGGAAAACAAGAGGTGTGGGTGGCAGGGGGTGAGGAGAGACTGAAAGAGTTATAAGGTATAAGATAAAAAAACTTAGTGAAGAATTGTGGGGCCAAGAATTGAGAAGAAAGACCAAAATTTTGAGATTCACATTTGAAGTAACTTAATTTTCCTCCCTCTGCTAATCTAGAAGTAGAAGGAGAGATGGTAAGCAGAGTTGTTGCTATTCCTGCAGGGTTAGGAGAATAAAACTTTAAGCCTCATATCTGCCAAGAAGAGGGGAGGGCTGACTAAACCCCCTACACACAGTTTGGAAGAGGATTATAAAGGGATTACCACAGCAATAAGAGTGAACAAGCAAGCAACACCCCAACACTCTTAGGGAAAGAAGCCCATCTTCAACTCACTTTAGTGGTTGAAAATGAACTGAGTTTTCTGGGCACATCTATCCCATCTAGAAAAGCAAATTGTAAATCATCCCTGAAGAATATAACATTATCCGAACCATCACAGTATCCTTATATTTTTCTTCAAACATAATTTCTAATCTCCAATAAAAAAAGAACCAGACACACAATAATACAAGACTGTTATTGAAAACCCAGGGACACAAATGACAACTGGAACAAATCCATAAGGGTGTCAGAAATTGGAGTTATCAGGAACTGATTTTTAACAAACCATGCTTAATATATTTAAGGAAATAAAACGGATGTTTGAAATTTTCAACAGAAAAGTGGAATATTGAAAAAGTGGAAATTGTAGAACTAGGAACTTAATGATTGGGTTTCAGTACACATCTGAAGAGAGAACTATTGAATTGAAATATAGGTCAGAAGAAAATATCTACAATGAATGAAAAAAAACTACACAGAGAAACAAAAGAGAGAATAAGAAAACTAAAGAATAGAGTGCGAAGTTCTAGTATACTTACAATTGAAACTTTAGAATGAGAGGAAAGGAAGAATCAGGCAAAAGCAATATTTAAAGAGATAGTGAATATTCCAAAATTAACCTAGATATTAAGGTTCTTATTGAGGAAACACTATCAACCAGAATAAAACGAATACATAAGAAAACAACAGAAAAGAACAACTAGACATATAATATAAGACTTATTTTTTGAAAAACCCAAAAGAAAATATTTAAAACAGCCAGGTGAAAAAGACATTATTTTCAAATGAACAAAAATTAAAGTAAAAACAGGATCTTTCAAAAGAAATGATGAAAACTAAGAGCTTTCACCTTCTGATAAAACTAATTGCCAGCATATAATTCTGTACATAAAGTATCCTTTGAAAATGAATGTTAAATAAATACATTTTAAAACAAATCAAGAGGGGACCTTCAAGAAGGTAAAGGATTAAGATGTGGAGATCACATTCCTCCCCACAAATACATCTACATGTGGAACAACTCCTACAGAACACATACTGAATGCTAGAAGAAGACCTCAGACTTCCCAAAAGGCAAGAAACTCCTCACATACCTGGGTAGGGCAAAAGAAAAAAGAAAAAAACAGAGACAAAAGAGTAGGGATGGGACCTGCACCTTTGGGAGGGATCTGTGAAGGAGGAAAAGTTTCCACAGACTAGGAAGCCCCTTCACTCGTGAGGACAGGTGGTAGGCAAGGGGAAACCTTCGGAGCCACAGAGGACAGCACAGCAACAGCGGCACAGAGGGCAAAGCAGAGAGATTCCCGCACAGAGGATAGTTGTCAACCAGCACTCACCAGGCTGAGAGGCTTGTCTCCTCACCCAAGACGTTGGGTGGGGACTGGGAGCTGAGGCTTGGGCTTTGGAGGTCAGATCCCAGGGAGAGGACTGGGTTTGGCTGTGCGAACACAGACTGAAGGGGGATAGTGTGCCACAGTTAGCCAGGAAGCAGTCTGGGAAAATGTCTGGAACTGCCTAAGAGGCAAGAGACCATTGTTTCAGGGTGTGCAAAGAGAGGGATTCCTTCCCCGTCTGCCCACAGAAGGCAGAGCACTGGATAAATGAGCTCCAGAGATGCGCGTGAGCTGTGGCTACCAGCGTGGACAACAGAGACCGATGTGGAACACTAAAGCTGATGCTGCAGCCACCACTAAGCCTCTGTGCAAGCACAGGTCACTGTCCACAGCTCCCCTCCTCAGAGCCTGTGCAGCCTGCCACTGCCAGGGTCCCATGATCCAGGGACAACTTCCCCAGGAGAACACATGGCACACGTCAAGCTGTTGCAACGTCACACTGACCTCTGCCGCCACACATTCACCCTGCAATCCATACCCCTCCCTCCCCACAGGCCTGAGTGAGCCCCCAAATCAGCTGCCTCTTTAACCCTCTCATGTCTGGGTGAAGAACAGATGCCAGAGGGTGATCTACATGCAGAGGCTGGGCCAAATCCAAAGCTGGACCCAGGAGATGTTCAAAGAAGAGAAAGGGAAATTTCTCTGGGAAGCCTCAGGAGCAGCAGATTAAACCTCCACAATCAACTTGATGTAGCCTGCATCTATGGACTACCTGAATAGAAAACAAATCAACCCAAAATTGAGGTGGTGGACTTTGGGAGCAATGGTAGACTCAGGGTTTGCTTTCTGCATCTAATTTGTTTCTGATTTTATGTTTGTCTTAGCTTAGTATTTGGACCTTATTATCATTGGTAAATTTGTTTATTAACTGGGTTGCTCTCTTCCTTTTATATATATATATATATATTTACTCTTTATCTCTATTTGTGAGTGTGTATGTGTATGCTTCTTTGAGTGATTTTGTCTGTATAGGTTTGCTTTTACCAATTGTCCTAGGGTTTTCTATCTGTCCTTTTTTTGTTGTTTTTTTATTTTTTTCTGTATAGTTTCTAGTGCTTGTTATCATTGGATTTGTTTATTGCTTTGGTTGCTCTCTTCTTTCTTTTTTTTTAAATTAAGTTTCTTTTTCTTTTAATATATTTTTAATTTTTTTAAAGTAACTTTTATTTTATTTTATTTTATTTATTTTTCTCTTTTTTTTCTCACCCTTTTCTTCTGAACCATGTGGCTCACAGGGTCTTGGTGCTCCAGCTAGGTGTCAGGTTGGAGTGTCTGAGGTGAGAGAGCTGAGGTCAGCACAATAGTCCACCATAGACCTCCCAGCCTCACATAATATCAATCAGCAAGAGGTCTCCCAGAGATCTCCATCTCAATACTGAGACCCAGCTCCACTCAACAGCAGCAAGCTCCAGTGCTGGACACCCCATGCCAAACATCTAGCAAGAAAAGAACACAACCCCACCCATTAGCAGAGAGGTGGCCTGAAATCATAAGTTCACAGACACGCCAAAGCACAGTACCAGATGTTGTCCTGACCACCAGAAAGACAAGATCCAGCCACATCCACCTGAACACAGTCACCAGTCTCCTCTACCAGGAAGCCTACACAACCCACTGAACCAACCTTAACCACTGGGGGCAGAGACCAAAAACAATGGGAACTATGATCCTGCAGACTTCGAAAAGGAGACCCGAAACACAGTAAGTTAAGCAAAATGAGAGACAGAGAAACACACAGCAGATGAAGGAGCAAGGTAAAACCCACCAGACAAAACAAATGAAGAGGAAATAGGAAATCTATCTGAAAAAGAATTCAGAGTGATGAGAGTAAAGATATCCCAAATCTTGGAAATACAATGGAGAAAATACAAAAAACGTTTAACAAGGACTTAGAAGAACTAAAAAGAATAAACAAACAATGATGAACAACAGAATAAATGATGTTAAAAATTATCTAGAAGGAATCAATAGCAGAATAACTGAGGCAGAAGAACGGATAGGTGACCTGGAAGATAAAATAGTGGAAATAACTACCACAAAGCAAAATAAAGAAAAAAGAATGAAAAGAATTAAGGACAGTATCAGAGACCTCTGGGACAATATTAAGTGCACAATATTCGAATTATAGGGGTCCCAGAAGAAGAAGAGAAAAAGAAATGGGCTGAGAATATATTTGAAGAGATTATAGTTGAAATTTTCCAGAATAAAGGAAAATAGTCAATCAAGTACAAGAAGTGTAGAGACTTCCATACAGGATGAATCCAAGGAGAAACACACCAAGACACACATTAATCAAACTATCAAAAATTAAATACAAAGAAAAAAATTTTAAAACAAGTTAAAACCAACAAATAACATACAAGGGAGTCCACATAAGGTTAACAGCTGATTTCTCAGCAGAAACTCTGAAAGCCAGAGGGAGTGGCAGGACATATTTAAAGTGATGAGGAGGAAAAACCTACAACCAAGATTATCTACCCAGCTAGGATCTCATTCAGATTTGATGAAGAAATTAAAACTTTTACAGACAAGCAAAAGCTAAGATATTCAGCACCACAAAGCCAGCTTTACAACAAATGCTAAAGGAACTTCTCTAGGCAGGAAACACAAGAGAAGGAAAAACCTACAATAAAAAACCCAAAATAATTAAGAAAATGGTAATAGCTACATATATAGCAATAATTATCTTAAAAGTAAATGGATTAAATGCTCCAACAAAAGACATAGACTGACTGAATGGATACAAAAACAAGACCTATATATATATGCTGTCTAAAAGAGATCCACTTCAGACCTAGAGACACAGACAGACAGAAAGTGAAGGGATGGAAAAAGATATTCCATTCAAATGGAAAACAAAAAAATCTAGAGTAGCAATTTTCATATCACAAAAAATAGAGTTTTAAATAAAGACTATTACAAGAGAAAAGGAAGGACCCTACATAATGATCAAGGGATCAATCCAAGAAGAAGTTATAACAATTGTAAATATTTATGCACCCAACATAGGAGCACCTCAATACATAAGGCAAATGCTGACAACCATAAAAGGGGAAATGGACAGTACCACAAACATAATAGGGGACTTTAACATCCCACTTTCACCAATGGACAGAACATCCAAAATGAAAATAAATAAGGAAACAAGCCTTAAATGATACATTAAACAAGATGGACTTAATTGATATTTATAAGACTTTCCATCTAAAAACAGCAGATTACACTTTTTTCTCAAGTGTTCAGGGAACATTCTCCAGGATAGATCATATCTTGGGTGGCCAATCAAGCCTTGGTAAATTTAAGAAAACTGAAATCGTATCAAGTATCTTTTCCGACCACAAGGCTATGAGACTAGCTATCAATTACAGGAAAAAAAACTGTAAATAAACAAACACATGGAAGCTAAACAATACACTACTAAATAACCAAGAGCTCACTGAAGAAATCAGAGGAAATCAAAAAATATTTAGAAATAATGACAATGAAAACATGACTACCCAAAACCTACAGGATTCAGCATAAGCAGTTCTAAGAGGGAAGTTTATAGCAATACAATCTTACCTCAAGAAACAAGAAACATCTCAAATAAACAACTTAACTTTACACCTAAAGCAATTAGAAGAAGAAGAAAAAAAATAAAAAAAACAAGTTATCAGAAGGAAAGAAATGATAAAGATCAGATGAGAAATAAATGAAAAAGAAATGAAAAAAAGATAGCAAATATCAATAAAACTAAAAGCTGGTCTTTTGAGAAGATAAACAAAATAGATAAACCATTAGACAGGCTCATCAAGAAAAAAAGGGAGAAGACAAATCAATAAGATAAGAAATGAAGAAGGAGAAGTAAAAACTGACATTGCAGAAATACAAAGGATCATGAGAGATTACTACAAGCAACTATCTGCCAATAAAATGCACAATCTGGAAGAAATAGACAAATACTTAGAAAAGCACAACCTTCCAAGACTGAACCAGGAAGAAACAGAAAATATAAACAGACCAATCACAAGCACTGAAAATGAAACTGTGATTAAAAATCTTCCAACAAACAAAAGTCCAGGACCACATGACTTCACAGGTGAGTTCTATCAAACATTTAGAGAAGAGCTAACACCTATCCTTCTCAAACCCTTCCTAAATATAGCAAAGGGAAGAACACTCCCAAACTCATTTGACGAGGCCACCATAACCCTGATACCAAAAACAAACAATGATGTCACAAAGAAAGAAAACTACAGGCCAATATCATTGATGAACATAGATGTAAATTCCTCAACAAAAAACAGCAAACAGAATCCAACAGCACATTAGAAGGATCATACATCCTGATCAAGTGGGGTTTATCCCAGCAATTCAAGGATTCTTCAATATACGCAAATCAATTGATGTGATAAATCATATTAACAAATTGAAGGGAAAAAAAACTTATGATCATCTCAACAGATACAGAAAAAGCTTTCAACAAAATTCAACACCCATTTATGATAAAAAACCCTCCAAAAAGTAGGCATAGAGGGAACTTACATCAACATAATAAAGGCCATATATGACAAAGCCATAGCCCACATCATCCTCAATGGTGAATTACTGGAACCATTTCCACTAAGATCAGGAACAAGATAAGGTTGCCCATTCTCACTACTGTTATTCAACATAATTTTGGAAGTTTTAGCCACAGCAATTAGAGAAGAAAAAGAAATAAAAAGAATCCAAATTGCAAAAGAAGACGTAAAATCATCACTGTTTGCAGATGATATGATACTGTATATAGAGAATCCTAAAGATGCTACCAGAAAACACTAAGACTAATCAATGAATTTGGTAAAGTAGCAGGATACAAAATTAATAAACAGAATTCTCTTGCAACCTATACACTAACATCTGAAAGAGAAATTAAGGAAACACTCACATTTACCACTGCAACACAAAGAATAAAATACCTAGGAATAAACCTACCTAAGGAGACAAAAGACCTGTATCTGGATGCAGATAACTATAAGACACTGATGAAAGAAATTAAAGATGTTACAAACAGATGGAGAGATATACCATGTTCTTCAATTGGAAGAATCAACATTGTGGAAATGAGTATACTACCAAAGGCAATCTACAGATTCAATACATTCTCTATGAAATTACCAATGGCATTTTTCACAGAACTAGAACCCAAAATTTCACAATTTGTATGGAAACACCAAAGGCACCAAATAGCCAAAGCAATTTTGAGAAAGAAAAATGGAGCTGGGGGAATCAGGTTCCCTGACGTCAGACTATACTACCAAGCTTCAGTAATCAAGACAGTATGGTACTGGTGCAAAAACAGAAATATAGATCAATGGAACAGGATAGAAAGCCCAGAGATAAACTCACATATATATGGTCACATTATCTTTGATAAAGGAGGCAAGAATATACAATGGAGAAAAGACAGCCTCTTCAGTAAGTGGTGCTGTGAAAACTGGACAGCTTGGGAAAACTGGGCTGCTACATTAAAAGAATGAAAGTAGAACACTTCCTAACACCATACACAAAAATAAACTCAAAATGGATTAAAGACCTAAATGTAACATAGGACATTATAAAACTCTTAGAGGAAAACATAGGCAGAACACTCTCTGACGTAAATCACAGCAATATCCTTTTTTACCCACCTCCTAAAGAAATGGAAATAAAAACAAAAATAAACAAATGGGATCTAATGAAACTTAAAAGCTTTTGCACAGCAAAGGAAACCATAAACAAGAACAAAAGACAACCCTCAGAATGGGAGAAAATATTTGCAAATGAAGCAACTGACAAAGGATTAATCTCCAAAATATACAAGCAGCTCATACAGCTCAATATCAAAAAAACAAACAACCCAATCCAGAAATGGGCAGAAGACTGAAACAGACATTTCTGTTTAGATATACAGATTGCCAAAAAACACATGAAAGGATGCTCAACGTCACTAATCATTAGAGAAATGAAAATAAAAATTACAATGAGGTATCACCTCACACTGGTCAGAATAGCCATCATAAAAATATCTACAAACAGTAAATGCTGGAGAGGGTGTGGAGAAAAGGGAACCCTCTTGTACTGTTGGTAGAATGTAAATTGATACAGCTACTATGGAGAACATTATGGATGTTCCTTAAAATCTAAATATGGAACTACTGTATGACCCAGCAATCCCACTACTGGGCATATACCCTGAGAAAACTGTAATTCAAAAAAAGTCATGTACCAAAATGTTCATTGTAGCACTATTTACAATAGCCAGGACATGGAAGCAACCTTCATGTCCATCAACAGATGAATGGATAAAGAAGATGTGGCACATATATACAATGGAATATTATTCAGCCATAAAAAAATGAAAGTGAGTTATTTGTAGTGAGGTGGATGGCCCTAGAGTCTGTCATACAGAGTGAAGTAAGTCAGAAGAGAAAAACAAATACTGTATGCTAACACATATATGGAATCTATATAAAAAAAAAAATTCTGAAGAACCTAGGGGCAGGACAGGAATAAAGACACAGACATAGAGAATGGACTTGAGGACACGGGGAAGGGGAAGGGGAAGCTTGAACAAAGTGAGAGAGTGACATGGACATATACACACTACCAAATGTAAAATAGATAGCCAGTGGGAAGCAGCTGCATAGCACAGGGAGATCTGCTCAGTGATTTGTGTCCACCTAGAGAGGTGGGATAGGGAGGGTGGGAGGGAGACACAAGAGGGAGGGATATGTGTACATATAGCTGATTCACTTTGTTATACAGCAGAAACTAATACACCATTGTAAAGCAATTATACTCCAATAAAAGTGTTAAAAAAATCAAAGAGGAAATATGTCACCAGAAACACTTAAATATAAAGTCAAAGACTAAATGTATAAGAAAAAAAAAATATCACACTAAAACCAATCAAACAACAAAATCTGGTTTACAAATACTACTATCAAAGAAATTAAAATTCGAGGCACCTCTTCGAAACCAGAGACCACAAGAACACTAAGTGCAATCCACAGGACATCTATAATGTGTAATGAATTAACTTATCTTCTATGCATCTAGAAAGTTTTGCGTGTTTTTTTTGTTTGTTTGTTTTCGGCTAATATATTCTGATGCCAAAAAAGACAAAAATTAGAAAGATAAATTATGCAGATCTCACCCTTTAATATAGATATACTAAAGAAATTATTAGCATATTGAACTCAACAATCTTTAAAGGTATGTCTTTTAAACAAGAGCAAGTTGGGCAAGCATCACACACCCAAGCTCACTGGAGCAGTACTACTGAGAGTAAATTCATGATGAGAGGAGTAATAGTGCCTTGAATAGCTCACCTGATATGAGCAGGATATTATAGAATTATGACATGGAAGAGGAAAGACCAGACCTACCCTCTCGACAGAGTGTGCATGGGTGATGGAAGCACCAAACCTTCCTTTGGTGTGATAAGTCAAAGCCTTGTGTTACAGCTGTAGGATGTGGCTTCAAAGCAGATTTAATTGTTGTGAAACACCTGCCTACAATCATAAAATGAGGATCTTCACCTTGCAAATGACCAGGATCGGTTACATTAAGCACTGGACCTAGCTGGTTTCCATGTAGTTTTATAAAAAGCCAATTATTTTGATAAAAATTCTATATTTGTTAATGATAATAATAATGTCTGATTAATTTAATAACACTGTAAGCAAAAGGGTAATATCCTCATTCTGATAAAAGGTGGCTACAAACACAAGAAAAAATACTATTGCCAACATCTCACTTAATGGTAAGATGTTGAAAATTATCTTTCTTAGAGTTCTATCAAAATTTGTACAAGAGATTCTAGCCACCACAGTCAGACAAGGAAAAGAAATAAATACCATAAGGTTAGGAAAGGTAGAAATAATAATCTCATTATTAGCAGGTAGAATATTTATGTAGAAAATTCAAATGGATGTTTTAGAAATAAAATTGAGTTTAGCAAATTTTGTTAGGTACAGTATCAGTATGAAATAGTAAAATGTGTTTTATACACCAACCAAAAATTGTTTAAAATAAATAAAAATATAATATTTATAATAACATAAAACTAATATTTATAAATACATGTAACAAAGGTATATAAAACTGTAGGAAGTTAAAATAAAATTTTACTGAGAGATAAAAGACCCACATAAAAGAAGGAAAGACTTTTCATGGATTGGAAGAGTGGATATTGAAAAGATGTCAATTTTTCCTCAACCCAACCAAAAAGCAGCAAAATAGAAGTGGTTTCCTTCAATACTATCCAATTTAATTCAATTGAACAGTTGTATTTGAATAACCATTTATAAGGCCCTATACTAGCTGATATTTTTCTTTAATGGAGAGTTACGACAAATATATTTTAGAATCTTTTCCCAACTTTTCTTCAAGCCAATGTTCTAATTTTTACAAGCCATTGACAAATTTTTATCTTAATGGTTTCATTGTTTAAATGTATGTAGTATAGGTAAGTTGGTGAGACACAAGATAGAGAAGTCAAAGGGATTATATTTGGCAATAATACAAATATTCATGTAATATTTCATCTTGATAGCTTTCAAACTGTATATTTGTATTCTTTTTGGATTTATGTATATATTGCCTTTTAGGAAAGCATCAGCCAGCATAAAATTTTTATCATATTCCTTCCATTTACTTGTTTATTCATCTTATATTGCTTAGTTATTTGGGTTTTTTTTCTTTTCCTTGTTTCCCCCCCTTTATTTTTAGTTTTATTCTTCTTAAAAATATCAGAACAAAAATAGAGATGCTTTTCATATTTTTAAGAAAAGTTTAATAAATGTACATCTATCAGCAACCCTTACCCATAATGATGTCTATAAATATTACCATAGGTTATGGATACACTTTGGGACATTAATCAAAATAGGATAAATTACATAAACTAATCACATTCCAAATTTAAAACTGATTGCATTATGGAAACATATTAACTAGTGAATGTTTTGTTTACTTACACTTTTCAAGTGCAAATAATGCCTATCAATTGATGAATGGATAAAGAAGATATATATAGATCTATATATATATATATATATATAAAGTTATATAGATTCTTATATATGAATATTGTTCAGCCATGAGAAGGAAGGAAATCCTGCCTTTTATGACAACATGGATAGATGTTGAGGGCATTATGCTAAGTGAAATAAGCCATCTAGAGAAAGACAAATACTGCATGGTATCACTTACATATGGAATCTAAAAAACAAAAAAGTCAAACTCATAGAAACAGAGAGTGGGAATATGTTTGCTAGAGGCTGGGGAGTAGGTTGGTAAAAGGGCACAAAATTTCAGCTATAAAATGAATAAGGTCTGAGGATCTAATATATAACATGATAACTATAATTAATAACACTGTATTGTATTATTGAAATTTGGTAAGAGACTAGAATTTAAATGTTCTTATCAAAAAATAAAAGTAAAAGATAAATATGTGAAGTGATGGATGTGTTAATTAACTAGATGGGGTGGGGGAGTATAATCATTTATAATGTATATATCAATAGTATTTCTTTTATGGCTGAGTAATATTCCATTATATATATGTGCCATATCTTCTTTATCCATTCATATGTTGATGGACACTTAGGTTGCTTCCATGTCCTGGTTATTGTAAATAGAGCTGCAATGAACATTGTGGTACATGACTCTTTTGAATTATGGTTTTCTCAGGGTATATGCCCAGTAGTGGGATTGCTGGGTCGTATGGTAGTTCTATTTTGAGTTTTTTAAGGAACCTCCATACTGTCCTCCATAGTGGCTGTATCAATTTACATTCCCACCAACAGTGTAAGAGGGTTGCCTTTTCTCCACACCCTCTCCAGCATTTATTGTTTGTAGATATTTTAATGATGGCTATTCTGACCAGTGTGAGGTGATACCTCATTGCAGTTTTGATTTGCATTTCTCTAATGATTAGTGACTTTGAGCATCCTTTCATGTGTTTGTTGGCAATCTGTGTATCTTTTTTGGAGAAATGTCTATTTAGGTCTTCTGGATTGGGTTGTTTGCTTTTTTGATATTGAGCTGTATGAGCTGCTTGTATATTTTGGAGATTAATTGTTTGTCAGTTGCTTCATTTGCAAATATTTTCTCCGATTCTGAGCGTTGTCTTTTGTTCTTGTTTATGGTTTCCTTTGCTGTACAAAAGCTTTTAAGTTTCATTAGATCCCATTTGTTTATTTTTGTTTTAATGTCCATTTCTCTAGGAGGTGGGTCAAAAAGGATCTTGCTGTGATTTATGTAATGGAGTATTCTGCCTGTGTTTTCCTCTAAGAGTTTAATAGTACTCAGCCATAAAAAGAAATGAAATTGAGTTATTTGTAGTGAGGTGGATGGACCTAGAGTCTGTCATACAGAGTGAAGTAAGTCAGAAAGAGAAAAACAAATACCGTATGCTAATACATATATATGGATTCTAAGGGGGAAAAAAATGGTCATGAAGAACCTAGGGGCAAGACAGGAATAAAGCCTCAGACCTACTGGAGAATGGACTTGAAGATATGGAGAGGGGGAAGGGTAAACTGGGACAAAGTAAGAGAGTGGCATGGACATATATACACTACCAAATGTAAAATAGATAGCTAGTGGGAAGCAGCCGCATAGCACAGGGAGATCATCTTGGTGCTTTGTGACCACCTAGAGGGATGGGACAGGGGGGATGTGAGGGAGATGCAAGAGGGAGGAGATATGGGGATATATTTATATGTATAGCTGATTCACTTTTTTATAAAGCAGAAACTAACACACCATTGTAAAGCAATTATAATTCAATAAAGATGTTAAAAAAATATCTCAAATCACCATGACATACACTTTAAATATCTTATAATTTTTATGTTAATTATACATCAATAAAACTGAATTTTTTAAAAGTACAAAGTAACATAATTATTTACAAATTTGAATAAGTATTGCTATTTTCAAAAGAGTCAATATTAAGGACAAGTGCAACATCTGACCCGTGCTGATTTCTGCAAATTTTAGTGCTTCCTTTGCAAGTTTTTGTTTAAGGAGAATTTATTTTTTTTAGTGCTGAAATACATGTCCACATCAGTAAAGAGGGAAGAAAATGTGTATATTGTAATTTATTCAATTGTCGGTCTATGTGCAAGTGCTCTTTTATCAACACAGAAAGTTTACATAAAGTCCACATTACAAACATGGAATTTCCTTACCATTGGATTTCCCAGTGTTTTCCCTTTCAAGACCAGAGTATTCCCTGGTGAGCTATGTGAGAATCATATTTTTCTCTTATTAAAAATTGTTTCTGCATTTAATTCAAGGTACCAGGAACAACATGTGCCTTTCTTGAATCTTAGGATCCTGTCTGTCCCTGGTACAAATGGAAGTGTGTCTTCTTCTAAACATGGTCTTCAGTAAATAAGACAAGTTCAAATCCTCTTTCTTCTGCATTTCTCTTCCTCTTGGTTTTTTTCCTCTTTCCACTGAACCACTGAATATTTAGGTCACTTACTCTTTATCTGTGTTCCTTATAAATGTCTATCTTGTAATTATTTCAATTTCTGTTTCTCTTCCCCTCATTCAATCCCAACTCTAGAGCCATTTTCTATAAATGCAATTTTATTGTTAGCTTAAGATTATAGCGGTATGAACACTGGTTGCATTGCATAAAAATTCACAAACAAAACCATATTTTCAATTACTCAAAAATTATATATTCTAATTGATGTTCTCCAGAGAAACAGAATCAATAGTGTGTGTGTGTGTGTGTGTGTGTACAAAATATATAATATATATAATATATATATATAAAAACCCCCATATATATATATATATATATATATATATATATATATATATATATATATATATATATAAAGAGAGAGAGAGAGAGAGGTTTGATTTATTTTAAGGAATTGGCTAACATGATTGTGAAAGCAGGTCCAAAATCTTCAGGGTAGGCTCATAGGCTGGAGACCCAAGTAAGAGTTGCCCCTTGACTCCAAAAGCAGTCTGCTGGCAGAATTCCTTCTCGCTTAGGGGAGGTCAGTCTGCATTCTGTTAAGGCCTTCAATAAGACTCACCCACATTATGGAAGGTAGCCTGCTTTACTCAAAGTCCAACTATTTAATTGTTCATCTCATTCAAAAACACTTTCACAGAACCATTCAGAATAATGTTTAACCATCTATCGGGGCATCGTGGCCCAACAAAGTTGACACATAAAATTAACCATCACTGGGATGGACATTTCATCTTAGGTAAAATAGTGTACTGTGTAAGGGTTTATTTCCTCCTTCCTTAACAGTTGTTACTGATCATAAAGATAAACTTGTCAAATTATTTTCATACATAGATTCTTAGCTCAAAGATAAAAAAAAAATCTTACTTATTTTGGATTCTGACATTAGAATAATAACATTAAGCCTGAAAAATTACATATATGTATATACACATATATGTAAATATATGTGTATATACATGTATCTTACAGATGCTTAAATGATAGAAAATTGATTAAATAATTAAAATATTTGGTGACATTGCTCAGCACTATGTCCCAATTTCTATTCTTGTCAGTCAATTGAGTTGGAATCACATAGGATGCCACCTCAGGCCCTTGATACTTATTGGTCCTGAAGGGACCAGGGGTGCTGCTATTGGAGTGTCTTGTATGCTCTGTTGTAACATATTGTAATCCTCAGTGCATATTAACTGTGACATCTGATTTCAGGTGCAAGACACAGATATGCCTATTTATTAACAGCCTGAAAACACCTGAAGTCCTCTGACAGTCAGATCCAGAGATTTCATGAGTGACAGGATTTTTGCACACACATTTTACTACTACAGCCAGAAAAAGAAGAGAGAGAGAGAGAGATTTATCTTTTTAAAGAGAAAATATTGGCACTTCTCTTTGTCAGAGTCAAACATGGATGGAGGTTCCAAAATACTAATTATAACTGAAGAGTTAGCTTAAATTTGCTGAAGGCTCTGGTCTGACTCATTCATCCACCGTCTACTTCATGCTGCTGGAGTGAATGTCAGCCTCTCAATTGGCTAAACTTTGCATTCCCCAGGAAGGCTTACAAGAGCTTTCAGCTCATGTGAGAGCACACTGACGATTTTTGTAAGATAATGTCACTGATAAAATAGCCCTCTTGCTTGTATTGAACACCTTGGTAGACTCTTTTGCAGAACAAACGTGGACTCTTGCTGTGTTCCATCCATCATATTGTGAACTGTGCAATCCACACTGCTTCAGGGAATGCTTTGCTTAACGATTCTCTTGATCCCATTGGACGGACCAATTAACATCTTGACTTTCTACTCTCAGGTATATCAAATTTTTAAATTATTGCTTGCTTGGAGAATGCTTCAGGAAGGCTTTTGTTTTCTTTTTCCCCGAAAAAGAAGTTTTACAAATTCCTCAACATGCTTACAAATCAATGTTCTAAACACTCTGGACTCCAAGTACTCCAAGGGTAGGATTTAACAGTTTAAATTTTATCAGTCATTTAGAGTGGTTTTGTTTTAGTTTCATATATTGTAATTGATCTAGTTGTATTTTTAATATTCAGCAGGGTCCATTTGCTATCTATGCAGTTTTGGGATTTCTCAATAATGAGCTTAAATTTATTGTGCTCTAATTTAAATCTAGTCCCCATCTCCATAGTGAAAACAAGGAAACATAATTTAGCACTCTCAAAAAAATACTGCTTCAAAGAGTTGAATATCATTGCTAAGTCATTTCCTAAAGATTAACATTTGGAGGCTAGAAACTTCCTTAAGCTCTTCCTTATAAGGCCAATTTGTTTAAACTATTGGTTTTCAAAACATGTTAAATGAACCCAAGGTGTTCAAACAAGATTATCTGCACCGCTTCAACCAACACTTTAAACTTTTGCATGTATATAGGGGTACACAATAAGAGTCTCATTTTATTTAAACAAAGAATTTACAGGAAAAAAATAAAGGAAGAAGAAAGCCTTGCACAACAAATTGTTTCAATTCCTGAGCTGCTTAGTCATTCTTTCATCTACTCATTCAGGGTAGTGTCTGAACATAATAAAATAAATATTTAGAGAAGAGTTTGAAGCTATAGGGGATTTTGTAGGTGACAGACAAAAACCAGGGGACACGTGGGAAGTTTTGGAAATCAGGGAGTATTGTGAGATTAAGAAAATTACTGAGGCATAAATGTCCAGGTCATGAGAGATAACCTCAGATCTTGGGTTTATAGAAGATACTAAAACACACTGAGATATATTGCATGATTGGATCAATCCTGGTGGATTTAAAGTCAGATTATAGTGAGAGGATGTGAGTATGAGGGGATAGGTCTCTAAGTCTTGGCAGAAATATGAAAATCCCATGATTCCCTGCTTCCCTCCTGTTAATGATGCTTCTAAACCACACTCACAGAACTTTGTCACTCCTCACTTCCTGACTTCTGTGTCTGTATCAGAGGCTTGGGGAATAATAGAAGTTTGGACCCACATAGACCAAGGGGATCTCAGAGTTGCCCTTCTCACTCTGAGAGTTTGTGGAGATCTGGAGCTACCACCTGCCTTCTGAAGGCATCTTCCCTGCTAAGGAAACTTGGAAACACGGCAAGAATTGATCTTATCCAGAAAATGGAGGGTTCTGGGGCTAAACAAAATGAGGAGGAAATGCTTAATATGAGACTAATTCAGGAAAGCCCAGAAGAAAAGTTGAATAGTATAAAAAAGATTTCATGGTATCCCACAAGAGATATATTATCCATGTTGCCATTGGAATCATTACTGTTTGATTTTAAACTGTTACTAGACACCAAAACCACAAAACACTCCACATAAACTATACTTAGATATGCTGTAGATCTAGTAAGCTTAGAATCCCAGTTAGCCTGACATTTGAGAATGTAAAACTAACTTAAGCTAAGCTAATGTGTGAACAGTTGCCAATGAAAGTACACAGTCAATTCATCTATGAGTCTGTTATCAAGACCTGTGTCTCTTTTATTGCTCAGTTCATGTATCAGAAGGTACATTACACACATAGTTTCAAATGGATTCATGTCTAGGTCAGATAAGAAACTCAGTATATGAGTCATTGTATGTCATCTTTGATTATCTTCCCAAATTTCTACAACACATGAGCCTGGATAAGTAAGAGTTAAATGGACAAGATCCAAAAATGAGAATATCAGTAGAAAGTATCTTAAATCTTCCTTTGTTTCATTCTTTTTAATAAGAAAAGATGATTAGAATATAAGTGATTCTCTTCAGCTCAGCATATCATCAAATATATATATATAACATATATAAATATATAAATTCAATTGAATGTGAGACAATTCAAAACCCACCATGTGATATCTTATTGACAGTGCCATGTTGCAGCAGTAGGTTCTAAATTAGGCAAGGAGTCATATTTCTGAGAGATTCTAAAGTCATCTTGCTAAATTAATTAATTTCATAGATAAGATTTTCATAAATGAAAACCATACAATTAAATCATTTAGCAAGTTCATATAGCAAGATCTAAAAGAACTTCTACAGAGACCTAGATTTTTTTTTCATAAATATACTCATGTGAGGTGCTGCATATTAAATCAACAAATGTCAGAATCACCTTAAAATCTCCTTGGTGGGTGAATATTTGTACAGCCAATCCTTGAAACCCAAATACCTGGTTATAATCACAGAGGTAGCAACTGTATATCAAAATTTACAGGTAACTTTCCATTTGTGTAAGACTCAATCTGGTGTGGGCCTGTAAAGGGAGAGCTTCCTGATTCAATGTCTCTTTCTTACAACCTTCTTTAGTGGTCTGTACAGAGGAGTGCTGCCTCAGTTTTCTTCCCATATCCATTCTCCAGTCTTGGCTACCTACAGTCCAGCTTCTTTGATTATTCACTCTTCTCACACTTTCCTACTACCTTCTTCCTTTGAGACTATTCTTCCTCCTCAGTTGCTTTTCTTCTCACTAAACATTTGGAAACTCCCTCAGCATTATCTGTATCTTGATTTATGATAGCTTTTAGGCTCTGTGAAATTTCTGGAACTTTGTAGTAGATTCCTAATTTGTCATCCCTAACTTTAGACTTACCTATGTACAACACTCTCCATACAGACTCATTTTTAAAGCCAAGTTAAACCAGTTCAGTTCTCCAGACAACCTTTAGTGATTCCCATTTTCCACAGTCCATTTCTCACATTTTATCATGGCACACCAAGCCCCCCACCAGCAGGCTTACCTCTTTCTCTTGAGCTTTATCCCCAGGCAGGTCCCTCCTGACAATGTGTTATTTATTATGGATTGTATAAGCCTGTGGCACTAGTTCAATCCAAAACAATTATTCATAGCATTGTCTCCTTGAGAAGATCGATCGTGTTCTAAAAAAGTGATTTACAAATCACTTCTGTTAAATTTTATTTGTAGGATTTTTTTTTTTTAATTTTAACTTATGTTCTTTGCATATTGTATGTTTAAGAATTCTAACACATTTTATAGCCTCTTGGTACATAATCAGAATTTTTTCCCTGATCAAAATGTACATTTTGAGAATGTGAAATTATGTATTATGTTATGTATTAATATGAAAAGAATTATAAAAATTAAAATTAAATACATGGAAATTTATATTCTAGCAGCAGTTGTAATTTTTTTTTAAAATTTACTTCTCTTTATCTTGCTGGATGTATTTGTACAGTTTTTCAAAATAGAAATATAGTTGGCCCTCCATATCTGAGGATTCCACATCCAAGGATTCCATATCCGAGGATTCAACCTTCGATTAAGGATCAGGAAAAAAAAAAAAAAATCCAGAAAGTTCCAAAGAGCAAAACTTGAATTTGCCACACACCAGCAACTGTTTACATAGCATTTACATTGTATTTACAACTATTTAGATAGCATTTACATTGCATTAAGTATTATAAGTAATCTAGAGATGATTTAAAGCTTACAGGGGATATCTATAGGTTATATGCAAACACTACACCATTTTATATAACAGACTTGAGCAGCCAAGGATTTTGATATCTGTAGGGGTCCTGGAACCAATTCCCCACAGATAGAAAGGTACAACAACTGTAAGAACTTCCACAACCCTCCAAACAACTTGACCAAGGAAAAAAAATGCTAAATCATTTCAGAATTTTTGAACATTGATAGGGAAAATAATCATAATATGTTTATTGCCATAAAGAGTAAAAAACCATATGCAAATTAAAAACCATAAGATTGAATTTCCACACGAATTTAGCTAAAAAGGTAGATCAACATATAAATTCTTAAACACCACTCTATTTTATGTATGTATGTATGTATTTATTTATTTATTTATTTATTTATTTTTAACATCTTTATTGCAGTATAATTGCCTTACATTGTTGTGTTAGTTTCTGCTGTATAACAAAGTGAATCAGCTATACATATACATATATCCCCGTATCCCCTTCCTCTTGCATCTCCCTCCTACCCTCCTTATCCTATCCCTCTAGGTGGTCACAAAGCACCGAGCTGATCTCCCTGTGCTATGTGGCTGCTTCCCAGTAGCTATCGATGTTACATCTGGTAATGTATATATGTCCATGCCACTCTCTCACTTCATCCCAGCTTATCCTCCCCCTCCCCGTGTCCTCAAGTCCATTCTCTACATCTGCGTCATTATTCCTGTCTTGCCCCTAGGTTCATCAGAACCGTTTTTTTTTTTTTTTTTTTTTTAGATTCCATATATATGTGTTAGCATACAGTATTTGTTTTTCTCTTTCTGACTTACTTCACTCTGTATGACAGACTCTAGGTCCATCCACCTCACTACAAATAACTCAATTTCATTTCATTTTATGGCTGAGTAATATTCCATTGTATATATGTGCCACATTTTCTTTATCCATTCATCTGTCGATGGACACTTAGGTTGCTTCCATGTCCTGGCTATTGTAAATAGTGCTGCAATGAACAGTGTGATACACGACTCTTTTTGAATTTTAACACCTCTCCATTTTACACTTTTAGTGTTAAAATAACATTGAAGCCTGCTCCAGAATTTAGCCTTCCCTTTTGTAAAGTGGAATAACATAAATTTGCTATTTAGGAAAAGAACTGGGGGAAAAAGTTTAAGCCAACTAAAATCCTGTATTAAATGAATATATGAAGCCAAATCAAAGTTATATAAACATTCTTTTCAAAATAAAATGCTAACTTAAATATGTAATTGTATGAGATGCATTTAGGAAGGCTTAATCAGATCATATTCAAAATATGATAAAATGTGGCTTATGCCAAGAGGATAAAGAAAATTCCCTCAAATTCCTGTATTTTAGACAACAGCTTGGACTGTCTGCTTATTTGTTACAGATCCACCCAGATCTCACCAAATAAATCTCATTTAATAGCACAGTTTGATAACAGTTCTGACAAAGAAAACTGCCATCAGCAACTACTGGCTGCCAAACAAAACTGCATTATTACGAAGTATTGGCCAAATGTATGGGTTCTCAAAAAAAGTAATTAATTGGTCTCATATGTCTATTTCTACTTGAATGCTAAAATTAACCATTTAATTAACCCATTTTATTAAAATAGAACATTTATATAACAGCTTCAGCTGAAGCCTTGGGACTTCCTTGTGTATGAGTGCTGGCTTCCTCTTTAATAAACAGGCCCAAGATTATCCCACTATATCTGGATTCATTCAGACTCCAGCTGACTCAGATCTCTCTCTGAGCTCCAACCTCAGATATTCATTTATTCAGCAAATATCTACGGATAGCTACTATGAGCCAGGCATGATGCTAGGCACAGAGACACTAAAAGGCTACCAGCAGTTGCCCAGAACATTCATTTTATAAGCTATCCTACAGCAATACATTTCAGTGATCAATTTATTTTGAGAAATGTATATTCTACCACACCCCCAAATATTCAGAGCCTATTTTTAAATTTTTAGAAGGGTTGCAAAATCTTACCATTAAAAACAAAACCACACCTATTAGAATGGTGAAAATCTAAAACACCAACAACACCAAATACTGGACTATCACTCATTGCTGGTGGAAATGCAAAGTGCAACAGCCATTTTGGAAGACCATTTGGCAGTTTCTTACAATGCTAAACATAGGCTTACCATACAATCCAACAATTGCTCTCCTTGATATTTACCCAAATGAATTGAAAACTTATGTCCACAAAACCTGCACGTTTATAGCAGCTTTATTCATTATTGCCAAAACTTGGAAGCAACCAAGATATTCTTCAGTAAGTGAATGGATAAATATACCATGGTACATCCAGACAATAAAATATTTTTCAAAGGGCTGAAAAGAAATGAGTTACCAAGCTCTAAAAAGATATGGAGTAAAAAATGTATATTACTAAGTGGAAGAAGCCAATCTGAAAAGGCTACATACTGTATGATTTCAACTATATGACATTTTATAAAAGACAAAGCTATGGAGACAGTAAAAAATTAGTGGTTGCCAGGAGTTAGGGGGAAAGGAGGGATAAATAGAGCACAGAGTTCTCTTTAGGACAGTGAAACTACTCTGTATGGTACTGTAATGGTGGACACATGTCATTATACATTTGTCAAAACCTACAGAATATACAACACCAAGAGTGAACCCTGAATATTACCCATGGACTTTGGGTGATATGTCAGTGTAGGTTCATCAGTTGTAACAAATGTACCACTGGGGGATGGGGGAGATGTTGAGAGTGGAGGAGGAGGTGCTAGCTGGGGTAGGAGGTACATAGGGAATCTCTGCATTTTCTGCTCAATTTTGCTGTGAACCTAAAGCTGCTATAAAAATAAATTAATTAATTAAATCTATTAAAACATTTTATCTCACTTGCTTTTGTGATTTGTATGCCAAGAAATTATTACTATTTCTTCATGGAACTAATAACCTTACTAACACCTTTAAGTAACATTTATTCCATATGACACAAAAATGAATCACAATTTGTTAAGGTAATTAAAACACTCAGAATTTCAGTTTCCAAAACAACCCACAAATAAAAGTTCCTATAGCCAGTCATTTTGTTAAGCTGATAAATCAAGTAAAGCATTTCATCTTGTATTCTCTGTAGATAAATTACTAATATCTGTTGAGTCATATTTTAAACAAAAATGTAATTTTAACAAAAGAATTTTTGTTTATAATCAAGATTTGCATCAATATGGTGACAATCTCCATTAATTCACTTACTTAACAAACTTTTTTTTTTAAGAACCAAATCTGTGTTGGCAAACATTTTCTGTAAAGGGCAGAAAAGTAACTATATTAAGCTTTACAGGCTATATGGTCTCTGTCACAACTACTCACTTCTGCCATTGTAGTGCAAGAAGCAATAACAAGCAAACATAAGTGAATGGATGTGGCTTGTGCCAATAAAACTTTATTGACAAAAACAGGTAGTGAGCCAAATTAGGCCCATGGGACTGTAGTTTGTACTCCTGATCTAAATAATAGGAATACAAATTTTAAACTTTCTGCCTTTAGGAATTTAGAGTCTCATGAAGAAAATGTACGGTGTATTTCATTGTTTTAACTGCTGTGTTATGGAACAGTAAAAGAGGAAGTGTTGACCAAAAGAAGAAAATGCACTAGCAAGACATTTTTCTCATGCTTCCTGGGTGAAGAGTGGCTTATTATAGTACAGGTTGCTATTTTGTTAAATATTTGGCTGTTCAAAAGATCTGTCCTTTTCTTTGCATATTATTCTGGAACGTATGGGGCTACAGATGATATTCATTAAGAACTCACCCACTCACCTCCTACTTTCTTTAACAACTTATGTTAGAGATATATTGGAAGACATGATGAAAGAATGTGTGGGAAATTCTGTAATTATACTCAGCTAAGAACACCCACCACAGAAAGGCAAAGCCCTCTATTGAAAAGTAACAAAGCTGCAAAACTGAACAACCAACAGTGAAGTCTAGAAGTGGGACAACAGTAAGAGGGAGAAGCAGTGGACATACTCTAGCAGAAGACTGAATAGGTTATAACATGTCCTGCCTCAAGAGTCTAAGTTAGGGAGATAATGAAGTAATCACTTCCAAGATTTGGCCTTGCTAATTTTCGTAGAGGTCATTGCCCATACATTTCCTAGAGACAATAGTCCAAAGGCCCTAGGGTCAGATGACCTTTAAAAATGGATTACATTACTGGCTGAAGATTTGAACAGGAATCAGAGAAGCATGTCTTTCAACAAGCATTTATGGAGCACTGGTGTGATGGTTAATTTTGTGTGTCAATAAGACTGGGCTAAGGGATCCCCAGGTACCTAGTAAAATATCATTTATGGGTGCTTCTGTAATGGAATTTCTGGAGAAGATGAACATTTGAATAGGTAGACTGAGTAAAGGAAACTTCCCTTACCAATATTAGTGAGCAATGTACAATTTGTTGAGAGCTTGACAGAAGAAAAAAGAGGGAATTTGCTCTTTTACTTTTTGAGTTAGGACATCCATCTTCTCCTGCCCTTGAACATCAGCACTCCTGATTCTTGGACTTTTGAGTTTGGACTGGAACTATACCACTGTCTTCCTAGGCATCTAGCTTGCAGACAGCAGGGCATCGGACTTCTCAGCCTCCATAATCATGTGAGCCAATCCCTCATAATGAATCTCTTTGTATATATCTGTATATATCCTATTGGTTCTGTTTCTTTGGACAATGTTAATATAGCTAGCTGTTAACATGTCAGTAATAGTTGCTGGGGGGGATTTAAGAGGGGGTAAATAATATAATTCCTGAAATCTTTAAGTTGGGGATATAAGATATAGATAGATAGATAGACATATTATACACATATTAATATACACATAGTAAGCAGTTAAAGAACATAACCCACAAAGCCCATCTTCTAGAAACTGTTTTTCAAAAATGATACAACTATATAAATCAAAGAGAAGAGAAAAATTAATAACATTTTAATATATTTTTGAAGCTAAATTGGCAATTAACTTTGAAAATGAGAATACTTACAAAGTTTTTAGTTCAGTTCAGAATTAAGAAACAGAAATGAGAATGAGAAAACACCTCATCATTCTGAGTTCAGGAACTTCCTGAACTAACTTTACTAACTTATTTATTATGTCATGAACGATAAACTCCTAAATTTCGCCTCTTTGTGCTCATTCTATGGCACATCGAACGCCTTACTAGTTTTACCACCATCTAGTGGTAAAACCAGGTGATAACAAGTAAACTGAATAAAATGTTCGTGGCAGATGAAAGAATGCATTCCTCTTTGACTTTATGACAGTATAACTGATACAGATCTTAGTACATTGTAAAACAGACATAGTAATAAACCCTATAAGGGAGAGTTTCAAAATATAAATTTTTGGAGAGATTTAATTTTTAAATACTGATTATTTACTTATTTACACATATAGCTGATTCACTTCACTGTGCAGTAGAAACTAACACAACATTGTAAAGCAACTATGCCCCAATAAAAATTTTTAAAATACTGATCATTTTTATTCATACCTATCATTTATATCCTCAAACACCTTTTGAAATAAGGGTACCTGTAAAATTGCTTTATGTTTGCTTGGTCTTATACACAGAATGTCTCTTTCTCTGGAAGTAGATAAAGAGAGTAATCTCACTCTCTCTGTGGCCTGATTGTGAGAAGACAGAACATAGATGGGTGGTAAAATAAGCAGAACAAACCAATGGCAAAGCTGGAGCTTAGAACTGGGTTGTAATCAAAATCAATGCTTTTTGCTAACAGGAACTAAGACAACATTGTTCTGTAGTTTTTAAGAGGAATCTTTAGTCAACAAGTTCGGGTAGTATGTCATAGGATGCTCCATAACTTACTTGGTCATGGATACTATTAATTTTAAAAGAAAGTTTTTTTAAAAATAAGAATGAATACAGTCAGAATAGAGAGATAGAGGAGATTTTTTTTGAGACAAAAAGCTTTAATATTCATCTGAAGAAGCAATGATGATAACAAAGTGTTTCAGGATGATACGATCTTATGTTAGTATCTCTCCTGTGGCAAAACAGAGTTAAGACAACAGTAATACCAAGTATAAGTTCATTGATAGAACTATGTTGCCCATGAGAAAGTACTTATTAAGATGGAAAACAAGATTATTATAAATTAATTAATTAATATGTGTGCAAAACACAAATACCTAAAATGGAAGCTCTGGAAAAAAATTTAGATGTTATTTAATCCAGCCCTCTCATTTTTCAAATTAAAAAAAAAAAAAATGAGGGAGCTAAATTCTACAAAACTTTTTCAATTCTCAACATTTGACCCAGATCAAATGTGTGAGACTTTGCAAACCTAATGTGAACTAATTACTGTTCTGTCTCTGTCCCTATTAGCCTCTATATAGTCCTTACCAATGTTTTGTTAATTTTCAAAATAACCCAGATGTCAGTTGTTTTCATATCTTCATGCTCCTTCATCTGTTCCATCTGTTTTTGTAACCATTTCTACCTAGATATAGTTCAACAATGCTTTGAGTTGTCAGGAAAATTTACTCACACAAACAGAAGTATTAGTGAGAAATATTCACTGCATCCATTCAGTTAACAAATACGTACTAAGTACCAAGCACTTTGCTAAGTGCTGGGAATAAATAATCAGGAAAAAAAAAAAAAAAGAAGAAGAAGCCACAGGCTTTCCCCTAATGGAGATTATAATATAATGGAGGAGAAAGACAGATAGAATAATAAAGAAATAAAACCCATAAATAAAACATTACTTCAATGTAGAAGTACACATATTTTCAATGTAGATAATTAATTAACATAGTCAGGAAAAGAATGATTCCCTAAGAAAAGAAGGCTTAGCTGAGATCTAAGGAAAGATTCTGAGTTAATTTTAAGAGCTGATATATGTGTTGATGTATATGTAAACAAAATGTACAGTTTGACTGGAGAACTAATATTTATAGACAGGAACAATAGGTAATTGTGTAATATATTCTTAATGGAATGTTATATAGCAGTCAAAATAAATGATCTATAGTTATATGCAGGAATATGAATGGGCTTTAGTAATATATTACTCAGAGGAATAATTGTTTCTATATAGCATATTTTTCATTGTCTTTTTACAACTCTTTAAAAATGTGAAAAATATGATTAGCTCACTGGTTGCATAAAAACAGGCCTCAGGTGAGATCTGGCCAGCAGGCAAAATCTACACACACACACTAAGTTTCACAATAATAGTTGCCTCAGGCTAAGAGAGTTGAAAGAATGGTAGAACGAGGAAAGAGCAGATAGGTAGATGTAAAATATGTTAGTATTCTAGATCTTGAGTTGAATGATGGATTAGAAAGAGTTTACTATATTAAAGATTAAAAACGACAAAAAGAGAGGGCCATTCACAGGCCAAAAATGATAATATATGAAAGGAACACAAGTTATGAAAAATTTAATTGTGTTCATTTAAGATCCAACATCCTACAACAATGGCAGGGGGTAGTGAAGAGAGAGAAGGAGGGAGGAGAGAGAGAGAATAATTTATTGGGTTGGTCAAAAAGTTATTTCGGGGTTTTCTATAAGATGTTATGGAAAACCCGAATGAACTTTCTGGCCAACCCAATAAAACATGGAGAAGCCATATGGTGCTAGTTGAGGTTGGTTATTTCTTAAATGTCAGTTTATGAATCATGAATGAGTTATATGGGTCTTGTTCATCCATTATTTATTTATTTAAAATTAAGGTTTGCTTTATTTTTTTTCAGATTTGCTTTGAATTCTCTTTTGGGGATGGCGTGAGGAAGAATGACGTTTCTAAGTTTCCTTTTCTGTAAGATTACTCTGACTACGCTATGGAAAATTCTTTGGAAGGAGCTTTCAGAGGATATGTACCCACTATTTAAGAAAGTTAATAACATCTGAGATAGTGTAATAGTTGTGGAAATGTCAAGAATTACACTGATTTTTCAAATACGTAAAAGAGAATAAATATTTAGAAATTAATTGGATGTGGACATTGGCAGGCTAAAATATTTCAAAGACTATCAAATTTACAGCACCTGCAAAATTAGATACTTGGTAATGCCATTCTCTGAGACAGAAAATAACATAAAAGAACTAGGTTTAGGTACTTGTTTATTTATTCATCAATGTATTCAACATTTACTCAATATTGATTTGTGAGGCATTGTTGTTCTAGGTACTAAAATACTAATGTAAACAAAACCTACAAGTTCCCTGCTTTCATACAGCTCCCATTTTAGTAAGAGAAGCCAGATCACAAAGAAATATGCAAATGAATAAATAAGGTAGTTTAAGTTATATGTTTTATAGAGTAAATAAAACAACAAAATGAAATAAAGAGTGATGGGGGAGGCAAGGAAGCTATTTTAAACAGAAGGTTCACAGAGTCTCTGAGAATGACACTTTGCAGAAACCAGAATAGTAATGCCATGAGTTTGGTTTTTAGATAACATTCTGCTTGAGGTATCTTTGAGATTTCCAAGTAGAGATGAGAATGATCCAGTAAAGGAGAAATAAAAGCAGTCATATAAAAGGAGCTATATAGCAACTGTAGAGGAAATAGAGGAGAGATTAACCTTTCACATGCTATAATATCTATACCTAATTTGTATACATTTTCTCCTTTATGATTGTTCCTCCAAGGTAGGGTGGCAAGATTTAGAAATATAAATACAGAATACTCAGCTAAATTTGGATTTCAGCTAAACATGAATGGTATATATATCTATGCTCTATTTGGGGCACTTATACAAAAAATAATTATAGACGATCTGAAATTCTGATTTAACTAGGCCTCTTGTATTTCTCTAGCAACCCTATTCAAGAAGCACTCAGCTTTCTTAGCTTCTCCCTTCCTCCTCTCTTCCCCCCTCCTTTCTCTCTCATCCTTTTCTTCATCTTCCCTTTCTTTCCTCTTTACTTCCCTTTCTTCCCAGATTTTTCACAGGGGGCTTTAAAAACCTCACTCCTTCACTGTACAGGGCAGATCGGTTGTGCCCCTTCCTCCCTCTTCTAGTATATAATACCCTTCCTTATCAGGACATGGATTATAACAAAGGCCAACCAGCCTAGATGTCAAGTGGGAGTCTAAAACACATCTTTACAAATGTACAAGCATAGATCCCAATTAATTGTCAGTAGATGGAACATAGGAACTCAAACTTTTTCATCTATATTTCCTACATGTGACTATAGGAGGCAACTGAAAGTATTTTTTAAATAATAAGAGGACATTTGCTGAAGTTATGGAATATATTATGGGAAATATTTATGTAGACCCTTCAGTTTTCTCATCTTTAAAATGAGAGGGTTTAATAATAGTAATGATAGTGATAATAATACCAACAACTCTTTATTGCCTAATTACTCCTTTCAAGGTATAATATCAAGCATTTAATGTGTATTAACTTAAAAGTTCATTTCAGCTTCAACAGTGTATGATCTATTGGTCTCAGCATGATCTCAGATATGACAGAGACTAACAGAGGAGAGCTTAGAGATACATTAAGGATATTGGATGCCATTAATAATGCAATGCAATTAAATACTAATATCTAAATAATGCCAGGCAAAAAGAGATTTTAAAGCATCATGATCATCATAAAGACAAGAAACATTACTGGAAAAGATTTTAGCAATTTGCAGTTTTCTCAGATAATTCCCAAACTGGTTGAGGACAGCTTCTACAATGTGTTTTCCTTTGATGATTTGTCTCTGTGAGTCATTCACACACCTAACATTTCATGTGGTGTGACTATAAGGTGCATGGTTGGTTGAGTGAAACCACAAGCTACACAAATGTGGGGAAAATATGTTATTAATGGTGTTAGGAAGAAATATCATTTAGAATTTAAAAGCACGTTTCTTCTGTGCAGTTCATTGGGCTTTACACATATTTCATTAAGCTGTATTACCCTGCTGTCAGAGGGAGGTGACCAAGTTGCAAATACTCCAATAAACAGCTATTGAGGGGCTATTCAGATAAGAAAAGAGCACTGCAATACACAGTATATTCAGTTAAACAAGAAGGAGGAAATAAATATATCAACTTACATTAAAGGGCTGTGATAAAACCCCTATTGACATTGGAGTAATTTAAAACCATATGAAGGCAACCCCTTTTTGGCTGTCTCTTAAGATAATCAAGTGCACAATGGAACCACGAGCATCTACATGCAGAGTTCCATGGGTGTGCTTGAAGAGCCATGCAAATTGATCATATGATCTGAAAATATCACCTTACCCACACCTACCTTCTAAAAGAATTTTAGTATGTGAAGCCCATTCTGCACAGGAATGCCTTATGGAATAACTTTTCTGTAAGTCTGTCTGACAGCTTTTGCTGCATACAAACCACCCTAAGTTTTAGTAGCTTACAAGGTCAAGTATAAATGGGATCATGGTTTACAGGCTGGCTGGGTGTGTCCACTAACATAACACAGGTTGGATGTTCAGTGGAGCTCATGCATGCATCTGTGGTCAACTGCCAGTTGCCTGGGGTCTCCTGCATGACTCTCTCAGGTGTCTGGGTCAAGACTCTGATGGCACTGTCTGCTTCATGGGGTATCCATTCTTCAGGATATTATCTTGCCATTGTTCCCTTGGGGCAGCAGGGTTCTTAGAGAGCAGAAGTGTAGAAGTCCTCATGAGATCCAGGCTTGGAACAGGTGCAGTGCCATTTCTACCTCATTGCATTGTGCAGGCAGGTCTCTTGTCCTGCCCAGATTCAAGGTTTGGGGAAAGAGGCTCTACCTTGTGATAGGAGGAGCTGCAATACTCACATTGTAAAGGCCTGAGTCTATGTAAAGAATGAATTTATGACCATTTTTTAAATCTGCCACAGTGGTATAGTAGACGTGTCATGATTTTGGCAACCATTTTTAATCAGAAGTCCTTTGTTTGGGGAATTTACCACTTTATCAGTACTATTTTCACAAGGAAAAAAAAAAAAAAGCCAGAACGTGAGAACTTGCTTTCCCAGCAAGTTGAAAGTTGAAAAGTTGAAAGTTTTCCTTTCAACTCACTCATGTGACTGAATGATGTGATTCTCTTATGTGACGTAGACTTAATGAATCAGATGCACCTTTGTGAGATTTTTTTTACTCAGAGAAGAGAAGGCATTATGAATAATTCATTCTCTGGTGAATGTTTGTAGAGCACAACAGAGAGCTGGATGGCAGCACTCTATTTGTGGCCTCCCATGTGATCTGCAAGGCCTCTGCCTGTGTCAACTACTGTAGGGTCTCTGAAATGTTCCCCAGGGCAGGCACAGGTCCTGGCCGCCCAACCTCTAAGCCAGATTCCCTAGCTCTCCCAGAGTGTTAGAGAATTACTCATATGCTTAAATAAAGTCCTTAAATCAACTAGAATGGCTTTTGTGAATTAAAACTAATAGCGCTGATTGATATAGTAGGGACACTGAGTATATTTTCTCATTTCTAAAATGGAAATATTGGGTGGGCCAAAAAGTGCCTTTGGTTTTTTAAGTAAAGATAAAAGACACATTTTTCATTTTCACCAAGAACTTTATTGAACAACATATTCACCCTTTTGTTCCACTACCTTCTGCTATTTTTCAGGCAACTTCATAATTCCATCTTCCCCAAACTTTTTAATCTTTTTGAGCAAAGAACTGTTCCAGGGACCTTTTACAGTCTTCCAGGGAATTGAAATTTTTTTCCATTAAGAGAAAATTGTAAAGATGGAAATAAATGGAAATCTGAAAGTGCAAAGTCTGGTGAATATAGTGGATGAATCAGAACTTCACAGCCAAGCTGTAACAGTTTTTGCCTGGTCATCAGAGAAACATGCGGTCTTGTGGTATCCTGATGGAAGATTATGCATTTTCTCTTGACTAATTCTGGACACTTTTCGTCAAGTGCCGCTTTCCATTGGTCTAACTGGGAGCAGTACTTGTTGGAATTAATTGTTTGGTTTTCCAGAAGGAGGAAAACTCATAATAGAGGGATCCCTTCCAATCCCACCATATACACAACATCACCTTCTTTGGATGAAGACTGGCCTTTGATGTGGTTGGTGGTGGTTCATTTCGCTTGCCCCACAATCTCTTCTGTTCCACATTGTTGTACAGTATCCACTTGTCATTGCCCGTCACAATTTGTTTTTAAAGTGGAACGTTTCATTATATTTAAGTAGAGAATAGCATGTGAAAATACTGTCAAGAAGGTTTTTTTTTTTTTTTTTTTTTAGATGTTGGGGATAGGAGTTTACTAATTAATTTATTTATTTTTGCTGTGTTGGATCTGGATCTCCGTTTCTGTACGAGGGCTTTCTCTAGTTGTGGCAAGCGGGGGCCACTCTTCATCGCGGTGCGCGGGCCTCTCACTATCGCAGCCTCTCTTGTTATGGAGCACAGGCTCCAGACACGCAGGCTCAGTAGTTGTGGCTCACAGACCTAGTTGCTCCGCGGCATGTGGGATCCTCCCAGACCAGGGCTCGAACCCGTGTCCCCTGCATTAGCAGGCAGATTCTCAACCACTGCACCACCAGGGAAGCCCAAGAAGGTTTTTTTCACTTAACTTATGTGGAACCCAAACATCAAAGCGATTAACCTAACCAAGCTGGTGCAAATGATTTTTGATGTTTGATTTGGATATTTTGAGTATGTTGGCTGTCTCCCGCGTGGTACAATGTTGATTGTTCTCAATTATTGTTTCGATTTGATCACTATCAACTTCAACTGGTCTACCCGACCGTGGAGTACCGTCCAGTGAGAAATCTCCAGCATGAAACTTTGCAAACCACTTTTGACATGTTTGATCCGTCACAGCACCTTCTCCATACACTGCACAAATCTTTTTGTGCAATTTCAGTTGCATTTTTACCTTTCTTGAAATAATAAAGCATAATATGCCGAAAATGTTGCTTTTTTTCTTCCATCTTCAATATTAAAATGGCTACACAAAAATTCAACAATTCTGATGTCTTTTTTTTAAATGCACACTGATATGACAGCTGTCACGTACAATCTAACAAAATTGTTTCGAATGACGTTAAAAACTAAGTGCTACTAGAGCCATCTAACAGAAAACACCAGACGAACATTTTGCCCCACCCAATAATAATATCCTTGGAGAAACTATCTGATTCATAGTTAGCACTTAAGAAATGATAGCACCTATAATATTATGTTTTCTAAATACTTTCATAAAACAAATTCTGTGTCATTTCTCAATGCCTAATATAACACCAAGCAACATTGGCAAGTTTTATTTTATTTTATACTTAAATATGAGGCTCACAATTCATTTCTTCTAATAGACCAAATAATTCAACTTGCTTTTACCTTTATTTTTCTAGACAGAAAATAATAACAAAACTGCACAGCATAGCAGAAAGATCTTTGAAAAGGAGAATAGAATGTGAGGGTCTGAGCTCACACCTACCACATACAAGATATATGCAAGTCCCTCATCTCCTTGGCTCCTACTCATTCACACAGTTGGGAAAGTGGCTGCCTTGTTTATCACAAGATTTATTCTGAGACCCATATGAAATATTATAAGTATAAAGGCTTTGAAACTGTAAAGTGCTATGTAAACGCAAGGTAAAAAAAGAATTTCTCAACCTCCCCACAAGTGGTATAAACAAATATAAATTTAAAAATTTTATATATATTCTCAAAAGTTATCTCTACTCTGAGCCTCCTCTAACATTTGTTTATATGTGTCCTCAATCCAGATTTAATTTAGATTTGTCTTTTTGTATTTTGGATTGAAAATCTTGACAGTAAAATCCTGCAAAGTAAATGTAGTTCACAACACCAGAGGAAAGTTGTCTTCTAAGCTTGATTTCAGAAGAAATATCACTTTTCTTTCCAGTGCCCAGCATACTGACTTAAACAAAGTAGGTCATAAATTAATTTAAAGTGATGATGATGACTACTAACAATAACAAGACTGAATGATACAGTAAGTTTACTGTGGAATACAAAGTCTTATAAAATATTATAATTACTTAATGTTCTAATATACCATATGTTCTTTAAGTATATGCTAGGGTTTTTCTCTTTAAAATTTTGATCTAAATCTTTCTTCTATATACAGTATGATCCCTTTGTTCCTTTGTCAGAGGATTTGTGCAGACTACTTTATAGTTTACAGTTTTTATTTATAACATTTAAAAATTATTATTTTCTTTTAGTAGATGCTACATGGGAAAAAATTCACCTAAACAATGAACAAAGGCAACAGTAATTATACAAAGTTGACAGCAAAAAGAGCAATGAAATTATGTAGTATGAGCAAAATTGAATTTAAAAACAATTACATAAAGGAATATAACCAATTATAAAAAACATGCAAACATAAAATAATGTTAAAACCATAAAAAATGAAATATGAATACAATGGTAAGTAACTCATCAAAAGTGACACCTTAAGTAAAGGCCAAGTGAGAATTTAGTTAAACTTCATCATATACTTATTTCATTGAAAGTGTAAATTCTCCAGAAAATAGTAAACTATCTCTTTCTTGTTTTTATCTTCTCATAAAGCTTTAATATTTTTCTCTAACATTTTTCTCCATGAAATCTAAAACTTCTTGTTTTTGTTTCATTTACAAATTGTTCCTTCCAAACATTAAATAGATCTTAAATCAGGTGATATCTCTCTCTACACCAATACTTAAAATCCTTCAGTGGCCTCTCATATGTATTAAAAAGGTATCCAAGTCTGTATAAGAACTTCAAATGCCTTTATGAACTCATCTTGCCTACCATTATCTTCATAATCAGTCATTCTCTTCACTAATCACCTTCACTAATTACAATGACCTTTCTTCAGCTCCTCTGCATATGCCAGGACATAACATGATCTGATTCTTGTGTACCTTTCTAACATAATGCATTCTGTTCTGCACTCTACTTGGTATATTCCAGCCACTCTGACTTGATTCTGTTTCTTGGCCATACGAAGACTTTTCTCACCTCTCAGGGCCTGAGACTTATTATTCTCTCTGCCTGAAATCATCTTTGCCCCTTTTACATTGAATGACCTGTTTCTTTTCAAACTCCCAACCTCAGCTCAAATGTCACATGCTCAGGGAGCCTTTTCTTTACTACTCTATCTAAATCCCATTTCCTGTCAGTCTCTATGATATAACTGATTATTTACTCAAAACTAAGATTAACTTGTTTGTTCAGTTGTTTACTTGTTTTTTTATCTATCCCCTCTGAAGAAGTAAGTTTCTTGAGAGCAGAGAGTATGTTGTGATTATGATTTTTTATATTCCCAGAGTCTACAACTGTGCCAGCACAATAATTATTTATTGAATCAAATAATGAATCTGTTGCTATCTTTTCATCAATTTATACTTTTTTTAGTTCTGAGGACAGGTCAGTTCAATTAAATAGTTGTATCTCATTTTAGGAGGTGCTGATGCAGGTGGGCTCCCAAAGCTAGGCCTATGGTGAAAGCAATGGGTATTTAAAAAAAGACACTTCTATGGAAACAAAAGAAAAACAAAGCATAATGATTGGACCAAATTATAAACTAGTTTTTGGGCCCACGGGGCAGCCAGTCAAGGAGTTTTCTAGATGTTGAAGTCAAAGGACCGTTTGCAGTTCAAAATGTGTCTGATGATGGCATCAGACATTCAGGTAAACTTTCTGAGTGGCTTATGCAGCAATAGGAATGAAGATTGTCTAAATATGAGCTGTTATGGCAATTTCTTTGAAGTTAATACCAAGTCTTCGAGCTTCAATTTTAGGACGTCAAGAAAAGGGCTGTTTCTCATCCACCAGGACACAGGAACAAGTCCCCTCTACCAGGAGGCCTACACAACCCACTGAACCAACCTTAGCCACTGGGGACCCACACAACAAAAACAACATGAACTATGAACCTGCAGCCTGTGAAAGGAGACCCTAAACACAGTAAGTTAAGCAAAATGAGAAGACATAGAAACACACAGAAGATGAAGAAGCAAGGCAAAAACCCACCAGACCTAACAAATGAAGAGGAAATAAGCAGTCTATCTGAAAAAGATTTCAGAATAATGATAGTAAAGATGATCCAAAATCTTGGAAATAGAATGGAGAAAATACAAGAAACATTTAAAAAGGACCAAGAAGAATTAAGAGCAAACAAAAAGTGATGAACAACACAATAAATGAAATTTAAAATTCTCTAGAAGTAATCAAGCAGAATAAGTGAGGCAGAAGAATGGATAAGTGACCTGGAAGATAAAATAGTGGAAATTACTGCAGAGCAGAATAAAGAAAAAAGAATGAAAAAATATTAGGAAGGTCTCAGATAACTCTGGGAAAACATTAAGCACACCAACATTCAAATTATAGGGGTCCCAGGAGAACAAGAGAAAAAGAAAGGGACTGAGAAAATATTTGAAGAGATTATAGTTGAAAACTTCTCTAGTATGGAAAAGGAAATAGTTAATCAAGTCCAGGAGGCACAGAGAGTCCCATACAGAATAAATCCAAGGAGAAACACACCAAGACACATATTAATCAAACTATCAAAAATTAAATACAAAGAACAAATATTAAAAGCAGCAAGGGAAAAACAACAAATAACACATAAGGGAATCCCCATAAGGTTAACATCTGATCTTTCAGCAGAAACTCTACAAGCCAGAAGGGAGTGGCAGGACATATTTAAAGTGATGAAGGAAAAAACCTACAACCAAGATTACTCTACCCAGCAAGGATCTCATTCAGATTTGATGAAGAAATTAAAACCTTTACAGACAAGCAAAAGCTGAGAGAGTTCAGCACCACCAAACCAACTTTACAACAAATGCTAAAGGAACTTCTCTAGGCAAGAAACACAAGAGAAGGAAAAGACCTACAAGAACAAACCTGAAACAATTAAGTAAATGGAAATAGGAACATACATATCAATAATTACCTTAAATGTAAATGGATTAAATGCTCCCACCAAAAGACACAGACTGGCTGAATGGCTACAAAAAAAGGACACATATATATGCTGTCTACAAGAGACCCACTTCAGACCTAGGGACACATGCAGACTGAAAGTCAAGGGATGGAAAAATATATTCCATGCAAATGGAAATCAGAAGAAAGCTGGAGTAGCAATTCTCTTATCAGACAAAAGAGACTTTAAAATAAAAACTATTACAAGACACAAAGAAGGACACTACATAACAATCAAGGGATCAATCCATGAAGAAGATATAACAATTGTAAATATTTTTTTGCACCCAACATAGGAGCACCTCAATATATAAGGCAAATACTAACAGCCATAAAAGGGGAAATGGACAGTAACACAATCATAGTAGGGGACTTTAACACCCCACTTTCACCAATGGACAGATCATCCCAAATGAAAATAAATAAGGAAACACAAGCTTTAAATGATACTTTAAACAAGATGGACTTAATTGATTTTTATAGGACACTCCATCCAAAAACAACAGAATACACATTCTTGTAAAGTGCTCATGGAACATTCTCCAGGATAGATCATACCATGGGTCACAAATCAAGCCTTGGTAAATTTAAGAAAATTGAAATCATGTCAAGTATCTTTTCTAAATACAATGCTACGAGACTAGATATCAATTAAAGGAAAAAAAATCTGTAAAAAATACAAACACATGGAGGCTAAACAATACACTACTTAATAACCAAGAGATCACTGAAGAAATCAAAGAGGAAATCAAAAAAATACCTAGAAACAAATGACAATGAAAACATGACGACTCTAAACCTATGGGATGCAGCAAAAGCAGTTCTAAGAGGGCAGTTTATAACAATAAAATCCTACCTTAAGAAACAATAAACATCTCACATAAACAACCTAACCTTACACCTAAAGCAATTAGAGATAGAAGAACAAAAAAACCCCAAAGTTAGCAGAATGAAATAAATCATAAAGATCAGATCAGAAATAAATGAAAAAGAAATTAAGGAAAGATAGCAAAGGTCAGTAAAACTAAAAGCTGTTTCTTTGAGAAGATAAACAAAATTCATAAGCTATTAGCCAGCTTCATCAAGAAAAAAAAGAAGACTCATCTCAATAGACTTAGAAATGAAAAAGAAGAAGTAACAACTGACACTGCAGAAATACAAAGGATCATGAGAGATTACTACAAGCAACTATATGCCAATAAAATGGACAACCTGGAAGAAATGGACAAATTCTTAGAAATGCACAGCTTTCCAAGACTGAACCAGGAAGAAATAGAAAATATGAAAAGACCAGTCATAAACACTGATATTGAAACTGTGATTAAAAATCTTCCAACAAACAAAAGCCCAGGACCAGATGGCTTCACAGGCGAATTCTATCAAATATTTAGAGAAGAGCTAACACCTATCCTTCTCAAATGCTTCCAAAAGTTAGCAGTGGGAGGAACACTCCCAAACTCATTTTATGAGGCCACCATCACCCTGATACCAAAACCAGACAATAATGTCACAAAGAAAGAAAACTACAGGCCAATATCACTGATGAACTTAGATGCAAAAATCCTCAACAAAATACTAGCAAACAGAATCCACCAGCACATTAAAAGGAGCACAAACCATGATCAATTTGGGTTTATCGCAGGAATGCAAGGATTCTTCAATATACGCAAATCAATCAATGTGATACACCATATTAACAAATTGAAGGAAAAAAACATGATCATCTCAATAGATGCAGAGAAAGCTTTTGACAAAATTTAATACCCATTTATGATAAAAACGCTCCAGAATGTAGGCATAGAGGGAACTTTCCTCAAAATAATAAAGGCCATATATGACAAACCCACAGCCAACATCGTCCTCAATGGTGAAAAATTTGAAACCATTATCACTAAGATCAAGAACAAGACAAGGTTGCCCACTCTCACCACTATTATTAAACATAACTTTGGAAGTTTTAGCCACTCAGTCAGAGAAGAAAAAGAAATAAAAGGAATCCAAACTGGAAAAGAAGAAGTAAAGCTGTCACTGTTTGCAGATGACATGATACTATATATAGAGAATCCTAAAGACGCTACCAGAAAACTACTAGAGCTACTCAATGAATTTGGTAAAGTAACAGGATACAAAATTAATGCACATAAATCTCTTGCATTCCTATACACTAATGATGAAAAATCTGAAAGTGATACTAAGAAATGACTCACAAATACCATTGCAACAGAAAGAATAAAATACCTAGGAATAAACCTACATAAGGAGACAAAAGACCTGTATGCAGAAAACTATAAGACACTGATGAAAGAAATTAAAGATGATACAAATAGATGGGCAGATATACCATGTTCTTGGATTGGAAGAATCAACATTATGAAAATGACTATACTATACAAAGCAATCTAAAGATTCAATGCAATCCCTATCAAACTACCACTGGCCTGTTTTACAGAACTAGAACAAAAAAATTCAGAGTCTGTATGGAAATACAAATGCCCCTGAATAGTCAAATCAATCTTGTGAAAGAAAAACAGAGCTGGAGGAATCAGGCTCCCTGACTTCAGAGTATACTACAAAGCTACAGTCATCAAGACAGTATGGTACTGGCACAAAAACAGAAATATAGATCAATGGAACAGGGTAGAAAGCCCAGAGATAAACCCACTCACATATGGTCACCTTATCTTTGATAAAGGAGGGAAGGAAACACAGTGGAGAAAAGACAGCCTCTTCAATAAGTGGTGCTGGGAAAACTAGACAGCTACATGTAAAAGTATGAAATTAGAACACTCCCTAACACCACACACAAAAATTAACTCAAAATGGGTTAAAGACCTAAATGTAAGGCCAGACACTATCAAACTCTTAGAGGAAAACATATGCAGAACACTCTATGACATCAATCACAGCAAGATCCTTTTTGACCCACCTCCTAGAGAAATGGAAATAAAAACAAAAATAAACAAATGGGATCTAATGAAACTTAAAAGCTTTTGCACAGCAAAGGATACCATAAACAAGACCAAAAGACAACCCTCAGAAGAGGAGATAATTTTTGAAAATTAAGCAACTGACAAAGTATTTATCTCCAACATATACAAGCAGCTCATGCAGCTCAATATCAAAACACCAAACAACACAATCCAAAACTGGGCAGGAGACCTAAACAGACAGTTCTCCAAAAAAGATATACAGATTGCCAACAAACACATGAAAGAATGCTCAACATCATTAATCATTAGAGAAATGCAAATCAAAACTAAAATGAGATATCATCTCACACCAGTCAGAATGGCCATCATCAAAAAATCTAGAAACAATAAATGCTGGAGAGTGTATGGAGAAAAGGGAACCCCCTTGCACTGTTGGTGGGAATGTAAATTGATACAGCCACTATGGAGAACAATATGGAGGTTCCTTAAAAAACTCAAAATAGAACTACCATATGACCCAGCATTCCAACTCCTGGGCATATACCCTGAGAAAACCATAATTCAAAAAGAGTCATGTATCACATTGTTCATTGAAGATCTATTTACAATAGCCAGGATATGGAAGCAACCTAAGTGTCCATCAACAGATGAATGGATAAAGATGTGGCACATATATACAATGGAATATTAGCCATAAAAAGAAACGAAGTTGAGTTATTTTTAGTGAGGTGGATGGACCTAGAGTCTGTCATACAGAGTGAAATAAGTCAGAAAGAGAAAAACAAATACCGTATGTTAACACTTATATATGGTATCTAAAAAAAAAAGAAAAGAAAAAAGAAAAGGTCATGAAGAACCTAGGGGCAAGACAGGAATAAAGACACAGACCTACTAGAGAATGGACTTGAGGATATGGGGAGGGGGAAGGGTAAGCTGGGACAAAGTGAGAGAGTGGCACAGACATATATACACTACCAAAAGTAAAATAGATAGCTAGTGGGAAACGGCCACATAGCACAGGGAGATGAGCTCAGTGCTTTGTGATCACCTAGAGGGGTGGGATAGGGAAGGTGGGAGTGAGGGAGACACAAGACTGAAGCGATATGGGGACATATGTATATGTATAACTGATTCACTTTGTTATAAAGCAGAAACTAACACACCATTGTAAAGCAATTATTCTCCAATAAAGACGTTAAAAAAAAAAGAAAAGGAAAGGGCTGTTTTAGTTTGAGAGCTTGTGAAATCTCGAGGGATCAGTTAGGGAGAAAAGATAAATGTTTCAATTCTGCTTACAAAGGTATAATTTACCAAATTTTTTGAGTCTTAGAAAAAATTTTCCTTGTATTAGGGAAACAAAAGATTAAAAATACAGTAATATTTTAAACAATAGAGTCATAAATTATATTTGTATTCATCCATTAATTCAATCCCAGGTAATTAATTATTGTTTTGCTTGAGTCCAGTTTTTCTATTTTGTTCTATTGACCTTGCCTGATGATTGAGGGTGATAGGGACAGGGATAATTTCAGGAAATTTGCAAGGTTTTGTTAAGGTTAGTATCATTTGCTGAGTGAAGTGGGTCCCTTCATCACTAGAGACTGTGGAAGGGAATACCCCTAATGGAAAACACATTTTCATTTCTTTCTCATTGTAATTGCATCAGCCTCACAGAAAAGGAAGTCTTCAACTCTTCAAACAAAAAATGGGTTTTGTCAGGAAGCTGAGAACAACCAAGTGGCCATCTTGGTTTTCCCATAGCCCTATTATTTTAATTTACAGCTATTGTTGACCCATCTTAATTTATGTATCAATAATTTAGGAATAAACTGTTACATGTTACAAGAACATCAGGATGGCAAAATCTGGCAAAGGGGGCTCAGGGTTTTATGTTTGTTTGTTTTTTCAGAAATAGAATGGACTTCATCCACATGTGTTAGAATCTTTATAGGTTATTGTGTTGTTTCTGCCTTTGCATGAATGTCATTTGGGCATTTCCTGGATACTTGGGTTCAGTCCTTTTAGTGTGAGCTTCAGTTTCGATGACAGATAACACTTTATGTCAGGACTTATAAGAATTCAAGGAGTTTCACACAATTTCTATAATACTTTTAACTCATACCTATATAGATACAACATAAAGTAGGCTTAATGTTTCTTCTATTTAATAATGCTTCCTATGTAACTTAACATGTCAAATATGCCTAATTAGCTTAATATTTCTCCTTTTATAAGGAGAGAGGATATCTCAGAATTAGTTCTAAGACAAAAAGACTTCATTTAGAATTTGATTTTCAGAAAGTTAGTCAAAAATATCAGAAAGGTTTTAAAACACTTAGTCAAATAGGTCACTGTGACACATTATCCATTTAACCAAAATAATTAAAAAATAATAGGCAAATATAGAAGTTTATATAGTTTGAGAAAAATTTAGCTCTTAATAGTGAGAAGACTAGGTTTACTTAAGTAATCAAAGACCTGATAAAGACAATATAGAACATGAGTGATTATTTTGACATGTTTTATTTTTAGGTAGAATAAATGTAAAGAAAAACCTTTCATAATCTCTTACTATCAAGAGCAGACCAATAGGAAAAAATTGTTCTTTTAACGGAGAGAAAACCAAATTTCAATTTTGCACCAGTTTATTTTTAATATTAAAATGCATTTACTTAATTAAATTCATTCAAGTATTATCCAGTCCTGACCACACATAAAATTCCTTTCTAAAGATTCCCTCTTTTCCAAACATTTTACAGCTCTATATATCCATTTTAGTTTGTCTTTCATTTTCTTTCTCATTTAGAAATAACCAGCTTTAGAAAAAACTTACTTTCTTTTTTCTTAACAAAAATATCTCCACATCTTATACTTTTTCTTACTACAAAACACATCCTATTTCTCTTATTATATTTGGTAACTTTAACCACATATATTAATTAGAATTGTTAAACTTTTGAAACCTTAATTTTTAAGTGAAAATGAAGAAGCAAACAATTGTGAACTGTATAAACATTTTGTGGCTTGGTGAAGTTATAAATATATTTTATAATTTCTAGAAACATATCCTACTTCATAGTATGATATTTCAATAAAGCATAAAATATATTTATTAATAGATCCAAACATACTTTGTCTGTAATAAGAGGTCAAAAATAGGTAAACTGGGACTTGTTTAGCAATTAAAGTTTAATATTTTACCTTATTTGGAAATGATCTAGATATTCAATGTATTTCCATCATTTAATTTGACTTAGCAAAACTCTTGAGGTATAAATCCTCAAAGAGATTTAGGAAACTATTTAAGTAGACATATCATAAAACAATTATTGCTTAAATGTTCACCTAAAAACTCTTATCTCATTTACATTTTTTAATTCATTTGTTCTTAACAATCATATTTTAATTACTAATGAAAATATCATGAGATATTTAAGCAGTTATCATATTTTTTCCTTTGTTGACTGTTTTGTAACAGACATTAGCCCATTTGACTAGTAAACCCAGGTAGAACAGAAGTTATTTATTTATCTCCATTATATTTAATGTAAACTGTGTAGACACACCTGTATTAATTAACTCAACAAGCTTAAAATTAGTTTTTATTTACTAAAAATTATCCTATATCACAAATTTGAAAAAAAAACATTTGGATTAGTTTTTATTATATTTTTGAGAATTCTTATAGAAGTACTTGTTAGTTTTAGCCAATTAAATAGAGATCTTTTACAGATTAATTTGGGCAATATTGTTGGAGGTAGGAAAATAACATATCTATAACATAGACTTATACACATATAAACACAACCAGAGATCTCATAGTTTTCATTTTAACACTTTAGTTATGAATCAGGTATAATACAAAGCTTACTAGTTTATAAATAACAATAGAATAAATTAGATTACTCACTCAGGTGGCTAAAAAGTATTTTATTATTTGTGGAGAAGATTTTTAAGACCTGCATTTGCCCTTGACAAGCAATTTTAAGGAGGCTGTTAGGACAAGAGAGTCCTTTTAATGGTAGTTTGTGCTTTAAAAGGCCTCTTTCCCTATCTTTTTTTTTTTTTTTTTTTTTTTTCAATTTACTTTCAGGCTCTACTGACTGAATAATCTGGGCTCAGTCTCAGGTGATGTGGGCTGTGTTTACATTTCAAGGACATGATAAGATTTACAATTTTAAGAGACAGAAAGAGAAAATGTAAGTTTACTCCTAGGAGTTTTGAAATATATTTAACTATTTTTGTAAGTCTTAGGGTAATTATTATTAATTTTTTTCTTAAGCACAGGACAGCTTGGCTCTAATATCCTGATCTTTTAAAATAGCTATAATCCTCTTGAGAGGAATAGGCAAGGCCTTGGGACTGGTAAATATAAGTGGACTTTGATTTGTTTCTAGAGTTGTAGTTCTGGTTTTGTAGGAATTTATAAGATAAAAACTGTTGTTTCTATTAGCTCCTGAATATTGGCTTCCAGCTGATTTATTTTCTGATTATTTGTAGGAAGGCCTGGGGCATTGTTGAGGAGATGGGTCAGTTTTTCTCCTCATCTGGCGGGCTTAGTTTTAAAAGGGGCTGCCAGGACAAGGTATCAAGAGATCCTCTGGGCTCAGGGGTGTCCATTGATGGAGGAGGAGGAAGTGAGTTCATCAGATAAAAGGGAAGTTCAGAAAAAGGCAAGTAAAGGGATGGAGGAGAAGGTGCAAATTTGGGAGGGGGGTAAGAGAAGGGTAAGAAAGTTCTGCTGATTTTTTAAGTTTAGAGACAGTCTGAGTCAACTTTTCATTTATAATTTGGAGGAAGGTAATTTTCTCAGTGTTACCTTTGGAGGCCTCTACATGCCAATTAAAATATGCTTCCTACTTATTTTGTCTGGTCTGATCCATTTTTCAGTCATGCATGAAGAAAGACTAATTTGGGACTTGGAAAGTTCCTCATTTTGGCCAGTGCAATTCTAAATCATCCTGTGTTAAATGGAGCCATGTAGATAGGTGGTCACAGGATAAGGGTCCATAGGTGTTACACATAAATCTGTCAGTGGTTCTTGGAGGAGTTCATGTTTCTTTGAATTTTTGTTATAAGAACTTCCCATTGTTTTGAGTACTCACCAAATTTTTTTTTAAAAACTGAAACCCAAATCTCGAGACAGACTCCTCCCCACTCCCAAAAAGAGAGGTGGACTAGTGTGGACACTGAGAAACACCCAAATAGACTCGGACCTCAACCAAATGGGAGGTTTGGATCCAGGAGTCCTCACTTCACAGCCTCCAAGCCACTGAAGAGACATCTGCATGCAATGGGTCCACGTAGGTACTGTACACTGAGTCTAAAGGAGCTCCAGACTGCTGAGGGGGGCTGATCTGGATCGTGCCAACTACACCAGCTATGTTAACCAAAATTTCAGAAATGGAGACCTGATTGAAATAAACAAGCATTTATTTGGTGTTTATTAGGACTTGTGGCCCAGGAGACACAGATTCAAGAAGCACTTGAAAACTACAAAACGGAGGCAGCTTATAAAGGCAAAAACCTCAAGGCCACAGTTAGTTATGTGAGTTGTTCATCAAGAATTATAAATAGAGCTGACAAGAAGTGAGGGTGCTTGTTAAGCCAGAATTGGTTGGGGTCTGGACTGGCTGCATAGTTACAAGGGGAACAACCTTGAGACCATCAAGGTTGCAGCTAGCAGATTTTTTTTTTTTTTTAATGGCTGATAGTGTCCTTACAGTTCTCAGAAAGTTCAAGCTCGCACTGGTGCAGGGACATGTCTGAGACCAGATCCTCAATAGCCACCCAACTCCATTTTGTATGCTTGAACTATGATTACTCCATTATGATTTCAAGCTGTCATCAGATGCTGTCATTTTGTGACATAATATTCTCTCTCCCTTACTAAAATCTTATATTTTCTCTAAGACTTTTGACTTATTAAATCACCACAAAAAGATTTTTGTAATGTGAATAGTTAGTTATTTGATTACTAGATACTTCATAAGGAATAGCTTTTTTTTTTTTTTCTATTTTCAGATTTTCACTCTGGAGCATTTATCTTGGCATATTTACTATCTTGATGCAGTAGATGTAATTTTTATTTTCCAATAACCAGCCTCATTCCCAAATTCTTCTATGCCCTCCACCACAATGTGGAAGCCCAAGAACTACATTTCCCAGAATCACTTGCATGCAGTTATGAATTTAATTCCACTAATGAGAAAAACTTACATACTTTGTGGCTTAAAATTCAGTGGTGTGTGATACAATTTCTACTATATCTTCATCATTTGGAACAGTGCCAGTATTTGCTGACTGAATGAAGAAATGATTTAGAGAATATAACTGCTTGTAATATGAATAAATTCTGAAGGGAATGTACTTAGAGCTAGTAGAAGTATTGAGATATTCAACTATAGAAGGCTATCAGGGTTTCTTTAAATTATCTCCCCATAAAAATATTACCTTCAGTAGATATCAGATCTTTTGGCCTCAAAATTCCTTTGCACTCATGAAATTATTTAGAAAATGCAAAAGACTTTAGTTTATGTAGGTTATAACTATCAATATTTACTGATTAGAAGTTACCACTGAAAAATTTAATATTTTTATTAATATAACAATAATAAATGTTTACATACAACATAAATAGCATACTTTTATAAAAGTAACCAATTTTAAAAAATAAATAATAAATCAGCAAGAAGAATAACATTGTTTTACAATTTTGCCAATCTCTTAGATATCTGGCTTAATAGAAAACAGTTGAATTTTCATATCTGCATCTGCATTTGATCTATTGTAATATGTTGTTTTGCTTGAAGTCTGTGAAAAAAATTTAGCCTCATACAAATATGTAGTTAAAAAAGAAAGGGGTGTTTAGCTGTCTTTTAGAAAATTGTCGATATTCTCTTATACCACACCAAAATTTGTGAAATAATGGCTACTTTAAAATCAGTTGCAAAGTAGAACCTAAAACTAAGTTAATTAATTGTTCATGATCTGTTACATTAAAATCCCATGAACCCACCATACACTGTGAAAATATATTTTACCCTTGCATGATTTTATGACATTACGCATTGGTCATGTGGAAGGCATTGGTTCACTGAACTATTAAAATACTACAGGGCTTCCCTGGTGGCCCAGTGGTTGAGAGTCCACCTGCCAATGCAGGGGACACAGTTCAAGCCCTGGTCTGGGGGGATCCCACATGCCACGGAGCAACTGAGCCCATGCACCACAACTACTAAGCCTGTGCTCTAGAGCCCGCAAGCCACAACTACTGCCCACGTGCTACAACTATTGAAGCCCATGCGCCTGGAGCCCGTGCTCTGCAACAAGGGAGGCCACCGCAGCGAGAGGCCCACGCACTGCAGCAAAGTGGCCCCCGCTTGCCGCAGCCGGACGGGGCCTGCACGCAGCGGCGGAGACCCAACACAGCCAAAATAAATAAATGAATACATTTATTAAAAAAATAATACTACAAATGTTTACACATTTCATTTTATAATATCAAAGAGTCACATTTATAAATATCACCTCCAGTCTCATTAGAAATGTCCTTAAGTATCGAGAAGCTGTGAAACTCACAGGGGTGTATTCAAATTTTTCAAAATTTTAATTTTCATCCTGAACATTCAAATTTTAATATTGGCAAAAACCACTGTCACTCATTTTCCATAATGTGACAGGGTCACACCATTTAATTTTGAGAAAATGCTTGTTAAATACCTAATTCTAAAAAACATAAACTATCAATGAATCATTTTTTAAAGTACAAATGATATTTCATTTTTAAAAAAAGCAACTAACTCAGCTTTTTAATTCAAACAATTGCCAGTGATTTTTCTGGAAACAATCATACTTTGGTATACAATAGAAGTGCTTTATGCATATTTTCTACTTTGTCTCACCAGATATTACAAAAATACATACTCAAACATCAAGATTTAATAAAAATATTAGTTGTTACTACTTTATCATGTTTTTTTTTTCCTTTTCTTTTTCTTTTTTTTTTTCTTTCCCCTGTGAAAGCGTGGAGCTGAATGGTTACTAGCCCAGTTGATTACTAGCACTAATTTGATTGATGCTAGGACACCAGATGTTTTACCAATGCTCACTTTTTTACCATTATGACAAAGATCAATAGAAGGGGGAAAAAAACAAATAACGTTTAAGTATCACTGTGACTCCCATAGAACTCCTGAAAGGTTTTCTATGGCCTCTCCAGAAACATTCAAACGTGGAAATAGAAATCTGTATTAGTCTGCTAGACTGCCATAACAAAATACCTCAGACTAGATTGCTTAAGCAACAAAAGTTTATTTTCTCATGGTTCTGGAGGCTAGAAATCCAAGATCAAGGTATTGGCAAGTTTGGTTTTTCCTGAAGCTTCTATCCTGGGCTTGCAGATGGCCACCTGCTTGCTGTGTCCTCAAGTGACCTTTTCTCTATATGTGGATATCCCAGGTATTTCTTCTACATCCTAATCATCTTTCCTTATAAAAACACCAGTCTTCTTGGATTAGGGTCCACCTGTATGACTTCCTTTAACCTTAACTCTTTAAAGGCTCTGTTTCCCAAAACAGTCACGTTCTGAAGTTAGAACTTCAACACATGAATTTGGGGGGATACAATTCAGATGATAACAATATTCTTACTCCTGTCACCCAGATTTAAACTCTGTTAATGTTCTGGAATAATTTCATTCAAAAATCTCTGTCTATCTACACATGTATCCATATATATTGATTTATTTAAACATATATTGTAAAATATGTCTACAAAGACTCTATGGGTAATTTCTTATTTAAAGTAAAATATTAAATAAATGTAATTCCTCTTGGTCATTCCCTTATAATTCCAGCTCACCTCCAACTTTCTACTATAAAGTTTGCTGTGTTTCATTATTTTAGGGTATTTATTTTAGGGTATTTCATTATTTAGGGTATTTTACACATATATTTAAGTGCATAGAACTTCTTTATAGGATATCATATGTATATTTTATAAACTTTTAAATCCTTTTTGAAAGGCATAGCCAGAGCCAGAACCACTAAAATCAATGGCTGATTTGGTTTCCCAGAAATCTGCTTTCCAAGAAGTGGGAAAGGGGGTGGATGAAGGTTGTAAAAAGCCTAAGTCTGATTTATTAACCTTAAGGAAAACCTTTAGGGATGACCTTGTCACTTCATTCTGCTTTGTGAGAAGAACATAAAGATGCAGATTCTCATGCTGTTTGCATGAATTTTATATTTATCTGTTTTAATTAAAATTGACTTTATATGTGCTGAGCCATCAAAAATAGAAATTACCCAAATATATTTATTTTAAGTACCTCTTTAAAATCAGTTTACGTGTCAACTACCTCAGGAATTTTCTCTCATATCATCCTATGACGACCCAATCACTTTTAAATATTTGCAGATGATATCTGAGGAACAAACATTTTTGGTCACTATTACTTTACTTTTATTTACCTAGAGAAAAATTTTAAACAGACTATTTCATTCTACTACTCTCGAAATTTAAATAAATAAATGCATGCATATACATATCTAAATCTCAGACAATTAATCTTTAAATCAGAATTCAGTAAAGTTACTCACAAATTAGCCAACATAAATAGAAGTTTGGATCTTGTATGGAAACCTCAATTTATTATTTGTTTATGCATCAGTGTGTATGTCTAACAGTGTATATTTATTCATCAAAATAGATGTATTTTTTCTGAATACAAAATTAATAATTTCTCATTTATTCAATTTTAAGAATAAAATATAGCTAAAACGTGTATTGTTTACATGTCTGTAACAGTATTTTTTTTTTTTTTTTTTTTTTGCGGTACGTGGGCCTCTCACTGTTGTGGCCTCTACCGTTGCGGAGCACAGGCTCCGGACGCGCAGGCTCAGCGGCCATGGCTCACGGGCCCAGCCGCTCCGCAGCATGTGGGATCCCCCCGGACCAGGGCACGAACCCGCGTCCCCTGCATCGGCAGGCGGACTCTCAACCACTGCGCCACCAGGGAAGCTCCCTGTAACAGTATTTTTTAATCTTAATCTACAGAACACTTTTTAATTGTCCTTAGGCTCAAAGGTCAGGTTATCAAATTAACCAGTAATTCCCTAATTCTGCTTCATATATTTTTGTGTATTTTATAAGAACATTTATTTCTCTAAAGAATAGAGACAATTTTACTTCTTTTTTACATTAAACTTGCTTCAAATTTAGATTTTTCCCCTGGCCCCTTTTATATTTACACTCCAATTTTGATCAGCAGTTTTATTAATAGCAACCTTCTCTTCTCCCCAAAAAAGCAATGAGATTACTCAGTTGTATTGTAAATGAATTTGGTATCACTGGCCTTTAAGGGACACTGAAGATTACACAGAGTATCACTGATTTTGTCAGCTTAACAAGGGTTTAGCAATCCCTGATATATATACATGAAAATTCCCACCAGACTGGGAACAATTAAATTTTTTCCTTTACCTTCATAAAAAAAAAAAAAAAAAAGCAATGAGATTGACATATGGTCTTTCCTAATTCATTGCATGCTAGATTACCTGTGTGCATCATTAACATTTAAGTTTAAAAAGAGCCTAATTGCTAATTCTTCTTTTTTTTTTAATTATACTTTAGCCCACTTTTAGCTTCTGAGGTTGTAGTACCGATTTATTTTGTGCACTTAGCTAATTTATAATGCAAATACAAATCTTCCTCAACCTATGATGGGGTAATATCCCAATAAACCCATCTTAAGTTGAAAATACTGTAAGTTGAAAATGCGTTTAATACCTCTAACTTACCAAACATCAAAGCTTAGCCTAGCTTACCATAAATATGCTCAGAACTCTTACATTAGCTTACAGTTGGGCAAAATCATCTAACCCAAAGCTGAGGTACTTGGCAATTAATAATCTCTAATAGTCTAAGATATGCAATCGTAGCTCTTTTTCCTTAGCTATTCATCTTACTTGTGCAAATTGTTGATACCACAGTAAGTTTACCAGACAAATATTTTTTAAAGACATAGAGTATAAAAATACAAACAACAACAAAATGCTTGTGTCCAACAAAGGTAATGCTAAGGGGTGTCTACTGATACCAACAGTTTTAGTCCCAAACCAATTTATTACTTTGGCGACTTGAGAAAGAAGTCTTCATACTCAGTCTTTCAAGCTTATTATTTTCTATTGTAGAAAAACTGAAAGTATGGCTGCATTTTCAAGGACAGGCTCATGTTAATTAAGTTTATTAGACTGACATACAATACTGAAATGTTAATTGATTAATTTTTAATAAAAATATAATTATCCCACAAGCTGAAATACTCATGTTGGCATAATGTGGAAAGCCAGAGACATAATGTTGACATGTGTTGAGGATCACCAAATATTTCAAATATGTTTGAACTGTTTGGGGCCTTTTCCTACAAAAACTAAACAAATGTGCATAAACATAGTATCCTGTTTACTATTTCCTTGAGACTTGTATTGTCAACCACATGACTCCAATTGCTTTTACAAAGTGGCTTCTACTTTTGAAGTAAGAGAAATTTACAGATATTGAACAGGAAAGTTCAAATAAAGGAAAAATATAATTTAAAGACCTTGGTAAGATACCTTCCTGGTAGAGACCACTCTAAGTCATGTACGCATTTGCGCCATGCAAGACTAAGGCAGGACCTGGGAAAGTTCAATCCAAGACATTAGTTTGGCCAGAATCATTAAAACTGACAAATGGGAAATGATTACAACTTCTGTCACAAAGGAAAGCAAAGTCTTGGGAGTGCAAAATATACTTACAACATTAAAAGTTCCATGAGGAGAATTGTTATTTTTGTATTTCAATAAGTTAGATACTATTGTTCTATAGTAGATTGACAATGTTGAATTTTACCTGAGCTCTGTGTTCATGGAAAACAGTATTGGTTAAGAAAATCTTTTGCTGGGCTTCCCTGGTGGCGCAGTGGTTGAGAGTCCGCCTGCCGATGCAGGGGACATGGGTTCGTGCCCCGGTCCGGGAAGATCCCACATGCCGCGGAGTGGCTGGGCCTGTAAGCCACGGCCGCTGAGCCTGCGTGTCTGGAGCCTGTGCTCCGCAACTGGAGAGGCCACAACAGTAAGAGGCCCGCGTACCGCAAAAAAAAAAAAAAAAAAAAAAAAAGAAAATCTTTTGCAAATGGTACCAGCACCGTTTGTTAAAGAGATTATTCTTTCCTCATTCATTAGTCTTGGAACTCCTGTCAAAATCAATTGCCTATTAATGTATGGAATTATTGCCGGACTTTCAATTCTATTCCATTGATTTATATTTTTCTCCTATTCCTGTACCACACTTTCTTGATTACTATAGCTTTGTAGTAAGTTTTTGAGATTTGACGGTGTAAGTACTCCAACTTTATTCTTCTTTTTCAAGATTGTCTCTATTTTAGGTTTCTTCAATTTTCATATAAATCTTAGGATCAGCTTCTCAGTTTCTGAAAAAGGTTAGCTGAATTTTTTTGTAGGAATTGAATCTGTAGATGAATTAGGGGAGTATTGTTTTCATAACAGTATTAAGTCTTTCAATCCAAGAAAATGGGATATATTTCCATTTACTTAGATATTCTTTATTATCCTTAAATGATATTTAGTAGTTTTCAGTACATGTGTTCAGTGCAGTTTTGTTAAATTTATTCCTAAATATTTTATTCTTTTTGACAATTTTGTAACTTGAAGTTTTCTTAATTTAATTTTCTTATTGTTTATAGCTAGTGTGAAAATGCTATTGCTTTTTGTATACTGATCTTTTTCCTGCAGCTGCCCTCTATCTGGTTAAGGAATTTCCCATTTCTTCCTAGTTTAAGTGTTTTGGGTTTTTTTTTGTTTGTTTGTTTGTTTTTATGCGGTACACGGGCCTCTCACTGTTCTGGCCTCTCCCATTGCAGAGCACAGGCTCAGTGGCCATGGTTCATGGGCCCAGCCGCTCCGCGGCATGTGGGATCTTCCCAGACTGGGGCACGAACCCGTGTCCCCTGCATCGGCAGGTGGACTCTCAACCACTGTGCCACCAGGGAAGCCCTAAGTGTTTTTAACATTAAAAGATACAAGTTGTCAAATGCTTTTTATGCATGTGTTATCATGATTGAGTGCATTTTGTCCTTTATTGTATTGTTATAGTACATAACATTGATTGGTTTTCAAATGATCAACCAGCATTGAATTAATGCCACAAATCTTACTTGGTCATGGTGTGCAGTCCTTTTTATACATTAGTGGATTTTTTTTTTTTTTTTGCTAACAATATTTAGAGAATATTGAGAATTTTGCATTTGTATTCAAAGGGATATTGGTCTATAGTTTTCTCTTCTTGTGAATTTTTAAATCTGTTTTTTGTTTGAAGTTAAAACTGGCCTCATAGAATGAGTAGGGAAGTGTTTCCTTATCATCTATATTTTGGAGGAATTTGTGGAAGATAGCTATTAACTCTTTAAATTTTTGGTAGAATTCAACAGTGAATCCATCTGGTCCTGTACTTTTCTTTGTGGATAATTTTCTGACTAAGTCAATCTCTTTATTTGTTATAAGACTTTTCTGTTTTACCCATTTCTTGTAGAATTAGTTACAGTAGTTTCTCTTTTCTAGAAATTTGTCCATTTTTTTTAAGATTATCCAATTTGCTCATAGTCTTCCTGTGTATTTCTATTTATTTCTGTAATGTCAGTAGTCATGTTCCTTCTTTCATTTCTGATTTTAGTAATTTCAGGTCTCTCTTTTCTTATGATTAGTATAGCTAAATATTAATCAATTTTATTGATATTTTTCAAGACCCAACTTCATTTGTGTTGGTTTTTCTCTAGTGGTTTTCTATTTGCTATTTAATTTATTTCCACTCTAATCTTTATCAGGTCCTTCATCTGCTTTAAGTCTAGTTTGGTCTGCAGATTCAAGTTTCTCAAGGTGGAATTGATTTGAGAATTCTTTTTTTAATATAGGCATTTGCAGTTACAAATTTCCTACTGAGAACTAATTTTTCTGCAGCTCATAAATTTTGGAATGCTGTATCCTTATTTTCATACATCAAAAATATTTTCTAACTTTTCTGTGATTTCTTCTTTGACCCAATGGTTGTTTAGAGTGTTGTTTAATCTCTACATATTTGTGAATTTCCCACATGTCTCTCCTCATTGATTTCTAATTTCATTCCGCTGAGCTTTGAAAAAATACTTTGTATAATTTTATTTCTTTTTAAATTATCAAGACTTGTTATATTGTCTGATCTGAAAAATGTTCTCTGTGCACTTGAGAAGAATGTGTATTCTGCTATTTTTGCTCTATAGATATATGCCAGGTCTAATTGTTTAATGGTATTGTCCAAATCTTTTCATTCCTTATTTATCTTCAAATTGATTTATTATTAAAAATTGAAGTATAAACCTATTTTTATTGAATTGTCCCTTGAATTCTGAGTTTTTATTTCATGTGCTTTTAGCTAATTTGTTTGATGCATATATGTTTAAAATTGGTATATGTTCTTTTGGATTGACTTTTTCTTGTGAAATATCTTTTTTGTTTTCTGTCAGTAATAACTTTTTCTCAAAGTCTGTTTGCCTAATAATAGTATAGCCACTCCAGCTTTCTTTTTGTTACTGTTTGCATGGTATATCTTTTTTCATTCATTTACTTTTAATCTATTTGTGTCTTTGAATCTAAAGTATATCTCTTATAGACAGCACTTAGTTGGATCATGTTTTGTTGTCTTTTTTCCTAAACTGTATTGCCAACATTTACCTTTTAATGGAAGTTTTAAATCCATCTACATTAAACATAATTGCTGATAAGGTAAGATGTATCTGCCATTTGCTGTGTGATATGTGTGTGTGTGTGTGTGTGTGTACTATATTTTTTTTTTAACACTCTGTTCTTCTATTACTTCCTGCTTTTGTGTTAAATAGATGCTTTCTAGCATAACATTTTATTTCCCTGTTACTTCTTTTACTATATTTTAAAAGTTATTTTTTAATATGGGTTATCATTTAAAAATTAATTTATAAAGTTATAGCTCAAATTAGTACCAATTTAAATTCAAGAATATACAAAACCTTTTTTCCTGTATATCTCCATTCCTTTTCCTCTCATTTGTTCTGTTATTTCCATACAAATTACATCTTTATATATTTTATGTCATCAACACATTTTAGAAACATCGCATTATACAATTGTCTTTTTTTAACATCTTTATTGGAGTATAATTGCTTTACAATTGTGTGTTAGTTTCTGCTTTATAACAAAGTGAATCAGTTATATATACACATGTTCCCATTTCTCTTCCCTCCTGCATCACCCTCCCTATTCCACCCCTCTAGGCGGTCACAAACCACCTAGCTGATCTCCCTGTGTTACGTGGTTGCTTCCTACTAGCTATCTACTTTATGCTTGGTAGTGTATATATGTCCATGCCACTCTCTCACCTCATCACAGCCTCCCCCTCCCCCTCCCCATATCCTCAAGTCCATGCTCTAGTAGGTCTGTGTCTTTATTCTCATCTTACCCTTAGGTTCTTCATGACCTTTTGTTTTTTCTTAGATTCCATATATATGTGTTAGCATACGGTATTTGTTTTTCTCTTTCTGACTTATTTCAGTCTGTATGACAGACTCTAGATCCATCCACCTCACTACAAATAACTCAATTTTGTTTCTTTGTATGGCTGAGTAATATTCCATTGTATATATGTGCTACATCTTCTTTATCCATTCATCTGTTGATGGACACTTAGGTTGCTTCCACAATTGTCTTTTAAAACAGATAGAAAAAAAAGGGTTACAGAAAAAAATATGTTTTTACACTATCTCATATATACCTATGTAGTTACTTTTACTGAAGTTCTTTCTTTCCTCACAAAACTTTGAGTCACTATCAGTATCCTTTTCTTGAGCCTGCAGGACTCCCATTAGTATTTTTTTATGGCTTGTTTACTAGTGACTACGTCTTTTGTGTTTATTTATCTTAGAATGCTTAATTTCTCCTTCATTTTTGAAGGATTGTTTTACTGAATATAGACTTATAGTTGATGAGTTTTTCTTCCAGCACCTGTAGAAATATAGTTTCTGACTGCCACCTGGAATTCATGGTTTCTGATGAGAAATTAGTTGTAATCTTATTGATGATCTCATATATGTGATGAGTCATTTCTTTTTTTTTTTTTTGCTTCTTTTATTATCTCTACCTTTGCTTTCAAAATTTTGATTACAAAGTATTTAACTGTGAATCTCTTTGTGTTTAATCTACACGATGTATGATGAGCTTCTTGGTTGTGTTGACTAATTTTTTAAATTAAATTTGGGAAGCTGCTGGGTATTAATTTTTGAAATTTTTTCCACTACTTTCTCTTTCTTCTCTCCTTCTAGACTCACATTATGAGCATGTTGGTAAATATGATGATGTGCTCAGATCTCTGAAGATCTTTTCACTGTTTTCCTCTTTTTTCTCTCTATTCCTCAGAATGAATAATCTCAATTGAACTTCTTCAAATTTACAGACTCTTTCTTCTGCCTGCTCAAATCTATTGTTGACCTCCTGTATTAAAATTTTAATTTTAGTTATTATATATTCAACTTTAAAATTTATATTTTAATAATATCTATCCCATTATTAACATTCTCTATTGGTAAGATGTCATTCTTATACTTTTCTTTATGTCTTTGGACATGGTTTCCTTTAGTTCTCAGAACATAGCTTTAAAAGCTAATTTAAAGTCTTTGTCTAGTAAATCCAACATGTGGGCTTCATCAGTGATAATTTCTATTGATAGCATTTTTTTATTCTGTATGGTTCATGCTTTCTTGCTTCTTTGTATACCTCACAATTTTTTGTTGTGAACTGTACATTTTAAATAATGTAATGTGACAACTCTGAAAATCAGTTTCTCTTGCTTCTCCAGGGTGGTTGTTATTGCTGTTTGTAGTTGCTTTTGCTCTTTTCTTTCTTAACATTTCTGAACTAATTCTTTAAGGTCTCTCTGCTTTTATTCTGTGTGGCTACTGAAGTCTTTGGTTAGTTTAGTGGTCTGCTAAGTATTGAACAAATGGACATACATTTTCTTAATAACTCTCCTAGTCCTAGCTGATGAAACTCTTTGTGTATGTTGAAGCATGCCTTCAACAGGCATTTGACAGCTTAGCCTTCACTTCATGCTTCCTCAGAGCTTCAAGGTCAGCCAGAATTGAGAAATTGGATCATTCTCAAAATATTTCTGAGGGTACATATCCTGCTAGAGTACCAGGACATCCTATGGACATGTTATTCCCTAGCTTTTCATTTTAAGCATTTTGACTATCTCGTTTTTGGCCCTGACTATTGTCCACTGTTTCAGACAACTTTGCAAGGTAAACAGTGATCTCTAAATTATCATTTCCAATGCACACCTCCAGAGAAAAACCTTTTCTTATTGCATGAACTTCAACTCTGTTCAAATAAAGATATCCTTGCAAGCAGAATCTTCCAGGGAACCTCCAGACAACAAATGATTCTCTGGGGATGACAATTTGAGGAGCTCCAACCTTTTTCTTCTCCCTCTGCTGGACACAAGGATACTAGACTTTAGTATGTTTATGAGCTATTTGTTAAGGGTCTACTGAGCTACTGGTCAAGGCTACTAAAAAGCTAAAATGGTGGGGAAGGGGTTAAGAACAGGGCGAGTTAAAATGCCAAAATGTCATTATTCATAATGAGATTTAACTTCTTCTTTTTTTTTTTTTTTTAAATAAACAGTCCTCAACCATCCTGCAAACCTTAGGTTAATTTCTAGTGACCTGAAAAAGTTGATTTGAACAACTTTTTGCCAATGTCATCCTTTCTTTTATGAGGACAGAAATTTTAGAGTTTCTTAATTTGCTACTTTTTGCTGAACATAAGTCCATCTAGCCACTGTTTTTTTAAGGCATTTACTTAGGTTACCAGCCAGTTGTCCCCACATTATAGACATTTTCAACAAAACAAAAGCCCTGGTGTATATTGCTTCTTTACCCATTTAATACAGAGATTTTGCTATCAAGATTAATTTTCAACCACCAACATTAAAGACCATCAAGAGAGTAAATGTTCATCAAAATGTCATGAGTAAGTCAATTCTCCTTTATTCCTCAAGAGTATATAAATCCAATTATCTCCATTATAGTAGCTAGCAATTTGTTTGGAGTCATTGGCTTGGAGTGTGAAACCTATACTTCTGCTTGAGTGCCAATAACTAATTTTACTTTGTATCTATAAGGCTCAGTTTCCTCATATGTGACACAAGATTATCCTGGCTATTCCTTGTATCTGTTGTTGCTTAAATAGAATTAAATCATCCATATAAACCACATAAATCATATATAAGCCACAAACTCGATTAACCTTATTTATTATTGTATTTCCTAAATTGTTCCACTTCTCTTATAACTTGTTCCCAAACTTAATCTCTTTTTTGATTCAGTTTGTTCTTCTGGCCAAGTATTTGAAGAGAAAACACTTTAAAAAATATATAATATTAATAACCTGGTTTTCCTTCTCCTCTGGAGATTAGTAATTTTCCTTCTGCTCTAGTCATTTGTGTCATAAATTACTCAGAGAGCAAAACTACCCTGCAAAGTGTAGCTGAATGGTAACCTGTTTCCTTCTTCATAAATTTCACCTATGATTGATATGGTATGCACAAAAACTTAAAAAGAAAATAAGAGTTGTTTTTCGATCTAATTTTCACACTTAGAACCATTAAGGGAGGTAAAGAGTTATATTCTGTACCGGAAAAGATGGCATTTATATTCTTTCATTTCTAAAATAGGTTTTCGTCTTTGAAATGGAAACAGTTTCCTAACTTAAAGTAGGTAATTACACACTCCATTAAACAAGTAATTAACAGATTACAACTTGAAAAAATGAAAAACTTGAAAATGAGCAATTCGGATTCTAAATGGGAAGAGTAGTGTTATAATTAGCATAATACCTTTAAATAGATTAACAAGTACACAATAAAAATGAAAAAAGAAACAGTCTGTTTCCTCCATACAAATCATACACAACATATAGCCGCTCATGAGTCAGACATCAGCATGGTTTTAAGAAATCTTGGTCATAGAATTGTTGCTATAATTCTCTAAAATTCAAAATGATAAGATTTTGTTGTATGAAATATTTGCTATCCTAAGAGACTGTGACTCTTCAAGTCAATGTTTTAAATTGTCTTTCAACAATAATTCCCTGAGGCAAGTAGCCAATGCTAGCAAGCTCAACATGTGTAATTCAAATTGGCAATTTGAAAAGGTAAAAAAGACAGGCTCAGTGTTTTATACGTGTGATTCATTTTCACTGCAAGTTTAAAAATGTGCATAAAGGTGATCCAAAGAAAACATGCACGGTAGTCGCTGTTATCCTCCCTTCCAAGAAAAAGTAAGAGAAAGAATCCATTCTAAACTGGAAGGTGGGGACACTCTTCTTGCTAATCTGCTTTCTTAAAGAGAAAAAAAAAGGGGGGTGAATAACTGAAGGTACCACTTCAGCTTCCAAGGGTAATGGCAAAATAAAAGCCCAAACAATAACTAGCCCTTCAGTTAGATACATTTTTATTCATGCAAATTCTGAGCTAAACTTCCGATCAAATCACTGCAACAAGAAAAAATGTGGAGAGTTCTTCAAGTTTGAGGTCTTCTAGTAAAACTACATATAGGCTCTTTCTCACCTTCTTGAAAATCAGGAAAGAGGCAGGGGTGCCTGTGCCCCTAAGATCTGTTAATGATTTCTTTTCTGAAATTTGAACTGACCCTGTGAGTAAAAATAATTCATAGAACATTTTGGAAAAAAGTTATCCATCATTTGGCTAAAAAAGATATGTTGTTTTCATTCTATATTGAAAATAAACAAAACAGATCACTAAGAAAAGAGGTTTCTGTCTGCAATCTTACTAAAAACAGACATGAAGTAAGTTCAAATCTGTCAGAATGAAGATACTACTGAGAATGTCAAATAGCTATTGACTTTTGTGTCATCATTTCTATGTGGCAGTGAAAAGAAACTGCTGTTGCATGTTACTATTGCATTTGCCTTACAATATTAGTTTTTTTAGTGAAATTCAAATACTGGTTTGAATTGAGATATCAAGTGTTTTCTAAATAAGAATTAAAGTCAGGTCAGAATAACAGTTAAGTTAGGTAAATTCTATGATTACCTATTTATAACCATACTTGTACCTGTGCCCATTATTTTATAAATTTTTTTTGTGATCCTATGTTAATCCTTAACTCTTATTTATGTCATTGGATGTGTAGTTTTTCTCTGGAAATTTCTGTTTAATGGATACTTCCATAAAAGTCTACAACTTATGCTGGTGCCGATTTCAGCTATTACAGCCCATCCATTGTAAGTTTGGATAAAAGCAGAATTGTGTGAAACAGGCTTATCAACATGAGTGATTACTCATGATTCACTTTGGCTTGTTTTTAAAGTAGATATGCATAGGGTGGTCAGTAGCAGGGCACATTTCAACCTGAGTTTCCTGCCTATAAAGAAAAACTTTTTTTGTAAATCACATTGCATTTCTTAACAACAGATAATGTATCATCATAAATGTCTTCTATGTGGAAAATTCAGGATTTGTTCACAAGAAATCACTGTTTAAGCTCTATGCTTAATCCCTATGTATTGCATTTAAAATTGAAAACAGAATTAGAAATATGCCTGACCCTTAGCTTTTCGGCATAACTCAACAATGGTAGCTACTATTCGAAAGATCAGGAATACTTTGAAAGCTAGATTAACATTACAGGGTAATTCCAGGGGAAAACTTCCTGAATGTAGTTAGATTTCTTGAAAGGTTTCTCTTTTCTAATTTCAAACAAGTTTTTGTCAGTTATTTTGATATGAAAAGTACCCAGTATCTTACCATCAGACCTTATACTCTTAAGCAAATACTTAGGTTCTGAGGATGGTTTTGACTTCTATGTACCCTCTAGAGCTGATTGTTGACAGAGACTAGTGGCCAAGATTTACCAGGTTTATTGCAGCTCAGAGTGTACCCTGTTCACACAGAGTCATAGGTTCTGATGGATTACTACTGGGCAGTTGTTTTTATAACACCTCAAACCATCTTCTACCATCTGTCCTCAGTCTTAGTGAGAGTTTAAACAATGCATAGAAAGATATTCTGGAAGACTAATGTCTTCTCTGTCCTTCACATACAAGCACTCTTTGGGGCTAGTACCTGTGGAGCTTGTGACGAATAAATTTTATGCATGAGCTTGGCTAGGCTATGGGGTCCAGTTATTGGTCAAACACTAGTCTAATTGTTGCTGTGAAGCTATTTTGTAGATGTGATTAACATCTACAGTTAGTAGCCTTCAAGTAAAAGAGATAACACTGCGTAATGTGGGTGAGACTCATCTAATCAGTTGAAAGTCTTAAGAGCAAAGTTGATGTTTCCCCAAGAAGACAGAATTTTGCCTCATGACTGTAAATGTTTTCTGAGTTTTCAGTCCACTGGATTGCCCTATGGACTTTAAACTCAAGACTGCAACCTCAACTCTTGTCTTTTTTCAGCTGGCAAGCCTACCAGTCCCCAAAATCATGTGAGCCGATTCCTTAAAATAAACCTGTTAATGTGTAACAGTACAAACCCATTGGTACTGTTTCTCTGGGGAATCCTGACAAATACAGAGCTTTTCCAAGGTGGAATTCTACTTCTATAAATAAGGTCAAAGGTAACAGATGTACAAGGTCCAAAATACTGATGGGCTGATTTGGTAACATGGATATTAATTTTCTGTGAAAGAATTCTTCCTAAATAACTGGACCCAGCTGAGTGTAATTAGAAACATTCTAACTGATATTTTTTATTAATTATTCACCAGAGTATTCATCAGCCCCAGTGAAAGAACGTTGCTCTTTAAAAAAATGTTGAGAATACTTCATCTGTGTTCAATACCACGCTAAATTCTGACACAGATGTGAAAGATAATCCCAAATCCATTGTGCTCTTAGTCTAGTGGGAGAAATAGATCCTGGGAAAGTGGGAAAGATGTCTGGAATGATGTTCCAGGCAGAGGGAAACTGAGGTGCTGAGATATTTTGAAGAGAATGAGAAAATGAGCTCTACAGTCATGAAAATAAATGTATATTGAGAGTATATGGCACATGTGTGAGTCATTGCTGAGGAACTGAGCCTGGACAGTAGACTACAGTTAAAATTTCCCAATCTTACTTTTCTTATCTATAATGTATTTCTGGGAATAAAACTAAGGAAGTTTTTATGAAAATCAGATGACCTTATTTGTAAAGTGACTAATGTTTAATATGATTCCCTACAAAATATGGTAACTTTTATTTTTAGCAGTGTTGACCTTATAAAGCATGATCTGGGGGATATATAACATCTGGCACATACTGATTATTCACTGCATGTCCCTCCCTCTTTATCTGTGTCAATTCCATCAGCTACTATTTAAGCTATCATATGTCAAGCACTTATCACCATGTCTGGTATGTAGTAAAGCCCAGAATACTGATAGTTAACTTTAAAAACACATATAAAAATCTGTATCGTTTTGATCAAACACCAAACACTTAAGTGCCTCTTTTGCTGATGTTCAGACTTTAGTGAAGTGACATAAACATAATGTCAGACCCCTAACTAGTTACATAATAAAATATATGGCCAGGGGCTTCCCTGGTGGCTCAGTGATTGAGAGTCTGCCTGCCGATGCAGAGGACACGGGTTCGTGCCCCAGTCCCAGAAGATCCCACATGCCGTGGAGCGGCTGGGCCCGTGAGCCATGGCCGCTGAGCCTGCACGTCCGGAGCCTATGCTCTGCAATGGGAGAGGCCACAACAGTGAGAGGCCCAAATACAGAAAAAAAAAAAAAAAAAAAGTATATATATATGGCCAGGTTTCTGGTATAAATAAAAACTAGGGCTTTTCTGGTGGTGCAGTGGTTAAGAATCCACCTGCCAATGCAGGGAACACGGGTTAGAGCCCTGGTCCAGGAAGATCTCACATGCCATTGAGCAACTAACCCCATGCGCCACAACCACTGAACCCGCGTGCCACAACTACTGAAGCCCTCGCATCTAGAGTCCATGTTCCTCAACAAGAGGAACCACCGCAGTGAGAAGCCCACTCACTGCAATGACGAGTAGCCCCCACTCGCCGCAACTAGAGAAAGCCTGCATGCAGCAACAAAGACTCGATGCAGCCAAAAATAAATTAATTAAATAAATTTATTACAAAAATCCCCTAAATTTAGGAATATAGAACACCTTTTAGGAGTGGATAAACACTGGGTAATTGGAAGACTTGGGTTTTGGAGCTATGTGTGGTACTAATTATCACAATATTAGAAAAAGAACTTACAATTTTTGAGTTGCAATTTCACTGTCCAAAAATGAACAAATTAAAATAAATAATTCATGAGGTCCCTTTTGGCTTTAATATTACAGACTTGTGGTTGTTTACACTCCATGAGTCATAGACAGGCAAATCTCACCAAAAGAAATAATAGTAGATACTGTTAAATCATTGATATCCAAGCAATGAATATTATGAGACTTAATTATCCTTAGGTTATAGTATCAGTAAAGAGAAACTAATGTGTGATCAAATTTGGGAGCACTTACGTGTTTGGATGTCTGAATTTCCTAAGCTAGAAACCCAGAATCATCTCTCTCTTTTTGTCCTTGTAATATGAGCATCTTAAAAATCAGAGCACCAGTAAAGTCTGCAGACCAAGCAATCTATCTTTGGGAACAATGCTTGAGATATGAGATATTACCTGAGAGTTTATTTAGAGTAAAAGAGGTGAAATAATCTTGAATGACCGGGGTCACTATCTTCCCATAACCAATGATCAGATAATGGTAGATACTGTATCAAATAGAGATTGACCGCTTGATTCTGTAAGTATTTTTCTTCTTTCAAATATTTAAGTACATTTCTTCATATGCATTTTTTTAGCTCTAAGTCCTTCTCTGGGTAATGTTGTCTTCCCAAGGAAAGTAGTTGATTTATTTAACTGTTGTCTTTTTATTGAAGTACCAAGATCATGGCTTGCAGTGCCAAGAAGTGGCTGTGCTCTGTAGTGTCACTTTTATTGTCACAGTCTGTCCTAACATTTGATGCCAAGTGTGGCGTGTAGGTTGAATGTGTAGGTTGACTATGAAATCTGTCCAGTAACCAAATGTGACAAAAGTCACTTGTTTTTTAGTCTCAAATCTTTGAAACAATTGTTACTAAGAACTGGAAATATTTCTAAATTTCTAAGGAAATTTGTCAGGTTCCCTAACCAATATATATATTTTTCTTTGCAAAGAATACAACTATATCCCCCAAATGACATAAGAATTACAAATAAAATTTGTTTCAAAACAAAGTGTTGCACATATTTTTATCAGCAATAGCAATAGATTTACTAAACTAACTGCAATGCTGATGACTTCATTGCAGATTAATAAAATATCTAACAATCAAAAATTCATGTAGGGCTTCCCTTGTGGCACAATGGTTGAGAGTCTGCCTGCCCATGCAAGGGACACGGGTTCGTGCCCCGGTCCAGGAGGATCCCACGTGCCACGGAGCGGCTGGGCCCGTGAGCCATGGCCGCTGAGCCTGCGCATCCGGAGCCAGTGCTCCGCAGCGGGAGAGGCCACAACAGTGAGAGGCCCGCCTAACGTGGAAAAAAAAAAAAAAAAAAATTCATGTAATTTAAAATTTGATCCAGAAAACTGTTCTTTCTCACAAAAGATTCTGTACACCTGATGACAAACATTTGAGAGAACCTGTATAAACTTAGTTATCCAGGTTTTTTACCTGCTTGGCAGACACTATACCAGATTTTCACATTCAGTTATATCTTCAATGGATTAAAAGTCAAGAAAGATTTATTCTTCTCTACTCTATCTCACTAAGATTTTTTAGTTTAAGGTGGTAGTTCTCAAAATTAAGTCATTTACATAAAACCTATATTTTTTTGCTATATGTGTTTACTAGTTCTACTGTTCTTACTTAGTATTTGGTATTATGTTTTGCCCCAAAATATATTATATATGCTTTATCACCATTGTAATAGTTAATACCATCATAGCAAAATATTATTAATTGTAAAAAAAATTTAAATCAACAAAAATAGCTATCAATTTAATCAATATAAAAATTATGTGGTTAAAAATTAAGTTTTCAAAAAGTAGAATGGAAATGTCTACTGTTGCTCAGCAATCAAGTTTTGGGTCCTTAAAACTTAAACACTATGATGAAGTTTAATTTAACAGGACAAACTCATTGCTTTTTATATTGACCAATCCCAAGAACCTCAATTGAAACATACACATTTGGAAACTAGAAAAATTATTTCATTGCTTTTTGTGACTAATTCTGAAACTGAGAATTCACTGTTAATTGAAATAAAATGAGCAACTTTGAACAACGAACTTTTGTTCCAAGAGACCATCTGAAGTGTTTTCCAAATTCTGTTCCTCTTCTAAATATGTCAAGTAATCTGCTAATATTTGCATTACCAGGGGACAAAAGCATTTCTTAGCAATATAAAAGTGATGTTCAATTTGGAAGATTATAAGTGAAGATCTTTTATTTTTGTTCTCCATCCACAATGTCTTTATAATGTTCAAAATAATTTTCAACAAGTACTTCAAATGAATTTATAACTAAGTCTTTCTAATACATAAAATAATCTAACATACCATGATCAAGGATTGATGGCTGATGCTTCACTTTGGCTATCAGTGAGTTCAGTTTGTCTTGCATGTGGAATACTGATATAAATGGATTTTGTAAGAATAAATTAAGGCTGTCCTGTTGGGCTAATAGATCTGGAAAATATTCTAATATGTGAAGGAAGTCCCCGTTAGTGCATACAATGTCATGTATTAAAGGTAAAGAAAAATACACTAAAGTTGTTGTTGTTGTTTTTGCCTCAACAGAAAAGGGATAGTTTCAGCATAAAAAATAAAACAGATTTTAGTAAAAAAAAAAAGAATCTTTATTTCTTATAATTTCCCAACTCTAAACAAATATTAGAAAACATTTCAAGAGTTTAGTGGCCTCTCTTTTCAATGATTGATATATTTTTAGAGCCTTATGTATGCCTTTTAAGTCTTCCACATGTCTGAGGTGGCATGGGGTAGAAGATAGGGATGGAGGATTTGGGGCATTACTTCCTGTGATAGAGTTTGACTATGTGGAACAATTTCTCATTTTGTATCAACTGTGACTTTAGTGCTCTTGGTGCTTATCCAATAAATCTCTTCCAGATGATGTCATGAACTTCTTAATAAGTTTTAAAGCCTCTACCCCTGTTGTGCTAGTTGGCCAAGACTGGCACAACTAAAGGTCTCCATGGTCTCAGTATTTAGCTCATATATAAGACACTGAATACCAACTAAAATCATAACCTCAGAGGATTTATCTATGTAGAGTGAATAGAATAAATTTTATTATAGTTGTGATAATATTTGCTGCCTTGTTTTTAGCCATATCTATAATTCTACAATGAACAATATTATTTGACAGAAGAATCTCATCAGTTCCTTTGTTTGTCCCTGCTTATTATTTAAGCCATTTTGGCAGTGGATGTGGTAAGTTTATTTACAAATTAGTCCAGCAACTATAAGCTTTGCAAGTAAATAAAACATGATAAATGAATATTCTAAAGTATTAGCATTTTTATCCAATTAGAGAGTTAAGTTTCTAAAATGTTTGAACGTCTTTCCACTTTGTTTTATTCTTTGGGAGTTTCACAATGCTGCTTGTGGTCAGATAATGTCATAGAATTTGGGAGCATTTCCAAACTTAAAGGAATTAGTTTTTTCTTGTTTACAGTTTCATGAAAATTTAAATTTTAAATATTTTACAATATTTACATTGCCGTTGTTACTTCTACAACACTAACAAAAAATTAAGGTTATTAATTAGTGTATCTCTCTTAAGACATATGCAGATTTCATCATAATCAAACCTAATAAATAATAGTAGTACCAGAGGTATAGTAGTAATAGCTATAATTTAGTATCTATATTATGTGCCTGATATTGTTTAATCACGTCAACTGTTTGAATCCTCATATTATATTTAAATAATTTTCACTTCTATGTATTAATATTTTCTTCTTTAAACCACTGATCCAAAATGGTTTAATAGAGAAGAAATCGACACACACACAATATATAGATGAACAAAAAATGGAACACAGAACTAATTCCAAGTCATACTTATTTTACTTATCCATAATTGGCAAGCTTAATATTAAATTCTTGAAATGGAGTTCCAATACCATGATGAAAAAACAGATAACAGACATGTCAATCAGTATATGAAAATCATTACCTCCAAATTATATCACCCTACTATCCATACTTATAAAACATAATGGTAAAACATTCTGTTTTAAAGGCTTAACCATTTCTGGACTTCTGAGCACCACATCTGTACTCAGCTGATCATAGTAAAGCAGATTGCTTTACTGTATCACTACTTACTTTAACTAATTCCTAAAAAAGCAAAACATTCCTTAAATCTTAAGCTTGGTTTGTTATATTTTTCTAATGTACATTAAAATAAGTAAGCAAATATTAGAATAATGATTACATATCTGTAGAGCTTAAGTTTTCACAAAATACATATACTACCTGTTAAAATTATTTTAATATTTTCAGATGATCCTTTGAGCTGAGGGCATATAATAATTTCATTTGATATATACATATCACTTACATATGACAATAGTGTCCTTGGTTATCGTTAATGCTCATGCTATCACTTTGAAAGTGAAAAGCGGATGGGGTAGACGTGAGCTTGGAGGAGGAGAAACTATAGAAAATGCCACACTCACAATGAATGAAAAGTCTTTTTTTTTTAATCTACAAATAAGAATATATTATTATTGCAGCTATTAGATCCAGGACTGATGACTGCACATAAAAGACTGCAGCAAATGAAGATTTTATTGTCCCCTCTCTGACTTTCTAAAATGACACAGAAGCTTACATGTTCTGGGCACCATTCCCAGAAGTATAGCATTCTCTCCAAAAATCCACAGATGCTCTTCTGGGAATGAGGTGGCAGCACTGGCAACACAAATGAGCTGACAGTGTGCTACCATTCCTGGAAGCACTGCCTTCTGGAGCTGAGACTTTCAAGAAAAAACACCAAACTTGATTTTGCTCTGTTCTTCACATATCCTATGTATTTTTAAAACTCAAAGATTAATATTATATGGAGGGAAAGACCAGTCTGTGGTTGTTTGGAGAAATCACTAATATAGTTTGAAACTGGGGACATGGTGGTTTGAGTTAGAAACTGGAGTTTCTAAGGCACTGTATGAAGAAAAATTGGAAATAGACACTTAACAACCACAAGCAGACCAATTCATTATGCTTTCCCTGAGAATACCACACTATAAAATACTTACTTTTAAACTAAAACAGTTGCTGAAAATACAGATGTACTGCATTATCATAATTACTTGTATTTTATAGTGATTTTATCTTAGATTCATAGTCTGATAATTTTTTTAAGTGACCTTAGTAATCATCAACCAAATTCTTCATTTTATAGTTTCTAAGAGATTAAGTGACTTAGTATAAGCCAGCTGTGACACAAATGGAGCTTTCCTGAATTCAAGGGTAATATTTTACTTTTACCAATTTCCAAAAAGTTTCAAATTTATTATCCTATTTGAGAAGTCTAGAAAACCTATGGAGGTATCACTATGCTCATTTGGAAAGAAATGAATGGGAGCCCAAACAATTTAGCCAAATTGCTTCACAATTTTGTTGACTTTTTTTCAATACAACATATTATAATGTATATTAAATATTCACTTTAAAAATGATTAATTATAAGGTGTAGGCTGGGGACAGTGGTTGGCAGTGAGGGACAAAGGGGACTTGCACCTAAGGATGCACCTGAGTAGAATGAGGGAAAAAATTGTGGGTGCCTGCATAGGCAGCTCATTGGAGACAGCTTGGACCTCTTTCTGTAGCTGATATGAGCTGGACATGCATGAGCCCCACCTTGATTCAGCACTCCTCTACTCTGAGCCAAGTGTCCCAATGCTGGAAGAGAAGAAAGTAAATACTTAAAGGGAACAGAGCCAGCTCAGGATTGACCATCAGAGCTTCTGCTCCAGAAACTTAGGATCAGAACCCCCTTCCACCTGATAGTGCAGTTATGGCCACTGAGCAGATGGGAAATCCCACCTTATACCCAGCATCAGCTCTAGTCCTACCACCTCCAGCCCCACCCTATACAAAGGTGACAGCTACCAGAAAACCCAGAGGAAAGGTCTGACTTTCATCCATGTCAAATCCAGCTCTCACACCACAGGCATTGGGAGAAAGCAGTTGGTATAGGGATGCTCCTACATATAGTCACCCCTTAAAGACTGCAATACATAGTGATTTCACCTAAATTCAGAGGGGCAGAGAAAGTTAAGCAAAATGAAAAGGTAGAGGAACTACTTTCAATTGAAAGAGAAAGAGAAAACCCATGGAAAAATAAATAAAGAAACAAATAATTTACTAGATAAAAAATGCAAAGCATTGGTAATAAAAACGTTAACTGAATTAGAGAAAAGAATAGATGAACACAGTGAAAGTTTTAATAAGGTACTAGAAAATATATAAAAGACCCATTCAGAAATGAAGAATTCAATAAGTAAAATAAGGAAGGGATGAATAGCATACTAAGTGAACAGAAGAATGCACAAGTGATCTGGAAGATAGAATAATGGAACTTGCCCAATCAGAACAGCGAAAACAAAAACAAATTTTAAAAAAGAAAGCAAATACACAAGCTTCCTCTGGGGTGCAGGTGGCCTGGGTCCCCCTCCTGCTAAGTCTGGGGGGCAGCACTAGGATAAAGGAAAGGGTCACTCAATCTAGTCTGCAAACTTAAGGACCAGCTCTTATTTCTCCTTTTCCTCCCAGTTGTTGACACAGTGCCTGGTACAAAGGACTCTATATGTTGAAAAGGACCTAAGGGAAGGGCGCCTTCAAGATGGCAGGGGATTAAGATGTGGATATCACCTTCCTCCCCACAAATACATCAAAAATACATCTACATGCAGAACAACTCCTAAAGAACACCTACTGAACGTTGGCAGAAGACCTCAGACTTCACAAAAGGCAAAAAACTCCCCATGTACCTGGGTAGGGCAAAAGAAAAAAGAAAAAAACAGAGACAAAAGAATAAGGATGGGACCTGCATCTCTAGGAAGGAGCTGTGAAGGACGAAAAGTTTCCACACACTAGGAAGCCCCTTCACTGGTGGAGACAGGAGGTGGGTGAGGGGAAACTTTGGAGCCATGGAGGAGAGCACAGAAACAGGGTGCAGAGGGCAAAGCAGAGAGTTTCCTGCACAGATGATCAATGCTGACCAGCACTCACCAGCCTGAAAGGCTTGTCTGCTCACCCATGTGGGTGGATGGGAGCTGGGAGCTGAGGCTTGGGCTTCGGAGTTCAGATCCCAGGGAGAGGACTGGGGTTAGCTGCATGAACACAGCCTGAAGGGGGCTAGTGTGCCACAGCTAGTCATGAGGGAGTCTAGGAAAAACTCTGGACCTGCCTAAGAGCCAAGAGACCATTGTTTTGGGGTGGGCAAGGAGAGGGGATTAAGAGCACTGCCTAAAAGATGTCCAGAGATGGGTGCAAGCCACGGCTATCACTGTGGACACCAGAGATGGGTATAAAACACTAAGGCTGCTGCAGCAGCCAACAAGAATCCTGTGTTCAAGCACAGGTCACTATCTACACCTCCCTTCCTGGGAGCCTGTGACGCCCCCCACTGCCACGGTCCCATGATCCAGGAACAACTTGCCTGGGAGAAAACATGGTGTGCCTCAGTCTGTTGCAATGTCATCATGTGGGCCTCTGCCACTACAGGCTCACCTCACATTCCCTACCCCTCCCTCCCCACAGCCTGAGAGAGCCAGAGCCACGTAATCAACTGCTCCTTTAACCCCGTCCTGTCTGTGGGAGGAACAGACACCCTCAGGTGACCTACATGCAGAGGCAGGGCCAAATCCAAAGCTGAACCCCAGGAACTGTGTGAACAAAGAAGAGAAAGGGAAATTTGTCCCAGCAGCCTCAGGAGCAGTGGATTAAATCTCCACAATCAACTTGATGTACCCTGAATCTGTGGAATACCTGAATAGACAACAAATTCAACCCAAAATTGAGGTAGGGGATTTGGGGAGCAACTGTAGACCAAGGGTTTGTTTTCTGCATCTAATTTGTTTCTGGTTTTATGTTTACCTTTGTTTAGTATTTAGAGCTTATTATGATTGATAGATTTGTCAGTGTGTATGTGTGCACTTCTTTGAGTGATTTTGTCTGTCTAGCTTTGTATTGTCATTTGTCCTGGGTTCTGACTTCCGTTTTTTCTTTCTTGGTTTTTGGGGGGTTTTTTGTATAGTTTTTAGTGCTTTTTATCATTGGAGGATTTGTTTTTGGTTGGAGTACTCTCTTTCTTTCTTATTACTTTTTTATTTTTAATATTTTTTTTCTATTTTAGTAACTTTATTGTATTTATTTTTTTCTTTCTTGCTTTCTTATTTTTTTCTGCCTTTTCTTCTGAGCTGTGTAGCTGACATGGTCTTGGTGCTCTGGCCAGGTGTCAGGCCTGAGCCTCTGAGGTGGGAGAGCCAAGTTCAGGACATTGGTCCACCAGAGACCTCCAAGGCCCATGTAATTTCAAACAGCAAACACTCGCCCAGAAATCTCCATCTCAATACTAAGACCCAGCTCTACTCAAAGACCAGAAAGCTACAGTGTTGGACACCCTATCCCAAACAACTGGCAAGACAGGGACACAAACCCACCCATTAGCAGAGTCTGCCTAAAATCACACTAAGTTCACAGATACCCCAAAGCACAGCACCAGATGCTGTCATGCCCACCAGAAAGACAAGATCCAGACTCATCCACCAAAACAGAGGAACCAATCCCCCCTCCACCAGAAAGCCTACACAACCCACTGAACAAAACTTACCCACTGGGAGCAGACACCAAAAACAATGGGAACTACAACCCTGCAGCCTGCGAAATGGAGACCCCAAACACAGTAAAAGTTAAGAAAAATGAGAAGACAGAGAAACACACAGCAGATGAATGAGCAAGGTAAAAACCCACCAGACCAAACTAATGAAGAGGAAATAGGCAGTTTACATGAAAAAGAATTCAGAGTAATGATACTAAAGATGATCCAAAATCTTTGGTATAGAATGGAGGAAATGCAAGAAATGTTTAACAAAGACCTAGAACTAAACAGCAAACAAACAATGATGAACAGCACAGTAAATGAAATTAAATATTCTCTAGAAGGAATCAGTAGCAGAATAACTGAGACAAAAGAACAGATAAGTGACCTGTTATGATAAAAAATAAATAAATAAAATAGTAGAAATAACTATTGCAGAGCAGAATAAAATTAAAGAAGGAAAAGAATTGAGGCCAATATCAGAGACCTCTGGGACAACATAAAATACACCAACATTCGAATTATAGGGGACCCAGAAGAAGAAGAGAAGAAAAAAAAAAAAAAGGACTGAGAAAATATTTGAAGAGATTATAGTAGGAAAATTCCCTAATATGGGTAAGGAAATATTCAATCAAGTCCAGGAATCACAGAGAGTCCCATACAGAATAAATCCAAGGAGAAACATGACAAGACACATATTAATCAAACTATCAAAAAATTAAATACAAAGAAAAAATATTAAAAGCAGCAAGGAAGAAGGAACAATTAACATACAAGGGAATCCCCATAAGGTTAACAGCTGATCTTTTAGCAGAAACTCTACAAGCCAGAAGGGAGTGGCAGGACATATTTAAAATGATGAAAGGGAAAAACCTACAATGAAGATTACTCTACCTAGCAAGGATCTCATTCAGGTTCGATGGAGAAATAAAAACCTTCACAAATAAGCAAAAGCTAAGAAATTCGGCACCACAAAACCAGTTTTACAACAAATGCAAAAGGAACTTCTCTAGGCAAGAAACACAAGAGAAGGAAAAGACCTACAATAACAAACCCGAAACAATTAAGAAAATGGTAATAGGAACATACAAATCGATAATTACCTTAAATTTAAATGGATTAAATGCTCCAACCAAAAGATATAGACTGTCTGAATGGATACAAAAACAAGACCCATATATATGCTGTCTACAAGAGACCCACTTCAGACCTAGGGACTCAGACACACTGAAAGTGAGGGGATGTAAAAAGATATTCCATGCAAATGGAAATCAAAAGAAAGCCTGAGTAGCAATTCTATCAGACAAAACAGACTTTAAAACAAAGACTATTACAAGAGACAAAGAAGGACACTACATAATGATCAAGGAATCAATACAAGAAGATATAACAATTGTAAATAATCATGCACCCAACATAGGAGCACCTCAATATATAAGGCAAATACTAACAGCCATAAAAGGGGAAATCAACAGTAACACAATCATAGTAGGGGACTTTAGAATGTCACTTTCACCAATGGACAGATCATCCAAAATAAAAATTAGTAAGGAAACCCAAGCTTTATGACACATTAAACAAGATGGACTTAATTGATATTTATACATTCCATCCAAAAACAGATTATACTTTCTTTTCAAGTGCTCATGGAACATTCTCCAGGATACATCATAAGCTTTCAACAAAATTCAACACCCATTTATGCTTAAAAAAACCCTCCAGAAACAAGGCATAGAGGGAACTTACCTCAACATAATAAAGGCCATATATGACAAACCCACAGACAACATCGTTCTCAATGGTGAAAAACTGAAACCAAGTCCACTAAGACCAGGAATAAGACAAAGTTACCCACTCTCATCACAATTATTCAACATAGTTTTGGAAGTTTTAGCCACAGCAATCAGAGGGGAAAAAAAGAAATAAAAGGAATCCAAATCGGAAAAGAATAAATAAAACAGTGTTTGCAGATGACATGATATCATACAGAGAGAATCCTAAAATGCTACCAGAAAACTACTAGAGTTAATCAATGAATTTGTTAAAGTAGCAGGATACAAAATTAATGCACAGAAATTTCTTGCATTCCTATACACTAATGATGAAAAAACTGAAAGAGACATTAAGGAAATACTCACCTTTACCACTGCAACAAAAAGAATCAAATACCTAAGAATAAAGCTATCTAAAGAGACAAAAGACCTGTATGCAGAAAACTATAAGATACCTATGAAAGAAATTAACCATGATACACACAGATGGATAGATATACCACGTTCTTGGATTGGAAGAATCAACATTGTGAAAATGATTTACTACACAAAGCAATCTACAGATTCAATGCAATCCTTATCAAACTACCAATGGCATTTTTCACAGAACTAGAACAAAATATTTCACAATTTGTATGGAAACACAAAAGACCCTGAATAGCTGAAGCAATCATGAGAAAGAAAAATGGAGCTGTAGGAATCAGGCTACTTGACTTCAGACAATACTACAAAGTTACACTTATCAAGACAGTATGGTAGTGGCACAAAAACAGAAATATAGATTAATGGAACACGATAGAAAGCCCAGAGATAAACCCATGCACATATGGTCATGTTATCTTTGAAAAAGGAGGCAAGAATATAAAATGGAAAAAAGACAGCCTCTTCAATAAGTGGTGCTGGGAAAACTGGGCAGCTACATGTAAAGGAAGGAAATTAGAACACTCCCTAAAACCATATACAAAAATAAACTCAAAATGGATTATAGAACTAAATGTAAGGTCTATAAAACTCTTAGAGGAAAACACAGGCAGAAAACTCTATGACATAAATCACAGCAAGATCCTTTTTGACTCACCTCCTAGAGAAATGGAAATAAAAATGAAAATAAACAAATGGGACTTAATGAAACTTAAAAGCTTTTCATAGCAAAGGAATCCATAAACAAGATGAAAAGACAATCTTCAGAATGGGAGAAAATATTTGCAAACATAGCAGCCAACACAGGATTAATCTCCAAAATATACAAGCAGCTCATGCAGCTCAATATCAAAAAAACAAACAACCCAATCCAAAAATGGGCAGAAGACCTAAATAGACATTTCTCCAATGAAGATATGCAGATTGTCAATAGACAGATGAAAGGATGCTCAAAGTCACTAATCATTAGAAAAATTCAAATCAAAACTACAATGAGGTACCACCTTGCACCGGTCAGAATGGCCATCATTAAAATCTCTAGAAACAATAAATGCTGGAGAGGGTGTGGAGAAAAGGGAACCCTCTTGCACTGCTGGTGGGAATGTAAATTGATACAGCCACTATGGAGAACAGTATGGGGGTTCCTTAAAAAACTAAAAATAGAACTACCATATGACCCAGCAATCCCACTACTGGGCATACAGCCTGAGAAAACCATAATTCAAAAAGAGCCATGTACCAAAATGTTCATTGCAGCTCTATTTACGATAGCCAGGACATGGAAGCAACCTAAGTGTCCATCAACAGATGAATGGATAAAGAAGATGTGGCACATATATACAATGGAATATTACTCAGCCATAAAAAGAAATGAAACTGAGTTATTTGTAATGAGATGGATAGACCTGGAGTCTGTCATACAGAGTGACGTAAGTCAGAAGGAGAAAAACAAATACCATATGCTAACACATATATATGGACTCTAAGGGGAAAAAAATGTCATGAAGAGATTAGTGGTAGGACGGGAATAAAACACAGATCTACTAGAGCATGGACTTGAGGATATGGGGAGGGGGAAGGGGAAGCTGTGATGAAGTGAGAGAGTGGCAGGGACATATATACACTACCAAATGTAAATTAGGTAGCTAGTGGGAAGCTGCCCCATAGCACAGGGAGATCACCTCTGTGCTTTGTGACCACCTAGAGGGGTGGGATAGGGAGGGTGGGAAAGAGGGTGATGCAAGAGGGAAGAGATATGGTAACATATGTATATGTATAACTGATTCACTTTGTTGTAAAGGAGAAACTAACACACTATTGTAAAACAGTTATACTCCAATAAAGATGTTTTAAAAAATAAAAATAAATAAAATAAAAATACAACTACTATATGACCCAGCAATCCCACTACTGGGCATAAACCCTGAGAAAACCATAATTTAAAAATGTCATGTACCACAGTGTTCATTGCAGCTCTATTTACAATAGCTAGAACATGGAAGCAACCTAAGTGTCCATTGACAGATGAATGGATAAAGAAGATGTGACACACATATATACAATGGAATATTTCTCAGCCATAAAAAGAAATGAAATTGAGTTATTTGTAGCGAGGTGGATGGACCTAGAGACTGTCATACAGAGTGAAGTAAGTCAGAAAGAGAACAACAAATATCGTACACTAACACACACACACACACACACACACACACACACACACACACATATATATGGAATCTAAAAAAAGAAAACAAGGTTCTGAAGAACCTGGGGCAGGAAAGGAATAAAGACACAGATGTAGAGAATGGACTTGAGGACATGGGGAGGGGGAAGAGTAAGCTAGGATGAAGTGAGACAGTGGAATGGACATATATACACTCCCAAATGTAAAATAGCTAGTGGGAAACAACCACATAGCACAGGGAGATCAACTTGGTACTTTGTGCCTACCTAGAGGGGTCAGATAGGGAGGATGGGAGGGAGAAGCAAGAAGGAGGAGATATGGGGATGTATGTATATGTAAAGCTGATTCGCTTTGTTGTACAACAGATACTAACACACCACTGTAAAGCCATTATACTCCAATAAAGATGTTTAAAAAAAGTAAAGGACTTAAATTTTAAAATAAATAAATAAATAAAAATTTAAAAGAAAGCAGTTTAAAGAGCCCTCTGGAATGGCATGAAGCTTACCAATATTCACATTGTAAAGGTCCCAGAAGAAAAAGAGAGAGAGAAGGGGATCAAAAATGTATTTGAGAAAATTATAGCTGATAAATTCCCAAACCTGAAGACAGAAACAGATATTCACATAGAGAAAAAACAGAAGGTCTCAAACAATATAAACTCAAACAGACTCCTACCATGACATATTATAATTAAAACTGAAAACGTTAAAAATAAAGAGTTATAAAGTCAAGAAGAGAAACATAAAGAATCATATACAAGGGAATCCCCATAAGACTATCAGCTGGTTTCTCTACAGAAACTTTGCAGGCCAGGAGAGAGTGGCATGATATATTCAAAGTGTTGAAAGGGAAAAACTATTCTAAGATACTCTGCTCATCAATATTATCATTTAGAATCAAAGGAGACATAAACATCTTCTCAGACAAGCACAAACTAAAAGAGTTCATCAATACAAACCTACCCTAAAAGAAATGTTAAATGTCTTCTCTAAATGGAAATGAGGTAAGAATCTATAGAAAAGGGAAAATACCACTAGGAAAGGTCAATATATAGTAAGGATTGAGCATCAACCACTTAAATAAGCCAGTACAAAAATTAAAACTTAAAAAATTGCAAAAGCAAGTATAACTACAAAAAACAGTTAAGGGATAAATGTAAAGATATAAAATATGACATCAAAACCACAAAATGTGGGGGAGAAGAGCAAAAAATGTAGATCTTTTAAAATGTGTTTAAACTAAATGACTAACAATTTAAAACAAGTAGGTAAGTTATAGGTCAACATATAGGAACCCCTTGGTAATCACAAATCAAAATCCTACAACAGATAGACAAAACTAAAACAAAACAAAACAAAATCAAACAAAAAAAAGAACAGGAACCCAAACATATTACTAAGGAAAATCATTAAACCACAAGGAAAAAACATTAAGAAGAAATAAACAGAGAAGAACAACAAAAACAACTGGAAAACAAGTAATAAAATACGAATAAGTATATACCTATTAAAAATTACTTTAAATGTCAAAGGACTTAAAGATCCAACTGAGAGACATAGAGTAGCTGATTGGATAAAAATGTAAGATCCTTCTATATGTTGCCTAAAAGTGGCTCACTTCAGAGGTAAAGACACACACAGATTGAAAGTGAGGGGATGGAAAAAGATATTTCATGCAAATAGAAATGCCAAGAAAGCAAGGGTAGCGTTCCTCATATCAGACAAAATAAACTTTAAAACAGACTATAATAGAAGACAAAGAAGGGCATTATATAATGATAAAAATATCAATATAAGAATAGGATATTATACTCATTAACATATATGCAGTCAATCCAGAGCACCTAAATACGTAAAGCAAATACAAACAGACATAAAGGGAGAAATTGACAATAATACAATAATAGTAGGGGACCTTAACACCCCACTTACATCATTGGACGGATCATCCAGATAGAATATCAATATGGCAACAGTGGTTTTAAATGACACAATAGACCTGTTGGACTTAATAGTTACCTACAGGACATTCCACCCCCAAAACAGCAGAATACACATTCTTTTCAAGTGAAAATGTAATGTTCTCCAGGACAGATCACATGCTAGATCACAAATCAAGTCTTAACAAATATAAGAGGATAGAAATTACATCAAGCATTTATTCCAACACAGTGATATAAAGCTAGAAATCAATTACAGAAAGAAAAATAAGAAAAGAGCAAACACGTGGAGACTAAACAAAGCGCTACTAAAAAAGCAATGAATAAATGAAAAATTCAAAGAGGCAATCAGAAAATACTTCAATATAAATGAGAATAAGAACTCAACTTCCCCAAATATATGGAATGAAGCAAAAACTGTTCTAAGAAGGAAGTTTATAGTGATACAGACCTACCACAAGAAACAAGAAAAATCTCTAATAAACAACCTAACCTACCACTGAAGGACTTAGAAAAACAAACAAACAAAAAGCCCAAAGTCATCAGAAGGAAAGAAATGATAAAGTTCAGAGAAAAATAAATGATAAAGTTCAGAGAAAAATAAAATAAAATAGAAACAAAAAAAATTAAACAAGACAGCTGTTTTTTAAAAAAACATAAACAAAATTGATAAACTTTTAGCAAGACACACCAAGAAGGAAAGACGACCCAAATAAACAAAATAAGAAATGAAGGAGGAGAAATAACAGCTGAGGCACAGATACAAAAAAATTATAAGAAAATATTACAGTTACATACCAACAAATTAGAAAACCCAAAAGAAATGGACAAATTTTCAGAAACATAGAGCCTGCCAAGACTGAATCAAGAAGAAACAGACAATTTGAATAGACCAATCACTAGTAATAAAATTGAATTTGTAATTAAAAACAAAACAAAACAAAAAAACCTCCAAGTAAACAAAAATCCAGGACTGGATGGCTTCACAAGGTAGTTCTACCAAACATATAAAGAAGAACTAATACCTATTTTTCTCAAACTATTTCAAAAAATTAAAGAGGATGGAAAACTCCCAAATTCATTCTATGAGTTTACCATTACCCTCATACCAAAACCAGACAAAGACACTACAAAAAAGAAAATTACAGGCCAATGTTTTTGATGAATATAGCTGCAAAAATCCTCAACAACATATTAGCATACCAAATCCAACAATATATAAAAAGTATCACACAACATGATCAAGGTGGATTTATTCCAGGGATGCCAGAATGGTTCAACATTTGCAAATCAATCAATGTCACATACCACATTAACAATGGGAAAGGTAAAAATCATGTAATCATCTCAATAGATGCAGAGAAAGCATTTGACAAAACTCAACATCAATTCATGATAAAAACTCATCGAAGCAGGTACAGAGGGAACATAACTCAGCATAATAAAGTCCATTTATGACAAAACTACAGCCAACATCCTACTCAATGTTTAAAATCTGAAAACTTTTCCTCTAAGATCATGAACACAATAAGGATACCCACTTTCACCACTTCTATAGTATTGGAAGTCCTGACCACAGTAATCAGACAAGAAAAGGAATTAAAAGGCATCCAAATTAGAAAGGAAGAAGTGAAACTGTTACTATTTGCAGATGACTTGATACTGTATAAAGAAAAACCCTAACATCTCCACCCAAAAACTATTAGAACTAATAAATAAATTCAGTAAGTCTGCAGGATATGAGATTGATATAAAATGCATTGCTTTTCAATATACTAATAATGAACTATCAGACAGATAAAGTGCAAAAAAAAAATTCTGTTTAAAATTGCATCAAAATGAGTAAAATACCAAGGAATAGACTTTAAATACCCAAGAATAGACTTAACCAATTAGGTGAAAGACCTATACTTGAAAACTACACAGCATTGATGAAGGAAATTGAAGATGATACAGAGAAATGGAAAGGTATCCTGTGCTCTTGAATAGGAAGAATTAATATTGTTAAAACGGCCATACTACCCAAAGTGATCTACAGACTCAATGCAATCCCTATCAAAATACCCACAACATTTTTCACAGAACTAGAACAAATAACCTTAAAATTTATATGGAACCACAAAATACCCTCAATTACCAAATAAATCTTGAGAAAAAAGAAGAAAGCTGGAAGTACCACCCTCCCAGTTTTCAGACCATACTACAAAGCTATAGTAATCAAAACAGCTTGATACTGGTACAAAAACAGACACATAGATAAATGGAACAGAATAGAGAGCCCATAAATAAACCCACACACCTATGATAAATTAATCTAAGACAAAGGAGGCAAGAATACACAATGGAGAAAAGACAATCTCTTCAATAAGAGGTGCTGATAAATCTCGACAGCTACATGTAAAAGAATGAGAATAGAACATTTCCTCACACCATATACAAAAATACACTCAAAGTGGATTAAAGACCTATGTATGACTTGAAACTATGGAACTCGAAGAAAATATAGGCAGAACACTCTGACATAAATCATAGCAATACTTTTTTTCTGTGTCTGTCTCCTAAGGGAAAAGAAATAAAAGCAAAGATTTTTGTTAATGGGGCCTAATTTAACTTAAAAGCTTTTGCACAGCAAAGGAAACCATCGACAAAATGAAAAGGCAACCTACAGAATGGGAGAAAATATTTGCAAATTATATAACTGACAAGGGGTTAGCATCCAAATTACATAAGTAACTTATACAACTCAACATCAAAAAACAACCAAATCAAAAAAAGTGCAGAAAACCTGAATAGACATTTTTTTCCAAAGACCTACAGATGGCCAATAGCCATGTGAAAACATACACAACATTCTTAATTATTAGAGAAGTGCAAATCAAAATCACAATGAGATATCATTTCACACCTGCCAGAATGGCTATCATCAAAAAGTCGATAAATAACAAATGTTGGAGAGGATGTGGAGAAAAGTAAACCCTTGTACACTGCTGATGGGAAAGCAAATTCTTGCAATCACTATGGAAAATACTATGGAGTTTCCTCAAAAATCTAAGAGTAGAACCACCATATGATCTAGCAATTCCACTCCTAAATATATCTGGAAAAAACAAAAACACTAATTCAAGAAGATACATCTCCCCCAATGTTTATAGCAGCACTATTTACAATAGTCAGATATTGATGCAATCCAGTGTCCAGAAGCAGATGACTGGATAAAGAAAAAGTGATGTATATATACAGTGGAATATTACTCAGCCATAAAAAGAATGAAATGCTGCCATTTGCAGCAACATTGATAGGCATAGAGAATATTATGCTTGGTGAAATAAGCCAGAGAAAGACACATACTGTATTATATCACTTTTGTGTGAATCTAAAAAATAAAACAATTGAATATATATAGCAAAACAGAAACAGACTCACAGATATAGAAAACACACTAGTGGTTACCAGTGGCAAGAGGGAAGTGGGGAGGGGCAAGATAGGAGTATGGGATTAAGAGATACAAACTAGTATGTATAAAATAGATAAACAAGAAGGATATATTGTACAACAAAGGAAATTTCAGCCATTATTTTGTAACAATTTTAATGGAGTATTATCTGTAAAAATATTGAATCACTATGCTATATACCTGAAACTAACACAATATTGTAAATCAACTCTTCTTCAATTATAAAAATAATAAAATAAAACAAAATGACTAATTATGTTTCATAGGTTTCCTTCTTTTTATTTCTGAAATTATACCAAAAGAAACTCTCTTTACTATATCAGTGCTAGTTACCATTCTATTCTAAATATAAGACTTTTTATTGCCTGGTTGGTTCATTCGTTTTTTTGCCTATAAGATAGCTCTAGTAGCACTTAGTTGTCTTTAAGTTCATTCAAAGCAATTTTGTTAGGTTGTATGTGACAGCTGTCATATCAGCGTGCATTCGAAAAAAGACATCAAATCGGTGAATTTTTGTGTAGCCATTTTAATATTGAAGATGGAAGAACAAAAGCAACATTTTTGGCCTATTATGCTTTATTATTTCAAGAAAGGTAAAAAAGCAACTGAAACACACAAAAAAAGATTTGTGCAGTGTATGGAGAAGGTGCTGTGACTGATCAAACATGTCAAAAGTGGTTTGTGAAGTTTTGTGCTGGAGATTTTGCTGGACAATACTCCATGGTTGGGGAGACCAGTTGAAGTTGATAGCAATCAAATCAAGACATTAACTGAGAACAATCAGCATTCTACTATGTGGGAGATAGCCAACATACTCAAAATATCCAAATAAAGTGTTGAAAATCATTTGCACCATCTTGGTTATGTTAATCGCTTTGATGTTTGGGTTCCACATAAGTTAAGTGAAAAAAACCTTCTTGACGGTATTTCCACAAGCGATTCTCTACTTAAATGTAATGAAAACGTTCTGTTTTTAAAATAAATTGTGACGGGCTATGAAAAATGGATACTGTACCACAATGTGGAACAGAAGAGATTGTGGAGCAAGTGAAATGAACCACCACCAACCACACCAAAGGCCAGTCTTCATCCAAAGAAGGTGATGTTGTGTATATGGTGGGATTGGAAGGGAGTCCTCTATTATGAGCTACTTCCGGAAAACCAAACAATTAATTCCAACAAGTACTGCTCCCAATTAGACCAACTGAAAGTGGCACTCAACAAAAAGCGTCCAGAATTAGTCAACAGAAAATGCATAATCTTCCATCAGGATACCACAAGACCACATGTTTCTTTGATGACCAGGCAAAAACTGTTACAGCTTGTCTGGGAAATTCTGATTTATCTGCTGTACTCACCAGACATGTGACCTTCAGATTTCAATTTATTTTCAACTTTACAAGTTTCTCTTAATAGAAAAAAATTTTAATTCCCTAGAAGACTGTAAAATGCACCTGGAACAGTTCTTTGTTGAAAAAGATTTAAAAGTTTTGGGAAGACGTAATTATGAAGTTGCCTGAAAAAAAGGCAGAAGGTAGCGGAACAAAAGGGTGAATACATTGTTCAATAAAGTTCCTGGTGAAAATGAAAATGTGTCTTTTATCTTTACTTAAAAACTGAAGGCACTTTTTGGTCAACCCAGTAACTCTTCAGGAACCAAACTACTAATTGAACAGCTACTCAATCAATTGACATAAATGGCAAAGAATGAATTTTTCTGATCCACAAAGTTTTCATTTTTAGATGCATATAAAATAAATGCTTTATTTTGCCATAAAAAATCAGTCAAATGCCTTCTGGTGTTTCATATTGGTGGAATCATTCATGATGCAAAGAATGCAATAAATCACAATATCATGAATCAGTTGGTTCTTGAGGCTTTGGTGTAATTTTCTGTTTATACATGATTTTCCTCTACATGGTATAAGAGTGATCAGATAGGGATCACAGAATGTAGTATTTCCTAGGCTTTCAGTAAATGCTTTGTGAGAATGAATGGTTCTAGACATATAATCATAAAAAAAGAGCCACCACACTTCAGTAATTAGATCAAAATCAGATATAAGAAACAAAGAGAAACTGATATGTAATATCAGTCTGTTACCATGTCATAGATGTCTTCAGGGTTTCAGTCCAAACAGTCCAAACCTTTAACAGAGCAGTGCTTTGTCTTTAAATTCATAGCTTTCCCCTCATTTTTTCTTTATTAATAATATTCATTGAAGATCATACAATATGATGAAATAATATGGTTACTCAAGTTAATTATTTTTTTCCCTATATTTGTCTCAATATATGAGTTACTTGTTAAGAGGGAATACTTTTGGCAATTTTCTAGGACTTGTTCATTTTCTATTTCAGCATTTAATTTTACTTTATTCAACACTTACACCATATTTATTAAAAGATGAAAAGGAAACTAAGACATTTACAAACAAATCATTTCATTTTGCAGGGAGTAAAAAATGTAAAGACACAAAATGGTGCTGCCTATGCCACTTATAACCAAGCACAGTGGCTTCTGATTGATAGACAATCTAAAATACAAATCAAACACATATTAGAAGTATTCTTGCAGGTTCAATTGCCTTACTTGGGACAGATAAGTTTGTGTACTACTTGGACAATATGTTAAGGATTGACAGAGCACTTATTCTATCTACTAATCTGTCATGCTACTTAATTTTAATCCTGGAGTAATGCAAGTAAAAATATTTCCTTTCTTCTCACGATTATAGTTGGTAGACCTATTTTTCTCTACATTTTCAGGTAACAGTCACTCAAATATAATGATCTAAACAAACTCTAAATATTGATTTCTTGGCAATGATTCTCCTACTGCCCCAGAAAAAAATTGCATGAAAAAACATTATACATAATCTGTTCTCTCTGTGCTTTGTGTGTATGTATGTGCTGGTCCAACATTGTGGTCATTTTTTCTTTTTTCCCAGAATAACAGTGACCCAAGCTGCTTGAATAGATGAACAGTTTTTAAATCAACCATAATTCTTTAATTAGAAAAAGAAGTTAATACAACAATAAAATAACATGGAAGAATTGGAGGGGCAAAGCATTTTTATCATTTTCTATAATGTAATAACACTGCTAACTGTATGAATGAAAGTTTAGTCAATCTTCCTAAGCAAGCCAGAAAAATATCCTTAATGACGTGTTAAGATGCATGATAGGAATGGAAATCCCACATAGTAAAAGTTTTATTCCTTAATTTTTCAATTATCCATTCAACTAACATTATTGTTAGTTGATAATTGGATAATTGGATAATTGGATAAATGGATAATTGTTATTGTTATTTTGTACCAAGTGCTCTTGCAAGAACTAAAATATGTATTAGAAAATAAAGCTTAACAGCTAGTGGATAAAGATAGAAGTAGACAAATTCACAAATAAATATATTCTTTGTCAGGTAATATTACACACTATGGAGAATAAAAGTAGGTAAGTGGAAGAAGATATCAGGGGGAGATTCTGGGAGAGGGAAGAGGAAGTTCCCATGTTCTGAGATGGAAAAGTGTCTCGCATGTTGGAGAAAAAACATGGAATATAATGTAGAGGGTTAGAATTATACTGGGTAAAATTAGGGAGGTGAATGTTGTTCAGGGTTTTTTAATTGTGGAAAAATAGACATAAGATAAAATTTATAATTTTAGCCATTTTTAAGTGTACCATTCAGTGGCATTAGGTTTATTCATATTATTATGGAATCATCATTACTATCAATTGCCAAAACGTTGTCATCATGCCAAACTAATACTCTCTACCCAATAAATAATTATTACCCATTGTTCTGCCCTTAGCCCTTGGTAACTTACTGTACTTTCTGTGTCTATGAATGACTATCCTAGGTACCTCATATAAGTGGAGTCATATGATAGTCGTCCTTTTCTGATTGATTTATTTCACATGGCATGTCTTCCAATTTTGTCCCATATTTTAGCACGTGTCAGAATTTCTTTCACTCTTGAGACTGAATAATATTCCATCATATATATATATATATATATATACCAAATTTCCTTTATCAGTCAGTGAAAATTAGGTTGTTTCCATCTTTTTGGCTATTGTAAATAATGCTGCTATGAACACTGGTGTACAAATATCTGCTCAGGTCCCTGCTTATATCCAGAAGTGGAACTGTTGAATCATATGGTAATTCTATGTTCAATTATTTTAAGAACTGCTATACTGTTTTCCATAGAAGCTGACTAATTTTATTTACCCAACAACAGTGCAAAAGTGTTCCAATTTTTCCACAACCTTGCCAACACTTGATGTTTTGTGTTTTTCTTTTCTTCTTTCCCCATTGCTTGCTTTATTTTAAACATCTTTATTAGAGTATCATTGATCAACAATGGTGTGTCAGTTTCTGCAATTTTGTGGTTTTTTGATAGTAGCCATCTTAATGGGTTGTGAAGAGGTATTTAATTTTGATTTTGATTTGCATTCCCTAATGATTAGTGATGTAGAGCATGTGTTTTTGGCTGTTTGTAAATTTCTCTGGAGAAATGTTTAATCAAATTCATTGATCATTTTTTAATCAGGTTGTTTGGGATAGTTTTATTGTCAAGTTGTAGGAGTTATTTATATATTTTGGATATAAATCCTGAATCAGGTATATGTGAAAATGTTTTCTCCCATTCTATAGGATGCCTTTTTACTCTGTTGATAATATCCTGTGATGCACAAAGGTTTTTAACTTTCATGAAGTCCAACTTATCTATTTTTTGGTTTGGTTGTGCATTTGGTGTCATAGTCAAGAAATCATGCCAAGAAATTATGCCAAATCTAATGTCATGAATCCCTTCCACTGTTTTCTTACATGAGGTATAGTTTTAGCTCTTACATTTAGTTTTATTATCTACTTTGAGTTAATTTTTTATATGGTAAAAAATAAGCATCTGATTTGGGCATGAAATATAATCCTTTTAACATGCTGCTGAGTTTGGTTTGCTAGTACTTTGTTAATGATTTTCATATCAATATTCATAGGGAATATTTGGTCTGTAGTTTTATTTTGCTTTGTTTTTTCCTGTAGTGCCTTTATCCAGTTTCAATATCAATATCTGGGTAATACTGGTTTCATAGAGTGAGTTAGGAAGTGTTTCTTCCTCTTCAATTTTTGGAAGAGTTATGGAAATATTGGTGAATAGCTCTTCTTTAACTGTTTGGTAGAACTCACCCATACCAGTGAAGCCACTTTTCTTTCAGGGGAGGATTTTTATTGCTGACTCAATGTCCTTACTAATTATAGTTCTATTTGTAATTTTTAATTTCTTCAGTTTTGTGATTCAGTTTTATTTTTCTAGGAATTTGTCAATTTCATCTAGGTCATCCAATTTGTTAGTGGACAGTTGTTCATTGTACTCTCATAATCCTCTTTATTTCTGTAGAGTTAATAGTAATGTCCTCAGTTTTACTTATAATTTTAATAATTTGCATCTTCTTTCTTTTTTTCTTATCCAATCTAGTTAAAATTTATCAATTTTATTGATTTTTTTGAAGAACCAACTTGTGGTTTTGTCAACTTTCTCTATTATTTTTCTATTCTCAATCTCTAATCTTTATCATTCCCTTTCTTCTGCTTGCTTTGAGTTCAGTTTATTGTTTTTATATTTAGGGTGTTTTTTAAGACTATTGTATGGACTTTGGTTTTTACTCTGAATGAAATTGGAAGCTGTTAAAAAGTTTTAAAACTGAAATAACATAATCTGACTTTTGCTTTGTGCTGGAAATAGCTCAGAGTGATATAATTGCAAAACCATAAGGCCAGTTAGGATCCAATCTAGGAGGCAAAGTAATGATTATGTTGGTTGTAGTTCTGGTATTCTGGAAAAAAGTTGAATATTGTGGAGCAAGGTTTTTAAACATATCTGACATGGGATGTGAGAGGAAAAGAGGTGCCAAGGATCATGGCTTCAAGTTTTTTGGCTTTAGCAACTCGAAGAAGAGGTTTGCTATGCTGAGATGAGAAAGAAGTGCATTGGGAGTTTTGGAGAAGATCAGCAATTAAATTTTGGACATATGAAGTTGTAACCTATACTAGACATCCATAAGGAAGTATCAGGTAGATACTTGGATATATAAGTCTGAGATTCAGAAGTAGAGATATATATTTGGAAACTATAAAACCAATATTTACAGCAATGCATTTGGATAAAATTATCTAGAAGTTAGGGTGTATTGGGAAGAAAAGATATCAAAAGATTAATTCCAGGGGTACTCTAAAATTTAGTCAGGAAGATCAAAGGAAATCAGCAAAACGACTGAGAAGCAGCTGCCAAACTGCCAGTGAGATGAAAAAAGAATAAAGGGATAGTGATCTCTTGGAGACAATGTCAGGGGGAAAAAAAAGGTGTTTCAGGAATGGGAGAATGATCAACTACACAAAATACAATGAACAACATAAAATCTATATCTATGTTTATATCTATCTATATATCTTTTAGAAACTGGGTGGAGCTAAATGTGAAGTCAAAAGAGGGTTTTCCTTAAAATGAGCAATTCAGCAAGATTTCTGCCTGATGGAGATGATCAAAGAGAGGGGGAGAATTAACAACAAAGATGGAGCAATGACTGAGTGATAACAGTGGCTGGGATCTAGGGGTCAAGTAAAGAGCTGGCTTTTACTAGGAGGACAAAGAGTTCACTCATAGTAACAGAGTCAATGAGTTCTGCAGCTGGTAGGTGTGTAACAATGGTTGTGAGAGCATGTAGAAATTATCTTCTGGGTTTTCTTTCTCAGCAAAATAAAAAACTGTGAAGTTGGTTGAGACTGGAGCTGGGATAGAAATTCCTAGAGATTTGAGGAGACTGTAGAGATGTGACGTCATCCTTTGGAACGGTAAGGCAGTATGGAGACTACACAAATGTAGTAGGATGTTAGATAGAACTAGGAATTCCCCAAAATTGACAGTTAAAACACTAAGACCAGTCAGTAAGGTAGATAATTTTGGTGACTGTATTATACAGCATGGGTACAGACCTGAAGTAGGTGGAGAGTTAGAATAAGCAAGTGAGTATAATAAAGTAAGAGAAAGGAAATGTGATTATTATCATAATGCATAAAGGGATTCAAGATAAATAAGAAAGACTTAGAACATGTTTATATTAGTTTCCCTTTGCTGCTGTATCAAATAGCATCACAAGATTATTAATCTTACAGTTCTGGAGGTCAAAAGTCCGACTCAGATCTCACTGGGCTCCAGTCAAGTGTCAGAAAGGCTGAGGTCCTCTCTAGGAGGCTCATAGAAAACATTTCTCTGTGACTTTTAGTTTTTAGAGATTGCTCACATTCCTTAGCTATTGAACCCTTTCTTCCATTTTCAAGTCCAGTGATGACCAGTCTTTCTCATGTCTCATAACTGACACTTTCTTCTGCTTCTCTCTTCCACTTTTAAGAACTCTTCTGTTTCTGTTCAGCCCACTCAGATAATCGAGAATAATCTCACCATTATAAGGTCTTTAATGTAATTACATCTGCAAAGTTCCTTTTGCCATGTAAGATAACATATTGACAGGTTTCAGCGATTAGGACATGAGCTTTATTCTGCCTTTCACAATAATGAGGGGAAAATAAGTGAAAAGATTAGAAGAAGGAATGGATTTTAGTTCCCAATGATTTTTGAAGACTGTTAGAATATGTTCATTAGAAAGAATTATCTGATGTGGCCCAGTCTACCATTGCTCTCCAATATCTTTTTTCTGTTATTCTTCCTGGGTACACAGCTAGATGCACTTTCAAGCCTCCTTTGCGCTTAGATGTAGTAATATGACTGAACTCTGGCCAATGGAATGTGAGTAAAATTGATATATATCACTTTCAATCCTGGCCCACAAAGTCATCTCATGTGTGTTCTTCCATTTTTCCCTGTAATGCCTGAAAAAAAAAACTATTTATATTCAAATTAATTAAAATTAAATAAAATTAAAATTTCAGTTCCTCAGTCACACTAGCCATACTTCAAGTGTTTAATAGCTAAATGTCACATTTGGCTACCATATTGATCAGTGCAAATATAAAACAGCTGTATCATTGCAAAAAGTTCTATTGGGTAGTGTTGACTAAAGGAAGGAAAAAGCTTGGTTCTGTAGGTGACTGAGTATAGAAGAACTCTATTCCCACTTATTATTACATTGGACTGTACCAGGATGAAGAAATAAAAATTTCTTTTGTTAAGTCAGAGATTTTACATTCTTTATAATGGCAGTTAACACTCTTTAATTAGTACAGCTAGAAAGAACAATTGATATGGTGGACATTATGAGACACCACATGGAATTCCCTTTTGGGAATAACACACTTGCTAGGCCAGCTATTGGGGATATTGCATCCAAAGACTTAGGAGGTATATAGGCCTCAGTCTCTTGCTTCAACTTGATGTAACTCTGACTAGTTATCCAATTTTCAGGCCTGCCTGAAGGGTCATTTGAGACTTCCCTAGAGACACCATGACAGCTTGATTTCTTCTGCTACTCATTCCTATTTATTTTCCTTCCCTTCTACAGGTGTTTCTGTTTTGTTTTTTTGCTTTGCTTTGTTTTGTTTTATCATTTTCAAGGGCACTTGCTAATGTACATACTCCTGCATGTTAAGAACCGTCTCAGACTTTGATTCCTGGAAACACAACCTAAAACAATTGGTACTGGAACTGGCCCAAGGAAGCAGATGCTAGGATAGGATATAAGAATTGCAACACCTGCCATCTCAGTGTTAATAAGGACCCCATCACTGGTGGCAGATAATGCACAGAGAAACTTTGTTACTAGTTGATGATTCAATTGTTAAAGTTTTCAACAGTGGTGAACTGAGAGGGTATATTGTTAGAAGGGAGTGCATTAGCAGTTGCCAGGTATCAGACATTTGAGGGAAATGGCAGAAAGGGTAACTGTAAAGATCATAGTATTGGATGGCTATGGTTGAGTTTACTTGATGCTTTGAAGAAAAGATAAGGAAAAGCTGATGGCACCACAACTAAAAGCTAGAACTGAAATCCAGAAGGCCTCCTTAGTAGCATGCAAAAATTCTCTCATCTCCTGCAGTAGGAGAGCAGATAAAGCTGAGGATCAAGCCCAAGATTTAATTATAAGAACATCAAAGCTCCCAGGAAGGTTAAACTCTCAAGCAAGGCAGACCAGGGCCCAGATTAAGAAAGAGTAACCTTTATATATGAGGTAGAAACATCTTGAGGATCCAAACCCTAACCACCCCCCCCGCCCCCATAAAATGAATCTCAAATTCCCAGATCTGTTAAACTCCCTGAGCCTGCAGAAATGGCCCACTTCTTCCTATTAGGTCTACCACTCTCCTTTCCTTGAAGACAAAGTACATCCTTTCTCCCTGAAGACAGCATTTCTTTTCCTCAGAATCTGCCCCAAAAGCTCCACCCTGGACATGGGCCAATAATTAAGGTCAAATCTCAACATAATCTGGCCAAAGGCATGTTGGACCTGATTAGAGAAGAAAGAGACTATACCCCCAAAGGAACTCCAGGATTTGTCTCACTTGTGTTAGCAGTAGCCAAGGAAGAATATATAAGACACATATTCCATTTGTGTGCCATGTAACATAATCCAATCAGAGAAAGAATCTGTCAAATGTATAGTCCAAAGGATTAAGCAGGGCATTTACATCAGGGGTGGGAAATCTCGAGGAACATAGTAGAATTCTACCTACTCCAAGGACCTTACAATTAAAAAAGAAATTCTGCAAGCACTGAGTCATTGAACTTTAGCCTCACTATAGTATAGGTTAGGTGCAGCAAGAATTATTATCATCATCTCATAGGTAAATAAAAAGAAGTTCAAAACATGAAAGCAACTTGACCTTATTCTAGTAATTATGGTGGGTGTGGAGAAAGGGTTTAAATAGAAAGATTTTGACTTCAAGTCCAACATTTTCTTTGCAACACTTCATAAACTACATTTGGACTTATATGTCTATTATCATTACTGTATTGCATGTTACCTGATTATAAAATGATAATGCTAAAGTATCACATTAGTATAAGAATTTAGAATTTTGTAAATGACTTTATATAAAATTATCTCTTTGTTGTAATATGAATAGCAGAGGCCAATTTATTTATTCCTCACATGTATTAATCATCTTGGGCTGTTATAACAAAATACCATAGATTGGGTAGAATAAACAATAGAAATGAAATGTATTTACTCACAGTTCTGGAGGCTGGAATTTGGAGATCAGAGTGCCAGTGTGATTGGGCTCTTGTGAGAGCTATTTTCTTGGTTTCCAGATGGCCACCTTCTGGTTATGTCCTCACATGGCAGAGAGGGGGAGAGAGTTTTTTTCCTCTTCCTATAAGGACACAGGTTTTATCAAATTAGAATCCAACTCTTACAGCCTCATTTACCATAGTTACCTTCTAAAAGCCCTATCTCCAAATATAGTTGCATTAGGAGTTAGGGCTTCAACATATGAATTGTGACAGGGACACAATTCAGTCCATTGCACCACAATATCAAGCTTGGAACATACACATGACTGTTAGTGAACAAATATTCATTTGTTTTAATTTTGATTCATTCAGTTGATACCTGGTCAAGCCATACCCACAGAGAATCAGATAAGATATATATATATATAGATATATATATATATAGATATATAGATATATTTCAACTCACTCAATTCTGATAATTAATGGAAAAGAATTAGAGATTGAAAATCACTAAAACTTTAAACTCTATATAGTTATAGATAAAACTTTTGAATTAAAAAAATAGAATGATTACCAACTCTCATTTTGGCTGGAAGGCTTGGGCTTGACAAAGAACTTAAAATTTTCAATGGCTTCAGCAGTTTCATATAAAATATCTTCAGTTAAAAACACTGGTTAGATAGAAATATCATGATCAAGGTAGCCATATACATAATTTGTTTGGCATATACTCAGTAGCTTAAACTTCCTATATTCTAAGTTATAGTATTTTTGACATGACCTTTGGTGCTTAATATATGTTGAAACTGGAGTCTTCGGGGGTGGGTAATTATCAAAATTCTTCTTCAAATAACATTACAAAGTCATGACATAGTTTGATATTACAATGGAAATCACACTATACAGTCTTCATCCATTAAGCAACTAATATTTTTGCCTACATAATACTCTCAAATGCCAAAATGGCACTATCATGACAAAGCTGGAATGGAGGAATTCTAAACTCATTAACTTATGACAAGATGGCATTTGTTTTCACTTTGCCAAATCAAGAAGAAGCAAATAAACTTGAAATGTTACTATTGGGAGAGACTGACCATTCCTTTGACCTACTTTGGTAATTCAGATACTCTTATGCAAATACTTCTGTGGAACTGTGGAAAAGATGTTGAGCACATTGTAAAAATAAGGGAAAAATCTCAAGAAAATTAACATATTTTAGCTATTAGATACAGTCATTAGCAATATTCAGAAATATTCTGACAGCTTTCACTACAATTTCCTTTCCTTTTGTTTTAAAAAAAAACTACTCTAAAGAAATATTCAGCTAGGTTATAATTACCGTGGCTGTCAAAAGATATATATCATCCATTGCTTACCATCCTAAGGTAGCAGTACTATTGTTCTCTGTCTTATCAGGTGAAAGCAGTGACAACTTTAGTTAGAGTTATTGTCAAGACACTGCCTAAATTCTCTAACAGCAAACTATGTTATATGTTTGCTCCTGCATCTTTTATTTTAACTTGTTGAGGGAGGGGGAATTTTTTTTTATTTGTAAATTGGCAAGTCCCTTACTATACGTGTCTTAACAACACACTTCCTTGTATTTCACAACAAATGACCTAGCAGCTGACCTACCAGTTCTACCAGAATGTTAAAAGTCTAATGAGTTTATTTTAATAATATATCAAACAATTTGACTTCATAGCATAATAGTCATGAGAAATGGAACAAAATATATGTGGAAGAAACAATTCCTATATAAATTACTATATTCTAGGGAAAATGCATTTTATAAAAATACCAAATAATTGATTATAAAAATGATTTGAGCTTATTACTAAAAGTTTCAAGTTTGCAGGAACATTTATCATTTAAACTGGCTGTGAACATAAACTCTGTTCTGATTTCTCTCTTTTTTTTTTAAAGTACGGTACACGACTTTCAACAAGAAAGATATTTTATGCACAATATATGTTATTTTAATTGAGAAAATTATAGATAATTCTGTATTATTTTTAGATAGATTGACCTCTCAAGTTTTTATCCATTCATTATCCCTGTACAATTTTTGGTTAGGAGAAAGATTCAGAGTAAAATAAGAAGCTTATCTTAATACAGATAAATCCAGTTCATGAAAATAAATATAAATTATTTTGTCCTTTGTAGCATACATATTATGTAAAAACTGAAGAACATTTTGATTTTTTTTCTTTGGCTGTTAATTTATTCATTTTAGTTATGTTAATTTTCCAGGAAATTATGCTCACCTCTTTAAGGAAACATTTCTGGTTACATACTGACTTTCAGGTCATGGCATATGCAGCTTAAGATAATAAGACTAGCAATTACTTTTCTATTTTGACACACTATTCCAAGAACATTGTGCTGCATTTAATGAAGTAGGCCATTGCTGCCTTTAGGATGTATTCAGGCAGTCCTTGACTTAGGTAGCTTAGCTGTCCATTACACATAAATAATCAACCAAGAATGACCAGTGGCCTCTGGAAAATCTGCTTCCCTCTCCCAATAACCCCCTTTTCATTATTTCTTCTTACTCTTTCCAGAAGACAATGCCTGGAGTGATCTGTCTCCTCTCTTCCAATATGCACTCTCTCCTGGAACTTCTAGTCTCACCTCTTCACTGGATTTGTAGGAAACATTCATGATCTTGGGCCTGGGCTGGCTGTTGGAGGCAAGAAAAAGTAATAAAAAGAGATAAACTGCATCCCCATTAACTTTCCACTGCCGTCCCTTGGCATCACCTGAGACACCACGCCTCTAAAGAACACCATTCTAGCTCCTCAATACATCCTGCTTACAGTGAATACTTAACTTTATAGGCACTTGACAAATCTTTATTAAGCCATATCTTTTTACTACAGAATTACAAATCCCACTGCACATCTTAAGAAAAATAGATAGATCAAAGATGGCGGAAGAGTAAGACACGGAGATCTCCTTCCTCCTCACAGAGACATCAGAAATACATCTACACGTGGAACTTCTCCTATAGAACACCCACCGAACGCTGGCAGAAGACCTCAGACCTCCCAAAAGGCAAGAAACTCCCCACGTACCTGGGTAGGGCAAAAGAAAAAAGAATAAACAGAGACAAAGAATAGGGACGGGACCTACAGCAGTGGGAGAGAGCCGTGAAGGAGGAAAGATTCCCACACACTAGAAGCCCCTTCGCAGGCGGAGACTGCGGGAGGCGGAGGGGGGAAGCTTCGGAGCCGCGGAGGAGAGCGCAGCAACAGGGTGCGGAGGGCAAAGCGGGGAGATTCCCGCAGAGGATCGGTGCCGACCGGCACTCACCAGCCCGAGAGGCTTGTCTGCTTACCGGCCGGAGTGGGCGGGGGCTGGGAGCTGAGGCTCCGGCTTCAGTCGGATCCCAGGGAAACGTCTGTGTGGCGAGCATTGCCCTCTGAGGAAGGCGCCATTAAGACCCTCATAAGCCTCAGGGCCCGATTGTACTCTCCTTGGTATGCATCCTGGACTTTATGGTATGAACGTAAAAAAGGAGACGGCCTTTGGCCAAATCGCTCCAGGGACCTGCTCAGTTACTGGGAGTCCCTGGTTGTTCCCTAAAGCTAGGAAAAGCAACCCTGGAGGGGAAATTGGTGCCTTTGAGGGAGAAGCCGAGAAGCCAATCAACCAGCTGATGCCGATAAGGCGTGACTAAGCCGAGAAGCCAATCAACCAGCTGATGCCGATAAGGCGTGACTAAGCCAAGAAGCCAATTAACCAGCTGATGCCGATAAGATGGTGACTAAGCAAATTCCCTGCTTTAGGGGTATATATACGGCTATGCTTTGTTATTAAACTTGCCTTGCAACCATCAGTTGCTTGTGCCCTTCTGATCCCATACCTTGGTGCGTTCAGTTCCCTACCCCCTCTCGTCGATTGTTGCTACACTTTGAGGACCCGCCGCGGCTGGCGGCAGGTCTGGAGTTGGCAGAGTGAAAATAGCCTGAAGGGGTTAGTGTGCCAAGGCTGGCCGGGAGGGAGTCTGGTTGAAGTCTGGAGCTGCCGAAGAGGCAAGAGACCTTTTCTTCCCTCTTTGCTTCCTGGGCGCAAGGAGAGGGGATTAAGCGCACCGCTTAAAGGAGCCCCAGAAACGGGCGCGGAGCTGCCGAAGAGACGAGAGACTTTTTCTTGCCTCTTTGCTTCCTCAGGCGCGAGGAGAAGGGATTAAGAGCACCGCGTAAAGGAGCTCCAGAAACGGGCGCGAGCTGCGGCTGTCAGCACGGACAGTAGAGACGGGTGTGGGACGCTAAGGTTGCTGCTGCCGCCACCAAGAGGCCTGTGTGTAAGCACAGGTCACTCTCCACACCGCCCCCTCCGGGAGCCCGTGCAGCCCACCACTGCCGGGGTCCCGGGATCCTGGGACAGCTTCCCTGGGAGAATGCGCGGCGCGCCTTGGGCCGGCGCAGTGTCACGACAGCCTCTGCCACCGCGGACTCACCCCGCACCCGTGCCACTCCCTCCCCCCAGCCTGAGTGAGCCGGAGCCCCCGAATCAACTGCTCCTTTAACCCCATCCTGTCTGAGCGAAGGGCAGACGCTCTCGGACGTCCTACACGCAGAGGCGGGGCCAAGTCCAAAGCTGAACCACAGGAGCTGTGCGAACAAAGAGGAGGGGGGGGGTCTCTCCCAGCAGCCTCAGTAGTGGTGGACTAACGCTCCACAATCAACTTGAAGTGCCCTGCATCTGTGGAAAACCTGAATAGACAATGAATCACCCCAAGTTGAGGAGGTGGACTTTAGGAGCAAGATATACTATTATTTTCCCCTATTTTCTTTTTGTGAGTGTGTATGTGTGTGCTGCTGTGTGAGATTTTGTCTGTATAGCTTTGCTTTCACCATTTGTCCTAGGGTTAGACTGACCCGTTTTTCTGTTTTTTTTTAATAGAAATTTTTCTTCTTAATAATTTTTTATTTTAATAACTATACTTTATCCTACTTTATTTTGTCTTCTCCCTTTCTTTCTTCCCTTCTTCCCTCCTTTCTTCCTTCCTTCCTCCATTCCTTCCTTCCTCCCTTCCTTTCTGCCTTCCTTTCTTCCCTCCCTCCCTCCTTCCTGCCTTCCTTCTTTCCTTCCTTCCTTTTCTTTCCTTTCTATTTTTTCTCCCTTTTATTTTGAGCCGTGTGGATTAAAGGCTCTTGGCACCCCAGACAGGCACCAGGGCTGTGTCTCTGAGGTGGGAGAAGCAACCTCAGGACACTGGTCCACAAGAGACCTCCCAGCTCCATGCAATATCAAACGGTGAAAATCTCCCAGAGATCTCCATCTCAACACCAAGACCCAGCTTCACTCAAGGACCAGCAACGAACAGTGCTGGACACCCTATCCCCAACAAAGGGCAAGACAGGTCTACAGCCTGATCCATTAGCAGAGAGGCTGCCTAAAATCATAATAAGGCTACCAACATCCCCAAACACACCACCAGACGTGGATCTGTCCACCAGACAGACAAGATCCAGCCTCATCCACCAGAACAGAGGCACCAGTACCCCCAACCAGGAAACCTACTCAACCCACTGAACCAACCTTAGCCACTGGGGATAGCCACCAAAAACAACGGGAACTAAAAACCTGCAGCCTGCAAAAAGGAGACCCCAAACACAGTAAGATAAGCGAAATAAGAAGACAGAAAAACACACAGCAGATGAAGGAGCAAGATAAAAACACACCAGACCTAACAAATGAAGAGGAAATAGGCAGTCTACCTAAAAAAGAATTCAGAATAATGATAGTAAAGATGATTCAAAATCTTGGAAATAGAATAGACAAATTGCAAGAAACAGTTAACAAGGACCTAGAAGAAATAAAGAGGAAGCAAGCAATGATGAGCAACACAATAAATGAAATGAAAAATACTCTAGATGGGATCAATAGCAGAATAACTGAGGCAGAAGGACGCATAAGTGACCTGGAAGATAAAATAGTGGAAATAACTACTGCAGAGCAGAAGAAAGAAGAAAGAATGAAAAGAACTGAGGACAGTCTCAGAGACCTCTGGGACAACATTAAATGCACCAACATTCGAATTATAGGGGTCCCAGAAGAAGAAGAGAAAAAGAAAGGGACTGAGAAAATATTTGAAGAGATAGTTGAAAGCTTCCCTAATATAGGAAAGGAAATAGTCAATCAAGTCCAGAAAGCACAGAGAGTCCCATACAGGATAAACCCAAGGATAAACATGCCAAGACACATAATAATCAAACTGTCAAAAATTAAATACAAAGAAAACATATTAAAAGCAGCAAGGAAAAAACAACAAATAACACACAAGGGAATCCCGATAAGGTTAACATCTGATCTTTCAGCAGAAACTCTACAAGCCAGAAGGGAGTGGCAGGACATATTTAAAGTGATGAAGGAAAAACAACTACAACCAAGATAACTCTACCCAGCAAGGATCTCATTCAGATTTGATGGAGAAATTAAAACCTTTACAGACAAGCAAAAGCTGAGAGAGTTCAGCACCACCAAACCATCTCTACAACAAATGCTAAAGGAACTTCTCTAGGCAAGAAACACAAGAGAAGGAAAACACCTACAAGAACAACCCAAAACAATTAAGTAAATGGTAATAGGAACACACATATCAATAATTACCTTAAATGTAAATGGATTAAATGCTCCCACCAAAAGACACAGACTGGTTGAATGGATACAAAAACAAGACCCATATATATGCTGTCTACAAGAGACTCACTTCAAACCTAGGGACACATACAGACTGAAAGTCAAAGGATGGAAAAAGATATTCCATGCAAATGGAAATCAGAAGAAAGCTGGAGTAGCAATTCTCATATCAGACAAAATAGACTTTAAAATAAAAACTATTACAAGAGACAAAGAAGGACACTACATAATGATCAAGGAATCAATCCATGAAAAAGATAGAAAAATTGTAAATATTTATGCACCCAACAGAGGAGCACCTCAATACATAAGGCAAATACTAACAGCCTTAAAAGGGGAAATCAGCAGTAACACAATCATAGTAGGGGACTTTAACACCCCACTTTCACCAATGGACAGATCATCCAAAATGAAAATAAATAAGGAAACACAAGCTTTAAATGATACATTACACAAGATGGATTTAATTGATATTTATAGGACATTCCATCCAAAAACAACAGAATACACATTCTTGTAAAGTGCTCATGGAACATTCTCCAGGATAGATCATACCATGAGTCACAAATCAAGCCTTGGCAAATTTAAGAAAATTGAAATCATATCAAGTATCTTTTCCGACCACAACGCTATGAGACTAGATATCAATTACAGGAAAATATCTGTAAAAAGTACAAACACATGGAGGCTAAACAATACACTACTTAATAACGAAGTGCTCACTGAAGAAATCAAAGAGGAAATTAAAAAATACTTAGAAACAAATGACAATGGAGACACGACGACCCAAAACCTATGGGATAAAGCAAAAGCAGTTCTAAGAGGGAAGTTTATAGCAATACAATCATACCTTAAGAAACAGGAAACATCTCGAATAAACAACCTAACTTTGCACTTAAACCAATTAAAGAAAGAAGAACAAAAAAACCCGAAATTTAGCAGAAGGAAAGAAATCATAAAGATCAGATCAGAAATAAATGAAAAAGAAATGAAGGAAACAATAGCAAAGATCAATAAAGCTAAAAGCTGGTTCTTTGAGAAGATAAATAAAATTGATAAACCACTAGCCAGACTCATCAAGAATAAAAGGGAGAAGACTCAAATCAATAGAATTAGAAATGAAAAAGGAGATGTAACAACTGACACTGCAGAAATACAAAAGATTATTAGGGATTACTACAAGCAACTGTATGCCAATAAAATGGACAACCTGGAAGAAATGGACAAATTCTTAGAAGTGCACAACCTGCCAAGACTGAACCAGGAAGAAATAAAAAATATGAACAGACCAATCACAAGCACTGAAATTGAAACTGTGATTAAAAATCTTCCAACAAACAAAAGCCCAGGACCAGATGGCTTCACAGGCAAATTCTATCAAACATTTAGAGAAGAGCTAACACCTATCCTTCTCAAACTCTTCCAAAAGATAGCAGAGGGAGGAACACTCACAAACTCATTCTGAGGCCACCATCACCCTGATACCGAAACCAGACAAACACGTCACAAAGAAAGAAAACTACAGGCCAATATCACTGATGAACATAGATGCAAAAATCCTCAACAAAATATTAGCAAACAGAATCCAACAGCACATTAAAAGGATCACACACCATGATCAAGTGGGGTTTATTCCAGGAATGCAAGGATTCTTCAATATATGCAAATCAATCAACGTGATACACCATATCAACAAACTGAAGGAGAAAAACCATATGATCATCTCAAAAGATGCAGAGAAAGCTTTTGACAAAATTCAACACCCATTTATGATAAATACCCTGCAGAAAGTAGGCATACAGGGAACTTTCCTCAACATAATAAAGGCCATATATGACAAACCCACAGCCAGCATCATTCTCAATGGTGAAAAACTGAAACCATTTCCACTAAGATCAGGAATAAGACAAGGTTGCCCACTCTCACCACTCTTATTCAACATAGTTTTGGAAGTTCTAGCCACAGCAATCAGAGAAGAAAAAGAAATAAAAGGAATCCAAATAGGAAAAGAAGAAGTAAAGCTGTCACTGTTTTCAGATGACATGATACTATACATAGAGAATCCTAAGGATGCTGCCAGAAAACTACTAGAGCTAATCAATGAATTGGGTGAAGTATCAGGATACAAAATTAATGCACAGAAATCTCTGGCATTCTTATACACTAACGATGAAAACTCTGAGAGTGAAATTAAGAAAACCCTCCCATTTACCATTGCAACAAAAAGAATAAAATATCTAGGAATAAACCTACCTAAGGAGACAAAAGACTTGTATGCAGAAAACTATAAGGCACTGATGAAAGAAATTAAAGATGATACAAATAGGTGGAGAAATATATCACGTTCTTGGATTGGAAGAATCAACATTGTGAAAATGACTCTACTACTCAAAGCAATCTACAGATTCAATGCTATCCCTATCAAATTACCACTGGCATTTTTTACAGAACTAGAACAAAAAATTTCACAATTTGTATGGAAACACAAAAGACCCCAGATAGCCACAGCAATATTGAGAACGAAAAATGGAGCTGGAGGAATCAGACTCCCTGACTTCAGATTATACTACAAGGCCACAGTAATCAAGACAGTATGGTACTGGCACAAAAACAGAAATATAGATCAATGGAACAGGGTAGAAAGCCCAGAGATAAACCCACTCACATATGGTCACCTTATCTTTGATAAAGGAGGGAAGGAAACACAGTGGAGAAAAGACAGCCTCTTCAATAAGTGGTGCTGGGAAAACTAGACAGCTACATGTAAAAGTATGAAATTAGAACACTCCCTAACACCACACACAAAAATTAACTCAAAATGGGTTAAAGACCTAAATGTAAGGCCAGACACTATCAAACTCTTAGAGGAAAACATATGCAGAACACTCTATGACATCAATCACAGCAAGATCCTTTTTGACCCATCTCCTAGAGAAATGGAAATAAAAACAAAAATAAACAAATGGGACCTAATGAAACTTAAAAGCTCTTGCACAGCAAAGGATACCACAAACAAGAGCAAAAGATGACCCTCAGAATGGGAGAAAATATTTGCAAATGAAGCAACTGACAAAGGATTAATCTCCAAAATTTATAAGCAACTCATGCAGCTCAATAACAGAAAAACAAACAACCCATTCCAAAAATGGGCAGAAGAAAGAACTAAATAGATATTTCTTCAAAGAAGATATACAGATTGCTAACAAACACATGAAAGAATGCTCAACATCATTAATCATTAGAGAAATGCAAATCAAAACTACAATGAGATATCATCTCACACCAGTCAGATTGGCCATCATCAAAAAACTCTAGAAACAATAAATGCTGGAGAGGGTGTGGAGAAAAGGGAACCCTCTTGCACTGCTGGTGGGAATGTAAATTGATATAGCCACTATGGAAAACAGTATGGAGGTTCCTTAAAAAACTAAAAATAGAACTACCATACGACCCAGCAATCCCACTACTGGGCATATAGCCTGAGAAAACCATAATTCAAAAAGAGTCATGTACCAAAATGTTCATTGCAGCTCTATTTACGATAGCCAGGACATGGAAGCAACCTAAGTGTCCATCAACAGATGAATGGATAAAGAAGATGTGGCACATATATACAATGGAATATTACTCAGCCATAAAAAGAAATGAAACTGAGTTATTTGTAATGAGTTGGATAGACCTGGAGTCTGTCATACAGAGTGAAGTAAGTCAGAAGGAGAAAAACAAATACCGTATGCTAACACATATATATGGACTCTAAGAAAAAAAAAATGTCATGAAGAGATTAGTGGTGGGACGGGAATAAAACACAGACTTACTAGAGCATGGACTTGAGGATATGGGGAGGGGGAAGGGTAAGCTGTGACGAAGTGAGAGAGTGGCAGGGGCATATATACACTACCAAATGTAAATTAGATAGCTAGTGGGAAGCTGCCCCATAGCACAGGGAGATCACCTCTGTGCTTTGTGTCCACCTAGAGGGGTGGGATAGGGAGGGTGGGAGAGAGGGTGACTCAAGAGGGAAATGATATGGGAACATATGTATATGTATAACTGATTCACTTTGTTGTAAAGGAAAAACTAACACACTATTGTAAAACAGTTATACTCCAATAAAGATGTTAAAAAAAAAAAAAGAAAGAAAGAAAAATAGACCTAAGGTAACCTAAAATGTGAAAGAAAGAGAGGGCGAAGGAAGTGGAGACAGGGAAAAAGAAAAAAAGAGAGAGATTATTCTATTTCTAATTTGAAATCTAGTCTTTCAATGAGAAACACTTCAAATGAAGACCGCAAAAATGAAATTAGTCATTTCTTGAGGTCTTTAATAAGAGGAAAATAACAAAAGCTGTCACCTGACCTGGCAAATAAGGCAGGATTTGAAGAAAGAGATCATCATCCTTGCTGTTCCTTCTTTACCAGTTTAAAGCTCCTAAATGTGAGGAGGTCTGCCTCTCATTGTTCAGCATTTCCACTCAAGTCTTTCATTGCCCTAGACCCACCTCCTATACCCTCTGCCGCAGGGTATCAGATGACGGGCATGAAGAATTTTTATCTTCCTTGACCGTGAGTGAGTGGAGAGTCGGGAGAAATAGGAGAGACCTCAATTCGTTGAAGGTACCTAAATTGCTTTCCTTGTGCTGAGGTTCTATAGGGCTGTAGGAACAGTGCTGTTCTTCTGGCATTTAGCCTCCTAAATGGATAAAAGAACCTAACCAAGACAGATAAACTATTCCTCCAGGCAAAATGTATTTTGAATTTCAAATACCTGAGTTATCTATAAACTGCTGGAAAATTTTATGGTTATAAATTGGTTGTTGTTTTAGAAACTTCCAAAGTAAGTTTACTGAGTGACTCTGAAACTCAATCTTGCTCATCTTTGAGAAAGCTTTGCCTGGTAGTGGAGTCCTGTGAAGAGAAACAGGAGCAACCCAGACTTCAGCTTAAAATTATGGTTCTATTTTGCCTCTCTTCTCAACCTGCAAAGCCTTCACCCCTCCTTTTTGTGATACTCCTTTTTTTAAAAGTAAAATTCCTAGTCATTGGTATATGTGTTAGGGGGGCAGGTAATTTGTTAAAAAGCAGTGTGAGTAATCTGGACTTTGCAAGCTTAAGTCATTTGAGCAAGTAGAATTCACTTCAGCCAGGGCAGCAAAAGGATTCTGCTGTTAAAAATTTTGAAAGGAGTGAAGTAAGTCAGAAAGAGAAAAACAAATATCATATATTAATGCATATATGTGGAACCTAGAAACATGGTACAGATGAACCGGTTCGCAAAGCAGAAACAGAGACACAGATGTAGAGAACAAACGTATGGACACCAAGGGGGGAAAGCACGGGTGGGGGTGGGGGTGGGATGAAATGGGAGGTTGGGATTGACATATATACACTAATATGTATAAAATAGATAACTAATAAGAATGTGCTGTAAAAAGAAATTAAATTTTAAAATGTTTTGAAAAGCAGTAGTTTGAAGTATTATAACTCATAATGGAATATACATTTAAATAGAGATCCCAAGGATCAAAGCCATAAAGCCAGAAAAATGAAGCTTTGAATCAGGTAACCAGTTAGGTGGTATTTAGAGGAGACCTGCAGAAAACAACTTCTATAGGTGAGGGGAAAAAATTAATATTGAATGTATTTGCAAAAGTCATCAGGGCTCTGTACATAGGAGGATTGTTCCTTTACCTTATCAATAAGTATTTACTGAGCTCCAGTATGTACCTAGTGAACACATATGGGGAATGCAATGATGAATAAGATAGAGGTCCAAGGCCAAAATTATTTAAAATCTGCAGAGGAAGAATACAGTCTGATAGTATGAAAGTTCTAAGCAGAGGGAAGAACAGGAGGACAGGAAACTGATGAATTTCAGTTTGTGGGAGTTTGGGTGGGATGGAAGAGTAAAAGGGTGGGTTCTAGAACTTTTCACAAAGGAGAAGTCTAAGCAGGTTGTTTTTCTGTCCCAGTCAGTTTACAGCAAACAATAAGAAGTGGGCCACTTCACCTGTGATATACATCTCAAAGCCTAGTCAATAAATACAACTCTTTCTATTTAGACTTTCATGGTAGTATGTCTCTTTAATAATTACTGGCAAACTTATATTTTAAAACCTGTGTCATCAGGAAGCTGTCATGTGAATCATAAGGCATATTCAAGGAAGAGAAGAGATATCCCATTTGAACATGATAGGCTGAAGTCCTTCGATGGCACTAGCCTGCAAGAACAATGGCACAGTTCAAGCTGGGAGGGCCTGCTGACTTGTGCTCTTCCCAGAGAGGTTGGTGGCAATAGTTCTTAGCCGTGGAAACACTGAGAAGGGCTAAAATGGTTTATTTCTCCAACACGCCTATTACAAACAGCATTCCTTCCCCTGGCAAGGCAAGTTAAGCAGAGTGGTTTGGTTCTCAGCAGGACAACACAGAGATATCATAAGCTTTCTTTGGCACATTTTTATTAACATCAAAAGCCTCCAGCAGCTTCTGGAACTCATCTTCCCAAAGTAATTTATGAGTTCTTTCACTTGCTTTTTCATCCTTCCCTAGGAGCTCTCAAGCATTCAAGTTGTTACCCACAGCTTACCCACCATTCTCTATTTTAACAAAAAGATGAGAGAAAATAAGACAAGAGGAGTATTTTTGACTCTTACTCCTTTGCATTAAATAAACGCCAGGTCTCGCTTTTGCCCAACTCCTTTGTTACAGGAATTTGGGTCCATCACTGTTCTTGTTTCTGTGGCTGAATCTTTGTCCTCCTGTATCCTCAACATGGTTTTCTGCCCACACAAAGGGGTTCACATTTTGCTTTATGATACCACTCATTTGAAACCTTGAACAGAGCCCCAATGTTTATTCACTTAACAATTACATATTAAACACTTCAACCCAAGCATTGTGCTTGGTGCTTGGGCTATAACCATGAACAAGACAGGGTTCCTGCCTTCAAGGGGCTTTCAATCCCATCTAGAGGGAGGCATAAAACAATTAATTATAAGATTAATTGAAAAGGGCAATGAGAGAGGATAGAGATGTTAAGCTTTGAGGGGTTCATTCCATGTGTTCTTCACCTTTGCTCTATGAAACTATACTCCCTAATAAAGAAGTAGCATACAAGACCCTTGCCTCTGCCTCTACTTTCTGGGGAATGAAATTCAAAAACTGGCCCTCAGAATGGGATATTGGGATGGATTTCTCCCTGTTCATATAGATATTAGGACACCATCATTAGCGGGGCAGTGTTAACATTTGGCATACGGTGGCATCACAATTATTAAAGCTTTCATTTATGGTAGATTGGAATGAAATTAAGGCAAAAAGTTAGGCATAAGGATATATGCCAGCTGTGTCACTTGAAAGGCATGGGCCAGGGATCATTTTAAGGAGCTTGAAGTGGACTGGCTTATTTTAACTGTAATGGAAGCCTTGTAAGAGGAAAACTGTAAGCTAAGTGCATCTTACTGCCTATGTAGGCAAAATGTGAAATGCTACTTTTGCAGATTTTGTAAATTTTAGGAAGAATATGATCACTTGCAGCTGCTGACTATAACTATAAAGTTAGACCAGGATCTTACTCTAAGTTCTCAAACCTGTAAAGGGGGCTTATCTTGGGACACCAAGTGACCATGAGATTGAAAGAGCCCATCATGATCTGGGAATCGTGAAATCCACAAAACCTTCTGGTTAAGTGGGCACAGTGGAGAACTATAGGACTAAAATAAAGTTATGTATTTGGGATTAGGTTAGAACAGATATAGAAGGGAAAAGTACCTTATACAAACAGTAAGACAGATAACTTGGCAACCATTTCTATTACACTGATCACTCTTCAACTCATACCTATAGCTAGTGGAGGTAAGGGTTCCTTTCAGCCAAATGGCAGAAGAAAGAATTTGGGCCCCGTTCATAGACTACATTTGGCTGAAGTTTGGTCCTTGTCAAAAGTGGACAATTGATGCATCACAGCCCCATTTATGGTGACCTTATAGTACTTTGGTGATGGAGATGCAGTGGTCAGTGCTTCAGTTGTGTACTATTGTCTAATTTGTATAGGAGGAGATGTGACCTGAGATAGCCATCCTCTTGCTGGCACAATTGACCCATGAAGGAGTTTATGCATTGATGTTTATGCAATAAACTCAAGAGCAAGGGCTCATTTTTTCACTCCTGAAAGTTACACTTTCCAGCAACAGAGATTGACACAAAGCCCTCTAATTATCTTTTTTTCTTGAGAAAAATAGCCAGCCACTCGGTGACAGGTAGATTATATCAAACACTTTATACTCTGGAGGAGAAAGAGATTTGTCCTTACTGGAATTAACAATTATTCCATTTATATGTTCATCTCTCTTACCCACAGTTCCCATGCCAAGAAAATATCTAGGGTCTCAGAAGTCTTTACCACTAGTTGAAAGGAGACCTTACACCAACAAGTTGTAGTTGAATGGAATATCAATTATATTACTTATGTATAATCACTGAGTCTTAATGTCTTGGTAGCTTATTTACCTCTGCCTATATGATCTTAGCTTGTGTTATAGCTCTGAATTGGACAATCACTCCATTTAGCTCTTGACCTATACAATGCTAATATCCAGTATGATTCCATCTTCTTGGCTTATACTTATGCTTGTGAATATTTTTGACATTCTAATATTACTTCATAAGAACTGACTCTTGGGTTTATTTTAGCCCTGTGATCTTTTACTCTATATTACTATAAGCTAATAGTTTAGATATTTCAAATAATGTTATAAATATATTAAATATTCTGCTTCCATTTTGAAAACAAAATATAGTTTCCTCATCTGTAAAATGGGGATAGTGTTTATTGCTATAGAGATTAAATGAGATAATACATATTATTTCTCAGAAGAATGCCTGGCATATAGGAAGCACTTGTAAATATCTGTATTATTATTCATATGTATATCATTCATAAGGAACTCAAAATATGAATACTTGTATATGTACCAGAAAAAGTAAATGTATAACAATGAACTTCAACTTTGATTTATTCACTGAGATTGAGTTACAGTAACCACTATATAGCTTATAGATATAGGTAGATGATGGATAAATAGGTAGATAGGCAGTTCAATAGAAAGCATGTCTAGCTTTCTATCGAACTGTTAGGTACTTTAGATTTAGAACTTCTTAACTGCTACTAATTTTTTTTATTGGGTACCTTATGGAAATGAGTCACAATTCAGCTGAACATGTGGTAAGATGTCAACCTCAGTATGATTCCTAATCAGATGAAATAACTTCTAGTTTTCCTGCCAAGAGGAGCCCTTACCTATTTAAGAACATCACTTAATCATCAGTGTACAGGTTATAGATCACTTTTCTTCCATGCAAGTAGTAGACTTCCAAGTTGAAAAAGGAACTGCTGTATACATGTTTTATGGCTTAACATTATCATATACCAAAGGACATATTTTGCTCTAAACTCTTTCTAATTGATAGGTGCATGCAGAAAGGTATTAAATCTTTTAATATCCTCAAGTATTCTTCAATTTCTCATGCTTTCAAGACTTTACATATATTATTCCCTCTTCCTATAATATTTTTAACTGTTTTTTCAAGACTCAGCTCAAATGTCACTTCCCTGTGAATATAAGTCCAAATTAAAAAGTAAAATTTAAAATCTTGCACAATCTGCCCTTAACTCCAACTTCTGACCTCTCTACCCCTCAACCCCTCATACCCTCATATCTTTACCCAAATATCACCTCAAAGAGACCTTCCCCAGACACCATTAGAATTAGTTTCCTGTAGCTGCTATAACAAATTAGCACAAAGTAGTTGTATTAAAACAAAAATTTATTCCCTCGTAGTTCTGGAGGCCCAAAAATTCCAGAGTAAGTTTCAATGGACCAAAAGCAAAGTTTTTGCAGGGTCACATTCCTGCTGGAAGCTCTGGGGGGAATCTTTTCCTTGCTTCTTCCACCTTCTGGTGACTGGCAGCAGTCCTTGGCTTGTGGCCACAAATGTCCAGTCTTCAAAGCCACCATCTTCAAAATTTTCTCTGCCCCATCTTCACATTGCCTTCTCCATTGCCTTCTCCTTTGTGTGTGTTCACTTTCCTGCGGCCTAGCTTTTTTTTTTTTTTTTTTTTTTGGCAACACTGCATGGCATGTTGGATCTTAGTTCCCCAACCAGGGATCAAACGTGCTCCCTCTGCACTGGAAGCATGGAGTCTTAACCACTGGACCACCAGGGAAGTCGCTTGCTGCCTTGCGTTTATTAGAATATTTGTAAATACTTTTAGGGCCCATCCAGATAATCCAGAATAATCCTCCCATCTCAGGTTCTTTGATCACATCTGCAAAGTCTTTGTCATGTAGAATAACATTTACAAATTCCATCAGTTAGGACTTAATATCTATGTGGATGATTACTCAGCTTACTATACCATTAAAAGAAAAAAATTATGACCTGGATTACCCCCAGTGCTTGTTGACACTCCATATGCCCCTTCTTTGCTTTATTCTCCTCCAAAGAAATTATAGCTAACCAATATGCCTTATATTTTACTTATTAATCTTGTTGTTTCTTTTTTACTCCATTAGAATGTCAGCTCCATGAAATTAGGAATTTGTGTCCATTTTTAAGCTATCATAGAACAATACTTGTCACTTAACAGTTCCTCAAACATATTTGTTGAAGAATGAAGGATGCAAAGAAGGAATAAATAAATGAATAATTATTTTATGAAGTTTACACCTTTATTTTTAGCTATAGAGCATTCGATTAAACCCTATAAGTGAATGCTACAATAGTAAATTTTCTAGCCCTAGAATTGTTCCAAAATGTCTTGTACAACTCTTTTCTGGGAGTATTCTCAAGGGATTTGTATGCCTAATAATGGTTAGATAAGATATATATACCTTCCAAATCTAACTGAAATTATTTGAATCAGTTACATAATGTTAAGGCATTTAATATTCTTAAGATCACAAAAGGTTTCTTCTTTCCTTTTCAACTAGGTATTATCACTCTAGAGAGTGATATTCTGTGGCTCCTGATTCACTAACTCCCCTTATAAAATCAGTTATTTTTCTGTTTTCAGTAGTATTCAATGCAGAGGGAGAGAGAGTGAGAGAGAGAACAAGAGAAGATTTTCTAAGGATTAACATTTAATTTATTATTAAACGGTGCCAAGCATGTTAGATGTCTGCACTGGGTTTGATGGGAAAGAAAAGCCAGGATGGCCCAGTGCCAGATGTTAGAGCCCAGGCAGTGTGAGGAATGCAATCATTGAGGAGAAATGCCTGGTATTCCATGTCAGAGTTGAACAACTGGGCCACTGAGCACAAGATACCAGAGCTTGAGGGTGGTGAGTAAAGTGTTTATGTAGGGTGGAGATGCCTAAGTGAGGGAGACAAAGCTTGAATTAAGTGAAAAGGGCATTTAGGTGGGAAGAAAGCCAGTATGGAAGTCAGAGTCCAAGTAGAATAAAGAGAGCTTCTTTGAAGTGGAGTTGCCTGACACAGATTGTTAGAACACAGACAAGTGAGGAGGGTGTGAACACTTGGGTCTTTGTGTGGCTTGTCAAAGCACGAAGATAAAAAGGTTTTTCAAGCAACAGAGGTGCAGTACACATATATTAGGCATACCTATATTAATGTTGCTATAGATCAGTTATTGGGGTTCATGTCCAAATTACACAGAAATATACACATTTAAATTTCAAGTTCACTACAGAATTTTATAATGCATCTGTAGCATAGAATAATAATAACGCAGGATAACATTTTCCTCTCCATTTGATCATGAAACATGAATGGTTGAGTTTTAGACTAGTTTTAATTATTCATTGTTTCTAAAGTGTGTCCAAGTCATCAGTCAGCTATTTGGTAATAGGACACAAAGTTCATAGTCCTGGACATTGATGTAACCATGAAACGCTGGGCAATAGAAATAAGTTAATGAAGAAAAAGAGAATTAAAGGAAGATAGAAAAGCTCATACGACATCTATGGCATCCATGAAGGTGAATGATTCAGATACTCAGATATTCCATCAAAAAGTAAATCAATATTCAGCTGCAAGAAGTGCAAATAGCTTACTCCTTAAACTGGGGCACTTTCAGGGTCTGCTTCAGCTTGCAAGCCAAAGACATGTTTGTCACACATCCGTCTAAATCAGTAACCAAGCTGGGAATGTAATGGGCTTGATAAGGGAGGAAAGAGGCTATATATCAAAATAGCTGCCAACATTAACTAATATTAATATAATTTACTAAATTATATTAAACAAAAATTAAAACTTCAATTAAAAAGCACAGTTTTTCAGATCGCATCAAAAATATGATACAACTATATCCTGTCTATAAGAGACACACTTTAGATTCAAAGACACAAAATGTTAAAAATTAAAGTAATAGGGGCTTCCCTGGTGGCGCAGTGGTTGAGAGTCCGCCTGCTGATGCAGGGGACACGGGTTCGTGCCCCGGTCCGGGAAGATCTCAAGTGCCGCGGAGCGGCTGGGCCCGTGAGCCACGGCCGCTGAGCCTGCACGTCCGGAGCCTGTGCTCCGCGACGGGAGAGGCCACAGCAGTGAGAGGCCCACGTACCGCAAAAAAAAAAAAAAAAAAATTAAAGTAATAGAAAAGAATATACCATGCAAGCAGCTACCTGAGAGAACAGAAGTAACTATGCTAATATCAGGCAAAATGGACTTTAAGACAAAATTGGTTACTAGAGACAAAAAAGTACATTTTATAATAAGAGCTTCAGTTCTTCAGGAGGATATATACCAACTATAAATATATGCACCAAACAAAAGGGTGTCAAAATACATAAGAAAAACGGACAGAATTGAAGGTAGAAACAAGCAATTTAACAATTGTAATTGGAGATTAACAATTGTAGTTGACGACTGCAATACCCCACTTTCAATAACAGATGGAATAGGAAGAAGATAAACAAGGAAGTAGAAAACTTGAACATTATAAACAAAGGAGAACTAATGGACATTTACAGAACACTCTACCCAACAATAGCAGATATATATTCTTCTCAAGAACACAAGGAATATTCTCAAAAATAAAACATGTGTGGAATTATACAACAAGCTTCAATACATTTAAAATAACTTAACTCATACAAAAAATGTTCTCTGACTGCAATGAATTCAAATTGGATATCAAAAACAGATGTAAATTTGTGAAATTCACAATTATATGGAAATTAAACAAAATATTTCTAAATAATCAATAGATCAAAGAACAAATCATGAGGGGAATTAGAAAATAAAACAAAAATACAACATAAGAAGACTTATGAGATGCAAAAGCAGGGCTCATAGGGCAATTCAAACATGTAAATGTCTATATTCAAAAATAAAGAAGATATCAAGTCAATAAAAAACCTTCCACCTTTTGTCAGGAATGCCATGTTAGTTTAATATCCAAAAATCTACCACTTAAATATACCATATTAAAATATAAAGGACAAAACCACATCTTAATACATGTATAAAAAGTGTTTGACAGTATTCAATAGTCTTTCGTGATTTAAAACACTAACAACATAAGATAGGAAGGAACTTCTTCAACTTGACAAAGGGCATCTTTAAAAAAAAAAAAAAAAAACCCCAAACATACACACAGCTAACATCATCAGTCTTTCACTGATATTTTCCTTAAGATTAGGCGAAGATATTTCTATCTAACATTTTACTGGAAGTAAGAAATAAAAGGCATTCACATTGGAATTTAAGAAGTAAAGCTATTTCTGTTGGAAATAGCAATATCTTGTATATAGAAAAATTAAGGAGTCCATCAAAAAACTCTTGTAACTAATAAAATGGTTTACCCATGTGGCAGGATACAATATACAAAACTCAATTATATTTATAAACACTAGCAATGAGCAATCCAAAGTGAATTTTTTTTAAAAAATGCCATTTACAATAACATCCAAAAGAAAAGAACTAAACACTGCACTAAACACTACAAAAAATTATCAAAAGAAATTACAGACTATCTAAATAGATGAAATCACATCCTGTAGTCATGAACTGGAAGATTTAACCCCTATCAAAATTCCAGTTTTTTTCAGAAACTGAAAAGTTGATATTAAAATTCATAGAGAAATACAAGGGACTCAGAATAACCAAAACAATTTTGAAAGAAAAAGTTAAAAAAAACCACAAAAAACAAAGTTACAGGACTTACATTTCCTGAGTTCAAAACTTACTATTGAGCTAAAGTAATGAAGACAGTTTGGTAGTGGATAAGGATACGGATAACATAATTGTAAATCATACATGTGTTTATCTAGTACCTAGACATACAGTGTCTAGTATCCAAAATATATTACAAACTCTTACAACTCAACAATAAAAAGACAAATGACCCAATTAAATAAATGGGAAAATGATCTAAATAGATGTTTCCCCGAACAAGTTATGCAAATGGCCAATAGATACATGAAAAGATGCTTAGCATTATTAGTCATTACTGGAATGCAAATCAAAATCATAATTTAATACTTTACAACCACTAGGATGGCTAAAATAAAAAAGACATAAAATAAGATGTGTTTGTAAGGAAGTAAAAAACTTGGACACCCTCATACTTTGCCTGTTACTTTGGAAAATAACCTGGCAGTTCCTCAAAATACTAAACATAGAGCCACTGTATGACCCAACAATTCTACTCATATATATCTATATATACCCAAGATAAATGAAAACATATACCAACAAGAATCTTGTACATGATTGTTTATAACAGCATTTTTCTTAATAGCTCCAAAGGAGAAACCACATAAGTATTCATCAACTAATGAACAAATAACAAAATTAGGTGTATCCATACAATGGAGTGTTATTCTACAAAAAATAAAAAAGAATACAGATATATGCTACTACAGTAATGAACTTTGTAAACAGCCAAATGAGAAAAATGTGGCATAAAATATTTTTTACTGCATGGTTCTATTTATTTGAGATGTCTAGAACTGGCAAATCTGTAGATACAGAAAATAGATTGGTGGTTCCCTGGAACTGGGGATCAGTGGAATGCGGATTGCTACTGATAGGTATGAGGTTTCTTTGGAAAACGTTGAAAATATTCTGAAAGTAGATTTTTGTGATGGTCGCACAAACCTGTGAATGTACTAAAAACCACTTAACTGAATAGTTTAAGTGGGTGAATTTTGTGGTGTGTGAAATATACCTCAATAATGCTGTACAAAAAAATAACAAGGATTAACTAGCAAGTATTAGCCGGAGGTGGTTATACCTATTGGACTGAATTTTATTTTTTATTTTTTTAAAAAATTCATTTTATTTACTTATTTATGGCTGTGTTGGGTCTTTGTTTCTGTGCGAGGGCTTTCTCTAGTTGTGGCAAGTGGGGTCCACTCTTCATCGCGGTGCGCGGGCCTCTCACTATCCTGGCCTCTCTTGTTGTGGAGCACAGGCTCCAGGTGCGCAGGCTCAGTAATTGTGGCTCGCGGGCCCAATTGCTCCGCGGCATGTGGGATCTTCCCAGACCAGGGCTCGAACCCATGTCCCCTGCATTGGCAGGCAGATTCTCAACCACTGCGCCACCAAGGGAAGCCCTGGACTGAATTTTAAATGGGTTTGATCAAGGAGGTTGTAACATAAGATTAAATAAGGGAAAGTTTATTTTTAAGGGACATCTTGACCATAAAGAAGCAGCATGCCAAGCATGTCTAGGGAAGTGGATCTATGAGGCATAAGGCATGGTAGCCATGGAAGTGTACCAATGCAATCTTCCGTCAAGAGAGGACTTGCCATTCAGTTGCAAGGTGTGCTATTAGCTGAAAGAGTCTACCTAAATCACTTTTAGGATCCATCTCAACTTTGGAGCTAAGCCAATGACTGGTCATGATGTAGATACAAGAGTAGTCCATTGCTGCAGAACAGGGGTCTGACCTCATGGATAATCTTTGCCTTGGAGCTCCTGGTTGGGTTGTCCAATCTATAATGGCTGGAGATTCTCCCAGCTATATTCTTCTTTCCTCCTTTTCTTTTAAAGTTGTCAGTCATGTATCATATTCTGAATAATTTTCCTGTCCACTTCTGCCTTTATCTTTCACATGTGCTACCCCTAATAGACTATTTGCACATCTATCTTACCATGGTCCTTGTATAGAACCCAATGGACATATCATAAAATTTATCAAATTTGGTTGTAATTATACATATATCTGACATATTTCTTTAAAAGAACCCAAAATTAAGGATACTATTTTATCATAAAAACAAGTACATACCAATGCATTTAATTCAAAACTTTTAAAGGTATCATTGTTGGAAATCAATTTTGTAATGAAATTAACTATTTAATATAACTACCTAAGTGGTCATCTTAGATTTTTTCCACTCTCAATGGTATTATTTTTCTATTTTATTGATGATTCACAGAATTAAGGAATTTGGACAAAGTTAAATTAGTTTGATTGAGTACTTCTGGCACAAAACTCAAAGCAGTTCACCTTCACTGTAGAAACAAAATAAATCATCTATCTTTAATCTAAAGAGTAACAATAACAACCACAAAAGAGGGCTTCCCTGGTGGCGCAGTGGTTGGGAGTCCACCTGCCGATGCGGGGATGCGGGTTCGTGCCCCGGTCCGGGAGGATCCCGCTATGCCGCGCAGCGGCTGGGCTCGTGAGCCATGGCCGCTGAGCCTGTGAGTCCGGAACCTGTGCTCCGCAATGGGAGAGGCCACAGCAGTGAGTGGCCCGCGTACCGCAGGAAATAAAAAACACTAAAGCAGTACTATGATATTTCTAAAAGACAAATCCAGATTTTACTTGGACGTGCCATAACGAAGCATAATAAATTTCCCCTTAGTTTATTGCTGTATAGCTTTCATATTTTAATTTCACAATGAAAATGTAAATTGTTATTTCCCCGATAAAGACATTGTGGCAGTGTTATATTAAAACAACATAATTTATAAAAAATAAATTGAGCATGCTTCCAATAGAAGAGTCAGTTTTGGTACCATTACATGAAAAAGAAGTCACAAGTTTTTTATTCTCTTGATTAAAAGTCAGCCATCCTCACTCCTTATCACATTTATAGCACAGTCTACTGGACTTTGGCAAAGCTGCTGTGATCACAAACTGCTTCTTGAATCAGAAGTAATGAGCAGACTTGTGTGCCAATTCTTGAACAATAAGTTTGGTTTTCTAGCATTTCTGGAATAAATTGCCATTCTTTACCATTTTTTTTTTTTCAGCTCTTGTTCCTCTGCAGCATTCACAGAATACAGATTTTGACCATCTGGGGTCCACACATAGAACAGTATGAGGCATGACATGCCTGCTTGAAACACACTTACCTCCTGGTTTAGGAATGATAATAATAAAAATGTGTAACACAGGATGTTATGTATTTAACTGTGTCTCCCCAAAAAAGGTATGTCGATGTCCTAATCCCCAGGACCTCAGAATGTGACCTTATTTGCAGATAAGATTTTTATAAAGTTAGTCAAGTTAAAGTGAAATCATTAGGATGGGCTCTAATCCAATATAACTGGTGTCCCTTTTTTTTTTTTTTTGCGGTACGCGGGCCTCTCATCGCCGTGGCCTCTCCTGTTGCGGAGCACAGGCTCCGGACACGCAGGCTCAGCGGCCGCGGCTCACGGGCCCAGCCGCTCCACGGCACGTGGGATCTTCCCGGACCGGGGCACGAACCCGTGTCCTCTGCATCTGCAGGCGGACTCTCAACCACTGCGCCACCAGGGAGGCCCACTTGTATACTTTTTAAAGGGGAAATTTGGGCACTGAAACAAACACATGAGGGAAGATGATGCAAAGTCACAGAGAATGCCATATACAAGCCAAGGAATGCCTGAGGCTACCAAAAGTTAGGAGAGAGATTTAAAACCGATTTTCCCTAACAGTTCTTAGAAGGAGCCAACCCTGCTGATACCTGAATCTCAGATTTAGTTTTCAGAATTGTGAGACAATAAATTTCTGTTGTTTGTGTCACCCAGTTTGTGGTACTTTGTTATGGCAGCCCCAGGAAACTAATACACAGGGTAAGTTTTAATTCACTGTATGGCATATGAACTTTATTTCAGGAATAATTCATTTTTGGAAATACTTTACTAAAATTCCCTTCAGCATGTATGGTTTTGAATAAGACCGCATTTCTATATTTGTCATGTACATTGACTTTCCACATCTACTTCTAAAATCTCCCCACTCCTCACAAAGCAATAAAGGGAACAGTGAATACGTGACATTTGAATAGGAATATCTTTTTTCATTAAAAATAAATAGTTAACACATTGAATCTAAAGAGCTCATGTGGTAGGTAGCCTTCAAGATGGCACCCTATGGTCCCTGCCTTATAGCATCCATGCTTTTATTTAACCTCCTTTTGAGTATGGGCTCAGTTCAATGACTTGCCTCAAAAGAATAGAATACGGTGGGAGTGTTGGGACATTGCATTGAAGTTTAGATCATGAAGGTTGTGACTTCCATTTTCGATGCTCTTATGTGCTCTCTCTTTGGATTGCTCACCCTGAGAACCTACCATGTTGTAAAGAACCCTATGCAAAGGCCCCTGCATGATGGGGAAAAACTGAGGTCTTAGTTTAATAGTCCAGGAGGAATTGAATCCTGCAACACCAGCTGCCTGAGAGCTGATATTTCAGCTCATCAAGTTCTGAGATAAAACTGTAACCCCGGCCAACACCCTGGCAATAAACTTGTAGGAGACCTTGAACTCCACAGAAGCACCCCACTAAGTGCCTATATCCACAGACTATATGAAATAATAAATGGCTGTCTTTTCAACTCCTAAATTTTGGAGTGATTTTTTACATAGAAATATATAAATAATATAAATTATAATATATAATAATATAAATTATTATAAGAGCTATAATAATTATTAAGCATTTTTCTCCCTTTGCATGATTATCATTATATTTAGATCATTATATTATTTTTGAGATTTTATGGAAAATGTAAGTGATGATAATTCTGAGAGTAAAAAGAAATGTGTTGAAGAGGACTAAGAGGACTGTGTTTTCACAACTGCTTCTACCAAGTGAGATTTGCTTTAGAAACACATTTACAAAGCTTCATCATAAATGCAAAGCATTTAGAATAACCTGCAAGCATATTCTATTTTCTAACACATACCTTGATTTGATTTCTCCCAGGTACTTAAAAGTTAATTTGTTAATTTCTGTTGCTGGTATTATTGTTAATGAAATTATATTCTTACCCAATATATGCTATTAAGATATTAATAATGTTTTATTTGGTGAAAGGACTCTATAATGCTATTAATAAGAAGATTAGACAATTTTATAAGGAAATTATTGAGCACAAAGAAATGTGGCACTGGTCAATGAAAGACTCATGCAAAATAATGAAGCATTGTTTCTCTTGTACACTTTTTGGGGGATAACAGATTTTACTGGTTAAAAGATGAAATACATATGTGTTTTATTATTCAGTGAAAATAACATAATGAATGTGTTAGTTTTCTATTATTGTTATAAAAAATTACCACAAATTTAGTGGCTTAAAACAACACTAATATATTATCTTAAGCTTCTAGAGGTCAGGAATGTGACATGGGTCTCAACAGGACAAAAATCAAGGTCTTTGTAGAGTGTGTTTCTCTCTGAAGACTTTAGGGGGACACTCCATTTCCATGCCCTTTTCAGCATCTAAAAGCTGCCTGCATTTCTTGGTTTCCAGTCTTCAAAGCTAGCAATGATATAGGTCCAGTGGTTCCCACATCACCTCTCTCTGACCCGTTTTCTGTTGTCACATCTACGTCTGACCACAACCGGGGAAGTTCTCTGCTTCTAAGGACTAATGTAATTAGAATAGTCTTACATGGATAATCCAGGGTAATTTTGCCATTTTAATATCTGTAACCTTAATCCATCAACAAAGTCTCTTTACCATGTATGGTGATATATCCACATGTTCCAGGAAATATAGCCCTTATTCTGCCTAGTAGATTATAATAGTAGATGTTGGTATTTGGCTAATAAATAATACATTAAAAACTATAATACTGTGTTGAATTCTGAAATTTCACATCAATGCGTATACTCAAAAATGTAAAGAAATATGTAAAGATTTAGGCATGTGTACATTTCAAAAATAAAAATAAAATGTAATATCACATCAAACAAATTCAAGCATGTGTTCCATTGCAAAAATAAAACTTAATATCACATGAAACAAATTTCATTTTAAATGAAAGTGCAATACTTTAGAGAAAGTAAGTTCTAATAAAATAGACTGGGGCTTCCCTGGTGGCGCAGTGGTTGAGAGTCCGCCTGTCGATGCAGGGGACACGGGTTTGTGCCCCGGTCTGGGAAGATCCCACAAGCCGCGGAGCAGCTAGGCCCGTGAGCCATGGCCGCTGAGCCTGCGCGTCCGGAGCCTGTGCTCCACAACGGGAGAGGCCACAATAGTGAGAGGCCCGCGTACTACACACACAAAAAAAAGTAGACTGAATTCCCAGAAACCTTACTAGGTTAAAGTAAAAACATTGCTATATTATAAATCATTTTACACATAACTGGTAGCTGAATTTTCTGTTTCTCTCTTCACTGGAAATCACAAAGATAATCATATTGATCAACATTTAAGTCTGTACTTTTAATAAGAATAACTGATTTAGTAAAATTAAAAAGGGAATTAGTAACATATAAAAACCATACCATTAAAAATTATAACATGGAAATGGAAGTAATAATACAAACCATTGTAAATAGGAGTATAAGTGAAGTTAACAGCCTATTGTTCGTTTTTCAGGTAATGCTTTTTGGCCCATTAATATTATAGCAATGTAAGTTTGAGACAGATCTGCTAATTTCTCAATATATCCACTATGTAATATTCATGCAGTAAACTTTGGTTTCTTGTAGTTCTCCTTGTAAAAATATGTTGAGCCACAAGCAAATATAATTTTCTTTACAGAGGGTGACTGGTATTGAGGAGGTAACATCAAACACTTTATTACATTTTTTAAGTCAGCCTTAGAAAACACAGTTCTAATTACATCAAGGCTGCTTACAAACTATCACTCTTATCTTTTGCTCCAAATAAATGGAAGTACTTACTATTCCCGGGACATATTTTGAAAAGTGCATGAATTCAAACTATACTTCCCCACCAAGAAATATTTCACTATAATTTTAATCAAGATAACATAAATCCCAAATCTATCAATATCATTATGAGAATCACCTCAACAAAATTTGAAATTTATTTTTTGTTTGTGAAAATATGTAATATATTTGTGCTGTTTTAATCAATTGATTACTAACAATAAGTTCTTTAGTTACTCTAGGCAGAAGGAAATAAAATAACACTTGGAGAAATTGGTAACTATTACTAAAATAAATTTAATTATATATGCACTGCAGAGAAGCATAAAATGTTGATTAATAAACGATCTTTAAACACAAATTTAAGACTAAATTTTGTGAGAAAAATGGAGGGAAGAAACTAGTTAAAAGAGAAAAGATAAAGAGGTAACACTTCTAAATTTTAAGGGAGATATTTTTTATATTTCTGAAAAGAGAAAGAAGGAATCAAATTAATGTCATTTATATTCTATTGGCTGGAGTTAAAGAATGATGTAAAATTTTATTTGAAATGTCAATATTGACAAATTCTAAAAATTGCATCATTTGAAATTCTTTAAACATATGATTTAAAAATATATATGACAAGTTCAAAATGCTCAAGGAGGTTACACAGTTTTTCAAACTTTTTCAAAAAGTTTTAAGATTACTACTCTGAGCTATAATTCAGACTCAGTTTTGAGTCATTAGTTACAGATCCCCAACTCTCATGATAAGTTTTCCAGTGAAGACTCTAAATCTTATTCTGCAGCTGCAAATCAGTTGAAATCATATCACTGTTAACCCTCTAGATAACATTAAGATCTACTGATCTCAATTTTTATTTTTATTTTTTGAGTAGCTCTAACTGTTTGTAAGAAAAGATAGTTCATGAATTTTATTTTTTCTTAAAGGTCTTTGAAAGAACAATGATTACTTATTTTTAATAGAATAAAATTAAATTAAATCTATCTTGCAATTACCATAGGATTCACTACACCTTGTATAAATCTGATACATTATGAGATCTTAGTGATATAGTTTCTATACATTGAAACATTTTTCTATTTTATCATCTTATTTGCTATTTAAACTGTTAATCATTACTGTTAATCATTACTATTATTTAATGATACTCATAAATAATCCCAGTTGTGTTAAAATAGACTAAGACAATATGGAAACAGAATGATGGAACCCCTTAAAGAATGACACAGTAGTGAAATAAATAGTCACTAACTCAACCTTTTTTAGTGTTGTTATTGCATAGACTAAAGAATTGCATAAGCTTTCAAGAACCTATAAAAAAGAAAAAGACTGGAAGCACCATATTTATGGTCTGCTTTTCAACATTCTTTGAACAAAGTTAAAATTCACAATTTGTTATTTTCTGGTCTTAAAGTTAAAGAAAAGTACAATTATCAATATAAGACATTTTATAATAATTAGATGAATCAGAAAATGAATGCAAAAGACAACACTGAGTCTAGACTTTAAGGATGGTGAAATCATTTGTATAAATCAAATTTCAGACCATGTCTTTTTCAGTGATGATATCCTGCAAGTATTTTCTCAAACTCAACAAATGACATGTAAAAATATATGTCTGAAAGCAAAAAGAAAATATGTCATTCTTTTTGGGGTCATTCAACAGGAAGAACTTCATCACAATTGCTTGCATCATCCTGTTTTGTTAAAAGAAAATGGGACAGCACTTTTTCATCTTCATCATGAAATTTTAATGAAAATTTTATGATGAAAATATGATATTTTCCATTCTTTTATGATGTCTGTGACAAAATTTATTTGATAAAGATTTTAAGTTGAAAAATGCTAAAGTTAAGAGAGGATACAAACAGACAAGCAGGAAATAGATCATTTTAAAATGAAATAATTAATTGGTTAGCTCATTTAAGTACTCTTAATAAATCTATAAATCAAAATGTTTTGCAGTTATGGAACAAAGATGGCATGTTCTGTGCAACAAAATTATCAGCTATCCAAGGTTTCAAAATATTTGTCAAGTATGAAGGTGTATGTGTCAAGATGTGATGTTTATTGCCTTGATTTATAACTTTTAAATATTAAGACATATGCTAGTAGGCTTTTATTTGTTCTTTGAGGTTAACAAATGTTAGGTGAAAACTTCATTGAAAAAATCATAATACATACATCAAAAAATATTTAATTTCTAAAAACTCTCCAGAAAGTGGCCTTAGAGGGAACTTACTTCAACATAATAAAGGCCATATATGACAAACCTACAGCTAACATCATACTCAATGGTGAAAAGCTGAAAGCATGTCCTCTAAGATCAAGAAAAAAACAAGAATGTCCACTTTCACTACTTTTATTCAACATAGATTTGTAACTCCTAACCACAGCAATCAGAGAAGAAAAAGAAATAAAAGGAATCCAAATTAGAAAAGAAGAGGTAAAACTGTCACTGTTTGCAGATGACATGATACTATATACATAGAAAATCCTAAAGATGCTACCATAAAACTACTAGAGCTCATCAATGAATTTGATAAAGTTGCAGTATACAAAATTAATATACAGAAATATCTTGCATTCCTATACACTAACAACAAAAGATCAGGAAGAGAGATTAAGGAAACAATCCAATTTACCATCGCATCAGAAAGAGTAAAATACCTAGGAATAAACCTACCTAACAAGGCAAAAGAACTGTACTCAAAAAGCTATAAGATATGGATGAAAGAAATCAAAGATAACACAAACAGATGGAGAGATATACCATGTTATTGGATGGGAAGAATTAATATTGTGAAAATGACTATACTACCCAAAGCAATCTACAGTTTCAATGCAATCCCTATCAAACTACCAATGCCATTTTTCACAGAATTAGAACAAAAAATTGTACAATTTGTATGGAAAAACAAAAGACCACAAACAGCCAAAGCAAACCTGAGAAAGAAAAACAGAGCTGGAAGAATCAGGCTCCATGACCTCAGACTATACTACAAAGTGACAGTCATCAAAATACTATGGTACTGGCACAAACACAGAAAAAAAGATCAGTGAAACAGGATAGAAAGTCCAGAGATAAACCCATGCACTTAGGGTCACCTAATCTATGACAAAGGAGGCAAGAATATACAATGGAGAAAAAACAGTCTCTTCACTAATTGGTGCTGGGAAAACTGGAGAACACTTCCTAACACCATACACAAAAATAAACTCAAATTGGATTAAAGACCCAAATGTAAAGTGAGATACTATAAAACTTTTAGAGGAAAACAGGGAAACACTCTCTGACATAAATCACAGCAAGATTTTTTAGATCCACCTCCTAGAATAAAGAAAATAAAAACAAAGTAAAAAAATAAAAACAAATGGGACCTAATTAAACTTAAAAGCTTTTGCACAGCAAAGCATACCATTAACAAAACAAAAAAGAAACCATCAGAATGGGAAAAAATGTTTGCAAATGAAGCAACTGACAAGGGATTAATCTCCAAAATACATAAACAGCTCATGAAGCTCAATATCAAAAAAACTAACAACCCAGTCAAAAAATGGGTGGAAGATCTAAATAGACGTTTCTCCAAAGAAGACATACAGATGGTTAAAAAGCACATGAAAAAGTGCTCAGCATCACTAATTATTAGAGAAATACAAATCAAAACTACAGTGAGATATCACCTCACACTGGTTAGAATGGCCATCATCAAAACGTCTACAAAAAATAAATGATAGAGAGGATATGTAGAAAAGGCCATCCTCCTACACTGTTGGTGGGAATGAAAACTAATACAGCCACTATGAAGAACAGTATGAAGTTTCCTTAAAAAACTGAAAACAGTACTGTCATATGATCCAGCAATCCCACTCCTGGGCATATATCCAGAGAAAACCATAATTCTAAAAGATACATGCACCACAATGTTCATTGCAGCACTATTCACAATAGCCAGGACATGGAAACAACCTAAACGTCCATCAACAGAGGAATGGACAAAGAAGATGTGGTACATATATACAATGGAATATTACTCAGCCATAAAAAAGAATGAAATGGTGCCATTTGCAGCAACATGGATGGACCTAGAGATTTTCATACTGAGTGAAGTAAGTCAGAAAGAGAAAGACAAATATCATATGATATTGCTTATATGTGGAATCTAATAAAAGGCTACAAATGAATTATCTACAAAACTGAAATAGAATTATAGATGTAGAAAATAAACTTATGTTTACTGGGGGGTAAGGGCAGGAGAGGGATAAATTGGAAGATTGGGATTGACACATACACACTACTATATATAAAATAAATAACTAATAAGAACCTACTGTATAGCTCAAGGAATTCTACTCAATACTCTGTAATGTCCTATATGGGAAAAGAATTTTAAAAAGAGTGGATATATGTATTTGTTTAACAGATACAAATGTATTTGTTCACTTTGCTGTACACCTGAAACTAATACAACACTGTAAGTTAATTATACCCTAATTTTTTTTAAATTAATTTCTTTCCATTAGCCTCTTGACACTGGGTAAATATATCTACCTTCTTCCCAGGGAATATTTCTGAAAAATACTTTGGCAGAGACAACTACAGCCTTCTTCCTAATCCATCTTTACCAAGCAATGGGTATTTATTTGCTTAAGTAAGATAGGCTTTTGAAAGTATGTTTTAGAGAGGAAAAGAAGTTCTATTCCTTTTCCAAAATGATCACAAGTAACCTCTTAGGGGGAAAAATTACTGGTGGCATCTCCCTTAAAAAAAAAAGCTGCTGCACAAAGCAGCTTGGTAGAGAAGACTGGTGGAAAAGATTGAGGCAAGAAATAAGAGAGGAAGCAAAAGCAAGAGAGGGAAAAATAGAGGAAGGCAGAAAGGGAGCAGCTAAAAGATTAGATCCTTAACACTGAACTTATTCATGCCATGAAATTACTAAATAATGTTGAACAAAATAATTCACTTTTGAACTTCTCTGATCCACTAAAAAAATAAATAAATAACATATCTTCAAAGAATAGAGACCAAGATTTAAAATGAAGGATCTTGGATTTCCAGCCCTGCAGTGATGTCTGACCTTGGAACATGTCATTTTAATTCTGTAATATTCAATTTATATTCCTGTTTCTTAAAAAAATAAATGCTGATAAAAGCAATGTATGCTTATTCTGGCAAGTTCTAAAAATGAATAATGGTATGAAAAGAAAATATAAATCACCTACCCAAAGATAACCACTATTAATATTTTGATATATTCCTTCCATTCTTTCCTTCTAATGAATGTTCCTGTTTACACCCTTTTCTTCCACTTAAACTTGTGAGACTTTTCTCATCTCTTAAGTATTCTTTTAGAGTACATTTTTTATTATATGAATAAATATGCCAACACATATTCTGTAATGTATTTATCCTTTCTCATATTTTGGATATTTTGATGGCTTCCAAATTTTTTACTATTATATATAATAAATGAAAATCTCTATACATAAATCATCGAGTTTATGACTACTTACTTAGGCTATATTCCATAAAAAGGGGATTAGAGGGTCATAAATGTGACCTTTCTAACAAGCTCTTAATAGGAATTTCCAAATTGCTTAAGCTTCAGTTTATTGGTAAAATAAGAAGCTTGCATTAGATGATTTCAGAGGTGCTTCTCTCAGCTGTACAATTATATCACTCTGTCTTTTAGCCAGCTTACTATGGACTTCACATTAAAAAGTCTATGACTCATTGATCATGTAATGTTCTCTGACAAAATAATAATACCTCAAAAACAATATTGCATCACTGTTATCTATATATTTTTAAGCTGTGGACTAGGAGTTGACTTGTTAGTCTCCCAAAAGCTTACTTTGAGCCAAGGATTCAGGTGTAAATGGTTTATTAGGGAAATCTTTCCAGGAAAAATTAGTAAGGGTATAGAAGAAGCAAGATAGGGCATAGGGAAAAGCCAAACAAAGGTGACATTGCACATCGAGACCCAGGCTCTGTCTAACCTCATTGTATGCTAGAAAACTGCATTAATAGTGCTCTATTCATTGCTTTCCCTTTCTCTCCAACTTCAGTTTTGTTCAGGCTCCAGCTACACTAACTCTTCTTTCACTTCCTCAAATATTCTAAACTCTCTCCTGCCTCGGGCCCTTTGCATATGCTATGCCCTCCCTCTGGGGTCCTCATTTACCTAATTTCTCTCAGTAGTAGATGCCACTGCCATGGAGTTTTTGTGTGTGTTTACCTCATAATACTGAACATATTTCAATAACTTGTCTACCTACGTCCTTTTGTTTGGGATTTTAACTTCTTATTTAGAAATAAAATTCATTAAAAAGTTGTAAGAAGCAGTCACTTTGGAGACAGTTTAGCAGTTTTTTAAAAAACTAAACATACTCTTACCATATGATCCAGCAATCATACTCTTTAGTATTTACCCAAAGGAGTTGAAAATTTGTGTTTATGTAAAACCAGCACACAGATGTTCATAGCAGTTTTATCCATAATTGTCAAAACTTGAAAGCAACCAAGATGTTTTTCAGTAGGTGAATAGATAAATAAATTAAGGCATATCCAGACAATGGAGTATTATTCAGCTTTAAAAAGAAAGGAGGGAGGACCTTCAAGATGGCAGAGGAGTAAGACATGGAGACCACCTTCCTCCCCACAAATACATCAAAAATACATCTGCATGTGGAACAACTCCTACAGAACACCTACTGAATGCTGGCAGAAGACCTCAGACTTCCCAAAAGGCAAGAAACTCCCCACGTACCTGGGTAGTGCAAAAGAAAAAAGAATAAACAGAGACAAAAGAATAGGGATGGGACCTGCACCTCTGGGAGGAAGCTGTGAAGGAGGAAAAGTTTCCACACACTAGGAAGCCCCTTCACTGGTGGAGACAGGGGTGGGGACTGGCAGGGAAGCTTCAGAGCCACAGAGGAGAGCACAGCAACAGGGGTGCAGAGGGCAAAGCAGACAGATTCCCACACAGAGGACTGGTGCAGAGCAGCACTCACCAACCTGAGACGCTTGTCTGCTCACCCACCAGGGTGGGTGGAGCATGGAGGCTGAGGTTCAGGCTTCAGAGTTCAGAACCCAGGGAGAGGACTGAGGTTGGCTGCGTGAACACAGCCTGAAGGGGTCTAGTGCACCACAGCTAGTCTGGAGGGAGTCTGGGAAAAAGTCTGGACCTGCCTAACAGTCAAGAGACCAATGTTTTGGGGTGCATGAGGAGAGGGGATTCAGAGCACTGCCTAAACGATCTCCAGAGATGGGCAGGAAATGCTAAGGCTGCTGCTGCAGCCACCAAGGAGCCTGTGTGCAAGCACAGATAACTCTCCACACCTCCCATACTGGGAGCCTTTGCAGCCTGCCACCGCCAGGGTCCTGTGTTCCAGGGACAACTTCTCCGGAAGAATACACGGCACACTTCAGGCTGTTGCAATGTCATGCCAGCCTTTGCTGCCACAGGCTTACCCTGCATTCTGTAACCTGCCCTCCCCCTTCCTCCTGAGTGAGCCAGAGCCCCCTAATCAGATGCTCCTTTACCCCCTCTTGTCTGGGTGAAGAACAGACGCCAGAGGGCAACATACATGCAGAGGTGTGGACAAATCCAAAGCTGAACTGCAGGAGCTGTGCGAACAGAGCAAGGGAAATTTCTCCATGCAGTCTCAGGAGCAGCAGATTAAATCCCCACAACAAACCTGATGTACCCTGCATCTGTGGAATACATGAATAGACAATGAAAAATCACGAAATTGAGGCAGTGGACTTTGGGAGCAACTGTAGACTTGGGGTTTGCTGTATGTGACTGACTAGTTTCTGATTTATATGTTTATCTTAGTTGAGTTTTCAGCGCTTGTTATAATTGGTGGATTTGTTTACTGGTTTGGTTGCTCTCTTCTTTTTTATTACTTTTTAATTTTAATAATATAATTTTATTTTAATACCTTTTATTTTATTTTGTTTCTTTATCTTCTCCCTTTTCTTCTGAGCTGTGGGGCTGATAGGATCTTGGTGCTCCAGCTGAGTATCAGGCCTGAGCCTTGGAGGTGGGAGAGCTGAGTTCAGGACATTGGACCATCAGAGAAATCTTGGCCCAACATAATATCAATCAGCAAGAGCTCTCCCAGAGATCTCTGTCTCAACGATGAGACCCAGATCCACTCAATGACCAACAAGCTCCAGTGCTGGGTACCCCATGCCAAACAATTAGCAAGACAGGAACACAACCCCACCTATTAGCAGAGGGGCTGCCTAAAATCATACTAAGTTCACAGACACACCAAAACTCACCACCAGATGCTGTCCTGCCCACCATAATGACAAGATCCAGCCTCATCCACCACAACACAGAAACCAGTCCCCTCCACCAGGAAGCCTACACAACCTACTGATTGAACATTACCCACTGGGAGCAGACACCAAAAACAATGGGAACTATGAATGTGCAGCCTGCAAAAAGGAGAACCCAAACACAGTAAGTTAAGCAAAATGAGAAGACAGAGAAATACACAGAAGCTGAAGGAGCAAGGTAAAACCCAACAGACCAAAACAAATGAAGAGGAAATCGGCAGTCTAACTGAAAAAGAATTCAGAGTAATGATAGTAAAGATGATCCAAAATATTGGAAACAAAATGGAGAAAATACAAGAAAGGTTCAACAAGGACCTAGAAGAAATAAAGAACAAACAAACAATGATGAACAACACAATAAATGAAATTAAAAATTCTCTAGAAGGAATCAATAGCAGAATAACTGAGGCAGAAGAACAGATAAGTGACCTGGAAGATAAAGTAGTGGAAATAACTGTCACAGAGCAGAATAAAGAATAAAGAATGAAAATAATTGAGGACAATCTCAGAGACCTCTGGGACAACATAAAACACACCAATATTCAAATTATAGGGGTCCCAGAAGAAGAAGAGAAAAAGAGAAGGACTGAGAAAATATATGAAGAGATTATAGCTGAAAATTTCCATAATATGGGAAAGGAAATATATAATCAAGTCCAGGAAGCACAGAGAGTCCCATACAGGATAAATCCAAGGAGAAACATGCCAAGATATATATCAATCAAACTAACAAAAATTAAATACAAAGCAAAAATATTAAAAGCATCAAGGGAAAAGCAACAAGTAATATAAAAGGCAATCCCCATAAGGATGACAGCTGATCTTTCAGCAGAAACTCTGCAAACCAGGAGTGGCAGGACATATTTAAAGTGATGAGAGGGAAAAAACTAAAACCAAGATTACTCTACCCAGCAAGGATCTCATTCAGATTCAACGGAGAAATTAAAATTTTAGAGACAAGCAAAAGTTAACTCCAATAAAGATGTTAAAAAAAAAAAAAGAAAATTGAAATTGCATCAAGTATCTTTTCCAACCACAATGCTATGAGACTAGAAATCAATTACAGGAAAAAACTGTAAAAAATACAAACACATGGAGGCTCAACAATACGCTACTAAATAACCAAGAGGCCACTGAAGAAATCAAAGATGAAATCAAAAAATACCTAGAAACAAATGAAAATGAAAACCCAATAAACCAAACCCTATGGGATGCAGCAAAACAGTTCTAGGAGGGAAGTTCATAGCAATACAATCCTACTTCAATAAACAAGAAACACCTCAAACAACTTAACCTTACACCTAAAGCAATTAGAGAAAAAACAACAAACAAAAGCCAATGTTAGCAGAAGGAAAGAAATCATAAAGATCACAGCAGAAATAAATGAAAAAGAAATGAAGGAAACAATAGCAAAGATCAATAAAACTAAGGGCTGGTTCTTTGAGAAGGTAAACAGAATTGATAAAACATTAGCCAGACTCATCAAGAAAAAAAGGGAGAAGACTCAACTCAACAGAATTAGAAACGCAAAAGGAGATGTAGCAACGGACACTGCAGAAATACAAATCATCATGAGAGATTACCTCAGGTAACTATATGCCAATACAATGGGCAACCTGGAAGAAATGGACAAATTCTTAGAAAAGCACAACCTTCTGAGACTGAACAGAAAGAAATAGAAAATATGAACAGACCAATCACAAGCACTGAAATTGAAACTGTGATTAAAAATCTTCCAACAAAGAAAAGTCCAGGGCCAGATGGCTTCACGGGTTAATTCTGTCAAACATTTAGAGAAGAGCTACCACCTACCCTTCTCAAACTTTTCCAAAATGTAGCAGAGGGAGGAACACTCCCAAACTCATTTTATGATGCCACCATCACCCTGATACCAAAACCAGACAGATATGTCACAAATAAAGAAAATTACAGGCCAATATCACTGATGAAACATAAATACAAAAATCCTGAACAAAATACTACCAAACAGAATCGAACAGCACATTAAAAGTATCATGCACCATAAACAAGTGGGGTTTATCCCAGTAATATAAGGATTCCTCAATATATGCAAGTCAATCAATGTGATACACCATATTAACAAAATGAAGGATAAAAAAAATATGATCATCTCAATAGATGCAGAAAAACTTTTGACAAAATTCAACACCCATTTATGTTTAAAAGTCTCCAGAAAATAAGCATAGAGGGAAGTTACCTCAACATAATAAGGGACATATATGACAAACCCATAGCCAACATTATTCTCAATGGTGAAAAAATGAAACCATTTCCTATAAGATCAGGAACAAGACAAGATTGCCCACTCTCACCACTATTACTTAACATAGTTTTGGAAGTTTTAGCCACAGCAACAAGAGGAAGAAAGAGAAATAAAAGGAATCCAAGTCAGAAAAGTGGAAGTAAAGTTGTCACTGTTTGCAGATGACATGATACTATACATAGAGAATCCTAAAGACTCTACTAGAAAACTACTAGAGCTAACCAATGAATTTGGTAAAGTAGCAAGATACAAAATTAATGCACAGAAATCTCTTGCATTCCTGTACACTAATGATGAAAAATCTGAAAGAGAAATTAAGGAAACACTCCCATTTACCATCACAATGAAAAGAATAAAATACCTAGGAGTAAACCTATCTAAGGAGACAAAAGGCCTGTATGCAGAAAACTATAAGACACTGATGAAACATATTAAAGATGATACAATCAGATGGAGAGATGTACCATGTCTTGGATTGCAAGTATCAACATTGTGAAAATGACTATACCACCCAAAGCAATCTACAGATGCAATGCATTCTCTATGAAATTACCAATGGCATTTTTCACAGAACTAGAACAAAAAATTTCACAATTTGTATGGAAACACCAAAGACACAGAATAGCCAGAGAAATCTTGAGAAAGAAAAACAGAGCTGGAGGAATCAGGCTCCCTGACTTCAGAATATACTACAAAGCTACAGTTTTCAAGACAGTATGGTACTGGTTCAAAAACAGACATATATATCTATGGAACAGGATAGAAAGCCCAGAGATAAACCCACGCACATATGGTCACCTTATCTTTTTTTTTTTTTTTTTTTTTTTTTTTTTTTTTTTTGCTGCATGCGGGCCTCTCACTGTTGTGGCCTCTCCCGTTGCGGAGCACAGGCTCCGGACGCGCAGGCCCAGCGGCCACGGCTCACGGGCCCAGCCGCTCCGCAGCACGTGGGATCCTCCCGGACCAGGGCACGAACCCGTGTCCCCCGCATCGGCAGGCGGACCCCCAACCACTGCGCCACCAGGGAAGCCCTGGTCACCTTATCTTTGATAAAAGAGGCAAAAATATACAATGGAGAAAATGCAGCTTCCTCAATACATGGTGCTGGGAAAACTGGACAGCTACATGTGAAAGAATGAAATTAGAACACTCCCTAACACCATACACAAAAATAAACTGAAAATGGATTAAAGACTTAAATGTAAGACCAAACACTCTAAAACTCTTAGAGGAAAACATAGGCAGAAGACTTTATTACATAAATCACAGCAAGATCCTTTTTGACCCACCATCTAGAGAAATGGATGTAAAAACAAAAATTAACAAATGGAACCTGATGAAACTTAAAAGCTTTTTCATGGCAAAGTAAACCATAAACAAGATCAAAAGACAACACTCAGAATGGGAGAAAATATTTGCAAATGAAGCAACTGACAAAGGATTAATCTCCAAAATATACAAGCAGCTCATGCAGCTCAATATCAAAAAAACAAATAACCCAATCCAAAAATGGGCAGAAGATCTAAATAGACATTTCTCCATAGAAGATATACAGATTGCCAACAAACACATGAAAGAATGCTCAACATCACTAATCATTAGAGAAATGCAAATCAAAACTACAGTGAGGTATCACCTCACACCAGTCAGAATGGCCATCATCAAAAAATCTACAAACAATAACTGCTGGAGAGGGTGTGGAGAAAAGGGTACACTCCTGCACTGTTGGTGGGAATGTAAATTGATAAAGACACTATGGAGGTTTCTTAAAATCTAAAAATACAATTACCATATGACCCAGCAATCCTACTACTGGGCATATACCCTGAGAAAACCATAATTCAAAGAGTCATGTATCACATGTTCATTGCAGCACTATTTACAATATCCAGGACATGGAAGCAATGTAAGTGTCCATCGACAGATGAATGGATAAAGAAGATGTGGCACATATATACAATGGAATATTACTCAGCCATAAAAATAAACAAAATTGAATTATTTGTAGCAAGATAGATGGACCTAGAAACTGTCATACAGAGTGAAGTAAGTCAGAAAGAGAACAACAAATACCGTATGCTAACATATATATATGGAATCTAAAAAAAAAATGGTCTGAAGAACCTAGGGGCAGGACAGGAATAAATACACAGATGTAGAGAATGGACTTGAAGACACGGGAAGGGTGAAGGGTAAGCTGAGACGAAGTGAAAGAGTGGCATGGACATATATACGCTACCGAATGTAACATAGTTACCTAGTGGGACGCAGCCACGTAGCACAGGGAGATCCTCTCTCTCTGTGCTTTGTGACCAGCTAGAGGAGTGGGATAGTGACTGTGGGAGGGAGACACAAGACGGAGGGGATATGGGGATATATGTATATGTATGGCTGATTCACTTTGTTATACAGCAGTAACTAATACAACAATGTAAAGCTATTATACTCCAATAAAGATGTTTAAAAAAATAATCATACAAATAAATGAACTATCAAGCCATGAAAAAACATGGAGAAACCTTAAATGCAAGGTATGTAGTTAATCTGAAAAGGCTACAAACTCTATGATTCCAATTATATGACATTGTTGAAAAGGCAAAACTGTGGAGACTGTAAAAAGATTAGTGGTTGCCAGAAATTTGGAGAAACAGTGAGATGAATTGGCAGAGAACAGAAAATTTTTAGGTCAGTGGACCTATTCTTATGATAGTATTATGGTAGCTACATGTCATACATTTGTCAAGTCCATGGAATATAGCACCAAGATTGAATGTAATACAAAGTAAATTCAGTGTAAAATCTGGAATTTGGGTGTTACCGATATGTCAATGTAGTTTCATCATTATAACAAATATACCCCTCTGGTGGGGATGTTGATGGTGAAAGTTGTATGTGGGGGGGGGGCGGTCAGGGAGTATATGGAAATTCTTTGTACTTTCTGCCCAATATTGCTATGAACTTAAAACTTCTCCAGAAAGTATACTCTAATTTTTTTTAAAGTTTGTTAGAATAGGAAAATGAATTTCCACATACCCTTTAACCAGATTCCCCAATTGTTAACATCTTCTCACATTTAATCTTATTCCCTCATCTATATTTCCACCTAATATTTTTCTAAACCTTTTAAGAGTCACTGCTGACATGGTGCCCCGTTATCCCTTCATAATTGAATGATTATTCCATAAAAAAGACACTTTCCTACATAACAACAGAATAATAAAATCAGGAAATTAACAAAGATATATTAACTATCAAATTCAGAGTCCATTCAAACTTACGGTTTTTTTTTCCCCATAGGTCCAAGATCTAATCTATCATCACATGTTGCACCAGGATTTAATATCTCTTTAGTTTTATTCAATATAGAACAGGTTTCACTCTTTCCTTTTCATTTGTTATCTTCACATTTTAAAAATGTACAGGTCAATAACTTTTTAGAATGTCCCTCAATTCAAGTTGATGTGATGTTTCCTCAGAGATATGTCCAGATCATGAATTTTTATCAGGGAAATCACTGAGGTGCTACTGAGTTCTTTTTAGTGAAGAGACACACAGTGCTGATCTGTCCTACAACTGGTAATGTTAACTTTTATCTCCAGAGCAAGATAGTGTCTATAAAGTTTTCCACTATAAAGTTAATAATTATTTTTCACTTATTAATTAATAAGTATCTGATAACTATTTTTTGAGGAAACAATATATTTTTCTTCCTAAAATTTTTACTCCCTTCGTTTAATACCCATTGTTACTTGCCTGAAGCAATTATTACTATGATAATTTCCAACAATTTCCTAATTTTGCCATTAATTATATTTATGTATTGGTATTCCCTGTAAAGCTTTCCCTTCTCCTTTTAAAATTTTATTTATATATTTATTCCTTTTAAAATGTATATTAGTATGACCTTAGAGATTCCTATTTTATCCAGTGAGTTATAATTTGTTACTATCTTGCTTTATTTTGATGCTTAAATTGGCCCAAATTTGGTCAGTGAGATTCTCTTCAAGCTGGTTTTTATGTCTTTTTAATGTAATTTTTTGTGAGACCAATTCCTTAGCTTATGCTACTCTCCCTCTAGTTCTGAAAGAACTGGTTCTCCAAAGATTCTTGGTTTATTTTGGCAGAGAACAGCATTTAAAAAACAAGATCTAGGGCTTCCCTGGTGGCGCAGTGGTTGAGAGTCCGCCTGCCGATGCAGGGGACACGGGTTCGTGCCCCGGTCCAGGAAGATCCCACGTGCCGCGGAGCGGCTGTGCCCGTGAGCCATAGCCGCTGAGCTTGCGCGTCCGGAGCTTGTACTCCGCAACGTGAGAGGCCACGACAGTGAGAGGCCCGCATAACGCAAAAAAAAAAAAAAAAAAAAAAAAAGAACAAGATCTAGGTGCTAATAGTGATTATTGCTAGAGAGGGTTCTTTTTTTTAAATTAAAGTATAGCTGATATACAAGGTTGTGTTAGTTTCTGGTGTACAGCAAAGTGAGTAAGTTATATATATATATATATATATATATATATATATATATATATATATTCTTTTTCATATCCTTTTCCATTATGGTTTATTACAGGATATTGAATATAGTTCCCTATGCTATACAATAGGACCTTGTTGTTTATCCATATGGAGGTTTCTTTGCTTCTAAGTTCTCCAAGTTGATAGAGCAAGAAAATACATATCCTAAATGCATACCTGTGTGTGCATGTGCACACACACTCACCCACGCCTACATATTTATATCTATCTAGCTATTGATAGAGCCATCTAAAACCATGATTTCTCTTGGATACCTCCAATCCCAATTCAAAAACAACAAAGCTTATTTTTGCCTTTCCTCTTTCCCCCAACACTTATGGAACTCCTCTCTTTCCATGAGAAACCTGGCTTTACTTCCCTTTAATCATTCTACATATTTACTCAATATTTCTCCACCCATATAACCAATTTCCTAATCACATAGAGCTCTACCAGCCAAATTTTCTGCTCCAACCAAGGGTGGGCGGGGGAGAGAAAGAGAAAGATTTTTCCCCTCCAAAGTGCATCCTTAACCAAGTTCATAGTAATTCACTAAATCAAAGAATAAACACCCTTACATATATTATAAAAATCCATCATTACTCTGATGGTTTCATCTAAAACAACTATATTTTTGTTAAATTTTTTTTCAATAACCCAGTTTTCTAGTTGCATAACAGGTACTTAATAAATATTTATGGAATAGTTAATAGAATTAGTTCTGATTTGTATGTTTATAAATTTTTTTAACCACTTGTCTTACTTGTTTGTTTCCATCTTTTCCTATAAAGAATCAACAGTTTGCTTAATATTCCAATGAATTCCAATGATTTTATTGGAAACAGTGAATGGGGTTTTTTTTGTTTTTTTGCGGTACGCGGGCCTCTCACTGCTGTGGCCTCTCCCGTTGCGGAACACAGGCTCCGGACACGCAGGCTCAGCGGCCATGGCTCACGGGCCCAGCCGCTCCGCGGCATGTGGGATCTTCCCAGACCGGGGCACGAATCCGTATCCCCTGCATCAGCAGGAGGACTCTCAACCACTGCGCCACCAGGGAAGCCCAACAGTGAATGTTCTTAAAACATTTAATGGATTGCTGAAATGTCCTGCCAGTATGAAATGGAGCATCTCCTGAAACAACGAGGGTAAAAAAATCCTGGGGGAATTACAAAATAGTCTGGAAAAAAATAAATAGCCAAGATAAGCAACTGCTACCATATTCTGAGCACCTGCTCTATAGTAAGTACTAAACTGGGCATTTTAGTTGTACATCATCTGTACAGTAACTATTATTATGATTATTTAAATATGAAAAATACAGATAGAGATCTAATAACTTGTACAAGGTCACTCAGCAATTGAGGGACTGAAGCAGAATTCAAATACATCTAACTCCAAAACCTGTGCATTTAACATTCTTTTTGAAATAATAAGGACCAAAGTGCCAAATACTATTTGTCAGGCTGTGACAGGTACGATCTTTTCTGCATCTCCTTTTGGGCTCAAATCTCTACCATAATTTAAAAACCCTTTCTTCCTCAAGGCATGCAATGGAAAAAATCCTGGGCAAGCCTCATAGAGAAAAACATAATTCAGGTTATAAATTTAAACATGGTTGTAAGATTATTTGGAAAGACAGACATAAGGGAAAGCATTCAGAAAGAAAAGGCATCGTGCATTTTTAACAATTAAAAGTGCAAAGAGCTAAATGCTCTTGGCCCAGTCAGAGTCATGGCTTACTCTTCTCATTTAAACCATACAATTATTATAAAAATTGGAAAATCAGACTGGTACAGCTTTCATTTATTTATTTATGTAATGAAAGAGAGAGCATGAGAGAGAGAGAGAAAGAGAGATTCTATAGAAGTATAAAAACTATGATCCACCCACACTGGACTCCTTTATGTTCAGATGGACCAAGCCCTTTCCAGCTTCAAGGTCTTTGAATGTGCTGATCACACATCCCAGATCAATTCCTCTACTTCTGTATGATCATCTTCTTTATTTCATCTGGGTCCCAGAAATAACCATTTCTACAACTGGGCCTTCTCTTCAAAACCTATCAAAGGACAATCTCCTCCCTGCCAGTCCCTGTTAATTTATAAATGAAAGTATGACATAAGACTTTGCTTGGTTTATTTATAGCGATTATCATATTCTGTAGTGCTTTTTATTTTTTGCTTGTTTGTTTATCACCTGTACCCATAGGTGCTCTCATGTTTTGAAATTATATATTTAGTTCCTCAGCACTTAGCATAATGTCTAGGATAGACAGCTAGATAGATAGCTGGAGATATATAATAGATATATAAATATACTCAATAATTAATTATTGAGTTAATAAATTAAGTCTATTAATTCTTTGCCCTTATAAAGTTTCAAAAAGTATAAATATTAAATAAAGACTACTAGGGATATTCTTTGTATAAACACAAACTATATTATTTTATGTCTGTGGACTAGGCATCATTTTTGGCATAATAATATCAATGGAAAACATCTAATCAGAATTTTAAAAATTAACTTCTGAATTAATGCTATAAACTATCACATCTAGAAGAATAAGTTGTTTTTGTTTTCTGGCATATTTGTCATTTTTTTAGTATTTTAACTTAAAATGATATAAGAAAATTATAGGCTAAAAGAAAATGAATCCATCTCAGGTCATGTCTTATGTAATATTCTGGTTACAAAGGCTGTGACTTCAACTGACAGCTTCAAGTTATTGGTCTGAGAAATTTCATGATTAGACAATGTCTGCAAGGGCTTATTATTATCATAATCCCTAAACATGAATACAAAAATAACTGTGGTATAGCTAGCTGTTGGTAATTTACTTGTTAAAATTGTGCAAGTTTGTAGCTCTGAAACCATAGTCAAGAGTAAATGGTGCACAATATAAAATCATAATTTGGGCAAAAGTTTATGAAATTTAAGATAATACCTTTATTTAACCCATTAAAATTAAGAACTTAGGGAATAATGCCAACAATGATATGTCAGAAAATGAAAAAAAAAAATGTTTTCTCAGGATTCTATTTTGAAATGTTTTAGTATTTATTTTCTCAAAATTCTATGCCATTTTTCTGATTTTCTAAAAATTGAAAGGCTAATAAGAATTAATGAAAATTTGAATAATGTATGCTCTAAACAAACTTTCTGTAGAAAATACTGTGGGGATCTATATAATCTAATTTTTTTGGACAATATAACTCATGTAGACCTAGTTGTCACTGTCTTCTACTTAGTTTATGATATAGGATATCACAGATTCCATTGACAATTTTTCAATAATTGTCTTTGACAAAAGCATTTTTTATAGATTGTGATTTCCCTCTGAAAATCTGATTGCATTAATCAATCAGGCTGATTTCAACTGCAAGTAATAGAAAACCATGACTTAACTAATTTAAACATTAATAACATTTATTATCTTACATTAAAAGAAGTTCAGAGCTATGTTAATTAGCAGTTTACTAACATTATCAACGACTTAGTTTCTTTGTCTTTATGCCAACCACATACGTTGGCTTAATCTAAAAATGTGTTCCATTCATGGTTGCAAAATGGCTATCATGGACCATGGGCCTGCTGTACTCAAAGCCTCGTATCATATTTATACAAGTCATCCAGGCAGAATCCCTACACCCACATGGCATTTACTAAATCTGATTCCATACTCACTCCTACACTAGTCATTGGTAAGAGAAATATAATTAGCTGATTAGAATAGATTCATTGGAATTGACCCCTTAAAGAAGAACAGGGTCATGATCCAGTGGGGTAGATTCTTGAAAAAGTTCAGGGTTCTATAAACAAAACATAATAGAGGAGACAGCTATTGGGTAGGCAACAAACTGCTTCAGTGACTCTTAAGTGAATACATACAACAAAAAAAGAAACTTGATATATCCCACATTCTAAAAAAAACGGATGTAATTTGCTCTAAGTTAGTGACAGGGTTACTAAAATGAGATTTCACTGCTTTCCAGCCCTGAGTTTTCTCTCTGTTAATTTTCATCACTGAGTTTCTCCTGCAAGCAATAGCATTTTAAGCTGTACCCCAGAGAAGTCAAGAATTGTCTTCAGTCTTCATTAACATGCAGTATGTATTTGAGTAGTTTTGTTATTCATATATTTTGCTGATATTTATACTCAGTTCATTATGAACTTTTATAGGTGAGAATGCATGATTTACAATATTTACTGTGGCTCTGTAACGGTTTTATTATGCAGGCACGGTTAAGGCAAAAAAAGTAGAGCACCACCTCACCTTGAGAGCCTCTTGCTGTCACTAAGGCTTTTATTAAATATTCTGTGTCCATGGTAGTTAGTGCCAGTGACATGATTCCCCTGCAGAAAAAGATTCTGGGAGTTTATTCACAACAGATGAGATGACGCAGTTCCCCCTTTCCCATTGTTGGATGTAGTGTTTTCTGAAACCAGATCTGAAACATCAGAGGTTATTTTTGCTGAACATCACACACTAGCACATTTGTCCAGCTACAATGAAAAACCCTTTAAGAATAAAGATATGCTTTATTCCAATGGCATTTCAGGAAATGAAATTCAAAATTTTTGGCACTGAGCTGTACTTTTTGGGAGTCAGCTTCTTCCAAATTTTCTTGCATCACATAAAAAAGGTCAACTGGGTAAAACTGGATGGCAGTCATTTATCATACTTCTCACTCTCTGCAGATCTTCTAATGGTTAACATAATCCAAAGGTTGTCGACTTAAACATTTGTCCCCTTCCTGGTTCTCAATGTTTCAATGCTATGTTATATCTCTAAGCATAAAGAAAACTCTCTATGAAAGAGTATATTTACTGCAATCTTTTTTGTATTCAGTTTCATATATCTACAAACCAATTTCATACAAACATACAGAACCTGAAACAAGATTTTCATGGAGATATATTCCTAAAACATTACATATATTTTTAAGACATTTTGTAGGTTAAAGTTAGAAAGCTGGGGTGATGCAAGAGGGAAGAGATATGGGAACATATGTATATGTATAACTGATTCAGTTTGTTGTAAAGGAAAAACTAACACACTATTGTAAAACAATTATACTCCAATAAAGATGTTAAAAAAAAAAAAAAGTTAGAAAGCTGTACATACCCTGAAACTCCAAGTAATAGACATCTCCCTTTTTAGTACCTCATCCATATTGTCTGAATTCTGATCATCCTACCTACATTGAACTCTAAACAATATTTCATCTCAGCTTTTATGAAATATCAAAATATGGAAATGTCTTCCCCTCCATTCAGCTTTTTGACAATGGCTAACAGCCGTTTAGCTGATTTTCAGTTTAGTTCTGCAGCCATTTATTGAGTGTATACTCAGAGTATGACATGGTATTAAGTACTCTGGGAAATACTAAAATTAGTAATAACAAGAAGCTTATGTTCCAAGAAGGGAGATAAAAAATAGACACATGTGATTCACTTAAGTCTACCAAGGCAGCCTTTAATATGTGACATAAATGGTCTATGAATTGAAGATTCTCATCTCTACCACTCACTAGATGAATAATTACATGAAACACTTTGTTACTGTTTAATGGATCAAAGCATTTGTTTGGTTAGCATTGTGGGGGGGGAGCGGTTCTGTCGAGTTGCTGTTAAAGCTAGGAAATGAGGAAGGTGATATTTCCCTTTGAGAATTAAATCTTGGTATAAAGCCAAGGGGAGAAATAGATTCCCTGAGCAGTAGGACTTTGTTGAAAATGCTAATATACAAGTGAAGGATTTATTTTATCAAAAAGGGAAACCACAGAAAGAGTCAGAGACACTTCAGTTCAGTGCTTAATTCGACCATTGGCTAAGAGGGTGGATGTATTAGATGCATTATCCATGGGAACTTGAATATTTTTCATTCTAATGTCCAGGTTATCACAAGGACAGAGCTGAATATCAATCACAGGAGTCAGTAAATACCATTTCCCACTTATTGACAAGACAGTACATACCATCAGATGGCTATGGCTAGCTAGCTTAACCTGATGCCATTAAACACTCAACACAACCAATTCCCCTCATTTTGAGTTTCTACTCAATATGTAGTTTGTAATTCCCATAAAAATCTACTTTCTAAGAAGTGTTCATTCTTCATTTTTTTATATTTCTTATTTCTGTGGTTCTTGAATTTTCATCGAAAATCAAAATTGGTTACATAGGCCTTCCCCATTGGCATTTGATGACAAAAATATTCTGATCCATGTGGCAGAATTTTCATTCTGGTGTCTTTCTCAGTCTCACTATGTTTTTAGTTAAGTGTGATTCAACTACGTAGGGCCAAATTTCCCCTGCATACTGACTAAATTTGGTCTGGACTTTTAAAGAACCACATTTCATCAGCCTTTCCTAGGACCAATGACTAAGACCAATGCAGTGACTACAATTTGCAAATGCAATTCCCTCTCTACTGACCTCCCCAATTGGCAAGCTGCTACATTTCTGGTTATTTGACTCCACCAGTTTTCACTTGCATCAGTTACAAAAGGACATATTGCATCACTAAACTTAGTCTAGCAAGTAAGTGAACTAGTTACATCAGTGAAAATATTAAAGAAAGAACATGTCTTTGTGCATTCCTGGTATAAATATCTGTAATGTATATCCCATTAGGATATCTGTTTACCTTCATTTGTTGTGACATATTTATGTATCATTCATTCCATATGTGTACATAATTTGTATATTATAATCACTGAGAATTTGATTAACCAAAAGTCATTTTAAGGGAAATTATTTGTGGAGACAACTTTAAATAAAATGTGGGACTAAAAACAAGACTAATGGCTGTTTTCTGCAGGGTCAATGCAATATTCTCAAGGAATTGTTTTTTGTTTTTTGTTTTTTCTATCATAAGTGAAGGAGAAAACATTGCATACTATTATGGACAATTAAAAATGGAAAGATATATCTTAGATTAGTGAAACAGTACAAAGCCAAAAAAGATTATAAAATTAATAAACACCAACACAGGAGCAGTATGGGATAATGGAAGGAAAAAATGCTAAACAGATTTTATTATCAGATAGACCTAGTTTAATATTGTATCTTGTTTGGGGAAATTTCAATAACTTTTAAAATCTCATTTGTGTTATATGTAAAATAGAAATAATAGTACTGCCTGTTTTATTATCATAAAAATTAAATTGTAATATTTGCAAACTGCACTATAAAGTGTCTAGGATTTGGCAAATTTCACTTAATGGTAAATATCAATATTATAAATTCTTTCATGGTAATAACAACTTCAATGGTGTAAATATTTATTTAAGGAGATTATTCCAATTCCCTAACAGATAACTTACTATGGATAGAGGTACAGTGCTGAAGAATCTAAAATTCAAGAACTTCTGGTTGTTGAAAAGGGAAATTGTAGGTGTTTGAGGGATTTGGGGCTGATAAATTAATTAAACAAGGAGGTCATTAGACTGAAGTGGCTATAAGGATTTAGTGGCCTCGGTAAGCAAACCAAAACCTAAGTCTGTAAAAGCCTCAACGTTGAGAAATTGAAACCAAAGGACAAGTGACCTTCTCTATATAAGTCTTTTTCCCAGCTCCTGTCAGTAGATTGCACCCAACCACTTCTGGTTTGTCACTGCCCATTAGAATCCATTTTTGCTCGAATAAACTCTTAAAATTTGTAATATGACTCAGCTTATTTTTTAACAGGGCTGATCAAGAAAAATTATATGGCTACATGAGGCAGTGACAAACAAGGAACTTCATTGGGTCCCTCATAGAGTGACATTGTCCAGAGGCTTAGGCAAGGGGCCACCATCCAGAAGAAAAGGGAGGCAAGGGCGCCCCTAAGAGGAGAGGGGATGATGAGAGAGAGGGATTACTTATGTAGGGGATGTGGCGATGTCTCTCAGCAGCACCAGGATTCTGAGTCACAGGACTCTGTAGGGCCAGCGCCAAAGGGCTGTAGTGGTTTGGGACCTTACGATTACAAGACAAGACAGGCATGCTTCATTTTATTGCACTTGTCTTTGTTGTGCTTTGAAGAGATTGGGTTTTTTACACATTAAAGGTTTGTGCCAGCCCTGCTTCATTAAGTCTATTGATGCCATTTTGCCAACAGTTTTACTCACTTCCTGTCTCTGTGTCACATTTTGGTAATTCTTGCAATATTTCAAACTTTTTAAATCATTCTTTGTTATGGTGATCTGTGATTAGTGACCTTTGGTGTTACTACTACAACTTGTTGAAGACTCAGATGATGATTAGCATTCTTTTAGTAATAAAGTATTTTTTAATTAAGACATGTACATTGTTTTTATAGACACGAGGCTATTGAACACATAATAGACTACAGCATAAAGTAAATATAACATATGCATTGGGAAACAAAAAAAATTTGTGTGACTCACTTTATTATGATATTCACCTTATAATGGTCTAAACTGAACCCACTATATTTCTGAGATATGCCTTCATTACCAATGGATAAGAGCCACTGGGTGAGGTTTTGTGGAATATGTAAAGCAAACCGGCTCTAAATGGCTAAAACTCTTCTCATTTGGGCTATTTCCAAATCAATTGGATGTATAAAAGTTGAGTTTGTCAGTTCAGGATTTTGTTCTAAGAGGCCTCAACCTACAGTGAGGAAATCAACAACCTGCAGGGCAATATTCAGGCCCTCTCTAGGTCATTTATATAATAGAAATGTAACTTCATATTACAAACTTGAATTGGAGGGTGTGTCAGTTATCTGCTGCATCTATGATTTGCATAGTCTAACTTGTAAACAAGCATGTTTTAAATCTGAGTTTGTTGTCATGAATGATACAGCATTTATCTCAATTGATATAGAAGGCAAAGTTACCTCATTTTTTACTGCTAAAACTCTGAAAGATGAAATACCCATGGTAAGTCAGATATTTTAGGAGATTCATTAATTTAGGAAAAGTTTATGTAATTTTGGAATTTTAATGGCAAAAAAGTTTATGTACTTCCTAAATAACAATATTTTACAGGAAGTAATATGAACAATGTAGTAGAGAGAATAATGGCTCCCTAAAGATGTCCCCATCCTAACCCCCATAACCTGTGAATACATTACCTTACATGGCAAAAGAGAATTTGAAATGTGATAAAGTTAAGGATCTTGAGGTGGGGAAATTACCCTAGATTATCCAGATTGTAAATGTCCTTATAAAAGAAAGAGAGGGGCAGGAGAATCAGAGTCAGAGAAGGAGATGTAACAATGGAAGTAAAAGGTCAGAGAGAGAGAGGGGAGGAAGAGGGAGAGAAAGAGGGAGATGGAATATTGAGATATTGATATTGAGGAAAGGATCACATACCAAAGGATGAAGCCTCTAAAACCTGTACCTGTTCCAGGTGAAGAAATAGATTCTCCCATAAAGTATCCAGAAGGAACATAGCTCTGTCAACATCTTGATTTTAGCCCATACACCCATTTTGGATTTTTGACTTCCAGAACTGTAACATAATATATTTGTGTTGTTTTAAGCCACTAAGTTTGTAGCAATTTGTAACAACAGGAACAGGAAACTAATAGAGTGTGAGTTTTTTAATAAAAGAATATAACTTAAAATTATATAGGAATTTTAACAAATCCATTAAATTAGCATAACAATTTGAATAGAATGCCATTAGCTCATTTCATTGATCATAAAAATATGTTGGAAAAAAAGATCCACCACAATGATGGAATTAAAGAGCTTTTAAATCCTCTAAGTGATGAGATAGTCTCTTGTTATGGACTGAATTGTGTCCCTTCCCCAATCCCCGACCCCATTTCTATGTTGAAGCCTTAACCCCCAATGCGACTGTATTTGGATATAGGGTCTTTAAGCAGATAATTAAGATTAAATGATTAGAATAGATTAGTGGTAGGATGGGAATAAAACACAGACCTACTAGAGCATGGACTTGAGGATATGGGGAGGGGGAAGGGGAAGCTGTGATGATGTGAGACAGTGGCAGGGACATATACACACTACCAAATGTAAATTAGATAGCTAGTGGGAAGCTGCTGCATAGCACAGGGAGTTCACCTCTGTGCTTTGTGACCACCTAGAGGAGTGGGATAGGGTGGGTGGGAGGGAGGGTGACACAAGAGGGAAGAGATATGGGAACATATGTATATGTATAACTGATTCACTTTGTTGTAAAGGAGAAACTAACACACTATTGTAAAACAGTTATACTCAAATAAAGATGTTAAAAAAAAAAAGATTAAATGATGACAAAAGAGTGAGATCTTAATGCAATAGGATTGGTGGCCTTATCAGAAAAAGGGACACCAAAGACCCCTCTCTCTCATTCTTTCGGCATATGCACCCAGAGAAAAGGCCATGTAAGGACACTGAGAATGTACTATCTGCAAGACAAGGAGAGTGGTCTCACCAGAAACCACACTGCTGGCACTTTGATCTTGGACTTCCAGAACTGTGAGAAAATAAATTTCCATGAGAAAATAAACCACCCAGTCTATGGTATTTTGTTACGGGAGCCCACTCCACTAAGAGTGTCCAAGGAAACTGAAGGGTGAATAATCTTCCAATGTTTAGTAGAATCATAATCTTCTAATCTGAGGTAAATTTGTAATACTGCTTTCTTGAACAGGAAATTCATGGTGGCCATGTTAGTTTTCTGAATAAACACACTCTAAAAAATACTGTAAGTATAAAAAAAATTATGAAGTTATTCTCCTAAAATAATTACTCATATAATAATTCATCATACTTTAAATTTAAATCTCACTATAACCTTCATTATTATTACCTAGAATTTATAATTTAATGGTAACATGTTTATAATAACCACCATCTCAGAAATATCATATAATTCTCTAGCTGAGTATCTTGGTTATTTTTTATACTCTTTGTCACTATTTGAAATTATCATTTTTTACCTTCTTGGTATCTGTCTGCCTTACTATAATGAGACAATAAGTGAGAAGACTTTTTCTGTCTCCTTCTCTACTATATGCCAGAAATTAGAACTCAGTGTAACACATAGTAGGTACTCAATAAATATTTATTGAAGAACAGAGTTAATTAATATAAAAATTAATTATGATTCCATATTAATTATGAGTCTGAGTCCATGAAAATACTTTTAACTCTCCTTTTCTCTTTTATATCTAATATTTACAATGATGTGTTTCTTTAAAAGATACTTCACTCTACTGTATGGGGTCCTAATTGTTGACAGAAGCATGGTTCAAATGAGGCAGGATAACTTCTAGATTCTGGAGACCAATTAATACACAGACCTAACTAGATTGCAACAGGTCACCAATGAAGGTCCAGATCTCAAAGGGCAGAAATTACAGAATCAAGTGAAGCTGACAGACAGATGGCAGTCACTGAGCAGTTTGGTCAGTATGGAGATGAAACAAAGGGAGGTCAAAACATAGTAGAAATAGTAGTAGCTAAAAAATTCCTGAACACTTGCTATTTTCTAAATATTTACAAGATTTGTGTGTGTGTGTGTGTGATACGCGGGCCTCTCACTGCTGTGGCCTCTCCCGTTGCGGACGGAGCACAGGCTCCGGACGCGCAGGCTCAGCAGCCATGGCTCACGGGCCCAGCCGCTCCGCAGCATGTGGGATCTTCCCGGATGGGGGCACGAACCCGTGTCCCCTGCATCGACAGGCGGATTCTCAACCACTGCACCACCAGGGAAGCCCTACAAGATTTTTACACATGTAAGGAGTACTATTTGAAAATCTTAAACCATGAGCTTTCTTTTTCTATGCCTACTGTCCTGTGACTACTATCTACTGGAGTATTGTCATATATTACTCTGTATAGAGAACAGATACAGCCTCGATAAAATAAGTTAAATTAAATTCTAAGTGAATTTTTTTCTATTAATGTTGTGTTAGTTTCTGCAAATGGTTCATGTATATATATAGATATATTCATATTTATATTCATATATATATTCTTTTTCAGATTCTTTTCCATTATAGATTATTACAAGGTATTGAATATAGTTCCCCTGAGTGATTTTTTTTTTAATTCACAGGAAGCAAAATAGCCTAAAACTAAAGCACTTTTTGATTTGCAAGGATTTATTATTTGAAGAAATATGTATAAGTTTGCATCTAAGAGATGATAAGAGATGAATAGTGAAATTAGAGAGAGAGCAGAGTTTTTACTGAAAGCCCTGAGTGGAGAATGCAGGGTATGGCAACACTCTCCCATCTAACAAGAAAGGGAACGCTTATATTTCTAAATTAAAGAGAGAATTAGAGAAGGACTGAAAAATGGCGAAGAATGCAGGAAGGAAGACCCATGTTGAGACTTTCTTGAGGCTTCCTTGCTGACTTCATAGGGCCCATTCTACAGGGATGAGTAGAGAATCCCAGGTAGCTGGATGAGTTCCAGAGCAGGAGAGCTTCTTGCATGAATTCTACAGTTAAATTGACTCATCAGCAGATCTGTCCATGACACTCTGGATATGACAAGCTGTGTAGAAATATATACCACCTAATTGAATTTTCATTCCAAATTTACTTTGAATGGTGTACCAAATCTAAGCCATCAGACATAGGTTAGTATCTAACCAGGAGAAAATGATGTAAACCATTCTGCATGCAAATACTTTATACTCATACTCTAGGGAACATATTAACTCATGTGTGTGTATTCATATCTCCATGGCACATCAACAAATTCACTAAGAACAGAGCTGTGTGACATGGCATAACCTCTGAAATGTATTTGATGAAGTGTTTTTTTTTAATTTTAGTTGATTCTGCCGGCCAGCGGGCAAGGCATTACCTAGATCTTCAGGGGTCCTTCCTCCTCCTAATGATGACACAGTGCATATGCATCACTAGTAAAAATGGCATGGTGAGATTTTTAGCCTGATAGAGGGTAAGAATTAGCCTATAGGCCATATATGGTATGGAAGAGGTTCAAATTCCCCCACATGACTCAGAGATGGTTGCAGAAGGGCTGGATGAATGGGTCATGGAGAGAAGAATTTAGTGTAGGTAAAATCCAAAATAGGTAAATTCCACAACCAGAGGAGAAGTTAGGAAGCAGAGACATTTATAGCCAACACAGAGAGAGGAATTGCATGAGAAGCAGGTGCACAGGGGACAGAGGCAAATACACAATGGCAAAGCTTCAAACAACCTAGGAGACACAGGGAAGAAAGGTGACAGAATGCAGAACAGCCTCCTGCCTCTCAAACCTTTGAAGTTATACCAATTTTTCTGCCACACCAAGAGGCATCCTGAGAGCATGAGTAGTAGAAGAAAGAAAAGAATGAGGAAAAGATGGAGAGAATTTAAATGGGAAGACAGTCCTAATATCAAGTTTAAATTTGAATTGGTTTAGTTTAAGTATTGGCTGAGACTAAACATCTAAAAGCAACTACATTTTAAACTTGAATAGCTAAATTACTTTTAATAGACTGAATATTATTGGACTTCAAGGTGGTCAGCAGTGCAGCAATTAAATGAGGCAGTAGGGATTACCAAATTGGAGAAAGGACACACCTTGTTGGGCTTTTGATATCCTGACCATTTTAAGATAATTATTTTATCTGATAGATATTTTATGTGATAGAATTTCTGGATAAGATCTCAGTTCTTATACAACTTAGTTTTTTCAGTTAAATAAATTAAGTTATTTAAAGTTCTCCATAAATTTTTATTTTTCTATAAAAAGGCAGATATGATTATAGTAAAAATATCCAAAGAATATCAAGGATGAATAAGTGAGACTTTATAAACAAAGCACCTGGAACCCAAAACGTGCTCTTTTTAAAAAGCTGCTTCCTTCCACTCAATTTCAGTGTTTGCTATGTTCTAAATGATAGCTTGCTAATACATCCCTCAGACAAGTCATCAAATATGCTAGACTAGGTGTTAATACACTTGCTAAACCACATGCAATGTTTCTGAGCAAGCAGGAACCATGGAAATTTCTGGGAGATAAAGCATCCTTTCTAGAGAAGCATCATCAAGCTAAAGGCTATAAGAACCACCTTAAAATGGTTTTTAGTATAAAAAATTGGTATCATAGCTCATTAACTCACAAGGACAAGTTGATTGAGTTAGGAAGTGGTTCATTCGATTTATAAAGAATACAATAATTTGAAAACAGTTGTTTTCTGCATTTGTTCTATTTCAGTTATTTGTAAGATTAGATTTTATTTCAAGTTAACCTCAGCAAATGCCAGTGTTTGTGAAAGCATCAAGCTCTGGGCTATTAAAATATATCTTGCCTATGGCACCGCACACTGGGACCTTCTGTCTTCATTCTGGGTGAGATTAATACTGTGGCAGTGGGATGCAAAGGTTACACACCTTCTTGTTTTACCTCCAGAAACAGTGATAAAATGGGTATAGAAACCCCACTGACAAAGAAACATGGTTTTAATCACTGTCTACATTTTTTTGCTTGCATATTCCTCCCTCTCACTGAATATCAAAGTGTCTCTTTAGTAAAAACAAAACTATTCCTGCAGGTGTTCATTTCTTCTCTAACACATTTTATCTCTCCTTAGGGACTGTGGTCACCAATGTTTCCACACCATGGGCTATGTTGTAAAAAACAAAACAAAAACAAGCCCCTTATGGTGACAACAAAACTATTTAAATGAACCCTCACCGGGGGAAAACATTCACTTCTGTGTTATAAAATACTTAGTATGTCACAGATTTCTTTGGTTAAAAAGTCAGCAAATATATGTAAGTAGTAATATGAGAGTCAGTAGAAATAGTCACATAAGGAGCAGCAGAGCAGATTTAATACATTTTTTTTGCACTTTGCTAATAATAAATGTACTGATTATTCAGTGCTTCCACTATTAAATATGTCTATAATATACTATAATATATATACTATAATGCAGTTGCTAGGGTTTTACATTATCTTTTTGACAAAAGCAGTGGAAGAAACAATTAACGGGAACCTAATTTCTTCTAGTCAATAGTGAATTAAGCAAATGGCAATCCTTGGTAATCAAGTGGTGTGTCATGCTTTCACACAATAAAAATCATAATTATCATTTTTTTCTTTTCCAAACTCTATTAACATTACTAATATTGTTTGTTTCTTTATTCTCCTTTAGACTCTTCTGAAAACATACTTAACCCTCTTTTTTATATGAAACATGAGTCTTCCAAAGAGCATATAAGATAACTTATACATCTGTTAAAAAACAAAACAAACAAAAAAAAAACTTATGGTAATTATTTTTGGTACTAATGTTGTGGTTATTACTTTTGGTATTATCTTTCCTCTTAATGGAAAAATCAAGATGATTCATTCACTGATTCATTCACTGTACATTTATTCACTTAACATATTAAATGTTTAACCATCAAAAAGACAATAGTATCATTTCTCTTAAGTTATTCATTTGGCAGGGAGAAGTAAATAATTAGAAAAGTATGAATGAAGAGTATTATGAAAACATGTTATATATATGTGGTAGTCATAGTAATTTTGCTGCTAACAACTCTTTTCAATTTCCTTCTTTGTGAAACTCCTTGGAAAATTTTCCCCACACCATTATATAGTAAAGGTGGATTTTCCAGTCATGGTCCTCCATTCTTCCTGGACAAAAATTGGACATATTTCTCATTCTAGTCCAGTCTTAGTGTTCCTGGAATATTGATTGATATTGTTTCAGAATGGATACCTAAGTCAAGTAGGACCCAAAAAATCTTTTGGAGGGTTAAATAAGACATCAGAAGAAATATTTTGTGTTTGTGTATATGGATGTGTTCTCCTAAAATTCTTATGATTACAAAGATGGAATAAAATGAATGTAAACTTATTGGCAATAATTTTCTACATTATACAGAAAGAACCTTTCATTATCATAGAGAAAATATTCATCAGGAAACAGAACCTAGTAAGAAAGAGAAAAAGAGAATGAAAACAACAATGAATCAGAAAGAGAGAGGGAGAGAGATAACTTGGCATAACTTGAGCTCCTGGAACCAAATGTAACTAAAGCCAGATTTCTCCATCTACTTCCCAATTACTGGAATCAGTAAGTTTCCTTTAAAACTTAATAATAATAGCACTGTTGAATGTTAATATAACAGAATGTGAGTAATCTTTCCCTGCTGTCTCAGATTTTTGCAGCCGGCTCAAATGTAGAGGACAATGTTTTCAGTGCTGCCTCAGGTGAGGTTCTCATCTATCTTACAGACTTGCTAAAGGATCCTCTAACTCATTCAGCCTGCACTTACCCTTTACCCTGAGGCTATTTGAAAGAAGGAAAACATTCTTTGGAATTTGAAAAGGCCAAAGGTGAGGGTTTCTTAGGAAAGACTTGTTCCTGTACTGTTTTCCCCAAGCCCTTCTGCCCTAGGGAAGGAGGGGAAGATACTTCCCTCTCATTTCAATTCAAGAGAAGGGGACTGAAGAAAAATCATTTTGAGAGTTTTACATCGTCCCCCTGGAGGAAGAGGAACACAGGCAGGGTTTCTGATTTTCACCTACTTAGAGAACTCTGAAAACTAAAGACTGGCTGAATCCTGCTCTCAGGGCATGAAGTGACCACAGAGGAATGACTCACTAGAAGCCATGGGACTGAGGGGAGAGCCTCCATTGGCCAGCAGCAGGATATAGCTACATCAGTGGAACTTTTCATAAAAGAGTTTTGTGGTGGTTTCCAAACAACTCAAAAGAGAATGAATGAGCTTTTGAAATCTACCTCATCCAGGATGCACTAACCCATGATTATCATGGGACCAGTAAAATCTTTATTTTTCTTCTTTCTGCACCTCCAACTATGGAGGAACCAGATAAAGCCCTATGCATGAAGGAGGAATTAAAGACCCATGTATAAACACTGAGAAGCAGCTCATGCCCACCCTTCTGACCTAATTCCCGATTCCAAGAACAAAGGATTTTCAAGTCTTGGAGAAGGAGAGTCTTTAAATCTCACAAAACTTTAAAGGAAGGAGGTCATATGATTTAATACTAGTCCTGGTTACACAAAGGAAGCTGTCATGTGTTCATTTCTTTACTGAATATTTATTAAGTGCCTCCTAGATGCCAGGCACTATTCTTGATGGTGGAATAAAACAGTAATAAAGCAGAAAGTTGCTGCCATCCTGGGGTCTATATCCCATTGGAAGAGACAGAAACAAATAAAATGACACAATAAACAGTACTACTTTGTTTAATGTTATGAAAAAAATAAGGAGAGTAAAGGGAATTAAGAGCAATTGAGGGTCAGATTACACATTCTAACCTGGGAATGCCTCTCTAAAGAACCGAGGAAAGAAAAGTAGACCCTACTGCAATAATAATAATCCAATAATAATCCAATCCATGTTCCTACAGAACATAAACGTTTCCAACAAACACAGACAAGGCTAATGATACATATTGTTTCTACCAAGGTGTAGACAAAACAGAACCTCACTCACATGAATGAGTAGCCTTCCCTTCTTTTGAGTAATTGCTGATTTATTACAAGGATCACACTCTGCTTTGCTTCCTTTTCCTCTCCTGCCATACAAAATTCTTTGCATGTCTACAGAAGAGCCAGAAGGCCTGTGCTTGAGGATAATAATTAAGGAGGAAAAGAGGAGGTAATGTTAGAGAGGTAATCAGATTATTAGGACGTGTAGATTAAAGAGATTGGATTTTATTTGATGTGAATTGAAGTCCTTTGAAAGACTGTAGGCAGAGGAATAAAACAATCCAAATCTAAAAGATTACTCTCATTAATGTATGCAAAATAGATTGATGGGGTGGGACATGGAGGTGATGATGACAATAATGGAAACTGTAAAACCGATACCTTTTTCAGTTGTCTAAGTAGGAGATGATGGTGGTTATGACTGGTTGTAGAAGTAAAAATGGTAACAAGTAGCTAGATTACAGATATATTTTAAAGGTATGGCCATTGGACTTTCTAAAGGATTTGATGTAAAGGTAAAGAAAAGTGAGAAATTAAAGAAAATTTTTGGATTTTTGCTTGAAAAACTAGGTTAAGGTTGGTGCTAATGGCAGCCATGGGAAAATGTGGGACAACCAGATTTAGCAGAAAAATAGAGACTTATCTTTTGATGAGATTCAAGTGAATATGTTGAGTACATTATTGAAAATTAAAGAGTTTGAAACTGATGGGTATGTTGATATCCAAACTCAGTCAGTCTAAAGGTGGCACAGTTGTTTCAATGATGTCATATATGCATTCTTAAAAATCCCTGCACTATGGTTATGCTAAATTGTGTAATGAAAACCACAGAGCTGATGAGAATGCAAAACCAGAATTTAAAAACAGCATAAGTGATACAATAATAATTTTGAAAAACCATAGGAACCTAATAAAAAGAGTAGCACACTTTTACACAAGTTAGTTGGTTAAGAAATACATAACTACTACAATAAGTATGGCACTTTACCTTGAAAAAGACCTGAAGTTTGCTTATGGAATTCATTTACTGTGTGCAAGAGGAAGAGTTCAAAATAAATATAGGAAAAGAATGAAATAAAAAAGAAACAAAGAGAGTAAAAGAACAGAGAATAGAGAGGAAAACAAAACAAAACAAAAATAGGATAAGAGGAAGGGAAATTAAAAAGGGAGTTGGAAATGAAGTCGTGGGGCCATGGTGGCCATAGGAAGCACTACAGCTTATAGGCTGATGTGAAGTGCTGCAAGAAAGATTACAGAAACTGAAAGGAAAGTTGTAACACCAGATATAGATACATGTGTATCATTGTCTTCTCACTGTGTGCATTTTGTGCAGTCCTGTGCAGCTCAGTTCAACTGTGTGCAGTTTTCTGCATTTACCTAGTGTTTCCCCCAATGAAATTATGTACAAGCAATTGTGTTCAAATTGTTTCCTAATATATAAATTGCATTGAGCAAGTTTGTGTTTTCAAAAGAAACATTAATAGCAGAACTATTGAAGACAAGTGGCTAGATAACAATGATAATAATTATTATAATTACTATTATTAAAACCATTATTATGAATACATGGTACTTAGTATATGTCAGACAATATTCTAAAATTTTTATGCATATTTACTTATTTAAATCTCACAAAAAGGCCAAGGGAGGAAACTATATCAGCAAGAAAGAAATGTATTTTTTGTGATGGAACTTGTTGGTAACTATGATGAAGGTGGTTTCAGAAAAAAATGACTCATATCCTTTTGGGAAAATGTTTCTCTAATTGCAACTGCAATCCACAAAGTTAGAGGCACACATGTCTCAACTGTTTGAGTAATTTTACTACCTGGTAGAGAATAAACTCAATATTCTGATGACTGAGAAGTATTGTTAAGCCACATGATCAACTATCCTTGAATCTTGCCTATGGCAGATATTAAGCTTTGACTCAACTCCAACTCTAGAAGCTTTAAGGTATGTATCTGTATATGAATACACACAGGTATACATAATTTATATATGTATTCTACACATGTGTATATACACATGTGTATGATATATATACAATGTGTCTTTCCTGCAATGTATCTTTTCAGTTTCTCCCATAAAATTTGGATTCAATTCTCCCATCCCTTGAGTCCGAACTGAACCTGTGACCTTCTCTGGTCAGTGCTGCAGAAAGGATAAGGGCTAGTTCTAAGACATTACTTGCTTCTGCCTTCTATCTTAGAACCTTGTGATCACTTTGAAACTATATCTAGGATGGCCTAATGGAAAATATAAGAACATATTCACCCGAACAGAAACCATCCCAGATAAACCAACTCCCAACAGACCTGCTAGACATCTACCTGTCTCTCCCATTGCGGAGCACAGGCTCCGGACGCGCAGGCTCAGCGGCCATGGCTCACGGGCCTAGCCACTTTGTGGCACGTGGGATCTTCCGGGACCGGGGCACGAACCCGTGTCCCCTGCATCGGCAGGTGGACTCTCAACCACTGCGCCATCAGGGAAGCCCAGTCCATAGACTCTTGAGCAATGATTAATAGTTGTTATTTTAAACCACCAAATTTTAGAATGTTTGTAACACAGCATTATTGTGTGAGTAGATGACTTTAATGATCTTTTACATTCTGTGACAACAGTAACAGAAGGCCTAATGTTGTGTCTCTAAATTCATGGTTGTTCAGAGATAAGAAATAGAACATTCATCTTTCTGGTATGGTACAATATGCTGAATAGTGTTCTCCCCCAATTCATGTCCACCCAGAACTTCAGAATATGACCTTATTTGGAAATAAGTTCTTTGCAGGTGTAATTAAAGTAAGGATGGATTGGAAATCATACTGGATTATGCTGAGCCAGTAGAGTGTCAATACAAGAGAGAAAGGAACTCACAGAGACCCAAAGAAGATGGAAGCAGAGATTGGAGTGATGTGTCTGAAAGCCAAGAAACATCAAAGCTTGCTGGACACCACTAGAAAGTAGGAGAGAGGCTTGGGATGGTTTTCCCCTTACAGCCTCTAGAAGGAACCAACCCTGCTGACATTTTGATTTCAGAATTTTGGCCTGCTGAACTGTAAAGAGAAGACATTTCTATTGTTTTAAGCCACCCAGTTTGTGACACCATGTTACAAAAGCTCTTGGGAACTAGTACTCACGGTTAACAGTAGAGGTGGCATTGTTCTGGGGTCTCTGCTTAAGATACAAGTATCCTCAGTTGCAGCTTCAAGATGGTAACAGAGGTAGCAGCATCACTGGAAGACCAGTCATGTGGTCAGGGAGACATTTTTGGGAACTCAGACTACAGCTTAATTTACCAGGCTTTTCAATATTTGTTCTAACCAATTCTTTGCATTAAATCCCTTTGTATTAAATCTTTCTTTATACATTAGCCTAACTGTTGTTGTTCTTTCCCTTTAATTTTCAATTGAATACTGAACGATATGCTCCTCAAACTCCTGATTCCAATTATGAGAAGTAATACATTTTCTTACGGTTTAAACCACTTTAAGGCAGATCTTTTATTTCTTGCAAGTCAAAAGCATCCTTGCATTAGACATAGTATAACATTATAATAGGATGAAGGTATGAAGGTAGGTTTCCTAAAGGGGTAATAAATTAATCATCCCCTATTTTTATATATTTTTGAAACTGGTAGAGAGTGTGTTAGCTGAATTCAAGAAGTGTTGAGTGAGTGTTTTGTAGTTTAAGAAGGGAGAAATATAAAATAGCTACCTTGGAGAATAAACATGAATTTGTTTAAAAATGCAGTGGATTGTCTGACAGTGTTGAATGTTCTCTTGCACATTCAAATTACATGAAACAATTTGCATCATGGTGAGACTTTCTCCAGTAATTATTTAGCTACTTGAGTGCAGGTATGATGTTGACACATAATTCTGTTTAATCAAGGTATTGTTTTGCTAAGCAAGAATAACAGAAGGGAAGAGATGCAGAGAAGCTGGGGTGAATGGAAAGGAACTATTACAGTAACGGGTCATGTGATGTAAAGTAAGTAAGCTGGGAAATAAGATAAGGTGGTAAAGGACAATGAAAAAGTAATAGGATATATTGAGGAAACACCAAAGGAGTTGAAAAATAGTTAAAGAAGCAAGATTAGAGGAAGTGAGTTGAAAAGACAAAAGGTGATGGTGAGACAATAAGATGTTTGAAATAAAGAATATTTATTAATAACAACATTAAGGTTATGTCTGTAGATGTGAATGGTTGAAAAGAGTGGGGGAACTATCAATAAATGTGAGGAGATGAAGAAAATGAGAGTACAGGGTGATGGATGAATTATCAATATGGACGTCGTAGACACCAAGAATGATTACTAATATAGAGGTCACAGAGAATGAGCTAATTAATAAAACCTCTGATAAATTAGGGGTATTGACCACAAGGACATTGGGTGGAACATAAGATAATCTGAAAGCATGAATTTCAGAGGTAGGTATTTTTTGAAGGTGGATGAAGACAATGAAGAGCCAGGAGTACAAGATACCACATGGCAGGCAAAACAGAACCCTAATGGAAGAAAAGCCCTGTCCCAGGAGATTCTCCATGTTTCTGCAACAACAGAAAGAATTTGAGGAGAATTTTCAGAAAAAAGGGTGATCTTATAAGGACAATAAAACCTTCTCAGATAATGAAATTTGTGAGTAGGGAATCTACAGGTACATAAGTTCCCTACATATGAATGAGTTCCATTCCGAGAGCACGTTTGTAAGTCCAATTTTTTCGTTTAGTCCAACAAAGTTAGCCTAGGTACGCAACTAACACAATCGACTATATAGTACTATAGTACTGTAATAGGTTATAATATTTTTCATACAAATAATACATTAAAAACAAACAAAAATAAAGAAAACATTTTTAATCTTATAGTACAGTACCTTAAAAAGTACAGTAGTACAGTACAACAGCTGGCATCCAGGGCTGGCATCGAGTGAACAGGCAAGAAGAGTTACTAGCTGGAGGAGGGAGAGGAGGTGGGAGATAGTAGAGCTGAAGGATCGTCAGCAACAGGAGATGGAGAGCAAGCTGCAATTTCACTCATACCTGACGTTGATGGAACGCAGTTTGCATCTTTGAAAGTTCACAACTTGAATGTTCGTATGTAGGGGACTTACTGTATCTCACAAAGTGCATGAGAAACAGGAAGAAGAGTGAATCACCACCCTGCAGGCTCAGAGGGGAATCAAGGCCCAACCATGATCCTGCCACAGAAACCACTTGCTTGGGTCCCACATGGAGTTGCCTCACTGGATACTCTCCTCCCCCCTGCTGGCCTCTTGACTCCACTTGGCTTTATTTATGCACCTCCAATCAAAAGTCCTGTTGGGAGTATTTGAACAGGTGCTTTTGAGGTAATTACCTTGCAGGGACTGTTACAGCTTCAACATCTTTTTTTCCTTTTTCTCCTAGACAAAATATTTCCCAGCCTACCTACATAAGATATGACCATGTCCCTGAGTTCTGGTTAATGGAATGTGGATGTGGACAGAGGTGATTTTTACCACTTCTGGTCTTGGCTCATAAACTCTCCCATGTGAACTTCCAAACTCTTGCTTCTCCCCTTCTGTTTGTTAAGTGTCAATGGACAAGACAGCCTGAGAAGCCACATGTTAAGGATGACAGAACTTCTGTCATCCTGTCTTTGAATGACTTTACATCATGGAGTCCCAAATCAACAAGCAACCTTTTATCCACACTCAGTTTTACAAGCCGTTCTGGCATCTCTTTACTGGAATGGATAGGAGAAATGCCAAGATGAGTTCCCACCAACTTGACCTATCACAGAAGCATTTACTGAGGGCTAATTACTTAAAAGACACCCTGTTTATTGTTTTATATCTTTTTCTCTCATTTATGTTTCCTGCTCCACTATTCTGAGAGAAAATCATAAAAACGTAGTGGTGAGAAGAATGCAATCTTATGTATTTATTATAAATCTTTGGCCTCTGATAGAGGTGCCTGGTGTAGTTTGGGATATTAATAAATGGAATTTTGTTACAGGATCAAGGAAATCTCAAATTCATAATTTTCCTTTTTAATGCAGTTCTCTAGAGGAAGAACAACCCACCAAAGAGTAATGAGAAATGGAAAATACAGCTACAACTCTGTTGTCAGCTGGGTGGTACCTCCTTCCACATTCAGGTCTCTTCGGGAAACCTTTTAATAGGCCCCGAGTCTCTTACTTACTTTGTCAGTCAAGTGGTAGGAGAAAGCAGAAGAATAATGCTGTGCCCATGGGTTTGAATGTTTAATGCAAGATCGCTCCAACTACTACTAAATGTTTCTAACTTACTGTCCTGAAATTCTTCCACATAGGTCCCTCTTAACATTGTAGCAAGCAAGACAGAAGGGTGGGAAGAGGAAAGGCTTCCTCTCTCTTCAAAAATATAATGAGCTTTTTAAAAGAGTCCCATTTCCAATGCTCACTCTTTGAAATTAACCTCTCTTCTAAAACTCCTTTCTTTTAACTTAGCCACTCTCTAATTACCACCAACTTATTATCACTGTGACCTGTAGTCCCTTGACCTACTCCCTAGGAGACTCAGCCAGTATTTCTCAATGTGTGATTAGAGCAATATTTCTCAATACATGATTCAGAGCACCTGTGTCAGAATCACCTGGGTACTCATTACAACACAGAAATCGGGCTGCACCTCATGCTCACTGAATTAGCAAATCTACGGTGAGGCCAGGGAAATTTTTATCAAGCACAACAGGTTAGATTCATACTTGGAATGACACATGAGAATGTGAGACTCAAACCCTCAGACTATTTCGGTCCATGAGCAGTACTGTACCTCACCCTGCCTCTAGATAATACAAATAAGAAGCCTTTTGAAGAATGCATCCACTACAGCTCAAAATCCCACAATTTGTGCTGATTGCCAGCTCTGGGAAGTCCCCATTTTCTGTATTCACTACTTTCTCCTAAGTTACCTGGTATTAATAGGGAAATTTACAGAAATTCTGCTAATTGAATAGATTGCAAATACTTGCTTTCTAATCTTGGCTAGTCAATTTCTGTTGCCTGTCAACGGCCTACTACCTGTCTCTCAGAATCACAAAAAAGACTTCCAAACTTTTTCCATCCTCACCTCAAACCTTCATGCCCATCCCTAATGTTTGCATTCTCATCACACAAAATTGGTTACTGATAGAACTGTATGAGAGCATTGGCCTTCCTCTGTCACTCAGAGTATGTCTGCTGTAAGCCCTCCTTCTGTCAACTCCCAAATCTGAGAAACAAATTTCCTTCTTTTTAGCCAAAGCCAACACTTCTACTTTTTTCCTTGGATATCCTTCCCTTTTGATAGATGCCTCAGTTCCTTTTACTGATCCTTTCCCTATCTCTCATGGCATGTTGTGTCCATTCCCTAGAGAAATTGTTGCTGTCTTTCCTTATAAATGTGTCTCCCTCCAGCCAGCACACTGCGTTCTTTGCATCACCAAATATTGTAGTAGAAGAGTTTGTCCTCATTGCCTAACTCCTCTTTCCTTCGCTTACTTTTAAAACTTTGCAGTGTTTTCGCCACACCTCATCAGAGAGAAATCGTTCTCCCCTCATGGAACCAGTGATCTCCTGATTGTGATATTCAATAGTGGTTCTTCTTCAAACTCTTTTTAGCAGTTGATGATGCTGCAGCCTCTTCCTTCTTTCAACTCTTTAGTCCTTTGGTCCCATGACATGTGATGCGTTCCTGGTCCTTCTCTATCAACTCTCTCTTCTTAACTACATTCCTCCTCATCTTAAATGTAAATGTTTCTCACAGGTCTGTCCTCAGCTCCCAGGCTGTCACTGAGGAGAAGACACCAACAGGAAATCAGAATTCGCATGTGTTAGGAGCTCTGATGGGAATGAGCCCAGGATGGATGCTGTGTGTGCTCACAGCAGAATCATGTTCCCAAGCCTTTGGAGAGTTGTTTGGCTGAACTCCAACAATGAACGCGAACTAGAAATGACAAAGGCAGGGAAGGCCTTCCGGCAGAGCAAATGAAAAGGAAACACAACACCGTATAAGAGGATGGGATCAAGGCTTTTAAAGATCTTTGGTTAATTTTTACTCTTTTAAAGCCCTAAAATACACTTTCTTCAATCTTTTGTAAAAATTACCTTCTACCGACAAAAAAGAGGAAGGAAAGGAGGGAGGAGAAGAAACAGGGAGAGGAGGGGAGGACAATTACAAAACCAGTCCTGAACACTTGCTTTGAAAAGCATGGAAGTGGTTTGAGGTAAGTCAAAATTCTTACACATATTTTCATTACTTTTTATATGGGACCAAACCTTAAGAAACAGCATTTTTTCTCCTGTTTTATGTCATATAAGAGATATTAAAAGGTTTAAATTCCATTTATCAAGGTAAACCAACTTTTTCCCCCCTCATGACATGAGAGCTTATGAAAAATAAATTTCCAACAATGTTTTCAGAGGTATTATTAGGTAAATGTTTATTTGCTATTGAAATGACAAGCCACAGGTTCTCTGATTCCCTTATTCTTTTTCATCTAGGCTAAAATAAATGGAACACATCACCACTGATGGAAAACTGTTTTGGCAAACTCTTCCTTCTCACCTGTCAGCATTTTAATACCATTCAGACTGAGTTCAAGAGGGTTACTTTTTAATAAATGTCGGAACATGTAAATGCTTTTATAAATAAAACTAAGCCATTCTGCCTTTTGTTAGCTTGCTTATGTTTTACAAAGCTTTCTTTCCGGTACCCATCACATTATTTCCTTTTACTTTTCTCAGCTGCAACCTCACAACATACTAATGGACCAAGCTTATTTCACACCATGTAATATCTTGCACTATTTAAGTATTTGTTTAAAAAGCCATCACCTTAAAATAGAGTGGAGGGAGAGGAAAGTGCAAAAGACCAATTCTGTTCCTTAATATCATTAATGGAAATATTTATGATCACTGAAAATAGTGTATTGCCGACGATAGCTTTGGTGAAGCCACATCTGTTTAGCCTAATGCATAAGGAGCAGGATGTGTGACAGGGAATGGGAATGTGCCATTTGATTTGCAGCTATTACCTGACTTCAAAGACAATGGGTAGGTGCATAAATAAAGACACATCATTATTACAGTGCAGCAACCGGACCTCACTGCAAACAGCTGAAGCCCAGGTTGAAGCAGAATACAGGCTTCCTGCTCCACAGTAAACAATATTTTAATACATTCTCTTAATGTCAGGACTTCTCTTCCTCAAATAAAATTGCTTAAAAAAAAACTTTTAGAGATGGCTTTTAAATGTCATTTTTAATGTGAATTTCCTTTTATCATTTTATAAAATCAAATCAGATAATGTCTTCTCTCTCAAGAAACTTTTACTTTTCTTTCTAAATCATTTGTTAGTGTGTAATATAACAGTATATTTTAAAGTTACTCCATCTTGACAAACAAATAATACTTCTTTTTGACGTGGGAGAGTCAGATATACAAGGCTTTTGGATGTTGATTGAGATGAAAGAGAGTCCATTTAAAGTTTATAATTGGTTTTAATAGAAGATCTGATGATTTCAAGAAAAAATATGGAGTCTCAGGGAAATTATAAGGTTGTAAGTACAACACAGGTTTGGAGGTAAATTTTAATTCTGAGAATCAACAATTGCTAAGGCCAGCATTTGTCATTCTCACTTAATTCCACAAAGGAATTAGCCAGGACTTTTAACTACGTTTTTTCTTAATGGTAGAGTGCTCTAGAAGTAATACAAATAGCAAATTTGTAAAATAATACCTTTATATCTCTCAGCTTATTCATATGCAATCATTTGCATTCCTCAAATAACTGTTAAATTTTTAGAACGGAAATAATAATAATTCTAGGCATTTTAGTTAGACAATAAAATTAAAATATAGAGCAAATAAGTCCATTCGTGAAATTATTTTCATTAGTCATTACCCACAGTGACAGTGGACAGACCAGATTCAAACACCAAACTGTCACTCTTTAAATAGTTGCCATGTGCCAGGCACTGTGTCAGATGGTATATGGGTTACTTGGATGGATAAGACATGGCTACTCTGAAAAGAAGATCATTTATCCAAGAAAAACAGAAATTCAAACAAGTCACCTTAATTAAGCAAAGGTAATATGAGCTGTGAGAGACCTATCCTGCTTCGGAGCAGAACAGAGAGCATTCATTCAACTCTGCCTTGAAAGGGTGAAGGAATTCCAGGCCTTAGAGAATGAGTAATTTTTAAGTCATTGAAAAGAGCAGAGAGAATTCAAAACAAAAGATAACATTCAGAATCAAGAAACAGGGATGATATTGCATGGCATTTTCTGGAAAGTGTGATGAGTGTTTACAGTATATGAAAGACAGGGAGGTGGCATGATTGTAAATAAATCTGGAAATGTAAAAGTACCCTCACCTTAAACTATTAATATGTGTTTTGAGGAATCTGAGTTAGATATAAAGTTGTTTCGAAATAACATACATATATACTTTACATTTCCTATAGCCGATCAGAAAGAGGCACTTAAATACAAGGGAACTAACATAAGTTTATCATTAATTTCCTACCATAAACTTAGCACTGATATGTTCATCATTCTTTATTTGTTTTGATCCTCTCCACTACCTCAAAAATTTTTATTTCCCCCATTTCACAGATGATGAAACTGAGCCTTAGAGGGGTGAAATTGGAGTCTAATAACACTGACAGTAAAGGCAGAGAGCAGATTAGTGAATTAGGAGCACAAACTCGGCAGCCAGAATGCTTAGGGCCAAAACCCAGCACCCACACATATAAAATTTGTGACTTTGGACAAAGGCTTAACATCTCTGTAACACAGTTTCCTCTTTATAAATGGAAATAATAATAGAACCTAATGATAGGGTTGTAAGAGGTACTATTTGCAAACCACTTAGGATAATGTCTGGCACTTAGTGATGCTTAAAGATTTGTTGCTGTATTGTTAGCATCACCATTATTATGTAGGAAAGAACAGGATGAGAATGCAGATGACAAACTATCCCTTCAAGGAAATTAAGATTTAAAGATGACTATCTCCTCCCAATCAAACAATACTTTCTGAAAATGACAAGGAACCTAAACTGTACACACATCATCCCCATAAACTTTAAAATCTGTACCATTATATTCCCCACTTTACAGAGAAAATTGAAATTTATGGAAACCAAGTAATTTGCTCAGGTTTCCATGGTTATAATGGTAACTGAGTTGGAATCAAATAGTGGCTGTTGCAGTTGCTACCATTCTACCCAATTCTGTCTGGTTGAGAGAATCCAATGGCTTCAGGGGTCAGGGGCAGTGTCAGGGGAGACTTCACAGAGGAGGTTCTAAGTAAATTAAGTTTTAAAGGGTGAATAAGAAAGGAAGATACAGTCAAAGACAAGGAGAGTTTGCCAGGAAAAGGCAATGTCCAGTGCAAAGAGGCCCCAAATAACACACTGCTATATTTAAAATGGATAACCAAAAAGGACCTACTGTATAGCACAGGGAACACTACTCAATACGCTATAATAACCTAAATGGGAAAAGAATTTGAAAAAGAATAGATACATGTGTATGTGTAACTGAATCACTTTGCTGCACACCTGAAACTAACACAGCAGTGTTAATCAACTCTACTCCAATATAAAATAAAAAAATTTTAAATAAATAATAAAAATTAAAAAATAATAATGAAATAAAATGGGGGGAAAAAAGGCTAAATAAAACCAACCTGTACATCGAAAAAAAAAGTACATACAGGGAACAGGAAGCCCGGTTTTGTGGATGATGCTCATGTTGCGTTTGAGGAAACGGAAGCAGAAGAAGGAGAGGAGGTCAGCAGATACCCAACCTAGCAGGGCTTTATGTGTCATCCTGGAGTTTTGACTGATTTTCCCTCAGAGCTACGGGGAGTCATTAAAGCTTTCTGAGCTGGAGAATGGTACAGCTGCACCTATAACCACACAGGTTTGAACTGTGGGGATTCTTGACTGGGCAGGGGTTTGTTCCCTAACCTCCTGGTTCTTCAAGGGTCAACAGTAACCAGATTTGGATTTAAAAGAGCTCACTCTGGTGGAAGTGTAAAAAGAGCTAGGCTATAGGCAGGCAGACTGGTTAAGAAGCAATGCAATGAATGAAGGAACTGGCAAGGAATACTGAAAGAAAGAGTGAGTATGTAGATATATTTGGATCTAAAGCTTTCTTAATTTTTCCAAAGATCAACACCACCCCCACATCCTTCATCATCTCTGGCACCCTGGTGTTGCCTTACAGGAATAGTCATTTTATCCTAGCTAGGGCTGTCTTTCTGAACAAGGGATAATTTATTTCCTTTTTAAAATATTTTCTTTAATATATCAACTTACTTGTACCACTTTTCACTACCTAATGTAATACTACTTTCAATTTACATTTGCATTCTAGCATAAACATTTTCCAAACTATTCCTAAATTGAAAAGATTCTTCCTAAACTTAGATGTTAAAAATATTGAATTATGCTTTTCGATAATTTCAAAAAACAACCATGTGAAGGTTGCCTCGTGTTCTTGAAGGATCTCACAGTTGACCTTGGACATTTTTGCCAAAAACATTATATTCAAGTGTTCATCAAACAACCTTAAACTCATGTTGTGTCTCAATAGTGGACTGTAGTATCTGTAGTTGAATTAATGCTCTTACAAATTCTCTAATGATGTCAATTATATCATTTTATTTCATTTTTAATTTAGTGTTAAATGTTCATGAATCCAATGTAAACATTTCAATTTTCTAACAGTCTCTGACTTTGACACTTACTTACTTATATTATACCAGGAAACTCAAAATATAGAAGTATCCCATGCCTCTTTTCAAAGCCTAAAAGGCTTTCTCTACACATTCATTCGACATCCAGGTATTAAATGCCATACAGTGTTTCTAAGTGCTAAAGGTACAGTCAGTAATTTTTTTCATCAAATTTAGTGTATACCAGTCAGTGTTTAATCATTGAGGATAAGGAGACATAGCTCATGATCTAATGTCGTTTTCCAAACTGTGGTCACAAACAGTTTGTGTGCTGGATAATGAAATCAATCGGGTTGATCTATAATGAATAATGTATTTCAAAAATCAAAATATAATAAATTGGATTAGAAAATATCAGTGTCTAACACAAAGTATGATATTATTTTTTGATAATTTAGTTTCAGTTATATATGTAAAGGGAGGAGGGGTACACTGGCTTGAACAGTAAAATATACCCTTTCCTGAATATCAGAATTTTTTTAAATTTTGTAAAGCTCTTATATAAATTAATGAGTTCATTGATACATATATATATATATATATATATATATATATATATATATATATAATTTTATCCTCAAAAGAGCTTGGTGCTTAGTAGAGAAAAGACATGTAAACAGGTATATTCCAATGTACAGCAATGTATGAAGGTGTAGCAGCATATACAAAGAGCAGAGGAAGTATAGAAATTAGTTCCATCTCTTTGTGCCAGGAAAGGGCTTGACCCATTTTTCTTTTTTATTCTCCTCCTCCTCCTCCCTCTCCTCTCCCTTCCCCCCACTTCTCCTCCTCCTCCTCCCTCTCCTCTCCCTTCCCCCCTACTTCTCCTCCTCCTCCTCCTCCTCTTCCCCTCCTTCTCCTTCTTCTCCTTCTCCTTCTCCTTCTTCTTCTATTAAAAAAAAAGCCATCGGACTTTTGGACTTAATACTCAATTTTGTAATTATTAATGTCTATTGCCCTCACCTTTGGGAGAGGAAACTGCCTACATTTTCTTCCTTGGGAGTGTTCTCACTCATTTCAGCCTACATTCCACTAAGGGCAATATTTGGATAGAGTTGTCTTTGCCAGCAATGTAACCTGACAGATGGAAGTTCAGAAGGCGGGTATCTCATGCACACACTGAAAGCCTTCCCCCTGCAAGCTGATCACTGTTTCTGGCTAAACATCTTTAGTTCTACCACATCTAGAGATCCCACTGGTCCCTTTGCTCTCTAGACCTTCACAAATTTCAGGGTTTCAAGGCATTCCTAAATTATCACTTAAATAGTTTGTGTGGTCAAATTATTGCTTAGTTAATATAAATGCAGACTCCTTTTCTGTACTAGGTACTAGGTTATGTGCTAAATAAAACATTGATGAGCAAAAGAGACAGGATTCTTACCCTCAAGAGATTCATCCCCTATTGTCAATAATACTTTAAGCACATAATATTACACATAAATATATTATTATGTGCTATTATATGAAATGTAGAAAGCTAAAAGAATATTTCTGGGAAGACCGCATATAAATTTGCAGTAGAATTCACAGAGGATCTTACCAAATCCACCATCTATGACTGAAACTGAAGGATGTATTAGGAGAAAATAGAGGGGTAGATGATGGAGGGAGTGATGAAGGGGAAGGCATTACTGGTAAAGGAAAGGATATCTGTAACATATATGTAAAGGCCCTGAGGTGGAAACTGGTGCATTTCAGGAGCTGGAAAACCAGCCATGGTGGGAACCAGGAAGAGAGTGAGGAGAAAAACAACATAATGTACGACTGGAGATAAAGGGAGACAGGGACGAGGCTGTGCAGGATCTTTTGTGTATATTTAAGATTTGGGGGTTTTATTCTAAGAGCAATGGGAAGTCATCAAAGGGCTTTAAACAAGCAAATTTGTGGACACAAATACAAAATATGAGATGCGCCTAATTTCTTTTCTTTACAGTAACTCATTGCACAGACATTGTTTGGCTTATGGCAACTATGCCCAGTCATATATTTATAGGTTCTTAGTTAAAAATGCATGAAACATCATGCACACATAAAATTTACGAATAAATCATTTAAAGAGATTATTTTATGCCTCCCATAAACAGTAATAGCATACTCTGTAGTAAATAAATTGGTGTTCAGTTGAGAATACTGTACTTGTTTTGTTTCTTTATACTCATTGGCTCACTGATCATTATCACCAGATGATATATTGAAAGTGTCTTCTTTATCATTGTCTCGATTTTTCCTACTCAAGGTGATTTCTAAATACCAAAGTGCACAACCAAAGAAAACAACTTCAATTCATTACCAACTCACATTTACTTTTTCTCTTTTCCTTAAAAGTGATTTCCCTAAAATTCTCCACAAAGCAAGTTTTAATTTTTTCAACCCACATGTGATCCCTTCTCAACTAATATAAACAAACACCAGTTTTATCAATTTCTAAATACCAAAGTGCACAACCAAAGAAAACAACTTCAATTCATTACCAACTCACATTTACTTTTTCTCTTTTCCTTAAAAGTGATTTCCCTAAAATTCTCCACAAAGCAAGTTTTAATTTTTTCAACCCACATGTGATCCCTTCTCAACTAATATAAACAAACACCAGTTTTATCAATGGGAAATAACACTATCTTAATTATTCTAATTGTAGGATCAAAACCTCCCAAGTATGCTTATCTCTGTAAGGTAGTTTGAGAAAAAGGCAAAGGAGAGAAGATTGGAAGGTTGAATGGTATCCAAACTCTAGACGAAACAATGTTTCACAAAACAATACTTAACTCATAAATCAGAGTGGTAAAGATATTGCAGTTATATAGCCTAACTTATTCCCTCAAAATAGTCTCTAATGTCTTTTGGAGACTGGGTTTGGGATTAGAGAAAAAAACAAAAAACTCATGGATATGTAGTCATAATTCTGCAGGAAGAAACATGTTTTATTACCTTATTTTCATTTTTGAGATATTGACACAAATTTCACAAGAGAAAAAATACTACCTTTGATTTCAAATTCTCAAATAGAGAGAAATAAATACAAATTCTTCCACTGAACCACCAGTTCTTTGTTTTATGTATAGCTGAGTTGTAAAGGAATGTGAATTGAAAATATATTTCTACAGGCTAAGTTTAGGTTGCCCTTTATGGATCTAAATTTCAGATATGTGGGCGCTGCATTTGTGAGCTGCAGTGAAAGCTACAGCATTAAGATGTCTAGAGAAACGGAATTTGGCTCCTGTAGGGCTCTCCCACGATGGCAGCTTTAAACCCAAATTGACATTTAACACAGACAACTGAGAGGCTAGAAAAGACCATACTCTGAAACTGTCCTCATAAATAAAGGTTAAGTATATGAATATTGTGATGCTGTAATCCATATTAAACTCTATTATAGAAAGATGATCTGATCCTGAAATTTACCAGATTAAAAATGTGCTCCCAAGCTAATGAAAAGCATCATAGGTATAGTGACATTTGCTTTCTCTTGCCTTCTCTCCTCCTTGCTTTGGCACCATCAAAAAAGTCTTGCTTCTTCATGATCCTTACCTACATGGAGGAATATCTTCTTCTCCCCATAAGGTAGACTGGAGGTAGAGATAATTTTTGTTTCTCCAAAAGAAATATGTGTGTGTGTGTGTGTGTGTGTGTGTGTGTGTGTGTGTGTGTGCGCGCGCGCGCGCACACATACAGTGGATTACTCTGTACAAAGTCCGGGATCAAGGACTCATGGAAATAATAAAGTTGGAGGAGTTGCAAACATTTTCCATCTACTAGTGGAAGAAACGGATCATACCCCACCTGATGTTGAACAGTGGAGGAAAACACAGCGAGAGCAGAACAGGACAATAGTACTCCACTGTAAGTGAGCAGCAGTCCCTAAGTGACATAGAAGTTGAATCCTACATGAGGCCACAGGTGTAGGGGGTTGACAGTGGAGAATAACAGGATTGAGGGTTACAACCTGTCTTGGATGAACACAGCAGGGGAGCAACATGATGATGACACATAGGAATGTGGCACAATGCCACTTAGCCAAGGGGAAGTCAAGAATTTTAAAACTCTAACATTTACTGAGGTTTTATATTGTTCTTGATTCTCTACTTAGTTAATTCATTTAATCTTTACACACACACATACACACACAAACACAGACACACACACGCACACATACAAACCCACCTATTGAAACAGGTAGAATCATAACCAATTATTTACAGATGGAAAAACTGAGGCACAGAAAAATGGCATAACTTGTCCATGGTCACACTGCCAGTACATGCAATAGGTGGGGTCTAACCCAGGCAGTATCTCTCCTGAGATATGGTCAAATCATGTCAGGTAATGCCAATGTCCCTCTTCACTTGAAACCATCCACACAGCTAGACTGCAGTGAAAGGAACACAGGAGAAGCATTTTGAGTTGATTTAATTTTGAATTTTTCCCATGAGTAGAATAAGTGCTTAAAAATAAAAGTCTGTTTTAATACCTGACAGTATTTAAAAACATACAGAATTGGGATAAGATACTGTCATGATTTTCTAATATCTTACAGGGCAATAAAGATTTAACAGAGCACAAGTATTGGTGTTCATGGGGAAAAAAATGAAGCCATTTCATGTTTCTACATTCCTACGTTGATACTCCTCAGTAAGTTGGACACAAACAGTTGTCTCACTTACAAAATGAGGCAGTTTTAAACACAGGTTTTGGAGTGAGCAAACTTGGTTTAAAATATGGACTTTTGCACATCTGCCTTAAAAAATTTGGATTCCTAATTGGTAAAATGAATATAATAATACCTATTTATCAATATTGTCATAAGAAGTAAATGAGACAGGGAAGCTAAACTATGCTGCTTAAACAGTAAGGCCCCATTTCAGTGGCTTAACAGACTAGAATGTTATTTCCTATTTATACAAGATTCTTGGATGAGTATTCAGGTCTGGTGAGTGATTCTCCATCTTGTGGCCGTCAGGGAACTAGGCTGACTACAGCTAAGTCAGCAAAATAAAAAAGAGAGAGAGAGAGAAAGGAAAAGGATAATTGCACATAGCAGGTTTTGTGGGCAAGGCCCACAGTGGCAAATTACTTCTGTAAAGATCTTAGTCACATGACTGTACTCACCTTCAGGAAATACTGGGAGATATAATTTGTGTGCTTAAGAATGAAAAAAGGAGGTTGTGGATAGCTGGCGATTTTTGTCACATGTACCTAAAATGCTTAGCAGAGTGCCTGACACAAAACTGCATTCAATTTAGCTGTTGCTGTTATCTCTCAAAACCCTTATGGGTTTTAAATTCTAAGAAGTAAAATGGAAAATTATTTTAATTAAACCATAGATAACAAAACTTCTTGTAAATAAAACACTCTGAGCACTGTGATAAATTATTTCAAAGATAAGTACACACATATTGAAGGTAAGATGATAATTATTTCCAGAAAAATAGTAGTTGTATCATTATATAAATCTCTACTCCCAGAGATGTTGAAAGCAGATATTAAAATTTGACAAGAAAGGAACCAGAAAAAAAAAAAAAACTTTCATGAGAAAAAAAATTGTTAGACAACAAGGACCTACTGTATAGTACAGGAAACTATATTCAATATCTTGTAAAAACCTATAATGGAAAAGAAACAAAAATATAATATATATATTAATATACTTATAACTGAATTGCTTTGCTATACACTTGAATCTAACATAACATTGTAAATTAACTATTCTTGAATAAAAAATGGTTTAAAAATTGTTAGAAGACTTCCCTGGTGGTGCAGTGGTTTAGAATCCACCTGCCAATGCAGGGGACACAGGTTCAAGCCCTGGTCTGGGAAGAGTCCATATGCCACGGAGCAACTAAGCCTGTGTGCCACAACTACCGAGGCTGTGCTCTAGAGTCTGCAAGCCACAACTATTGAGCCTCTGTGCCACAACAACTGAAGCCCGCATGCCTATAGCTCGTGCTCCACAACAAGAGAAGCCACCACAATGAAAAGCCCGCATACCCGCAACAAAGAGTACCTCCTGCTCACAGCAACCAAGACCCAATGCAGCCAAAAATAAATTTAAAAAAAAAAAAATTGTTAGAACAATATAGCATCCACTTTACAAATCTCTTCTAAATTTCTGCTGAATAAAGTATAGGAGGGAAACAGATCTACGATGGCATAATATCAACATACACCTTTTCTTTGTAAGAGATGACCTTTCCACAGTTCTATTTCTGGTCTCTTCAGGCTGTGATCTCTAAGGTGCTAATACTGACCTCCATCCATTAACTCTCAAGTTTTTAATCTTATATGAAAGATCTAACATCATCCAGGTAAATATTTAAAGGAATCAAGAGAAATTCACTTATACTATTTGGTAGGTAATAAAGTAATGGGATAGACTTCATTTTGTTCAAGAGTGGGTAATTGGGGGGACAAAAATAAAGGAAAAAAAATCAATATTAAAAAAAAGCTGGGGCTTCCCTGGTGGCGCAGTGGTTGAGAATCCGCCTGCCAATGCAGGGGACACGGGTTCGTACCCCTTTCCGGGAAGATCCCACATGCCGCGGAGCGGCTGGGCCCGTGAGCCATGGCCACTGAGCCTGCGCATCCGGAGCCTGCGCTCCACAACGGGAGAGGCCACAACAGTGAGGGGCCCGCGTACCACAAAAAAAAAAAAAAAAAAAAAAAAGCTGAGGTAACATAATAGGAAGAAAAGAACAAAACATACACTCTATGAAGCTAGAGATAAAAGGTTGGCTGACAATACACAGATTGAAATGGAACGTTAGCCATCAGATTTAGGGAAGAAAGCTAAGGAAACAAATGATGCTTTAGCAAAAATATAAATGATACAAGAAGTAGGATTTGGAGGAAAATACCCAAATGTAGATATGAATTCCTCTGTCTCTAGCCATGTGATGATTTTTCCCATTTATGGAATAGAGAAAAACAATATAAATATTTTTCTGTAGCAAGCTGGGCTTACAGTTTCTACACCATATCTCATGAGGCAGGAGCTTTCAAACTTTGATAACCACTATCTAGAGTGAAGATATCATTTTACATCATGACGTTATGCACATAAACACACAAACACACAATGACAGTCTTCTGAAGCAGTACTATGTGTAACGCTGTCTGGAACTTTCTCTTCTCTTCTCTTCTAATTCATTTAAAATAATGTTGATTGAGACTCATCAATCTGATTTCCTGAGAACCTAATGAACCCTGACAACTGCTAAAGGGGTCTATGAATTTGCACTGAGAAAGACAGAATACTGATTCCATTCTTGAAGTTTCTTTTTGTTTGTTTCCTGGTGATCCTTCTGTGTGTACCTAATCTACTTAGGAGCAGGTCCATCCCTTTCTTTAAGCTCTAAGAGGATTCCCCTGAGCAATGCTTAATGGGAATTTACTTAGAAAATGTTGTGAGGAGGGGGGAGGATGTGAATAGATTCTTCATCAGCTCAATCTGTATGCTCCTCAAACCCCAGGGAACTCAATAAAGGGAGAGGACTAATTAAAGTGGGAGACCAAAATCTACCCTTGAGACTAAGCTGAAGGCTAGAGGCATCCCCTCTTCATTTGTCCCTAACAAGAGAGAGAAATGCCAGCTCAGGTCTCCAGACTTTTTAACAATATCGCTTTCTTAGTCAGAGTGCTAAAAACAGTGTACTGTAATCTCATTCAGTACATTTTAAACTGCAGGAAATCTCTAAATACTAAATCTTGAAATAAATATATTGTGTTATGACAGCATTTTAAAATAAGATTAAAGAGAATGGAACAAAAATATCTGATGGCTTTGCAGATTTTATATATGTTATTTCACAATTTTTTTTCATTTACTTAGATATACATCTGTCTAAACATGTAAGTATGTACTAGTTTATGATATAAACTATTTTGCTTATAGTAAAAAGCACTGTAAACTGCTTCAAGTTATTTTGTCACTGCATTTAAGTGGAAGTAGAAAAACATGTGAAAACTGGTTTCTTTGTGTTGAGGTCATAGAATTTTTATTTTATTAGTATCAAGATTAAAAAAGAAAAAGAAAAAAAGTCAGTCTAACCATTCTGAATCATCTCTTCCAAAAAAATGGGCAACAAAACAAGACTATAATCATAACTACACTGCAAACAAATTGAGATTTATTATAAAAATACAGTATAACAGTTCCATAATACATAACAACAACACTACTATGAATTTTAAAATCAGAGAATTAAAAATACAGAAAACTAAAAATAGACATATAATATAAAATACATGGTAACTATTATCATTATGTGAACAAGAAGTGGAATAGAAATAATATTTTTAAATATATATATTTTTTTAATCTTAAGAGAAGGAAGACTAGTATTTAGCTGTTTTGAAGGAGTTTATTACAAACCAAAAGAAATTTATACTGACCACCAACTACACAGGTTCTGGTGATTTAAATCCTTCAAGTATTTTTAAAAATATTGTTTAGATGGGAAGAAAAATTAGGTCAAATGATAGCTAAATGGAGTTTTAGCTATATTTCTACTAAAAACACAATCTAAAATGTAACGTACGCTTTACAAATAATTAGGACAAAAAGAAACTCATTGAAAGGAAAATAATGGCTCTATATAATAAATGGGAAACAATGGAAAAACTAGAGTCATAAATGTGAAATGCTGACAGAAAAGAAGCAAATTATTTATTACACTATGTATAAATGAGTTAACATTTCCTATTGAAAAATCTAAATGCTGCTCATTAGAGAAACTTAAAGCAAATGAATAAAACAAGTCAAAGTGAATATGCAGGAGGGAAAAATCAGATGGTTACAAATAAAAACAGAAAACAGGGAAAACAATAATTATATCAGGTGAAAAATCATGAAGGTGAGTAGGAAACGCATCTTTATATGATGAGGGGACAATTTCCAATTCAGAGTCCTGGGAAGTGGAAGACATGACAGTGTCGTACTTTACCTGAAAGCTGTGCTCCTGGAAAACAGCAGTGATTATCACTAATTATTAGAGAAATGCAAATCAAAACTACACTGAGGCTCTCGTACTACAGGGCACCTGGGTGTTCAGAGCCTGAGGCCAAAATTGTCAGGACTGCAGGGGGAGAGGGGCTCTGCTCTCGTCTTTCAATAAAACTGTTGGTCTAATTCAAAACAAAACAAAACAAAACTGCAATGAAGTTTCACCTCATTCTGGCCAGAACAGCCATCATCAAAAAGTCTACTCTACAAATAATAAATGCTGGAGATGGTGTGGAGAAAAAGGAACCCTCCTACACTCAGTGGGAATGTAAATTGGTATGACCACTATGCAGAGCAGTATGGAGGTTCCTTAAAAAAACAAAAATTGAGCTACCATATGATCCAGCAATCCCACTCCTGGACATATATCTGGAGAAAACTCTAATTTGAAAATATACATGCACCCCAATATTCATTGCAGCACTATTTACAATAGCTAATTTTTTTTCTAAGACATGGAAGCAACTGAAATATCCATTGACAGATGAATGTATAAAGATATGGTATATATACACAATGGAATATTACTCAGCCACAAAAAAGAATGAAATATTACCATTTGTAGCAACATGGATGGACCCAGAGATTATTGTACTAAATGAAGTAAATCAGACAAATGTCACATGATATCACTTATATGTGGAATCTAAAACAAAAAAAATGATACAAATGAACTTATTTACAAAACAGAAACAGACAAACAAACTTATGTTTACCAAAGGGGAAATGGTGTGGATAAATTAGAAGTTTGGGATTAACATATATACACTGTTATATAATAAATAGATAACCAACAAGGACCTACAGTATAGCAGTAGGGAACTATACTCAATAATTTGTAATAGGGCTTCCCTGGTGGCGCAGTGGTTGAGAATCTGCCTGTCAATACAGGGGACAAGGGTTCAGGCCCTGGTCTGGGAAGATCCCACATGCTGAGGAGCAACTAGGCCCATGAGCCACAACTACTGAGCCTGCACGTCTGGAGCCTGTGCTCCACAACAAGAGAGGCCACGATAGTGAGAAGCCCATGCACCACGATGGCCCCTGCTCGCCGCAACTAGAGAAAGCCCTTGAACAGAAACAAAGACCAACACAGCCATAAATAAATAAATAAATAATAAAAATAAAGGAATTCCCTTAAAAAATAATTTTAAAAAATAAATTTGTAATAACCTATAAGGAAAAAGAAGCTGAAAAAGAATAGATATGTATATATATATGTGTAACTGAATCACTTTGCTGTATACATGAAACTAACACAACATTGTAAATCAACTATATTTCAATTAAAAAACAAGATATTTGTATTTCAGGAGACCACTTACTGAATAGAAATATCCTTTACCATGTGACCTAGGAACTAATAGATAATCCAACTGTTTGCCTATAGTAAGGCCAGAGACAGACTTAAATTCCCATTGTTTGACTCATAAATGATTAGCTGAACTGTCTGTCCCTATTGGGACAAACCCAGTCTGGACAAAATACCCACTAATTTGACGTCACCTAACTAGTCTCATTTCTACCCTCATCACAGGCCCTGGGAACTGGACGTGCCTTTGAGCCCTGGAAAATGGAATTCTCCCTATTTAACAATCCCTCCAGAAATCAGCTGATGTTAGAAAACACATTCCCCAATCAACTGTCTGATGAACCCCACCTGACTTTCTCATTCCTCTTCATCCCATTCTTTCTAGCCTTATTTACTTCTCTTTGTAAAATAAGAGCCTTTTCTTTAGGTTTATATGAGTTCAACATTTTTTTAATAGATTCCAAATATAAATGATACCATGCCATGCAGTATTCATCTTTTTCTATCTGGTTTATTGCACTTAACATAACACTCTCTAGTTCCATCCATGTTGTTGAAAACAACAGGATTTTCTTTTTTCTCATGGCTGAATAACATTCCATTATATATATATATATATATATATATATATATATATATATATATATATATATATACACCACATTTTCTTTATCCATCCATTCCATCAATAGACACTTAGGTTGTTTCCATATCTTGGCTATTGTGAATAATGCCACAATGAACACAGGAGTACAAATATCTAATATCCTGTTTCCATTTTCTTTGGATATATACCCAGGAGTGGAATTGCTGGATTATATGGTAGGTTCATTTTTAATTTTTTGAGAAACCTCCATACTGTTTTCCATAGTAGCTGTACCTATTTATACTGCTAGCAACAGTGCATAAGGGTTCCCTTTTTTCCACATCCTCGACAACACTTGTTACGTCTTGTCTTTTTGATATTAACAATTCTTAAAAATGTGAGGTGATATCTGATTGTGGTTTTGATTCGCATTTTCCTGATAATGTGTAATGTTGAGCAACTTTTAATGTACCTGTTGGCCATTTGTAAGTCTTCTCAGGAAAAATATATATTCAGTTTCTCTTCCCAGTTTCAGTCAAATTGTTTGTTTATTTGCCATTGAGTAGTCTGAATTTTTACATATTCAACTATAAGACGATTAAAGCCTGAAGATCAGATGTATAACATGGTAACTATAACTGATAACGATGTATTTATTACACAATTAAAATTTGCTTAGAGCAGACCTTCAAAATGGCAGAGGAGTAAGACATGGAGACCATCTTCCTCCCCACAAATACAGCAAAAATACATCTGCATGTGGAACTCCTACAGAACACCTACTGAATGCTGGCAGAAGACCTCAGACTTCCCAAAAGGCAAGAAACTCCCCACATACCTGGGTAGGGCAAAAGAAAAAAACAGAGATAAAAGAATAGGGACAGGACCTGCACCTCTGAGAGGGAGCTGTGAAGGAGGAAAGGTTTCCATACACTGGAAGCCTCTTCACTGGCGGAGATGGGGGGGCAAGGGGGAAACTTCAGAGCCACGGAGGAGAGTGCAGCAACAGTGGTGCAGAGGGCAAAGCAGAGAGATTCCCGCACAGAGGATTGGTGCTGACCAGCACTCACCAGCCGGAGAGGCTTGTATGCTCACCCATCGGGGCAGGTGGGGGCTGGGAGCTGAGGCTCTGGTTTCAGAGGTCAGATCCCAGGGAGAGAGGACTGAGGTTGGCTTCATGAACACAGCCTGAAGGGGGCTAGTGCACCACAGCTACCTGGGAGGGAGTTCAGGAAAAAGTCTGGAACTGCCTGAGAGGCAAGAGACCATTATTTCAGAGTGCATGAGGAGAAGGGATTCAGAGCACCACCTAAATGAGCTCCAGAGACAGGTGAGAGCCGCAGCAATCAGCACAGACACCAGAGAGAGGTATGAAATGCTAAGTCTGCTGCTGCAGCCACCAAGAAGCCTGGATACAAGCATAGGTCACTATCCACACCTCCCCTCCTGGCAGCCTGTGCCGTCTGCTACTGGCAGGGTCCCGTGATGCAGGGACAATTTCCCTGGGAGAACACACGGCATGCCTCAGCTGTTGCGACGTCATGCCAGCATCTGCCACTGCAAGCTCACCCCACATTCCGTACCCCTCCCTCCCTCTGGTGTGAGTGAGCCAGAGCCCCCTATTCAGTTGCTATTTTAACGCTGTCCTGTTTGAGTGAAGAACAAACTCTCTCAGGAGAAATACAAGCAGAGGCAGAGCTAAATCCAAAGCTGAACTGCAGGAGATGTGCGAACACAGAAGAGAAGGGGAAATTTCTCCCAGCAGCCTCAAGAGCAGTGGATTAAATCTCCACAATCAACTTGATGTACCCTGCATCTGTGGGATACCTGAATAGACAATGAACATCCCAAAATTGAGGTGGTGGACTTTGGGAACAACTGTAGAATTGTGGTTGGCAGTATGTGACTGACTAATTTCTGATTTATAGGTTTATCTTAGTTTAGTATTTAGAGCTTATGATCATGGTAAATTTGTTTATTGCTTTGGTTGCTCTATTCCTAGCATAGAGCAGAAAAATGAAAAAAGAATAAAAAGAATTGAAGACAGTCTCAGAGACCTCTGGGACAACATTAAACACACCAATATTTGAATTATAGGGGTCCCAGAAGAAGAGAAAAAGAAAGAGTCTGAGAAAATTGAAGAGATTATACTTGAAAATATCCCTAATATGGGAAAGGAAATAGTCCCATACAGGATAAATCCAAGGAGAAACACTCCAAGACACATATTAATCAAACTATCAAAAATTAAATACAAAGAAAAAATATTAGAAGCAGCAAGGGAAAAACAACAAATAACATACAAGGGAAGGTTAACAGCTGATCTTTCAGCAGAAACTCTGCAACCCAGAAGGGAGTGCCAGGACATATTCAAAGTGATGAAAGGGAAAAAACTAAAACTATGATAACTCTACCAAGGAAGGATCTAATTCAGATTTGATCAGAAATTAAAACCTCTACAGACAAGCAAAAACTAAGAGAATTAAGCACCACAAAACGAGATCTACAACAAATGCTAAAGGAACTTCTAGAGGGAGGAAACACAAGAGAGGAAACAGACCTACAATAACAAATCCAAAACAATTAAGACAATGGTAGGGCTTCCATGGTGGCACAGTGGTTGAGAATCCTCCTGCTGATGCAGGGGACACAGGTTGGTGCCCCAGTCCGGGAAGATCCCACATGCTGTGGAGTGGCTGGGCCCTTGAGCCATGGCCGCTGAGCCTGTGCGTCCGGAGCCTGTGCTCCGCAAAGGGAGAGGCCACAACAGTGAGAGGCCCGGATACCACAAAAAAAAAAGAAAAAGAAAATGGTAATAGGAACATACATATCAATAACTACCTTAAATGTAAATGGATTAAATGCTCCAACAAAAAAACAGAGAGTGGCTGAATGGATAAAAAACAAGACCCATATATATGCTATCTACAAGAGACCCACTTCAGACCTAGGGACACAGACAGACTGAAAGTGAGGAGATGGAAAAAGATATTCCATGCAAATGGAAATCAAAAGAAAGCTGGAGTAGCAATTCTCATATCAGACAAAATAGACTTTAAAGTAAAGACTATTACAAAGACAAAGAAGAACACTACATAATGATCAAGGGATCAATCCAAGAAGAAAATATAACAATTGTAAATATCTATGCACCCAACATAGGAGCACTTCAATACATAAGAAAAATGCTAACAGCCATAAAAGGGGAAATTGACAGTAACACAATCATTGTAGGGGACTTTAACACCCCATGTTCACCAATGGACAGATCATCCAAAATGAAAATAAATAAGGAAACAAAAGGTTTAAATGATACATTAAACAAGATGTACTTAATTAATATTTATAGGACATTCCATCCAGAAACAACAGAATACACTTTCTTCTCAAGTGTTCATGGAACATTCTCCATAATAGATCATATCTTGGGTCACAAATCAAGCCTCGGTAAATTTAAGAAAATTGAAATCAGATCAAGTATCTTTTCCAACCACAGTACTATGAGACTAGATATCACTTACAGGAAAAAATCTGTAAAAAATACACATGGAGGCTAAACAATACATTACTAAATAACCAGGAGATCACTGAAGAAATCAATGAGGAAATCAATAAATACCTAGAAAAAAATGACAGTGAAAACCCAATGACCCAACACCTATGGGATGCAACAAAAGCAGTCCTAAGAGGAAAGTATATAGCAATAAAATCCTACCTCAGAAAAAAGAAACATATCAAATAAACAGCCTAACCTTATACCTGAAGCAATTAGAGAAAGAACAAACAAAACCCAAAGTTAGCAGAAGGAAAGAAATCATAAAGATCAGATCAGAAATAAATGAAAAAGAAATGAAGGAAATGATAGTAAAGATCAATGAAACTAAAAGCTGGTTCTTTGAGAAGCTAAACAAAATTGATAAACTTTTAGCCAGTCTCATCAAGAGAAAGAGAGAGAAGACTCAATTCAGTAGAATTAGAAATGAAAAAGGAGAAGTTACAATTGACACTGCAGAAATACAAAGGATTATGAGAGATTGCTAAAAGCAACTACATGCCAATAAAATGTACAACCTGGAAGAAATGGACAAATTCTTAGAAAAGCATAACCTTCCGAGACTGAACCAGGAAGAGATAGAAAATATAAACAAACCAATCACAAACACTGAAATTGAAACTGTGATTAAAAATCTTTTAACAAACAAAAGCCCAGGACAAGATGGCCTCACAGGCAAATTGTATCAAACATTTAGAGAAGAGCTAACACCCATCCTTCTCAAACTCTTCCAAAATACAGCAGAAGGAGGGACACTACCAAAGTCATTCTACGAGGCCACCATCACCCTGATAACAAAACCAGAGAAAGAGGTCACAAAAAAGAAAATTACTGACCAAGGGCTTCCCTGGTGGTGCAGTGGTTGAGAGTCTGCCCGCCGATGCAGGGGAAACGGGTTTGTGCTCTGGTCTGGGAGGATCCCACATGCCGTGGAGTGGCTGGGCCCATCAGCCATGGCCACAGAGCCTGCACGTCCGGAGCCTGTGCTCTGCAGCAGGAGAGGCCACAACAGTGAGAGGCCTGTGTACCGCAAAAAAAAAAAAAAAAAAAAAAGAAAAGAAAAAAAGAAAGAAAATTACTGGTCAATATCACTGATGAACATAGATGCAAAAATCCTCAACAAACTACTAGCAAACAGAATCCAACAGAACATTAAAACAATCATACACCATGATCAAGTGGAGTTTATCCCAGGAATGCAAGGATTCTTCAATATATGCAAATCAATGAATGTGATAAACCATATTAACAAATTGAGTTTAAAAACTATATGACCATCTCAATAGATGCAGAAAAAGCTTTTGTCAAAATTTAACACCCATTTATGATAAAAACCCTCCAGAAAGTAGACGTAGAGGGACCTTACATCAACATAATAAAGGCCATATGTGACATACCCACAGCCAACATCCTTCTCAACGCTGAAAAACTGAAACCATTTCCACTAAGATCAGGAACAAGACACGGTTGCCCACTCTCATCACCATTATTCAACAAAGTTTTGGCAGTTTTAGCCACAGCAATCAGAGAAGAAAAAGAAATAGAAGGAATCCAAATCAGAAAAGAAGTAAAACTGTCACTGTTTGCAGGTGACATGATACTATACATAGAGAATCCTAAAGATGCTCCAGAAAACTACTAGAGCTAATCAATGAATTTGGTATAGTAGCAGGATACAAAATTAATGCACAGAAATCTCTTGCATTCCTATACACTAATAATGAAAAATCTGAAGGAGAAATTAAGGAAACACTCCCATTTACCATTGCAGCAAAAAGAATAAAACACCTAGGAATAAATCTACCTAAGGAGACAAAAGACCTGTATGCAAAAAACTATAAGACACTGATGAAAGAAATTAAAGATGATACAAACAGAAGGAGAGTTATACCATGTTCTTGAATTGGAAGTATCAACATTGTGAAAATGACTATACTACACAAAGCAAACTATAGATTCAATGCAGTCCCTATCAAAATACCAATGTCATTTTTCACAGGACTAGAACAAAAAAATTGTACAATTTGTATGGAAACACAAAAGTCCCTGAATAGCCAAAGCAACCCTGAGAAAGCAAAACGGAGCTGGAGGAATCAAGCTCCCTGACTTCAGACTATACTACAAAGCTACAGTCGCCACAACAGTATGCTACTTGTGCAAAAACAGAAATATAGACCAATGGAACAGAATAGAAAGCCCAGAGATTAACCCATACACATATGGTCACCTTATCTTTGATAAAGGAGGCAAGAATATACAATGCAGAAAAGACAGCCTCTTCAATAAGTGGTGCTGGGAAAACTGTACAGCTACATGTAAAAGAATGTAATTAGAACACTCCCTAACACCATACACAAAAATAAACTCAAAATGGGTTAAAGACCTAAATGTGAGGCCAGGCACTATAAAACTCTTAGAGGAAAACACAGGCAGAACACTCTATGACATAAATCACAGCAAGATCCTTTTTGACCCACCTCCTAGAGAAATGGAAATAAAAACAAAAATAAACAAATGGGACCTAATGAAACTTAAAAACTTTTGCACAGCAAAGGAAACCATAAACAAGATGAAAAGACAATTCTCAGAATGGGAGAAAATATTAGCAAAAGCAGCAACTGACAAAGTATTTATCTCCAACATATACAAGCAGCTCATGTGGCTCAATATCAAAAAAACAAACAACCCAATCCAAAAATGGGCAGAAGACCTAAATAGACATTTCTCCAAAGAAGATATGAAGATTAGCAACAGACACATGAAAGGATGCTCAACATCACTAATCATCAGAGAAATGCAAATCAAAACTACAATGAGATATCATTTCACACTGGTCAGAATGGCCATCATCAAAAAATCTACAAACAATAAATGCTGGAGAGGGTGTGGATAAAAGGGAACCCTCTTGCACTGGTGGTGGGAATGTAAATTGATACAGCCACTATGGAGAACAGTATGGAAGTTCCTTAAAAAACTCAAAATAGAACTACCATACAACCCAGCAATCCCACTACTGGGCATATACCCTGAGAAAACCATAATTCAACAAGAGTCATGTACGACAATGTTCATTGCAGCTCTATTTATAATAGCTAGGACATGAAAGCAACCTAAGTGTCCATATCGGTTGAATGGATAAAGATGTGGCACATATATACAATGGAATATTACATAGCCATAAAAAGAAACGAAATTGGGTTATTTGTAGTGAGGTGGATGGATCTAGAGACTGTCATACAGAGTGAAGTAAGTCAGAAAGAGAAAAACAAATACTGTACACTAATACATATATATGGAATGTAAAAAAAAGTTATGACTAACCTATGTGCAGGACAGAAATTATGTTGCAGACAGACATAGAGAATGGACTTGAGGACACAGGGAGGTGGAAGGGTACACTGGGACAAAGTGAGAGTGCGTCATGGATATATATATATATATATATATATATATATATATATATATATATATATATGCTCCCAAATGTAAAATACCTAGTGGGAAGCAGCCGAAAAGCACAGGGAGATCAGCTCGGTGCTTTGTGTCCAGGTAGAGGGGTGGGATAGGGAGGGTGGGATGGAGATGCAAGAGAGAGGAGATATGGGGATATATGTATACATCTATCTGATTCATTTTGTTATACAGCAGCCACTAACACAACATTGTAAAGCAATTATACGCCAATAAAGATGTTAAAAAATGTTTTGCTGAGAGTAAAACCTAAATATTCATATTTATATACACACATATATGTATACACACAGACAGAGACAGAGTCAGGGAGATAGAAAGAGAGAAAGAGATATAAATAAATATATTTATAGAGATACACAGAGAGAGATGAGAACTTTCATGTTCTAGTGAAAGGATGAATTTTTCTATAATATTTTTTAAAACTGTATCTGCAAATAAGGGATAAAATGGTATTTTTAAACTTTATTTTCTTTTAAAATAAATTCAATTTTCACTAAGAAACCATAAAGGACCTAGAAAAATATTGCATACATTTATTCATGGGTTAAGGAAAGCTTTTCTTTGTAGTACACAAAGATAGGAAATGCCAAGAACTGATTAATAAATCTGGTATATGAAAAAATATGTATGTGTATATGCATGTGTATATATATATATATATATATATATAAATTTGGGCTGCTTTAACAAATGACCAGGTGGCTTAAACAACAAGTTGTGGATGCTGGAAATCCATGATCATGGTGTCAGCATGGTTCTGTTCTTGTGAGAGCCCTCTTCAGGTTGGCAGAAAGTTGACTTCTCACTGTATTCTCACATGGTGGAAAAAGAGTGAGCTAGCTCTCTGACCCCTTCTGATAATGGTATCAATCCCATTCATGAGAGTTCCACCGTCATACCTAATTGCGTCTCAAAGACCCCACCTCCAAACACCATTACTTTGGGGATTAGATTTCAACACAGGAATTTGGCAGGGAGAGGACTCAAACATTTAGTCCATAACTATATATAAAATGTAAGTACACACACATATTTATGTGCATGTATATAAATATGTGTATGTGTATATATATACAAACACATAATATATAAATATATAAATACATTATATATGTGCATATATATATATATATATATATATATATATATATATATATATATATATATATATATACAGGTTAAAAACAGATTAAAAGAACAAGTCTCTGAAAATACTTTGAAACCTATGTTTTGGCCAAGTGCTAAAGCCTTAATTGGTCCTTATATGTGTAAATTTTGTATGACACCACTCCAAGGGACAAAATTTGCATTCGTAATGCTTATAGATTTGTTGATGTGAATACTGTAGATTTGTAAACTTGACAGTTTCCTGGCAGATTGCATGCAGTGAAGTGTCCTAAAGAGGAGCTGTTTCTAATTTCTGGAATGTGCTATTGGGGGAATGATTGTTGATCCTGTCAGAGGAGAGAACACACTACAATTTTTACTATGTACCCCACTTTTATATTCAGTTTTACATCATTTGCCAGTTGAAATTATGCAAACAATATAATATGCTTCTGTTCAAGTGAATATTTACAAACATCAAGCTCTGCTGTTTCCTGAGTCAAGTTCCTCAGGAACAGCAAGGCCACAGCCCAGTCTTTAAGCATCTCAGAAAGTTGCCTGCCATCTAGCACCCTAAATTAAAGGAAAATAATTATAAAAGTTGAAATAAAAATAAAGCCCCATCCCATCTGATGCAATTGAATTGAATTCAGTGCCACTGTTACTAAAGCAATGAAATCAAAAATATGAGATGCGGGCTTTCCTGGTGGCACAGTGGTTGAGAGTCCGCCTGCCGATGCAGGGGACACGGGTTCGTGCCCCGGTCCGGGAAGATCCCACGTGCCGCGGAGCGGCTGGGCCCGTGAGCCGTGGCCGCTGAGCCTGCGCGTCCGGAGCCTGTGCTCCGCAACGGGAGAGGCCACAGCGGTGAGAGGCCCGCGTACCACACAAAAAAAATAAATAAATAAAAAATTAAAAAAATAAATAAATAAATAAATAAAAAAATATGAGATGCTATTTTAGTGCTACCAAAATAAAAAGTTAAAAATAATAAAAATCTTACTTTCATAAGGGTAAGCAATTGCTAATCTTTAACATCATTAATGCTTACATAAATTGACTATTTTTCCTGAAACAAATTTTATAATATTTCAAACTTTTGAAAAATATTATCATTTAATTCTAGGAACTCACCATAAAGAAATAATATTCAGAGATACAAATGAAGATGTACATAAAACAATATTATTATTTTAATAGCAAAAAAACTATAAATCTCTGATTAAAAATGAATATATTTATTAAATTGGCATTTTAAAATATATTTCCATGTTTAATAAGGAGGTAGATTTGTAAATATGATCATTATTACATTTTAATAATATACAATATATTTAATTTATCTAATAGATTACATCATGTATAACTATACTATATAATCTCTTATCTGTTAGACCTAAAATGTTGTATATTATATGTTATGATATATACTATATCATGTATAATATATTATCATGTAAGATATATTGTATATTATCTTAACATTATATAATAAAATATATGGTATATAATACATTATATACCATATATATAATTTACTGTATTTGATTACATTATAAATTTACTAAATATAGTATAATTAAATGTGATATACTTTACATAATATATATATTTGTATATTTAGCTGCTGCTATCGATTGAAGATTTGTGTCCTCCTCAAATTCATATGTTGACACACTAACCCCCATTGTGACTGTATTTAAGCCCCTATCTCGGGCCTTTAAGGAGATAATTAAGGTTAAATGAGGTCATAAGAGTAGGGTCCTCATCCGATAGGTTTAGTGTCCTTAAAAGAAGCGATACCAGAAAGTTTACTCTTGCTCCAGCTGCCTGCACACAGAGGTATGGCCACGTCAGTGCACAGCAAGAAGGCTGCCATCTGCAAACCAGGAAGTAAGCTCTCACCAGGAACCAAATCTGTCAGCACTTTGATCTTGAATTTCCCAGGCTCCGGAAACTGTGAGAAACAAATTTCTGTTGTTTAAGTCACCCAGTCTGTAATATTTTGTCATGGCAGTGTGAGCTAAAATAGCTTCTTCCAGATTTTCAAATTTTCTACATTTTCAATTTTCATAATGATTTTGGTTGTTTTACGTAGAACTTCCCAGATTTATTATGTTTTAGCAGCAGTCTCAGAATACCAAATAAAAGTAGGCTGAACAATAAAGGCATTTAGTCTCTCAGTCAATCAGGAGTAAATTTAGTGGAAAGCAGTTCCAGTCTCGGTCCAGTGGTTCAGTGATATCATGAAGGACCTTGTCTCTTCTCATCTTTCTCCCTGTGATCCTCAGAAGATCATTCAACCTCAGAATTGAAAGACAGTTTCTATGATCAGGTCCTTATTAAATATCACTCAAGACAGGAAGAAGGGAGATAGATGGAATAATTGGGTTTTTGTGGCCACAAACTGTGTCTTATCCCCACCTACAATAAGGCAATTATTGGCAATGGATTGTAAACATCTATACCTGTGGTCTTGTTCCCCTTCTAAAAATTATATTTTATGGCTAAAGAACAAATTTACATTTAGGGGACATCATTATTTGAAGTGTAGTCCAATATCATATCACATTATCAACTCTAGCTCACTGTCAGGATGGCTGCCAACAAAATAACATCAGCACCTCACAACCATGACTTAGATTTAGATGAGCGTGAAAACAAAGAGAAGGTTTTTTGTTTTGTTTTGTTTCGTTTTGTTTGTATTGTTGCAAAATCAAAGTTCTGTGAGAATGTTCCAAACAGGGCTAGTTTCTGTTCACACCCATGTGTCCAGGGACCTGCCAACCTGTTGTGGATGCTGTGGTCTCCATCTGCCCTTCAGGATAGAGCCGCACATTCCCCAGTTGCCAACAGTGTTTGTTCAAAATGATAATCATATGAGACTATATTTTTTCTCATTGTTTCTCTACAAGTTTCCATTTCCAAATTATTAAATAAGAATATCCTTTTGCTCGCATATGAGTTTAAAAAAATGAATATATCTCAGTTGGCATGAGGTTACTTTTCTAAGGCAAAAAACATTTAATGTATTATATAGTTTGGTTTTATTAGTGTAAACTGTCACCCCAAACATTCATAAGTCTTTCATACCTATAAATGTTTTGTGGAAATCAGGGAGTGAGGTTCAGATAAGGTCCAGATAAGGCTGTTTTCTTTTTCTTTCTAGCATAAGAAAAAGAAAACAGCCATGGAAGATGTGGTCGGTAAAATAATAGTCCTTCAAAGATGTCCATATCCTAATCCCTGGAACCTTTGAATATGTTACCTCCCATGGCAAAAAGAAATTAAGGTAGCAGATGAAATAAAGATTGCTAAATCAGCTGACCTTAAAATAGGGAGAATATCCTGATTATTTGTACAGGCCCAATGTAATCACAATGGCCTTTTAAAATAGAAGAGCTTGGCCGAAGAGGTTATCAGAGTGATGCAGTATGAAGTTCTCAACCTACTCTTGCTGGCTTTAAAGCTAGAGGAAGGATGCCAGGACACAAGGAACATGGCCAGCCTCTGGAAACTGGAAAGTGCAAGAGATCTCCCCTCGAGCCTCAGGAAAGGAATGCAACCCTGCTGACACATTGATTTTAGCCCTGTGACACTTCTGACCTCTAAAACGTTGAGATAATAAATTTACTTTGTCTGAAGTCACTATGATTGTGACAATTTGGTATGAGAGCAATAGGAAACTAACACAGAAGGCTGGATACAATTGGGTTAGGGATTGAACCCACGAGAATGTAAGGGCACAAAAATACACAGAAATTTGGGGCGGGGGGAGCATAGGATTGTCCAGAGAATAGAAGTGGGAGAATTGAGCCAACTTCATATATGCCTCAAAAGGTAAGTTAACCTTACCTTAACACTAACTCAAGATTTAGTTGTAGGGCTTCCCTGGTGGCGCAGTGGTTGAGAGTCCGCCTGCCGATGCAGGAGACACGGGTTCGTGCCCTGGTCCGGGAAGATCCCACGTGCCGCGGAGCGGCTAAGCCCGTGGGCCATGGCCGCTGAGCCTGCGCGTCCGGAGCCTGTGCTCCGCGACGGGAGAGGCCACAACAGTGAGAGGCCCGCATAAAGATTTAGTTGTAAAAGAAGGCCCTGCTTTTGTTTATATTATGACTGTTGCTATTGTTACCACTGGTGCACTGCCTGACTTTAGACATTTATAGCTTCATTTTACCCAGTTCTGGATTTGGATTCATGACCCTATGTTCATCCTACCCTCTAAAATCAATCTCAAGGCTATAATTTCTCTCTGGCCATGTTTTCCACAAAGACCACAGCCAGCTCGTCTTCTAAAGCTGCAGTTCTCAAACTGAAGTATGCTAAAAACAGATATCCAGAGACTAGCCTGGGCTAAAGCAAGGTCATATAATCTCCAAAAATAATCTTCAGGAAATATCAGCACTTTTTAAAACATCTTTATTGAGGTATAATTGCTTTACAGTGTCATGTTAGTTGCTGCTGTATAATAAAGTGAATCAGCTATACGTATACATGTATCCCCATATCCCCTCCCTATTGTGTCTCCCTCCCACCCTCCCTATCCCACCCCTCTAGGTGGTCACAAAGTACCGAGAGAGCTGATCTCCCTGTGCTATGTGGCTGCTTCCCACTAGCTATCTATTTTACCTTGGTAGTGTATATATGTCCATGCCACTTTCTCACTTCGTCTCAGCTTACCCTTCCCCCTCCCCAGGTCCTCAGGTCCATTCTCTATGTCTTTGTCTTTATTCCTGCTCTGCCCCTAGGTTTTTCAGAACCTTTTTTTTTTTTTTTTTTTAGATTCCATATATATGTGTTAGCATACAGTATTTGTTTTTCTCTTTCTGACTTACTTCACTCTGTATGACAGACTCTAGGTCCATCCATCTCACTGCAATAACTCAGTTTTACTGTATGACCTTAAAGAATTTGTTTTTTGACATTAAAACTGGGCAAGCAAAACTACAGACCTAACTTTCTGGTTTAGCCAATCTAATACTTTTTTTCTTCTTTCATGAATATACAATATTTATATGCAATCAGGCATTGGAATAGTGGCTATTTTTGTGCTCTCATGTGGCATCAGTGGCATTAATACTGTAGCCTAGATTCAGCCAGAACAAATGTTATTATTTCACTGGTTGCTATAGCTAATCTTAGGCCTTACCACCAAACCCAGTCGAATAAGCTTGAAAATGGGAGATACACAGCACTGGACTTTTTTTAGTTTATCGTTTTTATTTTCATTCATGATCACACAGACATATGCATATACACACATGCATACACACATGTCCACAAATCAAAACTCATTGACAATTGTGCTCCATCAAATTTTCTGTTAACAAATAATTAAATATCCAATATTTCACTTAAACATTGAAAAGTGTCTTTATTTTGTCTTTCTTTTTTATTGTTTAAAATTAAAATATTTTTTAAATTATATTTTCAACTGGGATCATAGATAAAAAGTTAAAACAGAAAGTTTGAAGAAATAGAGGCTCAGTATGTACTTATTCAACTGAATTAGGGAAGTTCAAAATCATTTTCAATTATTGAGCATTGAAATAGGCATGCTGTCACCTTTCAAATGGAGGAAATGAACTTTACAATGAATCTCTTAGCACTACCCCAACTATGGTTAGTAAATTTGTAGAAGCAGTAGTTAATCTAAATAGCATAATTTAGATTTTTACTAAATATATGCACTTTATTATCAAAGAGATGCAAATCAGTTTAATTCAATAGAAGTGATATTGTACAATTTTTGAGCTTTGTCATCAAGAGATCTTACACTGTTTATTCTACCACTCTTGGAAATTTACCTTGAGATCACCATATATAGAAACCCTAACTTGCCTATTGAAGAAAAAGAAGCCACATGAAGCAACCATCAGACAAAAAACACCAACTTCAACATACATGAGTGAGGCCATCTTAGATTACTGAGTCCTAATAAAGCTGTCAAATCCACAGTTGCATGAATGAACCTAGGCAAAACCAGCAGAAGCCCTGCTTTGCTGAGCCCAACCCAAGCTGACCTTCAGAATCTTGACCAAATAGTTACAATTTAAGCTTCCAAGTTCAGGGGTTCTTTTGTTACACAGCAATAAACCACTGATACAATATGTTTATTATCAAGTGTGCTTTCAAAATCCCATGAGACATCAAAAACTTATGAGAATACACTAAAATAAATCAATTGACCTCTTTAATATTTGGCTTGAAAACCTCCCTTAGTCAGATCCACATGTTCATTAGAAGAATTTTCTACCTTCCGTATTATTAGACCTGATAATTTTGACATTTTTTTTCACAACTATGTAATATGTGTCACCAGTTTTTCAGCCTCAATTAGCATTCTTCTCACTATATTTCAAGTGTGCATGAATAATTCATTTGCCATTTCTCTAGCCTTGCAACTTATTTTTGTGTGTGTGTGTGTGGTACGTGGGCCTCTCACTGTTGTGGCCTCTCCCATTGTGGAGCACAGGCTCCAGACGCGCAGGCTCAGTGGCCATGGCTCACGGGCCCAGCCACTCCGCGGCATGTGGGATCTTCCCAGAACGGGGCACGAACCCGTGTCCCCTGCATCGGCAGGTGGACTCCCAACCACTGCGCCACCAGGGAAGCCCCTAGCCTTGCAACTTTTCTGGCCTATTCTCACCATCTTGCACCAAAGCTAATGCCACTTGTTTGGGGTTTTTGTTATACACTATCCTACATCTAGATACTAATATCTATACCAGTTATTTATCAGTGCTTTAAAAAATACCCCAAACTTGATGGATTTAAACAAGCCATTTAATTTGCCCACTATTCTGTCAGCAATTTTCACTGGACCTAGATAGACAGTTCTTCTGCTGGTCTTGCCTGTGTTCCCACACGCAGCTACAGTTATCTGACAATTGACTGGGGTCAGTGCTTCACTCATATAACTGGCAGCTTGGTCTGGGAGGAGGTCAATGGGGCCTCTGCTGGAAAAGTCTACTTTGTTCCATATGGCTTTTCATGCTTCAATAGGCTACACTGGACTTTTGCATAATACTCTTAAGGCTGCATTCAAGGAAGATAAAATCAGAAGCTAGATGCCACTTGAGCCCATATTTATTCTGCCATAAATTAACAGTCAAGGCTCATCAGAAGACCAGTCCAGATTTAAAGGGTGGTGTAGTGAGTTGAATGACTGTCTCCCCAAAGATATGTCTATGTCCCAGTAACCAGACTCTGTGAATGTGACATTATTTGGAAAAAGGGTCTTTGCAGATATAATTAAATTAAAGGATCTTGTGATGTCACCATCCTAGATATCCCCAGGCAAACCCTGAAACCAATGATAAGGGTCCTTATAAAGGACCGAAGAGGAGAAGGCACAGACAGAAGAGGAGAGTCCATGTGAGGATGGAGGCAAAGCTTGGAGTGAAGCAGCCACAAAGGAATGCTGATAGCCACCAGAAGATGGAAGACACAAGGAGAGATTCTTCTCTAGAGTCTTCAGAAGGACTATGACCTACTGACACCTTAATTTCAGATTCTGGCAGTCAGAACCATAAGATAATAAATCTTGGTTGCTTTAAGTCTCCAAATTTATGGTAATTTATTACCATGGTCAGAAGATATAGCCTGCACTTCCTGATGGGAAGTATGAGAAACAAAGTCTCTTTGCAAAGGGGTAGACATGGGAATGGGTGAAACTATTGCAGACATATTTGAAAACAATCTACCACATGTAGGAAATCAATGCTCTTGCAGGAACATTTGAAACTCATTTTCATTAAAAAGGAAAAGTTGAATGAAAGAATTTTATTCAGTTAAAATGAGGGATGCCTTGCCTACAAATAATACATTTAAAAGTGCATGTCAAGGGCTTCCCTGGTGGTGCAGTGGTTGAGAGTCAGCCTGCTGATGCAGGGAACACGGGTTCGTGCCCCGGACCGGGAAGATCCCACATTCCACATGCCGCCGAGCGGCTGGGCCCGTGAGCCATGGCCAGTGAGCCTGCGTGTCCGGAGCCTGTGCTCCACAACGGGAGAGGCCACAACAGTGAGAGGCCCGCGTACCGCAAAAAAAATAATAATAATTAATCAATAAAAGTGCAAGTCAACATGAAAATTTTTAAAGACTCAAATTTTCTTATCTATTAGTTTCATTATCTTCTAGCAAGAGCTTATGTAAGAGGAGAATATTTGGTTAAGTTTTTAAAATTTTTATAGATGAATTAGTTTTGCATTAAAAAGCAGCATAACTGAAAAAGATGACTTTACTTTGAAAAGCTAATGATGAATTTAAATGGTATACTTGAGCTATAGATTGATAGTTTCTTAACAGTAGCTATTACATTTATATTTTGCTTATATTTATAATAATAGTCTCTACAGAACAATTAATTTACAAATTGCTCTATGGAAAAAGAGATGTAGAAGATATTTTAATCAGGTACGTGAATTTCTTTAGCAAGCAAAACTGACCATTAAAAAAAAATAATAATAAATGCTGGAACCATGCCCAGATGGAGCTAAATCTATGGGGAGCCAAAGAATGTGAGTGGCATCTCTAAATAAAATTTTTGTAAACCCAAATTTTTACCTGCAGTAATCACCAATGATGCCTCAAATGTATTGTCTCTTAATTCTCACAAGGTAGTCAATATAATGATAAAATTGGAAGTTTTGTGCAAAGAAAACCCAGTGGTTTTAACACTCATGTTTGAAACAAATGTATAATAAATTAGAAAGAATATTTGCAAAGGCACCTTGCTACACCTGTCAGCACATAGAAGGTGTTGACAGTTTTTGAACCTAGGGTTTAATTCTTCTTGCTGATTTTGCTTCTTCCTTATGAAGGAGAAAAAAATAAGAAGACACAAAGGACTTTAAGGTTTAATTAATGAAATGAATTCAGTCTTCTCCTTAATAAGCAATACCCCACCAAGTTGGGTATCTTTGTGGACATGTTTCCAAGGTTTAATAATCCTAAAGAGCAACTTCAAGACAAAAACTATAAATTTGTTTATGGTTTAAAGCAAAACTGAAAAAACAATAAGTCAACAAAACTACAAAAACAAAGTATGGGAACTGAATGAGGAGAAATTATTATGGGGATTGTAGTCTGATGGAACTCAATTCATTTATATGCAGTTTAAATTACAGCTTCAATGGGAAGGTAAAGAATAACATTGCCAATTACTTTTCTTCACTGAAAAAAGAGTTTGGTGATTATTGCTCTGAAGCACTAGGAAAGATTGACCAGTGTATCAAAAACTTGTTCAGTTCACCACAGAGCAAAAGGCTTCGCGTTTTCCTCCCCACTCTCCCACCGCCCCCCAAAATAAAATTTCCACTAATGTCTTATTTATTGGTTTGTTAGGTAACATAATTTAGTTATTACCTGATCATAGTGATTGAAAAAAATATTACTTACAGTTATGTAAGGCTAAGTTATCAAAATACTATGAAAATATAGCAATGAAAAAACTTGCTAGAATGATGTCACCTATTATAATCTCAGCCAATTTCTTTTAGTTGATACATTCAGTGTCAGGGCTGCTCCTCCTTTTACTGTTAAATTCATTCATATTATGTTTGTTGATAACTTAAAATATTGTATATTAAAACAAACACCATAGGTTTTTCATGAATAACTTCAAACAGAACCATACAGCTTGCAATATTCATACAAGATGTTATGCCTCTAGATTCCCAATGCTTGAGTTCACTTACCCCTCAGCTATTAGGTTTGAGAAGTTTGAGCCACACTGTTCCAATACATGTTTGTTGACACAGCTATATTTTGTTTTTGTCAAACTGTTTTGGGGGCACTTTTCTGGCCTCATCTATTTTATAGACAGTTAAAAATCTACTCTGGAGTTCTTTGGGATGTTGTATTTATATCAGCCCCACACACCTGGGGGGAGAAAAGAGTATCATTAATGGACATGATGTCGGTAGGAGATGCATTATTTCTGAAAATCTCTCTAACTTCTTTGCTTTAAATGTTCATCTTGACAACTTACTCATGTACTTACTCAATGCAGCCACTATATATATTTGCAGTGAAGTTAAAAACTTCCTATCTGCGAGTATCAAGGGCTTTATAAATGTATAAATGAAAAATATCTCATCCACTTATTTCTTCATCCATACACACACACAGGCTTACCTCTGGATAACATTTGCAGATCAACATTAATTTACAGTTAAAGCTGATGTTGTTATGGGAAGTTCACTGATGACACTATGAAATCCAATCTTTCTCCAGATTTCATGTGAGAACTTCTATTACTATAAGTTATTTTACCTTCCTTAAAACTCCTTGAATTTGAGGCTTAACTTTTATCAGTTAATATAATGGCCTTTCTAAGATTTCATTAACTCCTAGAAGGACAGTCATATTTTTCACACCGTTCATATCTTTACCTAGATTATAAGTATATTTAGTGTCTGTATATGTTCAAAGTATACTTAGTATCTTTATATGTTCAAAAGACTCATGTTAAAATAAACACTTAGTCCTTCGTGTACTAAATTCTAAAGTCCTTCGTGTATTAAATTCCCTATATGTAGATTGGAAGGATTTTATTTGCTGCATTTTGATACATAAAGCAACAGTATGCACCATGTATCAGTTTAGTCTTTGGCATTTTCCATTTAGTATTTCTAGAAATGTTGCAATTTTATAATATAAAAAGGCAAGACTCAGTTGGAAATGTCAAAACTATTTTTATTGAAGAGATGATCAATTCCTGGTGGGATTGTTACAAACTGCCAAAAGGTTTGTTTTTTAATTCAACATATAATAGGTTCAACATATAATAGGTGACATTCCAAATAATACATTACCCTGAAGAATAGCACCTAATGAGAGATATGCCGATCCCAGCTGCTGTCTTCTAAAAGTATACCAAAAATAACAGAAATTGTTATTTATAGTCAAATTTCAATTTTTTAGAATTGTTATCTTGCTGACATATTACTTCTATGGTTTGCTTCTCATTCTTCTAGATAAACTATTTCTAGCCTTTTCAAGTTCTGTACTCTTTTGAAGAAACTGAAGGTAAATAATATACAATTCAACTTATCTAACATGGTTTTGGCATATCCATACATGCATATCTGTGGTGAACATGGCATTTAAGGTAAGTGGATAAAATAAACTTGGTTACTAGTTTATTATTGTTTTCCATAGTTTCTGTACTGGCTGTACAAATAATTAGGGTTTATCTGTTTTTAGATAACTGACATTATACAATGAAGGATCACTTGATTCTTATCCATGTAAGTTCCATATTAATGGTATATTTTTTTCATGTTTTGACATTTTACAAACACCATTGCATCTCCTTGCAAGAGACATTGTTACAGTTTTGTAAAAATAAATCATGTTAGTAAAACTGAAAGGAATTTTGGCACTTTGACATGATGTATTCATTGTGTGAGCTTTCAGTATTTCCTTGATAAATGTAAAGGCTTATTAAGTGAGCTGCTGTAGCATAAAAGAGTCACAAAGTTTGTTTCGTTTATACTTTTAAATTCAAATCTCCCTCAGACGATTTGTGTTTACTCAGTCGTTTAATAACATTTATTGTGTTCCTACCACAGGCCAAGCTCTCTTTGAGGGACTAGGGATCCACAGTAAACGAAACCAAAATCACTAGTCTAATGGATTTTACACTTATGTCTGTTGGGGCAAGGGAGTATTAAATAGAAAAATTAGATATGTGAATAACTTGATAATGCTTCAGTTGTTGCTATAAAATAAGTCATGGTAAGGGAGATAGTGGTACCTGGGTGAGTATTGCTAATTGATAGGAGATGTAAGGAAAAGGAGGCCTCTCTGATAAGTAGAGATTTCAAGTAAGAAAATGAGCCCTGAAAATAATCTTGTCAAAAAGCATACCAGGCACAGTTGGTACAGTAATGCAAGGGAAAGAAATAGAACTTGTTTACCATTGTCGAGGAATAATAAGAGGACAGTGTGCCTAGGATGCTTTACATTTTTATTACCAATGTTAGGATTTAACAATAATGCTTTTCACTTACAAACATTTTAAAAATTACCAAGCTTTTGCATATAGTATGTTGTTGATTGACACTGTATGTCTAAAGTATGATTGATAATTATTATCTCAACATTATAAAGGAGAAAAACGAAGTCCAAAGATTTTAAAGGCCCTACCTCCATTCTCACAACTGCTGAGTGATGAAGCTGGAACTATAATTCAAATCTCCTGATTCCTGGCCCATTTTTCTCCCCATTATTTTATATTTTGCATCAAAGTTAGAGTAGACTGGGCCTTGATTAGTCTCTGAAATACTCAGTCCAAGACTTGAGAATCTAGAAACAAAACCTCTATTTGAAAGTGCATGCCTTGAGCAACTATAATGCCCATCTGTTGAAAGCTTTACATTTTAGAGAGGAAACGAAGGCCAAGATTATATATTTATATATATATATATATATAACTGAAGCTTTTAAGGTGATTGAATTTAAAATAGTTTTTCTCTAAAGAGGTAGAATATTCATTGATATTGTATATTAAAAAAGTTATCAACTGTAATTCAATAGTTAATTGACATGAAATTTTAAAATTATTTGAGCCCAAATACCCATGATATATCAGTGTCTATTTAACATCCTCTGAACATACCATATGCCATCCTCTTATCAATATTTTATTCTTTTTATACCATCTACCTGGAATACATTTACATTCTCTCTATTTTAGAAAGTTTTATCTGTTGTTTGAGATATCATTCATGGTACCACTCTGCCAATCATATCAGTCTCATGTAGTTCAGAATGCACTTAATGCTTGTGTTTACTACTCATTTTGCCACTAAGATATGCTCTTTTTTATGGTCAGTTAATGTTTAAATGTATCTGTCTTAACACAGATGAAAAATTTATGGATTGTTTGCATTTCCAGCCTCTTTATTTTATACACACACACAAGCATATACATATGTATGCATATATGCAGATAATCTCTTAGCAAAAAATGGATGGTGTTGATGATTATGATTAAAAAAGAATGATTTCAAATAGAATAATTGATTATACAAAACTGAAGGATCTTGTAGAATCTAATTTTACTGTCCATTTTAAGTTAAACTTACAAGTTTAATGTCCTGTTCAACTAAAGTGCTTACTAATCTCTCTTTGGAAATACAGGAGGGAGTGGGTGGGAGAAAATTAAAATTATAGTGCCTGCTATACAAATGCTTTCATTTTTCTCAAATTTATTTTCAGGTACTAAAGTAACACATAAATACATTATTCTTTAAAAATTCAAGTATTAGAGGGACTTTCAAGATGGCGGAGGAGTAAGACATGGAGATCACCTTCCTCCTCACAAATACATCAAAAATACATCTAGATGTGGAACAACTCCTACAGAACACCTCCTGAACACTGGCAGAAGACCTCAGACTTCCCAAAAGGCAACAAACTCCCCATGTACCTGGGTAGGGTAAAAGAAAAAAGAAAAAGCAAGACAAACGAATAGGGATGGGACCTGCACTTCTGGGAGGGAGATGTGAAGGATGAAAATTCCCCCACACTAGGAAGCCCCTTCACTGGTGGAGACGGGGGGTGGGTGGGTGGGGAAGCTTCGGAGCCATGGAGGAGAGCACAGCAACAGGGGTGCAGAGGGCAAAGCAGAGAGATTCCCACACAGAGGATCAGTGACAACAAGCACTCGCCAGCCCGAGAGGCTTGTCTGCTCACCTGTCAGTGTGGGAGGACGCTGGGAGCTGAGGCTCAGGCTTTGGAGGTCAGAGCCCAGGGAGATGACTGGGGTTGGCTGCATGAACACAGCCTGAAGGGGGCTAGTGCACCACGGGTAGCTGGGAGGGAGTCAGGGAAAAAGTCTGGACCTGCCTAAGAGGCAAGAGACTATTGTTTTGGGGTGCACGAAGAGAGAGGTTTCTTTCCCTGTCTGCCCCACAGAAGGCAGAGAACTGCCTAAACAAGCTCCAGTTACAGGCATGAGCCACAGCTATCAACTCAGCCCCCAGAGACAGGCATGAAATGCTAACACTGCTGCTGCAGGCACCAAGAATCCTGTGTGCAAGCACAGGTCACTATCCACACCTGCCCAGGAACATGTGCAGCCCGCCACTGTCAGGGTCCAATGATCTAGGGACAAGTTCCCTGGAAGAAAACACGGTGCACCTCAGGCTGTTGCAATGTTACATGGACCACTGCTGCCGCAGGCTTGCCCCACATTCCAGTTATAACTACAGTCTCCTCCCTCACTCCAGCCTGAATGAGCAAGAGCCCCCTAATCAGCTGCTGCATTAACACCATCCTGTCTGGGTAGGAAAGGATGCCTGAGGGCAACCTACACACAGAGGTGTTGCCAAAACCAAAGTTGAACCCCAGGATCTGTGCCAACAAAGAGAAAGGGAGATTTCTCCATGCAACCTCAGGAGCAATGGATTAAATGTCCACAATCAACTTGATGTACCCTGCATCTGAGGAATACCTGAATAGACAACGAATCATCCCAAAATTGAGGTGGTAGATTTTGGGAGCAATTGTAGACATGAGGTTTTCTGTCTGCAACTGATTTGTTTCTGATTTTTATGTTTATCTTAGTTTAGTTTTTAGTGCTTGCTATCATTAGTGGATTTGTTTATTGGTTTTGTTGCTCTCTTCTTTTTAAAATTATTTTTATTTTTTTTATGCCCTGCATAAGAGAAGAAAGATATTGTTCCCATGAAGCAAGAGTATGAGTAGAGAAACCAAAGAACAAGAAATTATTATTTTTTGAATGTTATTTATTTTTTTATACAGCAGGTTCTTATTAGTTATGTATTTTATAAATATTAGTGTATATATGTCAATCCCAATCTCCCAGTTCATACCACCACCACCACCACCCTTGCTACTTTCCCACTTGGTGTCCATACATTTGTTCCCTACATCTGTGTCTCTATTTCTACCCTGCAAACCGGTTCATCTGTACCATTTTTCTAGGTTCCACATATGTATGTTAATATATGATATTTGTTTTTCCCTTTCAGATCTGCTTCACTCTGTATGACAGTCTCTAGATCCATCCATATCTCTACAATTGACCCAATTTTGTTCCTTTTTATGGCTGAGTAATATTCCATTGTATATAAGTACTGCATCTTCTTTATTCATTCGTCTGTTGATGGGTATTTAGGTTGCTTACATGACCTGACTATTGTAAATAATGCTGCAAAGAACATTGGTGTTCATGTGTCTTTTTGAAGTATAGTTTTCTCTGGGTAAATGCCCAGTAGTGGGATTGCTGGGTCATATGGTAATTCTATTTTTAGGTTTTTAAGGAACCTTCATACTATTCTCCATAGTGCCTGTATCAATTTAAATTCTCACCAACAGTGCAAGAGGGTTCCCTTTTCTCCACACCCTCTCCAGCATTTGTTGTTTGTACATTTTCTGATGATGCCCATTCTAACTGGTGTGAGGTGATCCCTCATTGTAATTTGATTGTATTTCTCTAATAATTAGTGATGTTGAGAAGCTTTTCATGTGCTTCTTGGCCATCTGTATGTCTTTCTTGGAGAAATATCTATTTAGGTCTCTTGCCCGTTTTTTGATTGGGTTGTTTGTTTTTTTAATATTGAGCTGCATGAGCTGCTTGTAAATTTTGGATATTAATCCTTTGTCAGTTTCTTCATTTGCAGATATTTTCTCCAATTCTAAGGGTTGTCTTTTCATCTTGTGTGTAGTTTCCTTTTCTTTTCAGAAGCTTTTGTTTCATCAGGTCCCGTTTGTTTATTTTTGTTCTAATTTCATTACTCTAGGAGGTGGATCAAAGAAGATCTTGCTGTGATTTACGTGAAAGACTGTTCTTCCTATGTTTTCCTCTAAGAGTTTTATGCTGTCCAGTTTTACATTTAGGTCTCTAATCCATTTTGAATTTATTATTGTGTATGGTGTTAGGGAGTGTTCTAATTTCATTCCTTGGCATGTAGCTGTCCAGTTGTGTTAAAGTCCCCCAGTATTATTGTGTTACTGTCGATTTCCTCATTTATACCTGTTAGCAGTTGCCTTAATGTATTGAGGTGCTCCTATGTTGGGTGCATATACGTCTATAATCGTTATATCTTCTTATATTGTTTACCTGATCATTATGTAGTGTCCTTCCATGTGTCTTGTAACATTCTTTATTTTAGAGTCTATTTTATCTGATATGAGTATTGCTTTACAAATTACAGATTTCTTTTGATTTCAATTTGTATGGAATATCTTTTTCTATCCCTTCACTTTCAGTCTCTATGTGTCCCTAGATCTGAAGTGGATCTCTTGTAGACAAGATATATATGGGTCTTGTTTTTGTATCCATTCAATGAGCCTGTTTCTTTTGGTTGGAGCATTTAATCCATTCACATTTAAGGTAATCATTGATATGTATGTTCCTATTACCATTTTCTTAATTGTTACAGGTTTGTTTTTGTAAATCCTTTTCTTCTGTTGTGTTTTCCACTTAGAGAAGTTGCTTTAGCACTTGTTGGAGAGCTGGTTTGGTGGTGCTGTATTCTCTTAGCTTTTGCTTGTCTGTGAAGCTTTTGATTTCTCCATTGAATCTGAATGAGATCCTTGCTGAGCAGATTAATGTTGGTTGTAGGTTCTTCCCTTTCATCACTTTAAATATATCTTGCCACTCCGTTCTGGCTTGTAGAGTTTCTGCTGAGAAATCAGCTGTTAACCTTATGGAAGTTCCCTTGTATGTTATTCCCTTGTTGCTTTCAATAATTTCTTTTTCTTTAATTTTTGTCAATTTGATTTGTATGTGTCTCTGCATGTTTCTCCTTGGATTTATCCTGCTGAGACTGTCTGCACTTCCAGGACTTGGCTGGCTATTTCCTTTCCCATGTTAAGGAAGTTTTCGACTATTATCTTTTCAAATGTTTTCTTGGGTACTTTCTCTTTCTCTTCTCCTTCTGGAATCCTTATAATGCAAATATTGTTGCATTTAATGTTGTCCCAGAGGTCTCTTATGCTGTCTTCATTTCTTTTCATTCTTTTTTCTTTATTTTGTTGCGCAGCAGTGAATTCCACCATTCTTTCATCCACGTCACTTATCCATTCTTCTGCCTCAGTTATTCTGCTATTGATTCCTTCTACTGTATTTTTCATTTCAGTTATTGTATTGTTCATCTCTGTTTGTTTGTTCTTTAATTATTCTAGGTCTTTGTTACAGATTTCTTGCATCTTCTCAATCTTTGCTTCCATTTTTTTCCAAGGTTCTGGATCATCTTCAGTATCATTAATCTGAATTCTTTTTCTGGAAGGTTGCCTATCTGCACTTCATTTAGTTGTTTTTCTGGGGTTTTATCTTGTTTCCTCATCTGGTACAAAGTCCTCTGCCTTTTCATTTGTATATTTTTCTGTGAATGTAGTTTTCCTTCCACAGGCGGCAGAAGTGTAGTTCTCCTTGCTTCTGCTGTCTGCCCACTGGTCTATTTTTTATCTATTTATTTTAAGATTATTTATTATTATTTGCTTTAATTTTTTTCTTTCTTTTTTTCTCCTTTTCTTCTGATCCATGTGGCTGACAGTGTCATGGTGCTCTGGCCTGGAGTCAGGCCTGAACCTCTAAGGTTGGAGAGCTGAGTTCAACACACTAGACCACCAGAGACCTCCTGGCCCCATGTATTATCATTGGCGATAGCTCTCCCTGGGATGCCTGTCTCAATGATAAGACCCAGCCCAACCCAACAGCCATTGAGCTCCAGTGCTGGATGCCCCATACCAAACAACAAACAAGATAGGAAGGCAACCCACCCATTAGCAGAGAGGCTGCCTAAAATCATACTAAGTTCACAGACACCTCAAAACACACCACCGGACGCGACCCTGCCCACAAGAAAGATAAGACCAGCCCAATCCACCAAAAAAGTGGAGCCTGTCCCCTCTACCAGGAAGCCTACATAACCTTTGCCACTGGGGGCAGAGAGCAAAAACAACGGGAACTACTAACCTGAAGCCTGTGAAAGAGAGATCCCAAATACAATAAGTTAAACAAAATGAGAAGACAGATAAATATGCAGCAGATGAAGGAGCAAGGTAATAACCCACCAGACCAAAGTAATGAAAAGGCAATCAGCAGTCTACTTGAAAAAGAGTTCACAATAATATAGTAAAGATGATCCAAAATCTTGGAAATAGAATGGAGAAAATAAAAGAAATATTTAACAAGGACCTAGAACTAAAGAGGAAACAAACAATGATGAACAACACAATCAATGAATTCAAAATTCTCTAGAAGGAATCAATAGCAGAATAAATGAGGCAGAAGAACGGATAAGTGAACTGGAAGATAAAACAGTGGAAATAACTACTGCAGAGCAGAATAAAGAAAAAAGAATGAAAAGAATTGAGGACAGTTTCAGAGACATTTGGGACAACATTAAATGCATCAACATTCAAATTATAGGGGTCCCAGAAGAAGATGAGAAAAAGAAAGGGACTGAGAAAATATTTGAAGAGATTATAATTGAAAACTTCCCTAACATGGGAAAGGAGCAGTCAATCAAAACTGGAAACACAGAGTCCAAAGCAGGATAAATCCAAGGAGAAACACGCCAAGACACATATTACTCAAACTATCAAAAATTAAATACAGAGAAAAAATATTAAAAGCAGCAAGGGAGGGCTTCCCTGGTGGCGCAGTGGTTGAGAGTCTGCCTGCCGATGCAAGGGACACAGGTTCATGTCCCAGTCTAGGAAGATCCCACATGCCGTGGAGTGGCTGGACCCGTGAGCCATCGCCGCTGAGCCTGTGCGTCCGGAGCCTGTGCTCCGCAATGGGAGAGGCCACAGTAGTGAGAGGCCTGCGCACCGCAAAAAAAAAAAAAAAAAAAAAAAAAAAAAAGCAGCAAGGGAAAAGCAACAAATAACATACAAGGTTAACAGCTGATCTTTAAGCAGAAACTTTGCAAACCAGAAGGAAGTGGCAAGACATATTTAAAATATGAGAGGGAAAAACTTACAACCAATATTACTCTACCCAGCAAGGATCTCATTCAGATTTGACAGAGAAATTAAAATTTTAGAGGCTAGCAAAAGTTAAGCGAATTCAGCACCAGCAAACCAGCTTTACAACAAATGCTAAAGGAACTTCTCTAGGCAGGAAACACAAGAGAAAGAAAAGACCTCCAAAAACAAACTATAAACAATTAAGAAAATGGTAACAGGAACATACATACTGATAATTACCTTACATGTAAATGGATTAAATGCTCCTACCAAAAGACACAGGCTTGCTGAATGGATACAAAATCAAGACCCATATATATGCTGTTTACAAGAGAGCCATATCAGACCTAGGGATACACACAGACTGAAAGTGAGGGAATAGAAAATGATATTCCATGCAAATGGAAATTAAAAGAAACTGGAGTAGCAGTTCTCATATCAGACAAAATAGAGTTTAAAATAAAGACTATTACAAGAGACAAGGAAGGACACAACATAATGATCAAGGGATTAATCCAAGAAGAAGATATAACAATTGTAAATATCTATACAGCCAACATAGGAGCACCTGAATACATAAGGCAAATGCTAACAGCCATAAAAGGGGAAATCGACAGTTACACAATAATAGTAGGGGACTTTAATATCCCACTTTCACCAATGGACTAATCTTCCAAAATGAAAATAAATAAGGAAACACAAGGCTTAAATGATACTATAAACAAGATGTACTTAATTGATATTTATAGGACATTCCATCCAGAAACAACAGAATACACTTTCTTCTCAAGTGCTCATGGAACATTCTTCAGGATAGATCATATCTTGGGACACAAATCAAGCCTTGGTAAATTTAAGAAAACTGAAATTGTATCAAGTATTTTTTCCGACCACAGTGCTATGAGACTAGACATCAATTACAGGAAAAAAATTAAAAAATACAAGCACATGGAGGCTAAACAATACGCTACTAAATAACCAAAAGATCACTGAAGAAATCAAAGAGGAAATCAGAAAATACCTAGAAGCAAATGACAATGAAAATACGATGACCCAAAACCTATGGGATGAATCAAAAGCAGTTCTAAGAGGGAAGTGTATACCAATACAATGCTACCTCAAGACATCTCAAATAAACAACCTAACCCTACTCCTAAAGAAATTAGAGAAAGAAGAACAAGCAAAACCCAAAGTTAGCAGAAGGAAAGAAATCATAAAGATCATATCATAAATAAATGAAAAACAAATTAAAGAAATGATAGCAAAGATCAATAAAACTAATAGCTGATTATTTGAGAAGAAAAACAAAATTGATAAACCATTAGCCACACTCATCAAGGAAAAAAAAGGGAGAAGACTCAACTCAACAGAATTAGAAATGAAAAAGGAAAAGGAACAACTGACACTGCAGAAATACAAATCATCAAGAGAGATTACTACAAGCAACTATATGCCAATGCAATGGGCAACCTGGAAGAAATGGACAAATTCTTAGAAAAGCACAACCTTCCGAGCCTGAGTAAAAAGAAATAGAAAATATAAACAGACCAATCACAAGGACTGAAATAGAAACTGTGATTAAATACCTTCTAGCAAGAAAATCCCAGGGCCAGATGGCTTCACAGGTGTATTCTATCAAACATTTAGAGAAAAGCTAACACATATCCTTCTCAAACTTTTCCAAAATATAGCAGAGAGAGGAATACTCCCAAACTCATTTTATGAGGCCACCATCACCCTGACACCAAAACCAGAGAACTATGTCACAAAAAAAGAAAATTACAAGCCAGTATCACTGATGAACATAGATGCAAAAATCCTCATCAAAATACTAGGAAACAGAATCCAGCAGCACATTAAAATGATCATACACCATGATCAAGTTGGGTTTATTCCTGGAATACAAGAATTTCTCAACATATGCAAATCAATGTGATACACCATACTAACAAAAGATAAAAACCATATGATAATCTCAAAAATGCAGACAAAGCTTTTGACAAAATTGAACATCCATTTGTGATTAAAAAACTCTCCAGAATGTAGACATAGGGAACCTATCCCAACATAATAAAGGCCATATATGACAAACCCACAGCCAACATCATTCTCAATTGTGAAAAACTAAAAACATTTCCTCTAAGATCAGGAACAAGAACTAACACAACCTTGTAAGCAATTATACTCTAACAAAAATGTTAAAAAAAAAAAAAAAAAAAAAAGCTCAGGAACAAGATAGTGTTGCCCACTCTCACCACTCTTATTCCACAGAGTTTTGGAAGTTTTAGCCAGAGTAATCAGAGAAGAAAAAGAAATAAAAGGAATCCTATATCAGAAAAGAAGTAAAACTGTCACTTTTTGCAGATGACATGATATTATACATAAAGAATCCTAAAGATGCTACCGGAAAACTACTAGAGCTAATCAACGAATTTGGTAATGTAGCAGGGTACAAAATGAATGAACAGAAATCTTTTGCATTCCTAAACACTAATGATGAAAAATCTGAAAGAGAATTTAAGGAAACACTCCCATTTGCCATTGCAGCAAAATGAATAAAATACCTAGGAAGAAACCTACCTAAGGATACAAAGGACCTTTATGCAGAAAACTATAAGACACTGAGGAAAGAAATTAAAAATGATACAAACAGATGGAGAGTTATAGCATGCTCTTGGATTGGAAGAATCAACATTGTGAAAATGACTGTATTACCCAAAGGAATCTACAGATTCAATGCAATCCTATCAAAGTACCACTGGTATTTTTCACAGAACTAGAACAAAAAATTGCAGTTTGTATGGAAACACCAAAGACCCCAAATACCCAAAGCAATCTTGAGAAGGAAAAACAGAGCTGGAGGAATGAGGCTTCTGACTTCAGACTCTACTATAAAGCTACAATCATCAAGACAGTATGGCACTGGCACAAAAACAGAACTATAGATCAATGGAACAAGATAGAAAGCCCAGAGATAAACCCAAGCATGTATCATAACCTAATCTATGACAAATGAGGCAAGAACATACACTGGAGAAAAGACAGCCTCTTCAATAAGTGTGCTGGGAAAACTGAACAGCTACATGTAAAAGAATGAAATTAGAATACTCCTTAACTCCATACACAAACTAAACTGAAAATGGATTATAGACCTAAATGTAAAGCCAGATGCTTTAAAATGCTGAGAGAAAAACATAGGCAGAGCACTCAATGACATAAATCACAGCAAGATCCTTTTTGACCCATATCCTAGAGAAAGGGAAATAAAAACTAAAATAAACCAATTGGACCTAATGAAACTTAAAAGCTTTTGCAGAGCAAAGGAAACCATAAACAAGAAGAAAAGACAACCCTCAGAATGGGAGAAAATATTTGCAAATGAAGCAACTGACAAAGGATTAATCTCCAAAATATACAAGTAGCTCATGCAGCTCAATATGAAAAAAAAAACCAAAAAGCATAAAAACCTCAATCCAAAAATCAGCAGAAGACTTAAATAGACATTTCTCCCAAGAAGATATACAGATTGCCAGCAAACACATGAAAGGATGCTCAACATCACTAATCGTTAGGGAAATGCAAATCAAAACTACAATGAGGTATCACCAGACACCAGTCAGAATGGCCATCATCAGAAAATCTACAAACAATAACTGCTGGAGAGGGTGTGAAGAAAAGGGAACCCTTTTGTACTGTTGATGGGAATGTAAATTGATACAGCCACTATGGAGAACAGTATGGAGGTTCCTTAAAATCTAAAAATAGAACTACCTTATGACGCACAATCCCACTACTGGACATATACCCTGAGAAAAGCATAATTCAAAAAGAGTCATGTACCACAATGTTCACTGCAGCACTATTTACAATAGCCAGGATATGGAAGCAACCTGCCTGTCTATTGACAGTTGAATAGATAAAGAAAATGTGGCACATATATACAATAGAATATTACTCAGCCATAAAATGTAATGAAATTGAGTTATTTGTAGTGAGGTGGATGGACCTAGAGTGTGTCATACAGAGGGAAGTAACTCGGAAATGGAAAAACAAATACCATATGCTAACACATATATATGGAATCCAAAATAGAATACTGGTTCTGATGAACCTAGGGGCAGGACAGGAATAAAGACACAGATGTAGAGAATGGACTTGAGGTCACAGGGAGGGGGAAGGGTAAGCTGGGATGAAGTGTGAGCGTAGCATTAACATATATACACTACCAAATGTAAAATCAATAGCTAGTGGAAGCAGCTGCATAGCACAGGGAGGTCAGCTTGGTGCTTTGTGACCACCTAGAGCGGTGGGATAGATAGGGTTGGAGTGAGGCACAAGAGGGTGGAGATATATGGATATAGGTATGCCTATAGCTGATGCACTTTGTTATATAATAGAAACTAACACAATATGTAAAGCAATTATACTCCAATAAAGATTTTTTTAAAAAAAGATCAATTTGAAAAACAAAAAAAAAAAAAAAATTCAAGTATTAGAAATAAATCTATTCTCCTTTGTCTCCCAATTGCAATCCCACACATCTCCTCATTCCTCTATTACCAGCCCTGCTCCATATTCATTAGTTGAGTATTCTTACTGAGATCTTTCTATATTTACACACATATCTGTGCATCCACAAATAAATTCTTACTATTTTGGTTTGTGACAGATTAGATTGATAGATTATAGATAGATTGATAGATGTAAAATGTATATATATAATGTTTATATAATATGAATAATATCACTGTTATATATTTTTCTGCAACTTCTTATTTTTACACACTATTTCTTGGAAATATTTTATTATTCTACATCCTGATGTACATCATTCCTTTTAAATGCTGCACAGTATTCCAAAATAAGGAATACTACAGTGAGTGTATTGAGTCATTCTCTTAAAGAAGAAATTTAGGACGTTTCAAGGACTTCCTTTATGGAAGAATCAGAGAATTATTCTCCTTGAAACTCTCTGCAAGAGTCCCTTATTTTTGAGCTAAACATTAACAGTTCCTTTACCAGCTGGAACCTTATTCTACCCAATTATGTCTCAAGGGTTTAATAACCTGGCACACAGAGGGAATAAGTTTCATATTTATTCCAAAACAATTTTTAAAAGAAAGGAAATTTACATTATATATTCAATGCAAATCATCTCTTAAACCTAGTTTTTTTTTTGTTTTTGCTTTTGTTTTGTTTTGTTTTTGTTCTTTTTGGAATTGGGAATGAATAACGTAATGAATAACATAACCTAAACCAAGAGGTTTACTAACAAAAGGAAAATTTCTAATAGCATATGTAAGGGTCAAGGTGATAATTTAAAACACAATGAACTCAAAAAATGTGAAAAAAATTAGCAATCACACAGTCTTGCCCTCTCATAATCAGTGAATCACAGAGAAATAATAACTCACTTTTTATTGAGGAGCTTCCTATTGATTTAAGTAACTCATCACATGGGAACTAACTAGAGACTCAGATATTCAGATAGACAAAAATGTTTTGGTTTTAAGTGTGAATTTAGAAGGCACATAACCAAGGAGAAAAACTCTGTTTAATATTGCCCAAGGTACTTTCCAGGAAGTAGCTCTGAATCTGCTTTGCAGGGCCAATTTTTTACAATTTAGAATAGTGAATGACAAATCTAAGACCATGGTTATCTCCTGCTGAAGTCATGGTACTGAACCAAACAGCACCACACATAAAATATGAAATGAAGAAGAAACCAATCGATAAAACAAAGCATTCCCTGAACTTTGTATTTCAAAAGACAGATGAAATCAGAATGACACAAGTCCTATCTTGAGAAAATAGCACAGAAGCCCAGAATGGGGAGTGGAATTTGGCTAAGTTAAAATATAGCAGAGTAATCTTAAGAATTTCTAATTCCTAGCTGAATTTTTGGCTCCAGATAGTGGTTTACAAACATAGAATCTTTCAACCAATTGAATAAAATGAAATATAAAGAATGAAATGCAATTTCAAATGAAAGATAAAAGAGCGAGAAAGTGAGTGCAAGAGAGACAGAGATTATTTAGGGGACCCAAAAACAAAGCCCTGGAGAAATTATAGACCAAATAAATTTTACTCCTTCAGTATGGTGGGCAACCTATAATTTGAGAAGATTTTAAATCACAAGGGCATCTCAAATAAGCCTACCTTGGTGTATAAGTTGTGCAAAATGAACAGTATTTGACACACATTGGGAAAAAATAACCATTAGTTATCTCAGTTAATCCTGTAACAGTACCACAACACGCTATGGAGTCCAAGCTTGTACTGCTCGCCACAAATCAGGCCAACAAATCAAGAGATGAGTTGTTGGGGCAAGGAATAGTGGCTATATTCAGAAAGTGAGAAGACCCAGAAGATGGTGGACTAGTGTCCCAGAGAACCGTCTTCCCGAAGTTAGAGTTCAGGCTTATTTTATACTAAAAGGGGAGGGGTAAAGTCTTGGTTCCAGCCAGACTCCAGAGGGGATGTGTTAATTTCTTCCTTCCTGCAGTCATCCACAGGTGAGCCTGGTCAGGATGTTTCCTGTGAACTAAACAAAGGTATTTTAAGGCTTCCCTGGTGGCACAGTGGTTGAGAGTCCACCTGCCAATGCAGGGGACATGGGTTCGTGCCCCAGTCCGTGAAGATCCCACGTGCCGTGGAGCGGCTGGGCCCGTGAGACATGGCCACTGAGCCTGCGTGTCCGGAGCCTGTGCTCCGCAACGGGAGAAGTCACAGCAGTGAGAGGCCCGCGTGCCACACACACAAAAAAGGTATTTTAGGTTAACGCTCAGTAGCTGGGAGGCAGGGTTCCCAGATATGGGCCATTATGTATACTTTAAGCTTATAGGCACATCCCTTTATTGATTAACTTGTTCTTCCCTATTACACACACATTTTACCTAGCATTATATAGTTGACTTTACTTTATGGGTAATAAGCCTGGTTTATGCTAAATTAAATGAATAATGGCAATGGATATTGTTCGAACACTTATGTGTTAGGCAACACACTAGGTATTGTGCATAGATTTACTCATTTAATTATCACTACAACCACACCAGGAGGTATTATTAAGCCCATTTTTTAGATGAGAAAATTGTAACATAGAGAAAAAACAAAAGAGAAACAAGGAGAAGAAAAAGAGAGCCAGAAAAAAATAATGTGGACTTATATTCAAAGATCCATGAAAAATGAAATAAATTATTTAGGCTATTTCTTCAAGGCTGTTACATTCCAAGATGGTTGTCTCACTTCTAAACTGCTCATAAAATACATAACTACATAGAAATTAAATGAATTAGCTCTAGAAAGACTTTCCTTTAAAGTCATTTACTGAAAAGTGAGCCAACTATTGATTTCTGGAAAGAACTACTAGAAATTAAATATCCAGATACAAAAGGAGTAACCAATGATTAATACCAATATTTCTCAAACATATTCATGAGGATCATTGTGCTTGGTCAAAATTTTATGTTGCTTTTTCCTGATGAGCACTTAGTGGAGTGTTTCACATATTTCTGGAAATATATTTATGCTTAATTTAAAGGAAGATGGATCTAAACCAGAGATCTAAGAGTTTCTTAAAATGGTGGCATGTTGCAATCTGATATTTAGGTTATATGTACAACTGGACTTTTGTGAAAATAAGGCTACAATGTATTGCATTATATTTAGAAGGGGAAAAATATTTACTTGAAATATTTCCCAGGATTCCTGCCTATCATTTCCCTGGATTTCCTTTTCCTTTTACATTTTTTTTTGTGAAGAAAATATATAGCTGCACTTTCCCTAAGAAGGTCAAATTAAGCCAATGACATATGCTTAATCTTTTAATTTTCTTCCCTTTTGTGAAAAATGCAAACATTAGTAAAAATCATAAATTCTAAAGAGATGTTTAGTAATATTTTTGTCAGCAAATTATTCTATAGTACATATTAGGTCTGAGGCACGTTTCCCTAAGATTCTGTGCAATTTGAAGAAATCTTGAAGTATAGGATCTCTGTAATCATAAGACATTAAAAAAAAAGCAGAACTGGTGATTGGGAAAATGGGCATTTATGATTGAAAAATTAGGAGAATTGTTATTCCACTGTGGTGTAAAAATAACTCTCCTGTTTAGGGTTCATTTTCACAAGACTCCGTTCCTTCTTGTTATATCCCTTACTCTAACTTCAATAGCTTTATCATGTGCTTTGCTTTTTTTAATTCCTAAAATTCACTGCTAGAGCATTCTTACCATGGAATTGTCCAATCATCAAGGCACCTACCTATATTATTGTCCAATCATTAAGACACTTAAATTATTTTAATTTCCTGAATATTTTTTCTTTATAATCAAAGTAATTACAAATGAAAGAGAAAATAGCTTAGGAATGCATTATTACATTTGATTGAACAAACATCGCCAAATTATTTTCTACCTGCCCTATACAACTTTCCTTGTTCTTCTTTTTTTTTCTTCTTTTTCCCTCTAAGCAATATAATAAAAAGTATTTTATGAATCAGATAGAGTCAGGAGGTTTTTTGCTCACTATAGATATCATGTTAATTTAAACTGGGCCCACCCCATTCTGGTACATTGTCTAGTTAGTAATCGTTAATGTATGTACCTCTTTTCTGGTTACATGTGACCCTTGTCATGAGTTACCCTCTAAATATTTATTCTATTCTACAATGTAGAGTAAGTTGGGATTCAAGATTTTTCCCCACTCGGTATTTCACTCTCTTGACTTTCATGAGTTCTATTAATCAAAGAAATATTTCTTTTAGCTTAAGCAACAAATCTCAGAGAATAATTCTTTTTTTTTCTATGATACCTCATAAAGTGTTCTGACAGGCAGTAAATTCTCAAATAGTTACAAAATAACAGAGACTTTCCCTGTTTCATATTCAGTCACAAGGGTACAATTTTCCATTTACCCATTTTGTTATATAGTACACATTGGAAACTCATTTTTTTTAATGTGATGTAAACTGATCTCACTAGGAAGTGAGTATCTTCACTCAGACAATTCAGCAATCTCATTTGTCTGCCTAGACAGGCTAATCTGATTGTAATCCTGTCACTTATCTTTTAATTTCTTTTGAAGCTGATGTATATCTGAAGTGGCATTCAGTTGGGAATCACATAGGTAAAATTGATTTTTATCACATTTAAATGTTTCAGGACCTGGGCAAGTGTTTCTAGATATACAATCTTAAACCATCTTGGGTGAGAGTCCAACAGATAAATTGTGAGCATAAACTCAATGGTAAAATATAACAAGATTCTAATAATGCAAACAGAGTCATAAGTAGAGTCCTGGGATTCTGATCCCCATTGATATTTTTTTAGAGTGAATTGGCCATAGATAATTGTCAAAAAAACACAATATTTTATTATAGAACTAGAGAAGCTATTGCTGTTCAAACAATGCCCAGCTGCCTTCTTCCTCTTGAATTGAATCCATCTACAATACCAAAAACAAATATTAGGGAAAACAACAACAGCATCTTTCATTTCTAAACTAGAATCATGAGAAAAACTGATGAGAGCAGAAATTAATAGACAAGCCATTTCAAATGAGGCACACAAACTGGAATTTTACTTTGATACCCACTGGTTGAGCAGGAAAAACTAGAAACCATAAGAGGTAATAGTGATTTTATCTAATTCATTATCTTGCACAATCTACTTGATCTGAGAAAGAGCCAAGGAGGCTTCAGTTTCAGGATAACAAATTAGATAATCTCCCAAAGTCCCTTCATCAGGAATTGAGTGCTGAAAGCATTTACCATGATGAGGGAGACCCATGAGGAGAGGTCCAGGTAAGGATAATGGGAGAATGGCCAGCCATGCAATTAGAAGGCAAAATTCAGAACCATGATGAAAATCATCTGGTAGTAGAAATCACAGCAGATGGCTGAACTTGGGGAGGGTGATCAATCAAAACATTGTTTGTAGTAACTAAAAACTGGAAATAACTAAATGCCCATCATTAGAGAAATAGATGAATAGAATGTGGAATACTAATGGAATAATTAACAATAGCGTATATAGTGAGACATAGAGATGCACACACATGTACACATACACACACACAGAAAATGAGGGAGAGACGCCAAGAACAAAATAAAGTGAAAAATCAAGTCCCATTATCATCCCTATTTTTTTAATGTCACTCTCCAGAGTAAAATTGTTACAAATAGATATACATGTATGTAAAGGGATAAACACAGATTAGAACTGTATACACTACCTTCCTGATGGTATTGATCTCTGGAAACATGGGCAGAGATTCTTTTAAAGGAAATAGGATTATAAATATTATTCTTTTTGCTTTTCTGTATTTGTGCATTATTTAGGCAATGAAAAACAAGGAAAGAAAGAAAACTCAATGAAGTAGATGATATCAAGAGAACAAGATACCTCGTATAAGGACTTCCAGAACATTACTATAAAAAGCAAACTGATGCATGTGTGTTACTGGTGAAATCAGTTATGAAAGGAAATGTCAGTCTCGCTTGCTGTAGGTGATTGCATTATTCAGGACTCTTGGTTGCAAATAACAGAAACCCATATTAAAGTAATTAAACAAGGAGGCCATTAGACTGAGGTGGCTCCAATGCCTTGGTAGCCTCCATAAGCCAAACAAAAACTAAGCCAGCAGGCTTCCCTGGTGGCGCAGTGGTTGAGAGTCCGCTTGCCGATGCAGGGGACACGGGTTCATGCCCTGACCCAGGAAGATCCCACATGCCGCGGAGCAGCTGGGCCCGTGAGCCATGGCCGTGGAGCCTGTGCTCCACAACGGGAGAGGCCACAACAGTGAGAGGCCCACATACCACACACACACAAAAAAAACTAAGCCAGAGTCCACTTGAATTTGAGAAAGTGAAATTTGAGAACAACCAATCACAGCCAGGCTTTCCCAAACAAGGCAACCATTTAAGCTCTAACCAAGCATATTTTTTTTCTTTTTTGCTTTGCTTTCCTTCTGCATTTTCTCTATACAAACCTTTCCCCTATCACTTCCTGTCAGTGGAGCCACTCCTAACCACTTTCGGCATGGCACTGCCCCGTTGAAGTTGACATATACTCGAATAAACTGAAAATTTGAATGGGCCTCAATTTATCTTTAGCACTCATTAATGCTAACTTAAACATGTGGAATGTATCTTAAAAATCCAAGCACATTTTACAGGTAGTCTCAGGATAGTGCTGGATCATTGGAAATAACTTAAAACTCAGATGTCATCAGAACTCGCTTAGTTTTGCCCATTCCTTGTATCTCTCTCATTTTTCTCTTTCTCCCTATACATAAAGTTCCTCCATCTTTCCATGCTAGATATCTCTCACTCCAAGTTCTAGTTTCCTTGTGAACAAAACTTACCCAAATTGGGTCTTTTATTCACCTCTGATTCAGTTAAATTGCATCTCAATGATTGTATACAGTACCCATCATTCTTTCAGTTTTAAATAGGCACATAGGTCCTTGACACCTATTCTGTCATTCCCCCTTCAAGGCTGAGTATAAAATATTAAAATAGAATTTATAGTACTCTTGTTAGTATGTACCCTTAATAATCAATTCTTAATTGACTATTATTTTCATATAATATTTGTATAACTATTTTATAAATATGATTGTTGCTAGTAATGAAATTTTAGTTCATTCCAGGATTCTATATCTTAGCCTTATTAAAAAAGAGAGAACTATTTAGTGTAGTGATTTTGATTATCGCACGATATATTTGTTTTTATTTAAAATCTGTGCTTGGGTTAATGCAATAATGGAGAATAAGGAACAGCAAATTCAGTCATTTGAGGACTTTTTGTCATTCTATTTAGAGATATTCTGTTATTGACTAACAAAGTATTTTGTGCTTGGCTGAGATGAAGGATCATTTAACCACCCCAGAGAAGCATTTCAAAATTTGTATATTTCATAGAATCATTAAATTCCATGTACATTATCTTTCATGTTGAGGTATTTTGATTAATATAAACTAAGAAGATTTCAGTGGAAACAAACAAAAAAGGTAATAGTTCATCAAAAAAGTGAAAGCATACCACACTACAATGAATTTGCAATTAAAGTTTCATTCTTTACATATTTTGAACATGCCTTTATGTTTAGAAATATACCTACTTCATATCTCTCCTGTTTCTCTGAGCAGTCTCAAGGGTGCCAGACATGAAGATAGAAATAATCAAACTCACTTAGCCATTCCAATTTATTATTTGTTATTATTTTTGTACTTTTTTTTTCTTTTATTGGGTTCACTTTTGGCTATTGAAGTTATGATTTATCCTATTCTTAGAACTACTTAACTTCACAAAGCATTTCCAAGACCTAAAAATTACAAATATAAGTATACACTTTCCTAGTGGGAAGGAAGAATAAATGGAAGAAAGTGTGTTTGCAAGACTATTGTAGACCTGTACATATATAAAGATATATAGAGAAATATAGGTATAGACAGTGAAATGGAGCTCCCAGAAGGAGATGAGAACAAGAATAAGGTAGAGGGAATATTTGAAAAGATAATGGCTAAGAATTTTCTAAACTTAATGAAAATATTTTAACCTATGCATGTTGTAACCAAGATGGTCAGTGAACCTCACACATAATACATACAATAAAATCTATACCTAGGCACATCATAGTTAAATGGCTATAAAGTGAAAATGAATAGAAAATTTCATCTTTGGGCAAAGACAAAAAAGCACATATCATACAGAATAATAATGAGAGTTAAGGCAGACGTCTCATTAGAAACAGTTAAGATCAGAGGGCAATGATACGGAGTTATTAAAGGCTTATGGAATTCTATATCCAGTGAAAATATGCTTCAAAAATGAAAAGAAAATAAGGACATTTTTCAAACATATAGAAGCTGAATGTATATGCTTCTAAGCAGAACTTTATTGCAAAATATGACAAAATTAGTTCTTCATGCTGAAGGAAAATGACAGAAAACAGAACTCTGGATGTTAAGAAAGAATGAAAAACACCACCAAGGGTATTCACACGCATAAATAAAGCAGATTTTTAAAATTATGCTTATTTTTATAGATATATGTATATATATATATGCTTTTATAGACATATGTATGTTTATATACACATGTTTGTGTGAGTATATGTGGCTATATATATTATGAAAATATTATAAAATAAAATATATAAATTTAAAAAATAACAGAACTAAAGAGAGAAAAAGATAAACCACAATCCTAGCTGGATATATAATGTTCTTCATGGGAACTGAGTTTTTTGAAATAGAAGAAAATTAGTATGGCATAGAAGATTTGAGTAGGATTATTAACCAACTTATTTGGCATGGAAAGATTACTAAACACAACAAAAACAAGATTCACATTTTTTTCAAGCTCATATTGAACATTCACCAAGATTGATCATATGTTGAGCCAAAGAACAAAACTTAGTAAATTTCAAAGGACCAAAATATACAAGGTGTATATAAAGCAATGATGAAATATTATTTCATTTTCATTAGAATAGCTAGAATTTAAAAGTCTGACAATATCAAATACTGGCAAAAATGTAGAACACCACGAATTTTCATCATTGCTGGTAGAGGTGTAAAATGGTAGACTTTGGAGTGCTGTTCCGATAAAGTTATTAATGTCTGACAAAATTGAATGAATATCTCCCTTAAATCAACACCAGAGAATAGATAAACAATTTGCATTATAGTCATATCATGAGATACCACTAATAATAAACTTTTTTTGAATGAAAAAAGTCAAAAGTAACTGCTTCTTGGAGAATAGGAATTGAAGTTAGGAAAGGAGGAAACATTTGGGGATGATGGAAATGTTCTGTATCTTGTTTTGCATGGTGATTACACTGCTGGATAAATTCAACAAACATACAAATGTCAAATGAATATTTAAAACCTGTGATTTTTTAATGTAAATTACACCTCAATGGACAAATACAACAACAAAGAAAAAGTGAAATTACAACAATTCCAATCAAGAAGTATTTATTGAATGAAAACCAGTCTCCTCTCAAGCAACTGATATTTTAACTACAGTGAAAGAGTACATACACAAGTTAAATAATAATTTTAAATACAAATGTAAGTGATAGTACAAAACAGTCTATTGTTAACTGTAAGTTGAAGTCTTGCCTTCATCTTCAGAGCAGAGGATAAGAACACTTTGAAACTGAGTAATGAATTAAAAAGACTTTTTGGAAGTGATATATTTGAGTCTGGCATTTCAACATTAGTTAAGATTTGGTTGAAGGAGACAAAATAAAATAAAGACTGTATAGTCATTACCTCTTAAATTTTACTACTTTTTCTGAAACATGGGTGAATTAGTTTCCGATCATTACTGCAAAAAATTACCACAGACATAGTGTCTCAAAGCCACACAAATGTATTATAATTATGGAGGTCAGCAGTCCATAAAGGGTTTCACTAGGCTAAAATCAAAATGTTGCAGGGTGACGTTCCTTCTGAGGGATCTAGAGGAGAGTCCATTTGCCTTTTCTAGCTTCTAGAGATTGTCTGGCATATGATAAAATTATAAACATTCCCATTCAAAAAGGGAGAAAATAAGATGAAAAAAAGGAAGTCACCAGTACCAAACAATTTCAAAATCCAGCCTGGAAAAATCCCATTTTGTTTCAGAGTTCTGGAAATAATCCTCTTGTGATTCTGGGCCCATGGCTCCACCATTAGCTGAGTGGTATTACTACCTGTTTCCTATCTGTAAAATTGGTGGGGAGAAGGTCTTATATCTGCCAAGTAGGCAATGTTCACACATTTCAAGGATTAGGAAGTAGGCATCGTTGGGAGACCATTTTTTCTGCCTACTGTGATGGGCTTTAAAAAATTCCTATGATTCTAGTTAGCAGAATTTCCTCACTTGATTAAAGTAGTGTAAACATATTAACTTTCCAAATTATAAACCTGAGAGGTGCTTTAAAAAAAGAAGAAGAAGATGAGGAAAGATTTTTCTTTCATTATATCAGGGAAAATAATTTTTTCACTCTGGGAGGAATTATCCCATTGACCCCAGCAGTGACTATTTGTATACCAAGATTTTCTCAAACCTAGAATGTTATTCCACTCCCTACAAAAATCCTTAAAAGATCACTCCTTCAAATCTTTCAGAAAGCAGCTTATTGGGTGGGTGTTTTAGTTACCTATTGCTGTATCATGATTTAGATCAAAATTTAATTACTTTAAACAAAAATAAACATTTATTATTTCATGGTTTCTGTGGAGTAGGAATTTGGGAATAGCTAGTTGGTTCTGCCTGTTAGTAGGGGGTTTTGGTTTCTTGCCACTTGTATATCTCAATAGTGCTGCTTGAAATGGTGGCTGGCTTCCCCCTAAGTGAGCAATCCAGGAGAATAAGGTAGAAGTAACAATTTATTTAACCACATGTACATTCTACTGGTCACACAGCACAATCCTGATACAATTTGTGAGGAGACTACACAAGGGAATTAATATCAGGTAGCAAGTTTCCTTGGGGGGCCATCTTGGAGATGGCTGCTACCATAAGCAATACAGAATTTATAGGGAAATCTGTCAGACAGAAGCTCAGCTGTGAAACAAATCCCCACAGGCAGTGAGGAGAAAATGTCCATGATCTATAAAGGATTTGAAATCAGTATTAAAAAAATATTTTGATTCTGTCTTTTAGAATTATCCTTACATTTGCCTTTGGGAAAGAAGACTAAGAAGTATTCAGAAGGCTTCTTGAAGAATAGAATACTGATGATATGTACATCATATAAGTGGAAATTGATCTAAACCACTGAAAATATTTGCTCTGTATCTAGTATCTGAAGCCTTGATACAGCATCTATCAACTGGGTGCTTACAGAATTAACCTTGCAAAAGTAGGCACAGCTTCTAAAGACTCATTTCGACACATTTTCTAAAAATGCATTGTTTGAATGGAAATTTAGCCAGTATTTTAAAAATCCCCTATGCTCTAAATTTAACATTATGAAACAATCATAATTGAAAGGAAATGTAAGAGGTCATCTAATGTTTTCTCTAAGCGAACAGTTAAGTTAGTATTCAAAACAAGTGGATAATTACTTGGATTTGTGTTCCAAATCTTGCCTTTTGCTGGTGGTAACAGTGACCTATGGTGATGCCCCCAAGGCTGAAGTTGTTCCTATATTGTAACATAAGGTAAGTATGTTTATTTAGCTTTTTTGGAAAGATTCAGTAAAAGTAGGTGATGCTTGAGATTGAGGACAAGAATATGGTTAAATAATTTAAAACTCTTTGTTCTACTTCATCTAAAGGTTTATGGTCTGATTTTTGCAATGTTCCTTTTTAGAAAAAGTAAAAATAACAAACGACAACAGTTGGTCTTAGAAGGTAAAAACCTCATAATCCTTGGGATTCTCATTCAAAGATATATGCAGTACTTATTTTTCCTAATATGGGGCTGGACATTATAGAAAAATTGTACAAAACAATACAACATCCTCAACCTCAAGAAACTGTATGTGCCGATGTAGAAAACAAACTTCTCATTACCAAGTAAGGGGAGGGGTGTGGGATGAACTGGGAGATTGGGAATGACATATATACACTACTATATATAACATAGAGAACTAATGAGAACCTACTGTATAACACAGGGAACTCTACTCAATGCTCTGTGGTGACCTAAATGGGAAGGGAATCTAAAAAAGAGGGGATATATGTATATGTATAATGATTCACTTTGCTATACAGTAGAAAGTAACACAACATTGTAAAATAACTATACTCCAATAAAAATTAATTTTAAAACTGTATGTGAAGGGTCCTGATGCTTGTTGGTTCAGATATGTCCATTACCCTCTTGCTCGCTAGATTCCCCTTGGTAGGTCCTGGGCAAAACGGAGTTAGAAGAGAATGAAAATATCAGCTTTATTTAAGGCTACCCAAAATGCAGATGCATCAGTAAAGGTGGAAGAGGACAGCACTGGGACATATTGCCAAAATGTGGTGGGCACCATCTATTACTCTTTTAACTTTCTTCTCTCAGCCCCCAGCCCTGATCCAGTAATTCAGCACTGATTTCTCTCCATTTGCCAACATTTAGGCTAAATTTGACAAAACAGATGCTTATCCAGTACAATAGCAAGAACTGTTTATCCTTAGGGATTAGTATGCATTTTATCTCCCTATCTGAAGGTCTCAAGATAAACCTAGCCCTACTCAGCAGTTTCTCCTACTGTGACAGGCTCTTATTGCCTTAAATAGTCTTGGGATGCTTCTGCCATCTGACACTTAAGGTCTCTTTCATTAACATATCTCAGCCCCTGAGTCCTGCTAGTGATGCACGTGGTGTGATTTTGCAGTCACTGAAATTTACAGCCAAACTCAAACAAATGAATAGGAAGATTTTAGGAGGAGCCCAACACCTCATCCAGTATGACTTTATTCATTTATATCTAGTTAGAGAGAAAAAGAAAGCAAATTACAGCGCAAAAGCTCCAGAGAATCTTTTAGAGTATGTATTTAAAAAGTTGTTTTGAAACATAGGAAATATGAAATGGGAATGAATTAAATTGATACCATTTCATTTCACTAACGAGTAAATCTTTAAACAACTATTTGCCATCTGGATAGCTGCCAATACAAAAACTCCTTCAATAAAGAATTGCTATTCCCCTGTTTATTAGAGTCATATTTTTCACATACATGTTCTCTTGCAGGTTTTCAGTGAAAAACATAAATGCATTAATATAAAAAGTTTAAAGGTCAAAAACAAAATATTTTAGATTACCCATGGTAATATGAATTAATTAGATTAACATATAATTATTGAAACCTACATTAATATGTAGGAAGAAATTGAAATAGATAAAGGGAAGCTGAAATATTCTAATGACTTTAAGAATATTATTATGCAGTAACTCAGTTTCTAATACTGCAGAGAACTAATAGACTCAGGTAATAATACCCTCGCAGCAAGGTTCTCTTTGCTTTAATTTTATCATTGCCAACTCTTAAACAAAACACAGTACTGATGGTAAGTACATACACCTACATAAACACACATACAATAAGCACAATCACAAAGACTAGAATGTGTTTATTTTTGGAAATCAGTCATCTTTCATTCTATATTTTGTGATCAATGCCTAAGAAAACAATAGGTGGCATGTATAATTAGCACTTCTAAACAATAATAATAAAAGGTATCAAAGGTTAAGAAGTTAAGAATTAAAATGAAGTCCTGCCTTTCAATCCTAGTGGTTAAGCCATTTTTGGTCAAATGTAATAGTCACCATAAAGAGTAGATATACCATGGCTTCCCTGTTAGCACCGGCTAAATATTATTGCTCTGCCATTTCGACAGCAAACTGCAGGCCTTTGGAGCCAGCAGGCTCTCCTCAAGGACTTGCTGATGTGGAACAAAAATATTTTAGTGTGAAAAAACTACTCCCTAGTGAACTTGTTTGCAAACTGCTGAATTTCTAGATAACTCTATGTTCGAGGATTATTTTTGATAGTGCAGATCTGGTGCTGAAATGCCTCTAAAAGAATCAACACTTCTTTTTCTTTTTTTTTTTTTTTTTTTTTTTTTTTCTTTTTTACTCACAGCATGACAAACCCAGTAGAAAAAACACAAAGCTGCTTGGGTAGCAATCTTTTATTTTGTACAGTAATTTGTTGTGTTGAACACAGACTTCCCTGTTTCATGCTTACAAAACAGTAAAAAGCAGTCAAGTGAAATGAAAATTAATATGAAACTCAAATACTCAACAGCTTTCAACTTAGCAGACTCAATTGCCAAAAGAATGTAAAGAAAACTTTAACACTGCTGTTAATTATGCTTTTCTTGCCAGGAACACTTTTGGCATTACCTAGAAACTGTAAAGAATTGTTTTATTTCATCCAGAAATTTCTGTGTAATTTAATTACTGTTTATTTCTTCTTTTATCTTCATCTGCTTTAACATAAAATCTAGCAACTAAGCAAATACATTTCTTAATGTTTCTGTTGAGATGTACACTAAACTGAAGTCCATTTAATTTCCTTGATAAAGTCTAGTTGAAGTGAGAGTAAATTTATTTTTCAATTGTTGTAATTTATATAGATTAAATTAACTTTTAGTTTTGTGTTGTCTATTGGGAATATGATTTTGCATAGCTAATTATATCTATTTGTTCTAATAAACTTCTAACACATTAGATTTTAAATATGTTTAGGAAAGTGAAATTAATATTATAGATAATTGAGACTGTTATATAATCTTGTGTTTACACTGTAGCCACGCATTAGGAAAATTTTACCATTCATGGATGATGGGGTGCCATATTTTATATTATGCTCTAGGATAGAAAAGATAAGCAAGACATCGTGCTTTCTTCATGGAATTCAATATCTAGTGAGGGGATACACATTCAAACAAATAATTACAATAAAAAATACTAAGTATTGTGAATGTTTTTTATTAAATCAACATATTTTGTTCTATTGTCAGGCACTTCAGACCCATCTACAATGTGATTTTTTTTTCCCTCTGGATAACACACACAAATAAGTCAGGAATTTGGTGAATAAGTTTTTCTTATTACATTTTTCAATCACATTAGGTATAGCATTAAGTGCCCAATTTGCTACCATTTCCACCACTCCCTATGTCATCCAGAAGGCCAGAGTATCTCTTTGGTTACCAAAGTCATTTTAGTTTGAGACCCTGAAGTGGTAGTGCCTTTAGTAAATCACATAAACTTGCATGTTGACCGACTAAACTAAACTTGATTGGATTTCTAGCCCAGATATTCAATTACAATTGGATAACTGACAAATCTGCCCTTTACTTTTCAAAATAAGAACACATGCCACCCTTTATATGCTAAAGTGACATTCCTGACCTACCATCTGCCTTAAGAAATTTTTCCTAGTTGAGAATAGATTTTTACTGATCCATATATACCTGGTCCCTTTTGTGATAAAAAGCATGCATTTTGGAGACTGCTGGCCAAAGTTAGGGGCATGCTGTGTGGATGTGGAACAGGGCACAGTTAACTGGACCACATGGGGACTGGGCCGTGGCCTCATTAGTTATATACTGTAATCAGTTGAACTCAATAGTCACTAAGAGCTTTATTGAAAACCAACAATATGCTCAGCTCTCTGCTGTGACTATACTCTTTCTTTTAGTGTGTTGAACGAAAGATTCTCTATAACAAATATCAAATTTGCTCTTTTATCCTCTCTTATTTCTGGTGATACAAGGTCTCACTACTTATCTTTTCTTCTATTTTTCTCCTTCAGTTCGCTTTTTCTTTTTCTTTTTTTTTTTTTTGGCCATGCCATGCAGCTGTGGGATCTTAGTTCCCTAACCAGGGATTGAACCTGGGCCCTTGGCACTGAAAGTGTGGGAGTCCTAACCACTGCTGGACTGCCAGGGAATTCCCATTCAGTTTGTTTTCTGATGTCCATATTTCTCTGGGTCCTTTCCTATTCCAACCACTCATGTTATTTATGGGCAATTAGTGGTCTATCCTGAAATACACTTATGTCATACAGCTTCCAAGAATGGGTCTTAGGCAATATCAATCACTCAATGGGGGCTAAGAAGAGAGGTAGACTTCAAAATGGAACTTTTCTTACCAAAAAAAATTAGTACAGTTATCTCCCTAAATTAATTTGATCCTTCAGGTATTGTGATGGTTACAGTGAGGAATACCAATGATTTTCCACAGTCGCATGACAACTTTTAGTTTTAGGCTCATGGACATTTCAAGCTGGAAAAATTCTTAGAGTGCGATTAACCCACTGAAATCCAAAAAGACTAAATAATTTTTCACCATTAGAAAAGCTGGCTAATGAGAGTTTTGCCTTAGTTAAGGTAAAAGCTAAGCTGCTGTTATATAGAGACCAAAATGGAGTTAAGTTTATATTTCCATTATCAAAAGGACAAAGAAAACATCAGCTATTACTAGATAAGTAGCAGCCTCTGCTATAGCAGAATTCTAAAGAATTCTTGTCTTTATTACAAGGTTAGGAGTCTTTATAGGAAAAACAGCCTTACAACTTGAATAAAATTCTATTGTTAAAAACTTTTTATATTATTAAAATCTCATATCAGAACATCATCTCTGTGGTCATCATCTAAAGACATTAGATGGTCTTTCCTCGTATCTTTTGTGATCTCTTCATACTACTCTTTATGTGGGAAAAAGTAAAATATTTAACATATACATAGTATATATATAGTATACTAAAGATATAGTAAATATTCAAGTGTCCAATGTTTGAACCTAATTAAGAAAATTAGATAGAGGTAAAGGCTCATTGACATGAATCTTAAATCATTACTGTATTAAACTACAATATTATGACATTTGAACCCATGTAAAGGAATTTCTACATTTATTGCAAAATTAACTTATACTACAAAATAGTATTCAAAAAAAACTTTACGTATGTCACTGGACAAATTCTACTGTCTGGAATATTTGAAAAAATGTAATTCCTCAAATTAATTTGTAAATAAATGGTTGAATGTACAAATGAGTGAATCGACCAAGACAAATTTTGATTATGTCTTAACTATAGTAACCTGTACAGATAAAATATTTCAGAACTGCTTGTTGAATAAATAAGTTCCTTGTGAGATGGTTACCTACTGACTTTGTTTCTTAGATCATTAAAAACAACTTTCATTCCTTCTGACCTTGCATTAAGAATTTGGTAATCAGAATATGTGTGAATCTATAATAAATCCAAAGCTTGGCTGATCTTTTTTGCCCAACTATTTAAATGCCCCCATTTTTCATGTCAAAACTTAGAGGGTGAGTGATATAAATATCCTTCTACACATATCAACAAATGTCCTAAGACATTTGCTGTCTCTACACCCAGGAGTATCAGCAAACTCCAGTAACTTTTGTCCTCTGGCTACTACTTGTATAACATAAGGTAGAACATTTGCTATATTTTTCCAAGACTCCCAAAGCCATCTCCTACTCTTTCTTTTTTTTTTTCCCCCCATGACCTTCCTGTCATTTGTTTCCCTGGAAAGTTTTCCCAGTGATATGCTGTGGGAGTTCTTTAAAGAGGTTCTGCCTTTCTTTCTTGGCTTTAGGGTGGGGATTGAAAGAAAAAAAAAAAGGTCCCATTGCTGGAGACAGTAGGATGTATAGTACAGTTGGCCTATCAAGTCTAGTCTCTTTGTTTCCTTTTCTCTTTGAAAAGCTCTAGGCTAGAGCCACAACCCATTCTTTTGCTTCATGCGTCCAGCAGGGCCTCAGACCAGCTGACTAGCTGGCACCACATCCTCTGGAACAGGAATTCTTCCCTTTATAGGGTTTAGATGTCATTGCCCAGGCATTTTATTCAGTATGATTGCTTCTCTGCTTCCCACAAACACAACCTACTTCTAGAAGAACTGTATCTATTGTTTTCAAACTATTGACAACTTTAAGACATTATATACAAAGATTTCAAAATACAGAAATGATTTTTGAAAACACATGCCATTTAACCTAGTGGGAGCACTAAGGATACATTAAAATATATAACAGATGATTTTATTGTAAAATTTCTAAATCTAATAACTTACTTCCTGTCTTTTACAAATTCAGTTTCAAGAGCATTTCCAAGGTCTGCTTATTAAAAAGTAACTTCTTCATTAGTGTTTGTTTCTATTAGCTATCAACTGGTGACATCAGTACTTCTCTGTTTCTTGAGTTTATATTTTAAAGCAAATTTAGAACTATAAGGTTATTTTGCTTTCTATTTTGTTAAGTTGCTGCAAATTTCAAGCACGTAAATGAAGAATAAACTACAGAGTGATAATATTTCTATAGCTCTGTTCTTTGACATATATTGAAAGCATACAAATTGGTTTTCTTAGGATGGCATGTGCAATTGCATTAGCATTTTTCATGTAAACCAATTTTCATGACTCAAAGAAATTTCTGCATAAAATGTCTCTGAAGCCAAATTAGCCAAAGTAGAACCAATCAAAATTTCATAAGTTAAATTTAAGGATATATATGTTCACAAATTTGCAAAATTAATGAAACTTGTTTTTTCTGAAATTAAAACATATAGAAATAAAATGAAAACAAGGAAAAAAAGACATAGGATACCAGCTGGGGAAAAAAAAGACTTTAGTAGAAGATGGTACAACTTCCTTCCAATATTTGAAAAGCTGTTCAGTGGACAAGTCTTATATTTTTAAGGGCCAAAGAGTAGACATAATAATAATAGATTAAAATCACAGAAAAATTGATTACATTTTACTGTGGGGGTTTTCAATAAGAGTTATTAAGTAGCTAATCAGCTGCCTTATGAGGTTGTGTAGATCCTATCAGGTAAGTCCTATCGTGAGACTTACCAACAAAATGTCATTTCATTGAGGGTTACACTGAACCAAACCAATCACATGCCAAAAAAAAAGAAAGTGCTCACATAAGAAGTTTGATTTGATATATATATGTGTATACACATACATATATTATATATATTATATAGGCATCTTGTCCCAGAAGCCCTTATTAAAATGAATACATAAATAACCTAGGTATGCCTTCTAGACCTACCCCATTATCATATTAGAATGTACCAGATTATCAGAACAACTTGTTGACATAAATAAAAGTGATTTTTATTGGGTTTACTGCTGACTACAGCAGCAGCAAGCCCTGGGAGGTAAGAAAGTACCTGTGGATGAGAATACAGCCTTAGAAGAGGCTTCATTAACAGAAAGGATCAGAGATTGACTTAAGAAAAATCCCATTTGCCTGTTTTGCTCAAAGTATTAAGTCCTTATTCATGTACTCTCACAGGAACTCACTCTTTTATCAAGTGTATGTGGAGCCTGATTATGTGCCAGATACTCTTCCAGACTGTGAGAAAAGTGCAATGAACATAACAGGCAAAGCTGCTGCTCATGTGGTGTTTAAAGTCAGCTTGGGGATCCCTAAGAACATAATCTAAAGCAAAACAGTGTGGTATTATTCAGAGAATTGAAATAAAAAGTATCTCATCAAACTCTTAATAAAAGTTGAGACAAAACAATAAAATTATATGAATATTTGAAGTGTCTAATCTTCCTTTACCAAGAAACTGTCCTAGGAAGACAGATGAAGAATTCTAGGGGCAGGACAGGAATAAAGATGCAGACGTAGAGAATGGACTTGAGAACACAGGGAGGGGGAAGTGTAAGCTGGGACGAAGTGAGAGTGGCATGGACATATATACACTACCAAGTATACCAAAATAGCTAGTGTGAAGCAGCCACATAGCACAGGGAGATCAGCTCAGTGCTTTGTGTCCACCTAGAGGGGTGGGATAGGGAGGGTGGGAGGGAGACGCAAGAGGGAGGAGATGTGGGGATATATGTATAGCTTTGTTATAAAGCAGAAACTAACACACCATTGTAACGCAATTATATTCCAATAAAGATGTTAAAAAGAAAGAATTCTCAATATTAAAGTATATTGATTGATCTTAGAAAAATATTTGGAACAACACTCATTAATTTTGTGACAACTCATTTATATTTCTGTAATTTTTTGAATAGGTAATTTGCTCAAAAATTAGTAAATTCAAAAACATACATAAAGTAAAAAGTATAGAGTTAAAAGTACCTTCCCAGCTTTGTCCCATATTCACCCACTGCCCTTGCTACCTCCCCTGAAAATACAGTAACCATTATTATTAATCTTCTTTGTGTTAATGTAGGCAAATATTAGTATAAAACCTATATTTTATGCAAAAGATAAAGTAACATTCATATTATTCTGTACTTTTTTCACTTAATATGTCTTAGCAATCTTTCTATATTAGTTCATAAAGAGCTTTCCAATTCATTTTCATAGCTGTGTAGTATTCCATGCTGTGGATGAATCACAGTTTATATAAATAGTCCTATTTTGATAGACACTTGTTTTATTTTCATTTGTTATCAAAAATAATGTTGAGTAAATAACACTTTTCATGCATTATTTCCAAAATGCAAGGATATTTGTACAATGTAATCCTAGAAACAGAATTGTTTAAAGTGGATATGTGTTTGCAGTTTTGATTAATTTTGCTAAAGTGACCTGCACAGAGATATACTAATTTATCCTCATAAATTGAGTGTATAAGTTATCTTTTAGATTTTTCATGTTACATTGATACTTTTTTGGATTTTTGCTGATATAGAATGTAAAAAATCATATCTCAGTGTGATTTAGTTTGGACTCTTGCATGGTCCAAATTGTTTTCAGTAGTCTTTATCTAGAAAAACCATTTGGCTAGATAGAAAACCTTGGTTCACACTTTTCCTCTTTAAGTATCACAGATGTTGTTTCCCTGTCTTCATTGGTTGAATTTTGCTGTAGGGAAATATGCTGGTTTTAACTTTACCCTTTAAGAGATTCTGCCTTAAAGTTTTTCATTTTATTATGATGCATCTTGATGTTGACCGTTTCGGGTCAATTATTCCTCACTCATAACTTAATAATATAGTTTTCATATCCTAACAAGGTAAATTTATTTTATTTTTCTTGAAATGTATCATGAGTTTCATCTTCAAATATACTTTTGTACTTCAAATACACTTATAATTAAATAATACATTTTCTGGTTTTCTTCTCTGGGTACCACACATTTACTTATGTTGGACCTCCTTTGCAAATCTTCTGTTAATTATTGCTTTTGTCTTCTATCTTTATTTCTGCTGTTCTCATTTTTATTCTTTTTACTTATACTGTAATTCTCCCTTATGCTCCTAGATCCCTGAGGGGTTTTTTTGTTTTTTTAAAAAATAAATTTATTTATTTTATTTATTTATTTTTGGCTGTGTTGGGTCTTCGTTGCTGGGCAAGGCTTTCTCTAGTTGTGGCTAGCGGAGGCTACTCTCCATTGCGGTGCACAGGCTTCTCATTGTGGTGGCTTCTCTTGTTGAGGAGCACAGGCTCTAGGCACGCAGGCTTCAGTAGTTGTGGCACGCGGGCTCTAGAGCGCAGGCTCAGTAGTTGTGGTGCACGGGCTTAGTTGCTCCACGGCATGTGGGATCTTCCCGGACCAGGGCTCGAACCTGTGTCCCCCGCATTGGCAGGTGGATTCTTAACCACTGCACCACCAAGGAAGCCCCTAAATCCCTGTTTATTTTATTTTTCTAATGATATTGTTTATTTCTGCTCCTTCATTTTGATTTTACCACTTTTGCTTCATCTCATTTTGTTATCTAGTATCACTTTCCTGAGGTTTTGCATCTCTGCTGCTTAGTTTTCCTTCAAAGAGGTGATGCTTTGTTTTTTCTTATAAATTCTTGGTGAAATGTTAGTTTATAATTTTCATCTGTTTTCTCAAAACAACAAATTTTGGGTGCAATTGTTTTGTCTTTTAAAAAATTCTGCATCCTTTTTCTAACTTCTTATGATATATATTTTTTAATGCTGTCCTTGTTATTTTTCTTATTACCCTTTATTAAATGAGTTGCCTTTTTCTTGACTGACTAGCCCTTTTCAGAAGAATCCCATGGAGCGTATGGAAAGTAGGATACCAGGATCACCTTCTTGGCTTCACAAAACAAAGCTTCCTTCCTTTGGTTTGCAAAGGAAACATCTTGCAAATACAACTTTGTTAAACTCTGTGTGGATCTGCCTCTTCTTTCCCTATGGTTTTGTGCCCAGGAGGGCTTCTCTTGCTGTCCCTCTTCACCCCAATTTCCACAACTATTACTGTCCACAAGAGATTCAGTATTTATACTTTATAATCATGCCCTCATCTTCAGGAATTGTGTTTTGCTGGTCTTTTCTGAGATCTGCCACCATTTGGCCCCTTTTCCACTTTTTTTTTTTTTTTTTTTTTAGTTTACTTCCTCCAGTTCAGTTTTTTGCCCTATTCCAGATGTTTTTAATAGAACTTACTCTTATTTTGAAATCCCTGAATTAAGTATTTCTTCAACTTTCTTTCAAAATGGGAATTTTTTCTTTTGAATTACTGGAAGGAAAGGGGATAGATAAAAATTTACACAGTTATGCTCTTTCCAGAAGTCCCTATATTGATGATTCCATTTAAAAAAATAAATAGTTAACTAGGAAATACTGGAACAGGGGAGAAATGGATTTTGTCTATTGGGTCTCAGTTCTTCAAATTGGTAGTAAGCCCTGATCCAGACATCAAGCTTTATTCTTTTATGAACTTTTGTTATGATCAGGTATACAGAAACATTGTTCCTGAGAAATTAAAACCTTATTTGAAAGACAGAGTAAGTGAAAATCCTATGGTTTTTCTTACCAGCATTATTTTTCTTTACTACTACAAAATAGACAGATGCTATGAAAGCCAACTGTTAGCAAGTTAATTTTTGATACTGATAAAATCAAAAACAAATGGAGAGCAGCCCTGAAAATTCCCTGAGCAGACGAAACCAGTTTAGTCATACAAGCCAAACTTAGTTTAGCTTATTTTGCAGGCTAAATTGACCTGAGTCATGTCTTGTTTACACCTCTGGAAATTGTAAGCAAAGCTTAAACTGTTTCTGAAGGTTGATATGAGGTAACCACTGACCAATTCTCTATCATTTAAGAAAAGTCTAATATTATAAACAATCACTATGAAGAATAAACCGTCACCGCCTTCTCACTGTATAAGCTGCTTTGTAACAGTATATCCCTGAGGCTCATTCCATGTCTTGGTTTGAGTGCTCCCAGGTTACAAACTGTCTTTTTGGTATTTGCACAATAAACTTTTACTAATTATTTCTTCAGCATGTAAAAAAATTAATACACAGAAACCTCAATTAAATAGTGTCAGGAGACCACAAGTGGGAGCTTTCACACCCTGCAATAAGAGCAGAGCCCAACAGGAAAGACTCCTCTTCTTTGGCAAGGATGCAGCCAATGAAACTTTAGCCCTCCCAACTTCCTCATTCCTTTCTATAAAAGTGTTCTTCCTTTGCCATGAAGGTACTTGCTCACCCTGGTTGTAGACTCTGGATAGCAATTCTTTGCTGATCCCAAAGAAACCCATCTTTTTTTGGAGAGATATCTGGCATTCTATTTCTTTTAAGTTAACAGGTGATACAGTAGCTTTACATCTGTTATTTCTGAACTTTCTACAATACTTTTAACTTGACTGCAATGTAGTTTTAAAACTCATACAATTTGAGATTAAATTTTCAACTCCACCATTCCTTCTTTAGTCTGCATGTCACTAATTGCACCTGCAATCAACCAGTTTCCTGCTCAAGAGGTTAACTGTTTGCACCTGCATTTTTGCACCTGCAATTTTGGTGACCTTTTGCAATCAGTATGCGTGTCTTTATTTACATTTCCAACTTGCTAATCTTACCAGATAGTAGGTTTTTTGCTTAAACTGTTTAAACATTTTTTGTGTGTGTTTCCAAGGTGAATTTGGAGGCAAGCAATAGATGAGCTGACAATGATTTAGTCAAAAAGTTGAGTTATTTTTAATTAAAATAATGATGACATTTTCCAAAAGAACAGTCCTTACAAGTAGAACTTAGAGATCAATTTTAAAGGGTTATATACACTTATTATATATTAAAATACTGTTTTAAAAAACAATAGCACATCTCCTAAATCTTATAAATTATGTCTATTTTTGTCTTTACATGTGTCATGGAAGGTTAAAAGGTTATATTGAAAATATGCTCTGTATGCAGGCTAAATGGTTACCTCCATAAGAGGGTTTAATAATTGGGGCTCCTGGACCCTTGAGATTTTTATCTTTTGCCAAATGGTGTCTAAGTTCAAGTCATGATAATTTGAGATGAAGTCAAACAGACAAATCACTTAACCTGAGTTGAAAATTAATGGTTGGAAATGAATTAACTCCCTAAATATTTAATTACTTACAAATATAAAAGTCAGTGGTCAGGATCAAAGGTAATCCTTTGACACACTATTGTTCAGAAGGGTCTTTCATGAAAAAATCTTTAATTTATTTTTAGGAAATATATATAAGAAAGTAAATTTTAAAAAATAATAAGTCAGGGCTTCCCTGGTGGCGCAGTGGTTGAGAATCCGCCTGCCGATGCAGGAGACACGGGTTCGTGCCCTGGTCCGGGAAGATCCCACATGCCGCGGAGCAACTAAGCCCGTGAGCCATGGCCGCTGGGCCTGCGCGTCCGGAGCCTGTGCTCCGCAGCGGGAGAGGCCACAACAGTGAGAGGCCCGCATACCGCAAAAAAAAAAAAAAAAAAAAAAAAAAAAAAATAATAATAATAATAATAAGTCAAATGGCAACTCCAGTTTGTTCTGAGAATTACTTGAATCTTATGGTCTCTGTTCTATTGCAATTGTTTTTTAAGTGTTGCTAGTAGATGCTGCAATCCCACTAGCATAAACCTAAGAAAAATATTAGCTTGTTGAGATCTTGAGAACTAAAAGGTAATAAACTAACCAAAACTGACCAAATTTACTGTCAACTGTGAGGCCAGATAGATTTGTTTGTACATTTCCTGTGTCTGTTACTCTCATTTATGAAGATGAATTTTCAAAGGAGGAAAGGGAAGATAGATTTATTACATATTTTTCTATTATCCTTCCTGTTTCAGGATTTTCCAGGTCTATGGCGCTTGACCAAAAATTGTGTTTTCTGAATCATGTTTATGTGGTTTGCTATTGTTCAAATTGAAGGAGCTCATAGGAAATTGCCCCCTGAGAAATGCTGCAATGTGTTTGCTGTAAAGAAGTTAATGGAACCATATTCACTGGGTTATACATTGTTCCTTTTATCAGAACCCTGGAGAAAACACCTCTGGATTTCTCCAGATTAGTAGGGTTTCCTGTGAGTCAGAAGTTAATTTCTGTCTTATGGATACTATGAATGTATTGACTTGATTGATTTTCCTCTTCTTGTTGGTTGCTGAGAAGTTTAAAGCCAACATTATGACCAATTTTTAAAAAGAGATTAACATGTTTGATATGCATTTTATGTATCCACCATCTTATTTCCCTGCATGTATTTTCTCTTTGCTCTTCATTTTCCCTATTTATGGAGTATGGAGAGATATAACAGCCACCTCAAAAATAGGTATATTCTCTAATAGAACCTCAGTTTCAGAAGAACCTTTGATCAAAGAAGCATTAACTGTGATTAATAGCACTCTAACATTTCTAACATTTTTAGAGCCAGTGAAAAAATAGGAAAAAATAGGAAGTTAATGTGAAGAGAGATGACAGTTGCTTTGTGAACCTCATGCTTCCTCCTGTAGACTAAAATTGTGTGTGTGTGTGTGTGTGTGTGTGTGTGTATGCTTATGTGACAGGCATAATGGTTGCTCACACACCACTGCCTTGCTAACAGAGCTTTGATTTTTCTCAAGACATCAAGAAGAGATCCCTTGATCTCAGAGAAAATGGGCATAAAACTTGTTTAGAGAGTGGTCATTTTCCATTTCTCGTAAAAGAGATAAAGGAGAATTCTGCTAAGCGACTTTGTGTAAAAAGTTCACAAGCAGGAAAGTGGCATGAGAAGTTGTCTTACAGCTCTGGCTTATATCCCTGTCTTAGATCGAGGTCTTGATATCTGAAGCTATAGTAGCCTTCTTGTAGCCAAGAGTCAACAAACTTAAGACTAAAACACCAAAATTCTGAGGATCATAGAGTAGAAACATGGAAGAATCCTGGGTTCTTTATGATACACTGAATAACTGAACTCACCCTACCAACTTTTTATCTCTAAACTAATTGTTGTGTAGAAGAAAAAAAATATTTTTAATAGTACTTATATTTTTTTAATGTTATTTGCAATTGAATGTGTTCCTGATGATAGTCTTGGAAGACAAAGGTTAGGAAGTCTAGCAAATTTTTCTTAGTGATTGATAACAGAAAGAAGACTTATCTCTTCTACAGTCTCAGTATTGAAATTTATTATAATTTCTTATATGATAGGTAGTCTGACAACTTTCTCTACCTTTATTGGTACCTGTTCACAAAAAATATCTGATTATCAGGGAAGTCAAACCAACCTTTGTTTTTACATTTTTATTTTTAAGCTTTTAAATTTTATATTTATAAATAAATTAATATTTATATATTTATATTTATAATTTTTAGCAGTTAACAATGAACTCCACTAGCTATTCTTCCAAAATTGATATTTTTGATGCAGATATCCTTTGTATTTTTGAGGTAGACTTATCCAATTTAAATTTATTTGAAATAAACAATAGGAGGCCATTTTTCATTGAACACACTATAACTTAGTGTGTTTTCCAGAGGAAAACCTGGCACTTCTTGCATTAATTTTGGATCAGAAATGGGACAATAGGCCCAGAAACAAGGGAAAGAAAACCTATAGAGAATTTTAGAACCTTTCTACAGAAATGAAAAGGAAAGTAAATTTATGGAAGTCATTAACATTACAAACAGTGAAAACTATAGTGGAAAGAATATGAAATAAAGTGCAGAACAGTGAAAAAAAATGTGACATTAGGCAATGAAACAGCAGGGAAAAAATCAAAGATGTGATAGATCATAGATAATATTTTTAAAACATTTATCATTTGCCTAACATTATGCCAAAAAATTTGCATAAAGAGTTTTATTTAAAACTTACAACCACCTTACTAAGTTATATTAATTATTCCCATTTTACGAGTAAGAAAACTGAGCTCTGGAGAGATTCACTAACTGACTCACAGTTACACAGCTAACATTTAAAGCAAGGATTGACTTGTGTCTTAGCATAATTGTAAAGTCTATACTCCTAACAGCCATATTATGGTGCTCCAAATAAATACATTAGGACAGCAGTGCATATTCCTATACAGATCACATCTGCATTTTTGTCTAGCATACGTTTGTATATTCATCTATGCCCACAATTCTATTTTCCCACTAATGCTTCAGAGATTTTAGAACTAAAGTCAAATGTTATAATTTGACTATTCATGTAATACAAAATTTTACCATTGTACATATCAGCCAAAGTGTTTTCAGCAACCATTTTCATTTCTTCTCCTCAATTAATGTTAATCACAGTGATTATGCTAATCTAGGTTGTATACAGTATACAAGAAATAACAAGGAGAACCATTTTAGACTAAACAGCCAAAACAAGCTCCACAGTAGACACAAATACTTGAATTGTAAATAATTTGAATCAGGTCATATGCTGAATAAACAGCAAACATTTAAATATCAAAGAACAAGAAGAATTTTCTCTTTATAATAGTACATTTTAGTATTTATCTTTTGATGTTTATACTTTCACATTATTTCTGCCCTTTACATACTTTTACACTATTCTGAAACAATATAACAATCTGAAAAAACAATAAGTTTTGTCTACACAAACATTCAACTTGATTTCTACCAATGGTACTGACTGTCCATTATGTAATATAACACAGGATGATGGTGAATTGCACACACACTCTTTGGGGAGCTAAAAAAGTGGCTATCAGTGCTTGGTAGCAAAAAGCAAATTCAGCTGTGAAAAAAATTGTATCCTGAGGAAAATGTGCTCTCCTACATACACTTAGAAAAGATTCGTCCATGTTTAGAACCAGTTGGAAAAATGTAATGAAGTTCTACAATCAAAAAATACAATGATAGGGCTTCCCTGGTGGTGCAGTGGTTGAGAGTCCACCTGACGATGCAGGGGACATGGGTTCGTGCCCCGGTCCGGGAGGATCCCACATGCCGCGGAGCGGCTGGGCCCGAGCCATGGCCGCTGAGCCTGCGCTCCACAACGGGAGAGGCCACAACAGTAACAGGCCCGCATACCGCCAAAAAAACCAAAAAAACAATGATACATTACAGTCTATATTATTCAATCTGTTCCCACACGGTTGCCAGCTCTCAAAACCAACATGGCAACATGGAATCTATTCAGCCCAGAACTTCAAGCTGATACTTTTTTCTTGCAAACTCATGCATGGTGGCAAATAAACCAACCCCTATTTTATTTTAAAAATTAATATTTTGTACATCAAAAACTTTTTTCATTAATTTTGATGTGCTTAATATTTTGCTTTATAATATTATTTATCTTGATGACAGCGTTTTGGGCTTCTTAAACTTTGTACCTGCAGTAAGTGCCTCACTCACTTCAATTAATCCCAGTCCTACACTATATGAATCTATTCTAATTTTATATGCTAAGAATCATAGAAAAGTCCAGGCATGCCCAATGAACATTCTCTATAAATCTGATACTCAAGGACACATTGTGGTATGTCTTTTGGGTAGTTGCCAAAAAAGAAATCATGACAAGTAATAATCTGAACTAAAGTTTTTCTTTAAAAATGGAATAGGACTAAGAGGAGGAAGACAATTGTCCTATTTTCATGACCTTAGAAACAGCATGCAGGTAAAGGTCTAAAGCTATTTTACAGTCCTCTTTTGTAAGAAGCATTTTTTTTTAAGTAAAGGAGATTTGGCTACTGGAGAGTAAAAATTTAAGCAAATGTATTAGAACCATCACGTCCAAATATGTGTTGTTTTTTGCAAAGTGGTCATCATATTTATTTATTAATTCCAGTGATGTTCCCATCAGCATTCTGAAATTCATTCCCGCAACTTGCTTTCAGAGCTAGATTATGAGCGTTAGGAGTGAAGCATTTCTTGTTAATCTAGAGGCACAACACATTTTGTCTTAAAATAATTTTGCCAATTTAAGTGCCTAACACTTACATGAAAAGAATGTTGACTATTACTAGAAACCAAGTCTACTCGCGAAGAATGGCCACATGCCAAGGTTAATTGAATTTAAACGATTTGAGCAAGCTTCAAAGGATATTCCAAAAGAAGAAATTAGAAAATATCTGAATATAAATGAATTCTGGAATAAGAGAATGGGTGCCAGCTTTTAAGAAACTTGTTCACACTGGTTTATCAACGCTCGAATAGGTTTTCCAAAAATTAAGTTGAATTATTTTATCATCATACCTTATATCTTATTTGCAGCTGATGTCCTCCAATAGTCTACAGATTGTTAGTTATGCTGGTTTTCTACAGTAAAATCATAGAGTAAAAAAAAAAAAAAAAAAAAAAGAAACAACCAAACAAAAGATGTACATATAGTCATATACAGTCAAAAATACCCTTGAAAATTCCCAGACATTTCTCATTAAGTTCAAGTTAGCAGGTAGTTGAAGGTATAACTTCCATCACTGGAATAAGTTGTGATTTCTTTAAGCTGAGCACTGGATGAAGTAGTTGGATTGTATTTAGGAGCATGTTGCCAAAAGTACATATCTCTAAATACTAGAAACCCACTCGGTATGGTGATCATTTCACACTATGTTACATATGTGGAAACCCAGGCCAAGTAATAGAAAAACATCTTTACATTCTAGTTTTTCATGGTAGTTCTGGGATATTTGTTTATTGAGTAGAATGTGGGTAAAATAGCTTACACCATTTAAAAGGATATTGTTTTCCTCTATCTTGTGTGTGTGTGTGTGTAAGGTATGAATTAATTTTTGCAAGTGAAATGCAGCTATGAAGTAACAGATTGTTTTAAAAAACTTGCTTGATATAGATAAGCTGGACCTCATTAAAATTAAAGACTTCTACTCTGAAAAATACAATGTCAAGAGAATGAGAAGACGAGTCACAGACCAGGAGAAAATATTTGCCAATCTGCAAAAGCTACTTACTGTAGGGAGCATTTTTACTGTATGTGTCCATCTATATGACATTCTGAAAAAGGCAAAGCTATGGAGACAGTAAAAAACCAATGTTTTTTAGGGACTGTGAGGGTTGCAGGGGGAGAAACAGGCAGAGCTCAGAGGATTTTTTAGGACAGTGAAAATACTCTGTATGACACCGTATGTCATTACACATTTATTCAAACCCACAGAATGTGCAATGCCAAGAGTGAACCCCAAGGTAAACTATGGACTTTGGATGGTTATGATGTGTCAATGTAGGCTCATCAGTTGCCACAAATATACCATAAGGGGGGAGGCTATGCATGTGTGGAGGCAAGTGGTAGATGGGAGATTTCTGTACCTTCCCCTCCATGTTCCTGTGAACCTAAAACTGCTCTAAAAAAAAGTTAATAAAAAAGAAAAAACGTACATGAATGTACAATAACTAAAAGAAAAAAGGAAATAACCCAGTTCTACCACTTTTTATTTGAGTGACTCAGTAATTAGATAACATTCTGAACTTCTGCTTATTCATCTGATAAAGAAAAGAGTAAGAAGCATGTGAAATTATATATCTGTTTATATATAATGTATATTAAAGTGTATTTTTAAAGCATTATAATAGCAATTTTTATTTGAAATAAATATAAATACAATATACTAATTTGAATTATTGTATACATATTAAACAATCTTCAAAAATTCTTACAAGTAATTTGTTGTAGTATAATAAAAACACAGATATATGTAATTTTCAACCCCCCAAAATTAATGGATATATAGAATCTATCTCCCTTGTAGGTAGCATAACACTAGCTAATAAATCACAAAAAGAAATCAGGGGCTTCCCTGGTGGCACAGTGGTTGGGAGTCCGCCTGCCGATGCAGGGGACACGGGTTCGTACCCCGGTCCGGGAAGATCCCACATGTCGCAGAGCAGCTGGGCCCGTGAGCCATGGCCGCTGAGCCTGTGCATCCGGAGCCTGTGCTCCGCAGAGGGAGAGGCCACAGCAGTGAGAGGCCCACGTACCGGGGAAAAAAAAAAAAAAAAGAAATCGGGAGATCTAGCATGCTCTTCACCTTACCAAATTACTTTTTCCATGGTGTTTTATTCAGTGTTTTTTTTCTATTATTCCTTTCCACACATATTTGTTTTGTGCAACATTTTATGAAGTTGAAATCAGAACTGAAGATCTACAATGTATTACTAATTATTGATTGTTTTAGCAGTAGACAAAGAAGTGTGTCTTCGAAAAGTTCCAGATCTGACTAGTTCAGCAACTGTGGCATGATTTACCAGTTATGTTTAACAATAAAGGATATCACACAATACTCAAGGCTGAGGCACACTGCCAGCTTATCAGTCAATCAAGCACTAGTCAGTTTCCTACTCACCACACACTCTCATGGACGCTGTGGGAGAAGAGGAAATTATTGGTGACCGACTGTACTTTCAGCTGCTTTTAGTATTTCTGATGTAAAGGAAGTCTTTTCTGACCTTCACTTTCCCACCTTCTAATACCTGTAAATGCTTTTGCTTCTAAATACCTAGAATGGATTCTATGATCTGCCAAACTCTGACTCTCCAATTTGGTCTCCAGAAGTCAAGCCTGTCTCTGAGGCCTTGACCACTAGGCAGACAGTTGATTCAAGGGGAGCCAATCAGAGTTCCTTTCTTTGGGATTTAGAACTGCGAACAGGAGATACCAGTCTCAGCTGGGGTTAGAGAGAGAGATTTCGAATTCTGGAAGGCTCTTAATTTCCTGTTACAGTGCCTGCACTGCTTCCTTATGAGTTCCCTAAAACACACTTTTATGTCCTTAGAACAAATTCTCCCTTGTGACTTAATCTAGCTCAAATTTGTTTTTACTGTTTGGAACAAAATGTTCTAATTTATGTAAAGTTACTTTTATTTATTTATTCTTATTGGAGTATAGTTGATTTACAATGTTGTGTTAGTTTTAGGTTCACAGCAAAGTGATTCAGTTATACAAATACATATATTCATGATTTTTTATATTCTTTTCTCATATAGGTTTTTACAGAATATTGAGTAGAATTCCCCGTGCTAAACAGTAGGTCCTTGTTGGTTATCTGTCTTATACATAGTAGTGTGTGTGAACAGCTAATTTTAAATTGATAGTTCTTATCAAGTGAGTGGATATGTCCAAAATAGTAAAGACACTTAAGTAAATGGTTAAAAACATGTGACTGCCCATATACAAGCTCTCAGCAATACCCAGATATGTCTGGGATTAAGAGGCACATTCCAGTCTGAAACCCTTGGGGAGCACAGCACATTCTTTGACCCACTCTGAGTTAGAGATATCAGTGCCATGAGGTTGCATGGGGCGGTAGATTTGCCAGGTGATTTTTATAAAACTCAAGGTTATTGGTCTGTTTATATGTATTTCCTGAACTTTTTTATCCCTTCAGGGTATGTCTAATATAATAAATCAAAAACAATCCCTTGCTTCATGAATGGAGTTGGAAGAAAAACTTTTATTACATTCCAATTCTGAGTGAACTAAGAAAAACTTCAGATCAAAATTAAAAGCTGAATAGATTTCATAAGGGAAAATATATACAATAAAAAGCTTTGTTATTAGCTATTTTATCAATTGGAAATCTCAAGAACACTGCATCCTGACATGCCCCATGCATATCTGGTCTATGAAAATTAGAGAGATCGACAACAGGGTTAAGGCAAAGCTAAAAATGATGTCTGTTTGCTTAATCTAAATAGCCAGAACTAGAGGGGAAAATAAATTTCTCTAGGAAATGCCACACAGTTGAAGGCAGAGCACTTCAAAAGTCCAGAGGAAAGGGTAGGAATTTTTAATACAGAGGTTGATTAGAAATGTAAGAACTCAGAAATGTTTCTCAAAAGAAGGGTTAGGAAATTTACAAGGAAATCATTTCTAATCAGGGCAGAGACCTAGTGAATTAAGTGCCAGCTCACCTGGAAGCCTCAGAGATTCTAGCCATTGGTTTGAAACAGGAGATCAATTTCTGGCCTTTATGGTGACTTCATCTCAGAAGAGGCATAATCAAGGGAGGAAAGAACAATGTGATTTCACCAAAGTGATGATGGAGGAGGGAGACTGAATTTCAAAGCCCAATTATGGCTTCAACTTATCCTCTGTGAAGGAATCAGGAGCAGTACATAAAGAATCAGTATTTTACAATCTTCTAAACCTCTCTGTTAATTTTGTTATTACCTATATATATATATACATATATATATATATATATATATTTTTTTTTTTTTTTTTTTTTGTAGTACGCAGGCCTCTCACTGTTGTGGCCTCTCCCGTTGTGGAGCACAGGCTCCGGATGCGCAGGCTCAGCGGCCATGGCTCACGGGCCCAGCCGCTCCGCGGCATGTGGGATCTTCCCGGACCGGGGCACGAACCCGTGTCCCCTGCATCGGCAGGCAGATTCTCAACCACTGCGCCACCAAGGAAGCCCAACCTATATTTTTTCATGTGAAGAATATCAGAGGCCTCTTTGAAGAAAAAGTTCTGCATGGTTGTGTAGGTTAATAAAGAACTAGAGAGGTGGTATCCCACAACAAGGGAAGTCAGTTGAAAAGTCAAAAGAACATAATCTAGATGGAAGCAGCTATCAAAGGTAGGAGAGGACAAGAGCAGAGTGAAGCCCTACAAGTGAAAGATAGGATTTGGAGCTTGCTGAAATAAAGAAGCAACCATGATGACCAGAAGGATCCACATGTAGTACAGGAGACCAGACATTGAGCTTAAAAACCCAGGGCTGGGCTTCCCTGGTGGCGCAGTGGTTGAGAATCCGCCTGCCGATGCGGGGGACACGAGTTCGTGCCCCGGTCCGGGAAGATCCCACATGCCGCGGAGCGGCTGGGCCCGTGAGCCATGGCCGCTGAGCCTGCGCGTCCGGAGCCTGTGCTCCGCAACGGGAGAGGCCACAACAGTGAGAGGCCCGTGTACCGCAAAACAAAAACAAAAACAAAACCCAGGGCTGTTTATCAAGACAGCCTGCTTTGGTCTTTGGGGCAAGTCCATCACTCAAGTCTCCTGCTGGTCACACTTCAGTTGTGTGACTAGCTAAGGTAGGCAACCTCTTTGTGCCTCAGTTTCCTCACCTGTAAAGAGTAAATAAAATAATACCAGTTTAATAAGAGTTGGGAGATTTTAATGTTAGCTAGTGTTTGAGGACAACCTTTTAGCATAGAGGCTATTACATAATAGGAATCAATAAGAGGTATTATTAGAGAACAGAAGAAAACATAAATATGGAGTGACCTCTGCATCAGAACATATGCATGATTAATTCATTTCTTGAGCAAACATCTAATTTGTCTTAACATGGGATTAAACATGATTTTAGTCTAAAGAATATAGATATTAAAACAAATAAGCAAAAACCTCAATTAAAGGAGTTCAACATATTGAAGAACATGCATGTGAAAATAAAGCAAAAAAATTATCCATGGAGAAATGACTGATTTTACTACTGAGGCAGGAAATACACAAGATAAACCTGAAACATCATGTAGTGTCAAAAAGAAAGTGCTAGGGGCAGAGAGAATGAAATTGATGAGAGTTTGGGGGTAAGGCAAATGGAAGCAGGGACCAAGTAAAAGAACCCCCAATGGACTAATCTGTAACAATTCGTGCAACAAAATAATTAAAATAGTACTGAATTATAATCCAAAGTATAAAATAAAAATCCATGAATCCATACTGATATAAATAATTACATAAATAAATAAATAGGGAAGAAAAGACAAATCTCCCATGCAGATGAATCTCAAATAATTTATGTAGATACTCCTCCCCCAAGGTGGTGGAACATGAGTAGTCATTACTGAGCATGGGCTTCCAAAAAAGGTGGTATAGGAAAAAGAGTAACTTTACATTAGAGAAACATAAACACTACTTCAGCCTGGAGCTCAAAGTCAATAGCAACAATGATGTCATACTGATAGTGTGTACCTTAGATATGATGTGATGAAAAGGATACTTCCCCTCTGTGCTCTTCCTGCCAAAACCCATAACTACTGTCTGTCATATTCCAACTGATGAATATTCTCCAAAATACCTGACCCAGACCTCAAAATTTTAAGATCATCAAAAACAATGAATGTCTGAGAAACTTTCACTGTCAAAGGAGCCTAAGGAGACATTAAGACTAAATGTAGTAGTATAAAATAAATAAGCTACTAGGCTATATTGTACAACACAGGAAATATAGCCAATATTTTATAATAACTATAAATGGACTATAACTTTTAAAAATTGTGAATTACTGTGTGTATACCTGAAACTTATATAATACTGTACATCAACTATACCTCAATAAAAACAAAAAAAAGACTAAATGTGTGGTATGATATCCTGGATGGGATCCTGAAACAGAAAAAGGACATAAAGTAAGAATTAAGGAAATCTGAATGAAGTATGGTGTTTAGTTAATAAGAATGTATATATTAATATTGGTTCATTAATTATGACAAATGTATTATACTAATTTAAGATGTTAATGGGGCAAGTAGGTGTGAGACTATAGGAACTCTCTGTATTACCTTTACAATTTTTCTGTAAATCTAGAAATATTATAAAATAGAAAACTTATTGAGACATCCTATACAACAGTGAGACAAGCATTTTCCCTCTCTTATATAAACTTCTTGGGGGCAAGAACACTGTTAAGTGTAACTTTCTATCCCCTATATCAACATCTAGCATAGTCTCTAGAACATATTGGTATCTGGACAAGTTGGTTGAACAAATCAATGAATGCAGGAAAATAGGTATTAATTATCAACATAATACTGGGTTTAAAGTCATAAATTATGCCTGGGAGTTTCAGGAAAGTTTTTATAAAATGATAACCAGTAATTTATAGAGTAATACTTATGTATGATGAATACTCCAGAAAGAGCTAAAACCATGTATGTACTTTATCTCTTCCCCTGTTAAAATAACACTGTGTCATATTAATAGTTAACTCTTCCCCCGTGTCTCAGACTTACCACCTGCTGTTACTATAGTTCAGACATAATGGTCCTCAACTTAATTTGTTCTTTAAATGGGCCAATTTCCTTCTTGCTCCAAATCTCAACTCATCACATCCACCCCGCCTTCCCTTCTCCTTGCTTTCCCCCCTCCCACCGTTACCTAATCAATTCTTACTCAGTCTTTTAATCTCAGGTTAACTGTCATTTCCTCCAGGAGTGACTCCCTGCCTCCTGGGACTAAGCTAGGTTTTTGTTTTTACTATTTTATATCACCCTCTATCTTTGTGTTTCTCCCATGTCTCTTATATCATTGCAAATACACACACATGCATGCACACATACACATTTAATGACTGCAAACTCTGCAAGAGCAAGGATTACATTAGTTTTGTTCACCTTTGTATCTCCTGCATTTAGCATGATGTCTGAGACATGATAGGACACAATACCTGTCATATGACAATGAATGAATATACATTTAAATAGAAATAGAAAATTTTACAAACTTATGAAAAATAACAGGCAAATGAGTTATCAACTCAACTCCTCTACACCCCCAAAGGCATCATCTTTCCTATCTCTCCCTCTAGCTATTTAATGTAATTTTATATATTCTTATCACTTATTTTACTCCAAAATAGCATACTTTGCAACTTCTCCCTAGTATTCTCTCTCTATATATAATATACTATCAGTCCTTAAATTCCTTAATATAAGAAAGCTATTACGGGCACACATGATAATCCTTTAAGTGAGCTAGAAATCCACATACACACAGAAAGGAATTAAAAGGACATATTGTTTACTGACCTTGCAGCCTAGTTTAAATTTGCTTCAATTTAAGGGACTCCTTGGAACACAAAAGCTGTTTTTCAGCTCCATGTGGACGTACTGCACTACATGAAATATTTGGCTGGGTTCAGCGTCTGAATCCAAAAATATCTCCTTATGTTATTATGACTGCTGCTATCTCTTACAAAATTAGCTGAGCCTTGGAGATAAGAATGTTCTTCTGTTTCACACATGACATGCACACCCATAAACGTGTAGGCATGAGAGAATAAAGGGAGAGGGGCAGACACACCCAGAGCTTTCCTAACGTGGAGCACGAAAGCAATTTTGATCATAAATATTCTGTTCTCGATCTACAGAGCAGTGGGACCCAGTCACAGGATCCTATAGAAATTTACCCAGTGCTAGTTGAATTGATTTACCCTTGCAGAATCTAAAAAATAAAAATTAAAAAGTTTTACAAAGGCTTCAAATATCTAAGTAAGGGTAAATGTGTTAATATATTTTAGCTTTTTTAGACCATTAAAAATCAGACATTTTGCTTTGCAGAATATCATTAGTTCTATGAGAAAAGTAGGGTTAGGAAAACTCAATTTTGAGGGCATTAAGAGAGGAGATAGAAAAGACCTTATATAAGGTAAAAGGGCTTAATTTGATCTTATCCTGATTTCATGTAGTCAGAGACCCCTCTAATTAAATCTAATTGCCTCAGTTATTAATGAGAGCTTGTGCACTCTTAAGAACGTAAAATGTCCCTAAAAGCAGATATATTTAGTCTATTTATAACTCAAGGGTCTACTAGAAAAATGCAACAAACTGTGGTTTTACCTGGGTAAGGAGCTCAGGAAAGTGACCAGAGGACATTGGGGGAACTCTTCCCCTTTTTATCAGTAAATACCCATTTTGCAACTAGGAGGGAGATTAAAACCACATTTAATTTAGGAATTTGAACTAAATACCTCTATTTGCATGCAAAATATATTGGACCATTTAAAGTGGCAAAATATTAGGGAACATGAAGATATGTAAATACAATGAATTTATAATTTCATCCTAGTAAAATAATTTTTAAATCCCTAATTCATGCCAATCTATGAAATCCTGCATAAATTCTTACTTATTGCAAAATTTTCCACAAAGACTACTTAGTAGAATTGCTTTCTGGGGATTGCTTTCTGAGAGGTTGCATATCAACACTTAAGAGTAACAAAACATCAAACTCTATAATATCCACAAGTCCAGTAAATATGCAGAGGGGTTATTCTACCTGGGTGCCCTCTGGGGCCAGAAAAAGTACAATCACTTACCTATAGGAGACTAAATCTAGTAAGGCAGATGCTTGCATACAATCACTAAAATGTAATGTGATACATAATTTAACAAAAATATGTAGCCTGTACTATAGGAACTTGGATGAAAGAGCAATTAATTCTGCACCATCAAGGGTCGTTTCAGAGAGCTGTTCCTTGAACTGGGTCATAAAAAGAAAATGCCTTCTAAAAATAGTGTAAAATACATAATGATCATCCCAAGAGGATATCTAGGGATTATTTGGCCTCTCCAAATCATATTCCTCCAAAAATATTAATTTATTCATTTTAAAATTGAGGTACAATTAACATATAATATTGTGTAACTTCAAAGTGTATAATGTGTTGATGTGGCACATTTATGTATTGCAATATGACTGCCATCATGGAAAGGAACTTTAGCCATGCATCAAAGAGGAGATATCTCAAAATCTGAAATCTGGGGACTTCCCTGGTGGCTCAGTGGATAAAACTCCAAGTTCCCAATGCAGGGGACCCAGGTTTGATTTCCTACTCAGGGAACTAGATCCCACACTCATGCCACAACTAAGGAGCCCACGAGCTGCAATTAAGACCCAGTGCAGGGCTTCCCTGGTGGCGGAGTGGTTGAGAATCCGCTTGCCGATGCAGGGTACACGGGTTCGTGCCCCGGTCCAGGAATATCCCACATGCCGCGGAGCAGCTGGGCCCGTGAGCCATTGCCACTGAGTCTGCGCATCCGGAGCCTGTGCTCCACAACGGGAGAGGCCACAACAGGGAGAGGCCACAACAGGGAGAGGCCCGTGTACCACCAAAAATAAAAGACCCAGTGCAACCAAATAAGTAAATAAATATTTTTTTTAAAAAGTTTGAAATCTATCCTAATTTACTTAGGTTTCACTTAGCTTGTAGGCCCACATTTGCTTTTATCTGAGTGCACACAATCATTCAGAAACACATTTTTCCTAAGAATAGAATCCTCCAAAGACATAGTCACACAAAGATAATGTGAAAAATACTCTCGCTTATAAAAACTCTTGATTTTCAAGATGCATTCAATAAAATTTCTGAAAAAACAGATAGAAATATAGATGATTTAAGTAAGTCCCTCCAAAAACATAAATAAATCTCAAGTTTAAACATGTTTTTAAATTCATGGTAAAAGTTATTAAAGACTGTGCTGTAACCTTAAGTCCATATTAAGCATCTCAGGTTAGCCACACATTAAGGAATGAAGTAGACAATCTCAGATGACAAAATGATTCCCACTGACTACTGTTGAAAAGAGTAAAAAGATGCTTTTGTACATTAAGTGTGAGCAATATTCAATCATGGAGATAGTCTAGGCTGAGCCAATGGAAATTAAAGAAAACAAAGATAAAGAAATGGTTGTGGAGCAAAGATGATAAAATGAGGACTCATTTGACAGCAGATGCCTCTTTACATTCTTTGCAACTTTTCCAACAACCATAAGGTAGGTAGAGTCTCCATAATGTGGATGAGAAAAGTGAGTTTCCAATAGGTTAAATAATGGGTCTCCATTATTTAACCTGGACCCCATCAGTGAGTGGAAGTGCTGGGCTTCAAAATCATCACAACCCCATTTAGAAGCCAGTGTCTCTTGTAGCTGCAATATTATTCAGGATTTAACTTCTGTGCAAGAAAACTGAGAATGATGAGCAGTGTCATAGCAAATTTTAGTTGGTTGATTGCAGTGAAAACCATGTGGAAAACGCTGTGATTTATATATGTTAAAGGCATTCTGAAAAATGCAGGGTCTACACTGTCCAATTTTTATGGTTAAAGATCTTTTCTTCTACACTCATGCCCTAATTTTATAGTTAAATAATAGATAGTGACAGAAAAAAAAAGTGACAGATATATTCCAGTGGAGTAACAGGATGCTGCCCTTCATTTCATCTCATAGAAAGCGCGCGCACACGCACACACACACACACACACACACACACACTTAACACTTTTTTCTACTGAATTTAAAAAGCAAAAGAACAAAGTAGGCTCTAATTCAGGGGACTGGCATTAACCTAGAAACTTTTTCTTTGTCATGTTGGAAAATTGCACCACACTTAACAAGTTGTGGTTTAACTTCATTACTTTCATACACTTCATAACTTAGAGAAAGTTAAGTGGAAATAATCTGTGCATATATTATAGTCCTATCAAAAAGATATCAATCTCTTGAGCTGAAAATATATTCATAAGATTTTACTGTCCTTATATTTAATGAAGAATAAATCAAATTACTTTTACTTTCTAAGGGAAAAAATCTCAGATGGTGTATTTTGATATCTAATTAAAATGCTTATGTACCTTGCCTAATTAAAACTGGACACTTATTCAAAATAACGGATGTCTAATGCATCTATTTATAAATAACTCAGAAGAAATGCCTAGAAACTAGGAGAAGCAGAGTAACTGAACTCTGTTCATGCATTAACCTTCATTTCCCTCCACCCTTTTCACAGGAACACCTTGTGTAAAACAAGCCCTGTCCTAATAAAGCTTTTTAACAAACTTCCAGTGGTGGTAAGCATAAAGGCAAAACATCTAAAGCTAAGTGTTTAATTTTTATTTCAGCCTAAAGTGTTATGACCACAACCCAGCATTAGTCATGCTGGGATTAGAAGATGGCTTTTTTTTTTTTTTTTTTTTTAAAGGACTTGAACGATTTCATGAATGCAAAATGAACCCCAAGAGCCTGCCTATTCTTGATTTGCTTAACTGTCTTTAATCATAGCAAGAGCCTCTGTCTGAGAAGACAGAAACTACTTGTAAAAATCCCAGACAAATCTTGGATGAGAATCTGAGGCATGCCATAATGTTCTAAATATTTGAATGAATAGAGTAGGTTAATGGAATTTTGCCTGGAACAGGGAAGAACTCAAACTTGATTTTAAGACTCTTCACAAGAACTTTCCTAGAACCTAGGTCAAAATCCATTGCGTTGCAATCTGCTGTCTTCATGGCCTTTATAAACTCTCAGATATGATTCATGTTTATCCTCTCAGGTTTTGAATATTAGGAGCTACAATTTCAGAGCCAATCAAAAAAGAGAGTAAGTGTTGTGTTTAACTGCAATAATTTTGAATGCCCCCCATGGAAATTATAGATGTCTATAGATACTTGTGAGATAATTGCTTTTTCTACAAGATAATAGGAATAGAATAGAATGGAGAGGTAATTTTGTGAATTCATCCTTTCTAAAACAGGCTAAGACATCTGAATGTGTTAACAGTGAAATTAGAAGGCCATTCATTTGAGGATTACATTAGAGAACAGACTGTTAAGAACCTTTCCGATAACGCTTCCTATAAAGTAGTTAAAAGGCTGTTTTCTTTTCTCCCAACTTTCCCCCCTTCCCTCCTTCCCTCCCTCTTTGTTTCCCTCTTTCTTTTCATCTTCTGTCCTTCCTTCCTTTGTCACATATTGTTGGGCATCAACTATGTGCCATGAACTGGGTTAATTAAATGCTGAATATTGTAGACACCCTGTCTGTCCTCTGGGAACTTAGAATCTAGTTGAGGAGTCTGTTCATGTCATTGATCTCAATGACCACCTGAATCCATCTTGGAGACTACAAAAATAAAAATCAAACCTTCTTTCTTCCTGTTAGTGAGCCTTTCCGTTGGTAAGTTAATATTATCTATGATCAACTTCAACTCCATTCATAAATCTTGAAATCAGTTCTACCTCACCTCAAAGATTGGCTACCCACCAATATTTCAATCCCAGACTTTCCCCTTCAGCTTTTCTTTAAGATTCAGAAAAAATAAATAAAAGTACAATGACCTCTGAAAGAGCATGACATTTTAATTAGCCTTGCTTCAGATTTGCTTATGTTGACATTAGGTCCTTATAATTCTAAAACTGACCATCCAACATGTATTTCTAAGATTTGAATATGCATATCGATTGACTTGGGTTTATTTTTTGCAAACTCTTGAATTTTTATTAATCTCACTTTTGAAGTTTGAGTTCTATCAACTATAAACAAACATACATAGAAGTTATAACTCACAGAAATTCAGTAGTCTTATGTAGGCCAAAAACTGTGCTCATAGAATCCCCAGAATCACTTAAGTCTCCTTGCGAAGATGCAGTGCCATATACCTGTGTACTCTTTCCATCTGGGACCACCTCTGAAGTCAGCTGGCCTCTTTAGTATCACTAGATTATTCAAGAGAATGAGATGCCTCTGATTTATAGGAAATATTTTTTGAAGGAGATGTTCATCCAAAGCATTAGAAAGTCTCTTTCCCTACTGAAAGGGTGTGTGCAAATAGTCAACTATCCTGTGTCTGAAGGGCTGGAGTGAATGTGACTTCACTTGTCAATGAGCTGGTAGCACACAGTGGTGAAGGGCAGAGTCTAAGGCCGATGGCCTGGGTTTGAATTGGTAATTCACTATTGGGTGACCTTGGGCAACTTGCTGAAACTCTTTGGGTCTCAGATTCCTCACTGGAAAAGTGAGATAATGATAATTAATTTTCTCATAGGGTTGTTTTGAAGGTTCTAAGTTAATATTAGTAAAGCTCTTGAAATAGCACCAGATATATAGTAACACATATATCTATATGTATGTATGTATGTATGTATATACTAGGTTACTTTATGCTAACTTGAAAATGAGCTGTCATTGACTTGAGCAAAGAGACCCAGAAATAAATAATCACATGTCCAAACCTCACCTTTCTCTTGTTGCAGGCAGATATACCTCCTGAATGAGTGGAAACATGGAGAAATACAAGCTGAAGAAGAAAGTTTAGTGTTAAGGTCAGATAATCAAGGGCAAGAGAGAAGCCATATGGGAATTACAGTGGAAAAGTCCTGTAAAACTCTCCCTTGCAGATTATTTCTTGTGCTAGCTATGGGAGACAGTGCTCAACATGCATGTCTCCCTGAAAAAAACATCTTGAGGGTAATGATTGCTTTTTCTTTTTTTTTTTTTTTTCCAAATACAGATCAGAGGGATTATTCTGTCTCTTAGTTAACCTAGTTAGATCTAGGTAGAGGAAATCGTTCCAGATATGATATTCTTTCCTACCACTCTTAAGACACAGAACAGTTAAGCAAAATTCACACAAAATTTCAAGGAGGAATCTGCTGGTTATTTTAGTATAGAAGAAGAATCCATCTCTCTTTCTATCCCAGCTCAGAGATGTGAGTGACATTACCTCTAAACCTAAATTCACTAAAGTTGTAAGAGAAGGGCAGATTCAAAAAGAATAGAGAGATATGTGGTCTTTTTAATAGCAAGGTTTCCTAGAATTTATTTGTGGATTTTATTACTAGATAGTCATATCTATATTGTCTTTAAAAAAAAAAGAAACACAATGGTAAGTAGCTAAAATAATCCAAAGTGAACAAAATATTCTTCTGACTTTAAATCTCATGTTTATTGCCTAAACAATTGAGGACTGATGCCCTTTGATTTATTTCTATTTACTGCATATGGATTCTTCATCTCACTTAAAAACTCTTAGTGTTTTCGTCAAATAAGAAAAGACAACAGTGTAAAAGAAAGAATCATTTCCTCTCATTATAACTATCTTGGAGCTCCAATTGACTCAAAGGAGTTGTGTACAGAAAGAATAAAATGGCTTTTTAAACAGGTAGTAAATGGCTCTGAATACTTTTGCCTTATTGTGTTTAACAAGTGCCATATAAACTGCTGTACCCACCACTCTCTATTATATTTAATCTTGGTGAAAAAAAGTAAAAATATCAGGAAAATGTTATCTACACAAAATTAAGACCAGCACAGATAGATGTTTTAATTCAAGCATCATTTGTAGCAATTGATTTATTTTAATCTCAATGGCAGTATGTAATTTCCTGTTAAAATAAAAGCCTTTTCAAAACTATTTGCAGAAAATGCAATGTGAGTCATTCTGGAGTCTAAATTTTCATGCAAATTCACAATCTTTCAAATATTTAGCTTTTTTTCAATTACTAAAGTGACTAGAACATTCAAGACTAAGTTAAAAGTATACTACTGGGACTTCCCTGGCGGTCCACTGGTTAAGACTTCACCTACCAATGCAGCAGGTGCGGTTCAATCCCCGATCGAGGGAGCTAAGATCCCACATGCCTTACGGACAAAAAACCAAAACATAAAATGGCCAAAAAACCAAAACAAAAAACAGAAGCAATATTGTGACAAATTCAATAAAGACTTTAAAAACTGTCCACATCAAAAAAATGTTTAAAAATAAAAAGTGTACTACTGAAAAGCGACTGTGTTTCTTTTTGACCTGTCTCAGCAAGGAAAGGAGAAAGGAAGGAAAAAGGAAGAAATAGAGGGTTGGGGGAAGGAAGGAGGGAGGGGGAGAGATAGGAAGGAAGGAAGGAAAAAAAAGGAAGGAAGAGAGAGAGGAATCAAGGGAAGGAGGAAAGAAAGAAGGGAAGAAAAAGGAATGGTATACAGTCTCAGGGTGAGTGGGGAGATAGAAGAAAACAGGAGACAGAAGAAAACAGAGAGAGAAAGAGATAGATTCATTTCTAACAATTTCTTTTTTTTTTTTTTTTTTTTTTTTTGCGGTACACGGGCCTCTCACTGTTGTGGCCTCTCCCGTTGCGGAGCACAGGCTCCGGACGCGCAGGCTCAGCAGCCATGGCTCACGGGCCCAGCCGCTCAGCGGCATGTGGGATCTTCCCGGACCGGGGCATGAACTCGTGTCCCCCGCATCGGCAGGCGGATTCTCAACCACTGCGCCACCAGGGAAGGGAAGCCCTCTAACAATTTCTTTAATGTATGTGTATAAAATTGATTCTGGTTCAGAACATGAATCACCCTTTGTATTTGTTTTGCTCTTAAATGGTATACTGGATTAGGAAAAAGATGTGCTTTAAAATTCTACATTGATGTGTACCGTGTAAGATACCACAAAGCATGTATTTCTCAACACTCAATAGTGACTTGGACTTTGGCAAGATTAAAGAACAAATGACCTTTAGAATAGTGGTTTTCGACTAAAGGCAATTTTGCTCCCCAGTCCCCACTCCGGGAGGAAGGCACATTTGGCAACGGCTGGAGAAATTCTTTTAAAATTTATTTTATTGAAGTATAGTTGATTTACAATGTTGTGTTAATTTTTGGTGTACAACAAAGTGACTTAGTTATACATATAATTGTAATGACTGAGGAGGAGGTACTACTGGCATCTAGTGAAGCCAGAGATGTTCCTAAATACCCTCTGGTGTGATTTATCTGGGCTACAATGTTAATAGTATCACTGGTGAGAAATCCTGCTCTAGAAAGAAATTCTTGTCCTTTCTTCACAGTGTGTGCTGAGCTAACTAGGGAAATTCTCTGCACAAAGAACAATTATTGAAGCAGATTTGAAAGTCTACATTGGAAGATGATGGGGGATGGTGTTAAGCACATAGAAGTATGGACCTTGAAGTCATTCAGATAGGGTTTGGGATTCCTTTCAGTTAATAGCCAAACAGTGTATTTTAACTTGATTGAGACTCAATTTCTCCATTGAAAATAGAGATAATAAAATCTAATTCTTTTATTTATTTAGACATGATAATGGGATGATATTAAATTCAAAGCTTGGAACATGGGTAGTTAACAAATAATTGTGACTTTTATCATTGTTATCTTTATTGTTATCATTCTGAAAGCATAAAATTAAACTCATATTAAGAAATTTCTAGGGCTTCCCTGGTGGTGCGGTGGTTGAGAGTCCGCCTGCCCATGCAGGGGACCCGGGTTCGTGCCCCGGCCCGGGAAGATCCCGCATGCTGCAGAGCGGCTGGGCCCATGAGCCATGGCCGCTGAGCCTGCACGTCCGGAGCCTGCGCTCCGCAGCGGGAGAGGTCACAACAGTGAGAGGCCCACGTACTGCAAAAAAAAAAAAGAAATTCTAGGCCTTTCACCAATTTTCCTCCTATTCCCACATGTTAACTAAAATTAACATCACTTATATTACAGCCTATGGAATGGCTGTAAATGTAAATTTATTTTTCATCATAAGCACAGGATGTGCCATCACTCACCCCTTTCTAGTTCTTCCCATATTTACAGACTTCTATTTCACGAAGACATGCTCTTCATTATAAACTCCTTAGTCATTGCCTAGGTTTAAAAATTTATATTACAGCTAAGTATGCAAGTGGCTATCAGTCTTCAGCTGACAATTAACAATATTAATGTCATCTTATATATGTAGAAATTGAAATGCTGCATAAAAACATTAACAAGAGCAGGTAGAGGAGGTGTTTGTATTGTACAAATTTATTATTATGTATAAAACTCAGACTATGTTAATCAGTAATGGATGTAAGGAAATTTAAAACAAAGAACATTTTGATATATATTAATTTACATTATTCTCAAAGTGACACTAAGGATAAGTGTTAATTCTTGTATCTTCCAGATTCCAAAACAGATATTCAAAGTTATGCCAATGTGTATAATAAATAGTAAAGCTAATCTCAAAGAAAGTCATTACGGCCCACTTTTTTGGTTCTTTGTTATTATAAATCATAGTCACTTTTCATGAACAATGAATAAAGATACCTATTAATCAGCAGTCACTCAAAATTAGTACATTAGTGAATGTTGAGACTGTTGAAATATGCTGAGTAATTTAGCAGAAAATGTGCTCAATTACTTCCAAGAATATTGTTCCATTACTACAAGTAATGTCACTCTTGAAATTCTTCAGAATAGAGACATAATATTCCTTATTAAAAAGAGACCACAAAAGCAAAGTTATTATGGTAAGTATCTTACCAATCTGGGGAGTCTTGAGATTTTTATCAATCTTGGTAATATTGGGAAGGCTCTATTCTTTCACTAGCATTTATATCACAAACAATCTGGGGAAGATGCTGAGAAACCTGTAGATTCTCTATCTCTGTCTCCATCTCCATCTCTATTTTTATCTATATCTATAGCTTTACAAGAAGATCTATGGGATGAGGATGTACATAAATGCAAGAAGCAAATATTCTACCAAGGAAGTGAAAGAAAAAAAATAATCCCCTGTGGTCAAATAATCCCCTGTGTTTTTGTTTTTTAATTAAAAAAAAAAAAAAACAAACTCCTTTGGACTCAAGAAAGAAAATGAGCAATTGTCTGTTTCTCATCCATAAATCAATTCATTCTTCTGCTGTGAGAGAGTGAGGTGTGAGGCAAGAAGCCAAGAGAATTTTGTGAAACTCTCTCCTCTAGGAGATGAGAAATGAAGAAATAATATTTATCTCCCAAAATAATGAGAGAAAGTGGTAGGGAATCTAAGGCTGATCTAGGCATTGCACCGTGGGCAGGATTTTGAAGCACACATTTTGGGACGAGGTGAAATACCCTAGAGACTGAAATCTACCAGGCAAGTTCAGAGTGAAGATGCCTAACTAGGGCACTGAGTGGTCATGAAGAGATTAAGGAAGATTCAACTGAAAAGGGAAGAAGATAAAACTGTGTGAACAGAACACTGAGAATATGCGTCTCTTTTCCGGTATTGTTTTTTTTCTTCAATGGTATTAAGGTATTAAGGTTAAAACATTCGATAAAAGGCAGGTAGTAGGTAAACTCTTACAGAGCTCTTTGGAAACAGCCCTGGGGCTCTAGGCTGCAGACACTATGGAATAATCTTCAAGATGACACAATCAGAATCAACAAGCTAAACTATTTTCTGTTTTGGGTTCTCCTCTTGCCGCCAACCGCGGCGGGTCCTCAAAGGGCAGCAACAATCGACGAGAGGGGGTAGGGAACTGAAAGCACTAAGGTATGGGATCAGAAGGGCACATACAACTGGTGGTTGCAAAGCAAGCTTAACAACAAAGCGTAGCCACATATATATACCCCTAAAGCAGTGAATTTGCTTAGTCACCATCTTATCGGCATCAGCTGGTTGATTGGCTTCTCGGCTTCTCCCTCAAAGGCACCAATTTCCCCTCCAGGGTTGCTTTTCCTAGCTTTTAGGGAACAACCAGGGACTCCCAGTAACTGAGCAGGTCCCTGGAGCGATCTGGCCAAAGGCCATCTCCTTTTTTACGTTCATACCATAAAGTCCAGGATGCATACCAAGGAGGGTACAATCGGGCCCTGAGGCTTATGGGAGTCTTAATGGCGCCTTCCTCAGAGGGCAATGCTCGCCACATTTCCCCCTCTTTTATTTTTTAAAGCTTGATAATGCAATTTCAACCCATACACCTCCTGACGAAGAGCAGCGAGACGGCCAACAATAAAGCGTAATAAACAAGGTAAGGCAATTAACATCAACAATACACATGACCCCACGGTAATCAATCCTGTGAGTCCATTTTGAAACCAATGCATTGGGTTTAACCATTGAAGCTGACCCAAGAGTCCTTGAATTAATTGTTGGGGCCCGTCTTCTTGTAGATGAGCTTCTTGAATTGCTTGTATTTCCGCATTAAGTTTTTGTATGTTCAAACTAATGTGTCCGTCAGTCCATACACTTAAAAAGTGCATTTTTACTTTGTTCCAATCCCAGTCAGTTTCATTATAAGCGTGTTGAGTCACACAAATCCAAGTATATTTAGCATGGCAAATCAAACGCATTTTCAATTTTAAAGCCATAACTTGGTCTCCTAAACCTATGAGAGCATTTTTTAACTCATCAACCTCAGTTTTTAGTTGAGTATCAATATGACTTTGTAATGTTAATGCAATACTGGTACTTTTAGACAATTGATTAACATATGTGCTTGTTGTACAGTTTTACTTAATGCTAAACCGGCGGTAGCGGCTGTGACTGTTAAAGCGGCTAAGGCTAATATGCTACATATTAATAGTCCAATGAATCGTTTAGGTCTTTTTAAAGCTTCAGATAATTCTAGCCAAGCTTGCATGCAGTACTATGATACCATGGTTCAGAAATATTTACAGGCAGCATTACATAGGAAGGTTGTTTTAACATCATAACAGAAAAAGTTCCTTTCATAGGCAGAATGCAAGTACTAAAAATACAATTCTGACAAGTTATATTATATCCTAAGGAACCAGAAGTAAACTCAATCTGTAAATCTCCTATTAGCAAGGCATATGAGGGTGTAACACAAGTAATAACCGGTTGATAAGAATAAGACAATGCAAACTTCCCCAAATCCCAATGCTTATAAAAAACCAAACTATTATTAGTAACAGAAACTGAAGAAATTGAAATGGTACCATTATTATAATTTAAGGTGCACCAGATTTGAGAATTCAAAATCAGATTGGGGAAAATCAGAAGGAAAAAAAGAGGGAAACTTCAAACTTGTAACAGCTTTAACTAGCTTTAAACTATGGCCGGCCAGTAAAGTCCCTTGTCCTCCTACATACACTTCAACACAAAAATAGTATCTTTGACTTTGCAGCTTCTATTAGAGCTCCACTTTCAGCTTTATGATTAGACCCATCTTTGTTGCTGTAATTACCAGTCTCATTCTTTCCATTATTGTTGACCTGTGAAATCATTTTTTCTAGAACAGCAAAAAGATGTAAAGCTTTCACAGCTTGGTAGGTTAATATATACAGGTCTATGAGCAAAAAACACACTGCTTGGGCAAATCTTTCTTCAAAAGGTTCTATGAACTGATAAAGTTTTTCACCAACAGATATGGCTTCTGTATACTGTTGGACATGATACAGGATGACTGCTTGATTATAATACAACATACTGTTTTCAACATCATCTAATCCATCCATTTCCTCAACAGCCGAGTGCACCTGATTCTTCAAATGGTTAAGTGTCTGTCTTAAACTATCTGTTGTTGTCTGGTTACTTTTGAAAAACTCAGCTAGTGCCTTATTCAAAATTATTTTATAATCGTCTTTGTTTATATCTTGTAGGCAGGCAAGATGTTGCAGATAGACATCATAATTTCCAGCTATGAAAGCCTGGAAAGCACTGGTGGACAACTCCTTCTCTTGATCAGTGACCTCAGGTCGCTCTTTGGATACTTTTTGTCCCATGTTTTTTTACTTCTGACTATTGCCCCGAGTTACTATCAATTTTACTATGTGGCCACACTTTCACTCTTAACTCCGGGGATTCACCTACCGAGATTCAGATGTCCCTCTTGTCAAGTCCCTGTTCGGGCGCCACTTGCCGCCAGCCGCGGCGGGTCCTCAAAGTGCAGCAACAATCGACGAGAGGGGGTAGGGAACTGAACGCACTAAGGTATGGGATCAGAAGGGCACAAGCAACTGATGGTTGCAAAGGAAGTTTAACAACAAAGCGTAGCCGTATATATACCCCTAAAGCAGGGAATTTGCTTAGTCACCATCTTATCGGCATCAGCTGGTTGATTGGCTTCTCGGCTTAGTCACGCCTTATCGGCATCAGCTGGTTGATTGGCTTCTCGGCTTCTCCCTCAAAGGCACCAATTTCCCCTCCAGGGTTGCTTTTCCAAACTTTTAGGGAACAACCAGGGACTCCCAGTAACTGAGCAGGTCCCTAGAGCGATCTGGCCAAAGGCCATCTCCTTTTTTACGTTCATACCATAAAGTCCAGGATGCATACCAAGGAGGGTACAATCGGGCCCTGAGGCTTATGAGGGTTTTAATGGCGCCTTCCTCTGAGGGCAATGCTCGCCACATCCTCTGAATTGGAGAGAGGGTCAAATTGGCCCAACATGAGTTACCCAACACGAGGCCAGGGGAAAATGGAAACCCTTAGCTGCAAACAACTGACAAAGGAAAACTGAGGTGATTTTACCGAAAGAACGTGGAAGGAGCACTTGGTTGATGAAAAGGGCAGATGCCCACCAATAGTGATGTATCAAAATAATGTGGAAGAAAGATTAAATAACACACAGTGTGGGTATAAAGAATAGAACTAAGAGGTAGAGCTGTATGATCGGATGTAAGGATGCCTGCCCCTCCTCTTCATTGTGCTCTGGAAATAAAGGACACTTGAAGGTACAACCTCTGATTTCTTTATTTTCTTACCTTTAACGTTTAACATTGCTGTTCACTGTGCTTGGAATATTTATTTCCGTCTTATTGTCTAATTCCTCTTTATCTTTCCAGGTTAAACTTTAATGAACCTCCTTTTTCAGCCTCTCCAGCTGTCCCAGCCAGATCAGCCTTTTTATGTTCTAAGAACTATAGATATGTATTTCCTTACTGTGATATTTATTTTGCATTTAGTATTACCAAAGTTCCAACTAACATGTTCCTTAAATTCATGGAGCATGTCTTCTTTAACTTTGGCATTAAGCAGAGTTACAAATATTTGTTAAAATATATATGGTATGATGCCTGTAGCATCCATCTGCCACTAAAAGCAGCAGATTCAGGAATTTCCTTCTGGTTTGGTTATCATCTTTGCCTTCATCTCTCCCCACACTCAACCAATTGCAGCAGAATGACCTGAAAGCAACCAATAGGATGACCATCAACCTATGAGCTCAATCATTCAATCAGTCAGATTGTAACAGAACTGAGACTGAAGTATGCTAATTGAATTAAATTCATATTTAAATAGCCACATGTGGATAGTGGCTACCATATTGGACAGGGTATGTCTAAAAAGTACAATTATTGGCCACAGCAGCAAAAATGACAGCAGAGGCAGAGACGAGCCAAGTCACAGCTGTGGTTAAGAATAGATAAGGGGATCCATGGCAGTCAGGAGATGAATGTAAGTGTTGAAAATGGGTGGTATAATGAATAACAATTCAGTTGCCTGAGAGACAGGGCTTCAGCTGCTAAGATGGACCCTAAACTTTCTTATTTCTCACAACTACTGGAACAACCTGAAAATGTCTCAGTTCTTGGACACAGAATGACACTAAATAAGTCAATCACAATATTAGGATTTTTTTTTTCTCAGGAAGGGAGATGAGAACAACCTTTGGGTGGTTCATCCCTTTCTTACCATTACCTCCATTACACTTACTCCATATCCTTCCACTATCCACCCCCAAAATATCTGCATACCCTTCCTTCTCTATCATTTCCCCATCCTGAATCTCTTCCAGTTCTTCAAACTTTCATACTCTCTCAGACCCCCTGTCTTTTATACACAGTGATTTTTCCTTGAAAAAAACCTCTTCACCCCTCATCCCCATCCATCCTCATTCTTGATCTTGAATACCTCTTTGAGTAGCTATTCCTACTGCAAAAGTCTAAGATAGATGCATCACAAGCTATCCTAAACAACTTAGTTTCTCATCTTTGACCACACCAAGTTCTTTTCAGTTTCAATGTTGTTTTTCTCTGGCTATCTCCATGTATTTTATTACTCTATAAGAGAAGAGACTATCTATAACTTGCTCATTGTACCCCAAATATCCATCACTGTGTTTGATATACCTCATATTATTCTGTTAGGTTAATAAATTACACCCACATTTTCTGGAGGAAATGCACAATGTTAAAAAGTTCAGGGGGGGAAAAGATATATGAGCAATTTTTCTGCAAGAGTATGATACATTGGGCTTCCCTGGTGGCGCAGTGGCTGAGAGTCCGCCTGCCGATGTAGGGGACACGGGTTCGTGCCCCGGTCCGGGAGGATCCCACATGCCGCAGAGCGGCTGGGCCCGTGAGCCATGGCCCCTGAGCCTGCGCGTCCGGAGCCTGTGCTCCGCAACGGGAGAGGCCATAACAGTGAGAGGCCCGCATACCGCAATTAAAAAAAAAAAAAAAAAGAATATGATACATTTTTAGAAATGTTATTCTGAGTTAAGTTATCCTTATGGATTGGAAAATGAGGAGAAATACCTTTAAAAGTCAGAATGACAATGACCATTTTAATAGACAATTTTCCAGAAGTTTTTTCCCTCCACAATTGGAGAAGACTGAGAAGTGCCATCACATCTTCGAGAAGCTGTTATTGAAATGCACTTTCTAATTGGGATCTTAGCCTAGAAATGATGCTATGCTCCACACAGTTATAACCAAGACTTACACATGGGTTAAAACTGAATCGACTTACAGCTAAGATATAAATTTAGAACTAAGAGGAACATCTAGACATTCCTAGATAGTAGTTGACCACGGTGTGAGTGAAATAAATATGTTCTACCTGGTTCCTCTATGCTGGTTATTTTAAACGTGTGTGGAAGGAGTGATACTTCTGGGAATTCTTTGCCATGGTGTTGTGAGGGATCAAGTAGTGCAGAGGTCAAGGCATTTTTTTCGTGAGTCCAGTGAAAGCAAGCAAGGCAGATTCCATTTCGAAATTAACTTCTGGTAATTTGGCTCCAATCCACTATCCTGAGCAATCTTTTTATATTTGTAATTCAGATTGACATTAAACCTGAGTATATCTTTCTGTTTACATATCTTCCTGCCCTTCTTGAAGAGTTAAAGTATAAATTGGTGCCTTCATCTCCATTGAAGCACCAGAGCAATGCATGATTCTTTTTCACTGTTGGGTCTGATTACAATAGAGTGAAGATTCTTTTTCCACCTGTGACACTATCATTATAATCGTCTGACTTACATTTATAGTCAAGTGGGAGTATTTCTCTGATGACTTAGAGCCTTTAAACCTGAGGATAACAAAATGCTGGCTATGAAACACATATAAATCCTAAGCAGAGAAAAGAATCAAATCACCTGTTAATACTATTTGTTTTCATCTAATAAAAAAACGAGCCTGGAGTATTCCAGGCAATTTAAGGAAAGAAGTCAACAGGCAGTATATTAAATATCTCATTATGCATTCCATTAATTGACACAGAAGAAGCATAGCTCAAATACTACAAAAAAAAGACAGTTTACTGAAGGATCAGTTTCTTTGGATTAGGGCTATATTGCTTACCCTGTTCACCCTCTCTTTGCCAATAATATCTATAGCTTTGAAGCGTTTCCCAGTATGGTAGCATTCCCATTTGCCCTTTTTATTTCTTAAACCATGTATGGACTGACAGTACCCACTGCTATGACTGAAAATTTATCTTTTCTTTTCTTCAGTTACGTTGCCAGATTACTTTAGTCAATAAGAATGTTGATTGTTTCTAGACTAGGCATAGATTTTTATGGTAGCTTTTTCAATAGCTTCATTTCTGGAGGTTTAACAAAATCAACTAGCGCTGACTACTACACAGTCAACATCTACAATAATTCCTAGATTGAAGGTTCAGAGATAGTCATATTAGAAAATGTATATTGAAATAATACAATTTACAAGCTGAAGCACTTATCCATATTTTCTATGTTGATCAAAACTTAGATAAATAGGTTCATTGTAATTGTCGATTTTTTTCTGCATGGTTATATGTTAGTTTCCTCAAAATATAAACTTCAAAGCTAATTTACAGGTTTAGCAGTGTTCATATTTAGGTTTTCTATAAAGATTATTTCCTTTGCACTAGTTTGGTAACAACAATCTCTGAAGTTATTTAGCATATCATATTTGCTTTCCTGGGAGAGGAAAAAGATGATGTCAAATGTCACACTAGAATGATAATCTAAGATTTTTTTTAAGCACAATTTCCTTTGGGGGTATTATCAGATGAAAAGTGTTCAATGTTTTAACATTAAATTGCTTCTCTTATTATTCTAAAGTTTATTCACTCAACCACAGATAATTTTAGGATACATCAAAATGTTCACTGTTTTTTACTGTTAATGTAAAACATCCATGTATGTAATTTAGAAAACATAAAAAATAACGAAGAAAACCGCACCTCACTCCAAAAATGCCATTACATTCATCACTGTATATCTTATTTTTATTTTACATATGTCATGCTCTAAATAGAAAACTTCATACTATTTGTTACTCAACATAAACTGCATACATAAAATAATCAGCCCTTATCCGTGGCATTTAAATGGAAGTATGTTTAAAGCTTTTGATCCAATGAAAAAAAGAAAGTCTTCCACCTCTAAACCAAACTGGGAACTTCCAGTATAAGACACTCTTTTTATTTTTTTTCTGAAGTGGACAATGATGATGCCTGCATTGAGAAGATTATGAGTTCTTTTTTAAATGCCTGAGGATTTGTTTACATTGACCTGCATCTCTTAAGGAGTCTACTTATTGTGATCTAGGGATGAGATTTTTACATATCTGGTCAATGGGAAGAAATGATCCTGATAACTAGAGTAATCACATAGTCTAAAATTTGAGGGTGGTTATTAGTGACTTTACTGGATAAAGCCATATACTAACACTGTCCAGGTCAGACAGGGGCATCCTTAAGTAAAGTGTAAGAAAAGGAATTTTAGTGATGAATTCTAATATTAATCTCAGCTGAAGCCGTTTTTGGTACACCAGGGTGAGGAAACTGTAATTCACTGGTCAGATCCAGCCCAGTGCTTTTGTATGTGTCCTCAGCTAAAAATGTTATTTATGCATTTAAATGGTTGAAAAAAAAAACTAGGCATTTGTTTTCTTTCTTCTCATACAAATACCTACACAATATCCTTGATTTTGATTCTTGAATTGCAAAGCCTAAAATATTTGCTATCTAGCCCTTTATAGAAAGTCTGTGTATGCTGGTATCTTCTAGTCCAATCATTCGCATTGTTTAAGACTTTTCTTCTTATCTAAATCTCTGATTTGGTTTTTCTCATAGCTGAACTAAAATACGGACCTCTGTAAAAAAGAAAAAACAATCTCTTTGGACTCCAGAAAATATAATTGCTCACACAATAGATGGATAAATACTGATTTACAAAATGAACATTTTATTCTGTTAAATTTAGCTTCAACTGAGAATTATCACTGAAAACTATTTATGCTGAAAGATTACTTTGATATCATATTAATAAAACTCAAAACTTTAAAAATTTTCGTAGAATACCTGAATCTCTAGAAACTTAGTGGATCACAAATTTCAGTTTAAGAAACACTATTCTAGTATATTCCAGCTGTACCTAGGGTCTGGAAAAACACTCAAGTAAGTGTTTCTCTCTTAAAGGCAGGTTTTAAAATTATAAGTAAATGACCTAGCCATCTACTTACTTTGCATTACTTTTTTTTCTAGTATTTTTTGCCCTTACTTCCTTTTCATAAATGTATAATAAAATGGTTTAAATACATGGTCAAATTTTTATAACAAGCCATAAAACTGTAATAAAGATATTCCATGCACTATTGCATAAAACACACTTGGAAAAAAAACTGACATCATCCTATCAAGTTACCACTAATTTTGCTAAGTCTGGGATGTTGTAATGTACTCTCAACTAAATTACCAAAATAAAACATCTTGTTTCTATCTCTTTCTTTAGACTGCTCATTCAGGCATTTATTTTAATAGACTATTTTGTTTTTAATTAGGCACTTTGATTAACACTTTTATTTTTCAAAACCCATTCTAATCTTTAAGATTATATCTGCATTTCTCTGTTGACCTCATGCACATTTCTTATGACCTTTTTGGTGATACATCATTTGAATCATAACTTTTAATAGAGAAAAATAAAACTGAATATCACAAGTGAACTATAATTTTTGTCAGGCATCATATGAGAATGTTGGGGGTAAATTTTGCATTTATGAACAACTGAGCAACTTCTACATCTTTCCACAGGAAGTTGAGTAAAAAGACAAAATTCTTTCTTTGTGGGTCACACATATTAAATTCAACCAATGAATACAATTTACATTTAACAGCAGCAAGACAGGAAAAAAATGAAGTTAGGCCTAAAGAAGAGCATACATTTTTAGCTTTTCACATTTTATGTTCATATCCTTTCCTCACTCCCTGCAGCTTAGAAAATCTATATTATCTTGGTTAATCACCTTCCTTCATGCAGTTTATAAACAAGTATTAAAGTAGGGATAAAGATTTGTTTATAAAAATAAACATATATAAGTTTAGTCCCTATTCACTCTGACTCCCAAGAACTCAAGAGTGATATTGTAAATTGCCATTAAAATAAAGCTGATTGGGTTGCAAATCCTCTAGTCCTGGGTTAGCTACCTAACATTCTGCCACCTCCTGGGAAAACTAGGTTTGCTTTTGAAAGGGGAAAAACACAGAACAAATAAACTTCTCAGAGTATGGCAAAGGGCTTTGAGATAAGGACACAAAGAAGTTAAATATAAAGAGAAAAAAGTACAAAACCAAAACTCGTGAACAGATTTCTTTATGAAATCAGTCTGTTGAAACCAAAGTAAATCTGGGAATTCTACAATTATCTGATCAATTTTGATAGTGCTGATTGTTGGTTGTGATCATTCAAGTCCCCAAACCTAGAATGACTCGATATCCAGCCAAGGTCCACCAAAACCTCATTGCCTGATAGATTAGGCCTAGGGTATTCAGCGGGAAAATTAGGCTATGATGTTTACAACATTTACAATTTGCCGTCAGAAATCCCATACAATTTACAATTACTGCCAGAGTATGTTGTGTGATGTCAAGTGAAGAGAACCACCTGCCAGTCTAAGTAATTAGTGTCCTCTCCGGTCCCGTTCCCAATTTACCAAATGCCTATTTTATTCAGGTAAATGGGAAGAGTTCCTTTTCCTTGTCATCTGTTAAATTATTTAAAAAAATGTTTTCATTGGTACATGAGCTAAGAGAGAGAAGATGTTAACACTGGCAGAATTTTGTGTTCAATTTATTTTCAATCTAAGAATAATTTAATACAAGTAAAATCTTTCATACATGGCTATTCTAATAGATTGTTCAGTTTATATTACAGGTATTGTGGGAATTTTGCAATCAACCTTACAAAGACATTTATAAACCATAATGTGTGCTGTATATGTAAGAGACTGTTGTGCTAAGTCAAGCTTCTAAGTAACTAGATGGAACTCTTCAAGGAATCAGAGGTGTTAGAATAATCAAACTTAAGTCTTGGAAGCAATACACACAACTTTTGTTGACCTGCTTTATGTCTGTCTACTTTCTAAAATGTATCACTGTATTTTTACGTGTTTGAGATTTTAAAAAATATTTTAACCAAAGGACGTAGTCTCAAGGGTAAAATATATTTGTTAAATCTAAATTGAGAATTTAAAAGAAAAGTAGTCGGGGCTTTTTGGTGGCGCAGTGGTTGAGAGTCTGCCTGCCGATGCGGGGGACACGGTTTGGTGCCCCGGTCCTGGAAGATCTCACATGCCGCAGAGCAGCTGGGTCCGTGAGCCATGGCTGCTGAGCCTGTGCGTCCGGAGCCTGTGCTCCACAACGGGAGAGGCCACAACAGTGAGAGGCCCACGTACCGCAAAAAAAATAAAAGAAAAGTAGTGATTTTATTTTATGTTTTACTGATTTAGGTACTGAAGTTTGGGTCTCACCATTAGATGATCATAAAGCCAAATGAATGCATATATCATTTTTTAACTTCATTACAACTTGCAGCAGACTTTCTCATCATACTTCACCCTTAATTTCTTCTTTAGAGAAGGAGAGCTGCTAGTCAAAATCAATTTACAAAGATATCTTTGATTTAAGAATGAATGTGTCATTCTACATAAAGTATTTTGAATTTTCAACCAAGAAAGGGAATAAAAATGGTAGGGAAACTTCAAGGCAAGCATCTTCAGAATTCCTATTTTTCACATCCGTAGATTTTAGGAGTACTGTTGTGAGATGGGGCAAACATTCCTTGCAATCTATTAGCTTATATAAAAAGTATTTTCTTTCCTTTCTAAGTCTCTGAGTTGGATTGGAGAAGAGAAGTTGCTTGTTTGAATAAATAACAATTTAATAAACAAGATAACCACTATAGTTAGGGTAATAATCTGACAACGAGTAAATGCAATAGTGATACAGTAAAAAAAAACAGTAAATGATTGAAAAAATATAAAAAGTAGAGAAAGTTCAACTAAAACAAATGAGTAAGGTAAAAATTCTAATTTTTGCTTCAAGTTTCTCTATATCTAACATGATATAAGGTTTTTTTCTTTTTAGTCTTTTTGTATTCATCATTACTTTAGATTAAAAACCAAATTTCCTTTACAGAGATACATTTTGACTTTGAATTTTATCTGAAATGTAAAATTTCTCTAGATAACACCTGAAAAAAATCAGTTTTTATATTACTGATGAGAAGTTCTTCCACTGTAGACTTAAGATTTCAAAGCCAGCTAGGTAAATGTCTCAGGAATTATTTTGATGAAACTGAAGAATCCAAGGTCTATTCCATTATAAGGCAAAGTAATAAACAGTTATGCCCAGTGCCCTCTAAATCAACAATTACTGCAGCATTATCTTCCTTATTCCATCTTCATTTAGCAGAAATCATACCATTTAAAATCAAACTGGTACATGCATCCATTCACTTCTCGTCCAATCAAAATTGAATTACCTGTCAACAGAGAAGTACACTGACAAGTGTGAAACCATTTGACCATGTTATATTTTAATCTGCAGAGACAAAAATGACAAGCAATTTATTTACATAAAACTGTACAAAAGCAAATTAAATTATGTAAAGTATCTCATAAATAGTTGGACTGGACGAGTGTTTAATACATTTTGCCATTTTTAGCATAGTTGCGTGCATAGTGACTCATAATAAACGATGATAAATTGTTCTCACTTCACTATCAACATCCAAGTAGCAGAACAATAGTCAATGATTAACATTACAAACGGATCGTACCACACTGAAGGCAAGTGCTTTAAAATGTTAAGAAAAATTGTCTGAAAGTAAACCCTAGGTAGCTGAAAAAATGACGCCTTCCTCCAGATGTTATATATACCTCTGCCCAGGTCACAACTAACAAGCTTTACAATACTCATGATCATCTTCACTCTTTTTTTTTTCTTTCCTTAAGGACACATTGTATATTTATTACTGATACAATATACCTAAAACTACTGAGATCTTCAGATTTCTCATGTCTGTTTTAGGATAGCTGTTTGATTCTTTGATTCTTGGCAGTTTCTTCTGGTCTCTGTGTTTTATTTTCCTATAAGACATCTTCCTAGGGTAGCCTTTCAGCCAGACATCTTCATTACCATCTTAGTTTTCTTCCCATAAAAATAATGCCTCCCTTGTTTTCTGAAACTCAGGCAGCAGGCCAGTCAGAAACCATAATGATATCTGGAGGTTCAGAATGAGCATTAGATTTTAGACTGAAGCTACAGACGTTTTAATACACATAAATTTATATAGTTACTCAATTTATAAATGTGTCCTAATGTATAATGCATGCAAAATTTACTTGAGCTTCTTGTGTACAGAAAACAAATATGGTTTATATACTGTACAACCAAAGTGAAACAGCAGTTAAAAGAAAAATAACAACAAAAAAAGAAATAGAAATTGTAAATCAATATTTTACCTTGCAAAATGGACTGACTTCACCCCTGATAATCTCTGTGTTACTATTACAATAAATGTTTTAGCCTTCTAGACAGAATTAAGCAGCCCATATAAATTTTGTTTTATGAATGAATGATATTTAAGACTGTTCCACTATCTGAGTTTGTCAGAAGGCAAATTTTTAATATATTATTTATTATTTTCAGAAAATAAACATGGATAAATATACAAGATCAAAAAAGGTGAGAATAGCCCATTTCCCCTCATTGTCCAAACCCAACAACCGTTTTTTTACCATAACAACAGGTATAAAAGGCACAGTTGCTTATTTTGCATTCACTCATTTATTATTTTTTTGTTTCTTTTTATTGATTTTTTTCAAAAGCACTCTATATATGGAGTGGCACCAGATTTAACCTATTCAAAATAAAAGTCATACAAACACAAAATATATTTCTGTGTCATGCCAACTCATTATAATAATAAACATGTTATGATAGCTAATTCTACTAGAATTACTGCAAATACTTACAGTACACTGAATTTTATTCTTTCATACCCATTTTAGTTCTAAAGAGGCTCACAAGTTAAAGGACAATGACATGGCTGTCTTGAATGTGGTGCAGATGTCATTGGGGAATGTGGATCCAATTAATCCAAAGAGCCTATATGACCCGTATTAGCTTTATAGACAACAGAAGGGTTTTAAGATAGAGTAAAATGAGCTATCTAATGTTTCAAGTGTCTCATGAAAGAAAAAAATGCATTAAAAAGTTTGTTGCACACATGTGTTATGCAATTGAATATTTCCTTTGTAACGTGCAAGAAAAAATATGTATACATTTCATAAGTATCTTTAGAAGTATTTTGTCATAATAGGTACTTACAGATTATACAAGGCAGAACTGCTTTAATGCAGTTTCCTAACAAAGTACTAGAATTGTATCTTTCCATAATGTAAATAATAATCAAACATAAACATGTTCAATTATTGATATTTTAGTCCAGTTTTTGTTTCTTCAATTACATATCTTCTTTCATCCTATTACACATAAACTAACATCAAGATGAAAACTCCACTTAAGAAAGAGCAAAAGGAAATGACCCCAAAAGAGTACCCCACCAAACAGAGAAGTGGTTTTCAAAGATAAGCATTTGATGACCTATAGTGAATTAACAATCTATATTCCAGGCTGCTTCATGTTGTAGTCTGAGAAATATTGCAAAGCATGAAGCTACCCAGAGATACATAGTTTCTACAGTTCGCTACAGAGCCATCAAGGCTATGCCTTAACCAGGTTACAAACACTCAGTGATGAGACTGTCTGCTCTCTTCACCCATTATCCCCTAGTCTGTCCCTGGATTGTCACTTTTTCTGAATGTCCCAGCTCAATTTCCAATTGTATTAAATTATCCTCTGTAGAGGAAGTGACTCAAAACCTGCACATTCTGTTTCTTTATATTACACTGAAAAAAACCTGCATATTTTCCAACTTTGAGATGTGTATACCATGAGACATGTCACACTGTCCAGAGCTCATTTCTTTCTTGTTTACTCTGGATTGGTTTTAGGAGATATGTTAAATAATGTTCAAATCACATCAGTAAGTCTTTTAGGGTGTCACCTTGTTTCAAAGTTGTGAGTCTCAAAATGTGCCATATTGCACAGGATTGAAAATTAATGCACTTTTGTTAACATGGAAGAGTGCACAGAACACATAAAAAATACACTTGGTAATTTGAAATGTGGATAAGACCAGCAAGCATAACCTGACTCTACAATGATTATAGTGAACTTAAAGACTATATGCTGATGTATCTTTCTTTCCCTACCTACCCACAAATATGATTTGAAAAAGTAAAATCTTCCCTGATAATATTTTTGAAACTAAACTTTAACCTCAACTAACTATTTTAATACCAAAAATATGTCTCATTGACTTTTCATTTTCTGAGCTTTCAAAGGAAATCCATTTTAAAAGAAAAGGCATGCTTTCTGGGTATAGAGAAAATGTCAAATAAATTGGTGTTTGAGGGCTTCTGTGCGTGCCTGGCTTCAGTGACTTTTATTACTTAATGGATTTCCACATCAAGACCAAATCTACTTCATGATTTCCCTGATCTGCCGTATGATCTTCGGCCTGTTAATGACACAATTGTTCCAGTTAGTTGATAATAGTGGTGCTGTTCTGAAAAATATATATATAATATTTTACAAGTTGTAACTAGTGTAATTGATACATGGGGTCAAGATTATGTATATACTAAGAATATTCAGTACAGGTATGGTATTGAAGTTGATGCTCCTGACTTGAGAAAAACTACATATGCCAATTTGGGACTGCAATCTCCAACCGGGTATTGTTTAGTTTTCAGCCTTTGTTAGAATATTAAAGCTGTGATCCTCCCCCAAATGCTGCTTCTAGAGTTCCCCTCTATAAGGACTGTACCTTTAGAAGGATTCTATCGTTTTTTAAGGGATTGCCTTCCATGGTGATTAATCATTTCTGATCACACATCTGAAACATATTTCACCTGATCTGCTTTCTTTTGACCAACCAGATGACATTCGAACTAAATCAAGGTGACTGAAATCATACTTCAGCTTAGGGATAATGAGAGTGTGTTGTGTTCTGCTAATCAGGCTTGTTACCATGAAAGAAACTTGCAACCATCTTTTTTGTTTGTTTGTTTGTTTTCTGGAGGGGGGTGGGGAAGAGAGAGAGTGAGTGTTGGGAATCAGTGAGGGGGTTAGACATGCAAGTAACAAGGATGGTTTCTACATTGTATATTACAATCAGGCTAAACAGTATCATTCACTAAAGGCCCGATCTGGAGGCAGAAGTGGCAGGCAAAGTTTTGTCTCTTTGGTAGCCCCCTCTTTTTGATTACAAGGTTTTGTTTTGTAAGGTTTTTCACCCCTTATTCTCCTTCTCATACATGAAAAGAACTTTGCTGTTGCTTCTTTATAGCCTACAGGTAAACTTCTCTTCTAGTGAGAGTATTGACAGGAGATGGCTTGTATTCCCCCGTTTTTGTAAGGGGAATATCCTCAGTGTTGGCTTCCTCATTTTTGCTGAAACTAGCTGCACTGAAGGTCTCATAGGATGAGGTCAACTTTTTGTTCAGGAGGTTTCTGTTGCGGTCACCCATGATGGCAGCTTCGCCATTGGCCAGCTTTTCCTGGCTTCCTCGTTCATCAACAGGCATGAAAGTGGATAGTTTGGGCTGGCTCTTCTTCCTCTCTGGAGAAGTGCGGACAGGCATCCAGCAGGAGTCTGAGTGGCCATACTCATCACACTCACGGGTACACTTCCCAGTTAGGGCTACATCTGGAAGAGGTCTTGAATCTGAAATTCAAGGAGAAGGAGCCATTAACGTTGGCCATTTCTCAATAGGCTTTCCTGACCTATATAAAATTGGAGGGGATATATATATATATTATATATATATATAAAACATTTATATAATATATATATTACATATATATTTCCTTTACCCTATTATTTCCCTTTTTTCAACACCCTGCTGTTCATCATCTCATAGAACAGTTTTTATTTCGTATCCAATAAAGATAAGGTTTTGCAAAAACATCAAATATTATAGAAAGAGAGGAATGGACAAACTGATAAATTTAAGTGTGTAGAACAGACAGGTATATATGCATGTGTTACAGGACAGGTACATGTGCATATTCTCAAGTAGAAATAAAGTACACATGTATATTTGTATGGGTACACATTTTTCCACATGCATAAGAAAAGTTATTGAATCCAAAAAGATAATTTTCTGTATTTATAAATTATCCCAGAAATTGTGTACCTTTGCCAATTGGATTCCTTCCTGCTTATACATTATTCATAGAATGCAAATATGCAAAACCTTATAGTAAAAATACATTATAAAACATCAGGGTGACTCAGAAGTAGAACCTAAATCGACAGCACATTATGTGGTTAAAAAGTAAAAATGCAAAATACTAGTGGGTTCCAAGTGTGAGCACACTAGCAGTATCACCACCTACCCCATTCTAGCCCACATGCTCCTGCCTCCCACCCTGTTAATGACCTAATGTGTGCTGTAGGATGGTCTGTTGAGTGTTCACATAGAAGTACATCTGCCAGTGTGTCTGCTGAATGGAAATATTATATGAAATGCAATGTATTGGGTAAATCGAGTCAAACTTCTACAATTTTGATGAAATGGCATGTATTCTTAATTAATGGTGTTGCCTAATGGAGTGGGAAATGTCTGTCTTCTATTTCCATAAAGCTAAGTTATATCATTATATGTGTCTGTCTTTGGAGAATAGTTATATATTTTCTTACTATTAAAAATATTTTTTTAACAACTTTTGTTTTGGTTCGAAAAAGAGAGTGAGAGAGAGAAAAACCTGCTTCACCTCAACAGATTCTAAGAAAATTACCTCTAGGGTTTTATTTAATATATTTTACAGTTTCTTTTATTGCCAAAAATAAGAACATAATATGACTAATATGACTATGCTCCAATTTATATCATTCGGTATCATTTTATTACAAGGCTTGGGACTTAAAAGACTGACAAATTTAACCTCTGCGAATATATTCACAACAAATGAAATCAGTGAGATTTGCATATGCATCCTGGGTAGACTTGGTTTAAAATAGAATAGGGGGTTATTTAAATTATATCCAATATATTTAAACCCTCTGCTTTTGCCTCCACGCAACATCCCATGTAGTTTATAATGATATTCTTATTTGATTATCATTTGTATAAGGATATTTTTAGAATTTTTACCCTGCCAAAACTCCTAAATCAAGGCAGTCCAATACTGCATGTCATTTTTTTCCTACAGTGATGGGTGGATAACTGAAATATTGACATTTGTCAACTCATTGATTTTTGAACCACTGTGACCTGAGATTTTTATGCTGTGTGCTCGGAGTTCAGCAAGGAAATCCCATTATTCTTCATAGGAAATCTAGGATTACTTTTCTCTTTTCCAAAGGTAAACGGTAAAGATAATTTTTTATTGTAGTTGCAAATGCTGCTATTTGACTTTTAAGTGAGCAGACCCTATTAATTTTATCATCAAAAAAAAAAAAAAAAAAAAGCGGGCTTCCCTAGTGGCGCAGTGGTTTAGAGTCCGCCTGCCGATGCTGGGGATACGGGTTCGTGCCCCGATCCGGGAAGATCCCACACGCCGCGGAGCGGCTGGGCCTGTGAGCCATGGCCGCTGAGCCTGTGCGTCTGAAGCCTGTGCTCCGCAATGGGAGAGGACACAACAATGAGAGGCCCGCGTACCGCAAAAAAAAAAAAAAAAAAAAGCACTTTTCTATTTATTTTTTGTGCTAAATTCCCTCTGTCTCTCAAACACAAATTTTAGATGCATTTAAAAAATCTAACTATTGACAAATTTTGTGAATGGTTTTTGTAATCTGGTCAGTTTAAATGAGCAAATTGAGTTCTTTGGGAATATTTCTTGCCTTGGGATGCTTTGCTTATTTGAAGCTGACCTAAATTCTTTGAAAAGACCAAAAAAAAAAAAAAAAAAAAAAAGAAAGAAAACCTTATAAAAATGCAAAGTGTGAGATCAGATCTACTTTTTACTCTAAACATTCCTTTTTATGTCACTGCTTAAATAAATTCAAGCTTTTCTTTTTTTCTTATGCCCACCAAGGACACAAGACAATAATCAGAAATTTAGCTACTGAAATAGGAAAAATCTCTATAAATGTGGTTGTCATTTCCTGCAGAACTGACCCAGAATACTCTCCAATCATCTCCCTATATTTACTTAAGTCTCATGCAATGTGACAGTTTACTTACACAATGACTTACAGAGGTCGCTGCTCTTTGGGGATTAATTTGTGTTTCCTGTTTGAAATTCATAGCACCTTGTTTTTCATTTGTTTGAGATGCATTTAGGGATAGCTCATAGAGCTACCTTAATACTCTAACACCTCTTCCTACCTGTTACACTTAACTTGTGCACCTTGAACTCCCTGTAGCTCATAAAAAAATTATATTCATTTAGATTGACTCAATTTCCAGTCAACTAGGAGTGAGATACTCTTTAATTCATTCCCTCAGCCTTTACTTCATAGTCTGGGTTATAAGCATGACTTTTAATAAGGATCTCCTGTCATTTCCAAAGTCGAAGACTTGATTGGGGACCACAGTGGAAGTTGACAAGACTAATTGGTTGAGACATGTTGCAGTGTTTATCATCAAATTTAGAAAATAATCAAGAAAGGCTATAAGAGATTCATCACAAGCAATCAAAACTTCCAATCTTGATGACTCAAATGAATCCTCAAAAGAAATGCTAATGATTAACAAACACAATTTATATTATGATGCAATCTGTTAAAGGAAGGCATGAGTGGAATAGTATTTTTCTGTGTCTCTGTATTTTCTTATTTTAATTATTCAAGTAGATATTATATATATATATTTTAAAAGACAAAAGTTATATGGGGTCTTACAGAATCATCAAATGAACTTTTTTCTCTTTTTTATAAAAGATATACTCTTAAAATGTCCTATTTGTTGTGGGATTACATGGGCAGATCTTCCATAAATAGTAATCCTTCTTAGTCTTTCATTCTTCCACTGAAGAAGGTGTTTTGTGATATCTAAGAACATTATTTCACGCTTTAGTTTAGTACTCTTCCCTCTCATTTTGACCTCAGTGGAAATGGAAAATAGTTAATCAGAACTCTGTTTACTTGGTATTGAATAAATCAATTAAAAAAGTAAAATGTTCTGTATCGAAATATAATGGTATTCTTTATCAGCATTTTCCATAACCAACTCAGTTCCTTAGAGGTTCCCCCCCTACACACGCACTCAGTCATATCAAATCTTGAGAGGACCGGAAGTAGAAATGGTATTCATTAGCTCTTGTTGTTACTTTGGCATCATTTGCAGAGTTCTCCATTTTTACCTAGTTATGCTATTTACTAGAAACATTACATAACTTTAGAAAGTTAAAGTCCTTTCTTAGACATAAAGTTAATTTCCCTCTATAAAGTAGACAGTTTTCAGCCATCATAATATCAAACAATGTATAACACATAAAATACTTCCCCACATTTCATCTCTTTTACTTATCACCTCAACCCAACAGCAAGGAGGATGGAAACTGTGAGGAGTCCAGACTACGGAAGAGCTGAGGCCAAAGAACAAGTGTTTTGACTTTCGCTTTAGTGTTTTCCATAATACCGTATTGCTTCTTCTTAAAATGTAACAGCAGAGTTATTTAGAGGTCAATTACTGCTACCCACAGCCATAAGAAAAAGCTAGAGTCCCCAAAGAAAGAGAAAAAAATATATATCTGACAAGCACAGGAAACAGATGCCACAAAGACACAAATTTTACTACTTAATGAAAAAAAAAAATTCAACTTTTTAAAAATTATACATTTCTTAAAGTGGAGGTAATTATAACTAATTTAAGAAGTCAAGTTCTTTCTCTGAAAAGAAATGTATTTGCTCTTAAGAGGCAGGGAGATGAGTGGGTGGTGAGAAGATACTGCTGCAATGACCTCAGCAAGTAGCGACAGACAATTCGTAGCATCATTAGAATTCAAAAGGAAAGCCCAGATTTACGGAGGCGTTTGATGTTTCCAGAAGCTGTCCTACACAATTCAGAAGCCTTTAGAGGTATCATTATTATAGGAGAGCACTGGAATTGTTAAGACTCTTAAAGACAGCTCTGCACCAGTAAAGATTTTGATAGACTCAGTTATGCATTCTGCCAGAATCCTGGTCACCCATTCCTATTCCAGACCCTTGGCTTGGGGCTGAAGATATAAGGATATTTCCACTTCCTAATTTAAATTTAAAGAAGTATAGAATTTTTTTCCTCTCTGCAGTCTTCCCTGAATGAATGGGTATTAAGGGAATAGGCTCCAGAACCAGGATCCCTGAACTCAAATCCTAACTTTGTCACTTAATGAGTATGTAACTTTAAACAAGTTACTTGATTCATTTAAATTTCCTCATCTTTATAAAGAGCATAAGAATGAATTAACTTCTTAGGATTATTGTGAGGATTTAATGTGTTAATAAAGGTAAAGTATTTGTAATAATACTTGACACACAGTGGGCCCTCAGTAAATTTTAGAAACTTCAGGTGCACAATCCCTTATCTGCAATTCAGTCCTCAAAATAGCTTTGAAAACCAAAAGCTTTTCTTTTTTCCATAGATTTACAACAAACTTGACTTTCAGTACAAGGTTATTTTTCATCTTTATTTATCTCACATAGTGTGAATATTTATATGTTTTCCAGGAGAAATGGTGTTTAATTAAGGACATTGTCTCAGACTCTTTGATATTTAAAATAATATACATGTATGATATTACCTTTTCTAATATATGAAAGATTCTAATTTTTAAGATTTATTTGTTTCCAAGGGTTTCAGATAACTTACTGTGGACCTAGTAACAATCATCAGTCAAAAGGGCATGTAGGGCTTCCCTGGTGGCGCAGTGGTTGAGAGTCCACCTGCCGATGCAGAGGACACGGGTTCGTGCCCCGGTCCGGGAGGATCCCACGTGCCGCGGAGCGGCTGGGCCCGTGAGCCATGGCCCCTGAGCCTGCGTGTCCCGAGCCTGTGCTCCGCAACGGGAGAGGCCACAACAGTGAGGGGCCCGCGTACCGCAAAAAAAACCAAACAAACAAAAAAAAAAAAAAAAAAAAAAGGGCATGTATTTGGAGTTTCTTTTCCAATAGTACTCATGGATTTATGCTGATAGTATGCCAGAGCTACCACCTACTTAGGAAAATACAGTGGTCACTGGTTACTCTATATCAGATGTTTCCCTTAACACTTCTTTATTAAGACTTTGCCGGTGAAGATTTATTCAGAATGTGTCATTTATAGTTGCTCAAAACTGAAGGGCAAATGCTCTATTAGTTGCAGTTATCTTTACAACCTAAACAGATCAACCTCACAATTAATCGTTTTCATTTCAAAGAGACTTGCCCCGAAGATGTTGGGTTGTTATCTTGCTTTGCCTGCATGGGCCACAACATTAAAAAAAAAAAAAAGAGCTCCATTTTAATGACATGTTAAAAATTAGCAATGAGCTAAGACTAAGAGGTTGAAAATCAAGAAAAGACAACAAAAAGCAGGGTGCACCTCACATGCGTAACACCCTTCAGAGATCAAAAATAATGAGACATAAAAGCCATCTAGCATACAAACTATGCAGACTTTATGATGTATGTACGTGCTTGTTTTAAGTTGCAAAATAAGGCCAGACGTTCCTCTCATCTTCTTATACACAGTCCTTTGGAGTGTGACATCACTGCCCCTACTGTCAAGATTCTATTTCCACAGCCCTTGAAGCTGGGCTAGCTTTGACAACTAGAGTGATACTGTGCAATTTCCAGGAGAGGTCTCAAGAGTCCTAGCAGCTTCTGCTTTTGCCCTAGGAAGACTGCCATCTCCATTCTGATAGAAAGCGTGATCTAGCCTCTTTGAAGATGAAACTCTTTTTGAGAGACAGACTAAGTTACCTCAGCTGGCCCAGCAGAGCCTACCCCCAGCGAAGCCCCCAAGTGAATGCAGCCACATGAGTGATTCAGAAAAAACTTGCAGAAGAAGCAATAGTCAATCCACAGAAGTATAAAAGTAATCAATCTTTGTTGTTTGAAGGTCATAAGTTATGCTTCTTTGTTTGATTTTGTCTCTTTAGCGGGTGGGGAGAATTCCTTGATGCAGCAATAAGTCACGGAGATCATGATCATGGACAAACTATATTATCTGCAGTAAATCAATAAACAGCCTGAGATGTGGCAACAATATATTCTACTTCTTTTATGTCTTCTTATTATGGGCAACAAACTGACCAATATTATGGAAAGCATAAACATTTTCAGGGCTGTAAGCACATTTAATCAGTAGTTCAAGCAGAGAGCTCCCATAGAAAGCTCTGGAAATTTTGGTCCTGTAATTACAGGATTTCACTGCATTTTTCACCTAACAGTGCTCTAGTTCGGGCTGACATGACAAGACAATATTAAAATGTTTAAACCTGTTTGAAAGCATCAGCAACTCTTCTCTGTACCTTAGGCTAAACTCAGTTAAACAGCAATTGAATGTATCTCAAGAAGCATTTACTGCCCTGAGGCTTAGACCACTGTCATTCTGAATGTGGTATTAGCATATACATTGGAGACTGCAAGCCAAGTCTCAAGCAGTCCTGCTGAATCAACTCAAACATGATTCTGCTGGTTGGTACATGAAAACTGCACTACAGCAGAAAAATGTATGGTGGCTGCTGGAGAGTGATCTATTTATGCACATCAGAGATGGGGCTTCACTTTGATTTCCCTATTCACGAATGCAAAATTAGAGGTGGTGGAGGTTAAGGGAGTATTAAGTGAGGAGAGTGAAAGGAGAGGAATTCAGTGCTGGAAATGAGAAGATGCTCCAAAATTGATCAGAAGAGTTTATAAAACCCAGAATGACATTGGGGACACTTATTACACAAGTTAGCAGTTGATCCTCCCACTGAAAATACACCAGATTCTGGTTGTGTGGGCCATTCGTGTTTATTTTTCCACTGCAATAATCAAAGCTTTCATGATTTTTCTTCTGGTCTCTTGGGTTTCCTTAAATTAGAAATTATTTGCTTTGGGTGTCATAGACTAATAATCTGATGAAAAGTGGAAGTATTGCCTCCCTCCATAAAGCATGTGCCCATAAAATCCGCATAAAATTTCAGTGGGGTTCAAGATACCAGAGTAAGGGTTTCAGCATCCTGGTGGATGGAAGAAAGAAGGGTGCATTTTTATACTGATACCTTTTCTCATTTGAGTTTAAATCACTGGTTAAGAAATATTTAACAAATCAACATTCTTCCTTGAAATATAGAAATTTACATGTGGTAAATAAATTGCCATTCAAATAGTGACAGAATGATTTAAAGTAAACAAAAAAAAATTCTGAAACACGTATTTAGAAGTAAGGAAAATAATTTAGATTTGATTATGTTAATATTGTACATAAATAGGTCATTTAAATGCCTAAATCTAAAAACCCCCAACAAGTTATAAGGCTTTGTATTAATAGCAGATTCATACTTGTGGGTGGATTTTACTGATTGCTGATCACTAACTTGAAATGTATTTTCTTTCCTAGCAGCTACATCCAACATTTACACCCGTGTCACCGGTGTCACCGGTGTCTTGAATTGCCAGCAGCTGGATCTTCACTAACCATGAGAAGGGAGATGAATAGGTGAATTCTTGTTATTAAGGAACTTTATACAAAACATTAATGATACAGATGAGTTTTTTTTAATTAATAAAATGTGTTAGCCACTGTACATTGGTTTTACATACAGTAAAGTGTGAAGTGAGTGCTTCTAAAAGAGTTGCAAATATCAATTTAGAGTCACTTTCCAGTAATGATCTCAAATCTTCAATGTTTTCAATACTGGCTATAAAACTGTAAAATATATATCCTCAATAAATATTAACATTGTCTTTAGGAATGGATATTTATTCTAAAATAATACTTAAAGGCTCTATTAACTGTAAGAATATTATCTTTGGATTGTAGTCTTGAAGGCAGTGCCCATTTTATCTTTGCTTCTCCATATAACATGTAATTCTATACAAATAAAAAAGCTGAAAAAAAGGAAACTGGAAAAATCAATTAAAGTATATTTTCTCAAACCTTCTTTCCTCCCATATAAACCATGATAAAGCATTAATTGAAGTACAGTTGATTTACAATATTGTGTTAGTTTCAAGTGTATAGCAAAGTGATTCAGTTATACATATATATATTTGAATTCTTTTACAGTATAGCTTATTACAAGATATTGAATATGGTTCCCTGTGCTATACAGTAAACACTTGTGGTTTATCTATTTTATATGTAGTGGTGTATATTTGTTAATCCCATTCTGCTAATTTATCCCTTCCACTTTCCTCTTGGGTAACCATAAATTTGTTTTCTATGTCTGTGAGTCTGTTTCTCTTTCATATATAGATTCATTTGTATTATTTTTTAGATTCCACATGTAAATGATATCATATAATATTTGTCTTTCTCCATCTGACTTACTTCACTCAGTAAGTGGTGAATTAATGCTGATGGAATCTAGGTCCATCCATGTTGCTGCAAATGTCGATAGTTCATTCTTTTTTATAGCTGAATAATATTTCATTGTGTGTGTATATATGCACATATGTGTGTGTGTGTGTGTGTGTGTGTGTGTGTGTGTGTGTGTGTGTGTAAGTGTGTATATCTTACATCTTCTTTATCCATTCCTCAGTCGATGGACATTTAGATTGCTTCCATGTCTTGGCTATTGTAAATAGTGCTGCTGTGAATATTGGCATGCATGTATCTTTTTGAATTAGAGTTTTCCTCTTTTACAGATACATGCTTAGAAGTGGGATTACTGGATCATATGGTAGTTCTATTTTTAGTTTTTTAAGGAACTGCCATACTGTTTTCCATAGTGGCTGCACCAATTTATATTCCCACCAACAGTGTAGGAGGGTTCCCTCATGATAAAGCATTTTTTTTTTTTTTTTTTTTTTTTTTTTTCGGTATGTGGGCCTCTCACTGTTGTGGCCTCTCCCATTGCGGAGCACAGGCTGCGGACGCGCAGGCTCAGCGGCCATGGTTCACAGGCCCAGCCGCTCCGCGGCATGTGGGATCTTCCCGGACCGGGGCACGAACCCGTGTCTCCTGCATCGGCAGGCGGATTCTCAACCACTGCGCCACCAGGGAAGCCCGATAAAGCATTTTTTAAAGTGAGAAGTTACAAAATAGGTTGTATAATAAGTAGCTGGTATTAAATATCTAAACATTTAATGTGAACATGTTAAATATTGAAACAAATTAATTTAGTATTTGGGAATGTTTTAAAAAGAAAGAGAATCACTACAGTGGCCATAATGTGATATAAATTTTTTCTGTGTATTTTTTCAATGCAGTATTTTGTGTGAAAGTCTAAAATAGACTATATTAAAGCTCAAATCATGTATGAAATAGAACTGTAACATTATTATTTTGTGCACAGAGGAAAATCATAGCAATTTAGATTTACCAAAGATATTACTTTATTAATTTTTTCTACATATGGCAAAATCACAAAACCTGTTCATTTTCTCCTTCAATGTAGTGATCCTGAGAAACTATGCCATTATTCTAATGATATGGCCATTTAAAAAACACATTCTCAAACTATTTGCATGGGAGTACCTATTGAAATATTTATCATACAGAAAGCTTATCTGGTTGAAAATACTCCTGTAACAAGAAGCTGTGTTGTAACAGAATTCTATTACTTATTATGATTCAGGAGAAAGACAGAGTTCCTCCTTTGTGTTCCTTACTGAGGAAGGTTTCGCAAAAACCCTGAGTTCTTAAGTACTTTTGAGAGATGAGGCTCTGAAAGCTTTTTAGTAGGAGCTGAAACAATATTTATAGGGAGAGTTTAAAAACTGTTGGAATGCTGGCTCCTTACTCTGGTCAATAAATTGATCAGTTAAACTAAAATTGGCAACCACGATTAGGACAAGAGTGTTGAAGGGCTTGGGAGCTTAGAGCAGGTAAATAAAAGGAAAAGGAAGGAAATGATCTCTGATGACTAGCAAACAGGACTCAATGAGCAGTTCAAGTGGGGGAAATCAATGAAGCAAAACTGGATCAGTTTGCTTCATTGATTTTTGCTGCTCATTGAAATGTTTTCCTTTATTTACTTCCTATTTCTTCAGAGAGTGGCAAAGTCTCACTGTTGAATCTCCCTGCAAGCCTGTGACGAGCAGATAAACAAGCTCTGGAGATCCTCTTATGCCTACATTATACCTTTTCATGCTGCATGGATTCAGAGGCACTTCAAATGCTCCCTGTGATGCTGTAAACGCCTCACTGAGCCCACAACCTCACTGTGGAAGGCAGAAAGATGGTTCCCCTCCTAAAATGTCTACATCCTAGTCCCCAGAACCTGTGAACATGTTGGATCACAGGGCAAAGGACAATTAAGGTTGCAGGTGGTATTAATTTTCCTAATAAACTGTCCTTAAAATAGGGAAATTATAGGTGGCTAGGATACAAACCAAAGAATATGGACAGGCTCCAGAGAATGGAAAAGGCAAGGAAACAGATTGTCTCCTCAATCTTCCAGAAAGGAAGGCAGTGCTGCTGAGACTTTGATTTTAGCTCCTGGAGACGCATGGTCAGACCCCTGACTTACAGAACTGCAAGAGAATAAATTTTTGTTGTTTTAAGACACTAAGTTTCTAGTAATTTGTTACAGTTGCAATGGCAACTGATACACACTCTCACCACTTCTCTGCTCAGAGTAAGACAACTTATATTTGGCCCTTTCTACCCATATTTCATCCATTGAAGGAAATGGAGTGGAAAATTTTTGATTTTCAAAGTTTTCATTGAGTCATGTTTACCTAATTTTTGAGTATCTGCTCAGGAATTTTTGTTTTAGACTTTTGAAAATTTTGCTACATTCTAGTATCTAATAGTGCAAGTTATTTGTATCTGACCAATCAACAAAGTCCAACAAAGTGCTAACAGCTCTCCTTTCTGAGTGATAACATCTTCCTCCTCTGTCCCTCAGTGATAGCTGTCTCTGCAATTATTACCAGAGAGTCCACTTTAAGCCATTCAAAATTTGGGTGGTGTGATTCCCAAGAAGAGAAAAGAAAGAGAATTTGCCATAACATATAGGAAGGAGAGCCAGGTACCAGGGTACAAACTTAATGATGGCTCTGTCAGATTATTATGGTGCTTTTGTGACTTCTTGATATTTATTACTTGTGTCACATTTGTCTGATTGTTTGTCCTGTTCCCTCTTAGTAATTAGCAGGAGACTGTCTAATTAAAAAGCACCCTTATGATAGTTTTAAGAACAGTAAGTAGAATAAGTCTCTCTCTACTTTAAAACCCTCTTCTATAAATTTCGGCATACGTTTCAAACTTTGTATTTTTGCACAGAAGTTCCTTCAGGATCAGGGTCCTGCCTACCTCTTTCCATTCTTATATGCTCCCATTTGCCACTTCAACAGACCTACTGTAGTTGTCATTTCTAGAAAGCCCCTTGCTGTTCCATGTCTTCATAATCCTAATGCGTTGCTTCTTCTGCTATGCCTTGCCTTGTCATCTGTCTCCCACAAATCCTTCAAAATCCAGTTTCAGCATTTCAACTTTGAGATTTCTTCTAACCAGGCTGTCTAATTCTGACTTCTCTTTGCCTCTCTAATCTTCATCCTATGGCTGTCTCTACCACAGCATTTAATGTATTGCACTAAAATCTGTTACCCATTCATGTGACTTTTTCTGTAACATGTAACTCCCTGTGGCTAGGATTCACAAGTTACTTAACTGTGTACTTGGGATGCTGGCACCGAGCCAGTCACATGCTCAAAAAGTGCCTTTTGAATGGATGGATCAAAAACAGGTAGGGAGGGCTTCCCTGGTGGTACAGTGGTTGAGAGTCTGCCTGCCAATGCAGGGGACACGGGTTCGAGCCCTGGTCTGGGAGGATACCACACGCCGCGGAGCAACTGGGCCCGTGAGCCACAACTACTGAGCCTGCGCATCTGGAGCCTGTGCTCCGCAACGAAAGGCCGCGACAGTGAGAGGCACGCGCACCACGATGAAGAGTGGCCCCTGCTCGCTGCAACTGGAGAAAGCCCTCGCACAGAAACAAAGACCCAACACAGCCAAATAAATAAATAAATAAATAAATAAATAAAAACAGGTAGGGAGACATATTGAATGTCATCCCTGATGATTCTGTCTAATTCCACAATGGCCACAGGTAAACGGAGGATAAGGACATATGTTAATTGCAAACACAATGTAATTGGCCAAGAACAGAAGGTGAAGTGTTTCAGTATGTGCAGATCTGAATGAATTTCTTTACTACTCACTCTCCTTACACTCTTCCAGAGCCTGTCCTATAATCTCTAGTTGAGATTTGCTTTCCAACAGCACAATGGAATTGATTGAAATAACCCATGGATATATTTTACAGAACAAAATGCAGTCCTCATCCTCAGCCTGGGACAGGCTAGTGGGGTCACTGGAAGCAGTAGTGGATGCAAAGTAAAGTCTAATGGGAAAAGCCTATACTTAGTGGTCACAAGGCTACACATATGAACTAATTTGTTAAGCTTCTTTGCTCATTGGTGGTAACTTTTCTTTTTTTTTTCCTTGCGATACGTGGGCCTCTCACTGTTGTGGCCTCTCCCGTTACGGAGCACAGGCTCCGGACGCGCAGGCTCAGCGGCCATGGCTCACGGGCCCAGCCACTCCGCGGCACGTGGGATCTTCCCGGATCGGGGCACGAACCCGTGTGCCCTGCATCGGCAGGCGGACTCTCAACCACTGCGCCACCAGGGAAGCCCCCAGGTGGTGGCTATTTTATAGTTATTTTAGTGTTTTCAGGACCTCTGCTTGGCAGTTATACAAATCTTTCAATAATAAACTTGGGGAATAAAATTTACTTTTGGCTTATACACAGCTTGTATCATAGAAGAAAAATTTCAAAGCATGGAGTCAGGGTAAGCTGTGACGAAGTGAGAGAGTGGCATGGACATATATATATATACTACAAAACGCAGGGTGGATAGCTAGTGGGAAGCAGACGCATGGCATGCGGAGATCAGCTAGGTGGTTTGTAACCACCTAGAAGGTGGGATAGGGAGGGTGGGAGAGAGGGAGATGCAAGAGGGAAGAGATATGGAAACATATGTATATGTATAGCTGATTCACTTTGCTGTAAAGCAGAAACTAACACACCATTGTAAAGCAATTATACTCCAATAAAGATGTTAAAAAAAAAAAGCATGGGGTCATGAAGGAGAGGTATTCTATGTGATGGAAAATAAAAAGAAGAAAGCTCTCTTCTCTCATTCTTGTAATGTGGGTGTATTTTAATAGAAACTATTGTAGGCAATATGCCTACATATTTTAGTTCAATAAATCTTATTTGCCTTTTCGTAGCAACCTGATGGCTACATGTTAAGTGAGTAGGGTCACATCAGTGCTTTTCAAGCAGAGAATCATGATCCTCTGGTTGGTGGTTGAACCCATTTACAAAGTAATAACCAGTGTACACCATTCTCACATTATTTCATAAATATTTTGTTGTAGTTTTAAAAAATATGTGTATGTATATTTATATGTGTGTACTCAGTCCCTATGTAAAATAAATATTTTATTCTGGGTCACACTGAATCTATAGTTTAAATCATATCATGTAGAAATCTGTGTATTTCTGGCTACTTCTGAGTAAGCTATATATTATGTGGTATTTAATACAAAATATAATTTTGATATGCACAGGATGTCATGTGAATTTTAAATTGTATTTTCATCTGTCATTTCCAATTGTACTTCAGAGACTAAAATTTTATCCTCATTAAAAAGGAATACAGATAACTCAACGAATAAGAGTTAGTCACATCCTCAATAACCACTTCAGGAAGTCTACTGTAAATACAGTTTCTTACCTTGAGACATTCTGAATTTACAGTTAATTCCCTAGATTCCAATTTTCTAGAATTATGTGTAATTGTGATGATCCTTCTCATAAGCCAATTAAATCCTCTGATAGACTTTGATTTATATCAATCAGCAAAATGGCAACAGACCCTTTAAAAAAGGAAGACTTAATATGACTTCTTAAAGTCATATAGACATTAAGATGTAGGCCACATTTAAGTTGTCTAATTGTACCACTGGTCTAATGCCTAAGTATTAATCTGTCACAATGTCAAATTACATACATTTAGGGCTTCTTTTTTTTAAGTAAAACGTTTCTGTGCTTAACAAACTCATAGTGCAAAAAAATTTAGGAGTGCAATTAGAATGTCATCTCTTCTGCAGATGACTTAAGAAAAGCATGAATCAGAACTTAACAGTCAACATAATTTCACAGCTAATCGTGGCAAAATTATGGTAATGCAACAACGCAGAGTACAGTGAGATTAGCAGAGAGTGATGATCAACTATTTATCTCTACCTTCTGCCATGCATGCCCTTTATTTGTCTCTCTTTTTTTTTGGCCAATGTTTTAATGTTTTCAGTTTTTACTTTGCCAGCAGTGGGCATCACATAGGAAAAGAGGTTTCATGGTATAAACAGATTTTTCCATGTGTTCAATGAATTAGCTTCACTGGCTCTTAGGCAAAACAGACTGGCTGGATGGAATTAATTTTAGCAAGCTTTTCTGTTTTGCCCAGGGTCTTGTACAATTCAAATGAATCAATCTTATACCAAATATATATATAAAACTACAAGTATTGTAATGAAAATCATCACTAAAGCATATGCTTTAGGAGTTTCCTTTAAATGACAGGACAGGGGAACTCAGAGGAAATTTCACTATGAAGAGAAAATAAGAGATGGACTTTACTGCACACGTGTTTACTGCATGAAGGTTTCAGTTTCAGGGAAGATAGGTCACACTCTTATGGTAACATAACCTGCAAAAGTAGATTCATTCATTCAAGAAATATTGATACATCAGGCATTATTCTAAGACTTTACAAATATTAACTCATTCAATGCTCACAGCAACCTTGTGCGGCAGGTGGTATATTGCCCCCATTTTACAGACGAGGAAACTAAGGCACAGAGAAGTTAAGTGAGTTACCCAAGAGTTTGCATATAGTGAGTGTTAATGAGGTTGCAAACCCAGACATTCTGACCTCAGAGCTATGCTCTTAACCACTATACCACACTCTCTTTCAATCAATACCACATCAATGTATTATAAACTCATGTTATAAGTAGGAAAAAGGCATCTTTACCTAAGCTGAATTCAAGTAGAAAAGCATTTCCCTATACATAGAAGAAAGCTAGAAAAAGCAATGTCTCTGGACTTCAGATATAGTAGGAATCTCAACAGTCTTAGATTGAAATAAAGGGAACATTTTTAGTTGGGACAAAGAGAAAGGTGAAAACTGAAGAAACGTGTGTAGAAGTTCCAGGGCCTGAATGACATTGGGACAGCTGTCCCTCAGTTGGTCTTTGAATGGGATGAAGAATTTTGTATCTAAGTCAAAATAAGGGGTGTAAACTACTAAGTTGGTAAAAAGCCTCAAACTTCTACTATTATTAAAGCCATATTCAGCTAAGAAAAGGTTGCATCTTCTTAATTTGCATCCATTTTTAATTCTGCATGGTAGAAAGACACCTCAGTTAGGAGGTTTTGGATCATTGTCATTCCAGAGATAGAAAAGCCGTGTTTGGAAACCACGGTGTGCTGGGCTGAACTTCTGAGAATGGGAGATGCTGAACCACTCCTTGGTGAACTGAATGTGAGAGTGGAAATAAAGGCTTTAAGAATAGAAAAAGAAGTATGGACAGTCATTTCTGGCAACCAAAGCACCAAAGAGATTAGGTAGGGCATATTAATCACAATTGGGTTGGTTAAATTGGGATAGAAAACCTGAGTGTACTGATTCTTAAGGGAAAATGAACACAAAGAGATATCTGGGTGATACTTATCTAACTTGATTCCCTGTATTAATCAGGTAATTGATTAATATCCAAAATTTTAGATTATTTGAGAATATACAGTTGCAACCCATGAAGCTGAGATTTAATCTGTAGGGATGGGGAAATCTACATCTATTAAAATATAATGAGGTAAAGAGTGGTGCCTTTACGTACACTTACATACCTCATACTTTTTCATGATGGTATCTTGGAGCAAAAAAACAGGGAACCATGTACAGTGTAAACTTTTACATTCACTTTGTGAAAATCTTTACTTTCATCCCTTCACTGGAGGGAATCAATGAATCAGAGTGATTAACACCCTGGGATCTGAGCAAAGGAAGTCTGATTGAGTCCACGTTCTTCCACTTACTAGCAATGTAACCTCCGGCAAATTACTTAACTGAATCTATCGCATTGGGCTGTTATGAGGATTAAATGAGACAAGAGTGTTGAGTGTTTAGCATAAAGATCTACATATAGAAACACTTAGTATATTTTTCTGCTGTTATCATCACTGTTAGTATATTTTTCTGCTGTTATCATCACTGTTATTCTAACTACTATGCTATGTATCTTTTCCACACATATATTTGAATGGGAGAATATTGATTCTAAATTATCAACAATTATATATTTTTAATCAATGTCCTCTTTTCTTGGCATAATTTAAAGGAGTCAAAAGCTTACATTTTTAGAATATTTATCAATTAATTATAGAAAAACAATAGTCTTCATATATGAAAAATGATAAATTCATGTTTTTGTACTATAAATTATACTGCCAAATACATATCTTTAAAATAAAGCCCCAGAAGAGTAGATGAAAAAGGACATCTTTTAATAAGTTTATTTTAAAATTATTTAAATTAATAAATGTTAAAAATGCATACTACAGGAAGCTTAGAAGAAGAAATGTAAACTAATTTAATTTCAAAGATTAGGTGTACCTAAATTAGTGATTTGTCTGACAAGTAGCATTGTATTTTATAATTACTAGCTGTTCAATGTTAATTGAAACAATCTATTGTTACTTGCAAGTATATCATATTAAAGGCTATAAATAATAATTAGTACTCTACTTGACTAGGTATAATCTCTCATTTCCCCCAAAGAAACAATTTTTACATAATTATTATTTTGCTTACTTTAAAATCACATTTTTTACTGCTTAAATCCTAATTTTCTGCTTTTTTAAAAAATACTAGGACATGAAAAGATGGTAAAATTGAGAAAGTTAAAGAGATTATGTCCTTCAACACAGTATAATCTCTGAATTATTACTTGGGTGGACTTTACAAGTGTATCAGCATTTAAAAGAAAAAAGAGTTTAAAGAATCTTTAAACAGATCAGAAAGTATAAAAGGTGTAGAATCCCAGTTAATGTGAATTAAATTATCTTCAAAAAGAGGGGGAAAAAAGTTAAGAAACAGCTTTCTGTTCTGCATGTTAACTAGCCTAAATAATGCAGAGCTTAAGTGCAAAAGTGAGAGAATTTAAAAGGGAAAACAAATATCTTGAGACTTGTCTTTTAAAGTAACTGTCAAGGAGAACTTGTCTCTCTGAATAAAAGCTAGCAGTGACTTAAGGGATTCATTTATCCTTTCGGCTGTATTAAGAAATGTCATTTAACTATTTAAAATGTTGTCCAGTCAAAATAAGGACTAATTATCTGCTCATGATATGCTTATATGGCTTCCAAAGAACACACCGGGATTTGGCATGATTAAATGCATTTAAGAATTTCAGTCAGGTTGAGGATACAGAATAAGATGATCTGAGAAGTATGACTAGTGATGCATTATTCATGAATATGGGAAACTAGTAAAATAAAATATACTGCTTATGGTGTGTCCAGATAGTTAGGGCTAAATATTCCAAAATAGTCAGTATTAGATCTGCTTCTCCTTCTTTGCATTAAAAAACTTCTGGGTAAGTAGTGATTCAGATGTAATAATGATGATATTGAATATTTAACCCCAGGGCTACCAACTAAGAAGAAGCACTATAAACTTTTTTCCAGTTGGGAAAGATATAATTAAACCTGCTATCTTGTAGATAACTAAAGAGATCCACATTTTCTTTTCCTCTTACAAAATGGAACCACTTACAGATGAATTGCCTAGCCACTATCATCATGCTAGATTTGCTTATTTTAAACTAACTTTTAAGTAACTGAAAATAAATAAATTTTGATGTATGATATGTCTTACCCTCTTCCTTGGCAGTTTTTCTAAACTGTTCAGTGTGGTTCCTATTTGGAGTTTGGGAGTGTTTTTCTAAATATATGGAAAACAACAACTACAAATTCTCAACTAGTAATCATACTTTCCTGACTGTATCTCAAAAGATACAGTGACATAAAAAGTCCATAAAAATAAAATATCTTAAATAGCTAAGCATCCACAGAATATTACACTGCTGCTTGCTACAAACCCAAGATATCAGCATTAAATAAGTTATTCTTTAATTAATTATTTTTGAATTTTTAAGCAATCATTTACAGATGATAGTCCTTCTAGCTTGTTCCTCTACAGTGAAGAAAGCTGATCATAGCTATTGATAGTTTCCTCCTACTCTTCCTTCCTTTCTAGTGCTATTCTGTCATATTTTTAAAAATAGCCTGCTAATTCATATATACCACCTCCTGTCCTAACAATTTGTCCTAAATGAATATTCTTTTCAACCTAAATTGAGTTTGGTTAAAAATGTCTTTTTTTTTTCTCTTGCAGCACCTGGGCATGGAAATAAGGATTAATGTGCACAGGGTATAATAGCCCAAATAGCCCAAAATCATCATAAGACTTGATTATTCAGTGCCTGGCACAATTTAGGGCATCTTTTCTATTAAGAAGATAAAGAGGCAAGTATTATACCCATTTCCCAGAGTGCTAAAAATATGAAACAGTTGCCAAGTGATTTGTCTAAAACAAAGAAATCTAGAAAGTGAAAGAGGTATAAAGAATTTGGCTAAGCTAGGGATCCTGGAATAGACAGTCATTTTCTACTCCTACAACTCACTGTATGAGCTTATGTAAGCTAATTAACCTTGCTTAATCACTGCCTCCCTACTCACTTCTAGGAATGTTGTGAAGAAAAAACATGAATCTGCACCTCAAATTCCTGGACATGTGCACATAAGTTTTCAATAAATATGTGTTTAAGAAAGGATAGAATGAAGGGATAAAGGAAGGAAGGTGGGATCCTCATTTTATCATCTATTCTTTCCATATACCTACCTAGTTTTCAGTGAACATATGGCAAATTTAACATAGAGATTGAAAAAATACAAAGAAAGGAAAATAATAGAGTGAAAAAAGACTGAAAGGAAGAGACATGGTGGGAAAGTTAGGGAAGACAAAAAACTTAAAAGAAAAAGAGTGAAAGAACACATGAAGGAAGGAGGGAAGCAGGGAGAAAGGAAAAGTAAAGGGGAAGGGAAAAAAGGATGGAAAGAAGAAAAAATGGATGGAAAGAAGGAAAAAAGGAAAGAAGAAAAGAGTATGAGGAAATTAAGGAAGAAGGAAATTAAAACAAACAAAAACAGGCAAAACAAAATTGAGAAAGATAATGAGTCTCTCAGCTAGATGTGTGACCTGTGGAAGAATTTATATTTCTCATTACCTTTATATAGATTTTCAGCTTTGTTTTAAGGTATAGTGTGTGGATTAATTATAAACTTACTCTCAAGGTTTACAGATTTATGACAGATTAATCTAGGTTAAATCCATTAGAAGCTGTGTTGAAGCTAGTAGTCCCCTTCTTTTATATATGTACAGGCAGGCAGTACTGTAAGGCTAAAACATAATTTTAGAAATGACTCTACAGGATATTAACCCATCGGCATGAAAAATAACAGAGAATGAGTGAGTTGATCAGTCATTTCGTATCATGAAGAAAGAAAATGTATAAAAGCCTTTGAAATGAATCTAAAATTGGAACACAGTAGACAAGTTAATGAAAAACTTTGGGCCTGGCAAGAAACAAACAATTGCATTAGGAAAAAAATGTAGATCAATGATAGAGAACACTTGAACATGTTTTAGCATCCTCCCTTCATTTCAAAAAGTTTTTAGCAGTACTCTAACGATTAAAAAAGAGGAGTAACCAACAAGAGCTGTCTGTTAAATACACATTGAGATTTATAGTTTTTCCTTTTATTTCTTTTCGTTTGATTTTCAAGTATTGAATCTCATCTGGAGTTTTCAAGATGTTTTAACTAGTCTCTTTATTGTGTTAAAGAACATAGGCAGTTTAAGCTCCTTCAAATTTTAGTGTTTTAAATGTTTTAAATAAATATCACTATTGGTCAGAAGGTCTTCCTGAGGCCCCTCTCTACCTTTAGCTCTTGCTCATTTGCACCATCAGTACCCAAATTACAGCTTTCTGTTGAGGGCAGAACATCCAAGAACAGATTTTAAATTAGATACTACTCAGGTTGACATCCTGTTCCTTTTCTTAAGGAGTTTCTAAACACTAAACATGCTTTGAACTAAAATTTTTTTAAAACTAAAAATATGATGGATTAGCTTCCCAGAAAGAAAGAACTTCCAAATGACTTGGCTAGGCAGAGGCATATATTTCAGAACAACGTTAAAAAATGTTATTTGAGAACTGTTTAATGTTCCAAAAGAAGAACAGCTAATGACCTAAAATTAGTAGATGTTTTAGAGTGTTCCCAGTGGCTGATTTCAATTCCCTTTCAAAGTAAATCTGAGCACTATAATGACAGCAGAACTTTCATCATAATTTACACAAGCTTTGCTACTTTCTTGTCATGGTAGATGTGGATTTAAAACAGAATGGTGGGTTTTTATAAGACTTTGAAGTGTCATGTCACTTAACTGCAGAACTTTACACCAGTGATTTACTCAAGAAATAGTTACTTGGTTCCTCCTATCAAGTGACTGTGGGAATTACACTACTAATTTAAACATGGATGCTGTCTTAAAGATGCAGAGAATCTACAAAAGGTAGACAAGTATATCAGAAAAATTAAACCTGTTAGAAAGCAATGACTTTGATAACAGAAGTACAATAAATTGTGTGAACTGTTCAAGGGAGAATATACAATATTAATGTTATTTAACATTAAAATCAACCTTATTAATTTTGGATTTAGAAATTGTCTATTGGAAATTTTTGAATTGTCATAGATCAAATTTGTTCAAATTATGACTGCCTGTTTTTGGTCTAGTATTTCATTAACATGTCTGTCATTGCCTTAAATATTTATGAAATAAATAAGCTCTATAAATTCCATTTTTGTATAGAATGTTTGGTAACCACTGGATATATAGATATTAATTCCTTCTTCAAAGTGAATCAAATGCATATCAGTAAAGTCAAGTGGCAAGTTGAAGGAGTCCTCCAGTTAATAAATAACACTTTGTTTTTGTCATTGACCCTGTCATTAAAAATGCTAACATTGGTCCATAACAGTCCCCACCCACATTCACAACATATAGCATTAATAACATCTCCACCCATTATTCCCAACACAGGCTGACCTCCACTTCCAAGTCTTTCCAAATGTCATTACTCAGTATTGGATGAAAGATAAATCCGTTTTCTTCATCCCTGAATATGGTGAAATATATATATATTTTTTGTAAATTTCAGCCAATTATCTCCATCTGTCATTTTACTCTATAGGGAAACAGATATAGCCTCATCCAAGCTGGAAAATTTATGTTTTTAGCAATATCATAATGATGCTAATATGCTAGTAAGAAAAAAAAACATATTGGTTTGATAAATATCCTTCCTAGAATATCACTTGCCACATTTAGATACATGATCAATAATTGTGGAGTAAGTGAATTAATGAATAATAAAATATTAACTACATCTCAGCATTATGATACTTCTTACTGCTCTGTTGAATGCATCAAATATATACAGGAGTCTCGCATTGTTACCCAGTGAAAAGCTCAGTGCCTTTAACAGAACTAGAGGAAACAAACAGCTCTAATGTACAGCACCCAACGCTGAATTGAACTGGAACCTCTGGTAGCATGGTAGAGGTTAGCCCAGGTAAATTGGTTTACTGACTTTTACTCAAGACAGATTCCAAAGTGCCTTAACTCTTCCCTGGTTGCTTAAAATTTTAATACACAATTCGGCAAACATGATATAAAATTCACAGAATTTCAGTCAGAATGCTCTAATTCATGGTTACCATTGGTGCTCATACTTAGCTTGATTTACATATTTTACAATTGTAGTAAGGCTGTTTTTTGTTTTTGTTTTGTTTTTTTCTACTCAGCCTCCTTTATTCAACTAGCATTTGAAACTATATGGAGAGAAAAGAGTAAGCGGCAAGAATTTCCCCGGGATTACAAAGTCATCGTGACCTGTATGGAGTTTTTCAAGCAGCCCCATAAACTACTCGTGCAAATCATAGCGCCAATACCACTGAAAATGCCACCTAAGAGGTCATGACACAAACTCTGTCCACCTCAGTTTTCCCAGATGTGAAGTGATGATATCACTACAGCCTAGCTAAAGCCTTGGACAAGTGCTGGTGGGCTTTTGTGAAGTTACAAGTTTCTATGAAACCCAAAATGCTCATAAAGGCAGTATTCTGGTTACTGCCTATAACAGCCAGAGAAGTCTGTAAACAGTGTTTATGGACGTTTTTATAACCAAATTCATTTTGACAAACCAAAGATGTCTCATGCTTTTCCAGAGAATTACTATGCTTAAGGGTGTCAGATACAATGATGCCTGCAGAGACTCAACAACGATGAAATGATGCTTCAAGATATTTTGAGCAAAAGACAGACTCTTCTTGGGTCAGAGACACTTACTTACGAGGAGGGCTTAGTCCTCCTAAGATCATTTCTCTCCCCTCCACTGACCAGGCCTGGTCTTGTAGGAATCTTTTTAAAATCCATCCAGAGAAGGATTTTTATATATTATATAGCTCCCAGGAATAAGAGAATGAAGAGTTGTCACATCATTACCTTCTTTCCTAGGTTATTTGTAAATAATATCATTTAGGGGGGGAGAAAAAGAGAGAAGCATTAAACCATACCTAAGGCATTTGGATACAATGGAGGTTTTTCTTACCCATTTTGCAAGAAAAGAATAAATGTGAATTCAATAGCGATAACAGACTGAATTCTCTGAGCTGACAAAATGTATATTTTAAACTGATTTTCTGTTGTGTGAGATCAAATTACTTTTGTTAAACTGCTTTAAAATTTAATATCACCTTCTCCTTTCCATGATTATTAGAAGGAAGGAAAGTGTAGAATATGTATCTTTTAAGAATTCTTTTCCTAGTTGTGTGAGTTACAATAAAGAATTCATTACATTCTATTAATATTATTACTTATAGCAAAATTTAAGAAAAATAAGAATCCTACAGTTTTCCATATAATGAATGAACATAGCTTATACAATATACACATATGAGAAACTTTTAAAAATCAAATTTGTCATATGACCATACTAGCCACAGAAAATTAAGGAATGAGCTGAAAATAAAGAATTCATACTTAATAGCTGTATATAATTCACAATGAAACTGTGAACTTATCACATCAATCATCTTACCAAAGTGCTTTTTCTTTCGCAATTGAATGTATCAAAGGGAATAAAAAATATCCACAATAATAACATAGCAAAAATTCAGAGGATTGATAGTAATACTGAGCACCCTTTAAAAAACCATTACATACAAAAAAAATTATCAAATTATACTGTTTGTTCATAAGCTTCTCTGTGTTCTTTGTTCAATACACACAATTCTGTTAAACTGAAGCTAAACATGACAACTTAATTCATGATGTGCTATTTATTTTGTACTGTTTTATACTGTGTATGTTGTTTCTTTTATTTGTAGATTTTCAGTAAGTGAACGTGGGGGAGGGAAAGAAAGAGATCAGAACTGACAGCAAAACTGAATCAGTGCATCCCATGCCAATGAAGTAATGAAAACCCGCACTGTTCCTACAGTGACAATAATGACTATAAATAGACAAAGGACGTTGAATAGCTACTGGGAGGAAAAGAATGAAGCATCCATTTCAAGAAAGAACCTTTTTCTGCCATCACAGATAGCTTTGTGGACTGGCTAAATTAGGATGCCATATAACAATTTCATGCTTTAAGAGAAGTCTTTGACAGACAGCTCTCACATATTTTATTTAGGGAATCTGATTTAATAATAGGAGTTCTGCTTGTTATAGTAGTTGTACATGCCCAAGTCTCCCTCTCTCTCCTCCTCCCCTCCCTCCCTTCTTTTCCCCCTATCTCTCCCTCTCTCACAAAAGAAGAGTGTTTTGAATACAGATTTGGGTGATTTATAGGATTATAATCATTTTACCTGGGAGGCAGTACCTCACTGGATTCTGGATGTCTAAAATAATATCAATATATTCAATTATTATTTACTCACAGATGCCACACAAATATGTAATAACCCATCACTTAAATGTCAGAAGTAGTAGTATAGTTGTAATTATATGAGGTGATTTCTTTGACTAGACAAGTTTTTAATTGAAAAATAAGGACAGAATAATATGAAAACCATTTCAGTTGTAGGTGTATGTACTTATAATGCTTAACTTTTAAATTTATAAAATTGTCTATAAATCGACAGTGTATTAAGAGTGTGGCAGACTAAGAATTATTTTGGGATCTGCAAAATTTCTCATAGCCACATGATCAAAACTCAATGGATAAAATATTCTGTTCTCTTTCTGGGAACATGCTAAAGATAATTCTTGAAATTACATAGAATAAAATAAACTTATTGTATTTAAGTAAGATTTTGGATTTGCTTATGCAGTATGATAGTATAAATGGATAATTTACAGAGTAAACCATAAAAATGCTTAAGTTTTAGCTCTCCTATGTCACAAAAGTAAAAAGGTTAATTTACTAATGTAGAAGAGGAGGAAACAATATGTAATATGGTCCCCTAGATGAGGATTTATTCTGGTTAAGTAAAGTTTTTAAGATGTAATACATAAGCATCAATAATATAATATTCTGTGGTTGCCTCTCAAAAGAAAGTCAAATGGAGGATTCCTTCAACTTGTCACTTGACTTTGCTAATGTACATCTGATTCACTCTGAAGAAGGAATTTATGTACATACATACATAGGCAGTTACCAAATATTCTATATAAAAAAAGAATTTATAGAGTTTACTTATTTCCTAAATACTAGACAGCAAGAGATGTTCTAATGAAATACTGGACAAAAAAAGCTGTCATAATTTGAATAGATTTTGATCTATGACAATTAAAAAACATCCAATAGACAAATTCTAAGTACAAAAGAAGGTCAATTTTAATATTAAATAACATTTTTGCTTGCAATGCTAGACCTGCTTGCTTAAAAAATAACAATAAAGATAAAAAGGGAGCATAAAGGAAAACCTGAAAAAATGAATCAGCTTTTATCTAAATAGGATCTGAACAATTATCCTGAAATTCATGTAGTGTAAAGAATAGCAGTCCTAGACAGTAAATCTCACTATTATCCCAAATAGCGTAATTATCTCCTCTCTACTAAATACTCTGTGCTCTTTTCAAAAGGATGGGCAGAGCGACTAATTCTCTGTAGTTATGCAAATCCCGCCTAGAAAGAACACTATCAGTAATAACCACTGGTCAGTTTATTTCAAGATAATATACCAGGTGCTTTCATTGTCAAAATACCTGCATTATAATTCCATTCCAGTTGCTGTTTTTAATTATGAGGTTCTTCTCAACAGGAAACAATCCCACAGAGAACTGAAACAATTTATTTTAAATACTGTAAACAACAGAGAGGCTTTGCTTCATGGATTTGAGATTCCTCTTCATCCTGAGAGCTCACAGCATCTTATGCCAACTGAACATACAGTATTGATACAGATAGATTCTCATTTCAAAACGTTTTGCCTCGTGAAAGGCCTTAGATAGAAATTCAAAAGGCTTTGATTCTTTGTAGTAATTCCTAAATATATTTTCTTTGCTTTCCTAGTAATAACGTTTATAGAAATACAAATCATTGTACAAATCAAATACCCTGGTTCTACATAAAATCCAAGGAAAACATTTAGATAAGACACAGCGCTGGACACAAGTCTTCAAAAATACAAATAAGCTAATTTTTAGAATAACCAAATGTCTATAGGGTTCTTGTACCACATACTAGCAACTAAACCTTATCTGCTTAAAGAAAGACACAAAATCACCAAAACCTAATCAGTTTAGGCAATTGAGGGAAGGTTTCCATTGCTCCTTGCAGGTTAGTAAATAAAAGGGCAGCCGAATAGAATTTAAGGAAACTTCAAGAAAAATAAATATCTCAGTTAACTAACATCTGTCCCCACACTGAACTTGTAGAATTTACAGTAACATTTGTAGAGTACTTATTATATACTAGCCATGATTTTCAATGCTTATTTATTAACCCATTTAATTTTTTTTATCCTCACTTTTTTATCCTAATTTTGATGAGTCACAAAAAGGTTAAGTAGCTTGTCTAAATCACTGTGCTAGTAAATGCCCTAGCCTGAATTTGAACTCGGTCTATCTCCTGAGTATATGGCATACTAAGAGTAAAGTTGAAGCCAATACTTAGAACCTAAAAGAAAAAGATATAAATACAATATTCTTTTGTGGGAATGATTTGACACGGGAGACATTGAGTTAATTATTATAAGGGCCATTAAGGTTAGGACGTGCCTTATCTTCCACAACTTGCTCTCAGGGTGTCCACAACACAGAATTGCTTATTGTTGTCAGAATATATGATGTATGAAACTTCTGTGTCTCTGAATGGAGTTTCCGTTATTTTTATTTGTTTATCATGGATGGAAACTATGTCTACATATGAAAATTTGGAATAAATATCCATATTATTTGAGATAGTAAATTACTAAAAATATTAAACTGCTGCTTAAATATTATTCAATACTGCAAATTATGAAATATGCTTTAGGCCACATATAAGGTACATTGAGAAATTTGTTTGTAACTTGTAAGAATAAGTCAATTTTCTAGAATAAGTATGAACCATATATTTTAGAACTGAACCTTTATGAAATCACAAATATACTGACCTCAACCAGAGTAGACCACATGGAGATTGTATGATATCTGTAATGTGAATCTTGATATGAAATTCTGTTGATAAATACAGACTTAAATTTAACAATAGTTTTAAACATATCATGGCAAAATTTACTACATGAATGTTAACTTGACCCTTAGATGATGTAGATTGCTTTTGGTGTTTTAAGTTTTAAGGTTTGTTTTCTGATATCCAAAGCCATGAACTGCTTGGTCAAAACAACAAATTTCCTTCAGCAATATCTTTTGTGGTATACACGACGTGATAAACTCGCTTTCAATCTTTCAGCTTAATCAGCAAACTCATTTTATATCCAATGGAACATCACATCTTTTACTTTCCATAATTGAACAAATAAAACTTTTGCAGATGCTTTTCAGAAAAAGATGACAAAGCATAGCGTTGCCAGCAAGTCACTGACACAATCCAAACTTGTAAGAATGTATCAGACATTTGATTAGTCTTTTCTTCTCTTTCCACTAAATGGCTTAGTCAAATCAACACATTCTATAGTCTACATTTCATGTTAAATTTTCGAGGCATGGTAAATTTGCCAGTAGAGAGCCACTAACTGAACTTAAACTTGGTCTTGTAAGTATATAGCACCAATTTTCTTGGCAGGCAAATAGTAAATAATCCAAAGCAAATGACTGACCACTTAGAATGGGCATCATCAGAAAATCTACAAACAACAAATGCTGGAGAGGATGTGGAGAAAAGGGAACCCTCTTGCACTGTTGGTGGGAATGTAAATTGATACAGTCACTATGGAGAACAGTATGGAAGTTCCTTAAAAAACTAAAAATAGAATTACCATACGACCCAGCAATCCCACTACTGGGCATATACCCAGAGAAAACCATAATTCGAATAGACACATGCACCCCAAGGTTCATTGCAGCACTATTTACAATAGCCAGGTTGTGGAAGCAACCAAAATGCCCATCGACAGATGAATGGATAAAGAAGATGCGGTACATATATACCATGGAATATTATTTAGCCATAAAAAGGAATGAAATTGGGTCATTTGTAGAGACGTGGATGCATCTAGAGACTGTCATACAGAGTGAAGTAAGTCAGAAAGAGAAAAACAAATATTGTATATTAACGCATATATGTGGAACCTAGAAAAATGGTACAGATGAACCGGTTTACAGGGCAGAAATTGAGACACAGAAGTAGAGAAAAAAACGTATGGACACCAAGGGGGAAAGTGGCAGAAGGTGGGGGTGGGGGTGGGATGAATTGGGAGATTGGGATTGACAAGTATACACTGATGCGTATAAAATGGATGACTAATAAGAACCTGCTGTATAAAAAAGAAATAAAATAAAATTGAAAAAAAAAAGCAAATGATTGGTTTCATGGTAGTTATTTGCATGGGGAGGCAGTATATCTTGGATGGTGAAGTGTTGTCACTTTGGAGCTAGTGTCTGTGTTGGAATCACAGCTCCAGTGACCTTGGGAAACTTTTAATACTCTTTCTCTGAGTTTCCTCAGCTGTAAACTGGGCTAAAAGTAGTACCTAGCTCCCATAGTTGCTGTGAATACTGAATGAAATAAATAATACATAAAACAAACGTAGAACAGACTTAGGCAGCCCGGCATGTTTTGAGTATTCAGTAAGTGCTCTGGTGGTGATTGTTCTATCTATACTTTCTGATTAACAACACTAAGCCTTCAGCTGGACCACATACTTCCTTTGGCACCAGTCAGTTTACACTGAAGCTAAAAATTTTAGATGGCTTTCAATGAGTCTAAGGTAAGATTGTAATGGAATCTGCCTAATTTATAGAAAAATGAAAAAAATTTATGAATCTATCACTTAGATTATCAATATTAGGTGTACCAACAGCAAAGCAAGGCAAAGTGCTCGTATTAGGTATTTAGTAACACATATTTGGGAAAGTAGACCATGTCTTTCACGGTTTCAACAAGGAGACTATCAATTTCATTAGGACTGCAAGAAATAAGCCCTTGAAATTGTTATACTTGTGACAAGCACACGACAGTGAACATATATTTGTCCTGTCCTCTGTATATTAAAATTTAAATACATAGATTTAAACCTAGAGATAGGAGTCAGCCTGTATTCATTATGACATTTTTACCTCTGAATAAATAAATCTCCATCATGTAACAATTTAACAATAAATTTGATCTATTCTATATCTTTGATCAATTTGTTTTATGGCTCAACTTTTGTTTGTTTGTTTGTTTGCACTGTTTTGCTTTATATGGGAAAAGACTGAGGGTGACAACCTTACAGTAGTAACAATTGTTAAAGGTATTTCAAAAGCAGAGTCATCGATGATTCTTTAGCACGGTCTTCATAGTAAATTCCTAAAATGGTTATAATTCTCTCTCCTTTCCCATAGTATTTCCTGCCTATTTTGCCATTTGACTCTGCAGCTTCTCCCATCATGTGGAAGAGTGTACTTCCTCCTACTAAATTAGGCCTGGCCTTGGGACTTGCTTTGGACAATGGAATGAGGTGGAAGCAACATTCCAACACTTCCAACGTTTGGGTGTTCCTGCTTTTGCTTTATTTCTGCCAAGCCATGAGTATAAGCCTGAGCTAGCCTGTTGGGGTAGGGTTGCCCTGTTGTCCCAGCAGAAGACAAATGAAAGAGTCCAGCAGAGGTCAGCAAAGCAACCCCCAGACAACCCACAGTGGACCAGAGGGGCAGATAGAGCCCTGCCAGGGAAAGCTCACCATGTCCCGATGAAAAGAACCACCCAACCACTAATAAATGCATAGTGTATTAAGTCACTGAGTTTTGGAGTCTTCTCTGCACAGTTTATTCTTTCTCATTATATGACTAATGCATGTGGTGCTCATTGGGAGAAAAATGAATGAATCAATCAATATTTGCTAATACATTTTATCTACAATTTATTTCAAAGTTACTTTGTGCCAGGAATGTTCCAATATTTTACATAAATTCTCAGCTCATTTCCTCACCAATAAAAATAGCAACTGTGAGCCTTACTTTCCGGCTGTGAGGTAGGCGCCTATGGAATCACAAAAATAGGGTTTTTCTCTTGTGGAAGTCTCACTGAGAATGGGTTTCCAGGTTTCCACGTGGCACAAACACTGAATCTTTGAATTAGCGGTTAACTTAGTTAAAAGGAAAATTCAATTACTTAGAATCCTTTCCCCCTCTCTTTCTCATATAATTAGACAGTGTATTTTTTCTAGACGCCTTATGTTACAGTCTACAGTAATCATAGCTCTATTTTTAGAATGTTGGTATATAGCGCTCGAATTCTACATTTTTCTCATTAGTAACTTTTTACAAAGTCTCTACTATACTAAATTTCATATTTAAAAAAGAAAAGTTCATTTTTTAATCGTGTGGGGCATAGGAATAGAGTGAACATTTACCAATTTCATACCATAAACATGGCCGTGGTCTATTTTAGCCTTGGAGATTAGGGTAATTTTAAGGTAAGCTTTTCTTCTGACTGGCATCAGTGATATACATTTCTTACTCTCTAGGTTTTTTTTTTTTGTTTGTTTGTTTGTTTTGTAAATATAACAAGATAAATCAAAGCAGTACCATATTTTGTATATTAGGGCTTAACCTTAAGTTGGTTCATTTTGTTGGTATAAAAATGTTTTGGTTATTCTGTAAGTGAATTTAATAAAAGCTACAAGTAAAAAAAAATCTTTACAAATCATGTTTTTCCATGCAAAGGCATTTTACATATGTTTAATTATCAATGTATATAAAATTCCAATGAGAAAAGTCATTTAGTACCCATTTTAAGGACTATAAATTCCTTATTCAAGTTAACATAGGAAAAAAATTAGAAGTCTTTAGTTTCACTGATTTCAAAGATTATTATTTCCCTACTAGATTATAAATTGCTTTTATTTCTCCCAACTAAGAACGGTAAACATTTTTAGAAATATATTGACATGGAATCTATTACACCAATGCCCAGAGTAAAACTGAAGCAAAAAAAAAAAGATTAGAAACTCTCGTCCCAGATGCCTAGCTCAGTGGTACCTGACTCAGAGGAATATTATAGTGACATCTCTTATCATTTTGACTGATGTCCTGTTTCTGTCTCAGAAGAAAAGAACATTTTCCTTCCTCATCATCTGTGCAAGCTAAAGCAGGAAGGAGATTGCTTTTGACTCATTCTAATTATCAAAACTGCTTTCTCACTCTCATTACACATCTCTGGTCTCTCTGCTGAACTACATTGCTTCAGCAATTTTGCATGCCAGTTAATGGACCTTCTATCACGTATATTTGTATCACCCTTCCCTGCTTCATTGTGAAAAAGAAAAAAAATGCAAATGTGAAAGGCATTTCTATTGCTATTTAGTCTTCAACTTACATTCTATCACCCATATATTCACAACATTACTTGTATACTTTAGTGTTTCGTTATAATAAAAATTGTCTGGGTAATTATATCATATATATATTTCATGATATATATACATCGCTTTGAGAATACATCAACATTGTAGATAAGGTTAATTTTTACGACAAGGAGTATTATAGAAAAACAGTTTGAAAACTTAAAAAAAAGAAAATATAGAAAATAAGTAAATGATATTAGCTTCTTATACTATGAGTAGTTATATTAAGAAAATAATTATCTAAAAGTTAGTACAGATTACAAGTATCAGCTGGATTAAGAAGAAATTGAAAGGTTAATGGTTAGAAAACCATACTGGATTACTAAGAGAGGTTGGAATGGTCATCCTTAATTAAACTTCTTAATCTATTGACTAATATTAAGGATTAAACCTGCGCTCTTTCATAAATCACACTGCATGCCACTTCCAGAAAGAGAATGTTATTCTAAATGAATCATATTTCTGATCCAGTAGGACAAGTCTACATAAGATGCCTTTAAAATGTGTGTGGCCATTTCTCCCACTAATATTTTTCTGTTGCAAATAATTTTATGATAACTGATGTGAAATAAATAGTCAAATGCTGGCTTTCTGGGGCCAGGAAGTATGGTTAACAATGTTAAATGGGAAGTATCATGGCATTTATGTTTCAGCCCAAAGGCAGATTCACTTTTAGCACAGAACACAATCAGGAAGTGGCTCGTCCATCTAAAGGAGCAGAGTATAAAACCTCCTTTTAATCACCAGAGGACACAGGGAAGCCTCACTTCCTCAGACACGGAGAAAGCCATGCACATAGCAAGAGAAACTCTATTCTATGCGTGACATGTATCTGGTGGCCAGTGCACTGCAGAGACCAAAAGAAGGAAAGCCGATCCTTCATAGAAGCACATAAAAAGATTCTGTATATTCAGAGGTTTTTTTCACAAACGCCAGTATAAAGTTTGAACATTTCTGCAAATAACATTAAGGGTTCAACTCAAGGAAGCCACTTCCCAGCACAGACACAAGGTCAGGGAAGGTGGAAAAAGAAAAGAAATGGGAGAACCTCAGGAAGAAAAGGAATCAAAACTGGACTGGAACATAGATGATTGCCTTACGCATACCCTGCTAAGTTTTTGTTTTAACGAGTATCTGTCTTAAAGAACATAAAATTAACATTATTCCTGCCACGTATCATTTAAAGTTTTAAACATATGCATCCCATGCTTATGCTTAAATCCATAAAATAAGCTCTATAATTCTCTATTAATACTCATGATAGCCACAAGTTTAATGAGCACATACACACACACACATACACACACACACACACACACACACACACACACACACACCTACAGGCGGTGTTATCAAAAAAATTCTAGACTAGTGAATTCTACTTCTTCACTGTAGTAAAGCTGCTGTTCCTCAGAGTGACCAAAGTAAGTTTCTAGAACAGGTGTTACCAGAAAATAGAGTCCCAGTAGGAATATTCCAGTCAGCGAGTTTCTCACTCTGTACTCAACTGCTCTCATACTGCTCTCATACATATTTGAGTGGTTTCTAGAATGTTCTCTTGATGTTTCCCTGACTTATATCCAGGCAGAATTTAACACAGACAACCTTGATTTTGTGAATCATCTACATACATTATTTTTAAAATAATATTATTCTTATAGTCATTCATATGAACCAGATTTAAGATAAAATTTCATTGTTGCAAAGCTCATAAATTATTATGAAATTGGGTTAATAGCTTTATATTTAAAACATCCTCTATTTATCCTCTAATAATTATGACAATTATTCAGAGCAAACAGTTTAGTTCAAAGCTAGGCTTTAGACTGGAATTTTTCCACAAGCAACTTCATTCCCCATCCTGCATTACACATGAAGGCAGGTACCATCCTTTGGGTCAAAATGAACCTCTTTTCTACTTCATTGCAAATGAAATGCTGTCTTCGAAATATCATATACAAATTGTCATGCATTTCTTAAGATACACTCGTGCCTTCATATTAAATAGTGAGTCCCACACTCTCACCATCTATCCCAGCCAAATTTTACCAACCTCGCTTTGCACACAACTCTGACTTCCCTTTAGGTTGGCGTACCCCTTGTTTGAGCTGGCACTAATCGATCAATACGCTCCTACTTCAGCTGTTCAAGCAGCAGCTAACCAGGCAGCCACAACAAACACAATTCTGGCAGCTCCTAATGTGTGTCTCTGCTCATAATTCAGATGCTGTTTGCAAAGAGTTTATATGTAGACCATGCCGCTCTCACAAAGCTCAGTGCTAGGATTTTAAACAGAAAGCTTATTAGGCAAGCAGTCCTGCAAATTAAATCATTACAAGTAGTTACCCAAAATAGTTTGGGAAGACAGAGTACATGGTCATGTATTTTTACCACAAAAACTAACATTTTCTTGGACAAGGCCACTGTTATAGCAAATGCTAACATTCTGGCAAGAAGCAATTGATATAGATTCGATTAAGTATCATATCATTTACCTATAAGAACAAATTAATTTCTTCCCAATTTAAATCACAGAGGTCAAGGACAGAAGGGATGTGTATGAGACAAGTAGATTTTTTTCTACCTGCTATAAATGTTTTTGGATGGGAAATATGACTTAGTACAATTAGAGAAGAATGCATTTACTGAAAACCTCACACATAATTCATTTTGTAGAAACTGAGCAGATTCGACATCACAGTTACCATTCTGAGTGCTATGATGGTAGAAAAATAAACAGAATTTGGTGTTTGTACTGTAAGAGCTTACAGTATACAAGATAATACAAATATTGAAAAACTGTAAATACACAAAGTCTTGTGCTATACAAGCCCATATCTGGGGGGAGGAATTCTGCCTGAGGCATTGACATGTAATCTGGATTTTGAAATGTTTGGCTTTTGTCTACCTAGGAATGGTGTAGGGGTGAGGAGAGCACTCCAGTGACGGGAACAGTGTGACTCAATGCATGGAGGCATGACAGGGTATTATGTATTTGGAGGTTCCTAAACTGATCCAGAATGGATAGTCCAGATTATGTGAGGAGATAAGGTTAGAAAAGAAGGTAGTTAAGGTTCTTTAGTGCTATGCCAATCTTATCTCAAATCCTTTGGTCAAAACGGTAAATCACTAATGTTTATAAATAAGTATGTGGTATGATGAGATATATTTTGAGAGGAGCATTCTTACTTCAGAGAGAGTGGACAGGAACAGATAGGAAAATACTCTAGTAACCCAGTTAAACTAGCATGGGCAGCAAAGCTGGAGAGGAGCAGGGAGACTGGGGAAACATTTTAAAGATAGTAATTTGAAGCATAGGGAGTAAAGTAGAATAAAGCAATTATACTCCAATAAAGATGTTAAAGAAAAAAAGAAAAAAAAGTCAAAGAAAACGAAATCAAACAATTTTTTTAAAAAAGTGAATAAGTAGTTACAGAGTGAAGTCAGAAAGAGAAAAACAAATATCGTAGGTTAATACATATATGTGGAATCTGAAAAAATTGGTATAGATGATCTTACTTACAAAGCAGAAGTAGAGACACAGACATAGAGAACAAACATATGGATACCAAGGGGGAAAGGGGTGGTGGTGGGATGAATTGGGAGATTGGGACTGACATATAAACACTATTGATACTATGTATAAAATAGATAACTAATGAGAACCTACTGTATAGCACAGGGAACGCTACTCAATGCTCTGTGGTGACCTAAATGAGAAGGAAATCCAAAAAAGAGAGGATATATGTATACATAGAGATGATTCACTTTGCTGTACAGTATAAACTAACACAATATTGTAAAGCAACTATACTCCAATTTTAAAAAAATGTGAATCAGTACTAAAATATTACTGGTATTTGTTTGATATGGAGTAGAAAGGACTCTACCAAGTTATCTCCAAATTAAATAAATAAATAAAATATCCTTCAACATCATCTAAACTTCCTAATTATGGAAGAATTGCAAGGAAATATAAGAAAATAGGTGCACAAAATAATTTGATATTTCCCAAGCAATATAATTATCAAATGACAAAAGACTCTGGTCTGGCAATTAGCCATATGCTTTGTAAGGAGAACTTTATTATAGCTAATACTAAATATTCAAACATGAAGATAGTATTATGCACATTATTTATTTTTTTCTGTCTGCCACATGAGAATACTAATGTAAACATCAACTTAAAAAAACTTATTCCCAAACATTAACCATCTTTCAGTGATTATACATTATACTAACTAAATCATATTTTATTATATAGTTCTATGAAATATCTCATGGAAAAATGTATGTATTATTGAATGTGAATGATCTGGATCTTATGATGACTCTAAATTATATCTCCAAAAAGTAGATAGTTATTATCACTTCTAACATATAAAATCCATAAAAGGTACGGGAAATGAAAATCATGTGTTCAAGTTATATATCAGATACACATACATGGATCCCCCTGCATGATCCTTGACTGTCATCCTAAAATACCTTTCATAAATCTTTTCCACTTTTCTTTTGTTTTAAATGCTTTTTTCATTATTCCACTTTCAGAAGAAATCTTCAACATTACGAACACTGATGCTCCCAGGAATGCTGCCTCTTTCTGTTAATCTCAATGGCCCCAGAGAGGCTAGCAAAATGAAGCATTTCATTTCTACATTATTCACTTGACTTGTAGACTGATACCAGGTGACATTATTACTTCGTGTTGTGGATTTTGTATGGGGAAGAGGAGAGTAAAACAAAGGATAAAATTATTGTCTCAAAAGGGGCTACATTTTTGGGCTGCCTTACCTACCAGTTTTCATTTAAAGTAACAACTCTAAGAATGATGCCTACTGCCGGAATTCTCAATATCTTATTTCATTTTAAATAATTCTCTGTTACTGGCAGATATGAAAACATTAATAGGGCTTGAAAAATGCTCCACAGAGATAATATTTAAGTCATTAGGGCCAGAGCCATGTGAAGTTTTTCCATGCATAAAGAGATGAGTTTGTTATTGCAAAGTATTCCTACCATGTCCTTTCATTTGTAATATAGAATTGTGCTTGGTTCATCCATATTTTACTGTGAGACTGTACAGATGCAACACACACACGCAGGGACCATGTCATAGATCTTTGAATTGTTCAATATGGTTTGCGGTGCCTTGCATTTATAAAAAGTATGCTCAATGCATTTATGTAATATGCTCAGTTTTTTAACATTTCAGTTGAAGGGGAGATTTAAAGGTCAATGCTTACTCTGCCAAGATAAGACTTTTTCATACTTAGAAATAACACCCCACTACGCAGGACTTTCAACACACATTGTTAGGAATCTAAAGGACAACAAAGAGTAGTAAGTTTTCCAGGACACCTGAATATATATAAAGTTTAAGGCACTTGCATTTTGACAGACTTAACAATTGTGAAGTGCTTTTTCCCAAAGTATGCTTACTACAAAGATACAAAAAAAACCCATATCTGGTTATGTCACACACACATATGCACACAATCTCCTCCAAATCTTCTCACTAAAATGCATGAATACCTGAATTATACTTACAGGTGCAATTTCAAGCAATGCTTAGAAAAAGTTCTCTAAAAAAATCTTTTTTTAAAAATAAAAATTCCACTTTAGATATAGCAGTTCAAAACCCAGAGCATAATTAAATACATATGATGGATTTTACTGAGTGCCTAATGCATGTAAAATTTCCTTTGACAATTCAAATTTAAACTCACTTTAGTTCTTATAAATCTTGCAAGAGTATAATTGACTTAATATGTTTTTTGCCAAAACAGCTAACATTACTTTCATTTATATCTCGATTTTCATATAAATGAGAAAAAAAATGTTACCTGGTAATAATCAACAGAGAAGCAGCTTGGGAAAACCAAATGCATTTTCTTTTCTCCTGTGCAGTCTTTTGTATAAGTTTTTGGTGATTTTGAATATGATTCATTACAACCAACACAGTAAATAGGGTAAAATTAATTTTAGAGTTGCAAATGTTCTGATAGGAATCAGTAGAGAGAATGCTCCAGGCAGAAATTAATAATTTTTCTCTGGAGATTATGAAACCAATTTTCCAAATGCCAAAGATATTAGTAAATGCATGTGCAGAACTATCTAGATAAAAGAGCGTTTTTCTATAACTTTAAGGACAAACAATTTATATCAGACCATGGTTCTATTTTCCTGACTTATCCACTGATAACTTGTCCAGAAAATTGGACTGGTATTGAAAGAGCACTGAAGAGAGAGCCAGGAGCTCTGGAATCCAGTTCTGTTGCTACTCCATAAACTTGAATTAGCCCGGGTTAATTTCTCTATAACTCAGTTATCTCTAAAAAGAGATTATCCCTAAAATAACCAGGGACTCGAAAATTCTGCTTCTGGCTTCCAATGCTAACCATGTGAGAAAGGACAAGTGTCTTGCCTAGTAATAACCTGTTTGCTATCAAAATTTTCCCAGTTGTTATACTTCAGAAACCAAGAGTGAACATACCATACACTCAAATGATAAAAATCATATGATAGTATATTTCTTCTGGGATTATCTTAACTCAGTTTTACTGAAGTTCTTTGCCTACATAAATACCTACCCTTTTATTTAAATTTTTGTTCGACACTGACTTAAATCTCCTCCCATTATTTTTCTCCAAACCTCTTTCAGCCCCACTGATCTCCTTATAACACCCCTGTATTTCAGCTAAACTGTCCTTCTCTAACTAATCTTATCGAAACCTATTTCTGTTTGAACCCTCAGCTGCAACTTTTATCTTCTTCTTGGGGCCTTTCCTGAACTGAAGAAATCAGAGCTTTTAATTTATTAAGCTTCACGTTATAATTTATATGAATGTGTATGCATTTGTGTATAATGGTTGTGGTGGTTTTGTGGCACATCCAAGGCAGAGTAGCAAGAATGAGAACCATACTTAGCAATGTGTAACCTTCCTTCCTTCCTTCCTTCCTTCCTTCCTTCCTTCCTCCCTCCCTCCCTCCCTCCCTTCCTTCCTTCCTTCCTTCCTCTCTCCCTTCCTTCCCTCCTCCCTCCCTTCCTTCCCTCCCTCCCTCCTAGTCCAGTGTTCACCTTGGCCTTACCATGGCATAGGCACAGTGTTAAACACTGTCGATGTAAAGAAGAATCAATCACATCCCCTTCTTGCAAGAAGGGACAGGCCCATGTAGATACAAAATCACAAGACATTACTACAAAAGCTAATGGAGACACGTGTCAAGTAATCTTTCCATATTTTGGTTTGTCGGTCAGTATGGTTTAGAGCATGGGCTGAGAAATGTAAAGGACATACCTACTCTACTTGCTAGATGTTTGGTCTTCAAGAAGTTTCTTAGCTTCTCAGGGGCTCAACTTCCCCATACGTGAAATGGGGGAAATAATATTCTCTTCCTCAGCTTTTAGTAAGAATTAAGCAGATAATGTATCACAGTCCCTGACATAATAAGAAATAAGTAAACTGCACATGATATATTTTTAAAGATATCTGTACGCATACCAAGCATTTGCATATATCTTGAGGCAAAGCCCCTTATCCATTATCAATAGATTTCCATAACATGTGTCTTGCATATAGTAGATAATATTTGGAAATTCACTACCTATGATAAATATATGTCTGCCCAGGTTTCCCTGACATTTTTCTGAGTGTATGATTTGCCTATCAGATTGCAGATTGCTTCTGTAGACACATGCTGCTTATATAAAGGAAATCCACTTTACTTAGAGAGCAGATTAAACCAAACTCAGACCCACAGTATAAGGTAATAGTGACTCCACTTTTGCCCCCTTTTAGGCTGCATAACTAATGCGACTTCTGTGCCCTGTAGTGGAGCACTCCAGTGTTTCCCAGACTGTGTTAATGACAAATGAAATAATATTCTCTCCCTTTGTGTTATGGACTGAATTGTATTACCCTCAAATTCCTATGTTGAAGCCCTAACCCCCAATATGACTGTATTTGGAGACGGGGCCTTTAAAGAGGTAATTAAAGTTAGATAAGTCAACAGGGCTGGCGTCCTTATAAGATAACACAGAGAGAGACCAGGGGTGTGTATGCAAACAGAAAGGGCCGTGAAAGGACACAGCCAGAAGGAGGATATCTGCAAGCCAGAGGAAGAGGAATTTTGGAAAACCAAACTTTTCTACCCCTTGGTCTTGGACTTCCAGCCTCCTGAACTGTGAGAGAAAAATGTCTGTTGTTGAAGCCCTGCAGGTATATTTTTATGGCAGCCCCAGCAAACATTAAAATACTGGCCAAGTGTTTTAGCTAGTGTCTAGCTAGTCTATTCTATTTTAGAAGCAGAAGGGACTACTAGAAACAAGGATAACTTTTCTGAGAACTAAAGCAAGGGAGACAGCTGGTATTTATATTATGTGTTTACTATCTACCAGTTACATAACTTTGCAGTGGTTATAAAGCTAAGGTGACCAAACTGATGTGAACCCACATGGTCTGGTATCAGACCCCATGTTATAACCACAACACTGTTCTTCCTACTGTTTCTAGTAATGGTTAGCTTTAAGAGTCTGCAACGATTGGTTAACCTCTTTGAGTCCTTGCAAATTGGGTGGAACAATATTTACATTGTAAACTTATTAAAAAGACTAGAAATAATGTATATAAACTGGTAAACACCAGACACTCAATATATGATCATTGTTATTATGCTAGTGTTTTCTAAACACTAATTCAAATTGTGCTAGAAATACATTTCACAAAAATAGCTTATGGTTAAGCCTGAGTTTTTCCAGTGGTCAGTTGTAAGACCTAGAAACAAAAATACCCTCAGAGATGATAATACAGTTTAAATATGGGAACAGGAAAGCTAACTGGTGTCCCTGGCCTGCCTATGTGGGCAGTGACATCACTTTGTAGGGGGACTGGCAGCTGGGGACATAAATCCAAGATCCTGATTCCATTTTTCTTCTCTCTGGGTGAGGAAACAAGCCTAGGTTTGCCTAAATAGAAGTACATGAAGAATTTGGGATTACAGGGATACTCCCAACTATATTCCATTAGGATAATCCATGGCCTGAAAGACCATTTCTAGCAAATTATTTACTTAGGTAAGAATCATCTCAAAACATACACATTTCCTTAGTGAGGGTAAAATAATAGCAGCCTACACTTTCAACATGTCAGATCTTTGAAAACTTTGCCTAAGTTTAAAAGAAATCTCTTTAAGACAAGGGCGGGTACTTAATAGTTAACAACTGAATAGGGAAACATATACATATAAAGGTACATAGAGCCTAGCCTGCCTTTGAACCAGGCCAGCTCATTTTGCATTATACTTTCATTGTACTTGTTGGATTTATCAGGTAGTTAATAACTTGAATATAAAGTCATTAAACCTCACTAGGGATATTACCAAAAATATATCAATGACATATTTTTGGAGAAAAAAAAACATAGTCTCATCTACACAGTCAGTGCATGTGTGTTACTTGAGAAAACAAGTTTTTGGGTTTTTTTAAAGATAGGAATACGTCACTGTGTCATCGTCTAAAATAAATGGCAGGCACATGCCATCCATTTGTCATAGATTAGTGGATGTCTAGATGAGACAAATTGGGGAAAATTCACTTCCTCTAAAACAAAATTTACATAATAGTGGTAAACAATTCTCTCTCTCTTTCTCTTTCTCTCTCTCTTTCTCTCTCTCTCTATATATATATACTACATATATAAATACATAAAAATATATGCACACAACCTAATGGGAAAACACATACACACATTGACAGAAAAACCTATTGACAGTAAACAAATAAAAAATCAGAGGAATGTATTTTTCATTGTTCTCAAAGTGATCAATTATGGACTCAGAGAAAGTATACTTATGGGATTTTTCTTTTCAGCTTGTTTATCTCCTAGGATACAATAAACTCAGTAACAAATTTTATGACTCGACATAGAGCAAGGATGATAGAATCTACTATCACCTGGATTGCTCTTTTCCTCACATTGACAAATGTCTAAGGTTTGAAACATGTCCCCAGTTATGTTTTACTATGGGAAAAGGTTTCCCTTGTCCATTTATCACTTTATGCCTGAAAGCGTGAGATTTGATTATTCCTACACCGTCACCTAAACTTTTGCAGTCATGAACTTATTTGTTTTTAAACTCTAGACAGAGGTTTAACTTAACCTCCTGAGGCTGTAAATCCCACAGGTTGATTATATGATAGAAAAAGAAATTCTAAATTTGCTACCCTTTAATTTAATTGAGAGTGTCTACTTTTACCCAGTGTTTTGGGACAAGGTGAAAAGGAGGTTCTTCTCCAGGTCCTTTTCATATCCTTCAATTACTTCAAAATTTTTTTTCCCCTCCAGATCCAGTGACCCAACTTTCTATTTTCATGCAAGCTTGAGTGTATCCTTTTCTGTATTGGAAAGGTGACTCAAATCTTGGAAAAAACATAAAATAGATTTTCTTGAATATTTAAGCAAAATACATTCTAAAAAATAGAAATAATTCTATCTGCCAAACTCCTCACAGCAGGGGAACAATTTTATATCATGCAAATAACTGAAAATACTTTGGGGCCTAGAGGATATCTTGTACACACGCAGTTTACCTAAGTTTTAGACTATGGTATGTATTATTAGTGAAGTTATGGTTTGTAATATTTCAGCACTTATTAAGGGACTGAAATATTAGGCAGGTTATTTCCATACAACGATTTTCTATTTACCCTAGGTCACTAGCACCAAGGAAAATGAACATCTGATGATGGGAGCACCATGGCAAGACTACCTCAGGCTTAATTAGGTAAGAATTTATAATATCCTGCTTAACATTAACAAAGCAACAATGTATTGATACAAGATCTACCTGTAATAGAATGAAACAATCATTCTATAATAATTATCAGAAGAAACAGAGATAGGTTACTAATTAACAGAAAATTTCCTAAATTAATAGTGTACAGGGGTTCTTTTTTTTTTTTTTTTCTATTTTAAAATCATATTGTTTCCCATGCAGAAAACCTCAGTTGATTCCTTTACTTCTAAGCCTCAATCGACCAGTACTTGGTCCTCTGTCAGGACCAGGAGGTGCTTTTTTATTAAAAAAGAAATGCTTCTACTGAAATCATTTTTTTGAAAAATAAGAATGAATAATTTCTCACGATGCTCGACTGCAAAACAGAAACCCAGACAAAAGACACCAACAGAAGTTATTTTAGAAGACAGAACAAGTACATATGTCTGATAAGAAACTAGGTTTCCTTGAAGGGCCTACAGAGAATCGTTCTGGGGTCAGTTAGTCGATTCTCAATAGGAATAGAAAAGTTATAAAATCCCCTTCAGTGCCCCCCCGATGAACGACTCCCATTGCCTTTGGTTTCCTATCCTTAATCATCCTCAGATTCAATACTCCAGGGTAAAGGTGAGGGTGGTAGAAAGGGACTCACTACACCAAAGAAATGCAGTTTAAGCTAGGTACAAAATCTACCAGGAGACCAATCTGCACAACCACAATTAATAGCCTAAAATAAACCTAAGGTTTCAACCATAAAAATACCTTGCCTAGTAGATCTATAATTCAGTTCTCTATTATATCTTTGGCTTTTATACAGGTCGATGTCTTTTTTGTTTCTGAAAATATACACCCAACTACTGTATTTGATTTCTCACCTATAGCTACACTTTTACTGAAAAGATGACTAGTTTGGCTATCAATATTTAAGCCCAAGGATCCTGTCTTTTCAAATAACAAAATAATTATATGGCAAATTGACAGTTGATAGAAGTCTAAAGAACCGTCCCTAAGGCATAATGTTTGTGGTTATATTGATCATAAAACTTAACTTGAGGGCTTCCCTGGTGGCACAGTGGTTGAGGGTCCGCCTGCCGATGCAGGGGACACGGGTTCGTGCCCCGGTCCGGGAAGATCCCACACGCCGCGGAGCGGCTGGGCCCGTGAGCCATGGCCGCTGAGCCTGCGCGTCTGGAGCCTGTGCTACGCAACGGGAGAGGCCCGCGTACCACAGACACACACACACACAAATTGACTTGTATAAAGGTAACTTAAACAAAAAACTTAACTTGAATGTTTTAAGGATTTAAAGGAAAGTATGTATTGACTGCAGGCAATGTTTTGGAGAAGCAGCCCTCAGCTGAACCATACGTATTTTGTTGTTGTTTATGCGTTTCCTATCAGTGGTGTTTGGACCAAGGGTAGGATTTTCTCTAATGCTCTCCCCAGTTCCATTTGCCTCTAAAAGATTCTATGAAATTGCTCCCAGCCCCACTGTTGGATGTGCCTTGCTGATTTGCTTTGGTTTATTTGCTTTCTCTTATCTCAGTATGACCTATCTGTGATTCTGTAGTATAAACTAAAACATTTTTTACCAAGAAAATACACGTTTCTCCTCATAATCCATTGTGAAGATTTTTGAGTCTTTAAGACATGTTTTGTCTTTTCTGTAGTCTTTCATTGATTTGTTTTAACATGTACTTATAAAGTATCTGGTGAAGTGATGGTCATACAGCTATCTCTCTTTTTAATGCAAAATCTAAATGGATTGGTTCAGCTTTGTATTCGGACGCCTGGAATGTTTCTGTTCTAGAGATTGTTGCAGATATCTGCACAGATTCAAATATTTGGTTCTGCAGAATTAGTTTTGATGACTTCACTGCAAGATTTTCTAGATAGTGGAACTATCACCTTATTTTCTCTTTAGCAATGGTAATTTGCAAATGGCTTTCACATACATTATTTCACTCAATTCTTCTTAGGACTCTAAGAGGCAGGTATTATAATCATTATTTGGAGCATGTGGAAATTGTACAGATGGAAGTTACAGAATGTCCCCCAAAACAGTGACAGTGAATTCACATCTTCTAACAAAATGCCTACCATAAACTGGAATGGTTGAAGAGAAGTAGGAAGATCATTTAAGATTCCAGCTATTAGGTGATGATAGACTCAGAAGACACATATAAAGATTTATAAACAGCTTCTATATTATCTTGTGATATTTTGTTTATAATAGGATTTCCCATACTCCTTTAATCTTCACAATAACCATAGAGGAAAGAAGGGACTCACACTGTTGCCTTTCAAAGTCTCAGAAGTGAAACTTCTCCAAGATCACAATTATAGGAGGAACTTGGTTATAGGAGGAACCAAAGATGAATCACAATGCAGTGGATGTATCTGCAGTGATGCTTTTAAGAAAAACTTATGTTTGCATTTTAAGTTTAACAATTCATCTTCCAACTAATAGATAGACAGAAATTTCACTATACCTTGCAATTTCATTTCTATAACCTCCAAAGGAAGCTGTAGAAGACAAATATGCTTCCCGTGCTGCTCAGGAAAATCCAAGCTATATAAAATATCCCACTACCTCAAGAGATGATCTCAGAGATATATGTCTTTAAGGAGCAGAAAGAAGTAGAAGAAGCCTATAAGCCATTTGCTCCCTACAAAATTTCACAGAGCATCTTTTTAAATGAGTGATACCAAAAGTAGAACTTACCTTTTGACTATTACTCAGAGCAAAAGAGAAGGGAGCAGTGCTGACATTGACACCCCCTTAAATTGTAATTAAATGAAAGTGGTAAAAGTGACTCCTCCTGCTATTTTTTAGTTGTCACAAAGCTCTACTCTAAGAGGTTAAAAATAATTTCTTATTGTTTATGACAAAAGAACATCCCATCCTGTTTGAAAATCAGGTAATATCTGTTAAAAATAAGAATACAGCATCCAAGTACCTGCCACTGGATAAGAAATGCCCTACTCCACATTATTCTTTGGAAGATAGAAGCAGAATCAAACACTTACAAGAAAGGTTGGACAGCTTAGTTTAAGCTTTGAAATAGTAATGGATACACACACACACATACACTTAACACAAAAGAGAAAGGACAGAATACTTTTCACCTACAAAATTAGGTAGTAGAGCTGGAATTGTCTCTAATGAAAGTGGAAGTCGCTTCCACACATTTTCATTTCCTTTCAGTCATAGAAATAGAAAAAATGAGCATTACGTGAGAGTCTGTTTGGAACATTATCAGTGCAGATGGCTGGACAACTTGAGAGGTATTAAAAGGTCAGTGGAATTGGAATTAAGGAGTCTTCTTACTCTCTGGATCTCTAGTTGACTCCATTTATAAAGTGAACTTTGAATAATCAGAGGCTCTTAAATTGTGACTATGGGTTGCCTGGATTAACTGGAATTCCTGGAAATGTACACAGAATTGTGTGCAGAACTGTGATTCTGGGCGTGTGTAATTTTTCAGTGAGGGGGTCTTGCACCCTCATCATATTCACAAAGCATTTCAAAACTCAAGTTAGTTAAGAACCATTGGACTAGTTGATGTGTAAAGGCCCTTTCAATAAATAGTAAGGTTCTATGATTTTAATAGAACAAATAGCTTCAGAGAAATGTAACCGAATCTCTGGAGAATAGAAATGTTACCACTGCTGATAGATTAGAACCTGATCCAAAACATACCTTATGTTTGTAGCTTTTTCTAATTCATTATTTTCTTTCTTCAATGTCTATCTCTATAAAATTCTTTGAATTTCATTTATTATATAATCCTTATATCTAACAAAGATAAAGATTTGACATTTGCCTTTTTATATTTATTTGGAAAAGGATAATATCATTTCTTAGAGATATAGAAAAATGTATATTTTAGAGTATGTATCTATAGAAAATATTTGTACATTACTTTTCTTATTTAAAGAGAAACCTTATTCCACAACAACATCGTACCAAACACTTCTCAGAACATGGAATTAGGCAGTTTCTCATAATGTAAAGTATGCAGAAAATTTGAACACGTGCATGGGGAAAGAATAGTAACTCCATCAGGCAAGAGATTACTAAAACGACCACCGGAATGGAAATCATAGTACTTCAGACTGAGCCTGATTATAATTTCACAATTCAACCATTATAAATACTTCTAATTTTTCATTTCCTTTAATCATGCAAGCATTTAGCTCCACTCTTTAATTATATATATCCAGAATCTCACTTTCTGTGTTTCTAAGTTGTGAAATTCTTCTTCAGTTAGTGGAAACTTTATGCACAGATTTGTAAGTGGAATGAGAATTATATATTACATATAATTATATATTATATTTTGGTTGAGTAAACCTTCCTAACGATAGCTGTGAGAATAAATGTGTATTAGACTAGGATATAAAGTTATCTCTTCTATCCAACTCATTTTTACTTTAATTTTTTAATTTTAGTGATATTTACTACTATGGTTTCATTCAAAATACAGAACATAAATGAATTAGTGATTAATAAAAGTTTGGAAAATCACTGTGAATCCACGTGTTAAATAAGATAACAAAAATAATTAACTTTGAAAAATTCATCTATTTTCATATCCTTAATCTTATAAATTCAAGTTACGTTACAAATTTAAAAATATTTTCCTTAATTATTTTTATATTTGTTTCTGTAGCAATCCACAAATAATTGAAATCCATAAGCATATATATAAGCACATTTTAAAATCTTTTTCAGGTAAGAAATAAATAAAATATCAGCAAGTTCAGGAAGCTGCCTTCAGACTTTGGTGACAGAATGTAATAATAGTCTGTCCAGAAATTTCTTCTGCATAATAGGAGTTTTAAAAAATGAACTAAGCTAAAAATGAAAGTTGAAAGTTATAATCAGAATACCACTGAAAATATTCATTATATTAAGAGATAATCTCTAATAATGCTACTCAAGTGTATTTCAAAAAGGATTTTTTTACTGAACAAGTTTTGTATTCTTGAACATTCTGATACATGTTTAAGGGAATGTTTCGAGTTAGCAAAAAAAATGGATCTAGATAACACTTTCCATAGATATTCTCTAAGGAGACATAGGGTTACATTTTATTTAAACATTGATCAGTGAATTCAGAACAGAAAATAGTGAAGAATGAATATAAAAGTAGTATGCTTATCATCAATTTGTAAACCTAAAAGATTGAAAAACAATCTTCTCATATGCAAAGTATGTGTCCAATTCTAGAGGAGAAAAAGTCTTTTTTGGCATCATTAGGATAGTATATATCTACTTTAGTGTAACTGCAAATATTCTTACTGTTTGAATTACAGTCTTAATATTTGTTAGCATTTATATTAAAGACAGATTACAGGAATTCCTTTCTTTCCTCCCCCCATAAAGTCTTTTAGAACAATGCATACATTTAATGCTTGTACACAGCAAGGACTCTCTTCGCATTAGGCACATTTGGCATAAGTGCAATGATCTGAATAAACTCTAAACTGGCAGGTTATTCCTGAAGGCTACCTCTCAGCCCGCTGACTTGGCTGTTAGCCACTGAAATCAAAGGAGAGGAAGGGGTGATGACTCGTGGTTTGCATATGTACACAACATCTGAGTCAGGTGTTTCTTAATCACATCTTTAGGGGTAATTATTAGGTCAAATTACACTTGACAAGCAGCTCTAAAATCTTACTAAGTTATCTGAGGCCTGCAGAAGAAAATTAGCTTGTTTTACTCAACAGAAATGTATGAAAGCTAAAATGTGGATCTTATTAATATGGCCATTTTTTAGGATCTTTCCTTGTTGTAAGACTCTGGTAGTTAATTGATGGTTCTGTGAATATAATGTTACTTCTCCATTAGCTAAAATTGCTATTCAGAGAGCATGATTAAGTAGAATTATGGGGAAAAATGAAGAAAATTTATAGGAAGCTTTTGTAAATTGCTTGAAAGAGATTCTCAAGTCAGAAAACACCTGTAAATATGTCACTATTCTAAATTTAACCTTAATATTTCTATCCCGGGAATTGAAAAATATAAAAGCACAATTATGATTCAAGCCATTCCTGATATTTTACACAGCATTTAATATAGCACCTATCAGTACAGAGATTTATTTACAATCTCACTCAACTTCACATGTAAGTAATGCCAAGAAGGAAAAAAATAAGATAAATTTTTCTTGGAATTTTTTGTTTTGGTAGAGTAGCCAAAAAATACTTAAATCGAAGGGTGGTCTTTAAGAGGCATATATGTTTTTTTCTGTATTTATTACAAATTCTTTTCCTGTTTCTAAAATAAATTGTATTATATGCCTTAGAAACTATAACATTTTACAGTTTAAACTACAGAAATAATGTTTTAAAGATATTGTTCAATTATACTTGCTGGTATAATTTTGCCAACTTTTGCCAATGACACAATGTCACCGAAGTGTGGCCATTTTCAGCATGAGAGGTGATGAATGACCAGGAACTCATTTATCTAAAGCAAACAAGTGGTGCTCTTAGCTGTTTTCTGACTGAGTCAGAATTACAAGATAACGTGTCTGAAATAGTTCAAAAATGTAGTGCAAATGCACCATATTAGGAAGTAAAAATGGAATGTGTAAAAGTCTAAGATATTTTGGGTGTTACACATGATATATTATGTCATGTAACTAAACTAAGTTTAGTTACATTGGAGCATAAAACCAGACTTTAATACTATCATTGAAAACATTTAAGGTACTTGAAACTTTTGCTACACTCTACTAGGTAGGTGAAAAGAATTATAATTACTAATTTTTAAACATCGACTTTCGTAATAAGTTGATCACATTGAAAAAAATGGCAGACCTGGGTACAGAGATTCTAAGGGAGCCGATGCACTTTATTTTTTTTTTTTTACATTCTTTATCTTTTATACATTTTAAAGGGTTCAGAAGTAATGTTTTAAGTCAAATTACAATATAAGATGTTCATTTCATTGCTAATTTGGGAAATTATCACAGATATCCTTGAGTTATGTATTTTTTTCACTAGTAATATTTTAAAGAATAAACACCATTAAATAATGACTCTTGCCTTCAAGAAGCCTAGAAAGAGAAAAAAGACATATACAAATATAACACAAAACAAAAGGTATGGCATGTATAAGACATAAAGAAAGGCTCAGGGAAAATCAAGAGACAGTCACTAAACTTTCTTTAAATGTTTCTTTTATAAGTCTGAATTCACCTAAATAACTGTGCTGCTCTTTGTGTTGCTTGCAATCTGTTGATAGAAGTATTTACAGAAATTCTTTGTCATATGCACCTCTCAAAATTACCAGAAGAAAATGGGTCTTTCTGTTAGATCCCTCTACATGGATAATAACAGTCCCAGTGGATGGTATTTTGGCTATTTTCATGTATAATATTTCAAAGTGGTTAGAAGCACAGGATGTGGAGAAAAAGGGCTGGGTTCAAATCAGTTTACTGAGTAACCTTTGGACTTTTACTTGAAATCCCTGCCTCAGTTTCCCTACAGAAATAATTGGGGAATGTAATTGCATCTACTCCTTAGAACTGTTATGAGAATTAAATGAATTAATAGGTATAAAGTACTTAAAAGAATGCTCATATTATGCCATCATTCTAGTCCTTCCTTTAATTATTGAACCCCTACTATATTTTAAAATAATAATTAGTTGTGTCTTAATAGCAATGTATGATGCTGCAGGAAACTGAAGAAAAATATAGAAATGTCCAAGGTAAATACAAAATAAAACATTTGCATATAATTAGTGTGAATAAAAAACAAGGTCATGAGATGAAATTCTGAATCAATCAACATTTTAGTCCCTTTCACACTGGCATCCAACCTTTTTCAATGAGTTCAGTTAAGGGAATCAGGGTCCTTTTCATTAAAATCTGTACATTCTACCACTGTTTGTCACTCTTCCTCCTTGCCCTTCTATGCCTTTTCTCATTACCATCGGTCATTTCTACATCAACAATTGTCTACTTCTAGATACCAGGCTGCTTCCCTAAAAAAGATGCCTATAGAAAAACATGTCTTTTCTAAGAATACAGATCTAAATATAAAGTGTAGAATTGTGTCTCAGTTTTACTTAGGGATAAGTGTCATTCATTAATCTTTTAATATAAATCTTCCATTGAATATCACTCAGTCATCATTCTATTAGCTTTATAAAACATGATAAATGACAGGGAACACGATGAATTCTGAGAGTGAATGAAGGTACAGACACCACACATGATGAAATGATTTTGATTTACCCATGACTAGTAGTTGACATAGTGATTTAGAAATTATTCGAACAGGGTGACTACGTTTATTTACTACCAGATCACGAACCATGCCATGTAATTAATCACACCCTGCACTAGCAGTAAGGAAGTCTGCTCCCCACAATGCAGTGATCAGTAATTTGCCTCACTTTCACTTGGCATCTCTGCAACACTATTGTGATTTTGTTTCCAGAAAGACTTCTGTCCCTGCTATTTGGGGAAATGTATCTATAATATCTTGATCCAAGAATTTCATATTCAACAGATGGTATTCTTGGCTATGTATTCACTGTGGTTTCTCTGAGAAGAGCTGAGTGCTTAATATTTCTTGTTCTCTGCCAATCACCTCTTAGCCTACGAGTGAATTTTGATCAAATATGTATTATTCCTTGTGCTTTGGCTCTGACCCTTTTGGAATTCTGACCTCTATCTAGCATGAGTTGCAAAGATACCAGGCTTGTTTTTGTATGGTCCTGTCTTAAAAGAGATGCCCAAGACTATATGTTTACATGCACAGATAAATATAAAATAGTCCCATACTTATAGAGACAGAAACATACACATGTGACTACTCCTACTAGGACTGATTCTTTTCTGAAAGTGGGATTTTCTCTATATTATTTTCTCTGTGCATATCATATACATGTATACCTGTCTTCAAATTTTGTAAACCAAAACAAGATGCTTATTATGCATGATAATGTATATAGGATCTTAAAAATACTTGTGGGAGATCATCATCTGAAATGTCTTTTGAAATGCTGTAGATCAAGGATTAGGCTTTTTGCAGCAATTTTAATTTATTTACTTAAAACCAATAAAAGCAACTCTCCTCTGCTTTCTTTTTACACAGGTCTGGACATCAAAAAGATGAATAGAAGGAGAGAGTGTTAGGGACACCACGGGCTTCACAGAGAGCAGAAACTCAAATCTCATTCATTTTCCACCTCATCTAACAAGCCTCTATAGAGCTACAAAAGAAAGATTCTATTTTTCCAAACAAAGCAAAACCAAGAGTGAACTGGATTAACTGATTCAGTCTTCAGTTTCCTGATGTTTTCTTAGCTGGCAAAATTCCACTATTTGTGTTTTTCAACTTACTTTTTTATTTTCTGGCCTTCTTTAAAGAGTGTCTTCCTGTTAGGCATTAAATCTGCCATCAAAACATTTGACATGGTCATTTGTAGAAAAAAGCCTGTGATATCTCAGTGAAGAGGAAAAGATGAACATAAGAATCAGATAAGGAGGATGGCACAAAATGTTTTTGACTTTATGATCAATTTTAGAAGTTGCCAAGTCAAAATACTTGTTTAACACTTCTAGGTATCATTGCTGAATTAGGAAAGTTGACAAAAATGCTGTACACTTGTTTAGATGAAAGCCAATGATTGAATTCAACCACAGTGCTAACTTCTCTATAACAGGGCTCCATAGCCATACATTTAACTAATTTCACATCTCAGGCTATTGATGCAGCTAAATTAAATTCTTGTCCCTGTAAATGAACCTATCATATTTCTCAACTTTTAAATATTTCCCTGCAATCAATCTATATATTCACTATTGGAAAGCAAATGCAGCCTTCCTTTCGTTAGTATTTTATGTACCCATACTATAGGCAGCTCAGCTACAGTCTTAATATACTTATGTCGGGAAGTATAGAGGCATTTCTTAATCACCTGAATCAAAACTGTGTATCAAATCTTTACATGGAATTCCTGGATAATATTTATTCTTTGAATATAACAGGTACAATGAAATACAGTAAATGGCAAAAGTGTTGACCAGAGCACCCTATATGTAATACTGATTATAGATTTTTTATTTCATTTCCACTTTATAATTTTTAAAGAAAAAATATTTATTATGTTTTGCATTTCCTACTTATCATTTCAGAATCACTGAATAAGGCTGGGGAGGAAAGTGTTACAAACAAAAATACTGCATTAATTCCCTCGGTATTGCATAATAAATTAAAGGTAGTCACACTTTGACACAGCTGACTTCTTTGATGAGGTCAATGGCTTAGAGATTCTGTCCTTCCTTGTACCACCACTGAGAAATGAGCATATTGAAGATAGGTTGGAGGGCTCTTAGAGACACTGCAGTCTCACTCCTTAATCCTGCTGGAACATTTACAGCATCATGGGATGTCTCCTTTGAAAGTCAAGATTAAGAATGTAATCCTTTAAAATTTGGCTCAGATATACACAGAAGTGAAATTAGGTTTTTTCACTTTTTAAAAGGATGGCAGAGAGATACTATATAGGTAAGTTTCAAGGAAAAGATCTTGAAAACAAAACAATTCAGGAGGTGTGTCATAAAGATAAAAAATACATGATTTTTAAGATTTTTTCTTAAAATTGATTGTGGCAAGTTATAGTTCATATCTAAATTGTGCAAAAGATATCACAAGATTTAGAATAATTTCTAAATACCAATAATATAATCTGATTAGTATTGAAAACTAAACTAAAATCAAATTCTGATAATGTCAAGATTCAGTTTAATCTTGTTTTTTTAAAAGGTCTCATCGGTATCTACCAACTGTCCAGACATCCAAACTTTCAGTTCAGTTGAGTTGCATCTAAAAATTTACAAAATATCTGAATTATGTTAAGTATGGATGGACAAATCCTTATTTTACCGTATTTTATTCTCAGCAATTCAGAATAAAACTCGTGATCCATAGCTGGGGAAAATAAATATAATTTAAAGTGTTTTGTATGCATATTAAATATATGGTTCTCCACTTATACTAATCTTATAGTTGTTGCAATTTTGACTATGTTTGTTAACACAGGAAATTTGCTATAAAATTGCACAAAGTTTAGCCTAGAAGTAATGTGGAGTCATTTAAGACTTGTATCTGTAGTCCAAGACTTTCAAAGGCAGTTTAGTTAGTTTCATGTACTATTCTGTGTCTGTTTTCTCAACTTCCCATAAATTCATTTTCTATTAGAAATAAGAAGAAAGTTAAAAAAAAATGCTCTTCTTAAACAAGTTTGTTTTATACTTAAGAGAGTTCTTAAAAGGCTATCTGATAGTTTTGACTTTTTTATTTTTACAGTCCTCCACTCTACCAACTGAGCTGTTGAAGGATCACTTGACTTTTTTATTTTTAAATAAGAAGTTGGGGAATGGGAAAAATGAAGCTTGGTAACGTTTTTGAGATAAGCTCATGTAATCTCAGCTATCTTGGCCAAAAATCATACAAGGAAACCTAAAATAATAATGTTGCAATATCAAAAGAGACAGAAGTATGAGTCATTGTAGAGGTATATCATTGGGACTTCTTGTGAAGTTCTAAGCAAAATAAACTGAAGTGCTATAGTAAGAAAATGTTATACAGTGCTTCTAAATCGATATTTCCACTTATAAAATTGCATATAAAATGATCAAAATATACATATGCATATATGATTATTCATAATTAATTGGGTCAAAAATCTAAGAAATGTAAAATGTGGTCAGCTTTAGAATAAATGCTTAATAGTTTAGCTGGTTTGATATTTCCTTGATTAGAGTTTAATAGTCTTATTCAGAATCTTAAATATAAGAAAGCCTGCTTACTATTTAGAAATAGAATTTGAAAGCAGCTCTTTTCTCTGGAAATCAATAGTATGTATAGCTCTTTTAACACCAGAAATCCTTTTAAGGATTTTTCTTCATTATTCCAAAATACTGCAAGTTATGTATGTATTACAGTTCAGTTTGGTACTATTGCTAAGGCCTAGGGCAAGTTTACTCATTTTATAGCTTTCTGTGGCTCCACCTCTTCAAAGAAAAATTTGCTATAGATAACTTTTGAAAACAGGGATAAATGCAAATAAGAAGAATTTTATTTTCTTCTAAAGAACAATCTTATTCCAATTATCATTCACTAGTCATTTACTTAATAGTGAGTTCCAGTGGTTTCTAATAAATCAAATGATTAAATATTATGGGTTTAATAGTACTTTGTTAATTCACTAATACTTTTTCACATCGATTTTTTAAATCACAGCCAAAAAATAAAATGAATGTTTTGCTTTGTTTCATTCTAACTATATTTATTGTGCTCTTAATATGTTAAGTACTGTTTTGGGTACCGAGGATACAGAGGTGAGTAAGACAAAGTCCCTGCCCTCCATACTTCCACCTGTAGATGCTAAGACATATTAAAATTTACAGTAATTAAAGCAGTGGGGTGTTGGCACAAGAATAGATATAGAAGTGTTACAGATTAGAAGAAACCCTGGCTTATTACAAGTGAGTATACATTAAAGATAATACTACAGAATGGCTTTGGGACTAGTTTGTATAATTTAGAAGGCCTATTTCAAGATTCACTAGCCCATGCACATGAATCACTTTTGAGGATTTTTAAAAAATTAATTAATTAATTTATTTATTTATTTTTGGCTGTGCTGGGTCTTCATTGCTGCTCGCAGGCTTTCTCTAGTTGCGGCAAGCAGGGCTACTCTTTGTTGTGGTGTGTGGGCTTCTCATTGCAGTGGTTTCTCTTTGTTGCAGAGCACGGGCTCTAGGAGCACGGGCTTAGTTGCTCCTACTACTTGCTCCTAGTAGTTGTGGCATGCGGGCTCAGCAGTAGTGGCTTGTGGGCTCTAGAGCGCAGGCTCAGTAGCTGTGGAGCACGGGCTTAGTTGCTCCGCAGCATATGGGATCTTCCTGGCCCAGGGTTTGAATCTGTGTCCCCTGTATTGGCAGGTGGATTCTTATGAATGTTGTTATTTTTTAAGTAATACAGAAATTTTGACATTTGTATCATATTCATTGCACATACTATTATTTAAAAAAAAATTAAATTGATCAATCAAGTGTGAGGCAAAGAATAGGTATCCTAGTTAAACACACCTTTCAAAACAAGGTTAATAGCATCTATAGATTTGTAGGAAAAATCAGGTGACATTTTACAACTCAAACATTTTATTAGCGTTTTTAAAATAGTAGAGGAGCCTTTATCCAGTAATTTTTATTATTATTATTATTATTTTAACATCTTTATTGGAGTATAATTGCTTTAATATTGTGTGTTAGTTTCTGCTTTACAACAAAGTGTATCAGTTATACATATACATATGTTCCCATATCTCTTCCCTCTTGCGTCTCCCTCCCTCCCACCCTCCCTTTCCCACCCCTCTAGGTGGTCAAAAAGCACCGAGCTGATCTCCCTGTGCCATGCTGATGCTTCCCACTAGCTATCCACCCTGTTTGGTAGTGTATATGTGTCCATGCCACTCTCTCACTTCGTCACAGCTTCCCCTTCCCCCTCCCCATATCCTCAAGTCCATGCTCTAGTAGGTCTGTGTTTTATTCCCGTCCTACCCCTAGTCTCTTCATGACATTTTTTTTCTTAGATTCCATATATATGTGTTAGCATATGGTATTTGTTTTTCTCCTTCCAGTGATGTTTAAATGTTTCTAATTATAGGATTTATGGAGGGCACTCTGAATGATTTAGCAGCTAAATTAAAACATATGTTCTAGGATTCTGCTTTTATCCTATCTAAAGCAAGGGCTTAGGTGGTAACAGACCAGGGGGAAAAATTATGTGAAGTGTAAGAAAGTACATGGCACTTCTTACTGAGTGTTTACTCTTGCTACTGATGTTTTTTTATATTATGTACTTTCCCCTCATCGCTTTATCTTCCTTTTATAATTATTCCTTTTTCTTCCACTGTACACCATACTCTCCTCTATTTCTACGTTCACTGATTTTTAAAAAATTAATTAATGAATTAATGTATTTTTGGCTGCATTGGGTCTCTGTTGCTGCGCGCGGGCTTTCTCTAGTTGCAGACAGTGGGGGCTACTCTTTGTTGCAGTGCGGAGACTTCTCATTGCGGTGGCCTCTCTTGTTCTGGAGCATGGGCTCTAAGTGCGCGGGCTTCAGTAGTTGTGGTGTGAGGGTTCAGTAGTTGTGGCTCACGGGCTTAGTTGCTCTGCAGCATGTGGGATCTTCCTGGACCAGGGCTCGAACCCGTGTCCCCTGCATTCACAGGAGGATTCTTATAGGTTCACTCATTTTTAACTGCAGTAGAATATTACATTGTATGAATCCACCCAAATGTGTCTATCTAGAAGTCTGATAATGGACATTTGTGCTCTTTCCAAAGCTGCAGTTCACATTCCTGGGCACATCTCAATGCCCCTGTACAAGGGCTTTTCCAACTTCTATCTAGGAGAATTAATGTGTCGTAAGGTGTGGAAATCTTGAACTTTACTAGCTATTGTCAAATTTCTCCTTAAAGTGATTCTACAAAATTTTACTCCAAACTCTTGTCAAACAGATAGTATATGAGAATTTCTGTTTCTCCACACCCTCACCATGCTCTTGTTAGCCTTCTTTGGTATCTGATAGTTGTTAAATAATATTTAGGCATAGTTTCAATCAACCTTTACTTGATTACTAGTGAGACTGAATATCTTTTCATGTTTACTGGCCATTTGGATCTCTTCTCACATCAACTGCTATTTTGCCTATTTTAAAAATTTGGTTTATATATCCCAGTATTGTAAATATCTTTTCACACTCCGTGGTATTCTTTTTTAACTTTAGTTTATCATGTCTTCTGTTGTACTGAACTTTCAAATATTAATGAAGTCAAGTTAATTAAATGCCTTCTTTGGAGTTTGTACTTTTAGTGTCTTGCTTGAAAAAGAATTGTCCTCACTCAGGAGTCATAACATTTTCATATGCGATCTATAAGTTTTACATTTCTATCCTTAAATTTTAGGTCTTTAATCTACCACAGAATTTATTTTGTGCATTCTATGAGGTAGAGTTCTATCCATCCCAAACCCCCAAGTATCCCAGGATCACTTGTTGATTAGAGTCAATAGACCATTGTTTTCCCCTGATTTCTAATAGAGCTTTTGTAAATTAATTATGCATATATATGTGGACCTATTTTATAGTTTCTAGTTCTGTTCCATTTGTTTATTTTGTCTAACACTGTGCTAATACCATACTCTTAACTACTCAGGCTTTAAAATAAGTTTTCATGTCAGGTACAGAAAATTCCTATCACCAATTTTGGTCTTAGAATTTATCTTGCCAACTTTTGGAACTTTTAATCCCAAATAAATTTGCAGATGAACTTGTAAAATTATTTGAAAAATACATTTAGGTCTAAATGCCTTAAATTAAAAAAAAAATCTTTAAGGAGAATTGGCTTGGGCCTGGCAGATGTTCAAAGCTGACTCCATTGTGGGATCTTTCATAAGTTCCACAAAAGCTCCCTTGCTGGGTCTTGTCCTTCTACAACTACAATGAAATGGGTGGCACACCATTTTCTTCCAGCTTCTATATCTGGCCTTGGCTCCCTAGTTTTCCAGGGTGATGTAGACTCATTGTTAAATTCCACATTTTATTCTTATTAGACAGAGGTAAAACTAGTTATAAGCCAACTCTCTTCTCTTCATGGCTCACTTCTAATTCTTGGAAAACATCTACATTCTTAACCTGATGACTTCTGGGATACAGGCTGATCCTGTATCAGCTGCCTCATTTTCATTCTTTCATCAAAGTAGCTTGTCCCCTCTCCTCTCTCGTTCTCTAGATTTCTATTTTGGATTTACTCAGTGGACCACATTCCTTCCACATATCAGGGTCATATATCAAATTCTCCAAGTAAGGTCATTGAAGGCTTTCTTTTTAGGCATCTCGGCATGTAGAATGTGCTCTCCTTATCAGTTCCACTCTAGAGGGTGGGTGTGAAGCACATATATTATCAGATCTAACCAAAACAATCTCTTAAATGGTCTCTACCTACCCGCAATTCCCTTTCAATTCTTTTTCATAAGCATGTCATGATGAGGGATATGAGACAGGATGTAAATTATTTTGAAAGTTTCCTTTGAAAATTTGTAATTTATTTGTCTGCCATTCTCTTTGGTATCTGATATCTGTTGTCTCTGCAACGCATTGTAAACTTCCAACTTAACATCCTTTTGCAAAAGCTTTGCATATGTTTCATTAGATTTTTACATATATATCATATAATCACATTAATGTGTATGTAGATATAGAGAGCATTTCCAATCATTACAATTTTTGTCTTTTGCACTAAAGACCTCTAGTAAGATATACTGAAGCAGTCATAATGAGCATATTTGCCTAGTTTCAAATTTTAAAGGTATTCTTCTAATGTTTCATCGCTAAATATAACATTTCATGAGGATGGAGAAAATTCCCTTTTATTCCAAGTTTGCTAAGCTATTGTTTGAAATGAATGAGAGTTGTTTCATCCGTTGGTAAGACCATTATTTTTTTCCTTCTTTAATCTTTTAATGTGGTGAATTACATTAATAGATAATCTGTGTAATAATGTTCCATATCTGATCTCCCTGTCTGTTTGAGACCTTCATAAAGTTAATAGCTATAACAATATTAATTCTGTTGAAATGCTGAAAAAGTGCAATTCTGGCTTTTTTCTTTGGCATATGAATACTTTGAGAAAATAAGAATAAAATGTAGCTTACTCAATATTTATTTGTTTAAATAAAGTGTAGACGACTTTTATAAGTATAAAGATTTAAAAGCAATTTAGATGAGAAAACATCAACACCAGCAGTATATTTTAGTACCATTGTTTTAAATTAAAGTCTTATTTATGTTTTAAGAAAGTAGAAAGAAATAAATTTCTATATTTAAGATTTCCTTCGGAACATTTCTGCATGAAATAAATGCATTTTTAAATGTTTTTCTTTTTAATAGTAACAGCCTTCAAAAGAGAGTTAAATAAAGTATGAATTAAAGTGATACCTTTCTGATAAAGGACGTTACCACAAAAGGTGAACATATATCTGGATGTAGGTTTAATTGACATAACTTAGTACACACTAAGAGAGTTGGTAACATAAACTTGATGATGAAGAACTGGTCCTTCAGCCATATTGTGTCATAACAGACAAAATTCATTCCACTCTATTCTAAGAGCTTTAAAAACAGCATGCTTTCAGACTTCAGACTATACAGGGGCAAGCAAAACAACTGCCTCACTAGAATAAAATATATGTGTCAAATAGTATTTGCATGCTACTTAACCCTAAGGAGATTATAGAGATATAAATATTCCTAGGAGATCAAAATGCACATTGGAACAGGCATACTGGCTTTACGCCTACACGAACTATGCCATGGCTTGCTGGAATATTGTGCACACCTTTGAATTTAAAACTGTTTGAACTTTGCTTCTGGGATATGGAGGTAAAATGAAGAAAATTTTAATAGATAAAGTGAAATTGTGAAGCTGATTCAAAGAATAATTGAAGGAAGGAGAGAAGGAAAGAGGAATGAAGGAAATTTGGGATTTAAAAAGCTCTTGACAAATCACATTTCTCATCAGATTTAATGTAGTTACAGATATCACCTCCCATGAGACATGGTAGGGCCCATACCCAGATAGTCAGACACTGACCTTTGCTCTCTGTTGTGACATAGCTAGTGTTACCTAAAGAGGAAGAGAGTTGGCCACCTGCCTTGAGGTTCTCAGGTCATAATCCAGACCTCTGGTTCTCAACCCTGGTGCATAGCTAAACTGCCTGTGATTCTTTAAAAAATCACACATCTCAGATATATCTCAGACATATCTCAGAATTTCATTTAGGTTACAGATCTTTTTCCTGTGAGGGAATATATCTTAGAGGTAGAAACAGATTCTGGAGACTGAGACATATGTGCCGGAGGTCCAAGCTGACCAGCTAGCTGAACCAGCTCTGTGATCTGTTATTTTCCCTTCTGATTTAATCTCTGGCTCTTTCAATCCTGAGTATGTTGCTAATCTATAAACAGCACTCTATCATCACTATGATTAGTATCATACCATGTAAAAGGAGCACTTTCAGGCAAATGCAAAGGTCGTATGCATGATTATAGAACAGAGCTGAATAAATGAAAATAAGACAACAGGAACAACAACAACAAAAAGTTGATGGTAACATATTGTTAAAACATACTGCACACAGCAAATACGATACTGTCACTTTTATCCACATCCGTCTCTGTAAGAATGGGTGAGGTCTAGACAGTCATGTAATTTCTTTTATGCAGGCTCCCTTTCAAAGGTTTTTTCAGTAAAGCTTTAATAAGTACTCTGAAGATCAGAAAGACATGGTTGATTATATGCTAGCGTAGGAGGAGAAGAAGAAAGGCCACTAACATTTCCTCCTAATTCCTATTAATTTTCCTGGTACAAGTGATGAGCAAAGTATCAGGGGGAATGAATCTCATATGCAGAGTGGTGTGGCTAGGCCACTCAAATAGATGAAAGTTTCAACCAAACCAAGAACCTTTTGCCTAGTGTAGAAAGAACTAAGAGTTATATGTTGTTCTTTTCAATCACACCTAGAAATAGTTTGTATTCATTATTAACAGCATCTTTGAAAATAATGATATAAATATATGGGAATGCTGTATCTTTATTCATTCAACTGAACACCTACTGTCCTAAGGCCCACATGTAAACAGTAATGAGCTAAATGGGCAAGTTACTTGCTCTTATATTTTGCACTCTAGGGGTGTGTGTGTGTGTGTGTGTGTGTGTGTGTGTGTGTGTGTGTGTGTGTGTTGGGGAGGAATGGTGGGAGAGGCAGAATAAATACATAGCAAGGTGATAAATGGAATGATTTCAGTTAAGAGGGGTGTTATGGTTGAGTGTGACTGGGGCTTTGGGATTGGAGATTGTGTCTATCTAATTTAGAACAGATACAGTGGTGACATTTGGGCTAGGATCTGAAAGACAAAACAGCTGTCTGCATCTTGGGGAAAAAGAATGTGTGCAGTAGAAAGAGCAAGTGCAAAGGCCCTGGAACATTGGTGTGTTTGAGGAATAGATAAAAAGGCAGTTTGGTTAGAATGTGAGCCCAGAAGAGGATGACAGGAGATGAGGTTAGGATTACGCAGGGTTCAGGTACTGGAATATTTATAAGGCATGGCAAGGAATTTAAATTTCATTCTTAGAGAGATGGACTGGAGGATTTTAAACAAGGAATTGAATACCTATTTGAAAGGGACTGATTTACCTACCTAAAAAAGATATTTTGTTCTATAAAATTATATACGAACACAGTGAGACAATCCTTCCTTATAATCATTATATATCATCAAGATGTATTGAGTCTTCATATGAAGTAGGGCAGAGGTTAGAGAAACTACTATTTTATTACACATAGCAGATATGCTTCTTTTCAGATTTATCCTATTTGGTGGCCTTATATAGAAACAGCCATAACCTTGATCTAAAATCTTTCATTTGGCCATTGAGTTTCTTATGACACTCAATGAGTTATTGTCTCTTCATTTGCTCTGTTCTCCTTGAAATTCAGAGGTTCATGTTAGACTGAGTAAACTGGATGAAGCAATTGGGCTAATAGTTTATCAGATGAAGCAATTGGGCTAATAGTTTATCAGATAAATCCTTCAGTTCTTTTTAGTGATTGATACATTATAAATTCTACTTGATCCAAGATATGAATATAATTTAGAAGGTACTAGATATTAGTGGGTTGACTAAGTTACAGCCCATTTCGTTTGTCTATGTAGGCTATAAATCAATGCCCAAGGAATGGTGCTAAAGTTCAGCTAAGATCTTTCACTTCTCTACTCACAGAATTGCAAAGTCTGTAGGGCTACGGAATAAAGTCTCATCTCCTAAGCATAGCACTCAAGTCCTCTACCCTGACACATTATGCCTTTCTACACCTGTCTTCATTTACAAACATTTATTTTATCTGCTTTGACAATTCATCTTATACTCTTTTCATCCACCCTAATATTTACATACCCTTCAGGATCCATGCCAAATGTCAATTTTTCCATTAAGTTCTTCCTGATTCTCCCAAGCAGATTTAATTGATACATGCGTTTTATTTTCGTAACACTCTGAACATTCCAAGTAAAGAATTTATTACATGGTCTTGTAATTATCTGTTTTTATTTCCATATTCCACAATAAAGAATGATTTCCTCCTGGACAAGCATTATATTTTATTCACCTTTTTCTGAATTTATCAGTAGTTTATACCAGGGTATAGCTCATTTCAGGACCTCGGTGAACTGAATGGATGAGTGAATGAACAGATGACTGCATGCAGATATCATTCTCACCTTATATTGGATTCATTCCCACAATGTGCTCTGTGTAAAGAGACTGAGATAAAATGATTCTCTGAAATGGCTTCAGATTTCTGGACTTCGTGTCTCCACTCATGCTGTTCCCTGTTCCTACTTTTGCCTCTTTCCACTAACGACACTACCTGTGAAATCTTACACATCTTCCAAAACCCATGTAAAATGGTCACTCCTTCACAAAGCCTTTCCTTGCTCTTAGTCAAATAGCCATCCCTTCCTCCTCTGTATTCCTTCACACATTGTCAGTGCTTCCCTTTTTTCTCATTTCTTTCTAATTGGGTCTGTTTACATTAAATCATAATTATCGGTGCACAAGGCTTTATGTGTGTATGCAATTACAAGCCATTTAAATGAGATCATATATGGTTTTCTTTGTACCACTCTCTTACAGCTGTGCAGAGGAGCACACATTTTAGGGCGAGGCAACTGCAATGCTCAATAGAATAACTGATATAGTTATAAACGTTATCCTGTTTGCATTTTTTCAAAATAGATCTCACATATTATTTCTGCCAAAGATGACCAGATCTGGTAAAACCCTTCATTGAATTGGGTATTTTTATTTGGCCAAGCGATTTCTTTAGAGCTTTATACCAGTTTTGTTGTTATCTAGAAATGTGCTAATGTGCATCTAGGGTGTGTTTTGGACTGCTCCAATACTGTCTTCCAAAGAAAATTAGCTTGTTACATTTCCAAACTTAGAAAAACAAAGATAGTAAAAATGAGTCAGCTCTGACACCATTTTAGTACTAAAAGTAGTTATTTATACGAGCTAATCTAAAAGTAATAACAACTAAGGAAAGTGTTGTCACTCTCTTCAGAACACCCAGGAATGCAGATTCCTATTATTGGTATCTACTATTAATTACAGAATCTATTTAACACTACAGGAAAAGTTCTTTCTAAATGCTATATTCCTGTGTATTTCCAAAAGAGCAAAGGGAAAAGGGAATAGCTTACTAACTATTACACAGCTAAGTGAAAAATGAAGGGCTTATGCCAGGGAGGATGATGGGATATGTTCTCATGAAATCAGAGCACCGACTCTGCAGATGAACTAAGGTGGGTGGGATAAATGCAATGAATTGAGCTCTCTCTGCAGACTTATCCCATTATTTCATCACTAATGAATTTATTTGTCAAACATCAAAAGCAAAGAGTATAGAACTAAAATTCACTTACATTTGCTAAAACCTTCATCTCTTTTCTGTAATTCCAAAGTATCATTCTGTTAGATTGATCTAATCAAAGATGTATTTAACAGTACTTGGTTTATAAAAGGTTACCTTCCAAAAAACGCATTTGCTACCAAATTTATTTTCTGGATGAATAACTGATTTTCTTTCATATGGATAAAAAAATAATCGTTTGTAAATAAATAGACACACATGTACATGAAAGCATATTAAGATGAATTTAAAATACAGCTTCAGAAAGATGATGTGTTTTGGGCATTTGGGAAAATAACAGCCTCACAGTGAATTAATACTACAAATTTTCTATATATATATTTCCTCTCTCAGACTTAAAAGAATCTACTAAAGACTATTCTACCTGTGAGTGAGCTTTGAATTACCTTTGCTTCTGTCAAAGCCCATTTATCAACCTGACAGCACGAATCTCTAAAAGCAAATAAGGGCAGGAAGGGGCCCTGCACTCTTGGCTTGGCAGAATTAAGCTTCTTTTCCACACGGGAAAGGCATCCTAGACACAGCTATAGTATTTTACACAAACTCAGCAAAATACTACATAGTGTCTTTTTTTGGAGGACCTATATAAATTGTGTCTGATATAAGTCTAAATATCCCTACCTTGCAACAGTGTATTAACAAATACATATATTTATTCATCTTCTTAAATCTAACATACTTAGCTTTAAAATGTAAAGGTTAAGGAGAAAAAAATATAATACAACCTCCTCTGTAAAAGTAACTTCCGATAATGTATTTTTTTTTTTTTTTTTTTTTTTGCGGTACGCGGGCCTCTCACCGCTGTGGCCTCTCCCGTTGTGGAGCACAGGCTCCGGACACACAGGCTCAGCAGCCACGGCTCACGGGCCCAGCCGCTCCGTGGCACGTGGGATCTTCCCGGACCGGGGCACGAACCCGCGTCCCCTGCATCGGCAGGCGGACTCTCAGCCACTGCGCCACCAGGCAAGCCCCTGTGTTTCTTTTGATATTTTTGCATATGTTCTTACAGTTTTTGTATAGAAACCTAAAGACAAAATGATTTGATACTCCTTGAGAAATATTTTCTATAGGCTACACTGATTTTAAAAATCTGATTAGGTCTATATAAGCCTAAGTTTAATACAGTGGTCATTCGATTAATACAACAAAATGGTTTGCTTAAACAAATACCTACATGTAAACATTCAACATCCGGGCACAGAGGTCTGCGTTTTATTAACCAATGTCCTTAAGAACATATCTATATAACTTGAGCAACTCCCTTTTCACTAATGGAGTGGAACATCATCGTAGAGAGAATTCTATTAAACAAAAAGTCAGTCTTATTATTGGATCTTGCTGGATCAATGATGCTAAAAACATTACCCCAGTTTGAAAAGTATTCATTGTCAGATGTCCATCTAAATATTTATGGCCAATTTTGTTTAAATGAAACACGTTAAAAATAATACCATTGAATGATGGACATATGGAGCATATGTGTTGGTAAATTGATAAATCATACTCCAGGTGAAGTGAACTCTTTAGAACACCCAGAGTAGAAGTTGATGGTAGGCAAAAAACGTTCATTCTCACATGTACATGCATATTTTATGCTTTTCTAAGAAGTCACTTTGTATCAATTCTGCCTTCAATTGAAAGGAAAATTCATTTTAGGCTTGGGCTACTTTTACCTTTTCATTTTTTATTTTTTAATTTTATTGGAGTATAGCTGATTTACAATGTTGTGTTAGTTTTAGGTGTACAGCAAAGTGATTCAGCTATACATATAAATATATTTTTATATATAAATATAAATATATAATAATGAATATAAATATATTCATTCTTTTTCATATTCTTTTCTCATATAGGTTATCACAGAATACTGAGTAGAGTTCCCTGTGCTAGACAGTAGGTCTTTGTTGGTTATCTATCAGTGTGTGTATGTTCATCCTAAGCTCCTGATTTATCCCTCCCTGCCATGTTTCCCTTTTGGTAACCATAAGTTTGTTTTCGATATCTATAAGTCTGTTTCTGTTTTATAAATAAGTTCATTTGTATCATTTTAAAAATTAGATACGTTTATCTTTTTAAATTGAAGTCTGACTAGATAAGTCTATTTTCAGATTGAAAACCAGATCATTTGCATTATGTATCTCAATAATACAATTAAAGTATTTGAGCTGTGAAAGATTATTGCATAACATTTCAGCTTTTAAGAAGGCAAAACCTAAAAATAAAATAAAATAAAATGTTAGTGTCCAACATTCCAAAAAAAAAGGCAAAACTTCAAAAATTCAGCTTACAGTTGATTGGTTGAGTGAATCACCAACTGAAAATGAACTAAAACTGAGAAAACTTGAGATTAATTTATATGCTTACAAAATACACAAATTGGGTGAAGGGGGTCAAAAGTTACAAACCTCTGGTTATAAAATAAGTCATAGAGATATAATGTACAGCATGGTGACTATAGTTGATAATACTGTATTGCATATTTGAAAGTTGTGCAAAGAGTAGATCTTAAACGTTCTCATCACAGGAAAAAATTTTTGTAATTATGTATGGTGACAGATGTTAAGTAGACTTATTGTAGTGATCATTTCACAATATATACAAGCATCAAATCATTATGTTGTACACCTGAAGTTAATATAACATTATATGTCAATTTTAACACATACATACACATACACAAAGAAATAAAACAATGAAACAATAAAGAAAGACAAATACCCCCAATATAGCTAATGCAATCCTATAAACAGATATAAAAATTAACAAATATAAGCATGAAAAAAAAAATTATGCCACGTGGACAGGTGATCTAATAAGAAAATTTTCCTCTCTTTTTTTATAGAAAGTTTTCAGTTTTTGAGGAAATTTTGGTAGAATTACATATAACTTGTATTATCATTTGTTCTGCAAAGTTTACACAAAAACTAAAGGTTATTCTAAAGCACTTCAACTCATTAAAGTATCATTTTGAAGGAAATGTATTGCAATCTCAGTTTTGCCTTCCTTAAGTATTATTTTTAATAATATGTAAGGTGATGCTCATTTCTTCTCCCTGGGATTTCTCTGATAATTTTTTTGGTTACAAAATTCTTCAAATGATTGCTGAGAATGCCCTAAATTCCATGAAAAGGAACGGTATTTTCACAAGGAAACTTGAAGCATGAGGTACCATGGAGACTTGCTTATTTCTGCAAAGTGAATGAATTGGATGAGGTTTTTAATGGCCAGATTGAACAGAATAAATCAAGTCCTCCATGGCTTAATGTTTCTGGAAGTCTAAAGGCCTCTTCTGCAACAGTTGGCAGAGGGCTGCATTATGGTTGAAGTAAACTCCCTTTTAAAAAACTCTTATTTACCCCTAAAAATAAAAACACAGAGGAGGAAATCATAGAGTAGTTTAAAAAGCATTTATATTGTCTATCAGTTTAGCATTTATCTCAGACATAACAGCTATTTCAACATGTAAATACACATACATATTAAGAAGTTATGTGTACTTAACAAAGAGGTCATCTTTTCAGTTACCCCAACATTTCTAGGACAAAGTCAAGGGAAGTATCTGGAACCATATTTTAAAACAAATGTTATTCTCTGAATTATAGGTCTTATGTCTGTTCTGGAAATAGATGCATGGCCAGTGTAATTATGGCTTATATGAGTCACAGAAGCTGCTCTAGGCACTGTTCATCCTATTTATGCTCTAGCCTTGGAACAAATACTCAGAAGTTAAGGATACAGTGACAAAGACCAATGTCAGGTGAAGTTCAATGGCCACAGCCTCCTTTCTTATAACTCAAACTAAACTTAAGGATCCCAGCAGACAGGTTAGGGAGAACTACCTTCCTGGAAGTCTTCAGTAGTTATGAGGGGACATACAAGGCAGATCACAGCTTCGTTTGAGGTCTGACCTTGCTGGACTATTATAGAGAATTGAATCCTACTGAAAAACTTGGCCATAGCAATTTTCTCTACAGCAGAATAATGTACTTCACAAGAGAAGTGTCAGATTATTGAATTCTTTGTGCTGAAATGCTCTTTGTACCAGGGTGTATGTATTGGACCCTACAAGCCAAATACAATTCCTATACATTCTGTCCAGCTTCAGCTTACAAGTCATCTTGCTGTGTGGGAATTTTTATAAAGCAACAATGTGTTAGTTGAATGCCACTGAATGTTTTTTCTATTTTCTTTTGAGTTAATAGAATCAAAGGTAAGAAAGAAGACAAAAATTATGAGAATTGTAGTTTCAAAAGTAGAAAAAATATTAAAGTCCCATTTTCCCACAAGACAAAACTAGCAATACATTTAGAAAATCTTGTCTCCATATTCAGTCTCTCTGAAACTAATTGTGTGTGGACTGTATCAAACTGTAAGCTCATGGGTAGAAGAAAGTATGTATTTAAAAACAGTTATGAAGAATTAGATCCTTAAGAAGTAGACAGCAAACACTGAAAAAGCATCTTTTGATATAAGAGAGACTGTGAGGCTTAAAATATTCTTTATTCAAGACTGGGGGAGAATTTTTGCTCTTCTCATTATTTCATTGTATGTATAATTTATTTTTAACAATTTAGTATCTCTTGCTGTGGACAATCTTCTACTATATCTTAGAATGAACTTTTCAAGATTCCCTACAGATCTTTAAAAGAAGAAGCTTGTTTGATTCATTGAAATTTTTTTAAAAGGTGTTGTAAGCTCATTAAAAGAAATGAATTAAGTTGGTGACATAATGGAAGCTTAGCAAACATTATGTTACTCCTCACTCATTTCATATATACTTGTATTTCTTTCTGGTGCCTTGATAATGTTTCATTTTGTGATCTGGTCAATTTTCACTTTCACTCCCTTTATCCTTCCAGCTAATATTTACTGGAAGTACTTACCATACTAAGTACTATAATATATGCAACAGTCCAGGGCAATGCAGCTAATACTATCCTCATTTTTTGGAGAAAGAAATTGAGTCTCAACAATTTAAAGTCTTGCCTCCCAAGGCAAGTAAACAGCAGAGCTCAGAATCCAACCCTGGCCTTTCTAATCCTAATCAGGCATATTCCAGCTCATAGATGAAATTTCTCTGAATTAGACTTTGAGAGTCATATCCGTTAGGAATTGAAATAGATCTTAGGGATTACTGGAATAGTGGTTCCCAAACCTTGTTGTGCAATCAAAATCACTATGGAGTAAAGAACAAAGATTCTTGGGCACTGGTCCTAAATTCAGATTATCCTGGACTGGGCTGGAGCTAAGGTATTTGTATTTTGAACATGCTTCACAGCTGAATGGATGTGCAGTGGAATTGGAAAGCATGGAACTCTTCCAGATCCCTTATTTTAGAAATGAGACAGCTGAGACTTGTGTTTGTGATGATGAGAGCAATAAAGCCCAGACTTCTCCTCCTCTCACCAGTCTTTTTTCTACTCTATCATGATCAGCAACTAGTCCTTGTGTATGACTGTACCCGGGGACTGCATAGTTATTATTTTATCTCTCTTTACTGTCTCTGCAGCTGAGCAGGACCCACTGGGGCCTTCCCAAGACAGACTGCTCCCATATATCCTCTCCTGTAGCTCCTCTCTGAATACCCAGATAATAGTATCTTACGCATATTTCCTGAGTTTTTCAGATGCTAAAACAACCACCAAATGGAAGAAATTAACTACTTGATGATAGTGATCAAGTAGCCCGAAGACCTACTGATGCCTAAGGATTGATAATGTCAACTGCCCTGTTACCTCACCATCAACCAGAGAATTGTGCATGAGCTGATCACATACCCTCGGACACCCTTCCCTCACCTGGTCTTTAAAGATGCTTTGCTGAAACCCATGGGGGAGTTCAGGGTGTTTTTGAGTAGAAGCCACCTGTTCTCCTTGTATGGCCCTGTAATAAACCTTTCTCTATTCCAAGCTCTGACATTTTGGTATTGTTTGGCCTCACTGTGTGTCGGGCACACGAATTTGCATTGGTAATGTCTCTAGTCATTTTTCTTTAGAAAACTGTGAATGAAATGAATGCATTTATTGAGAGAGACTTGCTTAAAAATGTTCATGAAATACTGTGCCTTGTCTACTATTATTTTGGTTAAGGAAACAGAGGGAGCAATTGAACCTTTATGAAAAAATATTTACTACCACAGATGGTACCCTCCATATGGGAAAGCATATTTGGGTTGATAAGTATTGTGTCAGTGGCCTGACCAAAGCACATTAAACCCCATTTAAAATCAAAGTTCATGTCAAAGTACCTTGAAAGAGCAATCTCATAGTGAAATTCCAGAGGGGGAAGTGCACAGAACAGATTAATAAAGCCCATTAGAAGGTGTTTGAGACACTGTTACACTTTGAGAATGTGGCTTTGGTGAGTGAGAAAGGCTAATGACACCTGAACTAATTTCCCACTTGGATTCTCACTTTGTTTTTAATCGGAAGAGAAAAATTAAAGGAATATAAATTTTCTGAAAGCTTCTCAGTGTCTGGGCAGACTGTATGTTTTTTTTCTAAGGGCGGTGGCTTATGAGTAGATTTATTCTTATGTAATAGACCATTAGTATTACGTTATAAAACTCATCACATTATAACAATATTCAAGCTGAACTAGCTCTAAGCCCCTCCTTTCACATGGGGGAAAGGAAGCATTTCCTTCTAATTCAGGGATCCCGAACTCCCTGGCCGAGGACCGGCAAGAATCAATCAGCCTTTTAAGAACCGGGCTTCACAGCAGGAGGTGAGCAGCAGGTGAGTGAGCAAAGCTTCATATTCCCCTCCCCATCGCTCCCCATCGCTCGCATGACCACCTGAACCACCCACCCCCGCCACGCCCCGTGGAAAAACTGTCTTCCAGGAAACCGGTCCCTGGTGCTAAAAAGGTTGGGGACTGCTGTTCTAATTATTTTCAGGTATTATCTCCTAAATTATAGAGTGAACCTTAAAAAATAGCCTCATCTTGCACTGCATTGTAGTGTCATAGAAACTCAAGTGAAGACTTACTTGAATTAGATGTGAATATTTGTTGAATGAAGGATGTGGCTGACTTGGAACTGGATGGTGATCGTTGGTCAGCATGATGTTTCTGAGGATACAAGGAACACTCACATACAAGATGCTAGCTTTCAAGAACACTGAAGGGAAAATGTGGCAGTACTAACTAGGTCTAGAACTTAATCACCCTATAGCATGTATCTTCCAGTTTCACCTCTATTATCAATGGAACTCCGTTGCTAACCCTGAAATCGTATTACACAACTAAAAGTGTCCTGATATAATTTTTTCCCTGGTTCTAACAGATTCTAGAGTCACAGGCAATTTCTGTTAATATTACAGTGAACTCTAGTGGATAATAACGACTATCAACTCTACTTTGATAGAATGCTTTACGATTTTCTTAAGAGTTAAAAAGCTGAGGAAAGGGAAAAACAAAGAAGATAAGGCAAAAAGCATCCAGTCACAATGACAGGCCCTTAACACTTACTACTCAGTACCTGCTGATTCATTTAATAATCATTTGTCAAATGTCTACTGGACACATGATTCTGACTCTTAATGCCACGTATTTTTCTGAAGTCCTAACCGACACAGGAACCACAGTTATATTTCCTCTTCCACTGCTGACTACATGCTTTGTAATGGAGAAGCATTAATTTTACCTTGAATGCGATCTCTTAGCAACAGGTAAGTGAGGGAAAAGAAAGTTGAAAATTGCAACCCTGACTCCAAACTACAAAGTGAAGACAATTTTCTGTAAAGTCCATTTAATTTAAAGTCTCTTTTCTGCCTCTCAGACAGCCTTCCCACTAAGCACTGCTATTAAAGTGCTGCTCATTCCACCTCACCAAGAATTGCTCTCCTGGTCGTTAAGATGACTCACAGCCAAGTACACTAGACTGAAGCTGCCACGTGGATCTTATATTTATTGCCAATATGCAGGGGAAAGGATGAGAACAAGTCAAATGTCTAGTGTTCCTGCAATGCCAGAGGAAAATAATAACATGCCAGGTTTACACAGAGTCCCTCAGAGGGGTGTCTTGCTTCCTCACAAAAGCACCGTGGGGTGATAAAGTACATTACCATATTATTTGACAACTGGAATTCTAAATTAAATATTTTTACCACATTCGAAATCAAAGTAAGTCAACTGGAGAACTGTAATCAAATGTAATTATCTTCATTAATGACAATGTAAGTTGTTCACAATGAAAAAAGCCCTGAAATAATACATAAACAAGATTCTAATTCTGTAAGTATCGTGTTTCTGATGGAATTGATTGTATTCCCCAAAGATATGCTGAACACCTCCCATTACAGAATGTGAACTTATTTGGAAATCAGGTCCTTACAGACATAATTAAGATGTGGTCATAGTGGACCCTTAATCTAATATGGCCGGTATCCTTATAAGAACAGGGAAGACAATGTGAAGACAGACACACATGATGAACACCACACAGTTACAGGCAGAGACTGGAGCAATGCAGCTGTAACTCAAGGAAGGCCAAAGATTGCTGCCACCAACAGAAGTTAGGAAGAGGCAAGGAATGATTCTACTTAGAGACTTTGGAGGAATTGTGGCCTTGCTAAGACCTTGATTTTGGACTTTTAGACTCCACAACTGTGAAAGAATAAATTTCTGTGGTTTTAAGACACCACCACACCCCCTCCACCCAGAACATGCTCCATACAAGCATACAGCAAAATGAGAATACTACATGCATATGTGTCAATATTTTCAAAGTTGTTATCTCTGCGTGATAGGAAGAAATCTGACTTTTTAAATGCATGTTGTTTCCAAACTTCCTATATTAAATATGCTATTCTGTTGTATTAAAATAACATATAATAAATTTTCACAGAAGGGCTTATCCCCAGCATAGCCAAGTGGACATAAGCAAAATTTTATCTGATTTTCTTCTATTGATAATCTAAATTTCTTTGTACCTAACATTCTAAGTTTTCATTTTGAAAACAGTACTCTTACTTACTACTTGGCCCATAACATAATGCTAGGTCCCTTAACCTGCTTTTTGATATACAGTATATTGTAATAGACATGGGGAAAAAAAACCCAATATTCAAATCATCTTGAGCTTTCAACACATTTTTACAGACTTTGTGTCAGTACAACATCAAGCTTAAAAGTAGTACGTACTTTTTGCTTGGAACTGGGTTAAATCTCTTCAACGATTACCAGCTATTTGATTTGAGGAGGATTGCTAAACTTCTCTTAATTTCAGATTCCTCATCTATAAAATGGTGACATTTATAAAAAAACCTACACTCATTGAGATATTATAATATATAGAAGACATAACATGAGAATTGCTTAGCCCAATGTCTAACACATGCATGCTCATTAAATATTAGATAACATTATACTGTACAGACTGGTACAGACAATTTAAATAATGAACATACTACTGTGAATATCCCCTTGTCTTCAAGAAGATAACATCATTCTTTAAAATCAATTATCTATTGCTTTCAACGTTAGCAGTACCATTTAATTTGTGCAGTCTCTTTTAAAAATAACTTAACCTGAGAATCAGTTTGCTCAACTGTGAAATGGAAAAAAATAATACATATCTCATTTGGACAGGTTTGGAAAAAAAATAATATTGATAATAACTACTATAATTTATTGAATATGATGATGAATCAGGCCCTAGATTAAACACTGCATGCCTAGTAATATATTCAATTATTGCAAAATGTTTGAGAATTATTTTGAAGAATCAATGCCCAAGAATTAAATGTAGGTGAACCACGTAAATCTAAAGGAATAATTAGTTGGTGTTAGAAATGATGTATTGTGTACTTGCTTGTATTAAGCTTATAGTCTGAATATTTACATAAGCTTTTTGAAGAAAAAGATATATCAATACATGTATTTTCCCTGCCATTACAGCAATCCACATGGCCCACAGCTTTGATAAATGCTTTGAATAAATGAATACATGAATGAGTGAGAGAATTAATTAATGAATAATAACCTATCTGTCTGGAAGCATCTGAGTTTTCAACTATGTTAAAGATTTGTGGGCTTAACAAGGTCTTTCTTTTTAAAAATTGCATTTTAATCTTTATTCACTCAGTATCTTTTCAGACATCCAATAAGGATTAACTCAGCAGATATATTATTCACACATGTGACTACACATACATACACACATGCTCTCTATATGAATATACTACTTACTGTATGTAAATTGTACGCAGCCTCAAATTTTATATAAAAAATGACAACAAAACTCGGTGTTTCCTTCAATATTTTAAAAACTATGAAAATGTGAAATGTTTACTTTTCCTAAAGCCCCTGTTGCACTTAATACCAATCAAAAGCACACAGGAAAAATCAGGTTTCATGGGACATACACACAGAAAGACAAAATTACATTCTGTATGGCCCTGTGGCATTTTGACAAAATGGTCCTGAAAAGAATGTGAAGAATGAGTGTGAGGAGAGGATCATGAATGTAGAAGGAAATTGTTTTTATGATTTTCATTGGCACTACAGTTCCTAACACAAGAACTAAATTTATGAAATCAGTTATAATTTTGGCACTGAGAGGCAGGCTACCTTTAGCACCCAGAAAGTTGGCTCTCATATCCTTCTTTTTTTTTTAATTTTTTTTTTTTTTTTTTTTTTTTGCTGTATGCGGGCCTCTCACTGCTGTGGCCTCTCCCAGTTGCGGAGCACAGGCTCCGGGCGCGCAGTTTCAGCGGCCATGGCTCACGGGCCCAGCCGCTCCGCGGCATGTGGGATCCCCCCAGACCGGGGCACGAACTCGTGTCCCCTGCATCGGCAGGCAGACTCCCAACCACCGCGCCACCAGGGAAGCCCTCATATCCTTCTGATTACTAATTTCTGAGTTTCAGACCTGTTTCTGATGTCCAAATGATTAAAAAAAAAAAAAAAAAAACAGGACAAAATAAATGAGATATTTTAAAAGAACAAGAAAACTATTATTTTTATCCTCCACCAAGATCTTAGAATCTATACTGGTTCTTTTATGTATTACTTCATTTCTTTTGCACACTATGCTACCCTGTTACAACAGTAAAAATGTAACTTGGAAACACAGAGATAGAATGTAGTATCCTTAGTGCATTCAGATTTATCCTGTCGTTCTAGGAGGCTCTCCAAATTTTTTTAAATGTTGGAAATAATACAGTTATAATAGATGGCTATCATACCCAAAAGATGGCTTTTGGGTTTCTGATAACTTTACCAAAGCCAGATTTCAGATACCATCTTTAATATAACAAAAAGTGTAATATACAAACTATATGAATCTGAAACAATCTTGTAAGAATGGTTTCTTTGGATGTTAAACAGTTGCTGAATCCATTGTTCCTCTCCCTTGTGTATGGTACTATTTCCATTTGCTTTCTGACACGTTATTAAATGCAATCATAAAGCAGAGTGTTTCCTGGAGCAGAAGAGAGGCAGAGGGAAATTATGTTACTCAGAATATCCTAAATTCAATAAACAAAATCTCTGTGTATATGCACAACCAATTAAACCATGTTGACTCAATTGGTGAATCAATTCTGATTTAAAGCAAAGGTCAGCTCAGTCAAACCAGCAATCAATTAAAAAAAAAATCAGTAGAAACTAACTTTCAATGTGCATGCTTGGGATATTACAGGTGATGCAATTATTCCAGAAAAAAAGAACAGAACTCTAATTATGTAACACTGAGTTTAAAATTGAGTTTTAAGTTTGTTTTCTTAAAATATTCTTTCTACTCTTTCTTGCCTCAGGATATTTTCTTAACTGCAAAATAAGGAAATTAATTTAAACACAAGGAGACATTTTTCTTGAGAAGATCTAGATAAATTTTAAAATAAAAAAACAAATATGATTTTATATTTTCTAATAGTTATAGTCTCGGGGACTAAACAAAGTAGGATCTTTAGATTAACCCTCTAGAAAACAATTAAAATTATAATCTTTGGATTTTGCATCATCATCATCATATCACTATCTGAATACCTTATACATTACATGACTTTAAAAAAATCAAACAAACAAAAATGATTTCATGAACCATGCAGTGTTGGGAGACAAACCTAGCACACCAATTATCACCTGGTAGCTTCTGCTAAAATAGATTTTAAAATAAAATCACAAATATTCAATCCAGGGGACATCTTAAATGTCCAAAACACAGACTTGAAAGAAAACACAGACACTGTAATTTAAGGCTTTCTTAAAAATGATACATGTTCTAGCATTTTATGTTCCATAGAAACCAACATGACAATAAAGGGAAGTCAGTGAAGAGCCCAGGCTTTTTCTTTCAAAGAGAAGACTGTACTGTGAAATGGTTACAACCTGGGCTCAGAGAGGTCTGGACAGAAACCAAAATTCCCTCTTAAAAGTGAAATAAACTTGCACAAGTTACTTAACAGCCTAGGTCTTGTCTTCTTGAGAATAGTGAAAAATTTCCCTAAATTTGTAATGGTATTTAACCAAAATAATGTGTGCTATGTGCTTACTATAGAGAATGTTGAAAACTTGGCATTTGATAAGCTATTATCGCTATTGATACATTACATAAGCTAACTAAATCAAAAATTTCATCCACAAGGTGGAGGGTTCCTGTTCTTCTAAGGAAAATATAATGAAAAATCACTAAAAAAAAAAAAATTAATCACATTACAAGACAAAATTACACACTAACCCTCAAATATACAAAAATTGAATATTTTAGACTTTGGAGATGGAAGGAAATGATTGCTTTAAGGGAGTATTTAACACTTAAGGTATATAGACGGTATTAAAAATATACACAGAAGTATCCTAAGTAGACAACAAACACTTGGTAAAATGAGCTTTGGCAGATGTCCAATAACAAATAATAAAAACTATCCCCTCAAGGGGCTTTAATTAAATGTTTGGTCACTAAGGGCCATCCAAACAATATGGCAGGGCCTCCCTGGTGGCGCAGTGGTTGAGAGTCCGCCTGCCAATGCAGGGGACACGGGTTCGTGCCCCGGTCCGGGAAGATACCACATGCCGCGGAACGGCTGGGCCCATGACCCATGGCCGCTGAGCCTGTGCGTCCGGAGCCTGTGCTCCACAACGGGAGAGACCACAGCAGTGAGAGGCCTGCATACCGAAAAAAAACAACAACAAAAATAAACACAATATGGCAGTACACAAGACAAAACCATTTAAGAATCTGATGGTACTGGCAGTTCTTTGGAGATGCAACAAATAGGAGCGTCTTTTTTTGAAAATTAAATGCTAGCAAATTATAATTAAGTGACCTCAAATAAATTAACTCTCACTGGGTGGGCTCTTAGTTATTTAAATGTTAAGGGAATTAATTTATTCTCATAGAAAGATATCTAGACCCATAACCAAAATTGGGAAGCATGCAGTCACAAAACATCTATATTTTATCTGTATATATGAGCAAAGGAAAATGAGCTTACTACTAGATGCAGCTGATTTATTCTTCATAGGATTTAGCCAAACTAGTATAAACTTGTGTGTAAAGATGAAGGTACCTTTTAATGGAAATCAACACAATCTCTACATTGTTTTGGTCTGACATGCCTGACCAAGCACATGTGCTGTTATAACCACAGAAAGGCAGGCTGATTCCAGCTTTCATTATGCCTGAATAATTGTGGAGTTTTCTAAGCCATTTTGCCTCACTGTAGCTAAGTCTCTTCAATTTGTAGAGGTAACCAAGAGCAGACTATACCTAAGGTTATTTTCCACTCAATATTTTATACATGTAAGAAAATAATACTTTATATAGTAAATGTATAGAACATTTCAGCCATATAAATCCTTAAAGATAAGATGATATATAATTAATAAGCAAATATCTTGATTATAATTTCTTTGGGTTATAGAAGCATAAATTTGAATGCAGAGATATTTAATTCAACTACCTTGTCCTAATTATAAATTATTGTTTACCCTAGAATATTGTGAAAATGGTAATGTACATCTAACTCAAGTTGAGAAGTGTATAATTTTGCTATATATTCAAAACTATTTAATTTGTATCATTTTGGGGGCAAATAAAACAACACTGAAATGACATAGAGCTTAATAATTAGAAGAAAAATATTTATGTAAATTATAATGAACATTATGAATAAGCATGACAATTTATACAATTTTACTGTCATGTTCTTAATGAGTGTCAAAATAAAGCTGAAGGACTACACCCAAAATTATTTTAAATATTAATAATTATACAATGCTGTTAGAAATGTTACTGGGTAGAAAGTGTTTTGATTTATATATTTAAAAAACTTGTTTAAGAAATTATGAAAGTAATATATATGCTACTTGTCATCAAGAACTCATGGAATATTTCTTCTCAAAATGAAGATTTGCTTCATTATTCATTATTATTTCAAGTTAATTCAAATATAAATAGTCATAGACTTCTAAAAAAAATTTAAAGCAAGCAAATATGAACATGATGTTAAGGAATAATGGTATATGATAGACAAAGTCAAGACAAGTATCACCATTTTTCAAAAGTAAATTCTAAGGAAGAAACTTGAAATGTTGATGAATCATTGCACTTCTCTGTATAAGGGGGAAAGTTGCTTCAATTTCTATTGAGTCTTGCACTAGGGCCTGTGTTTTTGCCACATGAGAATGGAACAATAGGTTTTAGATCTGCAGTCAGTAACATGTGGCAGTGAGTGTCAGCTTGTAAATAGTTTCACAATTCTGTGCATCACTGCCTCTGTTGATTCTTCAACTTGGCTCTGCTTATTCTATTGTTTCCCTCTTGAATAACTATAATACCCTACTCAAAGACTCTATTATTATCTGAAGCATATTTGTCTATATGAGAGACTATTTATTAGGTTTGCCGCTGGATTGACAGTACTGTTGGTGTGAAAGACTGCCAGGTGATTAAATTTTTCATTCAGTAATTTCCAAAAATATTACCTAGATTGTAAGAAGGTCTTTTACCTCCTTAATTAAATCACTTATCAAATTATATTTATTGTCCTCAGGAAGCACATTAAAATAAAAGTAATAAAAATTTAGAAAGTCATCTTTATAAGTAAATGTCATATATAGCATTTACATCTCAGGTAAATGCACTCTGCCTAACTAGATGATTACCATCTATTTGTTAGGTTTATAAGTTTTTGGTTAAAATTTTCTTTGACAGACTGGCATATGTAAATGAATATTTAACAAATCAGTTAATACTGCTTACAAAACCATCAATGATATATAAGAGGAATTCCAAAGAAACTGACTATTGCGAATACTTTATTAAACAGAATGAAATAAGGGAAAGAATACAGTAATAACTCTTTAAGTGAAAATGTGTGTCACCTGATTTCTTTGCACAGATATATGTCTGGTTTGGAATTAACTGGTGGAAGTTGTCTACTTTTGTTTTTAGTTTCTGTGTGTGTGTGTGTGTGTGTGTGTGTGTGTGTGTGTTTGTTATAGCAAGACAAAATTTCCCCCAGTGCTCATAAATAAAAATATTTCAGTTCTGCAAATTCTCGTTGCATAGCAGATTCTTGTTCAGAATCTCATTGCTTTCAGTTGTCAAAGTTCATTTCAACTTAATTAGATAGTTAAATTTTAAGAATCTCCTGTGAATATCTAGTAAATATCTCTTTTTGAACTCCTATCATACTTTCTTAAGGCACTTAGTGTGTGTATACACATATATATATTTCCTTATATTTATATATACAAATAATTTTACAAATGTGACTTTTCCAGATAGGATTTTTTAAAATCAAGTAATAGTTTTGAATTATGTATTTTTAAAATCATTGTCCTTATCCACTTTCATAGAGTGCATGGTGCTACTTTGGCTGTTGAATCCAATAACAGCATCAGATTCCTATAGTGCTAACTGGCATGTGATCTTCATTACCAGGTGTATCATTAGAGCCCAACTAGCTCACAGACACATACAGCAACATTTTATTTTCTTCTCTAATCACCGATACAGACAAGCTAATATATGTTTATGTGTAGAAATTAGTATAATTAATTGCTGAATGCCTGGGTTGTTCTCTCTGAATCACTACTGTGAAAAGTGAAAATATTTATTCTATTTAAAAGATTGTACTTAAGACCAAGCTCTCATTTTTCTATTTTCCATGATGATTTTATTTTGAAGAAAACTGGAGATAAGATGACTATTTAAGTAGAATCAGAAAAATAATGTCAATTTCTGGTGGGTTCAGGAGAACAAGATAACATGACTAAGCTTTCTATTTATGAAAGTCAAAATGTTTTTATTGGCAAAACCCATGAGTAAGAAAGAAAACGTCTCACATGTTTACAAATATTTTAAATTAAAGCACATTTGAGTGTGCTTTTATGAACTGACTTAACCAAATACCAAATTTATTGTTAAATAACAACATTTTTCTAAACACTGACATTTTCTAAAAATAAGCAAATTCTTAATATGTAAATAAAGAAATTGGAATATTCATCAACAATCATACATATGTATAAAATTTGTCTCATTTGGGTGTTTGATTAATGGATGAAAACTTAAGAAAATGTCATAGAGAGAAAATATGAACACCCAATGTTTATAAAGATGAAAGTGGCATCTGGAATCTGTTTGCATAAAATACATTTCTCCTTTTTACACTGGAGCACAGCTATGTCCAGGTGGGTAAGTGTCTCCAACTAGAGTCCTAGTGATCAATGACATTAACAATTAGATGAACATCTAACATTCCTTAATAAGCAAGATACAAAGCAAGCATTGGATGTTCTCTTTATCTCGGATTCAGATACCTTAAATATAATGTGAAATTTGCAATCAATTTATTAAACACATCCTTTTGATTCTCATTATTTTCTTACTCCACTTTTACGATGCATTCTTAGTCTCAAAGAAAAAACATTGCTAACTACAAGGGACTTAGTTATAAAATTTGAGAATTACATTATAATGATGTGTCAATCACTGATCTAGTGTTTCTTCTTTTAAAAAGATGAGAAGGTATCTTTTTTGAAAGTACTTAAAGAAGATAACATTTAAATTATATTCTGTATTATAAGGCTCAACTCAAGAATTTATGATGCCAGATGTTTACTGAGGTAAATGAAATCATTGTCGTTTGAAGTTTCTAAAAGTCTGCTACTACCCAAAGTCATTAAAGTCCAGTATTAGATTTTCAAAACCTTTTATCACCCAAAGCTTTTGTAGACCCAATATATTCAGCTACTACATGAGAAATCTTAAAATTTGTAAATTTTAAATTTATTATGCCTGCTAGGATCTACTAAATTTCTCTGCCATTTAAAAACTTAACAAAAGAAGATGCTTTAGGGCTTCCCTGGTGGTGCAGTGGTTGAGAATCCGCCTGCCAATGCAGGGGACACAGGTTCGTGCCCCAGTCCGGGAAGATCCCACATGCCGCAGAGCGGCTGGGCCCGTGAGCCATGGCCACTGAGCCTGTGCTCTGCAATGGGAGAGGCCACAACAGTGAGAGGCCCGCCCGCGTACCACAAAAAAAAAAAAAAAAAAGAAGATGCTTTATAAACTTAAAAATATAATCTCTTAAAACACAGCTACCCTTTTTCATTTTCGTTGGAGGAAGGTATAAAATCATAATATTTCACTTGAAGATGAATAGCATAAAAGAAGAAATAAAAATATCAGTTAAGGAGAAAAGGAGCAGGGAATTCCCTGGCTGTCCAGTGGTTGACATTCCACATTTTCACTGCTGAAGGCCTGGGTTCAGTCCCTGATTGGGGAACTAGGATCCCACAAGCCACAGGGACCAAAAAAAAAAAAAAAAAAAATAAGGAAGAAAGGAGGAGTAAAGGTAGCTGTAAAGTTAAAAACAAGTGAGTTTCCATGTCACATCCATACCTGTTACCATCAAACATAAATGATTTGATATTCAGATGTTCCTGTAATGTCTAGGGACAAAACATATAGAGATAATGCCATACAATAATATTTAAAAACGAAAGCCAAAATGAGACATTGACAGCAGTTAGAAAATAACATGAAATGGGATGGGACTAAAATTATGGCCGGTTGATCCAAATATTTGATAAATACCCTACACTCACTCCACATCAACAACAACAACAACAAAAGAGCAAAACATTGGGCTTCCCTGGTGGCGCAGTGGTTGAGAATCCGCCTGCCGATGCACGGGATGCGGGTTCGTGCCCCGGTCCGGGAAGATCCCACATGCCGCGGAGCGGCTGGGCCCGTGAGCCATGGCCACTGAGCCTGCGCATCTGGAGCCTGTGCTCCGCAACGGGAGAGGCCACAACAGTGAGAGGCCCGCGTACCACAAAAAAAAAAAAAAAAAAAAAAAAGCAAAACATTAAATAACAAACATTACAGGGAAAAATTAAAATAAATTGCAGTTCTAAAGAGAAATCTACAGTTATATTAGCCTAATTAGAATCAACAAAAAGGCACTAAGGACATAGACCGGATGGACATCTGATACCTTTAACCATTCTGCCTTTCCCATGTAATGTCACCATGAAGAGGAACCAGAATCTTTAATCTTGCTGATCTAATGGCATGCAGATTACTTCCTTTAAGTCAGGCAAGCTAAATTTTTCAATTACTTATCTCCTTATACAGAATGTAGGTATTGAAAGAATTTTAAAATACGTTAGAAGAACTGTACATATAATACAGTTATATAATATAATAAATCAAGACAGCTCCTTACAAAGTTGGTGTGGTTTAAACTAGTGATATCTCTCACTCTTGCAAATTCCTATCTATTGTAAAGGTCAGTCTGTATCTCCTTGCTGGTTGTAACTCCAGCTGTAAGATTAATAATCATCAACTCTCTTTGGACACATTAACTTGGACATGTTACTAATCTTCAGTACTTCTTACAGATGTGAAATATGTTCTAGCTATTCTGATTTTACATGTTGCTCTCAGGAAATTCTGCTTTGATGGTTTAATCAAAAGCTGTTCCGGGTTCCAAGAGTTTCATCTGTACCAGGTGAGTATTTTATTATCATTACTGCTGAAAATGATTTCAAATAACCAGTAAGTTTTAGAGTTGAATAACATATTATTTCTAAAATATATTTTGTTTAATGGCATGGGGGGAGGAAATCAGAAGAATTATAAAATGTATCTACTAACTCCTAGAAGGTAAAATGTAGCTGTAAGGACAGAGCATGGATCCATGACAGGATATGGGACAATAATAGTTTGTGGGTGACAAAATAGTAAATCGGTGTTAAATCCTGAGTGTCATATAAAGTTAGAGTAAAAAAGAGAATACAGAAACCTGAGAAGAGCAGGGAAGACTCACCAGAAGATTAAGAAATCAAACTGAGTTTTGACATGTGAAAAGGAACCAAGTTAGTGGCCTTGTGAGAAGGATGATGTAGGTTGAGGAAACAGCAAAGACAAATGCAGAGAATCAAGAGAAAATTAAGTTATGTTTGGGGGACAGGATGTAAAGTTTGGAAAGATAGTTTGAAAAGAGTCTGAATGATGAAGTAATGAGATTAGAATTTTGGGTTAGACCAGTGGGTGAAGAACTTTGAGTGAGGGGGGTAACATTATGAAAATGGTGTTTACACAGGATTAGTCTGGTGATAGTTATGCTGAACTGTGGAAATGAGAAGACACGGAAGTAGAGAGACCAGCTGGGGTGACTCAGAGAGTACAGGTGAACACTGAGGGGGATGAGAATAAAAGGAAATATTTAGCTTCACTTTTTGTTTTTATAAGTCGTATCCACTTTTTAGCATCTCTAAAAACAAAAACATATATTGCCAACAGAAAAGGTATCCTAACTATTGCAAAGAGAGAGATATGGAAAATGATTTCTCAAAAAAGCCATCAAAGCTCTGGTGAAAAAGGATTTCAATTCCTGAAGGAGCAATACCAGTCACAACATAACATTTAACTACTTAAAAGGAAAAATGAGAGAGACCTTCAAGATGGCAGAGGAGTAAGACATGGAGATCACATTCCTCCCCACAAATACATCTGCCTGTGGAACAACTTCTATAGAACACCCACTGAACGCTGGCAGAAGACCTCAGACTTCCCCAAAGGCAAGAAACTCCCCACGTATCTGGGTAGGGCAAAAGAAAAATGAAAAAGCAAGACAAAAGAATAGGGATGGGACCTGCACCTCTGGGAGGGAGCTGTGAAGGAGGAAAAGTTTCCACATGCTAGGAAGCCCCTTCACTGGCGGAAACAGAGGCTGGGCGGGGGTGGGGGGGAGATTCAGAGCCACGGAGGAGAGCACAGCAAGAGGGGTGCAGAGGACAAAGCAGAGAGATTCCCACACAGAGGATCTGTGCTGACCAGCACTCACCAGCCCGAGAGGCTTGTCTGCTCACCCGCCGGGGCGGGTAGGGGCTGTGAACTGAGGCTGTGGCTTCGGAGCTCAGATCCCAGGGAGAGGACTGGGGTTGGCTGTTTGAACACAGGCTGAAGGGGGCTGGGCACCACAGCTACCTGGGAGGGAGTCCAGGAAAAAGTCTGGACCTGCCTAAGAGGCAAGAGACCATTGTTTCAGGGTGCTCAAGGAGAGGGGGTTCAGAGCACAACCTAAATGAGCTCCAGAGACAGGCACGAGTCGCAGCTATCAGTGCGGACACCAGAGATGGGCATAAAACGCGAAGGCTGCTGCTGCAGCCACCAAGAAACCTGTGTGCAAGCACAGGGCACTATCGAGGCTTCTCCCAGGAGGAGGAGCTATAGTTTGTAGTTCTTGTTATCATTTGTGGATTTGTTTTTTGGTTTGGTTGCTCTCTTCTTTCTTTTTCTTTTTTTAATTACTTTTTAATTTTTAATAATTTAAAATTTTTTTTATGTTAATAACTTTATTTTATTTTTTCTTTCTTTCTTTTGTTCTCCCTTTTCTTCTGAGCCATGTGGCTGACAGGGTGTTCGTGCTCCAGCTGGGTGTCAGGCCTGTGTTTCTAAGGTGGGAGAGCCGACATCAGGAATTGGTCCATCAGAGACCTCCCGGCTCCATGTAATATCAAACTGAGAAAGCTCTCCCAGAGATCTCCATCTCAACGTTAAGACCTAGCTCCACTCAACAACCAGCAAGCTATAGTGCTGGACACCCTATGCCAAAAAACTAGCAAGACAGGAACACAACCCCAGCCATTAGCAGAGATGGTGCCTAAAATCATAATAAGGTAACAGACACCCCAAAACACACCACTGGACAGGGTCCTGCCCACCAGAAAGACAAGATCCAGCCTCATCCACCAGAACACAGGTACCAGTTGGCTCCTACCAGGAAGCCTACACAACCCACTGAACAAACCTTACCCACTGGGGGCAGACACCACAAACAACAAAAACTATGAACCTGCAGCCTACAAAAAGGAGATCCCAAACAGAGTAAGTTAAGCAAAATGAGAAGAAAGAGAAACACACAGCAGATGAAGAAGCAAGGCAAAAGCCCACCAGACCTAACAAATGAAGAAGAAATACACAGTCTACCTGAAAAGGAATTCAGAGCAATGATAGTAAACATGATCCAAAATTGTGGAAATAGAACGAAGAAAATACAAGAAAGGTTTAACAAGGACCTAGAGGAACTATATAGCAATAAAACAATGATGAACAAAACAATAAATGAAATTTAAAATTCTCTAGAAGGAATCAATAGCAGAATAACTGAGGGAGAAGAACGGATACATGACCTGGAAGATAAAATAGTGAAAATAACTACTGCAGAGCAGAATAAAGAAAAAAGAATGAAAAGAATTGAGGACAGTCTCAGAGACCTCTGGGACAACACTAAACACACCAATATTCGAATTATACGGGTCCCAGAAGAAGAAGAGAAAAAGAAAGGCTTAGAAAATATTTCAAGAGATTATAGTTGAAAACTTCCCTAATATGGGAAAGGAAAGAGTCAATCAAAGCCAGGAAGCTCAGAGAGTCCCATACAGGATAAATTCAAGGAGAAACAAGCCAAGCCACATATTAATCAAACTATCAAAAGTTAAATACAAAGAACAAATATTAAAAGCAGCAAGGGAAAAACAACAAATAACATACAAGGGAATCCCCATACGGTTAACAGCTGATTTTTCAGCAGAAACTCTGCAAGCCAGAAGGGAGTGGCAGGATATATTAAAGTGGTGAAAGGGAAAAAACTACAGAAAGATTACTCTACCCAGCAAGGATCTCATTCAGATTTGACAGAGAAATTAAAACCTTTACAGACAAGCAAAAGCTAAGAGGATTCACCACCACCAAACCAGCTTTACAACAATGCTAAAGGAACTTCTCTAGGCACGAAACACAAGAGAAGGAAAAGACCTACAATAATAAACCAAAATAATTAAGAAAATTAAACTAGGAACATACATATCGATAACTATATTAAATGTAAGTGGGCTAAATGCTCCAACCACAAGACACAGACTGGATGAAAGGACACCAGAACAAGACCCGTAAATATGCTGTCTACAAGAGACCCACTTCAGACATAGCGACACATGCAGACTGAAAGTGAGGGATGGAAACAGATATTCCATGCATATGGAAATCAAAAGAAAGCTAGAGTAGCAATTCTCATATTAAACTAAATAGACTTTAAAATAAAGACTATTACAAGAGACAAAGAAGGACACAACATAATGATCAAGGGATTAATCCAAAAAGAAGATATAGCAATTGTAAATATTTATGCACCCAACAGAGGAGCACTTCAATATATAAGGCAAATGCTAACAGCCATAAAAGGGGAAATCAACAGTAACACAATCATAGTAGGGGACTTTAACACCCCACTTTCACCAATGGACAGATCATCCAAAATGAAAATTAATAAGGAAACGCCAGCTTTAAATGATACATTAAACAAGATGGACTTAATTGATATTTATAGGATATTCCATCCAAAAAACAACAGAATACACTTTCTTCTCAAGTGCTCATGGAACATTCTCCAGGATAGATCATATCTTGGGGAACTAATCAATTCTTGGCAAATTTAAGAAAATTGAAATTGTATAAAGTATCTTTTCTGACCACAATGCTATGAGACTAGATATCAATTACAGGAAAAAAATCGGTAAAAAAATACAAATACATGGAAGCTAAACAATACACTACTAAATAACCAAGAGATCACTGAGGAAATCAAAGGGGAAATCAAAAAATACCTAGAAAAAAATGACAATGAAAACACGACAACCCAAAACCTATGGGATGCAGCAAAAGCAGTTCTAAGATGGAGGCTTATAGTAATACAATTTTACCTAAAGAAACAAGAAACATCACAAATAAACAACCTAACTGTACACCTAAATCAAAAAGAGAAAAAGAAAAAAGAAAAAAGAAAAAAAAATCCATAGTTAGCAGAAGGAAAGAAATCATAAATATCAGATCAGAAATAAATGAAAAAGAAATGAAGGAAACAATAGCAAAGATCAATAAAACTAAAAGCTGGTTCCTTGAGTAGATAAACAAAATTGATAAACCATTAGCCAGACTCATCAAGAAAAAAAGGGAGAAGACTTAAATCAATAGAATTAGAAATGAAAAAGGAGAAGTAACAACTGACACTTCAGAAATACAAAGGATCATGAGAGATTACTACAAGCAACTCTATGCCAATAAAGTGGACAACAATGAAGAAATGGACACATTCTTAGAAAAGCACAACCTTCTGAGACTGAACCAGGAAGAAATAGAAAATATAAACAGACCAATCACAAGCACTGAAAGTGAAACTGTGATTAAAAAATCTTCCAGGACCAGAATTCTACCAAACATTTAGAGAAGAGCTAACACCTATCCTTCTCAAATGCTTCCAAAATATAGCAAAGGGAGGAAGACTCCCAAACTCATTCTACAAGGTCACCAGAACCCTGATACCAAAACCAGACAAAGATATCACAAAGAAAGAAAACTACAGGCCAATATCACTGATGAACATAGATGCAAAAATCCTCAACAAAATACTAGCAAACAGAATCCAGCAGCACATTAAAAGGATCATACATTATGATCAAGTGGTGTTTATCCCCATAATGCAAGGATTCTTCAATATACACAAATCAATCAATGTGATACACCATATTAACAAACTGAAGGAGAAAAATCATATAATCATCTCAATAGATGCAGAAAAAGCTTTAGACAAAGTTCAATATCCATTTCTGATAAAAACCCTTCAGAAAGTAGGCATAGAGGGAACTTACCTCAACATAATAATGTCCATATACGACAAACCCACAGCCAACATTGTTGTCAATGGTGAAAAACTGAAACCATTTCCACTAAGATCAAGAACAAAACAAGGTTGCCCACTCTCACCACCATTATTCAACATAGTTTTGGAAGTTTTAGCCACAGCAGTCAAGAGAAGAAAAAGAAATAAAAGGAATCCTAAATCGGAAAAGAAGTAAAACTGTCACTTTTTGCAGATGACATGATACTATACATGGAGAATCCTAAAGATGCTACCAGAAAACTACTAGAGCTAATCCACGAATTTGGTAAAGTAGCAGGGTACAAAGTGAATGCACAGAAATATCTTGTATTCTTATACACTAATAATGAAAAATCTGAAAGAGAAATTAAGGAAATACTCCCATTTACCATTGCAACAAAAACAATAAAATACCTAGGAATAAACCTACCTAAGGAGACAAAAGACCTGTATGCAGAAAATTATGACACTGGTGAAGGAAATTAAAGATGATACAAATAGATGGAGAGATATACCATGTTCTTGGATTGGAAGAATCAACATTGTGAAAATGACTATACCACCCAAAGCAATCTACAGATTCAGCGGAATCCCTATCAAACTACCAGTGGCATTTTTCACAGAACTAGAACAAAAAATTTTCACAATTTGTATGGAAACACAAAAGACCCCAAATAGCCAAAGCAATCTTGAGAAAGAAAAATGGAGCTGGAGGAATCAGGCTCCCTGACTTCAGACTACACTACAAAGCTACAGTAATCAAGACAGTATGGTACTGGCACAAAAATAGAAATATAGATCAATGGAACAGGACAGAAAGCCCAGAGATAAACCCACACACATATGGTCACCTTATTTTTGATAAAGGAGGCAAGAGTATACAATGGAGAAAAGACAGTCTCTTCAATAAGTTGTGCTGTGAAAACTGGACAGCTACATGTAAAAGAATGAAATTAGAACACTCCCTAACACCATACATAAAAATAAACTCAAAATGGATTAAAGACCTAAATGTAAGGCCAGACACTAAAACTCTTAGAAGAAAACATAGGCAGAACACTCTATGACATAAATCACAGCAAGATCCTGTTTGACCCACCTCCTAGAGAAATGGAAATAAAAACAAAAATAAACAAATGGGACCTAATGAAACTTAAAAGCTTTTGCACAGCAAAGGAAACCATAAACAAGATGAAAAGACAACCCTCAGGATGGGAGAAAATAGTTGCAAATGAAGCAACTGACAAAGGATTAATCTCCAAAATTTACAAGCAGCTCATGCAGCTCAATATCAAAAAAAAAAAAAAACAAAAACACCCCAATCCAAAAACGGACAGAAGACCTAAACAGACATTTCTCCAAAGAAGATATACAGGTTGCCAACAAACACATGAAAGGATGTTCAACATCATTAATCATTAGAGAAATGCAAATCAAAACTACAATGAGGTATCACCAGACACTGGTCAGAATGGCCATCCTCAAAAAATCTACAAACAATAAATGCTGGAGAGGGTGTGGAGAAAAGGGAACCCTCTTGCACTCTTGGTGGGAATGTAAATGATACAACCACTATGGAGAACAGTATGGAGGTTCCTTAAAAAACTAATTATAGAACTACCAAATGACCCAGCAATCCCACGACTGGGCATATACCCTGAGAAAACCATAATTCAAATAGAGTCATGTACCACAGCGTTCACTGCAGCAGTATTTACAATAGCCAGGACATGGGAGCAACCTAAGTGTCCATTGACAGATGAATGGATAAAGAAGACGTGGCACATATATACAATGGAATATAAGCCATAAAAAGAAACGAAATTGAGTTATTTGTAGTGAGGTGGATGGACCTAGAGTCTGTCATACAGAGGGAAGTAAGTGAAAAAGAGAAAAACAAATACTGTATGCTAACACATATATATATGGAATCTAAAAAAAAAAAAAGCAAATGGTTCTGAAGAACCTAGGGGCAGGACAGGCATAAAGACACAGGCGTAGAGAATGGACTTGAGGACACAGGGAGGGGGTAGGGTAAGCTGGGACAAAGAGAGAGTGGCAGTGGACATATATACACTACCAAATGTAAAATAGATAGCAAGTGGGAAGCAGCTGCATAGCAGAGGGAGATCAGTTTGGTGCTTTGTGACCACCTAGAGGGATGGGATAGGGGGGATGTGAGGGAGATGCAAGAGGGAGGAGATATGGGGATATATTTATATGTATAGCTGATTCACTTTTTTATAAAGGAGAAACTAACACACAATTTAAAGCAATTATATTCCAATAAAGATGTTTAAAAAAAAAGGAAAATAAAGGTAGAGGGGAAAGAGGAGAAAAATCATGAAGTAAAAAATATATATATATTAAAATCTATCTTTATTCTAAATGGATGCATTTTGATGATATTGTTTTCATTTTTCCTTTTCCTTTGATGAGTCTGAAATTCAATCTAACACAAGTGATTACTAAGATAATTCATGTGGTCAGATGCTGGCACCATCAGCGTCATATTCAACAATTTTTACAGTGTGTCAGAGACAAAGGTCTTTTTGTAATTTCATATGCAGCTAGATTTTTCAGAATCACTCGTACTTGTTAGGATTTTCTGACTCCTTGTCACTTATTATATTTTTGTTTCCTAAAGAGGACTTGAGGGCAAAGACTACATAACTGAGACTTGAATGTCCCTTAAGAAAAGATATATTTTAAATCATTTCTTCACAAAATGGGCCTTGGATTGAAATCATTGCATTATTGCTTACTACTCCTCAATAAAACTAAAAAAAAAAAAACAATTTCCAGATACATTGTAAACTCCAAGAGTCTATAAGTTCTTGATGTTCAATATAACAATGATAAATTCCTTTGTGTAGTTCTAAAATGTTTAATGGTGAGGATGATATTACCCCTAAGGTTGTACTAAGAGAATTCTATATCAGTTTAACAAAAAATCAAAACATTGGTCCTGAGGTTATTATATAGAGAGAACACTCTTGGTTAAACCAAGGTTGATAGGCTACTGGCATGAGAACCTATTCCCTCCTACACATATTGAACATTTTATACAGAAAAATGACAGTTATATTCAGTACCAAGACACAAAAAATTCCATTAGACTTCTATTAGGATATAAAGCAATAACCTTAACACTTAGTTTAGATACTTGCTTAATCAACAACTGTCTTTTTCTCTAAAACCATAGAAAAAAGTTTATTAGAATGCCACTGATAAGCAAATTAATGTCATAAAATTCAAGTATAAACATCACAGAACTAGTGGTCATCTATTTTCTGCTGAAGATATATTAAATGATTGAAATATCATGAACCACTTCCACCACCTACACACACACACACACACACACACACACACACACACACAAATGCATTGGATTTAAAGATCAAGACTGCTCCTGTTTAAGACAAAGTGTAAGGTTTTTCTTCAGAAGATTGCATATCTGATGAAGTGTCAACTCAAGGTTGCTATTTTTATGCTGTGAAGCTTTAAGTTCTGCTGCTACCCATGGAAAACATGTGAGTTAGTGCTGTTTTATTGTACTTGTTAAGAATTAATGTTAAAACAAAGGGCCTTATTGAAGTGTTTTAATATCTAGATTAAGAAATTGGATCAAACCTCTACTGTAATTCTAGGTTGGCAACTTAACAATAAGATAAAAAATGAAAAAAAAAATAAACCCTACATATAAACTTCAGAGATATTATACCATGGCTGTAAATTCCTTATCTCTGACTTCAATATGCTCCAGCAAAGCACTCTATCCATACAGCTCTGCTGCTGTGTTTTCAGTATGTATGGTTCATTCATTCATTCATCAAACATCGATTGCTTAACTCTCAGGTGCCAAGCTTTTGGAGCACTGGTAACTGGGGACACACAGATACATGAGACATGATGTCTGTCTTCAAGAAACTCACAGTTCAGTTGGATAGACGGTCGTGTAAACAAATCATTATAATAGAGTGAGACGTGCTAACAGATGCTTGTACAATGGGGCTGTTATGATAGATAAGGTATATTTGCTTAGGGATTCAAGAAGGCCTTTAATGGAAAGTAGCATGTGAGCAATATTTTGAAGAAAGAATTGGAGTTTCCAAGGCAGATTAAGTAAAAATCAATGTAAGAAAATGATAAATACTTATGTGAACTAAGTGACTAAGATTCAGCTGCTATTCATAAATAATACCCAGCTGGAAAGACACTAGTGGAGTAGAGAACAGATGATGTGAAGTCAGAAGGCCTGGCTATAAATGCAAGACAGTGAAGTGACCCTGGAAAATTTATGCAGCCCAATTTTCAATCTCTAAAGTGTAGATTTAAAAAATGGATTAACAGAGTTATTAAGGAAAGCATATAAATCTGTTCTATATGTTCTAAAGCACCTTACAAATGTTATTTACCTAATTATACCTTTTTTTTTTGTCCAGTGAGTATAGAAGTAGAGATCATTTAATTACAAAAATATGCTTCTTAGAAATGTCAAGGCCAAGAGGCAAACTTCACGTTTCTCTTTAATATAAATAATATTTCAGTAAAATCTGAGGAGCTTGCAGTAAGGTCTCTTCATATTACATTACTGTCATTAATGCCTATGAAGCTAATTAACTCTTGAACAAGGGCATCCATGATAAAGCATGGATCATATTTAAGAGACATCATTTACAACCAAATAGCACCTGAACAAACCAGGTCAGATTCCAAGCTTTTCAGATACCTAAGGTGATGAACTCCTCTGTGATTAAAGCTAATTTGGGTCTAGTTTTCTGTTACTTGCAATGTAATTAACAATCAATATTAACAATTTATGCCCTATACCTGTTACTAGCAAGAAAAAAAAAGCGTAGTTTATTTCTTGCTTGTTGCTTTCCTAGCTATCCTTCCTGGTCTGAATTTCTCTTGTATATCTATTCTTGGCTCCTTCTAACTTCAGTCTATACAATCTTCATCCCTAAAGTAAGTCACATGCTGTCAGAGACTTATAAGGGATGGGTTACGCTTATCCATAACTAAATTGTCTCTCACGTGACCTGATGCTCTGTGACATGATGCTCATAGTTACTCTATTCTCATTTTAGCTTACCTACCTATAAGCTCCTTTCAAGTGGCAAAATAAAAATACACTTTCAAATCATACCCACAGCATACTTGCCTGTTCCTGGTTTACAGTTCAATTATACCATATCATCATAGCTGTCTTTTTCCTCACTTGTACTTTTATTCTCCAAGGGTATTTTGTTCTTTTACATTGTGGAGCCCTCTCAGGACAGCATTCTGATATTATGTTCTTACTGGAGCCTTTGGAAGAAGTTCTTCCACTGCACAGGGTTAAGTGCATTTCCTTTGTTGAGTGGCAACAGCAACCTCACTTAAGGAATTAACCTTTTCTTTTCTTCTCTTTCTAACAGCACCAGCAGGATGCTTTCTTCTGAAAAACTGAGTACCTGGCATATGGAAAAATCAACTATTTGTAGTAAAAGCTTGAGGCTTCTGACGGCTTTTGTGGGCATCCCGTATAAATTCACTAGGTTGGAATTAACAGGTCTGTCCTTGCATAAATGAACAGAAAGTCTGCAAAGTAATTCTCTGCTAATCAGAGCAAATTAGTCTTGGATTCTACTGACATGGAAAGATTCTAACTGGCCTCCAGTCTAAGGACTAGTAATAATTATATTACCGTGGATTAGAAAGTATTAATATTTATATCCCTTTGTAAGATGTAATCTTTATTTAAAATCTAATATCTAAATTTCACCCAATATTGTAATACTATGATTATTAACATAGTTTTGGACTTGATAAATATACACATTCTTGTCTGGAGACTGAGTATAGCCATAGTTAAGAAATATCTCCCATTAATCTCTCAGTTTTCAAAATTCCTGAGATGTTCTTATCCTATACCTGTCATTTAATAATGTTTAGTAATTAGCAATAGCTTTATTTTATACATCTATTCAAGAATGTATTTATTGAGTACCCATTACTGCACGAACCTTGAACTAAATAGTAGAGACATAATTATGTGAAAGGGGAAGATGAGGTCCCTGTCTTTATGGAATTCATGTTCTAACAAATATTTGCACAAAGATTGCTTGAAGTTCAGAAAAGTGCAAATACTATGCAACTATAATATATTAATTATTGTTAAAATATATAACCAAGGCACAAGTTACCTATGCATGTGGACCTTTAAAAATGATAATTGGAATACTTTAAATATCTTGCAATTTTATTTGTCAATTATACCTCAGTAAACCTGGGAGGGGAGTGGAGTTCACCTGAATGCTTTTTAATGAGAATAAGTGGTGTTTCCTATCACATCAGGCATGATGGGATAGTTTTAATCAGGCAAGCAGTAAGAAACTCAAAGCATCAGAGTAAATCAGGAAAGGAGAATGCCTAGAAGCAGAAAAAGGCAACGTCTTATTTTCCTTTCCTTCAAGGTGCTGTGCAACCCTAATATTTAGAAAACGTGGAAGAAAAGGCAAAATAAACATGTACTTGTAGTCACTTCTTTGAAATATTCTTCTAAAATGTAAACTGACTGTTGAAATGTAAAGCATGGACCAGAATTAAAACCCTAAAGTTTTAAAAAAATTAAAGTAAAAAAAATTAAAGTGTTAATTTAAAAACTCACCACACAAATTAAATCAAATAGATTTGCCATCAGATGAGAACTTACCACTTTTCTATGTCTCTCAAGTTAGTTCTGAGTACAGAAATAAATACTAGCCTCAAGGAAGGAAATGATCAAAATGAATGAAGTATATGTAAGGACATCTGACATACTGGCCTTTGCAATTATGAGAGACATTCAATTAAATAAGGCCATTTAGAACTTGATAAAGCATCATTGGTTTCAAAATGTGGAAATGATGAACTCATAAAAGAAGCTCTGAAGTCAATCAGCCATCCAATTAATCAATAAATTAACTGAGCAGTCTCTTTCTTCACCGTTACTGTATTTCTCTTTCAATACAGATGGGTGTATTTTGAGGAGTAATTTTTGAAGAGAGAAATGACAATTGTTTGACTTCTATGGAGTAATAGTAATTAGATAATCAGGGAAAGGCAGAGATAGTGGCTCCTATTACAGTGAGCATTTGTCCAAAAGATGCAGCTGTACATGCCCCACTGTTTGTAATCTTGGAATTAAAAAAAATGTACACACTGCTATATTTAAAATAGATAACCAACAAAGACCTACTGTATAGCACAGGGAACTCTGCTCAATACTCTATAATAACCTAAATGGGAAAAGAATTTGAAACAGAATAGATACAGATATATGTATAACGGAATCACTTTGCTGTACACCTGAAACTAACACAACATTGTTAATCAACTATAATATAAAACAGAAGTTTAAAAAATGTAAATGATGACCAAGTTCAAGAGTACTGGTTTGCACTTTGAAGTTTATAAACTGGCAGTCATGTTATAGGATAGTGTACAAATGCAGGGGGAGGGATTTGTTTTTGAATATTTGCCCGCAGCAATGACAGAGGAGAAATCCACATGAAGTTACTCATTAGTTTAATCTTCAAGAACATTTTGAGTCCATCTTATCTGTTTTTTAAAACTGCTGTTATGAAGTATTTGTATATCCAGAGGAAGAATAAAATTTCAACAATTTGAAAATTAAGCCTATTTTTTAAAAAACTGTACTTTAGTTAACTTGAAATTACTAAAATTTAACTACCCACATACTGTCAAAATCAAATATAAATAAGCACTATTGTGTACAGAAAGTTATAGTAGCAACTGTGGTCCTTTCATTTTCTTTTATCCCTTTATATCAATTATGAAATAATTCCTGTCTATGCTTATAAATTCTTCTGTTGGATTTATAACACATAAATTTACAACTATTTCAGTGCAAAGTTAAAAATCATGTTAGAATTTTTCCCATCATATAACATTTGAAAAGGAAATATTTTAATATGATGTAAGTACCATTTAAAAAGACAATTTATTAAAAATAATTTAACATGCTATACTTTGGAATATTTAATTCAAAAGGATTTGCCTCTTTGAATAATTAAATGTGTCACTTTAGAACAGAATTTCCACAAAACTATATGTGTGTGTGTGTGTGTGTGTGTGTGTGCGCGCGTGTGTGTGTATGAAATGTCTTCAAAACTTGAGGATCTTTTAAGTCTTTGCTTAAGTAATTAAAAGTATTATATATACTTTCAAAAAATTAATTAAACATTTTGTACCATTAGAGATCAATTATATGTCACACAAACTCTAAGTTAGATTATTTGAGTCATGGCAAGTGCAATGGAGAAGTTTTGAAATATGTAATATTAATGAAATTAGCTTAATATTATCTATATTTTTCTATAGATATCATGTTATCATCATAACAACCCAAGAAGGAGAAGTCATTAGACCATATTCACATTCTCTAAATAGTGGAGCTGCTATTTAAACTCAAGAAGTCTGATTCCAGTGTCAAGCATGGTGTGTGTATACATATTATGGAAAGTAAAATCATTTATAAGCTATATCCTAATAAAAAGTGGAAAGGCTTGATGTTAAATGGAGATGTTCCAAAGTGCTTTATTAAGCAGGCCTAGACTGGACTATTATCTCAGCTAAGCCTCACATTTCATAGCCAAAACTTTACCTTCACATATCAGCTGCACAAATAACAAGCAAAAAGGAGGTCCTCAAAAACTTTTTGATTAATCGATAGCTAAGATTTAAATAGCCTTAGTTATCTTGGCAGGTGGAACAATCTATAAAATGTTACTGATGTAAAACCAGTCAAAAGTTGCTAACTAACTGATATATAAGTTGACACATTCTATGTAACAATACACAGGTGGGGTTGCTATAGACAGCAAGATTGTGCATGATGTAAAGAATGCAACATTGCATTTCTGATAAAAATAGATCAAAATTACTCTTCAGGTATTGCAAGGGGTCTTATCAGTAAAAGATACAAATTATAAACTATATAAAACAGGTGACAGTGCCCTCTTGAGGACACTTTTGAAATTTGACACCAGTTACCTATCTAAGAATTCTTCAGGTAAACTGATGTTCTTTTCCATATCCTGGAATTACTGCCTTTTATTTTTGCAATTTTAAGAAAATATAATGCAATGAAAGGACTATTCATGTTGACTCCTCAAACTTTTCCTGAGAAGGTAGCTTTTGTAATATTATCAGATTTAATGCAAGGGTACAGAACTGGTGTAGGTTAGGTTTCCATAACTATAGGAAAGACATGTTGCGATAATTGAACACATAGAGAGCATCAGGCTTGGTACTGAGGATTTCAACCAAAAATGTTTTACGAACATATATCCATACCAAACTATAGTAAATCCAGAATTGCATTCAACAAAAGATTCTAAATATGCTAAACTTGCATAAACTTACCATTCTGCTTATAATGCCATGACTTCTAACAGAAAGAATACAATAGTCAGCCTGAATGTTTTGTGAAACACTTAATTTAGTTCTTTGGTCTAGAGCCTTTATGTTCCTAGAAGTGAGAGTGCCCTCTGGCTCTTCATGTTGTCCCCTGGACACACATACACATAGATAAACCAACACACAGATACACCAACACACCTACACACACACACACACACACACACAAACACACACACACAATGCACATTCCTTCCTTAAGTCTAACATCATAGAGGGTTTGCAATCAAAATACAAATACCCATGAAACAACTCTGGAGTAACCTAAAAAAAAAAAGGAAAAGCCAAAAAAAAGAAGACCAAAAAACAAAGCAGCCTAAGTTTTATCAGAAAGACAGGGATTCAGAGAGTCCATTTGGAAATCTTCTTAATCAGAAATTAAGAAAGCAAGAAAACAGTCAAATGCTCTAATGGATTTTCTTTCTTAAAATCACAGTGATTCCTATGTGTCATTGTGTGTTAGAACAAATTCATAAAAAGCTTCAAAATTCCAAGTCATTCATTTATGGACTAGCTTACTTCCTGAAAAATCTAGCTGGTTATTCAGATTCCTTTTAGGCCATAAATGAGACAAGAGGTGAAGTAAAAAACTAAAATAATATGTTTAGGGGTGACTCTCTAAACCTTGGTAGCTGGATATTAACTCTGAGGAAAGGAAGTGAGGGCCAAAAAGCCACTACACTTTCTCTGTTCATTTGTGTTTCAGCTGTGGAAGAATGACAAATATGTAAAAGAAACTAACCTTACAAAAAAAAAAAAAAAAGAAAGAAAGAAAAAGAAAGAAAGCAAGCTACAATGGATCTTATAATTACATTTATTTTGCCAAGAAACTAAGCTTACTGAAAATAACCAATTAATTAACCTAGAGATTCTTTTGTAATTGTTTGTTAAAACACCAAATTATATAACTAAGACCACGAACATATTTTTGTTGTCTCACCCTTAGTAGTTAGTAATTACTCAGTAGTTTACAAGTATGGTAGTAATTGATTATCTTAGAGTAAATGATCATTATCTTTGAAAATTCAGATAACATATGTAAGATTCAGAATCTTTGGCCCCTTAGCATGAAGAAACACAGAAGTATCAATCAACAAAATATCAAAACAGTGTCTTGCTGGTCTGTTTTATGTGTTCATACTGTTGACAATTAAATTAAGAAAGAAAATGAGAAGAGAAAAGGAAGCATAATGTATTTTTGTCACAGAATCACTATTATTATACAAATATGGGATGTGAAATTAACTATATATTGATGTAAAAAAAGGTACAGTTTTAAAATGTGTCCCAATAGCGTTATACCCTCTGACATTTTTCTGCACAGCCTTGAACAAAAATTCTGGAATCCACTTTGTTAATGCCGAGAACACTTGGCCTTCTGTACAAACTGCAAATTTCTTACCACCCACCCCCCAAAATGTGGAATCAGTCATATTCCATTAACCCTCTCATTATTTTGTCTCAATGGCAGGCACTGCTATTTATTTACTTACTTATCTATTTATTTCTTTATTTAAATTGGCAGAATTGTCTATTAAAAAGAGTGCTGCTTTCAGGCATGAATTCCATTTGAATCTGCCATCTTCTCTCCTTTCTCTTATGATTAGACATCCTTAGAGAAATATAAACTACATCCAACAATCTCCATTTTCTCATCTCCCATTCAATTTTAAGCTCCTTACACTTTGACCTGTGTCTTTATCTTGCCAAAGTTGTTCCCTTGACGGGTTTACAAGGATCTACTTTATAAACTCAATAGCCTGTGCAGACCTCTTAATCTTCTGAAAATACTGAGACAGGTGAAAACTCCTTGGCCTTCGTGACATGATATTTTTTTATTTTCCTACTCCAAATATTCCTGTTGTGTCAGACCTTAACCTCTACCCACCCACCCACACACCTTAAGCTTAACTGTTCTCCATAATATTTTTCTGTTCCTCTCTGTAATAGTTGTTTCAGAAATGCCATGGCTTTAAAACATCACTTCCATAAAGATGGTTTGTGTTTTTCTAAATTTATCTTTGTCTTCCATTCTAATTCTTTATTCTCCCCCATCTCCCTATTTTCCTGGTCGTCTTCCTATGTTTAATGTATTTTAAGTGCCTCAAATATCATGTCAGAAATTAAATACACCAATGCCTCCATAAATCATTCCTCTGTTTTCTGTTCCTTAAATGCTTTAATGGCCCTCAAATCTCCAAGAATTTTTTTGTAAACCTCCCTTTAATTTGTCTTCTCATAAAATTAGCTACCACACTTTGTACCTTTTATTTATTATCTTTCTTATATTAACTTCTGCTGCTGCTACCTTGTTTCATACTTTTCATGCCTTTCTAATGGAAATATTGTAATAGCATTCTAAATAGCCTTCCTCTTCCTGCCTTTCCTCACTCTACTTTACTCTATTGCTGTCAGATTAGTCTTTCTAAAGCTGAAAAATGTACAGTTATCTGCCATGGCCTGTAAGTTAAAGTCTGGTTGTCTTGAGCTGACATACAAGACCTCATATAATCTAGCCCCATTTTACTTTTCCAATATTTTGTGTGCCCTGTGATCATTCAATTGTAATATTAGTTGACACAAGTTTAGTGTTTTGTTCGCCTTTGTTCATCTTTCAAAGCTATTCCTACCTATTGGAATGCCTTTTCTCAATGTTCATATATCCAAATCTTTTTTATTCCCCTCTGAATACCTCTTACTTACTCTCTGAAAGTTTGTTTAATCCTCTGCCATAAAGAAAATACAAGAGGGTTTCCCTGGTGGCGCAGAGGTTGAGAATCCGCCTGCCAATGCAGGGGACACGGGTTTGAGCCCTGGTCCAGGAAGATCCCACATGGCATGGAGCAACTAAGCCCGTGTGCCACAACTACTGAAGCCCGCACGCCTAGAGCCCGTGCTCTGCAACAAGAGAAGCCACCGGCCTGCGCACCACAACGAAGAGTAGCCCCTGCTAACCACAACTAGAGACAGCCCGCGTGCAGCAACGAAGACCCAACGCAGCCAAAAAAAAAAGACAATACAAGAAATTCACACTACTTTAAGTCACACATTTACACTAAGTTCTTTATGTGTATTATTTTGCTGAAGGCAATCTCTTTTTTCCTGTTATCCATCACTGAATATTATCTGTATTTTTCTTATGACAGTTGTTACACTTTACTGAACATCATATTTATTTTTGTGTAGTTTTCTCCCCCAAAAGAGTAAAATCTTTAAGGTCTACATCCATATATGCTCCTTCCCCACTGCTTGTCACAGTGCTTCAAGGAAACTAATCTAGGAGTCAATTTACAAGTCTCTGCTTACATAAAACAACCTGCATAAAATATTCATAAACATGATACACACACATATATATATATGCACACTCAAACATACATATATATGATGGTTTTAATGAATTACTACAATACTATTCATCAAAAAAGTCAAATATTCTTCATGCCATTGTAATTAACAGTTGTCAATGAAACATAAGAAGATCGAAAAGATTAGATACTTCCTTGGGAAAAGAGTCTTTGTGATGAAGAGTATCTGACTCATTGCTGTTACTTAAATAATTTGATTACAAGGGAAAGCACTGCTAGGCTCTGATATTTTCTGTTCTTACCTAAAAAAACAGGGAGAAAGAAAGTGACAATCACTCAGACAAACATATGAATAGAAATCAAGCCTGAAATACTTGCACATATTCGAACGTTATGAATGACTGAGTGCTCTGCATTTCCCCATCACTGAGAGAGGCTGCAGACTCAGCTGATGGAAACCTTAGTGACCTAACTCACTGAGCACGCTGTCAGTCAGGAACACTGGTATCTAGTCGCAGAGGGAGTGCCGCCTGGATTCACATGATTACCTTTTTGATTAACTTTCCTACTCCCATTGCTATCACTTGTCCCCTGTTGCACACAACTCTCTTGAAAGAAAAGATACTCAGTTCCATGAACAGAAAGCTTTTAAAAAAATTTGTGGTTTATTTTATGCCCCTTAGATAGCATTTATTTATTCCTTGAAATATTAAAATGTGCTTTTTAAAGCAAAATTACCTTTTGAAAAATAACTCAAATCACTCAGTGGCATTTCTATATCTTCTTCAACAGGAAGAAGCATATTGATTGGGCTAAAAAGCCACATAAGCAAATTGGAACAGCTTGTTTGAGGGGGAAATTGCTCTGCCCTAATGAAAATGTGAGTAACTAGCAAAGCAATGCCAACTGAAGCATTGCTCTGCTTGGGGGCAATTCCTGTCTTTGTAGGACTGCTCAATGCCAGGGCCTACTGGACTTTAACTGGCATGCTCTGCTGTGCTCCTTCAGGGATTTTCCTAGAATTGTATGCCTTCTGTCACGCAAGAGTCCATAATTTGATTTTCACTTGCAAAGTTGGAAATTACAGCCATGATGATTAGTAGTGACCAGATTTCAACATGTTAAAGAAGGAGCTTGCTCTTTAAAATGTACTGAGTGGAAAAAAGTAAGGTGAAGAATAATAAAGTGCCAGAATCTGAATATTAAGTCAATGCTCTGCTAAACAATTGCCATTACTCATAAAGCATCCCTGGAAGAATAACCAAGCAAACAATTCTAATGGTAGGTAGAAAGTACCATAGACTAGGTAATTCCCTTGTGAAGGAACATATTTCAAAAGAAAATGTATATTGCACTATTTTTCTTTTCTTGTTTAGTTGTAGAATTTCATCTTAAGTGTCCTATAAATGGATAAGCAAACAAAAAACAAAATCCCTAAAGAGTTGTTGTTCCAAATTTGTTTAGCATTATAGAATTTTTAAAGTTTAGTAATGAATATTACAATGCAAGCCTTGACAAATGGAAGTCAGTACTGTCAAAAATCATTTGAACATGTCCTTTCTCAGAAAGTTGAGAAAATTTTTCAACTTCTCTCCCCAACTCTGTATCCCCATGTGCTTTTCTAGTTCAGGTATTTTCTCATCACACATGTCAGCTGAATGGAGACTCAGGGGAAAACACTTCATTACCAAGTGGAATATGATTTAGTTTTTATTAATTTAACTTTTCATTTCCAAACTAAAAAAGTAAACAAGAGGCTATTTATCTGGGCAACTTGAGTCTTCAGTGACAGTAAAGAATGTCATCATTTTTAGCTCAAATGATCTAGATTATGAGAACATTACTAAATTTTGAGGATGGTTGAGCATACAATGAGTAAAGACGTACCTAATGAATTGACCAAACACTAAAGTTTTGCTTCATCTTGGTTTGGCCTACCTAACCTAAACTCAAGAAATGTTTCCAGTTTCTGATTAATGGTAGATATGCTCTATACACTCAAGTGAAATCCTCTATCATTTAATTTCAACAAATTCAATATACTAGAGTAATGTGAACTAAAGTGATTTAAATCACTATATGTGTACAAACTTTAAGTGAATATAATTTTATAGCAGAAAAACCATTAAAAAGCATTATTTCCTCTTATGAATGTCATACACAATTTGTTGAGCAAAAAATAACCAGACACAAAAGTTCACATCAGTAGGCTTCTATTTACATGAAGTTCTAGAACAGGTACAACAAAGAGACAGTAATAAAAAAATCACAACAATAATTGCTAAGGTGGGTCAGGAAGCTGTGGGGAGGTATAGAGGGGAGATTGCAAAGATGCACAAGGGAATTTCTGGAGATGATGGAAATATTTTGATGGGGTGGTGGTTTCATCCATGTATATATTTGTCAAAACTCACTGAAACATACCGTGAAAACATCTGTGCATTTCATTGTATGTTAATTATTCAAATTATATCTAAAAAAAGCTAATTTATTTAAAAGACAAGCATTCAGCCCTGGCCATTTGCCCTTCTGATACAGAAGGTAACACCAGATAATCCTAGAACCCCTTTCAGAATCTCTGCTTATATCTAAGACCCCAATTTTTGAACTGAGGGCAAACTCTAGGTTAGGGGAGCATGAACTTAGTCTGCAACCCCTAGCAGTTCTGTCTGTTGTCTTGACATTAATGAAATCTACCTATCCTGTTTTGAGGATATAATCATCAGGCTGATTCTAATTAATTCTCTTTGCTTACAAGGAACTGTGGCTGAATTCTTTTCAATTATGAAGTGTGCTTACACACACACACACACACACACACACACTCACCAACAAAACATTTGGACAAAATAAGCCTTTCATTTGCTCTTCTAACAAAGTTATGATGTATAGAATCAAGGAATACTTTTATGTTATTCCAGAGATGAGAATAAAGGACAAGAAGCAGAGAACATTAGGAGGAAGATTTGGGTCTGTAAAAAAGAGACAACAAAACCATAAACTGTAGACAACAGACCATCCTAATTCAAAACATGTCCCCTCTTCTTAAGGGGGAAAAGGCTTCAACTGTCTTTCAGCTTTAGGGGCTCTAATTTTCACATCTGATGGTGGAGGGAGTTGTAATAAACACTCCAATATCCTCACACTTTTACAAAAGTACAATGAACTCTAAAATACTACAGACAAATGCCAAACTGAATCTATGATTTTGGTGTTTCAAACCACACTGAGTAAAAAAGCTAGGATCTTTGATATTTAGGGTCAGTGATCCACGTGGAAATGGTTTCTCTGCTTTGGGGTAATACGAATAATGACAGTTCATATTTGTTTTGCTCTTATGGGCAGGTGCTGTTCTAAGTACATTGTATGTATCATCTATTTTCTCTTTGCAAACACTCTATGTAGTAAGTTAGTATGATCATTCCTATATTACAAAGAATTTTTCTTTTTTTTTTTTTTTTTTGCGGTACGCGGGCCTCTCACTGTTGTGGCCTCTCCCCATTGCAGGGCACAGGCTCCGGACGCGCAGGCTCAGCGGCCATGGCTCACGGGCCCAGCCGCTCTGCGGACCCGTGTCCCCTGCAGTGGGATCTTCCTGGACTGGGGCACGAACCCGTGTCCCCTGCATCGGCAGGTGGACTCTCAACCACTGCGCCACTAGGAAAGCCCACAAAGAATATTTAACTCTGAGAAATTAAGTAGCTTTCTCAGGTTTAACACAGATTTGTAGTGGCACTTGGATTTTTTTTTTAGAAGTATTTTATTTATTTATTTATTTTTACTTGAGGTATCATTAATATTGGAGAAGTATTTGTTTTGTTGTTGTTTATAGCACTTTATTTTCAGGTATAAACATGTTTTTGCTTTTTAAAAACTCCCTTCAAAACATGTTCAGAAACAAGTTTTACACTAAACAAAGTTTATGCCATGTCTTACGAAAAATACGCTTATAATTTGACAAAATGGGGTGAAAACATTTTCAAAAATCTCACTCCGGGAGCCAAAGGGGTAAGACACATCTACAAATATTTTTTTAAATGTTACAAAAGAACTTATTTACAAAACAGAAATAAACCCACAGACATAGAAAACAAACTTATGGTTACCAAAGGGGAAAGGAGGGAGATAAATTAGGATGGTGCTTGGATTTTAAAACACATATGCCATAGAATATTGCATAAGTGCATGCATAGGATCATTGTTAGTTACAGCAAAGAACTGGAAATAATTCCAATGTCTATCAATAGAAGAACCGATAAATAAACTCTCATATAGGCCTGCAATAATATGCTATGGAAAACTGAGAATCAGTGAACCACAACACCCACATCAACATGGATTAATATTACAAAAATAATTTCTGGTGCCTAAATCACAAAAGAATATACAAAGTATGGAAACATTTACACACAGCTCATAAATGGAAAACATAGTACAATATGTCTCGGGGGGATACATATCTATTTGTTAACATTATAATGAAAAATAAATATCAATAAACCCTATTTCTTTTCTATATTATAATTTCTTATTCTATCTCAAATAGTCCTCCAGCTAGTTTTGTGTTTATTTCGTTTATAGTTAAGCTTTTCACCACTAGGGAAAAAATCATATTTGTTGGTTTAGTCTCCTACTTGATGATTCTAATAGCATATTTTAGTAAATGTTTAGGTTTATAATGATTAATGTAAGTAATAATTATAGTAATGTAAACTATCAGAAGCCAAGTGTACAGAACAATGCTTAAAAAGACTTGTGCCAAGTCCCTTTGCTACTGATAAATGTCATTCAATGGCTTGATCTAGACTGAGTAACTAGATATCAATTTACTCTAAATTTTTCCCCTGGCTCAAGTAGCTTGGCTAACCCCTTGAGAACACTCCTCTTTTCTTATCTTGTAATTTATTCTCTACAACAAGATCTCTGCTTTGACCATACTTCTAGAATTGCAGGTCAGGCTTGCTCTCAGAAGTCTTGGCCTGCGCCCCAACCATCTGCTGCCAGACATTATTGAATCCATTTACTTGCCTGCCTAAATTCTGAAAATTGCTTGTTTCCATCATTCTTTGTCAATGAACTCTGATCATCAGCCATGAAACACACATCGCCTGTCATCTACCTGTTGTCTGATTGAGCCACTGTCTCCTTTTATCATACTTTCATGATATTATAGTTCATCTGGGTTTCTACTATGTAAAGCAAAATCCATACTGCAAATGCTAGCCCCATAGCAGGGAAGTGGTGGGTGAAAATGAGAGCTGCTTAAATACCCTCTGGAGTGCACTCTTCAGTCTTCTAGAAAAGAAGGAATAGGTTGAAAAGATGACTGCATTCAGTATGAGAAAGTGAAATATTCACAACTAATGTCCTCTATAGGTATATTTTTCAGAACATTTCTTCAGTCATTTAGTTGACCAACATTTTGAGACTCTTCAATGTTTTAATTATTGAAAATATAGAAATTAATAACACAAGGCCAACCTTCTCAAGGTGCTCACTAATTATTGTATGAGAAAAATAAGATAGAACTTGCCTAGAACAGCAAAAGAAGTATGAACACAGCACAGTAGGACCAGGGGAACTTCCTTCCAGGAGAGCTTGTGATATCTAAGCTGAATCTTGAATAAAATCAATAATAGCAACACAATTAGCAAATAATTACTATTTATCTACTATTTGCCAATAATTGAGTGAAATGATTTCTAAATATTATTTAATTTGCAAGCAATTGCTAGGTTACATTTCATTCCCAACATACAGCTGAAGGAACTGAAATTCAGATTGGTAAAGTCTTCAAGGATAAAGAATAGGGAATTGAATGGGGCAGAGATGGGAGTGGGACAATAAAATCAAATTATATAATTAAGGATTATATAAAGTTGATTCAAAAGGGGGGATTGATGCCGACAAATACAGGTTTCTGGTAACTGACTATACTTGGCTGAACTGAATGAATAAGCATTTTCAGAACTCTAATGGAAAACTGATGAATTCATAAAAGTGTTAACAAAAGATCAAGATAAAAAAAAATTAATTACATGGGACTGAGTGAACTGATGAGGATGATTATAATTTTTGTGACTTTCTGTTTGAATAAAAAAAAAAAATCCCACAAGGATTCAGAGGCAAAAAATAAACAAATCAATTTTCACTGCAAAGTAAAGGAGCTGTCACAGTGGAGGATTACTGGACTGAATGTCAGTATTATGACATAGTATGAGTGTGTTTGGTGTTTGGCAATTACAATCATTGTTGCTTCTGTTGTTGTCATCCATTTACAATGCTTGGTGTTAGTTTATTTATCTCTTGTAAAAATAAAATACAGTGTGTATGTGAAAAAACAAACAAACAAAAAAACAGAAGTGATTATCTTTGAGTGATAGGATTATAAGTAATTTTCCAATTTTTCTTATACTTTCAAACTTTTCTATAATAATATACACTGCTTTGATAATGGAAAAATATAAAGTAAGCACTAATTAAATACACTCACACAAAGAACATGATCTTACAATTCTAAAATTTGAATAAATTTAATTTTAGATACAAAAAAAAGGGGGGATGATGGAGAGGTAAAGGTGGTAATGAGGTATGGAATTTTTAATGTTTTATTAATTTAGAGTTACTAGTGCAGTAGAGTGCCTTGCATGTAATAGATTATGAAGAAATATTTTTAATGAGAGAACAAGTATCACTTGGTTTACTCTCTAACTCAATTTTCTCCAAAATTTCACAATGTTGACCTCATATATATGTTAAAATGTTGGTTTAAGAATCTTTTGGAGATGGGACGTATTATTGCTACACTTCAACAACTATAATTTCTTACTTCTATCTTCACTGAAAAAGACAAAATAATACCGAGCAAAATACTGAGTAAGCAATTATATTAATTAAAATAATAAGAACATACAGCACATATTGATGCAAAAGACATTTATAATACCTTATCAAGTGTCTATCTTAGCATTTCCTAATGTTTTGTTCAAGGAATGAAAAGCATATGAATCCATACAACATTTTTGCTGACAGTGAAAAATCAAAGCTGAAAGTCCACTTACAATTCTTGTGAACATTGAATGATGTATGCCAAGGAAACATTTATCACTATTATAAACATTTTACTAAATGTGCCAAAAATTATATACAAACATCTTAAGATCATTTGAATGCCAAGAAAACCCTTCCACATTCTCAAGAAACTTTAAAGAAAGCACATTTTAACATAATAAACTGCTTCCCATTTTCCTCTATTAAATGATTATCTGATGTCAGATACTCGTCACTTAGTTATAGCTTAATTACATGGCGGCATCACCATTTGGGGAATTATATTATAATGCCATGCTCACGTAAAGTAATTTACATACCACCTGCTCTTTGGTTCAGTGGATGACATCAGCCACTGCAAATGCAGAGAGGGAACATGTTAGTAAGAAACATAGATGTTCTCTGAGGTCATATTGAATTGATACTACAGAATAAGCTAGGACAAGTGCCTCCCTTACTGGAAGGGATGACATCGCCATGTTTTCTGCCACAAGAGACACAGATCCCTAAAGAACCTCATCTGTCACTCAGTGAAAAGTGACCTGAATTCTAATTTTTTTCTCCAAAAATCCACTTTGAGATGTCAGAAAAGCTGTTGATTGTCTATGCCCCAGTCTCCCTGCCTCATAGTTGAGGATACAATCTTCCACATGGCAAGGGTGTAATTAATTAAGGTGTAAGCATTTTCCAACCTGTGGATGAAGGTAACAGGTGCAAATTACCATTTGAAAGAGTGATTCATGTCACCAAGACTAACTGTTGACTAGGGATGCTTAAATCAACCCTATTCGAAGTTCTATTATTTTTTTAAATGCTGACAGAGAATCCACACTTACATACATCATTGCACAGATAAGACATGCTCCCTGCCCTCTGGGTTTGCCATTTCAGTAAAACAGATGGCAAGATTATAGAATGAATGTGGAAGCAGTGGGCAGGGAAATGACGATAGATTTTTACAACTCTAAAAATGTTCTGAAATGGAATTACCAGTAGGTAGATGACACTTAGATGATGGCAATTTCTAAATTCAGATGTTTATACAAATTTTTTTTTATATACAAATTTTTGAAAAGGTCTTGAGCAGCCAGGCTTCAGTTGTTCTCATTCTAAAACTGTATTTTAAAGATAGGCATCATCATTCATGCTAATATTTACAATGAAATGTGGAAATCAAATACCTAGATATTTTAATGTACATGTTGTTGGTTACATCATAATGATTGTTAAAATGTATTACTAATAATGAATAATTAGTTTCTTTTTTAATTAAATGAGAGGATGTAATTTTCTGTGAGGAGAAGCATATAATGTAGTGCTTCTGAAGCCCAGGTCCAGTTTGATGTGACGTAGGGGAAGAGATAGGAGAGAGAAAGGGAAGGTGATAGAGCATCATGGTAAATGAGCAACTGATGAAAAAGAAAGAAGTTTTCCCTTAAACTGTGAAGATGCCATTTACCAAAAAGGAAAGAACATTCAAGAAGCTTCAAGGTGGGGAGATTTGACAACCCAACTGAAATGGTAGAACAGACCTAAAAGTCAGAGTTTGAAGAGGGAGAAATTGATCAGGATGAGGGCAATCAGGGCAAGATAGGGTTGAGTTGGGCTTTTGCTTAATGGGATAAGTCTAGAAAGGTTTCAACATAAAATATTGTAAAAAGCAATGGAAAAGCTAGCAACTCAAGGTTGAATATGAAAGAAGAGGTGCGAGCTTTAGGAAGCAGAAGAAGTGGGAACACAGTTTTGGACAGAAAGCTTGTAAAACTGGGTGAAAATTATTTCCTGCGATTATTAAATTGCCTATGTAAGTAAGTGACTATGTCTAAATCAAAAGAATTGTAGAAAATTTATGTTAATATCTCGAATTGAGTTTCTGTAGCCAATGTAGATTCCAGTTCTAAATATGATGGAATTGGAGTTAGCTTCTAGAGGCAAATTCTACAGTAAAAATAATCCTCTCTGATGCTTCTCCTCACCCCATATACATTTTTGCTAATTTCTATTTTTTTTAATAAAATATGCTGAAACACCACTTTTATCCTATGAGTAAGGGATTCCCATCCTTAGTATTTTTTTTTCTCAGCAACGTTGGAAAAGACATAATTTCAAACAATATTTTCTAGCTCTCTTAGGTTGCTGCACATAATCTGATAGATTAAGTGGTGCATGTTGGTGTAAATTACCATCTGTGAGGCCCACTGCTGAGACTCATAGAAACACATTTCTATTGGCTTTACACAGTATTAAAAAAACAAAGAGTGGACTAACGAAACTTAAATGTCGTTCTTATTTTGCATTTTATGTTGATACTTTGCATTTTGGGGAAACTGTCTTCTGAAAAAAAACATATAATATTACTTTAAAATGACTCATTCTATAAACATTTTCTGAACACCTGCCAACACACTGGGCATTGAGTTAACTTGTCTACCTATTCCAAAGTAACCTTCAATGGAAGACAAAAGAGGAATTACAAAAGAAAGTAATAAACACTGTTATGAAAATAAATACCAAGGAAAACACCGACACAGTCTTGAAGATAGGAAACAGCCATTACATAAAATCTATTTGTGATTTATTACTGTCCATTAAATAGATTCTAAGGTAAAACATCATTTTATGGCAAAATTCAGATCTTTCAACCTCATGAAAAGTGGATCATTTTAACATTTGAATTTTAGTTTTAAAATAATTTATTTTGCATTTACATTATGTGTAAAGATCAGATGTTCAAAATTATATGTATTATTTCCTAAACCCAATCATATTTGTGTGTTGATAAAAGTTATCTTGGTTTTTGAAAGGGAATACGGGTCATACGAGAATTCTTTAGATATATGATGTTACATATAATATACACATACATAATTCTATAATTAGAGGCTAAACATTTTAAGAAGGGTGTATCATCTGATAAAAAATGTCTCTGATCTTAAGAGGTTGTTTATCATAACTTGACACATACAGGTAATTATAAACAAATAATTTTACTGAAGCAGATAAAGCTTTTTGAAAAGTTAATTGAAAATGAAATAAGCAACTATACATTTTATCTTGATTCTTTCTGAGGTTGAGCAACAAAACTAGTTAGCCCGGCACAGATATTACGCACTACTTATATATAATTAAAATAATCATGAAAATGCCATGAAAATAATTAAATATATAATGGATGAAAGTCATGCCAGAATCATGAAAGACTTAAGTAAGAATTCTAGCACTTATCTGAGGAAACAATCCCTTATTCTTTGTAAATAAGTTTGGAGAAAACTGGCACATAATAAGAACATTTTTCCAAGGAGTTATTTGACTGTTTCCAAATGCTCTGTTAATTTCTTACACTAAGAAGGGGAGAAATACTTGAAAAGAAAGATACCTACTGAATATTTGAAATAATATTGTTTAAATAATGAAAGATATTTTCTACTTTCTATTAATATTATGTCAGATGTGAAATATTTTTATTAGGTGGTATCAGGAAGGTGAATTAAGAAATTGAAATGCTTTAAATCGGCATTGAAATTTGTCGTAAACTCTCTCCAGCCTTCACTTGTTTTATACTCCTTCATACATACTATGTCTATACCTCAGACAATTGAGACCATTCAGGATTTACCAAAGGTCTCAAAACTTGCTTTTGTGAGTATTCTTCCATCTACCTGGAATGTTCTTTATTCCAGCGTTTCTCAACCTGGGCACTATTGACAATTTGGGCTGGATTATTCTTGTGGTGGGCTGTCTTTTATTTTTTCCCTCCTTATTCCAATAAACATTTCTATTTTCACAGTTGTACTGATGATAGATTTCTTTTGTACTCATTTTTAAACTTACTTCAGTTGCATTTTTAGCTTGAAACCTATAAAACTATAAAGTGTAATTTGCAAAATGTGAACTATATATATACCTTTTCTTAGAGGTAAAAACACATAAAGAATATGCAGGCAAAGCGGGGCCACATCTGGGGATTACATAACAATTTAGCTCTGTGGCAGCCAGTATAATATCTGGGAAAGCAGAGAAAGCAAAAAGATGAGAAAACGACCCCCCAAAAAGTAACTGAATTTCCATTTTCCCATCACTTTCGATGGATTGAGGCCACTCCTCAGATACTTGTTAGTAAACTATGCTCATCCCACTTGGCTGAACAGGGATGAGCTGCGATCAGTGGTTATAGGAACACATTCAGGTAGGTATAATTAGAGTTCTGACACAAGGCCTGAATGAATTCAACATTACACATCAGTGTATTTGTAGATGCATAGAATTTATTCATTAAAATGTACAAAAAACCAACTTATTTTAAATAAAATAATATAAGTAGTAGATTCTCCACGTTCTACATCCTAAAATTGCTGCAATTTGTCCATCTCCTCTTGGTTCTCTAGATTCATCTAAGAATGGTGCTAACTCTTCAGAAATGCTGGGTGTCTTAGAATTATATTCATTTAGACAAGGAAGCAGAAACCATCTTTTCACCCCCAAGCTCATGACCTTTGGATTTGTCATGTCTACCCTCTTAACTCTTTCAGATTACTTAACTCTTTATTCCTGGTTTTTGGACTCATGATCAGCTTTTTCTCTGTCATTGTCCACTGGCAAAGTTTATTCTTCTCTGAGAATTCTAATTCAAAAGATATGGCTTCTGTCTTTCTTATTTATGCTTACGTCAGGGTTACATCTTCTCCCTACAAAAACATCTTTAGAGAACGACCTCTATTTATCAAAAGTATTATCATCCAGCAAAAATAGATGATGAATAAACAGTAAAATTAATATGTTCTTTCCACTACACTCTTCCAGTAGCCTCTTAGCCTACTTCTCTTGTGGATCTTGTAAATTATAGGAGGTTTAGCAGCATCCTTGACTTCTACTCTCTAAATGCCAGCTTCATTCCCCCAGTTGTGACAAATAAAAATGTCTCCAGACATTGCCAAATGTCTCCTCGAGGTGGGGGGAAGGGGATGCAAGTTAAAATGTCCTCCTGTTAAAAATCACTCTTTAATCTCTTCATATATACTTGATTAAATCGTAACCATCATTCTCCTTTCAGACGTAGATCAAATATAATCTTTACGTCTTCCTCATGCTACTAATCACTTGTATCATATTCAAACAACCCCATTCTTCTTTATTATAAGTATTTATGGCCAAATCTTATCTATGTCACCATGAAATCTGGTTTAATGCTGGAATCATGCATTTTCTTCCTTGGTGTCTCCAAGAGGGCTTTATCCCAAGACACACCTCTTATTTCCTCAGAAAGTGACAAATATTTGTTATATAACAGTCAATATTACTATCATCACCATATTCTTAGCCTCTACATCACTGTTTGTGCTATATACTTTGAAAATGTAAGCCATGATTAATATTAATCAATCTGAAGTATGATACAGGCAAGTTCTACTCCCTTTTATTGTTTAAAATTTGAGAGTAAGTCTTTGCTGTTGAATTCAGTAATGGTCTTTTCATCTTTTCTCTCTGTAGATACAGTTCATTTCTAAACAAACTAGCTTTTCAATTACTGCTGCTAAGCCATAAGTAATTAGAACTCACTGAAACTTTCACAGTCATTTTTTTCCCATTTTTCTTTCCTAGGCACCAACAACTTTTTCTAGGCACCAACAAATAAGATAAAATTATGCCAATTATGATTTTTTTAAAAAATATATGAATAAAAAATGTAACTTGGCTCTCAGCCTGAAGACAAATAATTCGAATAACAAACTTCAACTGTTTTTTTTTTTTTCTTTCCGTCTTTCTCTCTTTTTTCTTTCCAAGTCTGTGGTTAAGCCTTGTTAGTGTTTGGATAGGATTCTTAAATACAAAACTTTGTGTTATTATAGATAGTAGAGCAAATAATTACATGTCTTGCTCTATTATTTGTGAGAAAGCATAACATCCTAGAACTAGATTGCCAATTAAGTCCTAAAAGGGAAGACTAACAGAATGAATGAAATTTTGAGTCAAATGGAAAATCAATGGTCAGGCAAGTCTGAAAAAATGAGGTGGGCTGGTAGAGTGAGCCTTTTAGCCCTTTCCCTCTTGATATTGACACAAGTGAAGGATGAGTACTTCTGGGTTCTCTAGCTCCAGGGTGAGGCCCTAAGGAAGGCAAAGCAATTTGAGGATACAATGAAGGATGGCTGAGTTGATGTAACAAGGCTGGGACCTACATGACACTCAAATAAAACCGGCGATCTTGAACACCCCATCACACACGCACACTACCCAGACTTTGCTTATTGTCTCAATCATAGTCAGAGGTACTGAATTCAGAGTTGGCAGCTCAGCATTGGGTTCTTCAGGGAGCTGATTCATTCATGATTAGAAAATTGGACATTTTTTCAAGACTTAGTAGAACTTAGCCAGCCCCCAGCGTAACGAGTTTTTTCTTTGTTTTGTTTTATTTTAAAACTACTTTTGCATTAGTCTTTGTTTCTCTTTTTTTATGCTCATTAACTACCTAGCCACCAAGGTTGGTCTCTACTAATATAAGACCCTTAGGGATCAAATTCTTATGCTTGAACCCCAGCCTAGAGCTTAGGTCCCTGGTATTTGGTATCAGACCTTCATTATAAGCCTATCTGCCTGCCTGGGGTTTCCAGATATTGCCCAGGTTCCCCATCCCAGCATTCTACTCACTTGTTAGATTTCTGAACCATGTCATCTGGGATATACTATGAATTAAGAGTGGTAGACCTAAGTTGCAAACCCAAATATGTCTGAATTTGAAGTTCTCTATTAATTTCCTTTCTAGAGCCAGGAGCCCAGGCTTGCTAGTGCTACACCCAGGTAGCGCTATGTTTCCCCGATAGTGCTGGAGTATCATCCCCTTAAGTCCCTCAGCAACGCCTGCAGATATGTCTTCATGCTCTGCTTGGGATCCACTCCAAAGAATTTTCTCTAGATTCCATTGACTTCCATCTGGAGAGACCTACCCTAGACATCTGGATATCTAGGACATTTCTGACCCTGTTTTCATATTTGAGACACACAGTCTTTAGAAGGAGACCACCATTTTTACTTTACGATTAGTTAATAGTGCATTAATTAAAAGAGGCATAATATTTCTACACAAAAAAAATAGACTTACGTGCTTTTAACTTGGGTAAGTTTGCTGGTGATGCATTAATATGCTCTAGTAGTTTTTTTTTTTTTTTCTGGTCACATAAACACACCAATGATTACAGCAAAATAATTAACAAGGCCTTCAAAATCAAAGATATATTTAGTATTTGCTGCCTTTCAGGGGGTAGAAGATAAAATTTTGTAATCATCAATGAAAATTACTGCCACCTGTACCTAATTACAACATTTCTACAGCCTTGCTTTATTAGCTGTTCTGGGTATAGTCAACTATCAAAATAAATCAAAGCCACACAGCCAGTTTGGGGTTGCCTCTGACCACTGGGGTAAGTTATGTTCTGTGACATAAGGATTTTTTTCTATTTTTTCTGTACATATTACTCTTCCCAAATCTTCAGATTATTCTACAATGAGCATTTAGTTTCTTTTTGAAAGATTAACACCTTTCTCAATGTTTTTCATCTCATATGTTACCCATTATAAAAAACTGTAGTTTAAGTAAGGCTATAATTAAAACATCTAGTTAAATAACTCTAATATTAATCCTGAATTTTGGATAATTTTGAAGTGAAATATTTATCGTATTCCCTTCTGTTTTAAAGGAGATTTTCACATTTAAGTAATCAAATTTGAGTGCAGTGTACTGCCATGAACATCAAAACAAGAAACAAACAGGGATTTTTAAAGACCATACCTAAACCCTTTCATTCTAAGAATATCCCTATCTTTATATCACTACAAGTCATATCAACTTTTTAATATATCCTAATGTACTAAAGCCTTGTTGGTGGATATTGTATTTAGCTGCTCAAAGTCAGTATCATATAAAATAAATAATCTGACTTGACTCTAGAAAGTAAGAAAACTTTCTGGAGTACTTTTCATATTTTAAAAGAAAAAAATATTAACTTAAAACTAAAAGTTATAAAAGGCATGAAATGATCATGGCCATTAATAAGTCATCCATATATAAAGAAGAATTGCTATACCTAAAGTTCAATTGGCTAATTTAATTTCCACAGGAAATACAAGCATTTCTATAATGAAATTGAATTAAGATGATAAAGTGCCAATAAAAAGTAGCCAGCATTGATACAAAGCAGGTTTGCTCACATTGTAAAAGGTTGCAAACTACAATTTCAATGGAGTCTACGAACAGAACCATGTTTCCCTTAATAATACATTTTAATAAATATATACTTACATACATATAACTATATATGCATATTGTGCACGTATAAATGAACATATATTCACATACAATATACAAATGTAAATCTAGGGCTTATTTCTAGAATTTTGAAAAGAATAGTGTAGGATACTATATCAACAATCAAACAACCAAGGTGTTTGATCAAATGCAAAGCAGAATTTCCTTCACAAAAAAACATAATGCCTGTTGGTGAAAACATTCCAAGGAAGCTCAGCTGGCAATTTAAAGAGTCCTTGGGGGGATTAATTTAGCTCCTTCATCAAGACTTAGCAGAGAGGCACTAAGAGTTGGGGCTGGTAAAGATACATTTATCTTAACAGTCAGCAAAGCTTGGGCTGGGTTTCCTTATGGCAAATCACGAACATTCTGTGGGACTCGGGCAGAGGATTCTAGTGCAATAACTGCATTAGATTAGCTTTGTAAAAAGCTTAGACATACTCGTTAGTTAGCTGCTTACTCTAACATTTATTCAAAATGTCGTCATCAGAAACCCTGGTGAAAAGATTGTGAAACAGATTACTTTGATTATGTAATCGAATTACCAATCAACTACGTCATTTGGCTCTGTGACATCACTGAATGTATTTAATGTGGTAGACATTCAACATTAGGCCAAGATCTAAGAACACAGGTGTGTGTATCTGTGTGTGTGTTTTACATTTTTCCCCCAAAGGAAAACCGAATAATATTTTCTATGGTGAAAATAAGAGGTGTTACAGATATCAGTGATGTGTAGAAACTTTTTAATTCTGTGGGATGCCAAGGTGGCAGAATGTTGTGTCCCAAAGTAAGTAAACGAAGCAGGCAGAATGGCACGTATGCTAATACATATTTGCTCACAGACACACACACTTACAGCTTTAAAGGGAATACATAAAAATTATGCTGCAGACAATGTCTTTATACAAATTTATCATAGCATCTGTCAGCTCCATAATATGTTCATAAAACTAGGAACACGTGTCTTCACAGCATGCTCATTTTGGGATGCCCACTGTTGTTATCTCAACTTCTCTTGCTGCTAGGCTGGCTGTTGTCTTTCAGATCATAGCCTCAGGAATTCATATTCCTTCACTTCCACATCAAAACAAGAAGTTTAAATTTAAATACATCAAAGGTACAACTTGTGGTTGTACAAAAGGAGAGGGAAATAAAACTACTTAGAGAATTCAAATAACATTTCTAGGATTAGAGGGAACTCAGGAAAAATCTCATAGATGACTGGTACAAAGGGATAAAGTCAAAGGAGATTACTGAGTTATTAATGCAAGTCTAATTAATCCTAGCAAGCATTTTGGCTCTCCCAAAGTCAACGAAACCTCAATGCTGTTTGGAATTTCAGTAATGGCAGTGGAAGACATGTCACAAAACAGCGCTAGATAAATTACTTGATATGTACTAAGAATGATAGTTGTATGAAATTCTAAACATATTTCCTTCATAAGTGGTTGTTGAAAAATATTAGTATGTTATCTGCTAAACATCATTACTTTTTTGGTCTATATGTCTTGAAAACTTCCAGCATTTTCCACAAAGATTTTAGTAAAGATGTTGGTAATATTTATATTTTCAGTGGGTGCCATAAAATATATTCTGTTAAGTTTTACCTTTACAAAGGCTGAACTTCCAAAACAAAACATTAATTAAAATTCACTAGAGTTAGAATATGTGAAATAATGGAGAAACTAGATCTTGATATATTTGGGAAGGAACAACTTAAAACATATCTGGGGCTCTATATTGCATGACTAGAGATTTTAGAGAAATTTTCTATTAAATAATAGGCAAATGGAAACATTTCTACTTTTCTTCATCTGTTAACTACCTCTGATAATTAATAAATAAAGTATCCACTTCAAAACAAATCTCATAGATTTGCTTGGTACTCAAAGAACAATACAACACTGTGAATCCTAGCTAAGTGGATTCAAAACATTTCAGCTGAATGACAAGCAAACAAAAATTCTTCCAAATTCTTATACTCTTCGCCAGAGTTGGGATTTCTTCCAACTTTTACTAGAACTACATTAAGAAACAAGTCACTATACTAATGCTGTTTGTACTCTAATAGCCATTTCATTTAGCTTTTCATAGCTGAAAATTAAGGGCAGATGCTATGCAAGATGTTAAATGCAGTGTGTCCTATATGTGAGGCAATTTCTCTGAAAATTCCATGAAATTCATGTTAACCTTTTGCTTTTCTTGGATTTCTCGAGAGAAAAATGGCACAGAATAGTGCATTTCAATAAGCTGCCCCCAAAAGAACAAGATATTATCAGCGTCATTAATAGGATTAACATTTCTTAGTAAAAGTATTTATTATGTAGCTTGAGTTTAATATTAGTAACTTAAGAGTTTAAAAAGGTCACAGAAAGCCAAAGTACCTATTAGAATATTTAAAGTAACTATGAAATTAAGTAAAAACACACATTCTTTCTCCGAGTATTACTGCTGTAGTGTATAGTTTTAAGGACTAAATGCTTTGACGAAAGTGAAAAATAAATGTCATAAGATGGAAAGAGTACAGACATTGCACTCAAACAGATTTAAATTCTGGTACTGACTGATATTTATTTATGTCATGATCTTGGTTTATAAAATCCTCCTGAGACTCAGATTCTATATTTCTTAAATAGGAATAACAAGAATAATGATAAGAGGTACCATTTGTGGAAGAGAGCCTAATATGTTTCAGGCACTGAACCAGGTGCATTGTGTCATCAACTCTCCTTTTTTTCAGTAATCCTATTACATAGGTATCATTATCCTAGTTTTTAACAAATGTAGAAACTGAAGCTCAGGGAGAAAAGAAAATGGAAATATAAACAGTATCTACCTTGCAAGTTTTTTTTTTTTTTTAAGATTATAGAAAATTCTGTTTTATTCAGTGACATGTAGAGTGCCCTGGAAAAAAAAGTGCATACTCTTAAAATATTATTTTCCACAGTTCTCCACCCCACTCCACTTTTCTGGAGTATATCTTTCCTGAAACACAGAACTCTTTTCAGTCAAATGGCCATTCACCTACACTTCAGAAATTAGCATTTCAAAGTTTTAATGATTTTTTTACTGACAAGCATCATTCCATGCTTCCACCCAAATGGACATCAAGGTCTGAAAAGCCTCTGTCTGTGCTTCTCCTAAGCCATGCCTCATTGCATTCCCTGACCTTGATTTCTATCACACTGTCTGTCTTTCCTGGGTTGAGAACTTTCTCTCTTATATCTCTGAGCATTTTTTTAATATCCAACTCCTTGTAAATCCTAACTACTATTCCTAGGAGCGTTGTTAAGGACTCACAAAGTCTTTCTTTGCTATATTGTAATGTAAGGCAGAGAAATCCTGTAGCATGTATTTTATACATGACAATTCTTCTGTAATTACAAATAAAAGGAAGGGAGGAAGAAAAGAAGGAGAAAATTGACCCTTACATGAAGGTAAGGGAACAAGGGAGTGAGTCATTATGCCGGACCTCCTTTGTGCTTATACTGTTTTAGGTTCTTACCTGCGCACACACATATTATTTCAGTTACTCCTAACAACAGGCCTGCAAATTAGGAATTCTCCTCAGTTTTACTTGACAGTTACTTTAGGTTGAGAAAAAGAAATGTTAAATTATACTGCTAATTTGTGATAGAGCTGGAATTTGATCCTGATCTGACTCTAAAACTCCTCCTGTCAATTCTCTTAGAAGAGGGAGGTTTAGATGTTCAGGGTAAGAATAGGGATAGTGAAGTAGATAATATGTGCAGGAGCCTCATCTGAGTTCCAGGGTCTGTTTTTATAACCTCCAGAGCATTTCAAACCACGGTCAGCTTCCATGCAAATAGCAGCTCTAGCCTGGACAACAATCAAGTCTGAATGTGGGAGCCAAAGTCTCCACTATTTCCAACCACATCATCCTTGTGAATTCATTCTCTGCTGTTGCACCTTGATCTCACCAGCCAGCCCATCACCTCCTTACATTCAGAAACATCATGCTAACATTTCCTAAGTCTTGTTCCAGTGTCCGTTAAAAACGTTTTCCAGTTTCTGTTTCTCATTTGCTTTACCTTACTAACTCAAGCCTCTTGTTCTAAGCAAAGATACTTGACATCATTTTCCTGATAACTTTATTTCCATTTCCATCACGTCAAACTTACATTTTCTCTTGAATGTTTTTCCTTTATCTTCCCCATCCTTTTCCTTCTTCTTAACTCCTGACCTATTAGCTTCATTTTCCTTATTATCGTATCTACTTTGCACTGCAGCTTATGATGCTTACATATTATTTCAGTTGCTACATGTAAGCTTTTTGAAAAGCAAGGTGCAAGTTTGATTCAACACTGTATTCCTCTCAAGGCCTAAAGTGATAGCTTACACATAATAGTTTGTAATCAATACTCATCAAAATGGAGATACATCAAGTATTTACAAGTTACATTCCATGGAAAAACTAAGCCCAGGATTGGGGGAGAATTTAAAATTTCTACTTATCTCTCAAAATGATAAATGATTTACAGTTTAAATATCTAGACTGAAATCACTTTAAACATCTAGGTGGTCTATCTTTGATCCAAGAATGTGTTTTTATTAGACAAACACATAAGAAACATACAAACTATTCAGTCACGCATTTACTTTTAATGTATTCTTATACTTCCCCACCATGCTTCAGAAAATGTTTTGCTTCATTACTTAAATAGATGTAATGATACAGTAAGCAAAATTATGTACAATAAAACTAAACATTAAGAATTTTAGAGCTTATAGTGTGAATTTTCAAGTTATTACCTACTCTGCCATTAGAAATAGTCAGACAGCAACTGTGCAAAATCACAAAATCTCTGCAGTGCCAAGAATACCTTTATCAGTAAACCTAGAAGTTGTTTTCCACGTGGAACACATGAGATTTGTAAAAATTATTATTAATACCCAAAGGGCACCTGCATACAATCAGCTGTAAGCATAGTTTGTTGCTACAGAAAATCAAAAAATCTCATTACTATTAACTATTAAGGAGTCTTTTCACTCCATAAAAGGTCATTCAAAGGAAATGTTCTGTATTTCATAACTTTAAAAGAAAATAATTCTCCTCTAAACATCAATTAGGCAGGGATTCCTTGGTGGCGCAGTGGTTGAGAATCTGCCTGCCGATGCAGGGGACACGGGTTCGTGCCCCGGTCCAGGAAGATCCCACATGCTGTGGAGCGGCTGGGCAAGAGGCCACAACAGTGAGAGGCCCGCATACCGCAAAAAAAAAAAAAAAAAAAAAAAAAAAAATCAATTAGGCAAAATAAGATGTGTAAATTTTCTAATACAAGGCACATGTATTATTTCAAAACCACTAAGTTTATATTTCACAAAGATGAAGGGTGCATTTCACAAAGATGAAGGGTGCTGTTTTGTTTTTAGTTTGTATTTACTTGCTAAAGAAAATAGGTAACTTTCTCAATGAAGTTTCTTCTGTGATAGAAGCTGATTATGCTCATCCAACCATTTTTTTTCCTCTTCCATGGCTCCAGACTAGACCATACTTCCCCACCTTCCTTAAAATTAAACATAGTCATGTGACTGTCTGACTATTGTGATGTGGGGCGTAGAGATACCTGCCATTTCCAGAAACTGATCCATTTTTTGAAATTGCTGATGCTTCTTTTCCTTTCCTTGTCTCCTTGAGGAATTGAAAGGACTCCAAGGTCTTGGGGGAAGCTGGAACTACAGGATAGAAAGAGCCTGTGTCTCTGAATCCAATGGAAAGTCTCTCCCAGAACATCGCCAATCAATTATTATATAAGCAAAACAGTAAGGTCTATTGAGTTAAATCACTAAAATTCTGGGGTTGTTTATTACAACAATTAACCTATGCCAACCAATAAAACTTCAGAAGTGCCTTTTCAAAAGTATATAGTTCTTTAATTTGATTAAGGTTTTTCCCACAACCCATTGTGATCACAGATGATTCCTTCAAAGAATGTCTAAAAAGGAAAGAAGGAAATTAAGAGTCTATGTCTGAGCTGTGATGGATCTAGTATATGTTAGTTATACAAATCCCTAGGGGCTGCGTGAGCTCACTTGGGAAAACAGTTGACAGCATCTTAATGAACTGGAGGTAAATATATCTAATTCCCTGGGCCTCTGCCATTGGATACCCCTTGCTCATGCCCATTTCTTGTCAAACAAAACTGGTCAATTGGGCTTCCCTGGTGGAGCAGTGGTTGAGAGTCCGCCTGCTGATGCAGGGGATACAGGTTCGTGTCCAGGTCTGGGAAGATCCCACATGTCGCAGAGCGGCTGGGCCCGTGAGCCATGGCCGCTGAGCCTGCGCGTCCGGAACCTGTGCTCTGCAACAGGAGAGGCCACAGCAGTGAGAGGTCTGCATACTACAAAAAAACTGGTCAATTTATATCAAGATATTTTTTTCCTTTTTCCATGCATGATTTTATCGTATAGCCTGAATAAATATGCATGAAATATTTGTTGCTCTTTACATTCTTCACAATACTTTCCGAATGGGTCATTTTACTTTGAAATGTAGCATAGAAAGATAATGTTTTCCAAAGAATGCAAATATCTTCCTTGAGTTCTACCATTCAGAAGGCAAAGTCAAGAAGGGAGGGGGGAAATGAAAATAATCAATTAGGATGAGAATCTTTGCACACAATCAGTGGGTAGAAATCAATGTGAATCCTAGTCAAACACAGACTTCACAGTGGGAATATATACAGCCCTGCATTACTCAAACAAATGGTTAGTGTTACTGTGAACAACTGTAATGAGGCCTGGATTGTGTTTACATTAAAGCAGACAGAATCCTACTGTTAATTTACTAAACCAAGACTGCTGGGTGTTACAGCTTCTGCCACATTAGAGCAAAGAATTTAGCTTCTGTATCCACACATCTTTTGTAAACCTATCCCGGATTATTTCCCTGTTTTTTCATTGTTTTCCTTGTTCTAAAAGACAGCACTGGATGCTGGAGAGAGCTTAAGAGGTCTTACTTAACAACTGCAATTATTCCCAAGCTTACTGCTGAAGTGGAGCTTGATTTGTCCATAACACGTTAAAAGCTGCTTCACTAAACTACTCATATCAGACACACACACACACACACACACACACACACACACACACACACACACACACACAGTCACACACCTTGAAATAAAATTCAAATGATAAAAATGCCCTATTTTTATAAAATTTGCAGTCACTGCATGATGGAATCCTCAGTAAGAGATTCCATTAATTTTGACATGTGTTTGGATCTTCTCATGAATGCACTGTTCATGTTGATCTTTGGTCAGTTTTCACAATGTTGAAATGGAAATGTTGATTCGAAATTAGGTTATTTTTCTATGTATCAGTGGGGCTTTGGGGATCTATTTATATGGTTTTTACGTGTAGTTACATTTCCTTTTTTAAAAATAAAAACATTAACACAGCTGCAGTTATCTCTGATTTTATTAACAAGTTACTCCATTTCATTTGCCAAATTGTTTTTAAGATGAAAAATTGAATAAATATGATATGTGCTCACGACTGAAACACTAAATACCACCAAAAGTATTTTCAAGAGTGAAAATTACCAGAAATCCTACTTCCCAGAGAGAGCTACTATATATAATCTATATGAATAGCCTTCCAGAATTCCCCCTGCTGCTCCCACCTTCTTTCCTCCTTTCCTGTGGACCTCCAGCTTCTGGCCCCTATAGCACAGCACACAACACACCATGTACTATCTATCCACTATCTATCCTTCCAGGCGTGTGTGTGTGTGTGTGTGTGTGTGTGTGTGTGTGTAATAGATGTCCCCTCCATTTAACTGTGAGCTCCATGAAGGCAGGAACTCTGTCTTTTTTTAAAAATCCCCTGGCATGGAACACATGGCTTCATACAAAGTAGAAATCAATAAATATTTTGGCTGACTAAATGAATAAAATGAGATCCTACTTTTTTAATTGTTTAAAACCTCTTCTTCTGTCAATAAATACAACTGTAGCAAATTTTAAGATTAGATATTTCATGTTATGGGTAAAATTTCTTTAACAATGATCTCATGAAGGCATTATCTCTCTTTTGTTCAATTATCCACAGCAGTGTAGTAGATACCACTGTAGTAGATACATTTGAGTACTTAGCTCCTTCTTGGGATAAATGACTCAAGATGGAATGTTGGGGCATTAATCATACATATTTACCTGTAATACACATTTTTGAGTTATCTCACTAAGTGTTGTACAGATTTATATTTTCTCACTACGTATAAATTAACATGTCGATTTCTCTTCAGTTTTGTCTTAACTGAGTACTAGACCTATATTTTCATCTCTGTAAGTTATGCAGGATAAAAATCTAGACTAGAGATATTCAGCTATTTCCCTATAACTTTTGGTCATTTCTGATGTACTTTTTTAAACATGGATTTTAGCTCCAAAATATATCCTAATCTTTTTATGAACTGGGTAGGGGATATAAAAATCATGGAGGAACAAGTTGCAAAAACAAATAGCTAAGGAAAGAATTACCTCAATGTGTGTCAGGTGCTATATATGAGATGCTGTAAGTTCTCAGTAGATTTAGAACATTCATGTAAGGGTCCCAGGTAATTGCAGATTTTGGCTCAAATTTCTAATTCTACCAAAGTATACCTAATTTACAAAACCTCTAGCTCAAATCTCATAGGAATGCAGAATACAATGGGCAGAGCTTCAAGGCTTTGCTTGTATTTGTGAGATTGTAAACGACTAAAGGAAAGAAAAGGCTAGATATCATACTTCGGTCCTGAATTAAAAACTGCTAGGATAGTGTCATTATATGGAGGAAGGTACATGACAGTGAAGATGCAGTTGAAGGATAGTGAGGAAAACATTGGTATAAGGGAGAAAAAATGTTGAATAGGATCAGGAATGTTTTCTTTGACAAACTTACTTCACTTACACTTGTAATACAATTATAATTTGGTCTAGGTTCAGTGACCTTTGTTTTCTAATCAGATTTTTTTTTCACAAAGTACAGTGGTGAATATTTTCCTTTTATTGATTCAGCTAAACTAAAAATAAAACTGAGATAACTGATGATATAGGAAGAAACTCAAGTCAGGCTAAATATATCAGAATTTTGCAGAAGAAAATTTTCATTATCCTGTCAATCATCACATGCTGATAATCTTCTTAGCCAGCCTTTTCACCAAGTTAATTAAGATTTTCAAATTTTCATAAATGCCAAAGGTTAAAAAATAAAGGTTCATGCTTTGATGTTATAAGTATGGGAATTATTAAAACTGTCTAATTTCTAAGTAAAACAAGGTTGAAACTGGCCTTAAGTTACTCAGGTAAATGGAAAGTTTTATTGCTGTAATATTATTGGGTAGAAACTTTATTGTATTTATTAGAGGTAAGGAATAAAAAGTCTCTTGTGTTAGTAATTACACTTTGTACTACCATCATTGCAAGTCTTATATATTGTTCAACATTTTACCTATATTCAACGATGGAATCAATGTATCCTCAACTCTTGAAGAGTTCCTTATTTGTTCCCACTTTAAGCTAAGCACTGTTTTAATTTTCTCCTCTCTATATTGCTGTCACTACAGCGACTAATCAAATAGACCACACTGCTTTAACTGTATAACTGTTGTTGTTTGATGGTGGTGGTAACGGTGGTGGTGATGGTGGTGGTGATGTGTGTGTGTAGTACTGAACTTTAATGAATACATTTACATAAACTTTATGTGTGTGTGTGTGTGTATGTATGTATGCAGGGTGTCTGCTGAGATGCATTAATTTCTAACTGAGTCTATCCATCTGTCTACCTACATAGGTACATATACGTATATACGTATGTGCACATATGTGTGTATATAGTACATGTATGTGTTAAATGAATCTTTATACCATAAATTTCAGAATAGCAAAGATGACCTACTTAATTTCTTGTATCTTCACTCAATTAATAAGTGATTCTGAGTGCCCGTTATGTAGTACGTGCTAAGAACTGTTTATATGTCCTCATATATGGGGGACCTGCTATATATGAATGAGCACAGCTAACAAAGTCCTTGCCCCCATTGAGTTTAAATTATAGCCCTTATAATTCTACAAACAGAATGCATGTAAGTCATTAAAAAAAATAACTATCACTTAACTCAATTTTTCTTTAGTCATATAAATTATCTCTCATGTCAAATATAGTCCAAAAGATAGAATTAAAGGTTGCATTTTGGAAAGTAGCAGTATCCAGACTACACCTAGAAGGAGAAGGTACACAATAACTCCTTCTTAGATAGTTTTTACAGTCTGTTCAGCAACTAGGCCTGCTCTTTCACACCACATGTCCACATTTCTAAACACTTTTATCTAAATGAACTCTCACATTAATTAAGTAAAACTATTAGCCATACACTGTCTATAAGGCCTCAATATTGTAAACAAAAGGAATACAAAACTTACACACAAACACAAATACACACACACACATACACCTTTACCCACACACTATGAAGCAACACTTATACTCAACTGTTTGCCTTGAGAAACCATATTGGAACAGTTCATTTGAGAGTTTCTTCAGCTAAATTATCCTATATAGAGATTTCAGTTTTTTTAAAAATTAATTTTATACAAACAGACCACAAAATAATAATTTGCTTAACAAATCCTCTACATCTTACTATAACACTATTCGTGATAGCTGCCCACTTCCCCTGCCAAAGCCACTGCATCGCATGGATCCAATGGCACTATTCCCGTTGTAGTTCATGTAAATGGTGCCCCTGGGGTTGTTCAGTGCACAACCCATAGCTGAGCCATAGGTTTAAATGATGACCCTTTCTCCTCGCCTGACTAATAAAACCAATAATGGTGTTTTGTCAGCAAAATCCGTCTTTTCAGTTACTTGCTTTGCAAGCTCCTATAGTAAATCATATGCTTGTAAAAATACCAGGAGTCAACTTTCAGAAAGAATTATTTTAAAAAACCTCAGAGAATGTTTTAAACCTGTTTCTTACTCAAAACATTTTCTCTTTAAAGTGGTTTTAAAGACCCATATCACCCTCGTAATCTAATATTCATGAATGTGTAGATATTGCATTACCAATTGTAGATACACAAAGTATATATTTTCATTGGGTCATCTGGGAATTTAAACATGTTTTGCACATTAACTAGAAACTGTAAAAATAACCTGAACATCAGCCTTTAATAGGTGTTACTTTAACATTCTTGGACATTTAGAAACCAATTACATATGGCAGGTGGAATGCTGGCCTTGAGTAGTTTAATTGCATAAAATATAATGGATTATATTACACCCACCATTCCAGGCCCACCCTTTTTGTTGCCAGAAGCTATGTATCTTGGTAACTGTAACCACATCGCAAAATTAATCTGTGAAAATTAATGAATGCACATATGAACATAATTAATAGATTTGATTCTAAAATAAGTTTGTTAGATTTTGACATTTTATGTATTTACTGAAGTCTGTTATTACACATGTGATCTATACTTCAATTCACTATTTCTAAAGATCCACCTATAGATGAGGCATTATACTAGGGTATAGGCAGTTTGAGAAGGGTAAAGATAAAACTAATGCTGTCGCTACCTTTAAGAATTTATAATATAGGATGGGGGACTAGTTTTATTAAACACCCAGATACTGATAGTTTTACTCTACTAGAAAAGAATGCATTAAGTGATATAATGCAAGCATGAATATAGACTTATATGTAAGTTGAGAGTTAGATTCTGGGCAGTGTGAGATTTTAGAAGAATTAATGGAAGAGGTGGAATTAATGGATGCACAAGGATATTCTATGTCATGCTTGAAAAATATGTTATCATATACATATTTGCAAGGCAATTCTTGACTGATAGAGACCAAGTATTGCATGGTTTATGTTACTTTTTTTCTATTGGATAGACATATCACTTATGTCAATAATCTATAAAACACACTGGAAATAACCACCTGGGTATTCATAGTACATCTCTGTAAGGTTGTATTATACAATTATCATGGACTTGGCATTTTATCATGAAGTGCTGACTTGAAACCATAATAGCCAATTATAATTGTGTGCACAATAAAGCAACTGGTAGTTTGCTGAGTTTATGCATTCTGATTTTCTGACAGAAAAAGACAGGGCATGAATTGGAGCTGTTGCCCTTATGAAAAAGAATAGGTATGAAAACTAAAAGAATGTTCTCATTGCACATCTGGAGAGTTCAGCCATCAATGTATATTCAGGTACAGATATGGTGCCATGACAAAATATATCTTCATTGACAAGGCACTTGGTCAAATTTTAAAATATACATTTATTTTATTCATTCATTCAATAAATATTGTCTTCCATAGGCCATGCAAGACAATCTTTCTCCTTACATTAGCTTACATTCAGTAGTAGGACACACATAAGAAACAAAATAAACAAGTACTTATGAGGCAGTGATAAATCCTGTGCAGGAAATTAGTGTGACAAGACAGGAAATGAACGGGGGGGCCAGAGAGGCTCTTTAAAGTGACATTTACCTGCAAACTAAATGATAACCCAATCCTGTCTAACAGGTAATTTTCCTATGATATCATTTAAGGAAAGTGTATTACTACCTTTTAAAGGAATTCATTATACATCTCAAGTTTTATGATCTGTGCATCATTGGGAAGTGACAGAAAAATGTATTCTTACTTAATATTTTGGCCATAACAATTTAGTTAACATAAAATTAATGTAGAACTGCAAAAGAAATGTGTGATTCTTCAACTAGCTTATGTGCTATTATATTTTCCTTTCTTTTCCCTTCTTTTCCCATCAGTCAGTCATCTCAACTCCTCCCCTCCCCTTTACTCTTTATTTCTCTTCTTTTGTCTTGTGTATTCTTTTTTTTCTTTTTCCTTTTTTTTCCATCTAAAATCTTACTAGGTGTAACAAAGGCTGCTTATACTAGATTAGTTATAGAAACAAATAATTCTAAAATATACTGGCATAATAAGCCTTTTTGGGGAAGGGTCCATATTTCAATAGACATTTGACATACTGAATAAAAAAGCAATTTGATACACTTTCTTATAGCAGCACAGTTCTTTAATACCTTCTTATAAAATGTCTTAATGCATTTTTATCTTCCTATTTGATTTCTTTGATGAATAATCTATCAATACATTCTACATCTGCTACAAAACTGTGACCTTATGGTTGCCCTTGTCAGTGGAACCTATTGTCTGCTATTTGCCTTGACTTATTTTGACCACAATGATTGAAAGAGAGACATAAGAACCTACAAAATGATAATGGGCTTGATTTTCTGTGTAGATCCAGAGAGGTAAGAAGTCATCTATTTAGATGAGAAAAAATATATTTCAACATATTTATTAGAAGAGAAGGAGACTGGCATTATTATCTATCATGTCCATATAATATGTTTGTTTCCAAACTGCTCTAAAGGTTGGAATTATCATCCTAATCTTTTTACTTATTTAAATACAGATAAGAAAAATAAGGCTCAAATTCCTTTTGCCACAGTTTTCCTTATTACTTCGTGTATGTGCAGGGCTGATTAAACATTAGTCTAGATGTCTTTTTTTTGAAACTATTACATCTATTTAAAGCATGTGACAAGAGTTGAAAACTAGAAAAGTTATTATATGGCCAAATGTTCTTTCAGAATGCTTAAGAATATTGCTTTTACACTAGGTTAAATACAAATATATTTTTAATATAAAAGCACAAGCTCTGAGTTAGAGTACTTCTAAAAGTGTAATTTTGATTTCTAACTCATACTGTCAAACAGTAGAGATAATCAGATCAAGCTAAAATTGGTTCTTATTAATGTTCTTCATCTAACCTGACATTTTCCAATTTATTTGGGCCTGCTGTGATCATTAAGTAAAATGTGGCTTAAAATTACCTATTTTAACATTAAAAAATAGAAAAAGGTAAAGATTTACAAAAAGCACACAACAAGCAAACAAATTAAAAATTCCATTAGGCCTAGAAGAAAGAGGGTTTGCACAAGTATGTTCTTCACATTTAAACCTTTGATTTCCCTTAAGTTTCTAATTTTTAATACAGCCCAGCAGTAGAAAGGTTGGTTTGAGAAGCCAGAAAAATGCTTATATGATGCTCATCCAGGCATGAATTTCAAAACCCTCTCAGCTTTATAAATGTGAATGCGGATTGCTTTTGCTCTCGATGCATTTTTCTCAGTACAATGAGGAGGACAATATTTTGAGTTTGAAGTTTATACCACGAGGCATTTTTGAATTTTGCAGGCAAAAGAAACTGTTGGAGTCTTATGGTCCAGTAGGGAACACATTTCCGCCCTCCTTTCTAGCATATAATTCAAGAGCAGCAAAGCTAGTTTTATCTAAGCTCCCCAAAACATTCACCTTTGGCCTTATGTCAATAAAAAAAAAAGTCTTACCTCCTAAGAATTGCTCTCTTGAGTTTTACTAAAAAATTCATCCTTACCCTCAGCAGTCAATGAATATCAAGTATTCAGTTACATCTTTATCATCTACAGCAATATACTTCAGGCAAAACCAAAGATGGAGTCTGTTTCAGCATAGAGAAAATCTTTATGGTTAGTTATCAGCGAAATCAGTCCAAAATTAATTTTCTGAAAATATCCCAGTACATAATTGCTATATAGACCAGGGACAGAGATGGTGAATATATGTAGACTTAGGAAAATACTTTCTGATAACAACTATATGATGGTGGTTTCAGCTGTGACTCCTGGCAGATTTTGTGCAGAAATTGTGGAGTTTCTTAATACTAACAAAAAGTATACAATGTATGTATGTATGTGTGTGCACACTTTCAATTTTCATATAAATCAGTTAGCTGCTTTCAACAAAAATATTTCTCTACCGACCTTGCAAACAGCTGCTTCACTGTTTCCACTAATTGGAGAGAGGTTTCCAACACCAAAACTTGGAAGCAGGTGGAACAAATGGACTAAAAGAAATGTTATCCTGCTAAAGTGATGTTTGATAATTGATTACTTGAGTAAAGCTAATCTGCTACTTTAAATCTACAAGATATTAGACATTACATAATATTTCAATGTTAATATTATTTTCTGTGTTAATTACACAGAACCAATGTTATAGAAAATTGGATTTGTTTTCAATGCCTTTCAGTTATATGTCACTGATTTTCCAAAATATCTCTTTATTTTGATTATTAAAGAACCCAGATTGAACTGTGTCATAGGTGCAAAATGATTTGGTACATTATTTGGTGGAATGTAAAGTGTGGCAGTGGTAGGTAACGGGCAAGGGACTTATCTAAAATTACCTAACTCTGCAAATTTGAGAATGCAGTGGAAAGAAGAGTTGAAGTTGGAAATAGAAGAAATAAAAACTGTGTTAGCTTAAGGGAAACTTTTTCCTCAAAACTACTTTTTGAAAGGATTTCCCTTAATACAAACCTCACCGAACTGTAGAAAATAAAGAGAAAGATGGACAAAATAGTATTGCAATCTGTGGGAGTAGGAGTTAGAATCATAAAACGTCCATTTGGTTTCAGGAAATAGGATAAAGAGGTTAAGCTGGAGCTTCAAAGCGTATTTTACAGCTGTTATTCCTTAACAGGAAACCCTGTAAATTAGCTAGAGAAAATCAGGAAGAGGAACACTAAAATGCATTAAAAAATTTTGTAGTACTTTTATTTTCACCATATTGCCCAGGAAATCTAGCTTACGAAGTAAGAAAATGCATCCTGAGTGTTAATTCATGAATTTATAAAACAAATTTGCACATGATCTGTGAAATTTGACTTTTAAAAGTAAATCATTCAAGCTCATCAAGTTAAAATCAGTCTATGTTTATGAAACATGTCATTTCCTAAGTTGACCACTTACGTTCTGCATTCTCCAAATGCTAAAATTCAATTCTTTTCCCTAAGTAATACATTGGCAAAGAAAGGAGAGGTGCAACTAAAGAATATATCTCAAAGTCTGAAAAAACCTAATAATATGAAGAAAATGTTAGCACGTATCTGGAATTTGATTTCATTCTTTTCATAATTCATTTGACTAATGCACCTTTTCTCCTCTCCAGCTGCTGTACAGAGTGCCTACCTTCTGTCTCAGTATCTCTGATCATCTGCCATTTCCCACAGGTAGTTTTCTGACTGTTTCTGTTTATTGTCAACTTTTCTTGACATTCTGCCCCCACTCCCGCCACAACTCCCACCCCATACTATACTGCAGTGATGAAATCATGTGCAAGAGTTGTGAGTAACAGAAAAGTTTCTTTCACAATGAGGTTTCAAGGTAATGCATGCTCAGGCAGTAAAAGAAAACAAAGCTGACTGTGTAACTCACTTTTCAATGAAGCTTCAAGGTTAATCACTATGTGGTTGCCTTTGAGACCTGAGGTCATATACTAAAGCTATTACAAATGATTTAATAAATACATATTTAATTATTGAATCAAGTTAAGTGCACTATTTAATTTCCTTACCACAGATGGCACACAATTACTAGATTTACTCAGGTTTCTCTAAGTAATTTCCATTAGCATATATTCTCGCTCTTTTTTCCCCTAAAGTTGAAACACTCTTTAGACAATTACCGCAGAGAGTGACCAAATATTTTAAAAGAAGAAACAAAATGATTACAGCAAAAAGGACATAAAACTGTACCCTCTAGAAACTGCATCAGAACATATGAAAATACTGAATAGCATTTTTAAGAAAGTATGAAAATTAAAACTAAATTTAAGTTCATTTTATATTAAAATTTCATAATGTATTATTTTATACTGTGATCATCTTTGCAATACAGACAATTGACAAGCCTGCTTCTGTGCCAGATTTTCAGGAGGTAAATGAAGGTAGAGAGGAATTAGGAGAATTCTGAAAAATAACATTTAGCCATTCCATGTTGTTGACTAACATCACATACTGCTTGTATTGTATATGCACTAAGTGTCAGGCGGTCTACTTTATAAGCACCAGCAATTTTATCCTCCACAAAAAACTGTGAGAGTGTTACAATTATTATCTCCATCTTACAGAAGGGAAAATGAGACACAGAGGTATTAAGGAGTTTTCCAAGTTATTCAGCTTGTAATGTAGGAGACAGATTTGGTCCAAGAAGTCAGACTCTATTTTCTTTGCTATAACTCTATGCTATACCAGTACCCCACCTCTGAGCTGGTATTTCATATTTCCTTAGCTAATTTACTGGTAGCTTTCCCCTAGATGACTAGTAGGGCCTATTGATTATCTCCCTTTTTAAAAAAATCTACAAACAATAGTAGGCTATTAAAATAGCTATATGTAATAGGACATTTTCTATCAATTATATAAGGTTGAGTTAGATTCACATTGTACATTAATGTAACTCTGAAATTTTTCTTACATCTATTTGGATTTAATCTGAATTAACAAAATATTAATCTAAGACTGTGCCTAAATTACACATCTCCCTTTGGAGCCTCAGCTAATATTGGTTCAATTGCAATAGCTCCCTTTAACCATGGTCTTCTATAAATTCCCACCCTCATCATCGATTTTGGTTTTGTCTTTCTAAAATTAGGTTAATCATTTTCAGTTCTCTTGAATTTGTCCTTTAAAAACTTTTGTTAGGGCTTCCCTGGTGGTGGAGTGGTTAAGAATCCACCTGCCAATGCAGGGGACACGGGTTCGAGCCCTGGTCTGGGAAGATCCCATATGCCTCGGAGCAACTAAGCCCGGGCACCACAACTACTGAGCCTGCGCTCTAGAGCCCGCGAGCCACAACTACTGAGCCCATGTGCCACAACTACTGAAGCCCACGTGGCTAGAGTTTGTGCTCCGCAACAAGAGAAGCCACCGCAATGAGAAGCCTACCCACCACAACGAAGAGTAGCCCCCGCCTGCCGCAACTAGAGAAAGCCCACGCACAGCAACAAAGACCCAGTGCCGCCAAAAATAAATAAATTAAATAAATAAATTTAAAAAAACAACCTTTTGTTAATAGCCTCAAATCCTTTCTGAAAATGGGAAAGAAATATATGAATATATGGAAGTGAAATCTGTTACTTTAAAACTTTATAGGAGCCTATTAGTGTATTAATTTTAATCCTGAAATGTACAATTGATCCTTTTCTAACTAATGATGATATTTAATTTAATGACTCTAAAAACATGGCTAGCCCCTAATAATAATAGCCAGCATTTATTAAGCCCTTTGTTTGTGCCAGATACTGATCTAAATATTTTACATATATTATCTCACTTAGTACTCATGACAACTATATGAGATAGGTATGATTAACATCCCCATTTTTGCAGATGAAGAATGAAGCCCAATAAGAACTTGACCAAGGTCACACTGCTAGTAAATGAACCTGGACTGAAACACAGGAAGTTAGAGTCTAACCATTGTAAAATGGTTAGAGTCCTTCATCTGATTTTCAACAAAATTATGTTAACAATACAGTGAGGAAAATCTTATATCTTTGAAATCATTATGCTGATAACCTAACAGAATATGTTACTAGGGAGAAAGTCCTTGTAAGTCATTGCTTCTGTAATTTAACTTTTTTCATATATGGAACCTATTTTGAACTTGGTTTTTCCCTTTCAAAGTTGATCCCTTTGTGAAGAAAGGCCAGTGATACAATAGGGAAGGAAGCTTCCTCACAGGGGCAAACAGCTATCAACTTGCTAGCAGAAGTGGCTCTGCCCCTGGCACTTCCATTTATATGTATCTCCTTCTTTCCATATCACTTTCAGTGTTAAACTCTGTGACTGGGGAGAGGCTCACAGCAAATAAATGCAAAGGAGTGTGGCTCCCAGCTTCCCCAAACTTCCTGTTAAAAATACTTTAAGCAACACTTAGTTCCTCATTGAAAAAAACAAAAAAGGAAAAGGAAACTTCAATAACAGATAAAAAAATTAGCATCTGCAGAGCAATTTTACCAAGTTCTTTTACAAGATAAACCATTTGAAATTCAAGAAACCCTACAAGCTGTAGGCCAAATGTGATTAATCTCACACTTTTGAAAGGAAAAGTTAAACTTGGAAATTTGACTTGCCCAATTTTCACAGAAATAGTGTTTCATACAGTGACGTCACCAATGAAGATTTTGGGGATGTTTGTTTTGTTTAGCTTTTTTGCGTTTCACTTTGACCCCTCCTTACATTGTCATCCTATGTGCTCTGAAAATAGATATCTGGTTTTCAGTGTTGTTCCAGCTATTTAACTGTGTTAGCAAATTAATTAATCACTCTTTTTTTCTTCTTTAAAATGGGAATAAAATAGTTCTGACAAGATTACTGAAAATATTGAGATAAGAGAAAGTATGTCACACAGTGCTTGGTATATAGTAAATGTTCAATAAATATTGGATATTATCAATACTTTTATTATTCTTATACAGCATTCTCACTCCTTATTTTAGTATCGCCTATATTTCATAGTTTAGTAAATAAAGGATATCCTGCTTTGCATTGGGAATTTGTTATAGCATGCATGTATGTATTCTTCCTGCAATCATTTTTAAGGCCAGGTCTCTGTCCCATATTTACTTATCTCTCTCTCTGTCTCTCTCTGTCTCTCTCTCTCTCCCCTACATAACTTAGTATAATGCAGCATATAGGTTATAACTATCAATTACATATGGAATGAAATTTAATGTGTCTCTCCAATGTGCCAGTTTTTTATAAATGGGAAAGATTTTCCCTAACCACTAGGTAATGGGAAATGTGGTACCAATAGCTGTGAAGTAAATCTCTAAGGTCAAAAAAGAAGCTCACCTCCTTCAAAACCTTAGCATGTTTTGTATTCACCCTCTGGGATTCAAACGAGTTTGAGGAAAATGGCTTTAGTTTGCCTATACAACCCCAACAAGGGGGTGCTGGATCTGTGCAAAAGGAAAGAAAACCTATTTCATTTAATGTTACTTAAAGTGAAGAACGTGTTTAATACAGTTCATGAGCAATGAGAAAATGAAGGTTAGAACCAATAGCAGACAGTTGCAGTTTCTAAAGAAATAAATTTTTAGCGTATTTTTTGTGGTGAAACGTTTACAGTGTAGAAGCTCTGACAGAAAAATTTTCTTGGTGGGTAAGATACTACTACTACTTAAGATTCACTTGTACATATTCATTGTCCTTTATGTAAAATCTTTCAGCTGAAAAGTCTGCAAAAAAGAAAGAAACTAAAATAAACACGTTTAAATGAAAGTGTTCTGGCAGGGAGCTTAGGAGGTGATCAAGAGGCTTAAAGCACGTAAACACTTAGTAACCATTTTAAAAGAAATTTTAAACAAGTATGATTTATTTTTTCCAAACCAACTGTGCCTTTTTAAAAAGCTGCATGTGAATGAATAATGTGAAAATAGCAATTTTTCTTAAAGGGATGCATTTATCTACAGAAGTGTTATGATTTAAGATAAAGTCATCGACTCAGAGCTAAAGTTTAGACTAATTAAAATATATAAATTACTTTTCTTCTGACCTCAAGGAGAGAGGCACAGGCTGGCAACAGCACAAGCCGTGCTCTCAGCAGGAGAATTATGATTATAAATGGAACAGAGCTTCAGATATTACAGGAATGCACATGTCAAAATATTTGGGGCTATAACTATAGACAGAATCAATATAACAGACACAAGCAGCATTCTCCCCCTTGATTTTTCTATTAAGTTGAGCTGAAAATACCTCAAAGAATAATTATTTCATGCCAAAATTGCAGTAAAGTCTGCATTAATCAGTAAAGCATAGGTTTATTTAAAGAAACATTCTACTTTAGCGACATCTGTTATTGGCTTATAGTCTATTTTTTAGTTTTCTTGGATTATATCTCTATTCCTGTTCAAATCATGGATCAGAAACTAATTTTATTAGCATCACTGCAAAGATCCTGGCCTCTATTCTCAAGACCCATCTAAGTAGAGCCTAAAACTCTAGCAAGTTTATTTATGCCAATTTAATTTAAACAAAACAGTCTATATTAAATATCAGACTACTTTCAATGGTGCAGTGAAACGGTTGGGCTACTAACAGTATGAAACAATGCATGTTGCTTCAAAGAGCAATAGTCTGATTTGGAACTGTGTGAACATGTACTGGGGTAAAATGCACATGGTGCCTGAATGCTTATCATTTTATTCCCCTGAGAGACTAATATACCCCTAGAGTTAAATCTTGACTCAAATCATGCCTGTTCATTTGCCCCTATAGGTTAAATAAAGATTCTCTATTTTTCAGTTAATATTCTTCAAGTACATGATTTTATAAGCATGCTGGTGATTCTCTGTTAGGTGAAAAAAGCTAGATGAACAGAATTTGTAGGGGTGGAGGAGGGATGGTTTGCTATGATTGCTTATAAAAGGAAAGCAGCTTGCTCAACATTTTAGAAGAAGCTATGTTGTATCATATTGGCTCAGCATCCTTAATATTTTTTTCAGTAGTTTATAATTAGCTTAAGTAGTACAGTCCAAATGATGCTTTTGTTGTTTTGTTGTTGTATACAATTGGTTAATTGGACTTCAATATTATACTTGTTAAGAAAATAATTATTGTATTAATCACAGAAGTAGGGGTAAATATTTGTTTCCAACATCAAATATGAACATATTATTGGAGATTTCCCTTCATTTATGTAACTATTCCCAACAATAAAAATTAAAACAAAAGGTACTGTTCCAAACAGCTCCTCTATAATCAGATTTTGGCCCACTCATTGTTCACCTCATGATTTTAATGGCTGTGTTTGTAGGTGTGCTTTTTAACTTCCTTTTAAAATGAAAATCCATGCTGGTAAAAGTATGTGTGAACTGTGTTTGGTTGTATAGAAGTCTGTGTGCCCCTACAGATTTGAGAAAAAAAAAAAATATATATATATATGATGATCATCAAACATCATGTATGTAACTATATACATAAATACAATCACATTGTTAACAGAATTTGAGGTCTGATTCAGTGAAAGCACTCCTCATATGAGTGTATTTGTACACTGATTATAAATAATATATATACACACATATAAAAATATGGTCTGTTAATCTTATTCATTATTTATGTATAAGCATATGTTTAATGTATCATGAAACAAACTAATATTTAAACTAATTCAAAAATATATTCTAAAGAAAATTTCAAACTCAGACATACAAATATGTAATATGTTTATTATTTTTGTTTTTAGAAACAAAATATATTACCTTGTTTTGCCTAGTTAAATATTTTTAAATGAGAACGTAGGAGTCAGGCTGTGCGACATTTCATCGACTTTTTTTTTTTACCCACAGGCTTTTGTTACAGGTGGTTTAATAACCAGCCCACTTATTTCTATAATCTTTGAATATAATAACTTATGTTGGGTTTAAGTAATTATTGGACATACATATTTATCAGCAACATACTTTTTGTCCACACTACTACCACTCACAGTTCTACTTTCACCATCTAGTTAATGTATTTCCTGAAGTTGCCCCATCTTTATAAAAGTGGTGCATACATAGGTCCCAAAATACATAAAATATACCTTCATAGTGTAAAGATTAGTTAGCAGTGAAGACAATGATAATAGCACCTCCATTTTGTTACCATTTTACTAGATATAAGAACTACCTTTTTGGACTATACTATTTTCTTGTTCTAAACTCAGTTTTACTAGATTTTTATATAGATGGGCCTTGCACTGTTTCTTTTTCTTTTCTTTTCTTTCTCTTTTTGTCACATGTTTTGTTTGGGAGGAAGGAAGGAAGAGAGGCAAGGAGAAGGGGAGGGAAAGAAAGAAGGAAGCTATTAGTAAAAGCAATGAATGCTGTGTTCTGCCATTTAATCTACCTCATACTTATTTTAACCTCTTCCTCTTTTCCCCATAGAAAACAGATAGCATAACTAAGTTTTATGTAATGTTAGCCAAGTTTAATCTCTCAGAAAATAATTTTCTAGGATCATAGCTATTTTAACTGCCTATGTTAGCGAAATATAATAATCAACTGGTTTGTTGTGTTTAAGATATACGATTTTAGGAACATAGTAAGTGAAGGCCAATACATTCAGATATGAACCAGATGTCTATCTTTATATAAGGGCCTTCAGTGAGAGTGCCTTTGTTCCAAATTGAAAATCCCTTTGAGTCTGAAAAAGACACCCTTCTAGCTTGAACACCTACTGACATTATTTTCTAAATGCTAAAATTGACAGCAGAAAGCTACCGCTGTATTCTGTAATTCTGTAAAAATCTTTGCCCACTTCAGCCTTCTCAATTGCAAAGCTAGTCCAGATGGGACCATGAAATTTTTGCAGCAAGTTCTACAGCACATAATTTTGTTCAATAAAGTTATTATGCCACACACAGCTGTATACTGCCATATAAATGAGCACATGTGCAATAGAATTCTTGTATTATAAGTTTTATAAGACTAAAATTGAGATTATACAGCCGTACACAATAATTTATTTGAAACATCAACATGTGCCTTGCTCTAGGGGTACACAAATGGTGCCATTTCTCCTCCAAGAGAAAACGTTTGTCATTTAATATTCAGTATTAACACAAATGTTTTCCTCAGAATTATAACCTAAATTAGGCGCTTTAAAATACATCAATATATCATTAACTTCTTACTTTAGCATATTAGATCTATAGAAGAATCAATTCTCCCTAACAATGGTGAAAGAACCTAATCACTCTCTAAATTTGCTTTTAATTAGCATCATCTGCATTAATTTGTGTAGCTGATAGCAAAACATTACAATACGTTGCTATTTTATATTTAAAATGTAATATATCTTTTGGTCCCATGTCTCTCTGAAGGAAACTTAGCCCTTTTTTCTGCAGTGCCTTAGTAAATATTTTCAGATGTATTGCTCAAGAATTTTCTCTAGGAAACTATGTGAGGCTATATTAGGGATGTACTATTCAAATAAATTTCCAGGTAACTATTTGGTCTTCTGCATGTTTAAGAATATCCTGAGAAGTATTTTTTTCTCTCTTCCATCTTCATCCCAATTCACTAATTCTCAGTCAGATTTTTGAGTATTGCAAAGGAAATGGTATGTAATCAGCAAGCAGCTGAGAAGGAAGAAAGGAATCTACCATTTATGCTGTTATGTTTTTCACACATTTTTTCACAATAATTATGAAATATAGGTAATATTTTCTGGTGGGAAAAATACAAACAAACAAACAAAAACCTAGAGTTCTGAGAAGTTAAGTGAATTTCCATAGGTAACAGAACTAGTGTTCAAAGCCAGGAGTGTTATAGATGTTCTAGGTCATAGCCATAGTTCAGGCTCTCTAACCCCCAAGTCCAAAGTGCCTTCCTCTATACCACACATTCTAATGGTGTTTCAGCCTCTATCCAGACTCCCCCTCCATAAAGAAAACTACAGACAAATTAATAACAGATTCTCTGGTTCAGTGAAGACCAAAGATTGGTCTAATCAAAACCAATTCCTGACATTTGAACAGAGACCTGTACTTTTTTTTGTAATGACAGCTTCCTTGACAAATATTTTCAAAAGTACCTTGTTGGACTAGCCTAACTCTCCTCTCACATATCCTATCTCATTTAATGATACCACTCTCTACTTAGCTGCCTACATTATAAATTTTAGCTGTTCCTGATTTCTCCATCTTCCTTAAACCCAAGTCTAATTCTATTTCACTCTAGAAATACATCTTTAGGGCAGTGGTCTTCAAATATTAGTGTGCCTCGGATTCTCTGGAGGACTTGTTAAAACATAGGTAGCTGGAGGTAATAAATATGTTTACTGCCTTGGTTGTGGTGATGATATATATGTCCAAATTTAACAAGATGTATACATTAAACATGTGCAATTTTTGGTATATTGATTATACCTAAATTAAACTTAAAAAAAGGTTGCTGGACCCCGGATCAGAGGTTTTGATTCAATAGGTGTTGGATGGAGTCCCAGACAGTTGGCATTTTTGGCAAGTTGCCAGGTGATGTCAATGCATCTGATCTGAGGACCACATTTCGAGAGCACTAATCTAGTGCATACTTTCACTCCTAATCCACAGCTATTGCAGCATGCTCTCCTCATATCTTGGCCAGACAACCACAAACGACAACAACATCAATCATCACCTTTCTTATCCCCAGTCCTGTCTATCCTGGACAATTTTAACAAGTAAAAACACAAACCTAATAAAATTATCCAACAAATTAATGTTTCTTGAATCTCTCCAATGGTATGCCACTGACCAGAAAGCAAGATAATCACCTTCAGCTTACAGTTTACCATGCTCTCCGTTTGTATAGGATGTTTCCCTTGCATAAAGTACTCACCTTAATCTCAATCTGTCTAACTCCTATTTAACTTTCAAAGTCTATTTCAAAGGTCATATTTTTTTGTGTATGAAATATGTCCCTGCTCCCCCTAGCAAAGTTCATAATTCCTTATGGTGATTGCCTATTGTGCTTAGTACTAGCTCAGTTGAATTGTTCATTATACTGCATTTAATTATCACTTTTGGACGCTTTGGGGTTTATTTCTGTGTGCCTAACTCTCCACTAAAAAAAGAAATTTAAAATATCTTCAGGTATTTTATTATCATTTTTTTGTCTCCCAGCTCCCAGTAAAAATTAGGAGAAGAAACAGAAAACTTGTTTGCCCTGCTGACTTTCCTTTATTAAGTATTCTTTTAAAATGTCTTGATTACAAATATATCACTCAGCATATATTATCACCTCCAACATGTATGTTAATGCAGAGCTGTACTGAGGAAAGAGGGCAACATTATCTGCATGATTTTAGAAAAAACAACTTGTGTAGGCATGTGTCTCTGAGATACAAATGTCTAAATCAACAGTCAGTTTTTTTGTGTAATTTAGTCACTGTCTTTAAATATACACAGACTTCACGTTAATAAATGCCTCAGGATTTGGCCTGTCTTCACCCTCATTTTTAAAGATTTTACCTGATCATGAATGTTTGATATTTACTAACCTACCCAATTATATTTTCTAAATATAGACACAGTCTAAACTCTAAATCTATTAAAATATATCTCCTACACTAAATGCATTTTAAAACCTAACAAAAGCTTCCTCCAAACCAAGACTGAAGTTATTATGGACTAAATGTACAGCAAAAATCCTTTCCTTCCATATCACAACTTATTACTAATATTATTTATATAATTAAAAAATAACTAGTTATAAAATAAAAAAAGACAATGTTATAAATTACAGAATTATTATAAAATAAATTCTCCCTCAAGCACTTAATTTTATTATATTTATCTTTAGCTGGTACATATTCCCATAAAAATTACCTAAATGGAAATAATGTAAAGCTTTCAGAAGTAAAGTTGATTTTAATTGCTCTGGTATGAATAAAAAAAGAAAAAAAGGAAAGAAAAGAAAACGGAAGAAAGAAAATACCCAGTATGTGTTTAAATCACCATGTTTAGAGTTCACTGATTTTATTGTTATACCTCTGTGGCATGTGTAGCCAGTTTATCTTTGTCCAATTGATACGGTAAATGAACAGTTTTCTACGTCTAGTTAAAGCCTTTTTATTACTGAAAGGAAGAAAGCAATTTAAATATTGCAATAGGGAGTATAATATCTTAAAAAGATGGGTTTCACTTAAAACCATGGATCATTACCTTTGGAAAAATCTTTGAATCATTTTGTGTAAAAATGCAGCAGCCAAATTTGGACTCCTAAGGGCTATTCTTATCAATCATCTTATAAGTAAGCTTTGTTATCCCTCAATATTATTCAAGCAATGGTGAAACTGTCTCTAATCAACTATACTCTAAAAATAAGATTGAATTTTTCCAGTTATTTGACTAGGTGAAGAGATGTTACCAAGTCGCTGCTGCATTTGTACAATTTCTTGAGTACCCACTTTTCAACTCACAGAAGCATGTCCCAAGATAATCTCAAAAGGTCTGAGCAGGTGTGCTAAACTAACAAAGCCTCTTAGAGAGGTACAGAAGTTCTTTGCCTCTTTCCTTTATTTGGCTTTGTTTCAAAGCCTTTTCTTTTTCATGAAAGTTCTACACTTTCTATCCATGCTGAAAAATGTGTTCACCCACCGGAATCCACATTCCTTTCCTTCTGATATGGCTGCTGTGTCAGTTATTACTCTACCTGGGGAACACAGCAAACAATTCCAAATTCTGAGGTATTTTCCCTAATCAGAAACCCCAAAATGAACAACATAGTTTTTCTGTGTCATCATGTCCTGGCCTTTAGCTATGAGTATTCGGGTGAGATGAGACAATCTGAAGCTTTTATGAGACCTAAAATATTAAGAAGTAGTACAAAAGGAAAACAAAGGGAAAAGTCTGAAGAAAAACAGTGTTTTTTTGGTATGAAATGGAGAGGAGAAAGAAAGAAAAAGGAAGGAAGGAAGGCAGGAAGGAAGGGAAGGAGAGGGAGGAAAGAAAGAGGAAATATTTTATATATTTATCTATTAGATTAAATATATGTATACACATTGTTGTAGGTAGAAGAATGGATGACCAAAGATGTCCACATGCGAATCCCAAGAAACTGTGAATATTTAGGTTAATGGCAAGGGGAGGTTTAAAGTGGCAGACCACTTGACCTTGAGATGGGGAGATTATCCTGGATTATTCAGATGGACCTAATCATAGGGTCCTTATATATAAAAGAAGGAGGGAGGCAGAGAGGGAACTGGAGGGATGACAGCCTTAGAATTACTTGCTCTGTGTTGCTTTGAGGATGGAAGAACTGGGTCACTAGCAAAAGAATGTGGGAGGGTAGCCTCTAGAAGCTAGAAAAGGCAAGAAAAAGGATTCTACCCTAGAGCCCCCAAAAGGAATGCGGCCTTCTTGATACTTTGATTTTAGCGCAGTGAGATCCACTTCAGACTTCTGACCTCTAAAACTGTTAAGATAAATTTGTGTTAAGCCACTAAATTTGTGGTAAAATTAAAGAAGCAATAAGAAATAAACATACACATACATACACTTGCCTCACTGTTTCTCTTTAAATTACAGAACTTCTCTTTTGTGTTTAGAGATAAACACTGTCCACATCAATGCTAGTACGAATATATAATTCAAATCACACGTAAGAGCCATGGACATAATTTTAAATGTCCTTGTAGCTATAGTTAAAAAATAAAAAGAAACAAGTGACATTAATTCTAATAATGTGTTTTATTCAACCCCAAATTTCCAAGATATTATCATATCAATATATAACCAATATGAAATTATTGAGATATTTTACATTCTTTTTATTATTACTAAGTCTTCTAAATCTGATGGGTATGTTATAGCACATCTCAATTTGGACTGACCACATAATAATTGCTCAGTTGTCACAACTGGCTAGTAGATGCTCTATTGGGCAATATAAATCTGTATATTAAATCTATCTATCTATATATATATATATAAGTATTCTGAAGTTAATTTTCATGATGGTTTTGACTACATATGATTAAAAAACTATATTAATATGTATCTGTTTTTTAAAAAAAGATAGTGATATCTTTACATGTTTCAAAGGGTGCATTCTTTGATTTGATCAAGACACTGCACAGTGTCCAAACATAAACACAAAAACCTAAATGGTAACAGGACCATCTCAACCTATGAATTCTTTTCAAATAACTAAGTAGAAATGTATGATATTTACATATCTTTCATGCATTTAGGGTTTTTTTTTTTCCAATTTCAGTTTCTTTTTACCTAATCAACTTTTAAAAGCGAGGAATCAAATTTTTCTAGAGCAAAACAAACTACAGTAAAATGAGTTTCCTTCTTTACATCTACTCTGAATAGCTGCTTATTCATATCACAGCACAGCTGCCACAAAGCTCTCATGGGTCATGGTGTCTGCTCAGAGAGAGGAAGCTGAGGTAGCCAGAGTATTGCAGGTGAAAGCACAGGTATTTTACACCTTCTTTTCCCAGGGCCAGTTAAATTCTACAGGTTCTCAATTTCTTATAATTTGGGATAATCTATATAAACTGTTTAGTTCATTCTTAATGAGATTTAAATAGACACTTTAATTAGACATTTTACAGAAAAATAAGCAATTGTAAATTATGAAAATCAATAATCCTGAGGATTTTCATTTCAACCTAAGCAGGTAGTAGAGTTTTTCCCCATTATGTTTGTTCTTCTAAACAGAGCTAACACTTCTACCAGCATTTTAAATAATTCTTGATATTTGAAAACTTCAATTGGGCAATGTCGTTTTTTTCACCGCCTATGTATGCATTCTATGCAAATAGTTACCAATCTAGCCTTTTTTTTTTTTTTTTTTTCCTTTTCTAGTTTCCAGACTTATACACTTAGGGAATGTTATAAACTGTGAACATATACCCATACAGAAGCACCCTCTTCTAAATATTTGGTGGGCATTGCAGCTGTTTTTTTCTTTGCTTTAATTTTATCTCAATCTTTAATTTACAATGAACTAAATCTTCCAACTTTAGGCTTTTTTTTTTTTTTTTTTTTTTTTGCGGTATGCGGGCCTCTCACTGTTGTGGCCTCACCTGTTGCAGAGCACAGGCTCCGGACGCGCAGGCCCAGAGGCCATGGCTCACGGGCCCAGCCGCTCTGCGGCATGTGGGATCTTCCCGGACCGGGGCACGAACCCGTGTCCACTGCATCGGCAGGCGGACTCTCAACCACTGCGCCACCAGGGAAGCCTAGTGGTTTTTTTTAAAGATCATCTCTATTTGGCAAAAACCTTAAACTGATGGTGTTCTTCGAAACTCTTAAAATATTTTATTTCCTGTAAGAAATATAAAAATGTTTCCCACATGTTTCCCTTCCTTGCCCTGGCTTTAATTTGCTTTTCTTATAAGGCTGTAACAAAACTTAACACAGTATAGCTTATGTTCAAATATGGGCATGCTATTTTTTTTCCAATTGTCTAATATTTATGTTAGGAACAGGTTTTCCCTACAATTAACAAAGTCTTACACTTTATGAATGACGTTATTCATCATTATTATCAGTCTCCATAATGTCTTGCCACTCTGATGGTCCCTTCTCTATATATTTTAATTCAGTCTAGGTTCATTAGACCCAAGGGCACCATGACTCACTTTGGAAAGGGAAAACACCATAACCCAATTTCAAAGTATATGAACACCCTGCTTCTTAGATTTACTTCAAAAAAATTGTCAAGGACAGTATCCATCCATAGAGGATCACCTAATGGAAAATGCAAAAACTAGGGTCAGAAGAAACTTAGGCTGACACACATCTCATCTCCTCCATCTCTACCTGCTACTAAAGTGAACATCTTAGGAAATGAACATCTTAGGAAGTTCTGAGTGGCAGTTATCCAACTGTTTGTCAAAAAAGAGTAGGACAAATACCCTCATTGCATATTGACATTAATGATAGTAGTTGGAGGACCAAGAATGAAGAACTTACTTTATGTATTTTAGTGTTAGTTATTTTTTTCCGTCCCAGTTGGTAATGTCAGCTCCTTTTCTTTCAGCTGATGTCATTTATAAGATCACTGATTGAAGGCCTCTCAAATGACAAGGATCATTCCCTAAGTTTGGCTGTAATAAAGGAATTGGCCCCATCTGAAAGCCAATAGGTACATGCCTCCAAAGTGTTACTATTAAAAACAAAAGCTAGAAGCTCAAGAAGAAGACTCATTGAATTAAATGTATTTCCTCCTTCCTTGGGACAATTTTTTAAGCACTTGAAAATTCTATCATTTCTCCAAACTGTATAAGACTGTTGTTATACTGAGGCACTCTGTAAGACTACCCTATACCTTGTGTGGCCAGTGGAGGAGAAAGTACTAAAACTCATTGGCACTGTTTATATTCAGCTGGCTTGGGAATTATCCATTGTTAGCCACATGAAAGAAAAAACATGTTCCTTCTGAGGATATGCTGTACTCATATGACCCCTTTCACAGCATTAAGAATGAGACTGGCTGACATGCTGACATTTACTGAACAAACACTATGAGAGACGTACAATGTTTTCTAGTACTAGCTCATTTAATCTTCACCACAATTCTACAATGTATGAAGCATTATTATCTCTTCCTACTGAAGGAAATGAGGACTTAAGAAGCTTAGTTATTTTTCCAAGGTCACTCAGTTGGTCACAGAACTAGAATTTGATCCCATGTCTATTTGACTCCAAAGCCATGACCTTAACCATCACACCACAGAAGTGTTAAGGCTAGCTCCATGGCTAATATCCATAAAATTTTTATATGTATTTATTGAAATTCCACTAATAAAAAATATATATATAATTAATATATATATTATATATATTATATTATATATATAATATATATTATATATAATATATATAACACATATATTAATTATATATACATATATATTAATTATATACACATGCACATGCATATGTATATATGTGTGTAATACTAATTTGCAGGATATATTTTAATTATATTGAATGAAGGAGGAGATTAAAAACACAGAAGCCAAGATTAGTCATCTGAAATTAACAAAAGGAACGATGAATCTTCAAAAGAATGATGACCGTTTTTATTCTTTGGGGTCTCTTTCAAAGGCTAAATTGAAAACACTTAATCTTTGTCTTTTAAAATTAAATGAGAACATGAGTATCTAAATCTGCACCGTGCAGTATGGTAACCACTAGCCAAATGTGGCTACTGAAATTTAAATTAAGATTGAATAAAATTTTTAAAAATTAGTTCCTGTCACATGAGCACTGATCTAAATGAAACTAAGGATTAACTAAGCAATGCTTTTATCAAGGATGTTCTACCCTAATTCTTTCCCCTTGTATAGGCTCTGTCCTCTTTCCCCCTTTCACAACCCTGCACTGTGAATAAGATAAACTGGTTGTGATTTTCACATTATCTTTAACAGGATCCAGTGGACAAGTTGCCTGCTTAAATGAAAATGAAGACTGGCAAAATAAGAACTGACGTTAAGACTTGAGGTTGAGGAGTAGGGCTCAGTTTTCTTTTAACATGAGCCAATGGTATATTTCAGGAGATATAATTTAAGACACAAGATTTCATTGGTGACTTGAATCCTACCAGGAAAAGGAAGCATTCTAAAACAGTTTTTTGAAAAGCATGGCATCTGAACTGAAAGAAATAGCGTGAGAAAGAGATGAAGAGATTAACAAAACAATGAACGTTTACATCGGTAAAACCTCTTTTTTAAAGTGAGGAAAATAGGATGACTTCCATCCTTACTATAGCCAGCACTGATTTTCTTCATTATTTATGTGAAGAATTTTAGATTGTTTTTTACACTCATCATGAAAACAAGGAGATGGGGCTATTATGCTTAACAATTTCCATAAGTGACATAAAAGAGTTTGCATTTTCAAAATGGGAGGTTGAGCAAGATGGTAATTTAGATTGTGAACCCCTTAAGAAGTGGGCTCACGTTATGTTTTGCCCCATTTTTAGCCCTTGAAAATAGTCTCAGTGATAAAGACTAGTATCAGTGGCATCATTATTTTTAATAGCATTAATGATTTTCATAATCACAATAGCATTCGCCACCTTTAATAAGGCTGTTGGATTTTATAAGTGGTTTGCTCAAGTCTATTTAATACCTATTTAATAAGGCTTTACCCATGGTAGATTGACTTAAATTATTTTAAAACTTTGCATCGTATATAAAAGAACACATTTGTAAAAGAAATTTCAAAAAAGAAATTTGTGACTAATTTGAAAAATGAAAATTGATTATCTGGAGGCACTGATTAGAAAGAGTCAGAATCTTTTTCTTTCCCACATGGAGATTAAGAATATTTATGGCAAAGCCATAGCATTCTGGAAGAGAATTCTCTACTATCAGTTATTATCATGTTGAAAAAACTTCTATACCATATATATTATATATATAAACATTGCCCCACTTTTTTGAGGCTATTACTGTATACTTTTCCCCTCCCTAAGTAAACAAATTGTGAACTTCCACAAGTGTGGAATAGGTGAATGCTTGATCTTATTTAAAGACTACATTACATAAAAATTCTATTAGAATCAACCAACCAGTGTTCAGTATTTAACCTTAATGTAATTAATTTTATGATCCATCAGCCTATTAATCTCTATTCATCAATATCCTAACATAGTTAATCTCTGTATTATATCTTCACATACCGCATACACTATTGAGAATCTTTTAAGAAAACCAATAGTATGCGCATACGTCCTAAAACATTCTTCTAGTCACATCTTGAGGAAAAACTTTTGATAATTTGCTAAAGTAATGATTCGTCCGTCTCACTCAATCTCTCTCCATCTCTTTTTTATACGAAATCTTTTATTTTTCTTTAGTCAGATGATGGGTAATATGTGGGAAATATACATGGCCCTCATTCAATCATTAGCTACTCATCTGTTGTACTTCCTTAGCTTGGTCACAAATATCTAACTCCAAAACATTGCCTGAGGGTAGGCAGGAGGAGAGGGTGGAGCTCAAAGTGTGCTGTGCCTCTTTTTAAGTACTGCCCATTCTTTTAGTACCTGCATTTCCTTGAAATGGCGCGGCACCTGTAAAAGGTTAATGAGCATAGAGACTTTCAGGCATAACGTAAATTACAGACAGACATACACCGACATTTCATTGATTAACAGACAAGCAACATGCACGCTGCAGGCACACTACAGGTGGCAGATATTACTGCAGCTCCACCACTGGAAGATCTTATAGATCATATATATATATATATTTCTTTTTCAACGTGGTGAGATACCATTTTCAAGTACTAGTTAAAAAGAGGGAAAAATCGTTTTTCCACAGTTATATTTTTCAACAGGTATATTTGTCTTAGCTTGAGTTGCAGCAGATATTTATATCATCCTTTTTGTTACAGGTCACTAGAGATCTCCTCAACTTTATCAAATAGATCAATTAAATAGATCTTTTTTAAAGGCTCATTCTTTTTTAAAAAGCCCAATTCACTTACATCCAAAAAGTACTGAATTCACAATTCAGGCACCTGTCTTCACTATATTTGATAAACAGCTTTACTGCTAAAAATAAATCATGGTCTAAATCATCTCCAATAAATATTTTAAATAGACTCAAACTCTCTGAGCTATTAAAAAGTACAGTGAGGACTTTTTTTTTTTTTTTTTTTTTTTTTTTTTGCGGTATGTGGGCATCTCACTGTTGTGGCTTCTCCCGTTGCGGAGCACAGGCTCCGGACGCGCAGGCCTAGCGGCCATGGCTCACGGGCTTAGTTGCTCCGCGGCATGTGGGATCTTCCCGGACCAGGGCACGAACCCGTGTCTCCTGCATCGGCAGGCGGATTCTCAACCACTGCGCCACCAGGGAAGCCCCAGTGAGGACTTTTTGATGAACTCAAATTTTTAAAAAATCAAGCTGTCAGGTTTTCTAAAAATCCTAAATTATTTGCCTTTAAAATTGCATTCATGGTTCTATGAGAATCATCAAGCATTAATGTACATGCATTAATACTACCATCACTGCAGAGGGCCTGCAGAGAAAGAGTTCTTCCATTCCCAGTTTCATTTTTTAAACAATCTCTCGCTATTTTTGTAGCACTCAACACTAATACAGAAGTAATCAAATTAGCATTAGCGGTTCATGTTGCAATCTTCAATTTGTATTGCTACACATCAAAGTAAAAATATTTGCATATCAAAAGTAAAAGAGGTGGGATTTAAATTAATTTAGTGTCTTAAACAAAATTAAGTAGGCCTTGATGGTAAATTAAATGATAAATAGCTCACAAATACCAAAATTGAATATATTTATATTTCTTTTTAAAAAATCCCAAGGCCTGTGTACTAAATGCTAATGAAATATGAATATTAGAAAAAGAATGGAATATGACAGTGCATATGGAAAATGTTGGGTTTCTCATATTCTGAGAATTCTGTTTAAATTTCATTCATATTATAGTGTTTACAACTATTTATAACTCAGAGTATGTAGGTGATAATTCTATCTATCTAAACATATTTCAGTAGTCTGAATCTAATTATTATCAATATTTTACCATGTAGGAAAACGTAGTGGCTTTGATACACCTGTGGGCATAAACATGCCAAAATAATGTGATTTCCAAAAAATGCATTCCTTTTTTATCACCTGTTATTATCATGAAGTTTCCATCTGCTTATCACAATGATTAATGTTTTAATATTCCTTTCTCATGTGGTGATTCATATGGCCAAACTGGGAGAAACACACAATTTTTATGAATGGGTATTTTCATGCAACCACATTTATGTGCTTCTCAGGGAATAACATGTTTTCAAAGCACCAAATCTGGCTTTAAAATAATTTACATTTCTTGTCTAGCTCAGTCTCATCCTGACAGTGACCAAGTGAATGCCCACCATTTGCAATACAATGCCCTCCCTGGACATTAAATATCCCCTGACGTACCTGGGGCATTATGTTCCTTCCTCCCTGGCACATACTCCTAAACTGCCTATTATGAGAATTATTTCCTAGGTTAGTCTATAATCCTGCATTGATATTTTATTTTGTTGCTTCACATTCCAGCTAATATTTAAACTAAAACATGTTCTTATGGTACTACCATGCTTCCAGATATTTCTCAAATATAAAAGAATTAAATGTATTCAGACTATCTTTTAATCTTATATGCATATCTGGAAAAGAAAAAAAATGCTATTTTTATGAGTCATTCTCATGATTTTAAACTATGTGACAATTTGAGAAATACTAGTGACAAACTTTCCCAGAGATACTATAAATAGTACCCACCAACTACTAAATGGGGTTCATGGAGCTAATCAGACAGCCATACTTAGAAACTTTTAAGGTATTAGCCAGGTGCCCTTACAGAAAAGACATAACAGGAATAGGTAAATCAGAAAAAGAAAGGATTTTCAAGTGGGCATTTGGGACAAAATAGATACAATTTATTATCTTCATCTAACTTCTAACTTTCAAGTGATTTGTAAGTTAATTACGTGATATTCAGGTAAGGTAAGCAGGCAAAATGATGAGTAGTATATTCATTTATTAATTAAAGAATTCTTATCCTTGCATAAAGTTTTGTTTTGTTGCTCTTGTTTTTTGTTTGCTTTTCCCTGTGAGTTGGGAAAGTGGAAGACTTTGGAGTATGGTATAAGAATAACATTGAAGGGGGCTTCCCTGGTGGCGCAGTGGTTGAGAGTCCGCCTGCCGATGCAGGGGATACGGGTTCGTGCCCCGGTCTGGGAAGATCCCACATGCCGTGGAGCGGCTGGGCCCGTGAGCCATGGCCGCTGAGCCTGCGCGTCTGGACCCTGTGCTCCACAACGGGAGAGGCCACAACAGTGGGAGCCCCATGTACCACAAAAAAAAAAAAAAAAAAAGAAAAAAAAAAGAATAACATTGAGGGCTTCCCTGGTGGCGCAGTGGTTGGGAGTCCGCCTGCCGGTGCAGGGGATACGGGTTCGTGCCCCGGTCCGGGAGGATCCCGCGTGCTGCGGAGCGGCTGGGCCCGTGGGCCGTGGCCGCTGGGCCTGCGCGTCCGGAGCCTGTGCCCCGCAACGGGAGAGGCCACAGCAGTGAGAGGCCCGCATACCACAAAAAAAAAAAAAAAAAAGAATAACATTGATTAGCTTCTCCATCATAAAATCATAAAGGAAAAGAAAGAATCATAAAATTATAAAGAAGTCACTCTCTCTAATCTATAACCTATGATACAGTCATTTTCATGTAAGTGTGACCTATCACAATGGACTGTAGAATATTATGCCCAAAGACAAAAATATTTTCAAGTGCATTCTGAATATATTAGAATACTTTTAAATTTTAAGTAAGAAAAGTTGAGTTGTGTAAAGATCACCTTTGTCATTGTTCAACCATTTCTTCATAATGGTATTATAGTCATTATTTTTTTTTGGCAGGGGTCAAGTGAAATAGGGATTGTCTATGTATTTCTCATGGGTTTTGCTTTGCAGATTTGTTATAATACCTATATAACAGTGAATCATTTGATAATCTAAAGAGACAGTGTTCTGTTTGTTTGTGTGCTTTAATAAAGTCCCTTCTATCTACAATCTATTTTCATGGGATATAATAATTGTCTTCTCAGGAATACAAGAGCTTAGTTTTGTAAAAAGATAAAAAGTGACTTTTTGGGAAGACAGGACAGAGATCTGAATATTAATGTAATCAGTAGCTGTCATTTAGAAGACAAGGAGAAATCAACTGCAGGCCCAAAGAAACTTAAACCTAGATATCTACAACTCAATAGAAATTAATAGGAAGAAAATTTCAATTTAAAAAAAAAAGTCTAAATGTGGATTAAATTTTCCTTTTTTTTTCTTTTTTTTTGTAGTACGTGGGCCTCTCCCGTTGCGGAGCACAGGCTCCGGACGCGCAGGCTCAGCGGCCATGGCTCACAGGCCCAGCCGCTCCGCAGCATGTGGGTTCTTCCCCGACCGGGGCACGAACCCGCGTCCCCTGCACTGGCAGGTGGACTCTCAATCACTGCGCCACCAGGGAAGCCCTTCCTTGTTTTTAAGAAAGATTAAAAATACCTATCTCAAGTCTCTTAACAATTCCAGGTGGAGATTACGATGCTTTTCAAGGTGATTCTCACATAGGACAAGACTTTGATTTAAGAAGGTCACAATAATTAGTATATTCTTGGATTATGACATGTTGCATAGAAAACTATTGTACTTTATTGCTGAATCAGGAAATAGTAATACATCTATTTTTTGTTGCTGTTGTTCTTTTAAAACTACAAAGACCAGAAGAAGTAAAATTAAATGAAAGGGTGGTAGAGTATTTAAGATTGTAGTGTTCAGATCTTCCTTTTACAGATAAGAACAATGGAGTGCAAAAGGACAGTGGTTTGCTCAAGGTCACACATCCTGCAGCAAAGCCAGGAGTAAATCACAAGTTTACAGATTCCAAGAATTAAGAATCGTGCTTATTTCAATGTGAGAATGAGTAAGTTGAAGGAAAATCAGCTGAGAACTGATGAAGATTTGATGAAGAATTGATGATAGGGGCTATGATACATGCTTCATATACAGTTTTTCATCTCACCCTAATATAATTCATGAGGTTATGGATTTAACTAAATTTTCAAATGGGAATACTGACTATCAGAGAGACTACTTAAGTAAACTGTCCAAGGTCACAAAGCTTGTAAAGTTGATTGCATGGTTATCACTAAAACCCAAAGCATTCCTCTTTCCTATCCCGTGTTCTTTCCATTTTACTTGTTAAAATAACTAAAATTGAAGGCCTGCTGTATAACCAAACTAGCATAGAATAATAGTTGTTGAAATAATGAGGGTAATGATTTATAAAGCTTCCTGAAGAGGAATGCAAACATAAATTTAAAAAATACTTAGCTGTACTTGGGGCTCAAAATAAAGACAAATGAAGCTTTTCAGCAAGAGAACATATAAAACAATGCAGGAATGTGTCCGTACTTTCCTTTAATGGTGCTACTAATCTAGCCTTTGCCCCAGATGATAAATGTATTTCAAATTTGAGGGGAATTTCTCTTCACACATATTTACCTTCCTCATGGCTGGCTTTCTTTCTTTTTCTAATATGAGAGTTTTATTTGGATTTACTATTCCTTTGCCACATTTTACTTGGATTATTTTATTGCCCATGGAGATCTCTGTACTTAACTTGGAAATTTCATTGCCATAGAAAGTAGTAAACTGGTTGCCTTTAGATGTGACTGATAAGAACCCACAAATAATTTGTAGAATTACACATTAGCAGGTAATTTTCTCTTGGATATAATTCTAACTAGTAAGTTTTGCTCTCACTGCATTCTTTCTTTGGGACACCTATCATTCTATATTAATGAGTCCAAAATCACAGCCTTTTAGAGCTAGTTGAAAAGACCTATAATGTTTGTGAATTCAACTCCCTTATGTTTGTATATGAAGAAACTGAAGCCCTGAGAAATAAAGGTGGATGAAAAAAAAGTTTTCCAAGGAATAAAAGATTCAAGACCGAATCTAGAATTCCTAATCTAGTGCTCTTTCCATACGTAGTCACAACTGTAGTGGTAGACAAACATTCCCCTGGCAAAGATTCCCAGATATTTAAAGATGAGAAATGAAGGCTGGCCTTTATCCAGGAATGCCATTTTGAAGACTTCTATTTCAGTGTAGTTGCTATTTATGAAGCAAGACTTTCTATTAAAACTAACCCTTGCATGTTCATACCTCCCCTCAGCTCACCTTTACCTCCCGCACAGAAGTCATGTGATTATTTTTGTATTTTATATATTTTAAAAAATTAACGTATTTGTATATGTGCTGCCTAAGCGAGCACTAAAAATTAAGGTATTTGAACCTAGAATGTGTTTTACTGATTCCTCTATTGCTCCAGCTCTGTAAGCAATGCACACAATTGTTTCTTTCAAGTCCATCAATCTCAGTACCACAGATACTAGTGTAAGATCACTATTTATTAGTGTAAGAAGCCTTAGAAATGTAGGCTGTCTCATGAATTTACTATAAAACAATGTGGAATGCTTTTTGTTAAATCTACACAAAGACTTTCTTCGACTCAATGGCGTGGGGCACTCTGACAGCACAGGGTGTCAACAGACAAACGAAAATACACTGTTACGATGCTATTATTAGTATTTATAACAGCTCTAGTGCTCTTGATAAATGAAGCCACATTAATTAGTTTCAGGATCTTATTCTCACTTTGGCATATCCACTAGCACTTCTGAACACGCAATTAAAATATTTCAAAATGTCACTTATGTTTCCATTCTACAAGAAATGCATACTGATTATGGCCACTTGATTTGTACTAGGCCGCATACATTTAGAAACAAAAATATGTTAACATTTTAGGGGTTAATAAATCTCTCCTACACTGCTTGCAATAAAATCTGATGAAAAACAAAGCTATCAATGATCATGCAAATGTACAATTATAGTATTTTTCTGAATATGAAATATTTCCAGTTATATATATTTTTTAAAGATCCAACCCTGGTAAGTTTGCTTTCCTTTTATTTTGGAAAATGTAAATTCACTGAGAATTTGGATGATAATCAGTGAAAGCAGATGGATTTTTGAACATCTCATAAGTTAAGTTAGCTCTTTGTTAAACAAATAGCATAGTTGATTTGAAAGTTAGATGGCAACCCATGCATTGACTTTAAAACAAATTACCATTCCCTCTTAAATTGGGGGAAGATTGATTTTCATCTTTCTCCAATGAATACCAGAAATCCTTCGGTTTATACTAAGAACAGTTTAAAGTTGATACATTTTCCCTTTTCTATTAAAAAGAAAACTACCTTATAGATTAGATAGATGAAGATACATGTATACGTATACAGATGTATGCATATATAACTTGACAATATTTATCCAAATTCTTTGGCCAGTGTAATACCAACTTGATTTCTTGTACAGAGGTAGTCAGAGAGCAAAGTAAGCTAGAAAACGGACCCCCTGCACTACTTCCTTGATCTCAGGAAGAGGCAAGAGATGTCTAGACAAATGTAGAGGCATGTTTTTAACTGCTTTCCTATAAGTGATAAATTGAATTTTGTGAGAAGAACATGTTGTATAGCTGGAAGATCCCAACTGCAATCAATGTTTAATGCTTAAAACACTGAAATACTTTTCTTCAAATCTTTAACTCCTTAAAAATCAATAATACAGGACTTCCCTGGTGGCACAGTGGTTAAGAATCTGCCTGCCAATGCAGAGGACATGGGTTCAAGCCCTGGTCCAGGAAGATTCCACATTCTGTGGAGCAACCAAGCCCATCCGCCACAACTATGGAGCCCGAGCTCTAGAGCCCACATGCCACAACTACTGAGCCCACGTGCCATAACTACTGAAGCCCACGTGCCTAGAGCCCTTGCTCTGCAACAAGAGAAGCCACTGTGATGAGAAGCCCGCGCACCGAAGGAAGAGTAGCCCCCACTCAGTACACTAGAGAAAGCCCGCATGCAGCAATGAAGACCCTACGCAGCCAAAAATAAACTAATTAATTTTAAAAAATTAGTAATACAGAAAGTCTCTAAATTCCTCTTTAATTCTGCAGGAATGTTCTAGGTGCTATCAGACCTAGACTCAAGTGTTCCTCCTATCTTGGAAATATGAAGGACAGTAAAAGAAGTGACACACACAAAAAAGAGTGGACAGAGAAGTTACTGTTAAATGTGAAGGAGATTAGTAAAGTAGCTGAAAAATAAAAGAAATCCTGATACCCTTAATGGCATTTTATACATAATGTAGCAGGCCATACATAATTTGCAAAGAGTTAGGGTTATTTTGTTAATTAATTTGAAAAGGAGGAAATCTGAAAAGGGATTCCCAAATTAGGAGTTTGGGTAGAGATAATAGCTTTGTTCTGAAGATCAAATCAAACCTGGGTGTCAGGCTTGAAAAGCATCAGGATTCTATCTCCTATGGGTAAGAAAGTGGTGGAGGCTCTCTTGAAAGAAAACCCAGAGCATAAGTAGACCTGCCAGAAAAAGTGGGATGGAGGAGAGAAGTGAACAAAAACTGGGAGGGAAGTCGTACGTGGGAGAGTTTGCTGCAAAGACTTGTGAACACTCCTAAGGAGAGAGTCACATGAAAAGGGAAAAAGAGCTAGAGAATGACACATGCAACCAGGGTTCCCTCTCCTCCCTCCCCTGTGTTCCTCTGCCCCTGCAATAGAAACAGAACAGAGCCTGCCCCACAAAGGTGAATGGTACTCTAAAGTGTAAAAGATAGGAATTCTGACTATCTCTACCCTGGGCCAAAGAAAAAAATGAGTAAGGGCAACATTAGAAAAAAAGAAAACCTCAGGGACATAGCACACAAAGCATTTTCATATCAGATCAACACTGGCATCGGAGGACTTCACATAAAGGAGCAAGGCTAAGAAGAAGGGTGAAAACTGAATCCTTTATTATTCTTGGATGCTGTATTGTAATACATAAACTGATATATTCTATTAATTTAAAAGAAGATCTTTGAAGACTTTGTACTTTATTCAGTGATAGAATATGGGCTTTTAATTGTCTAAAATTGATTTGATTTCTAAATAAAATATTTACTTTGATCTTGGGCAGCAAGGCAGCAGATAGTTCAATGTGAGACAGTAATATTATGAAAAATTGTGATATTTTTCCATTCAGTTCGAAGCCTCCTGTGTTATCCATCAAATTCATTTCCCTTGTAACTAAATCTGTCATAAATCTTGGCATACAAAAATGAAATGTGTTTCTCACCAATAATCTACTGTCAATAAAGACTTCAAACGATACAACACTTTCTGGTGGTTTTAAAATGCTTCACAAATAAATTATTGATCTTGGTGTTTGACGATGATGGTATTAACAGTAATCTACAAATAGGAAAATGCGGTATGGGGGGAGGGTTAATGTACCCCAACCATTGGAGCTTTACTTTTCTCTTAATCTTTCATGATTATAAATAAATAAACAAACAGAACCATAGGTAAATAAATATTCTGGCAAAATTTATATTTTGTCTATACAAAATTAACCAAAGTTGATTCCATTTTTAAGAATTTAAAAATTATTGAACAGTTTGAAACAACTTTTAGGAATTTAAAAAAATAGCCAGTTTAATTATAATTATTAGAAGTGTTTTTTTTTCCTTGCTCAATAATGAATGCATCATTTGTTTCTGGGTGAGTATGATACACCATTCATTTTTTCTTTACCAGCCTTATCTTTTCTCCTCTTCAGAATCCATTAGAGAAAACAAAATATGAATACTGAAGTTAGGAGCAATTCTTAATGTTCATCTTTTGTTTCATTTTGTGTCAGTCAGTATCTGTTGCCTAGACTAAATTCTGTTAAGCATAAAAAGAAATCCCATGCTTGTGCTAGTAGCTAAATATGCTCTTCACAGAAAAAAAAAAAGTTAGTTGTAACATCTTAGTTTTAATAAGGATCTTGTGAGTTGCAGATTATTATGACTTTGAATTATTAACCCTATACTTACGAAAAAGTGTTTTGTTACCAGAAAGGTCTAATGTAAACAGTCATGTTGAATACTTCTACGCCTAATGTTATTTTATGTGAGACTTGTAAGATGTAAAGTGAATACAGACACCCTGTATTATTGGAAAGCAGAAGCATCTTTAGCTTCTATACAAGGAAACAAAGAAACAAGAAGTTTCCTTATTCTCCAAAACTATTAACACTGTTGGTCTAATAGCCCAACAAAGGGAAAGGAAACTAGAAGTACAGTTGTTGACACTATTAATATCACTGTGACAACAATTCTCTTTAATGGCAATGTCCCAACATATTCTCAGGGTCCAGGTCATGATGCCATATCAATGTATAGGTAAATAAACACCTTCAGACTGAAGGTTGTGAATAAAAACTTGCTATAATGTAACAGATGAAGCAGTTTATGAGGAATGTATATTCACTACTGAAAAATCTGGCCCAACAAGTAGTGAAGAGCATAGTACATTTAATGCATGCTTGTGACAAGATACTGGGAGAGATACAAAAGTAATAATACATAGTCCCCAACTTCAAAGCCTTTTTTATTTAATTGGACATCAAAACACATATGAGTGAAAAATAAGTAACAATATTAGACAATGAGAATAAAATAGTGGAATTCTAGATTTTATGATATTGTCTGCAATATTGTACATGCCAGAGGAGTGATGTCTGAGAGTGACGAAAGTTTCTGGTGTGACTTAGAAAAGAATACATTTTCTACTATCAGATTGAACTGCAAAAGTCAATCCACTTTTCATCTATGATTGAGCTAGTCAACCAGTATTGAAGTTTATAACATCAATCTTCTCATTATCTATTCTCATCTTTAGCCTTTCCTTATTTGGCAAAAATTCAGGTAGCCCCAAAATACTTTTGAAAGGATCATTCATTTCAGTCTATATGATGACTCACTAATCTTTCTTCACCCATGAACCTTGTTGTTAACTTGAAAAGTTCCAAATTTTAGACATGGTTTGTTTTGTGGTTTTGTTTAAAAATAAAATTACTTTTATTAATATCCAGAGACAATAATTAATTTCTTTTTTCCTATTCAAGACTAACTTTTCATTGCCATCCCTTTATTTCATTTCAATGAAAACTGGGTCTTTATTATTTAGCAGAGTGAAAAAATAACGTGAATATTTGACAACACTCACATGTAGTATATTAATTAGTTACTGATATATTTTGTTAAAGATATTGCTAAAACAAAAGAAGTATGTGATCATTTATCAAATGCCAAAAATCACCAGATAATGTGATAGTTACTTTTAAATTTCCTCACAACAACTTTAAAAATATTATTCCTTTTTTTTGCAAATGATGAAATCAAAGCTCAGAAAGTTTAAAAATTTGCCTGAGATCATACAGCTAAATAAAGATTTGATCACAGGTGAATTTGAACCAAATGATACTTTCCACTAAATCACAGCACTAATACAAAAATTGTACAAAACATGACATGTTTATATTCTTCTGACAGCAGGGCTGTATGGGCTATCAAACACCATGCTAAGATTATATTGTATGAGGGTTGAAATAATTCTTACCATGGAATGTAATTTTTACCATGGAAAAAGTATTTGAAAAATAATTAATGACATATAATCATTTTATTTTATGGATGAAGAAATCAAGGCTCAGAAAGGGAAAGTCTGGTACCCAAGGTCACATAACATGTGGAGGCAGAGTGAGGATTGAAAACCAGTTCTCTTGGATATTGATAGGTCCTGATTAATTTATAAGACATTTTCCTATGTAACTCAGGATAAGAGTCAGGACCCTATGAACTCAGATTGGACCACATATATGTATAATATGTAGTTCACTGCAACATTATAATGGCTTTTTGAATTATACGCATGAAATATGGCCAAGTAGCAAAGAAAATTCAGCGTATGTAGGAAAAAAATAACCAGCTGGAAAGTTTTAGATTTATATGAAGATAGGGCATGTGCATCTCTACATCAGCATATATGCAATGGTCTCCACCATGTTATTTAAATACCAAATGATTTTCATTTCAATATGGCCAACATGGGTGTTTAAAAAGGAAAAGATAATTGTTCATACCAAATGTAAAACAGATCTTCCGCATAGGGCAGGGAGATCAGCTCGGTGCTTTGTGACCACCTAGAGGGGTGGGATAAGGAGGGTGGGAGGGAGGGAGACGCAAGAGGGAGGAGATATGGGGATATATGTATACGTAGAGCTGATTCACTTTGTTATAAAGCAGAAACTAACACACCATTGTAAAGCAATTATACTCCAATAAAGATGCTAAAAAATAATAAAATAATAAATAAATAAATAAACAACTGATCAGATGACCTGCCAGAGGAGGAGAAGGCTGGGAAAAGGAGACACCTGAGATTTAGGCTGCTTAATAAAGAGACACAAGCCTACATGAAACCTCATTGCAACGAGGGAAAGGCAGAAAGTAATATGAATCCTGAAATGAAATTCTGATAGATAATATCTGAGAACAAAATAGTGCTCACAGATTTGCACTTGGTGATACTTCTTAACATACCACCACATTCCAAGCTTTGCTTCCATACAAGTCATATATCCCCCCGAGATGGGAGGCAAGGAGAGAAGGGGAAGAAAAAGAAAAATCGTATATTGCCTCTGAAAGAGTCTTCCACTGATAGAAGAGGTGGTTCTTGCCTTGACTTCAAAACACCTAACTGAGCCTTCACAGACAGCAATGGGACAAATTATCTGGGAAATGAGGTTAGGGACAGAAGAAAATAAGGAGAGGGGCTGAGAAGATTGAGGACAAATATAAATGTGGCACAGAGAAAAGAATCCAGTGCTACCTACCTAGATGCTAGTTCTAAATCTTCCAAATAAGAAAACTGACCTAAATATTACTAAAATTTTTGTCATCTGTCTTGTACACATAAGGCTTTTAAAGATATTATAAATGCCGGTTTGTAAATATTGTGTTTAACATGGATTGAAGTCTTTAAAAAGTTTCTAGATAAACAAAATAACCACATATTTTCATTGGGAGAAACTATTTACAAACGTAGCACAGATTTAAATAATTTACTATTACTTGTAAAACTATACTCGGTATATGTTTAGTTTAATAGTTACACAGTTTCCAGATGAGTTACTAATTATTCTTAATGAAATAAAATAATTCTCACTTATTGACAATGAAAAATAAGAGATATAATTGTTTACTCTTATTTGACAATGACTTTTGTTTTAATTTCTGGCAAGAATGAGATTGGAAGTAGGCAATAAAACCTTGTCAATGGTAACCAAACCATTTTCCCATACAGTTGTACTTACTGGCTTTTTTTTGAGCACTTTATATTGAAAGTAAATATAAAATCTCCTGGAGGTACTACAAATCTCTGTGATTTAAGAGAATTGTTTTTGGAAACTTTAGATATTAAAGCCCACTGATATTGTGATTTGCATTTGTTAATCAAGGAAATCATATTTGTAAAGTGATGGGCATTTATAAATAACCACATTATGAGGGTAGTACATTCTTTCAAAGTAAGACAAACACTCACCTGAGGAGGTAGGGATTTACCAGGACTGAAAGGGATTGAAAAAAATAATGGAAATGCGGCAGGGGGTCTGTGGCTGGATACCCAAGGACTGCCTGGGGAACACTGAAGTTCCTGTCTGGCTTAAAGACTCTCAAAGGTTTGTGCTAGGGGGCCAGCTTTAACATTCACAGACAATAGGCATTGATAAATTTTAAAATAATTGTAACTACAGGTCAAAAAGCATTTTCCGCAAGTGTAACATGAAAAGTGAATCAATTCTAAGCTGCTTTTGGAGTATGAAAGGGGTTCAGGAGCTAAAAATGAATAAACAAATATATGTAACAAGTAAAACTGGAAAACTAACATCATCCTGCTTTGTAAAATAGAAGTACTTTACAAACGTAAAACAAATGGGCACAGGTAATATCATCTCTAGACTACTAAATGTCATTTGAACATTTAAGTAGTCTTCCTAGGACATTAAAAAAAACCACTAAGAATGTCAGGGTTTTTGTATAAGTAAAACTGTTCTTGTATAAACGTGATTTTCCCTGTGTGAAGGAAGGTCCTATATTATATTAATTATGATGGAGAAAAAAGAATTTTGATGATTTGTGTGTGTGTGTGTGTGTGTGTGTGTGTGTGTGTGTGTGTGTGTGAGATACGTGGGCTTCTCACTGTTGTGGCCTCTCCCTTTGCGGAGCACAGGCTCCGGAAGCACAGGCTCAGCAGCCATGGCTCACGGGCCCAGCCGCTCCACGGCATGTGGGATCTTCCCGGACCGGGGCACGAACCCGTGTCCCCTGCATCGGTGGGCGGACTCGCAACCACTGCGCCACCAGGGAAGCCCTTCTGATGATTTTTGAGATAGAATATTACATATTTTTAGAACATGCCAGAGTGATATGTTTTCTCTGGAAATCTTTTTCATGGCTGTTTTATAAGCCAACCTATGAGTGTTTTGAGTCAATCAGTGTTCAGTGAAACTTAAACACACACACACACACACACACACACACACACACACACACACACACACACGAGAAATGAAAGGGAAACAGAATGGATTTGCAAAGTACTGCTTTGTCTGTGCTTCTCTGAGGGTTATTTGCTCCCTGGACTCTCTCTGCTGGTAGTCAGGCTGCTGCCAGCTCTAAAATCAGACAGAGAACTATAGTGCAGCTGCCTCCTTGCCCTGCTGGTTCTTTCCAGAGAAATATAACCTGTGTGCTTAACTTAGGCTGAGTGACAAAGACAATGAGAGAAATACAAGCCAACTAAATAAAGGGCCTTTTTCTTCTGTAGCTGTTACTAATTCCCTCCCTCCTTCAGCTCTATCGCCTTCAAAACAGCCCTCATAAAATATACTTTAAATAGAGTGTTACTCCAGCATTTTTTAAATGGTTACCTACATTAAATACGGCCAGACCTTAGGGACTACAGAGCTGAGCTATCCTTTCCAAAGGAGGTTATAAACTACTAACTTACATGCTTAATTTGTCTTGGCACTTCTGGATATTTTGGTTAATTATCAGAAATTAGCTTGAGGGAAAGATTAATCTTTTTAAGTCGCCAACACACAACTGGTAATTTCTAGTTAGTCAAGTTGCATGACAGTTTCCACTATTTCTTATCATTATCAAGAAAAATGGGAGGCTTACAGAGTGAAAGTCTCTATCAGCCAATTTAGCTCATTAAGTATCTGACTTTTGGTTATGAAATGAAGCATGCTTGAATGAAAAAAAATAACTTTTATATTTAGTGGGAAATTATTAAGTCTTTGTGAAGAATTTCTGTTTTGTTTTCTTCCCCAGTTCACCCAAAACACTATATCAAAGAGAGAAACTCAGGGCTTCCCTGGTGGCGCAGTGGTTGGGAGTCCGCCTGCCGATGCAGGAGACACGGGTTCGTGCCCTGGTCCGGGGGGATCCCACATGCCGCGGAGCAACTGGGCCCGTGAGCCATGGCCGCTGAGCCTGTGCGTCCGGAGCCTGTGCTCCGCAGCGGGAGAGGCCGCAACAGTGAGAGGCCTGCATACCGCAAAAAAAAAAAAAAAAAAAAAAAAAAAAAAAAGAGAGAAACTCACATTTAGAAAAGAAAGAAAAAGATAGGAAGGAAAGAAAGAAGGAAAGAAGGAAGGGAGGAAGGAAGAAAAAACTGCAATGATCAGATTTCATCTACTGACACCTGAACTTAGGACCTGTCTTGAGAAATAGGAAAACATCTGCTAGTATTTTTCTTTAGTGCAATTCTACAGGAGACTTGGGGTGAATGCAGGGGTATCTGCCCCAAGTCTACACCTCCCTCCTCTGCAAGCACTCCTTCTTGTCTTTGCTGTTGTGCTAGGAATTGAACAAGACTTGCTTTTTCTAAAAGATAGAAAATAAATTTACATGAATTCAACAAGCAACATTCTCCAGCAAATTTCAGGGTTTTGTGGGTTTTTTTGTTTTTTTTCTAGAAATAAAGTAACATTCCATTTGGGTAATTTTTTTCATGGCATATTTCAGAGCTATTACAATAGAAACATAAAATTTTCACCCTTAAAAACAAATTTATACAATGGAATCTGAACTAAATTAAAAAAAAAAAAAATCAGGGATTTTGACTTCCAGTAACATGGGAATCCTGGCACATCTTGTCCAGTGCAGTTTTACCCCATACTCACTTCATTTCACCCACTATCCTACTGCCAGTACCACCAACATTTAGTGCATTCAACCACAGAAATGCTTGACTTTAGTCCCCATCCTCAGGAAGCTCTCAATTATTATTTTGTTCTTTTGGAATGTTACTAGACCAATCTGCCCCAAATTCCAGTAATGTAGTTTCCCATTCAAGAACTGAAGGCAATCTCTTATCACACTCAGTTACACCACTTGATCTGGCAATCAAGGGGTCCATGATTAAATTCTATCTCACCTATCCAAACTCATCTTCCCAAATAATACACTCTCCAAACCAAGCTCCCCTTTTGTCCCCAAACATGTCACAGCATTTCTCAATCCCTGCTCATGCTGCATCTTCACCTAATAGCAAATTTATTATGAGTTTAATCTGTGCCCAACATCATACTCCCATATATTTTAGGGAATTTGTTTCTGGGTGTCTTTTTTTTTTTCCTGGATGTCTTATTTTCTCAATCGTGTCATCTTTTCAGAGGTCAGCAAAGTAATCTATCATTTCCTCACATCTCTTAATAATACTATTTATTTCTCATCTAGCAAGTGTTCCAGAAATATTTGTAAGAAATAAACTGTCTGGGCTTCCCTGGTGGCGCAGTGGTTGAGAATCCGCCTGCTGATGCAGGGGACACGGGTTAGTGTCCCGGTCCGGGAAGATCCCACATACCGCGGAGCAGCTGGGCCCGTTAGCCATGGCCGCTGAGCCTGTGCATCCGGAGCCTGTGCTCCGCAACGGGAGAGACCACAACAGTGAGAGGCCCGCGTACCACAAAAAAAAAAAAAAAAAAAAAAAAAAAAAAAAAAAAAAAAAAAAGAAATAAACTGTCTATACTAGAAGAAAACAAACAAGGTGGTGAGGGATATTTTTTAGAATTTGTTCATTTGAGGATGAGTGTGAGTTTATCTTGTCAAGTGAGTCCATCTCTATGGGGTGGGGTGGGGCACGATTGAGATGGACCAGGCCTGATTATGCAAAATAATTATATGTCATCTTAGGTAGTATGAAGCTTGGGGTGTGGGATGATGTGGGTGAGGCCAGTGATTTTACGAGCAAAATAAGATCTGTGAACTGAGTTTTGAAGATAATTTGTTTGTACTGTAGAGAACAATTACATCAAATATAGGTTGGGCGTTATAATGCCCTTGATTACTTCACTCTTTGGAAAGTGGTATGCTCATTGGAACACCTGAATGCACCTACATCAGAAAATGGTTGAATTTTCGAGTTGAAAGGGACTTTGGCGGGTCATGTTTCTAAGGTTCTTTATTTCCTAGATGGCAGTGGTGGCGTCCTCCTATTTACCTCTCATAATCCCCATCTTAACTTTGGTGCAGACTTGGAATTGAAATAGCATCTGGAAAAAAAATTAACCTACATGCAAAAAATAACAAAAAAAATTAAAAATAAATGTAACAAGTCAGTTAACTGACTCATAGCAAAAGAAACAATGTGTTAAAATACCATAATAGCCCACAAATTTTAGTAACTGCAAAATGAGATATTGGTGTTCAGATTAAGAAATATTGGAAAATTTTTCATTTCCATAATAATAATAATGACAGAGAATTATTTTAGTTATAAAAAGATTTTTCTTTTCATCTTAAAAAAGTGATATGACTAACATCCATTATCACAAAGCCTGGGATTTCTTAGATTTTCCATAAACGTTAAGCAAATTATAAATAAAGTCATTTTAATATTCTTTTTGGTTGAATGATCTTTGTAGCTTTTGGTTTTAATCATATAGGACCTTTTATATTTAGTGTGGCTACTACAAGCCCATCGTTAAAATGAGACATTGACCTAAAATACATCACTCATTGTGCACTTTGGTCAAAAATGTTTGAAAACCTCTGACAAAGAAGCTTGTTTGAAAAGCGAGACAGCCAGCCAGCCATACAGACAAAGAGACTGATTCTGATTCAAAATTTTGGGAGGCTCAGGGATCTGCAGTTTTAATAAGGTGATTCTAATGCAGACAGCCTGAGGACTACATTTTAAGAAACGCTGATCAAATTTACATTAGTTACCAATAAAGCTCGAATTATTGACCCACAATTACCTGGGACATTTTAGAGAAATAATCCTGCCTAAACTTGATTTACATAAACACACAGCAGGTGTTTGGGTTTATTGTCTTATTGCTTTGCTGCCAGAATTCACAGAGTAATTGGAGCCCTGGTTTCAGTCTGCTTAGGGATGTTGTTTTGTTTTGTTTTTCCCTGACATTAAGAAACCTGAATATAAGCTCTGTTAGTCCTTTCTTAAGGTTCCTCTGATTGTATATGCATTTAGCTTATACAAGCAAGTTAAGAAACAGTCTTTAAGAACTAATGTAGCTTACCTTTCAACTCAGCACAGTTTGTACCTTCTAAATCACCTCTGGCAGGGAATTCTTTAGCATATTTCTAATGATATGGATCTGATTACTTTAAAAGGTAGATGATTCTATATTTGGATAGCCCGAATTATCCTACTGAAGTACAAGTAATATTCCTTCCTAGAACTTTACCTACAAAATTACAGGATTATTCACCTTAGAGCTAGAAGTGTAATTTGTATTTGAACTTACTCTACACTTTACATACGAGAAGCCTATAGCTTAGCCTTAAGCTTGGCCTGAAGCCTGAAGAGACTTTCACCACTTCACAGAACAGATTCTGAAAACCTGGGCTCTTAATACTTGATACTACAATGACACCACTTTATAGATTGCTCTGTAGCTGTAGAAAATATACTGAAACCCTCTTCCATCTGACAAATCTAGTTAATAGCAATATGTTCTGTAAACCAGTATCGATTGCCTGGGTTATGTAGAAGTAGTAAAGAAAACAATGTTTTCCTTTATGTCTTCCAAAAAGGAATAGGAGAAAAAAGAAGTCTGATATTAAAAGGGTATCATTCAACTCATATGAAATATTATTTGTGCCAGGAAGAAAGCAACTACCACTTTGTCTCACTTCTATGCTGTGTAATTTACAATAAAATGCTGGGAGCATAATAGGTCTATTTCAAAATTGTTATTAATAAAACACTACTTATATAGCATTACTACGTGCCAGGCACAGCATGCAGGATGCGGGCGAGACATAGAGGTATGCATAGCACACGGGGTTCAGACTGTGATCTGACCACCAGGGTGAAAATATCTGATGGGTGAGTGAGGCAAAGTGACTAACTCTAAGCCTCAGTTTCCTCATGTGTAAAATGAGGACATGGGATTGTTGTGATAATTCAATTAATTAACACAATTCAGAGAGCAAAGTCTAGCACACAGGAAGCACTGGAAGTGACTGATAATCAATGGTTATCTCTTTAATTCATGCAAAAATGATCTGTGGAAGGTGATGCTCAGTAAGGTCATTAAAGTGTCTGCAACACTCAGCTTCTAACTGCCGATGAGATTTGAACGTGAGTCTATCTGACACTGATGTTCATAATTTTAACCACTATTATTATTGAAAACCGGAGAATAAAAACTTCAAATTTTGTTCCACACACTTTGATGAGAGATAAGATACCTTAAAATCATGTATTTCAACCTGAGTTTTCAGCTGTAGGCATTCTCTTTATTTCTCCTTCTGTCTTACTCTAACTTCCTTTCTTCTCCTTTCCTCCCAAGCAGTCTTGGATCTATAAGACTCAAAAGTGAAGCAATCGCTTGCACATTTGGACACCTCCTCCATCATTCCTTTTTTTCACTTTGTCAGTCTTGTAAGTATAGGAACCAAATTCTCTGCTTCATTTGAGTTTGTCAACATATTTCCTAAATTGCTTTTCCAATGTTGTCCTTCAGTTCCTGAAGGATTCATAGAACAGGAGTTAACACTCCTCTGGGGAACCTCTGAGAAAAAAAGTGAAACAAAATCAAACTTCTTTCTTATGGAGGAGTTTGCCACATAGGTGCAGTAGTAGAGCTTCAAGGAAAGTAACATGAATGTCACATCTAAAATGCCCAGGAATTCTTTATGTGTTGTGTAGGGGCAACATTCAAAATATTTAACCACTGGCAAAGCAAGGGCTTGAGGCTTTCAGAATGGACACTGGCCATAAATAACCAGTAAGTCTATGTTCTGCATTCTGGCCTAAAACAGCCCTGTCTGTAGAGCTGAAATGACTCTTTGTTCCTGGCACAGTGCTTTAAACAAAACAGGCTCTCAGTAAATATTCTCTGACTGAGATACATAACAAATGTTATAAAGGGAAGAAGAGATTATCCTTTCATGCAGGATCCTGAAATTGTTACATAAATTTGTGGAAAGAGGTAATATGTGTGGACATTAATGCATGAATAGGGGCTGTCCGAAAAGAAAAGAGAGAAAAACTGTAATAGGGCAAAGGACACACAGTATATAGACACATACATGCTTGAGAAACTTGGAGTTGTCTTGTGTCACTATAAACTATTATAAGCCATTTCCAGCTTTATAACATTTAATAAGAATTATTTTAATGTCCAGGTGACATTCTTGTTTACATAGAGAGACATAAAAACTAACCATTGTTAGGCAGTTCTTTATTAAAGCTGGATTCAAAATAACTGGCAAGTGAACTTAACTATCTTCTCAAAATCCCTGATTAAAAAAAAGTAATTTTTCTTTGTGGAAAAAACACATGCACAATTATGTCAGCAGAAGGTTAAGTGTGAGAAGCATGGGTTTATGGGTTATTTTAGGAGATTAAAGTAGAAAAGAAGCAAAGAAATTCTGCTCATGTGTTTCCCCCATCAGAAAGTTTCTGACCCTAACCTGAAGCTGGGTTGCCCTCTCTTTTTTTTTTACTCTTTTTACTCCATAATTCTTTCTACACATTCATGATCAGTTTTTCTGTTATCAATGTTTATTTTCTTCCCACTGAATCCTGAATTTGTACGGGGCAAGAATTCCGTATGGTTCATCTTTTTCCTTCCTGAAAGCTAAATGGTACTTGGAACACAGTGTACACTCAACAAATATTTGCAAAATAAATAAAGTCAAAGAGGGACAATGGATACTTAGAGAGAATAGGGTCCTTGTGTCTGATATTTGGATCTAAGGATATATTTTTAATAAAATCAAGGAACTATCTCTATTTCACGAATATATATTGGAGCTTCTAAATATGAGACACTAAGTTGTGAGTGAAGCAGACACGGTGACAGTCCTATACTCACAGGGTTCTCAGTCTAGGGCAAGAGTCAAACGCCCAGCCTAAGGCTCCTCAGAGCTGTGATATGGGCTCTGCCGTAAGTTGTGTATAAACTGTGCCAGTTCACTGTACTGGATTCCAGAACAATAGTCTCAACAGTGGGTTTTCATTGGGGAAAGTATATAGATTGGAAACCAAAGTTTTGGATTCAGAGGGTATGGATGCCTCATTTCTTGAATTCTTTTGATACTTGTGTTTTGGGAAATGCTACTCAAAGCATTTGGTTCTGAAGGTTAATATTTATTAATGTATTTTTTTTAGTGTCATTGTAAAAAGGCTCCCTTTGAGTGTAATCAATCAGTGCTTATAAATTATATAAATATATATTTATATTTTTATATTTTCTTCTCTCTCTCATATGTGTATCTTTATATACATATATATATACAGATACGTATATACATATATATAAATGAGAGAAAAAATATTAAGACTACCTCTAGGATCTTAACAGCTTCTATAGGACTCAGTGTTTTCTACTGTTTAAAGTGTACTTTGGTTTATACAATTGTCTATATTTTCTGCCAATCACAGCCTGTGAGGTTTTCTTGCAAAATCAAAAACTATAATTTTTACCATAGAGAGCAAAGTCAAAATGATGTCATATGCCAACGACTGTCTATTGATGAGTATAATATGAACTATAAGAATTGCTTGATTATAAATGTGCAGGAAATGATATTGGGCCCAATTTTAGGAACTCACTATTGCTAGATATTAGGCTCTTTTATGTTTAGTCTTAAAAGTACGGTCTGAAATTACAATTCAAACAAAACCAAAAAAGTGGGAGGATAAAAATCAATAATGTTTATGACTTAGATTTTTTTCTTTTTGTAATGTTAATCATCGCTTTTCTCTCGTGTAATTTACCATTCTTCATTAGCCTCAATCTTTATATGAATTTAAAATAGCTTTTAAATTATTATAATTTTTATAATAAATTGTTTTTACTTGAAACATCCACTTTTTATTTATATTGGCTAATTTTAAAACATCCAGCACACAGAAAAAAATCAAATTTAAAACCAGATGGAATTTTAAAAATCTTTAGCCCAATTCCATAATTTCACAATATGGAAATTGAGGGACACAGAGGCTGACAGATTGCCTGGTTTATTTCCTAAGAAGGGTTAAAGTGGAGGTTCCTATTTTGATGCTCTTTTTACTAAAATATGTTCTCTCACAAGAATAATAGAATTTTGTCCTTGAAAGCAATTTTGATAACCTCAACTTTTATTTCTGCTTTAACAGTAATCTGATGCATAGTCTCAGAGGACATTTTGCTCCCTATTTGTAACCTGGACAAATCTCAACATAGGGTGCCTTTCCTTCTTTTTCAGCTACTAATAATATAAAAATTTTGTGTGAAAGTTGGTGAAGATTCCATAGTGATTTCCTACTTCTACTCTTAAATGCTGGAGGCAAAAATATATATATAAACAAATATATATAAATATATAAATATACCTATCTATATTTATATCTATATCTCCCTTCTTACTGAATTCATCTCCCACTCCCTTAAAAAGAATAAAAAATAAAAAAATAAAAGACTTAACAAAACCAAACTACAAATGTATCTCTCTTCCTTTAGTTTCATATTCAGTCTTCCAATTTCCTTTGTCCTTTAAGAGTTATATACTCTGCATATGAAGGCTAACATGAAACACTGTATGGATATTAAATCCTATCACAAAAACAATGACAGTTACCCTGAGTGTGTAATTCGAGAACTCAGAATAGTGTATTTTTGTCCTGAACATCATTATGTAAGGAATAAGGTAACATTCCTTTAATCCAGTAGAGACATTTACGTTTGTATGACTCAAAGTTCAAATGACTGGGTTAAAACCTCAATGGAAATTCTGACGGTGTAGTTCTTGCTCTGCAATAATGTATGCTGATTGGAGAACAGTGCTTTACAATTACTTAGAGAGTATCTTCCATGCTCTGACATCTAGCCAGCAGCAGTCCGGGATCTGCAATGAAAATCCTTTGATTTAAACAGCTCTTGCCTTGAAAAGTCTGATGAGTTATAATGTTGATGGTCAGACACAGCATACTTGTTTAACAAGGCCAGGTTATCCACTAAATCATCTGTGTGCGCTGAAAATTAATTATCTTGAAAGATTCCAAGAGAAAAATGTACTTTTACTCCACAGAAATACTTTTGGATGAAGATGGCCATCCGGTCTAGGTACTGCATGAAAATTATCCATAATAATCCGGCTGTAGTTTCTTCTAAATTTAGGGAAACATTACTTTGTTTCTCCTTTAAAAAATTTCTTCTTGAAGTTCCACAAAACTTCAAAGATTATTTTGTTTTTGATGGAAGTATACAGATGCTAGAATACAAAAGGGCAAAATATTTAACACGACTATCTCCAGCTGGCAAGTTTTGTACTTTCTTCTCTTTAATTTCTCTCAGTGCTGATGTAGAACTAGGAATAAACCTAATTTGCATGGAAGGATTCAACAGCATGAGGTAACATCTCTCATGAGGGATAAATGCTTAGAATTTTGAAGATTTTCTGCTTTGCATGACTGATGAAAGGTGATGTGATATCATGTGATGTACAGAGGGAAGAGCTTCAAGAAAAAGCAGAAGCTTGATAAAATATTCTGGTCAAACATATTTAAAATAAAATTATTTTGATAACAGTGATTCAAAGCATGTTGAAAAGGCTGAAAAAATAAATTTCATGTTTTCCCTAAAATTAGCCACTAATTTTAAAGATGTCATCTTGTATAAGTAGAATTAAGGAAATACAGATTATTTAATCAATTCATATATCTGCATGCTTTGGCTGATCCAGATTACTTCATTTCACAGTTGTGAGTCAGGATCATCAAACATAAATACATTTACATTGCAAAAAATACCTATCATTTTTTATTATTCTACATAAACTCATATATAATTAAAATATAAATGACTGTATCTTAAAGATCACCTACCAAATATACCACACTAGGATTGCAAATCATTAAAATACAAACCAACAGAAACTAAGAGTTTTTGTATTTAAAATAAATGGATGTAAGCTAATGAACATATATTCATTTCTTATGGATTCCGGAGAATGCCTTGAGTTCTTTGTGTGAAAAACCATGGCATAATTATGAATTAAAAAATAAGTACTCTCCCTGGTGGCGCAGTGGTTGCGGGTCTGCCTGCTGATGCAGGGGACACGGGTTCGTGCCCCTGTCCGGGAGGATCCCACATGCTGCGGAGTGGCTGGGCCCGTGGGCCATGGCCGCTGAGCCTCCGCGTCCGGAGCCTGTGCTCCGCAACGGGAGAGGCCCGCGTACCGCAAAAAAAAAAAAAAAAAAAAAATTACTCAAGCAAAGTTTATAGCAGTAACTCTAAATACCGGTCACGTTCCCTGAAAAGGAATTTTAGGCAAAGGGATGGAAAGTGCCTCTTTACTCTCCACAGTTGGGATTAGCATTAAGAAACAAAAATAACAAACAACAACAAAACCAAAGCAGTTCATCCAAAAACATGGGAAAGGGAAAGGACTTTCTAGTTTGTGCATGAATTGCCTGAGTGAGGGAAAATGTTTGTTGAACAATTTCAGTTTAGTCTAATATATGCTGGTCCTCACAGTACTGCCCTTTTGTTGTCCAAAGCTCTGAAACGCCACATCTTCTGCTGCTATTTCTGCCTACCCCAGGGAGGTAAGAAACGAAGTACATGTGAGGTTCTCATATGCAAAGATATAAAAAGTGAAATGCAGTAAGTCCCCAAATAAATATAACTATTGCCACTGAAGGAACTTAATACACCCTGTCATTTCCCCGTGGCAAACTAAAGCTGTGAATGAGACGTTCCCCAAAGAAAATGAACTCTGAAACACAGGGTAGACTCTGCTTTACAACATTATTGGGATAAGATAATATGCAGATCATTTAATGTTAGCTGAAAATAGAGTATTTCTTATAAAGTCAAAATACATGCATTTATTGAAGATACATCAAGGGAGCAAGATAAAACATAAGTGTTTGAAATTGAAAGGTAATATGTTTGTGTCTAATGTATTGTAGAATTTGTCCTGGAATGGTTTATCCATGTAAAAATATGGCCTCTCTGAGACTGTCATGATCCATAAGACTCAGGGTGATCTTCTGAATTAAGCCTGGTTCACAAAGTTCAGGAAGGTTTTAACTCACAACAAAATTTTCCTAGAGCTGAAAAACTATTTTGGAAATGAGAAAAAGGGGTAGCTTGCTTGGTTGTGCTGTTTTTTTCTTTTTCTCCTTTCTGATATTCTTTTTCTGATATTTTCTGATATTTAGTGCCTCTAAAAGGCACTACATATTTATACACCACTTCACTATCTGTGAAATGTAACAAATGCAGAAATATCCAGCCACTCCATTTGTAATGAAATAGAAAAAAAAAGGATAAAAACAATATAAGCAACAGATTAAATTCTATAAATTCACTCTAGCACCTAGCACAGGACTGGGCACAAAAAAGGTATTCTCTACTGTTATTAATTGTTCGATGAAATTAATTACCACTATTTTTCTAAAGGTGCATTATATTGCAACAATGCAAATGTATTATTTGGCCTTAAACAATCACCAAGAATTGGGAAAAATTGCATTATTTAGAGATCCCCAATATTGAGGAAGCATATATACAAAAACTGAGAAAATAATATTATCCAGGAAAAGCAACTTACCAAAGTTAGAAAGGAATATTTAATCTCCGATGACTTTTAAGTCTCAAAACATATGCTTAGTCAACATATGGCATGCTATTTTATACTTGAAACCTTATTTTTGATTGACTAGATTTAGAACAAAAGCCAAAGGAATCAGTGAGTCAGTCCTTATCAGATCATCCTGATTATAGCTACCATTAGCCAAGGGTTGTGTTTCATATGATGGTTTCAACAGTGGCCCAAGGCATACCTCTTCCGCATTTCTCACCCTGTCAATAGCTGTAATACTTCCTATCATTGGGAAATACCTGAAATGTTAAGTGTTAAAAGAACCTTGGCTGATTAGAACACTGATGATTATACAACTTAGTCTTCAGGCTTCTAACTTTCATGGTGGAAGCCCAGCTGAGCTGTTATCACTTCAGCAGAAATAATGAACAAATCAAACAGCTATAGAGATAGATACTAATATTAAGCCAAGACTCTTACGTCAATCTCATGGCTCTTGAATGAATGACTTATGTAGAATGACTACACTTAACTGACCACCTTTCTACCTCCACTGGAAACACACACGTGTGAGTACACAAACACATGCACACACACATACACACATCTTACAGCTTTTTAATATTTGGGGGGCTAATAGTTTAAGAAAATAATGCCTTAGGCTGTCCAATGTGAGCAAGAGTAGCTGATGACCCTTGATACATATCTGTGGTGCTGTATAATTCCCTTCTTACAATGCCAGACAGTTATACTTCCTAAAGTTCAATCTATTACAGAGACATCTGTTTATTAAACATTTTAAACATTGTAGATATCCCTGTTTTAGGACCTTATTAGTCTTTCATATACAAGAAGGAATTCAACTCAAATAGTTTCCTCCAAGACCAGCTCAATTCGTTCATAAACTAATGTGCATTGAATTCTGCTGTTCCTAATATCAAGCTCAGAAGAGGTGCACTGAATAAATGTGAGTGTTGATTAAGGAAAGGGAAAGGCAGATTACCAACATTACTTTGTGGGTAGAGAGGTGAGTGAGGGAGATTAGTTAGGTCAGAGGAAATGTTTTAAAGTTATTAAAACAATATTGGAAATAACACCCTATGGGCATGTTCTGTTTGAACAAAGCAGCAGTAGATAGCTTATTCATATCTGCAAGACAGGTGAGTTGATCTGGTACTGTTTGAGGCAAGAAGATGGAAGTAAAAACAATGAGATGGTATCAGGTCAAGAACCCAATAGGTAAGTTTTATGCAAGCGCGGTCCATGTCAATTGACAACACTCATGTGTGATGAGCAATCACCAAGATGACACTTTCAAATAACAAGAACAATATGTGGAGGAGGTGGGGGGGAGCTGTGGTTTTGGTAGACTTAGATATGTTTCAATCATAATAAAACCATGACGAGTTGTCAAGTTTTTATAATACATTTTTATAAGCTACTTTAAATCATTTTTGAATAAGATAAAATATGAATGAAAATAATTGAAAAGTGTTAAGAATATAGTTAATATTTTATAAATGTTCCCAAGAAATAATAAATGACTGCATTCGTATGGCAAGAGATCTGTTGAAAGAAAATAGTCTGCCTAGAACATCTATAAATCCATATATTTTCATTTCAATGTAACATAACAACTATGCCTTCTTTTTTCTTAATTCATATATTTAAGTCGCCTAGACTCTTTAATGGAATGAACTCTAATTAAAAATTTCTATATTCAAAATGAGATCTAACTCAGTTTACTCAGATTAAAACATTTTAAAAATAAATATTATTTCCCTTTCCCTCAACTCAGTAGAGATATTTTTGGTCTCATGTATGGTCTTACTATTATTTTCTCATTTTATATTGTGTAAAAATCATGTGACTATAACTGAAGTTCACATGAAAAATGAAGGAGGCCCCCTTAGCAGCCAAAGTTGATTTTCATCAATAACAGCCAGAGAATCCTGGGACAGAAAATAAGATGCACAAGATAGATGATATTTTAATTAACTCTTGAGAATGAGCAGTTCTCACATAATTTTCAGTCTCATGTTTACATTTTTTCTGTTTATCTCTATTTGTAAATTATTTGTAGCCCAACAATTTCTATGCTTGATTCATCTTCTTTTACCCTGCAATAAGCATTCACATGTGTAAAGATTGTTCCTCTAATATTCAGCATGAAACTTATCCTGTAATTTCTTCACCAGATCTCTACTGTGACCACTGTGTAAGTGTTCTCTAGAAGATTATCCCCCCAGAGTAGCTATGCCCAAGGAGTTCTGCCTATAGTTAGCAGTAGGAAGTAGTGGTGCAGGGCAGCATTCTGCTCAGTAATAAACTGGCTGGCTTCCTGGGGTCCACATAGTGCCCTGTTACATGACCTAGCTGCAGCCAATTCTCATTTTCCAATTCATTCCTAAGAGCATTTCTCTAAGCCCAACTACATAGAAACTCCTCTTTTAACTGTGAAGTTCTCTATTATATCCATACTCTATGCCCTCTCTATTTGGATGCAGCATCTCCAAATGCACTGAGGGATTGACACATTTATTAAACAGTAGAAAATGTTTCCTTCTTTCCTTCCTTCCTTCCCTGCTCCTTTTCTATTTGAAACCATCCGTAGGGTATCATGCCTACATGAGCTATTGGGAGCTTGACATATGTTAGTATGTTATAATTTTACAGTTGAGAAATAGAACATGGAGTGGTTAGACTGTCTATCATATTTAGTAGCTGACAATTCAGTGTAAATGCTTTGCCCTGACAGACAATCACTCATTAGGTCTATCTATGTTCCCTTTCATTTAGGACTTGTGCAAAATAAAATGGAAGCTCTCAACTATTTATTCAAAGTAAAAGAGAGAAATAAGTAAATAACCACTTACTAAAATAGATGAAGACATTACAGTTTAAGTGTATGTCTTAAGTGTATGACACTTAGACTTTGCAGTTTAAGTCTAAAAGTTTCATTATCAACAAAGTAAATCCTTATGCGCCGGGGTACTAGGCAGGCAAGTAACCCACAAACACTTGAAAATCAATTTAATGCCATCAGACTTCTGGAAGAATAAGTAATATACACATTTTACTTATAAATATAATGTTCATCAAACTACAGAAAAAATAATTTCATATAAACTACAGCCATGCCAAAGTATACTCCATCACACTTAATATAGTTTGTTTTCCTTTATCAAAAATGCTCAGTAATTAGTAGTTCTGATGTTTAATTCTACTTTTTTCCTAAAAATAGACAACTCATTTAATAAGACAAAATAATTTATATCTTTGACATTTAGACTTTATGAGAGTCCTGAAAATAATTCATCATTTTAAGTACTAATGGTGCTTTTATATCACAAATTTCCTTATAGTAAACTACTCCTAAATCTCAGTTATTTATAATAAATCTTTGCCTAAAAAATATCTTTATATTGCTAAAATGCTCCTTTTATTGCCCCTCAATTTATAAGCAAAATTCAAAAAATAATCATTCTTATTATTGAATCTCATAAATAAACTACAATTGGAGGTAAAAGCTAAACATATAGCATCACTGCAATGTCCAATAAATGACATTTTTGGAAAATGTTAGTGATATTTATACAAAGTTGTAGATGATTCATTACTTTCTTAAACTTTCTGAACCATCTAATTTTGCTAATATAGTGCTTTGAGCTTCACACTGTTGAAATAATTAGCAGGCTCCCCCCACCATTACAAAAATGTAACAAACATTTAAATAATTGATATCTCCTTGAACTACTCTTCAATTTATTAACTGGTTACATTAAAATTAAATGGCTAGCAAATATATTAGACTCTTTAAAAGAAAAAATATATATATTATTTTGTTTGGAAAAATAAATTATTAAAAACTTAGTAAAATACTTGTATGGTTTATCTGTTCATGACACATTTTCTTTTCTTAAAAATTTATTCTTAAATTGGTAATGAGATAATCTGATTTTTGTCTTTTGCCAGTCAGTATTTTAATTGTAGCAATGGTTTATCATAGGAAAATTTTGTAGGGAGGGTGGGAGGGAGGGAGATGCAAGAGATATGGGAACATATGTATACGTATAAATGATTCACTTTGTTATAAAGAAGAAACTAACACACCATTGTAAAGCAATTATACTCCAATAAAGATGTTTAAAAAATTAAAATAAAATAAAATAAAATAAAAAGAAAATTTTGGTCTACTTTTTCTTGATTAAATTAAAGATTAAAATTATCTCATTAAATAAAAGCTATATCCTTTAAAAGTCCTGCAATGCCCCATAATCATTTATTTCATTTGTAAACCATTTCACTTACAGATTGAACTAATCCAATTTGTTAAAAAATCATTACAACTTTAAACACAAATAACAAATGTCAGCGAGGATATGGAGAAATGGAACCCTCAGATACTGTTGGTGGGAAGGTAAATTGGTAAAGTCACTGTGGAAAACAGTAAGGAGATTTCTCAAAAACTAAAAATACAACTACCATATGACCCAGCAATTCCACTATTGGGTATATACCTGAAAAAAACAAAAACACTATATGAAAAGATACATGCACACTAATGTTCATAGCAACATTATTTACAATTGCCAAGGTATGGAAGCAACCTAAGTGTCCATCAACAGATGAATGGATAAAGAAGATGTGGTACATATATACAGTGGAATAAAATTCAGCCATAAAAAAATAATGAAATTTTGCCATTTGCAGCAACACAGATGGACCTAGAGATAATCATACTAAGTGAAGTAAGTCAGAGAGAGGAAGACAAATATTATATGATATCACTTATACGTTGAATCTAAAAAATACAACAAACTAGTAGGTAAAACAAGAAAGAAACAGACTCACAGATATAAAGGACAAACTAGTGGTTAATAGTGGGGTGTGGGAAGGGGGGAGGGGCAAAATAGGGGTAGGAGGAGGAAAAGGAAGGGTTATTATAGGATTATATGAAATCATGTGTCTGGAACTTGGAAAAATTGTAAAGCACTATAGAATTCAAAGACTCTTTCATTCCATTATATATATATCATTAGCACTTTAAAGTGCTTAAAGCCAAAAATACATGAAGATTTTTTTTCTCATAACTTACACCAAACTCTTCTTAAAACTAAAAGAGACTTGTTAAAAGGAGAATTTTGGTACATAAAATATATTTCATTTTCTATAGTTATTCTTTAAATCCAAAAGTAATAAATTGTAGTTTTACACACACATGCATATATTTCTTTTGTGATATATAATAACCTGATACCACTATTAGGGCAACCTAATTGGTCATAAATAGATTCTGTATTCTTTGATACATAGTTGATGGGTTGCTATGTTTACATAATGCTCATATATCCCTGACATTTATTCTGGAAAAGTGAAAAGAGACTATCGACCCAGTTAACCATATGAGACATCTAAAAGGGCACTCTCTTGAGCAGGCCTGGCACAGTACTATTTATTTCCTTCCTCCCTCACTCTTGTCCGCATTCCCAGTCCACCTGCTTGTCTTGTCATACAACAAACAAATTAACTATAAGTTAAGCAGATTTCAAAAAACTGTAACTTCCTACTTCACTTATTCTTTCCATGCACATGTACTTTGTTCTGCCTCTTTTTTTTTTTTTTTTTTTTGCGGTATGCGGGCCTCTCACTGTTGCGGTCTCTCCCGCTGCGGAGCAAAGGCTCCAGACGCGCAGGCTCAGCCGCCATGGCTCATGGGCCCAACAGCTCCGCGGTATGTGGGATCTTCCCGGACCGGGGCATGAACCCGTATCCCCTGCATCGGCAGGCGGACCCTCAACCACTGCGCCAGCAGGGAAGCCCTGTTCTGCCTATTTTTAATCTATCTTCCCTCTCGTTACTTTCTCATAGAGCTACCCTCTACTCATCACACTTCAGCATATATTTTCAGTCTCTGAGGCATAACCACAATTTTCTTAAGCGCAAGTGTTGCAAGACATCACCAAATGATTTGATTCCTCATTCCTATTGAAATGAAAACTATTTGGATATTTTCCCCTAACCTAATGTGATCCAGCAGAGTTCGCAATAAAGCAAATTAATGGATTAGCTGAAAGTTACCTTTCCATTTATTTCCATGATAAAATTAGAACTTCAGTCCCCTGGAAGAAAATGTCTCATGGATATATACTAAAAGATACTTACTATGCAAAGCCTACCTAATTCACATATTTAAAGACATATACTATACAATGTCTTTTTAATAATCAGTTCAGAAATTTAAAAAAAGTCATTGATAGTATCATGCTTTATTGGAAAATCCTTTTAAAATAAATGATCCAAAACACCTCTGGAAAGCCATCAGCCTTCCCAACCTCATTTTTTTGCTCTGAATTATAGATTCAGAAATCAGTAAACCTTTAGCATTATGGCCAAGTTTTCCATTATCCTCACAAAAGTGGCATAACTTCTAAATTAGATCTACATTTCTTCGTTGTTTTAAGAATATTTTCCTGCATTTTCTTCATTACTTGAACACATTGGCTTATCATGGTATTACACATAACAAAGATCACAAAGAATTAAAATCCTGAGTAATATGCATTATGGTGTCTAAGGACATTTTTCCCCCTGTCAATTAGCTAATATCCTATTATAAGAAGCTAATGTGCCTGTGTTAACAATTCTCTTTATAATCGGATGTTCTATTTATTTAATTGATGCCTGTTGTCCTGATTAGAGTGGACAGGCAAGCTTAAATAATGATAGTTGAGTCTTGTTAAGGCTTATGATTGGAATCTTTGGTAACTTGCTCTGCTTTATTTGCTGTAAACTCTGGGGGTATTGCATACTGTGGTGTCCCCAGCCACAAGGTGGTGGTGATAAGGTCATATGAGGCAACTCCTAATTTTAAGTTGCAATATATCTTTTACTGGTTTCACTTCTGGCAAAAATTGTTAGTCCATTACAAAAAATGTTTGCAATGTCAAGCTTTGCAAAAGGATGTCAACTTCCATGCCCCTCCAGACTACACTACCTAGTGTTTTTCGGATTCTTATGAATAAAATTGTTTGCTTTCCTATTTCATTCTGCTGATTCCAGATAAGCAATGAATCCAAGGACACAAAAGAAAGTGTCAACTCACCAAGATCCGTACTTTTAAGCACGCTACTGCAGTAAATTTGGTTACCCCTGGACTGTGATTCAGAAAATCCGGAGCACAGCTCTCTCACGAACTTAATGACCTTGAAAAAGTTACTCTTTTCATTAACTAGATTTCAAAATGACGAATTTTCAGATAAAACAATTTCTTCCAGATAAAATAATTTATGATTCTATGTGAATGCTTTATATTCCACTCTTTAATAAGTTGAAATCAATCATTAAATTACTTTTGCAAGTTGTCTTTATTACAACTTTGCTATAGTCAGTTTCATTGCAATAGAGAAATAACATTCAAAACGAGGACAGTGTTGTGTCTCCAGATGCAAAAGAAGTGATGGTTCCACAAATGAAAATTAGCGACTTTGTCTTCGGAAGGGTAGTCTTAGTAAGATAAAAGAGCTTCACTAGAACACTGTAGAATTGGCTAAAAATTAGACTACTTATGTTAAAAATTCTCAATCACTCAGTCCAATGAAATCTTTGAGAATTATGTCACCAGATTCCAGTAGAGAATTATCGGTATTATGTCTGTTGATTACCATAGAATCACAGACCTTTAGTGTTGGAATCCATTTTGTCTAACTTGTTATCTTATGAATGAATCCCTTTAATAATGATTTTGAGAAATTATCATGCAACCTAAGCTTTGATATCTTCAGTGATAAAGATTTCAGAATACAGACTAGTCTATGGAGCAGATTTTGTTGAGCATTTCTTAAGATAATACATTTTATCCTTATAAGGAAGTAATTTTCTACCATTTACACCTGCTAGCATTTGTTCTGCCTCCAGGAATCACAAAGAATGAGTCAAATTCTTTGTCTCTCTCTGCATTAAAGTGCTTCAAGTATCTTTTAAATGACTGTCCTCTCCCACACCTGTCTTCCTCAGCACATCAAACATTTTCTTGGATTCACATATTTTTAAAAGCACACAAAAAAGGAAAAAATATAGCAGCTTAAGTGATAACAATCAATAAACTTTTTTTTAAAATTAGAAGCCTTCTTAGAAATTGTGTAAGAAGCCTATAACATAAATGCTAATTGATCACATGATCACAGCAATCCATGCCACAGAGTCAAAGGAAGTTCTCAGAATCCGTCTCAAGAGAAAGCTCCAGAAAGACAAATAGGTCAACACATGCTATCACTAAAGATAACATCCCTGGTCTACCTTGGTTTCCATTTTATACAGATGAGGAAACCATGCTCCAGGGAGGTTAAATATCATTTATTGGAAAACCTAGACCAAAACCCCAATTTCTAAAATTCCTTGTCTTCCATATTCTGTAGAAAATTGAAAGTTAAAGATCAGTTTTAGTTAAATCTCTCATTTTGGTGAAATAAGTGAGGTTTTGAGACGTTAAGTGATTAATCTGTACCTCCTGCATTTAACTCCCATCTTTCTAAAATATTAAAAGAAGTTTTAAAATGTTAAATTATATATGTGCACATAGTATATACATCTTCTATAGCACTGATAGACAAAGCACATATAGGTTTTCTGTTATTTTGAGAATATTGCCTAAGACTCATATATAACCAAATATCAAAAGGGTATTACTTTGGGAATTGAGGGAGCATACAAAGCAACATTGAGTATGATAGAGAAATAATTTATGTAGGCACTGGAGCTTTTGAGAATATAAAGTCAAGCACATTAATGACCTTATGGAAGACGTTCATTACGATTATATAGGTTCATAATATATGAAGCACTTTGAAAACTGAAATCTTGGGTAGGCTCAGGGAAAAGTTGTGTGGCATAAAAAGTATTCTCTGCCAGCAAATTGATTAAATTTCCCACTTCTAGAAAAGGCCATATATTCTGTGTAGGCACTCACTGAAAGGCAGATGTGCACGGCTTCTGAGTGCCATAATCTACTCATAGATAGGAGTCACCAAGGGACGTTGATAGCAATTTGGCATTAAGAAAGAGTTCACATACATGAAGAATTTACTTTGTGGTAACTTTTATTGAGGAAAGTCCATATCTGACAGGGCATCCTTATATATCTTTCAATCTTATTTTGCTCTATTTTGACCTCCATGTAACATAGTGTTATGTGCAAGCACACATTTAGGCATTAAAGTCAATAATTTGCATTGAGAAAATAGTTTTTGTTTTGTTCTATTTTTGTTTTGTTTGCCTTTTACTTCCACTGATACTATCCCTGTAAGGATATGTATTTTTTTGTACCAAATTTGTTAGAATGGTGAATGGGCATCTTAAAGAAAAACTCATATCAGGCACCAACTCAAACTAAAGTATTATTCAATTAAGAAATAAAAAGTAGGCATTTAAATTATTTTACTTTCATCAAACACTATTTTTTAATTCATTCATTTTTTTCTTTTTTCATTCATTTTTATGCATACTTGTACTTATTTTATTTATATATTATATTATATACTAGCCAAGCCATACCTTTATTCTGTACAAATTCAGATCAAAGCTATATGTAGTTTTATACTGCACCTCCTTTTTTCTCCCTGAAGTTACTTAAGTGGATTTTCTGGGTTCTTCATACTGAACAAATATAAGCATATAAACCGAGGGAGCCCATCAAGAATTCCTTGTTCTTTTGATAAAGTATTTTGCACTAAATGAGAATAACCAGAATGCTAAAAGTATCTGCAATCAAGTAACATAGAACAGTTAGGAAAACTGTTTTCTGGCTATAAACCAGAAAAAGGGAGAGAGAGAGAGAAAGAGAGAGACATTATATAGCTAGACATTAGGATAGAGTTTGTATCTGAATTTAGGTCTTGGAAGTACTTTCATTTGGAGAAGGAATAGAACTTATTTTGTGTTTTCCCAATGGGAAAATTCAGGATAAATGGATTCAAGTTATGAGAAGGCAGAATTTGATAAGAAATATAAGAAAAAGCTGAAAAGTTAAACATGTCCTCAAATAAAGTGAGCCACCTCTGGATTTTGTGTCATTGGATTCATTCGAGCAGAGATTAGTGATTCTTATGATGGTGCTGAGGGATGCATGAACAATCTAAGACTTGATTGGTTGGACCATAATCTCTCTACCAACTCTTAAAATTCCATGACAAATTCAGCAAATATTCATTCTATGCTCCAGGCACTCCACATAAAGAAAAATAGAAATGAAATGATCCTTATATTAACAGGGCTAATAGATTGGTTAATTCTAAGATTATCTTGGTAGAAAGTGGGGAGAGGAGGGTATTTTGACTTGTATTCTAATTTTCCAACAAGGCCTGCTCAATTGTACCCTCTAGGCACAACTTTTTTAGTTCTAAGTACATAGCTCCAAGTTAATGCTTAAGTGCTTATCTTGCTCTCAAAAGCACTGTTTCCACAAAAAAAAAGTCCTAGAAAAATACAGTGTACACAAGGTAATGTATCTTAACTCCCGTTTCTCTATCCAGCCATTTTACCTCAAAGGCTTTTCTAAGAATAAAGGAAACATGAACTTATAAATAAAGTCCTTTTTCTCTACCTGCATTGATTTTTTTCCCTTCCAAGTTTTATTTCATATTCTCTTAAAGTTCTTTCAGTGTCCGTGGTTTTCAATATCTTTCCTTCAATTTTTTATTGCTTTTCAATTTATTCTCTTTCCTAAAATCTTTTTGTTTCTATTTTCTCAACGATTTTTCTTTTCTTTCTTGGTTTATCCTCTTTTCCTCATCTAATTTTACTTCTCCATTTCTTTCTTTTCTTGTATGGTAAACGACTCTTTTCTTATATGGTGCATATTTCCTTTATTTGCCTATAATGTAAAAAAAGTGTTTCTCTGATAACCTTCCCTCAAAACTTGAGAACATTTTGGTTGAATTTCCTTCTTTCCATGTGAGATGTAAGTATATCTGTGCTTCTTTTCTTACCACTAGATTTGATAAATTTTATAAAATTTGAATGATCTTTTTTCTGTGTTTTCAATAATTTTATACTTACTTGGTTTTTAACTGCAGGTCCTAAAATTAGGGGGAAATAATGACTGATTTCTTATGATACAATTTATTAAGTCATCTGTGAATCTAATAATAGTCAAGAGCCACAAGCTAAGGGGAATAAAAGCAGAGTAGAGGAAACTGTGGATGAGGAGAAGGGTCCATACAAGGGTGAAAAGGATGAATGACTTCTAAAAATTCATTCATTTGCTCAGCATTTAGTGAAAAACAAACACTGTGGACATAGAAGAGTTCATAAAGGATAAGATGGAATCATAGAAACTCACAGTTGAACATGAATGAGAATCCTAGCTTTGCTTGGGAGGAATCAGGAGATACTACATAAGGCACATGGCACTTCAGTCAATTCTGAGTGATTTTGGCCACTTTAGGTTTTCTCCAAGCCTCATTTTTTATCAATTAAATATGAATAATAATAATTTCTAACTCTATGTTCCTTTGTATGGATGAATTAAGAAAGTGGAGATTATTAAGTTTATTTACATTGTGCCCGACACACAGTAAACCCTCTGTACATGTTTGCTGTTGTTATTGTTGTTGTGAGTTTTCCAAACAGACCTGAGGAAAGTGCTCTCCAAATGCAAAGACCCAACAGTGCAAAGGTCTGTGGACAGGAAAGATTATTTATAGCCATTGAGAAAGATGGGGAGTCCAGAGTACAGTGTACATCAGGGTAAAGGTATAAAATGGACTAGAAATGTAGGTAGAAATGGGATCATGAAGGCCAGCCAATGACTTCAGAGCTTTTTGGAGTAAGAGGCTATGCATTCCTGAATGAAGATTAATGCTCCAGCCTTTAATGGTTAATGCTTGCATCAGTGAAAATGCCTATAAATCAAGAGTTTGCTTTGTTTATGTACACAAACAAGTCTTAATTTTGCTATTTTAAGGAATACCACAAATAGTGCTGCCACACACTTGCACACCTATAGACACAATCACTGATTTTTTATTTTTGTTTTTAAGACATCTGCCAATAATCTTCCCAGCCCAAAGGTAGTGTTCTAGTTACATGTCTCAAAGATCTGGATAGTCACAAGGATGTAATGCAGAGCCTGACACATCCTCAAAACAAGCCCCTGCAGGAGCTAGGAGGACCAGTTCTGCTAGTGAAAAAGGAAATTAAGAAGGTGGGTGTTTCTCTGTGATGACTTAGTATTTATGTTTTATAGGTTATGACTCTGCAGTTGTTTGAGCCCTGAGGGCCTAGCTCCTTGCAAACTGTAGCAGCCTGAATGAGGTAATCTTGGGATTGCTGAAAGAAATAGTGCCCCCCACCTCCCTCAAATGCCATCAGCTGAATTGACAAAAGAAAGTTTTGAGGAAAGCGATTAGCATATGTTCAGCTCTGACATCTCGATGACATCGATTTGTATTTAGATTCATTTGAACTGGCTCATACCTAATTTTCTATAACCAGATCAATAAGCATTATAATTAATGTACATAGTTTTGTGTAATGCTTTTGAAAATTCAAATGTTATAATAATTGAATTATGAGTTAAAATTCACAAAGTATTTCCATTTTACACTCTTCAAAGATACGTTATATAAAAAGTATTTGTATAACATTGGAAGAGGCATATAGAAGCATACAGGGTCCATTTTATTCCTATTCCTGTACAATCAGTTGAGGAAACTGCATAGCACCTTTCTCTGAAAATGATATAATTAATTGTTCTTTATTCCTTTACATTTAAAAAGTATTCTGCAACTGTGCAGGGAATTCTAAAATGCATAGCATGCTGAAATATGTAAAGATATACTCAGGTTGAGTGATTTTTTCTGTATCAGTAGGCTCTGTGTAGGTGGGTAAATGAGTCTTCTCAATATAAAAGAGATAGACTATTAATGGAGAACGCAGAAGAGGGGCACTGCACTGATTCATGAGAACCACCATACCTGTTCATTAATGGAGAGGCCTTAACAGCACTCTTCTTCCATGCGTCTTGCCATGAGGAAAGGGGAGGAAGGGAAAGGTAGTGATGGCAGCAACACCTGGGGAAGGGAGATGGGGAAATTTGTAAAGGGAAAATCAGCAGCCCCTACACAATGGTGTCCATCCATAGACCTTGCCAATAAAACAATTTCCAAAAACTCTGAGCTTGTTTTCTTCCTTTTTCAAAAAAATCTAGATAAGTTTCAAAGATAATTTAAACAAATTAGGTATTTCCAACGGCGTTAATCTGAACACTCTCCAACTATCATCTTCCAAGTCTAGGACACGGGGGCTGCTACAAGTAATGAGCTACCATCTTATTCTCACTTTTCGACGGGGTAGTTTAAGGCAGGCCATTTTTCTATAGGTATAGTTGTTGTTTTTACAACAGATTTAAGAAAAAAAAACTATTGGATATACAAAACCAAATGTATATGTATTTTCCCCCCAACACACAGTAGGATTATTACCATTTATTTGTTCTGCCTCCATCTAATTGACATACATCTAATTGCTCACAACGCATCTTCCTTTTTACTTTCTCCTAAGGGTATGTAGTTTTGATATCAAAACGACTTCAACTTGTTAATTTAACAAAAAAAAAGAAGTAGATTTGTAGAATCCCTATATACTGCAAGAGGTCAAACTAATAAAAGTTGCAAAAAGTTTTGTGTTTTAATTATATTTTTGTAGACATGGTTTAATCTGGACTATATGTAAGTTTTTAAAAGTAAATATATAGAATTATATGGAAAGAGAGTGAAAAATTTTAATAAAAAGTTGATGATAATACTAAACGATTTGAATTTTAATAGTGATTAACTGCTTTTATAAATCAATATAGGAGATAATACCACATCTGAAAACCAAATACTGCTACAGATTTTGCACTAAGTATTTGTTTTTAAAGAAATCTTTAACTTTGTATATGCTCTTATTTAAATACAAACTTTATATGAAAAATGATATTTTTATGGTATTTAGAGAAGCTTTTAGACAGACTGGAGATAAACTGATTGAAATATGCATATTTTATGAAGAAGAGGTATTCCCCTGTGGTGGGGGACATTGTAAGGGGGAAGGTTATGCATTTGTGGAGGCAGGGGGCACACGGGAAACCTCTGTACCTTCCTCTCCATTGTTTTGTGAACCAAAACTGTTCTAAAAAAAATAGTCGATTTATTTTTTTAAGTAAAGTTGAAAGGTAGGAGAGATTAGTTTTTTGTGTGAAAAAAAATTTTTTGACCCCTCACACCAATACATTTCTTAGTGTAATATTTACAGAAGGGATGGGACATTCTTGAATTTTTCCCTAAAGACAGGGATTTTTGTGAATACATGTTTGCATTCTTGTTTCTGAATGTGATTCTAACCTTTAATCCTGATGTTTAGGAAAGCAGCTATCACAAAGATCTTTGGGGTTTGAAGCATGATAATCCTTTTGGTTTTGCCTTAATCCTGTTTAGACAGGATGTCTCAAAACTTTCCAGTTTCTCAACTCCTCTGGTCTTTGACACACTGCTTACAATTAGCCATCATCTCTGTTTAAAATAACATACCCACTTAATGCTTAGGTAATAGTATTAGTCAGCCCTTGAATTGAGAAATTTGGAAGCTAATTGGTTATCATAAAAGATTAGCATCAAAGAATTCTGAAGGCACATGCAGCATCTAGGCCTGTTCAATTAAAATAAAAGAGCTCAAAGTAGCAAACTTAATTTTTTTTTTTTTGTAGCCAACTTACATCTTATCTGATATGATTGAACACAATTTTTTGGTAGCTTTGCTTTTTTTATTTTAAATTTTTAATTTTGTATTTAATTTTAAAAATATTAACTGCCATTACATGTAATATTTAAAAATTTAAATCTCCCTCCAAAATTAAAACCTACATATTCCAGTAATATCAAAGTAACAAAAATATAATTATTCCTACATTTAAATATTCCTAAGTGATTATTTGGGGATCAGCAATTTATCTTTGGAAGAATCAAGGGTCGGAATCTCCCAAGCCAGGAACAACAACAAAAAAAGGAATCCTCATGCTCTAAACTTGTGGCAAAATACTTTAATCTAGCATGAAATACAGCATTTTTTTGTACCTGAATCCTTAATACCGCAAGGATTTGATATATAGTAAATTCTTCCTTTGATCTTAGGAAGGGTAGATTATTATGAGACAATATATTTGGAAATTAGCACTGCACTGTGAAAGATACAAAAATAACCAAAGGTGTACTTATGAGAAACTTTGGAAAATAAATATACACACGCAAAACACAGATGATCACTAATAGTACAACTTATCAAGATGTAACAAGTAATAAAATTATTTTATAAATAGCCGAGTTTATAAATAACTAAAACAACATAGAATGGTAACTGAGAAGATTAAACTGAAATTTCCAAGTCATGAATTCATTGAGTGGACAATAGAACTTTGTAGATTAAGAGAAATAAAAGTGAAAGCTATTTTTTTTTCATATTTAAAAGGTAGGGCTAGGATAACAAAATCATCTCTGTTACTAAAGCGGTATTTGGTAGGAATATGCTTATAGACAAAGTTATGAGGTTTCTGTTTTGGGAAAAATGTATGATAAAAGTAGAAATACCAATACTAAGATATTGTATATAAAGGATGTGTGACTTAGTGAAATAAGCAGCAAAGAGAGCACAACATCGAGTTGTAATGCCAAAGACTAAGGCACAAGACTCGGTTCATATCCTCAAAAAATATAATCATTAGTTGGGGAACAAAAATAAGCATTGAACTTCATAGTGCTTGGAAGTTAAAGGCGAAGAGATAAGAGGATGAACTTTGAGAAGACAGATATTGACAAAGGATGAAAGAAAGAAACCATTTGCAGAAAAGGAAGCTGACACAGCCTAATGCAATGTGGTGGGAAGGAGGTTGTTTAGTGTTGACAAGTCTGAAGTTAGTCAACCCAGAATAGATTGTATGGTGGGAGAAACAGAGCACACCTTGATATGTAGAAGAGACGCATCAAACTACATATAAAGACGGAGATTAATTAGCCAGTGAAACTGCTGTTCTCTGCTTGATGTCCTTAAAGCTTTATCAAAACCTGGCTTGTCTGGTATAAGGATATATGAGAAAAGGCCATTACCATACTGCATAAACATTCCTGATAACAACAGTGTTTTTTATCCTATTTGTAAGGTCCATCTTAAAAATACATTTTCTCTAACAATTAGAAAACTGATATTTTAGCCCTGGTTCTGACCCTAAAACTTTCCCTTAGTCTCTCACATTCATACCCAGGGCTTTTTTGAACACAGTCTCATATACTCCTCCTAGGGGGCCACACTCTAGGCAATAAATTGGTTCAATTTTTTCTCATTCTCCTTCTTGCTAAGAGTGGCTGGAAAGTTATCAAAAAGGATAATTTATTCATCTTTATGCTAGTGTCCATAGTGTGTCTAGGCAGGGCTGGAGTGTTTGGTGTTTCCTGCTATCTCCTGCAGGACAGGGTTAAGATCTGCCCTGGTGGCAATAGGAAAAGAGGTGGAATCTGAAAAGCTTTGCAGAGGAAGGAATGCTACATGTTCTTTCTGCACTCAGGAAACTGCTCCACTGCAGATATGACATGGCTCAATTCAGTTTTTGTTAAAGAGGAACAAACAGTATTGTTTTTTAAGTACAAAATAAACAATCGTACAAACCCTGGGTAAGGTTATCAGTCAGAGCTTGAGTATTGAGACCACGAGGAGGCAAAAAACAGAAAATACAAGGGGAATAACATCATTGTGTAGGCAACACCTGAAGTTTTTTTTAATCAATAAAAATTATAAGTGATTTAAGATGAAAGAATGACTATTAACCCTTTACTTAGCTCTCCTTAGTAAGTGGTGGGTTTCTAGTATCTTGCTTTGTATTTTACATTCCTAAGGTTTAAAAGTATAGATTGCTTAACTTAATGGCAATAAAAATCAGCTAAATAACAGTGCTTAATATTACCAACTACAAACTTTAGTAAAACAATTGTGTAATGAAGAAATTAGAAGATAATATTAAAGAGATTTAAGTGTAAACTTTTGTTACTAATACTGAATTACACATTTTAATTAGGTTTGTTATATGTAAATTTAAAGTGTGGTATAATAATGCTAGTATATGACGTTTAAAATTTCTTAACTCAATAAAAGCATGAAATATTCTTTTGTTTTTTTCTCTTTAATTGAAGATGTTCATTAATTTTACTTAATATCACACATTACTTCCTAAAAATAAATTTTCATAATGACAAAGTATTGCCATATATAAATCTGGAGTTGTCATACATTTTTCTAACAATTTCAAGATTTAGTTGCATCAAAAACATTTTATAAAGCTTCTAGCAAATCTATAATATTGTGCTTTATTATTTTCAAATTTCTAATGTTTTACAAATCTTCTCTCTAAAAAAAAATCTCACAATTTATAACTATAATATCATGACCCACTGTGTCCTCCATACAAACTAATCGGCTACCTGAGTGCCTGCTTCATCATTGATTAATGTATTGAATAATGTTCACTTAGAATTTTAATTAATATATGATTTACTTGATTAATATAATTAATATTCTGAATTTAGTTTTCCCTAAAAAAATATTTTAATGCGGTTTTTGCTCATTTTCTTCTTGACTTATAATTGTTTGAGTAAATTTATAAAACCATGTAAATCCTAAATCCTCACATAGTACATTTATAGTCTCTGCAACTAAAAGTTGTTATATCAATTTGATTATTCAGTTTTGTTCATCAAATATTTAAAGAGTGTTCAATCTGTGCTAGACACTGCTGTTGCCAGCAGTACTTAAACATTTGTGTTTTAGGACTCCTCTAGCCACTTAAAAACTGTAGATGACTCCAAGTGCTTTTGTTTTTATGTGGCGTATGTCACCATTGGTATTCATTATATTCAAAAATAAAATTGTTTAAAATAATTAATTGTAAACATATTTGAAAATAGTCATAACAAAGTCATTTCATGCCGACATAAATAAAATATTTTTATGAAAAATGATTACCATACTTTCCAAAACCAAAAGAATAAGTGAGAAGAGTGACGTTATGATATGTTCTAATACAGATGTGTGATATGCAAAGAGCTAAGCAGGAGAGGGTCAACATAGGCTCCACAGAAGAGGTGATACTTGCAATAAACTTAAGAAAGAATTTGCCAGCAGGACAGAGACAGAGGTGAAAGAGGTTAAGACCATTCCAGTGAAAGAAGGGCATGGCTAGACACAGTATGTTGTAATAGAAAGGATGTGAGTTTTTTGGTTTGACAGTTTCCTCAAACCCCATCTCAGCTATTTTGGCTGCATGGCTTTGAGCAAATCACCTAAGGTCTGTGAGCCTCCCTTTGCTCTCTTGTGAATAATAAAAGCTACATATTAAAATGTCATGAGGATTAAGTGAGATGAAATATGTAAAGTATTTTTACGTGTGGCAGTTAATTAGAACACTCAGTAATATATTGCGTTTTGTTGTATATTTAAGGAGAGTGAATTGGTTATCATGCTGAGAGCACAGAGTACCATGAGGTCGGGGGGAGAGAATGGAAGTTATAAACAGCAGTGAAAAGGGCAGCAGTGAAGTAGAGTGGGTGGGGAGGTTAAAGGTGACTATGAGGGATTTAAAAAACAGAAATACAGTAGTATGAAATGAACTACCTTGGAAACTCCAAAGAGAATCACTTCTCATGAAGATCTTAGCAAGCCCATAGACGAATCTTGATTTCCACCCAGCCTCATCCTATCCTCTCCCAGGAAAACATACAAACAAACTGCAATTTTAGAAAAACATATTCCAGTATCATCATAAATATAGAATGAATGTGTAAAATCAAATAGATGGTAAAAAACTTAAGACAAATTTAACCAACCTCTTCCATCTCTTATAGAGGTTTACTTGACATGAATCTCCCAGCTCTCTTTGAAATTAGATTTCAGTTACATTTTAGCAATGAATGAATAAATGAATACATAAATGAAAATATATTTTAACCCATATGAACGATGTATTAAGAATCTGAACTGGCAACTGTGATTTTTCAACCTGGAATTGAGAATTAGGAGGCTCATAAAGTCTACTAATCAATGTCAACTTATCTAGAAAATACTTTTACTAAGAGTGTGGTACACAGAGAATGTTATGATTTTTCCCCATGCTGGTTTGTACCATCTAGAGTCTATGTTTGATCTTCAAGGCCTTCATGGATAGAATGTTAAAAACTATTTCCCAACTGCAAACTATTTTCTGCTAATGCACCTTAGTTTTGACAATTAGGGCACAGAGGAAAAAAATACACTTAGTAGAGAAGCATGGTTTTAAAATATAAAATAAACTTCATCAAGGCCCAGGTTTCGAATTTTATAAAACACAATAAATATCCAGGCTCAGTGTACAAACACTGGCTGTAATAATACACCAATGACCGCTAAGACACTGTGAATTTTAGGTGAGAAAGTTTGCAATATTCTATGAAGAGTTTAGGATTAGCCTATTCCTTTTCTTACAAAGTATGTTTTATACTAATCCATCATTTTGGCTGACTTCGCCACCACTACAATTCAACCCATACTAAGTTATCAGAAGAGCAAGCAAAGAAAATAAAGCATTAAAGCCAAAGTAATAATGGAAATTATGGTTGAACCTTGGACCCAGAAAATATTAATTTATTATTTAATTCAGCTTAATAAATAAATACAGCATTTTATTCTACCCAATGCACATGCAAATAATTATAGAAATTATTTTCAAGATAATTTGGTTGTAAAAAAATTTATATATTGTTAAAAATGTAACCAAGCTTTTCATTTAATAATTTCTCACATCCTGACTTTATAAATATGAATAGTAAAGCTCTGTATCCAAATAGACAGTGTCTAACTCCATGTAGCACTCATTATCCAGGACTTACAAATGACTGTACTAATAAATGAAATTAAATATTACATGACAAATTTTTACCTTCATTTTTCTGGTCTCATGTATGTGAGGGCAGGACATAGAATAATCAAGTTATGGTGAAAACTTTAGGATAAAATGTCCCTATTCAACCATCCTTCCCTTGAACACAACTGCATATAGATTCTTCATTGAAATTTCTCTTTTCCCTACAATTTTTTTTTGCTACCTCCCTTCTCTTGGTATCAACTACCATATTCTAACTTTGCCAAGTCAAACAACAGTTGTCAATTCTGTGTAAATTTAGCCACATAAATGTAGTAATCTACTCACAATTGGGAAACATTTTTTTTTTTGTCAAAAATGCTTCAGGCTTGAATAAGTTTAGCAGAAGCTATGCTAAGCCATTTTGAGTTTGCCCAAATGAAAATAAAAACAAAATGGATGATTTCCTTTGTAAAGTCAAAATAACTCCACTCTGCAGTGTTATTTATAATTTTAAACCTCAAGGAATGATTATTCATAGATATGTGGAATGGAAGGGAAGTGAAACAGTCTGTTCACCGTATCCTTCATTTGAAACACTTTGCCCACTGTTCCGAGTTAATGTATTTTAATTTCTTTTTAAAACACAAGCTGTTCTTTGACTATAAAACATCTCACTCTTAGTCAGACTTTTTTTTGGTATTATTTCCTCCTCAACATACTCATGTACAACCAGAGAAATAGGCAGCATGCTCTAAGTTGGAATTCAGTTAATACATGAGAACACCTTTTTCAATACTATAATTTAAATTACATGAACTAAAATGCCAACTTTGGGCAATGCTATTCCCTTGAAGCATACATATTATTTCATTATGGATGTATTAACTCATAATGTTTTATTTCAAGCCTATAAAATATGGAATCCTCTTGAGAAATCTGACAGATGATAAAACTGCATCATACTTCCACAAAGTTGTTGATTTCTTATTTGAATTAATAAGAAGAAATTAGTTAAATTAGTTAAATTAGCATCAAATTTAATAAACAGCATATGGACCTACTAATATATGAGAAGAACCTATTCTTTCTTTCCCCTGCCACATATATGCTCTTTTATCTTTAAGGGATACATTTCCTGCGGGGGAGGGGTCCTTGAAAATAAGCCATATGCCACATGGATTTCATTGTAAAAATGACAGCTAAGTTTAAGAGCACTGTATAAAAAGAAACCAAATCTTTGAAATCTTTGCCTTAGTATATCTTCTCTAATTGTACATAATGCACAAAATACGCTTTTGTATTTTGCTGTTGTATATTTTTCCACTTATAGAAATAAAATTTTGTAAAATTTTATATTGTATGCTTAAACTTTTCAAGTCTTTTAAATAGTCAATTATTCAATTAATGGGGGTTCATTATAAGAAGAAGAAGTTGAAATCACCATTTTTTAAGTAAAAGTTTACTGACCAAATATACTCAATTTCTCAGTAGAGTTTCAATGAAAATCAATTCACAGAGTGTGATGATAAAAGCTTTTGAAAAGTTCAAGACAAAAAAAAAATCCGCTCTTTAAAATGTGGACCAAAAGTTCTGAAGTTTAATTCTTGGGAGACGAAGAAAGAGGTTAAATATATTTTGATATGCCAAATGCAGTTTCAGAGCACTGGTAATAACCCTGAGTCCCTCTTGCCTACACACACACCAATATTCTTCATTCTGGGGTAATCACTGGTCCCAAATTCCAGGTCTGTGCTCATCAACCTTGGCCTGTTTTTCTTCTAACATGAACTCAGTTAAACTTCCTACTCTTTTTTTTTTAAACCCTGAGAAAACCATAATTCAAAAAGAGACATGTACCGCAATGTTCATCGCAGCACTATTTACAATAGCCAGGACATGGAAGCAAACTTCCTACTCTTAATGGACCTTTCCATTTCTTGCCAATAAAAGAAACAGGTAAGGAAATACATCAAAAGTTGGCATGTACATGGGAAGTTACATTCTGTGTAAGAGCCAGTATTTCTAAAATAAATGTGTTTTCTAAATTTTCCTACATCAAATTTAGATTTGCAAAGCCAGGCCACGTATGATTACAAATGCGGAAAGCATACCTCTTCAGTGGTTCATGCTTTTGAGATTTCAAATTACAACAGCATCCTATTTTTACAAGGCATTACTAGAATATTCTCCAATGTGTACGTTAGATTCCTTTATAGAGACAGTCATGTTCCTACAAGCCATAAATTTAATAAATCATCAGATATATAACTTTCATTCTCACATTTACATTACCAAGTATTTTATGGAGCAATTTTCTTAGTCATAGCAGTGAGACTGTTCAATGATATAAATAAATAAATAAATACTATTTCAACATAAAACCCTTAACTCTAAAGGAAAATAACTATTCTGGAGTCTCACAAGAATACAATTCACTATTAAAAGGAATTCAGTTATCAGTAGGGTCTATCTTGGATTGCTTCCATAAAGGTTTATTACCAGTAGTATCAGAAGGACTTTATTATAAAAAGCATTGCAGAAGCCAAGGACACAGTTATGGCTGGGTTCCAGTGAAGAGAGAAATAGCTTGAAAAGCCTAATATACTGCAGTACTGAAATTGTTATTATAAATAACTGGTACATTTACATCGGATTATCATACATTTTCAACAGAAACTTGAAATGCCAACTCTGTCAGTATCAGTCTCTGGGCACAGTTTCTTGTTGAGACCTGTTATGCATTATCAGAGTCAGGCGTAAATGCTCCCAAAGGATTTTTAGGCTTATATTATAAAACAAAATCCCTTGTAAGGAAAACCAGACTTTTAGGTGTAAAGGATATTTTGAAATGATGAAATATTTGAATGATCCAGTGAAATTACCTTGAAACAATATTTTAAAATACTCTAACTAAACATACAGCTATTTTAATTAATCAGCACAGTTCCCTAAGTATACATTGTAAAAATGTAAGTATACATCTTATTCTTGAGAGGTGGGGGGGAAACAGTAGAAGGCATTAGAAAACTACAGCCTTAAATTAACCTTATAGTCCCTTTGTTAGTTTTTACCAAAGGGATTACATTGAAATCCAAGTTGGCATGTTACATAATGAGAAAAATCAACCCTAATTTTAAAGGCACATGCTCTACACATTTTCTATTTGCAATTTAATAAACTTACTTTAATATAGGAGTATTACTTATTTTTACAATAAAAGTCTCAATATGGTAGGAGGCTGTCAAATCTGCAAATGATGAAACTATTGACTTTAATTTAATGGAACATTTCCAAAATAAATTCCTTCTGGAGGCATAGTTTATTACTCAAATTATTTCCAAGAAGTGCTTTAGCCTTCCCAGCCCAGCCCATCCAGGATGGTGTGTCATGCATGTGTGCATGCATGCATGTGTGTTTCCCAGGTGAGCAATACTGAATCTTCTTAAAATTTGCTCATAAATTTCAGAATGATTATCCACAATATACAGCAATTGATAAGTCAAATTCTCCACATTTTTTGCCATCAAATAAAATATTTGTCCTCAATATTGTCTAGGAAGTCACATCAGGTACAAGTAGATAGTTCGTGAAGTCCAGTCAATAAGGATGCTAGCTAAATGAAGTGCAAAATATATTATAGTGGATCCTTTTTCTCTTTGGAATGGATGGCAGTAAACTTTGTTTAGAAAAAATGTGTGTCTGAGCAATAACGTGTACCAATATTTCTCAAGTTGCTAAAATGAAAAGAGCTCAGAGGTAGGCATCTCTCTATGTAGTTATATTATGTTTTCTGGTTTTTTTCTCCCCTATTGAGGCAAGAGAACCATCTTAAGAAATGCCCTACCTTCTTCCTATGGAAGGAAATGAAGGCCTTAGCACTGAAGCTAAAATATATACAATAGATACAAATGAGCAGCAGGGGCAGATGGGAGCTTTTGGTTGCTTGACGACTAGGTCAATTATTAGCAAACTAAATATGCCAGCTTCTCAGTGAAGACAGATATTTTCACTTAATCCCACACTGAAATATGCATTATCTTTTCTGCATGTTCCTAAATACATGAAATGATTCCATGTCAAATAAAAAAGCAATATTCTTATTTCAGTATGAAAACCAAATTACAATAGCTTAACTATTAGCACCGATTGAGTTATCAATCTATACTTGTAAGGCATATCTTCTCCTGACTACTAAAAAATTTAATAAGATATAATATTTGAGAATAAAGGACTTGGAAAATCTTTTGCGCAGATGATATATATGCGCTTTTACTTGTTTATGCCAGTGGGTTTGAAATTACTTTTCAATTTATTTTAATTTGTTACTGTATCTAAGGAAGCTTCTTTTTCTTAAGCAAGTTTGAGCAAATTCAATAATTTATATCAGCTGATAGGCATAATTAAAATAAATATTCCCCAGAGAGGCATGGGGCTTATGTTGCAGTTAAAAATATGTGTGTCCCAGTCCTGAAGTAGCTAAGATATTTTCTAATTCAATCATATACTATAAAAATTATATTATTTAACACAGTCTAGTAGTTCTGAAATTAGTGATATGGGTAAATAAGTGTTTTTGCTATATTTATCCTACAAAGGGGAACATTTGAAAGAAAAATCTCTAAGAGTTTATAAATTTGCTTGTTTTTTTGCTTATTTTGAAATTTTCAACATTATCGAGACATTAAAAGTATTAAATAAACTTTAAGTATCTTTTTAATACATGCTTTACTGAACGGTTTGCATAATTAAAAAGTTAATTGCTCTGTCTCCACAATTTTGGGGAGTCATGGGACCAACTCCAGAAGCAGGCTCTTAGTTCTATATTTTCTCATACACATACATTATCCTTTTCAGTGAAGCACCTTCCCTACCTTGGCAGAAGGATGCAATGAAGCTGTGTGTGTGTGTGTGTGTGTGTGTGTGTGTGTGTGTGTGTGTGTGTGTGTGTAGAATGAACTACCAATGAAATATAGGCATAAGGAATAAAACTGTATAGTTTAATCAGTGAATAAAGCACCCGGTATTAATTCTTACCCTATTTTGGGCATACGGTATTTCTTTAAGCAGCTCATTTTATTGAGTCTATTATCTTAGTATTCTAAAGGGAAAAAATAATTAGCATGTTCTTAATTGTTGTGATATGAACACAATTATTTCACTTATGATCCCAGGTATCAACATTTATGTCAGCCCACAATGTAGAGTATTTCTTGATGATGACACAAAATAACTGCTTTACACAAAATTACAAAAATGCATTGTGTTTTATAACACATGCAAATAAAAAGGGGAATTCCCTTAATATCCCTGAAAAAGGGAATGGATTACTGGTTGCCTCAGATAATGAGACAACAAGATCAGTGATTTGCTCAAAACTGCATAATACATTAATGCTTCTGTTATATATAAAATGAAAACTAAATTTTTCCTACTTAAAGATATTTTTTAAATAGACATAATTATAATGGCTATCATAGGTTTTCCTGAGCTTTGAATGTAGTAACATAAACATAGCTCTTTGGAGCTGATAGCAACAAAGCAAGAGTAATAAATAATAACAGTTACTAAGTTGAGCACCTAGTATTATCAAGTATTAACCATAATTTTAATTTTCTTCTTCCCAGTTACATCATTTATAAAATGCAGATATTACCTTCCTCAAAGTGATTCTATGAAGCAAATGAATATGTAGAACCCTCAGGTTATCACTAATATACTGTAAACATATTCATTTATTATTTCAATTTTTCCTTACCCTTTTATCATTTATTTTTAGATACTTAATAAAGATACTATTTCATCATTCTAGTAAGCCTTTTTTGATAGACAGATTGTCTTCTTTATGTTATGTTGCTCCTTTCTGGTGCTTCACTCTTTGTGTGTGTAAGTGTAAGAGGGCATGAATGAATCTATAATTCATTTGTCTCTGACATTAGAGATACTTCGTGATGACTCAGTTCCTTTAAATTCCCTTCAGCCCTTCATATTTGAATTGTATTGTAACTGGGGTGTTTCATACTGTGATCTGAAAATTATCTCCTTTAAATGATAAAAGTTGATTTCTACATTTATAAATGTATTTGGCTTAATTAGTAGTTTAAGAGGAGATGTGAATAAGTGTTATGAATTGGTGCCTAATTGGCAGAGTCTATCCACACTCTGTGATTGGCAGTCATCTTTACAAGGCTTTTCTTACTGCCATGAATTTTTGAGAGTTGGCTGTAATCTCAGTCTTTTAGGAACCACTTGGCTACTGGGCACTGAATGATCTTTAATAATTATTTGATGAATATCTCTGTGAGTTACTGTTTTTTGTCATTTACTACTCGTTAACAATAAATCCAGGAAAATATATGCAGGCCTCTTAAAGACAGAAGCCATTTAGCTGCAGAAAATAAATGTGAAACTATTAATATGTTTTCTCTATGACTTTTATTATATTTGCTATAAACACTGGCACTTGTTCACAGTGGGTAGAGAGCCATGTGTTCTTAGACTTGGAAACTAATACGGAATTCAAAAGGGGCCAGGAAACAACTTACCTTTAATGGCAAAATATATGCGAGGCCAGTGAACAGTTTTGTAAGCAAGAAAACAATTATGCATTTAAAAATATCTAAACATCATGTGTCTGATTTAATCTGGAAAAAAAAAAAGAACTACAGAACCAGAAAAAAAATTTAAGGTATCTTTAAAAAAAATTAGCATAGTAAAGTAGTTATCTGATAGAATTTTATTAAATGCTAACTATCTAAAAATATATGTTCAGGGGCTTCCCTGGTGGCGCAGTGGTTGAGAATCTGCATGCCGATGCAGGGGACGCGGGTTCGTGCCCCGGTCCGGGAAGATCCCACATGCCGCGGAGCGGCTGGGCCCGTGAGCCATGGCCACTGACCATGGCCACTGAGCCTGCGCGTCCGGAGCCTGTGCTCCGCAGCGGGAGAGGACACAACAGTGAGAAGCCTGTGTACAGCAAAAAAAAAAAAAAAAAAAAAAAAAAAAAAAAAAAATATATATATATATATATATATATATATATATATATATATATATGTTCATGTATAACTGCATGGTAACTCTTTAAGAAAGATAGGGCAATAATTATTATAATTCTTGTCTTCATTTTATAAGGGAGTGAGATATTATGTGAACTGATCTAGATTCCGTTCTTGAAAATGTGATAGAGGTTGAACTAGAACCCAAACTTCTGGTATCAATTCCTTGCAAATGTACATATTGTATTATATACCACAACACAGCAGAATTAAGTTAGGTTTAAGTAGGACTTTTTAAAACTGAAAACTTATAGAACAGATTATTGCAAAAAGTATCCCCAAAAGAGTATAGAAACTTGATAGTCTGAAATGACTCAAACATAATGACTTTTGGTAGAGAAAATGAATTACTTGATCCTCAAAATGACCTAGATAAGGTATTAGAAGGGAGAAAATGTGCATGGGATGGTGAGGTTGGGAGAAGCAAAGTAGCAAGATTATTAGTAGGATAAAATAAAGAAAAAAAAAATCTCAGAGTCAATCTGTGGGATGTTCCTTTAATCCTCCTTCAGAAATGAAATGACTGTCAGAGGAGCTCAGAAGTTTTCATTAGGGTAAAGAAGAGTAATGTATTTTCCCTGCTATTTTCAGAAACTAAAACATAAAGACCAGAGGCTAAGTAATCAAGTCAGAAGTCTTGTACTTTGTGCCCTGAAATAAAATGTGGTTACTTAAGAAAAACACACATGGGGACCTCTAAACCCATGGACAATTGATAGAACTAATTTAATAGCTACTTTATTCTGGGGATATAGATAATACTCTGACATAGGCTGCAAAGGAAAAGCATGTGGGTTTGATTTCACAAAAGAGGATAAAAACAGTCTGGGGCTGAAATAAGCAAGAATTAGATTTTAGATCTTCATTAATTCTGGGAAAAAGAGATGAACCAATGTTGTCCAAGAAACTAAAAGTGCCTCTTAAAATTGAATTCTCAAAGAACTAGCGAAGGCTGAATACAACTGCTCACATTAAATAAAGGGCAGTAAGCTCAAGGGGGAAAAAAAAGATAAAATATGGTGCTGTGTGCACATGTTGCTTTCCAATCACCTGTTTAAAGATGATGTATGATTAACATTGCCTCAACCAAAATGAAGGGAAAGAATAAGGACTGGGCCCTAAATTCAATTTTCTCAAATACCTGTACAATTTCAAAATGAGTTTATTTTAGGTGAGTATTATCTGAGAAATTATGACTCTATAAATAATGATTTTGAAAATTACATATCAGTCTAGATGTTTCTGATTGACACAGTATTTTGAGAGTCGGGTACTTAAGAGAAACCCAGTAAACAATGAAATTGATGGATGATAATTGAATGTTTAGATAATGCAGAGACATCTTACAGAATGGACCAGAAGCAAGGAGGGAAACAAAGTCTGGCCATTTAATCATTCCTAAAGCTGATATTGAGAAAATCAGTTACATATTTTTAAAAATTTTTTTTCCTTAAGAGATAACCTTAAAGAGAAGAGAAAACAAACAAACAACAACAACAAAAACAACAAACACGAGTTAGAGACACAGAATTGCAGCTGCTGCCTAGTACTAAAAGAGTCCCTGAATCTAGGGCACCAAAGCAATCTGTTTTCAGGAGAGGATCTCGGCCAACGGTAGACATGTTACAGCAGACCTTATCCGCCTCACTGGGTCTGGATGAAGAGTTCCTCTTCTGATTTCATCCTCGCCAGGCAATCTTTTAAGAGGTACACTGATTTTCCTTGGGTCTCCTTAGAGATAAAGAATATTGCCTTGGAGAAGAAGCAGGGACTTTCTTATTTCTGGAATGGGATATTCTCCTGTTCAAAATGTAGTAAACTAATATTCCAGTTTAACACCAAGGTCTTATAATAATGTTTAGAATTTGTTTTGTCTCTGTACAGTTCTGAACACTGATGAAACTGATATTTGGATCTAGAAAAAAATTTTCAGGTACCGCCTAGAGGCCACTCAGTAACCAGAAAGGATGCACATTTCTAGAGGTTTTTGATGAACCAAATATATGCATGATTAAATAGGAGTTGAAGTTTTGTTTGGAAATTATTATGTAGCAATTATTTAGATTATCTTGGGCTGGAAGACTAGTTTTATCAATGTAATACCTACTTATAATTCCTACTAAGCAACAATGAATACAGAGAAAGGAGAATACATTTATGTGACATTGATAGTTGTCCTTTCTTAGATAAAAACAACATCAAAAGTGACATCTGCCTGGCAAATCATCATTAGTAAGTCTCCGCACATAACACATTTGGAGGCAATTCTTCCCTTGCATGGTGCACGAGCTGTGGTAAGCATCTTTGACCTTGCATTTCTGTGACTGGAACTGGACAGTCCTTTACAATTTGAATTTATTTATCCTGCAAATTCTATTTCACTGTTTTCTGTTTTGAAGCATATCTATTTGCATAATATTACTAAGAATTGATAGCACTATTACAGTGTCAGGAGTCTTATAATCACAAAATTAAAATGTTTGATGATAAATAAAAATGTTTGATATCAATTATTGGATCTCACCAAAAATGCAATTAGTCAGATACTATTTTAATTCCAAGCCAGTGAGATGGACAAATGATGACCTGGTATAAAATAAAACATAGAAGTTCCATGAGAATCCAAAACTCACTTAAAAGAGTAATTATTATATCTCAAGGAAAGATAGCAAAAGCTATCATACAGAAATTTCAGACTCTGCTGTACTTTCAGAAAATTTTGTAGAAAGAGCGACAAAAAATCCTGAACATAACATAAAGTATAGGTTGGTTAGAAATTTATTAAGATTGATGTCAAGGGGTGCAACCATGCCCCTGCCTTTGACAATGACACTATAATGGACTTGCTGACCTTGGGAAAAAATTTCAAGTGTTTTTTTTTTGTTGTTTGTTTGTTTATTTGGTTGTGCCGGGTCTTAATTGCGGCATGCATGTGGGATCTAGTTCCCTGACCAGGGATCGAACCTAGGCCCCCTGCATTGGGAGCGCAGAGTCTTATCCACTGCGCCACCAGGGAAGTCTCTCAAGTGTGTTCTTACGTTCTATCTCCTGGTCTTCTGCTTTCTCAATTGTCTTTCTCAATTGTCTCACTTCTGTTGAATCTCTATTGGCAACACAGGGTTCCTAGTCCATACAACTAAATTCAACAATTTTTTTGAACATCTATGTATAACCCTCATTCTAAATTTCTCCTTAGCCTGCCACGCTTTGTTTGGTTTTGCTTTTTTATTTTAAAATATCCTTCTCTGAAGCTTATTTCATTATTCTCTTATATTTCAGTAATTTTTTTCAGATTCTGTGTTGGGTACAATCTCTCTCTTCTCTAGTGTTATATGTTTAACTGATGGTCACATCTATTCTCCAAGTTTCATAATCTTCATGGTGCCAATGGCTCCTAACGCTGTATTTCTGTTACTTATTTCTATTTCTAAGTTTCTAATGTACATTTTAATAGCCTGCTAGATATCACTTGAATTTTTCAAAGGTACCCTAAATCTGACATGTCTTAATCAGGTTCGTTCTCCTGAAAAGATGCTATTCCTTCCATTTTTCCCAAGTTGGCAAATAGCACCTCTGTCTTCCCACCATTGGTATCCTTGGTATCACTCACTATTCTCTATAACCTTACCCATTTTTCTGCTTATCAAATCCTAGTCACCCATCCTTCAAAGTTTGGCTATGGTTTTTCACATGCCCAACTCATATCCTATTCTGGTTCTGGTAACCTTTAGTCTCTAAACTCACAACTTTACTTTTAAACATCTAATTCTGTACATGTCATTCTCCATCACAATATCTAACACTTAGTAGGCAGAGAGAATGTCTCATTCACCTTTGGATCCTTCGTGGGAATTTGCATAGAGTAAATGCTCAACAAATGGTTATTGAACTTCATGAATTCTCATAATGCTCTAAATTCCCTGTTCATTGTATAAAATTTCATCTATGGCTGTGATGACCTTTTGCTACAAATGCTGGGTTGGTGAAATGAAACCTCATACTGAAAAGAAACAATGTGCACAATTCAGTATAGGGAACTATGGTTCACAGGAATGCAACCTCAGAGTAGCACACCACTCTCAGATCATATGTGGGTCCCCCAGTGACCTCATCGTGGGAAATGCTAAGCATTTCAGAGCAGAAATAAAATCATAGAAGATACATTTTGCAATAGAAATGAATGAGTAGATTAGTTTTAAACAATAGGATGCTGTTCTATCTTTTTATTACCGAAATATTTTATAGCACTCATTGCAGATTTCTTTTAAATATACAGTATCAAAACTTAGTTTCCTTTGTGACTATCACATTTTAGCAGCTGAAAATCTGTTTTAAAGGAGGCATTTAAATTTGCATGTGTTTCAAATATTTTTTTCATTTTGTAATAAACTTACACTTTCTGTACAGTAATGAGAAGGCATACAAGATAATGAGACTGATGTCAAAAAATATACACCTGCATAAATTAAATAAAATTTATCAGAAACAAGATTTTAAAATAAGGCAACCTGTTATCTATATTTCAGATAGAAAGGGAATGTGACATAAAGACAAATACCCAAATATTTAACTTGAATCTTGAGATAACAATTACAAAAACAATTTGCAACCACAACAGAAGGAATGAATTGGTTTTTCAAAAAATAAACCTAATCTAATCCAATCTACTCCTATCTAATCATCTGATTTGAGTAATACAATTTGTCTTCTGAAAAGAAATCACAAGAACTTAAAAAACATTATTTACACGCTCTTATTAAGTTTGAAAAGCCTTATTTAAAGCACACCTATTTACAGTAATTGTCCATATTTATGAGCAGGGAGAGAAAAGAGACATAAAAATAATCTGTTCTGTAGATGAGACCTGGATTTACCATATGCTAACAATTTTATCAATGATAAATTCTGGAGTTTTGGAACTAATTATGTTTAGCACCAAGAAAAACAAAAGAAATAACTTGATTAGAAAAGTAAAACAAACAAATAATTTAACTTCATTTAGCTTGACATGAAGCTTCCAGGCCAATATAGTACTTATTTTTAAATCATGTAGAGAATGGGTAGGTAAAAAAAGAGGCTATGATACAGATAACATTTCAAGGCCTTCTTCCAGCCCAAGCTATTATTTATAAAATGGAAAGATTTCAGTAAGTGCATTTATAATTGTTTCATCTGAATAATCTTCCTCTCCATTCTCTGTGCTTCATACCACTGTGAACTTCTCTGATGAGCTTTCTCCTTTTCATATTATAGTGAAGTTATTGAAATCAAGGTTGTATCTTCCTAACCTAGGACTTCCACCATGAAGACAGAGACTCTTTCTCGTTCACTTCTACTTCCTCAGAAAGCCTTGGCCAAGTTTTATTTTCCACACATGTTTGTTGAATCAAAATGAATAACCACAGTTTTGTCACTATATAATTACCCAATTAAACAAGGGACAGGGAGGATATTACTCTGTTTTGCTTTACTTAAGAGAATGCTTTTCTCACAAAAAAATAAATAAATAAAAATACCTGCAATAGGAAAAGTAACAACAGTGAGTGTTTTAACCTAAAAGAGGAATACTGAGATGAAACAGTTTCTCAATAAGTGCTAACTACACTTTAAGTTAGTTCCAGAGTTCCTTAAATCACACAGAAGATGCTTGGGTGTTATCATATTTCAGCAACATCAAGTATTTTATATATAACTCTAGAATAAAATCAGAGGAAAAACAGAAGTATATACAATGTATAAGCAAAGAAGAATGCAAGTATGGGGATAATACCTTGACTAAATAAGGAACTTAATGTAGAAATCATTACCTAATAAGTGTGCTGAAATTCAGATAAGCAAATGCTTTGAGAGTCTGGAGGCAACAAACCCCCTAACTGACCTCCAAAGTCACTTTGAGATTTGATGAGAACTCATTCCCTCCTCAAATGTCATAAGGGTTCAGCAGAGTGATCTAGTTTTAAAGGACTAAATTAGAATAAAAAGGATAATATGGCCACACATTTTATCAGTGTTAATTATTAATACTGAGGTTAAAAAGAAAGGGCTGAGAGTTCGGTAAGCATACTAATAGGACACTTTTTTCAGTTCATTTTCTCTGTCAGTGTGACTACTTTGCAGCAGTTCAAAGGGAAATATACACCTGAAGAATAATGCATTCAACTGGAAAACTGGGTATAAAATGTAAAAACATTAAAAAAGAGAGGAGAAATATAGGGAGATAATGACTTCTCACCTTAAATGACAGAGCACAGGAAGAGATGGGTTGATTTGATACCTCAGGATAGAATCTTTCTTTCCGCTCTTTTTAACTCCTTGATATGTTTAAATGTCACTGGGTGTCACCCCTTGGTATTCCACAGAAATGAGAAATTGACTGGGAAGTATTCAAGGTGAGAATATCATTCTTACCAGTCATTTTAGAATGCTATCTTTGTGAAACTAAACATTTTATGATGTTTTCATGATTACGCCATCATGTCATGTCAAATCTACCTAAAGTTAATAATAATCACAATTATTTTATTATTGCTATTTAAATAACAGTAGTAAATGATTTTATCATCAGCTAATATAGTAAAATTATTGCTACTCTTTTACTATTTATTTATAAATTATTACGTCTATTATCTCACTTAATGTCTTCCACAATCCTACGATTTATTATTAAGTGGGGCTAAGGGAAGTCAGAAAATTACAGTTAGTAAGAAGAGAAATCAGGATTTAACCCGATGTCCTTAGATTTCAAGCCTGTTTCTTAAGCCAGTACATTCTGTCTACTACATTACCTCTTCTTCTACAGGACAATGTCTTCTTTAGATTCTTTTAGATTGTGCTGTTCATTTTACTAGAAAGCTAGAAAATTGCTGTAGCATGCATCTTGATTAGTTGAGACTCTACTTAGAGATAATCTCTATTATCACTATCCATAATCACTATGAAGAAGTAGGAGTAAATAAGGCCCTCCAGAAATGTGGGGGTGTGTGTGGACTTGGAGATACTTGGGAGGTACAGAGCCATTTTACAGATGGCTAGAAAAGTAAAAAAATGCAGTCAGACACTGGTAACTAGACACAGTGAAATGCAGAACCATGAAAATGAATCTTTCCAAGGTATATGTCTTTTCCTACAGACAAAAATTTGCAGGACATTTGTTTGGGGGTATTATGAGTATGCCATTAACAAGTATATGAGCATCTTTGGAAAGCTGGAAGAGACAGTGTTGTTAATTCAATCTAAATGAAAACAGCACAAACCAACGATAACCAGATGATAGTACCTTACAGATGACTATTGAAAATTGGGTATGTAAAAGAAAAGCAGAAAGAAGAGGATGCTTTATCCCACACAAGGATATGATTTTAGTGTCTTTTCTAATTACCCTTGGTCATATAAAAATGATGTTTCATTTCCAAATGATATTTCAAATATACTGTTATTTACTTCTGAAAGCAATGTGAAAGTCCATGGCAGATAGGAAAAGACTTCCCAGCGGAATGCACCATGTTTCAACCCTCAAGAACAATGTGCTCTGAACACTAAAGCACGTGTAGTGAGGGGAATGAATAAAACAGTTAAGCCTAGTTTACATAGGTTTGAAGAAGTAAGAAAGTTTGGAAGTGTGAAATTGAAAAATATTAGCATATAAAAATCAAAATTATATTGTAAATGTCTGAGAAAATCAAAAGCATAAAATTAATTAGGCAGTTAAAATGGCCAAGTTTCTGATGATTTAACTTTTTAAAAACCTGCCTTATGGATCAACTGCTATTTTCTTATTTTAATTTAGTTCTATGCTATACTATTTGTAAGTTTACCTAGAGGAAAAATACATACTGTTTTGTACCTTTTGTTTACTCTTACTTTGACCAAAGTTTATGCTGTGAGGTAAGAAAGTAAATGTGCTTATTCAACTGTGAGATAACTTAGTCATAATTAATGGTTTTGAGGGCACTGTACCCAAAGCCAGATCAGACCTAAAAATGCCTCTCTTGCACAGTGTAATTTGGGGAGGCTCCAAAACTGTCTCCCATACTGACCTGCTGTTGGACCACCTGGCCAGAAATCACACCCTTTGACCCTATTCATTTCTTTGATTTATGTAATACATTCATTAACTACTATTAGAATGCATGTGTGTTATATAAGTTGTGTAAAAGGCCCTAGAATTACTTCTGCTTTGCTCATATTACTGCATATTATCAAATTCACTCACCATCTAAGAGACCCAAAGTTCTCTTTCTATTCAGGAGAATAAACTTTGTAAGAAAAATTGGATGTAAGAAAAGAATCACAGCTTATTGGATCTCCATATGGTTTTTGAGTTAATTTAGTTAATGGCCTTAAAGATGATAGAAACAGACCCAAAAGGAGTAAGTGACCTACCCAATCCTAAACGAAAATTGGGATTAGAGGTCAAGTGGGGTGTTTTCCATATTTGAGTTGTTAAACATATTATATGATCAAGTGATACACAGTAAAACAAACTAGCTCTGCAAATGTGATTCAGGGGGACTTCTGGAAGAATAAGTAGACGCATGAAGGCAGGGGTCAAAATAAAAACTTACAATAGACCTAAAGAAACTCATAAACACCATTCCAAGACAGACTCTGAAGCCTGCTGCATAGTTTAGATAAGGGCAAGCTCTTGCATAGTCAATGGTTACCCTTAATGTGGTGGTGCTTTTAAGCCTAATATTTGGTTTTCACTTAAATAATTAATTTATTTTATCATTAAAATATCATTAATGATAAAGTATTTTATCATTACTTAACTTCCCACCATGTACTCCATATTTTAAAATATGTAATCCCATTAAATATATTTTAATAAAATAACAAATAACCAATTTCCCCAATTTTATCAAAGGATCAACTTGAAGTAATCATACTAGTGATATTAATTAAAGGAAAAGAAAAAATCTTAGTGATTTTTTTCATTAATAAATGCATAATTCATGAGGGTTTTTTAAAAAGTATTTTTAATGTATAATTTTCATTGTTCCTTTCCAGAGACCCATGGGATATAAGTACCCCAGATTTGAAATGATCAGAATAGTGGGTCTCACATTAATTAATAGATTCTAGGTTCAAGAAATTATGTTTATTCTTACACTGTATTATTTGACCTAAGCCAATAAGAAAATAAAGCCTCTTTTATCATTTGGCACTAATATGGGTTGAAATATAGGGTAAAACTTGTTATAAAGAGAATTAAGCCATAAGCTCTTAATAAAATTTTATTATGCTAAAGTATAGAAGGCAGAAATAAAAGCTTTTGTAAAACGTAAGTGCATTTCACTGCCTGTGTAATTAGATTTTCTTGTATTTTGGTTATTTCCTTACTACAGCATCTGTGACAATTTATTTTGATCATTAGCTGTACCAATTTATACACAGTTTGCATCATCACATTGGAATATTATAAAATTACTGCACTGGAATTTATCTTCTAAATTTTACAAGGAAAGTTAATCCAAAAAATTGAGTTATAACTGCATTGTTTCACATAGGTTAAAATTCAAGAAAAATGTTTGAGGTAATAATAATTAGGAAATAGGGCAGCATCCAAAATGGTATTTTCACGGAAAATCCAATACAAATCCTGATTAAAACCTAACCAAGCAAAACACTGCAGATTACCTGGATTCCAATTAAATGTGACAAATGAATATTTGACAGGTTTCAACTCCAATTCTATTTATGCCAGAATGCTCCGTCAATATTGAAGATGAAACTACCAGAATTCAAGCATACAATTGCACTTTACTGCTAGATAATAGTCTGAAAACCTGAACCCAACAAAACTCTTACTCAAATGTCAACTGCTACATTTGGATCACCCAAAGTGAATCACATCTCCTGTGTCATTACCTATAGATCAGGGCTAACATGAATCACAGCTAGCAGATGACAAATGGTTATACAAACACTGAATTTCAAGTGTCAGTCATATAAAGTCAGGAAAAATCAGTTACATTATTGTGTTCCTTGGCCATTGACAAGACTGAAAACATGGTTATAAAAAATAACTAAAAGTCTTCCTTGGAAAATGTTTCTCAGTAAACTTTCTAGTCTCCCAACAAGCTCACCAGTTATGTTTTCCATAACATGTATGTTTCCTAAAAAGTAACTGCTATGTGTTTGTCTTATATAATTATGTTTATTATTATTTCTTTCTTATTTTAATGGCACTGAATCCTCAAACTCATAAAACAGAAATAACATTAAAACATGATTATAATGCCAATGAGAGTTGACACCCAAAAAATAAAGATTTAATTGTACTTTATGTTGCTTATAGTGAGACAAGTACTTTTTAAAACACAAATAAAATTACATGATATCATCAAAAGGTAATGCAGATACACTAATGCCCTTAAAGTAAATTAATTCTGACTTCCTGGGGTGTGGGAGGTATGTGTATATAAAACATTGTTACAGTATTTTTAATTTAATTTTTACTTCTGTGCAAAGCATTTTAAACCTATTTACCTTAAATATACATTCATCTGCATTGCAATTCATACCAAAATTTTTATGCTTATTTAAAAAAATACTAAAAAAAAATGTGAATTCTTAAAAACCATATCAAACTCCCAACCACATAAGCACACACCGCCATACACACAGGTAAGCATGACTTTATAGCCATAAGGCAAAATGCATTTAATCTCTGGCTAATTAATCAAGAAGGTTGTCAATCATCAGACCCTGCTCAATATTGTATGTGCTCAACCAGATAACAGTGTGGAAAAATAATTATTTAACATGATTTAATTTAACAATAATTTCACTTAAGGTCATTTACGATGTATTATTCTCTAATGCTGGGTTTTAATATTCATAGGTAAATGTCCAGAAAAAAAAAATCAGACTTTCTCCTGCTCTAATATATTCTATTTGCATATCATCACTAAAGAAACTGGCATATAATAAAAATTTAGAGTGTCTTACTTCACTTGGGGGATGGAATGGTGAATGACAAAATTTACTTCAAGGTTTCACTAGAAATAAAAATGTGTGTGATTCCCCTTCCTTTCCCTATGTATAACCAAACCTATTTTTATATATGAAATAATAAAGTTAGCAAGAACTTTACCATTCCACTATTTGACACAAATTTATTCTTCAGGCATTTACTTACAACCTGAAATCCAAAATATAAATCACCTAATTGTCTTTGGTAACATAAACAAATGTGAAAAGTTTCATAAGCACTACTTGCTATCTAACTTTGTAACTTAAAGGAAAGTGTACATAAGGTCAATTGTGATAATATGAGAACCATCTCACAACAGGATAAGAATATAGAGTGCTATAATCTTCCTTTCTCCCTTTCCCTTGCACAAAAAAGAGAAAAACCTTATAATTAAATAAGAGGGGAGTTCTAATAGCATTTACAATGTATTTTGGAGAATAAGATAATACTGTTACTCCAGTTCAGTTATCACTTGGAAAGGAGAGGTTTGAAAATATTTTTCTAAATACCTAGAAGAGGAAATAATCCAGCAAGGTGTGTTTACTGTCATTTCCTTTTACCAAGACTGGATGATTGTAATTGAAGAAATAGTTGCATGACAAAAATGAATAGAAGAAAACAATCACACAAGACCTTTCTTAGTGGCTATTGTTTAGGTTTTATGTACTAGTTTAGTCTTTTCCATAAAAGGTACTACTCTGATTTATTTGTAAATGTGTTTATTTCTGACAGCTTGTTTTAAAATGATGGTGCAAGTTTGGTAAATTTTATCTATAGAGTTATGTTCCTTTATTTGGCATTTCTGTACTTTTGGCAAATATTGATTATTTCAAATAAACCAGGTTTAGTGTCAGCTATTTTATTTTGGTTTTAGACTGACCTTCACAAGTCTACTAATTACGGCTCACTAGTGTGATTATGTGTGTGATGTTGTGTTTGCCCCTACCATTTTCCATATGCTCTGCCTCACCAACACTGCCATCCGGCGTGGTCCTTTCATAGTTGTCCTCTGGGAGTGGAAGGGCACCCAGCCTTGGCCCTGATGAACTCTTACTGCTTGGTGTTTCTGACTCCTCCAGCCCGCTGTCATAGCAACTCTGCAGTGACCCCTGATGTGGGTCCTGGGGCTGACTCACAACAGAAAACGTCACTCTACGAAATGGCTGTAAGAGAAAAGATTCTGAATGTCACTAAGGTATAAGATTGTAAATAATCTTATTTAAAAAATACATAAATTACATACATTAAGGTCAACTGACAACTAATTCAATACAAAACGGTTAATATAACATGTTGAAATCTATTTGGTTAACTGTATTTTCTGAGGCAATACCTAGAGCTTAGATTTTATTATGGAAAAACTGAAAATTCCCTTTCTGAAACAGAAATAAGAAAACATCAATGTCACTAACACACACATGGAAATCTGATATGTTACTTCCACATATTCACCATTTTTCTATTCTGTAGTCTTCACTTCAAATATGTTTTCCACAAATAGACTCCTTATAAAAACAAGGGTCAGTGATTTTGGAGAGCAATAAATATAGAGCTAATCCACTGTAAGAAGATTTCATTTTTAAATACTTTGTCCATAAGGCAAGTGGTTTAAAACTGAGTGTTCTGGCAGTTGACAAGCTTTTAAAGGTACAGCTGATAAACAGGAATTTAGATGTAGTGCTAGGAAATCTGAATATATTTCTTACTTCATTCATTTTAAATATATTACCTATTGACCCTGAAAGTGTAAGGGTAGTATTGAAATAATAGACAAAAAATCCCTGAACCAGGGAATTCAAAATACACCAAAATTTTTAATTGTATGTGCTTTTATTATGACTATTCACAATTTGCTCAAAAAAGTAACATCATGTACAGTCTTTAAGTTGTATTTAAAGTGTGCTGCAAATCTTTCCCCAATTGGACATCACAATTTACCATGTTACTAATGTTGGCTGGATAGAATACTTAATATATATGGAATTTAAAGGTTATCATAACTACAAAATAAAACAAAAACATTTTAGGCTCATTAAGGGAACAAATTAATGCCATACATTGTCAGGGCTATGTACACATAATATTTTGGGAAAAAAATATAAAAACGTTCTGTAATATTTGTTGGAGATTATTCTTGGCAATAGTTGTATTCATTAAGCTCTTGTATGATTTGAAAGTGGCATAAATGTACAGATTTTTGCACCTATAACTCAGACTGGTTCTTTCTAATATAAAGTATAAAACTAATGTTGCCAGAATAGTGAGAAAGGTAAAGAACCTTTTTTGTACTTTTAGAACTTGAATACTCTTGGTAGAAATCACTAATCACAACTGGGACCAGTAGAATTTTTTAAATGTTAAGGATTATCTACATATGGTAGGTTATTAATGGGAAAGCTAAGAAATATTGTGACATTTCCCCCAAATTTATAAATTGGTTTTACTAAACACAAACACATGGTCCCACAAGTCTTTCTTTCATTTTGTCTCATATTGAAGATTGGCCAGGAATATTGTCTTGCTCATATTTCTAACCCAGTACCTCTCCCTCCATGTACATACTTGGAGTGTACAGTCTTTATAAAATCTTTTTAATTTAATTCAAAATCAAACTTACAAAGGGAAAACATTTAAAGCACATTCTCTTCTTTATAATGTTTCACTGAATTGGGACTTCAGATTTTTAAACAATTACAAAGTATTTCTAGTACAAACAGCATGCACACCATGGGCCAAAATTTACTGGCAACTAAATCTCTAGAAACATTTTCCTTATTTCACTAATAATTCTCATATTGCTTTACAGTAGTATGATTGTGATATTTTACCTTATTTCTTAATAAACATAGAAATCAGTTTGTATTTCCCATGCTTTATCTTATGTGTGCATATTTTATTTTTTTTCCATTTATTACTCCCAACTGACTGCAGTCTCTCTGTGAATTGTTTTATGTTTGGTCTCACCTCAGAAGTAAGACCAGTGACAGTCTCCTAAAACTATACTGTTCTGCACACAGAAGATACTCAGCAAATACTACCGAACAATAAAATGTTAATGAAAATGTTGAATTTAGGAAAGGATGCCAAGAGTCAGGAAAACATATTATCATTTCAAGACATAGCAGTGGGTTAAGAAAAACATATAAAAAGAAAAAGGACGGTCCAAATGTTATTTTTAATTCTATTTTAATGATTCTCAAATCTTTTAGAATCAGTCTACTAATGCAAGGAGAAAGTTCAAAATGAATACAGAAATACATAAATTATGCTAATAAATTGACAAAGAGAAATAAGAAATTATGAGATAATGTTCCATCTTGATATAAAAATAGAAAAGAGGGTGATGTTTGAACAAAGGTGGAAATCTCAGAATCTGTGCCTAAATGCTACGTTTACCAAAAGTAATTATAGAATAGCAGAGATGGGTGATAGTCTATGTTTGCAATGAAAAATGTCAAAAATAATTATTTTTCTATTATGTATTATGTAATAGCTACTGTGAATCTGTGCATTTTTTAAAAATTTATATTATTTATTTATTTTTGGCTGCATTGGGTTTTCATTGTTGCACGCAGGCTTTCTCTATTTGCGGCGAGCGGGGGTTACTCTTGGTTGCAGTGTGCGGGCTTCTCATTGCGGTGGCTTCTCTTTGTTGCGGAGCACGGGCTCTAGGCGCGCAGGCTTCAGTAGCTGCAGCGTGCGGGCGGCTCAGTAGTTGTGGTTCACGGGCTCTAGAGAGCGGGCTCTGTAGTTGTGGCGCAAGTGCTTAGTTGCTCTGTGGCATGTGGGATCTTCCTGGACCAGGGCTCGAACCTGTGTCCCCTGCATTGGCAGGCGGATTCTTAACCACTGCGCCACCAGGGAAGCCCTGAAAGTGTGCATTTTATTTTCTTGATTCCGTACCCTATTTTAACTGTGAATATATTGATCCCCATGAATTACTGTAGGTTACATATTATATTTAACGATGGAAGGAAAATGTTGTAATTTAAAAATACTAAGATCAATATATATACTAGCAAATGCTTAGATCCATTAATACTTCCTTTTTATAAAAAGCTTTTCATTCAAAATAATATCTAAATGAGTGGAAAATGATTCATAATAAAAATCTAAAATAAAGAATATCACACAATGGATCATAAAATACTCCATCTATCATTTTTATCTACACTTAAAAATATCCCATTAGAGCTCTACATATAATATAAACATTACATTACTACCTCTTTAACTCTATTTTGATAAATTTAAATAAATAAAATCTTACAGCAAACTATTTAAGTTGGTAATGTGAACCAAATTGGTACAGAATTCTGAATTCTGAAAGAGAACCCATTAATGCAGGAATTAAGCTTTAATTCCAGTAATAAATCACACATGTAGATTTAGATAGATAGATAAATAGATAGGCAGATAGTTCAGGAGACAGACAAGTATTTACACACTATCCTTCATCATTGGGTTGGGTCTATTGAGAAGATAGGTTTTATAGCAGAAGTTATGACACAGAAATTCATGTTATTTACATACTCCGGATATATTGACTAAACCAGAAATGTAAGCAATGTGTTGACTGTGTGACAGAGAGAATGAGTTTGCATTGTATATGTAACTGTCACTTTGTTAATGACTGATACTCTGAAGCAGAGTGGTTTAAGTGGTGATTCCTAAACCTAGATGTGCCTCAGAATCATCCAGAGTACTTTTGAGAAAGCACAATGCAAATATCTGGCCTCAAGTTAAACCCAGTGAATCAGCATTCACGGTGGAACTGGCTATCAATCATTTATAAAATCTCTCCAGGTGATGAAGAGGCAACAGAGAGGAGAAACCCTACAGTCGAAAGACTATTTGGTCAAAAAGACTAAACTGCTTCAGGAAGCCAGCTGGTCTCCTAAGTGTTCAAAAATTTCCCCGGAGAGTCAACAGAACCATGATTTCATCTTGGGATGCAAAAGTATAATATGAAGATATTTAGTGACCTGAGGTGTCTGAGCTTTCTATTTTTCTGTCTAGGATGATAAATGACTTCATGTCTTGCAAAGGCAAGCTGGTCTATACAAAACAGGAAAAAGTGGAAGAGCCTGAGGAAGAGTGTCAGCTTCCCAGCTCTTTGAAACTATGAAGATGTGCTTGAAAATTGAGTAAGTAATGCAAGAAAGAAGTCTCCGAGAAAACTGTTCCAAAAATTGTGCATGGGACATGTGTGAGATTTATAAACAAGAGGGAGTGGAAATCGAAGATTTTATTATGCAAATAAATGATCTAATTAAAGGGGTGAGATTGAAGACATGATCTGACAATTCCCTGCAAAAGAGAAGGAAGAATAAATGTTGAAGGCAGAGGATTATGCTAAGAAAGAATGAGGGAACAGCAAAAAGAATGGCCAGCAAGGCCACTATAAAGCAAAGCTGTGTGGCTGACTGGATCTAGTCATTATACTTACACTTGTTTTGTCCCATTATGTCCCAGGGTTTCAAGGATGTTCCAACAATAATTCTACACATTTAAGGAACTCAAAATCTTATATAAAAAAAGACAAAATATAACATGATTAAGTTTCCAATAAAATAAAGGTACCCCCAAAATGCCATGACACCTGTTTAGGAATTTAGGGCAGGCATTGCAAAGGAGGGGTTTCTGGGTTGAGATCTCTAAAATAATTTTGATAGATAATACATATTTGAAGGCTGATAATAGATTTCATATCTGGGACCAGCAGCAAAGGATAAAAAAATAGGGTGAGTAAGAAAACCAGGTCACTTTTGAAACTCAGAAGCAAAGGAAGCTGTTAATTTCAGGAAAGAGAATAAAATCTTACGTTATCAAAGCCATCAGAGATGTTGAGAAGAATGCTGATTACCAAAGCTCCATTGGATTCATCCATTAGAAGGGCATTTTTGCTAAAAAATCTCTGAACTCTGGGGAACAATTCTAGGAGATTAAGCCAGAGGAAGTAAAAGACCCACTTGTAAATATATGGAGAAATGGAGAAAGTGGGGAGAGACTACTAATTTTGTTTGTTTGTTTGTTTTAGCGGTACGCGGGCCTCTCACTATTGTGGCCTCTGCCGTTGTGGAGCACAGGCTCCGGACACGCAGGCCCAGCGGCCATGGCTCACGGGCCCAGCCGCTCTGCAGCATGTGGGATCTTCCCGGACCGGGGCACGAACCTGTATCCCCTGCATCGGCAGGCGGACTCTCAACCACTGTGCCACCAGGGAAGCCCTACTAATTTTAAAAATATGGTATAAGAGAGATGAGGGGTAGCAGTTAAAAGAAAAAAAAAGATTTGTGTAAAATCTTTATTTTTTTTGTCTTTTTTCACTGTTATTGAAAAAGTTCTGCTTTAGGGTAAATAGTTGAAGATGCAACAAAAAAGGGCAAGCAAAATTATGCCTAATAACATAAGGTTGTCGGGGAATGAAAGAAATCAGAGACTGGAAGTAAACTAACTAGAATTAATAGAAAAATGAAATTAAAAATAAAATCACAAAGGCACGGTAAACAATAAAACTCATTGAGGAATTGTATGTATGATTTGTGTGTGTGTGCGTGTGTATGTGTTTAATGAGAAAAAAATATTGTATATTAGAAATAATAGGAAAAAAAAATTATTCCAAGCAACATTATAGATTCCCTATTGACCTCAGACAACTTAGCTAACCCTTGGCTCTTGTGCCTTAGGCTCAGGGTCTGTAAAATGCAGAAAATAATACCTGCCCCTTACTAACTTAAATTCTCTGAGAAATAATGAGATAGTTTATACAGAAGAACCTTAAGCTCGCTCAAAGACATATACTATAAAAGGTATTATACCTCAGGCCACAGCTATATAACTAGAGCTATCTCCCACTATGTTTTAGGGTTTTTTTTTTTTTTTTTTTTTTAAGGAACTATAGAGCTGGCCCAGTAATTTACAAAGTTTCTAAATAATTTTTAAAATTCATATGAAATTTCAAACCTATCCTCCAATTAATGCACTAAGTTTTTATTGTTCTACATGCAAGTTATTTGTAAAACAATTAGGTACATACAGTAATACCCACATTTTTCAAAAACTATTCAAATCTAATCATTTTTATTGAGAATGAATATTTTTATATTCAGTTATTTAAGAATGACATTCATCAATTATCTTTTGTTTCCATTATGACACACTAGAGACTTTCACTTGAAGACACAAATATATTCAAAGGTAACTCTGGATAATATCCAATCCCTGGGGTGTGGGATGTACCTCCATCCTCATGCCAGGCCTCAGCTGACGAAAATGCATTTTTAAACTACTATAGACTGGAAACCAGTCCATTCTTTATATAATCTTTATCCATTCTTTATATAATTTTATTCACTTTCTGTTCTAGAAATCTACAGGTCACATGGGAAGTGGATACAGATGTGAATGGAGAGGTCTTTTCCCTTCTACTATTTCCCTCATGCTGTGGGAGTCCATAAGTATGGCTGTGTCTTCCTATCCTCTCCTCATTGAGAATTCTGATGAGCTCAAGGTGTGGGACATGTGATTGCCATGATCATTTCCACATAAAATCAACCTCATAGCCTTGAAAAGACAAGTATAGCAAATAAGGAATAAGTTGGGTGTTGTGGGGATATACAATGTAACATATTCAATAAATGTATTTGCTTATTAATATTTTGGATTTTTTTAAATTTGGAAAACCTGAATGTAAGTTAAAATGGTGTATTGGTAAACTTGGGATCAAGAGAAAGACAGTCTGCATAGATGAGGAGGGGATTTAGAATATGTCTGGATGACAGAAACAATGCTTGTGTTCTAATGATAGTATTGCAAGGGGTAAGGCATTCATGAAGGGAAAAGGTGATGAGCATTTGATTCATTCTTCTTTTCTGTAAAATTTCATCTCAGCAATTGATAATGTGGACTACCAATTAGTAAACCTAAATCTAGGCAGTCTAGCTGGTTTAGAGGTCACATACAAAGTTATCACAATCCTCACTTCAAATGTAGAGTAGAAGCCAGATCTCATCCTGGTCTTATTCAGATGGTTCAAAGAAAGTTAAGTCCATACATTTCAAATTCATTAGAGGACTGGAACAGTTTTCTAAAAAGTGTTTTTTAATACCTAGAAAGTTGATGTCAAATTCTAATACTGCCTCATTTTTTATATTGAAGATTCATTTTAAATTTTTTTAAATTTTAGAGACCCATATAACTGCCCTCCTTTTTTGACAGTACTGATATAATAGCATATGCTATTTATAATCTACACCTTTAAGAAAATTAATTCTGAAATTAACAATAACATTTTATTGTTTGCAGAATGCAATCATTGTCAAATGTGTTTAACATTTCCAGGTGCTACCTATTTTAAAAAAATCTTTGTCACAAAGTTCATTTATAGTCTCTAAGAAAAGCAATAAAGACCAGATGCATGTTTGCAAATATATGATAATAATGAAAATTTTATTTTTATCCATTCTTGTTGGATTAAAAGGTAACCATCATACCATAAAAGCAAATATTAAGTCCCATAATCAGACACACTTAAAAATATTGGCCTTCCATCTGCATTATCAAAATCTTCTAAGTTACAACCTGTACAGTAATAATGCATTGTTTTCTCTGATAGGGCAGTGGCCAATTTTTGAAAAGGGAAAAGAAAAGAGTTGAACTTTAGGAATATCCTATTATACACAATGCTTACAGTAAAACAGAAAACACAGCATCATGTTAAGAATGTAGAAAGTTTCCCCTTGGAGTCCATCAACCTAGTGAAACTACTTTTATGAGGATTTCATCTGCAAGAGGATAGAACTCTTAAGAATGCCTCTGGAAAGAACTTCAGGTTAAATCTCTCTGCTCTGTGTCTTACAGACAACTTTATGGGGAACTTTAAATTTGCACCTTCTTTTTAGCTTCAATAGTTTCTCCATAAATCGTCTCCTTATCTGGAACTCACATACAGCTGTCTCAGTCACATCAATTATTTCTGAATGGGATGAAAAGGATTTTTTATTTTTTCCAATTCACTTAGTTATGTCCATCAAACAGACTTCTAATGACTCTCTTTGTCAGTCATAAAGCACTGAAACAGTCATGGAGCAGAACATTGCTGAATTACAAGGAGCGCTGCTTTTGCTTTTTACTTTTAAAGAGGAGCTATCTAAGACAGTGAGATCTTTCCTTGCAAATGAACAGGTACTTGATTAATCTACAAGCATTGTCAACCAGTGTCAGCGGCTAGTGAACAAACGTATCTAGGATTCCATGGTGCTTTAGCTGGAATATGTCTGGCAGAATCTCCAAACAAACTTTAATGAGGTCTTTTAACTTTTGGGGGGCATCTGCCTTTGCTAGCATGTTAAGGTTGTTCCCTACTTCAAACTTTCGTTCTTTCAAGTCAATAGCAGATGAAAGGGTATTAAAAAGAAACATGCTGAGACATTTGGATTGGTTAATTAAAACACTCATTTGGGGAAGAAGTTAAATAACTGTATTTCTTTTGACTTGCATGCAATTACATATTTGACATCATTGTGTATATTTGTCCTGCAGAAACTAAGAATGCAGGTTATACTTTATAGTTCTTAGTCCACTAGATCACGAACAATTTAATATGGCAAAAGAACAATAATGGTAGTTAAAATAGGAGCTATTCATTTCACATGGGTCACGTTGATATTCTGATTTTGCAAATAAAAAAATAATGAATTTAATATTCAAACTACTGCAAGAAATACTCTAGCCTAAAAATACACGCTTGCCTATTTTTTTTCTAATGAAAATTATCAGAAAACAGAACAAAGCCTAAAACTCTTAGTAAATATAGGCAAACATTTTTTTCTGAAAACTTCTAAAAAAGATATTGTGCTCTAAAACACAAACTGTGGGTTCTTTATTTTGTGGACACGTTGTTTGATTTAGTTTTTCTCTTTTTGCTGGTTTCCATTAAGCCTAGTTGAGGATTTGGCAAACTTTTTCTGTGAAGGGCCAGAAAGTAAATATTTCAGGCTTTGTAGGTCATAGGTCTCTGCCACAATTACTCATTCTGACATTGTCCTGCAAAAACAGTCACTGAAGATACCATAAATGAATAAGAATGGTCATGTTCCAATAATACATTATTTATGGAAATAGGAATTGGAATTTCATATAATTTTCCTAATTCATAAAATGCTGTTTTAAAATTTTTTCAACCATATAGAAATGTAAAAAATCAAATGTAAAAATACAACTTTTCTATTTTGTTAACATTTTTCAAGTTACTGTGGACTTTTCAAAAAGTGTGAAAAGTCCTCATAAACAGTGTGTAGCAATTATACCTCAACAGTGCTTTGAAAATAGTTTAGATTCAATTGTCATTTGTTAGCCTGTTTTAATATTTACTGTCCTTTTTTTGCAAATAACTCTGAACTGGAGACTCAGGAGACTTGGAGTCAAGTACTTGCTCTGAGACTAAGAGTAAAATCTGGTGGAAAGATCAATCTTTCAGTTTCATCTTCAACTTTAAAAGGAAGGAGTTATAACAAATGATATTTAACATCCTTTCCAGTTCCTTAATTCTTTGAAACGATAAGACGATAGGTTTGTTCAATAAGTGAATAAATGGTTGAAATCCATGATTTTAAAGTAGTCTTTGCTCACCCATTAAAAAATTTCTTAGTACATTGTATGGTCTTGAAAACATGAATGCAACTTGAAGTGCATTTACTCATGAAACGAGAACCATGAACAAAAATATGTATACCAACCAAACATTTCAGTCAATTACCTTGATGAAAAGCTACAAAGATGACAACATCTTTGAGACAGGTGTTTGTAACTAGTAAAGAAATTCTCTGGAACGTCAGCTCCATGGAATATGCTTATCTAAATCTTTCCTATCCTCTGAAACCACCTCTTCTGTGATTTCTTCTTTGACTCAACCCAAAAAAATGTTCAGTTGAGTTCCTACTGTGGGTTAGAGGCTGTGAAATCTCATTCGTCGCTTAAATGTATGCTTCGAACAGCAGAGGTTAGCAAGGTTGGTATGAAATTCAGTGGTGAAAACATGCTGAGCCATTGATTAGATTTCACCTGCCAATTCAATTGAGACCCTACACAGTCCCTTGGAAGTTTCTATGTTTACATGCACAGATAAACAGGATGGCAGAGGGAGTCCTAATTAAGAAAATAGAATACTGACAGGCAACTAATGAGAAAAAGACAATCTTTGCAATAATATTCAATCCAACAAAGACTTATTAAGCACTTGCTTTGTGCCTACCACTGTGCTGAAAAATCTACATGCTGCAAATTTAGGCCTTAAGCTCAGTTGGGCAAGTGTGGATTAATCATACAAAAGCACTCACAGAATACAAGCAAAGGTTTCTTTCTCCTTTTTTCTTTTGGCTATTGTGATATTCATCAAAAGCTCGGTTCACAAGCCTCTCAGTTGCTTTGCATGACTACGCTACACACCCATGCAGTTCCAGAAGCAGCTGAATGAGGTCGATAAACCTGTGTCTTAAACTACACAGTTGGAGTTAGTCTGCAGCAGTTCAAGGGAGCAATGCTGAAGAACCAAGTGGAACTCCAAAAGATCTGCCCAGGTTTCCAACTATAAAGCACTAAAAATGAACAAATAAACAAGGACAAAAAACAACCTTTAAAAAGCTACCTCTTAAAATACATAGAAGTTTAGAAGCACAGACAGGAGCCTGCCTCATAAACACCTGAATCAATTACTCCATACTGAAATGAATGAAAATAAAACTTGCATTTTAGGATCCACTCAAACAGATGCTCCAGATTTTTTTCTCTTTTTTTCTTTTCTATCTCAGACATTTCATCGAAACTGCACCTGGTAAAATCTGTTTGGGAAATTACATGCATTTTAAAAACATTGGGTTTTCATATTCTGTGGAATGGAGGTCTGTGTCCTTAAGTAGCTTTTCCTGGTATGGATGGATTAAAGTGTCTGACAGGAGTCAAGACAGACAAATGGAACAAGGCTCCAAATGCTCCATAATCAAGCATTTAATTATTAAACTGAGCTGAAACCTAACTAGATTCAAGACAGAATCTTCTGCTACCTATGTGAAACTTCTGCTACCCCAGTGAACCCATTTCCTCTGTCATCCCTGCCTGTTTACTTGTTTTATTGTATCTGTACTTTGCTTAAAAGAAAAGTTACCAGTGTCCCTAAGGAATAGCCTATTCAATGCCCACTATATGCTCATTTTCATTCCTTAATACAAGTCAAACGACTCCAGAAAAATCAGTGAAAGTGGTTTTGGAAGGCAGAAAGGTGGACCCCAATGACTTCCACATCCTAATCCCTGGAACATGTGGCCAGGTGATTTTACATGCAAAAGGGAATTTAAGATTGCAGATAGAATTAAGTTTGAAAATCAACTGACCTTAAAATAGGAATTTATTTTAGATTATCTGCCTGGGCCAGGTGTAATCACAGGATTATTAAAAGGAGAAAGGGAAGGCGGAAAATGAGGTCAGAGTGATGCAATGTGAGATCTGTGCTCACCTTCTCCAGCATTGGAGAGGAAGGGGCCGCATTCCAAGGAATGCCGGTGGCCTCTAGATGCTATTAAAGGTAAGGAGGGGAGCATATTTTCCTCTAGAGCCTCCAGCATAAACACTACCTCATGTTGATTTAGCCCAGAAAGACCCAATTTGGATTTCTGACATCAAAAACTATAAGGTCAAAAAAAAAGCATAGTTTTAAGCCATTAATTCTTGGTAGTTTGTTATAGCAGCAATAAGAAACTTATATAGTGGGTCATGGAGCCTGAGATAAGATGGGAAGAAAAGGGAAGTAAAGCAGTTGGACTTAGGTTTCACATTTATGAAACAGGTTAGTCATCATTCAAATTTAAATTGGTGTTCCATTCCTGGATCACTCCACCTGCAGGTCATTGAGAAAGAGCATTTAATTCTAATAACTGTACTTATTTTATAAAACTCTCAAATATATTGTTATGTATTTTATGTTGAAAGTGTTTAGTAACTATAAAAATGTTAAAATAATCTTTGCAACCTTATTTTCACATTTGTTATTCTTTTAATGCAGTGAAAATACCAATACCAAACAAAACCAAATTAAGTGGACTAGGTCTCTGTCCACTCATTCATGTGGGGAAAACCACTTCAAATTTACATTTCTGTCCTCTCTTATCAGATAACTAATATTGTATTTGGGGAAACCCATGGACTTTCAAATCAGGAAACCATAATTTGTTTTCCTGATGTTAACTAGAAGTTGAACAAGCTTGGGCTACTGACTTAATTCTTCTGAGCCAGATTCAACTTCTGTAAATATAAATGATAATCTCTCCATTTTAAATACAATGAAAATCCAATTTGATCTTATAAGTGAGTCAGATTTTATATTATGAAGTGTTCTATAAATTGTAATGGTGAATTGAGCTCAAAATTTTGTCCATAGGCCAAAGATTTAGGGAGCTGATAACATTCACTAAGAAAAATTCCATAAATTTGGAAGAAATGAATTCTTCCCATCATGTTAGCATTAAAAAAAAAAGAAAAAAAGATAATGAATGTCTTGATTTTCAAGAATAGCCTCATCTATACTGGAGAGTTAATAAATCCTAATTGGTGCCTACCTGAAGTTACCATATTCGTAGATATTGCCTCTGCTACTTTCTTTCTTATGTCTTCTTTGTTTTATACTTGTGTATTGAAGAAACTTTCTAGGAGGGTGAATTATTTGTATTAAAAATTGAACTTTTCAGAAGAAAAATGGAAAATAAATTCACCAAATAAATAATAAGTAAGCATGTTGGCATCTCATGATTCTTTAGGGAAATGAGGATACTCACAACTTGACCCTAACATGAAGACTCAAAAGTGATTCTTATACAGAAGGGCAAGTGTTCAGAAACACTGACTGGAGTTTAAGTTTTAGCCATAATTTGAAAATATAACCGACAGTATCCAATATTTGCCATATATTATTTCAATATTAAATGCCACAAGACCAACTTATTTCAATTCCCACCTCCTTGAGAAAAATGGTCAAATTCTTAAGCTTATAGAAAATGCACATTTTTAAGCATGAGGGAAAAACAAGTTCACAAAGCAATAACATCATAAGACCATCATGTTTTATTAGTAGTACTACTATTTGGCTTTCTAAGTCTGTTTACATTTCATATTTAGAAGATACATGGGAGCCATATATAAAATAAAATACTTTATTCCTTTTTTTAAACCTTATGACCTTTTCCAAGTCTCTGATCATTTTCTTTTCACACAACTTTATATACATTGACATTTTGTACACATTGCTTCACTGATATCTTTTTTTTCCTTCACTGATATCTTTTTTAAAAAATTAATTAACTAATTAATTAATTTATGGCTGCGTTGGGTCTCTGTTACTGTGTGCGGGCTTTCTCTAGTTGTGGTGCATGGGCTTCTCATTGCGGTGGCCTCCCCTGTTGTGGAGCACAGGCTCTAGGCATGCAGGCCTCAGCAGTTGTGGCATGTGGGCTCAGTAGTTGTGGCATGCAGGCTCCAGAGTGCAGGCTCAGCAATTGTGGTGCACAGGCCTAGCTGCTCCGCAGCACGTGGGATCCTGCCGGACCAGGGCTCAAACCCGTGTCCCCTGCACTGGCAGGTGGATTCCCAACCACTGTGCCACCAGGGAAGTCCCTCCTTCACTGATATCTTAATTTTCACTTTAGAAGTGCTAAAATTGTAACACTTTGACACCCATAGTTTGTGAAATTCATTATAGTCTATTAAAGTTTTTGAATCACCAGTGCTTCTGCCCCTTGGATCTCATTATACACATTCTGTGTGTTAAGAAATAAAATTAATAACAAACCATGTAATTAAGTTAACTCTTGTATTCTGGGGGAAACAAAATAGTCATGGCATGCCTGTTTTTTTTTTTTTTTTTTTTTTTTTTTTTGCGGTATGCGGGCCTCTCACTGTTGTGGCCTCTCCCGTTGCGGAGCACAGGCTCCGGACGCACAAGCTCAGCGGCCATGGCTCACGGGCTTAGTTGCTCCGCGGCATGTGGGATCTTCCCGGACCAGGGCACGAACCCGTGTCTCCCGCATCGGCAGGCGGACTCCCAACCACTGCGCCACCAGGGAAGCCCCCTGTTTTTTTTTTAAATATTTAACTTCAGTTTTTTAACAACTGCTTAATTGGCAGATTATGAATTAACTAAACATAGCATGTATTATCTTCACCTAGTTTGACAGAGAGCCCTGAAGTAAAGCAGAGATACTATGCTGAGCAAGAAACTTACATATTGCAACTGATCAACGCGAAGAGAAACCTTTCTAGGTGGCAATCAGTATCGATAATTGGTAGCAGACATTTTCCAGAACATATTGGAAGAAGGCAAAATCTCCTTAATGATATAGCTGATTGATTGCTTACCATGTGTCCATGCAAAGCTTATTTAGCCTGTGCTCTGCAACGGGAGAGGCCACAACAGTGAGAGGCCCGAGTACCGCAAAAAAAAAAAAAAAAAAAAAAGCTTATTTAATTTCCACAGTAGCACTATGGGGTAAATGTAGAAACCAATACCCATGGAGGTAACTTGCCTGAAGTCACACAGTTGCTAAGTGATCCATCCATAGGTTGGTTCTTACTCACCAAGCAATAGCTTGTACTTAATTGAACCCTGAGAAATTGATAAACCGACACTGAGACTTCTGCATACATTGACAATAGCACTGGCTTAAAGAAACCATATTCTAGCACAGGTCAGCTTACTTAAAAGCAAAGGATGGTAGAACCTGGACTACACAAGAAAACAAGTACTCAGGAGAATAAAGTTGATTATTTTAGCCACTTCCGATAAGGGCTCCTTAGGCTGAAAATTAGACATTCAGCTTTGAACTCCACTGGAGATTATCTGTAGTTTGTTGTTACATTTAAGCCAAGTATAGAAGAAAAGACATATAGTTCACCTTCTACCATGTGGGGCTTAAGTAATTTTCTTAAAGTCCAATAAACCTTCCTGCTTTGTTTTATACAGGTCAGCTGTTCTCAGCACTGCTTATGCATTTGAATTACCTGGGACACCTAAAGAACATTCATACTTGGAATATATCCCTGAATTATTTTGGGATAGTGCCCAGCCTCTATGTCAGCAGGGTTGAAAATCCACTCTAATCCTAAAATAAAATGGAAAGTCATTCTAAATTTCAATCTGCCTTGGTTGCCAAGAATATCAGTACTCAATCACCATCTATTTGTAAGCCCAAGTAGGGTAGGTACATTTCCTTATCTTCTCTCTATGTGGTTTTTGAGATATTATTTATGTGTTAACGTCTCATTATATATTTGTTTTATCATAAAATATCCCAAATCTTTTGGAAGCAGAAGGGCTACATTTTGAAGATGATTACAGAAAAACTGAAAATGAATGTTTCTTATCATTCACTTTATCTACTTTGGGAAAACAAATGACTTGGGTATTATTTTCTAAAGACAATAATACATTCTAGATAAAGTAATTTTTAATTAAAACCAGCCATACTTGGGGTTTTGTTCAAAAATAAGAAGACTAAGAGAGTTTTATTTATTAATTAGTATAGGAATGATCAACATGCCATTAGAATACAAGAAAATTCATCTTCATGAAGTTACCTAATACTTATTATAAGACATGTGAGACCTATTTTGTTCCTCAATTAGCAATAAGTCTTATATGACTAGTGATAACTCTATTTTCATCATTACAAATATGTATTGCTATTCATGACTTTATTTCTACACAATAATTTACTAGTTCCTCCTTTAAGTCTAGGAAATCCCCAGATAGAATGCCATCAATGGCAGCGTTATCAAGCACTTCTAAAACCATGTGTTTAGTATCCCTTCCTCCTTTTAACATTTTTTACACCATATTTTTTTCACTTTTTCTCCCAAATATCTCGCGTCATTCTACTAACATAGTGCATCAACCATCCAGGACAAATTACCCTTGCTCTGTCCTATGACCTGTGTGCACTGATTTGTGAATATCCATGGTAATGACAACCAGAATTTTTATGCATTGCCTTCTATTTTTGTGTGTGTGTGTGTTACGCGGGCCTCTCACTGTTGTGGCCTCTCCCTTTGCGGAGCACAGGCTCCGGACGCGTAGGCTCATAGGCCATGGCTCACGGGCCCAGCCGCTCCGCGGCATGTGGGATCTTCCCGGACCGGGGCACCAACCCGTGTGCCCTGCATCGTCAGGCGGACTCTCAACCGCTGCGCCACCAGGAAAGCCCTATGCATTGCCTTCTAGATAGTGTGTTGCTCCCCTCAGGTAATATAATATCATTAATTAAAATACTTGGGGGCTTCCCTGGTGGCGCTGCGGTTGAGAGTCCGCCTGACGGAGCGGCTGGGCCCGTGAGCCATGGCCTATGAGCCTACGCGTCCGGAGCCTGTGCTCCGCAAAGGGAGAGGCCACAACAGTGAGAGGCCCACATACTGCAAAAAAATAAATAAATAAAATAAAATGAGGATAAAAACACTCCTTTAAAAAAAAAATTCTTCGTGTCTTAAGAAAATCTTTCATGAGTGATATAAATTTGAAGAATATCATACCTAAAGATTAAGAGAAATTTGAGGAGGAAAATTAAACTCCTAAAGTCATAAATATTTCTTCCTTCAACTAGAAAAAGCACTGGACTTGAAGTTGATACCTAAGCTTTCTCATTTCAGTAGCAATTCAGAAACATTTCTTGGATCCTTACTTTGTTCACATGAGCTTTACTACTCACAAGCTCTATGATCCAAGGCAAAATACGTAATTCCTCTAAGCCTCAGTTTCCTAATGTTTAATATGGGGGGAAACTGTGAGCACTCACAACAGAGTATAACTAAGAGTTTTAAGTTACGCAATCCAGTGAGTCCTAATCTCCAGGTTGCATGGCAAGTACTGGAGAAATTGCTCAGTACTCAAAAGCTCTCTAGACCCACATTCAGAAAATCTGTTTGTTTAGGAAAAAAACAAACATGATTGTGATGCACACCAAATTTTGAGAATCCCTGGTATAAACCATGTAAAATTCTGAGCACATTATTTGTTTTATTAATATTACAATTGTTATCAGCCCTTCATTATTATGGCTAACCCTGAGAAGCTCCTTATAGCAGTCAATAAAGTGGCAGTCAGGCCCACCCATTATCAGGACATTTAATTATGGTGAGAACAAATACCAAGCATTGTAATCATTCATTGCTTTCCCCACCCTCACACACAAACAAATGTATGTGGTCCAGAACTGTTGAAAGGTGGGTAGTAGAGTCATAATCAAGTGGGTTCTATTCTAGAAAGATTCCAGGGAAAGTTAAAGACACATTTTGAAAGATGGAGGCAACAGCAAATCCAAAAAAGGACATCATGAAAATGACCAGATGACAGCCTTGTCCTGACAGACATGCTACTGCTTCCCATTGGCTGAAAGGCCTAAGAGAGAGCGGCAGCAGCAGATGAGAGAGATCCTACCTCACAAGGGCAGCTCAGATGGGGTCAGCCTTATGGAGGGACCTGTTTCTCCTAAGATAGCTTTAATGTACTGGAGATAAGAAAGGCATGGAAGGGCTTCCCTGGCGGTGCAGTGGTTGAGAATCTGCCTGCCAATGCAGGGGACACGGGTTCGGGCCCTGGTCTGGGAGGATCCCACATGCCGCGGAGCAACTGGGCCCGTGAGTCACAACTACTGAGCCTGCGCGTCTGGAGCCTGTGCTCCGCAACAAGAGAGGCTGCGATAGTGAGAGGCCCGTGCACCGCAATGAAGAGTGGCCCCCGCTTGCCGCAACTAGAGAAAGCCCTCACACAGAAACGAAGACCCAACACAACCAAAAATAACAAATAAATTAATTAATTTTTTAAAAAGAGAAAGGCATGGAAAATTAGGCAAGTGGTAATTGTTTAAACAGAAACAACAAAAATTGACATATACACAAAACATGTACATTAGGAAAGTAAGGGCAATTTTTACCCTTCACAATGTGAAATACTGTAATACTCCAAGTGCCTCTCTTTAATAAAGTAATTTTATCTATGTTCAAAGTGGATGGAACAGGAATATCTTATAAATTTGCATTGTTCTAGACATTCTCCAAATCTATAATGTAAGGTATTCCCAGGGTTAGTGGGCTTCAAAGTATTTTTTTTTTAATCACTACCAATAGTAAGAAATACATTTTGCATTCCTATCCTGTATGTACAGATACACACACCACACACACACACAAAGGGAAGCATGATAATATGATATTTTTCTTTACTGCATGCAGTGTACTTTGATATATATTTATATATATTTTAATCATATTCCACCTCATTCCATTATCTTATTTAATTTAAAAAAGGTTGTTAAGATACACTAAATTGATTTTATGCCCCATTACTGGGTCTAAATTACAGTGTGAGAAAAAATGGCATTTGTTAAAAATGGAGATTTCAGCTCCACCTTCACCCCAAGATAGGTATTTAATAATTCTGAGGGTGTGCATCAAGAATGTGCATTCTATAAGTGCCTTAGGTGATTCTGATCTCTCAAAATACTGTTACCTATAGAGTTAAAACTGTCTTCAGATATAGCTGATCTCACCTTCCCTGATATCTTCTACCTTCTTGCTCCTGTCTGCTTCTCCACCACTAAAAACCAGAATTGAAGCTTACATTAGACCTGACTCAGTTCCATGCCTGGCACCATATTTAACAGATGAGTAAACTGAGGTCCTAGAAGGTAAGTGGCAGACATAAATTCACAACGCACTTCAGATTTCCCTGGTTTTTAAATTCCTATAGGTTTTGTATAGATCTCAGAGTTCCACTCAACAAGAACAAAAAAACAAAAAGAACTTCTCATATGCAATTTATGGTTTATGTCATACAGAGCTTTTCCCCCTGAGGCTACCTTTATGGTTAGAAATAGGAACATATTAAACCAATTTGACTCAAGCCTATTTTTAACATGTATTTATCTTACTGCAAATTGGAAAACTTAGTTTCTCAATTTTCTTATTAGGGTTAAACTACAGATGTACTTTTGAGGGAAAAAGAGAAGATTTCTAATGTACTCTGGAGTTACATGAGTAAAGAAGACCATTACAGGACTAAGAGCTGATTATACCAAGTTGTAAAGATATTTCCTATTATTACCTAAGAAGATTATATATTGTACTAATTGGCTAAAATTTGAAACAATTTCTCAGTAAAACCAGAAGCAATTTTGCTACCATTCATATGGTATCACTACAGAAAAGTAAATACAACCCACTTTGTTTTTCTACAGTATTGACACATAAGACTTATTTCTGAAGGATAAACAACTATGTGTTTTAATTAGCTCCAGTCTGCCTGATTATATTTATTCTCTATCATCAAGAACATTATATTTACTCTCTATCATCAAGATTAAATCACATAGCTTCTGTCACAGAATTTAGGAATCACAGAAGTCTATCCCTCTTTTAGAAGTCTGTAATCAATAGAAATATATCCAACTAATATCCACATCAAATACCTTTGTATTGTATATTAATCAGTTATTTTATATCGATAATAAAAGGAGATAACTACGCAGCTTAAGAAATATTTTAAACTGGGAATTCCCTTAAAATAACCTTTAAAAACTTCCATTTATCATGGATATAGAACATATTTCAAGTTATTAAACCACTGTTATGAATTAGTGGACTGTAACATGAAATATTACTGAATGAATGAAGGGAATTATTTTAAAATTTTGTATCCTCAAGCACTTTAGGTATTTGTCTTACCTCTTAAAAAGGAGTTTCTGAGGCAATTTAGTGGTAAAAACAAAAGGACTGCCAGGGGGCAGAAGAAAAGGGGAAAGTACTTGGCTAATATTTCAAAAGCATGCCTATCTTCCTGTGTGTGCAAAGATAAGGGTAAACTACAAATAAGTTACATGTTTTTGCTTTAAAAAGTAGTATATGAAGTCAGTACAATGACACAATTAGTTATTAGCACAAGATATGGTAAATATTTTGAAGAAATAAAACTTTATTTAAAACTTCTTTCTCCAATTTTTCACTTCATTAAAAATTTCCACACAGTTAGTCTGAATTAGTGTGGTTTTACTATCACTAATTCGTTAAGTTACTGTCTCAATCACTCATCATCTGTAAGATTAAAAAGTAAAAAACAAATTCCTTGCTCCAGTGATGAGGTTTGTACTATATATTCAAAGTACAAGACAGTTCATAACATTTATAACAGTAGAGTTTTGTTTTTTATCATTGTGATGTGTTACAGTCTGGGGGCGGGGGGGACATTTATAGAAACAAAACATTGAGAATCAGTTCAGAAATGCAACAGCTGCCCAAATCAACAAAAGCAAGTAAGCTGCATTGGAATAAATAAAAATTTAAAAAATAACATATTATATTTTGTTTAGTTGCTAACTTCACAGCAAGAATTTAGTGCCTGTTCAAATCCATATAACTAAATTGTGAATTAAATGCTCTCTAGACATACCAAATGTACAGTCCAAAATGCAAATATAACTGGATTTAGCCACAAGTTGTTTATGATGTAGTGAAAGGTAGAAAAAAATTTCATTGGAATATTTAGTTATGTCACAGAGTTCAGAAAGAAACAACAACCTCTGTAACACATCATCACTTCTGTAGTGAAAATAATTCTTGTTTATAAGATTGCATGGAACCCTTTGAATCCCCTTGATGTTGACTCTGTAGGGTACATCAGATGAAATGGAAAAATCAAGCACTGATAGTTTTGAATTATTGATATGCTCATTGCACAAAGCAGATATCTCCATTGCACACGACCCTCCATGTGCTCAGTTTCACTTTGAATGGGTTTATTGCCATTTAGATTCATTTGTCATATAAATTCAGGCTGAGTAAGGTGACATCAAATGAGAAGTCTGTCAGGAACTGGACCAGGACAAAGCCAGTCCTTGGGGCAACTGGCATCAGTGTTCTTACATCTTTTTTGAAGGTGAGGTATATTTTCCATAACCTTGGATGGTCTGCAAGTAGTGAAGTAGGAAATGACTTTCTCAAACTTTTACCACTCGTTATCTGAAAAGAGAAATGTTGTTCTGTCTCCTCTTGGGAACAAAATAAATAGGGGAAAATAACTTTTGTAATGGGACAGCAGGTGGGAGAAGGGTGAGATAGACACTATCCTGAGATACAGCTATACACGACTGACTCCATATTAGAAATATATCACATGTTCCTGTACCCAAACGGTTTGGAAGAGGTTTATTTTTTAAACATCACTTGCATTTTCTGGTCATTTTACATAAGATACAGGAGTTTTTCTACTGCTCTACATAGCTGAGATCATATGTCATGAAAAGTCTAGACGAACACTGTAGAATACTATACGAGCAAGAAGGTATGGTAATATACTCAAACATATAGGGATTATGCAGTGCATGTCTTCCTAAGTAGACTGGAAGATTCTCCAGTACACTAGGTTTTAGCTTCCTTTGTATCCTCCACAACTATTGCCACAATGTGGGTACTCATTATTTTTGCTGAAATTGTCATGTTCATATTGAAAATCTAACTGTTTAAATGTAAAAATATATATTGATTTAACATTCTGTAAAGAGGGAGGCTATATATATCCTCTTGGTATAAAAAGATGAAACTGATGCATGACAACATTATAATAAAAAAATAACAATATAATAAAAATAAGTACAATTTATTTAGCACCTACCAACTTGCTAAGTATAATGCTAGAGGTTTTACATATGTTGCTTCATTTATTTCTCAAAAGAATCATATGGCATATGAACTATTACCTCCATTTTATAGAAAATGAATCTGAGTTTCAGAGAGGCTGAATAACCTTCCAACACTCAAAAGGGTACAGCCAAAGTGTAATGCCAGGGTCTGGATCATTCTACTCTTAAAGTTGTTTTTTAGTCATTGTTTGGGGTCCATGTTAAAACTGTATTTTTTCATCAAATATTGCTCGTGACCAATGCTTACATTAGCAAGAACATATACTTGGATAAAATGATGAAGTTACGACCTCAAAACACAGAATCTTCACAACATATACAAAAATAAACTCAAAATGGATCAAAGACCTAAATATAAGATGGGAAACCACACAACTCCTAGAAGAAAACATTGGCAGAACACTCCTTGACATAAATCATAACAATAGTTTTGGGGGTCTTTCTCTTAAGGTGAAGGAAACAAAAGCAAAAATAAACAAATGGGACCTAACTAAACTTAAAAGCTTTTGCACAGCAGAGGAGACCATCAACAAAATGAAAAGACACGCTACAGAATGAGAGAAAATATTTGCAAATTCTATTACCGATAAGGGATTAATATCCAAAATATATAAACAGCTCATGCAACTCAATATCAAAAACACACACAACCCAATTTAAAAATGAGCAGAAGACCTGAATATAGACATTTTTCCAAAAAAGATATACAAATGGCCACAGGCACAAGAAAAGGTGCTCAATATAGCTAATCATCAGATCAATGCAAATCAAAACCACAGTGAGATATCACCTCACACCCGTCAGAATGGCTATAATCAAATGTCTACAAATAGCAAACGTTGGCAAGGGTTTGGAGAAAAGAGAGCCCTAGTGCACTGTTGGTGGGAATCTAAATTGGTGCAGCCACCATGGAAAACAGTATGGAGGTTCCTCAAAATACTAAAAGAGAACTACCATATGACCCAGCGGTTTCATTCCTGTATATAGCTGAAGAAAACCAAAACATTAATTTGAAAATATACATGCACCCAATGTTCATAGCAGCATTATTTACAATAGACAAGATATGGAAGCAACATAAATGTCCAACAGGCAATGGATAAAGAAGATGTGGTATATATACATGGTAGAATGTTACTTAGCTGTAAAAAGAATGAAATTTTGCCATCTGCAACAACATGAATGGACCTGGAGGGTATTATGCTTAGTGAAATAAGTCAGACAGAGAAAGACAGATACTATATGTTATCACTATGTGTGGAATCTAAAACAATAAAGCAAATGAAGAAATATAACTAAGCAGAAGTAGACTCACAGATATAGAGAACAACTCACGGTTACCAGTGCACAGCGGGGAGGGAGGAGTGGAAAGATAGAGTTAGGGTATTAAGAGTACAAACTACCATGTGTAAAATGAATAAGCTACAAGGATGTATAATATTGCAAGTCATTATACTTCAATAATGTGTGTGTGTGCATGTGTATGCCACAGAATCTTCTCTTCCCAAAGGTAATTGGTCTCCAGAACATGGCCTTGGCCTCATCAATACCACACTCTAATCAACTGGGCTTCTTTGGCAAGCTAAATTTCCAGCAAGGCTGTCAAACATCATTCACTAGTGCATACTTTGACACAGACACTAAAAATATTTTCTATCAATAACTCCTCACCTGATAGGACATTAATCTAGCAGAGTTGCTCTTTGGGAATAAGTGTTCACTCTAGGGTGCTGTTTGGTTTGATGGCAATGAAAGCCTGGGTGCAAAGCAAACCTTAAGCATCTGAGATCCCATATTTTTCACTGCAGATTATTCTTTAGAATGTTAGGCTCATTTACCTACAAGAATAATTTCTTAAAAACAAAATAAAATGTCCCGGGCAGTTAATAAGTCATTATCAGGATTGAAAGATTCTATATCCAACTCTCCCAGGAAGCATATGGGTGTCTGCCTGGTACTCTGCACTGTCACCTAGAGGAGTATGACTGATTCAACCTTTAGTGGCTTCCTTCTGCCATATATATTTCTCAAAATCTTAGCGGCGATGACCTAAAATTAACCACTCCTTAGACACTTATTCTAGTGTATTCAGCCATGGTGATACGTGCAGGCATGTGTAAGCAGTGGAGTCCATTTTTATCATCAGGATATGAACCTTTCAGATCATATATAGCACAGTCACATTCCTGCATGGCTACTAGCTCACATATCTGCAAACCTGAAAATGTGCTAAATTGCTGACTTTAAATCCAAAAGTGGAAATAGCCATAAGTGAGTCCAGAAATAGGAAGACAGACTTGCTACCTCCATTGCAGTCCACTGAATACTGATATTTGATGGTATATGGTATATATATATATACCATATATACCATATATGGTATATATGGTATATATGAGTAAAATTAAACCCACTTATAAAGTTACCACAGACTTTGAAAAACAATGGCAATGGTAGCTTGGAAATTTTTTAATTACCGAAAATAGTATCATTTTAATACATAGACAAATTATGTTCTGCTTCTTTTGTCATGGAAAACAATCTATTTAAAATTTCCATTTTTATGATTATATAGTATGTGACACAAAGCATACAGGGTATGAGAGTAATTTCTTATGAAGAACATAAAAAATTTATTGAGAAAAGTGTCTACATACTCATATAACTTTTTGAACAATAGTAATCACACTTCAGTATACTAGTCAGACCTGATGAGGATGCAGCTACCATATGGCTTAGAGTGATTAGTTGTCGAAAGAACTGTGGCCTTTTTAACAGTGGCAAGAGGAAGTGGTCTAGGTAAACAGGAATGATACACTGGTGGAAGGGGTCAGCAATACTGTTTAACTGAGAGTCGTCATCCAGTATCCTATTCCATGAAAAGCCTCATCACATATATATCCATTTTGGAAAAGAGAATACAATAATACATGCATACATACATACACACATACTTTGTTATTTTATTTTCTACATATATTATATTCAACATAGAAAGAAAAAAGTCATATGAATAACATATTAGGATATGATTATTCATCTCACAAAAAAAGAATCCTCATTTACCAATCATTCACTATTTAAATCCATCAAAGAAAAAGTGCCTGGTGTACTTAATATATATGATTTTCACATACCTATGCAGTACAATTTATTACATAAAAAGACTCCACTTTAGAATTCTGTTTAGAGTGACTATTTTTCTCTGCTAGCATTATTTTATTGTTTTCAATTCCCTATGAAATATTCCAATACATTTTAATCCTTTCTCAATTAATTTGGGAATAACTGAATATGGGATCATTCTTGTGAATTTTCTTCCCTTGTCATATATGTATATAGTTGGCAGTTTAGAAACTCTATCTTTCCATAGAGTCTATTTTATAACCAAAAGATAATAATTTCTACCAATTTTCTTCCATGTCTTACCTAATAAAGATTTGGGGTAATACCATATAAAAACCGATTCACTTATTTAACATTCATACTTTTTGACAGAATATCTCTCTTTTCCTAACTATTCTATGTGAAATGCATGTACGTTCATGTAAACTCTTGGGAAAATGTTCCCCTGAGCAAATCAGTTGAAAGTCTGACAGATAACCTAAGTGAAAAATGACATCATTGTAGTGCTCTCTGAAGTAATTTATATAGTGCAGCCTCTGGAAAGTGCAATTTAACTCTTAATAGAATAAAATAGCCAACTGAAAATTGGGGAAACAAACAAACAAAAAATACACATACACAATAAACTAGTTGGTTGCTACATGTAATTAAGAGTTTTATATTAGTCAATAAGTGACTTTTGGTCATCTTTCCTCCTTCCCTAATAGAATTTGTTGCTGCTGCTATTGTATTTAAAGTTTAAAAACAGCGGATTTGGATCAGACACAATATCAAGTTCATTCACAGAGAATAATTTCCTTGGCAAGGGGAAGAGGAATTCTTTAGGGATACCAAGATCCTAACCAGTCTCTTAATCCACATCTAACTTGGTGTTCTAACTATATAAATTATTCCACATATTTATATGCAGTAAATGGCTCTCTGGGTTAGGTCAAAATCAAGCTTAATATTTCTATACCACAATTCATGTTAAAAAGCAAAAAACTGAAATTACAGCACTAGAGTCCAGATAACTTCCAAAGAAAAGCAGCGCTTTCGGTCCATTTAGTAAAGAGCCTACTCCTACTCCCTGAGCGGCTCAAAACAGTTAATGTACCTCCAAAATGTAATCAATATATTCTCCTATCTCTGCTAAGATAGATATAATCGTTCACTGTATCATGAGATTAAACTAACTTGGAAACCCAATTAACTATTTTAATGACTGGAGAGGGGTTAATATATGATTCAAAATGACAGCTGGTAATTATAGGCCTCTTCCCTCATTTAAACAGAGTTAGAGAAGGTGATTTTTTAAAAATGCAGGCAGAGGATGTACAAGGCATAATCTTGTATGACCACAATGAGAGCTTTGATTTTTTCATCAAGCATTTATGGAGCACCTACTGTGAGCCTGTGCCTAACCTTGGGGAACTTTCTGTCCCTGTTGCTTCCCCAAGACTAATAAAGAAAGTCCACTTAACTGGGTTGCTACAATGCTTGTACAGAAAACGTCGCCTATTTGAGTGGTCAGTTACTTCACCTGGATATAACTAAAACATCACTGGTAGCATTACACTAGGTAAATATAAGGTATACCTTTAGAAAAATCATGATTTCTCTTCAAAAGAAGATTGGTGGGCTTCGCTGGTGGCGCAGTGGTTGACAGTCCGCCTGCCGATGTGGGGGACGCGGGTTTGTGCCCCGGTTCGGGAAGACCCCACATGCCGCGGAGCAGCTAGGCCTCGTGAGCCATGGCCGCCGAGCCTGCGCGTCCGGAGCCTGCGCTCCGCAAGGGGAGGGGCCACAACAGTGAGAGGCCCGCGTACCGAAAGCAAAAAAAAAAAAAAAAAGAAAACAAGATTGGTACGGGCTTCCCTGGTGGCGCAGTGGTTGAGAATCCGCCTGCGGATGTTGGGTACACGGGTTCGTGCCTCGGTCCGGGAGGATCCCACATGCCGCGGAGCGGCTGGGCCCGTGAGCCATGGCCGCCGAGCCTGCGCGTCCGGAGCCTGTGCTCCGCAACGGGAGAGGCCACAACAGTGAGAGGCCCGCGTACCGCAAAAAGATTGGTACAACGTACCTCTACCTAGGTATCTCATGCATGCCATTTTCCCAAGAAACCTATCAGATTATTGATTCTTTCTGATCTTGAAAACTAGTGACTTGAACTCCATTAATGTGCATCAAAATAGATTCTCCTTGAAAAGATTCTCAAACTGTAAAAAGCAAAGTTGAGCATATATTTAGGTGTAAGTTTGCAAAACATTTGACTCTTGGCAGTTGATATTGACTACACAGTGACCAAAAAAAAATAACAAATGATGAGATCTAATGGAATTACATCTTTTAGCAGACACATAAAACAGTGCACTATAAATCATGTACTAGTCTAAGGTATTTATGTTAAGAATGCAATTAAAATGAAAGTATACTAAGTGTGTAGGACATTTTTTCTATCACCTCAGCTTCAGAATCGTTCAAATTAAATGAGTATGAATTGCATTAAATTAAAATCAGACACACTTGGCATACAAATTATAACTCTGACAGTGATTTTCATTTTCTCTATTTTAAAAGAGATCACTAGAAATAGTGGTCAATGGCAAATATTACTCTAAAGTGTTTATTTCTGAAAGTCAGCTAACAATATCTTAGTTTATGATTTTAAATCACCACAAGGGAACACTGTACCTATCACATAGCAAAAACATATAACAACATTTTCTTTGATGTCTGTACTGATGCCCAAGCTGAACTTATCACCATGTTTTTGTGTTCAATACACACCTCTAGTACTGTACTTATCCTATTATCTTGCAATTCTTTATTTCTGTATTTATGTACCTACTAAGAGTTTTCATTTAGTGAGGGCTGGTTTTTGTCTCTGCTACTGAGCACAAAGCATTTCTTTTGTACTGTAACATTGTGAAATTTATTATAATATTATCTTCAAGTCTCATGCTATGTAAATCACTACAAAAGCTCTCAGTATTTTAGACTCTAAAGATTATGTTATATAGTCTAGTGTCAATTTGCTATAGCTTATAATTATTATTTTTTCTTTTTAAAGAAACCAGTAGTGAAATATATTTCCTTTATACATGGCAAACCATTTTTAATTTTATCAAACACTCAGTTACTTTTAAGCTACGCTATAAATGTTTGATTAAGTGCCTCCTCTTTTAAAGGTATTAATTCAATAAAATTTAATAGATAGAACTAAGGTAAATCTATAGTATTCTCAAACTTGTTTTACTATGGTTACTTCCAAACATACACAAAATTCAACAAAATAATATAAGAAGTTCTCATGCACACATCAGCCAGTCCTTATAACTGTCATTCCAAGAGCACAACTGCCCAAACCACTCCTCTGTCCACTTTCCTTCCTCTCCAAACACTAAGAAGCAAATCCCAGACACAATTTCATTTCATCCATATTTTAGTACTTATATCTATAAAATATGGACTATCTTAACCAAGCTACCACACCATTATCACTCTTAAATAATTAATATTAATTCCTTAATACCATCAAATATCCAGTGAGTGTTCACATGTCCAATTGTTTCATACATGTAATGATTTGTTCTATGTTTTTAAAGTAGAATCTAAATAGCTTTCATACATGATAACATGGCAATTAATTTCTATGTCTCTCTTAATCTATAGGTATTCTATCTCAATGTTTGTGTCTTGTCACTTATTTGTTGAAGAGGAAAATAGATGTTTATTTCTTTATTTACTGGTTACTGCATTATCTCAGTTTGAATTTTGCTGATTGCATTCTTGAGGTCAAATTCAACATGTCCCTTCTATCCTATGGCTGTATATAGGCTTATCAGATCCTGTTTGTGTTTTAGAAGACTACTTCACAGAAAGTGCCTACAGTATTTTCAATGTCTGCATTTTAAAATTGTGGTGGATCTATTATATAAATCAATTTAGAAAAGAAAATACTCACTGTTGCTTCTATTATGAAAATCAGATAAATGCCCCCTGGATACAAACTTATAAATTTCATTGAATACAAGTTAATTTGCCTACACGTTCTGGCATACAATGCTTCTCATGTAAGATTTAATTTCATATTCAGTTTGAATCATACCTAAACTACTGAATATAAAATTAACACAATTATCTTAGACCAAATTGTAATAACATTTGTTTAATGTCTTATAGAAAAAAATTAAGTTCTAGAAAAAGAAGGGAGTGGCTCTCCATATGTGTTTCATGAACAATTATGGCAAAACTGTAGGTACTTTAGATAATGAATGTGTGTTTATTTTTTAAATTAATTTTTATTGGAGTATAGTTTATTTACAATGTGTGTTAGTTTCTGGTGTACAGCAAAGTGAATCAGTTATACATATGCATATATCCAATCTTTTTTAGATTCTTTTTCCATATAGGTCATTACTGAGTATTGAGTAGAGTTCCCTGTACTAAACAGTAGGTTCTTATTAGTTATCTATTTTATATATAGTAGTGTGTATTTAGATAGTGAATGTGTGTCCACCTTTTGCTGTAGCCCTAAAATGATTTGGCAATTGATAATGTGGTTCATTGTATTAGAAACAGCATGATCATTTATTGAGTGCTTACTGTATTCTAGTGTTCTGGACTCCTGGGGTAGAAAGATGTCTTGAGAAGTATTCAGTATAATTCAGTATAATACGGAAGAGAGACACATACACACAGATTATTTCTGCTATAAACTTATTATGGTATAAGTATGTTTTTAACAACCTCAGCTTTAAAAATTCAAGTTAAAAAAAACAATGATTATTACAAAATCTGATATTTTTACTATCAATAGGGAATTATTATTTAGACATAGCTACCTTAGCATACCACTGCTTTATTTGCCGAGATTAAGATTTTGAGCCTCCTCACAGCTCTTAAATCACACATGCATGCATACATACACACACACACACAAACACACACAGAGCTATCTCAAAAAAGGATAGAAATTCTTTTGAAAGGAACAGAGGAAATAATAATACTTGCATACTGCTTCTCACATGGCATGTGTTGTTTGCACCTATTAACTCATTTAACTCACTCAACACAATACATATGATACTACAAATGACTGTATATGAGAAAACTCAGTTTCATCAACTTGTCTGATGTCTCACACTAATAGGTGGCAGAGCCAGGAATCACACTTAGACAATGTGACTACAGGTTATGTGTTTTAACAGTATGGTAAACTGCCTCCTAAAACATGTAGATGAGAAATAAAGGAGAAGCAGCAAAGTGTGTCACCTGGACTGGAGTCAGAGTGCTTGGGCTTGGATTGTGGCTCATGACCTTGTGCGATGTACTTCATGCTTTCTTCTGTCTGTAAAATATGAATGTCGATAGCACCTACCTCACTCGAATTCTGTAAGGATTCACAAAAATGAGCGTGTACAGTGTTTGGCAAGTAGTAAGGTACTCAAAAATGTTAGCTATTATTTTTATCATTATGTGCCCAAAACACAAGCAATGTTATTTAGATTTTGTTCTGAAAAAGGGGAGCCACCATATCTAATATACAATATTAAAATTAATAGAAAATGAAGTAGTCAGGGGAAACTGTTTCTCCTCGTACCTCCCACAGAAATGAAACGTTACAAAAGGAGAGAAAATGGTAAAAGGAAACAATTTGTCAAAAAAGATTAAAGAGTATCTGCTACTTTCACAATTACCTCACTTAATATTCACTTCAACCCCACAAGAAAAGTGTTCTTATTCCCATATTACAGTGAGGAAAACTGATTCTTGTTGATAATTCAAAATCACACAGTAAACGGCAAAGGCAGGAGGATTTGAAACCATAACTCCCTGACCCTTATTTTTCTACTACACCAGTGCTTTTCATACTATAGGGCATGAAATAGTTTAAATAGTCGTGAAATCATTTTAGTAGACTGTGACCAGGAAATATTAGTGTACATCACGTTAAGTGAAAGCAAATACTATTTGGTCAAAGTATTGCAGTTATGTGTCGTGCTGTGTATAACCATGGGTTTACTGAGTTGCCATGGAAATTGTATTTCTTAATGTCTGGAGCAGTCAAAAAAATTTAGAAACACACAGAACCATGACACATTCCTCATGTTTGTATAATAGCCAAACAAATATTTATTGATACCCAAAATACTAAAGTCATGATCCAATAACTGCTTGGACCTACACATATTCTTAGAGTACCTCAATGTAAAGAGAAAAAAATCAAAATATGTACAGACACACATATACACTCACATACATGCATATAGAGTAGCATACAGCTTTCTGTTCTGTCTCATATTTCCAGAAAGTACGAGGAGAATTTGGCTTGATGGTTATACCATCACTAACAAGCTGAGTGGGTTGATACATCAATTAAATTTTATGTGCCTTGGGTTTTTGCTCTATAAAAAGGAGATAACAATCCCTTCTCTCTAATTACTTCTGTGGGACTCTGAGCTATTTAGGCAAAAGTCAATGTAGTGATTGAGAGAAATATTTGAGGGAAAGGTATGTTTGTGTGTGTGAGTATGTATGTGTGTGCACGCGTGTGTGCTTGCTTAATGGAAGAAACCAATGCTAACACAAAGAATGGCAAAGTGTGAGATAACAAGGCAAAACGTGTCACAATGAAAGAGAAACCATAGCTTCTTGAGATCACAGGTTCTCGCTATCACCTGGCTGGGTTTGTGGACAATAAAATGGGCGATAAAATGGAAATACGAAGTGCTTGGGAAATGAGGTAGTCTCCACAGATACAGAAGGATATTTGGTGTGCCAGCTAAGAAGCATGGTTTCGACCTCTGGCATGGTTTCGATCCCCAGTAATTTCAGCTATTGCTAAGGCAGTGACTTCCGAAAGCAAAAGTTTTACTTTGTTTTTATCTTCTTTCAGCTCTTCAAAGAGCAAGGCACACAATGAAAGATTTATTTCCCTACATGACCAAAGCTCAGAGGTGGTAGATTCACTGACTGTATATTTCATTTATTTTACCAGGTGTTAACAAAGAAAAAAAGCGTTTCTAGCTAAAAGCCTCTGAGAATAGGTATTCTCAGAGTTGCTGGCCTCAAGTTGTGGCATCCAAAATAAGACATGTCTCCCCACTTGGTAGCCTGTAAGGCCTGGCCCCTTTGCTTTTTGGCCAGTTATATTACTAGTGTTTAAAAGTTTTGTATCTGTTACTTTATATATGAACCACATTTGTATTTCAGCCTGGTTAATAAATAAATAAATAAATAGGCAGAAAAATGCACAATCCCATCAATGTAGGACTATTTTGAAGAGTTAGTTTCAAACAACACTGCTAAAAAATAAAAGTGAAGGTGAAACCTACAAGTCACATTAATGAAGATTCAGTTTTGGCCATTTTTAAGTTAATATGAGAGCAGCAGATGGTATGACTTAAAAATTTCCTTCTGGGGCTTCCCTGGTGGCGCAGTGGTTAAGAATCTGCCTACCAATGCAGGGGACACCGGTTCAAGCCCTGGTCCAGGAAGATCCCACATGCCGCGGAGCAACTAAGCCCATGCGCCACAACTACTGAGCCTGCGCTCTAGAGCCCACAAGCCACAACTACTGAGACCATGTGCCACAACTACTGAAACCCATGTGCCTAGAGCCCGTGCTCCACAGCAAAAGAAGACACCACGATGAGAAGCCTGCACGCAGCAACGAAGACCCAACACTGCCAAAAATAAAAAAATAAAATAATTTCCTTCCAAAGCTGTTCAGAGACCTAACTTGAAGTCACCAAGCTAGAACTGGTGGTAGGAGACAACCAGAACTCACCAAAATTGCCTCCTAAGTTGTGTGAGAGCTAACAAGTTCTTCAGTGGTCTCTGGATGCCGTATATATGCATCTTGTTTTTATGCGTGTGTGGATTGTTGGATAGCTGTTCTTTAGACTTGCCACCCATCCATCTTTCTTCTTCTGGGATGACAACTATCGTTTCCGAGGGAACTCACCCCTCTCCTACTCCCTGGACCTGTGGTGATGTTTTGCTGATACCACCAACCATTCCAGGATGGGTAACAGGACCTGGTCAACCTTTTTGCCATCCATCTTTCCACAGTGATTGGTCCACTTTGAGAAAATGCCCTGTTAATTCATACTGACACTGCTCAAAGAAACTGATTCAGAAGTTATGTGATCTGAGTTTGTTCAAAGAGAGCTAATCTGATGGTCTTGGGGTTGAGAAGGTATAAATCTGAGTTTATGGAGACCACCAAGGAAGAAGGAGAGTGAGGCCAGAACAGAGAAGAGCAAGGAAAGCAAAGAAGCAACCAAATCTTGAGGCCCTTGTTTGAGTCCCCAGGGCCAGCCATACCTGTGGCAAGACAATGCCTCTGGACTTTCAGCTGAGTTTGCCAATCAGTTCAGTTTTGCACTCTCTATGTTTGTTTTATACGAATGCACTTCTGCCTCTTCTGATCATTGTTACCCCATATTATTATTTGTCACTCAAAGAGTAAACCATTCGCTTGTATCTTTGCTACAAAAAAAAAGAGTGGATGGCCTATGAGGCTTCAGGTAATTTAAAGAAGCTGGAGAGGAAGAAAAAAAATAGAAGTATACTTTTAAGGAGATAGAACTCCTGTTCCTATGTTTGTTTTGTTTTGTTACAGATCTCCTGTTCCCGTGTTTGTTTTGTTGTGTTTGCTTCAAGTCGTATGACACAAACAGATGCTACCTCAGTGGATATAGAACTTTATTAGAAATTCAACGCAGAGGTGTTTCTACTGAGCTATTCTAATAGTGATTTCACTGTTTTTCAATGAATCACCACTACAATACCTCTGTGTCCTATAACAGTTATGCATATTCTACATATTGCTTTAAAACTGTACATGGATATTTGGTTATTGAGACTATTTTAATTAAGCTCTTTATATGAAAAGTCCTTTGCAATATAAACTTTTTATAGAAAAGTTAAAAGCTGATGTTTTCTTTTTCTTGTGTAGTTGTGTTTTTCTGTGTGACCATAGATGATGACAACTTACACATTAGAGATCCTCCCTGGAAACAATATAAACCACCTTTTTTCACTGGCTATTTTCCCCAGTTAGTTAAAACTTTTAGCTTTCTTCAACTATTTCTAGGTATTACACCTTGCCAAGAAGTTAAAATTCATCCTAAGCTGTAATATACTTAAGGACATTCCATTAGGTATTCCATGAGTCAATCTTATATATTAAGAGTGGAGGTGCCTAACATTTGGTTCTAAAATAGAAACTATGAAAGAGCTTTAGGGAATCTGTTGACCACTGAAGTGGTGTGAAAAAAATTTCAGAAGCATGTGTCTGAGTATATTTTTCCCCCTAAGGAAAGTATCCTAGCTTTTTTCAAATTCTCAAAAAGGTCTATAATGCAAAAAATGTTATTAAATAATAATAAGAGAAATTTTGATCTTTAATGGGAAACTCAAGAGAAAAGGGATGCTACCATGTTCTCAGAATTTCCATTTTCTATTTATCTTGATGAAAAACAGGTTTAATAAAGTGTCAGCGTCTGCAGGTGGTAGGGTTATGAATATGTAAAGTTAACCATGACATAATCTGCTCAATATTACATATCATCATAGCAATAATTGCTTTTTTGTTCAGTGGTCAGTGTGCCTGCCAGGAAACATAATCCAAATATGAATTAAATGCAAGAAGCATATCTCCATGATATCACAATTAAGCTCAGTGCAGACAGACCTGAACCTTAAAGACAAATTTATAAACTTTCAAGGGTTTGTCACATAAATGGTAAGAATTCAGGGCTCAAGGATAAAATTTTACAAAAATACACTAGAATCATTTATATGATAACAGTTCTGAAATTTAAAATTATCAGATATAAAGATTTTCCTCTTAATGAACATTCAGTTATGTTAATCCTGGAAAATAATCACTTTTGGTGCTTTTGTGTCTAGAAATCAGGGTCAGATCACTGTTTCAAGTCATTTATTGAAGGGAAAAAAAGGAAGCACCAAGACAGAAAGAAGGAGGGAAGAAGAGAGGAGGGTGGAAATAAGAATGAAAGAGAGTATTTTTTACACTCACTGCAAATTTGCAGAGAAACTTCCATCTCCCTCTAAGTTCAGCTGATATTTTCCCGACTTTACTGTATTAGTTAGGAGACTGGCAGATTAGGCAGCTGAAACGAAGAGACTAAAAAACAAAACAAAACAAAAAGGCAGGGTAGCTTAAAATATCAGAAATTTATTTTAAATCAAGGTCTAGAGGTGAGTGATCCAAGCTGGCAGTGTAGCTCTGCTTAAGATGGTCACTTGGATGCCCAGATTCCTTCCATCTTGTTCTACCACAATATCCAAAAACTCCGTTTTGCGCAGGGTCACTGGCTGTGCCTCACTATACGTTCTAGCCTTCTCTCTCCCATCACATGAACCCCATGGAATGTCAGAAAGACCACATTTCCCAAGCTGCCTTGCAGGTAGGTAAGATTATTTGATTAACTTATGGGCAACAGCATGTGCACATGCACAACAGCATGATATACAAAAATTGAATCATGCTTTTAAAGGAGCAGAGGTGACCTCCCTTGCCTTTTTTTTTTTTTTTTTGCGGTATGCGGGCCTCTCACTGTTGTGGCCTCTCCCGTTGCGGAGCACAGGCTCCGGACGCGCAGGCTCAGCGGCCATGGCTCATGGGCTTAGCCGCTCCACGGCATGCGGGATCTTCCCGGACCAGGGAACGAACCCGTGTTTCCTGCATCGGCAGGCGGATTCTCAACCACTGCGCCACCAGGGAAGCCCTCCCTTGCCTTTTATTCTCTAACAGGCATCATGGAGAGCCACAGCAACACAGTAAGGGTGGTGAAGGATGAAAACACAGGAGCCTATACCTAACACCATAGAACCAAGCCACTGTACCAGCAAAATGGGTTTTTATGTGAGAAAGAAATAACATTCTACTGTTGTTTAAGTCGATGTTACATAAACAAATTTATGTCACAGCAACTGAGCCTATATCCGAACTGTTGCATCAATACAATACTTGCTGCACTTCTTCCCATTCTTCTTCTGCTACAAGCATACTTGTAAGTTCCTCCCATCCACATTTTTTTTCATATTGGGTTATTTGTTACAAGCAAAATAAATGAAGGCACCATAGAAATTTAGAGTTCCCATTACAAAAAAAAATAATTGTCTCCAAAACTTTTACTTATCTAACCATCCAAATGTCCATATCCAGAAGAGAATCAGCCGTGACACCTGTCCAGTTCTGTCTATTGATTCCAATGTAAGTTGTCTAAGAACAGAAATTTTTGCCTAAAGCTGTATGTACTAAATTTTCCACTGAATACCATGTAGCAAGCAGCATAAAAATAAGAATGAAATAGTGGGAAAAAATAGATTATGAAAAAGATAATAGGATAGAGTTGAAAGCAATATGTCAGAGGTGTAAATTATGGGTGGGAGCTAGAATGGTGAAGAGAGAGGTGTCTCTGAAGAAGACAGAGGGATAGCTGATCTGCCTTTATCATTGGCTTGCTGCCTATTTTCTTTCAGGTTAGGCCTTATTTTATTTTATTTTTATTAAGCACAAGCATGGTTGCTTTAGGCATGTCCTTTTTTGATAGCTACAACTTCCTCTTCCTACCTTTCATCTCTCACTAATCAATACACAATGAAGTGCCAGAGTAATTTCATTTTCATAAGACTCATACCACTTCCTGACACTTTTCACATTTCTTCGCTAATTATTTTCTGATTTTTGACACCAGATGGAGAGTTTTCGTCCTAACAGGCATTTGTTCTCCACACATTGGTCCAACTTCTTTTTCTCAGGCCTGGCCTGTCAAGATTTTCTGGAGGCCTTTATTCCTGTCAACCCACCCCAAAAAACATCGTGTCCTAGTATAACTTTGTCCTTACCTCCTAAGTAGTTGTTTTTATTCATCTAATATTCACTAGTATTGTCACAAAACACTTCTTTAAACTTTCATAATGCCCCTCAATTATTACTAAGGAGACTTTCATGGAGGAAAAAAAAAGATGAAAATAAGAAAGTGTTAATATCTGTCAGGGCTGGGGCAAAATATATTACAAAATATATGTAGTGGGTAAAAGACTTACAACCTGTTTTTCAAGTAAATACCTGCCCTGTGCGGTCTAAACTAAGTTTTAATTTTAAACTATAGCTCTTAACAAATGTACCTCAAAATTTGATTGTAATATTATAATACAGTACAGTATTATAACAAAGTATCCTTCAGAATGTGTTAGGCATAATGGCTGTATCCCCACTACTATCTACACAATCTTTACTTTAGAACATTTTTGGATCTTAAATACAAAAAGGTAATGATAAGAACAGTTGTTTTAACGTCTCACAGCCTATGCACATTAAGCCCAAAATAAATATAAGTTTAATATATCACATACTTGGCATATGTTTACTGCAACTTTGCCTATAAATAATTTCCATTCTGATGTGCTTTCCTATTCCTTGGATGAAAAAAGATAAGGATACTAACACTATAGGGTGATGTTAATGCATACTGCAAACTGTTACCTTTTGCTGGCTGATACACCTGTGAGTGGCCCAGGGTGAAGTGGAGGGAAGGTAATTGAAATTTCCAGGGACTGACACTCTTCACAGACATCACGGGGGACACCTTCAGTACCCACGGATGTTACAGGCATACTTGGTTAGAAATCACAAATGCTCCTGAGAGGACAACAGACCTCAGAAACTACTTATGTAACTGTTAGACCGCATACTCCTTAAAATCAGGGCAACTAATTTTCACCCTCCCTCACAGGACAGAAGAGAACATTCACAGGCCCTGTTGAAATTAACCACCTCATGTCTAGCCAGCCTTCTTAATAAATCTTTGCTGAATGAATAAACAGTAACTATGTGTACAAGATACATAGAAAATTTAATTAACACATTCATCTTTAAGTAAAAAGCCTTAAGGTAAGAACCAACAAAGCAGGTACAGATCCAGATGAGCCTCCATCACTTCCACATAAATTCAAAGGGAACCTGAATGAGTCCAGTGCTGAGACTTTTTTGGTTTATTTGTGTAGAACAGGCTTATGCATTAATGTAGAGAGAAGGGCAACAGAACACTCTGGAAAGTAGAAAAGAAATTAGAGTCATTATTGTGATTCTGCCACAAAGGGAATGCAGAAGCTTAGACTAATTGCTTAGATGCACAAGTCTTTCTCTAAAGAGCCTGTGTTATGAATTGAATTGTCTTCCCAAAATCCATATGTTGAAGTCCTAAACTCCAGTACCTCAGAATGCGACCTTATTTGGAGATAGGGTCTTTATAGGGGTAATCCAGTTAAAAGGAGCACATGAGGGTGGACCCTAATTCAGTGTGATTGGTGTCCTTTAAAAAAAAGGGAAATTTAGACACAGAGAGATATGCATACAGGGAGACTACCATATGAACAGGAAGATGGCCATACAAGCCAAGGAGAGAGGCCTGGAACAGCTCCTCCCCACACAGCCTCAGAAGAAACCAGCTCTTGAATTTGGACTTCTAGCCTCCAGAACTTTGACAGAATACCTTTCTGTTATTTAGGACATACAGCACAGTACTTTGTTACAGCTGCTCCAGCAAACTAATACAGTCTCTAACTCTAAAATACTGTGATGTAGAGGAGGGTAGACTTCAACAAACCTGGGAAAAAATCCTACTGGATGTGGACTGGGAAAAAAACGTGTGCATTTGGGGGATTTGTATGATACACCAAGTCTGAGAGCAAGCAGAAGCAGTAATATATATTCAGGAGACACAGTAAAAAAAAAAAAAAAGCAATAATATTAATTTTAATTAAAATCTCCAGAGGCTATAGCTGAAGAGCAAATGCTAAATGCTTTTAATGAGGCTGAAGTAGCCAAGTAATGGGCTCTGCTACAGGAGAAAAGAGGGAGGGAGCCACCAAGAGAATCAATATTAGAAGTGTTAAAGATTCACAGTGTCTCTACATGAAATAAACAATACTGGCATCTTTTTCCCAAGTTCACTATTTAACATAGTCTGGCTGAAACAAGTAGGAACTTTCTGAACCATTAAATTAAACAGTTTTCAAATACTATTAAAGTGATTCCCATTTTTATTCTTTAAAATTAAAAAAAAGTCACCGAATATAAATAAGTAACAAACACACAAAAGTATATTTCTATTGATTTGAATTTATCCAAACCAGTGTAAGGTGGCATTTACACTATGAACAGGGAGGCATATCACATGTCATAGTCAACATAAAGAAATACAAATATCAATTTTAAGCTGAACCTCATGACCCCATGAATATATTGCAAGACAACCAATTGAACAATATGACCCACATTTCCTCTCTAAGAGAGAAACCAGCTAGATGATCATTGTAATTAGTTCTCTGCAAGTAGTTCTCATTATTTAGAAATATGTATTTAAAAATTGAATTTACATGTTTAAGTTACTAACAACAAAAGTTTAAGTATTTTAAGTTGTAATTTTCTATTTTACTACTCTGATTCTAATTCTGTATTACTACTCTGTTTCTTCTGAAAACTCTTCATCATTAATTGTTTCCAAAAGAACAAGGCAAGTTTCTGAAAATCATTAAGTTAATATAACCAAGTAAGATACAGTAGCCATGTGATTATTCTCTGCTACAGAGCTAAGAAAGCTTCTCAAGTATACGTTAGTAACATTTTGATAAAATGTTATCCAATTTTATATATTCTTTTAATCGAAAGAATTTTTAAGATGGTGTTTGAATTCTCAGATGTAATAGATAAATATTTCATACCAAAGTTGGCTCTAAAGCAGAATTCCACTTACTGAATTTCATTTTCCTTTTAATTCTCATTGTAATGTGCAAAAAACTTCAGGCATAGCGCAACTGGAGGACAGATTGTTTGCCTGAACAGTCCGATGCTTTTGTTCTCCCTTGTTGAGTAGAAAAAAATAGTATAGAGAATAAAAGAGAAACCACCCTTTCATCCTAATATAACTGATAAATCCAAAAAAGAAATCACTTAGGCCTGAATAATCATAATGTATTCGTTTAGTTCTCTCAATATAAATTCAGCAAAAATAAAATTCAACAATACATCCTATTGCTGAGTAAAAAGAGAAGCCAATTATAACAATGATGACCAATACGAGTAGGCAACACTTACTGAGTGCTTATTAAGTGCCAGGCACTGGTCTAATTGCTTTACATGTGTTAACTCACTGAATCTTCATAAGCAAGCCAAAAGGTTGACACTACGATTACATTTATTTTAATGATGAGAAAAATGAAGCACAGAGATAGTAAAGAATATGCCCAAGAACAACACTAGGAAGGGGCAGTCTAGCTTCATAGTTCTTGCTAAGACCCGTTTTGCTACACTGCCTCTGCAAAGAAGACATATATAGACAGCTCCATCTGAATGCCTCCAATGAGCTAAGCACCGTGTATTTGATTTATGTGAAATGTCTGTTGATGAGGGACTAGCACTTACTGAGGTTAAGCTGTTCAAGGTCACTGGTACTCAGTGATGGCAGGAATTTGTATGTGTATCTGAATCCACAGCTGGGGTTCCTTTTACAATGTTCACCTCCAGGTTATAAAGGACCATAGGCTAGCACAGCAGTCTGAAAATTACTGCCCACAGGCAAAATCTAGCCTGCCACCAGTTTTTGTAAATAAAGTTTTATTGGAGCTTATATGAACCTTGTTCATTCATTTACTATTGACTATGGCTGCTTTTCTGCTATAAGGACAGAGTAGAGTAATCATAACTGAGACTATACAGCCCACAAAGCAGAAGTGATTGGTTGTCTGGGCCTTTACAAAAAATGTTTGCTGACCTCTGGTCTAGGATGTCCCTAGATGAGATCTTAGCAGAATTAAAAGAACATTGTTGGATTATAGTTGCCATCTTTTGTATTTAATTTACTAATAGGTAAAAACTGCTAAAGAAATTAAAAAAAAAAAAAAAACCTAAGGAGACCAGAATTCCTGCTATGGGTTAAATTGTTTTCCCCATGAAGATGTGTTGAAGTCCTAATCCCTGGTACCTATGAACGTGATATTGTTTGTAAGATAGAGTTCATGAAGATGAAATCAAGTTAAGACGAGGTCATTCGTATGTACTGTAATCTATTGTAATATGATTGCTGTCCTCATAAGAGGAAAACACCAGGGAAGACTGAGACACAGAGAGAGAACAGCATGTGACGATGGAGGGAGAGATTGGAAAAATGCAGCTGCAAGCCAAAGAATGACAAGGATTGGTGGCCACCACCAGAAGCTGGGAAAAGGCAGGGAAAGATTTCACCCAGAGTCTCTGAGATATCATGGTTCTGCTGACACCTTGATTCCAGACTTTCAGTCTACAGAACTGTGAGGGAATAAATTTCTATTGCTTTGAGCAACCATTTTGTGGCACTTCATTACGGCAGCCCTAGGAAACTACTACAGTGCTCTTTAGGATATACAGAGACAGAGGTTAGCACTAAATTACTTACTTTGAATAGTGTATCACAGGTTATCAGCTGACCATTTGTTTTTCTTTAGTAGACTTATAATTGGGAGCTATCCATTCAGCCAGAGACAACATTTCCCTGCCCCCTGCCAGCTTTAGTCAGGGTCAGAAGACTTGTACTCATCAACAGAATATCAGTAGCAGTATAATGACCAAAGTGACTAAGGAAGCAGTCTGCATTCTTCAGGCTGGATGCAGAGGATCTAGAAGAAGGTTCAAAAGCCCAAGGGATGGTGGAGTCACAAGATGGAAGGAGCCCGAGCACTGGAAATATTCATGAAATAAAACCCTCTCCTCTGCTAACTGATCTGTATGTCAGTGAAAAGTAAAACTCTGTTAGGTTAAGCTGTTAGAATGTTTTTATGTTATATCAGCTAATATTACATCAACTTCATTAACTATTAAACACAAAATCAAGTTTGTAGAACTTGAGCTCCTCATAAGTATTACAATATGATGGCCCTATAAAAACCAAATGGAGAAGGACATCACCATTGTAAAGTTCATAGACATATCAACCCAAATTCAAGCAATATTTGCCATCAGTGCAAAGACCACAGAAGAGCCATATAAAATATTTGGCAAGAGGACATCCAAACTACGGCTACATGGTGAACAAAAAATGAGTAAACTCTCAGAATTTTGGCCATATGTTTAGAGGTAACATGAAGTACAAAATCTAGCAATAAGATTTAGTTGGGGACATCTGGGAAAGAAATGCAGCCCAAAGATCAATGTGATGCATAGCCAAGACTGGGCTTGAAGCAAAGTTTGAAACAAGAGGTGAGGATACATGAGTCACAGACAACTTTCCTTCTTGCAAACAATGGTTTCTAAGTGATGCCAAAATGTGATATTTCCGTGGGTGCAGAGAGGAAATCAATTGGTGCTATTTTTGCACCTCCTAGATGGGATAACACATGTTGAGAGCAGTGTCTGTCAAGGATGGGTCTTGAAACCTGCAACTCCATAGAGGCTATTTGTGACTAGAAGAACATTTACCTGCCTTGAGAAAAGAAAGATGAAATATTAAATGCAAAAATTTCCAAATGAGACATTCTATGTTTTTCCTTTCTTTTTAAAAAAATTAAGTCTATTTGATTATTGTCTGAATTTGCATAAGCTAAACTTTGATTTATGAATTGATTTTTATTAATGTTTCCCTTGCATGTGATTGCAAACTTCTTTTTTATAATAAGTCCTAAAGAGACTGCAGGTTTATGTCCTGGGGCAGCATGCTACTGTACCATCAGTGGCTATGTCACCATCTTGGAACTGGCATTCTCCCTTGTAATATTTCTGTGCTATTTGACAGAAGGAATCCAAGATTATCATGTTGTTCTCCATCATTAGCTGGGGTTAAAAAAAAAAAAAAGAAAAAGAAAAAAAGGTCGGTAACATCCTTGGCTCCCTTTTGATTTTGTATATTTTTAATTCATTCTTTTTCATTTTACTAATTCTTCTTCATATAGATGAACTATCTTTGCAGACGAAAACTCAAAATGTAAAGTAAAAAATCTTTAAGTAGAAGTCAAACTGTACATCAGAAAGCTAGAGTTACAGATAGAAACATCTGTCAACATATGGCAATGCAGATGCATCATAACACCTTTGGGTTTGACAGCTTTGCACTGGATGTGCTCTTGAGTAAAAGACCAAATTGCTTTTGTTTTCTTGGATTCTGAAACAATAGGTCTATGCTAGGGATCAAGAATTTTCATTACTAGATCCTGGCTTTCATCAATCACACTTGCATAAACATACATATTTTTTCTTTTCTCCATCAGGGGTCTATCATTTAGTTTAAATGGTTTAAATGCACACAGGGAACAAAAGGATAGAAAAAAAAAAACACTTGGAATTGCTGTTACACAAACAGATGTCTTTAGATAAGCATCATAAAATGGAAAGCACTGAAGTTTCCTCGTCAAAGTAGCTATATCAGAAAATATACAATGGCTGTTCCCAAGTGTTCAGAAAAGGCAGACACAATTCAGCAAGGAACTTAAGTCAACAGTGCAATGTATAAAACTGGAGTTTTGCAAGCTGTAACATTTTGTATGATCCTAACATGCAAATGAACCCAAGTCACCATTTCTTCATCTTAAAAATAGCATTATAATAGGGATTAAATGAGGTGATGTATGTAAAACACTTAGCACCATGCCTGGCATACAGGAATTTTGCCAGAATTGGTATCTTGAAAAAGTGAATATTCATAACAGTTGGTATCATTAACTGAAGTCCTAGTTAGTAGTGCATGAATTTTTATTTCTCTCAGAATACATTTCTGACAGCACTATTGAAAAGTAGTGAAAATGATGGATTTTACAAGATGTGTAATGATGGATAATAACTATTAATAATAACTAATGTGGCTTCAAATTTGAGTCTTTTCTGGGGAAAGGTTTTGTGACATCCTCTTATAGAAACACCAACACGATTGACAGAACTAAATATTAACATATATTAAAAATACCATGTGATTTTTAAAGCGCATCTTAATCTGAAACTATATGTTGTTTCATATAGTTTGAGTTTCTCGAAATGAGAATTTCATTTCTGATAAAATTCAAGCAGCTCTTTTGAATAGTCCTACAATCAGACTGAAAAATGAATGCTATTTTCCCTGCAGGTGATCCATATGGGTGACAGGGCAAAATAGGCATATTCCACATCATCCCATGCAGTCTGTCTTCCCCTTTCTCACAAGGAAAGTGGCAACACCAGTGAATCACCAAACCTTCTGTGGGCTCCTACCAAGTGAAACACACTGTGCCAGGCTCTCAGATGGATCCACGGATGTATAAAACCTTGCCTTTCCTTCCTCCAAGAAGTTTACAACTTTGATGATAAGACACAGGAGAAAAACATGAAAATATGAATGCAAAAGATATTGGATATGTCATGTACCATCTCAAAAAAGTCTATTTTCATTGCTTTTAGCTCATTAATTATTCTATTATTAAGTGCCTTGGAGTATATGACAAATGTTCTAGATTATCACAAAGCACATCACAAAGCATACACATTTTCTCCCTGCTTGGATTATATCCTTTAAAAGTCAAACAATTTCCTTGATGCGGGTACTTTGAGAAATATTAAATTGGCCCTTCACCTCCAGCACCACCTTTCTCCTACCTTAACACACAGAGGCTAATTCTATATGGAATAACGGAATCAAATCAGAACTGAAAGTTCAAACCAGCAATAATGCTTAATCTGTGGTTTGAGTTTCTGGAAAGCCACAGAGAGAGCTGATCTATGCACCCTTACAGAAAGCCTGGGCTGAAATATCAATTTGATCTCTTCACCCTAGGCAAACAGAATCTCTGATAGCAGCAACGCAGGGTGTTAGAAAGACATTTGCCATTTCTACCACACGAATCTTAGTTTTAACTCACACTTAACGGTAGAGTTATATTTCCTATTCCTCCTTCTGTCTAGCTCTGTGTTCTGGGGAAAAAAAATTATTGCAAGTTTGCTGCCCTATCAAATGAGAGCCACATACAGAAACTTCTTTATTAGCTGTTGGAGGGCTTCCTCTGTTCTTTTACAGCCCTATTTCTCTATAAACTATTGTCTTATTCCAGTTTACCATGTAAGGATTTCACAGGAGTAAAAACCCATCAAAAAGCACACTACTTTTTTTTTGCCCAAGATACTATTTGTGGAAAGCATTTTCCTTTTATGGCCATGGCTAGAAAGCAAATGATTACTCAGCAAAGCTATCTAAGAAAAATATTCATTTGCTTCATTTCACAGAAATGCAACCTGAAAACCTGAACAGAAAAGTTAGAAAATAGAGCAAATTTGATCTAACATTATAGCCACGTCATGTAAAAATGACTCGATTGAAAATGTCTGAGTCAAAAAAGGGAGGCAGTAGTGTGTGACAGAAAGCATATGGACTTTGGGGTCAAACAGATCTGTTGTGTCCTCAGTTTCAGTCTGTTACCTTAAGTTTACAATGTTAATAATAATACTTTCTTGGAGATGTTTATAATAATACGTTCTTGAAATCATGTAGATTTCAAAAGTAAACCTGTTAGGTAATAAGTGAAAGTAAACTTCTCTAACCACCCCTCATTAGTCACACGTAATAAAAGGCTAAACTTCCTGATATAGTACTTTAGCATGGAAATACCAGCATCATTCATTTTGCCAAGGAAAGCAATGAGGGTAAAGGAAGGAACTGGAAGGAGTCATATGACACTGAGCAGAATAGCTCAAGATTATCAGCTAATAACAGAGCTTTAAAAAGGTAAGAGTGGAGTCATAGCATGTTCACTTAACAAATGAGAATTTAACTATACAGCTTCAGAGAACAAAACAGGGGGAGACCAGGCTGTGTACAAATTTTGTCCAATTTTCCACCCCATGAATATATGCCCCCAAACGTGAGATGATAGCATTGGATCTGCTCTTCCCTCAGTCATTTTATTTTATTTTTTTATTATTATTTTTTTTTTTTGTGGTATGCGGGCCTCTCACTGTTGTGGCCTTTCCCGTTGCGGGGCACAGGCTCCGGACGCGCAGGCTCAGCGGCCATGGCTCACGGGCCCAGCCGCTCCGCGGCATGTGGGATCTTCCCAGACCGGGGCACGAACCCGTGTCCCCTGCATTGGCAGGCGGATTCTCAATCACTGCGCCACCAGGGAAGCCCTCCCTCAGTCATTTTAGTTCCAACCTTCTGCTCAGCATGTGAGGATCTTTCCATGCCAAGCGTGATTCAAGGGTCAAATGACACATGGTTTTCCTACAACATATTCTATGAGTATGCCAACTACTTTGGCTGGTACCTAACTTAAGAGTCCATTACTCATCACCAGAGAAAATAACCACTATGTTGGAAAGGCAGAAGGTATGTACAGTTGTATCAATTCTTTTGCATGAGGTTTTCTAAGGTAATTTTCCTCCAAGTATGATGCCATTGTAAACCGCTAAGAATACGTATAAATTACCGTTTACTTTCAATGATTGTCTCATGACCTAAATGTCATAGCTATCAGAACTCTACAAGAGTACAAGCTGATGTTTAATATGGTTAAAGCAGCCATTGCTCAGATCTCCTCTGTGATGATGATGGTCCAGCCTCTGTTTAAGTTCCTGAAAGGATGGGCCCTCACTACTTGCCAGGTTTCCCATTTTATTTCTGCATATGCCCCATTTGAATGCTCTAATACTGATCAGAAGCTACTTTTCCTGTAACTTTTAATTAGAGTCCTAAATACTACATCTTAATTCCTCCTGAACATGACAAATCTTCAAATATTTGAAATTTTAAAATGGTCTTATAAACATCCCAAGTCTTATATTGTTCAAGTCAAACATTATTAATATCTTCAACCTTTCTTTGTATGACCCGTTCACCATCCTGAATTCCTACCTCTTAAAAATGATTCCAGTTCTTTAAGTGTATTTTGTCACTTGTTACCTGAGATGCCTAAAAAGAAGCACAATTGTTGGCTTGAAATTTTGGGAGCTTCCCAGGTAAAATCTGAAACTGGCCTCTGACACAGCAGGCAAGGAGAGACCAAAGAACGAGGTAAATCACCTCAGGTTAGAAGATGACAGGTTAAATAAGCAAGGGAACTTACATAGGATGCTTGTCTTGGGCAGTGGCAAGACGATGAGTAGATCTCCATGCCCACTTGCCAGAGTCTTAAAAGTTTGTATGGAGACCTTCACTGGGTTCAGTCACATATACTGTCCAGATGGTCTCAACAACACACTGCTCTCTCAAGACTGTGTCCTTGAAAATGGCACCCGCTGTGGAAACAGTGGGTAGAAAGTACATTTCAAGGATGGAGGTGGGGCCGAGGAGCCTCTGATGGCCTGGGTCCAGCTTTTGGGTCAACCAGAGGTCTCGTCCTCTTGGTGACCTCGCCTGACAACAATACAACTAGTAGTGTCTGACCGATGCGGTACCATCTCTCGGCTCCTATTTCTCATATGCTATAATCTTAATCAAGCACTCTAAAATCAATGGGCTCATTTTGTTGTGAGAGCTACACTGAGTGCTAACTTATGTTAAACTTATGATCACATGCAATTCCTGAAGATTATGTTCATATATGCTGCTCTCAAAATTTATCTCCCTCATTCTTTATTTGAATATTGCCTTTTTTAAAGTTTCCATTATCCGTATTAAATAGCATCTTATAAGACCCCACCCTTAATCCAGCCTGTAAGAACATTTTGCACTGGTTTGCTTCGAGATGTTTACATATTGGATCAAGCCATGGTATCCTGGTAACCAGGAATGTGGGACGGCATCAGAAGTTTCCTCAGCTGAACTTTGAAAATACAAATATTTTTCCTTTACCGTATAAGATGACTGTTTTGGAGAATACAAAAGCACCTAATTTTTATGGACTGACTTTATTGTACAATAAACAGTCTGTCATCCATTTAAGTTTAACATAGAGTCTATATAGCCTGCAGATTCAGGAATGAACAAAAATTAAACTACTTTCCTTAGTAAACTAAGCTCCGTTGACAATATAATTGTGTGCTTATGTTTGGGTGTGTGTTTTCCAATAATTTGTCTTTCTAATATAAAAGTTAAAGGACTTTCTCGCAGTAATTGTTTACTAACTTTGAGTCTACAACTTTCTCTTTTTTCAAGGAAGGAAGAGAATTAATATTGCACTTATGGGTTTATTTACATGTTGGTCTCTCACTATAAGCCCGAATGTCCTGAGAGGTGAGGGAACATGTTCTAAATGGTTTTTGTTTCGAGCATAATTAATATGCTCCTACTGTAATTAACACATTCCACTGAATGAATAAATATATTAATGAATGAATGAAAAAGTCATAGAACCCAAAATCAATAAGGGGACAAAGAGATGGTCTTGGAGTAATTAACCAACTTCCTCTCTGGTTGCAGAATCCCTCTGCCAGTCTTTTGTGCCGCTGTGTTGAGCCAATTACAGATTAATTACAGTGAATTTCTTGATTACTGGCACGCCATCTAGCTATTTTGTGGATTACCTATCACAACTACTGCCGAACTTATCTGCTGCGCGCCAGCATATGTCTGAATTACAGTCAACTTCAGTGATAGCAGCTGCATGCTTCAGGAAAGCACATTTATGTTGATAATTCTGTACAGAATACATAATTATGAAATTCATTCTGGTGGGGGCTGGAGAGAACCAAAAGGCATTCCAAAATAAAATGAAAACTTTGTTTATTAATTCCCAAAGTAGATGAGATGACTTAGATAAAGAGGTTCAAACAATTTATCTGTATCTTTCCACGATAGCTTGATGGAGCATAATTAATATGGAGCCTAACTGGCTACCTGTCTCTGATAACTGATAATAATTGTGCTTTATTAATTCATTCTTTCATCTAACAAATATTTACGAAATGCTACAGTGTACTGAGCAAAATGCTAGGTGTTAGAGATCAAGCATTAGGCAAGAATAATTATGGTTCCTGCCCTTAAGGAGCTTAAAATTTATTTATTGAAACAGACCCTGTGGTAGGCAAGAATGGCCCCCCAAAGATGTCCACACCCTAATCCCTGATACCTGTGATTATGTTATGTTACATGTCAAGAAAGAACTGAGGTTGCAGATGGAAGTAAGTTTGCTAATCAGCTGACTTTAACAGAGGCAGATGATCCTGGATTACCTAGGTGAGTCCAATGTAATCGGATGGGTCATTAATTGGGGAAGAGGGTGGCAGAAGAATCAGAAATAGAGAGATGACATCAGGATAAAGAATTGATTGGCCACTGCTGGCTCTGAAGATGAAAGGGGACCACAAGAAGAAATGCAGGCAGCCTCTAGAAGCAGAAAACACAAAAAATGGATTCTCCCCTAGAGCCGCCAGAAACAAATGCAGACTTGCCTGACACCTTGATTTCAGCCCCATGAGACACATTTATGATTTCTGACCTACAGAGTTATAAAACATGAATCTGTGTTGTTTTGAGCCACTATGTTTGTAGTAGTTTTTTGTACAGCAGCAATAGGAGACTAAGACAGACCTTCAATAAATAATCAATCAGATAAGATTTTAATTGCAATTGTATAACGTAGAATAAAGACTGCAGAAAATGTTATAAATATGTACCTAGGAAAACTTACCAAAATTGAGACTTCAGGAAAAGCTTCCCTGAAATTTAAGCTGAGATTTCAGGAAGGAAGAGATTTCAAACAAAATGAAACGAATGTGGAAGCGGTTTGCAGGAACAGAGAATAGCATGTATGTATGATCTGAAGAGAGAAGAAAGCTGGTAATGCTCAAAACCTGAACAGCCTCTGTGGATGATGCAAAGTGATTTTGTGAAGAAGAGGCCTAAGGCAATGCTAGGAAAATAGCTGGAGTTCAGACTATGCACGGTTTTATAGACCATAACACAGATTTTCACCTTTATCCTATGGGCAATGGAACTTTCAGAGGGCTTTATACAGGAAAGAGATATAACCAGATTTGTATTTTAAGATCATTCATGCTCAATTTTTGGATTACTCACTGAATTGGGAAAGAGAATGTAAACATAGGAAGATTGTGCTGGACGCTCATAGCAGTGTAGATGGGAGGTAATGGAGGCTGGTACTGGGGTTATTACAGCAAAAATGCAGAGGAAAGGATGGACTCCGGATCCCTTTGAGACACGGACTCTGTAGGACTTGGTGATTATTTGGAGGTGGGATGAAAATAGAAGAGCTGGCAGCAATGATTCCTAGACACCAGTATTAACAATGGTTCCATACACTGAGATGAAAAATATGTTGGCAAAGCAGCCTGGGAAAAAAAGATCAGGGGTTCCTTTGGGAATCTGCTCAGTTTAAGATGCCTATGAGAAATCTATGCAAAGATGGTTAAGAATGTAATTGGAACACTGGCCTTTTTAGTATCCAGCAAGATGGCACATACTTGGCACGTTTGCTGCCACTCCTTAATCAACCTTCCGTTGGTCTCAGAAATCTTCCCAAAACACTGTTCCCTATAACAATCACCAAGTGAAGGAAGTTGGTATTGGGAATAAATTTATTTTCTATCCATGATCTAGACTATAAGCAGCAGCAAACCTTAAATTGTTATTGGAACTGCTATTAAAAGGAAAAAATGCTAGTACTCACAGCAAATTTTTAAATTATTTTTCCACTTCTCTCCTCTTTTTTGTGCTTCCTTCCACTTTTCTATTTGAATTTGATTTTAATGGTTTCCATTAGAGATTTCATCATAATGGGGAGCTAATTTGTTGGAATAGATATGTGTCAACTTAACTCATTTGAAAAAAAAAAACCTCAGTATATAATCCTAGTATACTTTACCATCACCACTACCATTCTCCTACACACACATGCACACACACACACACACTTTCTAAAACAGGAAAACCACTTCCGTTTCTCTTTTAGAATTTCTTTCTTTGGTTTCAAAAAATTGATTAGGTGTGTGTGTTCTTTAAATCTGAAGATGTTTTGCACCAATAGTTGCTCAAAGTGGTTAAGAATATCTATTTATATGTTTCTGTATGAAAATGACATATTTCCTATGACAAGTTTTTTTTGGCTACTAGATTGTAGTCATCTATAGCATACTCTAAAAAATTGAATAATTCCCTTATGCCATTTCCATCACTTTTTACTGAGCACATAATTTTTTATTGGAAGGAGCCTGTGACTATGAGTACAAATCCCAGAGTCTTGGAGCAGCCGCAGCCCCACTACTAAGTAGCCATTTTCCTTTGGACAAGTCACTTTAAATTTTCCTATGGGTTTCAAAAGTAAAATAAGAGTCTTGCACTAAATAATTCATAAGTATTTTAAAGCCTTAAAATGCTATAAGCTTAATACATAAGATTATAATGTCTTAAGTGTCACTATGAAATTACACACTGCATGTTAAATATGATTTCTCTCAAAGTGCACAAATAGTACCACGTGTTATTAATATAGGGCTGTAGATGCACGGAGTTCAATTGGAGGAAAAATTACCATGATGAGATGGAATAAAGATGATCTGAATAAGGAAAATAAAAGGGGAAAAAAGCAGTAGATATACATGTGGACCAAAGGTTCAAAATAGAAGGTCAATAGATAAATGGAGCATAGTGGAGATGTGTGTATTATGGGGAGGGGTGGTTAACATAAATCAAGTCATAAATATCTCTTATTTAACATTAGCTGTTGTGAAATCAAGTCACAGTGGCTAAGCCTATGTTATAGCAGAATCAGAAAGGCTTAAAACAATAGGAGACTATGAAGATGATATAACTCGAGCTTCTCATACGATTAAATTTCTGCCTCAGTCACTGATGTTTTTCGTTAGTTTTTATCACAAGTAGCAACAAATTCCTCGTAAACTATACCTATGCTTCAGTAGGAAAAAGAATTATTTTGCCTATCTTTCCATATGATCATGTCTCTTATTCAAGTTGAACATATGCATTTCCCTATGATCCAATAATTTCACTTTTATTATATACCCAACAAAAATGTGTGTATATACACACCAACATACATGCACAAGAATATTTATAGTCATATTAACTATATGGCTTAACACTGGAAACAACCAAAATGTCCATCAATAATTAAATGAATAACAAACATGATAAATTAATCCAATGAAATACTATTCAGCAATAAAAATGGACAATTTACAGCTATACACGACTTAGATGAATCTCCTAAACATTTCGTGATTTTGAACCAGAAATCAATTTTAAAACAGGAAAATCTAAGAAGTCAAGATGGCAGCTACTAGTGGAGAGGAGGTAGGAAGTGATGTTTGGGAAACATATAGTTTATGGCAGGCTGGCCACATTTGTTTGTCAATTTATGAGGTACTTATATTGATGTGTTCATTATTTTAATGATTTATTGACTGGTACATTTAAAGTTTGTACATTTTTTTGTGCCAAATGTCAATACAAAATGTAAGCAATGATTTCCAAACCTCACCAATGAGCATATGGAGAAAAGTAAAATTAGGTAGAAATCACCATCAGACTTACATTTGAGTCATTCAACAGTCAATATTTAGGAACTCCTATTCATACTGAGAATACTTTAGGAGGCAGAAGGCTAGTCTTTGACCAGTAAAAATCTTACAAGCCAGTAAAAGTGAGATAGAGGTAAATAAATGATTGTGATACAATGTGATACACATTAGGGAGGGGTTCTCTGCCTGGGAACTACTGACATTTTGGTCTGGGTAATTCTTTACTGTGGGAACCTGGCTTGTGCACTGTAGAATGTTTAGAGGTACCATGCCTTCTACCCACTCGATGCCAATAGCACCACTTCTGGTTGTGACAACCAAAAATGCCAGAAAATGCCAAATGTTTCCCTGGGGGTACAATAACCCCTCGTTGAGAACCACTGTATTAGAGCCATATATGGCAGTTTAGGGTTACCAAATGGGGAATAGCTAACTGCTTAATCAGAGAATGAGGCATCGTTTTCTGGGCAGGAAACCAATATAATATCTTCTTCATCCCATTAAATTTTGGAGCAAGGGGGAGTTATTCCATAACTACAGGGCAAAAGTCCAATTTCCCTTAGTAGCACTCTAATCCCAGAACACAAATGAACTTGAAGAAAGCTTTAAAAATTACAAAAGGGAGACATTTATTGGTAATGTTAAAGCTTTCAGGCCAAAACATTTCCCTTATCTGGTTTTAATAAATATGAAAGAATTTATTTTACTCGTCTTTTCTCTTGTATATGACCAGAAAATCATTTATTTACTTATTTTTTCATTTCTTTAACTCACTTTGGGTAATAAGTTCTTATGAATTATGTTTCTATAATCATGTGGTTTGGAATTATACTAAATCAACCTCATGGTATTATATAAAACCTTTAAAAATGTAGTGCTGCAGATATCAGAATGTCAGGAGAACAAATATTTTCATTTCAAGTAAGAAAGACTAAAATCACGTGATGCTTCACCTGATATCACTTATAACCCTTATGTTGTTTAGCTGAGAAAAACTACTGAGAAAAGAGTAAAAAGCAAGATTTTTCTCAGCGTATTTATTTAAAACCTGCAGCAGCTACAGATTCAGCAGAGACGGCAAATTCTAAAAGGATATTTACAATTGCCATAAGATATCTTGGTAAAAACACTGTACAAAATATACTATCAATTCTGAAACATAATTCTGTGATATCTCACTATATGTACACTTAAAAGAGGGCTGTTTCAGAGGCAAATTTCTTCATTTCACAATGGCCAAGACATTAGGATGCAAACCCCTTATATGAATAAGGGTTACCTCAGCATGATTTTATACATTGTGAGGTCCAGATTGCTAAAGGCAAGAAAGTTTTCTGTGGGGAGAATAACATGATCCTGGCAATTCTGGGTCCTATAAAGGAAATATGTTAAGCTACAGAGAATTTCACACTGCTGGCATTTCTCTCTGAAATTTTTGGAGAGCCCAGAACAATTTTTGGCCTGCATCACCTCTAGGAATTTCCACTGGGTTTATACACTAAACATCATCACCTTATTACTAATTATTTTCCAGTTTAAAGAAATGTGTCATAAAAAAAAAAAAAAGAAATGTGTCATGGATAAGCTGGAAGACTGAGGATTAGAACTCAAAGGATCTGGGAAGCTAACTAGAGGTACAACATTGTTTTGACCTGTTTCTTCAACCATAAAATGAGGGCTTAAAGGCTGTCATTTCTATGGACCTTTTCAGCTTTCCTACAAGATAGACCAGACTCCTTTACGTGCCCTTAATAGGATTATATGTTTCCATGCTTAGAACTTATCCATAGCTTATAATTTGAAACTAATAAGGACCAAAGTGAATCAGAAGTTTAACGTTGAAAAAAAAAGTCAAATAAAAAACAAACAAAATACTTCTATGTTACTTAGACAGTGTGTGGCTGACTAAAATATGATTATTTTCTACCATTGAAAATATATCAACTATAAATAATTTGTATAATGTTATTTTGACAGGTACATATATCCAAAGATAATTATAATTGTGTTTATTTTCTAAACAAGAACAATAAAAACAATGTCCCTAAAACATTAAATAATATAGTACTATGTAAGGAATTAATGTGTGAAAACTATTCATTTAACTACATTGAATTTATGAACCATAAATTTTTAGAACTTGAGAATAGTCAAAAATCATCTAACATAAATCCCTCAATTGACAGGTAATGAAATAAGGGCTACAAAGCAGAAAATAGAAATCTTTTTCATTTTTTTCTTGTCATTTTGTTGCTTTTTCAACATAATGTGTATTTATAGCTATTTTTTTTGCTCAAGTGGTTATTATAACATAAAGTGTGGACAAAAAAGAAATACATGCATTAATTGCTCAGATGATTGTTGAGAGAATGTAATGATCACCCAGCCAGTCATGCTATACATCCATGCAGTTTATCATTAGGGAATCAGAACCAAGTGAGTGGGGGTGAATCAGAGAAAAGTAATTACCTCCACCGGAGAAACGACTCAAGATTGTGTAATGCTAATGTTGAATCATTAGAGGCATCATCTTCTTATTCAAAGAATAGAACTTTAAGTGGCTAAGGTGGGGCTTCCCTGTAATACAGCTAATTCTGTAGAAAACCCATGAATCTCTCTCTCTGTCTCTCTCTTGCAGCTCTGCAACGACTTTACTTGATAATCAGGAAGTAAGTCCTAACCACAAACTCCAGAGGTCTATCCAAAGCCAGCATGTTTAATATACTGTAAAATATGTAGATTAAAATGTTTCCTTTTAATGATTTTGATACAGAAAAGTGTTCTACTTAAACAGCATCAAAACAATTCAGTTCAAAAGTAGATGACACCATACTGGATGCTAGAGATTCAGACAAGTATAAAATGTTACCTTTCCTCCATGAGCCTAGAACCTAATAATCAAAACTGAAATTAGCTTGCATTTGTACTGTGAAAGAGTAACATGCTAAATTTTGAAAAATTAAAAGAGAATCCTAGTATGTTCATATTTACTTTTGCATAAACTTTTAAATACATTTAATAGCTTCAAAACTGGAACACTAAAAAAGAGCAAATGATGTTAGTTGGGGCCTGGGGCAGATTGAGCCGGAAGGTGATCACTTGAGAAGATAAGATTCTGGGCAGATAAACAGAATAGCTTGGAACAGTATAGGCTTGTTCACATAGACTCTCAACATATGTAAGGAACGATGCATGATCTGAAAATTACAATAAGTAGACAAGCCATATTTGGAGACCATAACCTGAAATCTTCCAATTTGAAAATACAGGTGATATTAAAACAAACAAACAAGAAAACATTAGATAATCATTCATTTAAACCTACCAGTATCCTGTCTGCTCTACTTCTTCAGGGTAGCACAAAGAGATTTTTTTTCTGTTCAGTAGTATATGTTTTGACAATCTGAGAGTTCACCAAACCTGTTTGTTTCCCTGGAGATTTTTCTTCTTTCTGAGACCGTCAGGGACTTCCCTGGTGGCGCAGTGGTTGGGAGTCCACCTGCCGATGCAGGGGACGTGGGTTCGTGACCCGTTCCGGGAGGATCCCACGTGCCGCCGAGCGGCTGGGCCCGTGAGCCATGGCCGCTGAGCCTGCGCGTTTGGAGCCTGTGCTCCGCAGCGGGAGAGGCCACAACAGTGAGAGGCCCGCGTATCGCAAAAAAAAAAAAAAAAAAAAAAAAAAAAAAAAAAAAACCCTCAGAGAAGACAGAAAGATCATGTTTTTGAAACCAGAGAGACCTGGCACTCCACTACTAACTAAACACATTGCAAAGTATTTGACCTCTTTGACCTAGGTGTTGACCTCAGATTTCCCATCTGAAAGATGAGAGCCATCTTTTACAGCTCTGAGAATCCAATGCGTTATTGATGTTTGTTCGTTGGTAGATTGTCCAACAAACGTTAATTCTAATTTCGTTCACTAATTTTAGTATTTACCCTCCAAGAAATGTAAAAGATTCCCAGTTTCAGTCACATTTTAATAAAAAGTTTACTTTTTATTGGTTTTCCCTCTGAACTAGTGTTCAAAATGCCAACTCATTGAGAGAATTCTTTCTTGTACTTCTCAATGAGATTTATTCAGTCTTTATATTGGCTTGGTCAAAAAGTTCGTTCAGGTTTTTCTGTAAGATATACTTTCCTATATCTGTTAGAAGCAAAATCTCCCTGGCTTTTAGTATCCTTTCAATCATCTCAATTCTTTCCTTTTCTAACCTGGAATGATTTTGCCCTCTAAACAAATCAGAGCCCTCTCCACTGCACATACAGGGGGACAAAATTAATATCTTCTGTTTCTAAAACATGGCTTGCCAAGAGGGAAGTATACAAGCATTAGGGCAGACTGACTGGCTTCACCTGATGTCAATGTGACCTCCTAATTGTAATGCAAAAGTTGATAAAATCCTTAAATGCTGAATCATCCTTACACATTGACCATGTCTTTGTTACCTAGAGTTCCACTTGACTTCATTGGTGTTTGAAGGTGCCCAGGATGAAAACAACAGAGTTTTGAATAGGCAAATAGAAAGTCCTTAAAAAAGCATGCACTGAGGGCTTCCCTGGTGGCACAGTGGTTGAGGGTCCGCCTGCCGATGCAGGGGACACGGGTTGGTGCCCCGATCCAGGAAGATCCCACATGCCGCAGAGTGGCTAGGCCCGTGAGCCATGGCCGCTGAGCCTGCGCGTCTGGAGCCTGTGCTCCGCAACAGGAGAGGCCACAACAGTGAGAGGCCCGCGTACCGCTAAAAAAAAAAAAAAAAAAGCATGCACTGTATTAAAAACAAAATGAGAAACTTCACTACAGCAAGAGTAGCGACAGTAAAGAACAAAAAAAGATAGAAAGAAGAGAATGACCTGTAGAAAACATCAGAGTCATAAGCTGTGAGGCTCAATATGAGAGACAGAGAACATTAATGCTGTTGACCAATAGATCTGTGGCAGCCAGCCTTCAGACAATGCAGAACTCCTGCAGGTAAATGATCTTATTTCCACTATTCAAAGATAAAATAGCATATGGCAAGGTGGAAGAATTCAAGGCAGGAATTTAATACATTCAGCTCAGAAACTACTCTCACCCAGAACACACTTCAGGTAAAAAAAAAAAAAAAAAAAAAATCAAGCTTCATGTGGAGTGTCAGTACAACAACAAGATGAAGAAACTAAAGGGCCAAGGGATACTAACCCAATGACAGGAGATCAGTAAACAGCTAATTAGCTTGGTTACATATACTTGGGCATTTGCTACTCTTGCCTAATAAAAGACGCACTCCTGGTTACAGAGATATTATCAATATTATTTACCTATTATTTAAAAAACAATTCATGGTATTATTAACTATTAACTTGCTTATCTATAGGCTTATCTCTGAATATAATTCCAGTAATTGAGTGCCTGCATGGTTTAGAATAATAAATATATCCTCACTACAAAGGAAAACTTATAGTGGCAAAAACCAGAAAACAACAAACAAAAACAACAAAAGAAGACATAAAAAGTTGGAAATTTTTTTAAACTGAGAAAAATATTTGCAAAATATCATATATAAAGAGTAAATAACCAAGTAGATGAGAAATTTAACAAATCAGTAAGAACCAAAAGGATATGGTTGTGCTCATACAAATAAGAACAAAAGACAGGAGAAGGCTTCTGCTGAGCTAGAAAAATAAAATGTTTTTTCATGTAGATCAGAATCGTAAACATTTAAAATATTGACAAGGATCTGTATTAGCCATGTTAAAGGAAATGGCAACCTCAGGCATTACTGGTGATGTATTATGATATGAATCAATGCAGGCAAAATTTCATATGCATATGAATAATAAATCTTTGCATAGACATATGACTGACAGTATGTTTGCCAAAATATTAATCATGGGTTTGAGTGGCTGGTGTAATTTCTGTTTATTTTTAGTATTTTTTTCATTTAAACCTATATTATTTTAAATTTGTGCCCAAGTGTGTACCATTTTTACTAAAGCAATGATGCTACTTTTATAACAAACCTCATTTCAGTTCATGTTAGAGTTTAGCCCAAATAAATCATACCATAAAGCAGAGGGCTGGGGTCTGTGCCATGATTTAACATAAACAAAGGAGAAATGATCCAGAACAAAAAGGCTAATATAAATTACCTGGTTTTCAGGGTCTCAAAATAGTCTGACAAAGGTACGACTGGTGCAAGAGGGCAGGATGTGGAAGAGGGAAAACACATTTGATGAAGTGTCAGGATATCATAATAGAGCTTGTCATGTTGCTGCTGTTTGGCAGGACAACCTGAGTTTTCAGTTCCCTCATCTCAAAAGTGAGGAGTCTGGGCTCAACTCTAATATGCTAAAAAACTAGGATACCAAGAACACCTATTCACAACCCAACCACGCTTTGCTGACACGAAAAAGCCTTCTACGTTTTGCAGGAATCACTACAGACAGATATAAACTGAAATTGTATTGGAAAACAGTTCCACATAAAAAGTTAACTTGGTGAAACCACATCCTTTATAAAGGTTAAGGGGTCGTGGTCTAACAAATAAGATGCTCTGAGTGAGGGGAGATAACTTCCTTATGTCACCGTCAATAATAATGCTAATGACTTGATGAAAACAGCAACCAGACAGTCTAAAATGGTTAGGTTCCTACAGCATCGCTGATCTGAAGCAGACAGCGAAATTAGATTTCTAAAATATGCCTACTAAATGAAAAGCATTCGGAAAACACACCCTAGAAGGGAAGTCGCTGTAAAAGGTAGCAAGGTCACGATGAGAGTCAAACAAGAGGGGAAAAGAAGTCGTGTTTTGACAGTGGGTTTGAAAAGGTTTCATTCAAACATCACCATTAACCTTGTTTTCTAATTTCAGCATGTATTTCATTACCTCTCTATTTCAACCTTCACGTTGACTCACCACCACTGCTGTTCCTTAACTGAAATACCTGACAAAGTGGAGTCATCTGAAGATTAAAAAAGAAAAAAAAGAAAAGCTTCCCAAATTGCTCTGAGTTAGATGTACAATTTCACAGTCAAATATTACAGGATTTCTTTTTTCAGAAAGTAAATCTAATTAGCTTTCTTTTTTAGCAGTAAAAATGTGGATTTTGAAAGTCATTAAACTCATATTTTCAGTAAGCCACATATATACACCTCTGTTTAATCTTATTATGTGAACAAATTATAGTCCTGGTTTACACTGATTTAAAACATATATAACAGAATATAGTAAGTACTTGCAAAATGACCTCCAATTCACTTCAGTTATACTCCCCTAAGCATTAATAGGATATATATACATATATGTGTAAAATTGTTACTTCATATTTCATAAATATAAAACTGTGATCAAGCGTTTATTGGTATATGACAACTGCAGACTATGAATTCTGTTTTTAATATCTGACTTCTAAGCTTTAGTAACATCTTATAATCTTGAATTATTTAAGAAGCTCTAAGTTTAATCTGTATTTCTTCCTTTGCCTGCCTAAATTCTCAGTCTGAAAGAGAAAGAGAACATATTCTATAATGAAAAGTAGGTTCGAGCAATATCAAGAATTAATAAAACTCCTGTACATCCATAGAGGGGGAAGAACCCTTTTCTATTCAAAAATTAAATGTAAATACTCCAAAAGATTACTATAAAAATAGTGACAACACAGGATAGAGTGTGTTAAATCTTATAAAATTACATTTTTTATTTTTATTTTTATTTTTTGGTAATCTGTTAATTCCTTTTGGCATAACCTCTCAGATGAACTAAATTTAGATGTTAAGAGAGAAACATTTTGTTTAAAACCAACGTAGAACTCATTGTATTTTCTAAAAATGTCCTCATTCCATCAAAAGTAAGAAAATGGGTTCAAGGGAAAAAATCAAAGGGTTAAGTTCTCACTTGGTCCTTCAATAAAATTACTTGTCACTGCATTCAGCTGATGATCACCCAGAAGTGCCCCTTACATTTACAATGCAGAAAGATCCTACATTTTACTGATAGCAGTGGCCATCCTGCAGATTACAGCACAATGTAAATTTAATCTCCCCAATGACCTGATAGCCTCAAATGAAGGATTCTCAAATTTCACGGTTCTGCCCTATTCAGGGTGAATAAGCATACAATAAACTGCCTATCCCCTGACTCTGTAACAAGAAAAAGAGCAGAATTGGACTATTTCCTGGATTAACTCCCATGTATTACTAACTTTACCAACATAATCTGCATGCTGCAGAGCAAAAGATCACCCTATTAAACAGATTTCAAGAAATTAACTTGCGCTGATATATGACCATGTTTGATGCCAATATGGTAAGGTGGTAGCAGCAGGTTACAGTGAAGCCAGATTTCAAGAGAGGTTCATTTGACTGGTAATTAAGGATAACTTCCAGTAAAAGTGATTTCTCATGGGGGAGGAAAGATACGTTTGCTGCAAAAAGCAATAGTGCCCACTGGCCAGCTACAAAGTTAGTCACAGTCATACCAAATGTGCAAGCCACAGTCACGCTGGAGAGTCTGGCTAAAGGGACAATGACCCGCCGATGTCTTAGGAAAGGACAAGAGTTAAGAAACAGAACGAAGCACAACTGTAAATGAAGAAGCAGGTGTACCTTGATGTTTTGCTCTGAGCATGACAAATCAAACATCTTTAGAAAGCTTTAATTTATGTTGCTCTCCCTAACTAAAGCTGATTAAATTAGAATCTCCATTATCTAGCAGTAGTGCTGCCAATGCTTAGGCACTTCACCAACGTGGAGCTTCCTGTCTTTGTCAACAGACCCAGAAATACCACAACAGCAGATTTTGTGCACATTAAAAATTAGCGGGCTTCCCCGGTGGCGCAGTTGTTGAGAGTCGGCCTGCCGATGCAGGGGACACGGGTTCGTGCCCCGATCCGGGAAGATCCCACATGCCGCGGAGCGGCTGGGCCCGTGAGCCATGGCCGCTGAGCCTGTGCGTCCGGAGCCTGTGCTCCGCAACGGGAGAGACCACAACAGTGAGAGGCCCGCGTACCGAAAAAAAAAAAAAATTAGCAATGAGGCTTCTGGCTTCAGAAGGCAAATGCTTGACCTACACTCCTTGAGTACAAGAAAAGATTCTTGAACCAAGGTAATGACTGGATCGTGATTTTAGGTGAGTCACTTAACTCAGAACCACAGAGATCTTAATCAGAAATATACAAATAATAATACATGCTTTGCCTGAAAATAGCTTTTAAAATTATAAACATTACATAGAAGGTAATTCTTTACTTCTTGAATGCTTCTAAAATTGATTGCCCCTCACCTACCACCACAGTCTTCCATCTATCCCTTCTACTGCTCCCAATTCCTTCAAACAGATTTCCATGGTAACCAAGAACAACTTTAAAAATTCAGACTCCTGGGTGACATTCACAAAGTATATGCATGACTCCAGTAATTTTACTTTTGCTGCACCAATCTTAACCCATGTTTTCACAATTCCTTTCAGCTTAACCCCCAAGGACCATCCTCAAGGACTGTCTCTGGAACATTGTATTTTCCTTGAAGAAAGTGATAGAAAGAGCAAACTAAAGAATTTTAGAACTGAATAAGATATGCAAAAGCCTCACTTATTTAAATGAAATATGGGCCAGGGAGAATAGGTAACCACAAAAAGTTACACAGTTAGTGAGTATGAGAGCTACTGAGTGGTAACCCAGTAAACCCCAAATCAATGCTGGGTATCTGGAGACATTTTTTGTATCACAACCGCCAAGGGTGGGAGGGAGCAAGTTGCTACTGGCATCTAGCAGGTAGAAGCCAGGGACTCTGTTAAATGTCCCACAGCACAAAGCACAGCCCCTAAAAAAGAATTATATAGTCCAGAATGTCAATAGTGCCAAGATAGAGAAATTTATCTAGACTATGAGGTGGGGAAATTGAAAAATTTTTAATAGAAGTTGTAATCAAGTTTAAATTATATCTTGAAATGTCAAAGCTAGTATATTAATCGTGGTTTTTCCTTTCAAATTTCCACTCTCTGCCCAACTACACCATGAAACAGAATATGTTTCTAATTCTTCATAGAACTGGTATTTACTATCATCACATTTCATTGTACCTTGAAATGTTAATTACTGTACAGCAGGGCTCCATGGTTGATTTAAATTTACATTTGCTTTTAAATTTGATTAATCTAGTCTCTTAGAAGCCCAGTCTTCCATAGCTACCCAGAGGAAAAATAGGCTTTTGAGTATACAATGGTTTTAAAAAAATCATGGCTGATTTGGTAGTTACACTTTTACATTAAAGTCACTTTTAGCTTTAAGTAGAAGAAATAAGGGTGCTAATAGAAGAATAAAATATATCTTCATTAACCCTGGATATCTGTCTTGAATATCTTAGGCATACTGTGACACAGTGATAAATACAAGAGAAAATATAGCTTCAGCTTACTTCCCCTACTCAGAAAATATGCTACCCTGTATGAATATCCTAACGTATTTAATTAAAAATTAAATATAAATATATAAAAGTTGAATGAGTCCCCCTAGGAACCGATATGATGCCTTACATAGAACCACTCCTCTATCTAGCTTTCTACTCACCTTCCCACTCTGCCTTCTAGGACTCTCTCACTGCTAAATCCACTGTAAGAAGGTTCTTGCTAGCTACACCTAGAAGAAGTGGGTAATGATAAATGGAAGATGAATAACATTGCTTAAATACTTAATTCTCACCAAGCACTCTCCTAGACATTTTATTTCAACCTAGAAATGTCAAGTATTGGCAAGCATCCTCTCCATCACACTCCAAGGCAAGTCTCTCTAATCAATCATGTCACTTTCCCAATAACTTGGATTTATCATAAAGTCTTCTCAATGGGGCACACCAGCAAGCCATTACCAATTAATCCTTATGAAGCAACAGGTTGAATGAAACCATTTGCTATCCCTGATAAACATTAAGAACATAAATAAGAAACACTTTGCTGTTCAGTGAGGCTGGTCAACATTGTTGAACAGAAATTTTTCCCTTGGGATTGGTGGACCTGAGTTTAAATTCTGATTCTGACAGTTCCACATCAATTTCTATGATCTTTTCCACCTTATCCCCCACCCCAGGCCAGAGCACCTGAAATTCTGGGATGAAGGTATTGAAAGGTATTGAAATTTGACAGGATATTATGAAATAAGTGTTTCATGTGCAAAGTTTTAAAGTCCTTTCTCCTTCAAGGATTTTTCAGAAAGACTATTATGATTCAATAAAGAACATCAAGTAGTGCTATTTGATTTGATCACCAAGAGGTTTTCTACTCTACCACCGTTTTGGTTAACATATTAATAATTTGAGACTACTTCAAGGAGTCTCAAGAGAGAGTTTAGGAACCTGGCTGATTAGATGAAGTAGTATTGCTGAAGGACAGATTCTCCTCTGATATATCTGAAGCCCTCAGTAGCTTGGGCTACTGCTTAGATCTGGAATAATTATTTCCCCTACTCTCTATTCCCCTACACCCCTGTATCCATGCCTTTTACTTCCCTGACTTTGATGCAATTGCTAAATTGTATACTTTTATTCGTGTATAATTGTATTCATGTATACATGAATCTCTCGCTCTCTCTCTCTCTATCTCTCATAGAACCACTTCCTCTATCTAGCTTTCTCTCTCTCTCTCTCTCTCGCTCTCTCTCTCTCTCTCTCTCTCTCTATATATATATATATATATATATATATATATATATACACACGCAAACAAATGGCCTTTATTGAATCTGATGTGACTCTGTAACTTGGTAACCCGTGCCTTAGCATGGTATTATATATTTTGACATAGCCTCTTAAATATAAAACATTAAAGTGGCACAAAGAGACTCAATTCTCTAGCCAGAAATAGAAATGTTTACATCACAACCTTTTTTAGATAGGAAAACAGTACTCTTAGGTGCTTTGTTGAATAAACACCATAAAATAGCAGAGTATTAAATGACAATTTCTGCATATTTTATCTATTACTTTCCTTCAGCACATCTCTTTCCCTAGATTATAACTTTGGTTTTCTTTGAGGGAAAAACACTGAGCTTCATTACTTCCATGTAGCCATAATATATAAGTTGATTTTCTTATGTATGTATTAGTTTTCAGGAGTAAATTATTATAAATTACCATTCCTATTTATCTCATTAGTGATGTATTTGAAATCGATAGCTGTCAAATTCATCATCTCAACAATATACTCAGAAGTCAAATTAATGATAATCTGCTATGGCCTGAATGTTTGTGTCCCTCCCCCAAAATTCGAGTGTTGGAATCCTAACACTGAAGGTGATGGTGTTAGGAAATGGGGCCTTTGGAAAGTGATTAGGTCATGGGGATGGCACCTTCATGAATGGGATTAGTGCTCTTATAAAAGAGACCCTGTAGAGCTTCCTTGTCCCTTGTGACATGTGAGGATACAGTGAGAAATCTGAGAACCAGAAGAGGGCCCTCATCGAACAGTACTAGCACCATGATCTCAGACTTCCAGTCTCCAGAACTGTAATAAATAAATTTCTGCTGTTTATAAGCTACCCCGTCTGTGGTATTTTGTTATAGCAGCCCAAAGAGACTAAGTCATAATCATTACTTAAAAAAAAAACTGTACCCTTCTCAGTTTCTTAGGATGCAGAGAGGGTAGAATGATAGCTCTATTAGTGCTATATCTAAAATACATCTTTCACATACATGACCTTATTTTAACCTTACAAATATCTTTTTTAAAATTTTTACAAAAATTTGTTTTATTTATTTAATTTCAGCTGTGTTGGATCTTCGTTGCGGTGCGTGAGCTTCTCATTGCAGTGGTTTCTCTTGTTGCAGAGCACAGGCTGTAGGCACGCAGGCTTCAGTAGTTGTGGCTCGCAGGCTCTGTAGTTGTGGTGCACATGCTTAGTTGCTCCGTGGCATGTGGGATCCTCCCGGACCAGGGATCGAATCCATGTCTCCTGCACTGGCAGGCGGATTCTTAACCACTGCGCCACCAGGGAAGCCCAGCCTTACAAATATCTTTAGCTCAATGTTACAACTGAAGCAACTGAAGCTCAAAGATGTTCAACAATTTGACCAATCATTCAGTTTTCAATCATTTACCTTCAGGTAAGTTGAAGTCCATTTGCCCTTCATGCTAAAGGCAAAAAACCATGAACAGTCTTCTCTTCAGTTACATTAAATGAATCTTCCCAAGCAGAGTTTGTCTTATGCCATGGCGTGTGAAAAACATAGGTTTTTAGAGCTTTGTAAATTTGTGTTTGAATTCCGACTTTGGCACTTAACATATAATTTTTCCAAGTAATTAGAGGAATTGGGTTCCAAAAGAGGTGAATCTGATTCCCAGAACCAAACTTAACCCATTATAACAATGCCCTCAAAGGAATCCCTCCAATAATATCATGGTTTTTATCACTTGTGTCGTACTTCAACATACACACACACACACACACACACACACACACACACACACACACACACATTTACTTTTTTACTCGGTCTCATAAGAACTGAAGGAAAGTTGCAAAGTCATGAAGAACATGTTCCTCACCCTAAACAAGATTTCACATTTCCAAAGCAATCCGTGGGTCACTTTATAAAAATTTCCAGAGAAATTGGCCACCTTCAATATCTCCATCAGTCAGAACAAATGATAAATCAAAGACAGAAGCCAAACAAAGTTTCTCTTATGCAGACAACTGAAGAAAATTCAGGAAGTCAAGGAAAAGAAGCATGGTAACTGAAGCACAGTGGTAGGTGATATTGCAAGAAAACCAAGAAGGCCTCACGGAGCCCACATAGAATTACCAGGTGGAGAGTCAATCGGGGAGGCAAAGTCTGGGTACTAGGAGTGAGCAGGCAGCAGGCATGAGGCTAGTCTGGGGTCTGGCGGTGAGTACTCAACTGTGGGATAGGGCCATGACGTAGGCTCCCAGTCCCATGGGAGCTTGGAAAAAGAAAAGTCATGTCTCAAACATAGATGCCAAAGGTAGCAACCTAGTTAAACAACTAGATACAAAGCAAGGATGCAGAGTTAGAAACTCTAGCAACAAAACAAAATCATAAAAACCTTATTTCTAGACCTGACTCTGAATGGATTCGGCACAAATGACTTAGGATCTCTGAATCTCAGTTTTCTCACATATAATATGGGATGAGACTAAATTATCCCCAAAGCTATTTCTAACACAAATAGTCTATGGCTTGGTCAGAGGAATGAGGAGAAGAGCAGTTCTTTTTTTTTTTAACATCTTCACTGGAGTATAATTGCTTTACAATGTTGTGTTAGCTTCTGCTATATAACAAAGTGAATCAACTATACGTATACATATATCCCCATATCCCCTCCCTCTTGGGTCTCCCTCCCATTCTCCCTATCCCATCCCTCTAGGTGGTCACAAAGCACAGAGCTGATCTCCCTGTGCTATGCAGCTGCCTCCCACTAGCTATCTATTTTACATTTGGTAGTATATATATGTCCATGCCACTCTCTCACTTCATCCCAGCTCACCCTTCCCCCTCCCCATGTCCTCAAGTCCATTCTCTACATCTGCGTCTTTACTCCTGTCCTGCTGCTGGGTTCATCAGAACCCCCCCTTTTTTTTTTCTTTTTTAGATTCCATATATATGTCTTAGCATACAGTATTTGTTTTTTTCTTTCTGACTTACTTCACTCTGTATAACAGACTCTAGGTCCATCCACCTCACTATAAATAACTCAATTTCACTTCTTTTTATGGCTAATATTCTGTTGTATATATGTGCCACATCTTCTTTATCCATTTATCTGTCGATGGACACTTAGGTTGCTCCCATGTCCTGGCTATTATAAATAGTATTGCAATGAACACTGTGGTAAATGACTTTTTTTGAATTATGGTTTTCTCAGGGTATATGCCCAGTAGTGGGATTGCTGGGTCGTATGGTAGTTCTATATTTAACTTTTTAAGGAACCTCCATACTGTTCTCTATAGTGGCTGTATCAATTTACATTCCCACCAACAGTGTAAGAGGGTTCCCTTTTCTCCACACCCTCTCCAGCATTTATTGTTTGCAGATTTTTTGATGATGGCCATTCTGACTGGTGTGAGGTGATACCTCATTGTAGTTTTGATTTGCATTTCTCTAATGATTAGATGTTGAGCATCCTTTCATGTGTTTGTTGGCAATCTGTATATCTTCTTTGCAGAAATGAGAAGAGCAGTTCTTAAAATTGAAGGTAGAGTGAAGGGAAAATCAATATCAAAGGAGTCTCAATGCTTAGCCATCAAATTGTAGTTTAAAAGCCCTTTCCATTTCTTCCATGAAGACTGAGCACAGATGTGGAGGTCCGATAAAAACATGCCCTCCAAGCACAGATGATATGTATATGCATCAAGAATACCTTTTCAGTTGAAGTCTTCACAGAAAAAGTGTAATTTAATTGTATTTGCAAAAACACAGGATTATATCAGAAGATATAATAGCTGGTGTCTGTGGAGAAAGACACTTCGAAACTGTATGCAGACATAGGTAAGAAAATTAGAAAGGATCAAGGAAAGAAGGGGCAGACAAAGGAAGCAGAGGAGACTGGTTCTTTTGCAGAATAAAGGAGATTATGCTACAGGCAGAGTAATCTTATAGACCAAGACTAGGGACCTTACAGAATTTTAACTTTCAAGAGAACAATTTTAACCTGAAGCCACAAAATATAAACCTAGGTTTCAGACTAACACAGATGCATCTGTGTTCACCGAAGATGGGGAACCTATTCTGCCTTGGATTCAGGGAATAGAAGTTAAAGAAAAAACAGCAAGGAAGAAGAGAGACCTCAAGAGTGTGGCTTGAAGAGGAGGAGGTCAATGTGGAGCTGGGTGGTGAGTGGAAGAAAACAATTAATGCTTTGAATTTAGTGAATTAGCAGTCTCAGAACAATCAGCAGGGTTATATTTTACAGACAAAGAAAATGAAACCCCAAAAGGCAAAGTAAGTTAAGAAAATGATGTAGCTAGTTAATTTGAATAAGCAGAAGTTATATATCTGTAACTAACTTAATCCACATACACACATGCACACACACATATATAATATAATACAGTATAAGAGTGTCATTACCATTAGTAAAACAGAACCCTCTAAATTGCTAAAAATCTGGCCTATTATACCTTGGGCAGTCAGAGGAAAGAAGGCTGAAAGTAAAATGGACAAAAGTCCTAAATTATCAGAGACTACCTATACTGAGTCAGGAAACCCATGTTGTGATCTGACAACTAGTATGCCATTATTCGTGTGATCTGGAGGAAATTGCCTCATCTTTAAAAAAAGGAAGTTGAACTACCATGATTTTTCATTACACCAGCCTATGATTTTTCCAAGCATGGTCTTTGGTGGTGGGGAGGGGGGGAGGAGTTAGTCCTCTTCTGTACACATACACACAACTGCCAAAAGGCCAAGTTTCATCTAATGGCATGCTCTCTTGGATGGTGGTTTTCCACATGGCCATTTAAATTATAAAAATATAGATATCCCCATGCTATTTTTCCATACCCACAAACTACAAATAAATGAATGGTTTTAGTTGGAATGGAATGTTAAAGGCCAATTACTGACAAGGCAAAATAATGTTGAAACAGCTTCATTTTTGAATCTATAAAGAACCTAACATGATTTCTCCAAAGGGTTTAACTTCAGTAGTGTGCTTTTACATTTTATAATTAGTAATGAGAAGAGGTCTTGAGGAAGAAAATAGTATTTCCAAAGCAACATAGTGAGGGACAGTTTATCACCTAACTAAAATAGGACAATTTTAATCTCATGTTTAGGTCATTGGCTGTAACCGCTGGTAAGCTGTTACCATGAACCATCCTAAAATCAATAAAGAAAATGTTAGAATGAGAGAGAAGTTGTAAATGGAAATGTTAAGAGATTCTTAACTACATTGTCTTAAATGCTAGTGTTGCAATACAAACTGAACTTTAAGCATGATTTAGCAGAACTCTGAAAAGAAAGACCTCTGAACCACAGCTCTTATTTTTGATTGTACTGAAAGCTAGCAGTGCTGTGTTTATGCCAGACCAATTTAGTCAGGAGTAAAAGTATTCATTTAGGCACACAGCTCTCATGGCATCTGTCCTCATCTGAAAAGAAGAAAACCTAAATGAAAAAGGAAGGAATGCACTTTGCTACAGAAATCTTTCAAAATGCCTAAAAATCACCATTTAGTATGCCGGGACTGTGATAAATACACATTAAAAAATAATTATGCAGAGAATTACTGATGATATGTTATCTGTACTGTATTTTTTTTTTCTGATTGGATCACATAGCTGTTTATACAGAACACTTCAAATTTTAAAATATATTTAGAGTTGCTACCTGCAAAGTTTTATGTTCAAGTAAAAATTTCAGATTGCCACTGCTACACTCACTCAAACTATTTTAAAAGTCAGTTGATGTGAGAAGGTAATATGATGTCACAATTGCAGAAGTTTGTGTTTATAGTGTATGTATATAATCCATTTATATACAATTGACTAGATGTACATTTTATGGGAGTGAAGATAATATTGCTCATTAAAGACAGAGCAGGCATATGCCAAGCAGGCATATTAATATGTATTCATTAAATACATATTAATAGCAGCTGAATGGAAGTGGTGATGCATTTTTCTCTTGAAAATTGTTTTAAGGGAATGTGCTACTTTTATTGGTGTCGACTCTAAATTTCAAGTTCACATTGATATATTACTCGATTTAGAGATGCAATAGTAGTAGGAAATATGAACAAAGTCATAAAGGAAAGGTAGGAGAGAGGAAAGGGTAAGGAGATAGGATAAAAATAATAATGTAACATAAAATATATAATGTAATTCTCAAAATGAATTAAATATTGTACTATAATTTATTAGTAAAACTCCTTTTTAGTATTAAAATTCATTGCAAGATTAACTTCGAATCATGATTCTCAGTGATAATCATTTCCATCTAATCATTTCTAACATTATTATTATTATGTATTATGTAATTATAATTTATTATATTTGTTATATGACATATAACAAATATAATGAATATATTATATTATAAAACATAATTATTTATTATGATTAGAAATAATAATTTCTAAATTATTTTCTTCTAAAATTTCAGCTAGTTATTTCCATCATAGTTTTTAAAAAGGTTCATTAAGCCATCTATGTTATAAATGGACACATTCTAAGTTCATTTGGTTGGCTAAGGGAGTGATAATTTAATAGTATACTGTTCACGTTTGCATTGTGACTTTATCTATGTGAAGGCAAACAAACATTTTGGCAAGTCATACATAAATGCACATGGATGTGTGCAACAGTTAGTATCACAGGACAGCTGGATGTATCCTATAAAGATGTTTTGGCCAAATGGTTTTTCTAGTCTTCTGGTGTGAAGAACAGAGGAAACCTGCAGCCCAACTAGTCTGAAGCAGCCCCTAATGCAGAAAGGAAAGCTCAGTCTACTGATAGCAGGTTTCCCCCTCCTGCATGTTCTTTGAGCAAGAGGGTAAAAGTCTGCATCCATCATTTGTTAATCTACCACACCTAAAAGAGAGGCAAAAGCACGAAGCATGATAGTAGCATTGTAAATTATCAACAAAAAAAGAACTTTCTTTTTACCTCTGCACTCTTGTCTTTTAAAAACCTAATTTCTACACAGAGAACTGGGAGTTTAAACATACACGCACACCACATATTTTGAACAATGAAGTATAATTGTACACATTTACCTTACAAACAATAGTTCTCAACAGAAGGTAATTTCCCATCAGGTGACATTTGGCAAAGTCTGGAGGTATTTTTGATTTTCACAACTTGAGTGGCACTACTGGCATCTGATGGATGGTTACCAAGGATGTTACTAAACATCTTGCAATGCACAGGACAGTCACCCGCAAACAAAAGAATTATCTGGTCCAAGATGTCAATAGGGCCGAGGGTGAGAAGCCCTGTTCTAAACATAGTCAGACATGCAGCTGTCACTATGTAAGTCAAAATTTAGTGTGTTGATATAAAAATAGATTTTATTTTTTAGAACAGTATTGGGTTCACTGAAAAATTAAGCATAAATCACAGAGATTTCCCATATACATCCTTCTCTCCGCATACACACACACATATACACAACGCCCCCACTATCAACATCCCCCACCAGAGTGGAACTTTTGTTACAGTCAATTACCCTACAGTAACACATCGTCATTACCTAGAGTCTGTAGCTTACCTTAGTGTTCACTTTTGGTGTTATATATTCCATGGGTTTGAACAAATTTATAATAGCGTGTATCCACCATTAAAGCATCACACAGACTGGTTTTATTGTCCTAAATATCCTCTCTGCTCTGCCTATTTGAAATTATTTCAAAGTTTTTAACTTTTACGCACATCACAAAGTAACTGGTATAGTTTCATAAGAATTCAAATATTGATTAGATGCATCATGAGGTTGGAATAGGTTTTACTAAAAGAACTGTAACTTCAACTCCACAAATAATAACAAATTAATAAACATTAAACAAGTACTCTACAAATTTTTGAAGTTACATTTCAGTGTCAAAATAAACATCTCACACTAACATTCAAAGTAAACATGAAAGACAATTTTTCCATCCATCTGAAAAGTCTTAACCTCCTGTTAAAAGAACCAATATGCTTTTAATGTGTTTCACCTTTTGAGACCAATGTGTAATAAAACCCTCAAATTAAGTAGATTGCATTTTAGCTTAGATAAACTAATAGCACAATTAGAGCACCACATAATTCACCATTACTTCTCCAAGGGAAATCACTTAGGCATTTAAGCTTTTTATAAGAACTTCACTGATAAAGTAATGACTATCTACAAAACCCCCCTGAAGATTAGTGGTGGTATTGGTACCCATGGTAGGTGAAAAGAGGTGGGACGGGGTGAGGGGGAACAGATACTACACATTATAAGATGCACTTTAAAAATCATATAGGACTTTTTTAAGGACATTGCTGTGTTTCTCCCCTCCATTCCCCTCAAAGTGTAGAAGAAAGATGGCTTGTGTAGTCCCACCTGACTTTTATCATATGTAACAAAATGAGAAAAACTGGATCTTAGTTATTAGATATATTAATTTGCCCTTTTTTCGATATTCCTCATCACCATACCAGAACTAGTTTGCTTATGTTGTTAATATGCAAATTGACATGTGCTCAAATTCTTTTGGAAACAAAGGATATATGTATATATCCTTCCTTGTTTCAAACAGAATATACATTATATATATATATGTATACACACACACACACACACACACACACACACACACACATTGTAGATTATATGATTTCTGTGAGTACTTGATTTGGGGAGGGAAACTTACATCTATAAGTTTCTACAGAAGTTTTGGAACTTCTTTCCAAATACCTTAATTCTAAACCTACCTTAGAAACAACTATAAAAAGGCTCTTAGGGGCTTCCCTGGTGGCGCAGTGGTTGAGAATCCGCCTGCCGATGCAGGAGACACGGGTTCGTGCCCTGGCCCGGGAAGATCCCGCATGCCGCGGAGCAACTAAGCCCGTGAGCCATGGCCGCTAGGCCTGCGCGTCCGGAGCCTGTGCTCCGCAACGGGAGAGGCCACAACAGTGAGAGGCCCGCATACCGCAAAAAAAAAAAAGTTAGGAAAGGCCAAGTATGAAATAGAAATTAGGAAGTGAAAGTCTATGAAAGTCAACACTTACATATCTGGAATCCACAGAGTTCACAGATGATTGATTAGAATGTAACTATTTGAAAAGCTTATTTTTCTGATAATTATAGCTAAGTATATAAGAAAAAAATAAATTGATGATCACGTTTTTTGTTTACTCCCATAGCAGCAATTTAGCAATAATAAGCTGAGTTTTTCATTTCTTCATAACACTGTAAGACTTAGGAAAACTCTACACAAATTGTTAATTTTTCATATCATACTGTTCATGCCTAATTGATATGCATTTACTTAGTAAGAGCAAATAAACATGTCCATGTGTTACAAAGAAGAATCCAGTATTTGGGAACCATCTACAGTGCAGACTCAAAATGAGCCACATATGTAAATAAACTGATTTTCCCAACTTTCCAGTTGAGAAAATTCCTGGACATTGAAGACAAGAGAACCATATTTTAATAGAAAATAAAATTTGGTTGTCAAGGTTATTTATTTGCTTCTGGGTACTGTGATTTCTTTCATAACAGAGACCTGCAAGAAAATCATCACTGTGAATTTCTGCCTGAGGTTTTGAAAGAATTTTAAATGCTTAGGCACAGAGAAGAATTTTTTGCCACTGGGAGAAAGTGCAGTCATAAACTTATTTAAATAGATTCTTGTGCTGATAAGAAAAGGCTATTCTAATCTTGATGAAAAGGTAAATTGCAATCTCAGCCCAAATATACCACAAATCTCTAAAGAACAAAATCTAAGGGGCTGCAGAACAAGATTGTTCTTTAGATTATGTGTTAAAATTAGCTTGAGTAGGTTTTTTGTTTGTTTGTTTATTTGTTTGCCTCATGTCTAACAGAACACAAGCTGAAAAATGTGAAGACAGAAGTCAGAAAGTGTGACAGTCTTTGAAAATAATTGCTACATCCTCAACTGGAAGAATTACGTCTATTTTACTTAACGTCTCCAATCCACCCATAATGCAAGGTAGGTTAAAAAGGATAGGTAGAAATAAAATATACTATATAGCTCAGCAGGCATTTATAAACTTCTCCCTAACCATGTTCAAGTTCTCAAAAATACTATTCACTTATTTATTCAATAAATATTCATAGACGCCCTAACTTATGCCAGTATTTATAATTGCTGGGACTACAGCATTGAGTGAGACAGACACTATCTCTTCTCTCATGGAAGGATAACAGGGTTTGATAGACAATAAATGTATAAATAAGCAAATATCAGGGAGAAGTGAGTATATGAAAAAATAAAACAAAGTACGATGGTAATTACTACAAGTACACTTCCAGTGTCTCCATGCTGCCCTCTCTCTCCTGATTCATCCTCCATATAACCTTCACAGTTGTCTGCTAAATCATCAATCTTACTGTGTCACCTACCTGCTAAAGTTCTTTCATTAACTCCTACAGAACATAATCTAATATCTGTGGTACTCCAGATACTCGAAACCTCCCTTCCCTACCTGTTCCCCTTCCAACTTCACATTCCATACAAAGAGTGCTATGTCACATTGAATATAACTTTCATTTATCCGTTCATACATCTACCCATTCAAGAAGGTATTTATCAGGATGCCTATGTGTGCTGCTGACACAATGTTGAATATAAATATTCATGGTCCCTTCCATTATAAGACCTAAACTCTGGTATAGAAAACAGATCCAACAAAGAAACTACCAATTGCAAATGTGAAAAGTGTTTCAAAAGAGGAACATGATACCATCAGAATTTTTAAAAAGGGATGCGATCCTCAGATGAAATGACAATTGGGCATCTATTGGCATGTATCTTTAGATGTTTTAATTAAGTGTTTTTATATGTTCAGTAAATTTCTGCACTCCTCAAGGGCAGGTTATTTCTGGGTTTCCAGCCTAGTATATAAAGCATTATATACAACAAATGATAAAGGAATTATTTCCAATGGGTTTATATCTCTTCCTACCATTTTATAGATAGCTGAGATTACTGTTAAAAGCAGAGGCGAAAAAAAAAAAAAAAAGTTCAGTTTTTATTGTTGTCAAGTTTGTTTTCCACATCAAGCTCTTCCCTCTTCCTCACAGCCAACTCATGTAACCAATGGCCTTTGTCTTGAAAGCTTATGCAACTCTGTTGCCAGACTCTGCATTTTTAAACAAAATATATTTACCTGCTGACAACTTCCCTAGGAGTAAAGGTCTTAAATGTACAGATAGGAAGATTTTATGTTGGCAATAGAACACTCTAGAGAATATTAAACTTGCTCCATCCTTTTTTGTGGGTAGTAACTCTTCTTTGTATGTACACTATTCATCCCCAGACAGTAGCCAAGATCCACTGGAAATTCTAAGGAGATGAAGAGAATTCAGACTTAGATAACTCTGACCTGGCCTAGTGTGGCTTGTATTTATATTTTTATATTTCTGGGTGTATGTATCATTTTACATTTTCACATATTTAGGGGGTAACCCCAAACCCACATTTAGATGTCAAGCACTCAAGCTCTCACCTATTTCCATCTATTTGTGTTTAATGCTTAAGGCTGAAAATGTTTCAACAAGATCATAAAATCACATCATGTCAAAAAAGCAACTTTCTTAGAATGTCTGGAGGGTAAAGTTTTGGATAGATTAAACTAAAACATCATATCAAGGAAGTTGCTGTCCTGCAAAACATAATGTTCTTTTTAACTATAAAGATAGAGCCCAGAGTTGCAGAACAAGAATGGCAAAGACATTTAATTTTTTTCAATGTATAAACAATTTAGCTCCTTGAACTCATTATATCATGATGAAATTTGAGAAATTATTTTTTCCCTATAAAAACCTCTGGAAAAATCTTACTATGAAGAAAATTGTGAAGTCTTAAGGTAAAATATGTGGCTTCTTTCATAGTCTTCTTTTGCTCCTGTCTTAATCGAAGATTATCTTGAAAAGAACCAAGTAATACCAGAAAATTAATGTTTCTATCTTCAATTTAATTGTTTCTTTTTTGGACTACATTAAAGCTATTCTAAAGTATTCTTGGCAGGTACAGTACTTCAAGGTATGCATATCAAGATCAGTTGCATTTATTTAAATCCTAGTATATTTTTTAGTTGTTATTTTAAATGCTTTAGCAAAGGAATTTGAATTCCCCAAACTGGGTCCTTATGCATGGCAGTGTTTCCCTTTATATGAGAAAGCAAACTCTTGATTTTGCAGAAAAAAGGGGCCAAAGAAATTATATGAGAGCAACTGTATGTCCTTTTACAGCTAGAAGTTGGCTTTACACATTCCACGACTCATAAATAAACAGAAGAGTTCTGTGAACTATATGCAGATGGCTGGGTCTACACTGGGAGCCTTTTGTGATGACTTTGGTTTGATTCCCTGTTTTGCCATCTCTTAAAATATCTGCAAAAAATTTTTTTTGCTCTGCTCCTCAGAAATAGGACAAATAGAATCCTGTAACTTGAGAATGTACCCTCTGCTTCCTTGAGGCTTTATAAAGTTTGAAGAAATCCATTTTTCCTCCTCATTTTGTTCACATAAAGCTATCTGGCCCCACGATTGGCATTAAAAAGGCTTTATGTTTTAAATATTTATTGTTCTATTTGTAAAAGATCACACAATAACAGAAGTACAATGAGAGAGGCGAACCTACAAGGTGGTAGAAGGAAGTAATAAGCCAGAGAGGGGGAAAAAGCCTACAAACCACATAAAGGAAGAGATGAGATCAGCCACCTTAAGTAAGCGAGTTTAAGGTTACCGCACTGGCACTGAGCGAAAGTGTGCCTGCCAAGCCCCAGTGAGAAAAGGAGTGGGAAGAATAAGGGCATTTGACAGAGCAAGGCAGGGAGACAAGGTACCAAAGTCAAGTGGAAATGCTAAAACAGCAGTTACCTGTCTTTTTTTTCTTTTTCATTCACCTGATTATGGCATAAATTCTAGCAGGCTGGTAAGAACATTGGATTAAAAAAAAAGAAGAAATGAAATAATATGCATACCAGTATTTATCATTTAACTGTTGAAAACACTTTTGTTAAACTATCTCCACTCCTCCAAACACAATTATCTGTACAAAAATACACACACACACACACACACACACACGCACACACACAGACTCTTCTCACCATTCCTGCTGTAGCAACAATCATTTGCTTAGCTAATCATAGAGCTTCTTCTCAACAGCAGAAGCCTAAGGGCTTTGGCAATGTAAAAATTATTGGCACTTCTCTGATGTATATTGAAAAATCTATATTACAATTCTTAATTCAGCATGCATGAGTCAGCAGTAGATATACTGTATCTTTAAAAAGACATGAAGGTTTCCAGTCAAGCCTTTTAAAGCTTTACAAATAACATTTCAAGAGGGTTGAGAATGTGGGCTAAGATAGCAGATGGCTTTTAGTACAATACTGCTCCAGGATCCTTTGATTTTATTTCTTTTGCTTTTTGATGGTGCTCTCTTCTGGTTTGTTTTGATGACTTTGTGGCCTAATGGACTGAAATCAGACAGCGGAGCCGAAAACCCGTACATCTTAACGACAGAGAGCAACTTATTGGGTGACCTTGAGTAAGTGTTATGTTTCCCTTATTGCAGTTTCTATGGCAGAAAATAAAAATTACCCTGACCACTTCCCCACCAAGGATGGTCCAAGGAGACTAGTAACTATTACTCAACTTGTGTAATATGAAATAATAATATTAGCTGCCATTTATTAAGCATTTCCATGAGCCAGACACTATTTTAGGTACCTAGCATATTTTGTGACTTTTAATCCACACAATAGCCATATAAACTATGAATAGTTAACATCATTTTACAGAAGAAATGAGGGCCAAGAAGTGTGAGGACTTGAACTTAAGTCAACTTGATGAAAAGTTCCCTTTTCTTTCCTTTACATGACCTGATCTCTGCTACTGAATAATAATAATGAAGATTAAAATATTTAGTAATTAACTGGTTATATTATATATAGTAATTATATATACTGTGTAATACATGGCAATTACTACACTTATACATAGTATGTATATAAAAGTTATTAATTGGTAATACATTATTGTGAATTCAGGGTGGCCTTTTAGCACTAGTGTTCTATTGTTACTTGAAAATAAATACTCAAGGAAAAGAAGGATGGAAAAATGGAATGAGGGAAGGAAGGACAGAAGGCAGCTGTGCTTTGTTCCCACAGTCCATAAATTATTATTAGATTTCTGAATGTGTGAATGATGAACTGATTTGCAAGAATGGTTGGTCCCTGGTTTGAGAGTGAAATCCTGGACCCTAGACTTTGTTTAATTAGTGATCCTTGGTGGAATTATTTTTCCTGTAAATCACTGTTCTGCAACACAAAATAAGATCCACAGTGCTTTACAGTTCCAGGGAGCATATGGAGAGAAGGAATCTGAATTTTCAATAAAAGAAAAGAAGAAGGAAGGCAGGGAGGCGGGAAGGAAGGAAGGAAAGAGAGAGAAAAGAGAAGATTCTTAGGCTGCTCTACCAAAGCCAGGGACTCACTTGTTAAATGAGGGCTTTTCTTTCCAAATGAGCCTTCTGATAGATCACTTCCATGTGGCTAAATGTATTTTCTGTTTTTATTTAAAATTGCAAAGAAAAAAAAAAAAACCTTTAAAATATGTTTAAAAAGTGGTGATAAGATGATGTAAGGAGTTTAACTGGAATGATTACAGCCACTTCTGAAAACTGAGGTATCTAAAAACTGCCTAGGGCTTCCCTAGTAGCGCAGTGGTTAAGAATCTGCCTGCCAATGCAGGGGACACTGGTTCAAGACCAGGTCCAGGAAGATCCCACATGCTGCAGAGCAACTAAGCCCATGCGCCACTGCTACTGAGCCTGCACGGTAGACGCCGCGAGCCACGACTACTGAAGTCCGAATGCCACAACTACTGAAGCCTGTGCGCCTAGAGCTCGTGCTCTAGCTCTTTTCTCAACAAGAGAAGCCACCGCCAATGACAAGCCCGCACACCGCGACAAAGAGTAGCCCCCGCTCACCACAACTAGAGAAAGCCTGTGTGCAGCAATGAAGACCCAAGGCAGCCAAAAAAAAAAAAAGTAAATAAATTACCAAAAAAAAAAAAAAAAAAAAACCCTCCCTAATTTCCGTGTATCTCCCAAGAATTAATTCCAGAAAAGGAAGGATCGAGTCCTTGAGTCTCTTCAAACTCCTAATTCTGGTGCCTGGGGAGAACCACATGCCTATGGTTTTTCAAAAAATATGTTTTTCTTTTTCTTTCATTCTGCCTGTCATTCATTCAGCAAGGACCTCAAAGCATATTAGAACATTAATTTATAATACTTATGCATACGTAGCGGAATCCCCTAAGATTTTAAGGACTAACTTGCCAATGGAAAACAGGCCATATGGAGTGCCCAGGCATTCTGAACACAACTGAAGTTGATTATCTCCCCTAGCCCCCAGCCCCAGCATGATGAAGAGGATATTTGGCTACAGTATTTTGGAACCTAAGATGCTCTTGTGGATTGTGGATGCCAAATTGGAATGGAATTGATAAGACTAATGGATTCAAACACAATAATGTTATACATATTTCTGATCAATTATTTTTTAAATATGCACTTTGTTTAGTTTCATTTACACAGACATTAACAATAAAGTGAGAATTAATTTCTAGAAATTGGAGAAAATAAGTTTTCAATTGGCACGTATATTAGATTCCACTTATAAAATAGTACCTTTTCAAGGAAGTCATGCAAGTTTGTCAAACTGTAAAGGAGAAATTGTGTAATACCTCTGAGTTTATCAATGTGAAAAACTGATGGACATTGGTAAAGTGAACCCCACCCTCTCTTAAAGACTCTACAGACGCACATTTTTCTTTTTCCATTTTCCATTTTGTTGTTCATTTCCTTTCTTGTGTAACACCACCATCTTGCATGTCATGGTTTGCCATATTTTTTAATGACTTAACACTTTCCTAGATAAAATGGTGGGCAATTATCTCTGGAATGCTGCTGAAAAGAATTCCTTAAGCCTCTGGCTAGTTGCAGAAGGGCTTACATTAATCACTCTCTCTCTGCATGCTTGTCTCCTCTTAGTAGTGTCCAATGTCAAGTCAGACAGTCCAAGCAGGGCCATCGATAGAATGTTAAAAGGGCATTACTACACACTGCAGGTGACCAGCAGGAACAAAGCCTTTGGCCTCGAGTAATTTTAATAATTTCTGCAGGTCTAATCCAGTGCTTTGGGGCATGTTTGTTGCTGAAATCCTTGTTACACTACTTACAATTGCTGATCCAACATAAAAAAAAAAAAGTGGTTCTTATATTCCAAACCACTCTTGATTTAGACTTGGTGTGTCTGTCACTTGCTCTTTATTTTTGAAAATACTGACAGCCAAAAACTAGCTTCTCATTGTAACATGTTTTATTTGTGTCTCAAGGAGGGACCCAGAATGCCCTATTGTGCTAGCCTGTGTGGCTTAAAGTGAGTCAGCTGCAATGAACTCTTCACTAGCTCAGTTAGTGAAGTTCAACAGTGATTGAACAATGATTTTGACAACGATTCAAGGTCACGATAATGCAAATGGGTGTATTCTTCAGGAGGTTTTTCCTCTAGTGTTTGAAACCTGCAGATATTGTAATACCATCTTGAAATGATCTGAACAAGCTAGAGCCAGATATTTTTTTCCCATTATCATAACCTCCAGGCTACAGGTTTTATCATAATACTATTTTATTCCCAGATCTCCTGATCATGTTTTCAAAACTATTACTCCTCACAATAAAACTTTCAGGAGAGAAATTTAATTTCTCTGCATTATTTCTAACATCTTATAAATAACAAAAGCCCAATAAAGTGATTACAGGACTCAAACAAGTTAGCTGCATGTTTTGCCTTCTCTACTGAGTCAACCAAATACGAGTTATAAATATAAGACTGTGAATTAAGGAATAGAGTAAATTAGCACTGCTCACATCTTCAATCTTTTAATTTTGATCCAATAGCAATCTGAGTCAACTGAATATGGATTACATAAGGTAGTAAAATAGAGGTGAAAGTAAAGTAGCTGTACTTAATGTGAAATAAAGCTTCTTTTTTTTATACTTCGTGATTTACAGCCTATGTCTTGTTTGGAGCTCTACTTAGTGCAAGAAAAACACCTTAGTTTAAAACTTCCCAACTCCTCCCTTTTAAAAAAAATTCAAGATGCATTCACATTCATGGATCCATTTAGTATTTACATCACCTTGTGAAGTAGGTAGAAAAGATATTATTAGCACCACTCTACGGAAGGTGAAATGCAGATACTGAATGCATTTGGGCCGTGAGCTGCCCAAAGTTACACATGTTATCAGTTGATAGAATAAACATTAAAATGTCCAAGTGCTGGCCTCAGGGTCTTACTATGCCGGCTCTTCCAGCCCGTGCTATAGAATCTTTCTGATGCAACCTCAGTATGATTGGATCTCTCAGCCTGTAGGACTCTGGGCTCCCTGAGGATGACTTTTTATTATTATTACTAATATATTTATAACTAAAACTTCCCTGATACAGCCTAGCATTAGCACATAGCAAACCCTGGAAAATGCATATTAAATTGATTTGAAGCCTAACAACCAACAAACCCTCTCAACTGCTCCTCCCACCCTAACGGTTTATTATTATATATGTCTTTTCTATTTTTCACTCTATTGAATATACATGAAATTACACTTCTTAGACTAATTTTATCAATGGATTTGTATAAAACCATTGTTTCTAAAATTTAAGTTTTTAAAGAATAAATTAGGACAGTGGTAAAATATTGCTTTGTGTAGTTTTATCAGATCTCTCCAGACTATTTTGCTATATAAATCTAACTAATAAATAATAAATAATGGATTTTTGAACAAGGGAATATCTGTAGACATGTAAATATGTGAAGGGATAAAAGCCAATTTTGGTCTGTTTGAACAAATGTCTTGGAAAAGATTCAGAATTTTTTGTTTTACTTTCATCTCTATTAGTTGAAAAATGAAATGAATATTTTTACCAAAGACCATCAAATATAATTTAGTTCAACAAGCACTTAGTAAAAGTTAACCATGTAGCAGACAGTTGGTCATAGTTGGGAAGAAGACATTACCTCTGCCTTCACAGAAACAGGAGACGGGTGTGGTTCAGAGCTCACTCTCCTCAGGTTCAAATCCTAGCTCCCCTTCAGGCCATAGTGTGACCTTGGCAAGGTAACCCTTCTCTATCTCAGTTTCTCTTCTACAAAATGTTGGTAATGATTTTATCTAGTGTATAGCTTTGATGTGCTGAGCACAACCAGCTACATAGTTTACAGGGCCTAGTGTCAAATGCAAATGAAGGGTCCCTCATTATAAAATGATCAACAATTTCAAGAGAGTAACAGTGAAGTATTAAACCAAGGGCTGGGGAGGGGGCTGTAGGGAGGGGTTTCTCAAAATCGGGCCTGTGTAACCAGGTAGGCTGATGGCCACGAAGACAGCCCTGGTGATGAATAAATGATTAATATACATAAAGCAGTTTGAAGAGTGCTTGGCACGTAGTAAGTGATATAGTGTTAGTTTATAATTAAAGAGTTTACAGTTTCTCTAAACATGGAAGAAATATAAAGGAAAATGGTAATTGTTTTTAGATACTGGCTAGATCTCAATTTCGAATGAGCTCTCAAGTTTGTAACAATGTTCTTTTCATCTGCCCTGGATTTGGGGACACATCACTGACATGTACCACCTCTTATTTATTTCATAGAGATCATATCCTTCCATCTTTCCTTCACACAAAATATGTACAATGTGAGTTCCATCCTTTTTTATATGGCATTTATATGATACTTTCCATTTGTTTACTTGCATAGTTTTTGTCTCAATATGGCACACAGTATAGGTAACAGGGAAGGTTCTTAACAGGAGATTCAAGTCATGGTCTTCTCTCCACTGTGTAGATGGAAAGAGACTTTCAGTTTATTGCTTATGTCTTTTTACATTTTCTCCCTAATATACAATTTTTAACTGGAAAAATATATACACTTCTGTGATATCAAAATAAAGGCCCCCCTCAAAGATATCCACATCCTAATCCCTGGAATCCATGAATATGTCATGTCACCTGGCAGTGGTGGGGGTGGTGACATTAAGGTTGGAGGCAGAATTATGGCTGCCAATCAGCTGACAATAAGATAAACTATCCTGGATGATGCAAGTGGGCCCATGTAATCACACTGTAGTTTAAATGTGGATAAAGGAGGCAGAAGAAGTCAGTGCTAGGGTGATGTGATGTGAAAATTCCTCTACCGGTCATTGCTGACTTTGAAGATGGAAGAAGGGGCTATGAGCCAAGAAATTCAGCCAGGCTCTAACAGCTGGAAAAGTTAAAAACAGATTCTCCCCTAGAGCTTCCAGAATGAATGCAACCCTGTTGGTGCCTTGATTTGGCTCACTGAGACTCATTTCAGACTTCTGACCTCCAGAATTGTAAGATAACAATGGGATGCTTTAAGACACTCAGTTTGGGTAATTGTTACAGCAGCAGTAGGAGAGTAATATAACACCTATATGTAGATGTATGTGTGTGAATACCTTTACACACACACACACACACACACACACCACACACACTCACTCCAGATATACTTTCGAGCATTTGAACATTGTTGTCCTTAAGGTCCAGTAAATACCCTCATAAATACTGTTCTTTCTTGAAGTCAACAAAGAATCTCACTCCACACTGGGTGCCAAACAAGTTTCCACCTCGGCTACAGAGACATTTCAGTTGAAATGCAAGCAGCCTGCCTTCTTTGACCTAGACTGATAATTTTGAACCCCCACACGGTTCAACTACACTGAATCTACTCCTCTATTATTTTGTTGGTCATATGAGCTGATAGTTAATATACTTATCTGTCTTATTTACTAGACAGGGACTGCCTGCAGGACAGGGACTGTGTCCTTATTCATATCTCCATATCCATGGTGTGACAATGCATGGCATATGGAAGATCCATCAGTGTTTCTTGATTTAAGTTAATGAATGAATAGCTAGAAATTTCTTTAAGCACGCATCCACACACGGACACACACATCACACACGTGTACACCCACACACCACAAACACACATGGCACACAAACGCACATCACACACACATCACACATACATATCCCACACATACACGCACACATATCACACCTATGTACACACACACACCCACACACTCCTCACACATGCACACATACCACACACACAAACCCCACACATACATCACACACATTACACATGCACACACATCACACATGCACACGTATCACACATGCATCACACATCACACACATGCACACACACATCACACACACCCCAAACACACACATCACACAGACACACATCACACACGTGCACACATCACACACATACACATCACACACACACCCTACACACATCACAGACACACATCACATACATGCACACACATCACACTCGCTCATGCACACACATCACACACATTCACACATACCACACACACACACACACACACACACACACACACACACACTGGGGTAAGTGTATACTTTTATTTTATTTAGCAACAACGTTAGGAGATAAGCACTACATTGGTTAGTGACATTAGTTGGCGATGAACAGTAAAGTCTGATTCAGAAATCCAGGCTTGTGACTATGAATCATTAGAGCTTTCTAATCCCAATTTAAACACTGATCAATGAAAGAGCAACAGGTTTCATTGCTATCAGTTAATATAATATAACATTAACCAAGAATTGGTCAATGCTCACAAGTAATTTCAGGATTCACAGACTATATCCAGTAGCATAAGAGACAGTTAAAAAAACAAAAGCAAAAACAAAAAACCTCTTCAGGACCCTAAAAGTTAGACACCATTCCTATGCATGTCATGGATAAGTGAGATAAAATTCTTCAATAGTGGAGTCAAATGATCTATTTTTATGTTATTATAGGTTGTATCTTTTCTAGTTGAAACCCAGGTTCATTCACCCACAGCAAGAAAAAGCTCACAATTCTGCCTCAATCTGTGATGTTGAACTCACTTCTAGATGTGAATTTGTACTCTTTTCAAAAGAAGTTTAACAAATCTCATTTGTTCATGTGTGAGTTACTGTGCTTTTCTAAAGTTCCAGTCTTAGGGGTTTACTAAAATGACAAATCACTTAAGTACTGATTCATATGTGGCTAGATTGCAGTGAAGGGGCATACATTAAAAATACAGATTCATGAAGATTATAAGACATCTGAAATATAAACCATCAATAACAACATTAATTTTAGGGACAGAACTTAGCAGAAAGAACACTTCCTTAGCAGAGCACGACAAGGAAGTTTTATTGATGGCTGTATCCACATCAGTAATAACCCTATGACTAAGTGATTCATGTCCATTTTATAGATGTGACTTTGTTTCCATAGCTAGGAAGGAAAACAGGGCTTCCACCACCGACCAGTTGCTGGGTGAATTGTAGCTAATGCATCTCTTCCTGGTTTGGAATCACCTGATGGGGGAGGGGAGGGTGTGCACAATGAGTAGGGGGCCCTTCTTCCTTTTTGTGTGTTTTTGGTTCTGTTTCTGTTTTAATGAATCAATTAAGAATAGTTTCATCAAATATTTAAATGATGGAAGAAAAAATATTTTGTTTTTTTTAAAATATGTTGGCATACTCATATCCATGATCCCATCATTGTGTTAGGAACTTGTGCCAAGAACTTTACAAATGTTGTCTCATTCAAGTTAAAACTTACATTAATCTACGGATAGTTTTTATACTCATTTTTACAAATGAGATTTTTGTCCCACTCCTACTCAATGCCAGGAACAAGATGTGAACCCAGTTCAAAAGTTAATCAAGTCCATACCCTTTGTCTTTTCTAGACTAGTTCTCAAGGTGGTGGCAAACAGCAGAAACATATCTCATATGAATAAATTCCAGTTATGATTGTCTTTGTCTATTTAATTTCCCAGGCATAAATGGATGAGGGATAAAATCTGATCAGTTGGAGAGGAAGTTGAAACATCACAGATAACAGGACAGATGCAGGAGAGAGGTAGCTAGCAGTGCAAAGAAGAGTGTTGAAAATCATAAGCACTAAGGTAACTTGTGGGAAATGGCTAAATATTGAGATGCCTAAGTAAACATACTTTCAGAATATTATTTTAATAAAATGCTCTCACTCTAGTAAAATGGATTAGACTTTTAATGTACCTAACAGAGATAAGTCCAACAGTCTAGTAAAGAGAAAAAAAAAAGAGAGAGTGAAATGAGTTGAAGTAGAAGAAAGTAGTGAAAACGTGTAGACCTTATGAGGAAATAAGAATTAGTGAGGTATAGGGAGGGTGGGAGGGAGGGAGAACCAAGAGGGAAGAGATATGGGAACATATGTACATGTATAACTGATTCACTTTGTTGTAAAGCAGAAACTAGCACACCACTGTAAAACAGTTATACTCCAATAAAGATGTTAAAAAAAAAAAAAGAAGAGGAAAAAAAAAGAATTAGTGAGGTAATATTTTAGCTAGAGCAATCAATGTTAGGATACATAAAATACAAAAATAATAATATCAAAAAATAATATCAAAGATAATTTGAGAAATGAAAGAAATTTGTGGTGATATTGAGAAGAACATAAATAATTCTCATTCTGGAATGGCTAGAAAGCTAACTAAAAGCAGAGAAGTAACCGTAATGACCTCTGAAATCCCCCAGATTTAGATCCAAGATTTCTATTGTTATTATTAGTGTTAGCACTACAGAGCAGGAAAGAGTAAAGATAAATGAAGAAAAACAAGTCCTATCTAAACTGGGGAAATGAGAGCCAGACACGGAAGGAAAGCAAAAGATGCATGAAGGATGATTAGAAAAGGGACTAAAATAAAGAAAACATGTTATTTTATTTTTATATTTTTTTAGTCTAAAATAATGAAATAGAAAGTGTGCAAAATATGGTACCTAAATCCATCAACAGCAGGATGTACAAAATTATAATGTCTCTATTACATCACTATATGTAGCACTTTTGATTGCTAATTGCACTATCAGATGTATAGACGTATGTAATGTGAATAAGTTATTTTCTGTTTTTTTTAAACCTAACTTTGGTTCTTGTATACATTGACAAGATTCAAATCTACAATGTACATAATGTGGAAATGCAATTTTAAGCGATTATGATATAAGTACACACTTTTCAAAGCATTCATATTTAATTTAAATAACATGCATTTAGGAATCTTAGTTGAATTGGATTTGACATGTGGTGCATTTTAAAATGTCTCAAGATTAGAGTCTATTAAAGAAAAGATTATTATAAAATAGAGACTGATAAGAGAAAAATGAAAGGAAGCAGAATAAATAAGTTTAAAAAATTAGCACTCCACAAAACCAGGGCAGATTCTGATTGGCTAGACATGAAACCATGATTTACTGGCCTATTTGCTCTACTATTCAAAAAATAACTTGGTGTCAATAGAGCAACTGTTGTATCATAAAGAATTCAGGCCATAAAGTGGTCCACATGACAATATATCATCACCACGTTTCCATCCCCCTTCTATTTTAGAACAAACAGTGTGCAATAAGATGATGAAGGTTCCTACATTTTAGTAGTCATATTTCAAAAACTGTGCACCATGCAAATTACTTGGTCCTCCCCTGCCCCAGTTTATTGAAAACCAGTATGGGTGACACTGTAATATTCCTATGTATTTAAAATAGTGACATGTGGTAAGGTTTCAATCTAGACACTTGGTGGTAAAAGAATTTCCCTTTATTGCTGTTGAGAGAGTTCTGAGCATGTTTTTTAACAGTTGGCATTTGCAGAAGTTACTTTATGGACATCAATTAGTTACTGCTGACAATTGCTTCAAGGAATAGAGCTGTATCTGTGGACTCAGGCTGTTGCTTCTAAATACTGATATACTGATACTCTATCCACCAACCACTTTGCTTCTGAAGCTCAAAATCTGATTTATTAATAGGGATTTTACTCTCCATGTTCTCTTATAACTTGGGAAATTTCTCAAACCGCCCCTCAACTTACTCTCTTCTAATCCATACCATTTGCTTTCTCAATTTATTGTATACATATGGATTTTACCTGTTTGGTACCCTTTAGGAAAATAAAGAGACAATTTTCCATATTTATGCATTTGTATATATTTAATATCTATATAATATTTAATTTATGCTTGTGGAATGAAGTGTTAGATTACATAACTAGAACCATTCATTCTTTCTGCTTATAATGTGGTTCCCTAGGTAGAGCCCTCTCTCTGTTTTATCACGCACAAACCCCAATATCATTTCCTCAAAACCTCCTTCCCTTCCACAACTAAACACAGAACAGAATGGCATCTGGATGGACTGCTCCAGCTCAAAAAGATAAAGTAACAAACAAAGTGCAGACACATGGGCATCTGCATGTGAGATAGAATCTGGATTAAACTCAAGCATCAACTTTCATGTCCAGGTTAATTTACTCAAAGAAAAACACACCACAGCAGCAACATTCAGAAAGTGCTCACAAGGCTTGGGGACCATTAGAAGCTTTTATAAAACATAGTCAAACGACTAGGTCGAATGAGTAAGAAAGGTACTGTTTAAACATTACTATTAATATCTATGGTTAAAAACAAAAACAACAACTCAGGGTCAGGTGAAAGGTACACTGTACAGAGAGTTCAGAAAACCAGAAAACATCTGGGCAGCCATAGTTTTACACACGCATGATAGTGAATGTGTACATTGAGAATAAAGAAAAGTAAGCAACCACATAAAGGAGAGTTACTCTAACCAGAGAACCAGGCTCTTGGACCATGGTCACCAGCTTTATATTTGTTTACCCACAAGAGTCAATTCAGAAAAAACAGGTATGTTTATTTATGAGCCACATATTTTCATTACATTTTTTCATATCATTGTAATAAGACTCCATGATGAATACATGTATAATCACAATGTAGATTTCCTACTCACCTAAAGAGAAGACTATTAATGAGAAAATTGGCAATACTTTCAAGCCACTAAAATGTGAATAACTGGGCATATCTCATATGTTGACATAGGAAATTAAGAAGCTCACTCTGTCATATTCCACTGGAGAGTTTCTCTATATCGGTCACCAGAACCAAATTTATGATTGTGGCTTCAGCAAGCACGTATTATGTATTTGCTCTTACCTCTTTAGATTATGCACATGATATTTCCCTGTTTCCAATATATTTTCTTGCTTCTTTGTTAAGGATGGTATTTATTAAGTTGCATTTAGTGAGTACGTAACTACCATGTGCCAGCCATTGCTCTAAATACTTTATGCACATCAACTTTTATTCTCTCAATACTAACAATAAGAGTACCTATGTAGTTCTGCTGAGAATTCAATAATTTACAAATTCAGTAATTTGTAAAGTGCTTAGGTCCCTGCCCAGCACATAGAAAGTGCTACATAAGTAAGTGTTTTGCCAAACAGTCATATGAAATAGGCTGTATTTGTTATTCTCATCTTACACATGAAGCAATGGAAGCAGAGGTCGATTAAGGAACTCCCAGGGATCAAGAGGTAATGAGCGATGGGGCTGGACTTTAAACACCAGCAATTTAATTCTAAAGCCTGCATTATTAATCATTCTTAACAATGGGGCACTGCCACTTCACAAAAATGTGCATGGGTTGTTCCTTCAACAACTTGATGCTGAACACCTCCTCCAGGAATTTTCCAGAACTGATATATGTACACACACTAGATCGCAGGCTTCTTAAGAGTACAAACCAAATTCTGTCACACAGTCTTCTCCTGCAGGGTAGTTCTGCACTGGTCTGCACTCAGCGAATGTGCACTAGATGCATGGATGCCTGTATAGATTGATGGCCTTGTGAGGACAATGTAAGTGATAACGTTTTAACTTTAAAAATTTAACAGATATGAACTGAATATTTTATGCTTCAAGATACAAATACCCATTCAGTTTAATTATCTTTTCATTTTTTATTTCTGAGTAGATGACACCCAGATACATGGCCAATGACTACTCTTTCTGTACTTATCATTCCTAAAACTATGCTTTCAAAAAATGCTCTGACAGTCGTGAATGCATAATTTTGTACTTCTTGAAAAACATGAGTACTTCAGTCTTTACAGATTTGGCTTTGTGCCCCAATTCTACAACCGTGGGTACTACTACCTCTGAATCCTAGATAAAGTTATTTAACCTCCATGAGCCTCAGTTGCCTTAGCTTTCAAATGGGAATACATAAAACAAAATAATAGTGGGCACAAAGTAAGCACCATATAGTGAGTACATAAATTGCTTTTCAGACTTTCTCCAAGGAAGTAAGGAATAAATTAAAACCCAATAATTGTATAAATGAAATTTACCTATGACTTTACTTGGGTTGGATATGTGGATTTTCTTTGCATTTTTATCTTTCTAATCCTAAAATAGAAATGTATCTACATTGTTTATATACAAACTGACTATTAGAGGTAGGACACATAAGAGTAAAATCCAGAGTTGTAGTGGGAAGTTAAGTTGAAAATTAAAATTTTTTGAGAACAATCAATAGCCAAATAACTGTATCTCTAAGAATTCTCAGATGATGACCTCTTTTAAGTGTCATGGTCTGCAACATCTGGTGATTTAGAAATCTCTAGATGTTCTTGGATAGGGTATATCCTTTTCTGGGTACAGGTTCAAAATAAGAAACTTCCTAGTTTATATTTTCAAGTGTGACACTACAGGTCAGTATTGCCTAAAGTGGAGCAATACGGGAAAAAGCCCCAGAATGGCTTTTAATATACTAGATATGCTAGAGGCTCAGTTGCATTAATGATGGATAATTAACAAACTGTATTTCTGTGATGCTTTTTTTTTTTTTTTTTTTTTTTTAGTGGTACGCGGGCCTCTCACTGTTCTGGCCTCTCCCATTGCAGAGCACAGGCTCCGGACGCACAGGTTCAGCGGCCATGGCTCACAGGCCCAGACACTCCGCGGCATGTGGGATCTTCCTGGACCGGGGCACGAACCCGTGTCCCCTGCATCGGCAGGCGGCTTCTCAACCACTGCGCCACCAGGGAAGCCCTGTGATGCATTTTTTAAAAGCGTATGTTTACTCCTATGAGGCACTGTTCCAAGTGTGTCTCAATGTTCAGTGCATTTATTTTATTTACGTATATTATCCTTGTCCCAGGGAATCCTAACCACAATAAGACACAATACACTGACTTTCTGTCAGTCGTGCTTCCCTTCCACAAAATCCACAATGAATATTTATGATTCTAAACTTAGTACAGTCCTTGAAATAAATAAATAAATACATTACAGTGCTGCCCTGGCTTTAATGAGGTTATCAAATGGAGGAGAACTTAAGATTTGCCATTAGGTTTTAAAGAATGGTCAGCTAAGAAAGAAGCCTTCTTTGGGGCATGAATAATGAGAAGGACGCAGCACTAATGCTTGAAGGGAAGGAAGGAAAGAAGGAAGGGAGAAGAGAGGGAGAGAGGCTGGAAAGAATAAAGGATGGAAGAGGGAAGCAAAGAATAGCTTTTCTAGCCATATACAAACCAGAAGCCAAATTTGCAAGAAAATTTTACATTTATCCAAGTCATGTTCCCAACTCTTTTAAGGTACTGGCAGCCACTCCATCTTATTAAACATTAATCTAAAAAGCCAGTCAATGCTTGGCCTCGTCTGACCTGCCATTTTAGAATTTTTTTAAAAGGGAAAAAATTAGCCATACAAAAGCATATTAATATCTTCTGATATGTTCAAAACTATCTGAGGGCTTAAGCACTTAAACCACTGTAGCTCTTTCTCAAAACTCCCTAATTCAGTTTTGACTCTTTCTTTGTCTTGGCCACATGTGTTCTTTGTGTTTTTACAGAGAAGCAGCTACCTAGGACCACCACCATGGCAAAGCAGCAGTTAAGCAAGAAGCACCAATAACAATACACAGCTGACATGTTTTCTTTTCCTTGGCTTGCTGACAATCCTCAGGAAATGAAGCATGTGGTTTTGATGAAGTAGCTCCTTAAATTTTAATGTGCCATTGATCTATCTTAGGATTCCTAAAGGTTCATGGGCAGTACACTAAGGGAAGGGAACTAACAGCTGAAAAGAAAAAAGAAAATGAAAGTTTAGTTATATAAAAGTATTCTGTAAAGTACAAATTAGAAATGGTACTATGTTACACCAAAACAAAATACCATTGATAATCTTTTCATTCACCTCACAGATTCTCAAAATCAACACTGAAAAATGAATCACGTAACATGCCTTGTCTATAAACCAAGACACGAGTCAACAAGGCTGAAGCAGTAGGGAGCAAAAGTAATACACTGGTGACATTACCTAGTGTCCTAGGTGGTCCCCGTCATCTCAGTTACTGGCATCACCATCTACTCTGTTGTCCAAGATAGGAACCACAGAATAATCTTTATGTCCTTGCTGTTGTGAACACAACCTATCACATCTATTCATGAAGCTCTATCCATTCATCTTTACACATGACTTGTGTGTCTCTCCCTGTCCTTCCTTTACCACTGCCACTTGATTTGCTAGGTTACTCATCATCTGTCTCCTGGACAATATTCCAGTCACTTTGCCACTGACTCTTGTCCTCCCAATCTATTTGCTGCCAGAATTATCTTCTTGTAATACAAATCTCAGATAATTACTCTTTATAAACTGTTGATGACTTCCCATTTCCTACAGCATAAATTCAAAACACCTTTTCATGGTATTCAGATAGCTCCATGCTACCTGCTATCCTGCTATCTTTCCCTGTGCCGTAATATTCTGCCCTGGGCTTCTCCTTCCTCAACCACAACAGAATTTTCACAGTTCAAAACCATTTTCATGCTCTTTAACTGTGTTTATGTTGTTTCCTCCTTCTCAGACATATGTAGAAAGCATTTAATATTTTTGTTTATCCATTTTTTAAGAAAAATAAAATGTCTTTAAATTGCCTTAACTGTCCTCTCAGCAAAATACCACAGCCGCAAATCTGAAGTTTCCCAAGAGGACGTCAAATCGGATTTCAGAGCAGGAAGTGTCACCTCGTCCACTCTTTTAGATTGGGGGACAACACACACAGGCCACACCTGGTGGGCAATGACTTAAAGACAAGATAATGAAGACTTCTAAAGCTATCACGAGGAAGAGCTAAACAAGAAAAATTTCCCGGATGATGGAGGAGGAAGCATGTATATAAGGGAAGAAAAAAAAGAAACTTCATTTTAATTATGTACTATCAGCTGTCAGGAGGGATTCTGCCTTTGCTATGAATGATATTTCTCTAAATCCTCCTAACTTACTGGCCTTTTGAGATTCTGGTTTCCTTACTTCAAATTTGCTGAAAAATAAAAGGAAACTGCTTTTGCTGAGTGAAAGGAGAAAGAAACACTTTTGGGAAAGAAACACTTTTGGAGTGAGATGTAAATGGTAACCCTAAAATGAGAGAAATTGGAAATTCTCATTTTGGGTTCGATGTTTTTCATTCTGCGGAGTCAGCACTCTCAGACCTGTTCTGAGTTAATCTGTCCCGTTCTGAGATCATTTGAGGATGTTAGATTTTCAGCTACTCAAAACACCAAGATTCTAGCTACCGATGTTATCAATCTAATAAGAACCAGGAGTTTCCATAATATGATTTCAAGGAGCCTCAATCACATTCTGTTCTCTGAAAGGCATTTCGTCAAGTGGTTCTCGTTATCAAAGACCCCTGTACACCCAGGAAGCATCCTATTTAAATTTGCAGGGACTTTATTGTAATCTCAGCAGTATCTGGTTGTCAGCAAGAAGGTGGCATAATGGACTATAATCATCTTGCACAGAGTAAGGACAGGTCTAGCAGAAAATGTTTAATTCTAGGTGATGGCTCCTGCAGAGTCAGTAAAGGGCACGTACTAATAAGGAACTGCAAAAAAGTGTCAGTGACGACATACTCGCTTCAAAAAGCAAGCTCAGCACATCTGTGGCAGCTAATAGAACCATTATAGCTGCATGTCAGGCTATGAAAAATACCAAAGGACAGGAGCACCAGAGTGAAATGGATAAGAAGACAGCAATAACAACAAAAAGAGATAAATCAGAAGATCTGATCATGCCTCCATATTTTTACCAGCTGAAAGTCAGATGAACCATATTAGCAAATCTAGGAAATAAAAGTGTGCCAAAAAGCTTGCATGGGGCAAATCTTCATGTTTTAATTTATTATAAATATCACACACTGTAACCAAACTCTTTGCTATATTAATATCAGTCCAAAGCTCATTTCATTTTTAATAATGCCTATATTGTCATCTACTACTAATCCAAGCTCTGAGGCTTTTATCTTTGCTATGTAATGCTCGATTTTCTCTTTTCTTCTTACTCAAATATAAAATGTGAAACTCTGCAAATGAAGAAAAAGATAATGCATGACAAGAATCCTGCTGCTTTTAAAAGGGAATGAATTCTTCACATGATTTCTAAAGGCTTCTGTTACCTCTGGAAGACTTAAGGTCAAAAGGGTTCTCTAGAAAACTGGGAGCTAGATAAAGAATACTGCCGGGGTCATAAAACCTCGTGTAGATTGTCCTTTGCTCACCAACACTCCGCACACTTGCATTCTGTAATCAAGGACAGTCCTTGTGCAGGGACCACAAGAAGCACCGATGCTTAAAAGCCACATACTTGAAACGTCTAACAGAACAATATAAATTTTTTATATAAAGAGGTGGAATCACAATATAAGGAATCTAAGATGGCGTCATAAAAATGCACACAATATCCCCATAGGAATGCAAAGTAGCTATTTAAGGGGTTTAGTACCATCTATCAGCCAGGAAAATAACACGAACAAAAGATGAAAACAGAACACCTAACCTTTTACACAGCTCCCTGTCAGTCTAGGCCAGGCCGAGGCTGTTTAATGCAACACAAGAATGAGAAAATGTTTCTGGATGTGGCGCGTGACTTTCCAAACCCAATGTGCACTGGTCCGCATAGTGAAACATTAACAGCATCTAGCCCTCCGTTAGGTACGGCTTCAAATTTCCTGATTATTTTGAGTAAACATGAAATTAAATAATGGAAGATTCTTGAAAATACATGTAAAAGTAGGCGCTCTTGGAAAATAGATTTGCTTAGGTTGGGGGTGGGGTGCGGGGTCACTCCGATGACCTCACTACCAAGGAGTTGAATTAATCATGGCTGGGAGATGACGGGAATGCTCGGGTTTCTGGCCTGCCCTTTAAGAACTTTATCTATGTTATCACCCAATATCTGAGATACTGCTCTTTTGCTCTCACCAGTTACTGTGCTGTTCTGTGATGGGGCTTAACTCAATTTATCTAACTCTTAATTTAACCGTTAATAAAAATTGAGCATCAGGGAACATAGCTCAGAAGGTTCTGAACAGTGCCGCTGGGATACACATTTTATCCTTCCCACTGTTTCTATTCTGGTTACATCAGTATGCAGAAGCCATTTTCAACTGAATATTCCTAGACACAATACAATTGTATGCAGAAGGATGGGTTTGAGTTTAAATTAAAAGTTTCAAATGCTGGCAATTCCTACATGCATACAGCACCAGTGGAAGGAAATCTTGGGCCTCCGTGAATGCAGGCCATTTGTCACTGGAGATTATGAAGGAAATCCATGAATGAGCAAAGGTATCTCTCTGAGTTTAAGAAGACAAGTGCATTTGCAGCAGAGGAATGTCACTTATGTCTATTCCAGGGCAGTCTAAGCCATGGGAAACCTTGAGTGGCCAGGGAGGTCTTGGCGCAGCATCTAAGTGAGACCCTGAGAAAGTCACATTCCCTTGTTTTTTCTCAGAACCGGTTTAGCCACATTTATATTTTCTGGACATGGTGCCAAGCTACAGACACACCATATATCCTAAGTCGCTGCTGAAACTGCACATCCCCTTTTCCTCTGATATCTGAAAGGGGCCAACCTCTTTCCTCTGCATGATATCAATTCATCTGGAAGCCCTCAAATATGAGGAAACGGATGAAACTTTTATTTTGGACCAGCACTTGGCAGAGAATGTATCTGAAGAGGGGACGCAGACAGGGTGGTAAGGACTGACCTAAGTGTAAATGCAGTGCTGTCACTTACTAGCTATAAGGCCAAAAGGCATGTCACTTAATCTCTGTAAGCCCCAGTTTCCTCATCTGTAAAATGGGTTCAATAACAGTACCCATCTCACAAAGTCATTGTGACAAGTCCTTACAACAAAGGCTTGGCTTGTGATAAGCACTCAAGAAATGTATATTGTGATGATGATGCTACAATATCAAAAGTTAAGCCGTTATTTTGAAATGAGGCATAGAAAAACACTCAGTCGTGAGGATTGCAGTGGTGGGAACTTGTGCTTGAAATACTCTGCAAAACTCAGTAACAACCTCCCAAGTTTTCTCCACCCTAGGTCCTTTTGATAAATCTTGTATTTTCCCTGTGTGTCATCTCCAGTAAATCCCTGTAGTCTACTGTGTTTTTGCAAATATGCCAGATAATCAACAGATCACATTTAAAACAAAATGTTCACATTCATATTAAAATATGTCGCTCTCCCCCCAATCCCATTTGCCCCTAGATGAACTGTATATTTTATTTTCTGATAGTCATTTTTATATAAGATGTGTTGGTCTGTTGGTTATAACCTACATACTCTCAGAACTTCTTTATTCCTTAAAAAAACAGCTAGTGTTGTTTACTTAACATAAGTTTTTTTCCCCTACAGTAATATGCTCAGTTTCTAATCAGAATAATATATTATTATTTTAAAATTCATTTGAATATGATTTATCATCTTTCACACATTGCTGCCCATATGGTTCTTCATAGGCAAATACTGGTCAAATATACTACCCCTGCAGATTAATATGTCACTTCTTACATATTCCTAGAGGGTGCAGAAAGAACTGTTTTCATTTTTTTTAATGCCTGTGTCAAAAGTGTGACAACAAAGATAAACTAGGGACTTACAACTCTTCTGGGGCATTTTGTACATGGAGACACCCTCACAACAAAAAAATATATTTAAATTTATGATTTCTTTTGCAACTTTGGACCTGTTATAAAAGTGTTCATATCAGTTTCTCTCTTTTCTCTGTATTCTGTGATTTTTTTTAAATAACAAAAAGATTTTCCTATCATCAAGTTACCTAAAAGGTTTAACTAAAAGCGACCAAAAGTATTATCTGAAATGCTAAATCTTGATCTATTAGAATTCTTTTATTCTCTGAAGCATTCTGATCATTGGTTTTATGAGAATTCAAGATGCTATTAACATTTTTGGAGCACATTCAAAAGACAGAACATGATTCACATTCATGTGAAGCCACTATGTGGCTTCATCCAGGCTTTATTCAGAACTTGTTTATCAGAAGTCACCTCCTCTAAGCTCTCTTCAAGATAGACGATGCCTCAATACCCATATTTGTCCCCAGTCCCTTACAGAAAGCTTTAAAATAATTGCCTAGGGGATTTAATTACCAAAAATAGATGAGCTCTTTGGTCAAGCCTGATTACAGGAATTTATTCATCATAACTTGTTAGTGAAAAGTTCTACATATTGAAAATTATCTGAGCAAAATTCACCAAACAAATGCTTTCATAACCAACTTGAACTTAATTATTCAAGAAACTATCATAACGTTACACACTCAACAAATTAATGGCAGGGATAGATAATCTGAAGATGAATCATTTAACTTGTCCTTAGCAAAATGGCAACAGAGTTTATTTTTACTTTATCTATTCAATTTCCCCCAACAATGTAAAATTCTTGTACAAGCACAAAGCCATCTGCACTTAATTAATCACAGAATCCACCCAAACATGATCAGATCCCAAGATAATGACAAGTATATAAATATATAAATATATATATATCTGTATATATATACTTTTAAATATATAGAGTTAAATACAGTCTTCATGTAATACATTTAAATCAGGGCACACCTAGATGCGCTAGAAAAAGCAGCACTGCTCTGCCCAACCAGTGAAATCTCTAATTTCAAGAGAGGAGAACAGATAGCCAGGCATAAGTTCCCATCAAAACTTTTTATCCTGTTGATACTGATTTTCTTCCCTAAAAGACACAGCTTACGTTGAAGGTCTTAGTACATGGATAGGAAATTTCTAAAAGAGCTCATTCATTATGAGAAATGGCTCCTATACCCTCAAGAGAGAACAAGGAACACATCACCTTAAAAAAAAAAAAAAATCATCAGTGTTCTGTGTTTTGTGGACAGCTCAGCCACCTCTGTCTCATCCTGTGACAATATGAATGATCTACTATTTCCTTCCCAGTCAGAAGACAGAAACCAGAAATGGTTAGGAATAGGAATAATTACAGTGAAATCAATAAGTTTAAGTTTTAGAACTGCAGGTAAAGGGGAAAGAGAAAATATTATAAATCTCACTGTTGGGTTCTATTTTGCAGTCTTTCCTGCCAGTAATCCTTTGGTTTCCAGGTCTTGTCATGCTTATTTGTTAGTCATGTTATTCCTTTAGGGTTCATTTCCTGGGATCATTAAACTGCATATTTTGAAAAGAACATTGCCCTGGGAACCTGACGCTCTAGATTCAACTTCAAACTCTCCAGGAAGAGTGGGTATGTCTGAGACAGGGGCATTCAACAGATGCTTCCTTAAGTCTTTATCAATAAAGAAGTCCTGATTTTTCAGTTCTGTGGAGCAAGTCTGAGGGTTACTATGGTTATCTGGTTACATATACATATATATAGAATTTATTACAATGATTAGAATTGTTGGGATCTCATCAAAGGGAAAGGGCTGCTCTTTCATTGCAGTAAGAAATCATCTGGTGATTAGGTTAACAACAATGAATATGTATATGTATAGCTGATTCACTTTTGTATAAAGCAGAAACTAACACACCATTGTAAAGCAATTATACTCCAATAAATATGTTTAAAAAAATTACATATAAGATTTCAGAGACAGCAGAAGCAAGAAGAACTATAATCCTGCAGCCTGTGGAACAAAAATGACATTCATAGAAAGATAGACAAGATGAAAAGGCAGAGGGCTATGTACCAGAAGAAGGAACAAGATAAAACCCCAGAAAAACAACTAAATGAAGTGGAGATAGTCAACCTTCCAGAAAAAGAATTCAGAATAATGATAGTGAAGATGATAAAGGACCTCGGAAAAAGTATGGAGGCAAAGACTGAGAAGATACAAGAAATGTTTAACAAAGACCTAGAAGAATTAAAGAACAAACAGAGATAAACAATACAATAACTGAAATGAAAACTACACTAGAAGGAATCAATAGCAGAATAACTAAGAGGGAAGAACAGATAAGTGACCTGGAAGACAGAATGCTGGAATTCACTGCTGCGGAACAGAATAAAGAAAAAAGAATGAAAAGAAATTCAGATAGTCTAAGAGACCTCTGGGACAACATTAAATGAAACAATATTCACATTATAGGGGTTCCAGAAGGAGAAGAGAGAGAGAAAGGACCTGAGAAAATATTGGAAGAGATTATAGTCGAAAACTTCCCTAACATGGGAAAGGAAATAGCCACCCAAGTCCAGGAAGAGCAGAGAGTCCCATACAGGATAAACCCAAAGAGAAACATGATAAGACACAGATTAATCAAATTGGCAAAAATTAAGGACAAAGACAAATTATTGAAAGCAGTAAGGGAAAAATGACAAATAACATACAAGGGAACTCCCATAAGGTTAACAGCTGATTTCTCAGCAGAAACTCTATAAGCCAGAAGGGAGTGGCATGATATACTTAAAATGATGAAAGGGAAAAACATATAACCAAGATTACTCTACCCAGCAAGGATCTCATTCAGATTCGATGGAGAAATCAAAAGCTTTACAGACAAGCAAAAGCTAAGAAAATTCAGCACCACAAAACCAGCTCTACAACAAATGCTAAAGGAACTTCTCTAGGCAAGAAACACAAGAGAAGGAAAAGACCTACAAGAACAACCTGAAACAATTAAGAAAATGATAATAGGAACATATATATTGATAATTACCTTAAACGTGAATGGATTTAATGCTCCAACCAAAAGACACAGGCTTGCTGAATGGATACAAAAGCAAGACCCATATATATGCTGTCTACAAGAGACCCACTTCAGACCTAGGGAAACATACAGGCTGAAAGTGAGGGGATGGAAAAAGATATTCCATGCAAATGGAAATCAAAAGAAAGCTGGAGTAGCAATACTCATATCAGATAAAATAGACTTTAAAATAAAGAATGTTACAAGAGACAAGGAGGGACACTACATAATGATCAAGTCTTCACACCAAGAGGAAGATATAACAATTAAAAATATATATGCACCCAACATAAGAGCACCTCAATACATAAGGCAACTGCTAACAGCTAAAAAAGAGGAAATCAACAGTGACACAATAATAGCGGGGGACTTTAACACCTCAATTACACCAATGGACACATCATCTAAACAGAAAATTAATAAGGAAACACAAGCTTTAAATGACACAATAGACCAGATAGATTTAATTTATATTTATAGGACATTCCACCCAAAAACAGCAGATTACACTTTCTTCTCAAGTGTGCACAAAACATTCTCTAGGATAGATCATGTCTTGGGTCACTAATCAAGCCTCAGTAATTTTAAGAAAATTGAAATAATATTAAGCATCTTTTATGACCACAACTCTAGGAGACTAGAAATCAATTACTGGGGAAAAAATGTAAAAAAACCCACAAACACATGGACGCTACACAATACATTACTAAATAACCAAGCGATCACTGAAGAAATCAAAGAGAAAATCAAAAAATACCTAAAGACAAATGACAATGAAAACACGATGACCCAAAACCTATGAGATGTGGCAAAAGCAGTTCTAAGAGGGAAGTTTATAGCTTTACAAGCCTACCTCAAGAAACAAGAAAAATCTCAAATAAACAAACTAACCTTACTCCTAAAGGAGTAAGAAGAACAAACAAAACCCAAAGTTAGCAGAAGGAAAGATATCAAAAAATCATAGCAGAAATAAGTGAAATAGAAACAAAGGAAACAAGAGCAAAGATCAATAAAACTAAAATCTGGTTCTTTGAGAGGATAAACAAAATTGATAAACCATTAGACAGACTCATCAACAAAAAGAGGGAGAGGACTCAAATCAATAAAATTAGAAACGAAAAAGGTGAAATTACAACAGACACTGCAGAAATACAAAGCATCCTAAGAGACTACCACACGCAACCCTATGCCAAAAAACTGGACAACCTGGAAGAAATGGACAAATTCTTAGAAAGGTATAACCTCCCAAGACTGACCAAGGAAGAAATAGAAAATATGAACAGACCAATCACAAGTAATGATATAGAAACTGTGATTAAAGGTCTTCCAACAAACAAAAGTCCAGGACCAGATGGCTTCACAGGTAAATTCTATCAAACATTTAGAGAAGAGCTAACACCCATCCTTCTCAAACTCTTCCAAAAAATTGCAGAGGAAGGAACACTCCCAAACTCATTCTATGAGGCCACCATCACCCTGATACTAAAACCAGGCAAATATACTACCAAAAAAAAAAAAAAATACAGACCAATATCACTGATGAATTAGATGCAAAAATCATCAACAAAATACTAGCAAACAGAATCCAACAACACATTAAAAGGATCATACAACACGATCAAGTGGGATTTATCCCAGGGATGCATGGATTCTTCAATATTTGCAAATCAAACAATGTGATACACCATATTAACAAATTGAAGAATAAAAACCATATGATCATCTCAATAGATGCAGATAAAGCTTTTGACAAAATTCAACACCCATTTATGATAAAAACTCTCCAGAAAGTGGGCAGGAGGGAACTTACCTCAACATAATAAAGGCCATACATGACAAACCTACAGCAAACATCATTCTCAATGGTGAAAAACTGAAAGCATTTCCTCTAAGATCAGGAACAAACAAGGATGTCCACTCTCACCAGTATTATTCAACATACTTTTGGAAGTCCTAGCCATGGCAACCAGAGAAGAAAAAGAAATAAAAGGAATACAAATTGGAAAAGAAGAAGTAAAACTGTCACTATTTGCAGATGATATGATACTCTACATAGAGAATCCTAAAGACACTACCAGAAAACTACTAGAACTAATCAATGAATTTAGTAAAGTTGCAGGATACAAAATTACTGCACAGAAATTTCTTGCATTCCTATACACTAATGATGAAAAATATGAAAGAGAAAGTAAGGATACACTCCCATTTACCATTGCAACAAAAAGAATAAAATACCTAGGAATAAACCTACCTAGGGAGATAAAAGACCTTTATGCAGAAAACTATAAGACACTGATGAAAGAAATTAAAGATGATACCAACAGATGGAGAGATATACCATGTTCTTGGATTAGAAGAATCAATATTATGAAAATGACTATACTACCCAAAGCAATCTACAGACTAAATGCAATCCCTATCAAACTACCAGTGGCATTTTTTATGGAACTAGAACAAAAAAATCTTAAAATTTGTATGGATATACAAATGACCCTGAATAGCCAAAGCAGGCTTGAGGGAAAAAAAAAACGTAGCTGGAGGAATCAGACTCCCTGACTTCAGACTATACTATAAAGCTACAGTAATCAAGACAGTATGGTACTGGCACAAAAATAGAAACATAGATCAATGGAACAAGATTGAAACCCCAGCGATAAACCCATGCACTTATGGTCAACTAATCTATGACAAAGGAGGCAAGGATATACAGTGGAGAAAAGACAGTCTTTTCAATAAGTGGTGCTGGGAAAACTGGAGAGCTACATGTGAAAGAATGAAATTAGAACACTCCCTAACACCATACACAAAAATAAACTCAAAATGGATTAGAGACCTAAATGTAAGACTGGACACTATAAAACTCTTAGAGGAAAACATAGGAAGAACACTCCTTGACATAAATCACAGCAAGATCTCTTTTGATCCACCTCCTAGAATAATAGAAATAAAAATAAACAAATGAGACCTAATGAAACTTACAAGCTTTTGCAGAGCAAAGAAAACCATAAACAAGACAAAAAGACAACCCTCAATAATGGGAGAAAATATTTGCAATCGAATCAACAGACAAAGGATTAATCTCCAAAATATATAAACAGCTCATGCAGCTCAATATTAAAGAAACAAAAACCCAATCCAAAAATGGGCAGAAGACTTAAATAGACATTTCTCCAAAGAAGACATACAGATGGCCAAGAAGCACATGAAAAGCTGCTCAACATCACTAATTATTAGAGAAATGCAAATCAAAGCTACAATGAGGGATCACCTCACACCAGTTAGAATGGGCATCATCAGAAAATCTACAAACTACAAATGCTGGAGAGGGTGTGGAGAAAAGGGAACCCTCTTGCACTGTTGGTGGCAATGTAATTTGATACAGCCACTATGGAGAACAATATGGAGGTGCCTTAAGAAACTAAAAATAGAATTACCATATGACTCAGCAATCCCACTACTGGGCATATACCCAGATAAAACCATAATTCAAAAAGACACATGCACCCTGATGTTCATTGCAGCACTATTTACAATAGCCAGGTCACGGAAGCAACCTAAATGCCCATCGACAGATGAATGGATAAAGAAGATGTGGTACATATATACAATGGAATATTACTCAGCCATTAAAAGGAATGAAATTGGATCATTTGTAGAGACATGGATGGATCTAGAGACTGTCATACAGAGTGAAGTAAAGAGAAAAACAAATATCGTATATTAACGCATATATGTGGAACCTAGAAAAATGGCACAAAGGAACAGGCTTGCAGGGCAGAAACTGAGACACAGATGTAGAGAACAAACGTATGGACACCAAGGGGGGAAAGCAGCAGGTGGTGGTGGTGGTGGTGTGATGAATTGGGAGATTGGGATTGACATGTATACACTGATGTGTATAAAATGGATGACTAATAAGAAACTGTTGTATAAAAAAATAAAGAAAGAAAATTCCAAAAAAATGTGAAAGCAGGGACTCAAACCAATATTTATACACTCATGTTCACAGCAGAATTATTCACAATAGCTAAAACATGGAAGCAACCCGTGTCCATTAACAGATGAGTGGATAAGTAAAATGTGGTGTATACGTACAGTGGAATTTGACTCACCCTTTAAAAGGGAGGAAATTCTGATGTATGCTACAACATGGATGAAACCTGAGGACATTTCATGCTAAGCATTATTTCACTTAGCATTCTTTCATGCTAAGTGAAGTAAACTAGTCCCAAAACAACAAATATTGTTTGATTCTACTTATATGAGGTACTTAGAGTAGTCAAAATCATGTAGACAGAAAAAGATAAAAGATTTCATGATGTCAATAAAATGGTGGGAAGTTTTTTGGTAAAAAATATCATTGAATGTCTAAGATAATTTAATAACCACATAAGATGATGCTTTGGAAATCTACCATGTGTTTTCATCCTCAGGCTAAAATGAAAAGTGCTTTTTCTTATGGGAAAAAAAAAAAAAAGGAGTTAACAACATCTAGTCCATACTATGGGAAAAAAAGGAGTTAACAACATCTAGTCCATACTATGGGAAAGGAACAGAGGCTTGCTTTGTGGATCCCAAAGCCTTCCTTTGAGTTGATATGGAAAGTGGAGATATGGAGACTCAGAAACATGAAATAATTTCTCTACTCATCACAACAGAGATTAATGAGTACCTCCTCTTGGTTAGGCACTGTAATATGTACAGATGATACAGCAGTGGAAGAAAACACACACACAAATTCCCAAACTCATGCAACCTATGTTCTAATGGGTGAGAGAAAAATAGGCCAAATAAATAGGTAAATATTATACACACACAGTACGTACATACATAGTTACTTACATACATACAATCTTAAGAGGGATTGAGGAAAAGGGAAGAAAAGTGGGGAGTGTTTGGGATCTAAGAGGAAGATGCTATTTGAAATAGAGTGGTCAGGAAGTCCTCACTGCTAACATGACCAGAAGCTATTTGGGGACTGGAAGAAACACCCCAGAAGGCAGAGCAGATTTGAAGATTCTGAGCAGGAAGTGGACCTGGTTTTGAACAGAAAAGGCAAGTGTGGTCAGAGTGAGAGGAATGTGGTCAGAAATGTCTTTAGAGATGTAAGGAAATCAGATCATGCAGGGTCTTGAAGATTTTGGCTTTAACTTGCAGTGAGATGAGAAGCCACTGAGGCTTCTGAACAGAGAAGTAATTTGAATTATATTTTACAAGATAATTTATATTTTTAAAATTTATATTTTTATATTTATATAAAAATTTATATTTTTCCCTAGTTCTTACTATGATTACAGTTTTAAAAATAGGCTGCTGTAGGGGCCAGGGTTAGAAGCAGGGAGACTAATTAAGAGTCTTTTAGACACTCTTTGCCATGCAGAAGAGATAGCAGAAAATTAAACAAAACAATACAGTAGCATGCATTTCCCTGTATAAAAGCAAAAGAAAACAAAACAAAACAATAAAAGCCCTGTAACGAAAATCCACAACGTCCAGAAAAAAATGCAATTGCTGACCAGTCAATTTTTCCAGGGTATGAATACAAATATCAGAAGGGAAAAGCCAAGGAGGATGAAAAAATGCATGTTCTTCAACAAATTACACAAATCCCTAGCATTTCATTTGCTTTATATTATCCCTACATATATGTTCTACATCTACTTACTTATTGAAATTTATAAAACAGATACATGCAGACAAAAGGAAAAACTGAAATCCAAATGCTTAATTTACAATGAAGCCCCTTTTATGTTAGGACACACTAGTAATTAAACTTGGACTAAAAACTAAATTTTAAAATATTAAAATAATATAACAACTCAGTACACTGAAACCTAGAGAAAGGATGCACAATTTTTAAGCACTATGAGTAGAAGCCTCAGAAACCATATTTCATCCAGTTCTTACAACATCCTGTAAAGTAGAGGGAGATGAAAAAACTGAGGCTTCAAGATGTTAGATGACTTACCCAAGGTCCATAGCAAGTAAATCTTAGGCATTGATTTGGATCCAGGTGTCTAATTCTAGATGCCGTTTTCTTCTATCTAAATTCCTCAAAATAGAGATTGCATAGCAAATAATCAAATACCTAAGAATGGTCAGTACTGCCAGTAACTTGCCTCAATATGACTGATCTGTACTCTATTGGTTTGTTCACTGAATTTCTGGTGAAGTAATGCAGAATAGAATGCAGTGCTAACTCATGATAAAGTCTACTGATGAGGTTCTTCTATATTTGAAGGGAAGCAAAAGGCCTTTAATAAAAATATTCCTGAAATGTCCCTTTTCCCTAGTTCTTTCTGATAAATGCCCTACCCATCAGTATCTTTTTTTTTCTCTGTTTACAGTGTAATCTTGATTGAAATCCAAGTTTTAATAAAACTTATCTTGAAATGCAGGTATATATTTTTGTATAATACACAATCACTTTTTGGAAAACAGATTTCGTCTTCCAGTGCTTAAATGAAGAGAGAAAAATGTTTCAAAAATCATTCTGAATTCCTATGGTAAAAGTATGCACTTTCCACTTCTAAAATCTAGGAGAAGTAAAATAAATCTCATTCCAAAAATGTACCTTATTTTGTAAAGAATTACGATGTAGATTTAATTTAAAAGAAGCAACATAATTAAAGAGGAAAGTCCCTCTTGTGTAAAAACTTGACACAAGAAAATGTGTTTCAAATTGCAGCTTTTAAATTTAAATTCCTCTTTAAATGTTTCTCTACAAAGTCAATCACTGCAGGAGAGAAGTTCTTCAGGGATTTTAGAACTGAAAATACATCTTAAATCAAAATATGCCACTAGCAGCTTTATACAAAAACTCAAGAGACAACCTGACATCGTTTGAATTGCTTTAAGTGTGTACAATATATTTTAAAATACATTTGAAGCCAATTTGGTCAAATTTAACTGGATGTATTTTTCTGAGTTTCCTATAAAGAAAGACAAAATGATACATATATATATATTTTTGCGCTACGCTGGCCTCTCACTGTTGTGGCCTCTCCCGTTGAGGAGCACAGGCTCCGGACGCACAGGCTCATAAGTCATGGCTCACTGGCCCAGCCACTCCGTGGCATGTGGGATCTTCCCGGACCGGGGCACGAACCCGTGTCCCCTGCATCGGCAGGCGGACTCTCAACCACTGCGCCACCAGGGAAACCCCAAAATGATATTTTAATAGGATGAACAAAACCACTGATTCATCTACAAAACATTGCAAATTAATAATTAATAATCAATAAGGAGTCTCACTGGAGGAGTGTCCCTATACAATTTACAGATCCATTCAGTAATTTATTGAATGAATCCACCTGCATTGTTTCAAATATCTTTCCTCAAAGGTCTACCTGCAGTGAGATACTGGGTATATTTCCTTTTTATTGTTTTGATTATATTTTACATACATATGCACACATATATATAATGCATACTCACAAATAAAAATGAACATATACATTTATAGTCTTCATAATATAACTTAAAATTTAGTTTTATCCTCTTTTTTATTAATATAATGCTATTTAACTTTTGCTTGTTGATCTGTCTCAAAGCTTTACTCTCTAAACCCACCAGTACAGGGATAGTGTCCTATAGTACTTTTTACTTTCCCATCACATCAAACATAATGTAGGAAAGCAGTTGCTCAATTCATGAGTCTTAATCAACACATTTGCTTTAATAAAAATTATGGGAAAAAATTGACTCTAATCCACTCCTATATACTTACATTAGGAATTAAATGTGAAGAGCTAGTTACTTATTCCAAAAGCTAAAGGATATATTTATTTAATAAATTATATAAAGTCTATACCAATATTTCAAGCCTTAGCCATTTTTCACAAGGGGAAAGAACCTGTGTGATTTCTTTCCATATGTTTTTTGTACCAGGTCTTAAGCAGCGGTGCAATGAATGAACAAAAGTGAACAGGAATTGCTAATACAAGTGGCTTCCTCATATAAACAGAAAATTAGGTAGATAAAGGAAATTCCTTTCGTAGGCCAGGACAAAATGAAAAATATCACCAACAATGATGTTTCGAGAGGAAAGAGAAAATAAAATAGACTTGATGCTGCATTTCACATAATTTTAAGATAATTCACTGAAGAGTAAACCAAAGAAAATCACATTTAAGTGAGCCAACAATAGATTCTTCCATATGATGAATGAAATTTTTACTGTGAATCTGGTATGATATTAAAGCTACAGAAGTATTTGGATAGGCATGATGAAAACATTTCCAAAGTGTGTTTAAAAGGGTATTTGTTTTTTTCACATATATATGGATATTCATAAATATTTGCATATAGATAAACATTATCTATATATATAAGTACATGTTACCTATACGTAAAAACAGGTAATAAGAAACTGGGACATGAAAGTACATTTGTTTATCCAAAATTTAAAAATAATACAAAGAAGATGTCAAAATTTTGTGATAACTGCAGACATAGATAAATCTAGGTATATCACTTTGAATTACTTATGCAATTCTTAAACAAAAACAAAAAACAAAAAAACACAAGGCTGAGCAAGGTGAAATTACTTTTTTTTAAACATCTTTATTGGAGTATAAGTGCTTTAAAATGGTGTATAAGTTTCAGCTTTATAAAAAAGTGAATCAGCTGTACATATACATATATCCCCATATTCTCTCGCTCTTGCGTCTCTCTCCCACCCTTCCTATCCCACCCCTCTAGGTGGTCACAAAGCACAGAGCTAATGTCCCTGTGCTATGCGGCTGCTTCCTACTAGCTATCTATTTTACATTTGGTAGTATATATAAGTCCATGCCACTCTCTCACTTTGTCCCAGCGTACCCTTCCCCCTCCCCATGTCCTCAAGTCCATTCTCTACATCTGCATCTTTATTCCTCTCCTGCCCCTAGGTTCTTCATAAGCATTTTTTTAAAAATTCCATATATATGTGTTAGAATATGGTATTTGATTTTTTTTTTCTGACTTATTTCACTCTGTATGACAGACTCTAGGTCCACATCACTACAAATAACTCAATTTTGCTTCTTTTTGTGGCTGAGTAATATTCCATTGTATATATATGTGCCACATCTTCTTTACCCATTTGTCTGTTGATGGACACTTAAGGTGCTTCCATGTCCTGGCTATCGTAAATACAGCTGCAATGAACATTGTGGTACATGACTTTTTAAATTATGTTTTTTCTCAGGGTACATGCCCAGTAGTGGGATTGCTGGGTTGTATGGTAGTTCTATTTTTAGTTTTTTAAGGAACCTCCATACTATTCTCCATAGTGGCTGTATCAATTTATATTCCCACCAAGAGTGCAGGAGGGTTCCCCTTTCTCCACACCCTCTCCAGCATTTATTGTTTCTAGATTTTTTGATGATGGCCATTCTGACCGGTGTGAGATGATATCTCATTGTAGTTTTGATTTGCATTTCTCTAAGGATTAATGATGTTGAGCATTCTTTCATGTGTTTGTTAGCAATCTGTATATCTTCTTTGGAGAAATGTCTATTTAGGTCATATTCCCATTTTTGGATTGGGTTGTTTGTTTTTTTGATATTGAGCTGCATGAGCTGCTTGTAAATTTTGAAGATTAATCCTTTGTCAGTTGCTTCATTTGCCAATATTTTCTCCCATTCTGAGAGCTGTCTTTTCATCTTGTTTATGGTTTCCTTTGCTGTGCAAAAGCTTTTAAGTTTCATTAGGTCCCGTTTGTTTGTTTTTATTTCTATTTCTCTAGGAGGTGGGTCAAAAAGGATCTTCCTGTGATTTATGTCATAGAGTGTTGTGACTATGTTTTCCTCTAAGAGTTTTATAGTGTCTGGCCTTACATTTAGGTCTTTAATCCATTTTGAGTTCATTTTTGTGTATGCTCTTAGGGAGTGTTCTAATTTCATTCTTTTACATGTAGCTGTCCAGTTTTCCCAGCACCACTTATTGAAGGGGCTGTCTTTTCTCCATTGTTTATTCTCCTTTATGAAAAATAAGGTGACCATATGTGTGTGGGTTTATCTCTGGGTTTTCTATCCTGTTCCATTGATTTATATTTCTGTTTTTGTACCGGCACTATACTGTCTTGATTACTGTAGCTTTGTAGTATAGTCTGAGGTCTGGGAGCCTGATTCCTCCAGCTCCGTTTTTCTCTCTCAAGATTGCTTTGGCTATTCGGGGTCTTGTGTGTTTCCATACAAATTGTGAAATTTTTTGTTCTAGTTCTGTGAAAAATGCCAGTGGTAGATTGATAGGGATAGCATTGAATCTGTAGATTGCTTTGGGTAGTATAGTCATTTTCACAATGTTGATACTTCCAATCCAAGAACATGGGATATCTCTCCATCTGTTGATATCATCTTTAATTTCTTTCATCAGTGTCTTATAGTTTTTTGCATACAGGTCTTTTGTCTCCTTAGGTAGGTTTATTCCTAGGTATTTTATTCTTTTTGTTGCAATGGTAAATGGGAGTTTTTCCTTAATTTCTCTTTCAAATCTTTCATCATTAGTGTATAGGAATGCAAGAGATTTAATTAATTTTTTAATCAGTGCATTAATTTTGTATCCTGCTACTTTACCAAATTCATTGATTAGCTCTAGTAGTTTTCTGGTAGTGTCTTTAGGATTCTCTATGTATAGTATCATGTCATCTGCAAACAATGACAGCTTTACTTCTTCTTTTCCGATTTGGATTCCTTTTATTTCTTTTTCTTCTCTGATTGCTGTGGCTAGAACTTCCAAAACTATGTTGAATAAGAGTGGTGAGAGTGGGCAACCTTGTCTTGTTCCTGATCTTAGTGGAAATGGTTTCAGTTTTTCACCATTGAGAACGATGTTGGCTGTGGGTTTGTCATATACGGCATTTATTATGTTGAGTAAGTTCCCCTATGCCTACTTTCTGGAGGGTTTTTATCATAAATGGGTGTTGAATTTTGTCAAAAGCTTTTTCTGCACCTATTGAGATGATTACTGGTTTTTATGAAATTACTTTCTTGAAGCAACCTTCAAGTTCCCTAAGCCTGAGTTACTTGCCCTTTTCTACACTGCAGGATGCAGTATTAGTCATATTGTACAGTGTTTCCATTGTGTTTCTGTTGCCTCCACTAGACTATAAACTTCTTGAAGGCAAGGATTGTGCCTTATACAGCCCTACAGTCCCTGTCTTTAGCATGATGTTTTGCTAAGTCAATGGTTTCTTGAGTAAATAAATGATATTTTTTTTTTGGGGGGGGGGATCCAGACACTGGTGGAATACTTGCAAAATCACCCCATGAATCACATTCCAAAGTGAATAGTTCAATTTTTTCCAATGCCTTTGTCTGCCTCCCCTTTAATATTTTCAGAGGTGCAAAGAAATATGCAACAAATGAAAAAAATGTCTTTTAAAGGCTAGATTCTCCTCCTTATTTAAAAACATAGTTTGTGATATCCAACAGTCCAACTTATTTATAAGAGGGGCTGGTGTCCTTTAGTTTTGAAGATGATGCTATTATCTACCTCAAAAAGGCATACCCTTTTATTTCCAGAGGGCCTCCTATATGCTCAGTATAATAGATTTGCAAAAGTTCTATTCAGAATAGAGCGAGAGTATGGCATTCTGATTGAGTTACCTCATCTCCCTAGATTTGTTAACCACCAGAAACTCAATATATCTTCATAATGCTTAGAATTACGTTTCCTTCATTTTCTAATTAAAGGCTGATTATATTTATGACAGTTAGAGAATTTAATATGTGCATGTTTAGTTAGTTGAAAAATTAAATTCATCAGCTCACCTACTCTTCACTACAGTTATTATACTAACAAGAAAAATGTAGGTAGCCTTAATGTTATTCTCGCAACATAAATTACAAAAATAATGCTTTCCCTTCATTGTAAGAGGAGGGGAAAGAAAAAAAGATAGTACTGAGAAGAGCGTTTAGAAAATAGGGAAAGAACATATACTTTAAGAAACTGATTGAAGGTGAAGTGGAATGAAAACAATAGTATAGACTAAAATTTTACTTTACCCTCTAAAATTTTAAAAGTAGTTTAAAAGAATTTATCAATATGATTTATAATATGACTCACTTCTCAAATTTGGATTTCGAATTTGTCCTAGAAAGAAAGTTTATTGATTTATTTGTGAACATTTTTATGAAATGTACTTAAGAATTCACATTTTGATTAGAGTACTCAATTAACCCTGACTGAATTTTTGAGGGAGAAAATGTACACTTCAATGTAATTTTGACATATTATAATGCTAGGTAATATTTTCAAAATGTATATGGAGAATAAAAAAACAAATGGTGACAAATTCACAGTTATTGATATATCAAAAGATCTTAGGACTTAATGATAGTCTCAAAACCATAGTACCACCTACCCTACACCCAAATGTACTACACATCTCAGAACACTGAGAATATTACAATGGTAGACTTATTTAATCAGTTTTATTTATTTAAGCTGTCTGTTTGTAAATCTTTACTTCTCAGGAATCTTAAAGATTTAGGAGCAGGTACCTTATTCTCCAGTCTTGGAATAGGCACATATCTTCTATTATGTGGTTGTACTTTGCATACATTTGTCTCTGTCCACTGAACTTTAATTTGGGGACCATATCTTGTGCACCTCTGAATCATCCCATCCTATACTTTCACAAGTCTGGGCCTTGCCCTTGACTATTCTTTCTCCCTACAAGGCCTTCCTGTCCTCTACCTAGTAAAATGGTACTAGTATTTCAAAGCCCAACTCCAGTGCTCTGAATCTCTTCCTGACCCTCTCTGGATTCCACCTACCCTCAGTCAGGGCCATATTATGACTTCCATGAACCCTAGGCTCGTCTGCCTTTACAGACACTTTCATCATTAAAAAAAAAATCTTACAAATTATATATAAGGACTGTGTTGTTATAAAGATGGATGTAGTAATATTACATATTAAAACATTTTATTTGACTGAAAAGGTCCTTGTTTTTCTTCTGATTTTAGAAGAAACTGAAACACTGTCATGGGCCTCACACTAAAAAGTATTGTGGGTCCAAAGCATTGTAACTACTGTGCCCAATAAACAGTCAGTTCTATCCCAGTGTCCTTCTCCAATGCCAGAGTTAAAAGATTCTACAGAACTTTGTTCCCATAGCATTTATTAACACCCAACACAGTGCGAAGCAAAGAGCAGCCCCTAAGAAAGTTTGTTTAATGTTGCTAATTTACATTTCACCCTTTCTTTATCAGTAATTGATTACATTTTACCTCCCTAAAACTTACTGTGAGTTCCTCAAAGAAAGGGCCAAGGTGTTATGCACTTTTATAAATCTGGAGACTCATAAATTATTTGGTATGCAGTAAATATCTATTGAATTGAATGAAATTGTTTTCATCTTTGCCAACTCACATCAGATGCCAATGACTGCCACTTGCAAGGAAATGTTCTTCCAATAGAGAATACAAACGACAGCAATGTTTGAAGCTTCTGATTGTCATTCAGGTGTATCCAGTTGTCCGAAACTCAGTTCTGATACAAAGTACACAGATAGCTAGAAATTGTTTGTAATGGTAATCCATTACAAAGAGTCACTTTTGGATTTCATCAGCTATGTTCTTATATTGGCATAGTGCCTCTATTTGACTACTAAGGTTTAGCCACAGATCTCAAGATGAAAATACCTTATACAATACAAAAAACAAATGAGAATGAGACATTGCCTTAAAAGTGATAATTTACAAGAGCTTCCCTCATTTATTTATTATAGTTTATTTATTTGTTATTGTAATAAAATTTATTTTTCAACATTGATTTCCAATGAGTATAAAATCACAAAATGAACTAAGAACTTGTAGCATATTATATGAACTGCAAATCTAATTATTAACTGTTGAATATTGTCCCACATCTATTTACTAAAGTAAAATGAACTATATACATAAACTATTTGTTTATCCATTCATTCATTCATCTGACATGTAATAAATGCCTATTATAGATATTGCAGCCAATATAACTATATTTACAGAAGATCTCAGTGTAGTGAGATAGACAAATAAACAGTCCATTATAAACATTATCCACTCAGATAATTATTAGGAGAGGCGAACTTTTGTGCTAGTGAAAGGTGAGTGGGGCGCCTAACCCTGATTCAGGTTACAAGGGAAGCACTTCAGGTTTTTGTTAATTAAATCTTCAAATGGCACTGTAAATTATAAAAGCCATGAAAGAGAACTAAAAATGTAAAGTATAAAGAACAAAAAGATTTAAGTCACCTATAATCATACCACACAGAGTTGAGCTGCATGTTGAAGAACAAGGAAAATGTAACCAGAAGAAAAAGAGAATTTGCATTCCAGGCATGAACAAATGCAAACAGGAATGAGATGGCATCACAAAATCTGAAAAGGTGCTAGAGCATCGGGGCCAGGGGCACAGTCTATGTTATATGTATAATGTAAACCAGACCAACCCATTCTGCCTCTGCAGAGAGGGACATAGGGGTCATCAAAGGCAGATAACAAGCAGGAAAATTAGTGTCTCCCTCTAGGTCCAGATAGAACCCTCATGCATCAGGAGATGCAAGGTTAGTGAATATTTACGAAGTTCTAAGTGGTTAAAGCTCAGAATGAAGCAGCGCTAGAGCAATTCTACATATTGTTTTTCCTCAGAGATAAAATATTTCAGTCTTCAAGTGGGTGACAAAGAGTGCCCTACTTCAGAAGCCTGGATGGTGATAGCTATCTCTGCCTCCTGTAGGGGACTTACTTTTACAAAATATTTGCACATTCTTCATTTCATTAATTCTTCATAACAACCCAAGGACTAGCAGAGGCATTTCTCACATTTAACCAACACATAAATGGAGTCTCACAGACATGCAACTTTCTGTTCAAGGTCAAAGGGTTTCAAAACAAGACCAGGACTAGTGTTTCCCTTTCCCTCTTTCGAGCAGGGAGACCAGGTTATTCAAGCCCTATAAATTCTACAGTGGACAACACAGAGAGTTTGGGACAGGGAGGAGTCGATACTGCTATCTAAATTATTAATTATGAATGTTTGTTTTTTGCCTTGATTTATTTAGATAATCGCTTAATCTTCCATTTTGTTGAGTATATGTAGCAACATCATTAGTCCAATTTGATTTTTTAAAAGGTTATAGGCTAACAGAGAATGAGAAAAGGAATAATAAACTCTATTTTTCCAGATACATTTTTAAGCTTTTCAATAGTGACACCAACATGAATATTTTATAATTTCATATTTTCTTTTTGAGGACCAGTAGCCATTTTAATATGGAAACCTTTAATAGAATTACCAGATGGGTGCTTTATTTGCTTTTAAAGTGGGTTACAAATAGTAGCAATTAGTCATTGATGAAGACCTCTAAGTCGAGAGGTTTTTCATAATTCAGCACCATGATAATTTTTTATTTCAACTGTAAAACAATAAATACAAATTCACTTGTAAAAAGAAACATATGTCTTGCCAATTTTCTAATTATCTGTGGGTAAAATACTCAATTCTCCTGCACAGATGGAACTTCTCACATGACACATTTTTACTCTAAAGCCTACAAAAGATGACTAGAAATCGGTGAGTCCATATTTCTACAATTTGTTTTTATCTGATTCTATCCAGTTAGAGCCCAGAGTTTTGTTTATTTTTCCCACAAATGAGGTAACTGCTTATATAAAAAACAAGGGAGGAGGATGGGTGCTGAGTTGAAAGCTGAATTTACTCCGAAATAGCATTAAAAACTAGACTCCACACTTTTCTCAGTGAAAATACGAGGGGAAGGTTGCCATATGGAAATCGGCCAAGTGGTGTTCTTTTAGGAATTGTGCCTAAGTTATTCTGAAGGAGGAATAAGAAAGAGAGAGAGAAAGAGAGAGAGGAAATTTTTAACAAGATGCCCTGAAAAAGTTTTCTGACTTTACTTGCCAGTAAAGAAGCCAAAAACAATTATTATTATTCAAACACCTTAATGAATCCATATGAAAAACTACGAAGTATTTTATACTAGGAAATGTAATTTTTAGTAACTTTTCTGTCATATTTGGAAATTATCAACTGTATTCTCTCTCTAAAATTAATGACTGATAATGGCATTTAACCCCTTTTCAACACGTTTGTTCATTTAGTCAATACTGGCATCTCTTTCAACCATCCCACAGCCTTTGTACATGTCTGGATCTCACTCATCTCTACAAACAGCAACACAGAGATGTGGTTACATGCCCACCTCTCCCTCCTACACCAGCTAAGAAAAGAAGCCACCCATGTCACTGAAGGTACCCCCGAGAGAGCCCACTATGATTGCAGTTTGTGGCCACTGTGATTGTTTTGCTCCCTTCAGGAAAAAAGGAACCTGGGTTGAGACTTCTCTTTCTTGAGAGTCTCCAAAAATGTATGCTCTAATTAAACATCTCACTTTGGGATTTACAAAATATTTTAGGTCAGAAAACCTCTCTCATCTTCCCTCAATTGGAATTTTGAAACTGTGCCAGTAATCACCAAATTTTCTTTTTCACAGATGATGACTGTTACAATATGTGCTGGGTTAGGCCTATGAGTATAATAATATTTAGCTGCTAAGTTAGAATACTTGCTCTACCCTATCTTTAAAAATGCTACCAGAATCCAGAAATGTAATATTTGTGGTTTCAGACTACATGTAGAAAGCCTAATTTTATATCCAAATCTTAAGTGATTATAAGGAGTTAGTTGGGGCTGCAAACATGACATTATGTTTGATGAATAAGAATCTATTCTATTTTTGTAGTGGAAAGCCCATGATTGCAGGTCATGCATGCCTGATATCCACATATATCTACCTTAAAACAGTAATCCATGAACATGCCTCTGTAGTCAATATCTTGATCCCAAGTGATATTTATAATCACAACACATGGATTCTCAAGTAAATATGTATCCTTTCATCAGAAATAATAAGTATGTTTTGCATTCTTTTACTCAAAAGGAAAGTGAATGTAAGGAAGACAATATCTTGGTTTTGTTTGTATTTCACTGATTACACTTTGGAGAACTATTGATAACAATTATTATCTTCTGATATGTTAACCTTATTAATAAAATAATTCATGATTCAAGTGAAGTACTTATAGGCTTAAATACAACCTCCAGGTCATTTTAGCAGTTCCTTCTATTATCTATCTATCTCTCTCTCTCTCTATATATATATATATATCTTCTATAAAAATCAAAAGAATAATAGCTCATTTTCCAAAAATAGTAGTTTTCCAAGAGAACTCCAGATCCAAAACAAGTACTATTTTATTCACGTCAACTTTTACGAATGTTAAGAGGAATGCTAGAGATGCTTACAACATTCCAAATGCCTAATACACCAGCAGACACCAGTGTATCATCTAATAATCACTTTATTTATATGAACAAGTATAAACAAAAATAAAATTTAAGAACTCTGATGACCAAAATGTAAATAATCAAGTAAATCAAATGAAACTCTATGATAGATTTTTTTAATTTCCCAGATTTAGGTGTGATCATTTTGGGAGAACTAAGGTTTGGGTAGAAATTGCAGATCCAAATGAGTGCTACCAAACCTATAAAATAGAGCATCATGATGAAGAGGGTCAAGGAAGCCTCTGTGAGGACCTGATATCTGAAGTGAGATTTAGATGATGAAGAGGAGGCAGGCATATGAAGACTGGAGGAGAGAAAGAGTGTTCCAAACAGAAAGCATAACAAGTTCAAAGGCTCTGCAGGAGGAAATCTTTTGGCATGTTTGAGTGACAGAACAAACGTTCATAGTGGCTCTGGTTTAGTGAGTCATTCTGAGAGTGAAAGGAGTTGAGGTCCCAGAGGCAGGCTGGTACCTAATCAGGTCATGCTTGTAGACCATTTTGGAAGATCAGATTTTACTCTCGTTGTAATGGAAAGACACTGGCAGATTTTAAACAGGGAAAAGACATGTTTGCATTTGCACTTTAGAAATAACACTCTAGGAGTATCGCAGGGAGCATAGTAGAATCAGAGACACAGCAGATGTTGGTGGCTTGGATTACGATTTAGATGAGAAGGTCGTGAAAAATGGTCAGATTTGGTATAAATTTTTGATGTAAAGGTAATAGAAATTACTGAGGGATTGGGGTGGTATATAAGGGAAAAGAGCAAAAGATGATCTCAGGGGTTTTCCTCTAAAAAAAAGTGAGTGGATATCAGTACTATTCACTCACATGAGGAAGATTTATGAAGATGGCAAACTGAGGTATATGAGGAAAAAACTCAATGGTTCTACTTTTACTCTGTTATGTTTGTGATAATATTAATAACTAGCAATTACTGAGCACTTATTCTGTGCCAAGTATACCTCTATACACTTGTATATTTAATTTTTTATATCTTTTACCTAATCCTCCCAAGAACCCCATGAATTAGTTCTTATTATCATCCTCATTTTAGAGATTAAGAAAACTAAATTACAGAGAAATCTGCCCTAGTCAGCCAGTTAACAGAGTCATGGAGAATCTGGTGCCAGAACCTACTGCATGACCACTGGGTACTACTACCTTTACCAGTGGAAAAGCTGAATAGGTAGTTGTATTGAGTATGGAGCCCAGGTGAGAAGCCTGGGATGGTGATACATAAAAACAAAATCCTGGGGTACCACATGACTTAGCTATTTAGTAGAAGCAGCATAGGAGACTAAGAAGATGTAGTCAGCAATGGAGAAGAAAACCAAGTGAAGATGGTGATAAGAAGTGCTCCAGGGAGAGGGAGTGAACAACCACTCAAATGCTAAGATTTTAGACAAGGAGACAGAACTGACCACTGAATTTAGATTTCACTATGTTCTAGAACACTGTAAGAAACAGTAATCATTTTCCTATCTCAGGGCCAAGAGGAAGAGGGACATTCTCTTGGACTTCCCCTCCTAATTCTGAGACACTATTCTATTATCTTAGTTCAACAAACCCTATGTCTACAAAACCCAAACAATCAATCAAACCATCTGTCTTCTAAATCTTGTCATCGACAAGTACTTCATCAATTCACTAGAATAATTTGGCAGCTGGTTTGTTTGTTTTTTCATTTTTTGGGTTTTTTTCTTCTATCACTTGTCACTATCCTAGATGACTTGGATGACTCATTCATCTATTTAGCTTCAAAATTCTTTTGCCCCTATATTCAGTGACCGACACTCCCACTCAGCTTTGGCAATCCATACCCATAGATACAAAATAAATTGTTTCTAAACAAAAAGTGTTCTATTGTACTATCCAGAATTGTGAAATTCTCTTCTCTCATTCCCATCCCACTCATGCCCACAAAAATTCCTCTTAGGCATCAAAGGCTGATGCTCTTTCCTGGCTTGACTGTTATCTCTTCCTAATTGTGATCCCCCTGATAACACACTTTCATGGGTGCAATTGATTCCCCCATTCTTTGACCTTCTCTCACAGCGGCCTTGCCAATCCCATTACCAAATCAATCCTACCATCTGTTTGCTCTCCTCCTCCTCCTGGGCTGCCAAGAGTTACTGAGAAAATTGAATAACCATGCTGATTGACTCTGCTACAAATTTATGATTTCCAATGTCAGCTGAACTCTCAGAGCTGCTTAGCAGTCCTATTACTCATTCCTACTTGGCTGGTCTTCCCATTCCACACAGCAGCTGTTCCCACCACACCCTCCTCAGATCCCCCACTCCCCTCAACCTCAACACATGGTTTCACCTCCTACTACTGAGAACATTGGGACACTATCAGGCATGAACCCCCTCCACTTCCCTCCTCTATGTCTCCAAATTTATTGGTATCTTTACTCACTGGGACTTCACTTTGCATCTAAGAAGAATAATTCTTATTCTCTTGTTCATCTGACCTCTTGATTCCACTCTTCCTGCCTCTGCCAAGATCTTGTTTCATCAATGTGTTTTCTCTTTTCCATTCAACCTCTAACCTTCTTTCAATCTACAAACCTACCTCAATTTCCTATTTTGTAAAAAAAGATCTTTCTTTCCCTCTTCCACCATCAAGTTGCTGTTTTCTTTTCCTTCCTACAAAGATTCTTGGCAAAGGACCTTGCATTCAATGGCTCTGCTTACTTAAACTGGCTCCATAAAATCTGGTGTAATCTTAGCTGGCTACCATGCTGATGAAACTATTCGAAATGCTACACAAAGGATGCTTTTCTCACTCTTCAGTTTTCTTGATCTGAATGCTGGGAGTTTGGCTTTAATATGAATACATTTACTTACTAACTGTGTCAATTTGGGAAAGGCATTTAAAGTCCGTAAGATTTAGTGCCCTCATATGTAAATTGCAGATGTATGGGTCACTTTTAAGGATACCTCAGGTTCCTTTCAGCAAATTACTTTCACCCACTGAATTTAGTCTGGTAAAACTGTTATTCAAAGTGTGTTGCCCTTCTTGTCAACCAAAAGGTTGACAAGTTACCCCAAAAGGATATTTCAGCATTCCCTCTCTGGAGCCTGAATAGTGAGCTTGAAAGGAACAGTTTACCAACCCCTGCTAACCTCTTAATTGACTTCTACCCTCTGGAGCTGGAACGGACCTTTCTCTTTCCTGAGCATGTTTATCCTCCGCTAGCACTTTGTGAGCCCCATCTCTTGGTTCCCAAAGCCATCTTCAGTCTAAAATGCTAAATTGTAAACTTGGTTTCTATTGCTTGAAAATAAATTTTATTATTAGGGTTAAATGAACTCATCTGTGTAATATTTTTAGTGCAAAGTTTAGTGACTAGTAAAAGTTAAGTCAATTTTTGCTATTATTATTGTTTTTGATATTGTTATTATTAGTACATCTATGAGCAGAAACACTTTCCATTTTTTTTCCAGCTTTTCATCACACAGTTTTCTTCAGATTCTACATATACTTCTTTTATGGTGTCTTTCCCATATTTCAACAAGATTGGTCCTTTGCTGTCTTCTGTTTTTACACTCTCTGTGAACTCCCTAGGGAGCTCATATACTTGACTGGAGTCAGCTATCACTAAATGTAGATGAACTGTTTAATTCTTTCTTTTCCCAAGCTTAATCGCCTACATTTCAAATTCCACATTCTTATTAAAATATTCAAAACTAAAATCTAAAACAAAATTATTTTCCATTCCTCTCCTCTCTTCCCCAACCTCCAGTCATCTGCCAAACATTTTACATCCATCTGTCCATACACCTCTCGATCTGTCTCCAAAGTTGTGGCATCAGAATCACATGATCAGACTTTATCAGACTATCTGAGTTCCCTAACAAGTATCCCTTTCTCTAGCACTTTTACTATAAACTGCCCTCCATTCTTCCCACAGAGCCATCATTCTAAACCAAGCATTGCATTTATACCCCTGCTTGAAAACTTGCAGTGACTTCCACATGTTCACAGGAGAAACCCGAACTCCTAGGCATAAAATTCAAGGGCTCCTCTTGAGTTGAATCTACTTAATCTTTCCAGTTCATATCTAGTCACTCTTCCCATGTTCCCTATACTCTAACCAAACTGGATGATGTGTCTTTTACCAAATAAATGATTAATTTTGATGCTTTCATTATTTTCCTCATGATTTCTTCTCCAGTTGAAATGCCTCTTTCTTCCCTCCTTAGTGTAAATAAACTTAATTTATTGTAAGGTTCAACGCAAATCTTCTTGTATTATTCCCAAATGACTTCATTTTCCCTCTTTATCTCTTTTGCCCAATAGCACTTGTAACACATCTGACCCTCTTGGTAACTAGTTCCTTAAAAGCACAGATGGCATCTTTCCCACATTTATATTCCCAGCCTCAAGCACAGTGTCTGGGCTAAAGTGGTACTCAGTAATTATTTTTGAGTAATTGTTTCTCTCTGGTGACTCAGAATAGAAAAATACATTCTGAAATATATATGTACATATATGAATATATATGAATAATATATATGGACATATATATGAATATGTGAAACAGACATGTAGAGAAAATATATATTTCAAAATATTTATATCTAAATATGTATATTTAGATATATGTGTATGTGTATCCAAAATAATCCAGAACTTTTATACTTTTATACTCCATTTGTTAATGCTTCAACAGTCAATACATGACTCAACACTGACACTAGTATTCCCGATATACTTCACTTATGATATCAAGAAAAGTTATATTCAGAATCGGCAAATCAAGCATTGAGAAAATTCTACATTATATACAAAGGTAAGATAATCTGACAATATGGCATATCACAGATTGTAGCTTTTCATAATAATATTAGTAAGACATTTGGATTTTTAAGTTAATTTTTAAAAGAAAACATTTAACTCTCTCAATTAGAGAAGATGTGGTGAACTGCCAATCCATGGATAAGAACAACATTAAAGGCATGGTATTCCTTCTGAAACCTATCAAACACAATACAAATTTCAAACAAAATTACAATCTTTTGTTTAAAAAATGATATTAAAAAGCATACTGAATATGATTTATACAGGATTTTGCATAAATTTTATGATAAAGTATAAAGCAGGCATTTTGAAAACCGCACATCAAGAATGTGGATATTTATCTATAGAACTGTGGGTTAAATACTTTGCATATATAGGATATGTGCAATGTCTTCATTATATGAATATTAAGAATAATTTCAGCAACACAGAATAACTTTACCGGACATCTTTGCTGGAAAATTTAACAATGTTAGTAACACATATTAATCATTATTCATAGACCAGGGGTTCTAAATTCTTGAAACACTAGATAGCCCACGGCATGCTGTGGTCCCATTCAGCTCTAACAGATTGAAGCTACATTTCCTTGGTTGAAAGTCAAAGATCACACAGAAAATATCCAGGCAGAAAGCATCTTGTCTAATAGAATATGTATCTTTTAATTGGAATTAAAGATGAAAAAAAGAGAAAAAAAAATAAAGAGTAACTCTGCAGACTGTACCTTCAGTACTGATGATCCTTAAAAATTCCACTGTTACAGAACTGCCAGAACAGTCTCACTACAAATGAAATCCTATGAATTGTTTTATTTTTTCAAAAGAAAACAGTGAGCCTTATAAACAGCAGGACTGTGGAAGTCATATCTGCATTATCTGTGGCATTAATTATTTTTTTAAAAACCATGACACACAAAAGCAAGTAAAAACCACTGAAAATTATATGCTGCAAGGTCAAAATAAAAATACTTTTGGGTAAAGTGTGAAATAATAATCAGCTTATAGCGTGAGGAGTGAGTTCAGACAATGATAGAGGTAGAAACAGTATGGCATTGATTTGATGAGCAATGATTTTTAGCCTTCAGCCCCAAGATAGTCTCCAAGCATGACTTGAGATCATAGCTTAACATCAAGGAAAGTCTTTTTTGACAGTCGGGATTACAGCAAAAGAATTTTATATTTAAATGATGCTTTCTATCTATATCTCAGCATCATATAGATTTGCCAGATCATCACACATAAACATTTTAAGTTGGACTGAACTCCACGTTTAAAGAATAGTTTCAAGTCTATGGATTTTAGAAACCATGCATTTATATGTATTTCTTTTATTATTAATTATTCTAATTCCTCTAGAATAAGTCTAGAATAAGGAAATAAGTCTCTAGAGCAGAGTAGTGTATTGGTGCCAAGAAATGACCAAAGAGAGCTGTTGTCTCTACTGCTTCTTATTCCACATAAAGTGTGGTCACTAATGGCATAGAATTCCAAGTCTAAAAGAAATATGTCTCCATTAAAGCACAATCCAGATTCCTTTAGGGTTATTTGTCTCTTCCCTCTCTGGTGCTTCGTTCCCACTGCTTTGAGGGTTATTCCCCTAACAAATCAAGGCCTCCACTGCCCTGTACTTAAAGACCTCTGCTGTCTGACTCCCATTTCTCCCAGGATCAAGTTGAATCTCCTTCACAGGAAATCTAATGCCATTTACATCTTGATCTGTTTCTCAGTCTCCTTTTATATCATCCTGCCTTGGCATCTACTTGTCCTCCACCAGACCCCTTACTCTTGGTACCATGCAGTTATCACATCTGGGTAATATAGTTATCTTGGTAATAACAGAATTTCTGCAATAGAGTAGATCCCGAGTAACACACAGTGTACATGACATATGATATATATGTATATAAACAGGTGCACATCACCCCAACTGTTACCCAGCAGTTAATTCTTTATAGGAATATGACATCCTCTGCACCTAATCTATTGTAGCAATGCAATAAATATTTATTGAATAACTATTTATACATTACTTTGAATGCCCTAAAATCACATAAAATTCCCCTTTATACCAACAAATGAATTCAATCACTGTTTAATAAGCATCTACTAACTTACCATAAGCAAGGCACTCTGCTAAGAACTGGGGGGAGACAGCAAATAGGATTCAGGCTTGGACCTTCCCAGTGAAGAGATTATGGTGTAATAATAAAATAATACATTTATTCACTTACATGCACAAAAAAATTCCATCATTAAAGGTAGGAAGCTCCAGGTAACATAAAATCACACAGATAAAATGACTTAACATTAACACTCATGACCTGGTAATCAGAAACAGCTTATAAAAGAAGAATCATGGAAGGTAGGATTCACTCATGTAAAATTAGAAGACAGAGATTTGCTGGAGGAGCTAACAGTATAGATTAAGATAAAATGGTAGGAAAGTGTGAAGCAGGTAAAGTCACTCGAAACTTACCAAGCTTAACAGGAGCATTGAGTTCATGAAAAGAATGAAAAGTATATATGGGAAAGGGAGATTAGAGTCAGAGGAATATGATTCTAAATTAAGACATTGGAAATGTATTAATTAGAAATGAACAGGCACTAAATGTTCCTGAGCATGGCCTAAGAAGAAGCAAGTTGTTCTGTCCTTGCAAGATTTGGGGGTGGCAATGTATGGGATACTTTAGCCTTCAGTGTAATATCTGAATCCATTATGTATACTCTGTACACAACTTTAACAGCAGTTCACCATGCTCTCCATACCTAGCCATGATCTATTGTATCTCATAGTCTTGATCACTTGCCAGTAGCACGTACAAAGAAAGCACAAGAAAGCTTTCTTTATTGAACAGATTTTTTTTTTTTTATTTCTGTACGTGGGCCGCTCACTGTTGTGGCCTCTCCCGTTGCGGAGCACAGGCTCCGGACACGCAGGCTCAGCGGCCATGGCTCACGGGCCCAGGTGCTCCGTGGCATGTGGGATCTTCCCGGACCGGGGCACGAAACCGGGCTCTCTGCATCGGCAGGCGGACTCTCAACCACTGCGCCACCAGGGAAGCCCGCGATCATTCCTCATACTGTTGTAAAAAGGCAGAACCAATCAGCTGGCAGATGACTGTCTTTGGCTCGGCAGAAACTTCCATTTCATGTGATAAAGTCAAACACACACAATATGAATATGTTCTCATTGGAGAGGGAAGGAGGGATGAGAGACCCCTTTCATGTCATTTACTTTATAAATTATTTCTAAGATGCATATTTTTTTTTTCCTCAGGCCTGTCCAAAGGCAGAGTTCCATTGTCCCTTTCCAAAATGCAGTCCTTTGTAAGTCATTTCAATGGCCCTTAATAGAATCCTATCAATCACATTATACTTTCAAAATATGATCACCCTAATACATATGTTTTATGTTTTCTCTCAAAATCGTAAATGGAACTTTTTTTTTATCGAAGTGTATCCTTTAGTCATTTACTTGTCATTTACTTGTGGTCACTTGGAATTTAAAATGTACTTCAGTTAACACTTGCACATATTTGATAGGCTTTTAATTTGTGGAAGTATTTCATACCATAAAAATTCTTTTAAAAGATCTATTCTGGATTCAGAAAAAAAAGCATATGTATGTTCTCTTCTTTTAAAATGAAGAATTATTTTTAATTCTGGTAGCATGTGATATAACCATCAACAATTCTAAAGCTTTCTTTTTTTTTTTTTCATTGTCTCCATTACACCCACTGGTAGTACAATGGCTTAGGCCACGACATGAAACATCATGCTAATTAAACTGCCAATTAACTGGTATAAGAAATAGATTGCATGAAATAGATTGCTGTATTACTTTGTTTTAACTTTTGTGTCATTTCAACTTGGTAACCACTAATTTAGAACCCTGTAATCATGCTCTTTCATCCAAATGTTAATCTCAGATGGCACAAGCGCATGACTGCTGAGGAGCCCTGGAGTAAGATACATATTGCATTTATTCCTAGTATTAAAAATGGTTTATTGAAAGATTAAAAGATCCTGTGTTTACAGATTCTTGGTATTTATTTGAATACAACCTCTTTTAATGTAGTACTAATAGCAAGACATCCTCAAAAACATGTTCTCAATCTTCATCTAAATAGTGAGGCATTTGCTTGACAAGTCATCATAGGATTATTAAAAAATCTCATGTAATAAATTGTTTCCTTAATATTATCAGTGTTTTCCTTAACAAATTTTTTTTCAGTTACATGACTTTACCAATCAAGTTTCAATTTTGGATTCCAAAAAATGGCAGATTTATTAGTAAATATGCAGGGGTTTTAAAAAGTCAACTGGCAGAAAGTTAGACTATGCTATATCCACTTGAAATGTATTATCGGGAAGAAGCCAGTTTCTGATCCTTCTGGAATGCATATGCCAAATGTCTGCTGCTTTCATGAGACTGACACATAGGGGAGAAAAAGTCCTTACTGACCCGCCTTTTAACAGCTAGACACAGAGAGAAGAAGAAAGATTAGAGACCCAGGTCCCCTTCAGCTGCGACTGAGACAGAACTTTCACTGACAAAAATGGGAAGTGGCAATTAAAAAACAGGCTGAGCTGTACCTGATCTCAGAACTCCAATCTCTTTTTTTTTTTTTTTTTTTGTGGTACGCGGGCCTCTCACTGTTGTGGCCTCTCCCGTTGCGGAGCACGGGCTCCGGACGCACAGGCTCAGCGGCCATGGCTCACGGGCCCAGCCGCTCCGCGGCATGTGGGATCTTCCCGGACCAGGGCACGAACCCGCGTCCCCTGCATCGGCAGGCGGATTCTCAACCACTGCGCCACCAGGGAAGCCCTGAACTCCAATCTCTTAAAATCAGAAATGTTCATTTTTCCCCAAACATCTAAGGATAGAGTCTAGAAAGATATTCATTTTTAATCACATTAATTTTAACTTCTCATTAGAAATTCACAAAAAGCAGCATAAGATAGGTTATTATAGAGGAATTAACATCCACAAAAATAGAGAGTAGCCAACTTTTTCATAAAAAGTGTAAAAATTACTGAAACGCATGGTCTAATAAAAATCTGTAGTTGGCTTTGTTTTTTTCAGATGCTCAGATGCTAAACTGTGATATGAACTTAAAATATAACTTTCTCATGTTTTTACCAGCAATGCTATGCGTTCCCGAAAATGCAGTGCCACTTCTGAGGCCTACATTTTCCACAGTCACAATTTTAGTCAATATATTTCATCTAAAAAGTAGTTTCAAATAGGCAAAACTGAGGATTTTCAGTGGTTTATTATTTTTTTTCTGCTCCAATATGCTTACTTAACCAATAACTATGTTTAAAATAAAAGCCACTGGCTTCCCTTACAGTAAATATGATCCAATTCAGTTCCACAAGTTTGTATTTTGTTTATATTTCATACAGTCAAATCTTAGCATCTAATAAATGCAGCAATATTTTCTGCTTAATGAAGGACTTTGAAAATAAAGCCCTAATCATATAGAATAGATATTTATTAAATACCTGCAAAGAATAACAATGACTTATTTATGGATTGGTTGTCATAATCAGCATTATTACCCTAAGTTTTTATGATAGCCTGACATAGTTCTCATTCTTAAGTTTCACAATTTTTAAGCTACTAATAATGAGAAAAAATTGTATTCCCTTATGATTGTGGATAAAGTGATCTCCTAAAATTGTTCTTTAACCTTTTGGAAACTTTCATCATTGGATCATGACAAAGGTTTGATTTCAGCTTTCACAATTTCCTTTCACTTGTCTATGCCTGAAAAAATTACAGCTCCCAGAGCTCCCAGATTTGAACTGCAGCAGATCAGAAACTGATGCATTTTCCCTGGAGAACCTGGACCTGTACAATTTTTCTGAATTTCACACCATAGCATATGGAGAATACTGAGGGCTTGTCATTACACTTTTCTGTAAGGTGCCTTTTATTTCACTTTTGCCAGTGATAACTGAGTTTATTTTGGCCCATGAACATATCAGTCAACAGCCATCTCACTCTATTCATGTCAATTATAAAAACAACACTAAGAAAATTAATAATTACCAGTGTTTATTGAGCTTTTGTTATGTCATACTCACTTTGCCTGGCTAAATCTCATTTAATCATCACAACTAATTTATGAGGTAGATACTGTTATTAACTTCATAGTACATATGAAGAAATGGAAGCAGAGAGATGTTATTTGTTCAAAGGTCCGCTCATTTATGTGTGTGAACCACGTTTCAAACCCAGGCTGCCTGGATTCCAGACCCTGAACTCTTAACCACTGTGATAGTCCATCATTTAGCATATGGCATTGTAATAATTAGTCTTGCGTGGCTGGAATTCCCATTAAACTGGGAGCTCTCCTGATTCAAAGAATGCAGCTGCCATTTTCTTCAGTCCATCCAGATTCCAGCAGCAAAGTCTTCATTAAAAAAAAATTGATGCAAATAGTCCATATTTATATTAATATATTTTAAGCATGCAAAGCAAGTAAGTTAGAGAAAAATTTCTCTTCTTCCCTGTATACAGTATTTAGAACAGACCTTTTTATCACAGATTCCACCTCTATCCAATATTTCAGTGAGCTAGAACTTTGGAATACCTTTCACATCTAAGTCATGCATTCTGAACTGGCCTCACTCAGACTAATATGTGATCTAGGGAACCACAAAATTTACCTCTGCACCCCCAAATAGTTCCAGAACCTATCTTGAACCCCCATCTATAATAGTGTTTGGCATGAAGGCTCTGTGGCCCACCTGCTGAGTGCAGCCTCAGAAACCAGACTGGCAGGGCTCAATGCTCAGCACTACCACCTGCTAATTCTGTAGCTTTGTAAATTTACCAAAACCCTCTGTTCCTCATTATCCTCATGTGTAAAATGGGTGTCATGACAATAATAGTATCTACCTCATGAGGTTGATATAAATATTAAATAGGGCAATTAATATATCATCTACACAGAGTTGACTCTCAGTAACTTAAGTTTAAAAAATTATTCAAGAAATGAAAATCTGTTCAACTAAATTATATTTACCAAAACAGAGAGGTAGAATAACAGCAGTTCAAAAAATAACAAGAACTGAAACCAAAAGCACATATTTTAATTCCCAATAATATTTTAATTTTCTTTTATATCTTAGCAAAAGTTTTATCCATGTGCATCCAATCTGATGAATTCTGGACGTAATTTTTCAATTGGTAATTCTCATTGACGGTTGCTCCACTGCTCTATATAGCCAAGTGCAGTCTCCCCTTGCTCCCCACCTTTTTTTTCCAAATGGATAGAGGCACGAGGCAACGGTAGAAGTTTTATTTAGAAATAGTGGGACTTGGGAGAGGCTTGGTAGGTGGAAGCCTGCAAGTCTCCCATCTAAATTTCTAATCTTGGAAAACAAAGACTAAATTGACAACATTAAATTTTATTATCAAAATCAGTTCCATAAATGGCCAGAAATTCACCTAAATGAAAAAAAAAATTAGTGTGACCAATTCTCTAAATAAGTATCCCTGAAGATTATCCATGCCATTTTTGTGATATTGAAAGTGACACTATTTTGCAAGTCAGTATATTGCAATGAAAAAAAAATCCAAATGATACGTATGATTTCATTTTGCTTCCCACTGTTTCTCTGACCTTTCCCAGTTGGAGTAGTAGCAGGAAACTAAAATAAAAGTACTGTTTTTCTGTGTGAGGCACTTTGTGACTAAAAATTAATCGTGAAATTATAACAGCTGCAAGACTCCTCTGCCTGTTGCTTCTCCTACGCAGAGAATTACTATGAGATGAAAGAGCCTACAGCAATAAACATCAGGGGCTAGTGTTTCCTTCTCCTCTGAACCCAACCAGGCTGATCCAAGTACAGAAATGCCTTTGAAGTTATGGGGACCTTCATGTGCTGATCAATCCTTGGGGGGTAAAGAGCAAGAAAAACTGGTTCTAGCACTTTAATATATTCTGCCAGGGAATGCATTCAACTTAGCATAGTCCAAAAACATTTCCTCTGTTATAAATTGAGTGATTTTGTACTTGGGTGCTGCTTGGTTCAATTAACTTAGAGGGAGCTATTGATCCCAGACGTGATTATTTGTACCTCAGTACATATTTCTATTAAGTCAAACTAAGGTTGGAACAGCAACAAATATAAATTCATATTTTTCCTTGGTCCTAAGACATGTGTTGAGATTTGGGTCAGTTTTAGTGGAAAACAGCATATGATTATCTTAATATGGATGGTCAGTATTGATTATTGATATAATCAGTGTTCCATAGCACACTGTTAATATTTCTAAGTTATCAAAACCTAAGAATTAAGTTTACTTATCAAGAGTTAAGAATTTAAATGATCTTAAAATTGATAGTGTAATCCAAACCTATCATTTATGTATGAGAAATCTAAGCACCTGAAAACTCAAAAAATGTATCCTCCTTTCAGGTCTGGCTGTTTAACAGCGCGGTAAAATTTGGCATCAAGACTCCTGACCCCATTCAGGGTGCTTTTCTCCAAACATTCTCTAATTTATCTCTGTCAAACCTTTCCTCTTTATCTTTAGTGGCTAAGCTCTTCACTTTCAAATTGTAAAGATGCAGAGAATGTAGTTTAAAAACCAGCAACATGAATATATTACACATCCCATTATGTTTTAAGAGACTATTAAAATAAAAAAATACAGACATTTTATAAAGTAGCCTTTTTTATTATTTTGGTCTTGGTCACAGAAAAATATTCAATACAATAGAATTATACAGTTTGTAGACTTAAAATTTATTATAATAGCATAAATAAAGACAAAAATCCCTGCAATAATATAGATAGGGTACCAGCTTCAGTTGATTGTCACATAGAAAGAAAAGGTAAAAATTTCAACTATAAAGTTAAAGGGTAAGATATAAAGAGAAATGAATACAAATACCAGAGAACAATAGCTTCAAAATTATTATGGCACATGGTGACCTCAAAAAATATGTCAATCTGTTTTAAATACTTACTATCTTATCTATGTTAATATATGATCACTTGTTATATAATTTACACTGAAGAAAAATGGGGAAAAAAACACATGTAACTTATTGGTAGATTAAAAAGTTATAGTTAGAACACAAATATTTCCCCAGTCTCATCTATAAGAGAATCTGTGATTCACATCCTCTGTCACTGAGTGGAGACCTTAAGGAATATAGTATGACTTTCCAACTAGTTGTCTTCAAACTGATTTCACAAGAGCCTACTCTCATTATTTCCAGACATTGCTACCATTTTAATTTAAATGGCTCAATTGCATTAAATATCATACTTAATTGGAGAGCCTTTGCAGTAGTCATTCTATCTTCAGAATTGTTTCCTTTGTGAATAATAATCTTTAATAATGATTACGGCATATACGAAATGGCTTAAGACGGTTTACTCTACCTCTTTACATCCTAGGTAACAAACCAAAGTGCAAATGTCAATCATTAAATTTTACCTCCTTCCACTTATACACACACACAAATGCATACGTATACACTCACACCCATACAAAAATTAGACTTTATACAGTATCTTCAGTTGAGTAAGTAACTATAATGCAAAGAGGTACTTCCTGCATGCAATTCATTTTAAACAAAATCTAAAAAGCCCTCCTCTGCATACATAAATGCATGGGACCACAAATTTTAAAAGCCAGTTTCCTCTTAAATAATGGCCATACATTCCTTTAACACTTACAGGGTTTACCCTAAATTCAATCAGAAATTGTGTAAAATGTCTGTGAGATATATTGTGAGCTTCTACTTTTACAACATAATAAATTATGTTTCAACAAGTATCAGACTGACCTAAGTTTTATTTTCTCTCATGTCCACTAGTTTCTCACTTTCCCTGATTGGCAGTAGTATTTCTTCTTTGTGCCTTATGAAATAGCCTTGAACAAGCTAATTTTCTCGGAATTCAGTCCTGAGGTATACACTTCCATTTTCTTTGTAGATCTAGCACAGCCTCAGGTGATTTCTACATAATGCATCCAATTAGTTCAAGCAAGGCAAATGAAATCACATCTATATTAATCTCCATCTTATTAACTGTAAACAGTAACAGGATACAGGTCTCCATTCTTTGCTTGAGTCCATTCAAGTGCAAACTGAAGGAAAGGGATTTTCTGTTATTTTCATACTCTTGAGTATGATGATATTTCATTCTGTTTCTCCACAGTAATTGATAAGATTGCAAAACCTCTCTCACATCCCTTCTTTATTCCATATGAGAGCTTGATTTTCTTTTTCAGTTGGTTGCAAATTATAGTTTGATTCCTTTTTGCAGAGATTGTAATTTAAAGCCATTTTTGTTTTCTTCAAAATCAGAGCTTCATTTTAATCAGCTAGTGGTCCTGCCCCTTGGGAATCGATTTCTTTTTACACAAGACAAATCCAGGTCTATTAGGATCCAACACATTGAGTTGGAACATTACATGTATTTCACTTACGAGCACATACATTCATTTTACACGATTCCTCAATGTGGCCAGGGGGTTTCGTGGTCTGCACTGTATCCACCTATAAAAAATACAAAAATATATGTCTGCTTTACAGGATGTGAGTAGGGTTTTGCTAGCCTAGTTCCAAAGTTTGGATGCACATCTTGGCTGATAGTATTCTTTCCTTCTTTAAGATGTATTTGCAGTGGCCATAACCTCTTTCAGAAGTCATGGAGACGTAACTGTTCTAGCTACAATTAACAACCCTGGGGCACCTAGATCAATACTGCTGGCTAATCTCTTGGATGTTATTTCTGACAAGAGATATTTGCATGGTAAAAGAAACATTGAATTAATTGTTTTTCAGGCTTCAAGTATTTGAAGGCTATGAAATGTCACCTGGAGAGGGGCTGTCAGGAGAGGGGGTATTGCTGGCTTTACTTATGCTATAAATACAAAGAAGAATGAAATGGTAATTCTGTTGTCACTGCTTTTACAATTTACTGTCCCTAAGATCTCTGGGAGGTGAGCTTGATCTGAATGTTCACACCCTTCTCTGCTAATCTCTGGTCAAGGATGAATTACTCTCCCCTTCAAAGTCATGACCATAAGAAGGCAATGTTTTCCACGATTGAAAGTGATGATAATTCTCCTTCAAAACGTTTTGGTGCTAATGTGAGTTTTAAATAGTGTTGAATATTTATTTCTCTGAACTTGAGCCTGACGAATAGGCTGATTTTTGCTCTGAGTGCCAAAAAGTACACAGAATATTGTTTCCAGTTTGATGGTGCAGTTGAAAGGAAAACCTTTAGTGAGTTTGAATATTGCCAAAAAGATAATGAATCACTTCCATAAAATAAAAGTGCTACAGTTCACTACCAAAAGAATTAGAATATTTTAAGAATTAAAGAATATATATATTGCACCTAATTTCCAGTGTCACAGTGCATCAGCAAATGAGAGTCAAAGTTAAAAAGAAGTAAATGATTTCTTTCACTGAATAATCAACTAACTCACATTTGAAAATAAATGGTATAAAAAAAGGTAATGTCTAATTTAAAAATTGTTTATATTCAAGAGCATAAAATGTTTAAAAATTGCTCTGACTGCAGAGTATCCATTTAGCTGTATAAAATTAAGCAGCTTTAAAATATCTTAATTTATTAAATGAATTTTTATCTTTTCTTTGAAATAAAAAGAACATTTTTTTTTCTTTCTCTAGCAGGCCTAAAAGTTAACATAACTTGGGATATTTTCTAGGCAATTACACACGGAGGACAAGTTTACTGAGGAATCTATAAGTGAGTGTTCATGATTTAAGTTGTAAGTTTAAGATGGACAAAGTTTATCTGATTTTACACAAACCAAACACTACACGTCAGTTAAAAACTGCTTATACAAAAGTGAAAGCTAAATATTTAAAAGTTTGAGATATTGTTTTTTATTCCCAATCCGACTACAGTGATGTAGCCATAATGCACACCTAGACTACATTAGATCTTCCTGTTAGGTACTCTTTGTGTGTTTGTGTGTGTGTGTGTGTGTGTGTGTGTGTGTGTGTGTGTGTATAAATGAATAACTTCACAAAAGTAGTTAAATACTTGATAAATAAAGAGTTAAATAATAAATAAATAATAAATACTTAAATACTTGTTAAGTGCTGTGTATATATATTTTCAATAAATGAATAAATAAGTAAAACAATAAAAACAGGAAATCAGGGGTGTCAAAGTGTTTCATTTTCTATTTTCAAGACCTTACATACTTTTAACTTAAAAGCATATCCAACAATTAGAATGCATTTATGTAATATGGTCACCATACTGCCACGTGGCATAATGAAATCCTCTTATTAAAATGTTATTGAAAAATAGACCTCTCTCATTTCATAAATTAACTATGTAAAGGCAGGTTTCACATTTTTGTGGTTTTAAGTTTTGATGCACCGAACAAAAGCATCTGTGTAGTAATATTCACCTGTCACTGAAGCCAAGAAAAATGGATTCTTTCCTCACCATTAAAGATTCATGTTTAAAAACAAAAGTGCACACCTCAAATCACTTATTGAGCTCAAGCAGAACTACTTAGGAATCCTCATTCTGAAAACAATCATTGGTGAGGGTCAGGGTAGAAATGGATGTTACCAGGATGTATTTGTTTTGATTTTAATCAGCTAATTAAAATGGCCCTGGAAACAATTTTCAGATCACTGCCACTGAGGAAATAGGCTCTAGTAAATCACACCAAACCAATCTTTCAGTGAGGTCCTATTCTGTTGAGGATGTATAGACACAGCTTTTGTCTTCCCCTGTCAGCCGTTCTCCTCAATTTCTTCTATCACCTAGGCAACAAGCCACACACACACACACACACACACACACACACACACACACACACACACGACACACACAGTAAGATGAAACCAAGCCATTCCTGGAGCACATCTTACCAGGCCATCTTTGTATCTCACTCAGTTTCCATTTCCTAACCAAAGAGACTGAAATAAGCTGGGAATTTAATTATCAAAAATTATCAGTAAAAAGTTAACTCATAAAAGCTTTGTTCTTCTTTTCCAGACTTCCTTGGCCAACAAACTGGTGACTAGTGGTAGGAGAAGGAAGCTGAATCATGCAGAGAATAGGAAAAGAATATATATTTAGGTGTGAGAATAAATGAACACTCACACAAAGGAATAGAAAAACTCTTAATAATTCTGAAAAAACTTCCAAACCATATATAAGGAAATATATATATATTTTGAAAGGAACATGTATCTAGTTTGTACTTATTTTTATTAGGTATGCTTCAAAACTAAATCACACACCTATGTAACTAGTAGAGATTAAGTACAAGGGTGTGTTGAATGTGTTTCCATATAATTGGCAATATGTAAAAGGATTCTATGACTATTCATTATTTTTTTTCTCTGACTGATGTTAAAATCTAGGGAAAAATAAAAAGTATCATATAAAAAGTAGAGTCTATTCCATGACACAGAAAATCAAATTGATGGTAGTTTCTGCAATCTAGGAACAGGAGGTGGACATTCGTATTTTAGAGCATAAATGCATGATATAGGAGCTGAGTCAGGGCAGAGCCACTATCAACATCGAAAATTTATCTATTATTTTTTGAAATACTGGAAAATCATTTAAAATAGAAAGTGGGACAGAAAGTAAACATGGGATTTGGTGAATGGAGAACTATGAGAACGACAATTCTGAATGGTATTATGGTGTTTTACTTCATTTTGATTTATATAAATGAGGTATCAAAACGCATAATTTATAATTATTAGTTAATATATCACCTGCATAGATGTTTATTACAAGATTGCACTTAATTATCTAACTTAAACTCACAAAGTCCTTGTGAAGTAGCTATTATAAGTTTGCTCATTTTACATACGAGGGAATTAAAGATCAGAGAGCTTAATCTCCTTATATAAAAATCACATAGATAATGGGAGAATCAGGGCCCCAAACCAACTTTGGTTCTTGATCAAAGATTTTTTTCCTTTACATATGTTTCCTCATAATTGTTTTTTAAATTTGACTTTGAATCTTTTAAACAGCTAAGTTATAACTGCAAATGTCTCCATTTTTGCCATGGTTTAAGGAATAATAAGCAAAACTACACAAGTTTCCTATACTATTATAAATGAATGTGTTATGAAACTCAGTTCTAGAAGCCTATGTATCTATCAGATTCAGGATTCATAATTACTTAAATTTGTGAATAAATAAGAAGCAACTTCAACGTATCTGCAAGTTGTCTAAACTGCCAAAAAGAAAAAAAGAAAAAAAAAAAAAAGAAAGGAAAGGAACCAATAAGACAAATCCTATCCAATCAAAGAAAGGGAAGTTTATATCCATTTACATGTGTAAGAGTGCACACACACACACAAAAGGGCCATTCATTAGCACTGTTTAATCTGCACTCTTTAGAAAAGAGGGCTTTTAGATTGTGAGTCAACCACTGAACTGGCCATGGAAGGAAAGGGGCTAGATAATATCATACCACTTCCTCATCATAGGTACTTTTGCTCTGACTACAGAATACAAATGATTTGGGCCCTAACAAAAGCATCCCCTGGGTTGGAGAGCCAAGCAATCAATATTTATTGACGGGCTGACTGTTAGAATCATGGAATCTCAGAGTTAGAAAGAATGTCAAAGGTTATAGAGTCCAATCATGTGAAAGGCATTGCAGGAGGCATCAGGGGAAATACAAAGCAAAATAAGGCACAGTCCTGGTTCTGAGGAAATTATTTATACAAATATATACAGATTACTAATATAAACAGATTACTAATCTTGAGGAAGAAAAGATAAGAGCCCAGTAGATAAAATTATGAGAACTCTGACGAGTGAGAAGAGACAGTGGTGAGGGAAGTAGGAAGAGGGCTCACGGACTAATTGAACCTAAGCTGAGTCTTAAAATAAACGATAGGTAAGCTTGACATCTACAGAAATGAGGGAAAACTGCATTCCGAGAAGAGAGAAAGTTTGTAAGGAATATGTGAGGTAAGGTCAGGAGGCAGTGAGAGGATTTCCCTGCCTAAACCAGAGATTTCTCTAATTCCATTCAACTCCATCACGAGCTATTTTCTCTACTTAGCTCAAGTCTACATATAAAAGAAACCAATGTAATAATTAAAAACAACAACAACAAAACTGTCCTGAACATCCTAAATTAGAATTACACAGACAAATTAAGGTAACTGTCAAAAGCCAGAGAATGCAGAAAACAATTATTTGTTAAAACTAACGTAATTAAGTATTCAAGGATTCCTCCTCTAGAACCTCTTGCTCTTAAAGGTTAAATCGCGTATGTCTCATTTCACAATTTTATTTTTTCTTGCTTTTTTTAAAAAATAATATTTTAAAGAAATACTCTCTCGAGAAATAGGGATCAATTCAAACAGACGGTTAGGCACTAAATAACCAAAAACATTAGACTGGATCCCAGCATTACAGTTCCAATTACATTTGGTCAAAGTTGAGCATTAATGAATTTCCATTCTTAAAGCTCAGAATAAAAATGTAAAATGATGTAAACTTAAGCTGTCACCATTATCCTCTTCAGACCATAGTATTGGCCACCTTTGGAAACAAAAGCAGAACTGGCTGGTATTTGTGTGCCAAAGCAATAAGCTGCCCAAAAGAAACTGAGACTAGATGTTAATGAGAAGATGAAATGAATACAGCAAACTCGGCTGTTCTTAAATGCCACTGAAATTGCAATCGTGTGTCTGAAAAATTGAGAGCTACTTGGGGAGCCTTAAACACCCACAGAGGGAAGTAGAAAGCAGTCAAAGTGTTTCCAGGTGATAGATAAACTTACTAAGAGTTTGATCCACTAACAAGGAAATGAAGTAAATATCCAATGAATTAACTGAGTCTTGTAAAAGTAAAGATGACATAGGACAGAATTACAAAATCCAACCAACCAGTTTCCTGCTTATGAAAGATAATGTTAAAAGTGTAAGAACTGGTGCCATGAGTATGTGGTCCCTTGGTTTATAATAGATACATTTCTAAGATGAATATAATTCTCTTTTGATATGATTTGTAGTTGACCAACTTTAAAATATTGCTTTCTGATCATTAGAAATTTCTAGAAATGTTTTTATAAATACTTTCGTGAATACTAAGTGGTGCTGATTTAAGGATGGATATGAGCATATTAAAATATTGACTTTTAGGACACAGAAAGACATTATATTAATAACTAATGCAGAAATACAACTCCAGAGATAAGGAACTCACTTGAAATCATCCTCTACAAAATTATTCACTTTACCAGTGATAATACTGAGGCCCAGAGGGGTGACAAGACATATTGAATGTAACACTACAGACCTAGGATTAAAACTAAATGTCCTCACTCCCAATTCAGTAGTTTATTTCCATTTAATTTATGGGAATTACACATCAAAGAAATGGAAAACTGGGGGACGATATTATTTAAAGACCAAGTATCTCTAATTTCAGTACATTCCAGTTGTGAAATGCAGGGAAGATACACAAATTAGATAGACTTCCTTTTAAGTTATAATGAACTTTGCATCAATAATGTCAGTTGGGCTCATCAAAAACAACCAATGGAAATTATATGTTAAATACCAAAACAAGATTCTTTGTAATAAAAATGTTTCTGCATGGACTAAGTTGCAGAATCTTCTTTTATTTTGAAGAGTTTGAAAAATCATTAAGAAATGAATAGAAATTACTTGAAGCCAAGCTTTTTTATAGTTTTATTTCAAAATTTTTGGGAGTGGTCCCAATCAATATTGCATAGAACTTTTTTAACATGCCTTGTATGAAAAGGACTGTAAATCTCATACTTTAAAATAGGTCACGAGTCTTAAAGAGTTTAATCAAAAAGCAATATGGTGTTTTTTTAACATAGAGAAGATTATTTGCTTCTTTTTTGCTCCTTTGTCTTATAAGTGCAATGTGATGTATTAGTTTAATTAAAGTCTAAGAAATTATCATAAGGATTTTATGTGCTGCAAATAATTGGCTTTGTTCTCTGCTCACTTTTTCTTAATGGAAGCAGAACATGTTTTTACATGATACTTAGTGTAAGATACCAGAAAACTACAGGGAAGAAAGGCAAATGAGGTGCCTAATGAAATGACCTTCCTTGTCTTGGACATGAAATAAAACTAAGCCTACACTAATGCAATGAACGTAAGTCAGTGTTTTCAGAGAGTTAAGAGGATAGGTAATATTATGGCTCAGAGCCAGACCATACCAAGAATTCTTCCATACATAAAAATGACAATCCTATTAATATGAATAGCTGATAGGCCCTAAAATGAAGTAAAACGTATAAATAGATCATGTTATAAGATTTTTTAATGGAAACCATAATGAATCAATCTTTTTCAAGGGACAGATTTAGATGATAATCCAGATAAAGCATATTACCAGGTACACCTCTGATAAGTGACAATTTAAGCACATAAATGAACAGAGAATTAATGAATACAGCATATTAAATGAAAGTTGTTTCAAAAAGTAAGAGTACTAACTAATGTAACCACTCTTGCCAAAGGTGAGTTGGAACAAATTATAATTAAAATATACATTCATTTACAAAACACTGCTATCTCTAACAGTAGTGTAACAAAAAACGGAGAATAACCTATGAACATGAAATCAGTTAACTGATTATTTTATGAAATCTGAAAGACAGAAATTACCAGTGACTTTCTTATAGTATAATTCCTAAAGTACATTACAGAATATATATAAGACATAAAGGATAATCAGCAGTGATTCTTTTGTTAGGAAAAAATGTGATCACTACTCATTTACCACTGTCCTGAAAGAAACATAATCAATATATTACAGACTTCCTGAAAATTTTTGAGGTTTTAATTCATCCTCTGAATTATTTTTTAAAAAATTTGTGCTTCTATTCCTGGCCTCATAACATAAGTGTTTTTCAATTACAAAAAACGAATACTCTATTGAGTGTTTATGAGATCTCAGGCTAACGTATGTGGTCCCTAGAAAGTAGATACTATCATTAACCCCATTTAACAAAGAAGGAAGTCAAGAACTGAGAAATTAACTTGCTCCAAATCACAGTTCTAAAAAAATGGCAGCATTGGGATTTTAGAGCCCAAGAAGTCTCATCTTTGTGTCTGTGCTTTTAACTAGACTACACTCTACTGCCTCTCCAATTAGTGATAAAATTGTTCTTCAAAGCAGGTTTTATCACACTTGCTATACCTTTTCAAATATACTCAACATTTTTCGGGTAGAGAATATAATTGCATTTTTAATATGGCCAGAAAATGTGTAGCATCTGATCTTAGGTTTATTAAAACTCTCTCTCTCTCTCTCCTCTCTCTCTCTCTCTGTGTCTCTCTCTCTGTCTCTCTCTCTCACACACACACACACATGCACACACACAATAATTACATTATTACATTTATGAAGAATATACAATAGGTGTACATAATGATAGATGGTGTTAAGCCAGGAGGTATTCCTTTTCCTCTCTTCTTAAAGGCACACTATGTACCTGTGAAATCCCATGACCTCAAAATGTGCCTAACAATTAAGCCTAGAAAATGATAGTCTTCCCAACCCATGATACATGTTTTAAAAGTAATTCTCTCATTGGTTGTCTCTGAAGAAACATTCCTAGGAAGGAGTGCTTCCTCAGTGAGTGCACATGCATACTTTGAACAGATATACTTGATTTACTCTATTTGTTTTAAGCCAAAGAGTAAAAGGGAATCTTTAACAAAACTGTCATCTTTAAACCACAGTGATATTTCATTTTCCCCTTCTGCACTATTTAGATTGCCTGGAACTGAAATGCTTCCAGAGGATCCTGTGTCCAATTTTTCAAAGCTGTCACTTTCTAGAAAATCTGCTTAAGCAAAATACTTATGTTGTTAGAAAACAGAACAAACATACATTATAAAATACATTCTATTCTTCTGTTCAGGTCAAAGTCTCACTCAATAATGGGAACTTGGAAGAAAATGTGGAAATAAATTAAAAGATGACTATGATGGATTGGTTAAAGTCAATGAGTCTGGTGCACCTCTGATTAGTTTCCAGAGGTACACTTCAACTTAGCTCAGTAGAGTTTTTCACACAATAATCATATAATCAAAATGTTATTTTCAATACATTCACTAAAGGTCATTAAACTGAAAAAGAACAAATACAGAGGAAAATGGGACATTGAAAGATGACCATGGTTACTCTTCCTAAGATCATGTCTATAGCAGCAATTATAATGTTCTTGTCAAGCTTCCATGTCCCAGAGGGTATCAAAAAATTGTCAAGCATGACACTTGTAGACCTCTGGCCTCTCTGAATTGTGAGCATCATAACTCACATCCTCTAGTACCTGACTAAGTAAAAGCACAACAGTAACAAAATGCAAAATAATGATGATAAGAATGGTGTGAAAGACAACAAAACTTCAGTTAACACCAAGCAACTTCCAAAATGTGAGATGAAACAGGTTTTGAAAAAGTTCAGTCATAATGAATTGAAATATTACTCAATATTCTTAGCACAGAGTATGCTTTCTTTATTCACACATATACACATACTCTAAGTTGTCTCTATACATGTGGACCTTTTTTTCCTGTATGCATGATTACACACTTCTGGTTTAAATTAATCTTTCCAAGTTTATGCAGTAAAAATTACGTAAGACTTACAATTCCTTCCATTGCTTTAAAAAGCTAGTCATGCCTCAGCAAAAGTCAGGACTGCTTATGGTGTACAATCTGAAACCTATTCTCTCTCAGCACTTTAACACTAGATCTGTCACCCTTCAACACCACAAAATCAATACCCTGGAATGTCATGGTTCTCTGATGGCCCACAAAGTCAAGGCATGATCAATTTCAACTTCCTTACTAGATAGAAATAGACTTAGATAAATTAAAAAGATTTTATTCAAGTTAAATTCAGTAAAACAAAGGAATAAAGGTAGAAAGAGTCAGAGTTGTTAGAATTCAGTCCAAAAAATTTACACTTAAATCTAGATCCATTTTTAAATCCAACTAAATTGCATACTCAGCCAAAAGGTATATATCAGAAAGTAAAAGAAGCTTAGAATTTACTGTAGTCCCCAGATTAAGTAATGCTATCAATTAAATGTGTGTGTGAGTGCATGCATGTGTTTCTTTTATTGCATTAGTTAATAAACAGTAGGGAAAGGATGGTGTCTGAGTTCTTTATTGTGTATCCCTAAAAAACAGAGTAATTTTTGGCTTCATTGCTCAGTAAGAATAAGAATCTTGTCTTTCATGTCAAAAATTGTATATCCTGTATTTAGAACAGCCCAAGACATGGACTAAGCCCTTAATAAATATTTGATTAGTATATGAAAATCAATGCATACATTAAATATAATCTGGTATATAAACTTACCTGAGGGCAAAACTTCCTCTTTCATGTTCACTGCTGTATCCCTGGCTTCTATAGTGCCTAGGACATAACAGGCACTCAGTAAACAGCTGTTGTTTTGAAAGACTAGAGAATGCCTCCTATTTTACTAGTCAATTTCTAGCATTCTGTGGAATTGAAATTTTAGAGTGGTCATTTCAAGAGGTTGGTTATTTTTTTTTCTGTAATAAACACTTTATATGTCAGTGGTTTTAGTTTGCTCCTAAATTTCAACATACATAAACTCAAAGACTTATTATTTAGAAATGCCTAGAAAAAGCCAGGCCTGAGAGTCAGGAGACATGGAGTGCAGTTTAGCTTCACTAACTTGCTTTGCAACTTTGCCTCTCCGGGCCTCTGGTTGCATACATCTATAAAATGTAAAGGAGGGATAGAGGGAGAACAGGATGATTCTCAGGTATCCTCTTGGGAATGTGTAGGTATGCAACCTCTTGGGTATGTGTAGAGATATGGATTTTAAAAAATCAAGGAAAGGGGCTCTACAGGTCAGAGAAAAGCTCGAGAGCGATCCTATTAAGAGAGTTAAAAGAAACTGGAGTCATTCAATTGAACAAAGAAAATGCTGAAAATGCCAAAGTGAAACAGACCAGTTTGAGAGGATTCACAGGTATGTGGTACCCAGACCTGAGTTGCTACTTTCTGCTCCCTTAAAGCACAGGGTATAGCTTGGCTCACTCCCTTGTCTTCCTACACCATCAAAACTAAAAGGAAAAATACTCACACTCACATCTAGCTTTCTCCTAGAGGACAAAATGTTGGCCAATAAAATATAGAGAACAGTCCTTGAGGAGGGAATCCTTCTCAGGACACAAAGGAAATTGAATCAACGGAAGTTTTTCTTTTTCCTTTTCCTTTTGTCCCTCTTCCTTCTTCTCATCTGAAACAGGAGCAGAGTGACTGGAGAAGCAGCAACCAACTTGGGAATATGAGAAAAAACACCCAAAACTAAGGATAGTGGAGCAAGAGAACAGCAGCACCATGATTCCTCAGTGAAACTTGCTGACTGACGGCTTCTTAAAACTTTTTATAAGGGAAAAATAAACCCTTTACTTAACCATGATTAATTTATCACTTTCAGCTAAATGCATTCTTTTTTTAAATATATAAATTTATTTATTTTTGACTGCGTTGGGTCTTTGTTGCTGTGTTTGGGCTTTCTCTAGTTGTGGTGAGCGGGGGCTACTCTTTGTTGTGGTGTGCGGGCTTCTCATTGCGGTGGCTTCTCTTGCTGTGGAGCACGGGCTCTAGGCACCCGGGCTTCAGTAATTGGGGCACGTGGGCTCTAGAGCGCAGGCTCAGTAGTTGTGGCGCACGGGCTTAGTTGCTCCGCGGATGTGGGATCCTCCCGGACAAGGGCTCGAACCCGTGTCCCCTGCATAGGCAGGCAGATTCTTAACCACTGCGCCACCAGGGAAGTCCCCAACTACATGCATTCTTAAGTGACATATTTGCTAAGGGAAAAAACAGAGAGAAGGATCATCCAAAAAAAGACCATGGGGGATAGGAAAAAGAAAAAGAAGTTATGACTATAAGGGCTCCTATGATTAGACACCAAACACACGGCTGTAAGAGTCTCAGTCTGTCTGACCAATGACCATGTTTCACAAAATTTTATATCACTGACACCCTACAGAAAGGAGGTAGCTTCTAAGTGTAAAAAGCTCTAGAGCAGGAATCAGATGACATGGGCTTGAATTTTGGCTCTGTCACTTAATAACTCACTTAAGTTTTAGCAAGAGTTTCTTCAATATAAAATGGAAGTCACAGCATTTCACTGATAAGGTGTGTTAGGATTAACAATATAATGCAGGCAGAGACACTTTCTAAACGCACAGTGCTTAACTAATAGCTATTTACATGGGATGATGCAAGTAAAACACTTAGGTACAGGTTCTGACACATAGTAAGTGCTTATTTATTATGATTATTGTTATTAGATAATACCTGCCCATATCTTCTCTAGAATATCTTGCTCAAGAGCCTTCTCCCCCAGGCATGGCTGATTGAAAAAGTCAGCTCTTCACCTAGGCAGAGCCAGAGTTTCTCTCGCTGGCATTTGAAATTGGTACCCAGAAAAATTGCCAGTCTTTCAGACTGATGGGCATATAGCATGCAAATTAAGGAACTATGGAGTTGTCAGCCATGTTTTACCACATAGAGTAGAAAAAGATAAAAGGATCATCTCCAGTGTAAAAAGAAAGAAGTGGATGCACAGAGAAGAGAGATGGAGAGAGAGGGAAAGGGAGGGAGGGAGAGGGAGAGAGAGAGCACACAGGTGCTGGTGGTACTGAACTTCGAATATCTTATGAAGATTGAGTTCCATATACTTCTAATTTAGCATAATATATTTTGAGCTAGTTTCTCTTACTGGCAATCAAAGAGTGCTAACTAAATAAATATATTTGTTTTGGTTTTAGCATTGAAACATGTTACCAAGTTAGTTATAGAAAATCTGAATCTATAAAAGCTTTATAAGAAAAGGCCACACATAATCCTCTTCTGCTTCTATAATTTAATGTTAGCTCTATGATTTTATGATAAAATTTCATGAAGAATTTTATAAAGGGAAAAGGCGTATACAATTTAAAACAAAAAATATTTTTCTATTTATTTATGATTCCTGATGGCTGCAATCATTAAAGAAAATGTGAGATTAGTTAAAATGCTGAGGCTACACAATATTTTCTTGAAATTTTTAATCTGGGTATCTTTTTGAAAAATAAAATTAAATGAAAAGTCACATTTATGTATGCAATTTTCCACTTTTCCCTACTGTGAACAGCAAACAGCCTGAGTAAGAAAATACAGATTTTAGGTGCCAAGAAAATAGAACTGACCAACTTCTAAACACTCCCTGACAATTTAGTGAATGCTAGGATACAGGATATACATAAGTACATCATGGTACCCAGAACTTAGAATCAAAGTATGGGTTTTCTGAAGGTGGGTACAGCCAAATTGCTAAATGCTTTTGGATGGAGTCCCACAATGTGAGGGCTTATGTGTACAGTTTTGTTTTGTTTTGTTGACAATGAAAAAAAACCCCTGGGATTCACTACAATTCTGGTTTAACAATAGTCATTTTTCAGATGTAGGACTGTTCAAATATGGTCAGTTCCATGTAGCTAGGACAAAAGTTTGAATTTGTTCAAAATAAGAAGTAGAGATTAAGTGTAAGAAATACAAGAGAATACTTCTATCTGTTGACAATAAATAATAAAATGTGTCCTGTTTAAGACATTCAGGTAACTGATTTTGTCAGTGAAATCTTAGCTTCCAATGGAGAGAAGTTTTAGACATGTCCTTCCCAGAAAAGAGAAGACCCATATTTAGAGTGTTGATACTTTAAATTGTCACAGCTCAGATCCAAGCCACCTGCTCACTTGTGGGATTCAGTGACAAAAATAATAGCAATACAAAGTAAGTCTATAAGCTTATATCTGCATAGTTTCTTTAATAATAAATCTTGAAGTGTATACAGATATTTTTAAAGACACATTAAAGACAAACTATTTTGTTCCCTTAAAATGTTGTTCATTGTATAATTTCAGCAATAACCAATGGGATTTTTTTGATAATTATTAAATGAACTTTTTGTTCAGTTTTCCAATTTTTCAATGAGGAAGCTATAATTCACTCCTATGTTTTTAACAGGAATTTTAACAGGCTTCTAATTTATAATCATCTGGAGCACAGCTTATAACTACCTTCTACACTAGAAGTTAGCATGATGTAGACAATTAGTATTTGTGGGGTGAATGAATCTATAGTAAAAAGAAGAGTACACGCTATTACTGAGCACTCTATTCCCACCTGAGTTTCATATTTCTCTTTCCATTTACTTCACTCCAAACAGTTTCCATAACAAATACACTGGGTAACAGGGCTAAGACACTGAACTGCTATTTCTCATTGTTAAGAAGTAGGAAGTCATAAACCAATTTCAAACCACAATACCATAACTAAGGAAATCTGCCAAAAGACATGAAAGCCATAATGATTTATTTCTTGAAAGGAAAGAAAACCTGATACCCTATTTCAAGCAAGGACAACTGGAACCTGGTGCATTAGCAGTATCTGTGGGATCTACTTTTAGAATAGATGTTCCTTGTTCGAAAACAGAGCATGAAATGATGTTAATCTGTAAGTGGAGGAAGCTGTTCACGGCCCTCTAATCAGAGCATGGTGTACTTGAATTATCCACCCTTTCACTTTTCAACTCAGAATACCCACCAAGCCTGCAACAATGGCCATTATGAGTACTCCACTCTTAATAAATTCATTGGGTATTTTACAAGTACAAAGCCTGTAGGATTGGACACTTCAGAGTAAACTTTAGCTTCATAATCAAGAATATGCCTGAAAATGCCAATTAATGGTGCAAAGCAGAAATAACCAATCTTTAGCTATAGAAAAGCCCTTTATGGACTAAAAATATCCACTATGCAATCTATCCCTGACTTTGCAAGGAGGTTCACCAGAATATTAATAATCAAAGATATCCAAATAAATTCCTGCTGAAAAGCGATCTCTTGGCTAAAGAGAATTATGTAAAATAAAAGTGAAGTGGGAAAAATGCCATTATATATTTAAGTAATCCATGTTGCTGTTATTTAAACTTTAAAGCAAACAAAACTTGCACCATGGTAGATCTTAAAGGATTAAGACATTCAAAATGGAATGGGCAACATGTAAAAGGACTCTAATAAGCTTAACAGAGTGTATCTTAAAACAGAAACATCTCAAAGTTAAGAATTAAGTAAAAATAACAGGTACAACTAAAGGGAAAACACACCCATGGAGAAATTTCATTTTGAGTTGCGACCTGGGAAGGCAAGTCTTAGAGCCAAATTGAGGCTTATCAGACAAATATATGCATGCCAGGCAAGCAGTGAAAAAAAGCCAGGAAAGAATATCAACACAGATGGGAATGAGATAGCTGACTTGCAGGAAACCATGCGGAGTGACAGCTCGGCAGTATCTCCACACCTGATCTGGCAGCAGGGCCTATGGGGACCGTGCTGCAGCCAAGCCAGTGGGGGCCTTAGGCAGATGTGGCTCAGCACTGGGATCTGTGTGCAGAAAGTCCTGGTCCTACAAGCCTGCAACTCTGCAAGTGGGGTCTCAAAAAATACATACAAATCAAAACTCACTCCTGGACTCATCAATACTTAACTGGATGCAAATTATACTTCTATTTGGGGGAAACTACTTATCAGAAGGGAAATGTCTGCCAATAATTGCTATGAAAACATTTATTTGACCCTGATCCATGTTGCTCACCAGATTCAATTATTTTAAATAATGAATGGAAGTAGAAACAAAATCATTGTTAATCAATATTAGATTGATTCTGTTGTAAAAAATCTACATTTTTTTAAAGCTACCTGAAACTATCATCATCTCCTAAACGTGATTGAAGAAATCGGATTGAAAGAAACTTGATTTAAGAAATTTAGTTTAAAATAATGCTTTATTTCAATTTGTTTTCACAACACGTATCATCACCTGTTTGCCTATAGTTTTGTTGCTAAACACAAGTCCTTCTAAGAGAGGTTTCTAGTTGATTTTTAAAGAGACAGAGGAAAGAGCACAATAACAGAAATTGGAAATCAAGTCAGAGGTAAGATGGAAAATATATACATACCCAACAGCACCTAGTTAAATAAACTTACTGACATCGTAAACAGCAAAATCGTGTTTGTAAAGAACTTTTCTCTTACTTGAAAACTTCCTACTCTAAAACTTTCACTCCGTTACAGTATTTACTGAGTGCAATTTCCTGCTTTAGGATGACAGAATTGCAGGGAATTAATCTCTGATTCAGGCTAAGGTCTTCCTGTTCACATCCCCTTTGCAAATGGAGCTTCATGGGGAAGCTGAAAAGGCACCAAATGTTTCACAGCTGAAGCTGTTCACCTGACCTTCTTTTGGTGACATAATGTTATGTTTTTGAAATTTCTGAGGTTTCCGGCATTAAGCAAATGAAAGTTAAGATGTAAACATACTACAATATGTTACCACTATAATAGCCAGTATACTTAGTAAATGTATAGTCAATTGTGGAATTTAACAATAAACTCAGAGACCAAATAAGCTACAATTGCTAGATCTTTCAAAGCTCATCAACTGATGCATGGTATTAGATTTATTGTAATGGCAGCCACACATTTATATCTACTAAAAATATTTTATCCAAAAATAGCATAAAAACTATTTTAAAAAAATTATTCTGTCTAGTTTTTCTGTGTATCATATTGTTAGGGTACGATGACGATTAAAAGATTATTAAACAACTTTCTCCAACGAAGTGGAGGTGGATATCACTTTCAACTGATAAAACTATAGCAGTGTAGGATGGGAGATGAGTTACCTAAATTGGAATTTTGCCAGCTCCTTTAATGGTTTTAGTGTAACAGAGCTTGAATTTTCCTTTCTGTTGATGTTTATTTCACTGCCTGAGCAATAAGATTTTTCTGAGAAGTTTAATTCTCTCAAGTTTCCAGTTCAATGTTCTAAGTTGCAAGATAAATACCAAATTCTACCTTACTAGTAAGATCTGATATGACTGTTTTATTTAAATTCTAAAACCCTTTTTCACTCAGTACTTCTAGGAGACTAAGGGTTTTCTGATCGTTGGCAGAGCTACTAAAGATTCATAGTCCCAATGAAAGTAAGATTTTCATCAGTCCAAGTTTTTAGGAACAAACCGTCACAGTTCTTGTTACAGTCTCTTTCTCTTTTAAAAAATGCACGTTGCACTTCTGCTAGCAAAAGGTCTCAGATTGGCTGGAATATCCGATAGACACTACCTTGTGCTGTGAAGTTACCCGATCAGTATTTTCTCAGAGGCAAGTTTACCACTTGATAAATCATTAGCATCACTTCCTGTAGCACTGAAGTTTTCCATAGGGGTTCCTAACTAACTAAGGGCTAATCATCCGAGTTCTTATTTAGCTCTTGAGTTCTGATTAGATCATAGTTTAAAGTGGATGACTGCAGACTGCTAATTCTTACCTGACAACAGGGTGAACAAAGACTACATATTCAGCAAATGTGTTTGTTGTGGGGAAAGATACTGATAAGATTTCAGTGGCCACATGTTATTACTATGAGAATTTGTACTGTCTAAGTTATTTACAGCCCATTACTAATTTTAAAATTTGATACGTATTACAAAAAAGTATCAGGTGAAGGTTAAGGCCAATAACAATGTATTATAGGTCAAACTCATGCAACAAACATTTTAAAATAATTTAACCAAATATTTGAGATTATTAAACATTTTTACTCATATTTCTTTTTCACTTGTAAACCTATCTTTTAACATCTTTTTGATAAACAGTACATTTTATACATCTGTTTGTAACTGAAATAAAATTGTATTGATTAATTCCAAACGATTTCAATTTGAAGAGCATGTGATGAAAATGGAAATAACTATAATATAAATGAATCAGCTATAACATTCTAGAAAATCATTTTTTGGTAAATTTTTTAAAAAATATTAATAAAATACAAAAGATATTTTCTCTTATATAAATGAGCCACTGTTTTACTATTTTATATATATAAATGGTCTTCTAGGTTTGAGATTTTATATAATACAGTACTTCTACAAATAACACACATTATTACATGATATTTGTAAATATAGCCGTATCTCAGTTAAGTAAATTTAAAAACATGTGTTTTCCCTCCACTCACTGAAGCACTGAAGCAGTTATCATAAAATTAAAATTCCAAATCATGTATTGTTATCATTTAGCACATCAAAATTCTTGTTAGATCATATCACTTTGCAAGTGAATTCTTACAAAAAAAAAAAATAGTAACCAAAACTTTAATTTTAGGTGCCTTTTAAAAACTGTATATAAACATCCTCTCAAAATTCTGGTAGTTGCAATACTAGATCTAGCTTACAACACAGTAGTGTTTTACATTTAAGCGGGGGGCGCTTTTCAGTTTGTTTTTTTTTTTTCTCCTACACGTAAAAGAAAAGATCCCACTGGTCCCCAGCCTCTCTTTCCTGTGACGTCTTTTCCAAGCCCACTAGTGTCTCTTAATAGGCATTACTGGGCTCACTTCCTGTCTCAAGGGAGTTTGGCTCCGCCTCACTCCCGCCCAATTATACATATGCAGGTTAGATAATTGGCCCACCCCCTTGACTGACACACTGTCTAAATGGAAAGGACTGCCTTCTAGTAAACCACTAATAGGTGGGAGAGGAAGTACTACTTAATCAACCTGAATATCTGAAGTCATTATTGACTCAAATCCTTTCGTACCTTCTTTAACTCTCCCAACTGTTAAAATGCTCCACCCTCTAACCCATGCACACTGCACACTCTCCTTGGTTGGAGAATACAGAAAAGGGTTTAAAAATTATGTAGAATCTGCAAACAAAAAAGAAAAAACATATGTGCACACATGCATATTTAAATTAATTTTTTTTTCCCTCAGCATCCTAGATTTACCAATCAGATCCTAAAATTTAAGCAATTGTAAAGTCTAAAAAATACAATTGTGAAAATAAGGAAAAACGTATCCCTTTGGTCCCCTTGGCATCTGTTCATGCCAATGTCTCCACCAGAAGTGCAAGAGTAGCTCTTGAAAGTGTAAAATCAGAAAATAAGCAGAACCTTGGACAAGAAGTTCTGAAGGTACCTAAAGTTACCAGGCCCTAAAGATACACTTCCAGAATGTTTAAGAAAAAAAAAAGGGAAAAAAAATCCAAAACCAAAAAAAAATCCAAAACATTCCAGAGTGTTAAAAACAACAAAGAAAAATCTCTGTGAGGACAACATATAGCTTCTATTCCAGGCTAGAAGGTATGATATATGATCATTAGCTATAAAGTCATCAGATGCCATGGATAAGAGGCTTTTCTTGCTCTTAGATTTAAGGTGGCAAAATTGGATTTGTATATCAAAGTTAGGAGGGTTTTCAGGTTGGTTATCCAATATCATGACTTTATCATTCCAGGTAGTTTTCAGGAACAATGTGCCCGAAATGAGACACCTTAATACATAATTGCCACTTTACTTTCCTTCTTACTTGGACTCAGGTACCTGAATCCATTTTAAGTGACTGCAGCCCTACTCCCCTTTCCCTTAAGTGGGCTCTTCTTAATTACTAAGAAAATTCCCCAAGCAGATCATATATGCAAGAATACAGATGAGATAAGAGACCAAACAGTCAATCAGGTCAATTGTGTGTGTTTTAGTAGAATTAGAATGGCAGTCATCATCTTAAAAAACAATAAAGATTTGGTAAAACTTAAGGCCAGTATTTTAAGGCCACTTGCACACTTTATTTCTTTCAATATCTTTATATTGAAATATATCTATATATTTAACAGTAACATTTACTTCTATGTCTATAAAAAATCTGCCATCATGAATTGATTGGGCATTGTTACATAGATAAATGTTAGGGTCGATTATAAACTATAAACCCTTTATGATTCGAAATTCTTGAGTCATTACTTAAACTTATATATAAGGATGGCTCATTGATGTTCATTACAATTAAATCTGTATGGTACCATACCCATTAAACACACATTCAATCATTTGGGGTGGAAATTTTACAAAATGTGTTCCATAGTAACCTGAATTCTTAAACAAAGGATACATGAAGACTCCAAGATCATTATAAATACTAATCAGGCTGTCTAAGCTAGTGTCATCTGAAGTCAATGAAGTATGTGTAACTTTACTTATGGATCCAGATAAAGATTCTCTTAGATACATATATTAAATACTTATTTACTTCTGATATCAGAACACATATGTAGTGTTAATGACTTCATTTGGATTCTAACTGGCTGCTTTAAGTTAGGAGTGGGAAAATAAATAAGTACATTTGGTACAATCATGGATAAATGAGAAGCAGCAGGTTCTGAGTAAGGACCTAGAAGTGAGTTATGTGAGGTTTCCAAAGTACTTTTGGTAGCACCCTTTTTTAGTTACTTGGTACTCTTTTTTCTTGTTTCTAAGTTTCATTTTTATTCCAAATAGTAAAGGTTATGCAGTAAAATATGCTTAAAACATATAAATTTATCAAAATGCAAGTAAGTATTTATAGTAAAGCAAGAAGAAACTTAGATACCAAATTACTAGGATGTGAGCAGCATAATCTTCCTTTTTCTCTTTCCAAATGGCAGCTTAGGATATTGAGACCCTATTTCATCATTAATGAAAAGGGATTTGAGAAATAGTGGGATCAAAACCAAAACTGATCCTGAAATCCCAGGCTAACAGAGCACTCTGGGATTATATTTCCTACTTCTGACTAGACAGGTATACCCATGAGGTAACAGCTGTACGTGATATAACACTGTGACTTGGTAATGAATGTAGCCTCAACATCAAGAGAAGTTTCTAAGCTTCCTGTTTATCTTATACGTGGGTAATCTTACATAAACAATTTAAGAGAGCCATCGATATGCAAATAACTTACACTGAATTGTCTACGTATGAGAGATCTTCATGGTGAATCATCTACACAAAACTTTTAACTCTAATTTGACTTTATATCAGAATGTTTCTAAAAAAATCTTACTCACTGACATATCACTGTACACTCAGGATTAGAACAATAAAGATTTAAAAATAATACACCTATGTTAGGCCAAATATAATATATTTAAATTGCTGTTTGCCATTTATCCATGCCCTTCTCATTCAGGTGAGTAATCAATTTTGGAACATTCTGACTGTATGTAGATTCAGTCTAATGATAGATAAATATGAATCCAGTAAGTTGATTCTGCTTATAAAAACCAAGATAAATAACATGTTTGTTCGATTTTGTGTTTATTTTCATTCTACATGGTACAACTGGCTTTACATTTTCAAAGCACTTGCTGCCTTAATCTGAAGATCTAATGCAATCCAGTCCGAGACAGTAATAACAGAAGACTAACGTTTTCCATTTAAAATAATATTTTCTTTGGTCTTTGAAAGTCCTCGAGGGGTAAACTATTTTAATTTAATAGCTGCAATTGATCTTCAAATATTCAGCAATATTAAAAGCAAAGGGAGCCCTCTTTCTTTAATCCACCAAGTTAGAACTAAAATAAATGAAGATGTTCATAGCATGTGTTCTGGAAGCAAGGGAAAAGAAGAGTAAATAACTTTTGACAACCTTCTTTGAACAAATGATGATATGGTGAGAGTCTTGCCCTTGAAAAACTGCAGCTCTTATAGTTTTATTACACATTGGCCCACTTTATTTATTCATTCATATTTAAGATAATAATCATCAGTAAATGGCCTTATTATATTATTGGTTATAATGTTCCCTATTTCCTCAGAGAGAAAAAACCCACTAATCTTAAGAAATATAAAACTGATAAAGAAGCCACTCATAATATTTTGGCATTTTCAAAATACACAGTTTTTATGTCCAGTCCTCCCAAGCATCCCTTGCCAAGGATGCTTATTCCAATTCTAGGCGTTTAAGTGGCATAAGGGTTAATATATAAATATAATCCAGTTAGTTATCTCTGAATTCTATTTTATGTTATATTTACATCACACAATCCCTTGAACATGTGCCTAAGACTTTAAATTAGAGAGAAGCCCGTGTTTCATTTAATTGTTCGAGAAATAAGCATGGTAAAGAAGGGGGTACTCAAGGGTGGTTAGCAGATGCTCTCTGAGAGCATATCAAACCATTCTGTCTCTTACTTGCTTTATGATTTTGATATACTAACCTCTAAGTCTGTGTTTTTCCAAACAAGTAGGTAAAATAGCATACCTACCTCCTATTTCTGTTGCTTGGATTATATAATATGATGCATTTTAAGAACTTAGTGCCAAGCACAAAAAGAAAGCATGCTTTTATTTAGCACTGGAAGCTTATTTACTAGATTTGAAAGCAATTCTCTGAAGCTGTGTTGTCCAATACGGTAGTCACTAGCTCCATATGGTTACGAAGTACTTGAAATGAGGCTAGTCTGAACTGAGGTGATGCACTGTTGTTGTAAAATACAGGCCAGATTTTGAAGACTTAATTTTTTATGAAAGAAATGACAAATATCTCATTAATATTGGGTCGGTCAAAAAGTTCATTCTGGTTTTTCTGTAACATCCTATGAAAACCCCAAACAAAACTTTTTGGTCAGCCTGATAATTTTATATTGGTTAAATACTGAATCATAATATTTTGGATATATGAGGTTAAATAAAATACATAAGTAAAATTAATTTTATCTGCTTTTTTATTGTATTATTATTCCTACTAAAAAATGTAAAATTACATGTGTGGCTTGTATTTCTATTGGATAGTGCTGTTCTAAAGTATTTTCCATAAGAATTACCCGGGGTGCTTTTTAAAAATGCAGGAACCTGGCCCATGCCTGAGGTGAACAAAAGCGGAACTGCACTTCCTAAAAGCTCCTCCAGTGAATACTTTGCAGGCAAAAATCTGAAAACCATTTCCCTAGGTCTACATATATTAGATGCTGCCAAGAATCCAGCCCTTTTCTGACCTTCAACCTAAAAATCCTAAAAGATTTGACTATTCCTACTTAGTGCCTGATGAGAATATAGATAGATACAAGTAAGAGGCGCCTATTAGACAGCAGTTCCTTTAGGAAGCACCCAACCAAATGGTCAACCTCTGGATTAAGGGGAATTTGCAGACACCTGATCTTAGAAGTAGAGTTGAATCATGTGGGTCTTTCTTAATGTAGGGTGCAGACAGAATTACAAAGAGGATGACAAGGAAGAAGGCATTCTGTGAGACCCGACGTGATTCATTTCTGGTTATGTCTCCCTAAGACACACACACAGGTGAGAACCAGAGGAGGGGAGAAGAGTCAAAAATGAAAGGATGCCTTACTAAGTTGTGGTTCTCACATGGGCTTGGTGGCGGGCTCATCAGTGTCATTTGAGGAATATCATGGTAGAGTGAAGTATTTAATAAATTCAATCTAATTAAGAATAAAGAACAGTTTACATATAGAAAAATTAATACATTAAACTTGTTAAATATAAAATCATATAACAAGCTTATCTGTACCCGAAAAAGTGGCTCATTATTTTTACATTAATATTAGAATAAAAGTTTGCTGGTTGGGCTTCCCTGGTGGCGCAGTGGTTGAGAATCTGCCTGCTAATGCAGGGGACACAGGTTCGAGCCCTGGTCTGGGAAGATCCCACATGCCATGGAGCAACTAGGCCCATGAGCCACAACTACTGAGCCTGCGCGTCTGCAGCCTGTGCTCCGCAACGAGAGGCCGCAATAGTGAGAGGCCCGTTCACCACGATGAAGAGTGGCCCCCACTTGCCACAACTAGAGAAAGCCCTCGCACAGAAACAAAGACCCAACACAGCCAAAAATAAATAAATAAACAAATGTGGGGTTTAAAAAAAAAGAAAAAAAAAGTTTGCTGGTTGTTTATTCAATTTGCACATTTTATTTTGTCATGTGCCAGAATCAGCAAAGAACTAATAATAGGCAGCAGAAGTAGAAGCAAAATGTATAGAAGAAAATCTAAATTGAGAAAATAATGAATGCATTAATTATTTTTTCCAATAATTAAAAAAAGACCACTAATAATTTACTGTAGGACTAGAACACTTTATTCTAATTTCAAATATTATCACAGAACCACCAGCCATCAGCAAGAAGAGACCATCACTCATCAGGAGAAGAAACCAGCAGATTTTCTGTGATATAGTCTAGTGGTAGCCAACATTTCTCAGAGCCCTGGAAAGTGAGAGAAGACTTAGGATGAGAAAACAAGAGTTCTGGGGGAAAAGAAGAGTCACAACTCCAAGGAGGCTGTGAGGAGGAAGGAGGGAGGAGGAGAGCTGGCAGGAAGCCAACAATGATGAGTGTTTGGAGCAGCTGAAGACCCTCTTCTCCCATTTCTCTCTTCTTCTCTTTTAATGTCTTCAGTAAGAGTTATGAAATAGACATTGTGCGAGGAATTTTGGCAAGGGAAGACCCACAAATATGTAGAAACGCTGAGAAATAATGTCCTTGAAAAGGAAACAATGGAACCTGAAGCTTAACTATCATACTTCTTGGGTTGTTTTTAATTTGATTTTTTCTTTTCAGTAATAAAAATTGTATGCATGTGTTTATATATACCATGTCTATTTCCAATGTACAGAGGTGATGCCAATATTTTAAAGGAAGAGTTTAATGAAAAGATAGGCCTAAGATTCATTAGTAGGGGGGTGGGGCTGGAGAGTACAAATAAACCCAAAGAAATATAGAGAGAAATACAGCTCTAGCCTTCTGAGCCACATTTGTTTGTGACCAAAAAATAATATGTAGGATAGATCTGTACTTAGAATGAAGATTTGTGTATGACCAATACAATGATGACACTTTCTGATGTAAGCTAGCATTTGTTATTAATTTATTTTAAAAACATTTCAATTAAATTAGATCACGGTATTGCAGAAAAAGCCTTTGACATCTATTATATAGGTAGGTATTTATATATATATATATATATATATATATATATATATATACACTGTATTTTATATTTTAATGTATTTATTTGTATTTCAAAAAAGTTATAGCTAAGATAAAGAAACATTTCTACACTTTACTCTTTTTTTCTTTTCATATAAAGATAAACCTCTGGCATCCAATCATTTAACATTCAACATTCAGTCTCCATTTTTTGACGCTTCCTAGAAAATAGGAACTTTACCTTTCTCTATACAACACAGATTAGCATAAACTTGGCTGTTAGATGGGTTTTTTTGGTTTTTTTTCCGTCTTTCAAAGAACCTTTACTTTCAGAATTTCCTAAGCACTGATCTAACCAATTCCAGGAAACTCAATATCCTCTGCCTTACCATTTAAAAAAATGACCTCAAACTAACTATAAAAGTAACAAGGAATCAGGATAGAAAATAAATAGAATGATTGCTGTACTTATCCAAGAAGAACTCTGACATCCTTTACATCTCTTGTCTCAGCATTTTTTTCATAGCACTTGCCACCATCTAATCTTAATACTTTACATACTTATATCATTAATTATCTACATCCCTCCAGTAGATGTGATAGCAGTGATAGCAGTGATAGCAGTGATTTTTACCAGTGCTGTTCTTTGCCATATCCCAGTGCCTTGAGCAATGCCTGGCACAGAACATGTTAAATATGTGTTAAATAAAAGTTTGTTGCTTACATTCATTAATTTGACCCCTGAAACTGTTCTATAAGCTTTTATTGAGAGCCTACTCAGTATGGGACACTGGGTATTCAATGATAAATTAGATATAATCCTTTTTGCTGAGCAGATCACATTATTGTGGGAATAGGCATATAAAAATTAATTACAATGCAAAATGACTAGTGTATGTTGAATAAAGACCAAAAGCAGGAGAATAACTCATTTAGCATGGGAGGTAGGGAAAGCACTGCATAGGAAGTGACACTTGAGCTGAGTCACTAGGTCATGAAATACACGTGTGTTTCTGAGAAATGGAGAAGGATCAAAGGACATTTCAGACAGAGGAAAAAGAATGTACAAAGGGATGGAGCTAATAAAGGGAACGTTCCACAGGGCAAATAGCAAATAGTTCAGTGTGGCTGGAGCAGAGTGAACTTGAGAAATAAATCAAGAAGCGTAGATGGATTAATTCATTTGCTAAGAATCTTTCTGTTCTGCTCATCAGTCTTGTCTTTATCCCATGGGATGCAACTGAAGGTTTTACTTGTTGAGAAAATAACTTGGGAGAACAAAGATGTTTTGAGGGTTCAGGACTAGAGGCCTCTCTTTTTATTGTGAGCAGCAGGGAGGAAGGAGTATGGGGAGGTGAAAGGAGCTTCTTCCAGAAACCAAGAAGAAACTTGTTTATAGTAGCTTTTCACATGTAAACTTCTCTAAACAATTGTAAGAGAACCAAAACAGTGCATCACCTCTGAACACCACCAGTAGATGAAGAAAGCAGTAACTTATTATAAAATTTTATAAAATAAATTTTTATATGCAGTTTACTTATTCAAAAATAGAGATGCACGTGCAATTTTAAACTCTTGAGTTGTTTAACTTTCTAAGATCACGCATATTTGAGCTTCTGCCCCCATTAATATTAGAGAAAAGCACAAACACTGTGAGAAGCTAGGTGCAGCTGGTGACTAATCAGCCTCTTAGAGAAAAGCATCTGTGATGTCACAGAGCTCTGGTCTCCAGACCAGCTCTACCCCTTACTACTATACAATCCGGGGCAAGTTATTAAAGCTTGAGCCTCAGTTTCTTTAGCTGAGAAAGCCAACATAAAAACAATATCCATCAGCACCGAAAGAACTAAATGACCTAATCAGCCTAAACACATCTGGCGCAGTGTCTGATATACAACCGATCCTCTGTCGATGTGTATTTCCTTAAGCCTCATTATAAATAAAATTGTTGAAGCCATCTGAACACCACCAAATAATTATAGACACTCATCAGAAACCCTGACCACCCATCCACTTGTTAAACTATGCAATTAGATAAAGTCAACAAAATACATATGGATTTCTCAAGAGTTGACTTAAAATATTTAAATACCAAATCAAATCGGAGATAAAATACTGAAATCTCTTAAAAGGGTATCTGCATGTCATATGAAAAATGATGAATCTCTTTAAATGTCTCACATAATTCCCTGAATAGTATTATCTTGTGACCTTCATTCTTTTTTTACAGCAATAAATGTAACTTGAGCCTGACAAGATTTATTGTTTCTAACTAATATCTCCTGCATTGGGTGTGAACTTCACTCCCATTAACACCTTACAATTTAGGACCTCTAATTCATAACTTTTGCGAGCATAAAACACCTTAGATCCTAAACAATCTAAAATAAATCAATATATCATGTTTTCTACACAAGAAAGGGAAAATAATAAAGTGATACACTCCTGCTCACATCACCAGGGCTGCTTGAATATGACAACATCCTTCCCTTTCACTTGATTAATGACTTGGGAATGCTTTGCTGCTTGCTTGATACGGAGCTAAACTTATTTCAGGACATGTTCTAATGAGTCACGGTAAAGGCTAATAGTAACCCCTTCTACCACTGCCTCCTTCCTCCAGAAAACCCTAGGGAGTGTCTGCAGCACAGCTTGACAGCTCAGAGTCAATAAGACAGGGCTAACTGCTTGAGAAGGCTTAATTTTAAGTTAATAATGACTGTCCAACCTGACTCCAACGTGACAAGCCTGTGTATTAGAGATTCAACGTATCTTATGAAAACGTATTTCAGAAGCATACGGTGCCATTATGTTTGGTGGTTTCTATTATCAGTAACACTTTCGGATAAAATCAAGGTTTTTATCAATAAATTTCATAGTAGTCAAATATAATTCAAACCTTATTTTAAATTACAGATATAATAATTTATTTTCCAGTGCAATTCCTTATTTTTGTGTGCAATGAAATCAGTAGTACTGGTAACTACTCCCTTGGGAGGAATACTTAGAAGGGGCTACTTTGCAGTTTATAAAAATTCATCACATATGCAATAATTTTTATTGCTTCATTCTAAATTAGAATGTAAGCGACATGAGAACAAGAACAGAGCCCAAAACAATGTAGGTGTTTAATAAATATTTGTTGAATGATAGAAGAATCATTCCGTCCCCTAACAGAGCCTAAAAAAGGTCCCTGCTGTGGAAGTCCAGCTTGAACACAATCTGAACCCTGTGCCAAAGCTCCATAGATCATATGGCACATGGAATACTACCTTACATGGTAAGTCCTTGGTAGTCTCCCCTGGGCTAAGTGCCTACTTGAAGAAATGTCTCAAGTTTGCCTACAGTACACCTTCATACATCAACTTAGCAAAATTTGTAATTTATGTGAAAATATACTTCTTGTAAGATTCCTGCTAATGTAACCACATTAGCACTCAGAAAAATATGCTGTTCATAGAGTACAGCAACTGCATATAAACTGAGCGACTTTCATTCTGTTCCTTATCAATAAAAGAGAGAGTTGTAACGGTTATCTCTCTCTTTACAATTAAAGATACGTGAAGGGAAATGAGATATGTACCAGAAACAAAAAGAATCTGTATGGAAGAATTAAGAGAAATGCTTTGACCTTGTCTTTTATAGTGCCCATGATTGTTTATAATGACTTAAAGAGTCTCCCAGGCATGATGCTGACAATTATGGTATTTTATCTTCCATACCAGCCAGTTGAGAACTCTCCCACTTTCATTAATATAACTTAATCAAAGATTCCTGTAATCTGAACACTTCCTATTCTTTTCAGAACTTCCCAAAATCCATGACACCAAGTTCAAATGCTCCCATTTTGAAGCCTAATATTTATAATTAGGTTATAGTAATATATCATTTACTTACCCCATTGGAAACTGATTTACCATTTATTTAAATAGCAAAAATGTATGTGGGGCCAAACACCTTTATTCACAAAGTTTGTCCTGTTTATTTCCAGGCGTTTTTACCCCAAAACAAGATATCTAAAAGGGAAGAGGAAGACAAGAGACTGGGTGTATAAGAATCTGGGTCAAAGTTCCATCACCAGCTTTGGCAGCCGCCAGTAATCACCAAGATTCACTGAAAGATGAGAACTTGGGAAGGTTTGCAAAAAAGTATCAGTAGCAAAGAAGAATTCACGTCTTCTAATATTTACTTGCATTTTTTAACGTTCCTCACATTAAGATCAAAAGATAGCTTTGGACGTTCATTATTTTGAGAAGTGGAGATATTGAGTCTAGTTACTCAATTATAATGAAATTTTCCTTCAAGCTTCAGGTTCAAAACTAAAGAGAAGAGACAGCAGGTAGGTGCTGCTAAACCCTCACTCCTGGCATTATTCCCTTGGTTTGGAAATGTGTTGGGGAGACAAAATGATTAATAAATTTTATAGAGGCCAAGAAAAATATATGTGTATTCATATAAACAGAATCAAGTTTAGATGCATTCACATAATATAAAACTTGAGTCCCAATTATATAGCTGACAAACTTAAAAAAATCTGTCCCCGAACCATGATTATTTCACAACTTTCTAAAAGATAATGATATAAGAAATATTTCCCAGTGTGCATGTGAGGATTTAAAGAACATTTTTATAGTTGAGAAACAGAAGAGGGACTCTTATTCTCGAAATGTTTCTGAGATCTTTGATCCTCTAACACTTTAATCAGAATAACCCAGCAAAGGACATTTATTAAGTGCTATCACTTTTGAACATTCAAATGCCTCTGTAAAATCTTCACTAAATTAAGCTCACTCAGAAATAACTGAATTGTTACAGCATCAAGTTTAAGATATTATTTTTAAAGATTTTAATTTAAAGACAATATTCTGAATGGCTCATACCATACAAGGGTACAGAAGTTAGAAAAGTTTTAGAAAGGTAACTCAGTTTGCACTAGCATTACCCATACATCCAATGGTTCTCGACTACTTTGTAGATACAGTTCCAATATTTTAGCATGGCACAAAAGATCCTTAGAAATAGGAACTCCACTTTATTTCATCACCCACTGTTTCCACTCTGTCACAAAGGACACCTCTAAGTCTCATACTATTTCCATTTCCCTGTCCAGAAAACACCTACTTGACCTTGGAGGCTCTGTCAAGGTCACTTTCTACATGCCAGGAAAAATGAGTATCTCTTTTCTCTCTACCATACTACTTCAGACATACATGCTCCAAGTGCTGCAGTAGTTTGTTTATATAAATATCTCTCCTACTACATCCAAAGAAGCTTCCAGAGTGGGCACCATTTTATATCCATTTTTTGTATCTTCTGTACTTGGTCAAGTACCTGGCACTCAGCACACTTTCAGTTACTTGGTAAATTATTGAATGAACACAAATGGACAAAGGCATGTAGTTGAACAAGGTACAAGCAGATGTTTACTCTATTTTAATATGATGAACAACACAAACTATCTGGGGAAGAATTAATTTACAGATGTATTTCTGAATTTTCCTTCTCTTCAAATTTGTACCCATGGTTAACTTTACTCTCTACATATATACGAACCTATCCACAGACATTATTTCCTCATGGACTCACAGAGCTGAATATTAATTAGAGACAGTGATTCATGGTGGGGGTTAAATATTTTCCATTTCTCACACACACCTGTTCTGTCTGCTCTCATCCTTATCCATATGATCATGTTTGACACCCAGGAGGTTGACCAATACAGATTACATGCCCAGGATCCCTTTCTCTTTGGCTTATAGCCAGGTTTGTCCAGTGGAAATTCTTGGCCCAGACTAAAAAGAGAGAGAAGAAAGATGTCAGAGTTTTTATTCCCTGACTCCAAGGCCACTTTGGGCAGCCCTCTCCAAATGTTTCTCCTTTTTAATTCCATTAACTTCACTCTCCCCTTGTCGCCTTCAGCCTAGAGATGGGACAGAGTGGTCATTACTCACTATAGGGCAGGGTCTCTCTACCTTGGCATCATTGACATTTTGGGCATCACATTTCTACATTGTGAGTAGCTTCCCTGTGTTCTGTACAATGTTTAGCAACACCCCTGGCATCTACCCAATAGATATAAATAACCTTTGTAGAGCAATCTACAATTTATAGATTACTTTCACCTATTTAATCTCGCCTGAGCTGCATAATTCTATAAATAGATATTATCAGAATACTTATTTTTACAGATGAGAAAATGAAACCCATAGATATAGAAACCAAAACACATGAACCTAAAAATCCTACAGAGTAATAATAATTTGTACAAAAATTTTTATATCCAAATCATAATCTCATTTCATACTGGCCTTGTAAACATTTATTGAACTTAATTTCCTTATATTATCATTTGCCTGAATTCCAGTGTTTCATCATCAGGGATATTGAGTTTCCTATGAAATGCAAAAGTCATGATGTAATTCTCTGGGCATTATATTAAATGTGAGTGATATACTTAGTCATCTATTATCTCTTTTCCTATCCCTTAGAAGAATAATGTTGCAGGCATGTTGTATTGACAGTTGAAATCCTCTTCAAAGATAATTTATTCTGAACCCCTCTACAAAAATGCCCACCAGAATTACAAAGTAAAAATAGAATAACTCCAGGCATGCTTATGTATTTGATCATTTTATGTTAAAGTAAGAAAGATGTTTAATGCATTTCAGAATTCTAGAGACTGCTTCTATCTTTCCTCTTCTCTTATAGAAAACCTGGCTCTATTGAAATTTGCTCATTCAGACAGAGATACAAACTGCCATCAGACTTTAAGGAACCAAGTGATATCAGCATATATGTGCCCTGAAAGGTTCAGAAATCAAAGAAGCAGCAAGTAATGTCTCCATTAGGATTTCAGGGAACACTGATTGATGAGAATTGGTGAGACCACATCTTTTCTCCAGTGTCAACATTTATTTATTTATTTTTTCTTTCCTAGGGGGACACTATCTTGGATCCACAGTCTCCAATGAAAGTACAGCTAAGACTAAACTGAATGCATTTGAGCAAACTATAACTGAATAGTCTTTCCTAATTCAAAGCATATCCTTTCCTCAGTTGATACCTAGTCCAGTCGTGGTTAGTATGGGCTCCTGCAATCAAACAAACCATAAGCCATGGCAATTAGAAAGAGAGGAATTATGACTAGTGCCAGATATAATTACCTTTTACTTCCCTCAAGATAGCGCTGCCATCGTGTTATTCCTGTGTTGGTATCACTGTCAGGTCAAGTCCTAAAGTGTAAAGACACTACCCTTTGTTGAGTTTCTGTATGTCCCAGGATCTGTGTGTCCATTAACCCATTTAACCCTCATAACACCTCTACATGGCAGATACTGTTGTCCTCAAATTACAGATGAGGATATTGAGACTCAAAGACGAATCAGATTTACTCTACTGCAAAGCTAGTCTCACCTCTGTACTGCTTCTGGTTGAGCAAGTCAGTCAGACCCTATCTAAAAACAATCATAGTATTTGTACATAATTGGTACTTAATAAGTTCAATAAATAGTTTGAAAAGTTGATGCAGCCATAAACTCCTAATAAAGTTGAGAGTGAAATCAATCATATTATATCTCAAAGCAGTTAATGGCTTTATATATAGAAGTTTATCTTACAGAAAAAAAATTACTTCAGCTTTTTATATCCTTAAGCTTTTTCAAATACAAATAAATTCTTTTGATGGAAAAGTAAGATATAGTAGAGGTAAGAATGAAATACCTATTTGGTGATAAGATAAAATGTTGAGATTTCACAGGAAAAGAAAACTCAGGCTGGAGACTGCCCGAATAATATTTTGTGGTTTATAACATGTCATTATCAAATTTTTGGAATGTTTGCCTATTAGACCTATAGCGAACAGAACGATGCACCCCTCCCAAGATATCTGCATCCTAATCTTGGCAAAAAGGAATTAAAATTACAGATGGAATTAGCTTCTTATCAATTGATCATAAAATAAGGAGATTTTCCTGGATCATCCAAGTGGGTCCAATGTAACCACAATGTCCTTAAATGATTAAGAGAGAGACAGAAGAGAGCCAGAGTGATATATGAAAAAGACTCTTAACCAGCCATTGCTGGCTTTGAAGATGGAAGAGAGTCAAGAGCCAAAGAATGTAGGTAGCCTCTGGAAACTGGAGAAGGCAAGAAAATAGATTCTCTCCTTGACCCTCTAAAAAGAAAAACATCCCTGTCAATACATTGATTATAGCCTGGTGAGATCCATTTCGGAATTCTGACTATCAGACGTATAAGAAATAAATGACTGCTGTTTAAATCACTATGTTCATGATAATTTGTTACAAGGGCAATAGGAAACTAATTCAAGACTAAAGTAAGGCCTGGAAGACACCTGGGAAATGATGGTTAGATGCATTAGGCAACATCACGTAGGACCTGAATTAAGTCTCCTGGCTGGGGCTTCCCTGGTAGCACAGTGGTTAAGAATCTGCCTGCCAATGCAGGGGACATGGGTTAGAGCCCTGGTCCGGGAAGATCCCACATGCCACGGAGCAACTAAGCCCATGCACCACAACTACTGAGCCTGTGCTCTAGAGCCCACTAGCCACAACTACTGAGCCTGTGTGCCACAACTACTGAAGACCGTGCACCTAGAGCCTGTTCTCCGCAACGAGAAGCCACCGCAATGAGAAGCCCACACACAGAAGAGTAGACCCTGTCGCCGCAACTAGAGAAAGACTGCATGCAGCAACGAAGACTCAAAGCAGCCAAAAATAAATAAATAAAATAAATCAATTAAAAAAAATAGAAATAATTAAAAAAAATAAAGTCTCCTGGTTGTATAGTACCACAATGCCTCCATTTTCTTAGATGTAGTTCAACATTAACTATATAAAGTGTATTAAAACATTTTATCGTTACACAAATGGTTTTAGCCAACACCTTTTAAAAAATCATGATATAAATTGCCACGATGGAGAATAATTGAAAAATGCATTAAAATACTTTAAGTATTAAGACATCATATATCTTGTTCAAATGATTAATTATACTGCCCTGTTCTGATTGATGAAAGCATTCACCATGATACCAATGGTATAAAAGACCCAGTGATAAAAAGAACCTTTATTACTAAATCCTCAAAAGCTCCCTGAAACAAACATGTATTTACAGTTTACTAGACTCTACCCAATTAAAAAACTGAAAAAGAAAAAAAAGGGAATGAAGGAACGAAAAAAAAAATTCTCTTCCATTAGCCAGACTTAGATAGTTGAAATAACCATTGCTAGCTGGAATGTTTTTATGTCAAGTCAATTTCCAATTCCTAAAAATAGTTGCTAGCAATATTAACATAGTAACCCACTAACAGTCACCAGTGTAAATATACTCTCAATAGAATATTCCAACCTATGTATTAGCTTAAACCATTGCCCTGAGGGAATTATACAGAGATTCTTCAAGACTTTGTAGAAAGTGAATGGAGTGGATTTCAGGAATAGTTACTGAAAATAAGGCCTCAGGAGACTGGAAAAGTTGGCAGCACAAAAACAAGGAAACCGAGATGCCAAAATATGAAGGGAGAGATTGCAACCAAGGCTAGTTAAACAGTGACACCCACTCCAGAACATCTACCTCTCTGCTCTCTATTCATGCTGTAGGTCTTACAACTGAAGCTAATTTCCAGAAAATCAATTGGGTTGTTCTTCCAATAAGTAATCCTTTTTAAAGGTCTTTTACCATGAGGCTTGACAAGGTCATTTAAAACATGCAACCTTTCTACATGCTGCTTCTTTTTAATACTTTTCAGAAATGATAGAAATATATTTTTTAATTTTTAAAAAATTATCTAGGTTAGAGTTAACAGCCTCTGTTATCTCCTGGGGGTGAGAGGTTTCCAGACCAAAATTTACCCTAAAATTTAAAATATAATATTATCTCTTTTGAGGAAAAATTATATATACATATATATGTATATATACATGTATATATAAAATGAACTAAGTAATTAGACCCTGAGTATCATTGGCAGTAAATAAGGAATACCTTACTCCTTACTGACACAAACTAAAGATCTATTGTGAAGTGACCCTTTTAAGAGGTCAAGGGACCAAGAATGATAGGAGAAAGGTCAACCAGGATTGCTTTGTCTCCAAAAGTTTTCCTCTGTTTTCTGGATAATGCCTTATATAAATCCCTTCATTAGAAAGCTTCACATCAGGGCTTTTTGTTGTTCCAGAATCTTCTGTGAATAGAAATATAACTTGGAGAGGCAATATCTTAAAAGCTATCATCAACCAGTCACTTAAGCAGGATTATCTAGAAGCCAGTTGATAACAAGTACCAGTGTTAATAGAATACATGAAAGGTGCTCGGCTAAAACAAGACAGCACCTAGAAGAAACGAAAAGCACCTAAAATAATTAGAAATCACAAGAAAAAATCATTATGATTTTTCTTAGGATCCTCGGGGCTATAACACTTTTGACAATCAATGCATAAAACAAATACAAGGTGCGAAAATACAAGATTACATGACTGTTTTTAGGAAAATGTAACTTATGGCTCAGACAAATTGTTCTATTTTTCAAAGAAGTTGCCTCAAGCGAGTATAAACATTCCAGTAATGTTGCCATGATTAAAAGCATCTATATGACTCCTCTCTTGGAAATCCGTTCGCAGCATGTGTCTCTTTTCTTTCAATTTCTTCAATGATAATAATAGTTCCCATTTGAAGGTGATTTGACATCAAAAATTACTTAAAATCATTCAGAGCCAAGTGTGAAGAATTCAGAGTAAACAGTTACAGTGAGCGAGTTCAGTTCTTGGTCAAAATGACAGAACAACAAAGCAATGAGGCTAACTGAATTGCTCATGCGCTGGCTCTAATTTCAACAATCAAAGAAAAAAATCCTTTTGAAATGCATAAAAACCAAAAACCTGTTGAAATGTAAAGGAGGATGGGGTTCCAACTCAGCTCTCATGAGAACAGTTAATGCCTGTGGCCAAGGTTGCCAGATTGGTGCAGGGTTGATGCAAGAGAAAGAAATTAAAGCCATGTTAGAACTTCCTCTCATTATCTATTATCAACCTTCCTAGGAATCAGTAAGTCCTTCCCAAAGTACGTACAGCTCCCATTATAGTCGTTATCATACTACATTAAAACGATACTTTTACAAGACTGTTTCCTCCACGAAACTGTGACCTCCTGCTTTATATGCCTGGTACAATGAGACATCAATAATTGGGGTTAGATAAATGAATGAACAGCATTCATTTGGACATGTAACTTCCGGTAATCTTATTTAAGGTCCCTCCTTATTTAGAGTCATATAGGTTGGTGGGGACACATCTTAGGCAAACTTCGAGTTCTATCTTTGCTTTTACTATTTTTTAGTTATGTGATTGTAGAATATTGGAAACTTGCTGATAAAAGAGAAAATCCCAAATTTGTTCACCCTTTATAGCTTTCTCAATGCAGCTGGGATCCTGAAAACTTCAAAAACATTCAGCGTTTAAAATATTCTTATCACTTGGCTGCTCGGTACTTAATTGACATTTGACTTCCTCTGAGACAGTGAGAAAACTCAGCCCGCTTGGTGGGAAAAATGTAGCTAAAACAAGTGTAAAAGCTTACAAGATGCCCCAGGGGAAAGACAAGAGCAGCACCTCAGACTATCACAAACTGACTGCGCTGCAGAGGAAGCTGCAGGAAGAAGGGAAACACAGACTACCTACAATCCGATGTCTTTCAGGAAAATTACCAAGTGCAGAATGTCCACTTTGCTAAAGTCATTATTCGAGCAATCTTCCTCCACAACTTGAAATCTCCTGGGAGGATTAATACTCATTTTTGTGAAAGCAGCTTTCAAAAATGCCAACATGCCCTCCAAATTTCAATGCTCCCTAAACTGATTTATCAACGTCCGATTGTGTTAAAACTCAATGAGGTTTGAGCTTGTGGGAGCGTTGTGTGCTTGTGTGTTTGTGTGTGTACATGCATGTGCATGAGAAAGAAAGAGAGTAGAAGCGAGAATGAGGAGTTGAAAGAGCACAGGGTGTTATGCTTTTTGTTCTCTAACACTTTGGTCAGGTATTGATTTTTTTTTTTTTTTTTTTTTTTTTTTTTTTTTTTTTTTTTTTTTTTTGGTACGCGGGCCTCTCCCGTTGCGCAGTACAGGCTCCGGACGCGCAGGCTCAGCGGCCATGGCTCACGGGCCCAGCCGCTCGGCGGCATGTGGGATCTTCCCGGACCGGGGCATGAACTCGTGTCCCCTGCATCAGCAGGCGGACTCTCAACTGCTGCGCCACCAGGGAAGCCCCAGGGCTTGATATTTTTTTCCGAGTTTTTCAACTATAAGTTTAGGGGGAAATGCAGGCAATCATGAAAGTACAAAAAGATACAACTTCCTATCTATATTCCCTTAGCACTTTTATTTTTTTACTGTCTTTTGCCTTTGCTGAAAAAGTTCCTCCCCAACCTTTTTTGTTTTTTTCAATTATTCAATAAAAAGGCCCAGCAAGGAACCAGCTTAAATGATAAAAAAGAAATAAGCCAAATATTTTTTTGGACCCCTGAGCAAAAACCTTCATTTTTTTTCCTTTTGTAAATTGAGACTTTCCTTTCTAGTTCTGAAGCATATTTTTTCTCCTTTCTTCAATAACACATTTCTGCTTTTACTCAGAGTGATAAAATAATGTCTTCAATTCTCCTCCACAGGTGAGTGCTAGGAATAAAATGACAATACTATTATTTTGGGTAACAAGATAGTTTTTATTTTTTTTAACTAATTCTTCTAGGAAAATACTAAGCTTCAGCTTTGGCACCATTATTTCATTTCTGAATCTCCCTCCATCCTCCTTGAAGATAGTTTGTTTACTAACATCGAAATTACATTCATCAATATCCAATGTTTCACTGTTTGATTTTTACAGTTTATTACATTTCCCATGAAGTTTTGAATAAGTTGGAAAAATGAGATAGAGAAAAACCGAGAGATCTGTTCAACATCAGAGATCAAGACCAAAATAAACCTTATAAAAGCTGCATCTATCTCTCTGCCAGGATTGTACCCACTAATGCAGAGGCATATTATATGGTAAGTCATGCTTTTAGATGTGAGGATCTGTCTGCATTTCAATGTCTTTTTATATGAACTAGATTGTGATGAATAATTTCTTTCTTATACTATTTTATATCAAAACAAAATTCACAACTCAAGTGGCAGCCCTCTTCTAGTCCTTACTAATGCTTGAGATCAAAAGAGCAGCACACAGGTCAACTCTGAACACAAGATAAATTGCATAAGTGTGCATGACACAGTAATTAAGGACTAGAAGTGTGGCTGGATTTCCTTTGTTTAGGCTTCACACAAATCACTCTCATTTTCTTCACGTGGCACCTCTGTAGCCTGAAACATAGAACTGAGAATTTCTGATGTAGAGAAATGTATACAGACATAGACAGATTACAGAAGTCCTGTGTACAAATTGATTTTTTATTCAAAAGCCATGTCTGTTCTTCCTTCACAGTGTGCATATGCTATCCCATTAAATGTAATGTGACATAGTGGGGACATCAAGCATTTTAAGTTCCTCAAGGTTCACATCATCTAATGATCCGCAAACAATATAGATATTTGAAAGCATAAGCATACAGTAAAACTAAATTATTCGCTGAACCACTTCTCAGGATAAACAGAGCAGTTACATGGTTGTAAATGCTTATTTGCCATTAGGAGTTTCTGCCTTGTGCTCTGGCAACAACTGTTCTTGCTTTACAAAAGAACAGTCAAAAAGTTCAAAATTAATAGCAGTGAATTCTCACGAACACATAAGCAAGTAATGTACTTTTATAACTTGCTTACTGTGGAAGGTAGGTATTCATACTATTTGCTGCTGGGGACTGGAAACAATCCCCACTTGCCTAAGTGGATTAAAAAACAAAAACAAACACCTCACAAGGTGTATCCAGGAAACATTTTTCTAGAGTGATAATACAGACAGACTGAATTATGGATTTCATCAGGTCCTTACAATGTAGTTGTGCTCTATACACGGTATTCTTTGTCTTTTCTTCTCTTTTCCTCTTTCTGAAAGTGTACCAGTAACTACATTGAAGTGTACACATTCATAACTAATTATCCCTTTTCAGACACTAAATTTGAATGAGCTTTCCAACTCAAACCAAATTGTTCCATCCCCTACTTTGCTCATACTCTAATGCTCCAGTAATTTTAGAATGTATGTTTGATGCTCACACTTAGTTGGCCAATAACTAACACTGATTAATTGCCAGAGTCCTTTGGCTTTAAATTGGTTGCTTCCAAATGGGAGTTAAACTTTTTTTTTTTTTTTTTTTTTTTTTGCGGTACGCGGGCCTCTCACCGTTGTGGCCTCTCCCGTTGCGGAGCACAGGCTCCGGACGCGCAAGCTCAGTGGCCATGGCTCACGGACCCAGCCGCTCCGTGGCATGTGGGATCTTCCCGGACCGGGGCACGAACCCACGTCCCCTGCATCGGCAGGCGGACTCTCAACCACTGCGCCACCAGGGGAGCCCGGGGGAGTTAAACTTTTATCCAAATGGTAAAGAGGTGATATATTGGGCTCTGTAAGAATTCAAGTGAGGTCTGGAGGGGATTATTAGTTGGCTTCCATATCAATTTATCATACTTTCTTCCTATTAGTAGGAAATAACTGTGAAGCTGGCAATATTTTTTATACTTATTGTTAAGAAAAGAAAATTCCACAACCTGTTGACTGTGGAAATAGCCTCAAAAATTTGATTCACTAATTCTGAAGCTTAAAAATTTTAAATCAGGGCTTCCCTGGTGTCGCAGTGGTTGGGAGTCCGCCTGCCGATGCAGGGGGCGCGGGTTCGTGCCCTGGTCCGGGGGGATCCCACATGCCGCGGAGCAACTAAGCCCGTGAGCCGTGGCCGCTGGGCCTGTGCGTCCGGAGCCTGTGCTCCGCGGCGGGAGGGGCCACGACAGTGGGAGGCCCGCATACCGCAAAAAAAAAAAAAAAAAAAAAAAAAAAAAAAAAAAATTTTAAATCATATAAATCATATACTACGATCAATCCAGATCACAAGTGTATAGAGATATTGTATAACTGAATCCAGAGTTATATTACAAAGATTCATATTTTGAGACATCTACCTGTTGAGTAAACATCCTATAATAAAAAGTATCATCAACTCGTTAGGAAAACACTATCATAGCAGAAATGAGTACATCTTTATTGTCATAAAGAATCAACTTCAGATAGGCTTCACTGGTACTCATCTGAATTTTAAGTGATTAAAAAGGTGGCTCATAGGGGCTTCACTGGTGGCGCAGTGGTTGAGAGTCCGCCTGCTGATGCAGGGGACGCGGGTTCGTGCCCCGGTCCGGGAGGATCCCACATGCTGCGGAGCGGCTGGGCCCGTGAGCCATGGCTGCTGAGCCTGCGCGTCCGGAGCCTGTGCTCCACAGCGGGAGAGGCCACAACGGTGAGAGGCCCGCATACCGCAAAAAAAAAAAAAAAAAAGGTGGCTCATAAAGAAACATGTATAATGTTTAAATAAAGAATAGAATGATAATATGTTTTGAGAGAAAAAACTGTGAAATGATGTAGGTCATATTTTAATTGAATATTTAATAATGAGCACCTAATTTAAAGAAAACCAGAGTATGATAGGAAATCAATCTTACAAGGAATTCACTTTCACCTTGTTTTCTTTTAAATGTTCTGAATGATTAGGGGAAAAAAAACAAAAATAAGAGAAAGCATGTCTTTTCTTTTTAGTAAGAGGTAAACAAAATGTATGATTTTAAAATCTTCTAAGTAAAATCTTATTCTCTATATAAAGGCATTTCCTATCCTAAATCAATTGACAATTCACGAAAATTAATGAATTTGTTTTCTCCTAGTTGTATTAATAACATACACAACAGACAATGAAAACTTAACAAAATGAAGAATATTAAAATAAAATAACAAAAAAGAGAAAAATATATTTACGAGGTGTTCCCGAAAGAACAGAATGGGTAGAAGGAAGGAGGGAAGTGCTTACTAGTCTAATAAATATCTTCCCATCTTTTTTTTTTTTTTTTTTTTTTTTTTTGCGGTATGCGGGCCTCTCACTGTTGTGGCCTCTCCCGTTGCGGAGCACAGGCTCCGGACGCGCAGGCCTAGCGGCCATGGCTCACGGGCTTAGTTGCTCCGCGGCATGTGGGATCTTCCCAGACCAGGGCACGAACCCGTGTCTCCTGCATCGGCAGGCGGATTCTCAACCACTGCGCCACCAGGGAAGCCCTCTTCCCATCTTTTGATTTGCACTTTGATTAAGGTTTAAGATGGCACTATTAAAAAATTGGACTGAGTGACCTAATTTCAAGAACATAGTAACAGGTATTAAAATAGTAAGGTTGAAATTTCACTGACGCCTTTAAGAGAAGTTGAGTGAATTCAATTTCATCCTCACAGAACTAGTTGGCTGTAAAATAAATGTGTTCCCTCTACTTTGCATATGCACAGTGGTGGAGAGTATGGCCTCTGTAGCCAGACTGTCTGCACTTGAACCTCAGCTCTGACACGTTGTAAATTGTGGGGCAATGAGCAAGTTACTCAACTCCACTGTGCAACACTCTCCATATCTACAGAATGAAGACAATTACAGGTGTTCTTCATAGGGCTGTTGGACCTATTTAATAAGTTAATATATATAAAATATGTTGACCAATGCGTAGAACATAGCATGCAGTATAAGTTTACCTATTATTTATGTATTATCCAACTATAATTGAATCTCCATGGGGGAAGACATGTGTGTCTGTTTTATTTTGCTGCTTCTCCAGTGCCTAAAACAATGCCTTGCATATAATCACATAATTGACATAAGATAATCACTCATTGAGTATCTGCTCTCTGTAATGTTAACTGTTTTACCTTTGTGTGTGTATTGTGTATTTATATGTATATATGAGTATATATATCATACATACATATGCACATACATACACACACACTAGTTTCTTATTAAAGAAACATTAAAACATTGAAGAAAAAGACAAGAAATTTTTGTAACAAGGTAAATTTTAATGCTCCTAACCTAATAGTATGCGCATTGGTTTGGAAAAAAATCGGCATTACCATCTTTTGTCCTTAATCCCCTATAGAAAAGCCAGCTCTGTATCTAAAATTGGTCCTTGTGTTCAACAGTTAAATACACCAAAAAGCAGATTTAGATGCAATTTTTGAAAAAGCAAAACAAAACCTTTACATTCATGCCATACTTATTGCCATTTCCCTGAACAAAAGAACTGATTAACTTGCCATTTTTAATATAGGGGGTCAAATGTAAAATTAGCTCAGGAAGCTTAGAAAGGTACTTCTTTGGAAAGGTCTGTTCAGCTGATATACTCCGTTGCCTAGAAATTCTGACCAAACGACAGAAAAGAAGTTTCTTTTCCCGACATTGATGAGTTAATCCTGTGTTATTACCCTAAAATATAACCACTTCCTACAGCCCACTGGATACATATATAGTTCCCAGGCTACTCGTTATGTATTTTATCACGACTCTTTAATTTTATTAAGAAAATAAAAAGGCACAGTGAAAAAAAATCCTCGATATGTCCATGGATTTGTGTTGATGCAAAGTATTGCATGCATACATAATAATAGTTGGTGAAGAGTCACTCAGAGCTTGGGACCAGCCTTGGTTACAGGTTTGGCAGTTTCCATATGCCAAGAGAAATCAAACCCATTGGATCTCTGTCAGACCAATTATGCCGCTGTGTGTGAAAATCCACTGAGACTGTCCTTTGAAAAGAGGGATTATCAAGCCTACATTATTACTGTTTCAACTGACTCCCCCGACCCCTTAACTCCTACTCCTTTTCATTTGGACTTTAATGCTGAAAATATACTAGACATTTAAGACTAAATATTAACATCATCTTTTTTTTTTTTTTTTTTTTTTGGTGGTACATGGGCCTCTCACTGCTGTGGCCTCTCCCTTTGCGGAGCACAGGCTCTGGACGCGCAGGCCCAGCGGCCATGGCTCACGGGCTCAGCCGCTCCACGGCATGTGGGATCCTCCCGGACCGGGGCACGAACCCGTGTCCCCTGCATCGGCAGGCGGACCCTCAACCACTGCGCCACCAGGGAAGCCCCCTAACATCATCATTTTAAAAGACCACTGCTACATTTGTGGAACAATTTCTGGAATATTTTATACGAATATTGATTTTACATTAATTAATAGACCTACATGCAGTTATATTGGTAGGCAAAATTAAAATAACTAAGATGTTATTTAATATCAAAAATCCCTGTGAGGGCTTCCCTGGTGGCGCAGTGGTTGAGACTCCGCCTGCCGGTGCAGGGGATACGGGTTCGTGCCCCGGTCCGGGAGGATCCCACGTGCCTCGGGGAGGCTGGGCCCGTGGGCCATGGCCGCTGGGCCTGCGCGTCCGGAGCCTCTGCCCCGCAACGGGAGAGGCCACAGCAGTGAGAGGCCCGCGTACCACAAAAAAAAAAAAAAAAAAAAAAAAATCCCTGTGAAAACTGAAAATTACAAAAAACATTCAAAGATGTGCATAAAAAGTTAGATATAATAAGCTAAACAATGAACTTCAAGTTTTATGTACATGCATACATATTATAGATTCATATTTTTTCACAAAAGCTATAGCAACTGTACCAATTTTTCATCAGTGCCAAGAACACATCTAAAGGGCTGCCTTTTGGAGCCAATCTTAAAAGGGAAAAGGTTCTTTTAAAATAGAAAGTATACCTTCCTTCCTATGAATATACAGACTGTGGTGAATGACAAGCTCATGAAGAAACAATGGTCTATTCCAATGTGTTCTGCTCGGACCAAGAATAGAATCTGTAATGGAGTGACTTGAATCTCCCCCAAATTCATATGCTGAAGCCCTGACATCCAATGTGATTTACTTGGAATTAGGATCTTCGTGGGGCTAATTATGGTTAAATTATGTCAGAAGGGTAAGGCCCTAATCTGATAGAACTGGTGTCGTTAGAAGAAGGGAAAGGAACACAAGAGCTCTCTCTCTGTGAATGTGCTGACACCTTGATCTGGGACTTCTAACCACTAGAACTGTAAAAAAGAAATCTCTATGGTTTAAGGCACATAGTCCATGGTATTTTGTTATGGTAGCCCTTTTTGCTGAGGATACATAGCAAATATTGTGGACTAGAATGAAATGCACATAAAAGCCTAAATATATATCTATATGCAAATTCAAATCTATCAAGACTATATCAATAATAATTCTCAGATTTGTAGAGAGAACTATGTCAGAGAAGAGTTGACTGCGGGTAGCTGAAGGCCCCTGTTTTACGTAGAGAGGATGGGACCTAAGAGGTTTTGTTTGATTTTATTCCCCAGTTACATGTATCACATAGAAAAAATAATAGACCCTGCCTCCTGGAATTGTTAGGAGGAGTCAGTGTTATAATGTGGCACACGTCATTGCAGAGTGATTGGCACAGAATTAAAGCTCCATAAATGATCGCGCTTGGGCTTCCCTGGTGGCGCAGTGGTTGAGAGTCCGCCTGCCGATGCGGGGGACACGGGTTCGTGCCCCGGTCCTGGAAGATCCCACATGCCGCAGAGCGGCTGGGCCCGTGAGCCATGGCCGCTGAGCCTGCGCGTCCGGAGCCTGCGCTCCGCAATGGGAGAGGCCACAACAGTGAGAGGCCCGCGTACCACAAAAAAAAAAAAAAAAAAAAAAAAAAAAAAAAAAAATGATCGCGCTTAATGTTAGAGGCCGGACATGAGAAGTGAAAGAAAAACTCACAGGAAATATTGTATGGAAGAGGAAAGGACTGTTAAAAAGTAGTGAATATTTTAAAGTATCAGAATGGATACCAACTATTTTAAGCCTTTCTTAAACTACTTGCTTTACAGCAATAAGCTATTTCTTCTCCTTTTTCCCATCGAGATGTCATAGGCTCTGAAATGACTTCAGATAAAACCCAGTGGCTATTGCTCTAAGGACAGCACACACCCTAGTTGCACCTGGATCAGGGATCAGCATAACTTTGAAGAAATCAACCAGGATAAGAGAACATCAGAGGCTTCAAACAAGTGATTGTGACAAAACAAACAAACAAAAACCACTGAGAGACTGAAACCAAAAAACTTTTTAAAATCATGGATAGTGAAAATACCCCCAAAGTGTACAATAAATGCACTTTAAGAAGGGCTTAGAGAAATTCATGGATAAGGAGAAGTACTATCTTAAGTTTCCATGGCGTTTTACAAGTCCCAAACGTTTTATGTGACCCTCATAAACCCTGTCATGTAATCAGAGCAGGGGTTATTATGTAAAATGACACAAGATGAGTTTGAGAGGCTTCAGGACTTGAAAGGACTTACATAGGGTGCACTGGCCAGTTAGTGAGAAAGCCAGGGCCAGAAGGCAGATTTTCCTATCACCTTTCTAGGCTTCAGTTTTCTGTTTTGCCAGAGGCTGTCAAAAAGCAAACCAGTAAGCAGAAGTTAGGAATTTCAGGGGCTCTAAACCTCACATTTTGTAGTCTTACCTACCTTCTGCAATCAGAATTGAAAAGGGGGAAGTGTTAAAAATTCAGGTTTCTGGGATATAGTACAGACCTATTAGAACTCAATTTCTGAGAATGGAATTAAGTTAGGATAAGAAATAGCTACATGGCAATAATGTGGCAAGCATCACGAATTTTGATTACAGTAATCTAATAATAATAGTAGGGAGAAGGTGAGTCTATTGCCATGCAGTGGTTGTACTTTTTTTTTCCCCTTTCTTTTCTCCTTTGTTTTTCTCTTTCTCCCAAAAGTACAGGGGTAGAAAATGAATGAAGACAGAGCACTTGGACCTGATACTCTAGGCTGAAAACAAAAACCAAACCAAAGCAAAACAACTAGTAGAAATGGGAGAAAGTAAATGTTTACTACTTTTTAACACCAGCCTTGCAATCATATCAAGCCTTGACACTTAGTGTCATCCTTCTGGTCACGAAGGCCCTGGGCCAAAATCAAGGCCACATACATTTGCTTTTGTCGGGACTGAATACCCTTTTCTGCTATAATCTCACCTTACATCCTAACTCCCAGCTGGAGTCCAAGACACTTGGTGCCTTAACAGAGATCTCAGTCTTCTAAACTACTGAAGGCTGTTCATTCTTCCTCATGGCTCTAATCAAAATCCCCATTTCTTAAGAACTATTGATCTTTGTGAGGTGCTGACCTAGTTATCTGCTTACAGCAATTTACACCCAGGTGTGCCCAAGACTGAACCAACTCCTTCAGAGGTCATTTGCAATTTACAAGAGGTGCCTCTTAGAATCCCTGGACTTCTAAGGAGTGCTTTTAATTTGCAAGGCATTTCTCAGCTTCTACCTCACTGCCCATCACTCCCCAGTAAGGGCATATTCTTTCTTCTAGACCTCTTTCCTGAGTACACGTTTCTCTTTACAGATATGCTAGATTCTCATCTTTAAAAATGACTTCTCAGGGACAATCAGAATGAAAAATGGGGAAAAAAAGATCCATTATCATTGAGCATAGGTTGGTACACTGATTGAAAAATACCTGCAGGACTATATAAATTGATGAATACAGAGACCCATGCATGCGTTTGGGTGTGTGTGTGTCCATTTTTCCTTGCAGATGAGCATCTCCAGAAAAATCTTGAAAACCCATCTGTCTGCACACTTCTGCACAGCCCCTCAAAATATATCAGAAGTCTGTTGTGTGACCAGTACCTCCCTCACATGTTTGCTTTAGTTTTGTTTTATCTTTTTTAAGGGTTTGGTGTTTATACACCACCAAGAAGAAGCGAAGAGGGGAAATCAGAGAATTATTCATTTGGTACAGAAACAGTCATATATCCTGCAGAGAAGACAGGGACTCTAGCCAACCTAGCAGGTAGTCTTCTATCATGGAGACACCCACCCAGCAGGGAAAGAAAATAACAATTAGGATGTTCCTAGAGTCCAATATAAAGGGGCCATACCACAGTCTGGTGATCCCATGTGGATGGATTTTCATTCTACCTAGCAATAGAGCCCAGGCCCTTTGTTCATTCATTTGTTCCACAAGTATTTTGGGGGTATCTCCTATATGCTGAGAACTCTAGTAGGCACTGGGAATGCCACGACAGACAAGACAAACTTGGGGGCAGTCTCTCTGAGCTTCATGTATCCTTTGCCTTAGGTATATTACTTTTGCACAGAGAATAAGGGCCTTATTTTAGCCACCATTTTAATTACAAAGCCTTGCATGGTGTATAAATGGTATCGCAAATCAATCGATTCTCTATAAAATAAATGGATAAAAAAAGTCACATACATCCAAGAAAAGTGTTTTGCAAAGTTACAGATAGAAATTATTCCCAGAGAGCTATTTCAAACTGTGGGATTACTTCTGAAGGATCTCAGTCATTTTTCTAGAGATAGGCTCAAAACTTAATTAAGATTAGAGTGATTTACCTAATTCTTGAGGTTTGTTTGTTTTTAACCACATATGGGGTTGTTGTTTACAAAGTAGGGTAATTAATTAGATCTCCAAATTATACCCACAACATTTTTTTTTTGGTAGTATAAAGTGTAGTTTGACTGGAAAAAGTTTGAAAAGCTGCGCCTTTTCTAATTCTTTTGGGAAGAATTTACCTAGGTAAGTCTAAAAATATAGGGTATTCGAAATCACAAATTTCACCACCTTCCTCAAATGCTTTCAGTACTTTTGAATTCTGACTGGCTGTTTCTTCAAAGACTTGATAAAGTTCTTAGCTAGTTCCATCAGAGTGTTGAAAAAGCTGTTCATTACTCTAGTTTGCTCACCTCAGAAATAATAATGGTGCTTGTTTTTCACAGATTACTCTGAGAAGCAAACATGCATTCAATAATTTGACCCTTAAGAAGCATAATGCAAATATAACCTATCATTTTTCTGCTCTGTAATCTTCTTTATAATATATTAATTGCATGAGGACAAAGACTCTATCTTATTTTTCTTTGCATACCCAGTACTGGCTTATATTAATTGTGTTAAAAGAAAAAAACTTTATTTAAACCAGTCTCTAACATTCTCATATTTCTCTTTAGATTTTGTAATGTAGAAGGAAGTATTGTCTTGTCGTTTTAAATAAAATGTCCAAATGCTAAAATATATAAGGTGGGTGGGTTGCTCTGAGTTTATATCCAACTGTCCACACACACCTCCCTAAATGGTAAATTCCAGTAACTGAAAAGGAGACCTGAAGAGGAGGATGATATTTGGGAGCAAGGGGTTGGAGCAGAGAGAAATCTGGAAGTCTGTGCAGGGATAGGAACCAGTGGCGAAATGCTCAAAGATTTACAAACAAACAGAGGAATGATAACAGACTTCTCAAAAGCTTGTTGCTGTTGATTATTTTGATTCAGGTAAAAAGCATACTAAAATCCTTGGGAGTGTTAGTAATTTTTTTTGTTTTGATTTATTATGCTTTTCTAATCATAACAGTAAAATAGCCACTGTTCCCTACCCCGAACAATCTAGAGGGATGGTTCTCAATCCTTTTCAACTGCTTCCACAATAAGACAAATTTTTTACATAGCAACCAAAAGCAGGAAGACACACATGCATACAAACACAACTGAAATAAAGATTGCACAAGACAATATTTACTCTTACTACATGAATGGCGTACTTGACATTTTTCTGCTTTATTTTGTATCTTTTGAATTGTGGTAGAAACTCACAAATTGATTCATGTCCCAATAGTGTGTTGCAACCAAGTTTGCAAAATTCTGCCTTAGAATGGTCCTTGTGAAGTTATTCATAAATACCCCCTCCATGTGGTTACAGATTAATTTATCCCCCAATTCTGGATTGCTTTTTTTTGATCTTTTGGTCTGTAATGTGTTTTGAGGTGATGTGATTTGTTACAGGATTTAGTTTAAGTATATATCTAAGGAAGTTTACTACTTGGGTTGAGGAAACATAATATCGCCTAGAAGCCAAAAGTGGAAAGAAGTTTTTTCACCAGTTTCTTACACTGGTCCTTGTGCTCAAAACAAAATGAGAGGTTGATAAAAATTAGGTTTTATTCAGGAATTTCACTATATTCTCAGTGATATTTCTGAAAATTTCTATTTTGCAAAATTAAATAAACAGCTAAGAAAATAAAAAGCCTGAAATACATGCACTGGTGATATACATGGTTTAGCGTGCATTTCCTATCACTCCACATTTTAATGTTGTTCTTCTAGTATTTATTTATATTTCATAAAGGGCTTTTATATTGACAATAATTCACCAAAAAATTCTCAAGAATCTTGAATTCTTAGTATTTCAAAACTTTGGGAAAACTTTAATAAGGCAGATGATATGATAAATGTAAAATTATCAAAGTTTTCACATGGAACACTTATTTTTAAGCACATAAACACATACAACATAACAAATAGAGACATAAAAATATAAACAGAGAGAGTTAGAGGGACCATACAGAGAATTCTTGACTTACCTAGCAAATCACTATTTATACAACTAAAATTAGGCTACTTGCTTTCTCAAAAATATATAATGTACTGAATTCTCAGAAGCTGCTTGAACTTATGTTATCTGACATCAAATAGAATAGCCTTCAGATAAATGTCGTCCACAAAAATAGGTAGCCACATATTCCTTCTGAATGTGACCACAGTGACTTCAGTGAATCTAACTTAAAGGTTCTAAATTTTCTTAAGGAATTTAATAACAACAGCAACACAAATCTTAAACATTCTACAGATATTTTGGTCAGCATTTCAAGATTAAGGAAAAACCAGTCCATTGGCAGTGCCTGTGGTAAACACAAAATAAATCTCTCAAGTTTGTCTTACAGACACAATATTTTTTATAAATATTGCTCCAAGTCCTTGAATACACATGTGTGGGAGCAAACACGCACAGTGGCATTTAGAAATACACCCACACAATGCAAAGGAGACACCATCCTTCACTCTGACAGACCTATCTCCCTGATCTGGAAAAGGCTTTGATTACGTAACCCTTTAAAACTATTGATCAATTTAGGATTTTATTCAAAGTCATTTTTTAATGTATTATAGACAAAGACTTCATAGACTTAATTTTCCTTGGTTCACACAAAGCCAGTGTCTTAAAATAATTGTTGAAATACGCTTTTGGGTTTTTTTTAAAAAAGACTTCACTGTTAAGTTCTGCTAACCACCACTCTGAGAAAGGAATTCCTGGTGACTTAGACATCCATTAGTAGCACATTTCTTTATTAATACTGTTTCTTTTATACATTTATTTCAATACTATTTTTCCTTAAATGAGAAAAAAAACAAAACAAACAAAACAAAAATCCTTGAAAATCAGATGCACAACAAGTGGAACAAGCAGTGATTGGCTGACACCCCACGGCCAATGGCAGGCTCCAGCAGGTTGCAAAGTAGCAAGGTCACCAGAGTATGGTGCATAATGGAGCATCATATTAGAGTGGAATTCAGCCAAACACTGTAATGTATGGATGCAGACACATCTGAAAGAAGGAAAATAAAGATTTATGCAGGTCAAAAAAAAATGCTACAAAGAAATTTCCCCAATGGCTTATGCCCAATTGGAATGCTGTGATGGAGGTTTTGGAGCAGAGAAATTCTTATTTGCAAATTATGTGTTTGTAAATAATAAATATGTTCAGGGGGAAAACAGTTAACTTGTCAGATGAATCCTACTTGGAAGCTTTAATAGTTTTTTTTTGTTTGTACACAGCATTAGAGTTCAATAATCTAAAATTTAGTTCATCACTAAATTCTAGAAAATAAACCTTTATTCTGCCTTTAAAACATTAATTCACCAGAAGTGATAATTAAGATTAGTTTTAGTGGTTTCAGCTCAGTTCTTCTTGGAATGTGATTTCTCCCACAACACTAATGCTAAATAAAGCACTGTGTAATGTTCCAAAACATGGTCCCTGCTTTAGAAAAGATTCTAAGGGCTTTTAAAATAAATAAGAAAGAAAAGCAAAGCTGACTCAAGATACACACACACACACACACACACACACACACACACACACACACACACACAGATTCCACTATTTCTATAGAGTCATAGTAAATAAATGGATATACAGCCTTGCTACAGCCTAGAAATTGGTTATATACAATTTAAACATAAAGCTCTAAACAATTATTATACTAAATTTTCTACATAACCTCCACTACCATCCTCTGTTAGGAAAAGAAATGATGTTAAAATGTCTGAAAGCATTGGGGGCTATGATGAAGCAATGGTTTTGTTATATTATAGTTAGTTTTAAAAATAGTTCACATTTTATTTTTGAAATTAATAAATTCAATCTTTTATATTTTATCAACAGGTATATTTAGAATCTAAAATGCTATACTGGTTAACTGCCTAACAAGGAAGCAATTCAATTGAAAAATAGCAAAATGTCACTTTCTTCTATAAATTTTCTAGAAAAAAAATTTAGAGGAAAAATTAGTCCAGAATTGTATGTTAAGGATGCTAATAAAGTGCATCTACAAAGTTGGCAAAATGCAAAGGAGCATAGAGCCAAAGGAATCATCACTATTGATGGAAAAGGTAAAAGATTATCCCAATTAGAAAGCATAGAAAGTTTCATACATAATGTATAGAAAGCTTTATTCATTTCCATTACAAATATGTTTTTACTGAGGATATACTAAATGCTAGGTAGAAGCTTATATCTACTGTCGTTCTGCTAAAACGAAAAATTCTCTCAACTTGTTGAATATATGTTCTAAACCATGTTAAGTTACTTTAACATCCATCATCATTTGCTATCTTACATAAGAGGGAAATAACTATGAATTTCTTTTAATCTATCAAATTTGGACTATAATTTCCCTGATAATTTTACAGATATAAACTAGTGCCTAAAGCAGAATTATATACTATTGTAAAAAATATCCATTTTAATAACCAAATATATAGTTATACATATATAACTAAACCTCAAGAGATTTCTGTCACTATTGAAATATATACAGAGAAAGAGAGAAATTCATTTTTTTTTTCCTACAGGTAGCATGATAAAAAAAAAAAAAGAACATTGGACTCTCTGTACTCCATGACTTGGACTCTAGTCCATATTATATCCCTGATTATCTTAACAATATCAATCAAATTAACTTTCATACTAGGCCTCAGTTTCTTCTACAAAATGAGGGGGTTGGTTTGGTTGATATCTTTTAATTCTAAAATGTGGTAACTCTAGTAATTTTAGATACAAACATTAAGCAATTGTTTATGACATATGTCAGTTTTATATGTGTTTAAGTTCAAATGTTTCCTATGTATCAATGTATGAATATCACAGGAAATAAAAGCCTAATGGCAACATAGTTGGTTTATATAAAAACATCTGTGTATGTGTGAGAGAGAGAGAGATTATGATATATATTTACCACATGTGCATGCTTTTTGGCATAAGAGATATGTACTTACTCAAAAATAAAAGATAACAAGAAAGAATGATTTTGCTATAGTTGTCCAGCTGCATGATTTACTTAGAATCCTGACTTAAATTGACTTTGTGGTCTTATGTCAAAGTCAGTAATTGACTTAGAACTTTGGGATAAGATTCAAATGGTCATACCTGGACTTCAATAAAAATTTGTATATTCATTAGAGATAAAATCAGTGGATGACCTTTTCCTTGTTTCACAGACATCCAGAAAGCCAAGTATTGTTGCTTTAGTAGATACCTCCTGACTAAAGACACAGCCTAACTTTCATCAGTTATTAGTCTCTTGCCTATGATTTCAGGTCGTATGTAACAAAAATCCCAACATATGCAGATTCACTGTGCCTCTTGAAAGTGTCCTTGGTCATAGACAGGAGAATCACATTGTAGAAGTTATTTTTATAGAATTAAAGCTGGAAGCTGTGGTTGGCATTTCCACTATAATACATATGGTGTAATATACATTCACAAATAAATTGATATTCAGTTTCCTCAGTGCTTAGAACTCTAATACATGTTGGCAAGTCATTATTTGTTTCCAAAATGGAAGTAATTTAAAAAAATAATTCTGCCATAATTTTACTAAGTATACAATGAATAGACTGAACACAGTTTGATCAATTAAAAGGAACTTTATTCAGATGACATTCAGAAGTTCCTTAGGCAAGAGAAACTGTCACTGGAGTTAATATGAATTTTTCTTCAGTATTTCAGTATCAGCTACAAATGGCTTTCTAAATTAATGTTTATTCAAGCTGTATCCTCTATATGCTTGCAGAAATAAAGTACCTTACTTTCCATTTACTAAATAAAATGAAATTCTTACTTGCCAGTTCATTATCTAAATAATATCATGGCAAGGATAAGCTCAAGAGAACTTGAAAATAATATGCAAAGTGGGAACTATACTTTTATATTGCCTATTAACCTTTTGGAATTATACTATTTTTAAGAAAATTGAAAAATACTTAACACATAGTAAAATAAACAGAAAAATAGAATGATTCTGCCTTCATTTCACAAGTCAAAAGCACAGCTGAACTTCCAGTTCACAAAACTTTAACAGCCACCAAGACCAGGTTTACCAAGTAAAGGAAGAATGAAATGGAATGGTGTACACTTAATGCTGTCAATGATCCTGATTTTTCTGAACTAGACAGATTATTTAGTTGAGAACAAGGGCTTTTGTTTGAATTGCAAAGGTATGAACTATGAAAACCTGGGCTATGTAATCAGTTTTCCTAATGTGTGAATTTCAGAAATAATTCCGGCATCTCTGCAACACATTATCTCCTAGATTCTGCCCAAGAGTAACTATAGAAGATTGATTTGAATGTCTCTAGAGCCTAAGAAAACAAACCAAAAAGAAGGGGAGGGGGGCATTATTTACAGACTTTTATTTCTACAAAGCTGTTTAACTCATTATAATGTAACCATTAAGAGGACTTAGGAGCAACACTTCATACCAATTCTCATGAAGATAAGAACACTGTAATAGACATCATTTCCATTATATCACAAGTAAAGAACTATGAAAAGAAATTCAGGAAAAATATAAATAGAAAAACACTTTATGTCAGATAAAATCTCGTATTTTTAATTAATCCCTACTGTAAGAAAGTAAAAGACAGCAACCCTCAAGATTTTCTTTAGATAAATTTGGCATTAAAAGGGAGAAAGAAAATGCTGTATTCTTTATTTAATTTTATTTTTCAGTTTTAATCAAGGAAAATACATTTTGGCAATGTTTAAAAACTAAATGTAATATCTTTTAAAAATAAATATAGAAAACCATCTATCTACATTACAAACAAAAATGAGAACAAAAAAGATCCTGTTTATTATGTGAGATGTCTAAACAGAATGTAACTTTGTAAATGGATCCCTTATCTCCTGACAGCAATATTGAGGAGATGAAGCATATCAATTACTATTACTAATCACATTAAGGGGAGTGTATTTCATTTGCCTTTCTTTCATTTTAGGTCAGCTATTTATTGTGGTTAAAACTTTATTCATCTTTTGAATGCCTAACAACACAAGTTTTTCAAAGTCACTTTTAGCAAAGTGCATGGTTTATTTCAATGGCTTTGTAGTTTTCTCTTCTGGTATATGGACCTCTTTGCTGAGTTAAGAGACTAACACCATACATTAGTTTATTTATAAGCATATCACTTTGCCTTTTAAACAGTATGCCACAACAGTCTTGATATTGGCTGTTTTAAATATTCAAGAATATAGAGCTAACCCCATTTGATGAGCTAAATAAAGCTTAATGACAGCATAGAACATAGGAAGTGGTTGCATAAAGTATCAATAAACCTGCCACTTGATATGTCTACTCAAAAGTTTAAGATTACATAATTTAGAATGCCACAGGACAAAAAGTCCTATTAAGATGACAGTGGAGAAGTAAGTTTTCTGCAGAAAAATCTCTTCACATGCTTTTGCATAACACATTACCATTTTCTAAATAAATTTCTACAGATCTTTATTTGTGGGTGTTATTATAACTAACCTTATAAAAGTGCTGTTATTTTTAACTGGAATCGTCCTTGTTTACAAAACAGATAAAAGCACCAAAAACAAAACAAAAATCTTCTAGTTCCAGGTAAAGCAATAACACAACAACAGATATACTCTCCACTTGTTATATTTCAGTTTAAAAGAAATAACTCAGGCTCACGTGCATGAAAAGACATCTTTTTGAAAGTCATTTAATTCAGTGTAGTTCAAACCTGTGTTTTCTTGGATTGCTTTGCTAATTGGATATAAAAGCATGTTATCTTTCTCCTTATCCAAATTAACATCTTCATTGAGGCTATAAAATAACTTTTTTCTTTGCCTTAATTATTCTAAGATCTCACATTCCACATGCAAAACATATTTAATAGAAAAACTATTATTGGATATTAATTGACAGACATAAATGTGTCTCTTGAGATGTTCTGGTGGTAGGAAATATGTGACGTTTTATTAGCAGAGTTGCTACAGCTTTAGACACAGAATTTTCCAAAAGGTTTTATTTGTTGTGTGTCAAACTTTGATTGGCGTGAAAAGTAAAGTTTGAGAGTTATACACACACACACACACACACACACACATACATGAGCAAAACTTTCAAAAATAAATTTTATATTTTTTGAAGTTCACCTCAGAATACACTTTTTTTTCCCCCACTGTTGTCACATTTCACTGAATAATAACTCTGTCAAATATTCCATAAAACCTTTATAGTCTCAGTATATCACAATGCACATCAAAATATTCTTGCACACACTGCATCAAACATGAACATTTTTGTTGCTTGGCTTAAATAATAAATGGTTCATGTAATTTACTTTTGGTTACGAACTTTGATTACCAAATACAAATAATATAAAGGCCGACTGCATATCTTCATAGAAGCCTAATTGTATAGATACTTAAATAATAAAAATGTAGTTTTGCATGGTTTTGCATATCATTAAATGCTGTAAGTCAGCATTTTGTCAAAGTAGTCAGTTTTGCAATATCTCGGACTTAGTACTCATTTGCATAAATCAGCATCTCCTTATCTGTAAAATTCTGCATAGTGTATAACATAGCTAAAACTTTTATAGTGTCCAATTTGCATAGACAGCAGAAGTAACTTTAGAAATTTTGTCTTTAGACACAAGTATCCACTTAGTAGCACAAAAGAAAATAATTTCAGGTTAAAACTAGCCATCCAAACAATACTTACATATTTATCTGGAAACAGAGAATGTAGAATGAATTAGGATTGTCAAGTACTAAGAGAAGTGTAAAACACTGCCTACAGTGTTTTCTTTAGTAACTTAGTAAACTCTGGTATAACATGCAAAATACAGTGGTATACCTTTTGTACATGGCCTCTACTAAATAAATGGTGTATGAACTACACCAACACTAAATTCCTGCTATTAAAATTTTAACTAGTAGCTTTAAGAGAGAAGACAAAACTTTGCAGAAGATGCTCTGTCTCAGATATTTAAATATATTTGGGATGCATCTTACCTGTTTGCTGTACTTGTTATTGGTTTGACAGCTGTACTCAGAGCAGTGATCTGATCCAATTGAAATGTTGTCTCCTGCTCCCACAAATGTGTTAGCTGGTGGTAGATCTTGTACGGCCTGGTGTTTTTTTCCTGCAGTTGGTGACTGGGGGTGAAGCTGGACAGTAGGCAATGGGGAACTAGATTTGTAATGCCTGGCCAGGTCAGGACTGCCAGGCCCACCGTTAACTGATCGGTATCGGCCCATGCTTGGGCTGTCTGACAGCTTCTCATTGACACTATCATACCTCTGTCCATTTGGTTTAGAAGCTTCTACAGTGACAATGCTGCTGTAGAGAGGCTGCTTAGATTTTTTGTTTCTCTTGTCCTTTTTAGGCTTTTTAGATTTGTCATGCTGTTGCGGTGTAAAAAAGTCTTCATGATCTTTTTTGCCGGCTTCATAGCCATTTTTATTTTTGGACCGGCAATATCTTGCCATCACTACAATTAAGATGATTAGAATCACCGTCATAATTCCAGCAACAACCCCAATGACAATACTGAGTCTCTGTTTGCTTATTTCATAGCTTGGGTCACCGGCTATATCCTGGGTGAGTGGGGTGTGCAAACTTCTGGCTATCTGGGAGTCAATCACAGTTGCGTTAGAAACACTTTCATTGACAAACACATGCACCAGAGTCGTGGTAGACTGGGAAGGCTGCCCACTATCATTCACTTGCACCACCAATCTGTGCAAGCCATAATGCTTTTGGGTGAGTTTTCCCACTAGGGAAACCACACCACTGGTGGAATCAATCTCAAACAGCTTGAAGGGATTCCCTCCCACAATGCTGTAGTTAAGGTCTGCATTGATGCCATCATCGCTGTCTGTTGCCAACACCGTAGCTACTACTGTCCTGACATTACTTGAAGGTGGCAGTAAAGTGTAGGAAACATTTCTGGGAAGGGTAACTGTGGGGGCATTGTCATTCTCATCCATCACAAAGAGAGAGACTGTGGCTGTTGCGGATCTGGGAGGGTCTCCCCCATCCACAGCCTTGACTCTGAATGTGTATGTAGTCTGATGTTCCCGGTCAAAAGACATTGTGGAGTAAATGGTCCCCGTGTCATTTTCAATGGAAAAAATGTTACTGTTCTCCTCTATGTACAGACTCATCTCCGCATTGCGCCCCTTGTCAGCATCCATCACTGTGACCATTCCCACGGGACTGTTGGGCTGCAAATTTTCTTTCACATAAAAGGTAAAGACATCCTGCATAAACTTAGGGTCATTGTCATTCTTGTCAGCCACCTGCACAATCACTGTGGTGCTGCCCTGTAGCACCGGGATGCCTTTGTCTTTGGCGTTAACTTTAAACTCATACCTGTCAGTCTGCTCGCGGTCCAGCACCGTATTGACGAGAATGTCCCCGGAATCGGGGTCGATGGCGAAGATCCCCACCACGGAAGCGTCCAGCGAGTAGGCGATTTCAGCGTTTTTCCCGCTGTCCGCGTCCGTCGCCAGCACCGTGGCTACCCTCTCTCCGGGGATGTTGTTCTCGGGAAAGTATACCTCCACCACTGACTGGCCGAAGACGGGCGGGTTGTCATTGGTGTCTCCCACCTTGACAATCAGGGAGTTGTTGCTGGAGAGGCTGGGACTGCCCGAGTCCACCGCCACTATGACCACGTTGAACTCCCGGGTGGTCTCATAGTCCAAAGGGGCCGAGGTGTGCAGGAAGTACTTTTTCTTGTTCTGGTCACCCTCTGTGTCACTGGCCGGCTTGAGTTGGAAGGGCACATCGCCCACCACGGTGCAGGTGACCACTCCGTTCTCGCCTTGGTCTCGGTCAGACACCTGTACCAGGGCGATGGGAGTGTCCACCAGAACGTCCTCGGCCACGTTGGCCACCCCGTCCTTTAGTGGGATACGCCCGATCTTGCGGATTTCAATGGACGGCACATTGTCGTTCTCGTCCTTTATATTAAGGACCACCGTGGCCTTGTCGGTCTTGGGGGGCTGCCCGCGATCGCGGGCCATGACGGTGAAGCGCAGCTGGTTCACTTCCTCGCGGTCGATACGGTGCAGGACACTGAGCCAGCCGGACGTCTCGTCGAGGCGCAGCAGGCGCCGCACGGACTCGGTAGCCGCCCCGAACACGTACTCGATCTGCCCATTGACCCCCACGTCCAGGTCGGCGGCACGTAGCTGCAGGATGGGGGTCCCCGGGGCGCTGTTCTCCGCCAGGTCAGCCTCGTACACGCTCTTCTCGAAGTGGGGACTGTTGTCGTTCACGTCTGTGATGAGCACCCGCAGGATGGCCTGGGAGGAGCGAGGCGGGTCGCCACCGTCGCGCACACGCAGGGTCAACTCGTAGGAGTCTCGCTGTTCGCGGTCCAGCGCCCCCTTCACGATCAGCTGCGGCTGCTTTTCGCCATCCGGGGTGTCGGCCACCTGCAGTTCGAACACGCTGCTGCGGCCGCCGGTGCTGGTCCCGCCGCCGCCCTCTGGCGCGTCCTGCTGCCTCTTGGAACCACCCGGGCCGCCACCGCTCGCGCCGTTCCCGCCGCCCCCGGGGTAGGGGGCGCTGTCTGCAGGCCCGGCGCGCCGGCCCTCGCCGCCGCCGCCGCCGCCCCCGGGCTCCTGGAGCAGCTCGTAGCGTTCGATGCCGTTGCGGCCGAAATCACGGTCGGTGGCAGTGGGCAGCAGGTAGAGAGTGCCCACTGGCCGGTTCTCCTCCACCGTGAGCGTGAGCACGGGCGACGGGAAGGTGGGCGTGTTGTCGTTGATGTCGAGCACGATGACCCGACCCTCGAACAGGTCCACCCAGCTCTGCGAGGGCCCGATCACCGACACCTCGAAGTCCAGGAAGCACTCGTTTTCGTCGAAGATCATCTGACACTGGGGTAGCTTCTCGCGGTCGATGCGCCGCTCGCTGGTACTCAGCTCGCCGGTGAGGTTGTCGATCTTCAGGTACTCCGAGCCCGACTCGAGGCTGAAAGTCACCTCACCGGAGCCGGTCACGATGCCCAAGTCCGAGGCGACGTTGCCGATGCGGACGTCTGCTGGGCCCTCCTCGGCCAGTCGGTACCGGAGGAGTTGCTTGGCGGCCGCCAGGCTTACCGAGAGCGGCAAGAGGAGACAGCAGCCCAGGCACCAGGCGCGCGCCCACCCCATGGTCCGCATCCTCAGCATCTTCTCCTGCTGCTGCTGCTACTGCTCCTTCTAATCCCGGCCGCAGGCGCCCCCTCCTCCGGGGCCGGGCGCCTGCCCTCCTCCCAGTCCTCTCCGCTCTCAGTGAAGGGAAGAAGCGAGAGGGAGAAAAGGGGGGCAAGAGCAACGTCCAGAGTCGGGCAGGGGCGACCAGCGATAGATCCTTCTGTTTTTTCCTCCTGCTTCCTCCTAAAGTTATCGTTTCATAATTCATGCAATGGGTGCTAATCGCCCGCTCGCCAGCCGCTGTTCAGTCGCAGTACTCACAGTTCACGGGACACTGAGCGCCGCGGACTCGGAGCCCCCTCCGCCCCCGCCCCCGCAGAGTCATCACCGCAACGGGCAGAGGATCCCGGGCTCCCGTCCCCGCTCTGTCGGATGGGGCCGGAACCGGTCCGTCAGGCCGGCGGTGGAGCCGGGAAGCAGCGGGGAGCGAGCCTGCAGCCTCCCCCGCCTGTCTTTGCTGCTACTCGAGTTGCGTCCAATTCACGTTCCAGCCACTCACTCCAGACCCAGCTTCTGCTCCGGCTGCCCAGGCAAACGTGAGTCGCTTCCTGCACGAGGTGCTAGGGCTAGCAACAAGCCAGTCTCAACTCCGACTCCGCTCAGGCAGCGGGGGAGCCAGTCAACAGATCGAGAATGAAAAATCCCGGCAGGTCGCTTCGGGCACCGTGCAGTGGAGACGACACGAGTCACACAGCGGTCCGCTTCAGGGTTCCCCCCGCGCGCGGAAGAGCAGCCCGAGCCATCTTCAGGGACGCCCAGATAGTCAGTCCCTTCTCACCCCAGAGAGCTCGGGTTTCTCTTGTTTTCTTAACAACTCTGCGCAAGGTCATTAGTCACGAAGCCGCCGCCTGAAACCGCAGCAGCCTTTCGCCCGCGGGGGGTGAAGGCTGAGCCGTGCGCCCCGCGCGGTGCCCAAGTTTGGGTTCGCAGCCGCAGAGTCTGTGCCTTTCTTCACCTGCATTCGGCCCGCATGTCAGAGCACCGGGATCTGCAGCGCTGTGCGCGATTCAGGGAGGAGATTGCAGCCTCCCTCTCTCCCCGCTCTCTCTCGATCCCTCCCCTCCCTCCCTCTCTCCTCCTCCTCTCTCCTCCCTCCTCTCCCTTCCCCTTTCCCCTTCTCCCACTCCTCTCTCCTGCACGCTCCCTTCTCCTTTCTCCCAGTCCCAATGCAGGCAACTCGAGCTGAACTTGATCCCTATGCAGTTCAAAGGTGAGCAAACCAGCCTCGGTGCGCAGGCGAGGTTGGCCTGGCGAAAGACCCCAGCCGGGCTCTCCCAACGTCAATTAACAAAGATGCCCAATTCTGTCCGGATTTCCGAAGAAAAGCAAAAGGCATGGGGGGGTGGGGGCGGTGGAGTCAGAGGCAGCTGCCAAGTAGCTTTAAAAAAGAAAGAAAGAAAGAAAGAAAAAATCCAGTTTGCCAAGGGGACAAAAAGTGCCAGTCGGTTGTTGCCTCGGAAGTGCCCTGGCACGGCGGGTGAATTCCGCAGTTGTCTCGTCCCCTTTGGTCTGGAGAGTGGTGCGGGCGCTCCCGCCGCCCCTTTGACTGCCACGGCTCAAAGGCACTCAATGGCAAGCGGGAAGCTCCCGCTCGCTAGCCACGAGCCGGAAACCGGCAAGTTTGCCCAAAGTGGTGGTTGCTGCTGGGAGCTCACTGCCTCGCTCGCGGCTCAAGCATGTCCCTGACGCTGCTGCTGCGGCGGCGGCGGCAGTAGCAGCGGAGCCGCGGAAACTACACACTAGCAGAAAAGGAGGGAGGAGTACCGGGGGAAGGGAGACAGGAGGGTGCAGTAGCCAGCCGCCCCGCTCCGGAAACCCCAGCTTCAGCTCCGGGGGCCACTCCAAGTGTGCACAACCCCATCAAGTCCCCCATAAGTCAAAGCTTGCCCCTCTCCCTCCCCGGCGAGTGCAGCCGCTGCGTTCTGGGGGCAACTTGCTTTCCCTCCCTGTGGCTGGTAAATTTCCTCGCTCTGAGTAATGCCGAGTGTGTGTGTAAGAGCGCCGGGCGTGTGTCAGCAAACGTTTCTCCTTCTTCTCCTTCTCAGACGATGTTCCCCACCTCTCGAAGTGTCTCTGGTTCGCGAATTCTTATCTTGTTTAAGGCTTGGTCAGCTGTGGCTTCGGGGACCCCGCGTGCACCCAGGGAGCCACGCTGGTGTTCTGAGAAACCATGATGGGCTGCAGTGGTTAAGAGAGAACAGCGAACTCCAGTGAGAGTGGTAGAGAGATCCTTTTTTGGGAGCGCAGAGTTAGGAGGGCTGGTGTTGGGGGGGGGCCGCGGCTGTCTTTGTTTAAATGCTTGGCATCCCTGTCGTCGCGCTTGCTTACGGGGGTAGACCGTGTGTGTGCGCGCGCCTGGGTAACAAACACATGTTGGCAGCCTCGATATTATTTTCTGAGCAGAAAACTGCAGCCTTTAGTAACTGGCAAAGTGTAGCGTCACCTATCTGGATAAAAGGGAAATAAACTTTAATGGCAACTTTGTGTACCTAAGTGTCCCTAGTTCCTTTTCTCTCCTTCTTTTGACTTTGTGCCACTTGATCGTACATGGTATTCCCCCACGCGAGGCTTCCCCAGTTTTCAGTCACGGCCACCGCAGCCCGCCTCATCGGATCTCAATTCTGGTCGTGTTTTCTGAAGTGCAGCCAGTTACTCTTCATTTATTTCAGCGGCTGTTAAACAAGGGGGCCCAGCCAGGATTGGGGGAGGGGGCGGTTTGAGGTGGGCCGGAGATATTTGGAGAGAATTCTTTCCACCTCAAAAAAGAAAAGAGGCTACTGCTAGGTTTTGGTTGGTCCTCAGCTGGTCTGCTCAATTTATAGGCATTGAAGGGCCTCCTCTTAAAGGAAAATTTAAAGCGAAAAGAAGCAAAGAGAAAGAAAGCCGTCCAGAGTGGGTACTCTGCTTTTACGAGACCTATGTGAGGCGGCAGAATGATTTAAAGAAGACAAACACCAATAAAGTCTACGAGCAGTTGTAGCGCGCTGTTTAGGCGGGTGCAGCCGGCAGGAATGGGGGAGGGGCGGCAGAGATTTCCAAGCGTTCCCTATGGGGGACCGTAGAGGTGCGGAGGAAGGAAGCGTGTGTGGTATGTGCCAGGTAGCTGCCGGGTATTTTCCAGTCTGCTAAAACAGCAGCACTCTGGGAGCAGCGGCTCCTCCTCCAAGGCCAGGCCGGGAGGGCGGCCTTCCCGCCCCACTTCCCCATCGCCTATCCCCCACTTCCTACCCTCTTGCAGACACCAGAGCCTCTCCGCTCTGTATCTGCAACATCAGCGAGAACAGCCCGGCGCGCAGACTCAGTGCGTACCGCCGCAGTCTGAAGTCGGGGGGCGGGGGCGGGGGCGGGCGCCGCAGCGCCCCAGCAGCCGGCTAAGTGTCAGTAACGCCAAATTCCCGTTATATTTGGCAAACTCTGGTTTATCAAAACGCCTGCGACACCCGGTTCCATTTTTCCAGGGCCCAGGGCGAAAGACTGAAGCCAGTCCACTCCGCGGCCTTGCGCCCGCACGTTCCACTACGCGGCAATATGGTGCAGTGCACTCACTCCCCTCGCCGCCTCTACTAAGATTTTGCAAACTTCAGGCAGCCGCATGGGTGCCTCTTGCCTTGACAGTCCATAAACTTGAACAAGCCCCTGAGCATCTTCAAACATTCGCCCACCGCTCCGGCGCGCAGTCTTCAGGCGCGCACCAGCGAAGGGCTAAAGAGTGAGCGACTTTTCCCCAGCGCGCTGAAATTTCCTTCCCAGTTGACCGGAGGTGGGGGGCGGGGGGAGAGCTCGTCCTTCACAGCGGAGTGGTTTCCTCATTGCAAGCGGGAGGTAGTCTCCAGCCCGCCCCCCACGTACTCTCATCCCTACCAACTCCTCCGCCAAGCCAAACCAGCGTGGGAAATGGGTCCGACGTGTGCTGCATGGAGAATTGCGCGGCCAGACTGCTGAGGCCTTGAAGCCTTGTGGACTTCCTCCCTTCCCCCACGGTCTCCGGCTCCGACCTTTACGCCGGAGCAGCCAGGATTGTTGGCAGATTTGCCTAGCCTTTGGTTCTTGGGAAAGGGAACGGAATGGGCGGGGTAGGTTGTGGGCGAGGTGAGGGGAGCCCTCGGGGTGTCTTGACGCGGCCGGAGCTCCCCGTCCTCTTCCGCCCCCTGTCTAGGGACTGAAACTCCAACTCCAACTCCAGCCTCCAGCCGGCGCGGAGGATGAATGGAGGCGAGATGCCGTCTTCCCCACCCCCTCCCCATTTCCGCAGTCTTAGAGCCAGTGTCTCAAGCGCTCAGCAATTTCATTAAACGCAACCGGGGGACTAAATCCCCCCCGGTACAAGACCTCACCAAGGGAATATGATATCCGGCTTCGCTCCCACCCACAAACCCCGCCCGGCTTTTCAGACCCGAGGCTGCATTTATCTTCTCAACCTGAGAGGAAAGGGTTCAGAAGGAAATGGGATCGAAAGTGTAACCGGCTGCAATAAATTAAAGAGCCCGCTGCTGCTACTGCTGCTTTTGCGGCCAGAATTGAAGAGAGGCAGTGTCCTAAAACCTGAGTTCCTCAGATAGGACGTCATCGCTTGTATGAATCAAAATGTTTGAGAGACTTTGAAATGTTGGGGATGTTTTTGTTTCTTTTTTCCTTTTTTTTTTTTAGGACAATAAAAAGAAATGTCCCTTTGAAACCTAGGTTAAAAAAGAAAATTGATTATAGAAATACCATCCCATTCTAATAGACATTTTATAAAAGCTCGGCCAACGATTTCTTTTCCATGCCAAATATTTTAGCCTAACTTACAATATCCGGTAGTTTTTGGTTTTACTTTTTAAATTTACCGACTAAGCTTGCTTACTTGAAACTACTTTGCAGTTAAAACATTTCAGTGACTGAGCTGAAAAATAGCATTCAGGATCCGTGATGTAGTTTAAGCCTCAAGAAAAGACAGGAAGAGGAATAACAACGACAACAAAAGTTTATGGGTTAGAATGAATTACAAAGAAGTAGGTGTCGGAAATATAATCTCTGGGGGGCTTTCATTTATAATAGACGCTGTATTTACGATAATACAAGAAAAAGGTTAAATACAGTAAACATGATAGCCAGTTCTGGAAAGAAATGTAAAGCAATTTGACGGGAAGGGAGAAAGTGACTCAAGAACGCCACCAAGGGACAAACTGAGGAAATGACACCCCTACATCCTCAAATTCATTGACCTTTCATCTTTTTCAGAAGGGTCATCTGTATCCAGTTACATAGGTGTAAAGTTTTTGAATCATTTCTCCAACTACTTTTGTTAAATTTCATACTTTAGTCTTTCTCTAAATAATTATGAAAAATGACGTCCCTTAAACCTATAACATTTCAAACAGTAAATATAACCATTGTCTTATAGCAAGTATGATTCTGATTTTGGGGACTGAGAAACTATAGGCATATTTTGCAGTCTTAAATACACGTTTGTAGTATTAAAATGTGTAGTAGACTGAAATGGCTAAATTATTCATTGCAGTTACAGACTTTTTGATGGACATTAAATCTCAGCAGTTTAAATAAGGAAACCACAGATTTCCTTTTAAGCAGGTAATAACTGCTTGCATCAGTGGTTATTTAATTGGTCTCCGGCCAAGAAATAAAACAAGTTGTACTGTTTAAACCATGAAATCATGTAATGCAAAGCCATATATTGGAATATATCAATACAAGAACACAAGCTAAGAACTAAACTAAGTTGATTCATACTGCCTATTTGGATGACTATTAAATATTTCCATAAGGCTAGTGTAAAAACTCTGGTTGAAGAGAAAGAAATTCATGAAAATAATTTTGAGTTTATCTAAATATTAATTTATAGGCTGTGTGATTTACTGATTTAAATGGAATGTTTTTGGTTTTAAAGTGACCATGGTAGAAATAATTTTCACTTTAAGTTTAGCACAGATTGAGAGATTTTTTTTTATGTCTAGAGTTTTAAATGCCCAAATATATGCAATATAGTGTAGATTTACAATTTATGTAATATATAGATATTTATATAGCCAGTTACTATAACTGATGAACACATTGTCTTTTATTTATAAGATAATTTGTGGATATTTTCCAACTTTACACTAATTTTTATACATTTGCAAAAATCTAAACTTAGGAGGAAAAGAGTATTTAGCAAAATCTGGGTGAATTTTTGGGAAAAAGACCCTTGATAGTTCAAAACAGTATATCCTATTATTCATGGCCATCTGAAGCCGTTCCCTGTCACTATCTATAGTAAAAATTGAACATTCCAATGCCCTTTGCAGGGACTTGAGACATTTGGCATTTCTTTACTACCATGGCAGGATATGTCAAATGCTGCTGTGAATAATGACCTCTAAGCTAGATAATATACTAAGGGTTTCAGGGAAAAAAAAATCTCATTATAATGGCTTGTATGAATATAATACTCAAATAAATGACCTTGCTTGTACTAAGAATGGTTGAAAATTATGAATTAGCTTTATAAGTTTTAGCCCCTATGTTGACCTATGCTAACTAGATTACTTCTTGTGTTAATTACCAGTACCACGTGGTACAAAACTTCACTCAATCAAGTTTAACCCACTGTATTTAGAAAATACAAAATGTAGAATGTTTCTAGGTTGGGTAATATAGTAAATCTGACTGACCACTTTAGCAGCAATTAATTTTCCAATGATAGATGCTGATCTTTATATGGTAATCCCTGGGACCTTTCCCCAAATATTTCTGACTTTTGGACCTAGGGTAGGATTACTCTTTTGGCCCCCCTGTGGCTAGATGAGGCCATTGACTAGGTCTGGGCAGCCCTGAGTGGAAGTGGAAGTTCACTTCCAAAAGGAACATGGATGGCTAAAATGAAATCATTGTTCAACTCTGTCAGTCACACAGATTATTAAGCTGACCTAGGGCCAATACCTGGAAACCATCAATACATTTCAGACCCACATTGATTTTGGAAAGCAGTAGTATGTTCTAAATGCCTGTTTCAGCACTTATTTGATAAATTATTCAAGTAAAGCTGGATTAAAAGGCCTACCAAAAAGACAATATGGGTTTCAACTATAATCCCTATAAATCAGCAGTTGTTCTATTTAGTCACAGGTGGAGATGCAAGTTCCAATGCAAGGCAAGTTTTTGCTATTTACATAAAGCTATATATATTTGTACCTGGTGATTTTCAACATTAGCAAACATATTTTACTCTCTTTCCCCTCATAACTGGTGTAGTGTTTTAACAGTTTGAACAGGACTTTGATAAAGTATTGTTGATGCACAGTGAGTTGGAAAGATAATATTGATTCTTTGTACTTATGCTTATTCTTTTTATTTCTTGTTTGGCTGTGTAGCTGATTTTCAGTTTTGTCTCCAAATGACTAGATTAAAAAACAAAACAAAACACTATATGGATGTAATTAGAAGCTTTTGATTTGGCTGACTTACGAATAAAATAGTAAGTGTTTTGGTGCATTATTAAACAAACAGCTGTGATTTGTAACAGTATATATCATCAACAGTATATATCTGAATTCAGCACTGAGAGGTTTACTAGATCTTTCTGTTTTTGAGTGTTTCCTTGTTTCTCTCTGCAGATGTTAGCCTGATCATATCTCACTATTTGGAGGAAAGAAATAGTACCTATCCTTGTCTTTTCAATGACATCTGATATAAAGCTTCTGTTTTCATCTAACAAGTGGGAAGCTTTGCTTCTATCTTTCTTGTAAAACAGATTTATTTAAAACATAGCAGAGAGGGTGAAAGAAAAACACGGGAAACTTAAAAAGGTATCACTGAAACTAAGGTAACATCCCAGTTTCTGTTTTATTTTGCCCTATTAAAATCGTATTTTGCAAAGGTCTATAAACCAATATTGCCTTCAACTACCAAAAGTTACTCTTTAGGCATCCCTGTCAGTGTTCCTCAGTTTCTGAATTACTCCCCTGGGCAGACTTAATGTGTGATGCTAATGAATCTCAAGCTTTCAGGGTCTCTCACTTGCACCAACATCTTCCAAGACCTTGGGGTGTGGGGGTGTGCAATAATATGTTTACACAGTCACATGTCTTTGAAATTTGCAAGAATAAGAATTTTAAGCAACACTGCTTCTTTCCTGTTCAATTTCCTCTGTGGCACTTCGTGTTTAAATGGTGTTAGAGAGCCCCAGGCATTTTGGAAATCGACTTAAGGGAAAGTTGAGATGGGGATACATTTAATTTGGGTGTGTTAAGAATGTATTTTTATGGATTTACAGTCTCTTTCATTCATAGTTATTTCTAACAACCCTGGTACAGAGCTGCTTCCAAGAATTTGACATCCACTGCACCAGCTTGCCCTGTGTGGTGGCACAAAGGTTCAGTGCCAGAGATTCTAAAGTAATGGAATATCCCCTAGTGTGGGTTCCTGGAAATATATGGGTGGTGAAGTGGAATCAAGGCTTAAGTGTGTGGAGACAGAAAAAAGTCTGTAGAAAGTTTTTCTAATTATTAGGCATAAAATTCCAAATGGAGAATGTGCTTCTCATTGACATCTAATTAAAACAAAAATTCTCTCTTGTAGGAATTACTCAGTAAGGCAGAAGATATACACTACTCTTTTGAGTGTCTGTGTGTGTGTGCAATTTCTAAGCAGAAATTGTACAACTACAGAATTTATCAGAGTCCCTGTGTTTGAGGGAACAAATACACAGCAATACTGCAGAGTCAGTGTGTGTGTAGTTGGGTGACTTTTGCATCCCAGTGTATTGGAGTTCGCACATCTGAAACATCTTTTCCTGACAAAGTCTGGCACTTGAACATGAAATGGCACACCCTGTATCCCACCAATGCAATAAAGATACCCTAAAGAAACAAATGTTTCAGTGACAAACTCTTACTGTAAACTATTCATCAGTATGTCAAAGTATGTTTTATTTATTCAATTATCAAGTTTAATACAGTGCAGTAACACTTAAAAATCTATTTCAATTGCTCTTCTGTATGCCTTAATTTCAGATTGAATATATATATCATTTTTTCAGAAGTTTTGATCACACCAAAGTTCAAAAAAGTAGTATTATAGACATATGTCATCAGTCCATTAATTAGTTAATAAGTTATGGGTTTGGGGGAGACATTGTGATACTTTTTCTATTTGTCAGATCTATAAAATGTGAAATTTCTTATAATTTATGATTTTTAAATAGGTATTTATTTTGTAACTATTTTGGTATCTTATTCTATATACTTTTTCTTAAGGAAGGCCACCCAAATTATGTAAAGTTTACAAAACCTGATTCTGTCCTTGCTTGTAATAATTAAGAGCATAGATAGAGAGTGGTTTAAATGAGTAAAACATGGACATCAAAGATTCCCCCAAATCATAAATTCAATCCTGCAAAATAAACAAATGCTAAGCCTTTAAATAATCTAATTTATAGATAAATACTGCTTATGGTATTTTCCTAAGGACAGTAATCATATTGCTATAACAAATTATTTTTGGACCAGATTGTTGGTGCTGGAAGTTGTTAAAGTGGTAGCATGGTGAGAAAGAGTTGGGCAAAGTATTTGGAAATAAAGAAACTGGTTTTGAATTCCAAGACCTCCACTTTGGACCTCTGTGATTTTTGATGACTCTCCCTGAACCCTGATATTTCATAATTTAATTCAATTAATCCAACATGTATTTAAATTCTTTTTTATATCAGCCCCTGTGCCAGATTTTGAACATAAGTAAAATCCAATACTTGCCTTTAAATAGCTCATATTTTAATTCTGTCTATATAATGGGAATAGCAAATCACCTTTTCGGTTGCTGTGGGTAGTAAATATGATAATTTCATAAGAGAACCTAATACTGCCCAGAACAAATTAAATTCTTAATACAAGTTATTTTTGCTTTATTTTTCCTAATGCTCTTCTGAGAACTTAGGGTTGAGTATCCTAGATTTTTCAGGATCTTCATTTCTGTTTTGTATGCATTTTCATGGTTTAGAATTGGAGCCATTTACACTTGTATTGCTCTTCATTTGTTCAGGGGTCAGCAAGCTATGTAGTCTGTAGGCCAAATCTGGCTCTTGGCTTGTTTTTGTATGGCCCCCGGCTTGTTTTTGTATTGCCCCCTGTGTTATGATTTTTTTTTTTTTACACCTTCAAAGGGTTGTTAAAAACGAAAGAAAAAGAATATAGGACAGGGACACAGCATGTGGCCGGGAAGGCCTAAATTATTTACTATCTGACCATTAACAGAAAAAGTTTTCTGACTGTTTTTTGGAATATCAATTTCATGAGTATAACGACAATACTGAAAAATACAGTATTTCACGTTCCATGTGAGAAAGGAGCTACTGCAATATGGAAGTGCACAGATGGGACATATGTTGCTAAGCGCCACGTGTAAAGCTCCATATCCATAAAGCTCTAACTCAAGTATACCCAATGTCACATTACATAATCCATATGCATAATGATACACTTTCATTATAACACAAAGAATTCATAGTGTACCTTGTAATTATGGTCATTCCTCTTACTGAGAGGTTGATTCTCTGTTCCCTCTCCTTGAATGTGGGCAGATTATGTGACTGGTTTTACCAATAGTACACAGTGGAAGTAACACTTGTGCCAGTTCCTGTCCGTTGAAGCACTCTCATGGAAGCTGTAAACTACCACTTAAGAAGTCTAATTACCCTGTGACCACCATGCTGTAGAAGCCTCATGGCATGTGGGCACTATAGGTGACAGTCTCAGCTGGACCTTGACTTTCAGTCACCCCTCCAAGGCACCAGACATACCAGTCAAGCCATCTGGAACCCTTTAGATCGGTCCATCTGACAACTGAATACCACTGAGTGGTTGACACCACAGTCAGCACCATATGGAGCCAATGAATCACCCGCCTGAGACCTGCACAAATTTTGACCCACAAAAGTTGGGTGACATTAATAAAAGTTTATTATTTTAAGCCACTATGTTTCAGGGTGTTCGTTACCTAGCAATAGATGGCTGGAACATGAGAATTCTGTTTGCAAATTTAACAGATGCTGAATGTCAGCACCAGATTTAATAATGATAATTGTTATCATATTGTGGCTCATCTGTGTGCCAGACACCATTCTCAATGCATTTCATAAGGTTATCATTTAACCTATGAAGATTATTGTTTAATATAATATACCTATAAAGTTATTACATTACAGAGATTATTTTTTATGTAGCACTGAAGAGGATACTGAGACTTAAGGAGGTTAAATTTCCTAATAACCCTATGAAGTTATTAGATTATGGGGATTATTTTATCCATAGTAAGATGAGGACACTGAAACTTAAAGAGGTTAAGGAGGTTAAGTAATGAAAAGATATCACAGGTATTAAGTGACTAAGGCTGGGGGGGATCCAATTTAGTTCATTCATATTTGAAAACTCTTGCTCTGATATATTATAAATAATACCTTATATTATGATGGAGAACTGATCTAATTAATTTATAGAGTTTTACCCATAAGCAGACTCACCAAACACCTTTCTTGTTTATATACTTCATTTAATTAATCTTATGTGGTTCTCTCTTGTAAAAATCTGTCTTCAGTGTAACTGATTTTTTTTTTTTTTTTTTTTTTTTTCTGTGGTACGCGGGCCTCTCACTGTTGTGGCCTCTCCCGTTGCGGAGCACAGGCTCCGGACGCGCAGGCTCAGCAGCCATGGCTCATGGGCCCCGCCGCTCCGCAGCACGCGGGATCCTTCCAGACCGGGGCGCGAACCCGTGTCCCCTGCATCGGCAGGCGGACTCTCAACCACTGCGCCACCAGGGAAGCCCTAGTGTAACTTTTTTTTTTTTTTTTTTTTGTAGTATGCGGGCCTCTCACTGTTGTGGCCTCTCCCGTTGCGGAGCACAGGCTCCGCGGCCATGGCTCACGGGCTTAGTTGCTCCGCGGCATGTGGGATCTTCCCGGACCAGGGCACGAACCCGTGTCTCCTGCATCCGCAGGCGGATTCTCAACCACTGCGCCACCAGGGAAGCCCGAGTGTAACTGTTTTTAACTGACAGTCTGCTCCTAGTTCTCTGGACTGAAACATCGAATAGGGCTGTATTTAAATGTACCTATCTCCCTTATTTCAGATCAAAGCAAGTATGCCATTTGTTCCTAACTTTCAAGGACCCTTCATTTAATTCAGAATGTTTTGACGGAAATATTCAGTCCAAGGAGCTTTATTTCCAAAGATGATACACAGTCAATATTTATGGAAAAATCCCATGCTTTGATATTTCATTTCTGCTTCACTGTAATGTTTTCGTTACCTTTATGATCCATGCCACAAAATGTTGTTATAGTGTGTTAAGCCACAGTATGGTAGCAATTATCATTATCTTGGTATTTTCAGAAAGAGGACCTCTTTAAGAGGATTATTGATAATCTAATTTTTGTCTGTAGAGCACCATTTTGTAACAATGATCAGAGCAATTGGTAATATTAATTGAGCACTTATGGTATACCAAGGACAATTCTAGGCTCTTTACACATATTAAATTAATAAACAGTCCAATGGATTAATATTCATAAAGCCCTCAAATTTGTATGTAATTTCTGCTTTTTGTACTTATTTTGATCCTCCATCTTCTATTACGGCCTTGACCTTCATTACATGCCTGAAGGATAGACAAGTAATATGACAAGAACTTTACTACAAACTAGGAGCGTCTTCATAAGTGGAATAAATTACTGTGCTAGTCATTTTTCATTACTCACCGAAGTGCATTGCTGACTACATTCAAGCATAGGAAGGACTATACTTCTATATATCTAGAAGTCAGGGTGGCCATGGGAATGGCATTGGTCAAGGACATATAAACAGAAATGATATGGGTCTTCTCCTGGTGGAGGCATTTAAGAGCCAGCACACAATGTTCCATCTTTTCTTCCTTAACGTTATATTAGCTTTCTCCGGAGAAACAGAGCATATATAATACGGGAGGGAGGGAGAGAGAGAGAGAGAGAGAAAGAGAGAGGACACCAGAAGAGCCCATGGCATAAATTCTAGTCTAAAAATAGCACACTCAACCCAAGAAGAGCTGATGTTTCAGTCTGAGTCCCAAGCCTAGAAAAAACACAATGTCACAGCTCAAGCAGTCAGGAGAAGTTTCCTCATAGTCAGTCTTTTTGTTCTATTTGCACCGCCAACTGATTGAATGAGGACCACCCACATTAAGGAGGAAAATCTGCTTTACTCAGTCTACTGACTAAACTGTTAACCCCAACCAAAAACATCCTCACAGACAAAACCCAGAATAATGTTTGTGGGAACAAGAAACAAACATTTTTTTCTGCATCACTAGGGGTAATAATGGTGCTACTTGAATTTCTATCCCTTGATTCCTACTTGATTCCTGATGTCTTGATTCCTGTGAATCCTGGCTATCAGGGAAACAGCACCGTGTATTCAACATTTATTCAGAGCATATACTTCCTTCTAACGAACATTTCCCCAGCCCTTCAAGACACTGCCACCTAACTGGCACTGTAAATGAGTTTTCAAAAGGCCATTTCACAGTTTTATCAAGCCAGCTTCTTCAGGACGGTGGGAAATGTACAGCAAAACACCTTGCACACTTAACCAATGGCAAGGGAGGACTCAAACTATGTGGAGGAATAACAAAAATTATCACACTGCCAGCCACCAGGATTAGAAGTCCAAACACTTCTACCCACTGCATTTTGATATCAAGGTTGCTAAGGAAAACACAATAACGTCAAGCCCTGGATGGGACAGGGGTTTTACTCACATAGTGAAGAGACAGAGAAACATCAGCTTCAGTAGTGTACATTGGTCCCTTAAGATTAGCAAGTTCCATCTCATCCACTCTACTAGCAGCTGAAGAAGGGCCACTTGCCTAGATGTATACCTCTCATGCTACAGTAGAAGGACTTTGGCCCCTCTTCCATGAAGTCTGAAATACTAAAAGGTAGGTTTCTGCCTGAGGGCCATTGATGTACATGCCTAAACAGCACAAAGCAACGCTTATTGAGACAGAAACAGAGAAAGATAGTCCCACACAAGTTGATAAGCCTGTGACAGGCTGTGTGGGCTCTTTATCTCTTGGTGAGGAAGTGGTCCAGGCCCAAGGCCCATTCTTATATGGCCAAGTGGGGGTGGAAAGACTGCACACATGAGACTGCCTTTCCAAAAGGGAGCATGATAAGAACAGTGAATTCCATGAGCATGAACCCATTGCTACACTTTTGCTGTGAATTGAGTCCCTTGATCAGAAGCAATGCTGAGCACAATAATAGGATGGTGGATAAGGCATTTTGTAAATTGATGGATGGTAGTTTTGACAGAAGTACTACATTCAGGAAAGGCAAATTTCTATCCAGAGTGAGTTTCTATTAAGGTAAGAATAAGAGACTGCCCCTTCTATGATGGAAGTAGTCAGATGTAATCAACCTGCCATGAGGTAGCTTGTTGATCACCTTCAGGAATGGTGTTGGACCTGGCTGATGGCAGATTGGGCATTCAGCCATGACTAGAGCTAGGTTGGCCTTGGTGAGTAAGAGTCCATGTTTCTGAGCCCATGCATAAATTTCATCCCTCCCACCATGGCTACTTTGTTTTTGAGCCCATTGAGCAATAACAGGGGTGGCTGGGGAAAGATGCTGACTGGTATCTCAGAAAGGGTCACCTTATCAACTTGATTATTAAAATCATCCTCTGCTGAGGACACCCTTTGGTGAACATTCACATAGGACACACAGACCTTCATATTTTTTGCCTTTTCAGAGAGGCCTATCCACATACCTCTTTCTCAAATTTTTTTATCACCAATTTTCAAGTCATATTCCTTTCAGGCCTGTGACCATCCAGCCAACCCAATGGCCATAGCCCATGAATCATTATAACCATACTTCTGGCCATTTCTCCTTCTATACCAAGTAAACAACATCTGTACTGCTTGAAATTCTGATCACTAGTAAGGTTTCCCTTCACTACTGTCATTCAGGGATGTCCCATAAGAGGCGATACAGCTGCAACCATCCACTTTCAGGTGATGCCTGAATATTGTGCAGAATCATTTGTAAACAAGATCCTTGTGTTCTCTTCCCCTGTCAACTGATTGTAGGAAACTCTCTATGAGGTCAGAGATATAGACAGAGAGAGAAGGTAGTGGAGCAGAAGTGGGGACCATGAACATTTGGACCACTTCTTCATGTAACTTTCTTGTGCCTTCTGGGCCTGTTTGGGTTCAATTATATATATAACACTTCCATTTAATAATGGATATTGCTGTGCATATACAACTTTATGAGACCCAGCTCATGATGGGCAGCTCACATCATAACATATCATTTCTTCCCGGTTAATGCCTCCATTTTAACAATAGCTACTGTGAAAAGCTGGAAATTCAACTTGAATTGTAATTCAGCCAGCTACAGGAAATATTTTGTGTTTAATTTTCAGCAATCTCAGCACTGTAACTACAGGAGATAAGGAGCTGCTTGAGGTCACATACAGAAACTTTCAGGTCATGTATATGGCACTTGAGCGGGAATTTGAATCTCTGAGCTCATCCTTATTTTCCCCACTTTATCCAGCTACAATACGAGTAACTAGCCAATCTCATTATATACCTTAGCAAAGGTAACAAATACAGAGTCACCAAGATCCTTACTTCTTCTAAGTGGTTGATTAGGAGTACCCAGTGGTGCTATTTTGCATACCTCTAAGAGCCAAATCACACCATGGACTATCAGTACGCTCTCTACTATTGCAAATATATTCATTAGCATCTTTACATTTAAACAGATTAGAAAGCCAATCCAGAAACCTCAGAACCGATTCAGAAAACTCATCCTTAAAATTCTGTTTCTCTAGACCTTCTCTTGGTACCAAAATTTGCATTACATTAGCCTCCAGAAAACCAGAAGCTATGAGATATAGGATATATGTATATAATATGCACATACATCTCACATGTTTATGAAAGAGAGAAAAAGAGCTAGAAGAAATGGTTCAAGTGATTTTGGAAGCTGAGAAGTCCCAAGATCTGTGTTTGGCAGGCTCACGCCTCAAGAAGAGCCAACATTTCAGTCCGAGTCCAAAGACCGAAAAAAACTCAATGTCCCAACTCAAGTGGTAAGACAGGAGAAGATCCCTGTTATACTCAGTCTTTTTGGTCTGTTCAGGTCTTCAACTGTTTAGATGAGGGCCACCCACATTAAGGAGGGCAATGATTCACTCAGTCTACTGATTCAAATGTTAATCTCATCCAAAAACATCCTCATGGACACACCCAGTATGCTTGACCAAATATCTGGGCACTGTGTGGCCCAATCAAATTGACACATAAAATTAACCATGTTAATATATATATGCATTGTGAGATTAAAGCAGTCTGGAGTGTTTAGCCAACATGCAGAGTACACAAACATTCCCTGGTCATCCTTGGTTAGGTCCACCATAAATGCTCAATTCAGTAACTGGTCATGGGAGTTAGGGGTTTTAGTAGTACCTAATTCATTGGAGCTTTATTAAATTATTTAATACAGATGCCCAGGATAGTGACACAAATCTTGAGTAGTCTTTGTAAGAGTGAGACATAAACCCTTGCTGTTTTATGTTCCTGATATTTAGAGAGTGTTTGTTTCGGGGCAAATTTTGATGGATGTAGTCTCTTGATCTATAAAATGTGGGATTTTTAACTAGATATCTCTAAAGTCACTTACAGAACTTACATTCTATGATTTTAGGTTTCCCAATTTCAAACAGGAAAACTCAATCATATGAAAGCAAAACAACTATACCAAAGCCATTCAGCCCATTAAATGAAATTCTGTGGCCAGAATTGTGGTTTTTTTGAATTATATACCCAGTAATTTGTTTCCATTACATTGCCTCATGGTCTTCTAAACTCAGCAATTGTTCAAAGGAAGCATTAAAATATATAGCTTATTTGGGAGTGATTTTTAGCTTGGAATTAATTGATTGTTATCGTAAAGTTTGGGATGTATCATTTGAAAATGCCAGAGTTGCTCATCAGTAATCAGTTTCACACATAAAATTTAATTTAAACTCATGTTATTTACCTACTTTGTACCTAAACATTAGCAAGGGACTATGGGAGATGCAGAGGTATATGATGTGACCCAAGTAATTTCATTAATTTAATTTTAACCAGCATGGAATATAATCATACATAAATCACACATTTAAGTTGTTTAGTATGAATGTATTTATGCCTTGACTTCTCATGGAGAACAACACTCCTCTAGGATAGGGCTAACTATGATGTGATATAAAATTACTAAAGGCATTTCTGAAAGCTAGCAAATCAGAGTCTAGCATCTAATAAGTTCAGGTACCTTCAAATTTGTCACTTTGAAAAGTTGAGCAATTACTTCCATGATACTGCAAGTGCTCTGAACATTCTTGGATTTCCTATTCCAGGTACTTGAGGCACTTTTGTGACTATTCCTTTGATTTAAGTGTGTGTATGCATACAGGTGTACATATTATGCATATTGTGTGCACGTATCTGTGCATATCTGAAAGGGAGAGATTCATTACTTTATGCTTTATGAAAGGTGTTATCTCTATTGTTGAAGCGTTGTGATCTAACCTGAGGACATAATGTATGTGGAGCAACATATGAGGAGTCTGAGCCACTGTACTGCAGGCACTGAACCAATGTGATGTGACATGTTAAACAAGGAGGTTTCTTTTTCTGGAGATTTTAAAGAAAATGATAGATGGATATTTATGGGATTTTTAGAGGCTGTGGTATTGCCTGGAGGTAAAAAAAATGAACAAGATTAATAAGGTTATTTCTATATCTCTAAAACTCTCTGAATGGGGCAAAATGAAAGATACTAGCATGGACTTGCCTTGGAGGACAAGAGAGAGGAAAAATAGAGCTACTCTGTCTGATCATTAGCTGTACTCCTTCTGTAAGGGTCAGAATCCTGCAGAAGGAATAGAGGGGCTACTCCCTAAGAAAATAATTGTGAGGATTTAAATGAGATCATGTATATAAAGTACCCGGCACAGAGATCAACATAAGAGTTATGCTTCACAAATATTAGTTTGCATTTCTTTGGCCATTTCACACGTTTTCTGATTACTTGCTTATCTTTGGATATAAGATGAAAGTGAAATTTAGCACTGATATTCAGTATAATGAGGAACTAAATGGAGAAGAGATATGATCTAATCAAAATGAGTTAGTCATAATCCCTTGCCTTTGAAAAATAATAATATAGTAAAGTCATATTTATATCAAGCTCTTAACTTTTCATATCTATGATTTTTCTTTTATTCCTTGAATAGCCCCAAGACTTTGGTCAGACTGGTTATTATCATCATGTGCTTGATGAGAAAATTAGTGACTGTGACTTGCTGAAGTAGTAACTATTTTGTAGCAGATTCTAAATTAAAAGAGAGTTCCCATGATTGGTAGACTACCTCTAAGATGGCACCCAATTATCCTTGCTCCTTGGTATTCATGTAATCTCCTCCTCTTTGGTGGGCTGGATTTAGTGACTCACTTCTAATAAAGAGATTATAGTGAAAGTAAAAGCGTCATTTCCAACATTAGGTTAAAGAGAGACTGTGGCTTGCACCTGGACTGTCTCTTGGTCTCTCCTTTGTTGTCTCTGAGGAAACCTGCTGTCAGTTAGGAGTAACTCCATAGAGAGGCCCAAATGGACAGGAACTGTTATCTCTGGTCAACATTCAGCAAGAACCTTAAGCCTGCCAATAGTCACCCGGATGTGCTTGGATCTTCTGAGACCTGCCAACTGCCATGTGAGTGAGCTTAGAAGAGGATTCTCCCCAGTCATATTTTCAGTTGAGACCACAGACCAAGCAGACACCAAGCACTATTGTGATAGATCCTGAACCAGAGGCACCAGCTAAGCCACTCCCAATTTCCTGACTCAGAGAAACTGTGAGATAATACATTTTGTTGATTTAAGCCACTAGCTTTTTGGGTATTGTGCTATGCAGAAATAGATATCTAATATACATGATTTTCAACTCTCTGCATTTCAAACATCTAGTCTATAGAGCAGATGTTATTTATTAACTAATCATTGAAGCTTTGGAGTTAGAGTCTTCTGATGCTTAACTCTGTGGCTTTGGCCAAGTTGTACAAACTCTCTGTGACTCAGATTTCTTCTCTTCTATAAAGTGGAAATAATAAAAGTAGAAACTACCTATGAGAAAAACAAAAAGTAAAATCTATATAAAGTGCTTAGAATGGTCCTGGCCCAGAGATAGTGCTGAATACATGTTATTATTATCATTCTTTCATTAAAGTAAACAGCACAACTGTTATCACAAATAAATGGAGACAGAAAACTAAGCAAGCATTCAAACATTCAATTGTAAATATGAACCATTGATATTAACAATGTACACCAACAGAAGAATAAATGCACAGGATAATGTGGTAAATAAAAGGACCAATCATGAATTAGAAGTTATAAGATAGGGAGGTTCTGGCATACAGTAAGTCCTCTACATATGAACGAGGTATATTCCGAGAGCTCGTTCTTAAGTCCAATTTGTTCCTAAGTCCAACAAAGTTAGCCTAGGTACACAACTAACACAATCAGATATATAGTACTATACTGTAATAAGTTTATAATACTTTTCACACAAATAATACATAAAAAACAAACACAAAAAATAATGAAAACATTTTTAATCTTACAATACAGTACCTTGAAAGGCACAGTAGTATGGTACAACAGCTGGCATACAGGGTCTAGCATCTAGTGAACAGGCAAGAAGGGTTACTGGCTGGAGGAGGGAGAGGAGGTGAGGGATGGTAGAGCTGAAGGATCATCAGCAATAGGAGATGGAGGGCAAGCAGCAATTTCACTCACGCCTGACATTGATGGCACAGGTTCTGATTCCTTGCTGGGTTCAATTCTATCTAGCCTCTTGAAAAAACAGTCCAGTGATGTCTGGGTAGTAGCTCTTTTTTTCTTGTCATAGATGACATGGTAGCACTGGATGGCATTCTGAATGGCTGCTGCAACCTTCGTGTAGCATTCTAAGTTCAGGTCCTGTGCCTCAAAAACTAACAGTGCCTCCTCAAATAAAGAAAATCCCCTGCCATTTCCTGCGTTCTGAATCTCTTCAGTTCTTCAGTTACTTCTTCCTTCTCTTGTCTCTCTTCATCCTTTCTCTGGACCTCCAATTACATCAGGTAGTCATTAGAAAGCACCTTGTGTTGCACAGCAAGAAGTTCATGAAGTCGTCCTCTTGCAGATCTAGTTTGAAATAAAGATACTGTACTACTGTACTCTATACAGTACTGTACAGCAAAGTACACAAAAGCACAACTCGTAGAGGATGGACGCACGTGACAATGTACACCAGACATGTGAACTAACTTACATGATTGGACATGTGAATGCATGTTTGCATCTTTGAAAGTTCGCAACTTGAAAGTTCGTATGTAGGGGACTTACTGTATCTCAATTTATGATGATTACTCTTTGAGAAGATAGTATTTTTCTATTTAATTGTATTATTTGCTAGCTGTCTTTATTTAGAAACCTCTTTGCATGGAAGTTTATAGGTAATTTGTCATCTAATTATATAAATATTAATATTTTAATAAAGATTTTAATTAAATTTGTTATACTTAGATATACATAATATATATATGTTTATTTGTGAATATATTTAAGTACAAATGGAGACATGTCAAAAGTATTAAATAGCATGTATTTAGAGGAAATTATATATAGAAGTAGCTTGATTTATGGTATCCTAAATAAGGAATGGAGTGGAAACTGTCAATGTTGCTTTTGGGCATCTTCTGAGAGATACCACTAAGAAAAGAAATAACCCTTAGGCATAACTGCAACACTCCAAGAAGTGTTCCAAACAGGGAATGCCAGGACTGAAAGACTGAGACACAAGATAGGCCTTAAAATATATAATGATGATTGAATTTAGAAACTAAATCACATATAAAAGAATTAGAGGTACACTAAACACTACCATTGCTGTTTTTGTTTTCTAGAGCATTTAAAAAAATGAATTTAAGTAATAAAGACTCTCGTGTAAGTATGTAAATTAAAATATGAAGAATTATAATACAATAAACAAATACAATTTACTAGAATTGCTTTTCAGCATTTTCTAGCCTGCATCAGACACCTTGAGTTCAGCAAAATATGTATATTTTAAAGATCTGTAGGAACAACAATTTCTTTTAATATATTAAGGGAAAAACTCCTAGGGACTTTCCTTGGAAAAGCTGAAAATAAAAATTACTTTAATCAAATTTATTAAGTAGCACTGTATGTTAATATTTGTAAAACATGGCTTTTATATTTATGGTAAAGAAAAGGTCTTCTTTTTTTGCAGATAGTATCTAAAATCACTTTATAGATAAAGATTGTTCTAAACCTTAACATTATAATGACACAGTATGATTTATACTCCAAATTTGTAAACGCATATATTCTAGCTTGTTCCTTATGGACAGTGTGTGTGTGTGTGTTTGTGTGTGTGTGTGTGTGTGTGTGTGTGTGTGTTGCTTTGATAAATAATAAGCGAATTGGTGGTATAGGGATGTTCCACAGACCATGAATGCATTCTAAGCCTATTATTTGTTTCTTTCCTTTCCTGCCATTGCCATTTTTAAGTAAAAACGACAATGATATTTCATTATTATTAAATATCATCTAGGGATGAACTTATATAATGGGATTGAGTTTTATGACCATCTACCAAATTATCTTCAGTGAAGGGCCACTCTGATGGAAATCTCCTGACTGATTTTAAAACCAAATGCTCATGTTTCATTTCCAGAAGCAAGCTTGATTGGAATTTGATGTCTCTGACACCACAGTGTCTTTCTTCAAGGGCAGTGAAAACGCAGAATGACACTTCCCACAGAAAGCAGAAGTATTATTTGACAAGTAAGAGCAGAGTAAAAATGAAAGATTTCAGGTATGGTCAGGTGCCTGCAGTTGCTAAAGCAAATGTTCCCACAGTGGAGAAGTGAGGCTGCTAGGTGTTTGCCTTTCCTCATCCAACAGTACTAACTGACCCAAAGTGCATGATCTAGTGCTGAGTTTTTCTCATTTTACTTCTATTCTATTTGAGACTTACCTGTGATATTTCTTCTACCATCTTCTCTTGCTGTTTCTTTCCCTTTGACCTCATCCATTTTTTCTCTTCCATGTCTTTAAAATATATATTGAGTTTTAAAAATTAGAAATGTCATATCTGCTTCTTGTAACAAGTCAAACAGTACAAATATACAAAATGAAAAGTAATGATATTCCCTTACCAAAAGGTGTCATTCCCTGAGGTAACAGATACTAACATATTGGTGATGTAGCTTTCCTCATTTTACTCTAATTTAATACAAACAGACAACTTGTGTGTGTGTGTATATACATATATATGTATATATATAAGTATATATACACATATATGTATCTCTTTTATTTTTGTTCTTTAATAAACAGTTAAACTATACCAAATACTTTGCCTACAAATGAAACTTTCTCCCAGTCAATATGAGCAGTATAACATGATTTTACATAGCTGAGTAATATTCTATATTCTGGATGTACTATCTAATTCAGTTATTCTCCATACAGAAAGAATTTAGTATGTTGGTAAAATTTTATCACCAAAAAAAAAAAAAAAAAAAAAAAAAAAAAAGAAAAGAATGCTTACTTCCATACCCACATATAGCTGGTGCTTTTACTTGTACAGGATAGGTTCCAAACACAAGAGTGGTTAAAATATATTCACAGTTTGAATTTTAATAGATATTCCAGATTAACTTTTAGAAAGATTTAAACAGTTCACACTTCCTCCATGAAAGTCTAAGAGTTCACACTTCCTAAGTATAGTCTTAATATTTTTAATTGTTTGCCAGTCTATTATATGAATATTTCATTTTAAAAACTAAAATATTTTCTCATCAAGACATCATTGAATTTTTCCTTCTTTAAAGTTCCTGTTAATATTTTACTACAGTTTTTACTTTTAATATTTATATTTTGTTTTTGATTCTAGGATTTCTTTGCATATTAAGAATAAACTAACCAATTTTCACAAGGTGAAGCAATTGTACTAGATACTATATTTTTCCCAGAAATTATTTATCTTTTGATTTTATTTATTCTACTCTTTATAACAGATTATTGATTCTAAAGCTCATGAATTCAGCTGCACCCAGTTATTTCTCAGAAGCATTAAATGATTGTCAGATATTTAGGTTCTCACCAAAAGGCTTAGGGCACACCAGAGGGCAGACAGCAGAAGCAAGAAGAACTACAATCTTGCAGCCTGTAGAAAAAAACCATTTTCACAGAATGAAAGACAAGATGAAAAGGCAGAGAGCTATGTACCAGATGAAGGAACAAGATAAAACCCCAGAAAAACAACGAAATGAAGTGGAGATAGGCAACGTTCCAGAAACAGAATTCAGAATAATGATAGCAAAGATGATACAGGACCTCGGAAAAACAATGAGGCAAAGATGGAGAAGATGCAAGAAATGTTTAACAAAGACCTAGAAGAATTAGAGAACAAACAGAGATGAACAATACAATAACTGAAATGAAAATCACACTAGAAGGAATCAATAGCACAATAACTGAGGCAGAAGAAGGGATAAATGACCTGGAAGACAGAATGGTGGAATTCACTGCCGCAGAACAGAATAAAGAAAAAAGAATGAAAAGAAATGAAGACAGCCTAAGAGACCTCTGGGACAACATTAAATGCAACAACATTTGTATTAGAGCAGTCCCAGGAGGAGAAGAGAGAGAGAAAGAACCCGAGAAAATGTTGGAAGAGATTATAGTCGAAAACTTCCCTAACATGGGAAAGGAAATAGCCACCCAAGTCCAGGAAGCACAGAGAGCCCTAGGCAGGATAAACCCAAGGAGAAACATGCCAAGACACATAGTAATCGAACTGACAAAAATTAAAGGCAAAGAAAAATTATTGAAAGCAACAAGGGAAAAATGACAAATAACATACAGGGAATTGCCATAAGGTTAACAGCTTCTTTCTCAGCAGAAACTCTATAAGCCAGAAGGGAGGGGCATGATATATTTAAAGTGATGAAAAAGAACCGACAATCAAGATTACTGTACCTGTCAAGGATCTCATTCAGATTCGATGGAGAAATCAAAAGCTTTACAGACAAGCAAAAGCTAAGAGAATTCAGCACCACCAAACCAGCTCTAAAACAAATGCTAAAGGAACTTCTCTAAGTGGGAAACACAAAAGAAGAAAAGGACCTACAAAAACAAACCCCAAACAATTAAGAAAATGGTAATAGGAACATACATATCGATAATTACCTTAACGTGAATGGATTAAATGCTCCAACCAAAAGACACAGGCTCGCTGAATGGACACAAAAACAAGACCCATATATATACTGTCTACAAGAGACCCACTTCAGACCTAGGGACACATACAGACTGAAAGTGAGGGGATAGAAAAACATTTTCCATGCAAATGGAAATCAAAACAAAGCTGGAATAGCAATACTCATATCAGATAAAATAGACTTTAAAATAAAGAAAGTTACAAGAGACAAGGAAGGACATTACATAATGATCAAGGGATCAATCCAAGAAGAAGATATAATAATTATAAATATATATGCACCCAACATAGGAGCACTTGAATACATAAGGTAACTTCTAACAGCTATAAAAGAGGAAAACGACAGTAACACAAAAATAGTGGGGGACTTTAACACCTCATTTACACCAATGAACAAATCATCTAAACAGAAAATTAATAAGAAAACACAAGCTTTAAATGACACCATAGACCAGATAGATTTAATTGATATTTACAGGACATTCCATCCAAAAACAGCAGATTACACTTTCTTCTCAAGTGCACATGGAACATTCTCCAGGATTGATCACATCTTGGGTCACAAATCAAGCCTCAGTAAATTTAAGAAAATTGAAATCATATCATACATCTTTTCTGACCACAATGCTATGAGATTAGAAATAAATTACAGGGGAAAAAAAAAACTAAAAAACACAAACATATGGAGGCTAAACATCACATAACTACATAACAAAGAGATCGCTGAAGAAATCAAAGAGGAAATCAAAAACTACCTAGCGACAAATTACAATGAAAACATGATGATCCAAAACCTATGGGATGGAGCAAAAGCAATTCTACGAGGGAAGTTTATAGCAATAAAAGCCCACCTCAAGAAACAAGAAAAATCTCAAATAAACAAACTAACCTTCTACAAGGAACTAGAGAAAGAAGAACAAACAAAACTCAAAGTTGGTAGAGGGAAAGAAATCATAAAGATCAGAGCAGAAATAAATGAAATAGAAACAAAGAAAACAAGAGCAAAGATCAATAAAACTAAAAGCTGGTTATTTGAGAAGATAAACAAATTGATAAACCGTTAGCCAGACTCGTCAAGTAAAAGAGGGAAAGTACTCAAAACAATAAAGTTAGAAATGAAAAAGGAGAAGTTACAACAGGTACCACAGAAATACAAAGAATCCTAAGAGACAACTACAAGCAACTCTATACCAATAAAATTGAGAAACTGGAAGAAATGGACAAATTGTTATAAAAGTATAACCTTCCAACACTGAACCAGGAAGAAATAAAAAGTATGAACAGACCAATAACAAGTAATGAAATTGAAATTGTGTTTAAAAATCTTCCAACAAACAAATATGAACAGACAAATAACAAGTAATGAAATTGAAATTGTTTAAAAATCTTCTAACAAACAAAAGTCCAGGAACAGATGGCTTCACAGGTTAATTCTATCAAACATTCAGAGAAGAGCTAACACCCATCCTTCTCAAACTCTTGCAAAAAAATGCAGAGGAAGGAACACTCCCAAAGTCATTCTATGAGACCACCATCACCCTGATACCAAAACCAGACAACGATGTCACAAAAAAACTAGAGTTCAATACCTCTAATAAACATAGATGCAAAAATCCTCAACAAAACACTAGCAAACAGAAGCCAGCAGCACATTAAAAGGATCATACACCATGATCAAGTGCGGTTTATCTCAGGAATGCAAGGATTCTTCAATATATACAAATCAATCAATTTGATACCCCATATCAACAAACTGAAGGAGAAAAACCATATGATAATCTCAACAGATGCAGAAAAAGCTTTTGACAAAATTCAACACCCATTTATGATAAAAACCCTCCAGAAAGTAGGCATAGAGGGAACCTACCTCAAAATAATAAAGGTCATATATGAGAAACCCACTGCCAACATCGTTCTCAATGGTGAAAAACTGAAACTATTTCCTCTAAGGTCAGGAACAAGACAAGTTTGCCCACTCTCATCACTATTATTCAACATATTCTGAGAAGTTTTAGCCACAGAAATCAGAGATGAAAAAGAAATAAAAGGAATCCAAATTGGCAAAGAATGAAAACTGTCACTGTTTGCAGATGACATGATACTATACATAGAGAATCCTAAAGATGCTACCAGAAAACTACTAGAGCTAATCAATGAATTTAGTAAAGTAGCAGGATACAAAATTAATGCACAGAAATCTCTTGCATCCCTATACTCTAATGATGAATAATCGGAAAGAGAAATTAAGGAAACAGTCCCATTTACCATTGCAAAAATAAGAATAAAATACCTAGGAATAAACCTACCTAGGGAGACAAAAGACCTGTATGCAGAAAACAATAAAACACTGATGAAACAATTTAAAGATGATATAAACAGATGGAGAGATATACCATGTTCTTAGATTGGAAGAATCAATATTGTGAAAATGACTATACTACCCAAAGCAATCCACAGATTCAATGCAATCCCTATCAAATTACCAGCGGTATTTTTTACAGAACTAAAACAAATATCTTAAAATTTGTATGGAGACACAAAGACCCCGAATAGCCAAAGCAGTCCTTAGAGAAAAAAACGGAGCTGGAGGAATCAGACTCCCTGACTTCAGACCATACTACAAAGCTACAGTAATCAAGAAAATATGGTACTGGCACAAAAAAAGAAATATACATCAATGGAACAGGATAGAAAGCCCAGAGATACACCCGCATACCTATGGTCAACTAATCTATGACAAAGGAGGCAAGGATATACAATGGAGAAAAGACAGTGTCTTCTACATGTAAAAGCATGAAATGAGAACACTTCCTAACACCATGCACAAAAATAAACTCAAAATGGATTAGAGACCTAAATGTAAGACCAGATACTATAAAACTCTTAGAGGAAAACAAAGAACACTCTTTGACATAAATCACAGCAAGATCTTTTTTGATCCACCTCCTACAGTAATGTAAATAAAAACACAAATAAACAAATGGGACCTAATGAAACTTAAAAAATGTTTGCAAAGCAAAGGAAATTACAAACAAGACGAAAAGACAACCCTCAGAATGGGAGAAAATGTTTGCAAATGAATCAATGGACAAAATATATAAACAGCTCATGCAGCTCAATATTAAAAAAACAAACAACCCAATCCAAAAATGGGCAGAAGACTTAAATAGACATTTCTCCAAAGAAGACATACAGATGGCCAAGAAGCACATGAAAAGCTGCTCAACATCACTAATTATTTGAGAAATGCAAATCAAAACTACAATGAGGGATCACCTCACACCAGTTAGAATGGGCATCATCAGAAAATCTACAGACAACAAATGCTGGAGAGGATGTGGAGAAAAGGGAACCCTCTTGCACTGTTGGTGACACTGTAAATTGATACAGCCACTATGGAGAACAGTATGGAGGTTCCTTAAAAAACTGAAAATAGAATTACCATATGACGCAGAAATCCCACTACTGGGCATATACCCAGAGAAAACCATAGTTCTAAAAGACACATGCACCCCAATGTTCATTGCAGCACTATCTACAATAGCCAGGTCATAGAAACAACCGAAATGCCCAACAATAGACGAATGGATAAAGAAGATGTGCTACACATATACAATGGAATATTACTCAGCCATAAAAAGGAACGACATTGGGTCATTTTTAGAGATGTGGATGAATCTAGAGACTGTCATACAGAGTGAAGTAAGTCAGAAAGAGAAAAACAGATATTGTATATTAATGCATATATGTGGAACCTAGAAAAATGGTACAGATGAACTGGTTTGCAGGGCAGAAATAGAGATACAGATGTAGAGAACAAACGTATGGACACCAAGGGGAAAGTGGCAGGGGAGGTGGTGGTGGTGGGATGAATTGGGAGATTGGGATTGACCTGTATACACTATTATTTATAAAATGGATGACTAATAAGAACCTGCTGTATAAAAAAAATAAAGAAAATAAAATTTAAAATTAAAAAAAAGGAATTCTGAAAGGATGCATTTCTGGAAGAAATGTCTGAAAAAAAGAGGCTTGGGCCAAGAAACAAAGCAGGAGATATTTAAATAATTAGCATAATAGTAGGCACTGACTTCCCTTTCTAGTTTCCTAACACTGGGAAAGTAACAGAACTTCTAAGACAGAATATAAATGTTAAATGAAAGTTCCCAAAGAACCGTAGCCAAAATGAAGTTTCAGACTATGTGGCACATTTTCAAAGACAAACATTGTAGAGTTTATAGATAGATCAACCCATTAAGATATAATACTTAAAAACACACATGCACCTAACAGGGTCCCAAAATACATGAAGCAAAATGACAGAATTGAAGAAAGAAACAAACAATTCAACAATAATAGTTGGAGATTTTAACACCTAATTTTAAATAAGGGATGTAACAAGTATGGAAGTTCAACAAGCAAATACAAGACTTCAACACCAGAAGCCAACTATACCTAACAGACATCTATAGAACGTCTATAAAACACTACACCTCCAAAACATCAGAACATTCCCTTTCAAATGCACATGGAACATTCTCTAGCATAGAGCCTAGAGAATGTTTTTATTGTGAGGCCAAAATAGATTTAAAAGGATTAAAACCAGATAAAGTATGTTAGAACTCAATAAGAGAAAAAAAAGGAAAATCACAAATATATGTAAATTATATAATTCTTAATGACCAATAAATCAAAGAAGAAATTACCAGAGAAATCAGAAGGTACTCTGAGATACAAGAAAATGAAAACACAACTCAATAAAATTTAGGAAATGCAATGAAAGCAGTATTCTGAGAGAAATCTATACCTGTAAATACTTATGTTAAAATGAAGTATCTCAAATCATAACCTAAGCTTCCACCATAAGACATTGGAAAAGGAAGAGAAAATTAAACCTGAAGGTAGAAAATAATAAAGATTAGAGTGAATATGAAGAAAATTCAGAATAGAAAAAACAACAGAGAAAATCAATGAAAAGTTATTTCTTTGAAAACATCAACAAAATTGACAAACCTTTATACAGACTGACTATGGAAAAAAAGATGACTCAAATTATTAAAATCAGGATTTAAAGAGGGACATAGCTGACAACCTTACAAGAATAAAAAGCAATATTAGGGAATATTATAAAATCTGTATACCAACAAATGAGATAGCCTGATGAAATGGACACACTCCTAGAAAGACATAAACTACAAAAATCAATTCATGAAGAAATAGAAAATGTGAATATATCTATAAAAGCAAAGAGATTAAATTAGTAATTTAAAAAACTTTCCATAAAAAAATCCCAGGCCCAGATGACTTTTCATTAGTAAACTCTAAAATTTAAAGAACAATTAATGTGACTCCTTAACAAACTTCCTAAAAAATAGAAGAGGAGGAAATACTTCCAAAATCATTCTATGAGATCATGTATTATCCTGATACAAAACCAGACAAAGATATCATAAAAAATAAAATTACTGAGCAATATCTTAATGAATATATATGTAAAAATCCTGAACTAAAAACTAGCAAGTGAAATTTATCCACATATAAAAAGAATTATACCCTATAACAAAGTGGGATTTATCCCTAGAATGCAATTAATGTGACACATTATATTACCAGAATAAAGGAAAAGAAACATATCATCACTTCCAGAGAAACAGAAAAAGCATTTGACAAAATCAAACTTTGTTTTATGATTAAATCACTCAATAAATTTGGAATAAAAAGAAACTTTCTCAACCAGATAAAGGGCATCTATTAAAACAAACCAAAAAACAAAAAACATAGCTAACATCATACTTACTAATGAAAGTCTATATAGTTTCCCCCAAGATCAGGTACAAGACAAGGCTATCTTTCACTACTTCTATTTAACACTGTGCTGAATGTTCTACCAAGGGCAGTCAGGCAACAAAAATAAATAAAATGCGTCCATGTAGGAAAGGAAAACTTTCTATTTGCCAATGACATGATCTTAAATATAGAAAATCCTTAAGAATGTCCACAAAAACTTGTAAATAATAAAGGAGCTCTGAAAGGTTGAAGAATATAATATCATTATACAAAAATCATTAGTATTCTGTAAACTAGAAATAAATAATCAGAATATAAAATTAAGAAAGTAATTTCTTGTAAAATAACATCAAAAAATAAAATGTTTAGGAAAAAGTTTAATAAAAAAATAAATGTAACACGTGTACTCTGAAAACTGCAAAACATTGTTGAAAGTAATAAAAGAAGACCTAAATAAGTGGAAAGACATTCCATGCTCCTGTATCAAAATAATTAATATTAAGATGACAATACTCCCCCAGATGATACAGATTCATTGTATCCTTATCACAACTTCAGTTTTCTTTTCTGAAATTTACAAGCCATTCCTAAAATTCATATGGAAATGAATAGTCAATATAATCTTTAAAAAGAAGAACAAAGTTGGAGGATTCACACTTCCTAAGGCGATTTCAAAACTTACTGCAGAGTTACAGAGATTAAGACATAAGCACAGACATATAGATCAATGGAATGGAATTGAAGGTCCAGAAATAAACTCTTATATTTATGTTCAAATGATTTTTGACAAGGGTGCTATGATAATTCAATATGGTAAAGAATAATCTTTTCAGTGAATGACAGTGGAACAACTGGATATCCATATGTAAAAGAATGAAATTGGACCCCTTTTTAAAATCATATACAAAAATACCTCAAAATGGATCACAGACCTAAATATAAGAGCTAAAAGTATAAAACTCTTACAAGAAAATATAAGTATATCTTTGTGACCTTGGGTTAGGCAAAACCTTGTATATAACACCAAAAGCTCAAGTAACAGAAGAAATAAAGATACATTGGAGTTTGTCAAAATCAAACACTTCTGTGCAACATACCATACCATCAAAAGCGTGAAAAGACAAAATACATAATAGGACAAAATATTTGCAAATCATGTTTATGATAAATGTTTTATATTCAGAATATATTAAAAAACTATGAATAACTTTTAAAAAATAACTGAATTTAAAAAAGGTCAAAGTATCTGAATAGACATTTCTTTAAAGAAGATATACAAATATCCAATAAGCAAATGAAAAGATACTCAGCATCATTAGCCAGCAAAGAAATGCAAATCAAAACCAAATGGGATACTACTTCACATCCACTAGAGTGACTATAATACAAAAAGACAGAAAATAAATGATGACAACAATACAGAGAAATTAAAACTTTCATACACGGCTGGTTAGAATGTAAAATGATATAGACCCTTTGGAAAATACTCTGTCAGATCTTAAAGATGTTAAACATGGAGTTACCATATGACACAGAAATTCAACTCCTATGTATTTTCCTAGGAGAAGTAATAAGATATGTCCACACAAAATCTTCTATGCAAATGTTCATAGTGTATTATTCATTATAGCCAAAATGTAGAAACAACCCAAATGTCCATTAACTGATGAATGGATAAACAAAATGTGGTGTATTCATATAATGAATACTATTTCACAATGAAAAGGAATTAAGTATTGAAACATCCTAAAACATAGATAAACCTTGAAAACATTAGATTAAATGAAAGAAGCCAGTCACAAATGGCAACATATTGTATTCATTTAAGTAAGATGTCAAGAATAAGCAAATCTACAGAGGCAGACTGTAGATTAGTTGGTGCTTAGGGCTGTGGTAATTGGGACGAATGGGGACTGACTGCTAATGTATACAGTACTATTTCTTTCTTTCCTTTTTTTTTTTTTTTTTTGTGGTACGTGGGCCTCTCACTGTTGTGGCTTCTCCCGTTACGGAGCACAGGCTCCGGACGCGCAGGCTCAGCGGCCATGGCTCACGGGCCCAGCTGCCCCACAGCATGTGGGATCTTCCCGGACCGGGGCACGAACCCGCGTCCCCTGCATCAGCAGTTGGACTTTCAACCACTGTGCCACCAGGGAAGCGCTACAGTACTATTTCTTTTGGGAGTGATGAAATGTTTTCAAATTTAGTATGGTGATGGTTGCACAATTCTGTGACTACACTAAAAAAACTATTGAAGTTTATACATTAAGAAAAAGAAAGGAAATACTTTAAAACCCTGTTAAATGGCTCATAATCTACTCATCCACACTGAGGGCATAAAAAATTTCAGAGCTAGAGACTGGGGAAATTTTCTTTGGTGAGAGTTATGCTTTGAGTTCCAGCTTCCTCAATTATAAGATAGCAGTTTTAAGGTGACCATTCTGAGGGCTCATTAACATGTATCTCCTGGACTTTGGAGGACACAATGGGCTGGCATCACCAAGTCTGATTAATTGAAAGGATGAATGACTGGCTGGCTAGCTACTCCAGTGGTGGAAACAGGAGAGCTTGCTGCTTTGTCTAGTAATCTAAATCCCCAGAGTTTGTTCAGTGCAAAGGATTTGTGAATGTTTCCTATGGATCAGAGATTGATCATCACCATGAAGAAGAGGCAGTATAGAGTAATCACTGGCCCTGTCCTAATCACCTTCCAAAGGCCCTGCCTCCTAATGCAATCATACTGAACATTAGGTTTCAACATATGAATTCTAGGTGTACCTGAACATTCAGACCATAATAGAAATGTTAAACCAGTTGTTATATTCAAGCCGATAGAGGAGGAAAACATGCGAGGCAGAAGAACAAGGAAGAAGCCAACCAAACTTCCCTTATCACATGACATCTTCCTGCCAGCTATGGGCCCAGACTGCAGGAAGGGTGAAGCCTCAATTTTAAATCAGTTTCAGAGCTTTGATAATTACATGGGACCAGAAATTCTAATTATTGAATTGATACTATGTTTTGTGACTTAAAGTTATTGTAGAAATTTCTTGGAGTGACCAGAAAAGTCACAGACTGTCTAAATTTTCACATAGGAGCCAGAAGAAAACTCCCTCCATTGAGTGTATTTGAAAGGCCATGGGAAACACAATTTAAATTGTTTGTAATTATATCCCACCAGTCATGCTTCTGAAATGAGGATAATAATAATATCCAATCCCTTCTTAACTGCCTAGCAAGTGAGTAATTTCAATTAATGTTATTACTTCACTTGCTTTTTCCATTGTTAACATATCTTCTAGAAAAGTGGTACCAAACAGAATTTCTCCTGTAGATAGGAATGTTCTCTATACTGTCCAATTAAGTTAACCATTAGCTGTTGAGCACATGAATGTGACTAGCATAACTGAGGCATTTAATTTTTAATTTAATGTAATTTTAATTAATTTAAATGTAAATAGCTACATGTGACTAGTGGCTATTTATAGGACAGCTTAGATTCGAAACCGTATAACAAAGAAAAATGACATGGGTCAGAAAAGTTGACTGTAAATTCAATCCTAAATTCAGCCTTTGGAAGACCTTTCCAAACCAAATTATTGTTTCATTAGTGTAAGTGGTGATGCCAGAAAAACCTCAGAATGAATCACAAGCAAGTAGAAATATAATTTATACACAGATTAGAGTTGTGTGCAAGAAGAATAACAAACATATACGCAACGAACTTTGCCAATACTAAAATATATTCAAACTAACTTTTAGACATCTAGTCTGGTTCATTAGCATTGATAGTAAATTGCCTGTGGGCTTTAAACTAGCCACTTCCTAATGATACAAATTGTTAAGCATAGTATCTTACTAAGAGAAGCTGCATCATCTTACTCTATGAATCGTACTCTATGAATCAAAAAGATACGTAACCACCTGATTTGAATACTTCAGCATAAACCTGTTAAAGGTTTGGTGCAATTCCTCTGTAATATTAGGGGAGATTACAGACTGGTAAAGGGAAGGACATTTACCTGCCTTTGGTAAATTTCCTGATCTACTCTCTTCTATAGCTTTAGTAAGCAAGGTATAAAGCAGGCCCTGGAGTAAGAAGGCAGAGTCAACAGGGCTCCATGTTGAAGTCTATAGCCTGGGAGAAAACACTAGAGCACATTTAGCATTATTCTCAAGCCATATCAGACATAGGGTGAAACCATACCAAAAGTTCGGTAATTCTGGCTGTGTTCTAACTCAATGTAGAGCCAAACAGCAGTGTACTGTGGTATTTACTACTGTTGTCACATTAAAGATTTATGTCCACTGTGGCATCTTCCATATAATGGATCTAAGAGTTTTGACTTTAATTTTTATGAGTAATATTTAAAATTGCTTTTGCTTTCTCCCCCTCAGCACCCCCCTCATCCTCACCCCATACAGGGTTTCTTGTACAAAGTTAGCAATGCAACCTCTGCTTGGGAATAAGGCAGCTGTAGACAACTTATAATAGTCATGGTATTCAGGGTATATTCTAAGCTAGAGACTGCCTTTACACTGTATCTAGCCCGAACTTGACTGGATGCTGTGGCAGCAGGTCATAGAAATCAGAAGTTCTAAAAGAAATGTGAGATCAGAACTGCTTAAGAATGTGAATGACTGTTATAAATATATTTATATATTTGAACAGCATATCTAACATTTGTAAAGTACTTACTCTATATGTGGCACTTTATATGAACTGTTACTCATAAATATCTTTATGAGATAAGTGATATTTTAGTCCCAATATACAAGGAAAGAAACCAAGGCTTTCAAGAGACTAAGTAATAGCATGCTCAAGGGGACATAATTAATTATTGATAGAGGTCCTGAGCCATTCGTTAAGCACAATGCAATGTGGTCTCTCTGATACAGAATAGAATTCTCCCCATCAATCAAGGTGAAAGGTGGTGCCATCATCTCCCTGGGGTTTTAATGACCTACTGATATATGAAACAGCATGCAGGCTCTCTATAAATATAACTTGCATCTAACCTAAATGCTCTTTTCATCTTTTTATAATGAATATAGAAACAACTGAAAAAGAAGGGATGAGCTTGCTAATGTTGCAACTTGTGAGGTCCTTACTGGAATTTGATCAAGGGAGACTAGGATGATCACTTAAGTCTATCAAAACTCTAACTTTCTGAATTTAAAATCTTGAGATAAAACTTTCCCTCAATATATATTCAGAAAATATTTTATATTTTCACTAAACCTGTACCCTTCAATATAGTAATGCTTCAAAAGCACTATTCTCTTTTATGAGGATGTGTTTGCATTTGGGTGTCTGTCAGGGTTTTTTGTTATTGTTTTTGTTTTTCTGTAAACAATAGGCTCTACCCTGGCTAGCTCAAGCACACAAGTACATTAGGTTTAAGTTTACAAATATATCAGGTTAGAATTTCCTGGAGGACTGGAGCCAGGCTAGGAAGTTATGCTGCCATGACTTATGCCAAACCACAGAAGGAGAAGGTGTTGGAGAAGTGAGGAGGAGTGAGGCAAGTGGGCGTGGGGGACTTCTTTAGGCAAAAATCTGCTGCCACTGCTGCTGTGTACCTAGGATATGGGGACTGGTCACCAGGGGTACTGTCTTTGCAGGAGATGGAGTATGTGTGGTATGTGTGGCACCTTTCTCGTGGTGTTCACTTCCAAATTCACATCTCCACGGGTGCTTCTAATTGTCAGAAGCTAGGTCATGTGCCTGCAGCCAGCTGCGGAAGAGGCTGAAAATGTGAATTTTCTGACTTGTACTTTGGAAAGACAAGGATTTGTAACGTGAGAAAGTAGACCAAGAGTAAGGAGGTAGGTTATAAGAGATGTTGTTCGGCCACGGTTAGGACAATCCTCTACAGTTGAGAAGAAAAATGTTGGCCTTGAATTCATCCTTCAGACTGAAGTTTATTCTTAAAAGTGTCAATATTAAGTAAACAATAATAAAAATGGAAAACTTTCATAGACACATTAAATGAACCTCTGGCTTTTCAAAGAGAAGATGACTAAACAAAGTGTAAACTTTTCTTGATGACATAAAATTTAGTATAAACTCAATACTGTGAACATGTTTACATAGTATGAGGGAACTGATTACTCATTATCTGAATCCTTGAAGAAGGATTCAGGTAATGAGTAATAAAAGAACTGATCACTTATAAATCTAAAAAAATCTAAAAAGAACGAAAAGAACTGATCACTTACAAATCTGATTTCATTTATTGGACATTCTTCCACTTCTAATTATCATGGGGGTGTGAAATATCCTGGAATCAGATATATCTAGGTTCAAATCCTAGCAGAAGAACTTTGGGTATTTTAATAACATTTTTGATGGTTATGTGAGATGATGAATGTGAAACATGGTTCATAGAGCCTGGTGCATTGTAAGTACTCAATGAATGAAAGCTGGTGTTATGCTTGCTTTCTTTCCCGATTTTTCTTTGTAAATCCGCCTAATGTTACTTTTACTGAACATGCCTGCCTCTCACTCTGCTAGTTAGAGCTCTTCCACTTTGTTGCTTCTACTCTGTTATGAGATTTTTTATTACGACCATTCAGTTAATAGCTCTTTAGGGTATTGATTACTCAATTCCATGGTCTGCATCTGTCCTGTGTATCTTTATAGGGGTTGTCATAAAGGAACTGCCCACTGAATCAGCCTGTATTGTTCTTGACTTCTTGATTTCAAACCTTTAATTTCTCATCATCTCTGTTTGGTGTTTCCAGAAGGGTTAGCCTGCCTTGCAATGCTTTAGAGGTAGATTCTAATGTATAATTGAACATCTCTTATTGGGCAAAGGTTAAAGAGAGAAGAAAAACAACAACAAAAGGAAATTTTCTCTCCTCATTAGCACATAAGAGGGGATTTGGAGCCAGAGAAATCTTTGATTCTAAGCCAATTCATTTATTACTCAAGATATTTAAGCAAAACAGCTAACTTCTCTGAAAGATTTTCCTGATCTGTAAAATGGGAGCTCAACGGCTGACTTGCAGGGTTTCTGTGTAGATCAGAGATGCATTAATTTCTCAGGGTAGGGTCTAGCATGCAGTTGATGTTCCATTGTCCTTTTCATTACAGATGGGAGCAAGCCAACGGATAGCAGTAGACTCCTGGGAAGTGAATGCTGACTAGCATGATGTGGGAAGACGCCCCAGAGAAAATATTATCTACTTCTGCTCAAGGTCAGCCCTGTCAGCTTGCCAGGAGGCAAAGACCTTTAATTTCATTGTGTCATTTTCTCTTCCTAAAAGCACAGTCTGACATATATTTGCTTTTTAAATTGAGGTGAACTAAAATTAATCTCATTATGGGAATCTTATAGTCCTTAAGGTACTTGGAGACTCCAGAGTGTCACAGAACTAGGATCAAAAACCCTGGCAAGATGCCAGAGGGAAGAACGAAGGCAGATAAGTGGACGCCTGTGGGGCTGGGGGTGAAGGGGAAGGGGATGCTTATGTATAATTTGACTCCTTTTGACATTTTGTCAAAATATTGTGGCTCACATGGACAATTGAAGCCAGACTATTTCTGAGAAATCCTGAAAGACCTGCCTTGTTTCTTAGCCAACAGTTTATATTTTTGAAAGTCATTTAAATTTAAATTTTATTTAAATATTCAGTAGAGGGCCATTATTAAGCATTAAAGTGCACACAAACATCGGACAGCCATAGATTCTGTAGCTGTTTCTGGAGCTTCATGTGTACCTGCTCTACATTAGAGGACAGGGCATATGAATATATAACTTGGGGTTGCTGTGCTCTCCAGGTAGAAAAGTCTGTGCTTTTCCATAAGAGAAGGAATTAAGGAGTAGCTCCTGGTAATAAAATGAGGTTGATTTCCAGAAATCCTTATTTTTTCAGATGAGGTCTTCCAGTCCCAATGTGATAGCTTCCCCTGGTCAGGCTCTCTACTGTCCCCTTGGTTTCCTGGTTCTTTAATTCTCCACTGGTGCTTCTGTCCACTCTGACATCCTGAATCTCTGTACCTTAAATCTGTGAGTACAGGACACTATCTTCCTCATTATCTTAAGGGTTCTAGAGCTTCTTGGAGAGAAAGCTTTTAAGATTGCATCTTAATGAGGTGGATAGACCTGGAGTCTGTCATACAGAGTGAAGTAAGTCAGAAGGAGAAAAACAAATACCGTACGCTAACACATATATATGGAATCTAAGAAAAAAAAAATGTCATGAAGAGATTAGTGGTAGGACGGGAATAAAACACAGACCTACTAGAGCATGGACTTGAGGATATGGGGAGGGGGAAGGGTAAGCTGTGACGATGTGAGAGAGTGGCAGGGACATATACACACTACCAAATGTAAATTAGATAGCTAGTGGGAAGCTGCCACATAGCACAGGGAGTTCACCTCTGTGCTTTGTGACCACCTAGAGGGGTGGGATAGGGAGGGTGGGAGGGAGGGTGATGCAAGAGGGAAGAGATATGGGAACATATGTATATGTATAACTGATTCACTTTGTTGTAAAGGAGAAACTAACACACTATTGTAAAACAGTTATACTCAAATAAATATGTTTTTTAAAAAAACAAAAAAACAAAAAAAACAATCCTACCACAGTGCACATGGGTCCCCTTTTCTCCACATCTTCACCAACACTTGTTATTTCTTGTGTTTTTGATAACAGTCAATCTAATAGGTGTGAGGTGATAGCTCAATGTGGTTTTGATTTGCTCAAATATACATGTTAACTGTGATTTATAAAAGCAAATGAAACACTATAATTAAACTAGATATTTGGACATATCACATATTGAAAAAAAAAGATTGCCTCTTGTCACATACTTTAAAATATTTAAGAAGCAATTTGCTTAAAAATGCCTATTGCTTTGGTCTAAATTTAAGCCTCTGTCCTAAGTTTCATTATTTCCATTTTCTTGATTTTGAGAGCCATTATACCATCTATATACCATATACCATCTATACCATCTGTCGCTCTCTCCAAAGATAGAAACTATGTCCTTCTTTTCTATACTGATCATGAAAGTTCTCTGTCAGTGTTACCTCTTTTGCCCATGATATTTTGTACTGCGAGTTTGCCTGTTGTCATTTTCTTATTAAAAACAGCACAACTCGCTATATGTATCCATCCCTTCTTCTATCTGAAGACAAAATAGCATAATCATTAAGAGCATGGCTCCCAGGGTCAGATTCCCTAGATTTGCTCACTTCTTTTCAGTAGTGTAATCTCTAACAAGCATCCTTTGCCTTAACTTCCCCATCTGTAAAATTACTATCTTAATAACACACATCCAAGAAATTGTGACAATTAAATGGGTTAATCTATATAAAGCACTTACAATAAAGGGGGAACCTAACTTGGCCACATGCGACCTCCCAGGAGTTTTTATTCCATGATTGGTTCATGTTGGTCTATAAACACCCTAGTTCTATCGCCCCTTGTGTGGGTTGTGTGGACAACTCTAAGACACACCATCCTCACTGAGTCTCAGAATTCCTCAGCGGGATTAAGTTCCAGTTACCCATTGCTGTAACTGAATTAATAACACACACTTTACTCCTCACGTTCCCTTGTCTATCTCACTAACCCACTCCACTGCTGGTTCTTCCTGGGACTACTTTCCAAATAAACTACTTGTGCACAAATACTTTGTTTCAGGGTCTGCTTCTGGGGGAAAACCAATCTAAGATTGAGGCCATGAGAATATAACATTGTGAAAAGGTCATAGAGTGACAGGTCCTGGCACGTGGTACATATTTGTACATTTCTTTGTTCTTTCATTCATTGACTCATTTTTAAAAAAATTTAGTTGGTCAGTGTATTACAGGAGAAATCCATAGGGTCTCTAGAAAACAGCCCACCAAGCTAGCTGAGAGAAGCAGAGCCCTGAAAATTACAATGGCTGGCAAGAAAGGAAACTTTCTGGTGGCCTCACTGGCTCTGGCTACTCGCTGCTATAGGTGCAGGAAGTGCACAGATTTTTATAAAAAAGTATTTTTTAAAATAAAGGTCTTCTCAGACTTTACTGAACTTGCTTCCTTCGTCACATATTATTATAAGTGACATCATGAAGTGGTTCTCAACTAGGAATAATTTTGTTCCCCAGAGGACATTTGGCAATGTCTAGAGATGTTTGACTGTCATGACTGGGAGGGGATGCTATCAATATATAGTGTTCAGTGAGTAGAGGCCAGGGATGCTGCTACTAAATGTCTTAAAATGCACAAGATAGCCCCTCACAACAAAGAATCGTTCAGCCCAAAATGTCAATAGTGCTGAAGCAAAGAAGCCCTGAATAGGGAAGGAGAATTTGTCAACCTGAACTGTGATCTCTTTCAAGAAGATTGATAATTATTTGGTTTTGAAATAAACCCTATTGCATCAGGTAGGAGAATAATAATTTCTGATAAAACAGTGCAGTCTATTGCAACACTGTCCCAGGGGACTTTCTGCAATGACAGAAATCTGTATCTGTCCTGGCCAATGTGGTCGTCACTAAATCCATGTCGCTACTGAGCATTTGAAATGTGGCCAGTAAGACTGAGGAATTGAATTTAAATTTTTACTGACTTTTAATTAATCTAAATTTAAATAGCCACAAGTGGCTAGTGAGTACCATATTTGACAGTACAAGTGTAGTAGTTGAGATATCAGAGGCTAGGGTCAGAGAGAACTGAGTTCAAATCCATACTCCGTCACTGCCTTAGTAGCTCTATAAGCTTGAACAAGATATTTATCTTCTCCAAGCTTCTGTTTCACCATCTGTATAATGGGGATAAAAGTTGTACATCCCTCACAATACTATTGCAAGGATTAAAGACAAAATATATAGCACAGCATTTGCATGTATACATGTTCAATGAATTATTATTAGTCATATGTGAACCATTAATATTCACTTACTGAGGCTTCTTTCCACACCTCAGTCAGCCTTAGCAACAGGAACCAGAAAAAAGTTAAAACAGCACACTCCCTTCCCAGAGCCCTGAACTCTCAATCCGATTTACATCTCTATCTATGGGTTTAATCCTGAGTATGTTTATGTAAATATGTGTGTGTGTATGTATGTATGTATGTATGTAATCTCCCATCTATCACATTTTAACTACAAATTGTCTATTCCTAATCCATCCACATGCAATCCTCCCTTCTTGGTAATTTTGACTTTATGTTTGAACCACACTGCCAGCTTGCATTCCTGTTAATTATGATTCTGCCTGAACTTGGCATGCATTTTGAGAATTTGGGTAAAGGTCTTTCCTTTTCCTCCTCCTGACACCTCTTCACATGAAACAAAGCCGTTTGTAAATATTTTCACCCAACTGACCCTGACATTTATAGATAGGGTTCTAGAAAGGCTGTTGGAATGTTTCATTTAAAGAGAGAAATTAAAATAAAACTTCGTCTTGAGTTTTTCAACAATGCTTAACATCACTTGAGAAAAAGGGTCACTGTAGTTAGTTTGAAACATACCTACTTCGTGTGATTTTTATGTAGCTCATATAGTGCTCCCATTTTTCAGAAAGCAAAGGGAACAAATGATCATTAAGAAGACACCATAAAAAAGTATTTAAAAGTATGTAATGGTTTAGCTTTATGTGCACATTTACTAGTGTGTGAGTAAGTATGCAAGACAGAAAGAGATAGAGTTGAAGAGAATGTTTTCTGCTTTTTTTTTTTTTTTTTTTTTTTTTGTGCTGGGGGAGTTTAAACCAATATACTGAGTAAGTACATCAGTTCATTTATCTCAACAGACATCTATATAATCGTGCCTTCTGCAGAATAATGCATCTTGAAAGAATGATGCCTTGAATATCTGAAGTCATAATAAAACAGTATGTCTACAGATACACACACAGACACACATGAACATAGACACACCAACACTCACATACACACGTTTGAATAAACAATGAAAGAGAAGAAAGAATACAGGATTTCAGGAGCATAGAAACTTTTAAGTCAGCACTAGATAGATTTCCACCATCATTTTCACAAATTTCTACTAGGATTAATGTTTTAGTTTTAATATTTAAGTTATATATTATTTTTTAAAGTATGAACACTTAAAAATTATGTTATTCTTAGCAAAAACATCCTAAGGGACACCTGGCCATGCTGGGACATTGTGGGTGTCAACATGCTTAATATTTGTTACAGGAAAAAGAAAATGTGTAGCATGTAATGCACAAAATCAAAGCTATTGAGTAAAAAGCAACATTTACTATTCTTTAGGAAAATTGGTAACATCAAAAATACATACTGTGGGGCTTCCCTGGTGGCGCGGTGGTTGGGAGTCCGCCTGCCGATGCAGGGGACGCGGGTTCGTGCCCCGGTCTGGGAGGATCCCACGTGCCGCGGAGCGGCTGGGCCCGTGAGCCATGGCCGCTGGGCCTGGGCGTCCGGAGCCTGTGCTCCGCAACAGGAGAGGCCACGGCAGTGAGGCCCGCATACCACAAAAAAAAAAAAAAAAAAAAAACATACTGTGCATAATTAAAACCAAATATGTTATTGGTCCCATTAAATTAGTTCAAGGACCAAAGGATTAAGTATAGAATTAACTGCATTTCAAAATGAACACTGCAATTTAAAAAGATAGCCCTTTAGACATATTTTGTTTTTGAATCATTGCCATTGTTAATCAAATACCCAAACTGTGATCAAAACAAAACATTTATATTCAACTTATATAATAATGTGAATACTCTGCTGTATATATATTTTGTAACTTTGCATATTTCTATTTTTACATTTTATCTTCTCTTTCCTGTAGTGATAATTTAATAAGAAATATTTAGGGAGTACTTTTACCAGTACTGTTCTAGGCATTGGATAGTGTTGATATATATACTAAATGTATATATGTGTTGAATAGATTTTGAGGGAATTGAATTGAACGTTTTTTATTTTTTTAACATCTTTATTGGACTCTAATTGCTTTACAGCGTTATGTTAGTTTCTGCTGTATAACAAAGTGAATCAGCTGTACATATACATATCTCTCCATATGCCTTCCCTCTTACATCTACCTCCCACCCTCCCTATCCCACCCCTCTAGGTCGTCACAGAGCACTGAGCTGATCTCCCCGTGCTATGTGGCTGCTTCCCACTAGCTACCTATTTTACATTTGGTAGTGTATATATGTCAATGCCACTCTCTCACTTCGTCCCAGCTTAACCTTCCCACTCCCCGTGTCCTCAAGTCTATTTTCTACGTTTGTGTCTTTATTACTGTCCTGCCCCTAGGTTCTTCAGGACGATTATTTTTTTTTGATTCCATATATATGTGTTAGCATATGGTGTTTGTTTTTCTCTTTCTGAGTTCACTCTGTAGGACAGACTCTACGTCCATCCACCTGACTACAAATAAATCAACTTTGTTTCCTTTTATGGCTGAGTAATAGTCCACTGTATATATGTGCCACAACTTTAAACATTCATCTGTTGATGGACACTTCAGTTACTTCCATGTCCTGACTATTTTAAATAGTGCTGAGGTGAACAGTGTGGTACTTGATTCTTTTTGAATTATGGTTTTCTCAGGGCATACGAACAGAAGTGGGATTGCTAGGACGTATGGTAGTTCTATTTTTAGTTTTTTAAGGAAACTCCATACTGTTCTCCAGAGTGGCTGTATAAATTTACATTCCCACCAACAGGGCAAGAGGGTTCCCTTTTCTCCACACCCTCTCCAGCATTTATTGTTTGTCGATTTCTTGATGATGGCCATACTGACGGGTGTGAGGTGATACCTCATTGTAGTTTTGATTTGTATTTTTCTAATGATTAGTGATGTTGAGCATCCTTTCATGTATTTGTTGGAAATCTGTATATCTTCTTTGGAGAAATGTCTATGTAGGTCTTCTGCCCATTTTTGGATTGGGTTGTTTGGTTTTTTTTGATATTGATATGAATGAGCTGCTTGTATATTTTGGAGATTAATCCTTTGTCAGTTGCTTATTTTGCAAATATTTTCTCCCGTTCTGAGAGTTGTCTTTTTGTCTTTTTTACAGTTTCCATTGCTTTGCAGAAGCTTTTAAGTCTCATTAGGTCTCTTTGTTTATTTTTGTTTTTATTTCCAGTTCTCTAGGAGGTGGAACAAAAAAGAACTTGCTGTGATTTATGTCAAAGAGTGTTCTGCCTATGTTTTCCTCTAAGAGTTTTATACTCTCTGGTCTTACATTTAGGTCTTTAATCCATTTAGATTTCATTTTTGTGTATGTTGACAGGGAGTGTTCTAATTTCATTCTTTTACATATAGCTGTTGAGTTTTCCCAGCACCACTTATTGAAAAGGCTGTCTTTTCTCCATGGTATATTCTCCCGTCTATCAAAGATAAGGTGACCATATGTGCGTGGGTTTATCTCTAGGCTTTCTATCCTGTTCCATTGATCTATATTTCTGTTTTTGTGTCAGTACCATACCGTCTTGATTACTGTAGCTTTTTAGTTTAGTCTGAAGTCAGGGAGCCTGATCCCTCCTGCTGAGTTTTTCTTTCTCAAGATTGCTTTGGATTTTTGGGGTCTTTTGTGTTTCCATACAAATTGTGAAATTTTTTGTTCTAGTTCTGTGAAAAATGCCATTGATAGTTTGATAGGGATTGCACTGAATCTGTACATTGCTTTGGGTAGTAGAGTCATTTTCACAATGTTGATTCTTCCAATCCAAGAACATGGTATATCTCTCCATCTGTTTGTATCATCTTTAATTTCTTTCATCAGTGTCTTATAGTTTTTTGCATACAGGTCTTTTGTCTCCTTAGGTAGGTTTATTCCTAGATGTTTTATCCTTTTTGTTTCAATGGTAAATGTGAGTGTTTCCTTAATTTCTCTTTCAGATTTTTCATCATTAGAGTATAGGGATGCAAGAGATTTCTGTGCATTAATTTTGTATCCTGCTACTTTACTAAATTCATTGATTAGCTCTAGTAGTTTTCTGGTAGCCTCTTTAGGATTCTCTATGTATAGCATCATGTCATCTGCAAACAGTGACAGCTATACTTCTTCTTTTCTGATGTGGATTCCTTTTAATTCTTTTTCTTCTCTGATTGCTGTGGCTAAAACTTCCAAAACTATGTTGAATAATAGTGGTGAGAGTGGAGAACCTTGTCTCGTTCCTGATATTAGTGGAAATGATTTCAATTTTTCACTATTGAGAATGATGTTGGCTGTGGGTTTCTCATATATGGCCTTTAATATGTTGAGGTAACTTCCCTCTATGCCTACTTTCTGGAGGGTTTTTATCATAAATGGGCGTTGAATAGTGTCAAAAGCTTTTTCTGCATCTATTGTGATTATCATGTTTTTTATTCTTCAATTTGTTAATATGGTATATCACACTGATTGATTTGCATATATTGAAGAATCCTTGCATTCCTGGAATAAAGCCCACTTGATCATGGCATATGATCCTTTCAATGTGCTGTTGGATTCTCTTTGCTAGTATTGTGTTGAGGATATTTGCATCTATGTTCATTAGTGAAATTGGCCTGTAGTATTCTTTCTTTGTGACATCTTTGTGTGCTTTTGGTATCAGGGTGATGGTGGACTTGTAGAATGAGTTTGGAAGTGTTCCTCACTCTGCTATATTTTGGAAGACTTTGAGAAGGATAGGTGTTAGCTCCTCTCTAAATGTTTGATAGAATTCGCCTGTGAAGCCGTCTGGTCCTGGGCTTTTGTTTGTTGGAAGATTTTTAATCACAGTCTCAATTTCAGTGCTTGTGATTGGTCTGTTTATATTTTCTATTTCTTCCTGGTTCATTCTCAGAAAGTTGTGATTTTCTAAGAATTTGTCCATTTTTTCCAGGTTGTCCATTTTATTGGCATAGAGTTGCCTATAGTAATCTCTCATGATCCTTTGTATTTTTGCAGTGTCAGTTGTTACTTCTCCTTTTTCATTTCTAATTCAGTTGATTTGATTCTTCTCCCTTTTTTTCTTCATAAGTCTGGCTAATGGTTTATCAATTTTGTTTATCTTCTCAAAGAACCAGATTTTAGTTTTATTGATCTCTACTATTATTTGTTAATTTCTTTTTCATTTATTTCTGATCTGATCCTTATGATTTCTTTCCTTCTACTAACTTTGGGGTTTTTTTGTTCCTCTTTCTCTTATGGCTTTAGGTGTGAGGTTAGGTTGTTTATTTGAGATTTTTCTTGTTTATTGAGGTAGGATTGTATTGATATAAACTTCCCTCTTAGAACTGCTTTTGCTGCATCTCATAGGTTTTGTGTCATTGTGTTTTCATTGTCATTTGTTTCTAGGTATTTTTGATTTCCTCTTTGATTTCTTCAGTGATATCTTGGTTATTCAGTAGTGTATTGTTTCGCCTCCATGTGTTTTTATTTTTTTACATTTTTTCCCTTTAATTGATATCTAGTCTTAGAGCATTGAAGTTGGTAAAAATACTTGATATGATTTCAATTTTCTTAAATCCACCAAAGCTTGATTTGTGACCCAAGATATGATCTATCCTGGAGAATGTTCTATAAGCACTTGAGAAGAAAGTGTATTCTGTTGTTTGTGGATGGAATGTCCTATAAATATCAATTAATTCTGTCTTGTTTAATGTATAATTTAGAGCTGTGTTTCTATATTAGTTTTTCATTTTGGATAATCTGTTTATTGGTGAACGTGGGGTGTTAAAGTCCCCTACTATGACTGTGTTACTGTCGATTTCCCCATTTATGGCTGTTAGCATTTGCTTTAGGTATTCAGGGGCTCCCATGTTGGGTGCATAAGTATTTACAGTTGTTATATCATCTTCTAGGATTGATCCCTTGATCATTATGTAGTGTCCTTCTTTGCCTCTTGTAATAATCTTTATTTTAAACTCTATTTTGTGTGATATGAGAATTGTTTTTTCTATATCTTTTTCCATCCCCTCACTTTCAGTCTGTATGTGTCCCTAGGTCTGAAGTGGGTCTCTTGTGGACAGCATATATACAAGCCTTGTTTTTGTATTTATTCAGCCAGTCTATGTCTTTGGTTGGAGCATTTAATTCATTTACATTTAAGGTAATTATCCATATGTATGTTCCTATTACCATTTTCCTAATTGTTTTGGGTTTGTCATTGTAGGTCTTTTCTTTCCCTTGTTTTCCTGCCTAGAGAAGTTCCTTTAACATTTGTTGTAATGCTGGTTTGGTGGTGCTGAACTCTCTCAGCTTTTGCTTGTCTGTAAAGGTTTTAATTTCTCTGTTGTATCTGAGTGAGATCCTTGCTGGGTAGAGTAATCTTGCTTTCCGATTGTTCCCTTTCATCACTTTAAATATGTCCTGCTACTCCCTTCTGGCTTGCAGAGTTTCTGCTGAAAGATCAGCTGTTAAACTTATGGGGATTCCTTTGTATGTTGTTTGTTGCTTTCCCCTTGCTGCTTTTAATATTTTTTCGTTGTATTTAATTTTTGATAGTTTGATTAATATGTGTCTTAGCATGTTTCTCCTTGGATTTATCCTGTTTGGGATTCTCTGTGCTTCTTGGACTTGATTATTTCCTTTCCCAAGTTAGGGAATTTTTCAACTATAATCTCTTCAAATATTTTCTCAGCCCCTTTCTTTTTCTCTTCTTCTTCTGGGGGCCCTGTAATTTGAATGTTGGTACATTTAATGTTACTCCAGTGGTCTCTGAGACTTCTCAATTCTTTTCCTTCTTTTTCCTTTATTCTGCTCTGCTGTAGTTATTTCCACTATTTTATCTTCCAGGTCATTTATCCATTCTTCTGCTTCAGTTATTCTGCTATTGAATCCTTTTAGAGAATTTTAAATTTCATTTATTGTGTTGTTCATCATTGTTTGTTTACTCTTTAGTTCTTCTGGGTTCTTCCTATACATTTCTTGTATTTTCTCTACTCTGTTTCCAAGGTTTTGGATCATCTTTATTATATTTACTCTGAATTCTGTTTCCAGTAGACTGCCTATTTCCCCTTCATTTATTTGGTCTGGTGGTTTTTTACTTTGCTCCTTCATCTGCTGTGTATTTCTCTGTCTTCTTATTTTGCTTAACTTACTGTGTTTGGGGGTCTCCTTTTCACAGGCTGCAGGTTCATAGTTCCCAGTGTTTTTGGTGTCTAAAACCAAACTTCCCCAATTGCTAAGTTTTGGTTTAGTGGGTTGTGTAGCCTTCCTGGTGGAGGGCACTGGTGCCTGTGTTCTGGTGGGTGGGGCTGGATCTTGTCTTTCTGGTGGGCAGAACTGCATCCGGTGGTGTGCTTTGAGGTTTCTGTGAACTTACTATGACTTTAGGCAGTCTCTTTGCTAATGGGTGGTGTTGTGTTCCTGTCTTGCTAGTTGTCTGACATCGGATGTCCAACACTAGAGCTTGCTGGTTGTTGAGTGGAGCTGGGTCTTAGCGTTCAGATGGAGATCTCTGGGAGAGGTCTCTCCAACAGATATTACGTGGGGCTGGGAGGTGTCTGGTGGTCCAGTGTCCTAAACTCGGCTCTCCCACTTTAGAGGCTCAGACCTGACACCTGGCTGGAGCACAAAGGCCCTGTCAGCCACATGGCTCAGAAGAAAAAGGAGAGAAAAAAAGAAATAAAATAAAGTAAAATAAAATATTCATTGAAATAAAAAATTTAAAAATATATTACTAAAATTAAAAAATTTAAAAAAAAAGGAGAGCAACCAAACCAGTAAAAAAAAATCCACCAATGATAACAAGCAGCACTAAAAACTATACTAAGATAAACTTATAAATCAGAAACTAGTCAGTCGCATACAGCAAACCTGAAGTCTATATTTGCTCCCAAAGTCCACCACCTCAATTTTGGGATGATTCGTTGTCTATTCAGGTATTCCACAGATGTAGGGTACATTAAGTTGATTGTTGAAATTTAAACTGCTGCTCCCGAGGCTGTAAAGAGAAATTTCCCTTTTTCTTCTTTGTTTGCACAGCTCCTGGGGTTCAGCTTTGGATTTGGCCCTACTTCTGCATGTAGGTCACCCTCTGTCATCTCTTCTTCACCCAGACAGGAGGGGGTTAAAGGAGAGGCTGAATTGGGGGCTCTGACTCACTCAGGTCCTGGGGAGGGAGGGGTACGGAATGCAGGGTGAGACTGCGCTGACATGATGTTGCAACAGCCTAAGGCATGCCTTGTGTTCTCCCAGAGAAGTTGTCCCTAGATCATGAGATGCTGGCAGTGGTGGGCTCCATAGGCTCCCGGGAGGGGAGGTGTGGATAGTGACTTGTGCTTGCACACAGGCTTCTTGGTGGCTGCAGCAGCAGGCTTAGCATTTCATGTCCGTCTCTGGTGTCTGTGCTGAGAGCTGTGGCTCACGCCTGTCTCTGAAGCTCATTTAGGCAGTGCTCTGAATCTCCTTTCCTTGCACACCCTGAAACAATGGTCTCTTGACTCTTAGGCATTCCATATTTTTTCCTGGACTCCCTCCCGGTTAGCTGAGCCACACTAGCCCCCTTCTAGTGTTGGCTGTGTGAACACAGCCAACCCCAGTCCTCTCCTTGGGATCTGATCTCTGAAGCCCTAGTCTTACCTCCCAGCCCCCACCCGCCCTGGTAAGTGAGCAGACAAGCCTCGCAGGCTGGTGAGTGCTGGCTGGCACTGACCCTCTGTGCGGGAATCTCTCAGCTTTGCCCTCTGCAATCCTGTTGCTGTGCTTTCCTCCATGGCTCTGAAGCTTCCCCACTGCCAAGCCTGTCTCCACCAGTGAAGGGGCTTCCTAGTGTGTGGAAACATTTCCTCCTTCACAGCTCCCTCCCAGAGATGGAGGTCCCATCCCTATTCTTTTGTCTCTGTATTTTCTTTTGCCCTAACCAGGTACGTGAGGAGTTTCTTGCCTTTTGGGAAGTCTGAGGTCTTCTGCCAGCTTTCAGTAGGTCTTCTGAAGGAGTTGTTCCACATGTAGATGTATTTTTGATGTATTTGGGAGGAGGAAGGTGATCTTCATGTCTTACTCCTCCACCATCTTGAAGGTCCTCCTCAATATGTTTTTATTCAAACATCACAAGTTGTCTGATGGGATATGGTTTCTTTGGAGACCATTGTTCATATGTTTTATATGTTTGTATTTACTTTTTTCTTGTCTGATGAATCCCTACCACATGAATAAACATATTGTTATTGCAATAAGATTTTACTATTATAAGTAGTTCCTGAAATAGGATGGGGGCACAAATAAATTTTAAAAATTAAATAAGTTAACAATACAATATTATTCAAGAAGTATACAACAAAATATGATTCCAGATAAAATTCCATTTGGTATAATGGCTATGAATATAGACATTGAAATTTTAAATATTAATTAAAGTAATTTTTTTATTTAAAAATTTTTATCAGTTCTTAACACTTCTTTCATGTAACATCAAATATTTTTAAAAGAATTTTCATTCATGGAGTAATGTATTCCTTAAGTGACATGACTGGGGAACAGAGTATTTTAATTCATTAAATTTTCATGGGAAATGAGTATTTTTACCTTACTAAGGAAACTGTCCAGACTGAGGGTGCTGGCATGGTTTGTTTGTTAAGAGATGTGCCTTTGAGCTTTCTTATACATGTGGATGTATCTCAGTTTTTTAGCTTTATAAGCACATCATCAACTACAAAATAAATTCTCTCTAAATAAGTATCATATACCTCCACTGTGGCCACTGTGGTTTAAAGGACTGGACTTAATTTGTTGTTGATCAAAACTAGAAAAATAGGACAAAATACATGTAGCTACTATTTTCAGGTCTGTTCTTGCAAGAAGGTAACTAATGAGGTTTCCTATTATATGTTGATTTCTGCATAACTGCATTTTTTAGATGAAGTATGAGAGGGAGGAATCCCAAAGTTCAGCGGATTCATGGAATTGAGGAGATGTCAGAGTACAGGGAGACTGAGGTCGTTGTAAATTGCAAGGCAGAGTTTTCGAAAGGAGGGAGTCACACAGCACACTGGTTGTTGCCTGGGGCCAGGCATGGGGCTGTTGATTGTTTGCTAAGGAGCACAAGAGATTGTTTTAGGAATAATGGTATCTTTCAATATACTGATGGTGATTACATGGGTATATACAATTTCAAAACCCATCAAAATATTCAATTAAAACTGATGCAGTTTACTGTATATATATTATACTGTGATAAATTTGGTTTTTAAAATCATTCAAAGTTGGGAAGAAACAATCAGAAGAGGAAAGTATTTAATTTTGGACTCTGAAACAATTTAATCCAAATACAGAAAAGCCCATTAATATCTAAATTGTATAGAATAACAAGAATTTTAATACAAGTCTACATGTACTAAGTGCTTACCATCTTATAAACTTTGCTTTCAGTACTTGATATGCATTAACTCAATCTTCAAAGGAAACCAGTGAGGTAGGGAATGTTATGATTCCCACTCTATAAATGAGGAAATTTAGCATAGGAAGGAAGCACCAAAGATTACCCAAGATTTCACCAACATTAAGTGGTGGGATCAGCATTCATTCCTTTGTATTCTGGCTGTTCTCTTAACCACTGTATGAATGCCTACACTGTTCTGTCTTATTAAGTGTTGGGCATACAGTGTTGAGCAGAACATATAATATGGTGAAAGAGTCAGAGATTAATTGAAGAGTGAACATACATATAGGGAAATGTCATCTAGGTAGTAATAAAATCCACTTAAAAACAAATTTAAGATATTATTTTGTAAATATGGAACTATAATTAATTATGGCAGTAAAATTTTTGCCACAATTACTGTGTTAACTGTGTCACTGTCAGTGACATTCTTAATTAGCAGAACATTTTTCTTCCCCAGAAAGTATTTTGGCAATGCATATTAAAATCTTAATATATAAAATAATGTATAACCAGTTATTCCATTGTAGGAACCTTAGCCTAAGAAAATATCAACTGGGAAAAATGAAAACTCTAAGAAGAAAGTGTTAATTGTGGTTTTCCTATGATAAAAAACAATGATAAATATTGTTTTACTCTGCCTAGAAAATTAAATATCCCTTAAATCATATCCATTAACATCATAGTTATGAAGGTTATTTAGAGACATGAGAACAGGCATGATTTAGTCACTAATTCAAGAAAGATATTATGTCAGTGACATTATTACGTTTTTATGGATTGAATGTGTCTCTCCCAAATTCATACATTGAAGTCTAATGCTCAGTACATCAGAATGTGATGTTATTTGCAGATAGGATCTTTACAGAATTAATCAAGTTAAAATGAGTTTAAAATGAATTAGTGTAAGTCCTAATCCAATATGACTGGTGTTCTTATAAAAGAGAAAAATTTGACATGAAGAGAAGATGATGTGAAGAGACACAGGGAGAAGATGGCTGTCCTCAAGCCAAGGAAAGGACCTGGAAGAGATCATTCCCTTAACATCCCTCAAAAGGGCTTTTAGGTTACAGAAATGTGAAACAAAAAATTTCTCTTTAAGTCACCAAATATGTGGTATTTTGCTATGGCCATGCTGGGAAACTAGTCCACATCCTTAGTTACAGAGCCTGATTGTGGCTGTTGACTGTTATTAGTGTTATTCACCAAATATAACTCTCTTCTGGCACATATAGGAGTCAGCTTCTTTCCTTTTGAGGATAGAGATGGTCATATCCTTTCTTTGTCAATGAAAGGTAAGCAGACATAACATATGTCACTTCAGGGAGATGGTTTAGGAGTCATTGTACACTTCATCATGCTTTCTCTTTTCCTCTGTCTTAGCAGCTGGTAATCTTAGAGACAATGACAGCTTTGTCAGTTAAAAGTGCACAAAACAGAGCCTCCAGCTGCTCCATGATGCATGTGTAGTGTGAAGATGAAATAAACCTGTGTTGGAAGACCTTCAAGATGGTGGAGGAGTAAGACATGGAGATCACCTTCCTCCCCACAAATACGTCAGAAATACATCTATATGTGGAACAACACCCACTGAACACCTACTGAATGCTGGCAGAAGACCTCAGACTTCCCAAAAGGCAAGACACACCCCATGTACTGGGGTAGGGCAAAAGAAAAAAAGAAAAAACAGAGACAAAAGGATAGGGACAGGACCTGCACCTCTGGGAGGGAGCTGTGAAGGAGGAAGTTTCCACACACTAGGAAGCCCCTTCACTGGCAGAGATGGGGGGTGGGGGAGGAAGCTTTGGAGCTACAGGGGAGAGTGCAGCAATAGGGGTGCAGAGGGCAAAGCAGAGAGATTCCCACACAGAGGACCAGTGCCAACCACCACTCACCAGCCTGAGAGGCTTGTCTGCTCACCCACCAGGGTAGGTGGGGGCTGGGGGCTGAGGCTCTGGCTTCAGGGGTCAGATCCCAGGGAGAGGACTGGGGTCGGCTGCATGACACAGCCTGAAAGGGGCTAGTGTACCACAGCTAGCTGGAAGGGAATCCAGGAAAATGTCTGCAACTGTCTAAAAGGAAAGTGACCATTGTTTCTCCTCAGGGTGCTCAAGGAGAGGGGATTCAGAGCACTGCCTAAAAGAGCTCCAGAGATGGGTGCAAGCCACGGCTATCAGCGCGGACACCAGAGACAGGCATGAAACACTGAGGCTTCTGCCGCAGCCACCAAGAAGCCCATGTTCAAGCACAGGTCACTATCCACACCTTGCAGGTGGGGACCTGGGAGCCTGTGCAGCCTGCCACTGCCAGGGTCCTGTGATCCTGGGACAACTTCCTCAGGAGACCACACCTCAGGCTGTTGGAATGTCATGCTGGCCTATGCCACCACAGGCTCACCCTACATTCTATACCCCTCCTTCCCCCCAGCCTGAGTAAGCCAGAGCCCCCTAATCAGCTGCTATTTTAACCCCGTCCTCTCTGAGTGAAGAACAGATGCCCTCAGGTGATCTAAATGCAGAGGTGAGGTCAAATCCACAGCTGAACCACAGGAGCTGTGCGAACAAAGAAGAGAAAGGGAAATCTCTCCCAGCAGCCTCAGGAGCAGCGGATTAAATCTCCACAATCAACGTGATGTACCCTGAATCTCTGGAATAACTAAATAGACAATGAATCATCCCAAAATTGAGGCAGTGGACTTTGGGAGCAGCTGTAGACGTGGGGTTTGCTTTCTGTATCTAATTTGTTTCTGGTTTTATGTTTACCTTAGTTTAGTACTTAGAGTTTATTATCATTGGTAGGTTTGTTTATTGATTTGGTTGCTTTCTTCCTTTTTTCTTTATATATAGACATATATATTTTTCCATTTCCTCTTTTTGTGAGTGTGTATGTTTCTTTGTGTCATTTTGTTTGTATAGTTTTGCTTTTACCATTTATCCTAGGGTTCGCTCTGTCCATTTTTTGTTGTTGTTGTTTTTGTTTTTTAAGTATAGTTGTTAGCGCTTGCTATCATTTTTTTTTTTTTTTTTTGGTTTGGTTGCACTCTTCTTTCTTTCTTTTTCTTTTCTTTTTTTGAAATTATGTTTTTTAAATTTTTAATAATTAAAAAATTTTTGCTTTTAATTCCTTCCTTCCTTCCTACCTTCATTTCTTCCTTTCTTTCTTACTTTTCTTCTGAGCCATGTGGCTGACAGGGTCTTTGTGCTCAGGCTGGGTGTCAGGCCTATGTCTCTGGGGTGGGAGAGTTGAGTTCTGGTTATTGGTCCACATAATTCCACATACTATCAAATGGTGAAGCCCTTCCAGATATCTCCATCTCACGCTAAGACCCAGCTCCACTCAATGACCAGCAAGCTACAGTGCTGGACACCCTATGCCACACAACTAGCAAGAGAGGAACACAACCACACCCATTAGCACAGAGGCTGCCTAAAATCTTAGTAAAGTAACAGACACCCCAAAACACACCACCGGATGTGGTCCTGCCCATTAGAAAGACAAGATTCAGCCTCATCCACCAGAACACAGGCACCAGTCCCCACAACTAGGAAGTCTACACAACCCACTGAACTAACCTTAGACACTGGGGGCAGACACCAAAAACAACAGGAACTACGAAGTGGCAGCCTAAGAAAAGAAGACCCACAAACACAGTAAGTTAAGCAAAATGAGAAGACACATGGCAGATGGAGAAGCAAGTTGAAAACCCACCAGAAAAAGCAAATAAAGAGGAAATAGGCAGTCTACCTGAAAAAGAATTCAGAATAATGATAATAAAGATGATCCAAAATCTTGGAAATAGAATGGCGAAAATACAAGAAATGTTTAACAAGGACCTAGAAGAACTAAAGAGCAAACAAACAATGATGAACAACACAATAAATGAAATTAAAAATTCTCTAGAAGGAATCAATAGCAGAATAACTGAGGCAGAAGAACAGGTAAGTGACCTGGAAAATAAAATAATGGAAATAACTACTGCAGAGCAGAATAAAGAAAAAAGAAGGAAAAGAATTAAGGACAGACTCAGAGACCTCCAGGAAAACATTAAATTCACCAACATTTGAATTATAGGGGTCCTAGAAAAAGAAGAGAAAAAGAAAGGGACTGAGGAAATATTTGAAAAGATTATAGTTGAAAAATTCCCTAATATGGGAAAGGAAATAGTTAATCAAGATCAGGAAGCATAGAGGGTCCCATACAGGATAAATCCAAGGATAAACATGCCAAGACACATATTAATCAAAGTATCAAAAATTAAATACAAGGAAAAAAAATAAAAGCAGCAAGGGAAAAACAAAAATAACATACAAGGGAATCCCCATAAGTTTAACACCTGATCTTTCAGCAGAAAGTCTGCAAGCCAGAAGGGAGTGGCAGGACATATTTAAAGTGATGAAAGAGAAAAAATCTACAACCAGTATTACTCTACCCAGAAGGATCTCATTCAGAATTGACAGAGAAATTAAAATCTTTACAGACAAGCAAAAGTTAAGAGAATACAGCACCACCAAATCAGCTTTACAACAAATGTTAAAGTAAATTCTCTAGGCAGGAAACAAAAGAGAAGGAAAAGACCACAGTAACAAACTCAAAACAATTAAGAAAATGGTAATAGGAAAATACATATCGATAATACCTAAAAGTAAATTGATTAAATGCTCCAACCAAGAAACAGAGACTGGCTGAATGGATAAAAAACTAGACCCATATATATGCTGTCTACAAGAGACACACTTCAGACCTAGTGACACATACAGACTGAAAGTGAGTGGATGGAAAAAGATATTCCATGCAAATGGAAATCAAAAGAAAGTGAGAGTAGCAATTCTCATATCAGACAAAATAGACTTTAAAATATAAAGACTATTACAAGAGACAAAGAAGGACACTACATAATGATCAAGGGATCAACCCAAGAAGAAGATATAAGAATTGTACATATTTATGCACTCAATTGCAGAACCTCAATACATAAGGCAAATGCTAACAGCCATAAAAGGGGAAATTGACAGTAACACAATCAGAGTGGGGGCTTTTAACACCCCACTGTCACCAATGGACAGATCATCCAAAATGAAAATAAATAAGGAAACACAAGCTTTAAATGATACATTAAACAAGATGGACTTAATTGATATTTACAGGACATTCCTTCCAAAATAACAGAATACACTTTCTTCTCAAGTGGTCATGGAACAGTCTCCAGGATAGATCATATCTTGGGTCACAAATCAAGCCTTGGTGAATTTAAGGAAATTGAAATTGTACCAAGTATCTTTTCCAACTGCAATGCTATGAGACTAGATATCAATTACAGGAAAAAAAAACTGTAAAAAATACAAACACATGGAGGCTAAGCAATACATTACTTAATAACCAAAAGATCACTGAAGAAATCAAAGAGGAAATAAAAAATAACTGGAAACAAATGACAATGAAAACACGATGACCCAAAACCTATGGGATGCAGCAAAAGCAGTTCTAAGAGGGAAGTTTATAGCAATACACTGCTACCTCAAGAAACAAGAAAAATCTCAAATAAACAACCTAACCTTACACCTAAAGCAATTAGAGAAATAAGAACAAAAAACCCCCAAAGTTAGCGGAAGGAAAGAACTCATAAAGATCAGATCAGAAATAAATGAAAAAGAAATGAAGAAAACAATAGCAAAGAACAATAAAACTAAAATCTAGTTATTTGAGAAGATAAACAAAATTGATAAGCCATTAGCCAGACTCATCTAGAAAAAAACGGAGGAGACTGAAATCAATAGAATTAGAAATGAAAAAGGAGAAGTAACAAATGACACTGCAGAAATACAAGAGATCATGAGAGATTACTGCAAGCAAGATTACTACAAGCAAGATTACAAATATATGGCAATAAACAAGAAAAACCTGGAAGAAAAGGCCAAATTCTTAGAAAAGAACAACCTTCTGAGACTGAACCAGGAGAAATAGAAAATATAAACAGGCCAATCCAAAGCACTGAAATTGAAACTGTGATTAAAAATCTTCCAACAAACAAAAGCTCAGGACCAGATGGCTTCACAGACGAATCCTCACATCTAAAGAAGAGGTAACAGTTATCCTTCTAAAACTCTTCTAAAGTATATCAGAGGGAGGAACACTCACAAACTCATTCTACGAGGCCACCATCACTCTGATACTAAAACCAGACAAAGATGTCACAAGAAAATAACACTACAGGCTAATATCACTGATGAACAGAGATGCAGAAATCGTCAAAAAAATACTAGCAAACAGAATCCAACAGCACATTAAAAGGATCGTACACAATGATCAAGTGGGCTTTATGCCAGGAATGCAAGGATTCTTCAATATATGCAAATCAATCAATGTGATAAACCATGTTAAGAAACTGAAGGAGAAAAACCATACGATCATCTCAATAGATGCAGAAAAAGCTTTAGACAAAAGTCAACACCGATTTATAATAAAAACCCTCCAGAAAGTAGGCATAAAGGAAAGTTATCTTAACATAATAAAGGTCATATATGACAAACCCACAGCCAAAATCATTCTCAATGGTGAAAAACTGAAACCATTTCCAGACAATGTTTTCCACTCTCACCACTATTATTCAACATAATTTTGGAAGTTTTAGCCACGGCAATCAGAGAAGAGAAAGAAATAAAAGGAATCCAAATTGGAAAAGAAGTAATACTGTCACTTTTTGCAGATGACATGATACTATACATAGAGAATCCTAAAGATGCTACTAGAAAACTACTAGAGCTAATCAATGAATTTGGTAAAGTAGCAGGATATACAAAATTAATGCATAGAAATCTCTTGCATTCCTATACACTAATGATGAAAAATCTGAAAGTGAAATTAAGGAAACACTTCCATTTACCACTGCAACAAAAGAATAAAATACCTAGGAATAAAGTACCTAGGGAGACAAAAGACTTGTATGCAGAAAACTATAAGACAGTGATGAAAGAAATTAAAGATGATAGAAACAGATGGAGAGATATACCATGTTCTTGGATTGGAAGAATCAACATTGTGAAAATGACTATACTATCCAAAGCAATATACAGATTCAATGCAATCCCTATCAAACTATCAATGGCATTTTTTACAGAAATAGAACAAAAATTTTCACAGTTTCTATGGAAACACAAAAGACCCTGAAGAGCCAAAGCAATCTTGAGAAAGAAAAACGAAGCTGGAGGAATCAGGATCCCAGACTTCAGACTATACTACAAAGCTACAGTAATGAAAAGAGTATGGTACTGGCACAAAAACAGAAATATAGATCAATGGAACAGGATAGAAAGCCCAGAGATAAACCCAAGTACATATGGTCACCTTATTTTTGATAAAGGAGGCAAGAATATACATTGGAGAAAAGACGGCCTCTTCAATAAGTGGTGCTGGGAAAACTGGACAGCAACATGTGAAAGTTTGAATTAGAACACTACCTAACACCATACAGAAAAATGAACTCAAAATGGATTAAAGACCTAAATGTAAGGCCAGACACTATAAAACTCTGAGGAAAACATAGGCAGAACACTCTATGACATATATCACAGCAAGATCTTTTTTGACCCACCTCCTAGAGAAATGGAGATAACAAAAATAAACAAATGGGACCTAATGAAACTTAAAAGCTTTTGCACAGCAAGGAAACCATAAACAAGATGAAAAGACAACCCTCAGAATGGGAGAAAATATTGGCAAATGAAGCAATTGACAAAGGGTTAATCTCCAAAATTTACAAGAAACTCATGCAGCTCAATATCAAAAAAGGAACAACCCAATCCAAAAATGGGCAGAAGAGCTAAATAGACATTTCTCCAAAGAAGGTATACAGATTTCTAACAAACAAATGAAAGAATGCTCAACATCATTAATCATTAGAGAAGTGCAAATCAAAACTACAATGAGATATCACCTCACACCAGTCAGAATGGGCATCATCAGAAATCTACAAACAATAAATGCTGGAGAGGGTGTGGAGAAAAGGGAACACTCTTGTACTGTTGGTGGGAATGTAAATTGATACAGCCACTATGGAGAACAGTATGAAGGTTCTTTAAAAAACTAAAAATAGAACTACCTTACGACCCAGCAATCCCATTACTGGGCATATACCCAGAGAAAACCATAATTCAAAAAGAATCACGTACCACAATATTTATTGCAGCTCTATTTACAATAGCAGGACGTGGAAGCAACCTAATATCCATTGACAGATGAATGGACAAAGAAGATGTGGCACATATATACAATGGAATATTACTCAGCCATAAAAAGAAACAAAATTGAGTTATTTGTAGTGAGGTGGATGGACTTAGAGTCTGTCATACAGAGTAAAGTAAGTCTGAAAGAGAAAAACAATTACTGTATGCTAACACATATATATGGAATCTAGAAAAAAAATGGTTCTGAAGAAGTTAGGGGCAGGACAGGAATTAAGACACAGATATAGAGAATGGACTTGAGGACATGGGGAGGGGGAAGTGTAAGCTGGGATGAAATGAGAAAGTGGCATGGATTTATATATACTACCAAATGTAAAATAGCTAGTGGGAAGCAGCCGCATAGCACAGGGCGATCAGCTCGGTTCTTTGTGACCACCTAGAGGGGTTGGATAGGGAGGGTGGGCGGGAGGGAGATGCAAGAGGGAAGAGATTTGGGGATATATGTATATGTATAGCTGACTCACCTTGTTATAAAGCAGAAACTAACATACCACTGTAAAGCAATTATACTCCAATAAAGATGTTTAAAAAAAACAAACAAAAAAACCTGAGTTGACTTAAGCCACTGATATTTGAGTGTTCTTTGTTAATTGAAGCCAAACCTAACACATCTCAGTTAAAAGACTAGTAGGGCACAGGCTTTGCTTACAAGCAAAGTCATTCTGAGAGCTGTAGAAATAATCAGATGATTATAATTGAATATGAAAAAATGCCCTGACAAAAGTATTCAAAGAATTTTATGGGCACATATAAAACAGTCACTTAACCTGGACTAGGAAAATTTCCTGAAGGGAGGTGACACATAAGCTTAGTCTTGAAAGGCAAATAGGAATTAGCAGAAGAAAATGAAGTCAGATGACATGTGTACAAAGGTGAGAATTGCAAATTTTGTGTTATGTTGAAATGAATATATGAGGGTCAAATGAGTAGAAGTGATGTTTGGGCAGGATAAGTTGACAGGGTCCAGGTCTGAGGAACTCTTTTTACCATGCTTTGAAGGCTCTATATTACTTTCTCATGTATCTTCCCTAGGCAATGAAATGTTCACAAAAGAATGAAAAAGTCAATTATCTTTACAGTTTTGAAATTGAAAAACTGAAAGTATTATATACCTATGATTGCAGTTATGTAAAATATAAACATGGATAATTGAAAAGTAATATGCAAAAATGGTTATGTGAGAGTAGTATGAACATAGGTAAATGGTGTTGCCTAGTTAAAATGTTATTATATTGTGCATTCAATTAAAAGGAAAGTTAATATAATGGTCTGACTAGGTAAGAAAAATAAAACTAAAAATATTTTTCCCCAAATCTTAAAAACCTATGGGAAATGAAAATATAGGTTTACAAAATGCAGTTAAAGATCTGATGGGAAAGGACTTCTTAAGATAAGCAGCACAAATGAGATGAAATGAGCTTTCTGTAGCTCTCTTGCTAGGAAAATTAACTTATACAAAAAGCAGAATAAATATTTTAAAAGACTATATTTCCAGATTGAAAATTCAGAGAGGGAAATTTTTAAAAAATGAAAAAGAAAGCCTAGTAAACAGAAATCTATGAAAGATATGCCTTCAAGTTTTCTGTTCTCTGGTTATCTAATCAAACACGAATCCAGGTACTGCTGTGAAAGGAGTTTTCAGATGAAACTAAGGTCACTAAATCAACTGACATTAAAATATGAAGATTAGATTATCAAGGTGGATCCAATGTAATCACTTGGGCCCTTAAAAGCTAAAGAGTAGGCCAGAAGAGAGTGAGAGGTGGAGGTTTCGGAAAGGGAAACAGAATAGATATCTGAAGCATGAAAAAGACTCAATTCTTCAGTTTGCTTTGAAGATGGAGGAGAGATGGGCATGACCAGGGAATGTGGGCAGCTTCCAGAAGCTAAGTGCAGCTACTGGCCCACAAGGTAAAGAAAAGCCTTAGTCCTATACCTACATGGAACTGAATTCTGTCAACAACCTGAGTGAATCTAGAAGTGGATGTATCCCTAGAGCCTCCAGAAAGGGATGCAACCCCATCAGTATCTTGATGTCAGCCTCATAAGACCTGAAGAAAATGGCACAGATGAACCCACTGGATTTCTGAACTAAAGAACTGAGATAATAAATTTGTGTTGTCTTAAGCCACTAAGTTTGTGTCAGTTTGTTACAGTAGCAATACAAAACTAATCACTTATAAAAGAAAATGTGAAATAAGATGGTAGGGAGATTGTGAAACACACGTTTCAGTCTTTAATTTATAAGTTGAAATATACTGTAATGATCAAGTCTGTAGATTCTGGAGCCAGATGGCCTGGGATCAAATTCTAGTTCCATCACTATTTGTGTGGCCTTGGGCAAGTCTCTGTCCCTCAATTTCTTCATCTGTATAATGGGGATAATAATAGTTCTTACTGTAGGTTATTAAATTATTATATGCAGGGTTCTTAGGATAGTGTCTAGCATGTGGAAACTTCTGCATAAATGTTAACTAGAGTTGTTCAATTTGAAAGGATTAAAGTTTAACCCAGGTGTTGGCAAGTCCATGGACTGTTTTGTATGGGCTAAGAACTAAGAGTGTTTTTATTTTTTAGACAATGTTTTCAGACCCATAGGTTAAGGTTACCTATTAAAAGATATTTCAGATTGGATAAATAAAAATAAAAATTTAACTGTTTACAAAAAACACATCTAAAACAAAATGACACCGAAATGTTGAAAATAAAGGATGAAAAAAGAATTACCAGAGATATGTAAAAAAATTAATTGAAGCAATGATGTTAGATATAAAGATAATTAATAGTAACATTATCAAAATGGATAAAGAAGAATTTAAAATATAAATTTTTTAAAACATAATTTTGTTTGTTCAATAAAACTACCTAGTAGATTACCAGAATTTATTTATTTTTCTATTGTTGAACATTTAGTTTGTTTCTAATTTTTTGCTATTTTAGATAAGGCTACAATGAACATCTTTGTACATAAAACTTTTACCATTCATTGGATTCTTCCACTAGGATACATTTCCAGAAGTGTATTATTAGGTATGAAAGCATAAAGCATAACCGTTCTAAGATTTCTGATACTATTTCCAAATTGTCAAAACTGAAACAGGAGGGAAGGGGGCAGGGCACAACCTTAAGAAGAATGACATAGCCATAGGACGTAACAAAAACTTATTAGAACTAACTAGGTCCAAGACGGCAGAATATTCGACTTCCAGTGGACCTTGGGCCTCATTATATGTTCACTGTAATACATTAGCATAAGCTGACACACCCATCAGCACCATGACAGTTCCGAGGCTGAACATCAAAGATTAAAAAGTGCGGGCTTCCCTGGTGGCGCAGTGGTTGAGAGTCCGCCTGCTGATGCAGGGGACACGAGTTCGTGTCCCGGTCCGGGAAGATCCCACATGCTGCGGAGCGGCTGGGCCTGTGAGCCATGGCCGCTGAGCCTGCGCGTCCGGAGCCTGTGCTGTGCAACGGGAGAGGCCACAACAGTGAGAGGCCCGCGTACCGCAAAAAAAATAAAAATAAAAATTGGGAGGCAGCCCAATTCCTGGAAATCTCAACCCCTTCCTTCAAATAGTTGGAATAATCCTCCCACCCATTACCTTATGAAATTACCCATTCCGTAAAAACGAACTGCCCCATATTTCAGGGCCTCTTCCCTTCTGAGATGGCCCATACTCTGTAGAGTATGTTTTTCTCTAAATAAATCCACTTCTTACCTATCACTTTGTTTCTCACTGAATTCTTTCTGAGATGAGACATCAAGAACCTAAGCTTCATTAAGTCCTGAGACCAGGTGTGTGATCTCAATGAAAAGATATTGGGTTCAAGTCCCAATCTGAGTTGAATGGTTTCAAAATAATTGTACTAATTAGTACTCCAACCGCATAAATTAATCTTTTTAAAATACAGCTTTATTGGACTATAATTGCTTCACAATGCTAGTTAGTTTCTGTTGTACAACAAAGTGAATCAGCCATATGCATACATATGTCCCCATATCCCCTCCCTATCCCACCCTTCTAGGTCATTGCAAAGCACTGAGCTGATCTCCCTGTGCTATGCTGCTGCTTCCCGCTAGCTATTTTACATTTGGCAGTGTATATATGTCACTGCTACTCTCACTTTGCCCCAGCTTCCCCCTCACCCCCGTGTCCTCAAGTCCCATTCTCTCTCTCTCTTTTTTTTTTTTTTTTTTTTTTTTTTTTTTGCGGCCTCTCCCGTTGTGGAGCACAGGCTCCGGACGTGCAGGCTCAGCGGCCATGGCTCACGGGCCTAGCCGCTCCACGGCATGTGGGATCTTCCCGGACCGGGACACGAAACCGTGTCCCCTGCATCGGCAGGCAGACTCTCAACCACTGCGCCACCAGGGAAGCCCCATTCTCTCTTAGACTTTGAATTTTTTCTGAAATGATTCTGTTACTGGCAAGAATCGTTAGGTGAGTAATATATATTTTCAATTCCTCTTAATGTTTTAGAGAAGTGCTTCTCAAATTTCAATATGCATACAAATTACCCCCCCCCCCATCATGTTACAACATATTGATAGAACCTGATGTAGTACATCTGGGGTGAAGCCTAAGACTCTCTTTTCTAACAAGCTCTCAAATTGCTCTGATGCTGCTGGTTTGATTGCCTGTGAGTAGGAAGGCTTGAGGCTTAAGCTGCCATAGAGAAGGAAGTAGGAAAGTCTTTCCTGAGTTTTAAAAATGAAGCAAGTTTGAAAAATCTAACTTTGAAAGAATGTTCCAAGCAAAATAATCTCCCAAAATTATCTCAGTCAGATAAAAGATCAGGAAAATAATATGATAATCAGGAAAAGCTTGTTAGTAATATCCCCACACCATGAATGTACATATAAACATCTATTTACATATATGACATATTTTACATATTTATCATTTTAGTCTTAAAATAATCCTATTATTACTAATCCTTTCTAAGTTTAAAAAGGCATCAGTAACATGACATTTCCTGAGTCATTAAGTATTTTTATAAAACATGCTTTCCAATGCTAGCAGAGTACTCTAGTTCATGAATATGTGAAGATTTATTTAGTTAGTTGCATTATTTATACATTGGATTTGTTTCCAGTTTTGCCTATATAATTCTCCAGTAGCCATTCTTGTATATACATTTTATGTGTATATTTTATTTTATTTTATTTTTATCTTGGACTAAGTTTCTAACTTTCCTAGAGGAAGTTTCCATAGTAGTATTCATTTCTGGATCAAAATATAAACATTCCTTTTTAAGGCTCTGATAAGTGTTATGAACTCACCTCACTGACATTGGATATATGCTTATGTCTAAAAGGGTACCAATCTGAACATGAGTGATGACCTCATGATTTGAATTTTACTTATTATTATTATTTTAATGAACGAAACCAGTTGATATCAAATAAGTCAAGAAATGTATCTGAAGGGGCATCAACCTATTTTAGCCAAATGGCTTATTTGTTAGTTTTTTGTATTTGCTAAAATACCAGAGATGTTGATGATCTAGGTACAAGAGGTATTTATTATGGTACAAACTCCTTCTTCAGGGCAAAGATCTTCAACTAAGATGGAAATCAAAAGATCCCTATGCTTTAGATTTAGAGCTGCATGTCTTTGGAATGTTTTAGTAAATCCTTCTACAGTGGTTTGAGAATATTTTCCTTTCCTTTTGGGTGCATAGTTTCATTTTAGCTTATGGGAAAAGGCCTAAAAACAGCTTATGGGAAAAGGCCTAAAAACACGGTTCCAATCAGGTTCTAAATATAAGCTTCCAATTTGGCCAACTTCTGATCACAGAGATACTTAAACAAAACAAAACAAAACAAAACAAAACAAAACAAAACACCTTTTAAATACCTTGTCAAGTTTCAGCCAGGGGAAACAGTAGGTATTCTTGGCAGTATTGAACAACCCCATGCACACAAGAGGGGTCCCCAACAGGGTGCAAAAGCTACTATTCTCCCAGGATTCAGAGCCACTCTCAAAGATAACCAAAAGAAAGAAAGACTTAAGACACTTCCCGTGAGAGCTGGAAGCAGTCAGTAGGACCCCAGCTATAAATGGAGGGCAACCCACATTTTTGTCCAGCCATAGTTTGAGGGACCCCAAACTGACAGCTGCCAAGCCAAGTTCTTACACAAACAAGAAGGCAAGAAAGGATTGATAAATGATGTGTTCTTTCTGCCAATATGAATTTGGAAAGAAAGAGACAATGTGAAATTTTACCTTCTTCTCTTGACCAGACACCACAGATAGAGATCTGGGAGTGCTGACTTCCGTAGGAATTCTTACCCTTTGCCAGCTTCTGCCGGTTTTGCCAGGATGCCATCTGTAGGCTCCAGAGTCAGTGGATTGTCCCAGCGGGTCTCATTCTGGTCACCAGAACCTGTAGAGGAGGAAAAATAATTTTCCTTTTACCCTCTAAAGTGTGTGCCTGACTGAGACCTCTTTTTCTTTAGGGCATCTTTTAAATGGATAAGCTTATCTCAGATGGTTATAAGTTCTCCAGTGCGGCCATTGTAACTGAATTTTATCTTTGGTAAGTTTAACCTCTGTAGAACCAAAACTAAAATGGAGTCACTTATGTTGGGGACAAAATGGAGCTGGCCAACACAGGAGCATTTAAGAAAGTTAGGTAACAAAACTTTACCTAACAGAAGTTGCAGGAATTTGCAGTTCTTAGAAATCAGCAGAGGATGACAGGCAGTCCCCAAATGCCAAGTCTGTTTATGCCCTCTCTGGACGTTTCTGTCCCGTGACTAGGCTATACTTCCCCAAATAGGAAAAAAGACCATCAGGCCTCCCATCCGCTGAAAAAACCAACTCTCGAAGTTACTCCATAAAAAGCCACAAATCTGTGAGCCGCTGGGAACACGTTGCCTTCATAGCCCTAAGTTTGCCTGCTTGTAGGTCAAAACCTTTGCAATAAACTCATTTTTTTTTTTTGCTTGTTTTACTCATAGTGCAGTTCGGCTTTTGATGCCTACTTGTTCAGCCTTAAAACAAAACTTTGTTCACCTGGGCCTCACACTGGACCCAGTCCGGTTTCTCAGTCGGACCGGGTCCAGGAACGGACCCGGTCCGACTCCGGCTGGTTTCCTGCCTGAAGCCGGAAAAAGAAAGGCTGCAAAAACATCTGAAAGCTCAGAACGAAAAGGCGCTAAGAATCCAGGATCCCATAGGGATTTACCCGCCACCCCACAGGCTTCAGGCCCAAAGGTACCTACACCTTCTCGGTCATTGTTTCTGAGGGGCTGTCTGGGGTCTTACTAGGTTCCTTCTGATACCAGAACTGTTTAAGATTAACTGACCCATATTACAAATTTTAAGAGTTTTGGGTTTTTCTTTTTCTTTTTTTTTTTTTTTTTGGTGGTACACGGGCCTCTCACTGCTGTGGCCTCTCCCCTTGCGGAGCACAGGCTCCGGACGCGCAGGCTCAGCGGCCATGGCTCACGGGCCCAGCCGCTCCGCGGCACGTGGGATCCTCCCGGACCGGGGCACGAACCCGTGTCCCCTGCATCCCAAGGCGGACTCCCAACCAAAAATCAATTCTGATAGAGCAGCGCTGAACTACAAGTGGTCAGGCAGGCCCGCAACTGTGATTTTATTTCGTCCTTCACTTACTATTGGTTAGGTTGTGTATTTTCACCCCTACTGCCCAGCCCCTTATACCACTAATTACATATTAATCTATTTTGTTTGGGGATAATTTCCTCTCACGTTATTTGCTTTTTGTTATTGATTTGTGAGAATTTACTTTATAGTAATAATACGAGGTCTCTCTCCTAAAAGTTGCAAGTGGTTTTTCACTGATGATTGTGTTTTTTTTCCTTTGTTTCTGAGAATGTTTGACCTAAAATATTTCACATTTCCTAGATTCTAAAAATCCATCTCTTATATTATAGCTTCTTCCTTTGCTTTTATGATTAGGTACACTTTCCTTTCCTTCTAAGCAAACAAAAGTAAAATCTATTCTTTCAGTGATGAAATAGTTTTACTTTTTAGTATTTCACATTTTATACAGAGGGTGATACTTTTACCCTTCAGATCCAGTTATCTCGGCACTTTTTTATTTGGAACTTCATCCTATCCTTATTGATTTAAAAATTCTCCATCTATCCCATTAGAAATAAAACATTGAATTTTGAAATATTTTCTCTAATTCAACAAAAATATGTGTGAAACACTTTGTTTTTATAGGGCAGTCATTGAGATTTTTTAATCCCTACCAAATATTTTGCAAGATCTCTGACTTTTGAGTTAAAAAGTTTCTCCATCGTTTTTGAAAGTTCAACAGGATCTTGAATACTGAATCATTTTGCAACTGTTTATAAAAATCTAACTTTTTGAGTTATATTTCATATCCTAAATCCTGTCCTTACTTGAATTTTTGTGGTCTTAAAACAAATGTACATTCTTCTTAGTTTCCAGATATATATTTTTATGGAGAGCAAATTATATAAAGTTCATGTGCAAGGTCAGTAAGTTTCTTTTTGTTTCCCATAATAAAATTCACTTTTAAAATATTTACTTAATTTTACAGCAAAATATATTTCAATTAAAATATAATAAAATAATATGTAGCAAATATTGTAATACAGAGGACAATAGTATTTTTAGTTACAGAAAATTTGATTCATCTTTATTTTATTTTTTTTTTTTGCCGCTCCGGGGCATGTGGGATCTTCCCGGACCGGGGCGCGAACCCGCGTCCCCTGCATCGGCAGGCAGGCTCTCAACCACTGCGCCACCAGGGAAGCCCTTAATTCATCTTTAAAAATCAGGTCTCACAGATTAAACTAGATATATATTTAAAATCCATTTTCTAATAAAAACAAACAGGTTTTCCTCTTTTACTGTTCCCTCATCATCCCAAAGTAATACATCTGAATTTGATACATTGATTGGTTCATTGAAATTGAGCTCTTCAGTAGATAATGTTTAAATATCAATCGCCTTATGAATATTTAAATTTAAGAAATGTCAAATTAAAGGCTTGCTCATCTTAATTACTTTTAAGAGTTCTTCAGATATATCAGATAAAATAAGATCATACTTGGCAGTTTAAAACTCTTAAAAGGCTGGTCTTAGCATAGTAATACTCCAAAATATTCAAGGGGAACATATTCAACTATAATGTTACCTTTGGGTTTATTAAAAGAAAGCTGCTTTGATCTCAGCAAAACCTGTTATATTTAACTTTAACAACATTTTCCAATTAACTCTTGATTTAATATACTGGACTTAATTCTAAGCTAATGCAGTGGAATGAAAAATCAATTGTATTAAGCAGTTTTATTTTATGATTAAAATAAGTATCGATATAGTGGTAATTTTTGTTACATTCCGTTTCTGACTGATTACATTTAATTTTTGAAGAACCCCAAAGGCACTTTTGTGATATATTTTTCACTTTTCAGACAAATATTTAATACTTTGAATTTTGAAGCACTACATTAAATCTGTAATCTAAATGATACCCACATACAATTTAGCTTAATGGGTAAATTTTATTTCATAAATATATTCTCCTTAAAAAGGAATCCAACTGAGTCCTTGAAAAAGCAATGTCTTCTATTGCCTTTAAATATGATTTAGTTCATCAACATGTTATATATACATATATATCTGAAGTTATTTGTTTACCAAGTTTATCTATTGACTATAAGAACATCAATGTTCACTGAATAGTGTATACTGAACCCTTTCTAATTTTTGAGCGTAGATTAAGGGGGATGGGTGCATATAAGAGAACAAAGTAACTGCCATGAAGGAGCTTATTGCAATATCATATCTGTAGCTTATTCTTCATATAGTTATAGATATAGATATAGATATAGATATAGATATAGATCTGTTTGAAAATGCCCAGAAGCAGCCTGACCAAACTCAGTGAAAAATGTAGGGTCATAATGTTTTCCAGAGGCAATTTGGTTTTCTTTATGAAGTAGCGGAGGTAGAGTTAACTTCTTCAAGGGCATTTTAGCTATCCAGTTCCTCTGTCCTAATCCACATCTACATCTTATCTACATACTACTCCCCTTTCCCTCTCACACACAGCCTAGAATTATTGATACCTTCAGCTTTTTACTCTGTTCATCTGTTTGACTCTAGTTTCTAACCTTATTTCTCATCTCCCTGACACTCACAGATAATTTGACTTATTTTGCCACAGGTCTTCGATCCCAGACTTCATAAAGGATATGCACGTCATCTGTCTTGCTTGGTTTCTTTCTACCTCTCACCTTTACAAATCACAACCCATCCCTCAACTTGCCCCAGGACTCGGATTCCCACCATATCTAGTGGGATTCCCACCATATCTATTCCAACCATATCTAATTAGCTCCCACAGATTTTTTGACAATAAAAGAGATAGCCATAATAAATCAGTCTTGGCTGAATTAGAATTAGAATATTTTTCCTCTCTTTACATGATTTTCTAAGCAGTCATCAAATTCCTAAAGTTTGAATTTCTTAATTCTCTTCTAAAGGACTCATTTTTGTTCTACCTTCTTTTTCTTTTAAATGAAAAGTACAAAGCATACTAGAAAACACCTATGTTTCGTTTTCATAGAAATTAACAAATGTTAGAATATTGTTACTGTCAATTTTTATAAAAGAATAAACCATCTTATGTGAAGTTGAAATCCATTATATAACTTACACCAGGCCCGTTCCATTCTCTCTTGGATATATTATCTATACTCAGTGTCCCCATTCTTGTCTTTTGTTCGTCCTTAACATTACTCCTGTTTGGTTTTTGCCCCATCACTTCACATAACTGTTCTTTTCAAAGTCACAATAACTTCTAAGTTGCTAAGCCAGGGGGAAAATCTCAGTCTCTTTTTAAGTAATCTAGCAGCATCATTTGATACATTTGATCACACCTGTCTCCTTGAACACATTAATTTCTTAGCTTTCAGCATATCACACACTATTAGTTTTCCCCCTGTAAACTCAATCGCGCTTCCTTGTTCATTTTCTTCTCCTGGATCTCTTAAAATTGGAGTGACCTTGTCATCTTTTCTAATTATACTCACACATTTGTTTTTTTCATTCAATCCAATGGTTTTAAATAAAATTATAGACTCATAATCTCTTATTTTTTAAATTCATCCTTCTTTCCCCCAAACTTGACTTCTACACGTGGATATCTTATTGCCATCTCAAACTTGTATGCTAAGTGGAACTCCTAATCTTCTCCCTAAACCTGCTGTACCCACAACCTTCCCCATATCAGTTAATGACAACTTCCTTTTAGTTGCAAGTTAGAAGTTAGATCCTGAATCTAACTTTGATTTTTATTTCTCTCACATTCCATATTAAACCCACTAGGAGAACTTGTGGCTCACCTTCAATACACTTCTGACCACACCTCTGTACCTCCATCTCTATTACCTCTAAGGTAATGTATATATTATATATATACCTATATATCTATCTATCTATATATATAAAATATATATACCTCTAAGGTATCACTTTCTCACTTTTATAGCAATATCCTTCTAACATGTCCACTGTCCATGTCATCTAGTCACAGCAGCTACAGTGATTCCTTTAAAATAAAACTTAGGGGACATTACTTCTTTGCTCAAAACTCTTCCTTTACTCTAAAAGCCAAAGTCATTACAATAGCCTACAAAGCCCTACAAAATTTTGTTCCTTCTCCCATCTCTGCACTTGACAACTTCCCAGCTTACACGCTTTTCTCTATTCACAGACATATTCCCACTTTTTGCACTGGCTGTTCATTGTGCCTGAAATTCCCTTGTGCCAGATGTCTGCATTGCTGTCTCCCTGTGGCAGATTGTTATGGTTGCCAAACATTCTTTGCTTTGAAAAGGTTTTTGCTACCCCATTGGGATGTATGACTGATCTGCCTAATGAAATGAACAGTGATATATGCCTCTCCAAAGTAGAAGCTTTAAGAGCTGGGAAACAGAAGAAAAGCAAACTATACTTTTGAAAGAGTTGTACTGCCAAAGGAGTCATTAGTCTGGATTTAAAATACACTGTGACTCCTTGAGACTTAACTTTGGGTCCCCACTTTCCACAGACAGAAAGGAATGTGAGAAAGCTGTGTAGCCCTCAGGGAGAATATTTTCTTCAGTGTTGTCTTCAGATGAGAACTTAGGAGACACAGAAAAGGAAAATCTCCTGGAGGGAGCGACACATACCAAAAGAACATCGGACTAGGATTTACTTCAAAGTAATGCAAGCTGAGCCTAATTAAGGAACATTCTCTTCCTCCAGGGTGGGGGCCCTTTGTAATTTCTCCCTGGGGAGATTTCAGATGATGTCTGTTTTCTATTCTCACCCTGTTTCAATGGGAATGTTTATTGTGGTCAGTCTGTCTGTATTCCACCACTCTGTGTGATGTGTGTTGGACAGATAACTTGACTATTCAGTTCTTGGATCTTTGGATCAGGAAAAGCTAATTATGGGCCTGATCTAAAGACTACCATATCATGGACTTTGAGCATGATAGCACAATTAGGTTGGTTTTTTGTGTGTGGGTGAGGCAAGTGTATTTCATGTGAGAAGGAGAGGGAAACAAGATGTATTATTGCTTCCAATTACTCCTGACACTCCTGTGCGATGAGTACTCCTACTCCATTGATATCGGGTTTGGCCAAGTGACTTGCTTGGGGCAATAAAAAGTGAATGGAAGTGGCATGTTAGTCCACTTCCATAGGGCATTTTGTGGTTCCTCCATTCATTTTCTCTCCTACTCTGACATGGGATTGGCATGCTCCAGATAGAGGCTGCTTTTCTCATCTGTTTCCTGAATTTACAACAACTTGAAGCAGTGCCACAGCTGATCCATGAAGGTCATGCCATGTACCTGGGGAATACACACCAGTTTTTCTAAACCATGGTGACTTGGGGGTGGTTAACACAGCATAACTCAGTGAAAGCCAAATGATAAACTAATATTCCTTGAAGTCTTTGCTCAGATGTCACCTCAATGATGTCTATTGTGACTATATTTAGAAACATTTCAAACCCCATTTCATCACTTTGAATTTCTCTTATCTTGCTCTATATTTTCTATACCATCTATCCTCTAAAACACGAATGGATTGTTTTTTTTATGGTCTTCTTCCCCTGACTATAGACTCTATGAGGTCAGCAATTTTTGTCTGGTCACTGATGTCCCTCGCACAGAGTAGCCCCCTAAATTTATTTGTTGAGTAAGTCAATGAATGAGTTGTTTTGTATCCAATATGATTTACATAAATTATATTATATTCTATGTGATTGTTAATTTTATATGTCACGTTGACTTGACTTGCCCAGTTGTTGGCCAAATGCTAGTCTAGATGTTGTTGTGAATATATTTTGTAGATGTGATTAAAACTTAACATCCATAGACTTTAAGTAAAAAAGATTACCCTCAAAAATGTGGGTGGGCATCCTCCATTAAGTTGAAGACCGTAAGAGAATAAACAGGTTTTCTAGAGTGGAGGAAATTTGTCAGGACAGTAGCATAGAAATTGTGCCTGAGTTTCCAGCCTTTCAGCTAGCTCTTCAAATTTCACACTCAAGAATGCAATATCACTTGTTTGACTTCCCAGCCAGCAAGTCTGCCCTACTGGCTGACAAGATTCAAGACTTGTCAGCTTCCATAATTGCATGAATCACATAATTGAAATAAGATAAATCCATATATATATATATATATATATATATATATACACACATACATATATATACATACACACACATATATATGTATATATATATTCTGTTTCTTGTAGAACTCTGACTATACATAACTTTATATATTTAACCATATGTAACTTCTAGATATAAATTTATAAATTCTATTTGTTGCCCAATATTCTATTTATTTGCTATGGTAGGAATAAAAGTACAATTTATTTATCCATTCTCCTACTGATAGACATATGCGTTGTTTCCGGTTTTACTGGGTTGATGCTGCAATAATTAATTTTATACATGTTTTCTTGTATACATGTAGAATAATTATGTTAGGATATTTATCTAGAATTGGAGTTGCTCATACAGTTTAATGTTTAATCTTTATTAACAAAAATGAGAGCTTTAACATTTCACTTACAATTTATAATTTCATTTTTTTTAACATCTTCACTGGAGCATAATTGCTTTACAATGGTGTGTTAGTTTCTGCTTTATAACAAAGTGAATCAGTTATACATATACATATATCCCCATATCTCTTCCCTCTTGCGTCTCCCTCCCTCCCACCCTCCCTATCCCACCCCTCAAGGTGGCCACAAAGCACTGAGCTGATCTCCGTGTGCTATGTGGTTGCTTCCCACTAGCTATCTATTTTACATTTGGTAGTGTATATATGTCCATGCCAGTCTCTCACTTTGTCCCAGCTTACCCTTCCCCCTCCCCATATCCTCAAGTCCATTCTCTAGTAGGTCTGCGTCTTTATTCCCGTCTAATTTCACAAAAGTTTTTGGAAAATATTTTATCAAGAAATATTTTATACATAATAAAGTAATATATATTAAATGTGAAAAATATTAAAATGTAAAAAACATTTTAAAAAGAATTCCTAAGTTCTTATCACCTAATTGAACCATAATAAACATTTTGGTGAATTTCTTTCCATTATATTTTAGTATAGACTTTTATTTTTAGTTATATAGTATATATATATTTTAAGCCTATTTTCAATTAAAAGAAATATTTCTGATGTAATGAACTTTACTAAATCTAATTTTTTGTCTAATTTTTTAATGAACTGGATGAACTAAAATTTAATTATTTCTCTATGTTTAACTTCTTTCCTTTTTTCTTTGAGTAGATAATTTTTATATTAGGTCTTATTATGGATTAATTATATTCCCCCCTAAGAATGCTACCTTGCAGTCTTACTTTCCAGGACCTCAGAATGGGATGATATTTGGAAATAGGATTGTTGCAAAATATTTAGTCGAGATGAGATCATACTGGAGTAGAGTGAACCCTAATCCAATGCGTTGATGTCCTTATAAAAAGATGGCCATGTGAAGACACAGACAGACACACAGGCATGGAGAATACTATGTGATGACAATGGCAGAGATCAGTGTTAAGAAACTGCATACCAAGATATACCAAAGATTGCTGGCAAAGTGGCAGAAGCTAAGAGACAAGGTAAGATTTTCCCTTATAGATTTCAGAGGTCCTGTGAGAAAATAGCTCAGGCTTCATTTCCCCCTACATTTTCTCCCCTTTCTCTTTCTACTCAACTGAAAGAAACTGTTTCGATTCTTCACACAGATGTGATCTAGCATCTCCCTCACTCTTTCCCACATTCACAATTTAATTGGTTATATGTCTCTTTCCTTACCATATAATCTCCTGATATTTTCAGGAGCTTTTTGTTTGTTTCTATGTTGTTTTCCTGGAGGTTGCTTTGTATCACAGTGCCATTATTTTTTCTGGTTTGCCAGACTTAGGAAGGCAGAGACATTTTCACTTAACGCTTATGTTCTTAAAGTGCCTGACGGAGTACTAAGCACACAGTAAGAACTTACTATATGTTTATTGAATTAAATAGGTTAAATATTCTTAAATGAGTAAAAGCAGTATTTATGCCAACAACTATTTGTTATTAATAAGGAAAGAAATCTAACATCCCTTGTGTGGCTCTTGTATGGAGTTGCATGAAGTTAGAGCCTTCATCAGGTTCACTGCCAAACCCCTAATACCTAGAATAGTGTCTGCCACCCAACAGATACTCTAAGAAATGGGGTTAAATGAAAGAAGTATCCAAGTACTGTAAATGTAAACTCTCCTTACTTTACCTTATAAACTATGTTATAATAATTTTTTTCTTGGCAAATATATATTGCATTTATTGACTTTATTTCTATAATTTAATGAAAGTTACTTAACTAAAATTGCCTATTTAAGTAAAAAAATTGACAGGACAAAATTTATTTTATTTGGGGAAGCAGAACAAATCATACTGTCCTTGTCATAACCAAACCTCATTAATACAGGTTCAATCATCATGGTGTCTGTAATAATTTTAGTAGTTGTAACTTAGTTTGCTGTTGCTTATGTAAATCTTTTCATTATTTTGTAGATTTGCATATTAATACTCCACTAATTTTTAGAGAATATTTATAGAGAATCTTTAAAACAAAAAGAAGTTGTTTAACATCCCTTAATAATGATGATGATGAGAATAACAATTCATCTACCCATAATGTGAACGACCAATAGTTTATTGCTTGATAATTGTATCTATGCTGAAGATTTGATATTTGTAAACATTTAAATAGTTAATATTTAATTTATAATTACTGAATAATACATAGGTAGCATTGCTTGTAATTTTAATGGAGTAGTAATGTTACATTTTTAAAAGGAGTATTATAATTCAGATTTTATTAATTTAGGTTAATCAGCATCAGTCAAAATGAGTGAGATAATGTAACTATAATTGCATTTCTTAGAGTAAAATCTTAGAATGGGGCAGATGTCGGATGCTCCCCTTATGAAGTTCTCTTCATCGCTCTCTCCCTTTATATATGCACACACATGCATATTACACAAAGCATGAACATATATTTGTGCACACACATATATACAAATGTATGTGCATGTGTATGTATAAATTTATTTGGGAGGTTATAATCTAACAGGAAGAATAAAAGAATAATTCACAAAATATTTTTTACATAAGCTATATATGTTTAATAAATATATATCTGTGAACTATATACAGAATATATTAAAATGCATTAGCCTAAGTACAAATTCTACTGCTGCTGCTATTGAATACTACCGCAAATACTACTAGGAGTAGCTAATATTTACTGGGCATTTTTCTATGTCCCTAGCACTGTGCTAAATACATTACATCTATTATCACATGTTGTAACCCTCACAACAATATGATGAGTAAGGTATCATTGTATTCTTCCTTGCACAGATGAAAAAAATCGAGATACTGAGGGTTCAAGTGACCAAGTTCCTGCAACTACTAAGTGGCTATGTTCAAATATGAACTCATACTGTCACATGCTGTTATGATTTGTGCTTGTCTTTCCTTCTGGAATTATAGAGTATCAAACTATTGTCTTAGAAGCTCATTTGACCGCCAGAGTTATTAGCATCTCTAATGCCTTTCATGAGACAGTGAAACAAATGCCCTTGAAAATCCAAGAAGAGCCTAGCATGTGCTAGCCATTCAATTATTATTTAGTAAACAAAGAAGTAAATGAATGGGGTTCTGAACCAGTTGCATTAGTCTGAGAACAGCAGAATTTAATAATTTTAAAAGTCAAATTTGATTAGAAAACTGTACCATAATAAGTGTCTTAAGAAATAATTTAATTCAAAATATTTATTACATATGTCCTTCAACTTACTGTTGTCAGTTAATATATTCCACTGCTAAGTATTTTAGAAGTCTGTGGGTTTTGTTTCCAAGAGCTTCCCTGTAGAAATCGGGCTACGTTAGAAATAAACCTTTGAAAAGAGCAACATGGTGCAGGAAAAATGTTCATTTTATGGAGAAAAACCTGACAAGTTAGAGGTCTTTCTCTAGACATTGGGCTTCATTAAATCAAATGTAAGTGCACAGTCTAATGCTTGACAATTTTCATCTTTCATATTTAATTTGAATTTTTCTGCACCATCTATTCCTACTGGTGTATAGTTATCTGATTTTCTATTAAATGAAAAGTGTGAGCTTTTAGTCCCAAGTTCCAAAGATCAGTCATTATGTTCTTTTCTAACACAAATCTTGAGGTGTCAACATTTTTCAGGCTGATTAAGCCTCTTGTCATACAACTAAGTAGTAAAGCATAGCCTGGTCCTATGACTTGAGTTACTTATAGCATATTTGCAGTGGAGTACCTCTGAGGGGGGATAAATGTGCATTTTTACAGGAAGCAGCCTTAATTTGTATTCCTCCAGACTACATTTAATGTTAAAAGTTTATAAAAATTTAAAGTTTTACAAGACTTGTTTCCTCCAGGCTTAAAAGCCTAGCTGACATTTATGAACAAATACATTTATCATAGAGCGATTATATTTTTTAAACACTTAGTGAATTCTCCAACCTGACATCTGCTGAGCATGAATGACAAGAATGTTTTTAGTTTCTAAAAAAATCTATATTTTAGTACAGTAAAGTGAACAAACTGGTATGTAGGGATTACATATAATGTAAAAGTTTACATTTATTTCGTCAATAAGTGCAGCTTTTGCTTAGATACTTAATGAAAGAATTGGAGCATATTGTAGCTTTCTAGAATTAATAAAACTGTTTAAGTGTATAAGTAGGGCCAAAACTACTCCATGAAAATATTTTTCTAAATTTAATAACTTGCTGGGCAATCACTTATATACCAAATAACCAAGCTGACAACTATTTGCCTCTGTGTTCTGTGAAGAAAAGACCAGCTAAGGTTTTCAAAAAAGGAAATTATAAAGCCCAAATATTTGGAAATTTCAAGGCCTGAATAACTAGACAAAAAGATCAATCTGTCCACAAATCCAAGACTCACACATTTCCTTTTCTCCCTCTCTGCCTTGTCTCCTTTTTTCATTGGTCAAGACATCTAATAAATGTTTACTTTTGTCATTTCTTCAAATCCATGAACTCTTGGGCTTCCCTGGTGGCTCAGTGGTTGAGAATCCGCCTGCCGATGCAGGGGACACGGGTTCGTGCCCCGGTCCGGGAAGATCCCACATGCCGCGGAGCGGCTGGGCCCGTGGGCCATGGCCACTGAGCCTGAGCGTCCGGAGCCTGTGCTCCGCAGCGGGAGAGGCCACAAAAGTGAGAGGCCCGCGTACCACAAAAAAAAAAAAAAAAAAAAAAGAAAAAAAAAATCCATTAACTCATAGAAATCTCAGCCTTGGATGGAGATTTTTATTTTTCATTCTGAATATCCCTGGAATGCTAAGAAATGGATATTTTGTAAACGCACAGGGAGGAAGGTAATAAATTTGTTCAGGAATCTGGAGTGAAAGGGGACATTGAGACAGTCACTGAAAGCATAAGGACATGAGGGCATTAAATGGGACTCCAGTGGCCTGAACGAGTTGACACATCTCACCACACAGCACAGATTTACTACTGTGGAGAGAACAAAAAATGAGGAAGGAAGGGGATTAAAATTCAAGAGGAAAAACACTTTTCTTTTTCTCTTACCTGACACATCATGTGCTTAATATGTTGTGTTTCTCCCAAAACACTTGGTAGCATTTGCATACATTGTAGAGAATGCAGATGGTTTTCTGCTGAGAATCAAGTAAACCCAGGAGGTCACACTGGGAATAACTAACATCCTTGTGAATGCTATAATTTTAAAATCCAGGCCTTATTATTTAGTACCTTAACATATTTTTCTGTGGTTAAAACATTTGTGCTCTTGACCCACTTAGGAAAAAACAAAACAAACAAACAAAAAAACCCTCAACACCCACCAGTAAAGCAAAGGCTAGTAGCATAAATGATTGAAGTGTCTGTAAAAACACCTTCCCAGGAGAACAGCCTGCTATTGAAGTCCAGATCAGCAAATATACTTGCCTCATTATTTTCACATGCATCACATACCTGCTGCTTTTCCAAACTTTGGCATGTTACTTTCTATCTTTACAAGTATTCTTCTTTCATCTAGTATTTTAAGAAATGAAGGAATCCAAAAACCCTTGAAGAGATAGGATATTTTAAAATGTATTACCAGACTAACAATTGAACTATATTCTAAAGTTTGCAAAAATTGGCCCAACTCACATTCAAGTAAAATATTCATCTTATTTTTAAAACAGTGATGCCAACTAACAAGAATAGATGTACTAGTGCAATGGCACTTTGGTTAATAGTCTCATGGTTGGACTTGAATTGGAGGCAAGAGAAATTAAGGACACTGAGAATTAGGGAAGGCAGTCATTTCTAATTTATATTAACTCTTATTTTTCCTGAAACAATTTATTGCTATCAACTATAGTTGGGTACTTTAAATTTGTCAGAGAATGTTTATCCCAAATGAAAATCATTATTTAGTTAATGACATTTAAAAAATGTGTTCATTTATTAAGTATATCTTTTTCAAATGTCTATAATAAGAATAGCACTGTGCGGGCACTTTACATGGATATAAGGATGGTTAAGTATAATTTTTCTTGTAGGTTGACCTCTTCCAAGATTGTATTAGTAAATAGAAACACATTTTAATCAGTGTGAAGTTGTTTCAAACTGTAGACATCAAAATTGTAAATAAAATAATATTATGCTAAACATATCAATTTCATACAGTTAAACACTAAACAAATATCTTTTAATAATTCCAGGCAGTGATGAGGGTAGTGCAGCCATCTAAAGGGATGGAGAGTGAAGGGGTGGAGAGAGGAAAAACCTGAGAGAGAAGGTTATTTCTGATAGGTATGCTAGAGACAGTTGAACAGATACCTAAATAATTGAGGGAGGGAGTCATACAAAGATTTGGGAGAAGACTAGGAGGAAACCACAATGTCAAAAAGTGCAGAAGCTCTGAGATGGAAACCAACTTGGTGGTGTTTGATGAGCAATAAAGATGGAGGGGAGAATGGTTGCAATGAGTTGGAGATGTAGTCAGGGGCAAAATCATGAAAAATTATGTAGGCCTAAGTCATGGTAAGAAGTGTGCATTCTGTCAAAAAGTCAGAAACAGGGCTTCCCTGGTGGCACAGTGGTTAAGAATCCGCCTGCCAATGCAGGGGACACGGGTTCGAGCCCTGGTCTAGAAAGATCCCACATGCCACGGAGCAACTAAGCCTGTGCACCACAACTACTGAGCCTGCGCTCGAGAGCCCGCGAGCCACAACTATTGAGCCTGTGTGCCACAACTACTGAAGCCCGTGCGCCTAGAGCCCGTGCTCTGCAACAAGAGAAGCCACTGCAATGAGAAGGCTGTGCACCGCAATGAAGAGTAGCCCCCGCTTGCTGCAACTAGAGAAAGACCGCACACAGTAATGAAGACCCAATGCAGCTAAAAATACATAAATAAATAAATAATAAATTAAAAAGAAATTCAGAAACAGCAAAATTAAAACCACCAGATCAATAAAATAGTATTTAGTAAGAGTTTATTATGCATATAAGAGCAGTTCTTGGGCTTCCCTGGTGGCGCAGTGGTTGAGAGCCCGCTTGCCGATGCAGGGGACACGGGTTCGTGCCCCGGTCCGGGAGGATCCCACGTGCCGCGGAGCGGCTGGGCCCGTGAGCCGCGGCCGCGGAGCCTGTGCTCCGCAATGGGAGAGGCCACAGCAGTGAGAGGCCCACGTACCGCAAAAAAAAAAAAAAAAAAAAAAGAGCAGTTCTTGAACTGGGAGCTTTCAAATTCAAGACTGATATGAAGCTCAGAGGTCCTTTGTTACAGGATGGCTTACAGAGTGAAAATGAGGAAGTTGTTTAACCTTTACAATGATTGGTTATTACAGTGAGGTTTCCAGAGGGCAGGGATTGGTTAAAAGTGATTATCTTGTATCATTTTTAGGAAGATGACAAGTTTGTTTTGATTATCAAAGGCATTTATAAGAAATAACCTAAGTTTCACTTAAATTCAAGAAAAGAGATTTAGTTTTGCCTACATGGCTTAAATGGTTTTGTCTGCTCAAGGAGTTTTCAAGTCTGGTCTCTATTTTGTGTTTTACTTTAACACAGTGGATGATGAAAAGCCATTGAATGGTTTTAAGTATAGATGTGAATATATAACAGTATGACTTAAGAAAGCAGGCTGCCTCAGTTTCAATCCCAGTCTGTCTGTTATCAGCTATGATCTTGGGCAAGTTACTCATTTTTCTTATCTGTGAAATGGAAAAGTAAATGTAACCTTCGTATTAGGTTGTTGTGAGAAATAAATGACCTAATATATGTAATGTATTAATTATTCATATTTAACAGAGTTCACTCTTGTTACTTGTGGAAGACAGACCATAGGAAGCCAGATAGGAAACATGAAGGCATTTAGGTGGCAACAGTATACAGAAGTCCATTCTGGAGACGAAGAAGCTCTTGTTTAATGTTTGAAGTGATGAAAAGTGATCAGATTTAACATATATTATGAAAGAAAACCTGGGAGGACTGAGATGGATTAAATTTAAATTATATGAGAAGAAGCAGAGATGATAACTGAACAACTGACACGATAGTTATAGCAATTGCCGAGATGGGAAAAATTATTGGAGGGGATGAGTTGTGGTGGGAAAGAGTCTAGAGCCTTGTTGGATGTATGAGGGTTATGCTCTTTATTAGACATTTGGAGATATTGGGTAGAAAGTTAGATATACAAATCTAGTGGGGCTGTTGATGACTATAGGTATAAATTTCAGGGTCACAGTTTAGAGTTGATATTTAAAGCCTTGCGAAAGAACAAGTGTGACCAGACAGAAAAGGGAGTAATACCTAGGACTAAAGACTGGAATACTACAATATTTAGGAGGAGAAACAAAAAAAGAGTTGCCAAAGAGTTAGGAAGAGTCCAGGAGACTGTGGGAGACTGTTGCAAACTACATCTGCAGCAGCCATATTTCCAAATAAGGTCACATTCTGAGGTATTGGGGGTTAGGATTTTAGCATAATTTTTTTTGGGGGGTGGCAAAATTCAACCCGTAACAATGTGTTAGGATGAGACATAGAGGGACAGATTTTGAAAAGTCTTGTATAGAATGCTAAGTAGTTGGGTTTTATTCTAAAAGGCTCTGTAAAGGCAATGAAAAGATTTTGAGTGACAAGAGTGGAATTAACATTTTTATAAAGATAATCCTAGTAGCCATATCGTAAATGGATTTTAGAAGGGTAGAAAAAGAGGGTGAGATTAAGGGAGCAAACTCAAAGGCAGGAGCACAAATTAGTGACAACTACTACAGTAATTTGGGAAAGAAAAGACAAACACCTGGATTTGAATAATGACAAAGAAGTTGGAAATAAAACCCCATTAACTTATTCCACTACCACTGCCACCTTCTCTAGAACCCTGTCATGTTCCTAGGCTTAAGCCTATTTAACTTTTACTAAGATAATTAGACTCTTAACTGGGTCTCCCAACTTCATGACTTCCTTCACTCTAATCCCACCTACACTACTTCTAAAATATTACTACTAAATACAATATTTTAATGACTAGCCTTTGAATATAGTACGTATTACTCAGCTCAGCCTATATTTGTTTAAGTTGCTTTTGTCTGCAAGGAACACTATACTTAACTCAATTGTTTTAATCAATGAAAAATGTACTATCTTAATTAATAGGGAATCAGAGGTAGAACAGACACCAGGGTAGGTTGATTCAGTAGTTCAGTGGCATCATCATCTTGCTCTTCTATGTCGGGAATCCCTTCACTCTCAGGCTGGTAATAAGATGGCTGCTGTGGTCCCAGACTTGTATACAGACAAGACAACATAAGAAGGAAAAAAGTGACTATCTCTGCCTCTGTTCTCTCTTATTGGTAAGGAAGCTGTCCCCAGAAGCATCCCTACTACCTCATGTCTCATTGTCCAGAAATGACTTAAGACTGCCAATCCATGAGTTGATCATTGGCAAGCAAGGGGCATCAAACTACCATGATTGGTTAAGATTCATCATTTGAAGTAGAGTGTAGGTTGAGTAGTCAAGATACTGTCCTAAGTGTTTTATATGTATTATAAGTATCAATTCACTTATTTATATTATCAACTCCAACTTACATATCTAGCTTTAACTTCCATTACTTGGTATTTATGTTGCATAATTGAATAAGGTATTAATATTACTTGGCTAGGGATGCCATAACAGGATACCATATGGCTTAAACAATAGAAGTTTATTTTCTAACAGTTCTGCAGGCTGGAAGTCCAAGCTCAAGCTGTGAGCATGGTTGGTTTCTCTCCCTGGCTTGCAGATGACCACCTTCTTGCTGTGTCCTTTCATAGCCTTTTCTCTGTGTGCATGCATCTCTGGTGTCTTTCTGTGTGTCCAAATCTCCTCTTCTTGTAAGGACACCAGTCAGATTGAATTAGGACCACCCTAACAGCTTCATTTTAACTAAATCACCTCTTTAAAGGCCCTATACAAATATAGTTATGTTTTGAGGTACTGGAGGTTAGGTTTTTAACATAGAAATTTTGAAGGAAAGGAGTTCAGCCTATAACACTATCCATGAGCATACTCTGAACATGTTTCTCTCCAAAACCTTGATTCATATTTATTTAACTGGGAATATTCTGTACCTTATCTCTGTCTTCCAAATCATTTCATTTTGTTCACGATGTATCTCAGTTGTCATTACAAATGAAGTTTATCTCAACAGTAGATTTTAATATCCTCCCCAAATTTTTATGTACTTTTCTTAGGAAAATGTCCTCACTCTTTCTGATATTACAATCATTTGTACACTTATCTTGTACCTCCACTAGATTATAATATTCTTTAGAGTAGGGATTATATCTTTACCATAGTATCCCTTGGACTGTCTGACAGTGTCTTGGCCATAGTTGCTACTTAGTATAAGTGTGTTAAAATAAAAATGTTCACAGGAATGTAATTAATATACAGCCTCTTAATGGGAATTGAGTGGAAGAAAAATTATTATTTCTTAGGTGATGAGGGAAAGATTTGTGGATGAATTGAAATTTGAAACAGGGCTTGAAGGATGGGTAAGATTTTAAAGATGGAGATCTGACAAAAAGGGAATTAAAGATTAGGTTTAATGCTCATTCAGACCAGAGGTAGAGGAACAGAACAAGCTGAACTCAGAATTTAAAATAGGAAGCACACATCTGTGCAATAACACGTAGTCAGTTTGATTGTACTCTAGGGTTTGTTTTATAGTAGTGAGAGCTAAATCCAGAAAGACAGTTTGAGACTAAGTCATAAATGATGCAAATGGCATTCTAAGGAAATTGGAATTCCTTTGGTAAGCAATGGTTAGTCACTGAAGGATGTCATGTATAGGAATAATGTTAACCAAAGCATTGGCTAAGGAAGAATATGCAGGCTCTAGAAGCATCAAGTTTCATTAATAAAAGTAACATGAGGAATGTAAAGGAGCTTTGAAGGTGGAAGGATGATGATGAATTTGAAAATATGAAAGGATATCAAATAAAAATATCCAGAGGACAGTGTGAAATAAGAAAATTACAAAAACAAATATTCTTGCTTTCCATCATGAGATTAGATATTAGAAAATAGAAAGCTATTTGGTTATTTGAATGTATCTACTCACTTCTGTATTAGAGCTGGTCTATGGCTAAACATTAGTCTATGGCTAAGCATTAATGTTCATATTTGGAATTTGTGCTTATTGTATATTCTATATCAGGGCAATGCAAATTATTAATCCTTAACATTTTTGAAGCCATTTTTGTTTGCTTTGTCAGATATTTAAGAACATATTAATTTGAGCAAAGTTACATGTTATATGTACATTTCTTTTCAAATATCCACCTTAGGCACCTCATTTGTAATTAATTTGCAAATGTATATCAAACATAATGTTCCAGATATCTCTTCATTAATAAATATAAATATTAAACCAGTTTAACTAAATTTTATTGTGCTTTATTTTTCTAGCTGGTGAAATTAGGTAACAGCTTTACTGAATTTTCAATTTTTAATTAAAACCTAGACTAATTCATTGCTCCAATTACTTTTAACTTGAAAGATACTATTTTGCTTTTGACAAAGTTTTTTTTTTTTTTTTTTTCTCGGTACGTGGGCCTCGCACTGTTGTGGCCTGTCTCGTTGCGGAGCACAGGCTCCGGACACGCAGGCTCAGCGGCCATGGCTCACGGGCCTAGCCGCTCTGTGGCCTGTGGGATCTTCACGGACCGGGGCACGAACCGGTGTCCCCTGCATCGGCAGGCGGACTTTACACCACTGCGCCACCAGGGAAGCCCGACAAAGCATTTTTAATGAGATACTATAAATTAGTTCACATTTACTTTTTGTCTATTTCTTTTTCATTACTAATTTTAATGACCAGCAATTAACTGAAATTCCTGTTGATTTACATGAATAACTTACTGGCAGTGTTTGCCCTATGTTTGTTAAACATATGTATAATATATAACATTTTTAAAAATAAAGGTTTACCTTTAAAAAAATTGTTGTTACAGCTCAAGGTATATTATTCATGAATATTAAAATATATATTTAGCATTCACAAAAATAAAAATATATGTATGTATGTACACAAATATATATATTTTTAAGCAGGCTATAAATGTATAAATATATGAAGTGGAAAAATATGCAATAAGTCAGACAAACTAAGTTAAAAATAATGTACATAGAGCACTGCTTTAAAATTATGGTGAAGAGACACATTTCAAATAATTTGGAGGAAGAAAATTCAAATTGTAGTGTCCTTGGCCACCCACTTTTATAGACCAGTTTTCTTGTAACATAGTGACTATGATTAGAAAAGATGGCGTATTTTTCTGCACATCTTTTTTTTTTTCCTTCCTATTCCCCATTTTCCAGAGAGTTCATTTCTATTTAAAAATTGCACATATATTTTGCACTCTTTGGATTTGGGGACTATAGTGGTGTGATCCGCCCCCCCCCCCACCTCATCCTACCCCAGAAATTTGGAAATGGATGAAAGACTGATTTTGGAATCTTTAGATGGATTACTCTGAATATTTAATCATAATACATAGAAATGAAAAACACTAGAAAGAAATAGAAGATATTTTAAATCAACTATCTTGGATTATAAATAAAGAAAAAAATAGCGTATCTAAAGAATGTGTCTATATGAAAAGAAGTGGAAGTTGAACAACCATGGAATTATAGAAATATAGTCACAGGGCAAATAAAGCAATGCCCATTTGAATATGTTGGGAATACAAATGTGAGCAAAATCAGATCCCTATCTTATTGTGTCTCCTGGTGAGAGAGACAGAAAAATAAACTGAAAATAATAATTCACAGCCCTAACTGCATAGTAAAGGAATGCACAGGGTACACAAGGAACTAGAAGGTCCAAACATTGTGCCAGCCTAGTGTAAGTCCAATAATGCTTAAATGAGTAGGAATTCTTCAGTGAAGGGGAACAAACAAAGATATAGGAGTAGCAAACTGTATCGTGTTTTCTAGAAAAAAAAAGCAAATAGTTTGGTGTAAAACTTTAAAATTTGGGAGGTGAAGTTAAAATGGTAGGGAGGAGTCAGCCTATGTGTCTCCCATCCTCCACCCTGATTTTTTTTCTATTGCACTTATCACCTTTTAGAATATTTACTTATTTTGTTTATTGTCTGCCTCTTCTTCTAGACAGTAAATTTCAAGAGGACAGATTTGAAGAGCTCAAACCTAGAGACAAATCAAGAGATTCTATCAGCCTTTGAGAGAAACAAGAATCAAGTATAGAGAGGGCTGTATTTCGGGAAGAGAAGGGTGGGGGACAGGCAGGGAAGAGTGAGGGCAGGCCACTCTTTTAGGTAATAAAAGCAAGGGGACTCACTTGGTGATGGGTAGAGTTTGAGGATGAGAGAAGGATGATTAAGGGTTGGCAACATGACTCAGTTTAGTAGGCTGTTGGATACATGACTTTTAGAACCGTGACAAATTTTGTGCTGGAGGTATAGATTTAGGAATGTTTAACATATGTTTCATTCTGAAAACCTGTGCTTACAGAGTAAAAAAGGTTCTGAGAACAAAAGCCTGGAATGGATGAAGGGTGAAGAGGCTATTTAGGAAAGGGGAAAGGAAAGGTGTAAAATTCATCAAGCAATAGTGAGGATGAGGTAAAAGGAAAGCCAATTTCAAGAACAGTGAAATGATTCACAAATTTAAAAGCAGCAGTGAGTTTTAGTAGGGTAAGCAATAAAATGCACTCTTTTAATTTAGCAGTTTGGATGTAAGTAGTTACCATAAAAGGATATTTGCTGGAATGGTAGGGACAAAAGCCAAATTCCAGAAGACTGAGGAGTGAATGGGAGGTGAGAGGTTGAGAATATACATATGTGCTGTTCAGAGGAGAAGAGCTTGTCCTATAGTATGATCTTGTCTGCTTCCTGGTTTGCTGGTCATGGACAAATAAATTTGTTAATATATCACCTTTCTCTGATGTACTTTGATTTTCAAAAGGACATTTCTGGAAAGGCAATAACTTAACTTGAAAGACAAATCATCTCATAATGGAAAATACAGGTCACATATAGTATAATACCTACAAATACTAGCTCATATACCACTAACATGTATCAACCGTGGCTCCTTGCCCTTTCTAATCCCCGCTCCCTTGGCTCTCCCTCCTCTCTTCTCCCCCAAACCAGCCTAATTCACAAAGACAGCAGTGGTTTAGCAGGCAGTCAATAGCTACTCAGCCAAGCTTTGCAAAGGATTTTGCTTTTTGGCTTATAGACCATGTCTCTGTAGAATGACTAAGTTGGTCCTCGATTGCTTAATTTATTCTTCATTTTTTGCCTTGGATGTATTAATAGAACAATCAATCAGACATTGGCAGGGATCAGAATTGGTCACTAAAGAGCCCAATACAATGAATTATGCATAGATTTGCCCTTTTTTGGGGGGTAAATAAATAGACCTGACCTTGGTTGTGCAAATGTTACATATGAATGCATTGTACAGTGTTTTATTATACTTACAATATCTACCTTTCAAAAGCATTAAATGAGAACCTTTCTGCTTTATAATCCTTCTGAAAAAAATAATACAACGTATTTAAATATGCGGTGTAAAATACACTTAAGCAGGTGGCTCTGTACTCCAGGTGCTTCAGACATTTATTCAGGTTAACAATTATTTAGGCGGCAGTTGGAAAAAGAGATGATCAGGAATGTTATGTTTGTTGCAATTTTGTAAGATTATGTTTGTTTTTAAACATAGGTTTCTGACATTTTTAAAAATTAAAATTGTATTATTTTACAATTGGAGAAGATGAGGCATACATTAAGAAGACCAATACAATGGAATAATTTGCAAGGAAAAACTGTTTTAAGTAAGAGTTATTTATCCTATTATTTGGGAGCTTAAAAATGGAATGTTTTATATATGGGCATAAATGTACCTGAGCATCTGCAGAAAGGCTTGAGGTAATTGAAGCCCATCCTGAAGAGAAATAAAATAGCCTTTCATTTCCACATGATACCAGATTTCAAAATTCATTTGGATCACAATTTTAAGAAAATCTATGTATATGCTTGTCGGATCAACAGGGACTGGAAAATTCCATCCAGGCCTATGTTTGTTACTATGTAATCATTTCATACTATGGATAAAGACATCCCTAAGAATCAGTGAATCTGACTGATTTTCTTGGTCCTTTCACTTTGGTACTACTTTGTCCACGGAATAGTAGCTTTGAAAGGCATGGAATTTTGAGATTTGTCAAGAGGAAGAAGTTATTTCAGCTGATGATAATATGTAACTGGAATATCAGTTTCTTCATTTTCTTTTCAGTGATAAGCTTGATAATCAGATCTTATCCAGATCTTCCTATATTGAAGCAGTTCTTCCCAGTGTAAATATATTGAGGGTGGGAATAAGATTTGCCCTATGTGTTTTTCCTGTGTCTTATACCAGGACATTACTGCTTGTTGGGTTTCTTGAAAACTAATCTAGTTGAAGAAATAATATCAACCTCTTCTACCCACCACCCTGGCAGCCAGAGACCCAGCTAAAAGCTTTTGGGTCCTGCTCAATGCTCAAGTACCCAATTTCTCTGGAGCTGTAACTGAATATAACCAGAAAAATATGGTCTGGAGAGAAATTTGTTGTTGGGTAGAGGAAGTATTATTAGAAATATTCTTTGTCCAAGTATTTGTAAAATGTTGGCAATGTTACTAATTTCTCAAAATTATTGTGAGTTTTGTATTATATTATTGTATATAAAAGACCTAGAGGAGTGACTGGGAAATTATGATGTATTAATTAAAAGTTGTTTTTATGATATGTTGGCCAGACGAAAAAAGCTTGCTACAATTTGTAGTATCATCTTACTTGTACCTGTTTTTCCCTTTTTCAGTCCTTTTGCTTACTTCATATTTGCCAGATGTTTTCTTCTTTTCACCACTTTGCTTCTCATGCAAATTTACTAACAGATTTCCTGCTATAAATGTCAAAAAGGACTCTGGTGAGTTTAGTACTTGTGCCCCAGTGTGTTAAGAGCATTAAACACTAGACAAGATCAACCCTAATATCAGAATGAGTAAATGGCCCAGTCTCTGGGACCTTTTTGTTTGTTTGGTTTCTTGAAACAGGTGAACAAATAATACATTCTTCAACACTACCCTGAGGTATAAAGCTTTACATATACAAGAAGCTTTACAAATATTAATTAATATTAATAACAGACATATGGCAACATCAATTTATGTTTGGTTCAGCTCTTCAAAGATTACTAATAGTTATTCCTAAAGAATGACCGTCTAATTTTGGAGTCTAGTCTGGGACACATAGCTCAGAGGACATGGGCAGAGCAAGGGTGTGTAAAGGCAATACTGGTACTGCCTGGACGTATTAGATGTATGAAATTAGACAAGTTATTTGGCTTCTCTGTGTCATAGTTTATTTGCTTGTTTGTTTTGTTTTGTTTTTCATTTGTAAAACTTAACTACTTCATAGGGTTGTTATAAGGATTAAATGAATTCCTGTATTTAAACATTTACTACAGTGCCAGGGACACAGTAAGTGTTCATTGACTATTAGCTAATGTCTCATTATTAAGCATTTTAAAATCCAAACTGCACTTATTGGGTACTTCATAAATATAAGGACCTGTAGAAATATCATAGGAATCTTTTAATTAAGAATTTCTACTTAATACCTGGATATTACAGTTCAGCCATTGTTTAAAGCACATAATTATAGCTTTGTCTTCTGGCAATAGCCTTTTGTCCTCATTCAATTAAATCTAGAGTTCAAGATTTTCCATTGTTGAGTCATTTGATTTAATCTTAAGATTTAGTGCCAAGACAATTACTCCTTTCTGCATTTCTGATTAATTGTAGTTTAAATCCACATATTTTGAAATATAATAACAATTATTTCAGGGAAAAGCAACACAAAGCCCCCATGAGAGAAAGAGGAGCTTCCTTTTAGCAGAGGAATAAATAAAGTAACCTGTTGACATAGAATATTCCAACATCTAAATTGATCCAAACATTCCAAAAGTCATACTTAGGGTACACAGATATCTACTTAATTTCAGAATTTCAGAAAGTTAGAATTGAATGGGGCCTTATGTAGTGGCTAGCCTGACTGCCCTCACTTGGAAGAAGTGCCTGACTTTCATAAGGTTGTAGTCAATAGTGGAAGTGAAGTCAGAAAGCTGTTCTCCCAATTATCGGGGCAAAAGGATTTCCTGCCTTGAGCATCACCTATTCCTCAAAAAGATGCAGAGTGGATGTTTAATAAGAACTTGTAGAAAGATGAATGCTGATGTCAATTCAGGACTCTCTATTATTTTTCAGTGTCTGTAAATGCTTTAATATTACTCCAGTCTTTGATAGTAATGTGATACCCAGGCCTGAAAAATAATATATATTGTCCTTGAGGATATTCCTAGAGGAGAATTGAATAAATATTGTTGTATCCTGGCTTAGATTTTGAGTGTCACTCTCCTAGTCACTTGGTGATTTGGGTCCTTTTTCCATGTGATGTGTCTTCCTGTGGGGTAACTCAGTTGATTAGCTATGGGTAACCTCTATGGACCCATCTTTCCCAGCGGCTGGAATGCTATCTTGTTCCCTTTTCTCTTTTTGTGACTTGACTCCCTGCGAGGTCTCTTCAGTAATAGAATTCTTCTGGGCACTTTACTTCCCAGTGACTGGGATTTGCTATTGATAGCTTCTGCTGGGTGCAACTTCTTGCCTATTCTTGTCCTTTCCACAACCCTCTGATCACCAGCCTCACTTTTGCTATGAAAGATAATCTGGGGTTTTGGCTCAACTGGGAACATTTGCTGGCTATCCTCTTCCTATCTTTTTACCAGATGCTTTAGGTGTCTTGTAAGTCTTCACTAGGATAGACCAGTGTAATCTAAGACCTGTTTTCACAAATTCAACTTTTAAATAATTATCCATGAAATGAAAAAAAAAAAAATGAGGCTAAAGAATCACCCAAAGATATGGAGATTGGGTTTGAGAACGGGTTACACTGTAAGGGGAGAACTTTGTTCTTTCTAGAGTCGAGGAACAATAAATGCATGTGGATGTGGAATTGTGTGGTTCTGGTTGTCCCTCTCATCTTAGTGGCTATAATTGGTGTTGTCAATACTGTGTCAACTACCTCTCCAGCTCTGAGAAACAAACTTCTACTTGTAGAACTGACTATATAAGTCAATGATTTCATCTCTAAGTGTTATTGTGGCTGAGACTCATACTCCACACACTTGGTTTGGGGAGTAGGCTGTCAACCACAGCATTGACTTGGTTCCCTCTGGGACTTGGAACAATGCCCATTCTATAAAATGGGCATAATAAACTCTCTGATTTGTAAGGTTACTGTGATGATTTATTGAATTAATGCATGTAAAGCCCTTAGATCTAGGCCTGGCTCATAATAGGTCTTTTATAAATATTAATTATAATAAATATTAACTTATGGGACAACATACCTAATGTAAGTTATTGGTTTAAGAGCTAAGTTTTTTCTCACTGAATTAATTTAATAGTCAGTAGAGAACATGCTTAAGCTACAAGTTTCTCTTTTGTACTACATCCAAGGATCTACCCAGTTTCATGTCATAATTGGAATAAAGTAACCATGTTCCTGAGAGTTTGTGGAGAGACAGGACCTGGTGTAATATGGCTTTAGATGTTTCAGATTCAACTGGTAATGTTGAGAGCAGAAGTCACTGGTGCTAAGGTGAATTATTCCTAGCCAGTCTTATCTAGCACTTTGTCAAACAGCTGTTGAGACAAGAAAATTCTAGGTAAAGAGAAGAGGGCTAGTGAAAGCATGGGTGAACAGCCAGGAGAGAAACAAAGGAAAAAAAAGGCCAGAGATTATAAAAAACTTGGCTGATAAAAGAGGAATAAACAGTAATATAATGAGGGACTCGATCAACAATTGGAGGAGTCAAAGGACAATTTTTAGTTCACATGTCAGTGAACTCTCTTAGATGTCTCTAGAAGAGGTAAGTTATCATGACACTCATTGCTTCTGCCCTTTTGGGAAGTAGTCAGTGTACCATCAGCCATAAGTGGATTTTCCTCCTTGTGTCTATATGGCCTGCCAAATTCTCCTTTAAGGCTCTAATGGTTGACTTTATGTGTCAACTTCACTGGGCTAAGGGATGCTCAGCTGGGAAAATATTATTTCTGGTTGTGTCTGTGAGGGTGTCTCTGGAAGAAATTAGCATTTGATTCTGTAGACCGAGTAAAGAAGATCACCCTCACAAATGCAGGTGGGCATCATCTAATCTGTTGAGGGCCTATATTGAACAAAAAGGCAGAGAAAGGCAATTTAACTCTCTCTGCTTAGGCTGAGGCAGCCATCAGTCTGATGCCCTTGAACATCAGACTTTCAGATTCAAACTGGGACCTACACCATCAGCACTAAGATTTTCAGTCCTTTGGACTCACACTGAATTATACCACCAGCTTTTCTGGATCTTCAGCTTGGAGAGAGCAGATAGTGGGACTTCTTGGCCCCCATAACTATGTGAGCTAATTCCTGTAATGAATCTCCTCTTATATCCTATACATATCCTATTGGTTCTGTTCCTCTGGAGAACCCTGATACAGAGGTCATAGCATGGATAGCAACTGGAGAAATATTCAAAGTAGCTGTTACAGCTATACAGTGGTGATTATAGCAAGACTAAAAAGAAAGAGATCAGTACTTAAATTTTTCAGAGAAAGAATCAGTAGACTTGGAGATTGATTGTATTTGTGAATGAAGGAGAGGAAGTAATGGGGTGGAGTTATGTGAATGGTGGTGCTAATGCAAATGATAAGTGATATGAAAGGACTGGATGGATTTAGAAGTCTGCAGAAATGCAATCTGATTCACAAAGATTCCTCCTTCAAGACAATTGTAACTTCCTTCACCACCAGCAGCAGCATGGAGGTGGATAAGCCAAAATCATGCAAAATTTATAAAGCATAATATATGTGCAAGGGAGATGCCACTGAACAGAAAGCTCTCTTTTAAGTGCATTTTGTTGCAGAAATTTTTCTCATTGCAATGAATTCATTTTTCTATATTTACTTTACAGCATATAAAAGCAAATATGGGTCTTTGAACAAGATTCTTTACAATATTAATGTCTTCTTCCATCACAGCTTGTATTATAAGCAAATTGCTACTTAGTTGCACAAAGCATACATAAATGTGTTGTGAATAACTAAACTTTGAGAGGGTTCAGTAAGTTAGTGACTAGTATTGGAAGCATATTATTTTTTCAGTTTTTAAATTTGTTCCAAAGTTAAACCCAAGACACATCAACTTCATAGGAAAGTATTGGAAGCATATTTGAAATAACTAGAATTATGGAACCAGAACATTAACCCACATTTGCCATACAATAAGAAGCCATAAAATAATACTTCACATTTATCTGGGTTGAACACTTTTTGATTAGCGCTTGCTTTATAATTGCAAAAAATTAATACTTTTGCATGGAAAAATGGCAGTAACTCTGCATTCAGTTAATGAGAATTTACTGAGTTTCTGTGATATGCTCACTACTAGGCACTAGATGTGGCAAAAATTGTTGCTTACCCTATATCCCCTTCTCCCCATTCTCTTTACAAACAGAGCTCCGGTATCAACCAGAGTAATACTTTTAAGACATCTGTAATTCATCTGTCGAAAACTGTGTAACGTTCCAACCTTTTTATTCAGGGAAGAAGGCAAACTTCTTACACAGGCATCCAAAAAGTCCTACAGGATCCAGACCCTTTTTACTTTTCTGACTCCATCTCCCACCTTTCTCTCACCTCAGTATGCCCTGCTACTGACATTGGCTTCCTTGCTTTTTCTAACATGCTTTGTATTATTCTAATGCAGGGCTTTTGCACTGGCTATTTCCTCTCTGAAATGTTCTACCTACACATATTGATAAGGCTAATTTCTTCCCCTTTGAAAAACCTTTGCTTAAATGTCATATTCTTAAGGAAAGCCACCCTGACTATCCTCTCTTTTATTTAAACTATTATATTGATCCATGATTGTCATACAAAAGTGTACATATTTAATATATACCATTTGATGAGTTTGGAGATATGTATACATCCATGAACCCTTCATCACAATCTATGTTATTAATATATTCATCACCTCCAAAAGTTTCTTCCTGCCCTATTTTTTCTTGTTTTTCTCCTCCTCCTTCTCCTTTTTGTTCTTATTCTTATATTTATTATTGGAACACAACATAAGATCTACCCTCTTAGCAAATTTTAAAGTATACATTACAGTGTTGTTAACCATAAGCAATATATGGAATGGTAGATCTCTAGGCCTTATTCAATTTGCATAACTAAAATTTTGTACCATTTCTCCCTCTTCCCAGCTCCTGCCGAGCAAAATTCTACTCTATGCTTCTATGAGTTACACTATGTTAGGATCTTCATATGAGTGGTAGCATGTAATATTTACCTGTGACTGGTTTACTTTACTTAGCATAATGTCCTTCAGGTTCATCTATGTTGTCACAAATGGAGGATTTCCTTCTTTTTTAAAGGCTGAATGATATTCCATCGTATCTATATATTGTATTTTCTTTGTCCATTCATCTGTTGATGGATATCTAGATTGTTTCTATATCTTGGCTATTGTGAACAGTGCTGCAATGAGCATAGAAATGTAGATATCTCTTTGAGATCTTGTTTTCATTTCTTTTGAATATATATTTTAATATTTTTGAGGGATCTCCATACTGTTTTCCATAGTGGCTGAAGCAGTTTACATTCCTACCAAGAGTGCCCAAGTGTTCCCTTTCTTCACATCCTTGTCAGCACTTATTGTTTGTTTTCTTGATAATAGCCATTCTAACAGTTGGTAGGTGATATCTCATTGTGATTTGGTTTGTATTTCTCTGATGATTTGTGGTACTCAGCAGCTTTTTATACATCTATATATCTTCTTTGGAGATATGTCTGTTCAGATCCTTTGACATTTTATAATTGAATTATCCATTTTTTGAGTTGTATGAGCTCCTTATTTAACTGATATATGGTTTTCAAATATTTTCTCCCATTCTGTAAGTTGCCTTTTTATTTTGTTACTTGTTTCCTTTGCTGAGCAGGATTTTTTTTTTTTTTTTCTGTAGTCCCATTTATCTATTTTTGCTTTAGTTGCCTGTGCTTTTTGTATCATATCCAATAAATCATTGCTAAAATCAATGTGAAGAAGCTATCCTTCTATGTTTTCTTCTAGTAATTTTATAATTTCAAGTCTTATGTTTAAGTCTTTAATCTATTTTGAGTTAATTTTATGTATTGCATAGATAAGGATCCAATTTCTTTCCTTTGCATGTGGATAAACAGTTTTCACACCATTTATTGAAAAGACTATCCTTTCCTCATTGTGTGTTCTTGGCAACCTTGTCAAAGATTAGTTTACCGTATATATGTCAATTTATTTCCAGGCTCTCTATTTTGTTCAATTGATTTATGTGTCTTTTCTTTCTTCCACTACCATACTACTTTGATTACTATAGCTTTGTAATGTAGTTTGAAATCAGGAAGAGTGATGACTTGAACTTTGTTCTTGCTCAAAATTACTTTGTCTATTTGTGGTTCTATATAAATTTTAGGATTGTTTTTTCCATGTTTGTGAAAAATGCCATGGTGATTTTGATAGGGATTGCATTGAATCCATAGCTGGTTTTGAGTTGTAGGGACATTTTAAAAAATATTATTTCTTCAACCCATGAACAGCATGTCTTTCCACTTATTTGTGTTAGTTTTAATTCTTTCAAAAGTGATTTATAATTTTCAGTGTACAAGTCATTTACTTCCTTGGTTAAGTTTATTCCTAAGTATTTTATTATTTTTTATGATATTGTGAATGGAATCGTATTCTTAATTTCCATTTCGGATGGTTTGTTGTTGGTGTATAAAAACGCAGTTGGTTTTTGTATGTTGTATCCTGCAACTTTATTAAATTTGTTCTTTGGTTCTGTTTGTGTGTGTGTGTGTGTGTGTAGTCTTTACAGTTTTCTATTATATCTTCTGCAGAGATAATTTTGTTTCTTCCTTTCAAATTTGGATGGCTTTATTTCTTTTTCTTGCCTGAGTGCTCTGGATAGTTATTCCAGTAAATACTATGTTGAACGGAAGTGGTGACATTAGGCATCTTTGCCTTCTTCACGATCTTGGAGGAAAAGCTTTCAGTTTTTCACCATTGAATATGATGTTAGCTGTGGACTTTTCAAATATGGCCTTTATTATATTGAGGTGCATTCATTCTACACATAATTTGTTGAGAGTTTTTATCATGAAAGGATGTTAAACTTTGTCAAATGCTTTTTCTACAACTATTGAGATGATTGTAAATTTTTATCCTTTATTCTGTTAATGTCATTTATCAAGTTTATTGATTTGCTTATGTTAAACCATCCTTCCATCTCAGGGATACACCCCAACTGGTAATGTTGTATCCTCTTTTTAATATGCTGTTGAATTCTAATTGCTAATATTTTGTTCAGGATTTTTGCATCCATGTTCATCAGGAATATTTGCCTGTAGTTTTCTTGTTGTCTTTGACTGGCTTTGGTATCAGGGTAACACTGGCTTCATAGAATGAATTTGGGAGTGTTCCCTCTTCAATTTTTTTGAAAAATATAAGAAAAACTTGTCTTAATTCTTCTTTAAATATTTGGTAGAATTCACCTGTGATGTCATATGGCCCTGGGATTTTCTTTGTTGGGAAGTTTTGATTACTGATTCAATCTCCTTATTTATTTTTGGTTTGTTCAGCCTTTCTTTTTCTACTTGATTTAGTCTTGGTATGTTGTATGTTTATAGGAATTTATCCGTGTCTTAAGTTGTCCAATTTGTTGATATATAAGTGTTTGTAATATTTTTTATGATTTTTAAAATTTCTGTGACATCCATTGTAATGTATCTTCTTTCATTTCTACTTTTCTTTGAGTCTTCTCTTTTTTTGTTTCTTGGTTAGTCTGGTTAAAAGGTTATTTTATTTTTTTCAAAAAAAGATCTCTTAGTTTTGTCAATTTTTTCAAATGTTTTTCTATTCTCAGTTCCATTTATTTCTGCTTTAATCTGATTTCCTTCCTTCTGCTAACTTTGGGCTTAGTTTGTTTTTCTTTTTATTGTTCTTTGAGTTATAAAGTTAGGTTGTCTGTTTGAGATTTCTTCTTTTTTAATGTAGGTGTTTTTTGCTGTAAACTTCTCTCTTACTACTGATAAGTTTTGGTATGTTGTGATTTTATTTTCATTTGTCTTAAAGGTATTTTTAAAAATTTTCCTTTTGATTTTTTGACCCAGTGGTTGTCCAAGAGTGTGTTGTTTAATTTCCACATATTTGTGGAGTTTCCTGATTTTCTTTTTTACTGATTTCTGGTTTTAATCTGTGTGGTTAGAAAGGATACTTGGGATGATTTCAATCTTCGTAATTTTTCAGACTTTTTTGCAAACTAACCTATGAGCTATCCTGGAGAATGTTCCATGTGTGCTTGAGAAGAGTGTGTATTCTGCTGCTTTAGGTGGAATGTTCTATATATTTTAAGTTAATTTGATCTATAGTGGTGTTCAAGTCTCTTGTTCTCTATTGATTTTCTCTCTGGATGATCTATACATTATTGAAAGTGGGGTGTTGAAGTCTTCTATTAGTATTATATTGCTATTTCTCCCTTCAGATCTGTCAATGATTTGCTTTATATATTTAGGTGCTCTGATGTTGGGTGCATATACTGGGTGTAATTGTTGTATCTTCTTGTCAAATTGACTTTTTTTATTATGTGATGACCTTCTTTGTCTCTTCTTACAGTTTTTGACAAACTTTTTTTTTTCTCATAAATATAGGAACTCTTGTTTTCTTTTGGTTACCATTTCCATGGAATATCTTTTCCCCATACCTTCACTTTCAGCCTATGTGTATTCTTAAATCTAAAGCTAGTTTCTTGTAAAGAGCATATAGTTGGATCTCACTTTTTAATCCATTCAATCACTCTATTATCTTTTTTTTTTTTTTTTTTTTTTTTTTTTTTTTTTTTTTTTTTTTTTTTTTGCGGTATGCGGGCCTCTCACTGCTGTGGCCTCTCCCGTTGCGGAGCACAGGCTCCGGACGCGCAGGCCCAGCGGCCATGGCTCACGGGCTTAGTTGCTCCGCGGCATGTGGGATCCTCCCGGACCAGGGCACGAACCCGTGTCTCCTGCATCGGCAGGCGGACTCTCAACCACTGCGCCACCAGGGAAGCCCCTCTATTATCTTTTGATTGGTGAGTTTAAACCATTTATATATAAAATAATTATTGATAGGTAAGAATTTACAATTGACATTTTGTTATTTGTGTTCTCTCTGTTTTGTAGATCTTTTTGTTCATTTCTTCTTCTCATGCTCTTCTCCTTTGTGTTTTGATACTTATCTGTAGGGATATGCATTGATTCTCCTTTATTTGTCTTTTTTGTATCTACTGTAGGTTTTTTCTTTGTGCTTATGATAAGTCTTGCATAAAAATTCATATAATTATAACTGTTTATCTTAAGCTGATAACAACTTAACTTAAATCACATAAAAAACTCTCCCAATTTTTTTTATTATGATAATCTTTCCAAAGTAAAAGCAGTAAACAATACCATTTTTCCTCATTGATATTTTATATTCAATTTTCAACTACCTACTTATTTTATTTGCACAGTATCTAACACTTTCCCACTCACTCTTGCAATTTCCATTGTCCCTTTCTGAATTGTCTGCCTCTCACTTCATTATAGTGTATTATAATTACTAAAAAAATCTGTATTATATCACTCCATCTTTCATAATTATTTGCTTTTTACCTATAGAATAAAGTACAAACTCCTTGTCATGGAATTCAGTTGTCCTTCAAAATCTGTTTTTGCTCTGTCTTTTAATAGTAATCTTCTTAATTTAACCCCCATTCTCATGTACCCTAAGCTCCATTCACACAGGTGTGATTTTTGTTGCCCATATATGCTGTGAATCTTTCTTCAACTGTGCCTTTGCAAGTGCTGCCTTTTAACTAAAACACTTCTCCTCTTGTTTATAAATTTCCTACTTATTTATATTGATCAGGATATATAGGTTATGCTGCATGCAAGCCCTAAACTCATGGTTTAACAAAATTAAACAGTGATACTCGAAGTATGGTCCATGGATATATAGGATTCCCTAAGACGCCTTTCAGAGTGTTGATGAGGGCAAACCTACTCTCAAAATAATAGTAAAATGCTATTGTCTTTTAACCTTGTTGACGTTTGCACTGATGATGCAACATCACGATTAAAGACAATGGTTTCAAACTAAGCTACTATTAGACATTATATTTTTTGCTATATTTTGCTGGCAAGAAGGAAAAACAAGGACAGTTTCACTTGAAAACGTCCTTGATGAAGCAGTAAATATTATCAATTTTATTAAATTTTGACCCGTGAGTACATGTTTTTTTAGTATTCTATATGACACAATGGGAAGTATACACTTCCAGTACACATAAAAGTATGATGATTGTCATACAGGAAAAGTACCTGTGTAATTGAATTGCCAGCTGAATTAGCCCTTTTTTCATGGAATGTCATTTTTACTTAAATGAATTACTGAAAATCTATGCTTATTTAAAATTGGGTATTTGGCAGACATTTTCTAAAATAAATGAATGAAATGAGACTGTTGCTTCATGAAAAACAATTGACAGCTTTTATGACCAATGATTTATATTAAGATTTCAAATGAAATAACTTTGGAAATCATATATCTTTCATAGTGAACTTGACAACTTCCCAGTACCTAAAGATTTTGCAGATGAGATTTGTGATAATATCAATTGTTATTTTTAAATATTGAATTTAAAAACATATCAAAAGCTGGAAAGTCTGAATAATTCAGTAAATCCATTTTTTTCAGGTGACCAATGCATGATATTACATAATTACGCCTCAGTAAAACTCCATTCAAAATTCATGATAGATAAAATGTTTTAATGAAAGGAGTGTAAAAAGTTAATTGATATGGCTTTAGAGTCCTAAGTGCCATTAACTCTTAAGAAACTGTGAGTTGTTGAGTATTTTTGTCTAATACCAAAGAATAAGATCCATAATTATCTGGAAAGCCTTAAAACACTCCTCTCGTTTTTAACTACATATGTGTGCAAGGCAAGATTCCCTTCATGTACGTCTATTAAAACAACATATTTCAACTGATTGAATCCAGAACCAGATAAGAAAATTCAATTTTATTCTATTAAGGCAAATATAAAGAAATTTAATGTTATTAGATACAACTGTTCTCACTCATTTTGTTCTTTGAAATATACATTTATTTTACATAAGATATGCTATTTTAAATGTATTACAAATAAAAGGTTTAAACTTTAATACATTTCTGCTTTAATTTGAAATATAGGAATTATTGATAGGTAAAACACATATAAACAAAGTTTTTAATCTCAATATTTTTCAGGAGAGCAAAAGAGTTCTGAGAGTAACATGTTTGAGAACCACTACAAAAAAATTTATTTCTCATTTATACTGCATCTTTGACACAAGAAGGTAGGAGACTATATTCCAAATTGATGTTTATAGACCCAGGGTAACAGAGGCCTTACTATCTTATATTTGTACCATCTGTTTATTGTGAATCCTATAAAAAAACAACAAGGAAGCAGACATATAACACACATAGAAACATACTAAATTCTGTGCAGTGGTTTAAGAGTACCCAGAGATAGGGAAAACAAATGAAGGAAGATGCCACTAAGAAGTTTTAAGCAGGAAGTGGCACTTGAGTTGGATTTCCAGTGAGTGGCTGCATATGGACAGGGGCATGGATACAAGAGGATTATTCATAGAGAGATAAACAATATTAAAGAAGGCTCTTCCAGATTTGTCACAAGTTGCCTTCATAGTCATGAGGAATTGATTCCAACTTTAATGGAAAGTCTATATTGGCCAATAGAGGAAGATTATGTATTCAAAAAGCTAAGTAAGAGTAGATTGTAACTGATTTAAAAACTGAAGCCAAAGAGTTAAGGTTTGATCTACTAAACACAAGGGTTTTGGTTTTGAGGAGGGACATGATATGTGTAGCATTTGAAGAAAGTTAAATTGGTGTTAATGTCATGAGATGATTAATTGGATGTGGTTGAGACAAAAATCAGAAAAGCCAGCTAAGGATTTTTGAACTAATTTTAAGTGTTAGCAGTATGAATTTTTAAATGGGGGGTGAGAGAGGGAGGATAGAAAAAATTAGGAGAGGAAAATTTTAAGACACAGTTAGAAGAAAAAATAAATCAGTTTTGTTCACTGACTGAGAATTGAGAATGAGACATTTGTCTATTACTAAATACTCTTTAGTATCCATTCTTCTATGGAGCTTTCCTTGACTCTCTTTTTCAGCCTTTTCCCTACTCAAAAAGCATTTCTCCCAGCACTTAGTGTCCACAGAGAGTATCCTTCCCAATTTGTATCATGATTTGTTTCCTTACCTGTATATTTAGATGGTTTTATATCAAAAGTCATTAAGATAATTTCCATGTATGACTTGAGCCTAACACAATGCTTAGCACATAACCAGTGTTTAATAAATACTATTTGTTGAGTGCATGATAGTATTGTATAATCAATATATCAATTCAAGAAAAATGATTAATTCATTTATCTAAGGTTCAGAATGTGTAGATGAGTGACATTAAATAAATAATAAAAATAAGTACATTGGCTAAATTTTTCAGTTTCAACTTGGACTTATTAAATTTTAAAGGCAGAGCTGGAGTGTACTTACTATACAAAATACATGCAATACATAGTATAACATTCCTCTTCCCTCTCTGTTACTTAATAATGTAGCATATGTTACTAGCAAATATTGCATGTAAGTAAATGTGAGAAACTTTCTGACAAAATGACAGTGAAATATAATATAAACCAAGACATAAGCCTACAGTTACATACCACCAGACATTTGCCAGATACTTTTCTAACTGCTTTCCACATATTCATTAATTTTATTCTCAATATAACCCGATTATCTCTGCTTTATACACAAAGGAACTGAAACACAGGATAGCTAGGTAACTTGCTAGATGTTACATGTGTATGACATATGTATGTAGCAGAGGCAGTATTTGTTTGAGGCACTCCATACTCCTGACATCTGTCCTTGGAACTGAGATTTTCCTACTAGGACATTACGAAGTTGCAAAAAAAAAAAAATCATTAAAATAGTATTAAATTCCATATGATAGTATTTTATAATTGTAAAGGGTGACTTTTTTTTCTCTTTCAAGAAAGAGTGATTGGCTTTTGCCAAACGAAGATTACATGAAGAATTCATAATTGTTTTGAAAATCTCATGTATTTATACATCCAAAATATTCAAATGCTTCTTATTTTACCAACTAAAATTGAAAGATAAGGATTTAAAGTAGGGAAATAATGATGCAAATCTCTCCTATATAGATTTAGAAACCAAAGTTCTAGAATACAAATGCAGAGTTGGATATGTAAATGATTCATGGCTTATGTGGATCTTGAAAATAGCAAAAGGCTCTTACTAAAAGAAAAAGCAACACATTATACACTAAGAATTTCTCAAAAAATATGAATGTGAGAGCTACTAAAATCATGAACACATCATCATTATCATCATTTTCATCAGTTGCTTTTTAAATATATATACATGGTTCATGGTACTGAATTAAATGCTGCAAATCCATAAAAATATTTTTAAAAATTGCAAAAGAGCTCAAAAAAAAAAAAAACCCAAAACCCACCGTGTATTACTAGAGACAGTGGCTTATTTATTGATCAAAGCTTAACAGTTTCCAATAAGTGAGTAAATTTTTAAATAATTTATATAAGAAAAATACTCCTACATGAAATAGTTAACATAAAATTATCTGCAATCAGAGTCTTCTGAATGTTGGAGAATCTGACTCAATATTTGCAACCAATTAAGTTTCCCTATATAGAGAGTTGACATTCATATTTAAAAAAATCAAAAAGTGCCTTTTTTTTCCTTTATTATTTTGCTGTGGGTAGATTTATAATTTTTGGATGGAAAGTATTTTTTCCCCACAAAAGTGTTGAGATTTGAAATGAAGACCTGAAGTAAAAATGACAGACTTTATATGCATAAGTATACAATCAAATTCAGTGATATATTTGTTTTTTTGAAAAAAAGAAAATTTGCTTTTTTTATAAGAAAAAGTATTCATTTCACGTTTCTACAAACTAAAATTAAAAGTAACAAAAGAAATAAAAACACAGTTGTTCTAATCATAATTGGTATGCTGAGAAATAGCTTAGAATTAAGATAATCATTCTTATTGTTTTTCTGCAAGGGTCAGTAAAAAAATAGTGGGTCAGTTCACAATAAATTTTAGAAAAATATGATGCACAGATCTACTTTTTTATGTAGAATGGATATGGTTGAAAATTTGGCAGATATTTAATTAAAATATTTTCAAATTGAATTAAATTTCAGTTGGTTAGATGAGTTTACAGTTAAAATGGTCCTGGTTTAAAAAAATGTTTCTTGTACTTTCAGAATAATAACTTTATATATATGTTTAACATAGTGTAGTTAAGTAATAACTTTATATATATGTTTAACATAGTATAATTTAACATGTCGGTGTGTGTGTGTTGCATAAAAAATAGACGAGTATATACTGCTCATTTAATTTCAGTATTCATTTGAATTATCTTTTTTTTCTGAAGACCTAAATAAAATAACATAAACATTTGAAAAGAAGATAGGTATCTTATGTGAAGGTGTTCTTCTCTATAAAAAATAAAATTGAATTCTTTTTTCTTCAAACAAATAAATTAGAAGATGATGATTTAAATCTCAAGACCACCTTGAGTATTTTTTAAATTGTGATTTCCCCTGATGAGTGTCAGAAGCACCTAGTTCAGTTATATGGAATTTAACTAAGATCCACAGGTGATGCTGATAGATGTACACACAAAAAATTCATTGCTTTATTGCATTTCAAATAATCCTAATTTACAAAAATTTCATAATATATTTACGCACTTTCTTGGATTCCCCTGGCATTGCCTCTAAAACCTTCAGACACTGGCTTCCAAAGACTGTTCTGAGACATGATTTCTCCATTTAGCATATCTGGTTATGTACCACTTGGCTGAATGGACACATCTGCCATTCACTGGCTGTGTTGTTTCAAGGCTCATCAAGAAGCCAGTCAATTGCTTCTCATCCTTCCTTGTTTTACTAATTTTTACACTCAAATATCTTTTTTAAGGAACTCAGTCTAGAACATTCTATGTATACACAGTTTAGAAGAAAAATATCTTTCGTATTACGTCAAATATACTTGTATTTACAAGGTATCTCTAAGTCTACCACAATGAAATGAGTCAGAAAAAAAAAATCTAGTCTTATAAGAGCTAATAATGCAGAAACCAAGAGTTGAATACAGAACAAAAATTAGCTCGTGATGGTGTGTGATCTTCTTAATGTGTTGTTGAACTTGGCTTGTGCATATTTTGTTGAGAATATTTGCATCTATATTCATTAGGGATATTGATCTGTAGTTTTATTTTCTTGTAGTTTCCTTACCTGGCCTTGGTATTAGAGTAATGCTGGCCTCCTAAGATGAGTTTGGGAGTGTTCTCTCCTCTTCAATTTTTTGGAAGATTTTGATAGGGATTGTTAATTCATTCTTCTTTAAATATTTGGTAAAATTCACCAGTGAAACCATCTGGTCTTATGCTCTTCTATGCTGGGAGGTTTTTGATTACTGAGTCAGTCTTCTTACTTGTTGACTTGTTCCAATTTTCTATTTATTCATAGTTCAGTCTTGGTAGGTTGCATGTAAATAAAAAGGTACCCATTTCCTCTATGTTTTCCAATATGTTGGCATATATTTGTTCATAGTAGTATCTTATGATCATTTTATACTTCTGTGGTATCAGTTATGTCTCTCATTTATAGTTTTATTTATTTGGGTCTTTAAACACCATGATCAATTGGAATTCATCCCTGATATACAAGAATGGTTTAATATCTGCAACTCAATAAATGTGATACACCATATTAATGAAAGATTATCATGTGATCATCTCAATAAATGCCGAAAAAGTATTTGACAAAGTTCAACATCCATTTATGATAAAAACTCTCAAGAACTTGGACTTGGAATGAAAATATATCAACATAATAAAGACCATAATGACAAGCATGAGGCTGATGTTATATTCAATGGTGAAAGGTTGAAATTTTTTCCTCTAAGATCAGGAACAACACAAGGATGCCTACTATAACCACTCTTATTTGACATAGTACTGGAAGTCCTTGCCTAGGAATCAACCAAGGAAAATAAATAAAAAGCATGTAATTAGGAAATGAAGTAAAATTATATGTGTTTGCAGATAACATAGTTTTATATATAGAAAATCCTAAAGAATCCACCAAAAATCTGTTAACTCTAATCAACAAATTTAGTAAAGTTGCAGAATATAAAATCAAAATACAAACATCAGTTGTATTTCTATACACTGAAAATGAGTTATCTGAAAAAGAAATAAACAATCTCATAAGAGCATCAAAAACAATAAAATACTTAGAAATATATCTATCCAAGGAGGTGAAAGATTTGTACACTGAAAACTATAAGACATTCATGAAATGGAAGAAGATGAAAATAAATGGAAAGATATCCCATGTTCATGAATTGGAAAAATTAATGTTGATAAAATGTCCCACTGCCCAAAGCCATTTATAGATTCAATGTAATCCCTGTCAAGATTCCAATGGTATTTTTTACAGAATGGAAAACATAATCTTAAAATTATTTTGGAACCACAAAAGTTCCTAAATAGCCAAAGCAATTTTGAGCAAGAAAAACAAAGATGGAGGCATCACACTTCCTGATTTCAAACTATTTTACAAAGCTATCGTAATCAAAATAGTATGATACTGGCATTGAAACAGAAACATAGAACATTGGAACAGAAAATCAAGCCCAGAAATAAAGCCATGAATATGCAATCAACTAATGTTTGACAAGGCAGACAATACTCAATGCAGTCTCTTTAATAAGTAGTGCTTATTAAATAAGTAGAGAAAATGGATAGTCACATATAAAAGAATGAAACTAGAACCCTGTCTCACACCACTCACAAAAATTAACTTGAAATGGATTAAAGACTGAAATGTAAGAAGTGAAACCATAAAACTCCTAGAAGAAACATAGAAAGAAATCGTCTTGACGTTGGTCTTGGCAATGACTTTTTGGATATGACACCAACAGCACAAGCAACAAAAGCAAAAATAAACATATGAGGGCTTCCCTGGTGGTGCAGTGGTTGAGAATCTGCCTGCTAATGCAGGGGACACGGGTTTGAGCCCTGGTCTGTGACGATCCCACATGTTGTGGAGCAACTAGGCCCGTGAGCCACAACTACTTAGCCTGTGCATCTGGAACCTGTGCTCCACAACAAGAGAGGCCACGATAGTGAGAGATCTGCATGCCATGATGAAGAGTGGCTCCCACTTGCCACAATTAGAGAAAGCCCTCGCACAGAAACGAAGACCCAACATAGCCAAAACTAAAATAAAATAAATAAGAAGACCCCAAGATCACTATTAAAAAACAAATAAATAGGGCTTCCCTGGTGGCGCAGTGGTTGAGAATCCGCCTGCCGATGCAGGGGACACGGGTTCGTGCCCCGGTCTGGGAAGACCCCACATGCTGCGGAGCGGCTGGGCCCATGAGCCATGGCCACTGAGCCTGCGTGTCCGCAGCCTGTGCTCCGCAATGGGAGAGGCTACAACAGTGAGAGGCCTGCGTAAAAAAAATAAAAACAAAAACAAAAACAAAAACAAATAAATAAATAAACATATGAGACTACATCAAACAAAATCTTCTGCACAGCAAAAGAAATGTTCAACAAAATAAAACAGCAACTTACAGAATGGGGGAAAATATTTGAAAACCACATATGTGATAAGGGGTTCATATCCAAAATATATAAGAAACACATAACAATACCAAAACACGTGAACAAAGAAATGAAAACAAATAACTTAACTAAAAGTGGGCAAAGGACCTGAATAGACATTTTAACAAAGAAGACCTTCAAACGGCCAACAGGTAAATGAAAATGTGTTCAGCATCAGTAATTATCTAATAATAAGAGAAATGCAAATCAAAATCACAATGAGATATCACCTTACCCTTGTTAGAATGGTCACTATCAAAAAGACAAGCGATAACAAGTGCTGATGAGGAGGTCATGAAAGGGAACTCTAATAAACTGTTTGTGGGAATGTAAATTGGTACAGCCACTGTGGAATACGGTATGGAGGTTCAGCCTGAAATTAAAAACAGAACTGCCATATGATCCAGTGATTCTACTTCGGTGTATGCATTTAAAAAATAAAAGAAGGGGACCTTCAAGATGGCGAAGAAGTAAGGCGTGGAGATCACCTTCCTCCCCGCAAATACATAAAAAATACAGCTACATGTGGAACAACTCCTACAGAACACCTGCTGAATGCTGGCAGAAGACCTCAGATTTCCCAAAAGGCAAGAAACTCCTCACATACCTGGGTAGGGCAAAAGAAAAAAGGAAAAACAGAGACAAAAGTATAGAGATGGGACCTGCCTCTCTGGGAGGGAACTGTGAAAGAGGAAAACTTTCCACACACTAGGAAGCCACTTCACTGGTGGAGACAGGGGGTGGGTGGGGGGATGCTTTGGAGCCACAGAGGAGAACGCAGCAACAGGGGCACAGAGGGCAAAGCAGAGAGATTCCTGCACATAGGATCAGTGCCAACCAGCACTCATCATCCAGGAGGCTTGTCTGCTCACCCACCAGGGCGGGTAGGGGCTGGGAGCTGAGGACCTGGCTTCGGAGCTCAGATCCCAGGGAGAAGACTGGTGTGGGCTGCATGAACACAGCCTGAAGGGGGCTAGTGCACCACAGCTAACTGGGAGGGAGTCCTGGAAAAAGTCTGGAACTGCCTAAAAGGCAAGAGAACATTGTTTCGGGGTGCACAAAGAGAGGGTATTCCAAGCACCGCCTAAACGAGCTCCAGAGATGAGCGCAAGCTGCAGCTATTAGCTCAGACACCAGAGATGGGCATGAAATGCTAAGGCTGCTACTGCAGCTACCAGTGAGCCTGTGTGCAAGCACAGGTCACTATCCAAACCATCCAAACCTACCCTCCCAGAAGCCTGTGCAGCTCGCCACTGCCAGGGTCCTGTGATGCAGGGACAACTTACCCAGGAGAACAACTGCATGCCTCAGGCTGTTGCAACGTCACACCATCCTCTGCCGCTGCAGGCTCCCCCAACATTCTGTACCCCTCCCTCTCCCAGGCCTGAGTGAGCCAGAGCCCCCTAATCAGCTGTTACTTTAACCCCGTCCTGTCTGGTTAGGGAACAGATGCCCTCAGATGACCTACACACAGAGGTGGGGCCAAATCCAAAGCTGAACCCCAGGAGCTCTGCAAACAAAGAAGAGAAAGGGAAATTTCTTCCAGCAGCCTCAGGAGCAGCGGATTAAATCTCCACAATCAAAGTGATGTACCCTGCATCTGTGGAAAACCTGACTAGACAACAAATCATCCCAAAATTGAGGCGGTGAACTTTGGGAGCAAATGTAGACTTGGGGTTTGCTTTTTATATCTAATTAGATTCTGGTTTTATGTTTATCTTAGTATTTAGAGTTTATTATCATTGGTAGATTTGTTTATTGATTTGGTTGCTCTTTTCCTTTTATATATACATATATATATTTTTGTTTGTTCCTTTTTCTCTTTTTCTGAGTGTGTATCTGTATGTGTCTTTTAGTGATTTTGTCTGTATAGCTTTGCTTTTACCATTTGTCCTAGGTTTCTGTCTGCCCATTTTTTTTGTTTGTTTGTTTGTTTTGTTTTGTTTTTTGTATAGTTTTTAACGCTTCTTATCATTGGTGGACTGGATTTTGGCTTGGTTGCTCTCTTCTTTCTTTCTGTCTTTTATTATTTGTTTTTAATAATTTTTTATTTTAATAACTTCATTTATTTTATTTTTTTCCTTCTTTCTTTCATTCTTAATTATTTTTTTCTCCCTTTTCTTCTGAGCAGTGTGGCTGACAGGATTTTGGTGCTCCGCAGGTGTCAGGTCTGAGCCTCTGAGGTGGGAGAGCAAGTTCAGGACATTGGTCCACCAGAGACCTGCTGGGCTCCACATAATATCAAATGGAGAATGCTCTCAGAGATCTCCATCACAACACTAAGACCCAGTTCCACTAAACGACCAGCTAGATATATTGCTGGACACCCTATGCCAAACAACTAGCAATAAAGGAATACAACTCCACCCATTGTCAGAGAGGCTGTGTAAAATCATAATAAGTTCACAGACCATTCAAAATACACCACCAGACGTGGTCCTGCCCACCAGAAAGACAAGATCCAGACTCATCCACCAGAACACAGGCACTAGTCCCCTCCACTAGAAAGCCTACACAACCAACTGAACCAACATTAGACACTGGGGGAAGACACTGAAAACAACGGGAACTATGAATCTGCAGCCTGCAAAAGGAGACCCCAAACACAGTAAGTTAAGCAAAATGAGAAGAGAGAGAAATACAGAGCAGATGAAGGAGCAAAGTAAAAACCCACCAGAGCAAACAAGTGAAGAGGAAATAGGCAGTCTACCTGAAAAAGGACTCTGAGTAATGATAGTAAAGATGATCCAAAATCTTGGAAATAGAATGGAGAACACACAAGAAATGTTTAAAAAGGACCTAGAAGAACTAAAGAGCAAACAAACAATGATGAAAAACACAATAAATAAAATTTAAAATTCTCTAGAAGGAATCAATAGCAGAATAACTGAGGCAGAAGAATGGATAAGTGACCTGGAAGATAAAATAGTGGAAATAACTATTGCAGAGCAGAATAAAGAAAAAAAATAATGAAAAGAATTGAGGGCAATCTTAGAGACAACTGGAACAACATTAAACTCACCAACATTCAAATTATAGGGGTCCCAGAAGAAGAAGAGTTAAAGGGACTGAGAAAATATTTGAAGAGATTATAGTTGAAAACTTTCCTAATATGGGAAAGGAAATAGTCAAGTCCAGGAAGCACAGAGAGTCCCATACGGGATAAATCCAAGGGTAAACATGCCAAGACACATATTAATCAAACTATCAAAGATTAAATACAAATAAAAAACATTAAAAGCAGCAAGGGAAAAGCAACACATAACATAAAAGGGAATCCCCATAAAGTTAACAGCTGATTTTTCATCAGAAACTCTGCAAGCCAGACGGGAGTGGCAGGACATACTTAAAATGATGAAAGGGAAAAACTTACAATCAAGATTACTCAACCAAGCAAGGATCTCATTCAGATTCAAAGGAGAAATCAAAACCTTTACAGACAAGCAAAAGCTAAGATAATTCAGCACCACCAAACCAGCTCTAAAACAAATGCTAAAGGAATCTCTGTAAGTGGGAAACACAAGAGAAGAAAAGGACCTACAAAAAAACCCAAACAAACCCAAAACAATGAAGAAAATGATAATAGGAACTTACATATCGATAATTACCTCAAATGTGAATGGATTAAATGCTGTAACCAAAAGACACAGGCTCACTGAATTGATACAAAAACAAGACCCATATATATGCTGTCTACAAGAGAACCACTTCATACCTAGGGACACATACAGACTGAAAGTAAAGGGATGGAAAAAGATATTCCATTCAAATGGAAACCAAAAGAAGCGTGGAGTAACAATTCTCATATCAGAAAAAATAGACTTTAAAATAAAGAGTATTACAAGAGACAAAGAACGACACTACATAATGATCAAGATATCAATCCAAAAAGAAGATATAACAATTGTAAATATTTAGGCACCCAACATAGGAGAACCTCAATACATAACGCAAATGCTAACAGCCATAAAAGGGGAAATCAATAGTTACACAATCATAGTAGGGGACATTAACACCCCACTTTCATCAATGGACAGATCATCCAAAATGAAAATAAATAAGGAAACACAAGCATTAAATGACATATTAAACAAGATGGACTTAATTGATATTGATATTGATAGGACATTCCATCCAAAAAGAACAGTTTCTTCTCAAGTGCTCATGGAACATTCTCCAGAATAGATCATATCTTGGGTCACCAATCAAGCCTTGGTAAATTTAAGAAAACTGAAATCATATCAAGTATCTTTCCCAACGAGTGTTATGAGACTAGATATCAATTAAAGGAAAAAAGTTGTAAAAAATATAAACACATGGAGGCTAAACAATATGCTCCTAAATAACCAAGAAATCACTGAAGAAATCAAAGAGGAAATAAAAAAATACCTAGAAGCAAATGACAGTGAAAACACAATGGCCCAAAACCTATGGGATTCAGTAAAAGCAGTTCTCAGAGGGAAGTTTATAGCAATACAATACTACCTCAAGAAACAAGAAAAATCTCTAAAATAACAACTTAACAATACACCTAAAGTAATTAGAGAAAGAGAAACAAAAAACCCCCAAAATTAGCAGAAGGAAAGAAATAATAAAGATCAGATCAGAAATAAATGAAAAAGAAATCAAGGAAACAATAACAAAGATCAATAAAACTAAAAGCTGGTTCTTTGAGAATTTAAACAAAATTGATAAACCATTAGCCAGACTGTTCAAGAAATAAAGGGAGAAGACTCAAATCAGCAGAATTAGAAATGAAAAAGAGATGTAAAACTGACATTGGAGAAATACAAAGTATCATGACAGATTACTACAAGCAACTATATGCTAATAAATTAGACAACCTGGAAGAAATGGACAAATTCTTAGAAAAGCACAACCCTCTGAGGCTGAACCAGGAAGAAATAGAAAATATAAACAGATCAATCAAAAGCACTGAAATTGAAACTGTGATCAAAGATCTTCCAGCAAACAGAAGTCCAGGCCTGGTGGCTTCACAGGAAAATTGTAACAAATATTTAGAGAAGAGCTAACACCTATCCTTCTCAAACTCTTCCAAAATATAGCAGAGAGAGGAACACTCCCAAACTCATTCAACGAGGCTATCACTCTGATACCAAAACCAGACAAAGATGTCACAAAGAAAGAAAACTACAGGCCAATATCATTGATGAACATAATAGATGCAAAAATCCTCAACAAAATACTAGAAAATAGAATCCAAGAGCACATTATAAGGATCATAAACCATGATGAAGTGGTGTTTATCCCAGGATTGCAAGGATCCTTCAATATATGCAAATCAATCAATGTGATACACCACATTAACAAATCGAAGGAGAAAAACCATGTGATCATCTCAATAGATGAAGAAACATCTTTCAACAAAATTCAACACTGATTTATGATAAAAACTTTTCAGAAAGCAGGCATAGAGGGAAGTTACCTCAACATAATAAAGGCCATATATGATAAACCCACAGCCAACATCGTTCTCAATGGTGAAAAACTGAAACCATTTCCACAAAGATCAGGAAAAAGACAAGGTTGCCTACTCTCACCACTATTATTCAACATAGTTATGGAAGTTTTAGCCAAAGCAATCAGAGAAGAAAAAGAAATAAAAGGAAACCAAATCGGAAAAGAAGAAGTAAAACTGTCACTGTTTGCAGATGACATGATATTTTACATAGAGAATCCTAAAAATGCTACCACAAAGCTATTAGAGCTAATCAATGAATTTGGTAAAGTAGCAGGATACAAAATTAATGCACAGAAATCTCTTGCATTCCTAAACACTAATTATGAAAAATCTGAAAGAGAAATTAAGGAAACACTCCCATTTATCATTGCAACAAAAAGAAGAAAATACCTAGGAATATACATGCCAAAGGAGACAAAAGACCTGTATGCAGAAAACTATAAGACACTGATGAAAAAATTAAAGATGATAGAAACAGATGGAGATATATACCATGGTCTTGGATTGGAAGAATCAATATTGTGCAAATGACTCTACCCAAAGCAGTCTACAGAGTCAATGCAATCCCTATCAAACTACCAAAGGCATTTTTCACAGAATTAAAACAAAAAGTTTCACAATTTGTATGGAAACACAGAAGCCCCCAAATAGCCAATGCAGTCTTGAGAAAGAAAAACGTAGCTGGAGGAATCAGGCTCCTGGATCTCAGACGATACTACAAAGCTACAGTAATCATGTCATTATGGTACTGGCACAAAAACAGAAATATAGATCAATGGAACAGGATAGACAGCACAGAGGTAAACCCACTCACATATGGTCACCTTATCTTTTATAAAGGAGTCAAGAATATACAGTCCAGAAAAGACAGTCTTTTCGATAAGTGGTGCTGGAAAACTGGATAGCTTCATGTAAAAGAATGAAATTAGAACACTCCCTAACACCATATACAAAAATAAACTCAAAATGGATTAAAGACCTAAATATAAGGCCAGACACTATAAAACTCTTAGAGGAAAACATAGGCACAACACTATATGACAGAAATCACGGGAAGATCCTTTTTGACTCACCTCCTAGAGAAGTGGAAATAAAACCAAAAGTAAACAATTGGGACCTTGAAACTTGAAAGCTTTTGCATAGCAGAGGAAGCCATAAACAAGATGAAAAGACAATCCTCAGAATGGGAGAAAATATTTGCAAATTAAGCTACTGACAAAGGATTAATCTCCAAAATATACAAGCAGCTCATGCAGCTCACTATCAAAAAAAAAAACAACCTAATCAAAAAAATGGGCAGAGGACCTAAATAGACATTTCTCCAAAGAAGATATACAGATTGCCAACAAATACATGAAAGGATGCTCAACATCACTAATCATTAGAGAAATGCAAATCAAAACTACAATGATGTATCACCTCACTTCGGTCAGAATTGCCATCATCAAAAAATGTACAAACAATAAATGCTGGAGAGGGTGTGGAGAAACCTCCTGCACTGTTGGTGGAAATGTAAATTGATATAGCCAGTATAGAGAACATTATGGAGGTTCCTTAAAAAACTAAACATAGAATTATCATATAACCCAGCAATCCCACTACTGGGCATATACCCTGAGAAAACCATAATTCAAAAAAAGTCATGTCCCACAGTGTTCATTGCAGCTCTATTTACAATAGCCAGGACATGGAAGCAACCTAAATGTCCATCGACAGATGAATGGATAAAGAAGATGTGGCACATATATACAATGGAATATTACTCAGCCATAAAAAGAAATGAAATTGAGCTATTTGTAGTGAGGTGGATGGACCTAGAGACTGTCATACAGAGTGAAGTAAGTTAGACAAAAACAAATACTGTATGCTAACACATATATCTGGAATGTAACAAAAAAAAAAGTTTCTTAAGAACCCAGGAGCAGGACAGGAATAAAGACACAGATGTAGAGAATGGACTTGAGGACACTGGGTGGGAGAAGGGTAAGCTGGGATGAAGTAGGAGAATGGCATGGATATATATACTCTACCAAATGTAAAATAGATAGCTAGTGGGAAGCAGCCGCATAGCACAGGGAGATCAGCTTGGTGCTTTGTGACCACCTGGGGGGGCGGATAGGGAGTGTCGCAGGGAGATGCAAGAGGGAGGGGATATGGGGATATATGTATATTTATAGCTGATTCAATTTCTTATACAGGAGAAACTAACACAACATTGTAAAGCAATTATACTCCAATAAAGATGTTAAAAAA